>NC_050069.1:247080757-249931279 GCF_009764565.3 Dermochelys coriacea | reverse complement strand
CAAGTTAGTCAAGACATAAGTAAAGCTATCTGACTCTCTTATCCTCGGGAAATACGCAAGATCTTTGATTAGAATGTAGAGAGCCTACTCCTGTAAATTAGGTCATAGCTTTCATCTGTGGTAGCTCTGCTATATCACAGACACTGGGAATATCTGGGCAAATGTATTAAGCAAGAGAGGCAAAGACTGAGAAACAGAGAGCAAAATGCATGCCCTGACATAGAGAAAATACTGAATCTTTTGGATCAACTGTGTATATGTGTGTACTCGTGTGTCTGCAGGCAACTGAGAGAATATTTTTATACCAACACAAATTCACTAGAGTTGACTAAAGATTACTACTTCTCAAAGGAAAATCTCAGGTAGGTGAGTTACTTTTTTACATGCAAGGATTAAAGTTGTTTACTAAAAAGCAAAGCATTAACTACAGACACATCTCTTGGACTACCTCTGGCCTGACATATCAATGAGAATATGGATCACTTCACCAGTTGGGAGGTTTAAGCAGTGCAGGTGTTGAACCAAACCATCCACAAATACTATTTTCTGCCACTATTTTCAGTCTATTATGGCTAAAGTTTGCTACAGAACTGAGTAAACTGCATTACTGTTAGAATAAAGCATGTGAATATCTGCTTTTTCACAGCCATTGCATGGAGCAAACCACAGAGAAATCTGTTAGCATTATGACATTATAAATCAGCAGGATAACAGAGACTACAAATGCTGTATTACAAATATGAAAAGCAAATCTATTTACACACATTTATCTATACATCATCATAATCTGTATATTTTGTAAAAAATACCATTCATTTACATCAGGTTTAAAGTTTACTGTACTTGACACATAAAAACCATTATCAATACAGAGGACCAAAGAGAATGTGTTAAACAGTTTCTTATGCGAATGCACTAGGAAAAAGTTGCAGGATGTAAATAATCTTATTACAGTACATATGGAAATAAAGCAGTTTTATAAATAGCAGCCCAGTATAAATTAGTTTACAAAGTAGATGTACCTGGATTGTGTTTAATTACACTTTATTACAAGATGTATCAATGGCAAAATACATTTTTATACTGGATTATTAAAGCAGATTCTGGAATTCTCTGTGGTTAATGTTATGGTGATGTAGTCCTCATAACATACTTGTCAGAAAAAGTGTTTATCTTGATGTTTTATTTAAATCACAAAAATACTACAGTGTAGTAAATCATGCAGTTTGGTAATGGCAGTGCAGTATTCACTGCTCAGAGATTATCAAGGTGTATATAGGCACAGTTGGTAATTTAAAAGTAGGCTTTTGTTGGTAAATGACACAGCTTGCTGTATCACTGCAGATACAGGGTTGTAGTCTAAGACTATAGAATGACAACCTATAAATACAGAGTAATTCTTTCTGCAGAGTACTTGTCAGTTGTACTTGATGTTGCCAGAAGAGTTTAATGTTTGATTGTCATTAGGGATGTGTGAAAAATTTTGCACGTAAAGTGGAGAAGGAGAATTTTGGCTTTTGTCATTTACACATTAGGTGTAATTTGGATGAGGTGGGAAGATGAGCTTTGGGGATGGCAGTTTACACATCTCTTCCCTCTCTCACCCCCAACAGTTGTGAAGGGCCAGATTGTGGTACTCTCACACTGAGAAGAGCCTTTCTCTGGTCTGCTAAGGCCACTTTGTACCTCATGTTTGTGCCAAATGCCTTTCCATCCCCCGTGTCAGAGGAGGGAGAGGGCATGCCTAGAGTGCTCTGGGGTGGGGAGAAGGGGTGCTATAGGGTTGAGCAGGCATACTCCTTATCCGCTACTGGAGTAAGGTCTTTGTGGAGCTTTATAGCAGTGGCATACGTTTGAGCTGTTTCAGAGCAGCTCCAACTTGTGCTAACATAGGGTAGCTCCAGATCAGGGAGCCACAAACAGTTATCTGTGCCCCACTCCCAAATCTCCACTCTGTCCAGATGGAGATGACAAATGCACTGATGTCAGAGGGGCTATTTGTGGTGCTCAGTGTAATTCAGAACAAGTAAGAGAAACACAATCTGGCCATCTCCCCATGCCTTAGACACAGGATCAGCCACAACCTGTCCCAGTGTACGAGATGTAATGAAACTCAAAACCACGCAAAATCATCAGGTTTCAGGTTCTGCTAATGATTCCAAGATCTCTTTCTTGAGTAGTAACAGCTAATTTAGACCCCATCATTTTATATGTATAGCTGGGATTATGCTTTCCAATGTGCATTACCTTGAATTTATCAACATTGAATTTCATCTGCCATTTTGTTGCCCAGTCACCCAGTTTTGAGAGATCTCTTTGTAGCTCTTTGCAGTCTGCCTGGGACTTAACGATCTTGAGTAGTTTTGTATCATCAGCAAATTTTGCCACCTCACTGTTTACCCTTTTTCCAGATCATTTATGAATATATTGAATAGGATTGGTCCCACTACACACCCTTGGGAGACACCACTATTTACCTCTCTCCATTCTGAAAACTGACCATTTATTCCTACCCTTTCTTTCCTATCTTTTAACCAGTTACCAATCCATGAGAGGACCTTCCCTCTTATCCCATGAGTGCTTACTTTGCTTAAGAGCCCTTGGTGAGCGACCTTGTCAAAGGCTTTCTGAAAATCTAAATACACTATTTCCACTGGATCCCCCTTTCCCACATGCTTGTTGACCCCCTCAACGAATTCTAGTAGATTGGTGAGGCATGATTTCCCTTTACGAAAACCATGTTGACTATTCCCCAACAAATTATGTTCATCTATGTGTCTGAAAATTCTGTTCTTTATTATAGTTTCAACCACTTTGCTCGGTACTGAAGTCAGGCTTACTGGCCTGTAATTGCCAGGGTCACCTCTGGTGCCTTTTTAAAAACTGTCATCACATTAGCTATCCTCCAGTCATTTGGTACAGAAGCTGATTTAAATGATAGGTTACAGACTACAGTTAGTAGTCCTACAATTTCACATTTGAGTTCCTTCAGAACTCTTGCGTGAATACCAACTGGTCCTGGTGACTTATTACTGTTTAGTTTATCAGTTTGTTCCAAATATCTGAATATTTTGACCAATGTTAACACACAAGTATCACTGAACAGTCAAATCTTTTTAACTTTTTAAGTTAACTTGACAAGTGACTGTCTCTACAAAATATTCTGAGTGGTTTAAGGTATAAAAGGCTGGTATGAAAGTCCCTTGATTGTCAGATTATTTTTGTAGAACAGAAAAGGCCTCAGTTGCGCAACAGTAACTATTTACCTTTTGAACCATGGCTATTGTTTGTGAATATGGCAATAAATAGATTGTTACACAAAACAATCTATTACTTATTGTTACTTAAAATGAATTACAATACAGGGTGTTTATTGGTAATACTAATTAGAAGATATGAATTAAGTGATTATTATTTAAATCATGGCAACTGTCATGTAATGTACAATTTGCTGTTTGAAATATTGTGGTAACACTTCAGTTTATGAGGCAAAAGTACTCATGCAAATGCACAGTATTCACACGTGTTATTTAGAGAGGATGTGGTCAGTTGTGACATGAGAGGTAAACAGAACACTGCTTATGTCTTGTAAGACTCCAGTGTGTATTTATAAGCACTTGTCAGTGCTGTGTCTTTTATTTCACTGGGCTACATACGGGGCTTGAGGTTACCAAAAAAATCCTTTCAATTTATGCCTTTTATGGTCATTTGAAAGGGATTGTCTTTTTTTTTCCTCTGGCCTTGCTGGTCAGGATTGCATTTTCAATCACCTCACAGATATAAAACGGCATTTTGTTGAAAATATTTACATAGTTCATTAAACTCCAGTAGTATTTATAATTTGATACCTTAATTTTAGCTGCCAAATGTGAAGTTCTAAAGATATATTTTAATAAAATCATTATGTATAAAAACATATTTTCAGTGGGTGAGTGGGATGTCCATTCCTGTTTAGTTTTCACTAGGTTGTTCTATTAGGAAAATACCTCTTTAGAAAGTTAGATAAGAAGAGATTGAGGCGCCTAGTTTTGTATTCTATGTGTTCCTAACTCTTTTCTAACATCAGTGTGGGTTCCTTTCTGTCTGTTTATCTTATATGATGGATATCTATCAAAAATGTAACCAAAATATTTTTTTCTTTTGAACCAAAGCAAAAAGGATACCATTTCTGAAAACTCATAGAACTTGATGGCTAGGGTATTAAAGTTCAGTCCCACCTTTCTGAAATACATAAATGTACTGTCAGGTAGGTAGAAAAAAATCAGATGGAGTAGAAGTCATTAAAAACATTAACATTTTCCAAATGTTACCACACAGTTACCACAGATATCTTTGATTTTTAGTATGGGGAAAACTCTAGTAAACTCAGATACCGCTATTGGCAAATGCTGACTGTTTAATGACTACTACTGTGCAATGGACTTTTCTGTAAGGACTGCAGGGCTAGCCTCACATTCTGCATTAAGATATGTAGAAATGGGCACTCGTGCAGAAAAGCAGGATCAAGCCCTTAGGATCAAATATTGCAGTGAGGTAGCTCTGAATTGAATTAGGATTTATGTAAGGAGCTAAGAAGGACTAACATTTTCTTCTGTACAAATTATGGACTCATAATGCCCTTCATCTGTATGCTAAATTCCCACTGTCATCAACTGGATTTCCATATGGGGATCAAGAACATACATATGGCCCTAAATATCTCTATTTCAATTTTGTTTGCTATAGTAGGGTCTAGCGTCTGTGTGAAAGAAACAGTCTATTAAATATAGATGGTATATATGATATTCTCTCTCAACTCCCATCCTACCCCTGTAAACATGGACCAAAGCAACATACACTGGGTGGGGTTCAGCATACATTACATATTAGAGACCGATAAATAGAAATGGAGCATTAAAATAAATTATATTTAGATAGTTACCACTGGTACAAATGACAGGAGAACATCAGAATGTAATGTGAATAGGAATAAATAAAAGCACAAAGGCTCAGATCTCCAAAGGTATTTAGGTGCCTAACTCCTACTGCTTTCAAATCAATGGGGGTTAGGCAGCTAAATACCTTTGGGGATCGAGGCCAAAATGTCTGCAAAGCCGCCTGCCCATCTGTTACATGATTTACTGCACCAGGCCATTCTCCAGACGTCAATATGTAGAAAAGCAAAGCATAAATGGTGCATTTTAGAAAATATTACATTGAGCTCCATACAGTGATATGTCCCATAGTCTTTAGGTTGAGCTACATGGTTTATATCACTGTGGTCTCTGTCTGCATAAAAGACTGTGCCCCTGAATTCCGATGGAGCTGGGAGACACTTTCTGAGCCATTTCGAGAAATAGAACAGCTATGGAGTCTGTAGTCGCGGCCCACTGTCTGGCTCAAACACAAACTCCGCCATTTCCTTTTCAGCTCACCTTGTACCTATATTTAAAAAATGCATGTGAGCTAAAAATGCACTTTACATGGGAAACATTTGTGCTTTCAATGGTGTCACATGGAAACTACTAAAATAATCTCTATTTTACTTGAAAATGAAATTGAGTCAAAGAGTCTGAGAAGAGTTATTAATAATACTTTGAACTCATATAATGCCTTCCATCCAAGGACCTGAAAATGCACCATAACCCTTTGGCCTCCTGAGAAGTAAGTAGAAAGAAAAATAAAAGTAAACACAACTCTTCTAAATTCAGATAGGCAGCACGATCTTGAGATTAAAGCATAGGCATGAGAACCTGGGCTCTAAGTCTAGCTTTGCTATGGACTTATTGTGTGATATCAAGAAAGTCACATAACATCTCTATCTCCCCAACTTTAACCACAACTACCTCCCTAGGATGTAAAGCTTAGCTCCAAAATACTCAGGTAGCAGGGGCTAACTATTATTATTAATAATAACAACTCAGAACTCAATTATTACTGAAAGCAGTTGACTAATATGTTTCCTATCTCCAGAATTTAAAAGTGTGTTGACTTGGCTGAAAAATGAGAAGAGAACAATCAAAAAGGGTTTGTAAAAATGGTGGGTAGTTATTTATGATAAGTTTTTACAGATGAGTAAACCGAGGCATAAATAATTCAGTGACTAGTCCAAGATAATGCAGCACATCAATGTCAGAGCCAGGAAAACTCAGGAGATCTAGCTCCTAATCCTTCACTCTAGCAA
Organism: Dermochelys coriacea; assembly: GCF_009764565.3. NCBI lineage: Eukaryota > Metazoa > Chordata > Testudines > Dermochelyidae > Dermochelys > Dermochelys coriacea. Next base: position 249,925,116 of record NC_050069.1, on the reverse strand, counting down.
ATGCACACACTCTTTCTGTGATATACTCTATATTATTTAAAGTGTGGTTCTACTCTGAAAAGTGACTGTGCAAAAATGGCATCTTCTTACTCAGGGGATATGTCCTCGAGTCTATTGGTCATCATATGAAATCAGATGACAACACTGTGAAGGAGGGCCTAGATGTGCCAAGTTTTACAATAAAGACTAAATTGTAGTAAGCGCTTAGCATCCAGAAGCTCCCATTTAGGGACCTAAGCAAATTCTCAGATTTTTGAAAGAGCTCAGGCTCCTATTTAGGCACCTGAATGAAGTGGTCAGATTTTCAGAAGCACTCTGCACCCCACTGAGAACAATGTAAATCATCACCATCACTGGTGCACTTCAAGAACAATGGGAGCTGTTGGGTGCTGAGGATTTTTGAAAACCTGGCTCCAATTGTGCGAGCAGAAGTGTGTCCCAGAGAATTTCCAATATTAACCTTTGAAAGTTTTGGGATGAAACCTTATGCCCTCTGAATCCAATAAAAAACAACAACCTCCCATTGACTGCCATAGGGCCAGAACTTCACCTTTGGGATTTTCTTAGATTAATAAACAGTAAGGATAGAATTTAACAACACCTCCTGGTTTTAGGGTGACAGAGGTCCCAGACAGAGTTTAACCTCCCTTCTCCCCATAATTACGCCTTAGTATGGTTTTTTTATATCTAATATAATCCCCTCTCATATAGAAATTACCATATTCTGTACAATAATAACTCGCTGATACCCTTTATGATTTATATGCTAGAATACTAAAGCTGCTATTACACGTATTGCTACTACATTGAAAACATTATTCAATATCTCTGGGGAGAAAAGGGAAACTTACTTCACTGTTCAAAAAGCAGTACAGGACTGCAACAACCAGCCCCTGTAAACAGACAATGTGTATCAGTTAGTACACAGCTCTGAACTCAATCAGTAAAAGATTTAAAATTTGTAAAGGTTTAGAATTTACCTGAAAAGATCCCAAACATAACTCAAAAATTATCTGATAGTGACTGGAAATGCGTATAGGAAATACAGCAAACACCATGTAGTGAACTCCAAATAATGGAATAAGCAGCAATGTTGATTTTGCAAGTCTCCTAAATAATCAGAGCAGAAGAATTGGAGCTTAATGGAGTATCTCAGTAAAGTCTTGTTTCAGTAACATACGTATTAAGTGCACTTTTATTTTTTTAGATCAATCCTGTGAGCCCTCAAACAGTATGATCTGTAAATTAATATTCCTCATAAGGGCCATTCATACCTACTGAAAACTATATTTTCTCTTACATCTTTGCTATAGTAAGTCCCCCACTGGCCTTATAGTCACTGGGTGAGATTCTGTGCTATGGTTCAAAGAGCTATAGTGGTTTTAAGCTACCTTTGCACCCTCCTGATTTTGGGGCTGTTTCAGGGGCTAGAGAAGCCCCCGGCATAACTCAGACAGCCATCGGGGGGCTGTCTAAATTCAGGAGCCTCCTTCAGCTGGCCTGCAGACTGCACCAGGCTCCAGAATCTCCACAGCATGATGTGCTGTAGCCCCATCCTTGACATACTCCTCTTGTCCACAATGTGGCCTGTGTCCAGGTTTGTGAGGGGGTCCTTGGACAACAGCCTTATGGCTGCCTTCCACAATGCCTTCATCCAGACAATCCTTCCCCAGCTGGACAAGAGGCTTATAGAGTGACTTATGCTGCCCTGGCCCTTTTTAGATTGTATGAAGTGTCGGAGCATAGCTGAAGATCTGACCCAAACAGTAGGGAATACTGGAGAGTTATCCAGCCATCTCCATTTTCTTTAATTTGAATATTAAAATACATTTAAAATGTACAATGTGTAAACAGTGCCTGGAGGATATGATCCCAGAGCAATCCTTCAACCAAGGGATTTCATGAGCAATTATATACTGATCCCAGAGTCCTAACACTTCATTTTATACTGATGGCATGAAGCATTTACCCTTCATTAATTAAAATTCCATCAGTTACGTAACAATAATTATTGACGTACAAGAGAAAATTATATAAGTATCTGGAGATAGAACTTTAATTTGTAAAGCAGCATGATTTGTCAAACTGACACTAAACTGTTGAAAAGGTGGGAAGCTAATTATCCTTTAGCTGTCATGCATTTTATTTTAACAACATAAACTTTACATGTTATATTGATTCAGTCAGGCATGCTTATGGATGCCTGATCTTAGATAAAATGCAAAAGTTAACATGGAGAGTCCAGTGAGTCATCACTGTCTTGATCACAACTAGATTCAGCAATGAAACAGGCTGTCTTGAGGCAACCAACTTAAACCCAAACTGTCTATTTAAGAGACTAGGCATCTGAAGAACCTTCTATTTGAAAGTGTCTGTGCCAGTCCTCAAAGTCCTCCATGGATCATGCTCAAAATATCTCAGAGGCTGCCTCTATCTATGTGACAGTGACCTTCTGGACAGCAAAGTTCCTCAGGAATCACAATATGTCCGGACCTGAAGGTGAAACAATGACAGTGAAAGACAGGGCTTCCACAACAAGATATCCTAACCTTTGAAATCCTCTACTGGAGGAGAGGAGAATGACCACAAATCTCACTGCTTCGAGAGCAAAGTAAAAAACTCATGTCTTCAGCATAGCTTTCTGACCACCAAAACCAAACCAGCAGTAAAGCAGATGAAAGAGAGAAGAGGGAAAGGCAGCAGGTGGGGAAGAGGAAAAACAGAAGAGGAGTGAAGTGGAAAGTGGGAAGGGCTAAAAATAAAGAATAATAAAACCAAAATAATTAACCAAAACACAACAAATTAGTGAATCAACATCTGCCCCATGTGGCTTGTGGGGGAGTTAGAAAAGAAATAAGAATCTCGACAAATGGATAGAAGTCAAATTTCATTTACCTCCATATATATATATAAAATGACGGACTGGGTAAAACCCAATGTCTAACCTGTTCTCTTGTATGACTTTTTTTAAATTTCATGTTTCCTTGTAGTCACTTAAGAATCAGTGGTCCCAATTTTTACAATTATATCTGAATTTAAATTACAATTTCCAATAAGTATTAGCAATATTTGTCATTATCTATGGTCATATAACTTACATTAACCTGTCTCCCATAATCGTGAAGACTTCCTTCCCTAAAATAATGAGTGCTATGAAAATTTATCTTTGACTTCTGATTGTGGGTATCAAATTAACCTCAGGGCAGAAAGCATACACATAATCCTACACCCTACTTAAGACCTACATTAAGGGATTATGAGTAGCGTAGGACCTGGCAGGGCCTTCTACAATGGGATGAATTTCATCCCATGGATGGAAGCATGCTACTGATGTTGCAGAGGAAGATTAACTTTTTCAAAAGTGCCTAAATGATGTAAAAGCTGAAGCCCCAATTTCAGTGGAAGTTAGAAGCCTGAATACCTTTGAGGATCTGGTCCTTAGGAGTCCAAGTCTCACTGACTTTCAGTATCACTTAGGGTCTTTCGAAAATATAACACAATATCTACTTTTCCCGGCAGAGCCTGGTGTGACTCTTTCCAGAACGCATAATGATATGCCATGCAACCATATCTATTCATATCATATTTATCTTGTCATATGTCTCCAGAACTAACGGCCCGACTGTGAAACACTCACTCATGTTGGTGAGCAGCCCTACTAAAATCAGTGGCACTAAAGATATTAGTAAGTGCTTACCAGTATGAAAGGGGGTTGCACAATCAAGTCCTAATTTAACAAAGAAAACCTCCCCATAGCCACACCAAAAATTTCAGTTCATTTAAGGTGAAAGCCTCCATGATAATCCTGACTTTTGCAAACCACACAAGTTATCAAATTCCAGACCATTTACACAAACTCTGTACCTTGTGATCTCATGCTCCACTTTCATTGTTTCTCAACTTTCACATTAGCATTTTTGCTTTAATAATTTTCGACTGACTGTGGAGCTAACTCCATATGACATTTTAATGGAGGAAACAGCCATACAAAAATAGCCTCATGGCCCTGTGCATTTTAGAAATTGCATTTGCAGGTACATAAATGAAGCTTCTGGACCTTTAAATTGCTCTGCAGAAGCAGTATTTCTCAGTGAGCTTGATCTACCATTCTCATGGATGTCTACCAAACACCAAAACACCATCCAAACCAAAACTAAAAACCAGGCAATCAGACTCTAAGAGTAGAGTTCACACTGATGAACAGTGAAAAACGGGTCTGCTGCAAGTAAGCAACCTACACTATAAGACACTAAAATGCCCTATGGAGGATGCTTGGAGAAAAACAGAAAACATGGGACTGAACAGAAGTATAAAAATGAAGATGGGGGGGGGAAGAATAGCTCTTGCACAGATGTCCTGCCCACCGTCTGGTCAGTTTTTTGAATAATAAATAGGAGACCCCAAAATCCCAAGTAGTGTGGTCCATAGATTGAGTGGGCCATACAGCATGGTCCACTGGGTGAGACAGCAAACGTGCCACCTTCACAGAGAGCTCAAGTATCCCCAGCCCAATCTGCTGCAGTCCCTACTGTGGGTTTCTTTGTCTTGAGACATCACAATTAACCAAACCTCTCAATTACCAAAACAGGGAAGCAAGGTATCATTGCATATGTAAATCTATAAGTGAGCTGCTCCGAAGCCAGCTACCCTAGGGGCTACAATGGGAACAGGGAGGAAAAGCAGGTCACTTCAATGGAACACCTAGTGCAGATGTGGTAGCTCGTTTACGCTGCTGTCCTGAAGCTTTTAACCCACCAGGAAGCCCCTCCTCTGCGTTGTGCCCTGCTGAATAGTATGGCTGCCCCCTGGTCGGGGTGTAAAAATAAGCACTACTCTTCAAGCCTAGTACCCCAGACAGAATACCTAGACATTACAATATCTTATTCACTACATTATTTTTGTGAGACCTGTCACATCCTATTGAAATCAGTACAGAGCAAGTAAAACCAAGTTTGAGGCTTAAATGGACAGGCTGGTATATAGTGCCCATAAACTAAAGCCAATTCAAACAACATCAGGTGAAAAGTCCACATCTGTCCCCTGATATGACTTAAGGGATGATCCTAGGAAGTTTGTTGAAAGTTTTTGTAGACTATGGCTGGATTCTTAAGTGACTTGTAGAAACTACAGGAGAATTTCCATATTTCCATATTTTTAAAAGAATTGTGATGCAACCGTAAGGTGCCAAACATGTCACACTGGTTAAAGAAAAAATACACAGGGTTTTATTGGGTATTTTTCATTTTGGTATTGTCAAAAAGTTTCTATCGCTTTTTAAATATGTATGGCAACAGCTTATTTTGATGAAGTGAACAGGTAATTAACAAAGAACCCTATTAAAAGGCCTACTGTGTGTGACTAGATGGCTTGGGGTTTTCAGTGCTCAAATTAGACTTAGGCATCAACATGCCATTTTTTGCTTTCAAGTGCCAATATCGCATCTACATCGAGATCTGGGCTTTTTTGGGCAGGGTCCATCTTTTTATTATGTGTATAGAGCTTAGCACAATGGGGCCCTGATTCTGTATTGGGGCCTATAGTCACTAATAAATTATAATTAATAGTAGTAGTCAATAATCAATACTAACCTTGTTAAAGACCTCTGTTTAGCAAAACACTTAAACACATGCTTAACTTTCAGCATATGCTTAAGTGTCATAACAGTGTTGATTTCAATGTGTTTACAAGCTTTGCTGAATCAGGGTTCTATCCCCAGCTATCCATCCATTTGAAAATGGGTACCACTGTATCAAATAGTTATCATAGCATCACAACACTGGATGGTTGCTGGCAGTCTGCTCCAGCAGAGGAAATCTTTAAATAGATTACTTTGATATACTGTATGAATTTTCTAGAACACATTACTCACTTGTATTGTGACTGATCATTGCCTCCGACATCGGGCGATCTTAACTTTTGCAGTAAAATTCTTATAATACTAATGAAAAGTATAAAATTCACCTGCAAAAGAAAATATATATTTTAATATATATAATATATATATATATATATATACACACACACACACACAAGTGACTTCAAGCTCCTCACTTTAGTATGCAGTGTGCTGGTAAGAGGTAAACAAGCCAGATTAGTCAGTTCATTAGTGAGCCTGGAGTGCTTGCTGCCAGAACATGTTAAATTGCACTCCCTCAGATCTACTGCTGCTTCCCTGCCTCACTGACCGTTTGTCACATCCAACACACCTCTGCATTACTGTAAATGCCACTATGGAATCATCCTCTGAGATACTTAAAAGCTGACAAAATCCCTTTCCACCAGCAACCCCATTAAAGGGAATGTTCTCAAGCATGATGGGGCTTTGGTCAAGTCTCAGTACAGCCTAACGTTACATTAAACCCTTTGGTGGATTTACCACTGGTGGCCAAGGGATAATGCACATCCTGTTTATAACTCTTTCTCACTCTTGGCCCTTAAATCCCCTGTCTGGAGTTGTGGATGGGAAGCTGTTGTAGAGGTGACATGTATTCTTAAATCAACAATGAAAATGGCTTTCTTTGCATATCCGTCTAAGGTACTGATATGGCCCCTCCATTTCCATAGTAAGTGTGCATCTCATAAGCTTTAATGTATTTATCCTCACAACTCCCCTGTGACGTAGGGAAGTGCTATTGTCCATATTTTACAGATGGGGAACTGAAGTAATTGGATAAAAGGAAGTGTAATCTGACCCAGGGGTGGGCTTGAACTCAGGACTGGAAATCAGAAATTGCTGCATCTGAATCCCATCTCCCATTATGTCTTCTTCTTTGGTCTTTGGCAAGTCCCCAACCTTTCTGCCTCAGTTCCCAATCTATAGAACAGATGCCTTCATGCCAGGCACGTAAGATGGTGCTGGATTGTGTAACATGGTCTATAAAATATTTTGACACGAACAGTGACTTGTAAATGTTAGGTGTGGTATAACATCCTACATCCATATAACTTCTTCATAATGCTTAACAGTAGTAAAGTGAGCTAACTCAGATCAGGGATGCAGAAGCATCAAACACAAGAAAAAACATTCTGGTAATGAGCCAGGGACCAATATCTTATTTTTTATATTTAAAAAACAAACAAAATAATCAACAGAATCACCAAGCTGTGCACATAGCTAAACAGAACCTGCGTCTTGGTATGGGTATATCCCTAGTCTTTCCCAAACCTAGCTCTGCCCCGATTGTTCAGTCTAATATTTTGATTGAAAGCTCTTTGAGGCACCATGACTTTTGGTGTCTTCTGTGAAATGCCCAGTATAATTTTTAAGTGCAAATATATAATAAATGATTATAATAATTGCATGTCATTCTGTGCCTGTTATTTACTGTTAAAGGAAATGCTAGGGCTAAAGAAGGGATGGTGAAAGAAACTGACAGGACACAAAAAGAAAAGGAGTACTTTTGGCACCTTAGAGACTAACAAATTTATTAGAGCATAAGCTTTCGTGAGCTACAGCTCACTTCATCGGAAGCACAGAATCCTAATTATATAAAAAAAGTTAGGAAGATTAGGTCTAAATTTTTTGTAAAAGAGAAAATTAGAAGGGGACCTCACTGAAGTAAAAGAAACAAAGAAAGAGGATAAATATACAGCCTGTCCATATGCAGAATTCCCAGTGAAGTCACTGTTAGTTCAGCAGAATTAGGCCTTCTCACTGTTGCTTTTGGGCCCACAGGTTTGTGTAATGAAGCATATTACAAAGGTTAGGGGATATACATTTTATAAGTATGTGCGATAAAGGCAATATGATCTAATGGTTAGGACACTGTGGTGGCAAAGAGATTCTATTCCTGGCTTTGCTACTGTCATCCTGAGTGACCATAGTCAAGTCACATCTCTGTTTCCCCTTTCCATTTGCCTGTGTTTATTTAGATAATTGGGGCAGGGACTGTTTCTTACTGTGCATATCAAAATGGGGCCCTAGTCTCAACTGAGGTCCCTAATTTCTCCTGTAATACAAACTATTATCAATCATAAAACATTAGAAACTGTGGTCCTTTTTAAAAAGGCCAATAAAATCATTGGTTTTCTGAGCCACAGGGCATACCTTGGAGCACTATATTCAGGTGAACTACATATTCAATTATTTGTATCTAGGTCTCTTTTGAGGCTAGTCAATTTTTTCTCTTGGTCTTTAGTGATATACTGTAAGCATTGTGTATGGCTAACATTAACCAAGTATCTTTGTTTGCATGATGTGAGTATCACTTCAAAAGATAGAGCTACTGGAGCATTAAATCCAGCCAAAGGGGATTAGGTATTTAGATATCATGGTGCTAAGTATCCTAGAAATACTTTAGATAGTATGTGAGATTATAATTCAAATGATCATTTAGGACAGTTTTTAAAGACCCCAATGTATCCAAGTTAATCTTAAAAATATATATTTAGTTTAGAGTCTCATAATTTCAGTATATTTAGATAACAAAATTAGAAGCAAATGACATTGTATGTTCACACTTTAGGAGATTTTGTCTTCAGTATTGTAGATTTAGTTCTATAATATTCTTTGGGGTGGAATTTCTTTATACGGAAAGCAGATGATACACAATGTTGAATGAACTGCTAAGGACAGCAAATTAAGCCAATAATATAAATGTAGGAAAGTGTCGGTGATGGGGTGCAGCAGTGAAGATAAATGACAAAGTAGAAAGTTAGGAAGGTAGTGGAATGACATGAGAGCAGTGATCTTATCATTTTGGCTGCCCTAAACTGACAGTAACTTTTGAACCAATTACATTGCGAGTACATGTATCACTTAAAATGTCTTTTTGTTACTTCCTTCTTGTTATTTACAGAAATTTTAACATGTCACAACAAGAGGGACCAACTCTCTTATTTTGATATGATACATGACTGCTTCTGATTTCTGAAAGCCTATTAATTCAGATTTGTGTCCACCTGAAAAGACACACAAATGAGAGCAGCCTGTATGGGAGAGGGGAAGGAAGACGATCGCCGTGGCGTCATTTGCCAAATTGAAAACATGGGTGGTACTCCAAATGAACTGGTTGGCATAATACATCTCCAAATTAAAGAAATCAGAGAGGCTCTGAAATGTGCACAGCATGACGCATGAAAGGCTGCCAAGGAACATTTCTCAGGCCAAAAATGTTCAGAGGAAAGACCAGGGGAAGGCCTCTGACATGCTGAATTGCCTGTGAGGACTGACCCTGAAGAACTCACTTTAAGAATGCTGTTTTAGAGCAATCAACAGCTGATTAAATACAATCCCCTAAACCAGCTAAAATAATTGGAAGTAACATTGAAACTAATGCCAACAAGGGGAATATTGAGTGAAGGTTGGCTTGTTATGCCTATTAGAGGTAAATCCTGCTCGAGACCCTTCACTTGCTTTGCTTTTCCTTCCAAAATACATGTATACTCTCATCCTCATATTCAGACTGCCACACAACTCTCATTTTGCCTCTGTCTCTGCTCCCACTTCATCGAATACCTCTTCTTGCTCCGTCTATCACACTCCACTTTGGACCTACTTTCATGCTATTCCATATGGTGAGTACAGAACAGCCTCCCTTTTCAAATATTCCAGTTACTTTCCTTTTGCTTCATGAAAGCCTTCCTCAAAAAAACTTCTTTCACAGCTTTCCTATCTTAATCTCCTTACTGACAACTTGTCCATAATGAGAAAAGGAGTACTTGTGGCACCTTAGAGACTAACAAATTTATTTGAGCATAAGCTTTCGTGAGCTACAGCTCACTTCATCGGATGCATTTCTTGCTTCTAATAGTTGTCTCATGTATCACATTTATTTGCGGCAGACTGCACACTCTTTGGGGCAGCAGGTCTTTGTTTTCTTAGACAGTGTGTTGCAAAGCTCCATGAGCAGCATGCTTTAAGGGCTGAGAACAACAAAACAGAACCTAGTGCTTCTGCTACTTAACTTCTGGCAAACAAGTTTCAAACTTGTTTGCCAGAAGTTACATTTAGGCATCTAAATAAAAGTGGCCTCACTTTAACACAGGCATCACCTTTAGATTTCAGTGGGAATTGTGGATACTCCAGCCAGTTCTTCTGGGTGCTTAATGTCAGGCACCTGGGTGTGAAAATTAGGGCATGTGTACACTTGCAGAGTTATCTAACTAATAATAAATGGCCAGATTTTAACCTACTCCTATATATCTGCACAGGGTGTATAAAATCACACGGCGCTTATCTGGATTAAGAATTCTGGCACAGGGAGTAGAGAACGCTGCATAAAGCTGCTATTCCCCTAATGACAGGTGGGTGCGGTGGAGAGTAGATGGAGCCTTGATCTTCCCCCACAGAGCTGAACAAGTTGCATCATGCCTACAACAATTTACTTTCCCCTTTGAGAAGTGGGGGGCAGGGGAAACATGACACGATTTGTAACTCTGACAGCTTCCCAGGGCTCTTCCTGTGCTGGCACAGGTAGGCTCTGCCTCTTATCAAACGTTAGGTGGAAAGACAATCTAGACCAAAGTAACTATTGCACCTTAACTCATCTGTTGCACTGGGGGATTGAATGTACATTCCTACTTCTTTCGGCAGTGCAGTTCAGCTCTCTGCAAATGACCCAAATCCACTGTGAGCTGCTCTTTCACAAATTAACACCATAGATACAAAACTGTGATTGAGAATTAACATCTGGGTGATCACTGAATCCGACAGGAGTGTGATTTTATTTACACCTTAAGTAGCAGAAGCACAAGCCTCTGTTTTGTTGTTCTCACCCCTTAAAGCATGTTGCTCAGGAGAGAAAACAGATCTGGAAAAAGATAGCCAATCCCAAATGTGTACACAACCTGAGCCTATACAGTCCATGTACATGGACATTTCCATACTTTATTACTATATCAATTCAATTACCAATTTAAAAAACAGAGGGCTAGTTGTACCTCAGCGTAACTCTAGAATCAAATTAAGATTTGGTCAGTTTAAGACTCATAAGAGTTTAATTAAGCATCCTCTCCTCCATCAAACAGGCTTCCCAGCCTTGCAGGAATCTTTCTTAGAGCACCAACAAGTCTGTCAATATGCATTAGGATAACTGCTGTCTTTAGATATTGCAAATTCCTAGGACTTCTCAAGGGTCAGCTTGAAGTGTTATTTTCTGGGACACGGAACCAAAGAGGGAGGGGGGATGGAATGAGTGGGGGGTGGAGAAGGGTCGGGGCAGGGGTGTTTGGTTTTGTGTGATTAGAAAGTTGGCAACCCTAGCTGCATACACAGTAGTTGTTTAAATCAAAAGTGCTCAGTAGGAGCTTTAGTTTTGCACTTTTGAAATATTTTGTATGATTTATTTTATTTTTATCATTCAGCGTATTCTCCTTACTTCTCCAACTCCTTTTGGACTTTTGCTTTCCTTCATGCTGTACATCTGCTGAGCGTCCATCCCATTACGTAGCAAAACATTCATGTTGGTGAATCTTCATTTCATGTAAATTCACCCAGGAGCCATCTTTTACCCTGTCTTGTTTAAACAATGCAGAACTCACTCTGATGAAGCAGGAATAAGGTCCTTTGGATTAACACACAGATCATTCAAAAAGAATGAGGAATACTTCTGGCACCTTAGAGACTAGCAAATTTATTTGGACATAAGCTTCGTGGGCTAAAACCCACTTCATCAGATGCATGCAATCAATCAAGGCAGGCTATTATCAGCAGGAGAAAAAAACTTCTGTAGTGATAATCAGGATGGCCCATTTCAAACAGTTGACAAGAAGGTGTGAGTAACAGTAGGGAAAAATTAGCCTGGGGAAACAGTGTTTAGTTTGTGTAATGACCCATCCACTCCCAGTTTTTATTCAAGCCTAATTTAATGGTGTCCAGTTTGCAAATTAATTCCAGTTCTGCAGTTTCTCGTTGGAGTCTGTTTTTGAAGTTTTTTTGTTGAAGAATTGCCCCTTTTAGGTCTGTAATTGAGTGTCCAGGGAGGTTGAAGTGTTCTCTGACTGGTTTTTGAATGTTATAAGTCTTGACGTCTGATTTGTGTCCATTTATTCTTTTGCATGGAGACTGTTTGGTTTGGCCAATGTACATGGCAGAGGGGCATTGCTGGCACATGATGGCATATATCACATTGGTAGATGTGCAGGTGAACGAGCCCCTGATGGTGTGGCTGATGTGATTAATAATAGCTCACCTTAATTGATTAGTCTCGTTAGAGTTGGTATGGCAACCCCCATTTTTTCATGTTCTCTGTGTGTGATATATATATCTTCCTACTGTATTTTCCACTCCATGCGTCTGACGTTGGTTTTAGCCCATGAAAGCTTAAGCCCAAATAAACGTGTTAGTCTCTAAGGTGCCACAAGTACTCCTCGTTCTTTTTGCTGATACAGACTAAGACGGCTACCACTCCGAAATAGATCATTCAGTGAGCAGACTGTCTATTTAGGCCCTGATTGAGCACCTCACTTAGGCATGCACTTTAAGTTAAGCTCATTCTTAAGTGCTTTGCTAAATTAGGCCCTTAATGAACACTATAATTCAGAAGCAGCAAAATATTACCAAATGAGATGCTGAATTCTACAGCTAATTTGTAAAAAATGCATCAGATTGCAGTTGTGTTTGTATTTTGCACTGGAGGTAAAGCTATTGTTATGCACACTAATGAGTACATCTTCAGCACAATGAACAAGAATTTAACTGCACATGTTCAGTTAACATTAATGAACTCTATGCAACACAATCCCTGTGCAGCATGCTAAAAATGTCCTTCTGTGTAAATGTCTAATATATGTAATTCTAGGCTACTAGTTAAGGAAAGATATACACAGCTGTCAGTCTTTTCTGCTGTAATAATATTTATAAACAAAAGTAAATCTATAATCCACGTGAAAAGTTTAACTTGATGTTTTCTTCCCCCAAGTCTCTTGAGCTGGCAAGAGTTTAAACCAAAACAAACAAACAAACAAAACCAACCAGTCATTTAACAGGAGGCAGCTAAATTTTAAAGGCAATGAGTTTAAATAACCTGGGCATGTGTTTAAAATCTCCCCTATAAAGTAATTTATTTCATTTCAATGGAGTTTTTGCCTATTCACTGCACAAGGCTGCAAACTGATATATAATTCATATTGCAAAATGTAGTTTACTTACTATAATAGAAATTAAAATTGGTAATCGTATAACCCACCAAGGACCACTGTGTTCATTTGTATCCCAGCAACTATAAAAAGAGTAAAAGGGAAAATTATGTTAATACTAATTTTATTTGGCAAGTGAGGTATGTGAAGACAAGTGTTTTGGATTTACAAGTCAAAACAAAAATAGTCTGCTCTTGTGAATTCTAAGCAAGATAATTTGATATTCTCCTGCTTTTATTTTTATTTTCACTGCGTTTTAATGCGCACATTCAAATCAATTAGAGCAATGTTAGAAGAAACCCAGGCAAATACCATGGGGGATTCTCAAGTTTAGTTTCACTCTTTGTCATGACACTTTTCCAATAAGAGCTTACCTACTGTATCTGGGGCAGCAGAATGATCGGACATAACTGACAGATACAATTAAAAGGATATAATTTACTGCTGGACTATTTGGGTTACAGATGAGTGGAACTGGTGTGGGAAATATTAAGAATAAGCCTTCATCTGAAAAATTGGACTTTCATTTTTCCCTTTAAATAATTTGTTCAGTTTTCCACCCCAAGCCATTTTACCCTTCAATGACCATCTGACTTTACAGTCAGTCATTCTCAGTGCTCACAGCCCCTGTTGACTTCAATATGTACTGAGCACTTCTGAAGAAGCAGAGCTTAAAACTTCTGAGAGAATAGAAGCTACAAGTGATAAACCTTAAATAGCAGAAACATTTGATAGTTTGTAAGCTTCCAACTGTGATGACCATAGCAAGGTACCAATTCAAGAACAGATTCACTTTGAGTTTATTTTTTTAGAGGTATTGCAAATAGGTTCCCTGAGAAGTTAGGAATAATCCATTGTCTGTACCAACTATTGCAGATGCCACTTACAAGAGTTTCTAAGTCATCTAGAGCCTAATCCTGTGAGGTGCTCTGCACTCACAGTTACCAGGGATGCTAGTGTAAATTCTGACTCCCTTACATAGAAACTTAGGGAGGCACACCATTACAAATGGAGATGCATGTTAAAATCATGCCACAGTTTTATTCAGATATTACTGTTAGCAAAGTGGATGAGCTGATAGACCGGGGTGGCATGCGGCCCAGATCCGGCCCCTCAGGGCTTTGGATCCGGTCCATGGGATTGCCACCCCCGGGAAGCGGCCAGCACCAGGTTCTCCTAGCTACTTACCCTGTGTCCTCTAAAAAGATCCTTGTCACTGTCCACAGGATGATGAATACTGTAGGAATTCCTAAGAATTTATAAAAAAAAAAAAAGAGTATTTGTGGCACCTTAGAGACTAACAAATTTATTTGAGTACTCCTTTTCTTTTTGCGAATACAGACTAACACGGCTGCTACTCTGAAACCTAAGAAATTATAGTTTGTTATAGCGAATAATTGTAAAAATCTATGAACAGAAACCCCCTACCCCTCTTGTAACAATCCACTATTAGAATATACAAGCTCTGGCATGAAGCAAATGCAGTACATGGAATAATGAAGTGTAGCTGTAGCTGCAGGGTGGGGACCAGTGGCAGGTTGCAAACAATTTCTATCCATCTCCCAGTGAAGAGAAGCACAGGCAATTATTACAGGCGAGTGCATTTATTTCTTACAGAACATACAAAGGGTGTACACCCCTCAGGCTCCTGAGCGTGACCTTTAGGGATACAAATGCTATGCATCCCTGGTCTAAATGAAGATAGATATTAGGAATGAAATTTAATGTGCAAATCATTTTACAAAAAAGCATTCACACAGATTGGTTCACTCCCATTTCCCAGCTACACCCAAGTATACTTTATGATCAGTTTCTAAGGGCTTCACATCTATAAAACCTTCCTTTGGCTCTCGGGTATGAAACGAATTAGTGTGTAAAAATGAAACAAAAATATTTATAATATGTTGGAAAGTATATTAAAGATAAAGAATAAGGGACTGGCTGGCACAAAGAGTTACTGGATCCAACTTTCACTGTTGGAGAGTTGAATTCAAATCCCATTTTACATTTGAAAATGAATTTAGTGGCCTGATCTTATATTGTACCCATGCACATCACATCATCACAGTGTTTGGCACTCTTTGCAGTTCAAGAGATTCCCAGCAAAGACAGAGCCATTTCTCTGGCAAGCATCTAAGGTGAATTGCCAGCAATGTGAAGGATAGCTTCCATAGTGTCTTCCTGTACAATGAGGCATAAGCAAGTGCTTCTAACCCCGCATTTCACTGAAGGCATTAAAGTCACTCCTGACTTTTAAAGAATACAATGAACACGTGGGGCCAGATTCATCACTGAATCTGAGCTCCATTCAGACACAGGAACTGGGCATGTGAGAAGGAAGGAGAACGGTGGCTTTACACTTCCCTTATTCTGGGGTCAACCAGCCCGACACTGATTAGGATAACCTCAAGGCTGCCTTAGCTTGTGCCCAGCTGCCGATGGTTTCCAAGGGGCATTCACGTCTGTGGGAATACTTGAGAAAACAGAAGTGTTCTGGACATATCCACTTTTTCCTGGCCATACCCTCTACATAGTCACTGTGCAGTGGCCTGTGAGGGAGTGGCATGGAGCCTTCGTGCCAGCTCTACATCCTTTTACGCCAGAACAATTTCTTGGTGGCTAGATTTGCATTGGTGGAACAGAATAAAGGGGCTGTCTTAGCCTGTGGAATCAGGCCCATGGATGGTAGCTGTCTAATCGTAGATAATGTTATCTCAGTGGGAAACACTGAGCCTGACCAATCCATAGCTAAAAATAAGAATAAAATATGTATATATTTAAGTACTTACCCCAGCCAATCAGAAGATAGACTGTGAAATGTCTGTTAGGAGAGAATATTACCACAAGGAGGATGTGGAGGTAAAGTCCTTCAACTAAGAGCCAGTAAAAGTTTGCCATAACACAATATTGGAAAAATACCAAACTAGCCTTGCAGCCAACCTGAAGTATTACAAACAAACAAGGATTAAACTTCTTGCAAAGAAAATGCAGTAATATTTTGTTACAAACATTTTTCTACAGACCCAAGCTCTCTATATATTATGTTCCCTTATCTCTCCTATATGTCAATGTACAATATATAGAAAAGTTATTTTTCAATAGCCCCTAGAAATAAGGAGATAGATTTAAAGTATAAAGAATGCTTATACAAAGGAATTTAGTTAGCCAAAACTTTATTTCTATGGCTTCTTGGAGCCGATTTACTCAGAAACCTTGAAATCATCATGACATAAACATTAAAAAAGGAAGATACCAAAGACCATCAATTAAGATAATAAACACATATAACTTTATAGGTTTTCCTAAAAGTTTCCTAGAGGTTTTAATTTGTTAGAAGAATAACAAAAAATTGCCTTTGTAAATTTTCAAAGGTCAAAGTGAAAAATATAGAATTAGGTACTAAATGCGGTCCCACTGGTCAGGATGTAAGGATATTTAGAAAATAAAAATTTGACTGTACCATCAAAAATATTTTTCCCCCACAGTGAAATTCTCTAGTGTTTCTCAATTTGTTAAAGACAACCAGAATGCATCACTCCATTATGACCTCTGCAACTTATAGTCTGTGTGGTAAAAAGAAAAGGAGTACTTGTGGCACCTTAGAGACTAACAAATTTATTTGAGCATAAGCTTTCGTGAGCTACAGCTCACTTCATCGGTAGCTGTAGCTCACGAAAGCTTATGCTCAAATAAATTTGTTAGTCTCTAAGGTGCCACAAGTACTCCTTTTCTTTTTGCGAATACAGACTAACACGGCTGCTACTCTGAAACCAGTCTGTGTGGTGTTTTTCAGAATGTACCGTTCTAAGATATCTGATGCTACAATGACAGGTTTCAGAGTAGCAGCCGTGTTAGTCTGTATTCACAAAAAGAAAAGGTGTACTTGTGGCACCTTAGAGACTAACAAATTTATTTGAGCATAAGCTTGAGCATGAGCATAATGCATCCGATGAAGTGAGCTGTAGCTCACGAAAGCTTATGTTCAAATAAATTTGTTAGTCTCTAAAGTGCCACAAATACTCCTTTTCTTGATGCTACAAGGAAATGTGCAGAGGGTTTCACACAGGAGAAAATGTAACTTTTTAAAATGTAAATTAAAATGTGGTTTGATGCTTAATGCTCTTTACAACCCGATTACGGCATGGCATTCAGGGTCAGAAGGCTTTATCTTGACTCAAAGTCATGATATACTTTGTGTCCATTTACTCCTCTTAGGAGTCTTTTGCCCTCCCTCTTGAAGTTAAGCCTGTAGCTGAGGCAGTTCCTGGCCAATGAATAGATGCCACCAGACAGCCAAATTGTGTTTAAAAAAAAAGGAGTACTTGTGGCACCTTAGAGACTAACAAATTTATTAGAGCATAAGCTTTCGTGAGTTACAGCTCACTTCATTGGAAATGCATCCGATGAAGTGAGCTGTAACTCACGAAAGCTTATGCTCTAATAAATTTGTTAGTCTCTAAGGTGCCACAAGTACTCCTTTTCTTTTTGCGAATACAGACTAACACGGCTGCTACTCTGAAACCTAAAAAAAAAAAAAGTTATTCAGTTTTAGAAACTGTTCATTTTAAAAGAGCTGAGCCAAGAGTACAAATAGCTCTGTGGAATGCATAAACATGATGTGAGAGTCAAATTCTCCAAGCTGTTATGTAACTAAACCAGGGTTCAAATAGTGTAAGAAGCAGCACCTATTCCAAGCAACATCAGATCATCTCAACAACAATGCAACAGAAATTAGAGAACAGCACATTGATCTGGACCAGTCCAACTGCAAGAATATCCAGCTGCAAACAAGAGTAACTGCAGGACAAAAACAGAAACGAGTTGGGTGCAAATAGGCATGATCAGGGCCAAGAGCCTAATCCTGCAAGGTTTTGAGCATTCTTGACTCCCTGAGATGTCAATCCAAGTGACCCGTTTACCATGATTTTACAGTGCCAGTGTTAAGTATTTCTTCAGTGAGAGTGTTTTAGTTGACAGATTGTGTAAATATAGCTTAAGAGTCACTTGGAAAAGCTTTGCACAATGGAAGAATGTACCTTTATCAATACAAAAATATTGCACTGCATTTTTCTTCAGTTTTTTCTATACTCTAAATTTAGCCACAATGGGCAGGGGAAAAAACACTGTAAATTAAATTCTCTGAGGTCTTCAGCAGTGTCCGCAGATTTATTTTGCAGCAGTTCTGCTCCAAACCAAGGAGATGCCAGTGGTTTTCAAACTTTTTTTCTGGCAACCCAGTTGAAGAAAACTGGGGCCGGGGATGAGGGGGTTGGGAAGGCAGGAAGGGGCTCCAGGTTTGGGGGGGCTCAGGGCTGGGGCAGGGAATTGGGACATGGGCTTAGGGCACAGGCTTACCTCCGGCAGCTCCCGGTCAGCAGTGAAGAGGCAGGCTTCCCGCCTATCCTGGCATGGTGGACTGCGCTGTGCCCTGGAAGAGGCCAGTAGCAGGTCCGGCTCCTTGGGTGAGGCGTGCGAGTGGCTCGGCGCAGCTCTCGCCTGCGGGCACCCCCCCTCCAGCGCCCACTGGTTGTGTCCAGTGGCCCACCTACATATGAGCTGGACCTGCTGCTGGCCGCTTCCAGGACACAGCACAGTGTCAGAACAGGTAAGGACTACTAGGTTTTACTGGCCGGCCACCAGGGTCCCTAGGTGCTGAGCAAGGCCATCCAGTGCCTTGGATTCCGCAACCCACTACTGGGTCGTAACCTGAACTTTGAAAACCACTGCTCTGTACAATGGTATGTGATATACCATTTAACTGTTCAACCTTCTCAACCTCTGAGATTTTGCAACCCTGCATACTATGTTAATGCCTTATCCCTACTGTGCCACATGGTTTGCCACGAATGCAGATTATAGCCCTACATCACCTTCTGAGGGTGTGGCTTGGTTGCTAGAGCCCTCTTTCTCTCCTACAAATACTCACTCAGTCTCTTATTGCTCTCCCTCCCTTAATGCCCCTCCTCTGACTCCAGATACAGCTGCAAGAGCCTTCTCAGACCATCTAGCCTTTCCCATTTCCTGGCTGATGTATCTTCTACTTCTAACCTCTACCCTGACTTACCCCACCTCCTTGCTGTCATAGTTATCCTGGGCCATGGCTGATTCTGTTTTTTTAATAACTGAAATTCCTCTGCTACCTGCCTGAATATCCAAAGATGCATTAGCTCACCTCCCAGCTCTTCCGCTCCCTTTCTTCTCTTGCAGTTGCATCTCAGTTCTACCTAACACTAGTTCTCTCACAGCTCCCTCCACTGACAACTTAGTGTTCCCAAAAAATGCAGAGGTGGAGAGGGTTAAAAGGCAAAAATATTACACAGTGTAGCCAAAAGAGCTTCATTACCCATGACGACTGATCCTCTGAACAGTGAGCTGTGTTGGAATTGGAATAAAGAATATCATCCTTGACTAAAACAGAGATTGCTCTTAGAATGAAAGAGAGGAACAAGTTCAGATGGATGTAGTTCCGCGTGCAGTGAAGTTTTCTACATTAAAGAAGAGATTTTTTTGAAAAAAGCATTTTAGTTTCCAGGACAGAGAGGCTATAGTACAGTCTTTTGATTAGTCAAACTATTTCTTAGTGAAATTAACCTATAGTGAGTACCTACCCTTTCTCTGTGTGTGATACTGAGTACGTCCCCTTTCAGAGTTTAAAAAAAAAAACACAACTGACCAGTGCATACAATTAAGGCATCTTTGATACCTTTTCAGTGTCACAGATTAAAAGGCCCTGCTGCCATTTTTTACCATGAAGAGTATATAATAAAGGTGATTTTTCATTTTCTATTTTTGGTGTGCTCTAGCCTTTGTCTTCTAGATTCCCAGTTAAAAGCCTAGCTCTTCTGGCTAAATTTCTGAAATACCCCTTCCTAATGTTTTCTTGTTGGATTTTTCTGTCTTTAATTCCAGTATTTTGATTCATAAAGTGTGGACATCTTGGGATGCAGGTGAATGTATAAACAATTTAGAAATAGTGTACATACAAAAATACAAATTGGACTGCACTTCCTTCCAGTCCATCAGGACTTAAAACCTTTACTCTTTAATCCACTTGCTCTGTGAAAGCTTGGAAACAGATGAGGTTTTCAGTGTGCCAGGAAAATCAACAAACTCTAGTGGGAAGTAGGTTCTAGAGGCAAGGACCTATCACCTAAAACACCCTTTCTCCATCACCTTGTCTTTTAATGCAGCATTTATCCTAGCTGATCTCACTAAACAGCAGAGGAGAGAGGGAATCTATAAGGCAGACAGGAACCACACCACTCAGGATTTTATCAGTAAAAAGCAATACCTTGAACTGCAGCTGAAAACTAGTACAGATTAGAGAATATTGTTGTTATTGAAGGAATGCAGACAATAGAATTTTATGGCAGGTTACTACATTCTGTGCTGCCTGAAGCTTCTGAGTGGTCTTCTGGCATAGATTTATGCAAAGAACATCAAATAACCCATTCTGGAGGTGACAAAAGCATGGTCAGTTGTGATCAGCTTTACATGTGAGAGAAGAAGTCATAACCTTCTAGCGTGGCAGAAATGCAAAATGAATTTTTGGCCTATTCAGCAAAGGACATAATCCCATGATTTATTTTAAATACTTGCTCAGCTTCCATTGACTTCAATGGCTGTGCATATGCTTAAGAGTTTTGATGATGCAGGGCCTGAGACATCCAAAAGCAGCTGAGGGTCCATTGATATTATGGTATATGGCTTAATACATCCCTATGGAAGCCCAGGTCACATTCCAAGCATCTAATTATTTTCCTTGGATAATTAATAGGAACATATTTCTCTCTCATGCTGGATTTGAAAGAATAAAAGTCTAATCCTGCCAGGAGTTAGGTGTTCCTGAGAGATGCTGTACTCTTCCAGTTCAGTGAAAATGATAGGTGCTCAGGGCCCTTGCAGGTTAGGCCCTTACTTTAGTGATAGTTGCTAGATTTCTGTATGTGTAGAAATCTGCATATATGCAAACAGCAGGAAAGTCAGATATATAAAAAGTTTTATACAAAGCAGAAATAGCAAATTTTGATATTTTCCACAATATGAAATTTTAAACAACATTTTGTTTTGGGTCAGTTGAAATGTTTCATTTTGATTTTCACTGACTAAAAATTGTATAAGAGGCAGTGTGGCATAATGGACAGAGCACTGAACTGGGAGATGTAGGTTCTATTCCCACCTCTGACACTGGCCTGCTGGGTGACCTTGTGTCACTTCTCCTCCCTTTGCCTCAGTTTCCCCTCTGTAAAATGGGGCAATGATATTAACTTCAATTGTAAAGTGCTTTGAGATCAATTGATGAAAAGCACTGCATCAGAATGAGGTATTATTATTATTATACAATATAAAAAATTCAAAATGAAAAGTAGTTTTGAAATGAAAAGTTGCAATGTTTTGTTCCAATAATGTCATTTGATTTTTTTTTCATCAAAATTTCATCAAAATTGCAACATTCCTGTGGAGCATTTTTATTTTGACAACTCAGCATTTTCTGATGAAAAAAATGTCAGAAAATTTTCAACCAATTCTAATCATAATGTTCATACAAAGTGTCACCTGGGATGAAAAAGTCTTGACATTTGAAAAATTGGTACAATTTTGAATAGCAAGAGAGTTTAGGAAGCTCAGTGTCTCTGGCTGGTAATCTAGGATTAAAAAATCTATCAAAGAGATGCTAGAGTCATAATTCCTTCCCCTTAAAATACTTCAGAATCTTCCCTTTGGTGGGAAAACTAGTCAGAATCCAGACTGGGTTTCTGCAATGACTGAAAACCCAGGGTTGAATTATCCTCAACTCTGCAAGTACATGAAAGAAGTTTCAATTTTAGTAAGAGTGTACAAGAGAACCTTGCAAATGTGTGAAACTTTCTGAAACAAAATTTCCTTTTCTCATCTAATTGCCCTAATTTTAGCATGACTAGTCATAAATAGTATCCTATACATTAAATAAAGATCAGAAAGCATTGAAGTTGTGTCAGTTCTGCTATTCATAACTCCTTAATATGTGCTAAACTAGGAAGCAAACAGAGCCAGCTAAATGAGAGGTTTTGTATATTTGTCATACGTACATACAGGCACCCATAGTTAAATTGAATTCCTTCCACCCCAGAACTTTGTTTCAGAAAATAATGGTGCACGTGTTCAGGGATAAAATGCTGTAGATTTTGAGGAAACCATGTCCAATTCCACTGATGCAGTTGTGTGCATCAATGCACAGTTTTAAAAATCCTATGTATTACTAACATCAAAAATTCAAACTTTAATCCTGTTGGATCAAGTTAGGATTTAGTTTTTTTATTGTTGTTGCTTTAGTAACGTTCAATTTTTAACTCACTAGTGTAAGTGCCAGAAATTCATCCCAGGAGTTTCATTTGAAGAAGTTATTCTTTACTCCTCTTAAATACTATTGTATAGGCCGGATGGCTCCACCCCAAAGATGAATATATTTCAGTGGATCCTTATATACAATACATTGGTACTTTCTGTAAAGCACCTTGGGATCCTTTCAGACAACAACTGCCTCTTCAATATAAATATAAATAGCTAATAAAGGCGTTTTCAGCTATTCTGATCCTGGAGAATGGGAAATGGAGCCTTTCACTACCTATTATCCTTAGATCACCCTTCATAAGATATTGATTTTTAAAGGCATTTGCATCATTTACAGATTCTCAAGCCAATATTTCTAAGTGTGATTTATCATTGAGGATGCATTAATTGGGTAGGAGGGAGGGGGATTGGAAATTCTAAAAATATTCCCACCTCCCAAAAGATGATCCCAATATATACAATGCCCCATTCTGTCGATACTGTGTGAATGAAGTGTGCCTACACATATAGGTTTGTGCTCATTTCCATTGCTAGTGACAGACACTGTCTACCAGGGAACTAGCTTTCCTCAAGTAAGCACTTCTTTGTTGCATGGGAAACAAATTGATTCTCTTTAACCTGCCTTTTTTGGGTGACGGTTTTGAGGAGTCTGTGATAAGGCTTACACTGATGTCCTCTGGATTCCTCTTACTTTCCTAACCCCTCTTCAGTCTTGCTTCAGGCACAAAGATGATTTTCAGTCTCACCAACTGACTACCTTCTAGCGATGGACATAAGTCAGGAGTCTGTGCTCGAGTCCTTCAAATGCATTAATAGCCACTGACAGTGTTGAACACAAGGTGGTGTTGATTTGCTTGCAGACCTTAACTAGGATAGAGAAGATTACTCCTGAAATTGCTCTGTTCGTACTTTGCAGAAAGACCCCAAAAGATCTTGTCTTTGTGGTAGATTGTGACAGGGCTGGGGCTCTGGTGCCACCATGCTGCAGATAACATGCAGCTCAACATTTTCTTTTTGCTGAAGCTGGATGATGCCTTTTCTCAGCTCTCAGTACCTGGTGGAGATTGCAGGCATGGATGAAAGAAAGTTGGTTGAAGCTTAGTTTGAAGAAGATAAAGGTGATGCTAGTAGGCAGGAGGAGGTGAAACTCATAAGCAGGCATTTGAAGGTATCTGTTCCCATAATATATTTCTGTCCTTCTTTATTCTGTGAACCAATCTGAATTGTGGGTTACACCCAGAAGCTCAAGTAGTGTCAATGGCCAGAAGACCATTTGTCCATCTCCATTTAACAAAAGCACTGTGACTATGGTATTTCTCTTCACTATCTCACCATCTTTTTGACTTTCAGGAATGATTACTGAAGACACTCCAAATTAGAACACACTTGGAGACCACCGAGAAGCTTCACCAGAACATAGCTACTTACTTGGTTAGTATTGACTGGCTTTCCATTTATTTTCAGGTACAATTCAAGGTGTTGATTTTGATCGATAAAGCATTAAATTGTTTAGATCTGGTCTAATCTTGTGCATGTAGGTTGTACTATGTATGAATTTCTAAAGTTCTCTGGAATCCTCTGGTATGAGTGGTGCAAACAAATTCAAGTTACCAATGCAACTATTATTTTATTAAATTCTTCAACATTTAAAAATCATCTATTTTCTAAACATCTGAATAATCATAAAACAGACAAGGATTTTAAAATATTTTCCTATTTTCTTGCTTATTTTTGTTCATGTGAGGTACTTACCTGAAAAGGCAAAGAATTATACTTCCTGTCGTTAGAGCAATCAGAGATGCACTATGTCCAAGGGTGTAGATTGCCCTCACTAGTACATAGAAATTAATCTATGAAGAAAAATATATATTCATAAACCATTAGTGATATGTGCAATCAAATGTGTAATAATGTGGCATTGCTTTAAATAGTTTTAAGAATAAAAACTGCATAATTTGGTAACAATTTTTAGTCTGCTACCAGCTACAGAATTCCTGTGTGAATGTTAAACATGCTGATTCCCTTACACTCGTGTAATGCAACGTCTCTAAAGAAGTAGTCTCTGATGGGGAAATCAAATGTGGGACTTCTTGATCTTCAAACATCCAACTGCCTCAACCAAATAACTCTGCTCCATTAGTAGGCTCATAAGCCGCAATGTGGTTCAGTCACAAGAGAAAGAGAGAGTCACATTTTGTAAGCATGGGTTAGACTTGGAACAGTCTTCCACAACTTCTGCTCCAAAGCTCTGATTCAGTAGTCCAGTCTTGTTCAGCAACAGACATAAGAAAGCGCTTAAGTCCCATTGACTCCAACAGAACATATGGAGTGCACATATTTGGTGAACTGGGACCCAAACAACACTTCCTCTCTCTATTCAAATTCCTCCTTAAAAGCCACTTCTTCTACAAAGCAAAAGCAGCACAAAGGGGATGCACCACTGAACAGCCATCACTGTCCCTTAATTTACCACCTAAATATTACTACATGCAATGCTATCAGAAATGAAAAATTCGTAAGAGTACTGCCAAAAAGTCAGAATTAATCTGCTACTTCTTTTGATGCCTACAATGCAAATTGATTTGTTTTACATTATTTTCCACTAAAGTACTATAAGGTATTAATACCATAGATGTGATTTATGAGAAACAAATTAATAAACCATTTCTTGTCATTTGATGGAATTAACTGGTAGTTTTTTAACATCAGTGCAGCATGCTGTATCTTATGGAACCAATTTACAAAGGTAGGCACATGTATTTATGGGCATACACACTCTGGTGTCTGTGTTACTAAGGGGCACAAATTCACAGTATTTTAAGTATATCATATTTAAGATAATAGGCAAGACTCTCTGCTACTGTAAGTCAGCCTAGCGCCATTTATTTCAGTTGAGCTATGGCAGCTGAGATTCTGACCTCATATTTCAAAAAGTAGAAGTATGCCTCTTACAACATTTTGTATGCGTCTAAACTTCCATTTGTACCAGATTCTTCATTTGGATTCAGCACTTGTTAAAAATTATACAGATTTAAACAGAAATATTGCTAAAACTCATCTGGTAGAAAAATATGTTGTTTTATACCATTTTAAAATTGCTAGAAAGCAGTGATGAAGGAATAACATTACGAAGCTGCAATTTTTCCAGAAGAATAGCATTGAAAGGAGGTAATTTTAGTGATCCTGGTTTATGTCAAAATTAGCAGAACAACGTTTAAATCATTTAGCAATCACAGCATGCATTTGGACAAATCTAAATTAAATGTTAAATGAAATGAAGTATCTTGTAAAATGTGGTATAAAAGATATATTTAAAGTTAAAAACTGAGGGAAACAAATTACCTACATTTAGCAAATAGATCTTAAGGACATTCAAATGGCACCAGTCCCTGTTAGCAGCTGTGTGAGGGAACATTTGCTCGTTATCCAAAAAGCATGGTCCAATTCCAACAGGTTACTTCAATAACTAATCCAACATCACCATTCTCCTAATTCCCAAATGATACAATAGATACTGCAAGGGAAATAGATGCCTACTTTTATTTTTGTACTAGGCAGTGCATAGAAGTGGATTGTCTTGACATTTTTGTAGAACTCCTGACATTTTAGTATTGAGTTAGTTTGTTTTTAAAGTAGCAGTAAAACACTGGAGAGTGTGAAGTGTACACTCACTTTGTGGGAGAGGAGACTACCGAGTGTTTCTGGGCTCGTTCAGCGCTAACGAGGTGCACCTGTTAGGTTTGTTCTGACTGGAAAGAAACTGGCGAGGGGAGGGAATCTTAAAGAGAGAAAACCCTCCAAGGGTGGGTTGGGTTATGGTGAACAAGAAGAAGACTGCTACACCTCAGAGAGTAATCTGCCAAGAAAGAAACACTCAGAGCCTCACCGCCTTGAAACATCATGGACCAGCTGTGAAGAAGGGTACC
This sequence comes from Dermochelys coriacea, assembly GCF_009764565.3. Lineage (NCBI taxonomy): Eukaryota > Metazoa > Chordata > Testudines > Dermochelyidae > Dermochelys > Dermochelys coriacea. The sequence continues at coordinate 249,898,783 of NC_050069.1, read as the reverse complement.
CCAAGAGAAGGGGCTGCAGGTAGACCCTAATTAAAGACAGTAGGCCAGCTGATAACCAAGTCCCAAAGAACTGGTCCCAGAAAGCCTGCCTAAGAGATGGGCCATCTGAGCCATTCTCTTCCTTTACTCTGATCATCCTCTCTCACAAAGTAGTTTTGCTTGTTTGTTTGGTGTAGAGAACCCCTCCCGTGTTACAAACACAGGAAGCACATTATAGAAAACTTGAATTGGGAACTGGTGGAGACGCAGAGGAGCCCCAACCCCCGCTCCCAGATGCACCAGAGAAAACATGACCATGGACATTAGTAAAGGTCCCAATGGAATAGGAATGATCTTAGGAAACTTCCCCACTTAAAGGGCCAAGGACTGATGATAAACTTTCATTTTAAATTGAAATCCTGAGCTTTCAATGATATAAAATAGATTATTCCTTTCATTGTATTTCATAGGGTCCCAGTCCTACAAATACACACCCTTGTGCATAACACCCTTATACTTCTGTGGAGTCCCACTGAATTCAGTGGGACGCTGTGGGCACAAGAGCCCAGATCTTCAAAGGTATGTAGGTGTTGCTTCACTTAGCTTTGCAACACCTAACCCCTAGACGGCCAGTCACCTAGTGGAATCCCCAACCCCAAGCTAGGTTCCCAGGCTCCCTAAAAAATGCACAGGGAGAATCATGTGCTTAAAAGAAGGGTTTCAGAGTAGCAGCCATGTTAGTCTGTATTCGCAAAAAGAAATGGAGTACTTGTGGCACCTTAGAGACTAACAAATTTATTTGAGCAGAAGCTTTCGTGAGCTACAGCATCCAATGAAGTGAGCTGTAGCTCACGAAAGCTTATGCTCAAATAAATTTGTTAGTCTCTAAGGTGCCACAAGTACTCCTTTTCTAAAAGAAGGGGATACCTAGAAGCCTGCAAGCTGAGCAGGGAGCTAACTAAACTAGTCAGAAATGAAATGCCAACCTAAGAGAGCTGACCTAGTACACCTGGCTGACTGGGCAGAGATAGGTACCTCCCTCCACTCAGGATCCTCTGCTGCAAAACTCTTCCTCGAGTTAGGCCCCCCTAAGCCAGATCAGCTGCTCAGCTAGCCCATGCTGTAGGAGCTGAAACCATCACTGTTGCCCTATGTTTCCCTGTGCCCCTGGCTGTCTTCAGTGTGGATGTGGTGCTGCCCCCCATTGGCAGCCTGTATCCTGCCCTCCAGTGTGGGGTCTGACAGGTATCAGATCTTAGACATGCTCAAAGCATCCCTACAGGATTGGGCCCAGTTGTCAAATAGGTGTTTCCCTCTCTAGTTTGAGAATCCTGCTTGGAGGCCTCTCCCCTCCTTTTTGAAATCCATTTCTTTCACAAACCCTCCCATGCTGATCTTATCACTAATGATGTTATCAGGCTTTGCAAGGAAAGTTTGTTGGGTATTTCCTGTTCCCCTGAGTTCAACTGTAATCTGTTCGGGTCAAGAACCTTGTGTTTTACACTTCTTGAAAAACACCCCGTGCTCTATAAGTAATAGCAAGCAGGAGGTTCTAGGACAACTTTCCTTACGATTCAGAATACTGTGCAACCAGCACAATCAGTCCAAAGCCATAAAAATATTTAAATTCCTACAATAATATTTAGCCTGCACTAAAAACACTAGCAATTTTATTAAATGTATTCCTGTTGCTATGGTGACTACTTAGCCCATATTTTTAAGAGCGATCCAGCAGTTTCAGCAAGGATTAGATCTTGAATTTGGACATCTTCTTTCAAACAAATGAAAAGTAGTTATTCTTAAAAGAAACATGTTTGTCATCTCTGAGAACTCATTACTCAAGTGGTTCGCTTCAAGATGAAACTGAATATAGCATTAATTTACCAGTGAGCAATCATAAAATCCTGTCTTTTTAATTCACCAAATTGGTTCCAGTATTTACTGATGATGGATGGGTTTCAATTGTTGTAATAAGTGTATATTTTTTTAATGTTTTCAGTGACTAAGTTGGGTTTTATTACATGTACACCTAGAATTATTCTCATGTGCTGTATTCTAGGTAACACTCATTTAAGATAGATTTAATACCATGCCTTTAAGAAATAGTGACTTAAATGAACTGTCAGTTGAGTATAAACTTCCTATAGACCAGAAAACTATGCAGATTATCTCTGCCCTTTAACAAAGCAGACCTATTACTCTGCTCTTACAGGAAATATCATGTTTCTCTGTTAAAAGGTAAGAAGCTGTGAACTCTGTGGTGATATAATCATAAAATGCTGTAGCACATCTTTATGTCTTGGTTTATTATGATCCTGGGATCTAAGGATTGCACTGTTCTGTAAATTATTTTATACGGAGGCGGTCACTGGCTCAAGCCAGAGTTATTAATCCTCCATTTTCTTGGAAATAAATTCACACAAATTAAAAAGGGACATAAAAGTTAATATAAATTCAAAGCTATATCTTATATTGCATATATATTTTAAAATCCTTACCTCTGTTACTACCACCAGTATAGATGGTTATTAAAATAAAATAGAAATAATATTAAGGGCTAAATGGTCCTGTCATGTGTATTGTGCAATTCATAGAGGATGTGTGCTTGTTACATTCTTGGTGCAAGAAAATGAAAGGTCCAAGGTTGGGAATACCAGGGAAGTAAATTGTGTTATACTGAAAGTACAAGTAAGAATGGAAAAAGATGGTATCAGAAAGTAAAGAAAAGGAAACCAGGATGCTACAGTCATTATAGTAGTCCTTCACTGGCAAAAGTTTCTCTGTTACTAAAATATCTTCTCTTGATGCTACAAATAATAAAATCAAATAATTAATTAACATCTTCACTAACTGTTAAAGTAGTGATTCATACGCTTTCTTCAGTGAGCAGCTAAACTCATTCTTATTGCTAGCACAAAAACCAAATAAACCATTGTACCTTTTAAACTCTGTATTTGGTAACTTTTTAAAAACTTTTCTGTTCAGTATATTGGGCTACTGAAAGTCTCTGAACAAGATCAAATAAGAATTTTGTACACCCAAAAGCCTTAGATCAGTAAAAACCACATTCACTAAACATGTTATCTTGTGCTCATGTGACTGCATTATTGGCCATTTAGATATCAAACTAATGTTTAAGGTTCAGTTCCCCACTCAGTCACTGGCCTGATAAGTGACCTTGAGCACGTCACTTCACTTCTCTGTGCCTCACTTTCCCCACCTGTGAATCTGACCACTGCCCCTTCTGGTTGATGAAAGAGAATCAAGATCATTTGGTGTCCCTCATGACCACCACTTGAGTTATCATGAAATTCTTGTATTTCCGAAAATGTTAGTGACCCTTTGAGATGCGCCATCCAATCAAGAGAGATTATACATTCTTCTTAGTTTTGGTCTTGACGGGGAGGTATTTGTTTAGGAAAAATGTAAATGGTTGGTGCCAAGTATATCAAATTTATGTCATGTTTAGTCTGCATTGCTTACCCTAACTTTTTTCCATGTTTGCATATTCTCATTTCAGAATAAATTGCACTGATTCTACATTCTTTGCCTCCCCCAATCAAACAGGCACAGCATCAGTTGTATTTTTATAAACTTAGAACTAAGTAGAAACTGATTTCTGAAATTCAGAGGCTCATCAACCATGATTAGTCTGAATATGTGCACTGGGGGCTTGTATGAGGGAGAATGGCTACAAGTCATCATAGGGAAATTCACTGTCAGACCAGTCTGGCCTTCCTATGAGAGAGCCTGGTTACAGCAGACACCATCTGTATGACTTCATGTCAAGAACTAATGGGACTTAACATTTCTCATTCTCCTTTTCCTCAGTACTCTGCAACACTACATTCCGATGAGTAACATTAAGAGATTTATGTGCATTACTTAATGCTATGGACTATTCTAAAACGTGGAATTTTTTAACTTTTTATTTCCTAGAGAAGAATTTTCCCAAGTGCTATATAGATCTTATCTTCTGATCACTTTCTTTCAGTCTTCCAAGGCCAAGACTCTGTAGGTTGAATTTCCTGTTTCGCCTACTCCTAGTAAATTAGAATAAAGTACAGGGCAGTAAATAAGAGCCTGATCTAACAGCCATTGAAATCATTGGAGTCTTTCCATTGACTTCAATGGGCTTTGGACCAGGCCCTGCATGCACTACATTACTTTATTTTTAATAATTATCAAGATTTTTTTCCTCCCCACTCATCTTCATTATTTAAAAGAAAAACATGCTGGCATTTGTGCTTTTTGTTTTTAGCTTTTCTCGTGCCAGTGATGACGTTTGATGATTAAATATGCCTGCTCTTCTTCAAACTGCTGCAAAAGACATTTTGTATGGGACTTCCAAAGCAGCCTAAGAGAGTTGGGTGCCCAAATCTCACCGGATTTCAGTTGCTAAAAGACAGTTGTCTTTGCAATGCTATTGTGGAAATAAAAAATTCAAGATGAATATATTAAAATTGCTTGAATGACAACTGCAGTTTCAACTATGTGAATAGGGCTCTTGTTTAACAAGCTAATGGGACTATAGGTTTTGTGTGCCAGCTTCATCCTTTCTGTTGAAAACAGACCCTACCATTTCCATTACAGCTTTAAGGATCTGGTCCATATACTAGGATTTCATTTCTTCTCTCCTAGCTCTTTCATTTTTGCTAGTTCCGTAACTTATATTTTTTCCCCTTTAGACCATGAGTTTCAAAATCAGTGTAAAGTTAGGTTCTATGCCTATGAGTGAAGTGGAATTAGAGCTGTGGAATTTTCCCCTTCCTTTAACTATTTAAATGCTAAATAAACTGTGTTTCAAGATGTGTTGATAAATGCAACTGGCAGGGCCTCATGCACTAATAAATATTACAAAATTTCCAAAGGTCTCTTAGACAATTATTGTAACCATCCAGCTGATATAACTAGTGATTGTGTTATTAATTAGGTTATTAATTTCTAGTGACATAATTCTAAAATGTTTCATACTTATCTAAAAAATAATCTCCGTTATGTAATTTCTCCGTACAATAACATTAATCCTACTAATACTTAGGCTGCATAATGTACTAAAGACAACATGTAACTCCATATGCATATTGCTTAAAGTTAATAAGGACTGTTGGAAAGAAAACACTGATGTACAGGAATGCAAAGGGAAAGTGGCTTGGACTGCTATTTTCAAGGGAAAATTCACTAAAATGTCAGGCCTTACAATCTCTTGGTTTAGTTGTGCTACAGCTCAGTTGTGTTTGGGTTTGGGGTTTTTTTGCATGTAAATTGATAAAGCTTACTCATCTGAATTTTTTGTTACCCTAAAGCTGCTTTGCACCATTGTGGCAGTATAAAGGGGCCTTACAGTGCATGTACATTTAAGTCAGTAGGAACTGACTTACGTAAACCAAGTTTAAATCAAATAAAGAATGTTCAAAAAAGGTGTTGTGCCCCCAGCCCCCAAACTATGCCCAGGTTAAAAAGTGGGGGCATGGCCCCCGTGACCACACCAGTTCCAAGGGTATGGAATTGCTTCTATATGAGGACAGACTAAAAAGACTGGAACTGTTCAGCTTAGAAAAAAAGAGACAATTAAGGTGGGATGTGATAGAGGTCTGTAAAATCATGAATGGTGTGGAAAAAGTGAATAGAGAAATGTTATTTAGCCTTTCCCACAATACAAAAACTAGGGGGTCACCTGATGAAATTAATAGGTAGCAGGTTTAATATAAACAAGAGGAAATATTTATACAGTGCACAGTTAACCTGAGGAACTCATTGCCATGGGATGTTGTGATGACCAAAAGTATAACTGGGTTTAAAAAAGAACTAGATAAGTTCATGGAGGATAGGTCTATCAATGGTGACCCTGAACCTCTGACTGCTAGAAGTCAGGAGCAGAAGATGGGTGGATCTCTCCAAAATTACCCTGTGCTGTATACTCTTCCTCCCTAAAGCTCTGGAACTACTGGTGGTTGGATATAGGATAATGGGCTAGATGGAACAGTGGTCTGATCCACTATGGCAGTTCTTATGTTCTCAACATAGTCACATACCAGTTTAAGTCAATTTAAATACACAACTTACATTAAACTGGTGCAACTTTCTGTGTAGACTGAGCCTAAGAGCCTGATTCTCCTCTACCTTGCTTCTTTTGTTGTAATTTACATCTGTTCAAAGCGAATGTGTTTGCATGATGCCACAATTCTGAAGTGATAAAATTTGCACCCACTTTGCACAGGAAGAACTGACTATACAAGGTGCAAGACAGTGAGAATCAGTCCTTAGACATTTATTGCTTCTTACCCTAATAAAGAAAGTAATTTATGTATTTTCCACCATGAGAGTCACAGAAGAAAGTGCTAAATCAAACAGGCAAGAACTGCACCAGTCAGGTCTAGCTTGCTCACCAAATCTTAAGAGAACTAGAGAAAATATAAAACAACTTAACAGGAATCAATAACACACAATATGGCAAAAGGCAGTGTAAGAGTCCTTATTTCCCTAAGAAACACTACATGGGAGCACTGTACCAGTGGTCCATTTTGTTCAGTGTCCTCTTTCCCAATGCCAGATGCTTCAGAGGAAAATGTAAACCACATCCATAATATATGTAATTACATATTATATGGTAGAACATGTTTTCCTAACTTGCCTGCAGCTGACCATCCCTGAAATCCCAGGGTCATAATTGTATTCTAGCTGCTGTAACTTCAATGTTATTCCTAATTTTAAATAAATGTTGAAATCTTGTTTAAAATGTACTATGCTATTTTCTTCAATATAGCAAGTGCTGCAGGTTAATTCTATATTTAATTGTAAATCATGCTCTCCATTTCGAATGTTTAACTTTTGAGTCCCCTCCTTTGTTTTTCCCCACAGGAAAAGATAGAATAAATATTCTAAGAACACTCAATCCTTCTCTAAACTATTCTTTATTTTATATTCAGTCCCATAAACCACATCTCCTCTTACTCATCTTCTTTACTTTATGTTTTGCTCTTTGCCTTTTCTGAGATGCTGACCAAAACTGAATGCGGTAGAACAAGACCACTGAATTACATATTTTCTGTATTATTTCTGTCTCATTAATGCAGCCTACTATCTTAATTGCTGTATTGTACACTGCACATGGATCAGGAATCTTCAGTGAGCTGTCCAAGATTATGATCTGCCATTTGTGTTGCCCAATTACCTAGTTTCAGAGGCTGGCAGTTTGCAATGTGTCAAATTAAAAGATGAAAGCAAAAAAGCACTGATGTTCCAAACCAAGAATAAAAGGAGTTAGACTGCATTTAAAAAAAAAAAAGAGTTCAGGATCATTCAAAGCGAAGTAAACAAGCTGAAATGGATTTACAGACCGACAGTGTCAGCAGCGCACACAATGAAACTAGTTAACAACAATTCAGAGTATGTTTCTTGAAGAGTTTAACTGCTAATGTTCCAGACTCGCAGTGCGGTATGAATATCTGCATAAGAAAATGGTGGTTGGACAAGAACTCCCCTGAAGGATGCTCATGATGCCTGCCAGGGACATCCTCTCCTCCACTCTGTCCTGGTCTGCCAGTTCCGAACATGCAGTCAAGAGGAACCCAATTCTTACAAAGCACCTGACAAACAGCTCCCATGGCATCAGCAGGAAAAGGGGAGCTTGCAGTGAAATCAGCACTTCTACTCCCCTAAGGGCCACAGCCAACAGATACTGGGTATCGTCCATCTGTGGAAGTTGAGGGGACTGTGAGCTGGATACTGTTTGAGTGCTCATTAATTTCTGAACAGATTATAGGGCCCAATTATCAAATAGCAATGTCTAAAAAAAGTCATTCCTACAACTGGATGCTCAAGCTGGCACTTAAATATAAATGGCCATTTTATCGACTCTATTGAATTTAACTCCTACAGTACAGGATTTAACTGTCCTGTTAAAGTGTTCACATTACAAACCTGCTACCACTCATGCAGTCTTTACAAATCATATCTCATGAAAACAACAGTTTTTGTAACTAAAATTTTGTTTTTCCAGAGACTAATCTTTTAAGGAAGGATTGAGTCATTTAAATATAAACTGAAATGTTACCAACATTAGCATTAGAAATTGTTTACAAACAATTTGATACAAAAATAGCAGAAGTACAGGACACAGGCTAAATTTCACCACACAATCATACTGCTTCTCTATCATGCCTTCTATCCTCTATTCCTTATCTGTATAGTGGGCCTAGAGTTTCTCTGGGATCACCATACACTCGTTTGAACAGAGCCACTGAAGACTCGTCCTCACGCAGGCATTGAGGACAATGGGCTTCTTATGGTACTATCCTTGATAATAAGCATTTGCACAATCTGGCCTTTAGGTCCGATCCTGTACACAGTTACACATGTGCTTAACTTTACCCATGTGAGTAGTCAATGCAATAGATGTGAGTAGTCAACGCAATGACCAGATGAGAGCAGTTAAGCATGTGCCTAAAGCCAGGCCTACACTAAAAAGTTAGGTCAACCCAGCTATGTGACTCAGGGGGCATGAAAAATCCAAACCCCAAGCAACTTAGTCAAGCCTACCTAACTCCTGGTGTAGACAGTGCTAGATTGATGGAAGAATTCTTACTGCCTCTCTGTTTGGTGAATTAACTATAGCAATGAGAGAACTCCTTCCATTGCTGCAGTGAGTATCTACATTGAGGTGCTGCAGCTGTTGCGGTTTAAATGTAGACATAGCCTAAGTGTTTGCAGGGTCAGATCCTTAGACAGGAATTTGTCTCCTTGTTTGTCTGGGAAGTGCTAGCACATTTTAGTTGCTATAATAATAAGTTATAGATTTGGGGGGTGTTTTCCACAGATTTTATGGAAAAAACATTTCACCAGTATGAAAACCAAGTAGCATGGCAGGTGTCAATGGAGCAGAAATGTTTTCTGTCAATATTACTTTAAATATTTGAAAACCCTTGAGGTGTAGAATAGCAGTTAAACAGAATTATGTACATTATTCCACCAAGAAGGCAGCACTGGTCAAACCAACATCTGACTGAGTGAGCCAGACTCAACAAGGAAGGCAAGAAAAGAGAAAAAAAAATTTCTCTCATTCTGCACCATCCTGACCCCGCCCCCCCATATATATATATATATATAAACTGTTTTTTTGATTCTGAGGGGATTTTATTTACATCCTCAAATCAAAAAACCAACCAGACCAAAACTAATCTTAGTTTGAATCTTTCTAAAACGTGCTTGCTCTGGGTTGTATACAACATATATGTTTTCAGAATGCAATGAAAATATTTCCATCTAGAAACTAAATACAAGTTGGATGTCTTCCTCCAGCAAAACACATTACTTAATATCTCAGCACCACTGCAAATTCCAGGGCTTCCACAGCAAAATGTTTTAAGTAAAGAGGTGCATGTGCAGGCTGAATGACACTGCTAGCTAGAAATCTCTCATCAAGGGCTTGAGAGGCTCACCTGAAGTGGAGCAACCTTAGGGATATGACTTGACGAAGAATGTTCATTCAAGGGCTATATGGAAGGGCAAATCAGAGATTCCAGCCATATTTCATTAGTCAGCCTACAGTACTCTGACGAAGCGTAACCTTAACATTGACCATGATCTCATAGTTTAAACCAGGGACTTGAGTTTGTAAACAAACTAGCAATCATTACTCTTACTGGGATTAAATTAGTTTCTCTTACTACACACACACCACTGTATGCAAGTTTTTTAAATGAGTCTCTAGTCCACATTTAAAAATATGACCACCCTTTCTTTCCTCAGCCCTTCTATGATTTTATTTTATTTTATTTTCCCTCCATTATAACCAACACAGAGCATAGAGTCTAGTAGTTTTCCACTGAGAATCAACCATGCTTCTCAAAGGATAGCAAATTCAATATATCAGATTGTCTTCAAAGGGAAAGAAAATCACTTTGAACTATATCTCCAATGGCATTTTCTGGCTTATAAATGCAGATTATGACCTATTAAATTTAGGTGCCAACGTTTTCAATGTCACTAAAGATTTTGGAGTAGTAATTTGCAACACTTTAAAAGGTCACATTTTCTTATGTGCACATATGTCTGCTAAGAGAAGATGAATCCACAATACTTGCTAAATTTTATGTGTGATCTTAACTCCAGTAGCCCAAATAAAAAAAACAACACAATGAGGAACAGTCTTTGAAGCTTTAAAAAACTACCTCCTTATAAAACATTCAAACAGAAAGGGTCAGGGCCCAAATTCTGCTCTACTGGTTTAAATGCCACTGAATGAAGCTACTTCAGACTTATATCAAATAAGGGAAGAGTGGAGTTTGGCTCAAGGCTAGCACACTAGAAAGAAGATAATATTTTACAATTAATCTTTATCATAGATAATACCATTCATTTAGCAGACTTTATACTGCATAAGGGTAAAACAAATACACATAAACAACAACAAACAGGGCTTCACAGCCAGCAAGAATGCAGGCAACTGTGAAAGCAAAGTTAAAGAGGCAAGCTTTCATCAAGCCTTGAAAATGTTGGCACACTAATTTTTTATGTGATTTGAAAGATTTCCATATTGAGCCACAATTGCTGAAGTCCTTGTCCCTGTGAGTTTTTAGTTTCACCCTGAAGATTTGTAATAAGTAATTCATTGAATGGAAGCTGTCATAAGTAAACTGAGCACAGCAGACTAGAGTACATATTGCCCCAAACTAATTTTTAAAACAATTTTTAAAACAGATCTTAACACAGACATAGCAAAACTGAAGCTCTCCTAGATTTTCAAGTTTTATTCAAGACACAAACTGCTGCAATTCAGACATCTAAAGTTTTATGAACCTACTACTAACAAGTCATTATAGAACATTACAGTAGTTCATATTTGTGATAATAAAGGCATGAATAGAACACTTGGCCTCAAGAAAGTTCATATTGTCTAACATTACAGAAATATTGCTTCTGAGAGGTAAACTTTTAGACAAAGATTTTTTTCAAAGAGATGACAACGTTGTATTCATTACTGTATTTACTGAGGAAAATTTGCTATGCATAGCCACTAAATATAACCCTGCTGGAGGTTAGGGCACTGCAGGGTCAGCTGTTTTCAGAGTAATTGTCATGGAAATGTTTATATTATGATGAATTTATACTAAAAGTTGCAGGAGTTACCCTGTGACATTTTCTTTCTGTGTAGTTGCCTGATGTTAACAGGTTTGAAGAGAATAAAGGGTATAAAAGAAACTGCATGTAAAAATAAAACGTAATAGAATGTGGTTATGTAATTCGCATTTGCTAACATACTAATCTATAAGGACGCTTCTTATGCAGAATTTTAATTTATTTTTTTTAAAAGGCACTATATGTTGGGCTAATATTTTAAGTGAATTTAGTGCTGTGTTAAAAAAATTCAGGAGTCTGAAGTATTCTGTATATCCATAGAAGAGACATAGTACAGACAGCAGGAGTGCAAAACCTGGTTGTTCTTTCAACTTCAACCTTGGTTTGGAAGGACCTCTGGGGGAGAGGGTACTTTGGTCCTTGGTCATTCAGCTGAGACTGACTGTAAGGATCCAAGTTTTGATAAAAGCTTAGGGGTTGATCCTGCTTCCATGGATGTCCATGGGAATATTGCTATTAAGATGACATGGGCACTTTTTGTTTTTGTGGAATGTTGGTCCACCTGTTATGATGAAAGGAGACTGTAGAGTTTGGATTGCCTCCATCTCAGTAGAAGGGGAACTAACTTTCTTGGAGTCAGGCAGGCTGGCATAATTGGTGTGTGTGTGTTAAACTAAAAACAAAGGGGAGGGTAAAAAGAGGAAGATATGAACACTCTTAGCACAAAATAGAGATGTTGAGAACAAAATTAATCACGGAATCAAAACCCATAAAAAGAAGAAATTATTTAATTGGCTCTACACCAAAGCCAAAGCTCAATAGCCAAAGTCCATTTGCATCTGACTCCATTGCATCTGAGACCACTTGGAGGGCTGCCCTGGCCACAGCCCTACCCTCGTGAAGGATAGCCAGGAACTTCTTCCTGGGCTCCTCCAGCAGCAAGTCCTTGAACTTGGCAATGGACTGCCAAATGTTAAAATCATAACAGCTGAGTAGGGCTGATGGTTGGCCACTCTTAACTGGAGGCTGGCCATAGAATAAATTTTTCTGCCAAAGAGATAGAGGCTCTTAGGGGTCGATCCCGGTTGGCCCTGTCTATCATGCTCATTGGCTGATGATACAACTAGGGAGTCAGAAGATGCTGCCAAATCCTTGGCCTCCAGGTTAGATGCCTTCTCTTTAAAAGCTCTTGGTGAGCCTTTACATCATCCTGGGGAACTGTGTGGGAAGGTCCTGCTATCCTCATTGGGCGAAGAGGATGAGGAGGTGGGTATAGGGTATAGGCAGGTCGGCCAACTCTGTTCCCTCTGCCAGGGGAGCTTTCACCAAGTCTGGCATAGGTTTTTTGCAGAGGTCACAAGGCTTTAAGCCTGGGGATTGGGGCATGCCCCGTCCCTAGGCTAAGTCCCATATGGGACTAACAAACTATTTTTAATTTAGCACTAAGGGAACTAATAAAACTATACAAACTTTCTATAAACTATCTACAAGACATTCACAGCTAGGTATAGTTGAGAAAGGTAAGCTTGCCGAGGCAAGGAGACATTCCAGTACCATCACCAGTGGTAAAAAGGAACTGAGGGAATCCTGATCATTGGGGACTTCAATCTAAGTGAATGCTGGAAGTCTCATGCTGCCAGTACCAAAACACCCTTGGATTTTCTAAATATTGCAGATGAAAATTTCCTAACTCAAGAAGTATTGCATCCAGCATGAGGGAATTCTATATGAGATTTTGTCTTGATAGATAAAGAACTACTGACCACAGAACTAAAAATTAGTAGTAGCTTTGGTATAACTGATCATGACTTTGTCACATTTATTATGTGCAAACAGAATAAAGGCCAGACCAATAATGTATATATATGCTACTTTGAAGAGACCAATTTCACTAAGTTGAAAACAATTATGAGACAAATCAGCTGGGAGGAAGAATTCAATTACTAACATGTGAATGATAATGGGGAATTGTCCCAAAAGCAACAATTCCACAGTCTAGGAAGAAGGTTGTACTGGTTAAAAAAAACAAAAAAACAAAAAAAAACCCTGGCTTAAAGGGAAACTGAAGGCATCTATAAAAAAAATAAAAAAATGGACATTTGATAATCATGCATATAAATCTGAAGCTAGGAATTGTATAAAATTCATAAGGAAAACAAAGGAACATAAGGAGAAAACAATGATCAGCAGCATTATGGTTTTTAAGTATATTAAGAACAAAGAGAATCCTAACAACAGCATTTGTCCATTACTAGATGGAAATGATAAAATTATCAATACAGAAAATGGAGAAATGTTCAATAAATATTTCTGTTCTGTATTTGGGAAAAAAGCCAGATGATGTAGTCATATCATCTGATGACGATGACAATACTGTTTCCATTCCAACAGTAATTCATGAGGATGCTAAATAGCAGCTAATAATATTAGACATTTTAAAATCAGATAACTTGCATTCAAAAGTTTTAAAAGAGTTGGCTGAGGAGTTTAGTGGACCTTTAATGTTGATTTTCAATAAGTCTTGGAATATCAGGAAAGTTCTAGAAGACTGGTAGAAAGTTAATATCGTGCCAATACTTCAAAATGGTAAATAGGATGACCTGGGTAAATATAAACCTATAAGTCTGACATAGATCCTGGGCAAAATATGGATAAAAATAATGATAAAATAAAGGCTGAGAGCTTCCTAACAAGGTTCTAGCCTCCCATCCTTTGATCCCAAATTCCTATAGGTTCCCTTGATAGGGAGAACAAGGCTTTAAAAAGCAAGATCCTAAGCGACCAGAGAAGCCAGCGAACAGGAGTAGCAAAAAGGGGAGTTTTGCGAGGGAGTTTAGAGAATGTTTGTTAAGTGTACCTGGCTCTCACACTCCCTCTCTAAACTTAACCCACTTCAAGATGGAATGCAGAGATAAGATTTCTAGATAACATAAATGACTGCTTCTTGGAGCAGCTAGTCTTGCAACTCACAGGAGTAGAGGCAATTCATGATTTAGTCCTAAGTGGAGCACAGGATCTGGTCCAAGAGGTAGATATAGCTGAACTGCTCAGTAATAGCAACCATAATGTAATTAAATTTAACATCCTGGGAAACATTTGGATGAATGGGCTAGAAAACTGGCTAGATCTTTGGGCTCAATGGGTAGTGATCAACAGCTTGATGTCCAGTTGGCAGCCGGTACCAAGCGGAGTGCCCCAGGAATTGGTCCTAGGGCTGGTTTTGTTTAACATCTTCATTAATGATCTGTATGATTGGGATTGATTGCACCCTCAGCAAGTTCACAGATGACACTAAGCTGGGCGGAGAGTAGATATGCTGGAGGGTAGGGATAGGGTCCACAGGGACAAATTGGAGGATTGGGCCAAAAAATGTCTCATGAGATTCAACAAGGTCAAGTGCAGAGTCCTTCACTTAGGATAGAAGAATCCCATGCACTGCTACAGGCTGGGGCCCAACTGGCTAAGTGGCAGTTCTGCAGAAAAGGACCTGGAGATTACAGTGGATGAGAATCTGGATATGAGTCAACAGTGTTTCCTTATTGCCAAGAAAACTAATGGCATATTGGGCAGCATTAGTAGGAGCACTGCCAGCAGATCGAGGGAAGTGATTATTCCCTTCTATTTGGCACTGATGAGGCCACATCTGGAGTATTGCGTCCAGTTTTGGACTCCCCACTTCAGAAAGAATGTGGACAAACTGGAGAGAGTCCAGTGGAGGGCAACAAAAATGATTAGGGGGCTGTGGCACATGGCTTATGAGGAGAGGCTGAGGGAACTGGGTTTATTTAGTCTGAAGAAGAAAAGAGTGAGGGGGGGATTTGATAGCAGCCTTCAACTACCTGAAGCGGGTTTCTAAAGAGGATGGAGCTCGGCTGTTCTCAGTGGTGGCAGATGACAGAACAAGGAGCAATGGTCTCAAGTTGCAGTGGAGGAGGTTTAGGTTGGATATTGGGAAAAACTATTTCACCAGGAGTGGGGTGCAACACTCAAATGAATGGTGGTAGAATCTTCATCCTTAGAGGTTTTTAAGGCCCAGCTTGACAAAATCCTGGCTGGGATGATTTAGTTGGGGTTGGTCCTGCTTTAAGCAGGAGATTGGACTAAATGACCTCCTGAGGTCTCTTTCAACCCTAATATTCTATGATTTGAGAAAATACCAAAGAAACCCACCACAGTAGCATTTAACTTCAAAAGGGAAACTACATAACACTGAGGAAGCTAATTAAATGGAAATGAAAAGGAACAGTTACAAGAATGAAATGCTTGAAAGCTGCATGGAAACTTAAGAAAACCTACACCATAATTGAGGCTCAAACTAAACCTATATCCCAAATAAACTAAACTGCAAGAGGACCAAAAATGTGCCACCATGGCAAAACAGAGTAAAAGAGGTGATGAGAGACAAAAAGGCATCCTTTAAAAATTGGAAGTCAAATCCTAGTGAGGAAAACAAAAAGGAGCATAAACTCTGGTAAGTCAAGTGTAAAAGTATAATTAGACAGGCCAAAAAAGAATTTGAAGAAAAGCTAGCAAAACTAGCAAAAATATTTAAGTACATCAAAAGCAGGAAGTTTTCCAAACAAACTGGGGCACTGGATGATTCAGGTGTTAAAAGTGCACTTAAGGAAGACAAGGCCATTTTTCACTGACGAGGATGTAAGATCCCGTGCTGCCCCCTACCAGCAGCGGCGGCCCTGTGCCCCTCCCTCCTCCAGCACCAGAGGTCACCCTGGAGCCCCCTCCCAGCACCAGCAGGCACCCCAAAGGCCCCCTCTCCAGCACCAGCAGGTGCCCCAGAGCCCCTCTCCAGATCAGCAGCTGTACCCCCAGAATCCTCCAGAACACCAAAAAATTAGTCAGGGGTATATATTACAAGTCATGGACAGGTCACGGGGCCGTCAATTTTTGTCTATTGCCTGTGACCTGGCCATGACTTTTATTAAAAATGCCCATAACTTAGCCTTAGTTCTAAGTCTTTGAAAAACTGCAGTTTGCACATGTGTAGTACAGACTTGCTACAGTTTAACAGCTAAGCTATCTGAAGATTTCATCCTCCATGAGCATGCTCAAGCCTCTCAGAGCTTCTGGTGCTGACCAGACTGTGCATGCACTGTCCCCCAGAGTAACTGAGTAAGCTCACCCCAGCAGGGCTACAGTAGCCAAGATGGGCTTTCCCTGTACTAGTTGTTCCCACCTCCTTTTGACAAAGGCAGAGCTGGGCATTGGAGCTGAGAGTAAGGAGCCTTTATCTCCTGGGCTCTCAGTGACCCCCTTCTGGCTCTCAGGCAGTGTGGAGGAGGAGGATGTCTGATTCAAATGAATAGAGGACAAAAGCCAGACCAGGCTGGAGAGGGAAAGAGTAGATTGGGGCAAGGAGTCTGGTGAGACTGGATGTAAAGAGGGAGAGAAACTGTGACCGGCTCAGTAAGGAGATTGGGACTCACAGGGCAAGGAGACTAGGACAGAGAGCGAGGGGAGTGGTGGCAAGTGCTGAGGCTGGGACCGGGATCGGGAGAGATGCTGGAACTGGTTGGGCAAGCAGAATTGGACTGGAAGCCAGTGAGGGAAATGTGGGGGATGACTGGGAGCCAGTTCGTTGGTGAGACTGCGCAGATGATGACATGGGGGAGGGAGAGAGACTGGACAAGGAGATTGGGGACTAGAAACCAGTGTGGGTGAACAAGGATATGGGAGAGGATAGACACATTTGACAGGAGGCTGAAGTGTGGGAGGAGAACTGGGACTGTGTGGCAGAAAGATGGGGACAAGGACCCAGGGAGATGGTGGTGAGGAAGATTGCATTTGGATGAGGAGCCCAGGGAGGGGGACTAGCTGGATAAGGAGCTGGGAATGGGGAACTGTGCCTGGCTATGAAAGAGGCTGGGACTGGAATGAGAAACCTGAGCGGAGACTGGGACTGGGCAGACAAAGAGAAGGAGACTGAAATCAGGAGCCAGGGTGGGAAAGAGACAGGACTGAGACAGATTGGAGTGGACGGGACAGAAGAGTTGAGCTTCGGAGCAAATGGGCAGAGCATGGAATGGACCCTAAAGTTCCTGAGTTTCACCGTTCACTCTGAGGCCAGCAAATATGTGTGACATCCACTAGCAAACTGTGTTTTATCCTCTTCTCGTACTTGTCCTCATAGAGGATGACAACTTACTATTGCTATCAGTTATTTTGTTAGCTCAAGAAGTCTATGTGGTGAATCTAAAGTTTCTAACTCCACTGATGAACCATGTGGATGTCAATATGATGCCACACAGTGGGATTTTTGTTATTTTCAGTTTGCTTTCCTAAAAAATTAGAAAATTACACAAAAAAGTAAGTTAAACTAATATTACTAAGGTCACAAAGTTAAGCACTCAAAAGTTAATTAATTCCATACAATGCATATTTTTAAATCAGAATTTCATGTAGTATTAGGTCAAATGCCTTGAAAATCCAAGTATACTATATCAACACAGTTAACTTTATCAACCAGACTTGCAATCCTGTCAAAAAAAAAAAAAAGACAACAGGTATGTTTGACAAGAACTAACTTCCAGGAAACCAAGCTCACAGTCATGGATTATATTTTTAGTCTCCAACCCTTCACTGAGAGTCCCAAGTTAACTGATCTATTATTTCCCGCAGGATTAACATGAAGCTAACCAGTCTATACTTCCTTGGGTCATCCCTTTTAAAATATTGGAATTACACTGGCAGCCCTCCAGGGCTTGGAAATTTCCTGTTTTCCAAGATATATTAAAAATTAGCATTATTGGTGCAGCGATCTCTTCAGCTAGTTCCTTTAAGATGCTTGGGTGTAAGTTATCCAGGACAGTTGATTTGAAAATATTTAATTTTAGCAGATACTGCCTCACAGCCTCCTTCGTTACAGATGGTAAATCTTCTGCTTCATTCCACATACAGAACAGAAATATCTATTGAACTTTTTGTCTTTTCTACATTACTATTTACAATTTACCATCCACATCTAACAATGAACCTATTCCATCTGTAGGTATTTTTAAAATTCCTAATAGGTTTAAAAAATGTCTTCTTACTGTCTTTAACCCCATTGGCCATTGATTCCTTTGGCCTTAACAGTCACCTACATTTTTTAACATGTGACTTCTATTCATTACCATTTACGTTCCCACTTTTCCATCCTTTATATATTGATTTTGTTATGCTTTATCTCTACTCCTACTTCTTGGGTGTTCCTCATTTTCTGGGTTCCCAACTTGATTTGCTGGGGCTTAGTTTGCTGAAGTGCAGAGCATTACAACTACAAATGAAGTCAAGGAGAGCTGTGCTTGAATATGTAAAAAATATATATAATGTTAAGTTCTCTGGAAAAACCAGGTCATAGGCATCTCAAATTGGCTCCCAAAATTAATGGATACTTTTGACCTTAATATATCTGTGCCTCAGCTCCCCATAGTTAAAACTGGGATAATAATGCCCTCTCACTTCACAAGGGTGTTGGGAAGATAAATGAATTAATGCTTGTGAAGCATATGGATACTAGAGTGATGAGTGCAATAAGAAAGTCAAGAGGATATTAATAATTCTGTCTTCAAAGCAGGTTTGAACAGGTTGCATTAAATAAGGTGTAGGCCACACACTGAACAACAAAGAGAAAACAAAATCTTCAATAGTGAGTCATTAACTGAACTGGGTCCATCCTGTGCACTGAAAGAGGAAGCAGTCTTGTGGAAATATGTGATAACATAATTAAAGACTGTATTATAATGCACATGCACAAGGGGGCTGAATTAAGGTTGCTTAGACAACCTTAATTCTGGCATTTCTTAACTTTGAGTACTTGGCTTTGCAATGTAAGTAATGTTCTTTTAATGTAGTTTTGTGTGTGTAATATACTGTATATGTGTGTATTGTAAAATCAACTATTTTCTATGGTGTGTGGGAGAATTTGCAATTTGTAAGTTACATTTCCATTTTGCTTTGCAAGACAGAATAACAGTTTTTATTAAGGGTCAAGTCCTGCTCCATTTGAAGTCAATAGGCGTTTTTATATTTACTTTAATGAGTACATGAGAAGTCTCTTAATCACTTCTCATGGAAAAAGTAATGAAAAAAAATGTAGAGCGTGGTGTAAATAAATACAGTATGACACACAGATGATTCATATCATAAAGAACATCAGTAGAAGTGAGTCCTGCATTATATTTTCTTGAGGAGGAAGGGTCCAATTTAGACTCTTGAGACAAACAGTCCATTAGTCCACAGCAATGATGCATTTCAGAGATAACAGTGCTGTTCAAGTGTTCTGAATGCACTTTGTGACATTAAGGAATTGTTTAAACAAGTCATGCTCAGCCTGATTTCCTTACTTCAATAGGATCTGTGGGTGCTCAGCCTCTCTGAAAATTCAGAATAGCTATGTCAGGTCTTTCTACTGCTTATGTAACTCAGTCATAACCAAAGAGCATCGGAAATGGAAAAATACATTGTAAGTTATCGTGATACCAAACATCCACATTACTTCAAATGTGTGTTATGTCTTGCATTAATTTCCTAGCTATGTGTGGGTACCTGCTTATGGCCCACAAACACACATCAAACCCCGTTCCACATAATTCGTATGTACCGCTCTGTTTTATCTTAGGGTCAATCTACACTGCACACTCCCTTTACAGCAGTGTGTAGCGTACATACACAGCATGCCCCCCAGCAGCAGTATAAATAGCAGCATAGATGGCACTGCTCAGGCGAGAAGAGTAAAGACATGCTCAGGTGAGAAGAGTAAAGGGTATGTACCTGACACAGTTCTCTCCACACCCAAGCAGGGCCTCCCCCATCCACATTGCTATTTCTAGCAGTGCAGTGTCCCGCTGTCTCCCCACCACTGGAGTTTTTCACCACCACAGGGAGCCGCCAGAGGCTTTACCCGCTACTGTGAAAGACACTGGCAGTGGGGAAAGGCTCTGGCCATAGGAGGCAATAGGGAAAGGGTCCAGGGTAGCTCCCTGCTGCCGGAGCCTTTTTCCGCTGCCACCCCCTGCCAGAGCCTTTTACTGCCATGTGTAGTGGCACAGTGCAGTATGGATGCAACCTGCTTTTCACTGCAGCATGTAGCTACACATATCCTACACACCACGGTCAGTGGTTTGCAGTGCAGACATATCTTTAGGCACAGTGGACTTGCCCAGTCTAGAAAAATGGGTTGAGGTTAGGGTATGGTCGCTAGCTGACTTTTTCATTCATGCAGATGAATTTCAATGCCTTTTACCTTGCCTGATCAGTTTGTGCTGTGACCTATGCAGGGTCTTGGCACTATGTAAAACACCCTGAGAGGGAGCCTAGGATACACCTCGACCTATTAAATCTAGATGAAAGATACTGAAATCCATCCACACGACTAAAAAGGTTGTGACAAGGTTCAGATTAGTTAACACATCCCAATCTATCCTTAACCCATTTTTAAGTATAGACAAGCCCAGTTATTCCTATTGCTGTTATACCTACTAAAAAATCCAATACAAATATCCAAAGGAGAAAAAAAAAAGGAATGAAAACTTGGATGGCTGAGGTGGCATCTGGAATTGAATCTCTGAGACTCTTGAAGGCTGATAGCTCACATACTGTATGGAGATTAGAAACTAAATACTGTAATAAAGATTTAAATTAAGCTCTGACTGTTAGCAACATACATGGCCTGATTCTCCTATCTCATAGCTGCCAATCAAGAGTAACTCTCCTGAACTCGAGAGTTACAGCAGTATAAACTCAATGCAAATGAGAGGAGAATCAAGTTCAGAGTATTTTCTTCAAAGCTACTATTGCAGGTAGGTTAGGAGAGAACTATACTTTAGCAAACATTCTCCCCAAAGCTTCTATTTCACGACTATGTGCACTCAGTATATTGGGTAATGAACATTTTTTAGATGTGCCTAACTTGATGGCTATTGATTTACATATATTCTAAATAAGTGAGATAAACTGCAATTGTTAAAATTTGTTTTTTCATATATTTTTAAAAAATGAACATTGAAACTTAAAATTCCATCTGTAGGGCCAAGTTCTGCCCTCAGATGCCAAAAACTTGCAACTGAAGTGAATGAAGTTGCTTTCATGCATCTGAGGGCCCTAAAGCATCAAGCTGTGCACACTGGTCAGCTATGTAACCACGTGATTGTTACTCCAATCTCTTTACAAAAGAGAAAGTATCATTGTAGCAAATAACTCATATTATAGATATAATCAAATGTCTTGGTTTCTCCTGAGAGAAAACTAATCCGACTCCTTGTACCCTTTCTATGTACTTTCATATTTAATTATTTTCCATGCATTCCATTGGTCATTTTATTTGGGATGTATGTGATAGAATAAAAGTGACAATCAACTTGAAAAAGCATATTCCTGTATTCCTGGATCAAAGATTTCTGTAACTGAAAGAAGTTAGCAATAAAACGTTATGTGATGTCTGGTACTGTGTGAATTTAACAGCGCTTTGTGGGTAGAAAGTCTGTTGTTTCCTGTAAGGCCACGTTAGGCCACCATGCTGCAATCAGATTCATGGTGGCAGACCCCTGGCTCTGTGTGGAGCCCAACTGAAGCCAATGGGCTTTCACCTGGGTGCGGGGGATAAGCCATCAGATCTAATGGCAAGATCAGGGTTTAACTCAGTCAGTTTCTCCCTCACTAAGACAACCTTTATATGTAAAGACAGGAGAACAGAAGAATCCTTGTTGATGTATTTAAAAAAAATTAAGTCCATGCTATTTCAGGCATGCTGAATCAGAAAAGTTTATTTTAATTAGTTTAAAAAAATTAAGTTGATAGTTTCCTGATTAAGAAAGGTAACAATAAGATGATAATTAATTCAAATGATACAGATTAGGACCCAAACTAATTCCCACTAAAGTCAATGCAAAAACTCCCAATGACTTCAAAGGGAATTGGATCAAACCACTCACCATTTTAGCAAGCTGAGTGAATTTGTTCTTTTTGGGAAATTGGCAATGAAATATAATGGAAGCTTTAGGTGATTTATTATTAAATGAACTCCTCCTTTTCCAGATCATTAATAACCTGAACAATTTGTCACCTTCTTATTAAATACCTATTCAGTATTTCTTTACTAATCCCTTCTCTCTCATTTAAGTTTTTACAACAAATTCATAACCCTTCACAGCAAACGTGCCTTTCCCCTTCTGGAGCATAAAAATGAGTTCTTACCCTAATTGAGAGTAACTGCTAAAGAAACAAAAATGAACAATCATAGAAGTGTAGAACTGGAAGGACCTCGAGAGGTCATCTAATCCAGTCCCCTACACTCAAGGCAAGCGTATGTAATAACTAGTCCTGACAAGTGTTTGTCTAATCTGTTCTTACAAACCTCCATTGATGGTAAGTCCAAAACTTCTTTAGGCAATTTTTTCCAGTGCTTAACTACCCTAACAGTTAGGAAGTTTTTCCTAATGTCCAGCCTAAACCTCCTTTGCTGCAATTTAAGCCCATTGCTTCTTGTCCTATCCTCAGAGGTTAAGAACAATAATTTTTCACCCCCCTCCTGGTAATAACTTTTTATGTACTTGAAAACTGTTATCATGTCCCCTCCTCAGTCTTCTCTTGTCCAGACTAAACAAACACAATTTTTCCAATTCTTCCTTAATAGGTCATGTTTTCTAGACCTTTAATCATTTTTTCTTGTCCTCTGGACTTTCTCCAATTTGTTAACATCTTTCCTGAAATACGTTACCCCAGAACTGGACACAATACTACAGGTGAGTCCTTATCAGCATGGAGTAGAGCAGAAGAATTACTTCTTGTGTCTTGCTTACAACATCCCAGAATGAAGTTTGGTTTTTTTTGCAACAGTGTTACACTGTTGACTCATATTTAGCTATAAACCCCAGATCCCTTTCCACAGTACTCCTTCCTAAGCAGTCATTTCCCATTTTGTATGTATGCAAGATTGTTCCATCTTAAATAGAGTACTTTGCATTTGTCTTTATTGAATTTTATCATATTTACTTCATACCATTTCTACAGTTTTTTCAGATCATTTTGAATTTAATCTTATCCTCCAAAGCACTTGTAACCCCACCCAGCTTGGTATCATCCACAAACCTTATAAGTGTACTCTCTATGCCATTATCTAAATCACTGATGAAAATATTGACCAGAACTAGACCCAGGACTGATGCCTGCAGAACCACACTCAATATGAACTGAATCTATGAGATAAACTCATTCAGCAGCAAAGATAAACTGCTATGTTTGTAGGCAACAAATTAAGAACCAGATTTCACTAGCCTGGCATATACTGAACAACACTTTCTTCAAGGGGACTGACTGCAGAAGGAATGGCTATTCCACATGAATGAGGATATCAGAATCTGGTCTAAAACATTAAACCTCCTGTTTCCATAATCCCAGTGGTAATACCTCACTACACCACCACGTATACCCTTAATAGACACCCAACGCAAACACACTTCCTTTCTTTTTACACACTTCTGGTGTACAGAAAGAAATGTGAAGATTTCATCACTGAGCTCTGTGAAGGGGAACACTTTCTATCTGTGCTGCCTAGTGGTCAAGCTGCCTTCCCTCTGGGCATTCCCCTTTCTTCACTACTGTTCTGCCCTGTAAAGGTGTGCCCTTTCAGTGACTCAGCCCTGAGCCAGGTCACGTTCTCAGGCTATATACGAAGAGTCCAGTAACAAGGAAGTCTCCAGGATTAAGCAAGGGATTCAGGGCTTCCCCCTTGTTTGGGGTCTCATGGTCCAGACTCTTGTGTCTTCCATCAACTAGGAATTCCCCACCAATGGGTACAGTTCTGTAGCTATCCCTCTTTAGGGATTGGTATGGGGGCCCAGGCCCAGATTCACCTTTCCAGCAGGCTCCAATCCAGGGCCCAATGGCAGGCAGCTAAGTCCTGCAGCCTACGATGCTATGCAGCTGCCTCCTTGGATCACTACCTATCAGTCCCCTCTCTCCCCACAAGATAAAGTACTAACACACAATGATAAAAGCTCTAACCTTTAGAGAGTCACAGGTCCTTCTTTGTAGGCTTGGACAGGTCGCTATAGTCAGGCCTCAAGCAGCAAGTGCTCCTGCAGTGCTCAGAGGGCAGGTCAGCTTCTTCCCACTGTCTGCCTAACACTGAGCTACTCTGCTCCTCTTTTTAAGCTCCTCCTCCAGCCAGTGCAGGCTTTGCAGGTACAGTGGGGTGAGGTCTTTAACCCCTTCCTTTCCAGTGTGGGCTTTGTTACAACCCATCACAGGTCCTCTTTGGACTTTTTGCCAAAACTTGGGACCAGATCCAGCTAAACTATGCTGACTTCCACCAGCTTCCACTTTGATAGTACTGTAACTCCGTATTGAGGCCTCGCTTCAAGGAAGCATCCTGATTCAGGAAAGCACTTCAAACACATAGCTAAGTCTCACTGACTTCAGTGACACTGAAGTACATATTTAAGTGCTTTCCTGAACAGAGATGGATTTAAGCGCATGTTTTCCTGAAATGGGTGCTAACATCGCAAAATTTCTAAGGAAGGCCTCAACAAAGAGACTTTCATATTTCTTCCTCTACTTTGAAACTATAAATAAAATAAAATGTTAAGAATTAAAAGAACCAACTATTCTTATTTGAATGTACTGTCTATTTGCAAAGGAAATAGCTGCTTTCTACTGACCCAGAACTAGTGAATTTAACTTTATTTTTGATATTAGATAACACTGAACAGGTTGTCCAATTTCTTGTCAGGAAGGAATTTTCTGTCGTGTCACATTAGTATAGTCAATTTATTTTCAGGCAATGAAGTGCCCAGAACTGAACTCAATATTGCAGGGTCAGCCATGCCAGAGCTATGAGGAAAGAGGAATTGGTGCCTCCCTGCTCTGTGATATTATGGCACCTCAGATGCAGCCCAAACTTGCATTATCTCAGTTTCCATGATACGCTATCCGCTCAGAGCCAGTTAGAAAGCGGTAACACCACAAAAGATCTTGTAGTAACAGTGGACAGCTAAGTATCTCCTTTCTACTTCCATCTTGTGGATTTTACCCTAGATGCTTTATTGTTTTTTCCCTTATTCCAGGTTGATTCATATTTTGTTACTTCTGCCCACATTTCCAACCTCTCTAATTTCTCCTGCACTATTATTTGCAAATTTAATTAACTTAAATTTCACTCTCTTCACTCCAGATCATTAGCAACGATGTTAAATAAGAACAGGTCTATTCAAATACTAATTCCTTCATCTGCCACCAGGAATGCTACAATGTATCCCTTTTTATTTATTGGCCTTTGTTTGGTTTTCAATCCAGATGACAATGTTTGGGTACATGATAGTTTGGTGGTTGTAAAAATGGTTCTCTGAAACAGTAAAGCACTTTCAATTTTCCAAATATTCAGATGATTCCAATATCTCAGAATAACCATCTGCATACAAAATGGGAGAATAAAATGTTCCAGTCCATTTCTTTGTCAACTATTTTTTAGTTATTTATGTGTCTGGACTTTTTAATGCATTAATGAGCCACACTAATTCATGATATTTGCAAAACTCTTCATATACATAAACGAATAAAAAAAGTTCTTTAAAATGGAAAAAAAACTTGGAGACTACAGATTGCAGCTATGTGCAAATGTGAGATATTGAACTGTTTTGTACTCACTGGCTTTTGACAGAGTCTTAATTGAGAAAGAGCAGAAGTGAACTAATTATAGTTTTCCAAACACGTATTTTCATGAAGCACAGTGATTACTGTTAACACACATATATATACACGGAGTGGTATTGTTTTCTTTCTTTTAGTAGTCTAAAAAGAATTTGGAATCCCTATATTATTTTGAAGGAAACTCAAGTTTTTTATATTTACAATAACTTTGGTTCTCTGTTCAGCATGTACTTGTTACAACACATGAAATGAGACAGGAAAAAGATCAGGAGGGAGTTTCTGGCAACTATTCTACCCCTGTGTGTGTGTGTGTGTGTGTGTGCAAGCACACACACAGTGATGGGGAGGAAGGAATGGGGGTAGGCTGGGATAATAGGCCTGCTGCTCTGGACAGAGTCCTGAAAGAGGTCAGCTGGAAATTTCATGCACTCCTTTGGAGATCAGGCTATTCATTGACTCCTCCAACCTATTTCACCCTGACTAGGTCCACCACTTAGACACTGACTATGACATCTTTAGCTTGGATTTCATCAGATCTGGTAAACAGGGCAATGAGTGATAACAGGCATATCAGACATGCCTACAGCTGACAGCATCTGTTGCTGGCAATCCTGGCAGGAAGGAGCAAACTGCTGGCAGTGACAGCTGAGTCAAGGTGGGTATCTATCTATCTGACAGATTTCTTTAGTGCCCACCACCGAAGTCATTAAGCACCTGGAAGAAGTAGGACATATTCCTTCTTGAAGAATAGGCATCAACTTTATCATTGCCTGGGAGGTACCTAGGAGGAGCCCATCTCTCCATGTGTGAATGGGAATTTGACTGATGGTGGAATCCTGCATTTGCAAGTGAAGTCATGCTCTGGTGTGATACTACAGAACTACTAGAAAACCAGGAACATTTCTCACAAATAAACAAAGATTATGAAAAACATATGCCCTTTTCTTGTTGAAAAATTTCAATGTTAGCTAACTGTTCTAATCTGCAGGTGATGCAGGAAGACCTGATAGCTCTCCTCAAAAGAGGATTCCCTTACATATAAGGGAAAGAAATGGTAGAGGCAAACTGAGAGGATTACATTTTTACACTTGCGAGGATCATTTGTTCTATACCTGACAGCCTTTGGTCCATATTCTGATGTACCTTATAAACGGATGTAAATCCAGAGTAATTCCCATGAAGACAATAGAGCTAAATGTTCATTCTACCTATTTACTGTATTTAAATGTACTGTACAGATTAAATGATATATGCAATCATATTAAACTAAAGGAATATTAGTTTGTATTATAAATGCACAAAATGCTTAAAACATTAGTAGTATGCAACAGTAGCAGAAATTTTATAGTACAGTCACTGATAATGGCATCACATCACAGTACCTAGCACACTGGGTTCCTGATCCACGACTGGGGCTTCTAGGCATTACAGTAATCTAAATAATAAATAATAATGATGATAATAAAAATAATCATTAGTTTTTTATCATTATCGTTTATGAACCCTACACCTCTGCTCTTAGGGTATGTCTACACTTTGAGCTGGAGATGTGATTCCCAGCTCAAGGAGACATTCTTGCCCTAGCTCTCATCAAGCTAGCATGCTAAAAATAGAGTGTAGTCACAGTGGTGAGATAGGCCCTGACTACATGCTTAGGGTTTCATACGGGTATGTACCCAGGTGGCTAGCCCCTTCCATGGCTTGTGCTGTCATGGATACATTCTATTTTTCATTGAGCGAGCACAAGTATGTTTCCTCAACCTGAGAATCAGACCACCAGCACAAAGTGTAGACATACCTTTAGCTTAGATGAGAATTTCAACTCAAATAAAAGATTTTCTATACTCTCAAACAATGCGTACACAATTCCTGTAGATTTCAGAGTAATATGCATGTATTTGGGAGCAGAATTTGGCCCTATAGTTTCAAGCAGAGAAAGGTATAACACAATCCAATGGCTGGAAGTTGAAGCTAGGCAATTTCAGTACATAAGATGTACATTTTTAATGGTGAATGTAAGTAACCATTGGAACAGTTTACCAAGGGTTGTGCTGGCTTCTCCATCACTGACAATTTTAAAATCAAGATTGGGAGCCTTTTTAAAAGATATGCTTGAGGTATTATTTTGGGGAAGCTCTATGGTATGTGTTATAACAGGAGGTCAGACTAGATGATCACAAGGGTCCCTTCTGGCCTTGGAATCTATGAAACTCTTTTGCATCTGAATGAACAGAATAATTATTTTTCTTACCTTACTGTCATCATCATTGTCATAATAACCACAAGCGCTTATGAAATCTGGAAATATCTCTGACCATCCGTCACTTGTACAATTTTTGCTAATATTTCCTGTAAAACAAAAGTCACAAATTTTTCCACATAGATTTAAAAGCTTACTAACCAACAGGTCTTAAAGCCAAGCTTCATAAAAAACTGTGGAAAACTGCCTTCTTGTGGAAACCACTCCATTAACATGCTTTGTGCCCCAGCACTGTCATTAAGCAATCCCACATATTTCCATTCATGTGCACTTATTGTTTTAACATTTATTCTTGGCTCTGAGTCATACCAAATATCTTTGCTATGCTAAAGAAACACACATACAAAATTGCAATGCTATGCCTCCTACTTTCAATCATGATGCGTTTGAACAGAAACAGCCTGAAAGATTTTGTAGTTTTGTTAAAATTACTCTAAAGGGAATTTATTATCTTCCACTTTTAGAGAATTATTTGTAGTTAAAATAGTTTGCTGGACAAATAATTTGAATGAAAATGGCTCTATACAAACCTTGATTACTCTAAACTATTATTTAAAATCTTCTGAGCAGGTGATATTAAGTGTTCTACTGAAGAGTTATTGAAGTGCTTGGATACTACAGTGGTGAATTTCTACATAGACAGATGAACATGCATCTGGTTTATAGCAAATTCTGATTTAGCATGTAATGCATTTTAAAGGCTCTCTCAAATTATGTACATAGAGGCAGGGAGCAGGGAAAATATCACAATACAGGCAAACTTCAGGGACTTCCATCTATCCTCCACACCCATAATTCAATGGAGGGACAAAAGGGGAATCTTTTTGTTTTAACTATGAGTCAGCAGTATGCCCTTGTTGCCAAGAAGGTATGAGTCAACAATGTGCCCTTCTTGCCAAGAAGGCTAACAGCATATTGGGCTGCATTAGTAGGAGCATTGCTAGCAGATTGAGGGAAGTGATTATTCCCCTCTATTCAGCACTGGTGAGGCCACATCTGGAGTATTGCATCCAGTTTTGGGCCCCCTTCTACAGAAAGGATGTAGACAAATTGGAGAGTCCAGCAGAAGGCAACGAAAATGATTAGGGGCTGGGGCACATGACTTATGAGGAGAGGCTTATTTAGTCTGGGCTTATTTAGTCTGTAGAAGAGAAGAGTGAGGTGGAATTTGAGAGCAGCCTTCAACTACCTGAAGGGGGTTTCCAAAGAGGATGGAGCTAGGCTGTTCTCAGTGGTGGCAGATGACAGAATGAGGAGCAATGGTCTCAAGTTGCACTGGGAAAGGTCTAAAACGATGTCACTAGGAGAGTGGTGAAACACTCGAATGTGTTACCTAGGGAGGTGGTGGAATCTCCATCCTTAGAGGTTTTTAAGGCTGGCTTGACAAAGCCCTAGCTGGGATGATTTAGTTGGGGTTGGTCCTGCTTTGAGCAGGGGGTTGGACTAGATGAACTTCTGAGGTCTCTTCCAACCCTAATCTTCTATGATTCTATGAACTCAAGCATGAAAGGTCATCTGGCCACTATCAACCATAAAGTGTCAAAGTGGCCCTCTTATCTGTGATAAACTAGGAGCCCACACTTTGAAGCAATATGGTCAATAGCACATGAGAGAGACTTACCAACTAAGAAGATAAAGTTATTCATATGAGATGTATGCACATTATTCATGATGCAATACATTACATAGGTTCAGACAGGAGAGGTGAGGTTCAATTCAGATAATCATACAGGCTTTTGGGAGCTTATCGCAACTTCTGAGTCTGCAACATTGGGCAGGAATTTTGTGAGGACAGGCTTTCTTTTACAACTCCGATCAGTTTTAGGAGGCCCTGTGTCATGTGAAGTGCCATCTTTTGGGAAAAAAATTCAAAATAGAGGTTTGGAGCAATTGTAGTGATTAAAGATCTCCGCACTTTTTGCAAAAGTAGAGGGGTTACAGTCACTTGTCCAAATTCATGTTTAGGAAATTACATTCTGACTCCTTAAATTCAGCCTCTAGTTTCAATTGTATACAGTATTTTCTTTACTCATTGTTGTTTTGTATAGTGTTGCTATGAGCTGTTGAGCAATAATCACTCAAAAAGAGGCTGCATTTCATGGATTACTGTGTATATGCAGTTTACCAAATGATTTCCCATTTCCTGTCAACTGGATTTGTCTAAATGATAGATTTGAGCTAGAAGATCTTGATCACCTTTTACACATTCTAGAACTCTTTGTTTCCTTTTGTGAGTTTGGGTAAGAAACAGTATTATAACTATTGCTTAGCACTATGAATGTAACTGTGCTAGGAGAAATTGCCTCCTTCTCAGAATTCTCAATTTATGCTTATTCTAATTTATACTTAATTTGTGCAATTTATGACCCATCTTTACTCCTCAATCCCATGGACAGGTGCCAGATAGATTACATTTTCCTACTACAAGTGTGTTTTTGGAAGAGCCACAACTGAAACCACTGAAAAGCTATTTTCAGAGTTGTGGAATTTTGGTACAATGATATTCTCTTGGAAGTTCTTGATATCCAACAGAAAAGCTTAAAGTTACAGGGATATGCTGTATGAAAAGAATCTTTTCCACACATGTAGATTACAACTCACTTCCATATTTCCTACCAAGTAGCATGTCCCTGAGACACCAACCGCTGAGGTTACAAGGAAATACTGTGAGAAGATCTGTTTTTGACCCATTTTTTGACCTTCCTTCTTTTTACAAAGAGAGACAGACCTATTTCCTTGCTGATTCTGCCATTCTCTAAAGCCTAATACTGGCTAATATGGTCCAATGAATAGAACACCAAATTAAGACACTAGGACCTGGGTTCTATTCCTGGTTCGGTGATTTACAGTGTGAACTTGGGACAGTTATATAACTTCATGCCACAGTTTCCCTACCAGAAAAATCGGGAAAATAATATTTACCCACCTTGAAAAACATTTTGAGATCTACATGTGACAATCTACTTGTAAGCATTATTTAATATTATAAATTGCACTGACCAGCCATGCCGCAGAATTAAAACACTCTGGATAGATGTGACACTGGATATTACCAGCTAAACTAGGCCCCCTAGCAACCTGGCTAAGAGATTAAGCTGGGTCTTTCAGGTTGTGGTAAAAAACAACATGAAGGTGATTATAATCCCATGTAATTCCCACCACTGCTAATTTATCTAAATTATGTAGTATTGTTGCATGCATTTTAAGTGCCCATCACCAGAGGATAGGGGAGCTCTTCCCACAAACAAATGGGAAATGCCCATAGGCACAGAGACAGTGACTAGCTTCTAAAAGAGCTGCATCTGGGTGGCGATCATGACTGATGTAGTCAGATCAAACACAGCAGGGCCCTCAGGCTTGATCAATGTCAATGTATGAGAACATTGACTGAAATCTGAAGTTCTGGAAACAATAAATGTCATTTGGGTAATCAGTACAATTTGTTTAGTGCTGTTATGATGGCATCTCATACTTTCTTATTGGCGCCATTGAAAAGGCTCATTCTTCGCTCTCTAAAAAATAAGACAATATCCTAAACTCCAAATAAATGCTTTTACAATTTACTGTACATAAGCAAATTTGCAATAGACACAGAATAAATTTCACCCAACTGAATGGTTTCAGGTGAACCTTGCAGTGCATGAGGTTTTTCTTTAAAAAAAAATAAGGCCATAAAATAAATACATAAAATAACTTAAAACAAAATACCTGGTTTGCTGAAAAAGTGGCTAAATACTTTTGGACAAGGGACAGTGACAGTCTCTCCAATTTCAGCAGGGCGCCAGCAAGTAAGGTTATCCCAAACTCCAACACATCCTGTAAATGAAAATGAAAGTTGCAGACCTGAATCCATCAAACTGAAATGAACATCTAGAAATAAATCTTGCTCATCTTATTCCTACTTAAGACAATGGGAGTTTTGAAGGAGTAATTAAAGAAGGATTTGGCTCTTTAAAGAAAACTGCTAAGACAATATTTACTAGGAGAATGGTAAAAGGTTTTAAAATAAGAGCCCACTGATTAGCCAGTCACTTTGCAAATCAGTGCCCTTGTTCTGGAAATGCATTTGTTTATGAAGTCTACCGCACAAATAATGTCATCTTGATGTGATCATCCTGAACGAATCATTTGTAAGTAATGAAGATAACAAAGATTAATGAGTAATTTCTGAGGGTTCATATGTATTAGTAGCAACACTAAATTTTAGAATCCCATTAAAATTAGCTTAAAGCTAAATAGGACAGGTGCTTCTATAGCAAAACATATGACATCTGAAAAAGGAGTTCACTGCACTAAGCAATAGAATAATGAATTATTTGAGTCCATTCTGATTGATGTATTTTTAAAGCAGTGTTCAGGAGTTACAAAATCAACTTTCTTTACCGAAAAAAATGGGTTTTGGGCAAAGAACTCCTCCTCCCACAGATGAATTACCAGGGCATTTGATTCTAACTTTCAGAATGACAGATAAAGTACAAGGCCCTGATCCTGCAAAGACATATGAGTGTGCTGAACTTTATGGAACCTGGGCACAATCCAATGCCTTGTCCTTCCAATGACCATACTGGGCACTGGATCAAGCCCTGTGAATATTCAGTGGAACTAATCATAGTGCATAGAGCTAAACATGCACATAATTTCTTGCAGGATCAGGGCCCAAGTAAGCAGACGAAATAATTAAACAATTAAATAATAATTAAATTTATTTTTATCAGGATTTATAAAAACATCCATTGGTGTAGGTGCAAGATTCTGGGCAGTTACATCGATAAAACATTTTAAAAAATGTATATTGTGTTGCCAACAACTGGCAGAAACAATAGACTACCTGCAAATTAAATGTACAGTAAATGTAATGGAGAAAGCATTCAAATATACCTATCCTACTCAATACTTTTTACATCTTTTGGTAAAGGATGTTGGAAAATGTGTTCCTTTCAGCAGAAAGCATAAAAGGTCAAGCTGATTCAGAAACTGCTCACATCTTAGGATTGCTCTGCTAAAACGTTGATGGTCTTAAAGACACTGTAGATTTAATGCGGGTCAGTGTGTTACACTTTTTAAATTCTAGAAAAAATATCAAAAAGAAAAATAGGATCAGTAGAAAATAATTATTTTATCCATTTCATTTCACCATGACACAGCAAAGGCTAAGCGCCATCTTTTGTTAAACATGTCAGCTGTGCTACCTGTCACTGGTTTTACTCATTTGGAGATAACACCATCAACACAAGGTAACATCAGTGTTCCAGCACTGGTTATTTTTTAATTAATGAAGAGATTATGAGCAGATCTGTGGTACAAAAGTATACATTTAGTAATTTTCTATTTGATAAATCTACAGTACAAAATGACACAATGTACATTCCAACAGGGGTGCTGGGAATAATTTGTATAGTGGAGGCCCTGAGAGCCATTGAACCAAACTGTAAACCTTGGATATGATAAAAACCACTTCAAGCCAGAGGGTGCAGCAGCACCCCAGCACTCATGGTTCCAGCACCTAGGCATTCCAAAATCTTCTGCTCTAACCAACCTACATTGCTTCACATTGTAAGGCCAAGCCAGCACCGGAATGGAAAAACTTTACAAAAAATGGAAGAGCTTCAAAGCGATGTCTTGGCATTTCTTTAAAGAAGTAAAAGGAGCAGGTTGGGGCGGTGGCTCCCTAAAGTGATCTGCTGTCTATAAACCACTAGATGGCACTTTACAATTGGATTATAGCAGAGAGTGCCAATTCAAACAAAGTCTTAAAGAACTCTGGGAGGAGGGGTGTTTAATAAAGGACTTGTGTACAATAAACAAGATAAAATGAAAGCCGTCTGAAAATGAGCCAATAGGTTGTCAGCTAGGCTATGGTTTGTTTTTAAAGTTTGGGAAGCAGTTAGATTTTGTACTTGATTTCCACTCACATGGTAATCAGACCATACACTGAAGAGGCCTCAGTGCCTATGGGCAATGTTTTTCCAGTCCAAGGCTCTGAATGCAATACTATGCAGTATAGCATACATGGCAGTTTTCAAACATATGGACAGAAATTCTTTCTGCATCTTTTGATATGTAAATGAGAATGAGAGGAAAAGAGAGAAGGAAGGGCAAAGAAATTACAGGCTTAGGAACAAAGCAAGTTTAGAGTAAGCTCACTTAATGCTAATGACAAGAAGGTGACCACAGCCATAATAGTTCCATACCAACTTTCCCTGACACGAACTCAGTGTTACCTTGATAGAAGCCTTTTATGTCTGCTTTACATTTACTTTGCACCGGGGTAAATGACTGACATCGCAGGGTGCAATTCAGATTAGAGGGGGGGCTGTGTCACCCTAGCCAGGCAACCTGAGATGCCTTGCAATGCCTTACTGTTGTAGCGCCCAACCTGGACCACTCACAAACAGCTTGCCAGCATGCAGGTCACTCCCAGGTGTGTTTATTTAACTGCAGCCAGCTAGTCGCACTCTGGATCTCACCAGCCTTGGTTACCCTGCAGGGTGATCCCAACTTTTTCCATTAGAAATGTATGCCTTGTACTGCCCAGCCGTCTCCCAGACAGTCCAAATACATTAAATCTATTATTCCCTGAAGGGAATAAAATACACCACCGAACCACCTTAAATGGAGTTACCCAGACACTTAAGTTAAACACACTGGATTAGGTAAAAAAATAAAACAAGTTTATCAACCACAAAGAGAGAGATTTTAAGTGAGTACAAGTGATGAGACATAAAAGGCAAAAATGGTTAGAAGAAAATAAAGATAAAAACGCTTTCTAGTGCCTAGCCTAACAAACTATATTAGATTAAAAGCAAAGTTTCTCACCACATGCTTCCAACGGCATTACTGACCAAACTTTCAGGTCAGGACCCCTTCCCCAGAGTCCAGTGCACTCTTTGTCTTCTCAGGTGTGGAGCATGAGATGGGCAGGGAGAAAGAGGGGACTCTTGGGGTGTTTGCCACTCAGTTTTATAGTTTCAGTCCCTCTTTGAAAAGCATTTCCAGCTGGGAAGCAAGAAATAGGGGTCTGGCGGAGGAAGGTGACCTCATACTGTTTCTTCGCTAAGATGCAAATCTCTTTGTCCCTGCCCCTGTCTCTTGCCAAAGAATGGCTACTTCACAGGTGATGGTCCATCAGCTTTGCTGACTCCTGGATGGGGCATCAGCTTGTCCTTTGTCTTTGAGAAACTGGTTTAGCCACTCCCCAGATTTATCTGGGAAACACATTTTAGTCATGATTTCAGCTTATGTTCAACTTCATATCTTTACACATTAACATTGCTACATGTATTTTACCATGATATTACTGATCCACAAGTTATGAGTTTTCAAATGATGCCTCATAAGGCATGCCATGTACAAAGATTATTACAACAGTGTGTAGAATGTGAATACAGGGATGCATTCCATCACAATGACTATACTAAGTGCAAGGCTGTGAACAATCCATGCAATATTGGCTGCAAAGGGATGAAGCAGTCTTGCACAGTTGTCGTGAATATTTACTAGCCCAGACACAGAATTTGTTGCCCAACAATATGTAATGGAGTTAAATGAAACAAAAAAATTGACTTGCTAGTTAATAAAAATTACTAGCCCTTGCAATTAGAATTTTGCAAGACTAGACTATACAACAAACAGATTTCATTGGTTAAGACAAACAAACGTAAATAGAACTTGGCTTTTATTCATCAAAAATGCTTCTTTTCTAATGGATCTTTGGACTTAGTCTAATAAATAGAGTTGGTAAAAAAATTCTATTTAATTTTTGACCAATTATTGGGTTTTGATCAAATTAAAATTTTCAGAAAAAGTACCTGCTTTCCTTGAAATTCTTCAATCTTACATCAGACAACCAAAAACTCCAAAACAAAATTTTCTTGGCAAACAAAAATTTTCATTGTGTGGCTGTTCAGTTTTTTTTTACAAGTTTAACTATTTAAACTGAAAAGAAAAAATTAAAATTTCAACCAAAAAATAAAAAAAATGTTTATGGGAAAATTTTCCAGGGAAAATGTCCTCATTTTCTGACCAGCCCTACTTTTAATATTGTGTGGGAATTATAAATATTCTGAATGGATGAATGGATGCATGAATGGCCCTGAACTCTATCTAGAATATTAGCAGTAGAAAGTCATGCTAAAGATGTTTAAAAGAGAATTTTCCATTGGTCTGTAATAAAGTTTAGGATTTGTATCTATGACATTACATCACAATAATTTGGACATTCTTTATAAATATGTTCTCTGAATACTAGCACTATAACAAACACCAAACCTCAACACACACGAAAACCACACAATTGGAAAACTAGTCATGGTAATTTTAGTCTCTTTACTAGCAGTAAATGACGGACAAGTCAGTTTTTCCTCTGCCTAAAGCTAGAACATTCCACTAAATGGATGAGTGCAGCTGCCATCACTAGCCATGTGTCTTGCAGAGAGAATTTGAGATAGCTGGGTTAATTATATTGAGGGCCCATTTAAATTAGCATAGTGTCCTAGAATTGGATATCACTAACTCTTTTGGGATTGGACACCAGGAGATGTAGAGATAAGAACATAAGAAGGCCATACTGGGTCAGACCAATGGTCCATCTAGCCAAGTATCCAGTCTACTGACAGTGGCCAATGCTAGATGCTTCATAGGGAATGAACAATTATTAAGTGATTCGTCCCCTGGTGTCTTGTCTCAGTTTCTGGCAATCAGAGGTTTACAGACACCTAGAGCACGGGATTGTGTCCATGACCATCCTGGCTCATAGCCATTGATGAACCTATCCCAACAGATGCATATCATCTACATCAGTGGTTCCCAACCTGGATGGCACACCCCTGTAGCGGGGTGTGGAGAAATGTTTTGGGAAGCACAGCGGGGCCAGCACCACTCTGCCCCAACCCCACTCCCAGCTCCGGCCTCGGCCCCAGTCCCCGGCCCTGGCCACTGCCCCACTCCTGACCTTGGCACCAGCCACAGCTCTGGCCCTGGCGTCGGCCCCCAGCTCCTGCCCACGGCCCCAGCTCCTGGGTCTCAGCCCCCAAACCCAGCTCCCAACTCTAACCGTAGCTCCAGTCCCACTCCCAGCTCCCGGCCCTGGCTCCTGATCATGGTGCTGGAGAACCACAGTCAGATTCCATTAAGGGTAAGGGGGAATGCGACAAAAAAAGTTAGGGGGACAATTGATCTATATACTGCTGGTATTTCCAACCACAGACATTCACACTCTCTACTATTAGTCTAAAAAAATCAATATTGAAGAGCCCATTCAACAACACTACAGTGCATACAGTTCATAAACTAGTGAACTCCCAAATCAGATGTGTGCATACCACCAGAATGCCCATCTCAGAAGTACAGGCATAGTTCTGGAAGGCATTTTAATGCCAAGGTGAGTGAATCATGTAACAAGCTGTAACATGTCTTACCTCAGCATAGAGCACACTATTGGTGCATAACAAATAATAAGAATGAGAATTTACCTACAGCTGAGCAGTGCTCAAAAAGGTGCAAAGTTATTTCCTGCTTTCCTGAACCTTTTTAGTCTGATCCTTACAACCAAAAGCCTTAACAAAAGCGAAGGGACAAATATATAACCAAAGATGGGAAATGCTTTTTGAGAAAGTAAGATCTGACCAATGCATCTGAATGATCTCTAAATATACATCTATGTATGTGTGTTCTGAATTGACACCTCAAAGAGATTTTACATGTTGCTCAGTTAGAAGGATGATGCTAGGCTCTATAAAAAAAACAGTTAGGAGCGAGAGTCAAAACCCCTCCCTCCTTATCCAGTGTTCCCAGCATAATTTAAACATAACTAGTCATGCATTTCCATTGACCTACTTTCCTTATGGCCATAGGCTGATGTCACATTCTCTTTTTTTCTACTAAAACTGTTCACTTATCATTGCTCTTTCTTAATGACCTTTATGATCTGAGGTTTAGAGCAAGGCTGATGATGAGATTTTCTTAACATAGGAAGGCATTTCAGAGGACTTTTCATTTTCATTCCACCCATCTTATATCACCACATTTACCTTAAATACCAATGAAAAAATGCCCCAGAAGTCTATTGTTTGAACTGTATATATGAAGTAAACTAAGAGGGCATAAAACAGGACTTTGGAAGTAGGAAAATCACAAGGAAGACAATGATAAAAATATAGCACAAGTCCTCTCCCAGATATAAAGGTGTCTGCACCCTCCAGCAGTCAAGGTCACAACTGACTAAGTCCTGGAAAATTTTAGCCCTGTTATAGAGGAGCACTTTCTTAGAGCTCCCTTTGAAAGTACTGGGGCCATATTGTGCTATCTAGTGTTAATGTGAAATGTGATCAGTGGAAAAACCTGCTTAAAAATGGATAATGCAAGAGGTTTCCAACTGTTAATTTTCCATCAGTCAGCTTTCAGTTTAAAGACGAAATTTCCTAAGATGTCTTTCACGTAAGTCTCATTTCCCACCAAAATCTGATACAAGCCTCTTCAAAGGGTCATGTTTCTGATGTCCTATTCTGCCCTCAAACACCATGCACAGCTCCCACAAAAGCTCTTAGATATCGTGATGATGGGCAGAGCATGAGGAAGAAAAAAGAATAAGACTAACAGTGAATTAAGCCTCAGAAAGAGACAAACTTCCTTACCAAGTGAGTATACTCAGACCCACAATGATTAAATATTAAAAAAAAAAATATGTACAACCAAACCTTACAAAACCAACAAGCACCTGGATTTCCTTTCTAAAAAGTAGCAGACTCTGAGAGCCCAGCTCTTAAAGAAAAAGATAGAGAAAAAGAGTATGGTGGCACCATGCATTTCTAACTTTCCATCCTTGATAGGGCTACGAAATGAAGATTTATGATGTTCAGTGAATTTTGCCAATATTCATCCATTTCCTCCCACACATGGGCCAATAAGGAAGCAGCCTATTTGGGTTTTGTGCATTTGTGTCTCTTGTCTCAGGCAGTTGAGGGAGGACTGGAATGAGGATTGAAGTGGTTATGTATGTGCAGTCTCTTATTTTGTGCAGGCCCTTTCAGAGGTCCAGAGAGGCCCGGGCTACTTCCAGCTTTTGAGGCCCCTAGTCATAATAAAAATAAAAAATGACGACACATGAAAACAAATAAGGCACCAAAAACAGAATGAGACATAATTTTGAATATTTTATTTAACAAATGCTTTTCTAGCCTTTTTCTGTGTAAATACACTAATTATTGAGGAAAAATCTAGCTTTCGTGCAATGTCACAATTGATATTAAGCATGGCG
Source organism: Dermochelys coriacea (assembly GCF_009764565.3). NCBI lineage: Eukaryota > Metazoa > Chordata > Testudines > Dermochelyidae > Dermochelys > Dermochelys coriacea. The sequence goes on along the minus strand of NC_050069.1, from coordinate 249,859,568 downwards.
AGCCCACTCAAATGCTCGTCTCATAGTTGAACGGTGACAGTTCTTTACCTTCTGCAACACATTGAAGATGCGTTCACTTGAAGCTACTGATGCAGGCAAACTGACAAAAATACGCAATGCAATTTTGATATTAGGAAATACCCCAGAGAGTCCAAGTTCGAGTATTTCTTGAAGCAATTCCTTTGGGTTGCAATCCTATTTAAATTCGTGGAATATATTCATTTGAGGAAGATGACCTCATCACTGAGATCTTTTGAGATTTTTTTGTTGTACTGTTGCTGAAATTGTTCAGCTGAAGAAAGTAGATCTTCATTACTCAGTCTGTTGAACTGCCAAAGAAACCCAAAAAGGGTACAAATTAGTTGCAGTGACTCAAATTGCCGTGTAAGACCTGATTGACTAGAGTCAATGAGGACAGGGAAGACATTGACCCTATAATGCTGCTCAGCAGTGGATTCAGTAGGTAAGTTGCGATTGGTGGAGAACTCAGATGAAATGCCAATATTCTGTGCTACTAATTTGGACTCAGAAGGATCGCATCCCATTGTTCACAAATCTGTTGAAAGTCATTGATAAGACTTGCATAATGACAGGTTTCAGAGTAGCAGCCGTGTTAGTCTGTATTCGCAAAAAGAAAAGGAGTACTTGTGGCACTTTAGAGACTAACAAATTTATTAGAGCATAAGATTTCGTTAGTCTCTAAGGTGCCACAAGTACTCCTTTTCTTTTTATTGATAAGACTTTCAGTGTTATTCCTCTCAACATCAAGTGTAGCATTGCATGCTTCAATTACCAGATTAGTTTGGTGGATCATTGTAAGTAGGTTCATCCACAAAGATGACATCAGAATGCTTTCAAATTTGGACATGTGCTTCTGAATAGACCGAAGTTCAGTTTGAGCCTGTGCAGTGAGACTGGGAGATTCAAGCTCATTTAAAGTCTTTCTACTGAATTCAAATGCTGCACACCTAGTTGAACACTATCAATCTGTGCAGACCATCTGGTTTTGGACATCCCAGGAAGTGAAACAGGAAGATATTGATTCAGAATTTCCCACCTTTGTGGACTGCTGCTGAAGAGACTGTACATTTGCTGAACAGTTCCAAAGTAAGTAATTGCCTCCTTGCATGATTCAGCACAGTCAACACCTACAAGGTTTAGTGTGTGGTTTCCACAGCTGGAGAAAATACAGTTTGAATTATGCTCAAGCAGAACTGCTTGTACACCTTTGTACTTCTCATAGGCTTGACCAATGCAGACTTGACAATCTAACTTAAAACCTTTTAGAATTGCTAGTACTCAAGCAGCAATTTATTTTCCAGTTTTTCTCTTGATAACAAATTATCAAACAAAATAAACCTTTCTTCAATTGAAAATTTTGAACTGTCTACAATCTTAACATATCGAATAGTAGTATAGGAGTAGTAGTCTGTTCCTTGTGAGGACAATCAGGCGTGGCATCAACATGTCGGCTGCCTCGATCTTTTGGATCGGCGTCAAGTCGGATGATATCCTCACTTGCTCGTGTAAGTTATCCTCCTGGGGAAGGGTCTCCTGCATGACTAAGCATGCCTCTCGATTGTGCCAAGGTTTTAGAAGATTGAAGTGGTAAATTTGCTCCGATTTCCGGCAGCCTGGCTGCCATACCTTATAGTTCACCTCTCCCACAGCTTCGATTATTTCGTAGGGTCCCTGCCACTGGGCCAACAGTTTATTTTCTGCTGTGGGCACCAGTACCATCATGTGATCCCCTGGTTGGAACCGCTGAAGCTTTGCTTGGTGGTTATAATGGGTTCGTTGGGTCTCCTGTGCTCTCTCCAAGTGTTCCCGTACAATGGGCATAACTCGGGCTACCCTATCTCTCATCTGCAGTACATGCTCAACTATGTTCCTTCCGGGATTTGGCTCCTCTTCCCAGGCTTCTCTGGCTATATCTAATATGCCCCGAGGGTGGTGCCCATATAGTAGTTCGAATGGAGAGAAACCCGTGGAGGCTTGTGGAACCTCCCAGATGGCGAACATGAAGTAAGGCAATAGGGTATCCCAATCTTTCCCATCCCGGCTCACCACTTTCCTGATCATGGCCTTGAGGGTCCTATTGAACCTTTCCACAAGGCCATCTGTTTGTGGGTGGTATATAGAGGTCCGTAGGGCTTGTACATGGAGCAATGAACAGAGATCTTTCATCAACTTGGACATGAAAGGTGTCCCTTAATCAGTCAATATCTCCTTGGGTAGCCCAACCCAGGCAAAGATCTGTACTAGCTCCTTAGCTATTGTCTTGGAAGTTGTGTTGCGCAGGGGAACAGTTTCCGGGTACCGGCTTGCATAGTCCAGTACAACAAGCACATGTTGGTGGCTCCGAGCTGTCTTCTCTAGGGGCCCTACCATATCCATGGCTTCCGTTTGAAAGGAACCTCTATTATTGGAAGAGGTATCAAAGGAGCCCGCAAGTGTGGGCGAGGGTCAAGAGGTGCAGTATCGCCGGACATCTTCATGTACTCCTGGCCAGAAGAACCTCCGCAGGATCCGTGCCTTGGTTTTCTCTACCCCTAGGTGTCCTCCAAACAAGTGACTGTGGGCGAGACTCAATATGGCTTTTTGATGTTTTCATGGCACCAGAAGTTGTTGTATCTCTTGCTCCTGCATTTGCACCACGCGGTACAGGAGATCTTTCTTCACTATAAAGTAATGTCCGGGACCCCGGACCTTCCCATCCACAGGTATCCCAACGATCTCGGCCACCTCTTTCCTGGCGTTATCATATCTGGGGTCCTCCGCCTGGTCCCGCCCAAATGTCTCTCTCCTGGGACTAACCTGCCCAAGCTCCCAGGGGCTGGCTTCTGCTTCTTCCAATGGCTTGCCGCCGTCATGGCTGGGAGCAGTTTCTGGCTCACAGTCTGTGGTGGAAGTTTCTCTGTTGGCTGCTCGCATCCATCTGCCTACTAGGGAGGTGTTCTGGCCCTGGGTCAGGATCTGGGTTCACAAGGCCTTTGCGGCCTTCCTCTCTTTTTTTGTCTTCCGGGTTTTTTGGGGGGGCTGAGAACAGATCCTGAGAAATCTCAGCAAACATCGGGGGTTGACATTCCCCCGGTGATGAGTTGCTGTCCTCAGGGTCCCCACATCCCTCCAGCCTCTCCGGGGGGCGTAAATTATCAAACCCTGGATAGTCCCTCCCAATGACTACAGGATATGGGAGTTTAGGAACTACGCCCACGGTCACCTCAATGGGGTTTCCCTGAATCTCTGTCTCCACTGGGATGGTGGGGTAATGGCTCACAGCCCCATGCACACACGTCACTGCCATGCATTTGGCTTGTAGCAGCTGACTACTTTTTACCAGCTTACCCGATATGAGGGTGATAGCACTCCCAGAATCCACAAGCGCTGTAGTCTTTGCTCCGTTTAACCTCACTGGCCTGGTGTAATTATGCGGGGCTAATGCGACCCCCGTGAGGTGGATAAGGGAGCATGGGACCTCCCAATCCCCCAAGTTACATTGCATAGGCTCCTCGGTGCTGGGACACTGTGCTGCTATGTGTCCCCACTCCCCACATGCATAACATCTATAATTGCTTTTAATCACTCCCCTATCCCAGGGGTTAGGGGGTTTAGTCACAGGGTTCCCCCCACTCAGGCCAATCTCTTCCTTCCGCTGGTTTTCGGCCCCCCCCTTCTTCCACCTAGGACTCCCCGGGGGTTTGGCTGCCCAACCTTCCAGGGTTGGGGTCGGGTGCTTGCTTCGAAAGGGGCCTTCCTTGGGTAGTCGGGTCAGTTCCCTGGCTGTCATCCGTCTTTCTACCAGTGTGATCATCTCGATCATCACTGATCGTTCTGGCCTACCCATTTGCAGAGATCTGGCGGCAGTCCCCGTACATAATGGTCTATGATCAGGGTCTCCAAAATCTCCTCCGGCCTGCACACCTCGGGCTGTAACCACTTCCGTATGAGGTGTATGAGGTTGAATAGCTGGGACCTCAGGGGTTTGTTCTCCTGATATTTCCACTCATGGAACATCTGGGCCCTTACCGCTGCCGTTACCCCTGATCGTGCTAGGATCTCTGCCTTTAGACGGGTATAGTCAGTGGCATCCATGGCAGGCAAGTCAAAGTAGGCCTTCTGGGCCTCTCCACACAAAAAAGGGGCGAGAATGCTGGCCCACTGCTCCTGGGGCCACGCCTCACACTGAGCAATCCTTTCGAATGAGAGGAGATATGCCTCTACGTCATCTCCTGACGTCATCTTTGGCAGATAACCAGTGGCCCTCAGGGTTCGTGTCCTGTCAGACCCCCGGACCTGGGTGGTGAGGATCTTCAGCTGGTCCACCACCTCTCTCAAGAGGGCATGATCTTGGGTCACCTGGCTCATCAATAATTGATTGGTTTCCTGCTTAGCCACATAGACTCCTGTTGTGCCATTGACTGAACCCGGGTGGCCTCCTGCTGGGCTGCCGTGACTTGTACCAGAGCTCTTACCACCTCCTCCATTGTGGTACAAAGCAAACAAACAAACCAAACGAAAAAAAAAAAATCTAAAACCCCAGTGCACATTTTTTTAAACCTCTTTCTTCCACCACGCTGTGAACGAAATCCCACTTCTGACACCATTTGTGACAAAGCTCTGTCCTTGCCTCCATGGGTCCCGCGTTTCCTGGCGGATTTCACTAGCCTCAGAGGCTCACTGTGACCCTCCACATAACCCTTCTTTCTCTAAGACAAGGGTCACAGTACTGAGCCACTTTCATCATAAGCCAGCGAGGGAGGTGAGGAGAAGTTATCCTTCCTCGCACAGTCTCTGTTGTCTCCCAGCCTCAGTGATTAATCAAGGGGCAAAGGTGGGGGGGGGAAGCCCGGGCCCACCTTCTACTCTGGGCTCCAGCCCAGGGACCCTAATAGTATCAGCTATGGTAGCTGACCTTTTAGAAACATAACATATACAATTCCCTGGGCTACTTCCCCCACAGCAGCCCTCACTTCCTTAAGCTCCACTTCACCCTTACCTCAGGGTCTCCTTCCTTGTGCCTGATATGGTGTACTACTCAGCCTCTCCAACAGCGTAAATTCCTCCCACAGCTCCTGACATGCACATCCACCTGACTGACTGGGAGGCTTTTAACTAGTTTCAGCCAGCCCCTGATTGGCTTCAGGTGTCCCAATAAACATAGCATTCTCCCTGCCTTCTGGAAAGTTCTTAATTGGCCCCAGGTGTCTTAACTGACCTGGAGCAGCTTCCATTTCACTTAATCTGGTACCAGGGATTTGTTTAGCCTGGAGCTAATATATCTATCTCCCACTACTTTTCTATTGCCATCTGGCCTTGCCCTGTCACACTACACAATAATATTTTTCATGTAACAGGTTTCTTCCTTTAATACTTATTTCCATAAAATAATTTCACTATGAATACAGAATCTAGGAGTAGATGAATGATTTCAGTGGGAATTTTCTTAGAACAGAAGAAATGTCCATGAGAGTCACTGTTATTACAACTGCACTTCTTCTAATGCCTGAGCCAGATTAATCAAAAGGAGAAATGATAGAAAAATATATTGCTTTTGACTGTGTTACTGCAGGAAATGCATATTTGAATATGTACTCTAGGGGTCACACACTGAAATCTAGGAGACCTTCAGGGGATCATGAAATAGGAGTCATGGTAAAGGGACATTGCTGATACCTGGTAGTTTGGCAAGTTTTGTGGCATTGAATCCCAAAGGGATTGCACAGGGTAGAAGAAACTCATTATGTACCACATGGCTCAATCAGAGGGAAATCCCCATTATGGGAGATGTAGTCCTTGAGGGAGCACAGCCCATAAGAGGGAATTAGGGCCTCAACTACAATTCCACAAGGCCATGTGCTGATAGGGAAATGCAGTTTCATGTTTTGTTGAACTGATTCAAAATGAAATGCATTGTATCAGATAAAAAATTAAATATTTCAATTCAGAATATTTAATTTCTCTTTTCTCAACTGAAAATCAAAAAATTTCCAAATGAAAATTTTTGATTTTGTGGAAACTGCAAAATTCCTAGCCAGCTCTAGAAATTAACTTTTTGCAACAAGGTAATAGCTCTTTTCTCTCTCCGAGCCTCCCTGGAGCCCATTGTCTTCTAAACTCCTAAGTTCATCTCAAGCATCATGAAGGGAATTGTGGATAGGTTGTCTGTGCAAAAAAGCGGTTTTTATGGCAGCACGTTTCCTTTTTCATCAATAGAGGGAGTAGAGAGCTCTTTCCCCTCTGGAGCGTCTGGCCATAGGCCATTATACAAATATAATATAATATATAACACTAATAATATATAATATAACACTAATAATTTTAATGAAAATATAAATATAATAAACATATTCTTCCAGGTGAGAAACACCTTACCTACAAATGACAATCATTTTTTTTAAACAAAGTTCTTACTCTGGGCTTCCCTTCTAGGTCCATGCTACAATCTGCTTTTCCATTGCATCACTAGATTATTTATTGTTTTCACACTGAAAACACCAGGGTAAATTTCTTACCTTCATACTGAAAAGTATGTTTGCTCTGTGAACTGGTGACCTTGTCAGAGGCCCCTACTTGCAAGGAAAATATCATACATTTTTATTTGTTTTCTGATTATCTTACCTTCCACTCACATTACAACTGCAGAGAAAATCCCCTAAAAGCTTAAAAGAGAAGAAAAAAAATGGAACTGGTCTCCTCCTCACAAAATCTAATTATAGGTCACTTTCTTTCTCCTCTCTCCTCCACCTAGGTACAGTAAGCTGCATGTGTATATTTTAAACATTATTGTACCCAGAACATTGAGGTGGTGGTGTTTCTTTTAATAAAACTGTGTGGTCCAAGTGCACCCATGGCATAGCTCCACAGATTTCAACGGAGATACATCAAGGATGAATTCGATCCTGTATCTGAATTGCCTTGTGCATCAGAACATTAATTAGGTCTCTCATCCTTAGTTTTTACTTTCAATACAAAGTTAGCATGAATTATCCAATTCATAAAAAGTAAAGTCACAGCACAAATAAATTCTGAAAATGTAATTTTAACTGTCAAAGAAGTTAATCAGTGCTGATGAATAAGGATTTTTTCTTTGCAAGCTGTCTGTGCATTGCAGCACATCTTTTTCTTACCTTTAAACGCCACTCTTTTGACACTGTTTAGAAGTTCCATACATCTTATTTCCTCGTTATGAATCTCCAACTGAAATCTGCATTCTGGGTGGATGCCATTCACCTGTTTAAAATGAACAAACAGGCCTGAGTCTTAAAGCATTTTAATTAAAATGTTCCATGACAGATGCAATTACCAATCAAAGAATCCACAATTTTTATTTGTTATTTTAAGCCCTTAAGAGTGTACTAGGTGCAGTCCTTTTTCAAAGTCTATGCATTTTGGCTTTTCAAAATGAAACATTAAAATAATGCTCTTCCATAAAAAGGAGCCCTCCTCAACTCCTTTCTGAAGCATTCCAAAACCAACATTGTCATTTACAAAAAGAGTCTTTGACATCATAAATAGTGTATTTACCAACATTCTTCTGAGTAACTTCCCACCTCACCCCAATAGAAAGACAGTGTGTCAATCTGTACTCCAATATAACATCCTTAACTGGGCGACAAGTACATTTTTGATTTTTAAAAGAAAACTGCTTCATTTTAGAAAAGCTGAATTTGCTTTGGGTTTGGGTCACAATACTTCATTACAGATTCTTTGATTTACGCAAGTAGTATGCAGTGGGAAACTCATTTTAAAACAGAGCTGCGTTGTTTTCATTATTTATCCTTTGCTTATAGTACTGCCCACAATATGCCAGGCATTTTCAAGACAGTCAAGAAGGGAGGGTCCCTGCCCATGAGCACGGACAGTTAGGTAGACTGAGGCTAGAGGAAAGGGAACAACAAATAGAGATCTTTTTATTCAAGTCAACAAGATTCACAACAGGCAGCACAATAGGAGAACTGGAGGAATGAATTTTAGAAGCTCACACGATGCACAGGAGTCTGCATGGAACAGGTGACTGTGAAATAAATTAACAAGCAGGAGGGTAAGGGTGGAAATGTTGGCAGAGTTGAGGGCGGAGGGACAACAGAAAATATTTAGGAATAATAATACATTTTAGTCTTTAGGAATATAGCCGCGAGATTAAGTGAATGAAACAAAATTATAAGGCAGTAAGACTTTGCTGAACTGTTCAATCATCTGCACATTTTATAATTCACACACAAAGTGATGGTCTCTCTCTCCCCTCATCAGCAAAGATTTAATAATAGAGTCCTGTAATGAGGTCTGATTTACAAAACACCATTACTTTTACTATGAAGTATTATAAATAAGTGAGAGCCAGGATGGTCTTGGGTTTAAGGCAGTGGAGTGAGTCAGGAGATCTAGGTTCAAGTCCTTGTTGCGTTGCAGATTTCCTGTTTGACCTTGGGCAAGTCAATTAAGACCAGATTTTCAAGAGTCAGAGCATTGGATGTTCTATTCAATCTGGCCATACCATCACAGTGGAAGTTCACGAGTGTTAAGCACTTCTGAAAACTTGGCCCTTGTTCTCTGAGCACCTCAGAGGCTTTGTCTACACAGCAATGTAAGCCTAGGGTTAGTGGTACTCGAGTCTGTTGACCCATGTCACGAAAACCTGGGCTTGAGCGTCTACACTGCATTTTAACACTAGGTTAAAGATTTTCTGACCCATGCTGGAACCTAGAGCTCTGGCATCCATACGGCAGTGCAAAGACCCGAGTCAAAGTAACCCTATCCCAGAGTGCCTTCCTCCCCTACAATTTTGACACTCTAGCCCTATGAATATGTTGCACTGTGGGAAAACTCTCTTGCCCATGTGCACCTGTTCTGAGGATAATTAGGACATTATCTCTAGGGTTGTCAACCTATTAAAAGGAAACTGCGATTCTTGATTTTTTATATACTGGGATGTTCAGTGAAGGTGTTTTTGTTTGGTTGTTTTTCTATCTATTTATTTTTGTCTGTTTGTTTTGAAGTTTGACATAAAATGTAGGTTTCAGAGGAAAAACAGAGACACACCCCAGTGTGGCTGCTTCCAGCTGCAGAGCAATGAAGTGCATCCCCTGGGGTTGAGGTGCTCCAGCACACTCAGAAATCTCTTATCCCTGCCCCTGCCGCACCCTGGGAGGCAGGGATAAGGGATCTCCAGGAGGCTGTGGGGAAGTTTTGGGGCTGGTTCCCACTCACCACCCTTACAGTGCATTCTGCCAGGGCACCTCTGCACACACAGCCCCCCGGTAGGTGGGGGAGGGGGACGAAGAGTGGAATGGGGACCAAGTGGCTGCCCTGCATGGAGGGGGAGGAGCCAGGGTCCTGGGGGTCATTCTCCCCCAGCCATGCTGAGCCAGTAGCTCTGCCGTTCCCCCTCACTGCAAGGCAGCTGCTTAGTTCCTGCTCCACACTCTGGCCCTTGCTCCCAGGCCCGCCTTGCCCTCCCTGGGGCTGTGTGTGTAGGAATGCCTGGGTGGCGTGTACCAAAATCTGGCTGTGTTCTTGTGACCAGCTGTCTTTGCAAAAATCTTCTTCTGATCAGTCTCCTTTGAAAACCCTGCAGGCTCTCTGATAGTGTGCTTGCAGACCGGTGTTCAGCAGAAAATGGGTTAACACTGACCTGAGTGGCTGCCTTTGCAAAGGGAGGTTTGGCTTCTGTTTGCAAAAGTATGCAACAGACTGTACCACAGATTGTCCACTTACAGAGGACTAAGGAAGTTCTCCCAAAGAACTTGGATACATCTGGAGGATTTCCGGGACCCAAATCAAGCCTGGGCTGCGTGCATACAGGAAAGCAATAGGTCTCGAACTCAAAGTCCCAGTTTAACATGGGCTTAGACCTCAGCCCTGCAGGATCTTGGAATCTAGGTCTGAGTCCCAAGTTAACACAATTGGTATGCGGACACAAGGGTTAGGTTTGAGCCCAGCCCGAGCCTGGGCTTACATTGCTGTGTAGACATACCCTTTAAGGCCAGAAGGGACCACCATGATCATCTAGTCTGAGCTCCTGCACATTGCAAGCCACAGAACCTCGCCCACACAGTCCTGTAATAGACCCCTAACCTCTGGCTGAGTTACTGGAGTCCTCAAATCATGATTTAGAGACGCCAAGTTACAGAAAATCCACCATCTACACCTGTTTAAACCTCCAAGTCCTGGTGCTCCATGCTACAGAGGAAGGTGAAAAACTCCCAGTGTCTCTGCCAATTTGACCTGGTGGAAAATTCCTTCCCAACCCCAAATATGGTGATCAGTTAGACCCTGAGCATGTGGACAAGACTCACCCATCAGGCACCTGGGAAAGAATTCTCTGTAGTAACTCAGAGCCCTCCCCATCTAGTGTTCTTTCACCAGCCATTGGAGATATTTTCTGCTAGCAGTCACAGATAGGCTACATGCTATGGTAGGCAGTTTCATCATACCATTCCCTCCATAAATGTATCAAACTCAGTCTTGAAGCCCATTAGGATTTTTGCCCCCACTACTCCCCTTGGAAGGCTGTTCCAGAACTTTACTCCTCTGATGGCTAGAAACTTTTGTCTAATTTCAAGATAGATATAAACTGACTGTCAATAAGTTTATTTGTTCTTGTATCAACATTGGTGCTTAATTTAAATAACTCCTCCTGCTCCCTGGTATCTATCCCTCTGATGTATTTATAAAGAGAAATCATATCTCCCCTCAACTTCTTTTGGTTAGGCTAAACTAGCAAAGGTCTCTTCGCAGAAGGTAGGTTTTCCTGATGTATAGGTGTATAATGTATTGATTTGCCAATTTGAAAAAAATCAGTAATTTGCAATATGCTTCCTACTCATTATTATTTATTATTAGTGCTAGTGGGAATTGCAAATAATTTACTGGAGAACCACCAATGCAGAGTGTAAATCATACTGTAAACATTTTGGCAAAGAAACTTATGAAAAAACAACTTCAATCACAGGATTGAAAGGATTCCACAAACTGAGATTTAATAGAAAAGGTTACTCCTTTGAGAAAATACAATTATGTAGTACCTAAAGACTAACTAATGCAATACTTTTTCAAATGCCCACTGCATGTCAGATATGTAACAACATCCATTTTCTAATACAGGAACCGGTTTAATTCAGATTTCAGAGCGGTACTGTGTTAGTCTGTATCAGCAAAAAGAATGAGGAGTACTTGTGGCACCTTAGAGACTAACAAATTTATTTGAGCATAAGGTTTCGTGGGTTAAAACCCACTTCATCAGATGCATGCAGTGGAAAATACAGTATAAATTTGTTAGTCTTTTAGGTGCCACAAGTACTCCTCGTTCTTTTTTTTTTTTAATTCAGATCTACTTTATCAGAGTTAAAAAGTTTAGTGCCCAATCCTGTGCAGTAGTGTTGCTTGGTCTTTTAGGCTCTCTTTCTCCCTGTTCTACCAAAGAATGGTTTACATAAGTAGTCAATATATACCTGTGTTGTGATACACACTTAGCTGGACTGCTATAGATTAGTGTCTGTCAGCATTCCCATTAACAAATAAATTTTTCTGGCACCTGAGATACAATAATTTTACCACAAAAATTTGCTTCTGGCAGCCATTTTGCATTTACCATCAGTACGGTTACCAAGTTTGGTGCACAATAGACTGTGTTTTTAAATTGACAATGCACAGAAAGTAACTGTTCTCTGTTGTCAGATACTTTTGTGTGTCTCCATTTAAGCCATGAAGTAGTTAATAAAATAGTCAATAAACAACATAATTTTGATTCAATTAAAACAAGGAAGGTTTTACAGCAACCAATTTCATAAGGATTTTTAATGAAATTATTATTACATGCACAGTACAGAAGTTAGTTAAACAACATCATTTTTACAGCTAGACCATAATAGATCAACACACTCCAGTGAGTAAAACTCTTTAGCCATAAATAATAACCACTTCCTAACTCTCCTCTGCCAATACTCTAAGAACGTCTCAAACCTCTGATGGGACCGTTTCCCGTTTTCATTTGAATCAAAAAAAAAAAGAAAAGAAAAATACATACAAATAATTTAAAGGGCCAAATTATGCTCTCATTATATTGGTGTAAATAAAGGATAACTCCGTTTAAATACATTACATTATTCTGGATTTGCTTCGGTGCAGATGAGCGCAGACTTTGACTCTGAGGCTTACTGAAACCCACAAGGGGAAGAGTGCTCCGATTAAGGGTTTTCACTACTCCACTGCGCTAGATATCGCAGCACCTAAGTCCCAAATGTCACTCACTGCAGCCTCTCCCTTGATGTGCACAAACCGGCGCGCTGCAGGTAAAAGGCTAGTGAGCTTGACGAGTAAATACTCCAGCGGTGTAATTAATGCAGCAGCAGCCCGATGATGGATCACTCTACATTTGGCCCCACGCCACATGTTCGCTAAGAGCTCGAGTCTCCTTCTCTGGAGTTAAGTGGGAGCAGGATCGGGACCCAGGTCTGTTTAATGCAACTACGGAGTGGGTTGGGTCATTTGCTGCTCAGTGAATAGCTTGGACGTTGCCAGGAGGCACCCAAGCAAAGGGCTGCTGTAGCGCCTGCCCCGGGGTGCACCTGGCTGGGATGGGCACAGCCCGCTCTATTATCACGGCGTTTACACTGGGCTCACGCAGCGGGATCCGTAAAAGCGGGCGAGCCCCTTCACTGCACGAACCAGCGATGCCACACGCCTGCTCCTTTCAAGCTGAACCCAGGCTCTTGTTCCCCGCAAGTCGCCGGGGACGGGGGGGGGGGAACAAGAGCCCCCCGCTCTCCCCCCCCCCCCCAGCAGCGGTTTGCCCGGCAGAGCCTGGGGTCCGCCCGCGCGGGTCCCAAAGGACTCGCACCGCACCGCCTGGCGCGCGGGGAGCCCCCCGGGGACACGCGCGGCGCTGCGGGCTGACTCTCCGCACGGGGATTGCGGGGCGCGTGCCCTGAACCTGGCCCCTCTGCCGGCAGCCAGGAGCCCCGGGCCCCCGGAGGCGAGCGGTGGACTTACCGGCCCCACGCTCCAGCCGGCGGCGAGGAGCAGGAGCAGCAGGTTCCTCATCCCGAGGGCGCCCCGCGAAGCGGCACAGCGGGAGAGCGCTCCCGGGCCAGACACATAGGATCCGCGGGAGAGCCGCCCGCAGCCCCGGGACCGAGCCTCCCGCACACGTGGGCAGCCGGCACCTGCCCCGGCTGCTGCCCCTCAGCCAGTCACTCCCCGGGTCCCGTCCGGCTGCTCCTGAGCGGCCAACTTCCAGCCCAGACTGACACCACCTGCCTGCCCCGCTGCTGCTCCGGGCGACTCCGCCTCTAGGCTCTGGCTGGCTTCCCGCCTTCCCTCTCCGCCTCTGCCCGCCGCTTCCTTCCCTAGGAGGAGCAAGGCACCTGCCCCTCTAGGGAGCATGGGCAACTACCTCCCCCCACAGCTCTGGCCACCTATGGGGGGCACAGACCATAGAAATGTAGGACTGGAAGGGACCTCAGTAAGACAACTAGTCCAGTCCCCTGCTCTCAAGGCAGGTCTAAGTAATAACTAGATCATTCCTGAAAGGTGTTTGTCAGCCTGTTCTTAAAAACCTCCACTGCTGGAGATTCCATAACATCTCTAGCTTAGGAAGTTTTTCCTAATGTCCAATCTAAACCTCCCTTGCTGCAATTTAAACCCATTGCTTCTTGTCCTATCTTCAGAGGTTAAAAACTACAATTTTTTCAACCCCCTCCTGGTAATAACCTTTTATGTACTTGAAAACTGTTAAGTCCACCCTCAGTCTTCTCTTCTCCAGACTAAACAAACCCAATGTTTTCAATCTTGCCTCATAGGTCATGTTTTCTAGACCTTTAATTATTTTTGTTGCTTTTCTCTGGACTCCATTTGTCCACATCTTTATGAAATGTGGTGCCCAGAGCTGGACACAATACTACAGCTGAGTTCTTACCAGAGTGAAAGAATTACTTCTCCTGTCTTGCTTACAACATTCCTGCTGATACATCCCAGAATGATGTTTACTTTTTTTGCAACAGTGTTGCACTGTTGACTTATATTTAGCTTGTGATCCACTATAACCTCCAGATCCCTTTCCACAGTACTCCTTCCTAGGCAGTCATTTCTCATTTTGTAGTGTGCAATTGATGGTTCCTTCCTAAGTGGAGTACTTTGCATCTGTTCTTATTGAATTTCAGCCCTTTACTTCTGACCACTTTTTCCAGTTTGTCCAGATCATTTTGATGTTAATCCTATCCTCCAACACTTGCAACTCCTCCCAGCTTTGTATCATCTGCAAACTTTATAAGTGTACTCTCTATGCCATTATCTAAATCATTGATGAAGATATTGAACAGAACTGGACTCTGGACTGATTCCTGCAGGACCCCACTCGATATGTCCTTCCAGTTTGACTGTGAACCACTGATACCAACTTTCTGTGAACATTTTTCCAGCCTGTTACGCACCCATCTTATATTAGCTCCATCTAGATTGTATTTCCCTAGTTTGTTTATGAGAAGGTCATGCAAGACAGTATCAAAAGCCTTACTAAAGTCAAGATATACCACGTCTACCTTTTCCCCCCCATTCAGAAGGTTTGTTATCCTTCCCGACTCCTGTACCACTGCTGGGATGCATGGGTGTGACATGATCCCTGGGGTACAACCTGGAAAGGTAGGACAGCTGTGTTCCCTGCACTTTAGCCTGGGCTGTCGCTCAGAAAGCGATGCCAGTGAGAAGCAGTAAACCCCCTCCAGGTGCTGTGATCACTCAGCCATCAGCATGTGGAGCCCCACACCCAACTGCATTACATGAATGTTCCCTGAGCTACTCATGAATCGTACACAGAGAGACACCAACCAATCCCCAGCCTTGCACCCCAGAAATATAGCATCTTATACTCCTCAAGACTCCCTTGGGCAGTGCAAGCTCATTACTAGCTTGGCACTCCAATGAAAGGGCAGTGGACATGCTCTTGTTAACCTGAGCTGAGATTCCCCAACCACTTCAACCAAAACCCCAGTGTTTTAGGTAAAATATAAAAAAGATTTATTGACTACAGAAAGATAAGATTTTTAAGTGATTATAAGTAGCAGGCATAGAGATCTAAATTGGTTACCCTAAGAAATAAAAACAGAAACACAATCTAAATTCTAACTTCAACTGACTAAGCAAAATTTGAATCAAGTAGTCTCTCACCCTAATAGATGTTACAGGCAGCTCACAGTTCCAGACGGTACCCTGGGGATCCCATCACAATGGGCAATTCCCTTTCTTTCCAGGGGTCTGTGCAGGGCCGTCTCTAGCAATTCTGGGGCCCTACGCAATGCCCCCATGTGGGAGGTGTGTGTGGGGCCCCATGCCTCTGCTGGGAGGGAACAGGTGGGTTGGCCCCAGGCTTCCGCAGGGGGGGCAGGCGCGGTTGGCTTGGGGGGCAAGGAAGAACCACCCCCTAGCACTCACTGGCGGCATGGCTGAGGCCGGGTTGCTACACTCCCGCTGCCAGTAAGTGCAGGCCCAGCCTGGCTGCAGAGCTCAGGGGAGTGGGAGTGGAGCGGGGGCAGGGCTGGGCCTGTACTCACTGGCAGCGGGAGTGCAGCAACCCAGCCTCAGCCATGCTGCCGGTGAGTGCTGGGGGGCTGGGGCAGGGAAAGAGCGGGGCGGAGGCCTGGGGAAGAGCCAGAGCAGGGGCTGAAGCAGCATGCAGCTGCACAGGGAACCAGGAAATTTGGTGCCCCAAATTTCCTGGTGCCCTATGTAGCTGCATGCTTTGTGTATGGGTAAGGCGGGCCCTGGCTCTGTGCTGCTACTGTGGTGGATGGGCTGCCTTCCCTCCCTCCAGCGTAAGCAATCTAGGGAAACTCATAGCAAACTAGGGAAATGTTGTCTAGAGGAAATTACTATAAGGTGATTTCACATCTGGTTGAAAAGAGTAGTTACCAATGGTTCACTGTCTGACTGGAAGGATTTATCAAGGAGGGTCTTGCAGGGGTTAGTCCTGGGTTCAGTACTACTCAATATTTTCATTAATGACTTGGATAATGGAGTTGTAGCCCAGTGGGCCAGCTTACCTGTATTTTATTCATTGCTTTGCTTTATTAAATTTAGCAGTAATACAGGATAAAAGCCTGTAGGTTTTTTGCAAGATTTGGCTTTAGTAGATAGTGTGAGGCTTGAGGCCTATAATCTTTGGTATAGATAAACTTAAGTAACTCATAAGTTATAGGGAACTAAAAGAAGCATGTAAAAGGGAATTTTGTCCAGAATACTGACATCAGCCACCCATAGGACACAGCTGACACCAGCACAGAACATAGCTGACACCAGCATCCGGAAAGTTCCAGACAGGACCTCTGACCACAAAGCTGCCATGATAGCAAATTGACGTGTATGCTAATAGGGTAACATCATACATATACTAACCTATAGAAAACGGACCCCTTGAGGGAAGGAAATACAAATAAGAACCTCTATTGAATATGCATTGGTCATGACAGCATCAGCATAACCTACTATAAAAAGTAACATCCCAAGGGGAACAGATAGGTTGGATAAATTTAGAAGTTTGGGAGGGGCCAGAATGATGGCCACTGGGGAAGATGAGGACAATGACGGTGATGAGAAAGATAATGGTTAAGTATGAAAGATAAGGGTGTAAGTATGGACGTCTAAATGTACTTTCTGTATTATCTCTATCTGCTTTGTTAAATTTAAGTATGTGTTTTATCTTTGCTAAATTATTAATAAATCATATTTATATATTGAGAGAGTTTCTATAGTGTGAGTGTTACACCTGTGCACATCGGGGATCCCAAATTATATGATAACTTTATAATAATCTCACTGGGCCTGATCTTGTGACAAGAACCTGTTAATTCTCAAGTTAGTTATATTTACCCAACTTTGGGTCAGGCTACAGCGTGGAGAGTATGCAGATGACACCAAGGTGGGAGAATTTGCTAGCACTTTGGGGAAAGGAACTGGATAAATTGGAGAATCGATCTGAAATGGACAAAATGAATTTTGATAAAGACAACTGCAAGTACTACAGTTAGGAAGGAAAGATCAAATGCACAAATACAAAATGGGGAATAACTGGCCCAGGCAGTAGTATTGTTGAAAGGAAGCTGAGGGTTATAGTGGATCACAAACTGAATATGAATCAACAATGTGACACAGTTGCAAAAAAGGCTAATACCATTCTGGGGTGTATTAACAGGAATGACATATGTAAGACACAGGGGGTACTAGTTCTGCTCTACTCGGCACTGATGAAGCTTCAGCTGGAGTATTGTGTTCACTAAGGACAAATCTACAATACAAAATTAAGATTAAGTCAACCAAAGTTATGTTGACTTTTAGCCACCACAGTAATTGAATCAGTTTTACATGTTTACACTGTGATCCTTGGGAGTGTGTTTTCTCACCAGGAGCTCTTGCACCGATTTAACTGCCAGTGTGGGGCATTGTGGGACAGTTTCTGAAAGGCAGCAACAGTCATTGTAAGCAATGCAGTGTCTACACTGACACCATGTCAACCTAAAAGAAAAAGGAGTACTTGTGGCACCTTAGAGACTAACAAATTTATTAGAGCATAAGCTTTCGTAAGCTACAGCTCACTTCATTGGATGCATCCGATGAAGTGAGCTGTAGCTCACGAAAGCTTATGCTCTAATAAATTTGTTAGTCTCTAAGGTGCCACAAGTACTCCTTTTCTTTTTGCGAATACAGACTAACACGGCTGCTACTCTGAAACATGTCAACCTAACTACATCGACTTAAGTGCTCAAGCAGGGCAAACTGCAAAGAATGGGGCAGATGATCTCCAAAACTGGGGGTTATTCTAATAATTGGATTCACCAAGCAAGCAACAAAACAGCTTCTACAATACCTTACTGGTTATGCAGAAGCCAAAAGACACAGCTCCCTTAAAGCAATCCAGCTCTGCGCTCCCACCCAGACAGCCAAGTCAAATATGGTGAGGATTACTTAAAATCTTGTTCACCAAATATAATATTCTACCAATCCTAAGGGATTGGACACACACTCACCAGGTCAATGAATATTTCAGATCTTACCGAAATACATGCTTACAGCCAATTCTTATTAAACTAAACTAAGATTTATTTAAAAAGAAAGTCACTGTGGTTAAACGATTATAAATGCATAAATATATTAATAAAGTTCTTGAGTCAGTTTCATAGTAGAGATGGTGAGCTGCTGATTTGTAGAAAGTTTTTCCAGAATCAGTTCCATAGATTATAATCCAATAGGCAGTCCATGTGCAGAGTCTTTTTAAATTCTTCTATGAGAAATAGCAGGGTAATCCAGACTGGAGTTGGAGACCTGTCTTGCGACTCAAGCTTCCCTTGACCAAGCTTAAGCAGTTCTGAGATGAAAAAAAGGATCAGGTCCCATAGTTCTTTTATAGCTCTCTGGCAGGTTACAATAGCCTCCTGGGGCAGGTCACAGGAGGTATGCCTTGGACGAAGAACAGGTAATATACATTGTGGCAATACAAACTTGCATTTCAAGCACTCGGGCCTATCTAACATGGCTTTGATAACTATCTACAAGAAATGGCCCTGTTCACCATTTCAATACTTCTCTAATTGGTTTTTAAAGGTTGATCTGGGTCACGTTAGCCTGCTGGTTGCTTGACCCGTTCTGACTCAGTGTCACACCTCTATACCCCTATCCCATCACCATTGATGTCTGTCCTACATGAATTGGTGGTCTCAGTCCAGTTCCTAGTGTATAAGTGTCTATATTACAAAAAATCACTCTTCACCCAAATTGCACCTTTGTTAGATGAATCATTAGAGAAGCAACAGACTGGGCCAGATTTGGGGCTGACAGTTTGAGCCAGGCCTGAGGATCTTGACTTGCCTTGATCTGCATATAAAACTTATTGAGCTGTCATGAGATGCCATTGATTCTGACCCCCAAAAAAAAAAAAAAAAAAATCTAGAATACCTATCAGTAAAGAGAAGTGGATGTTGTACTTTGGCTTTTAGTTGCAAGTTGGAAAGTAGAATAAATCATAAACCTCTTTTTGCTATTACTGTGCTGTAATTACGTGTTATTAATTAGTATCCTTGCTAATCTGGAGAAGTGTCTGAGTTAGTTACACAAAACCATTTCTCAAACAGTGCTATAGATTTGGAGACAGACAGACAATCAACCATAGACAAGTAATGGGCTAAAAAGGACAGCCTCCCTCTTTTTTGGAGAATGGGGAGGGTGCACGGGAAGATTTTCTTTGCATTCAACTTGCTCACAAAGTTGCACTAGACAGACACAGATGATCCTGCAATGTAAATATTAAAAATAATTACTACAGCTGCTCAGATGTTGAGCAAAGAAGAGAGAGAGAGGTGTGGTAAAAAGGAATAAATTAAGGTATCATAACCTTTGCTACAACCTGATCCAGTGCTCCTCTGAATAGACACCAGTCTGTTATGAGTGGACCCAATTGCTTTTAAGCCAACTGGATCCAGGTAGAATCTAATCACTGTTGCTAGCTCTGGGACTCTAGGGTGCACTCCCAGGCTCGAACCTCTTGTCTGAACCCTTCTGTGTCATCATTCTGCAGTCCAGCCTCTTTAGTCCTGGAAACCAGTGCCTCAGACTTCCTTGGCACCTAGTTGCTTACACATGCTCCTGCAAAGTTCCACCTGTAACAAGATCCAGAAACCCCAAGGGGAGAAAAGAAGAGTTAATGCCCCCAAAATGTGCAGCTAAACAAACTGATTGCAAATTGTATTATTGTTCTATAGAATCATATTGAGTATGATCATTTATGAAAGCTTGTAAAGTTCTGAACTTGATGGTCATTATGAGATATCTGTACAGACTGTGGTTATGAATCTATGTATTTGTACAAAACCAGCTTCAGATAATGCATTGTCTAGCCCAGGAAGAGAATGATGGACCATTAGAGTTAATTTAAAGACATTGAGACATTAAGTCAAAAGGAAATACCTCCAATTTGAATAAACATGAGACACCATGGTCTGAGAGGAAATAAAAGGAAAAAGCCTTTTTAAAGGATGCTTGGATCTGAGGGGTTTTTATCCAAAATGAAGGGACAACCTTGAGGGGGGAAGATCGCCAGGACTGGAGGAGAAATTGGTGTCGTCCTAAAAGTAGTAACTAGGCTAGCTAGTACTTGTAGGCATGTTGCTGGTCTCAGGGAATTGAACCATAGCTGTGCAGCATTAAGGTACCTTGAGGTTAGAAGGCAGGCAGTGACAGAACCCCTTACTGCTCAGGGTAGACCCCAAAACAGCATTGTGGCATAATCGCTGCAAGAGTGGCACCCCAATATCAGCAAACTGAGGTGCACACTCCAAATACTTGCTAAACCGACCCTAACAAATTCAAAAGGGAAGGAACAAAGTGCAAGCTTACAGTTTGTTATTTTATTTGCTTCATCTCCTGAACCCAAAATAAACCAAAGAAACAGAATGAATAAGAGTCATTAGACAAATTGAATAAAAAACAGCTTGGGATTTATGTTTGAAATATGATGTCCTATAAGGGGAAATCAGGGGAGGATCTGAAAACGTTGCTCATTCAATATTTTGAAAAGCAGAAGGAGACTGCAGTGGGAAAACTAGCCAGCCCTTAAACTGCTGCAGGTGGCGGTTGCTCGGGTAGAGCTGGCCAAATTGCAGCTTCATGACAGATGGCAGAGCTGAGAATCCAAGAGCTGGTAGAAGAAATTGAATCACAAGAAAGAAAAGCAGCAGTGGAAGCAGAAGCTACCCTGTGGCTCATGGAGGCGATCCAGGCAACCAAGGCCAAAGATGAGGCAGCGGAGCAAGCCCACCAATGATGGATTGAGGTGATTAAAGAAGAAGAGAGCATACGAGCGGCAAATGGATGCAAAGGAAATGCAACTCTGAATACTGAAGCAACAAATAGGTATTCCCCACCCCAAGGGTAATTCCCTCCAGAACTCTACCAGCTGGGACAGACAGGGAAAACTTTCAAAGACTCAGACTCGATAGAAGAATATTTGCTTTTGAAAGAATATGCCAGGCCATTGGCATCTCAAAGGACAAACAAATATCTGTACTGGTTCCCAGAATTTTCAAGTAATTTCCAGTCTTTTCTGGCACGGTCTTTACTGGCACGGCCCCGAGGGAAGCTGGGAACTATGATAAATGTAAGGAAGCTGTGTTGCTAGAATCATACTGTTTTAAGTTCAGAAACCCAAAGAAGCATGACAATATTGGTCATGAGGGGTTTGTGCACAAAATGAGTGATTATATGAGAAAACAGGTAAAACGGGCAGGAGGAAAAGGGATTATAGGAAATTGGTTTTGTTTGTTCAAGAACACTTCTTTCATGCTTGCTCAGATGAAATCAGAGCAGCCATATGGGAGAAGTCTCCAGAAACAGTACATGTGGCCAGGGCCATATTAAGGTTATGAGGGGCCTAAGGTTAATGGGAGGGAAGGGCCTAAGTATGAATTACATATTGCAAAAACAATTATGAAGTAATCAAACATTTCCCTACATACATATTTGCATATTATTTATGTAAAACTAACAAGTTTATTCTACTCTCACGACACTCAGTTCTTCAAACAGATACTTTTGAGTAAGAGGTAGCATAAGGGATGCTACACTGTCCTTCTCTTAGGCCTCCTTTCTCCGAGGTAGTGGAGTGCTCATCTGTATGAGGGTGATCACTGCAACATCCCCCATCCTGCTCACCTCTTTCCACCTTGTGCTTCTCAGCTCTCCACATGGCACAGGGCAAAGCCAAGCCCTGCAGGTGTTTCCCCCAAGCTATGGGCTCTTCACCACATACTCTATCTCACTCTGACTGTAGTCTGGGAAGCAGCCAGCTTTTACTATGTAAAAGAAAACCACTCAGGTGTAAAATCTACTGAAATAGAGGAAGTAGTAGTGGGAAAATTACATGGGGTGGCATTGTATTTTAGGGTGTCTTGCTCTGAAAGCTGCCTCCCAGTGTTTCATTGGCTGAGGACAATGAATTACTATTTTCACATTGAACTCAAATATTATTTGTGGGATGATACCCAGTTTGTGTAGTTAATCTCCACTGATTCACCACAACAGGCCATTCTGTCACCAAGTTCTTCCACAATTAGTATCATAGAATAGAATCATAGGACTGGAAAGGACCACAAGAGGTCATCTAGTGCGGTCCCTGTGTGATGGGTTTGGGCCCTTTGGGGTGTCACCTGATATGCTGGGGTGCCACTGAGTCAGCCTATTCTGTCAGCCTGGGTCCCCTTTTACCTGGCCTTGCTGGGCTAGGCTCACAAGCCTCTTCCAGTCAAGCACACAGACAGGGCCACACCCAGAGAGACAGAGAACTGCTCTGGAAAGATTCAGCCTTAGGGACTTGCCCCAACACCGGGTTCCCACTCCCTTTAAGGGGTACAAACCCAAAGGTTTTATGAAATTTCCCCCTCCCCCAATGTGGAGGGAGATATGCACAACTTCTTGCCCCCCCATTAGAAGTTACATAAACTGGGTTATATTATAAACAAGAAATAAGTTTATTAACTACAAAAGGTGAATTTTAAGTGAATGTAAGAGATAACAGACAGAACAAAGCAGATTGCTGATCAAATAAAGCAAAATACACAAGCTAAGTTCAATATACTTAAGAAACCAGTTACAAAATGTAAATTCTCACCTGAAATGTTATTTTAGGCAGGTTGCAAAGTTTCTGTAGTTCAGAATTCCAGTTATATTTCTTTTCAGACTGGACCCCTGTCATAAATATAAAGGGAAGGCTAACCACCTTTAAATCCCTCCTGGTCAGAGGAAAAACCCTTTCACCTGTAAAGGGTTAAGAAGCTAAAGATAACCTCCCTGGCACCTGGCCAAAATGACCAATGAGGAGACAAGATACTTTCAAGGGGGGGGGGGGAGGTAATGTTTAGTATCAGGTGACAAGACCACCTGACTCTGTAGTATCACAGTGTCCATGAGTCATTGGCAGTATGAAGCGTCTGCAAGAAGGCCAAGCCTTTTCACAGTCCATTGTCCTCGCTGATGGGTCATAAGCCTTGTCTGGCTTTTCCACTGTTGTACCTGAGGTGTTAGCAGTGGGTATCACCCAAAGTAGCATAGTTGAACAGACACATAGTCAATATTCCTAACTTCAGATACAGAAATGATACAGGCATATAAATTGGATAATCACATTCAGTAAATTATAACCTTTCGAATGATATCTTACAAGACTCATCTTGCATGAAGTACGTCTCAATTATGTCATTCATATCATAAGCATATTTTCATAAAGAATATGGAGTGAAACATCATACCCCACACTCATGGCAGGACTAAGTATTATCTATTCTAGAATGTGTGATCAACCGCTTTGACATGAGGTTTTTTAAGCATGACTTTTATGTGCATCAGCCCCCATAGTTTTGCATTTGTTTGTTTTAAGCTTTCTGTAAGTAAAAAGTAACAGCTAGAAGGGTCACAGATCTTTAGATGGTTGCCCAGTCATAATATTTAGCACTTCTGTAATATGTTAGCTCTTCAGAATCACTGTACAAACATTAAACAAACTTAATCTAAAGCCTTTCAGCTTTTGAATGAGTAGGAGTTGACAAAACAGAGCTATTCCCTGTTGTATTCTCTGTCTGTTCTCCCCCGACCCCAACAAAAAGACTTCACTGAAAATCAGCATCTTAAAAGACCATTAAGGATCTTTCAAAAGAACAGTCCAACCAAGGCTGCTGTAGTGATACTCTTGTTACATCAGGTCTGGTGTTTGTTCAAGGCTGGTGTTCCTGTTTCACTTCCATGTGTAAATCGAGCAGACCTTGCTTATTTTTTCCCCTCTAAGTGCTCATAGTTTAGGGGAGGAAAGTGAATGAGATTCTGCTTATATCAGGTGTGAAAAAGCAGAAGGGACCAAAACCTATTCTTGTGCAAAAATCTGTTCTCCCTGAAGTCAATAAGGCTACACAGGTGTAACTATCAGCAGGAATCGGCCTGCTTTCTCATTCCCTTCTTGAATCACATCCCATGCTTACCTAACATTTTCCACTTGCGAAAGAAGTTAGAGTTGGCACAGAAAAATGAGGACTAACTTCAGGTTTATTTAGCTTTAAGATTTTGGAATGAAATTCAAAAGAAATCAAATGTGAGGTACTTTTATGATGGATTGAACTGCTCGAGAACCAGCAAATGGACAGAACCTGCCTTTAGAGCTGCTCTAGTGACACCCTTGTTACATTATGTCTGGTGTTTTTTTAAGGCTGGTGATGCTGTTTCATTGGCATGTGTAAATCAAGCAGACCTTGCTTATTTTTATTCAGCCAGTCTTTCTATCATAGCCTGCTAAGAAGTTGATTTAAAATCATTGAAGGAGAGGGGAGGGAGAAACCTACAACATTGTGTGTTGAGCTTCCTCCAGTACTTTTGCAGCCCCTTGAAAGTACAAAGTTGTGTTGGCCTGTTGAACTAGGCTGAGCATAAGGAAAGAACTTGGAGGCCTGTGCATCGCAGTACAGAAAAATACATCCAAGAAAAAAAATTGGATTTCTTTGATTTTTAGTACAGTTCAATATGGTATTGAAAACAGTGCATCATAAATCTGAAGCCCCTCAATGGAAGGTATTGTAAAAGTTAAAGTACTGGTCTCTGGAATGGGATGTTTTGCTTTGTTTTTCTTACAAATGTGTGGGAATTCATTCCTTATACATGGGGGGTTGGGGGGGGAATAGTTCTGGCTGGAGCTGGATAGAGTGTGTGGAGGTTCTGTGCAATCTTCCCACTCTACCTCTTTCTCCCCCTCCCCCCCCCATGGGCACTCACCAGTTGTCCAGAAACAGGACCCAGCACACATAGAAGATGACCGTGATGGGCACTAGGACCTGGGAGTCAATGTCTCCTGGAGCTGCCTGCCAGCCTCAGTGGAGGAGAGGGACAGAGAGAGCCTCTTCCCTCCCTGACAGCTAAGCAGAGCTCCAGAAAAATTGGAGGTGAGGGGGAACAGAGGGGGACAATACTTGCTCAAACTACACCCATGGCTGGCATGGGTTCCTGTGGTAACAGGATTTTTAGTGTCCGGTCACCAGTGATAACCAGATACCTGGCAGTGTGTTCCTGCAGCGCGGGGAGATGCAGACAGGAGGGAGCTGAAGCAGCAGGCTGCTGGCTGAGCTCCTTCCAAGCCACAGGGGCTGCTTTGCCTTTCCTGCTGGCAAGAGCTACGGGAGCAAGCTCACTCCCCCTCCCTCACCCGGCCCTGGCCATACCCTCTGCCTGACCAGTAGGACCTAAAAAAATAGGAGGGGCCTAAGGGCATGACTACACTTGCAGATGTAGAGCGCTTTGAGCTAAACCAGCCTTCGGAGAGCGCAGTAGGGAAAAGCGATGCAGTCTGTCCACACTGACAGCTTCAAGTGCACTGGAGTGGCCACATTTGCGGTACTTGCAGCGGCATTGGGAGCGGTGCATTATGGGTAGCTATCCCAGTGTGCAAGTGACTGCAACATGCTTTTCAATTGGGGGCAGGGGTGGAGTGTGACAGGAGTGTGTTGTGTGTATGTGGGGGGAGAGAGTGGGTTTTAGGGGCTGAGAGCATGTCAGCATGCTGTCTTGTAAGTTCAGACAGCTACAGACCCCATCCCTCGCCTCTCTCTTTCACACACAGCATTCCACACTAATGGTTGCTTTGTCTCGGAGGAGATAAGCAGCCAGCTGTCAGAAACAGAGCTTTCAAAGGGCATATCTGCATTCCTGATGTGATTCAAAAACAACGACAAGAATGGCCACTTGACTTAAGGCGATAATGATAATTTCCAGATGCTGATCAGAGCACAGTAATGCAAGTAATCAAGTAATGCAACACCTCGTTCACATTGGCGCCATAATGCTCCAGCGGGAGCACAGCAAATGTTATTCCGCTTGCTGAGGTGGAGTACCAGCAGCACTGTAGCCACGGAGTCAGAGCGCTCTATGTGCCTTGCCAGTGTGGACGGGTAGTGAGCTAGTGTGCCCGGGGCTCCTTTATTGCGCTATAACTCACAAGTGTAGCCAAGCCCTAGGCTATACCCTTATTAGCCTAATGGTTAATCCAGCCCTGCACGTGGCTGTTCGGGCTTCTGATTTGCATGTGCAGCAGACATGCCAAACCCATGGAAAAAAAACCACAGAAATTGGGCTTGTTTTTGGCTTAATTGGTTTGTGAGTTGCTTGTTGGCTAGTTTTGGCTTGTAGCTTTTTTTTTTTTTTTTTTTTTTTTATCAGCTCCTGGCAAGCAGGGGCAAGGGGGGGTAGAGAGTCAGGGGTGCACAGTGGGCCCACCACAGTCCCAGACTGCACACCAGGGGGATCTAGTCACATAGAGTGTTGGGAAAGTCTTAGGGATTGGCTTGTTTTGAAATGGAATTAGCTTGATTTTTGGCTTATTGTGAAAGTTAGGGTGTTTATTTACTGTGTGAAAGTTGCCAACTGTGATATGCAGGCCAGAATGGGTATTGAATAAAAGCCCCAAAGGGAAGTCCAGAGGCCTGGTGTAAAAGTGGATCCTAGATTTGTTTATGGAAGGAAGGAGGGAGGAGGCAAGGCCAAATATATCCCTAACAGGTACTCTGCAAGTAAGCCCAGTTACAAACCTCCAGCCTAGGATGAGGGCCCACGAAAATGCGTGTGTGTGATTCTACTGAACACATAAAGAGGTATTGCCTCAAACTCAAGCCCTGTCTTGCCCAGGTTAACAGAGCTATTGTGAGCATAAGACACATAAGGGTCCTTGTGGGGGTGTTAATAAACTTTGTATGGTCTGAACCCATGTAGGCAGACAAGATGTTAATCAAAAATGCCAAGGTTAATGGCAGGGTATGCCGGGCATCGCAAGATACTGCCATGCAGATTTCACTGGTTAAAAGGGAGATGGGCAGAGTCTGACATGCTCCTAGGGGAAAATGTAAAGCTTCTTGCTTTGGGAACTTTTGAAATCATAGCACCCTTATCCCACATATCATTGGAGTGCACGTAGGTGAACTGTGATCTGAAATTGGGAATACAAGACCGTATTTTAGCAGACCTTTTAGTTGGAAATATGAGCAGACATTTTAGTTGGAAATGATATAATAACTGTGTATAAAGTTATTAATGTGGTAACCTGTGGGGAGAAAGTGTGAACCCCCAAAAAGCCTTTGTCTGGTCCAGGGGAGAGAGACAGAGGGAAGACTACTTTCCCTGCATCATAGGGTGGGGACACATGGTCAGGGAGTAGGGAAGGGTGTTAGCGCCTCTCACTGAGGCAGCCCCCCAAGTCAGGCAAGCAGCCCTGGTTAAGATTAGGGATGTTTCCCTGGAGAGCATTACGGATGCGGTTCAAAGTAATGTCCCTATAGAGGAATATAGGGGGAGATTTTTTTTTATGGAAGAGGGCAGGATATACAGGGAAGCCCCATTGGGAAAGAGCAAGGGCTCTGGGGAACCCCTTAAATAGTTCCTAGTGCCCAAAAAGCACAGGGCAGAATTGTTATGTTTAGCCCATGACTGTCCATTCACTGGACAAATACTAGTAGAGAGGACATTTAAAAGGCTTCAGAAAAATTACCAACATAGAAGAAAAGGATTACTGTAAATACTGTTACTTGTACCAAAAGTGGGAAAAGACTACAGGTCTCCACAAAGCCCCCTTGCAACCATTGACTGTAATTGGAGAAGTATTCCATTGAGTTGTCATGGACATTACTGGTCCATTCCATAAGCCATCCAAAAATGGTGAAAAATATATATTGGTGGTAACGGACTTCACCATCAGATACCCAGAGATAATGGCCCTAGTTAATATAGAAGCAGAATCAGTAGCAACTGCACTTCTCTTCATATTTACTAGGGTAGGTTTTCCCAAATAAATCATGTCAGATTGTGGGTCAAATTTCATATCCCACATATTCTTTGAATTGTGGAAAAGGTGCAGGGTGAAACAATTAAAGTCTGCCGCATATTATCAAGAAATAAATGGGCTCATTGAAAGATTTAGCGGACACATAAATCCATGCTCACAATGCACGTAGGTAGGAAGGGAAGGCACTGGGATATGCTACTGTCTTTCCTATTGTTTGTTTACAAAGAGGTATCCCAAGAATCAACAGGGTTTGCCCTGTTCGACCGCCTATCTGGAAGGAAGGCCAGATCCCCTTAGACCCAGTCAGACATTTGTGGGAAGGTAACATTGACTGATGGGGAACTAGTGACTGAATGTGCATCTAAGTTCACAGGAAAGCTAAAATCCATTATGGAAATGGTACAGCATAATCTTAAGAAAAGGCAAGTACAAAAGGCTGTACAAAAAGTACAGTATGACAAAAAGTCATGTGAAAGAGCCTTTGATATAGGTGATTTTGTTATGTTATTAGCCCCCATAAAAAAAACAAAATGCAAAACTCATGGAAGGCTCCCTTTGAAGTGATTGAGACTAAATGTTATCAATTACAGAAACCTTATGGCCAGGGCTTACACCATATTAACAGATTGAAGACTTACCATAACAAGGATGCTATAGTAAATATGATCTGCTAAGCAAATGAGGACCTCAAAGTATCTCCTCTCCTAGATTTGCTGTCTGAGAGTCAGGGAGAGGCCCCTTTAGAGAGCATTAATTTAAGTGAAGGGCTAACCCCATTAGAAAAGAAAGAAATCATGACTGTTACTGTGACATTCTATACCTTGGGGGAGCCAATATGTAACCCCCATATTCCTCATTTTCATATAATCATGATCTTACATACAAAGCATGCCTTCATGGTCATTATAAGATATGCATTCAGACAGTGGTTATGTTTGTGTATACAGAAAATTATGCTCATAATTTATACTACAAGTTCAGCTATACCTCACAGCTGCATGGTGAGCAGTTAAGCAGTGAGAGGTACCTCCCAAGCTAGGTATTAGCAGCTTTAGGTAGCAAACGATTGTCCAGCCCAGTAAAAGACAATGATGGACTGTTAGAGTTAATGGAAAGACATTGAGAGCCAGTCTATACTACAAAATTAAGTTGACCTAAATTATGTCACCATATAGCCATTGCAGTAATTGCATGTCCACACTATGCTCTTTGTGTCAGCAGTGCACATCTCACCAGAAGCACTTGCACTGATTTAACTGTCAGTGTGGGATATTGTGGGATGGCTTCTGAAAGGCAATAACAAAGTCAATGTAATCAATGCAGTGTCTACACTGACACTGCCAATCGAACTACATTGACCTAAGCACTACGCCTCTCATGGAAGTGGAGTTATTGTTGGTGTAGTGGGTGAGTTAGATGAGTGGGAGCTACATTTTAGTATACATTTTAGGATGCTTACAGAATTAAGTTGAAAGAACGAGGCATACTTGTGGCACCTTAGAGACTAACAAATGTATTTGAGCATAAGCTTTCATGGGCTAAAGCCCACTTCATCAGATGCATGCTGTGAAAAATAAAGTAGGAAGATACATATATATAAATATAGATATACATAGATATACAGAGAACATGAAAAAATGGGGGTTGCCATACCAACTCTAACGAGACTAATCGATTAAGGTTGGCTATTATCAGCAGGAGAAAAAAAACTTTTGTAGTGATAATCAGGATGGCGCATTTCAAACAGTTGACAAGAAGGTGTGAGTAACAGTAGGGGAAAAGTTAGCATGGGAAAATAGTTTTTACTTTGTGTAATGACTCATCCATTCCCAGTCTTTATTCAAGCCTAATTTAATGGTGTCCAGTTTGCAAATTAATTCCAGTTCTGCAGTTTCTCGTTGGAGTCTGTTTTTGAAGTTTTTTTGTTGAAGAATTGTGACTTAGGTCTGTAATTGTGTGTCTGGAGGCATGTAGGCAAGTATAGTGGTCAGTAGGTTTCCGGCTATGGGTACCCGCATGGCCCCACAGTATGCCAACGTATTCATGGCTGACTTAGAACAACACTTCCTCAGCTCTCATCCCCTAGCACCCCTACTTTACTTGCGCTACATTGATGACATCTTTATCACCTGGACTCATGGAAAAGAAGCCCTTGAGGAATTCCACCATGATTTCAACAATTTCCATCCCACCATCAACTTCAGCCTGGACCAGTCCACACAAGAGATCAACTTCCTGGACCCTACAAAACAGCCTTGCTCCTGCCCCCTCTCCCACTTCCTTCCCCCGACCGCCCCCCTCAGAACTCCTGACCCATCCAACCCTCCCTGCTCCTTGTCCCCTGACTCCTATTCACACCCCTGCCTCCTTACAGGTCTCATGGGACTCCCATGCCGATCCAACCCTCCCGCTCTGTCCCCTGACTGCCCCTGGGACCCTCTGCCCCTTATCCAACCTTTCCCACCCCGCTCTCCGCTCCCTTACCATGCCACTCAGAGCACCAGGACTGACAGCCATGCCACCCGGCCAGAGCCAGCCATGCCACCACACAATCTAGAGCACCGAAGCAGGCCGGTGGCTCCCGCAGCCGCACTGCCCAGCAGGAGCTCACAGTCCTGCTGCCCAGAGCACTGGCGGCACGGTGAGCTGAGGCTGCAGGAGAGGGGGGGGACAGAAGGGGAGGGACCGGGGACTAGCCTCCCCAGCTGGGAGTTCAAGGGCTGGGCAGGACGGTCCCATGGACTGGATGTGGACCGCGGGCCATAGTTTGCCCAACTCTGCTCTAAGGAGATATTCTCAGTGAAAACTCTGGTCTTGATACAAAGCAGAGCTGTGGCCAGGTTGTGAAATTTGGATCCCTATCTTCACATTCCTAACATCTGGGCATATTCACATTGGAGTTTTGGTTTGGGTCCCATCTCAAAGAAAACAAACAAACATACACAAATAATAACGCTAAGCAGCAATATGAGAAAAGACAAAATGTCCTAATCCCAGCAGATGAGAAGAAGGGAGAAAGTGTCTTGGGATGTCATGATGTTAAGTACTAATATTTGCACAATTACATACCTTTGAGTATATTAGCAGATACTATGTGTGAATATACATAATGTATGTTTATCTGCACCAGTGGTTTTCAACCGTTTTTAATTTGCGGACCCCTAAAAAATTTCAAATGGAGGTACGGACCCCTTCAGAAATTCAACCCCCACCATAGAAGTCTTAGAGTGAAAATTGACTGAACAGAACTCAACTATAAATGTTACATGTGCTCAGCACATCATTTGATGCAGCGTGAGAAAGGGCACTAAACTGTGGGCTTCTACAGTAACACTTCCCGGTTTTGACCTGTAGGTGAGGGTATTCACATACTTTTGATTGATCAGACAAACAGAATGCCTTTTCTGAGATCTGAAACTTTATTTTCATAGTCACCATTCATAGTCACCCTTAGACATAGCCTGTGGACCCCCAGGGGTCTGTGGACCATAGGCTGAAAACCACTGATCTACAGTATTTGCAATGTGGTGCCATAATTTCTGAGGCTGTTATGTGCCACCTATTTAACCATTAGGGTGGATTATTTCTAGCACTGGCTTTTATTTCAGCCATGTCAGAAAAGATAGATAAGAGCGAAGGACATTATGCGGGTTCAATACATCATTTTCTCCAAATGTTCCTTACTTCAGAGGGCCCCTGAGGCAAGTAGGCTGTGCAGAGGGCAAAGGACTTAGGGAGAAACCAGAGATATGAGATTTCACTGTAGCAGCCAAAATAAGTCTTGGTTTCTATTGTTTATCTCAAATCCACCTATGAGACTTCAAAGGATAATTTCACCCTAATTGTAATCAAAACTTTTAAACACCCTAATATTGCTGTCTCCTTTAAGAGAAAAATTCAACTAGCAAAAAAGTAGCAAATGGAGACGATGCTGTATAAACAGACCTTTATTGGAGCTCGTAGGAGTAAGCCTCCTAGCCTGGGTTGATGGACTTGGGCTGGAGCTAGTGCTCTAAAAACTAGCTGTATAAACAGAGCTTTGAAGTTGCAGCTTGGGCTGGAGTCTGGGCTCCGAAGCCTAAGGAAGGGGATAGGTGTCAGAGCCCAAACTCCAACCTGAATACAACTTCAAAGTGCTGTCTACACAGCTATTTTTAAAGTACTAGCATGAGCCCTGCTAGCTGGAGTCTGTCGACCCAAGCTGGGAGGTTTGCTTCTGCTCGCTCCAATATTCTGCGTAGATCTACCCGAACAGTCCAGTGGAATAGGAACTGAAGGACACTGGAATCATGATATGGGCTCCATATTTGTAAGTAGTAAAAGGATAAAAAGAAGTACAGTTTGAAACAAACCAGCAGCAAAGTGGACTTTGTGAGAAAACTCTATGTTTTAGATTTTTACTTTATCCAGCGTTGAGCAGGCCTTTTGTGCTAAGAACTTAATCTAGAAGTCTTTGGGTCTGATTCTACAAGGTCCTTGGAGATCCTTGAGGTGCCCTCAAGGATCACTGACTTCACTGGGCGTTCAAGATGCGCAACATCTAGAAAGATCAGACCCTAACTCAGGAATAACTAAATTCTTACTCAGGACTGCTGGATTTGGGGCCTGATACTATTCCATTGAACTCAATGGCAACATTCCCATTGGCTTCAATGGAAACAGGTTCAAGCACTTGGCTCTTAAACAACATAAATATTGCTCAGACCTAAAATTTCATAAATCACGTTGCCCTTTTCAAGCAGAGCATGTAGCTGGCTGGATTTAATATTAGTCAAACAAATGGTGATGCAGTCACCTCCTAATTTAAATACCTTTTAGCAGCCACTAATATAATGCAGGGCACCTCATATATCAAGTAACGATGTTCACTAAATAAATATGCCAGCAATTAACTAACCAAATCTCCAGCACTTAAATGCCAATTCAGTTTTGCCCCTGACTTAATGCTATTTTGGGTTTGAAAGCTAGAAAATTAATCTTAAGAGATGCTTTTCCCCTGGCTTTAATACACAGAATTTTTAACTAAATCACATGACTGATGACTGGGAGACAAGTGTCAGAACACCAGACAAACAGTGACTCATCAGCTTCAGGATTCAAAATGAAGACCAGGTTTATTTAAACATAAATGGTCCCGATTTTCCACTGCTTTGCCCCTTGGGTAGCATTTCCATCTGAGCAAAGTGAGTGCAGCGTGGGTAAAATGCTCTACCTTTCTGCTTTGATAGTGTTTTATACTTCCTTCACATAGGTGCAAATGACTGTACCACGTGCAAGACAGCAGATAGAACAGGGTCAGAGTATCCTAACAGGTGACTTTTGACAATAGATTCTTTCAGGTGGGATTGAAATGCTACAGCTCTGCCCAAGCAAAGGGCAGAACATAGCTGTGCTAACTCAGGAGCAGGACAGGAACCAGACTGTGATTTCCTCTCCCATTCATTCTCTGCCTTTCCTATTTTTATTAATTTATTTGCATGCCACATTTGCTAAAAAATGCCTTAATTATTAACATTTTCTCATTTGAAAGAATCTTTGATTCAAAAAACTTGGCTTGTCTATGCCGCTCCATAACAATGTGACTCAAACAATATTACATTTGAACACTTTGCATCCAAAGCGTAAAAGGAAATCAATGCAGACTAGTGCAGGCAGAGGAACATTCGGAGATTAAATGATAACAATGGTACTGAGGCAATGCTAAGGTTACAGATTCTAAATGTGCAAAATCAAGTGCTCAAAAATTAGAAAATTCCAAATACAGCTAAATTTTTACCTGTACTGTTAACTTGCCCATCCTGGCCCATAATTCCTCTATGTTTATGTGGGCACATGTGCTAGCCTAACTAAGCAAAATGTGAAAAAAAAAAATTACAAATTTTAAAATTTAGTTGATGTTTTCCCCTAATTTTTTCAGTAAAAATTCTAAATTTCAACAAGGAAATTTTCTAGTGAGCATGTTCAGTACTTTATTTAAAACAAAAATCTTGGGTTTTTTTATCCTAATCAAGCAAAGACTCTACTCCTCAATGAAGGCTACATTTAATCCATTTTTCAAACTTCAGCTATCTTAAGCCTGGCTAAAATAAAGTGGTTAGATTTTTTTTTTTTAAACCTTCATCAGACTCAAAATGGCTGACAGGGATTTGTTCTCTCTTTTTAAGTGGATTTCCTTTAACCTTTACCCAAATCTCCCCCCAATTTTTTTTTTTAAACTACCTCTGGCTGAATCGAAGCTTGAGAAATTTCACATCTAAAAGAAAGGTTTGGAAGAGTCCAGAATGGCTGAAAAGAAGGATTCAGAATGAAATGGCCATCTCAATTCTCAGTGGAGAAAGGAGAACATATTTTGATAAAGTAAGGCCCAATCCTGGGAGATGCAGACTGCTTCCTGAAGAGTGCTGATATACCTCATCTCCCAGTGCTGTGGCAAGCCACAGCAGCTCTCAGGATTAGGTTCCTAAAACCCCCATAGATACTGTTTTGTCATTTTAAGGTCTAATCCTGCAAGGTGTTGAGCACCTCTTTTGTGAAGAATTAAGCACCCTTAACTGGGGCTTAGGGGACTCCTCAGTATTTTGGAAGCAACACTCAGCGCCTTGCAGGATTGGGTCCCCAAAATGGAATGTTCAAATGGTTTTGCTAACTCCAAATATTTATACTTATAAAATGTATGTCAGTAACAAGTTCTGTACCATTTTGTTATGTTTTCCCTAGAATGACTCAGAAACAGAAATATAAATTCATTTCCTGCAAGGTTTAGTGTTGCTAAATTAGATACACACCTCCGTTTATTATTTTTGGCCTAAACTGTTCTGGGGAGAGAGCTCAGTGGTTTGAGCATTGGCCTACTAAACGCAAGGTTGTGAGCTCAGTCCTTAAGTGAGCCATTTAGGGATCTTGGGGAAAAAAAAATTGGGGATTGGTCCTGCTTTGAGTAGGGGGTTGGACTAGATGATCTCCTGAGATCCCATCCGACTCCAATATTCTAGGATTCCCTCTATAACAACCTTTTCAGACAGATAAATCTACTTTCCAGGTACTTCCTATCAAATTGTAAACAACCAAACTAATTCAACCAACAAACAGAATATAAATCCTCTTTCTGCCAGATTTCAATATATATAACTGGAAAGCTAGTCAAACAAAAAACAAATACATGCCCTGTCTTTCACTATACGTCTCTATTTCCATTTCCCACTCTAGACCAAGTAAAATAACCCAAATGTCCTCCTCAAGTTTTTTGAGCCTGCAAATGATTACAGACACAAATATTAAAGGTTGGATAACTGCCTCATTTGTGCCCATCTACTCACTTGCAACACAGACAGACCCCTGTTGTCGGTGGGCAGAATCGAACCCTGGGGCCTCTGGAGCTTAGTGCATGAGCTAAAAGCTATATGCCTGTTAGCTAAGGCTGTAGAGCAGACTCATTAATCTCTCTCTCTAAGTGGTCTCGGTGCCACTAGATGAGAGAGAACACCACACCCAGGAGGTGTGTGGGTTACACTCTCATTTGACTTCAATGGGAGTTATGAAGAAAGTATTGTAACATTTACCTCTTAGTGGTTACCTTTGTGGTGCTGCAACAATCCAACTTATAAATAAGGACAGATCCACTGAAACATTTAGTTTACTGAATCACAAGCCCAACAAATAGATAGCACAGGTTAAAGGTTTGTTTTTGTGCTCCCATATCCAGATTTTTTTGTACCACTGCTTAAGGGCCCCTTGACTCCAAATGAACATGTCACAGAAGATGTTCAAGTCTATAAAACCACAAATTTCCTGTGTTGGGGCACCTATTAGAGAGGAAGGCAGTAGCTACTTTCATTGAAAAATAGCCCCACCATTTATTTTTCATTTATACCTGTAATTGACCACTACAACATCCGCCTTGCTAGCCTCCTTGACTCTTGGTCTGCCCTTGCCCCAGTCCATACAAAATGCCACAATGAAAGTCACCCTCCTTGGCCATCACAGTTATCAGTGGTTCACAGTCATGCTGGAAGGATGTAATGCGTGGAGTCCCGCAGGGATCAGTTCTGGGTCTGGTTCTGTTCAATATCTTCATCAATGATTTAGATAATGGCTTAGAGAATACACTTATAAGATTTGCGAATGATACCAAGCTGGGAGGGGTTGCAGATAGGAGAATAGGATTAAATTTCAAAACGATCTGGGTAAACTGGAGAAATGGGCTGAAGTAAATAGGATGAAATTTAATAAGGACAAATGGTAAAGTACTCCACTTAAGAAGGGACAATCAGTTGCACACAGATAAAATGGGAAATAACTGCCTAAGAAGGAGTACTGCGGAAAGGGATCTGGGGGTCATAGTGGACCACAAGCTAAATGAGTCAACAGTGTAACACTATTGCAAAAAAAAGAGAACATCATTCTGGGTTGTATTAGCAGTAGTGTTGTAAGCAAGACACGAGAAGTAATTCTTCTGCTCTACTCCACGCTGATTAGGCCTGAACTGGAGTATTTTGTCCAGTTCTGGGTGCCACATTTCAGGAAAGAAATGGACAAATTGGAGAAAGTCCAGAGAACAACAACAAAAATGATTAAAGGTCTAGAAAACATTACGTATGAGGGAAGATTGAAAACATTGGGTTTGTTTAGTCTGAAAAAGAGAAGACTGAGGGGGACATGATAACAGTTTTCAAGTGCATAAAAGGTTGTTACAAGGAGGAGGGAGATAATTTGTTCTTAACCTCTGAGGATAAGACAAGAAGTAATGAGCTTAAATTGCAGCAAGGGAGGTTCCCTTCCTAATTGTCAGGGTGGTTAAGCACTGGAATAAATTGCCTAGGGAGGCTGTGGAATCTATCATTGGAGATTTTTAAGAGCAGGTTTGACAAACACCTGTAGGGATGATCTAGGTAACACTTAGTCCTGCCATGTGTTCAGGGAACTGGACTAAATGACCTCAAGGTCCCTCCCAGTCCTGTGATTCCCTCTTTGAATCCTTCCACTAGCTCTTCTTCTCCTATCACACCAAATGCAAACTTGTAACCACTGTCAAAATTCAATAAAACTCTACCTTTTTCTTATCTTGCATCCATCCTTGCCTCTTACGCTGTGCCAAGGTCCCCACCCACAGTCACCCGTCTGTCAGCTTATCCCATAAACACTTCTGTGCCTTCCTATGTGCTGACCCTAACTAACTAAGGTGCTTTTATGGCAACTGTCATAAATATAAAGGGAAGGGTAAACACCTTTAAAATCCCTCCTGGCCAGAGGAAAAACCCTTTCACCTGTAAAGGGTTAAGAAGCTAGGATAACCTTGCTGGCACCTGACCAAAATGACCAATGAGGAGACAAGATACTTTCAAAAGTTGGAGGGAGGAAGAAACATAGTCTCTCTCTCTGTCTGATGTATTTGCTAGGAACAGAAAGGAATGGAGTCTTATAACTTAGTAAGTAATCTAGCTAGATATGTGTTAGATTCTGTTTGTTTAAATGGCTGAGAAAATAATTTGTGCTGAATGGAATGAATATTCCTGTTTTTGTAACTTAAGGTTTTGCCTAGAGGGATTCTCTATGTTTTGAATCTAATTACCCTGTAAGGTATTTACCATCCTGATTTTACAGAGGTGATTCTTTTTCTTCTATTAAAATTCTTCTTTTAAGAACCTGATTGTTTTTTCATTGTTCTTAAGATCCAAGGGTTTGGGTCTGTGCTCACCTATGCAAATTGGTGAGGATTTTTATCAAGCTTTCCCCAGAAAAGGGGGTGTAGGGTTTGGGGAGGATTTTGGGGGGGAAAGACGTTTCCAAGGGGGCTCTTCCCCAAATATATATCTGTTAGACGGTGGTAGCAGCAATAAAGTCCAAGGGAAAAAGGAAAATTAATTTGTACCTTGGGGAAGTTTTTACTTAAGCTGGTAAAAATAAGCTTAGGAGGTTTTCATGCAGGTCCCCACATTTGTACCCTAGAGTTCAGAGTGGGGAAGTAACCTTGACAGCACCCATTACCATAATAATGCCTCACTATATTTTATGTCTTCACCCCACCTTGGTGAGGTAGGGGAGTGCTGTCATTCCATTTTACAGATGAGGGACAGAGAGACTAAGTTCCTTACACAAGGTCACCCATAAAGTCTGTCTGAGCAGGAAACTGACCCTCATGTTACTTTGTCAGGGCTAGCTGCACCTCTCGCCCTTTTCTGGTCTGAGTGAACTCTTCAGATATTTGGCTATATACCTTTACCTATCCCGGGGTAAAGTTTTGCAATTCTCCCACTCAGGGTACGTCTACACTGCAATGAAACACCTGCAGCTGGCCCGTGTCAGCTGACTCAGACTCGTGGGGCTTGGGTTAAGGGACTCTTTCACTGGGGTGTAGACATTCAGGATTAGTCTGCAGCCTGAGATCTGGGACACTCCTATGTGGCAGGGTACTAGAGCCCAGGCTCCAGCCTGAGCCAAGAAGTCTACACTGCAATTAAACAGCCCCATATCCCAAGCCTCAGTTAGCTGGCATAGTTCAGCCATAGGTATCTAACTGTAATATAGACATAGCCTCTTTGACCGGGCCCTGGCCTGCAGGACCTGATGTGTCAACTATTCTGACTCTGTAGGTCTGACAGTGTTCAGACACCTTTTGGAGGGTATGACCAGTAGTCTACAGTGACCAACAGTCTTCTTAAAACCAAGCTATTGTTGTTTAGCAGTAGGAACAAAGCATTAGAGGAAAAATAAGTTTAAAACAATCTACACACATGCCTATCTTACCTGAAGGTTTACTAGCTGCTGATGGCAGCCTAGGGAGGCCTAACTTCTTCAGCCACCCAGCAGGTGCCTTTGTCTCAGCCCCCATCTATCCATGAAGAGAAAGTGTTCCTTTTTAAACCTGCTACAGTTCTTTTGATCTCTGGTTCCCAGGCCTTTTCCTGTTCCGGCACTGCCTCTTAATGCCTTGCTCAGACATGGCTTAGCTTGAGCCCTTCTCTTCCCCTTCCTGGTTGTTTTTCCTTACAATCTCCTGTTAGATGAAACCCAGATATTAATATAGAAAAAAAATCTCAATAACCAGGTGTAATAGTGCTCTGGTTGAGGAGCATGGCCTAGTGGTCACAACCCCAACCCATGACTGCCAAGAGACCCTGGACCCTCCCACTCCACTGGGCTCTGGCAGCCAAGACTGCTTAAAGTTGTCCTTCCTGGGCCATTTCCTTTCATCCTCCCCCTTGAGTCAGCTTAATCCAAGGCTTTCCCACGCTAGGAAAATCCAAACCAAATAAGTAAGAAGGGCTTACCAATGTCCAGGGTCCACAGGCAGGGGAGAGGGGGATACTTCCCCCTCTGAGTGCTTCTGGGGTGGGCCTCAGGAAGGCCCTTTAGGCAGCTGTGCCAGAGCCGCTCAGCTCCGCTCTGCCACCCAAATGAGCCCTTTCCCTCTCTCTTAATTCCTCCAGCAGATGGATCATTTGCTGAAATTGTGGTGGGGCAGGGCTGGCTGAGCCCAAAATAATCCCTTAACCCCTTGTTGCCCAGTGTGGGGTTTGTACACCCCATCACACCAGGTCAAAACACAGTATAACTTATTGCAGAGCAGCTCCAATTCCATCACACCAAGGCCCCCCAGCTACCAGGCTAGAATCCTAGCCGCTGGATCTAACTCTCATATCATACCTTTCATCTGTAGATCTCAAAGCACTTTACAAAGGTCAATATATCACCCCCATTTTACAAAGAAGAAACTGAAGCACAGAGAGGTGAAGTGACTTGTCCAAGATTACACAGCAGGCCAGTTGCACAACTGGGACTAGAACCTAGGTCTCCTGAGTGCTGCTAGGTTACAGACACTAGGGACTATCTGCTAGGCCAGGGGTGGGCAAACTATGGCCCGCAGGCCCCATCCAGCCTGCCAGCCATTTTGATCCGGCCCTCGAGCTCCCAATGGTGGAAGTGGGGTCTGGAGCTTGCCCTGCTCACCTCAAATGAGCTTACCTCAAATGGCTCCCGGAAGCAGCAGCGTGTCCCCTTTCCAGCTCCTACCGCATAGGGGCAGCCAGGGCACTCCGCACACTGCCCCCGCCCCAAGTGCCACCCCTTCAGCTCCCATTAGCCAGGAACCATGGCCAATGAGAGCTGCAGGGGCAGCACCAGTTGACGGGGCAGTGTGCAACAAAGCCACCTGGCTGCACCTCTGCATAGGAGCCGGAGCGGGGACATGCCGCTGCTTCCGGGAGCCGTTTGAGCCTGGACCCCTGAGCCACCCCCACACACCCCAACCCCCTTCGAACCCCTTGGTCCCAGCCTGCAGCACCCTCCTGCACCCCAAATCTCTCATCCCCAGCCCCACCCCGGAGCCTGCACCCCCAGCCAGAGCCCTCACTCCCCACCATACCCCCTGCCCCAACCTGAAGCTCCTTCCTGCACCCTAAACTCCTAATTTCTGGCAGGGCTGGCTCTAGGCACCAGCAAAGCAAGCAGGTGCTTGGGGTGGCACATACGCGGGGCCTCATTCGGGCCATTTTTTTTGTTTGTTTGTTTGGTGGCCAGCCCTGCAGGCACTCAGCCAGGTAGACACTGTTCCGGCCCCAAGCTGACGCCGAAGTCCAGGTGGAAGAGCCTCAGCAGGTGGCCAAAGCTGGCCCTGGGACTGCGGTCCAGCAGCAGCAGTATGGGGGGTGCTCTGAGGCCGCTGTGGTTCGCACCGCCGGCTGCGGCCAAGCCATCCGGCGGGCTCTGACATGTGAAGCGTGGGACACTCAGGCTGGGGGTCGCCCTGTGGGGCGCATGGAGCCGCCTGCAAGTGCCGCAAGTGCCAGCGCCGTAGTGGGGGCTGGGCAAAACGGCCCGAGCCGCCCAGGGCCTGCGGCAGGGTGGCCAGGAGCAGCAGCGGGTCCATAGAGGACTGGTGCCCGGGGCACTGCCATGCGGGGCCCGCATCCCAGACACCAGGGCTTCGCTCCCTGCCGGCTGCTCCCCCTGGGGCTGCCCTGCCCTGGCTCCTCAGCCCCCTGCTGGGGCAGTCCCCCCTGCTCTGGCCTCCCGATTCCCAGCCAGTCCTCGAGGCGGGAGCTCCGGCTAGAGGGACCCTGGGCTGAGGCGCACCCTGGGAGCCCCACTGCTTACCCCAACCCTGCCAGTGCCAGACTGGCTGGAGGTGACGGGGGAGCAGGTGGAGTCAGGGGGGAGACCCAGAGCTGGGGCAGCAGGGGGTGTGGGTGCTGGGGGGAGAGCCCAGGGCTGGGGCAGCAGGGGGGAAGGGGGAGCCCAGGGCTGGGGTGGGGGGCAGCCAATTTTTTTTTGCTTGGGGTGGCAAAAAACCTAGAGCTGGCCCTGATTTCTGGCCCCACCCTAGAGACTACATCCCCAGCCAGAGCCCTCATCCCCCACTTCCTGCACCCCAACCCCAATTTCGTGAGCATTCAAGGCTGCCATACAATTTCCATACCCAGATGTGCCCCTCGGGCCAAAAAGTTTGCCCATCCTTGTACTAGGCTACAGAAAAAAAAGAAATAATGATCTCCTAAAAATTCTCTCCGAGATTAAACAGAGGCACCTGTCCAACATGCCAAAGAAAACCCTACAGAGATAAT
Source organism: Dermochelys coriacea (assembly GCF_009764565.3). Taxonomy (NCBI): domain Eukaryota; kingdom Metazoa; phylum Chordata; order Testudines; family Dermochelyidae; genus Dermochelys; species Dermochelys coriacea. The sequence continues at coordinate 249,818,165 of NC_050069.1, read as the reverse complement.
TATTATATTTCAACAACAAATCTGTAGTGCAAGAAATATAACATTATCTGGTATATATGTTTCACTTGCTAATTTAAACAAGAAGCAAATCCTTTTTAGGCTATTTTAACAGGAAGCAAAACTGCAGTATCTCCAGCTCAGTGCCAGTTACTTCATTATGAAGGTACATAAGTACCAAATGGATGAACTGGTTTAGAAAATATACTCCACCCTCTATATCAAGTTATAAACCTGAGTTATGTTATAAACTGAAAAGACTAGATTAAGCAGATGGCACAAGTCCATTAAAATATCATGTCAACCTGACCTTGATTTAAGTGATTTCACTGTTTCACATGAACTTCTCTCCACATCAGAAAAAAGCATTAGTTTTCATTTTTCCATTTCCTTGAAGTTCCACTTGTAAAATGTCATTTTTGATAGATATTTTATATGTGCCACTTGAACTACAATTCCCATGAAACACTGAGGTGGGGTTTCCAAATTGAAGTATTTTGGTTTTAGGCTTTTTGGCAAAAAGTCCAATTTCCATGAGAGAGAAAAAAAATTTGATCAGCTCTCATAATTAAACATTGGAACAACTTACTTAAGGATGTGGTGAATTCTCTATCACTTGACGTTTTTAAAATCAACATTGGATGTCTTTCTAAAATTAGTACTCTAGCTAAACTGGAATTTATGGATTTGGTGCAGGAATCAGTTAGTGAAATTCTATGGCCTGTGTTATGCAGGAGATCAGATTAGAGAATCATAATGGTCCAGTCTAACCTTAAAATCTATGATTTTGGCTAATTCCATTTTGCTGCCGTAACTTTTCTACACTCCCCTCCCCAAAATTGTTTTACAAGTCTAAGACCTGTGGAGAAGAAAGGTCTTATCTGTGGTTAAGACTGCACTGGGACTCAGAAATTCAGGTTTGAATTTCTGGCTTTGGCACAGACTTTCTGCATGTCCTGGGGCCAGCTAGGAGTTCAGCTCCCACTTAGGCACCTGGATAAAAGTAGCCACATTTTCAAAAGCGCTCAGCACCCAGCAGCTCCCACTGCATATGTCTACACTGCAATTAGACCCGCAGCTGGCCCATGCCATCTGACTCAGGCTTGGGCTAAGGGACTGTTTAACTGCATCCGATGAAGTGAGCTGTAGCTCATGAAAGCTTATACTCAAATAAATTTGTTAGTCTCTAAGGTGCCACAAGTCCTCCTTTTTTTTTTTTTTTTTTAACTGCAGTGTAGAAGTTCAGGCTCTGAGTGCAGCCTGAGGTCTGGGACCCTTCCATCTTGCAGGGTCCTAGAGCCCGGGCTCCAGCTCAAGCCTGAACATCTACATGCAATTAAACAGGCAATTAGCCTGAGCCCTAGTCAGCTGGCATGAGCCAGCCATGGTGTCTAATTGCAGTGTAGACATACACACTGAGTGCAGAGTTTTACTCAAGGTGCTTTTAAATCACAAGGTAGCATTAAATGTTTAGCATGTATTACAGCTCATTTGTAAATATTTCCAAATGTGTGTAGAAATTAGGGCTGTTGATTAATTGCAGTTAACTCATTGCAGTTTTAGTCGCACTGTTAAACAATAGACTAGCAATTGAAATTTATTAAATATTTTGGATGTTTTTCTACATTTTCATATATATTGTATTCTGTGTTGTAATTGAAATCAAAGTGTGTATTTTTGCTACAAATATTTGCACTGTAAAAATGATAAAAGAAATAGTATTTTTCAATTTGCCTCATACAAGGACTGTAGTGCAATCTGTCATGAAAGTGTAACTTACAAATGTAGATTTTTTTTGTTACGTAACTGCACTCAAAAACAAACCAGCGTAAAACTTCAGAGTCTACAAGTCCATGCAGTTCAACTTCTTGTTCAGCCAAACGCGAAGACAAACAAGTTTGTTTACATTTAAAGGAGATTATGCTGCCCTCTTCTTATTTACAGTGTCACCAGAAAGTGAGAACAGACATTTACATGGCACTTTTGTATCAGGCATTGCAAGATATTTACATGCCAGATATGCTAAACATTTGTATGCCCCTTCATGCTTCGGCCACCATTCCAGAGGACATGCTTCCATGCAGATGATGCTTGTTAAAAAAATGTGTTAATTAAATTTGTGATTGAACTCTTTGGGGGAGAATTGTATGTCCCCTGCTCTGTTTTACCTGCATTCTGCCATATTTCATGTTATAGCAGTCTCAGATAATGACCCAGCACATGTTGTTCATTTTAACAACACTTTCGCTGCAGATTTCACGAAATGCAAAGAAGGTACCAATGTGAGCTTTCTAAAGATAGCTACAGCACTCGACCCAAGGTTTAAGAATCTGACGTGCCTTCCAAAATCTGAGAGGGATGAGGTATGGAGCATGCTTTCAGAAGTCTTAAAAGAAACACTCCGATGCGGAAACTACAGAACACAAACCACCAAAAAAAATATCAACTGTCTGCTGGTGGCATCTGACTCAGATAATAAAAATGAACATGTGTCAGTCTGCACTGCTTTGGATTGGTATCAAGCAGAACCCATCATCAACATGGATGCATGTCCCCTGGAATGAAGCATGAAAGGGACATATGAATCTTTAGCGCATCTGGCACGTTAATATCTTGTGATACCGGCTCCAACAGTGCCATGAGAATGCTTGTTCTCACTTTCAGGTGACATTGTAATTAAGAACCGGGCAGCATTATCTCCTGCAAATGTAAACAAACTTGTTTGTCTGAGCGATTGGCTGAACAAGAAGTAGGACTGAATGGACTTGTAGGCTCTAAAATTTTACATTTTATTTTTCAATGCAGGTTTTTTGTGCATAATTCTACATTTGTAAGTTCAACTTTCATGATAAAGAGACTGCACTACAGTACTTGTATTAGGTGAATTGAAATACTATTTATTTTTTTTTACAGTGCAAATTCTTAATAAAAATATAAAATGAGTACTGTACACTCTCTATTCTGTGTTGCAATTGAAATCAATATATTTGAAAATGTAGAAAACATCCAAAATATTTAAATGGTATTCTATTATTGTTTAACAGTGCAATTAATCAAGATTAATTTTTTTATTCGCTTGACAACCCTAGTAGAAGTCTTTCAGTGCTGTGATGCTAATGTGAAAGTTGTTGTTAATATTTTTATTACGGTAGAACCTAGATTGGAGCTTCATTTTGCTAGGCATTGTGCAAACAAAAACACCCCCTGCCCTGATGAGCTATGCATATAAAGCTGTATAGTGACATGGCCAAGGTTACACAGCAGATGAGTGACAGAGCCAGGAATAGGAAGCAGGTACCTTGACTCCCATGCCGTGCCTCTGCCACTGACCACGCTGCCTTTCACAGTAGTACTATTGGAGGACATTAGATGCAGTCTGGAGAACAAACATGAACTCCTAGTCTCATTTTTCAAATCAGTCTGTTCATGCAGCTGACACATCAGTGCCTAAATAATTCAGTGATGGTCACTGTTTAGTATGATGAAGCCATTTATTAAAATAGCTTTACTAAAAGTTTTCTAACACAGTAAACTTAGTAATGTAAATGGGGACCTCAAAGGGCCACTTTCTTGTTCCTGTACAAAATTCACTGCTTTAACATAAACCAGCAAACTTTTACTATAATTTTGGTTTGTTTTTGTCAAAGTCCATACTGCAAATCCTGTGTTGTTGGCTCCAAGTACCATTATAAGGATAGAAGTCATCTGGTTAGCACATGTTAGAACAAAAATGTCTGCATGTTTTGATTTTAAAATTTCACATTTTTAATACTCCGTGAGATCTGGGTGTTGTCAAACTTCTAAAATCTGGGAGAAATCCAGAGTCAGTCTGTGTTTCTGGAATGTATTTGCTTTCTCAAAAGCTGTTAGTTGTGTGAGCAAAAAAAAAAAAAAAAAAGCACTCGTGATCATGTAAAATGTATTAGATAAAAACAATGTTAAAAGAACATTAAGGCGGCAAAGCGAAGCATTCAAAAGGTTAGGAAATGCCCGAATTAAAGCAGAGTGAGCAATTTTAGTTCAGCCTCCCCGTGCTTATGTATTATGATACAGTCTTTAATTATATGATCACATTTTTCTCCACAATACTGTGATTGGTTGGACCCCTTGGGATGCCACCTGCTGTGCGGACATACCAATGAGTCTATCTGTTCTACCAGCATGGGCCCCCTTTAACCTGTCTTGCTGAGCCAGGCTATTAAAGACTCTTCTGGCATACAGACAGGCAGGGCCACACCCAGCTGCAGTTCAGCTCTGAGAAGACTCAGCTTAAGGGACTTGCCCAAGCGCACAGGTGTACACCTCCCTTGGAGTGCAGACCCAAAGATGTATTATGAAACTGCCTCCTCCCTCAATCTGGAGGAAGGTATGCACAACTTCTTCCCCCCACCCCATTAGAAATTACAGAAACTGGGTTTAATAACAAAACAAATTTTATTAACTACAAAAGGCAGATTTTAAGTGGTAAAATGGGTGGCACACAGAACGAGCAGATTACCTTAGTAAATAAACAAAAACCGCAGACAGAGCTTAACATACTAGATAGGTAGGATACAAATTAACAAATTCTCACCCTGTAATCTAAACAGGAAAAATCCCCTAGTTTGACAGTCTCTTACGTGGTATCACCGATGGTAATAACTGTCCTTTTGGGGGGAAGAGAAGAAATTAGTTGAGAAAACTGGAGCTGTTGTTGTTGCTGTTGTTAAAGTCCAATCCCATTTCATCCCAGTTGGTGTTTAGGATTCAGCTGGAGCTGGTAGAGACGGCAATGTCAACAGAGTCCCTCTCTCTGCAACCTGATTAGACATTTCTCAGGATTAGGATGACAAAGGCCCAAGGTTCCAGGAGATGATGGGGGTGAAAGCCATGATAGTGAAGCTTGCTCAGTAGCCTCTGTTACTCCACTGTCTGCTCTTTTCCCCCTCAAAAGTCTCTTTCCTTAAAGGACACAAAAAAGGAAGTGATGGGTGAAATAGACCATCCCTCATTATTTTGTCCTCCATTTAGGCCTAATGTCTAACGCACCAATTTTGGCTCACTAATTTCCAGTTCCACATCTTCTGTTTTTACCAAGTATGATTTTTAATATAGTCCTTGAGTTATATCAGTAGCCTTTTTTTGTTTAAACTAATTCATTTTTTTCTGTCTTCCTTTCATACCTCTTCCCATTAACATTTATTATTATAGGTTGTGACATTTTATGAACTTTTACATATACTTCCCAAAAGTCCAACTCCACCTTCATATAGTGGGATGGTAAATATGGGGCAAAAGGGGATTGCCTAGTAGGGTGAAGTATGATCATAAAATCATAGAAGATTAGGGTTGGAAGAGACCTCAGGAGGTCATCTAGTCCAACCCCCTGCTCAAAGCGGGACCAATCCCAGCCAGGGCTTTCTCAAGCCAGGCTTTAAAAACCTCTAAGGACGGAGATTCTACCACTTCCCTAGGTAACACATTCCAGTACTTCACCACCCTCCTAGTGAAATAGTTTTTCCTAATATCCAACCTAGACCTTCCACATTGTAACTTGAGACCATTGCTCCTTGTTCTGTCATATGCCACCACTAAGAACAGCCGAGCTCCATCCACTTTGGAACCCCCCTTCAGATAGTTGAAGGTTGCTATTAAATACCTCCTCAATCTTGTCTTCTGCAGACTAAATAAGCCCAGTTCCCTCAGCCTCTCCTCATAAGTCATGTGCCCCAGCCCCCTAATCATTTTTGTTGACCTCCGCTGGACTCTCTCCAATTTGCCATATCCTTTCTGTAGTGGGGGGCCCAGAACTCCAGTACTCCAGATGTAGCCTCACCAGTGCTGAATAGATGGGAATAATCACTTCCCTTAGTCTGCTGGCAATGCTCCTACTAACGCAGCCCAATATGCCATTAGCCTTCTTGGCAACAAGAGCACACTGTTGACTCATATGCAGCAATTCTTGTCCTCTGTAGTCCCCAGGTCCTTTTCTGCTGAACTGCCACTTAGCTAGTCGATTCTCAGCCTGTAGCAGTGCATAGGATTCTTCCATTTTAAGTGTAGGAATCTGCACTTGTCCTTGTTGAACCTCATCAGATTTCTTTTAGCCCAATCCTCCAATTTGTCTACTTCACTCTGGACCCTATCCCTACTCTCCAGTGTATCTACCTCTCCCCCAAGCTTAGTGTCATCTGCAAACTTGCTGAGGGTGCAATCCATCCCATCATCCAGATCATTAATGAAGATGTTGAACAAAATCAGCCCCAGGACAGACCCCTGGAGATCTCCGCTTGATACCAGCTACCAACTAGACATTGAGCCGTTGATCACTAACTGTTGAGCCCTACGATATAATCGGCTTTCTATCCACTTTACAGTCCATTCATCCAATCCATACTTTTTTAACTTGCTGGCAAAAATACTGTGGGAGACTGTATAAAAAGCTTTGCTTAAGTCAAGATATATCACGTCCACCACTTTCCTCATATCCACAGAGCCAGTTATCTCATCAGAGAAGGCAATCAGGTTGGTCAGGCATGACTTGCCCTTGGTGAATCCATGTTGACTGTTCCTAATCACCTTCCTCTCCTCCAGGTGCTTCAAAATGGATTCCTTGAGGACCTGCTTCATGATTTTTCCAGGGACTGAGACGTGGCTGACCGGTCTGTAGTTTCCCAGATTCTCCTCCTTTCCTTTTTTTAAAGATGGGCACTATATTTGCCTTTTTTCCAATCACCCGGGACCTCCTCTGGTCGCCACGAGTTTTCAAAGATAATGGCCAATGGGTCTGCAATCACATCCGCCAACTCCCTCAGCACTCTCGGATGCATTAGATCTGGCCCCATGAATTTGTGCATGTCCAGCTTTTCTAAATAGTCCTTAAACTGTTCTTTCACCACTGAGGGCTGCTCACCTCCTCCCCCTAGTGTGCTGCCCAGTGCAGCAGTCTGGGAGCTGACCTTGTCTGTGAAGACCAAGGCAAAAAAAGCATTGAGTACTTCAGCTTTTTCCACATCATCTGTCACTAGATTGCCTCCCCTATTCAGTAAGGGTCCCACACTTTCCCTGACCTTCTTATTGTTGCTAACATACCTGTTGAAACCCTTGTTCTTACCCTTCACGTCCCTTGCTAGCTGCAACTCCAATTGTGCCTTGGCCTTCCTGATTACACCCCTGCATGCTCGAGCAGTGTTTTTATGCTCCTCCCTAGTCATCTGTCCAAAGTTTCCGCTTCTTGTAAGCTTCCATTTCTTAGCAAGTTTTGCTCTCTGGACCGCTATAGTAGCCATGAAAGTCTACAGAGATTCACTCCAAAACACCTGGCTAATAGGGCTCTGGCCAGGCAGACCAGGCCAGGAAAATTTCAGTCCAAACTATTAAACTTGAGCAAAATTATAAGCAGCTGTTAACAGGTTCTAAAACGGATAGCGTTAGTCATCCTTAACTATAGGCTACTCTAATAACTCTGCCTATAATGAGACTTGCTAAAACAGCTAGATAGATCAAAATCAACCAGCAATGCAATTTTAGCCTTAGCATGATTATATTGATGAGACTTTTAACAAGTAATCTGGAAATTTACAATTTACTAGCATTGCTTACTTAATAGTTAGTAATTGTAGAAGCATATCACATCAAAAGTGCAGAAATTACTTTTCTTGATTTTTACAAAACAGTTCAGGGATAGTTCAAGGTACTTTTCACATATGTGAATGTTTCAGCTGAGGCTGATACTCATTGCTTTCAGTTCTTTCTAATGTGTCTTGCTGAGGAAGTGCAAAATGTGACAATATTAAATTACAATCTAGTTTTATGGAAATTTTATGGAATCCTGTAAATTCATTTGTTAAAAGGGTTTTATTGAAAGGTATTCAGCTCCTTGTGCAGATTTTTGTCAGCAGCTTCATAAACTTGAGGGGAGAGGTCTATATAATGCAAAAATGAACACAGGTTACAGGCCTCCTTTTGTTCTTAGTTAAGCCAATAGACAAAGTTCTGTTTTCTTTAAAAAGAGCAAGATTAGGACTTCTATGCAGAATCTGAAAATCCAACACTTCTGAAACCTCAGAGGCAGTTGGCATTTCCCTGACTATCTTAAGAAAAAATATAGTATTTTTCAAGTACTAAACAGAGTTCAGCTCTCCCTTGCAAACATATTTAGGGTATGTCTTAGGTACTGTACAATATACTCTCTTGCTTATACTCAATGGGCTAAATTCAGTGTCACTTATGCCCTATCCTGTGCCACTGAATGCAAGGAGGATGCTCATGGTGCAAGAATTTTTACAAACAGTAAGAACTGAATAGAGAAGACTAATTTTTTAAAGATATTTTTAAACCGTTTTACAGAATTCTACAGTAGTGATAGAATTCTCTATTAAAATCTATAGGGTGGTTAAAAGCTCTATAGAAAGAGTAGAGAGACAAAGTGAGCCAACTTCTGTTGGTGAGAGAGAGAAGCTTTTGAGTCACACAGAGCTTTTTCAGGTCTGGGAAATGTACTCTGAGTGTCACAGCTAAATACAAGGTGGAACAGATTGCTTAGCATAAGCATAAATAGTTAACACATATTTCAAGGGACGAAGTGACCCATTAAAAAGCCTCTAGTCATCGGGGGAAAGGAAGGAGGGAAGGCAACTGGGCCACGGTGTTTAGTGGTTTATAGATTGTTGTAATAAGCCACAAATCTAGTGTCTAACAGTCCGTGATTTTTAGTGTCTAGCAAAGTCATGAATTTAACTTCCCAGCCTCATCTTTTGAAAGTGTTGTGCAAGCTTCCTTTGAGGATGAGGACTGATAGGTCAAATATAGAGTGATCACTTTGTGAAAAGTCTTCACCCACAGGTGATAGGGTGTTTTTGTCGTTTATAATTTTCCTATGCGAGTTCATTCGAGAGTATAGTGATTGTCTAGTTTCACCCACATACTTGTTGTTGGGGCATTTAGAGCACTGGATGAGGTACACCATCTGTTGTGATAGGCATGTGTAGGGCCCATGGATCTTGAAAGGTGTGTTGTGGGGTGTGTTGATCATGGTAGCAGAGGAGATATGTCTGCAGATTTTGCATCTACAGGTTTTGTTCTGGCAAGGTCTGGTGCTGTTTTCAGTTGGTGCGCCCCAGTCTGTGGAGTGCTTGCTTCTGACAATGAGCTTAGAGATGTTGGGGGATTGTTTGAAGACCAGATGAGGGGGTTCAGGAAAGATTTTTCAGGATGGGGTCCCCATCAAGTATAGGTTGTAGTTGTTTCATGAGATCCCTTATGGGTTCCAGTGTGAGGTGGTAAGTGACAACTAGGAGTGTGTGCTTGGAGGGGGTTTTATTTCTGTATTGAAGCAGGTTCTCTCGGGGTATTTGGGGGCCCATTCCATGATGCGATCTACTTTTCTGGCGGAGTGTCCTTGTTTGGTGAAAGCAGTTTACAGTGTGTTAAGGTGTATATCTTGGATTTTTCCCTCAGAGCATATTCTGTGGTATCTGAGTGCTTGGCTGAAGATAACAGATTTCTTGGTGTGTTTGGGATGGTTACTGGATCTGTGAAGGTAAGTGCAGTGATCCATGGGTTTCTCATATATAGTTGCCAGTAGGATTCCAGTGTTGAAGCTGATCATGATGTTGGGGAAGCAGGTGCTAGCGTGGGAGTGTTCCTGAGGGAGTTTAATGGGTGGGTGGTAGTTGTTGAAGTTGTGGTGGAAATCCAAGAAGGAGCTTAAGTCATCTGTCCAGAGGGTGAAAATATCATCAATGTAGCTCAGATATATCATTGGTTTTGTGGTGCATTTGTCCATAAATTCTTCTTCAAGGTGACCCATGAAGAGATTGGTATATTGGGAAGTCATCCTAGTACCCATGGTTATTCCCATGGTTTGGACAAAGTGTGTGCTTTGAATGCAAAATTGTTATGAGTGAGGATGAAATGGATGAGTTTGGTGGTGTGTTTGGGGTGGATATCTAAGGGTTGTCCATTGTGTTATAATTATTTGAAGCAGGCAGCTATGGTGTCATTGTGAGGGATGTTGGTGTATACAGAAGTGACATCCATGGTGGCAAGGATGGTGTTCTGAGGAAGGTTGTCAACTCTCCAACACAACCTACTATAAAGAACTCAGAGAAGACCCCACACCACAATTTACCCAGGAATTTAAGGCTATCATCAAACTCTTCCCCAAACAGCAATCTCTCCCAAACAGCCAACATCAACACAGAAATTGAATACAGGATCCGATGTGCCAGCATATCTTTTGGAAGACTACTCAAATGAGCCTTCAATGATAGGGATCTGCAAACAGGTACCAAGATCTTGGTTTACAAGGCAGTTGTCATCCCCACCCTTCTCTATGGATGTGAGACCTGGGTAACCTACAGATGACATCTCAAGTGGCTGGAGTGGTTCCAGCCGCACAGTCTCAGGAGGGTTCTCAGGATCAGGTGGGAAGACCGACGCACTAACATCAGTGTTCTCTCTGCAGCCAACATCAGCAGTATAGAAGCGTGGGTCATGAAACACCAACTCAGCTGGGCTGGCCACTGTGTACATATGACTGACACTCGCCTCCCAAAGCAAGTACTCTTCTCTCAGTTAAGTTGGGGAGAAGGGCTCACGGAGGGCAGTGGAAATGTTTCAAAGACATACTGAAAGTACACCTTAAAAAGGGAGGCATCAACCCACCAAACTGGGAGGACTCAGCGCGGAACAGAACACAGTGATGCCACACCATACACCAAGCCACAGCTCACTTTTAGGAGAACAGACGTGCTCATGAGATAGAGAAGTGACAAAGGAGGAAAGAAAGGGCACAACACTCCAGCCAACAACTGTCTCCTCCACGATTACACTTGTCACTTCTGTGGGAAAATCTGCAGGGCAAGAATTGGGTTCCTCAACCACTTAAACTCACCAATGAACCCCCTTGGCAGACATCATCCTTGTATTGAGGGATAGCCAAAGAAGAAGAAGATCTTGTGCAGAAATTTTCTTGTTACAAATTCTTGACTCTATGGGTAAGGCACTGGCTCCTGTTCAAACACTGTTCTGTAATGACTGTGTTACTGTCACAGGGTACTCACTCACTGCAAGCAGTGCCTCCCCCTGGCTGCTCGGGGGAATTGCTCTCTTCCAGGTCCAATGCCTCCCCTTGAGGTCTCTCAACCCATTGTCCTCTCTCTCACTCTGTGGCCCCTCTCTCATTCCAAGAACTGCAGCTTCCTAACTATGACTCGGCCCTCCGGCCAGGTCATTATGCAGTTTCCCTTTCCAGGGTACAGAGTCTCAATGGACCTGCTGTCCAGCATTGCTACTCCATCCATGGCTGATAGGGGAACCCAGGCCTGCCCACTACTCCAGGTTCCAGCCCAGGGACTCTATAACATGCAACCAAGGTCTGTTCAGTTCCCAACCTTGCTGCTCTCTCCCTGGGCTGCTTCCTACCCATCTCCCATAGACTTTCCCTCCACCCTTCTCTATTCTGGGTATGCCCTTCCCTCAGGGCCAGGCTCCTACTCTTTCCTTGGGTTCCCGCCTTTCTTCTCTAATGCACAAATGATGACGACAGACTTCCTCACAGCCATGGTTTCTGTTGCCAGCTGCCTGGCTTTATACTAGAGCAGCCTACACCTGCTCATCTGAGCTTCATCTTCTAGTCAGGGGTTGCTTCTCAGCCTAAACCCTTCATGTGTGGCCTATCTCACTAATTGCCCCTTGTCAGCTTCCTTAACCCTTTTGGGGCTGGTGTGGGGTGAACACCATATCATACCTGTGTACAGATGAACACTGTGGTCATTAACTGAGCAGCACATAGGTAACATCAATGATACAATCAAGGATTGCTGGGTCCTAAAACACAGGCCTATCAACCACTGGAGCTAAATGAGAATCCTGTTCATCTAAATTTTGTATTAGGGTTCCTATCATTTTTGTGTGGGCCAGCCACTAAAAGGAGACTTGATCACCAAACAACTTGAGCAGGCCCATCCAGGGAAAGGTAGTGACTGATGTACACACTAGTCAATATATTAATATCAATCATTTAAGCGTGTGGATGTTATTTGTATTACAGTAGCATTCAAAGGACCCAGTCAAAAAAAGAGCCCCTGGTCTTGTGTTCTGTCCAAATACATCTTAAGAACCAGACTCTGGCCTGTAGAACAAAAGAACAAATAAATGAAGGGAATGGGGAAGGGCAGCGGAAGGAAACAGTGATCGCAACACATGGTTATGTAGACTGCATACACAACTGCAGTTTTAGAATCTCTATTTCACAAGATATCATAAATAAGAGATATTAATGATGTATAGCAATTAAAAGGGGAAAGGAATTACCCTCTAAAGAGAATATTCCCACACCACACTGAGCTGATCATCTGCTGAAGGTAGTTGGGAGTGAGTAGCTAAAAGAAATCCTCTGGGTCTTGCCCAGTAGCCTAATGAACTGCCAAGCAACCTGGCTGTGCTCTCTCTGGGTCAACTGGTGCAAGGGCAGAGGAAGTATCTCCTATCACTCACGTATTCACCTTCAGCTACTTTAACACTGACAAGTTCTGAGGGGAATTTTGTCCCATCCCACTCGCCAGAAGAAAGGTGACCTGGAGGTCAGAGAGTGCAACATGCTTCTGTGTCATTAACTGTTTACCCTCATAATACTCCTGGCAGATGGATATTATCCCTCTCCTTTAAAGATGAGGAAAGACAGGGCCTTAAAGAATTTGTATTTTAATAATAAAAGGTTCTGTTTGTATCAGAATTAAATGTCTGCTTTTTTCACCCTCCCGAAGCCTAATCCTGATTCAAAAGCCTAAAGTTGTTCATCTCTGCTTGAGGATTTGTCAACACTTCGCTGCCTTACTTCCCAGCTGGACCAGGTGCCATACCTCTTGTTTTGTAAGGTAGGTGGCTCACCATGATATGCTGATGTCATCAGGATGGCTGTTGTATGCACAGTATGTAGAGTGATGTCTGGATATGGAGGTGATCTATGCTGACTGACTCTACTATGATAACCCTGAAAAGGAAATACAGGCAGTCCTGAAAATTGCGTCGTAAGTCTAAATGTTGTAACTCGGAACCGCAATACACTCCATTGAGGGACCAAGCATCGTAAAGTCGAAACCAATTGTTGTGAGTCAAACCAAAGTGTCATTTCAGAAACGTCATAAGTGCTGTTCGTTGTAAGTTGAACGTTATAAAGTCGATGACTGCCTGTACATATGTGTTAAAAAAAATGTCCTTCTGTATATGGACAATGAATGCCAATTCTGGACCATAATACCTGCCTTTTTCTGTGTTGATAAATGGGACTGTTTCTAGGTATGGGTAAAACCAATTCAGAGAAAATAAAGTGGCCCCATCTTCTGGCTTCGTCCCCCCCCCCGCACCTCTCCCTCCAACTGAACACACATTTTTTGGCTAATTTTTAAAAATGATCTCTGCTTTTGCTTTCATTTGTGCTCCATGCAAGTCAGGCCCCATATACAGTAGGAAATTACCTGTTGTTGACAATGGTTGTCAGTAATGGGTTTCCCCTACTCCTGTCAGTAAACTGATGTTGAAAATGTTTTGTATGGTGGTGAAGAAGGGCTAAGCTATTTTCAACACCCATTACTGATAGCATGCTGGAACCCTATTCTTCTCCTGTCATGTACAAGTAATTCCTACTGAAAGCAATGGGAGTGACTTATATCCTGTGAGGAGAGGAGAAAGCAAGTGTTCCACCCTGTGTCTAGCTCACTAACTAACTAATTTATTTTCCTGTTTTTTTCAGGCAGAAAGGATGTGCAGCACCTCTTTGTCCTGCCTACCCAGCTGATAATCCATTGTCATTATACTCATCATCCCAGTTTCCTGTACTCAGTATGGGTAAAACCAATTCAGAGAAAATAAAGTGGCCCCATCTCCTGGCTTTGTCCCCCCCCCCCCGCCCTCTCCCTCCAACTGAATGCACATTTTTTGGCTAATTTTTAAAAATTATTTTAATTTTTGTTTTTATGCTGCCTGGATCCTCTTGTGACCAGAATGAGAATACACTAAATGCTGTAAGAAATGCTATTCTCTTGCTATTTACAGCCTGTCCAGAAGCTGAAAATACTGAAAATCTCACAACAAAGCCCGTTTTCACAAGACTGTCCAGCCCAATTTAGTGGGATAAATGTCCAGCCTTTTGGCTGCTTTTCTGTCCTGATCCTTTGACCCTTTTGTGGCTTACTTATCTTAGGTTTGTTCTGACATGTCACTGCAAGGATGTCAGAATTCATTCCTTGCCCAGGCTCTCTCTCAGGGTTAAATTTTACCCTCAAGGAGCATGCTGAGTTTTAGTCACTATAAATCAGAGGGAGTACCACTGAAAGTGGAAAGAGGCATATTAATAAAATATCCACCTAGTTTTGTGTTCCAGTGAAGAGGTGAAAATTACTTTCCTGGACACAACTGAGCTACACATCAGTAAAGTGACATAAGGCAAAAGTCTGTTGAGTGGCTTTCAGAAATACAGTAGAAAAGGCATGTTTGATATGAATAGATTCTTAATTTTTATATAGTTTGTATTATTTTGAAGACATTTGGTGGAGGGGAAGGGGAGCCAGGCAAGAATAGTTGCTTATTTTATCCTAATATCTTCTTGCATGGAAAAGTCCTATAGAATTTAATAAGGATGAAACCAGTAGGGTTCTACAGAAACTAAAACTCCATAGAGTGAAATACAAGCCCTGTTGAAGTCAAAGGCAAAACTCCTATTGACTTCAGTGGGGTCAGGATTTCATCCATTAAATTTTGTAAATAATTAAATTCTTTCTTTCTTTTTTAAAATATGTTATAGAATTCTATCACAGGGATACGAATCCTTATGAAATTCTAGGGGTTGGTCCAAAACTATAGAAAAGTTAGCATTTGCTATTAAATTTTACAGGAGTTTTCCATATGGCTTTCTGACTCAGATACTTTGATACTTTGACAACTTTCTAAGTAATCTCATGCATAGGTGCAATCTGGAAGAAGAAAAGCTGACATCCTGGAGTGACTAGCTTTTGGTTCAACTTTGGTACTCGATAGCAGTGGTTTTCAAGCTGTGGTCCTCAGACCCCTGGATGTTCACAGACTATGTGTAAGGGGTCTGTGAATGGTGACTATGAAAATGAAGTTTCAGATGTCAGAAAAGGCATTCCATTTTTCTAATTAATCAAAAGTATGTGAATACCCCCACCTACAGGTCAGACCCCATAAGTGTTGTCGTTACCATAGAAGCCCACAGTTTAGTGTCCTCTCTCACACTGCATCAAATGCTCTGCCCAGCACGTGTAACATTTATAGTTGAATTCTGTTCAGTCAGTTTTCAGTCTAAGACGTCTATGGTAAGGGTCAACGGACCAGAGGTTGAATTTCCAAAGGGGTCCTCACCTCCATTCAAAATTTTTTAAGGGTCCTCGAATGAAAAAAGATTGAAAACCACTCCTCTATAGGCATGCAGTTCTCTCTGCTGACACACAGGGACAGCCTCTGTATAACCAACATAACACAATGAAAGGGACACTAAAATCAATCCAAGCAAAGGGGCAAACCAAGAGTTCTGCATGAGTCAGCTTGTCTGTACGTGCTGAGACTGTTTCAGATTCAAGTCTCTAAGTAAACAAAGAAGTTACTCATTTGGCATTAATCTTTGTTAAGAGTCCATCCATTACCAGAGTAGAAGAGGAGACTTTTAAAGTCCTAAAAGTTCTGGAGTTATGATGCTAAACTATGTGCTTAATGTTAAACTGAGTTTTGACAGGTGTTAGCACATCAAGGACTAACTGGAGTACTATTATTATGGGAGCAGGAACAGGCTTTTAACCCCCGAAGGCCCCACCCGTGATTGGGTCTCATTATGCTAGGTGTTAAACAAGCACATACTTAGAGACTGTCCATGCACTAAAGAGATTATTTAAATCAGAGATTCCCAGACTTCAGTGGTTCAGTAGCCAATCAGCATTACCCAAGAGAGCCACTGTACTGTGAATTCATTGTTTCATTTACTATAGTACTATTCATATTTAAACAGTATGATGGGAAATATATATAGTGTGTGTGTGTGTGTGTGTGTGTGTGTGTGTAATTCTCACAGCAAAGAAGTTAATAACTTAGTTTAAATTGATAACTTAATTGGTTAATAACATCTTAAAAGCATCCTGATTGGTTAATAACTTAGACTGGTTAATAATTAAATCACATTCTGTTCTAATATCATGTGCTACAAAGAGCTACTTGTGGCTTGCAAGCCGCAGTCTGACTATTACTGATCTAAACAGACATGACAAAGGATGGGCTAGAAGACAAAGGTGAGGTGACTTGCCCAGTGTCGCATAACAGTCCAGTGATAGAGCCAGGAATAGAACCCAGGTTTCCCTGATTCCCAGTTCAACGCCCTCACTACAGGCTACACTGCCTCTCAAGCCTGTGGCTTAATTATTCACAGTAGCAGCTACAATTGTCAGGGAAGCTACAGTTAATGGTCTTCCAGGTGCAATTTGGGTTGCTGGGGAAAATATTTTATGTAGAGAGCACCGTGGGATTCCTTACCACCAAAAATCAGGATTAGCCAGAATCTTGCTACTTTTAAGATATGATGCAAGACCCATCTCACCGCACAAGTGTTTTACTAATAATGCAGCTTCAGAATGTCTCAGTAGCATTCCCTGTCAGACAATTACCCAAGGCCAGTCTTTGGCCCTTGCAATGCCTTTAGCCTCAGACTTTTGTGTTATTTAGGGGAACCAGAATGTATAGGAAACATAGCTTTTATTTTCTTTAAAAGTAGTAGTAAATGTTTAGTCCTCTTCCTTGCTAGGATTGCTTTACTGTAAAGCTATGCAAACCCGTTACTGGTGCTGAAAGGAACAAACAGCTGAGCACTGGTTCTTTAGCAGGAGATCTGGGACAGTAAAGGTTCCTCTACTCAACTTGCATGTAAAATACATCCGTTAAATGTAGAGTGTATCCAGAGAGCTGTATTACTAACTCACTCAACACTCATTATCCTGACCTTTTACATGTAGTATGAACATATTGGGCAGGAATTATCTATATCTGCACATGTAAAGGGAGACTGGTGGTGAAAAAAGAAACCATTTTGCAGGTCTGCTGCGTAACACTAAGGTTCATTCTGCAATGATCTTCCACGATCCCACTTAGGATATCAGCTAAAATGACTAAAGTTGAGTTAATCTTGATTTACAAGGATGTAAATGAGAGAAAAATATGTCTGTCAAAGGATAGCCATTTTAAACTTATATTTAAAAGGGATTTCTCTTTTTGAGACAGTAGGGCAGCCAGGGTAGAACTTTCCTTGCATTAAATTACAGCTGCATTAAACACTGACACTGGGATTTTCAAATGAAGCCTAAGGGAGTTGGATGACCAACTTGCACTGAAATTCATTGAGATTTGGGCACCTAACTCCTTTAGCCTTTGAAAATCCCAGTATGAGTTATTAAAGCCCCACCATGAAGAGTAGGATCTAATGTAGTTAATGTATTATATTCATATCCTTACCACTCTTCTTATAGTAGTTTGTATAATAGTGTAGTTGGGGGCCTGGGGAGGTCACCTAAGGGGAGCAGTTTTGCTACAAAAAGTGCCTTTTGCATGTTTTGTTATATATATTTTCACAAACAGAGGAATTTTTACTGTAGTTTTAGTAGAACAAAAATTAGAAACATTTTATAGCACAGCTTTGTTTTTACTAATGAATCATTACATGAACACCCAGAACAAAGGGCCTAATCCAAAGTCCATTGAAGTCATTGGAAAGATACCCACTGGTCACGATCTGTTTATGAGTCAGTCTCTCTCTCTCTCTCTCTTTCTAACTAGGACAAATTTGGAAAACAAGCTGTGATTTATCAGGGAGCACATGCTGATGAGCCAGCCAAATCTGGAACTTGCTGCACACTCCAGCACTACATTCCCAAGGTTCTTGTTTACAAAAAGGAAGTCTGAATTTGGCCTAGAAGAATTAGATGAATTGTCAGCAGGTAGATAAATTAAACACTCTTCCAGACTTGATAGTCATTGAATGCTCTGTGCTCACACTGTTCAGAAACTTTCAAACAAAGATGTAACCTTTGTTAGAGTCATGCCAAGAGACCTCAATCTGGTCTTTTGCAACAGCAAAAAGTTATATTCTTTCATGGAGGGAAAAGAGACACGTATTACAATAAAATTTTCAAAGAATTCACCCTATTACAAAACAGAACCAACTGAGAAAAAAGGGCCAAGTTTTAGTCTTGGGACTAGCAGTTAATTTGCTCCGCTTCTTAATGCACTTTTTACCAATGCAATGCAGCTAATGAATGGTATGATATGGGGAGGCAGAAGCTTCTGCCATAGTGAAGGCTAAGGGAGTCATTATAATGCTGATATTGATCATTTTTTTGTAAACAGAAAAACTACCATCATGCTTTCAGTTTTTTGGGTTAAATCTCATTAACAATTACAGTGTTTTTTAATAGTTTTGAATAATTAGTTAATTTTTCATATTAAAACTAAAAGGCTTTTAAATGGGTCCTTTCTACTTGATAAGAAAAATGAGCTAGAGTTTGTGTTGTAGACTTGACCCCAAGCCCCTTGAAGTCAATGTGCACTCGAGGACGGAAAGAGGTGGCTTTTAAGCTATCTTTGCTCCTCCTGGGTTCTGATCGCTCCTGGGGCCAGCATAGCCCATGGCCTCAGGTAGGGAAGCCTGGGAGCTGTACTTGTTTCCAAAAGCCTCCACACAGAAACCTGTAGGTTAATCTGCAGCCCAGAATAGACAGAGTGCAAAGTGCTGTGGCCTCTCCCCTTTCTTTCCTGACATGCCCCCTCTAACCTCTGTCATGCCCCTGGTGTAGGGCTGCACAGTGGGCAGTGTAGAGCTATGTATTCCAGCCCCATGCCACTTCGGTGCCAATGGAATTCATTTCAAGGCCATGGTGGCTCCTTTACAGCTGCGCTACATTGCTGGAATGGTATAATTATCTGGGGGGTGTAACATTTATCTGTCCTTGCTATTCATTTCCTCAATGTTATGTACTTGGGGTTTGTTAGTGAGCTGATAGCTATGTATACTGTCATTGAGCATACTTAATGGGTTTTTGAAATGAGGTTGTTTTACTTTTGGTATAAAATATTAATAATGTAGATAGGCTTCACTTCTGCATTCGTTTTTCTAGCATAACTTTCAGTTAGATAACAATAAGAGGGTTTGTTTAATTTTCTTCTATCGTTATTACATTTGGATGCCAGCTTAATTATTTTAGCAACATTAATAATAGTCCCCCTTGGGGAATATAGTAACTGAACCATTTCTATGCTCCCTGTGTCTAAATGTCATGATGTGTAGTTAAGTTAATAGCATAATGCATTGTGTGTTGCATAAGCAATTAGGCTCTTTTCAGTGCCAGCACATCTCATCCCTTACATATAATTAATATATGAAATGCATTGCATTTTAGCTAGAAATTGGTCTTCAATTAAATTTCTGAACACTCCCAGAGTCTGGGATGCTGGATTTATACCTGCAGTTGTGTCTTGGATCCAACTAGATCCAAAAACCCTGGAAGAGACTGATTTCTGCTTTATGGGCTTGGAAACCGCCTCAGCCTCTTGTAGCTCCTTCCACATGGGACCTCCTGTTTCTTATTTCTGTTATCTGGAAGGGGGGCCCTACGGCCTTTCATCCCCACCCTGTTTTTAGCCCACTTCATCCTTATCACCCACTCCCCATATTGTGTGTGTGTGAATGCTCTTTTGTTGAGGTTCTGCAGGGATGAGGCATTGCCTTGCTTTGGGGTGGGCGTGGGGACAGGAAGTGGCAAAGACACAAACTGGCTGCATTGTACACCAGCACTGCATGAGAGCTGGCTGGATTCATCTGAAAAAATTGGGCTCCCACCAATTTTCCAAGGGGCTTCTCCAAACCAACTGCAACGGGAAGCCAACCAGTGAGAGGTGGAACCAGAGAAGCAGTATGGAGACAGAAACTGCCTGTGAGGATAGGAGGCACTGCTTACCACAAACTGTGATTTAAAAAAAGGCTAACAGTATGTTAGAAACTATTAGGAAAGGGATATAAAATAAGTCAGAAAATATCATAATAGAACTATATAAATCCAAGATGTACCACACCTTGAATACTATGCCCAGTTCTGGTTGACCTACCTCAAAAAGGATATTGTGGAACTGGAAAAGGTTTAAAGAAGGACAACAAAGATGATCAGGGGTATGGAATGGCTTCCATGTGAGAAAAGATTAAAAAGATTAGGGCTGTTTAGCTTAGAAAAGAGACAACAAAGGGAGAACATGATAAAGGGCTATAAAATCATGAATATTATGAAAAAAGCAAACAGAGAAGTATTATTTACCATTCACACAATACAAAAACCGGGGCTTACACTGTGAAATTAGGTGCAGGCAGCAGGTTTAATACAAACCAGAGGAAATACTTTTTCACACAACATACAACTAACTTGTGAAACTCATCGCCATGGGATGTTGTGATAGCCAAAAGTATAACTGGGTTTAAAAAAAAATGTGGATAAGTTCATGGAGGTATGTGTATCAATGGCTATTAGACAGGATGACCAGGGATGTAATCCCAGGCTCACACTACCCTGAACTTCTTACTATCAGAAGCTGGGAGTGGAAAACAGAGGTGGATCACTCCATAATTGCCCTGCCTTGCATACTTCCCCTGAAGCTCTAACCCAGGCCATTGTCAGAAACAGGATGTTGGTCAAGATGGACCATGATCTGACCCAGTATGGCAACTCTTATGTTCTTAATCTCTACAGGGCCTCTTCTTCTGTGAGGATGCTTTTGAAGAAATTCTGAGGCAGACTTGGGTCTGAAACTGCACCACTGAAGTTAACAGCATTTTTTACATTGATTTCAGGAGAAGCAGGATCAGACTTTGTGGCCCTGATCCTGTTGTTAAAACCATGCAGCCAAATCACTGCACACAGACAGAGCCCTGCTGACCACCTTAGCACTCCACATGGGCACAGGGGTACACTTGCATAGTTCTGAACACAAGATCGTGGCCTGTATGAAGAAACTAATCTGGCAATCACTAGTCTGTCTATTTTTTTACATTAATCACATGGTAGGAGTAGCAATCTCAGCCCAGGCTATTAGTCCAGCAAGTCCAGTATCCTGTCATCAGTAGTGGCCAATGTATGAGAACATAAGAATGGCCATAGTGGATCATACCAATGGTCCATCTAGCCCAGTATTCTGTCTTCTGACAGTGGCCAATGTCAGTCGTCAGAGGGAATGAACAGAACAGGGCAGTTATCAAATGATCTATTCCCTGGGGTCCAGTCCCAGCTTTTGGCAGTCAGAGGCATAAGACACCCACAGCATGTATAGGTGCCAACTTCTGCTCCCACTGGTGGGTGCTTGACTCCCCCGTCCCCGTCCTGACTCCACCCCTCCGTGAGGCTCCACCCGTCCTGCCCCTCCCACCCTTGCCCCAAAGTCTCCGTCCCAACTCCGCCCCCTCCCTGCCCTATTCTGACTCCTTCCCCAAATCCCTGCCCAAGCTCCGCCTCCTCCCCTGAGCACACCAGGTTCCTGCTCCTCCCTCTCCCTCCCGGAGAGGCCAAACGGCTGTTTGGCAGCAGCTAGGCAGGAAGCGCTGGGAGGTACGTGGAGGAGCGGAGATGTGGTGCGCTCAGCGGAGGAGGCGGGGGAGGAGGTGGGGAAGAGGGAAGCTTGGCTGCCGGTGGGTGCAGAGCACCCACTAATTTTTCCCCAGGGGTGCTCCAGCCTTCCAGAGCACCCACAGAGTTGGTGCCTATGACAGCATGAGGTTGCATCCCTGACCATTTTAACTATTGATGAACCTATCCTCCATGTAATACTTCAGAGGACTGTCAAGAAACAAAAACAGACCCAAACCCATGATGCAGCTAATTATGCAATTCTATACATAGGAAAAATTCCCTCTTTACCCTTGAAGATGATCTATTTATATTCTGAGTATGCAAATGTTCTCCAGCCCTCCTTAAAAATCATATTGTAATGTTTGACAAGTTTAATGTTTGACTGTGTTATTGAAGCTCTCTCCTCCACTTGCCTGAGCTTGCATTCTTGTCTTTAATTTTTGTATCTATTGAACAGTTAGGGATAGAGTCTATACATTCACTCATGCTAAGAACAGGTTACAACAAACACCTCTCAGGGTTGTAGGTATATTTGATCCTACCTTAGTGCAGTGGGCTGTACCAGATGACCTCTTGAAGTACCTTCCAGCCCTACATTTCTATGATGAATAACACCTTGCTCCACAAAAGGTCTTGGTGAAAGCAATGGGACCACCTTATTCAAGATGAGCAAGAAAGGCTGAATCTAGCCTTCAGAAAACTAGTTCTCCGTCCATACTTGCATATAGATATTCTACTTTAATAGCAGAAAGCATTAAATACTCAAACTCAAATGTAGCATTTAAACTGTGGCTTTCTTCAGAAACTGGTAAACAGAACTCATAACAGCCCCAAACTGTTATTTAAAATAGAGTAGAATTACAGGTAACTTTTGCTCAAAATTTAAATGATAAAAATATGCAGAAATCCATATTGTGCAACAAACAATAAAGAAGCATTTATATTCATCAACACTCTGACATTTACTGATGATTTGATATGATATGTTAGTAAAAGGACAACCGAGACGCAAATAAGTAGATATCAGATAATGAGAATCAGCTTCTCTTGGCTAGCTCTGAAAGTGGAGCATAACTGACCATTAAACTCAATTTGCCATCTGTGCAAATCATTAGTGTGATTAACAAGATGCTATTAGAAGCTTATTATAGCGGGTGTCTATTAGCAGTCACTATAGTTTAGGTTACATTAAAGACCTCTGTTTTCACATGATTCTAATTTTCTGAAAAGTTTTCTTTTTGAGCTGAAATTTTCCATGTGTGTGTTGCAGGTTTGGAGAAGGCACAATGCTAACATCAAGTACCGTATTTCTTTCCCCTTCTGGTATCTCAATTTACCTATCTGCTGTGGTATAGACCAGACAGAGTTTAGTCTTTTCAAGACACTATAATATTACAAGTTCAAATGCAAAATTGTTATGTGAAAGCAAATACATGCACTCTGCTACGCTACAGCTCTTCTCTGGGAGAGTTTATTCTTCTCTGTTGCATGGGAAACAGTTGATAGTCCCACATTCTCCTTCAAATTCCCTTCGAGTCTCTGCAGCAGCCTAAAATTTGTACAGTCTGTAGTAATTCTACTCGTCTTCTTCTCCAATGGAGTGATGGTGCCTGCACTCTAAACCCAACAAAATGGTAAAGTCCTAGGAACATTATCCTTATAGAAGACCCTGCTGGTTCTCGTGCTGCTACCCTGCTGAATTTTCCAGCCTGGGTCCCACTCCTTCTATTTATTAATTCCTCCTCCTTCCTTTGAGATCCCATTGGTTCCATCTCAGAGAGTGCGTCTGGGACCATGTCCTGCCAGGCAGCTTGCCCACAATGGAAATCACCCAAGTAGCTTTAAACAGCCAGTGAGCATGCTTCATGCCTGCCACAATTTCTGGCTGATTCTAGCCCACTCAGCAGTCATCTCACCAGATCCAGCAAGTTTGCAGTCACAGAGTCCCCTAAAACAATAACTATGTATGTATCCACCAGTTACACCACTAAATGTGGAAA
Source organism: Dermochelys coriacea (assembly GCF_009764565.3). NCBI lineage: Eukaryota > Metazoa > Chordata > Testudines > Dermochelyidae > Dermochelys > Dermochelys coriacea. The sequence continues at coordinate 249,794,524 of NC_050069.1, read as the reverse complement.
TGCAAGCATGCGGGTTATATATGGTTTGTTCCCGAAGGAGATTTATTATTGGTGGAGTGTGGAAAAGTGTAATGCCTACAGTCAACTGTGGGGTAGAGGGTAAAAACTTTTACCTTATTGTAAGAAAATTTAAGCTGCATGGCTCAAAAACAGCAGAAGTTTATATTTTATAGTTTCCAGCTCTCTAATTGTCACTGAGGACTACCTTCTTTCATTATTTTCAAAAAATAAAGGTAAACAATAATGGATATACAAGGTTTTGAAAATTGGGTTGACACATTAGTGGTGTAGATATTAGTGGTGCTTCTTGGTTGTATATATGCAAATTGACATTTGGAGGTTACTGAGGGATGCATCTGATTTTGATAGTACAGTTGTGTAAGTTCATGAGACATTGTGGAAATAAAGAAGGGGGAACATTTTTCTGCCCCATTGAGCACACTGGCAGAGCCTGCCATAGGTGCTTAGAAGCCTAGCTTTGGCCTCGACCCCAGAAATCCTTGAGACCAAAAGTGTGAATAGAAATCTAAGGGTTTTTATAAAAGTAAATCTCTAGCCCTTCTCTTTGTAAAGATACCCTTGAAAAAATAAACTGATGTTAACCCATGCAAACCACTTGTCAGTGTTTTTTCCTAAAATGCACAGGTTTTTGTTGTTTTCGCCCCACATCCCCATCCAGTTGCCAGCGAAGAGCAATCTATTTTGTTTTCCTATGTAATCAAAAATTCTTTGGAGATAAGACCAGCTGGCAAAGAATCTTAGAAGTAATATTGCAAAAAGTGTGTAGATCAGTGCATTAGAAATATGCAAAGAGAATTCCTAAATTCCCTCTTCAATTTTCTCCAATATATATATAACAAAATATAGGGAGGGGCCAAAATTGAAACCAAATATCCTACTCCATTCTGACACAAGCTTTGCAAATGTGCCCTGGGTTTCAGAACTGTAACATAAACTGAGGGTGGAGGTATGTCAGTCCAAAAATTGTTAGCATGTGAGGCAGTAAATCCTCATGCAAGGCTCTTCAAGCTTCTCTCATCCCACTAAGTGTCAAGAGGCAAGTCCGTCCCAAGAGATAGTAGTGAGAGCAGAGTGAGATTGGCTGGCCTCAGAATGGGACTGCTTCATAATAAAGTTTCTTTCAATTTTGGGATGGCGGTTTTTTGTTTGCTTGTTTGTAAAACAGATTTCATTATGGAGCATTCAGGATTTTCCAGAGCATAATGGTCATGCTCCATTTTGAATTTCTTGCTGTAATCCACTCAGTGTGCTAAACATTTCACTTTAGTTCAATTTCTTTTTTCTTTGTTGTAACTTGTTTTCCTTCACCTCTGTTTCACTTCTGAGTGAGTGGTGACTAACTAGTTTTCTTTAGCAGAGCAATGGTCATACTGCTTGCCTGTCATGCAGTGAAGTGGAAATACATATTTTGACTCTTGCCTGTCATGCAGTGAAGTGGAAATACATATTTTGTGTGTAGAAACGGACACAAAGAAGTACCATCTGCATTACAGAATCCCTTTCCTGCTAGCATTGCTTCGAACCTAGTTATTTATTACATGTTTACAGAATACTTCACTTAGTCCTTGAAATCTAGAGCATATTTTGAACAATATCAAAATCACATATAATCTACATTAACAAAGAGGACTCAAACAAAGTTACTGTTTCCTAAAGAAGCTCTTACAATTGAGAAAGCACACTTGGATTTTCACAACAAAATACTTCTATTAAACATAGAAAGCACTTCAAACTGTGAAAGGGCTCAATAGTTGTTGCAGCCATGTTGCTATGAAAGAGACAAGATGGGTGAGATAATATCTATTGGTGGAAGAAACAAGTTTTTAAGTTTCAGAGAGCTCTTCTTCTGGTCTGGAAAAGGTAACTACAGCTAAATAAAATAGGTGGAACAGATTGTACCTCATCCAGTGCATCAAATGCCGCAATAATTATGTGGGTGAAACCAGACAATCACTATGCTCCCAAATGAACTCGCATAGAAAAAAGATAAAAGAAAAAAAACCCTATTGCCCAAGGGCAAACAATTTTCACAAAGTGATCATTCCATTTCTGACCTACCAGTCCTCATCCTCAAAGGAAACCTGCACAACACCTTCAAAAGACAAGCCTGGGAACTTAAATTCATAACTCTGCTAGACAGTAAAAATCTACTCAACCGACTCAAGAGAGGACTCAACAGAAACACTCTGTTTGGCTCATTGCAACAATTTGTAACCTACTCACCTTCCTTTGTCCTATGAATGCAGAGATGTTAATTTCCCACTTCATTTTAAATGATCTGCTGCAACATATGTTAACCCCTTATGCTTAACAATCTGTCCCGTCTTGTATTTGACACTCTGGTTACCTTTTCCAGACCTGAAGAAGAGCTCTGTGAAGCTTGAAAGTATGTCTCTTCCATCAATAGAAGTTGGTTCAATATCTCACTCACCTTGTCTCTCTCAAAGAACTCAGTAGTAATTAAACCAGCATCTATAAATTCTCAAGCTGCTTCAAAATAAATGAACAGACTGCAACCACAAAACTAAATCTGAGTTCATCAGGTGCAAAATACTGATTGTAACAAAATATCACTGGTAGACTGTTCCCAGGCTTTTTCGATAAGATCACACTATAACCTGATATTCTAATAAACCCATATGAACTAAATTCAGAGAATTAACCTTTAGTTGCTCTATTAAAAATGCCCTTAATGTAGAACAAGAATAAAACCATCTGTCTGCTGTATCTTGGATATTTTAAAGTGCCATCTCCCTGGTATAGGACTTAATTCTGTACCTGGCCCAAACATATGCAGGCAATGGAGTCAGTGAGAGCTGTGCATTAATATGGACAGAGATTTTTTTCATTTATTTCAATTAAAATTTATAGGTCTCCTGACAATAATTACATTCACACCTACATAGGGATATCATCCCACTTTGTTTAACACAACAACAAATAACATACCTGCTGATAAATGTAGCAGCAAAATGTACCTGTACTCCAATTCCCTTCCAATTCCACACCCTGAGCTCTCCCTTGAAGCCCTATAAAACAGATACCGTGTATCCTATACTGAGTGCCAGAGCTGCTCAGAAAATTTCATAGACTATTTTCCAACTATACCCAGAAATTATTCCCATGAAAATTTTCTCAGAAAATTGACCTACTCTATTGAGGGCAGAACTGGGTCTCTAATATCTATTGAAAGAAAATTCCATATTAAAGATGATGTGCAGCATCAGGCATTTTGACCAGCGTTACCGCATGACTTGCCACCTAAACAGAGGGCACATGTTAGATGGGGAATGGGTGGTTTGATTGTTTTTTTCCTTTGTTGTTACAAAGAATGCTAATGAGTGGTAACTAAGGGTGGAAAAATCTCCCTTGCAATTGCAGAACAGTCATGGGACACACGTCTCACCCCACTGGCACAGAGTGATTACAAAACGCACTCCCATCCATGCACTAATGGGGGCTGGTGTCTGTGCCCTCATGGGAGGAGCAGTTTTAATATGTCTTGCACTCAATAACACCACTGACTAGCCATGATTCAAGTAAATCCTCTGGGCGCCCTGGCCATGCCTTCTCCCTAGCCACTACCATTCGCTTTGTGGGCATGTTGTCTGGCTGTGGGCTGTATACTAAGCTGGGCGGTTGTGGACACCTTGCGCCATCACAAATCTGTCTAGGTGCACTTTCTCACATTAGGAACCCTTTGCCCTGGGTTACACAATAGCTCTCATCAGGCAAAAAATGACATAATTCAGAGATAAAACTAGCCCCATGGCCCTTGTAGGAAGCACTAATGAATTCCGTGGATTTTCATTTCCCTTCAAGAGGATGTTTAAAAAACTGGTGGCATTCATTATTGAAGAGGTAGAGAAGAACCTTGCTGATTCTCGCTTTGCAAATCCTCATGTGTTCACACCCCATATTTAATAGCAGAGGGATGTACACGTGTTAGTTTACAGTACTATAAAGCAGCAAAAGTAATCAGAAGTAGGCTACGCTGCTCAAAATAAGTGAACAGACTACAGATTGAATTCTGCTCTGAATTACACAGGTGTAAGTAAAGAGCAACTCCTTTGACTCCATCTCTTGTTTACATGGGGGAAACTCAAAGTTTAATATATTGTGCTACATTTTGTGATGCGGAATGGGAATTTTGCCAGAGTAATTCTTATAAGAGGATGACATGATTAGGCTCAATAATAATTCAAGTGGGGAAAGCCACATTGTTCTGGTCTGCATAGAAGACTGAAAAGAACCCACAAACCTCCAACCTTTTCCCAGATGTATATATTTCTTTCTCTTCCCATAACTCTCATTGGTATTGAAATAATCTCTCACAAAACACACATGAGACCATGAATATAGTTTTGACTATCATCTGACATTCCTCAAGCATTGCTTTAGGCAATGGTCAACCTGTAGTTGCCTGCGGCTAATTTTAGTTTGTTATAGCTGGTTTCTTTTGTTCACTTTACTAATTCATCATGGTGACTGCTCAGTGGTAGGTTGAAAGCTGGCATCTCTGAAAGCTCCAGCTCTTCATTTCTTTTGTTATTATTTATCCTTAGCTATCACTATCACAGTTGCACTACACATGGGAGCTGTTCTGGTCTCCCCTGTGAATTTTAAGATCAATATCAGAATTTTAAATGTACAATATCCATATTCAGCCATTTTAAAAATCAGTCATTTGCTAGGCTTAATTTTGTTTTGCTATAAGTAATATATACTTAATTGCCCATGATGGCCACACTGGACCCATCACAGCCTATATGGGAAAATCCTTATTTAAGCACAAGCAGCTACCTGCACCCACATGAAGCAAAATGACTTTAATAGGGCCCCAACTGCATGGTTCTCCTTGCTGATCAGGGCCTTACAAATCTTTTTAATAGGCAAATTTGGGGCTGTTTTAGTGGATCCAAACTTCCCCTGGCTGCCCTATATATGAACTAAAGTCTATACTCTAAAAATCCTTAAGAAAATATTTTAGTGCACATATACAGGAAGCTGATTTTTTTTCTTTTGTTTTTGAGAAAAATACTATTAGTTGTCAAAATATCCCAGAATATTAATTTTATATTATGAAATCTGTGTGCAAAGTTTTCACTTAAAAAAAGAGGCCACATCTGATGTAGCTCATAGATGTGCTAAATCTGGGGTGATTTGGTTTCTGGTGTAAACCTAAAGCAGGACAGGCTCAAATCTGGTTCTTATCCTGTCTGAATTCCCAAAGTTTGAAGTCTAGTGCAGAAGATTTGGACAAATAGTTCCAGTATCGGTCAATCAGCCTTTTAAAAAAAATCCACTAATTTACAATTCAATCACAGTTGCACAACCACCACACAATAGGGATTACTCAACTCTGTGGCTCAGCAAGGCCCACCAGGAAGACATAGCTGGGCTAGTATTTTCAAGGCACATGGACTGAGGGTATAAAATAAGAGACAATGGCACCATGCAATTACATTTCTCCTCCCCTTACGCTGACAGCAACAAGAACGCTGGGAAGACCCTGACTTGAATTGAGGAGACTGGTCCCAGGCTTAAAGGGAAAGCCTGTGTATTAGGACAGTAATTTACCTGCAACATCCAGTGAGGTGAGAAAAGCTGCTTGATTGAAATACTGCTTAGACTGATAAGGTTTAGGATTTAGACTGCGTGCTTACTTTTTATTTTCTTTGGTAACTTTCTCTGACCTTTTACACCAACCACTTATAATCACTTAAAATCTATTTTTCTCTAGTTAATAACCTTATTTTAATGTTTTATCTTAACCAGTGAGTTTGTCTGAAGTGCCTGGAGAATCTGGTCAGGTTACAAAGGCTGGTGCATGTCCACTTTCCTTGGAAGAAGTGGTGAATTAGTTAATAAACTTACCCTGCTCAAAAAAGGGGCTTAACCTGTGCAAGATGGTATATTCTTGGGGTGCAAGGCTGGGGGTTTGGAAGATTTGCTGGTGTTTCCCTGTGTATAGTTCATGTACCTCTGCATGCTGGTGGCTGAGTGATAACAGTGCCTGGAGGGATTTACTGCTTGTCATTGGCAAAGCATTGTGAGACACAGCCCAGGCTAGAGAGTTAAAGGATACAACGGTACCACAGTTCCAGGTTGTACTCTGAGGGTCCTGCCACACAGTCCTATGGTGTGAATCCAGAATAACTACTTAGAAGTCAGTACAGTCATTCCAGATTTACACTGTTTTGAAATCAAGATAGGCCTTAATACTGTGTATCTGAAACAACTAACTTATTGAATCCCCTTTTTTGTGCTATTCTAATTTAAAGCTACTAGAAATGTTTTTCCTTTAAATTTAAATGTGTTTAAAAAATTAAATAACAGATTTACTGTTATTGAATAACACTGACCGAGATTCAAAACCATTAAAATAAGGGTATGCCTGATACCGCCTTGCTAGCTCCATGGTGTTACTATAATATTTTTGCTTGTTTACCCATGCATCATTTCTTCTTCAACCATTTTTTTCCTTGTTAAAACAAGCTTATCATTAAAAAAATAGAAATAACAGAGTTCTCTCACTGAAAAGTAATACTTTAGAAGAGGGTAACAACAGGGTATAAAAAGAAATTTATGATGACCTCTGTTTTAAAATCAACATAATCACACCAAGGAACAGAAAGTGAATCATCACTTAAATAAAAAAAGGTTCCTTCCACATAAAGAAGGAAAGAATGAAACAAATAATCCCTTTCTATTTGAACCATATGGTATAATATGAATAAGAGTGTAGGAATAGGCATCCTGACAGATTTATGTTTTAAATACACAGGGAAGCTCAGTGTTTTTCAGTGCTAATCAAATTCAGAAGGGACTCAGTTTTGGAAAAATATATCTATCCATAGATATTCCATTTACCATTCCAGTACTAAATGAGACAAGGCCTAGCTTAACCAGTCTGTACTCGGTGCTCTTGCACAGAGTCTCCATCTCAGTGGGGCCTCTGACCACCAGGAAAAAAAAAAATCTGAGCGCCACTGCCACCACATGCACCAGGTCACAGCTCCACTCACTCAGATTTGGCCTGGCTTCCCTATGTAGTGATGGAGAGATGGCTGGGCCAAACCAGAGCAGAACTGCGACCCTGTGTGCCAGACTGCAACCCCACTCTGGTAGTGGTGGGGCCCAATTTTCATGGTGCAAGGTGCCCCAAAATTCTTTAATCTGGCCATGAGTGAGACACATGTTCAAAGATCATTCCTTATTAGACATGAAATAACAGATTCACTTAATATTTGGTATCAATAACAGTAAGCTAGGAAGTCCCCCCCAAAGGAAGAGAACATGTTCACTAATGGTACTATTCACCTTATCTAAGTGATTCAAATCTATCTCTATGGACAAATGCTTCTCACAGCTACATAGGTATAAATTCTGCATAACTCCTGTCTAGTCAATGGAGTTACCTGGGATTGATAACGGTGTAATTGAGAACAAATTTTGACTCTTCATATAATTTGTTTGGTCCCTTCTGGTCCTTTTCAGACACACTTAAGACAGATGGGTTACTTGAGTTATTTTGTTTTGTGTAAATTTCTTCCATTAGTAGGTTTTTTTTGTTTTCTTTTTTCTTTTTGTGGGCCTTCATTTCTAAAATGGGCTGGCTTTAATCTGGTTCTCCAAAGCCATAATTTAAAGGGACCATCTCACCCTTATAACTTCTAAAAATCAGCTCCATACACTTTCTACAGAAAAATTTGTCAGCTCCCCATAGACTACAGAACTTCAAAGCCAACATCTTCAAGTCATCCAGTCACATATGGTTCTGCCTCACTTCTCAATATGCCAAGCCCCAAATGTGGAATGCAATGTGTAACGAAGATCCAGAATGACAGACACAAAATAATGGGGAAAAAATTAAAATGTTGTGGATTCATTCCTTCAGTGTTATTAACTTTTTCTATAAACTCAGTTTCATAATTACTTATATCTGGTGTAAATATTTCTCATAGATTCCAAGGCCAGAAGGGACCATTATGATCATCTAGTCTGACCTCCTGTATAACACAGACCATAAACTTCCCCAAAATAATTCCTAGAGCAGATCTTTCAGAAAAACATTAAGAACATATGACCATAAGAATGGTCATACAGGGTCAGACCAATGGTCCATATAGCCCAGCAGTTCTCAAATTGTGGGTCAGGACCCCAAAGTGGGTTGCGACCCCATTTTAATGGGGCCACCAGGGCTGACATTAGACTTGCCGGGGCCAAAGTCTAAGCCTGAACCCCACTGCCCGGGGTCTGAAACACAAGGGCTTCAACCCTAGGCGGCGGGCTCTGGTTACAGGCCCCCCACTCGGGGCTGAAGCCCTTGGGCTTTGGCTTTGCCCCCTGCCCCTCCAAGCAGCAGGGGTTGGGCTTTAACTTTGCTCTCCCATTCCCACCCCTGGTGGCAGGGCTTGGGTAGATTCTGGCTTTGGTCTCACTTCCTGGGGTCATGTAGTGATTTTTGTTGTCAGAGGGCGTCATGGTGCAGTGAAGTTTTAGAACCCCTGATCTAGCCCATTATCCTGTCTTCTAATGGTGGACAGTTGCTTCAGAGAATGAACAGAACATGGCAATTATTGAGTGTTCCATCCCCATATAGTCCAGTCCCAGCTTCTGGCAGTCAGAGGTTTAGGAAACCCAGAGCATGTGGTTGCATCCCTGATCATCTTGGCTAATAGCCATTGAGGAACCTATTCTCCATAAACATATCTAATTCTTTTTGGAACCCAGTTATAGTTTTGACTTTCACAACATTCCCTGGCAGTGAGTTCCACAGGTTGAGTGTGAATTGAGTACTTCCTTTTGTTTTTTAACAAAAAAACCTGCTGCCTATTAATTTTATTGGGTGAATCCTAGTTTTTGTGTTATATGAAGGGGTAAATAACACTTCCTCCACGCCATTCATAATTTAATTCTCAATCATAGAAGTGTAGGACTGGAAGGGAGCTCAATAGGTCATCTAGTTCAGTTCCCTGTACTCAATGCAGGATTTAGCAATAACTAGACAATTCCTGATAGGTGTTTGTCTAACCAGTTCTTAAAATCCTCCAGTGATGGAGATTCCATAGCCTTCCTAGGCAATTTGTCTCAGTGTTTAAATATTCTGTCAGGAAGTTTTTCCTAATGTCCAACGTTAATCGCCCTTACTGCAATTTAATTGCTTCTTGTCCTATCCTCAGAGGATAAGGAGAACAATTTTTCACTCTCCTCCTTGTAACAACCTTTTATGTACTTGAAAACTGTTATCACGTCCCCCCTCAGTTTTCTCTTTTCCAGACTAAACAAACCCATTTTTTTCAATCTTTCCTCATACGTCATGTTTTCTAGACCTTTAATCATTTTTGTTGCTCTCCTCTAGAATTTCTCCAATGTCTCCACATCTTTCCTGAAATGTGGCACCCAGAACTGGATACAATACTCCAGTTGAGGCTTTACCAGGGTGGAATAGAGTGGAAGAATTACTTCTCATGTCTTGCTTACAACGCTAATACAACCCAGAATGATATTTGCTTTTTTTGCAACAATGTAACACTGTTGACTCATATTTAGCTTATGATACCCTATGATCCCCAGATCCCTTTTCACAGTAGTCCTTCAGAGACAGTCATTTCCCATTTTGTATGTGTGCAATTGATTGTTTTCTTCCTAAGTGGAGTACTTTGGATTTGTCCTTATTGTATTTCATCCTATTTATTTCAGATCATATTTCCAGTTTGTCAAGATGATTTCGAATTTTAATCCTATCCTCCAAAGCACTTGCAACCCCTCCCCCCACCAGCTTGATATCATCCACAAACTTTATAAGTGTACTCTCTATGACATTATCTAAATCATTTCTGAAGATATTGAACAGAACTGGATCCAGGACCAATCCCTGTGGGACCTCACTTGATATGCCCTTCCAGCTTGACTGTGAACCAGTGATAACTTTGTTCTGGGAGCAGTTTTCCAACCAGTTATGGATCCACTTTATAGTAGCTCCATCTAGGCTATAGTTCCCTAGTTTGTTTATGAGAAGGTCATGCAAGACAGGATCAAAAGCCTTATTAAAGTCAAGAAATACCACATCTACCACTTCCTTCTAATCCACAAGGCTTGTTACCATGTCAAAGAAAACTATTAGGTTGGCTGGACATGATTTGTTCTTGACAAATCCATGCTGACAGTTACTTATCACCTTGTTACCTTCTAGGTGTTTGCAAATTGATTGCTTGATTATTTGCTCTATTATCTTTCTGGGTAATGAAGTTGAGGTGACGGGTCTGTAATTCCCTGGGTTGTTCTTATTCCCCTCTTTATAGATTGGCACTATATTTGCCAGTCATATCTCTCCTTAGTTGTCTCTTTTCTAAGATGAACTATTTAATTTCTATTGAGTCTATTTAATTGAGTCTATTTAATTTCTTCTTGTATGGAAATTATTCCATACTCCTAGTAATTTTTGTTGCCCTTCTCTGTACCTTTTCCAATTCTATTATATCTTTTTTGAGATGGTGTGACCAGAATTGGACTCAGTAGTCAAGGTTTGGCCATACCATCAGTTTATATTGTTCCATTATGATATTTTCTGTCTTATTATCTATCCCTTTCCTAATGGTTCCTAACATTCCATTTGCTTTTTTGACTGCTACTTCACATTGACCTGATGTTTTCAGAGAACTATCCACAAGGACTCCAAAAATCTCTTTCTTGAGTGGTAACAACTGATTTAGGCCCCATCATTTTGTATGTATAGTTGGGATTATATTTTTGAATGTTCATTATTATGCACTTTTCAACACTGAATTTCATCCACCATTTTGTTGCCTAGTCACCCAGTTTTGTGAGATTTCTTTATAATTCTTCACAATCAGCTTTGGATTTAACTATCTTGAGTAATATCGTATCATCTGCTAACTTTGTCACCTCACTGTTTATCCCCTTTTCCAGATCATTTATGAATATGTTGAACAGGCCAGGTCCCAGTACAGATCTTTGGGGGACCCCACTATTTACCTCTCCCCCCTGTGAAAACTGACCATTTATTCCTTTATGTCATATATTTTAACCAGTTACTTATCCATGAGAGGACCTTCCCTCTTATCCTATGACTGCTTAGTTTGCATAAGAGCCTTCAGCGTGGGACCTTGCCAAAGGCTTTCTGAAAGTCTAAGTATGCTCTATTCACTGAATCACTCTTGTCCACATGCTGATGACACTCTAATATATTGGTGAGATGATTTTCCTTTACAAAAGTTATGTTGACTCTTCCACATGTATCTGACAATTCTGTTCTTTACTATAGTTTCAACCAATTTGCCTGGTAATGAAGTTAAATTTACTGGCCTGTAATTGCCAGGATTTCCACTAGATCATTTTAAAAACATTAGCTATCCTCCAGTCATTTGGTACAGAGGCTGATTTAAGCAATAGATTACATTCAATCTTGATATTTAAATTGCTAGTGATGGAGAATCCACCACAACGCTTAGTAAATTATTCCAAAGGTAAAAAATTATGCCTTATTTCCAATCTGAATTTGTCTGGCTTCAACTTCCAGCCATGGGAATGTGTTATTCTTTCTCTACTAGTTTCAAGAGTCCATTATCAAATATGTGTTCCCTATGTAGGTACTTATAAACTGTAATCAAGTCACTCCTTAACCATCTCTTTATTATGATAAATAGATTGAGCTCCTAGAGTCTATAACTATAAGGATTGTTTTCTAATCCTTTAATCATTCTCATAGCTCTTCTTTGAACCCTCTCTAGTTATTAACATCCTTCTTTAATTGTGGACACCAGAACTGGACACAGTACTCCAGCAGCAATCACACCAGTGCCAAATACAGAGGTAAAATAACCTCTCTACTCCTGCTTAAGATTCCTCTGTTTATGCATCCAAGGATCACATTAGTCCTTTTGGCCACCGCATCATACTGGAAGTTCATGTTCATCTGATTATCCACCATGACCCCAAAATCTTTTTCAGAGTCACTGCTTCTCAGGATAATTATGACCTACATTCTTTATTCCTAGATATATACATTTACATTTAGCTGTATTACATTGCATATTGATTGCTTGCACCCAGTTTACCAAGAAAATCAAGATTGCTCTATATCAGTGACCTATGCTCTTCATTATTTACCACCCACCAACTTTTGAGGCATCTGCAGACTTGTCAGTGTGGATTATATTTTTTTTCAAGGTCATTTATATATTTCCCTATCTGGCCATATTGTTTTGCCATTTCTTAACTTCTTGTAACTTCTTGAGCTACTTTTTACCTCTCTGTCCTTTATTTTTTGCTGTTTCTTTTTCAGAAGGTGTTTCTGATGAACTGATGTTTGCTTTATCTTATTTTCTTTCTTTCACACAGTACCACATATCCTCACTTAGCCAGATTTTAGGTTTGGTTTTCTAGTTAGTGTAGCATATATGGTATGGTCACACAGAAAGAATCAGGATTTGCCAAATGTTAACTACTTGTGACAGATTAAAGTTTTGTACCATGCAAGATCTGTTTTTCAATTCAATTTGAAAATACTTCTGGAACGTCTTTATCTTCATGCAGGTTAGGTTTGTGTTTTTGTTAAATTTAATCTTCAGTCTTGCCATACCTAAATTATAGTCACTTCTAATGTATGCTCTGATGTCCTGAAGAGTTGATCTAAATTTCCATCCAGTGCATAGTTAGTCAGTCTGATTTCCCCTGACTCCCTCTTGGGAATTCCAAGTTACTTTGTGCATAACTTTGTGTGGAAATAGTGTTCCACCAATTATGATCCCTGATATAAAGGCACAATCTACTATTCTTTCATCGCTCTGATTTTGGGAACCAAGGCCATTTTTGCCCACTGCTTTTTCCTGTATGTTGTTGTCATCCCAAACCTTGGCACTGAAGCCCTCCTTCCTGATTTTTGTTTGTTTGTTTGTAGTTCTAGCTAAATGAAGTGAGATTAAAAATTATTTTAAAAGGGGAGAGTATATTTTTTTTACCCTCACTGAACTCAAAAAGCTCCCAACTTAGCTAGATTTAGCTACTCTTCCATAAGTGTGAGGGAACACAGCTGACCTACGAGAACTTAGCAGGCATTGCTTTTAATTAATTATTTCTTTGATCTCACACACACACACACACACACACACACACAGCCTTTAACAGCACATGCTCATTTATGCAAAACATTTTGGAGGATATCTAGAACTTGGAAAAATGGAGCGTTGTGTAAACTGGGTGGGAGGGTTCTTGATTTTTTATGCAATGATAAAGGGTGGTGTGACTGGTGCAGCATTAACCAGAGTTTTCTTTTAATACATTTTCACTTTATCTAAAAAGTGTTTTCCTTCTACAACTTTAAAAACACTTGCAAGAGAAATTCTGTTTACCACCACCTTAAAGCTGGCAGTTAACATCTGTTTTCTTCAATGCATCTCATGTGAAACCATGAGGTGAAATTAATACGCACAAAGAGAACCAGCCCAAGGCCTATACAGCACACCACTTAAGTCCTATTTAAGCCCTCCGAATAAGAATGAATTTCACTCCTAGTTAGCAGGATTGTTCAACAGATGAAATGCAGCCTTCTGAGCTAAATTCAGATGGTAAATCTTATATCCTCTTCCACTATCTTCCTCATGGGACCCTAAATATTTCCTTTTTTCAGAGGCACAAAACCACTTACCATTCCCATTCCACTCATCACTAGTAAACAACATATATGTAATTTACAACAGTACATATCAAAAATAACACCATTGTATTCAGGAGCATATTCAGTAGTATAACTGAAATTGGAATGAAGTGTTATGTACAGTGAAGTTCACCATACGTTAGGGACTGTTACCATACACCTTACAAAGATAAAATATATTTTTAAGATATATTTTTTTAGAAGTGCTAAATTACAGATCTAAATATTTTTAAACAGCCCATCCAGGTTCCTAATCCACAAAAGGCCTTTTGGGCTATTACAGAAGCCAGCTTGGCTTTTCCCCTGCCACATTTTTCTTCACACTAATCCACAGTAACAGGCAAATAAATTATACATTAAAATTTATGAGTCAAGATTTTTCCTTCCTTTTAACTAATGTGTGTGATTTCCCCTTAAGAAATTCCCTTCTGCCTAAGACATTAAAGCTTTTAAGTAAAGAATAGTTCCACTGTCTATAGGAAAAACAAATGCATTTCCAGGATGATATTTTCTAATATTCTAGCTTTAATATTATATTCAAATTAAAACTCTGCATTAATACAGTACATAACTATATTTAGATCTTGAACACTACAGCAAAATAATGTAATAGGAATAATAATACTTTATGAGAATTTTTTTTCTTGATCACAACAAGACTTTGGCTGGTTTATTCTCTTGTTCAAGCTCAAAAGAAACCAAAGGGCATAAACCTATTAAAACAGCAAATCTTTGAGCCTTGGCAGAAAAAGCAAACTATGGTAAAATCAGCAGCCATTCTGGTTTTGAGTCTAGACAGAGAAACTAGTTTTAGGAAACTGTTGGACATGATCTCTTTGGGGAATGGATTGATTACCCAGATGTGTCATAGTCTTCTAGAAGCTGTCTCTGTTTTTGATCAAAAGTTTGATGCATATAGGAAAAGTCACCAAACCTGGAAATTAGGTTGGATCACAAGACTATGGTTACTAGCTTAGCCAAGGAAAATGCATTGCTTCAAGGCCATAATAGACCTTCTTAAAAATAAATGGAGAATGAAAATGTTATAATTGTGAGCTTGTACTTGCCTAATAAACTGCAAAGATAAGACAAGATAAGATATTGGAGGTTCCTGAAGCCTACTTGCTAACATTTTGTTTACAGTTTGGTGCCAGATAGTGTAGCTATGGTGAGAAGTATGGGACACATAGGAACACTCTTTACAAATATGGTTTCCAAGAACACATGTTAAATGGGATTAACCCTTCATCTCATTTTTAGCCAAGGAAAGATTTAGAGCAGAAGGATTTGGTTTTGGTATTGTCTTCTTCTTCAGCTAAACAAGACCTGTTAAGTACATCTCTCTGCAAAGACAACCAGGAGAAAAAAAATCTATTCAGTTTTATTACTACAAATATATGAGTCTCATTTTTATTACTGCTCCTGCTTCTGTTTGATACTTTCCTACGGTAGCCACGTTGATTTTTTTTTTGTTAAATGTTGGCTGAAACTGGGTAAACTGAGGCCTAGGTAACCATTTGTGGTTCATTATAATAACCACACACATTGTGCAAACAAGTAGTGAGTATTTCAGTTCTGGCTTATGTATAGTAGAAGATAGCATGATGCTAATGTAATTTTCTAGTCATTGTATTACAGAGACAGGTCCAAACTCAAATTCAACCAAAGGTTTACACTAGCTTTTGCAAGCATAAACTGTGGTGAATGCTCCCAACAGTGGGAAGTCTGTCAGAGTAGATTGTGATGGATTATTTTTTTCCCCTGTAATCAATGTGTTCTGTATATGTATATATTTCTGTTGCTTTGACTGCTTTATTTTCCTGAACTGGCAGAACTAGAGGAACCATATTTTAATTTGGAGTATCTGCAAAGCAATTCCACTGAGCTCAATCTGGTATTATTCCTAACAGAGAAGAAACTGAGGGCATAGGATTTTTTTTTCCTCTGGTCACACAACAGATTTTGACTCAGATGTCCTGCTCTCCCTCTCCCACTGATAACAACAGAAGTTTGCAGATTCATAGGTTAGCAAGTTTCTGAGGTATTCACAGGGCACCAGTTACCAAACTATCTATAAGACACCCCCCTCCCCAGTCAATAGCAGGCAGATTCATTCTGTACAGAACAAGAACTGAAAATCTTGGATTCCTAAGAAAATAATTTTTTTCACTACTAAAATTCATCTCCTGTAGAAAAGGAACCTCCATAGTGTTTCACCATTAGAAACAGAGCAAATTTGTGTATGGGGGGAGTGGAATCTAGACAGTAAAATGTTAATCGGCTCTTCCAGTTTTGTAAACCAAGTGACAGTAAAATAAAGTGACTAGAGTGAAATTAGCAAGAAATTATTCAGTGTCTTTAAGAGCTATATTTGCTGTCCTCAAGCCAGCTCTAACCAGAGGACTTGCTCCTTCTGCATTGGAAAAGCCACCACAACATCTAGACTGAGCAAGAGGGTATGGCAAAACAACAAACTGACAGAATACACAAAGATCTGTGTTTATCATCCATGTGTTATCAGCACACTTTTGTATGGGAGTGAGACATGGACCTTATACTCTCATCAGGAAAAGATGCTCATCAGGATTTCATATGCGTTGTCTTTGTCGAATCTTTGCAGTCTCCTGGAGGGACAGAGTCACCAACACTGAGGTGCTCAAACAGGCCAGCATACCCAGCATGTAAACACTCCTCAAACAGAGATGCCTCCTCTGGCTTGGCTATGTGTGCCGGAGGAATGATGTGTGCATCCCAAAGGACATCCTCTATGGGAAACTGGCATCTGGGAAAAGATCCAAAGGATGCCCAAAATTGCATTTCAAGGATGTGTGCAAGCAAGACCTCAAAGAAATGGGCATGGATGTGGACAAATGGGAAGATCACACTCAGGATCACAGCCTTTGGAAACAAGAGCTTAATAAAGGTCTCTGGAGTTACGAGAGGAAACAGTCCAGCTTAGCAGAGGAGAAAAAAGCTCACAGAAGGCAGAGCCCAAAGGGTCAAAACATCACCTTTAAATGTCAGATGTGGCAGAGATTCTCTCTCTCTAAGGGGTCTCTTCAGTTCACGTCTGCCATAAAACCAATTGAGTAAATTCTTTACCTTTCAGGGGCGCATAGCCATGGTCTCTTAAGACTGAAGGATGCCTACTAAACTAAAGGGTGAAATTAGCAAGAAATTGTTCAGTCTCTTTAAGAGCTATATTTGCTGTCCTCAAACCAGCTATAACCAGAGGACTTGCTCCTTTCCAAACCAAGAGACAGTACCAGGAATTAGTTGGGTGATCAGTTTCAGTAACTCCAGATCAGAACAAAATTCTGATGTACGGAAAATAAAATCCAGTTATAGTGTGTTAAAATCTACAGTTAAAGTCTCAGAGTGCAAATACTTTGTGCAGACACTTTTGGTCCTGGCCACTCAGCTCAAAAATGTGCAATTCTCAAGATATATTTGATTTTCCTGTGTTCCACAATGGTCAAAACATGTAAAACTTCTGTTAATCAGAAACAGATATTACTGCTTCCATGGGTACAATAAAAGCTGCACATAGGTTAGATGGATATGCTGGAAGAATGTAAAGGATGGGAAAGTGTGTGTCTTGGCTCAATTCCTGATTATTCTCCAAGGGAGAGATTTAATGGACTCAGATGCTGCTTCAAAGGTAGGAGGTTGACAAGGGGTAGACCTTTTATATTGGAAAAAGCTAACAGCCCAGCTGTAGATGAATCAATAGAGTGAGAGGAGGCTGACTGGAAAAAAGAAATCACCGCACATCTTGCTAGAAAAATTCCAAACTCCATTTTGGAGACTGAGGACATTCAGAAAAGCCTCTGAGATTTTTGGATGCTTAATGTGAACTAAAATTAACCTTCAAAAGTTCCTGGGATCCTCTCATCACTAGTGTTGAAAACAAACATTATCTCTGTCTTAAATTGATACTAATACATGTTAGTTTAGAGGGAAATTAGAAGATTTTTTTTTGTTTGCTTCTTTGGGAACTTGTATATGGGAATTATCAGTGAGTGTGGGAGTAGTCATTCATAAGTTTTTTGTGGCTCTCTTTATACGCTTAATCAAGGTGTCTGATTATAACACTTCCCTTAGCACTATATATATTGTCTCCATTTGGGCACAGCAGGTGCAATTTCACTGATTCAGACTAAATAATAATCATGGTAATTTTCTTGTCAGTATTTGTCCCCAAAGTGGTATTTTTGTATGTATTTTACAATACATGTCTCCAAGCCATGGTTTTAAACTACTAGTCTGAAAGATTTCAGAGTAGCAGCCGTGTTAGTCTGTATTTGCAAAAACAAAAGGAGTACTCTCTCCGGTCACTCGATTACAGACCTGAGGGTGGCTATCCTTCAACAAAAAAACAAAAACAGACTCCAATGAGAGACTGCTGAATTGGAATTAATTTGCAAACTGGATATAATTAACTTAGGCTTGAATAGAGACTGGGAATGGATGAGTCATTACACAAAGTAAAACTATTTCCCCATGTTATTTCTCCCCCCCCACCCCACCCCCCACTGTCCCTCAGATGTTCTTGTTAACTGCTGGAAATAGCCTACCTTGCTTATCGCCATGAAAGGTTTTCCTCCTTTCCCCCCCCGCTGCTGGTGATGGCTCATCTTAAGTGATCACTCTCCTTACAGTGTGTATGATAAAACCCATTGTTTCATGTTCTCTGTGTGTGTATATAAATCTCCCCACTGTATTTTCCACCAAATGCATCCGATGAAGTGAGCTGTAGCTCACAAAAGCTTATGCTCAAATAAATTTGTTAGTCTCTAAGGTGCCACAAGTACTCCTTTTGTTTTAGTCTAAAAGAGGTACTCTCAAATATAAGGTAAAAAAGTCACCAAAAAAAGAGATTTAATAACAGCAATCACTGATTTAGTAGCTCCAAATTGGGAGATGTTAATCAAAAGCTGAGTTAGAGGATAATAATGAGACAGTCTTTGAATGGCATCTAGTGCAGGCGATTCATATAAGCACGTTATGCGTCTCAAACTCTCCTTAAGTTACTCAGCCCATCAAATACCTTATTTAGATATCAGACTATGGATCCTTTATGGTTGTTTCTGTGCCCTAGTGGAAGGTAGGAACTTTCATATGATTCCTCTTTACTCCAGTTGGGCAACTTCTGTACATTTTGGCACAGAGTAATGGGCTTCTCAGGCATTAGTGTAACACTGACAGACCCTGGTTGTCAGCGGATGGGATTGAACCTGGGACCTCTAGAGCTAAATGCATGAGCCTCTGCTGCATGAGCTAAAAGCCACATGGTATGTAGCTAAGACTGTATCAGATTCATTAATCTCTAAGTGGTCTCGGTCCCACTAAAGGGGACAGAGCACCACATCCAGGAGGTGTATGCATTACACCTGCATCCCTCCCTGGGCTCAATTCTAATCCAATAGGGCAGGGGTTCCCAAAGTGTGGTACAGACATTTCTGGGGGGTACACAGGAGAAATTGTGTAATGGTGGATTTTACTTATTTATTTTATTTATTTCTGTATTCTTTGCATATTTTTCTTCTAATTTCATGAACACCGTCCTCGCCATCATATTCACAGTTTCCTTGCTGATCCTCTACTTTATTGCATTTTCATAATAGGCTACTCAGACTAAGCTTTAAAACTCTGTGGGAACTTGTTATATAAAATACAGTAATTAATTTACATCATGATGTACTAATGAGAACAGATATACACAGAGATTCTGATGTACAGAACCCTCACCTCTAATCCCCGTACAACAGGGGTTCAGTTACCCAGCAATTGTCCAGTTAACTGAGCTCATAAAGTAGGAGGGTTTTTTTTCCCGGTTGTATAGGTCACACTATAACTATATCAGCACGTTACAGTGAAATATGGACAGATAGCTAAAGACAGGTAGTGTTAAGAAGAACACACTAAGTATCAGTAGTGAGGAGAGTAGAGGTGCACAGGCAGCTGGTAGATCTGAAAGGAATATGCAATAAGAACAATTTGGGAACCTCAGCAATAGAGCCTATCACAGTACCTCTTTTAGTATCTGCCTGCAGCCCTGTCCCTGGGCTTAGTCCTCAATCAGTCCAACAGGGCCTATCACAATACCCTGGTTATTGCCTCTCCCGGGCTAGCTTTCAAAGTGTTCCTTAGCCCCTCCTGGGCTCATTCAAGTATTCTTCCCTGCTCTGATATGGAGCAGTGCCTCAATGGCTTCCTCCCTGGAGACTCTGCATCTGGTGCCCCAGCTCTCCAGCTGGGACACTGTTTATAGGTCAACCTCCTTCTGGGGAGGTAACAAAGTTCAACAATTACTGACCCTCTTCTTGGTTTTCAGCCCCCTTTCTAGGCTACTCCCTTTCTCAGGGTTTTAACCCCTCTGACTGTGGCTGTGGCAAGGGAGGGGGAATCCGGCCCACCCACTACTCTGGGTCCCAACCCAGGGACTCTATAAGTATCAGCTGCCTGCTGCTTCCCTTTAACTATTTGCTACTTCATTTCCCAGAGCCACTTCCCTTCTTAGCCCCAGTACCTTCCTTGCAGCCTGGCTCCAGCCAGCACTGATCTGTCCAGTGCTGCAGCCATCCAGGAACACTGTCCTTGATCCCCTGACTCCAACCAGCAACTGAACAAGTCCATAGGGCCAGATCTAATGCATCTGAGGATGCTGAGGGAATTGGCTGATGTGATTGCAGACCCATTGGCCATTATCTTTAAAAACTCGTGGCGATTGGGGGAAGTCCTGGATGATTGGAAAAAGGTAAATATAGTGCCCATCTTTAAAAAAGGGAAGAAGGAGAATCCGGGGAACTACAGACCGGTCAGCCTCACCTCAGTCCCTGGAAAAATCATGGAGTGGATCCTCAAGGAATCCATTTTGAAGCACTTGGAGGAGAGGAAAGTGATCAGGAACAGTCAACATGGATTCACCAAGTGCAAGTTATGCCTGATCAACCTGATTGCCTTTTATGATGAGATAACTGGCTCTGTGAATATGGGGAAAGTGGTGGACATGATATATCTTGACTTAAGCAAAGCTTTTGATATAGTGTCTCACAGTATTCTTGTCAGCAAGTTAAAAAAATATGGATTGGATGAATGGACTATAAGGTGGAGAGAAAGCTGGCTAGATTGTCAGGCTCAAAGGGTAGTGATCAATGGCTCAATCTCTAGTTGGGTGCCAGTATCAAGTGGAGAGCCCCAGGGGTCTGTTCTGGGGCTGGTTTTGTTCAACATCTTCATTAATGAGCTGGATGGATTGCACCTCAGCAAGTTTGTGGATGACATTAAATTGGGGGGAGAGATAGATACATTGGAGGGTAGTGATAGGGTCCAGAGTGACCTAGACAAATTGAAGGATTGGGCTAAAAGAAATCTGATGAGGTTCAGCAAGGACAAGTGCAGAGTCCTGCACTTAGGATGGAAAAATCCCATGCACTGCTACAGGCTGGGGACCGACTGGCTAAGCAGCAGTTCTGCAGAAAAGGACCTGGGAATTACAGTGGATGAGAAGCTGGATATGAGTCAAGAGTGTGCCCTTGTTGCCAAGAAGGCTAACGGCATATTGGGCTGTATTAGTAGGAGCATTGCCAGCAGATCAAGGGAAGTGATTATTTCCCTCTATTGTGCATTGGTGAGGCCACATCTGGAGTATTGAATCCAGTTTTAGGCCCCCCACTACAGAAAGGTTGTGGACAAATTGGAGAAAGTCCAGCAGAGAGCAACGAAAATGATTAGGGGGCTGGGACACATGACTTATGAGGAAAGGCTGAGGGAACTGGGCTTATTTAGTTTGCAGAAGACAAGAGTGAGGGGGAATTTGATAGCAACCTTCAACTATCTGAAGGGGGGTTGCAAAGTGGATGGAGCTCAGCTGTTCTAAGTGGTGGCATATGACAGAACAAGGAGCAATGGTCTCAAGTTGCAGTGCGGGAGGTCTAGGTTGGATATTAGGAAACACTATTTCACTAGGAGGGTGGTGAAGCACTGGAATGGGTTATCTAGGGAAGTGGTGGAATCTCTAACCTTAGAGGTTTTTAAGGCCCAGCTTGACAAAGCTCTGGCTGGGATGATTTAGTTGGGTTGGTCCTGCTTTGAGCAGGGGGTTGGACTAGATGACCTCCTGTCGTCTCTTCCAACCCTAATCTATTATTCTAACTGTTCTGTCCAGCAGCTCCTTTTTATATGAGCCTGTTGGTCTCTGATTGGCTGCTTCCCTGCAGCTTCTCTAGGCATCCTGGAGGATTCACCTCTGCTGTCCTTTCCTGGGTGGAATGTGGTAAGACTGCAAGGCCTTTAACCGGGCATCTGTGCCTGGTACACCCCATTACAATACCTTGTAGTGAGACACAGAACACTGAAGGTTCTAGATGTCAAATTTTCTGATACCACAAGAAATCCAAACCAAATAGCTTTTAGCCCAAATTAGAAGCTGTACGTTGGTGTGCCTCAACTTATTGTTTCAGAATAATGTCTCTTTTTCTGTTATAAACTCTGAAGGATGTGAAATGAAAGGCACAAGAAGGAAAAAGAATAGACAGATATAAGCATGTAGCCAGTGTATAACTTTGAAATATTAAAAGAAATTGCCTAAAAAAGAAGAAGTTCTAATGGATAGTAGAGGTTAATAGAGAAATATAATGAATAAAATAAAGATCTGATAGGAAAAGAAATAGAAATTTGTTATACACAGATGCTATTTGCTGGATACCAACAGAAGCAGCAGAGAAACTGAGAGCAGAAATCTGAGATCCCATTTGGTAAGTGTCCAATAGAAAAAAGGGGGTTGCCCCCTCCAACAAACCCTGAAAACAGAGTGCAAAACTGAAGTCACCACATGTGAACAGTCAGAGATGACAGAACTCACAAAAAAAGAAGCTGTATAATCCAGAAGCGGAACAGGACACTTAGACCAGCATCATAGACAGCACTTGCCTCTCGGCCAGAGTTACCAGGATTAAGAAGTGGTGAGACTCCATTACAGAGACTCTTTGTGTTCCTTTCTTCTTTAATATGAGTAACTGAAAAGTTACCTTGTTGAGTCTACACTCTTTTCTGCTGGGACCTCAAGGAACCATATTTTGGAATTTTAACTAAGTAACATTGTCAGCATGTTTCTTCTTTGTAAGTCCAAGTAAATTGACCTAAGAAAGACAAATAGTAACTTTAAACAGTTACTTCTGATGTTTTAAAATAGGTCTTATCAAGCCATACTCTAGAAATAGTGGAGATTACATTTATAAATGCCTTCAGACAAAGTGCATCATCACTTGTTGGATGAATGCTTTCAGGGTGATAAATGTATTAGAAATACTAAAGTATCGATAACTGATTTTATAAGTAAATGGTAATAAGAAATCTTGGTGATTTGTATGGTTCTATAGTATACCTGCTTGATCTCAATGCTGTTTATGTCAACTGTTTGCAAGACAGTATGTTGTATTCAGTACCATCCTAGAACCTCTGATATCGGAACTCTATCTATACAAGTATTGATTATACACAGAAGTGGTTCTTGATAAATTAATAAAGTTGTTGCTTGGTTAAGAATAACTAAGTGTCCTGATTTGAAAAGTACTGTCCAGGTAAAAGTAGAACCGAGAAGAACCTAGTATTAAAATTAATGAGCTAATGCTCCCTGGATTCAATGAAAAGGGGTTATCTTAATTAAATTCTATCAGTGTCTATACTTTGTGCCATTGCCAAATCTAATTTGTTTGATTTCAGCTTTAAAATCTAACTGGCAGCTTTGCAAATTCATAAATTGCCCACCACACTTGCTTACAATTTTCTAAATGTATTTGCACTGATACATCTCCATGGACTACTCAGTGGTGCATAGTTGCTCTAGGAGTTTGAAAATAAATATTAAATAATAAAGTTATAAATCAATTAAAAGTTTGTATAACAAATTCATGGCTGCATGCAGAGACACTATGAGGCTGTCATAAGCATAGAACCGAGAACCTTCAGCAGTAAAATGCACAAATACCTACCTTCTTTTTCTAATTCCATGCAAAGCATAAGGCCTTCACCACTGCCTTTAATCTTTGCTTGTCTCTTGCTGCAGTCTTAACTTCATGATATTTACTTCATGAATTTAACTTCTGATAGCTTTCAATTCAGTTTCCATTGTCCATTTCCATGTTATCTTTGGTCTAGCTTGTCGCCTCTTGCCCTGGAGGTTCCAGTCCAATGCCCATCTTGTTATATTATTCAGGTCTTTCCTCCACATATGTTCTAGCCATCTCCATTTTTGTTCCATGATTTTCTGTCCTATCTGTTTCTGTTTCATCCTTTTCCAGAGTTTTTTGTTTGTGATTTTTTTTGAACATCTGATATTGAGGATTTGTTTCAGTCCTCAGCTGCTGAGGCAGCTGTTTATGAAAAGCTGGAGATTAGATAGCAAAGTCCTAATTAGTCTCCATGTTTCAGTTTTCAGACTGACTTTACAATGGTGTTAAATATTCAAAGTTTAGTTTGGAGGAAAAGATTTCTGTTTCTTCAGATCAGCTTTACCGTTACAAAGGCATGTCTGGCTTTTACTATTCTGGCTTTAAAGTCTTCATTGGTTCCATCTGTTGTCTTTACAGTGCTGCCAAGATATGTGACATATCAGATCTCTTTCATGTCATTCCCAGAAAATGTTATTGGTGTTTCCTGTTGTGTGTTTGTTCTCATGGTTTTAGTTTTCTTGTTATTGATTTTCAACCCTACTAATTGTGCATAGGCCTGGAGATCATTTGTTTTGGCTTGTATGTTGCTATTGATATGGAAGAGCAAGTTGTTCTGTGGTCTTTCTCATTACCCAATCCACTACCAGTAAAAATATCATGGGTGACATAAGAATACTTTTTGATTGCCAACAAATCCCAATGGGGCCAAATTCTCTTCTTAGTTATATTAGTTCAACTGCACTGCAATCAGCATATTTTATAAACTTTTTCAAACCTATAAAATAGCATAACCGGCTCTTAAAATCTCAGGCTACACAGCGTTTTGCCCGTTCCTATCAAAGTTGCCATCTTTGATCTTTCAAAAGGCAATGGGAATGGGGTAACATAAGGGGATGAGGTTGAATAGTTGATTAGACTAAATTACTTTCCAGCAATATTAATTATGGGTCAAATCCTGCTTCAACTGTTCAAGGTTTTAAGGGATGCAATTAACTCCCTCTCACATATAAATTTGCTCTGCACCAGACTGAATGAAAATAGTCGAAGAGGCATGGAAGAGACTTTTTCAGTTGGCAGGAAGTTTCCCCTCACAAGCATCTAGCCCCAAACAGCCCCCCCGGCTCATCAGGATCTACTTCTGCTCTCCTTTCATAAAGTAGCCTGGCAGATCTTCCTGCCTCTTATGATAGGACTTAATTTTTCTGTATTTGCGGCACTACTAAAAAGGAAAATTGTTGTAAAGGGCATTGCATTTTGATGCTTGAACCCTTTAAGGTTTTTCACCTATGTACATATGCCGTATTTCAGACACACCATACTTTTTAGGTAAACCTTATTTAAATGAATATTAGCAACTGATTTTACTCCTGCATGACATACATATGCATATGTAATTTATTATCCCAGTGGTGATAAATAACATGAGCAAATCACTAATTTAGGGCCTATCCTGCAATACCTTATTCATATGAGCACTATAGTCCTTGAGTTAGGACTAGTCGCATGGCTAAGGGCTTCCAGGATTAGGCCCTTAATTTTCTGATGGACAATCAAAGTTCCTTGTTATGACAGCCAATCATACATTCACCAGCTTTCCTTTTAACTGTAACCGGTGTTAATTAGCAGCATAGCAGGTGACCTCCTGCTGCAGTTCCACATTCTGGCAGTCCAGCTATGCATGAGGAGTAGACAAGATGTTTCTGCAGTGGAAAGCAGCTCAGTTACAGCGGTAAGTCTGCTGCAGACCATTACACAGCCATGTGACCAGGCCTGGTCAGATGAACCAACCAGAAACAGTAAGTGCAAAAGAGATTAACCATTTTCTTTTTACCTTTTCTTTGCAGTGAACATGCTCTATTTCCACAATCTCCCACTGCCAACAAATGGCATTGTCAATCAAGCTAAGTACTGTGTATCTTAAATGAGGAGAGAAAAATAATGTTTTGGGGATCATTGTAATTATCCAGTCTCTTATCATATTATTAGTTGTCTGAGCCATCCAACCTAAGCAAACAATAACTTCTAATGAAGGCCATCTTTAAAATCAGCATTGGCATCCAAACTCAAAAATACTTGAAGCAATCAGGGCTTGTCTATTCTTGGAAATTTATCAAAATAGCTATGCCAAAAATATTGCACAATAAATCCACATGTGGACACTCAGTTTGGAATGAGAGTGCCTTTTTCAGATTTATTTTAATCCACTTCCAAAATGTACAGGATTAAGCTATTACTTCCAGAATAATTATTCTGAGTTAGCTGTTTCAGTAAATATCCAAACATAGATGAACCCTGAATGACAGAAAGAGCCTTCTTTCTCTTTCTCTTTCTCTTTCTCTTTCTCCCCTGCTACTGAACACAAATTTTCAGATTATTAGTTTTGTTTCAGATTTCTTCCTCACAGTTAGTTAAATTATTTGTCGTTCAAGTAACTTCATTTCCTTCTGTCTTTAAATTACTTGAACTCTTGTGTATCTCCAGTGGACACATACATTTTACCAATCTGCAGCTGGAATCCTGTATCAAAACAGACATTTGTGACTAATCAAGGAGTAACTGAACCTGAATCCTCTGCTTTGTGACTAACCCTAATGTGTCTCTCTGGTACAGATAAACTATCAATCATGTTTATAAAATCTTTGCTGTTTCCTGTGACCTGCTAAAATTATTGTTCAGGATATTGCTGAAGTGCACTAAATACACACCTCTCCTGAGAAATAAAGCCACAGCACTTCTCATTAAAAGCAAAATTTTGATTTGTTAATTAAATACTGTCATCTTAATTAGAATATCATTGGCATTATTATCCTGTTGCTCTATAATCTGTTCCCAGGAAATATTTTAAATGTAAACCAAGGCCTAATAATAACAGAGTCCCCAGGGAACAACCAAATCAATGCAAGATGTAGGCATAATCCATCTATTTCTACAAATGTGAGTCTACGTGTTGTTTATTAACTGCTTCCAGTTCTTTTTATGGTTAACTTATTTCATATTTGAAAAATCAAATCATATCATTATCATCAAGTTAAAAGTGAGCTTGATCTGGAAGTATTGTACAAACTAATGTGAGCAAAACCAGTTTAGAAAATGTCATCAAGAAATGTCTAACTGACAATGTAATGTAACATGTGTCAGCGAGATCAGTCTAGGAAGCATTTGCAGTTCCATGCAAAAAGCTTGTTTAATTGAAAAGTACACTTAAAAAACTCAGTTTTGTTTAAGACAGATATCGTTCTCATTTTAAAATATGTGATGGATACTTGGGATTGGAGTTGTGTTAAATATTTTAACAAAGAATATAGTCGTTTTTGCTGCTCATGAAATATGCTTTTTATTAATTTAATAACAGGTTTCAGAGTAGCAGCCGTGTTAGTCTGTATTCGCAAAAAAGAAAAGGAGTACTTGTGGCACCTTAGAGACTAAGAAATTTATTTGAGCATAAGCTTTCGTTCATCCAATGAAGTGAGCTATAGCTCATGAAAGCTTATGCTCAAATACATTTGTTAGTCTCTAAGGTGCCACAAGTACTCCTTTTCTTTTTTATTAATTTGGTATTCAAAATTGCTCAGCACTTTAAGCCAATACATTTCAGTCTATAATGCTTCATGTTATTTGCTTCCAATAGGTGTTTAGCTATTCACTATTCATATTGAAAGTTTGGGTAGAATTCACATGGTGGTATTTCTGATCTTTCATTACATATAGAAAGGAAGAGGTATGTCAGAGAGATTTTAAGATGATGGGATGAACTCTTTTGGAATGAACCTACAATACACATTCACACACCTGATTATCAACAAGGCTTTTGCTTTCTGTGAACATTCTTCCTGCAGTCAAAAAAAATCACTTGTATGAATGTTCAAAGAAAACAAATGTCACAAAGTAAATTTGTGATTTCATGATTTTCTTTCAGAATGTTTTCAGCTATACTTTGGTTACCTAGCATGCTTGGGAACAGTGGATGGGACACAGCAAAGAGGAAAAAGAAATAAATGAAAGCTGCTTGACAAAGTAAGAAAAGCTTTGAGTATCCAAGTTATAGGAAATTTGTGATTCTGTGTTCCAATAGGCAAAAAGTCACTATTTGGGTGTTAAGGCCAGGCATAACTTATTATTTACCATATCATAATAATAGCATAACTATAGCCAAACCAAAAATCATTACTGCCTTAATCTTGTCTGTGCCTGGCCTTGTGATAAGATAATGGCCCTTATATCTATTAATATTCCACTGGAAGACTTTCCTCTGATTTTGCAATCAACCATAGGTTAAAGATCACCCCTAAAATTAGTAAGTTTATGCTTAAGTTTATGCCTGTAAGTTTATGTTGAAAAAGTGTTTCTGATAGAATTTGCATTATGCTTCTCCCTTATTTTTGATGTGAAGGGAAAATGAAAGGGACCAATGTTACACCCTTTAGGAATCCCTCTAGGTCCATCAAGTCAGAGTTATGTCTGCACTAAAACAACTTTGACCTATAGTACTCACCTTTTCCCACATGAACAATTTGGTGATCCATGTACCTTCCATAAACATTCTCACTTGCCCCAAGAACCCTTTCATGTGCATTGAAAGGATAAAGCAATGAGAACTTCATATTTGCATGACTACCTTAAAATAAGGATTATTTATCCAGATGGGAAACATCTAATGTAAAAACCTAAAAGTTCACCTGAGTTTTGATTAGATAGGTCTTCTGTCACTCTCTGGGAGAATGTATATAGCATTAGCGCCCAACTATGGAGAATGGACAGCCCTAAAGCAATTTAACATGCTATGATGGTCTATACTATTATGTTCACCTCTTTTACAAGACTATGACAAATTTTGTAAAAAGTATGCCTTGAGAGATATCATTTGAAATGTCATAACCTGCTGAACATTATTGTCCTGGTAAAATATGTGTATCAAATTATGAGATTCTATTATGTATCATTGCTGTGACATGCTCCAAGTTTAAGAAAACCAGACACAAAGCAGTTTCTCAGGAACAGAGGACAGACCAACCCCAAGCAGGTGTTAAAGAGCTATCACCTGCTTAAGCAACCATTCTCCTCTGGGGGCGGAGTGTAAATAAGAAATGTGCATTCCCTCACAATGACAGTTCAAATCTTATGTCCACAATAGACTGTGTGTGACCATGATTCAGCAAGGATGTTTCTAGCACAAGAATTTGAATAATAAAAAGGGAGGCAAACACTTGACTTCACTCCTCTTCCATCTCTTCACTCATGACATCAAAGAATACCTGAAGAACATTGAATTAAGCTGGAGGGGTCCCAGGCTGAAAGGAGACCCAGCCTGTGAAATTTACTGCAGTGTATGGTGAAGAAAACTTTTGCTTTGAATTCTGTTAGTTTGTTAAGTTTGCCATTAGCTTGTGTTTTATCTTTTATTTCTTTTGTCATCAATCCTGACTTTTATGCATAATTACTTAAAATCTATCTTTCTGTAGTTAATCGAATTTAGGACTTATACGAGCACATACACAGCTCCTGTCACGTTTGCTCTCCTCCTTCAGTTGTTACTAGACACTGAAAGTAACTATCAGAAGTCAAGAGCACTGATTTGTCTACCACAACCAATCTGTATTGAACTCTGAAGAAGAATAAAAGCACTGATTGGGCAATAAAGAGGAATCCAATTTATACTACAGCTCATGGCAAGAGGGGGGTTCGTGATCTGGTCTCAGTATGGAACATCTGGAAGCAAAACATTTTGACTTCTCAAATCTAAGGGATAAATCCTTTAGAAAATCAGGAGAAAAAATGATTCATTAAAATGGATGTCAAGAAGCTAAGTATTCTGATTGCCTTCTAGCCAACTCTATTCTGGGTACTGTGTTCACCTGGAGCTTTTGCCTCATGTCCAAGCTGCTTAACTAAAGTTGCCGGAGTCACTTGAGAAGATTTCAAAGTATAGCACTTTCTAAGTAGTATTTATACGCATGGAATCAGCATCCAACCCTTGGGCATTTCCTTTCCCTCAGGCTATGATAATAAATCTTTCAATGCATTTCAGATTGCTACCCAGCATAGAGGAATGTTATGATTTTTTAATCATTCTGGAACTGGATAAATGAGGTTGCATGCAGAACTTACATTTACTCTGCTTCCTTTGTTGTTGTTAAGGCAGGTGTAGGGGAAAATATGGGAGGGGATTGACAATGAGCACATGGGACAAAAATATATTTACTGAGTTAGGTATGAGAGTTGCTTGGACATACTGGCTAAATGCATCAGAGTTGCAGTGAATACTCAATATGAAAATAGAGCATGTAGGAGTTAAAACACCAGAAGAAAGACTAGTGGTCCATCTTGGCTAGTAACCTGTTTCCAACGGATTCCTGGGGCTTAATTTAGACCCAGTTCTGCTTTCTAAGATGATCTGATTAAAAACATATTGCCAATATAAAAGGAGGGGAGTTCTGCTGCAAAAAGCAGAATGATCTATAAAATCAGCCATGTTCCAAAAAGAGCTAGCCACTTAAATGGCCATCTTAAACAGCTGGGTCTCCCTCCACCCTGCAGTAACTGGGAGAGATTGACCATCATGCTCTGGCTGTTTTGCACTGCTCCAGTAACAAGGCAGACATAAACCTGGCTGAACTCACCAGTTAAGGTGGTATGCTTTGTGTCAACTGGCGCATACTCTGAATTTGGCCCATAAATTATATGATATAATCTGAAGTGCTGAAATCAGGCATCTCAATTCCATGGTGCTTCTCTTCCTCCCTGGATCCCACACAAGTAGCCAGTTCACAGCAGACAGCTTAGTGCTACACCATCTGCTGTTTAATGATTTATATCTCAAGTAACCTGCATTAATTTCCCCATGTCTGCAAAAGGAAGGAAGGAAG
The DNA here is from genome assembly GCF_009764565.3 of Dermochelys coriacea. NCBI lineage: Eukaryota > Metazoa > Chordata > Testudines > Dermochelyidae > Dermochelys > Dermochelys coriacea. The sequence goes on along the minus strand of NC_050069.1, from coordinate 249,763,784 downwards.
GGGGGAAGGTTGGTCCCATGATTCTGAACCACAGTTGGTTTAGCTGCAGCCACGTACAAAGGGCCCATGAACACACATCCATCAAAATGACTCAGTACCACTTATTCCAGGGATATGCTAAGGATTTAGTGTCTTTAGGAGGACAAAATCAACAATCTCTAATAAATAGGTCCCTCCCATTTGAGAGAAAGCACAAAATCAGAACCAGTAAGAGACGCAGCCCATGCACATGACAAACTCAAAGAGAATGGATCCACTGGGCTGAAACCCTGCATACTGGGTCCAGTGGGCTGCAGTCCTTCCCACAGCCCGGTACAATGGCAATAGCTAAGCTATGCAACCACCTAGGATGGTTGGGGCTGACAATTCTGTTGCTCAGCCCCATGCCCCACTTATGCAAAGCAAATCCCTTTTGTGTCCATGCCACCTCCATTGCCCAGGATTTGGTCCCTCGGAACAATAAGCTGCACTATCAAACTTACTCCAAAATAGTTCAAAGCTCAATATAGTTCTCATAACTAGGGATGGCAATATTTATTGCAATGGGACATGGTAGCCAGACAGTCATTAGTCATTTTTAATCAGAATGCTTTACATCAGGCACATCTGTTGTAATTCACCTGCTTCCATCATAGTATCTAAAGTCCCTTGGTGAGACCTGAGCACTGAAGTTCCCACCGTTTTCCATGCCAGTCAACAGAAGATATTGCTCTGAATCAATGGTAGCTGTAAAGTGGATGAGATATGCAGGAGTGAAATTAAGTTAGAGGACTTACCGGTACGCCGGAGTCCTGAGCAGAGGGCGTGGCCTCAACCAGAAGAGGCGTGGCCTTAACCGGAAGAGGCAGGGCCTTAAATCCCCAGGCCCTTTAAATCTTGATTTAAAGGGCCAGGGCTCCAGCTGCAGTAGTGGTGGCTGGGAGACCGGGGCCCTTTAAATCACCCCTAAGCTACTAGCTGCAGCTGCAGAGGTGCCTGGGAATCCCGGGGCTCGGGGGCAATTTAAAGGGACCAGGGCTCCAGCTGCCACTACCGCAGCAGAGCCCCGGGCCCTTTAAATCACTGAGGAGCCCTGGGGGCTCCTGGTTGCCACTGCTACCCCAGGAGCAAGGCTCTGAGCCCAGGGCTCTGGGCTCTGGCAGAGCTTTAAAGGGCCTGGGGCTCCACTGTGGTTGCGGCTGCCAGAGCCCCGAGCCCTTTAAATCCCCACCTGAGCCCTGCTTCCAGAGCCCTGAGGTAGTGATGGCCGGGCTCCATCGGGGATTTAAAGAGCCCCAGGGCTCCAGCCGCTGCTACTGCCCCGGTCCTTTAAATCCACTTCGGAGACCCCCCCACCCCTACCCCAGGGCTTCGGCAGCAGGGCTCTGGTGGGGATTTAAAGGCCCAGGGTGGTAACAGCGGCTGGAGCTCTGGGGCCCTTTAAATCCCCACCAGAGCCCCACCACAGCTACCCCAGGACCCGGGCAGCAGGGCTCAGGTGGGGATTTAAAGGGCTTGGGGCTCCAGCAGCCACTACCGCCCCAGCCCTTTAAATCCCCTCCGGAGCTCCGCTGCCACTACCCCAGGACTTCGGCTGCAGGGCTCAGGCAGAGATTTAAAGGGCCCCGGGGCAGTAGCAGTGGCTGGAGCTCTGGGGCCCTTTAAATCCCCACCAGAGCCCTGCCACCGCTACCCCAGGACTCGGGCAGCAGGGCTCAGGCTGGGATTTAAAGGGCTGGGGTGGTAGCAGTGGCTGGAGCTCCAGGCCCCTTTAAATCCCCACCGCAGCCCCGCTGCCGCTACCCCACGGCTTTAAATTGCTCTCTGGGAAAGCCGGTCCTGGTACGGCACACCGGCTCTTACCAGTACACCGTACCGGGGCATACCGGCTTACTTTAACCTCTGGAGATATGTTAATCATAGAATCATAGAATCATAGAATATCAGGGTTGGAAGGGACCCCAGAAGGTCATCTAGTCCAACCCCCTGCTCAAAGCAGGACCAAGTCCCAGTTAAATCATCCCAGCTAGGGCTTTGTCAAGCCTGACCTTAAAAACCTCTAAGGAAGGAGATTCTACCACCTCCCTAGGTAACGCATTCCAGTGTTTCACCACCCTCTTAGTGAAAAAGTTTTTCCTAATATCCAATCTAAACCTCCCCCATTGCAACTTGAGACCATTACTCCTCGTTCTGTCATCTGCTACCATTGAGAACAGTCTAGAGCCATCCTCTTTGAAACCCCCTTTCAGGTAGTTGAAAGCAGCTATCAAATCCCCCCTCATTCTTCTCTTCTGCAGACTAAACAATCCCAGCTCCCTCAGCCTCTCCTCATAAGTCATGTGCTCTAGACCCCTAATCATTTTCGTTGCCCTTCGTTGTACTCTTTCCAATTTATCCACATCCTTCCTGTAGTGTGGGGCCCAAAACTGGACACAGTACTCCAGATGAGGCCTCACCAGTGTCGAATAGAGGGGAACGATCACGTCCCTCGATCTGCTCGCTATGCCCCTACTTATACAACCCAAAATGCCATTGGCCTTCTTGGCAACAAGGGCACACTGCTGACTCATATCCAGCTTCTCGTCCACTGTCACCCCTAGGTCCTAGGTTAACATTGGGTCTGATTCTCCTCATGCTCACACCTGTTTTATGCCAGTGGAACACCATTGCCTTCAATGGAGTTACTGCTGAATTACACAGTTGTAAGTGAGCAAAGAAGCAAGGGTGTTAGTTTCATGAAATAAACAATATTTGGGCTCATAGTCTGAAAAAGCATTTCTATGAATAAATGGGGAATAAAAATACATGTAGCGCATATTTTACCTTTTAACCAGATACTTTGTACTGTATGTAACTTCCTGAACAGAATGTGTTTGTATAACTCTGAAATTTGAACATGAGCCCATGATTATTACTTGTTGTCCAAAGGAGAAAACGTGAAAATTCACTGAGGCCCAATTCAGGGTGTTGTATTTCTCAAGACCCTATTATTGCAGGATCTCCACCTTCATTTCGAGAGACTTTATGCAAATAGAAACCACAGGAGCCACACAGAATTAAAAACAAAAAATGCATCAGCCCCTATGTAGATGCATGATATATGCATGGGAGCCAGGATGCTAGAAAGCTTCATCCTGTATATTGCAACACCAAAATGCACTGCAGCAGGAAACTACATTACCTGGTCAGTAGTCTGCAAAACATTCTACAGCACAGCTGGTCAGACAAATCTTTTCCTGCTTAGACACTTAGGCCTGGTCTACACTACGAGTTTATGTCGGATTTAGCAACATTACATCGAATTAACCCTGCACCCGTGCACACAACAAAGCCATTTTTTTGACATAAAGGGCTCTTAAAACCGATTTCTGTACTCCTCCCCAATGAGGGGATTAGCACTGAAATTGACATCACTGTTTAAAATTAGGGTTAGTGTGGAGGCAATTTGAAGGTATTGGCCTCCGGGAGCTAACCCACAGTGCACCATTGTGACCGCTCTGGACAACACTCTGAACTCAGATGCACTGGCCAGGTGTACAGGAAAAGCCCCGGGAACTTTTGAATCTCATTCCCTGTTTGGCCAGGCGAGCTCATCAGCACACGTGACCATGCAGAGCTCATCAGCACAGGTGACCATACAGTCCCAGAATTGAAAAAAAGCTCCAGCATGGACCAAACGGGAGGTACTGTATCTGATTGCTGTATGGGGAGAGGAATCCATGCTATCAGAACTACGTTCCAAAAGACGAAATGCCAAAACATTTCAAAAAATCTCTGAGGCCATGAGGGTCAGAGGCTACAGCAGGGATGCAACACAGTGCCGCATGAAACTTAAGAAGCTCAGAAAGCGTACCAGAAAACCAAAGAATCAAACGGACGCTCCTAGACATGCCACTTCTATGCTGAACTGCATGCAGTTCTAGGGAGGGCCGCCACCACTACCCCACCCCTGTCCGTGGACTCCGATGATGGGGTACTCTCCACCATGCCTGAGGATTTTGCGGATGGGGAAGATGAGGAGGAGGAGGACGAGCTTGAGGAGAGCACACAGCACATCATTCTCCCCGACAGCCAGGATCTTTTTCTCACCCTAACTGAAATACCCTCCCAACCCAACCAAGCCAGAGAAGGGACCTCTGGTGAGTGTACCTTTTTAAATATAATACACATTATAAAAGCAAGTGTTTTTTAATGATTAAGTAGCCTTGAGGACTTGGGATGCATTCGTAGCCAGTACAGCTACTGGAAAAGTCTGCTAACGTGTCTGGGGATAGAGCAGAAATCCTCTAGGGACATCTCCATGATGTACCTCCCAAAGCCTATGCAAAAGGTTTCTGGGGAGGGCAGCCTTATTCTGTCCTCCATGGTAGGACACTTTACCACGGCAGGCCAGCAGCACGTAGTCTGGAATCATTTTATAACAAAGCATGGCAGCATATGGTCCCGGTGTTTGCTGGCATTCAAACAACATCCATTCTTTATCTCTCTGTGTTATCTTCAGGAGAGTGATATCATTCATGGTAACCTGGTTGAAATAGGGGAATTTAATTAAGGGGACATTCAGAGGTGGCCATTCCTACTTGGCTGTTTGTGCCTGAAAAAAAATCCTCCCTTCAGTTAGCCACGCGGTGGTGGGGGAACGGGGACATTGGGGCTGAGCTGTTTGCATTTGGCTAGCAGGATCTTCCCTGATACCAGCCATGCAGTCGGGGGAGGGATAAAGCGATCATCCCAGAGAATTGGATGTGGGGAGGGGAGTTAATTTGGTTTCTGCTGCTGCATGTTAACAGGAAAACTGCAGCAATAAATGGCCAACTCAACGTACTTTGCTTGGTATGGGAGAGGAGGGCGCTGCTGTTATGAAGGTTGCAGAAGCTGAAAGACTATGGCTTACCATGGCTGCCTGCAAGCCAAATTCTGTTGCCCGGCACTCCAGGTACCCAACCACTTCAGTGGACAGCCCAAGCAACAGAAGGCTGTCATTCAAGAAGTTTTACAGTGGCCTTTTCCTTCCCTCCTACCCTCCTCCCAAACCCAACCTGGGCTACCTTGTGAGTTATCTTCCTATTTTTATAATCAATTAATAAAGAATAAATGTTTTTTAAACAATAGTGACTTTATTTCCTTTGCAAGCAAGCTGTGATCGGGGGGTGGGGTGGCTTACAGGGAATTTAGAGGCAACTAAGGGGGTAGGTTTTCATCAAGGAGAAAGAAAAGGAGTACTTGTGGCACCTTAGAGACTAACAAATTTATTAGAGCATAAGCTTCCGTGAGCTACTCACGAAAGCTTATGCTCTAATAAATTTGTTAGTCTCTAAGGTGCCACAAGTACTCCTTTTCTTTTTGCGAATACAGACTAACACGGCTGCTACTCTGAAACCTGTGATCAAGGAGAAACAAACAGAAGTGTCACACAGTAACCTGGCCAGTCATGAAACTGGTTTTCAAAGCTTTTCTGATGTGCAGCGCTTCCTGATGTGCTTTTCTAACCACCCTGGCATCTGGCTGCGCGTATTCAGTGGCCAGGTGATTTGCATCAACCTCCCACCCCACCATAAATGACTCCCCCTTACTCTCACAGAGATTGTGGAACACACATCAAGCAGCAATAACAATGGGAATATTGGTTTCGCTGAGGTCTGACCAAGGCAGTAAACTGCACCGGTGACCCTTTAAACATCCAAATGCACACTTTACCACCATTCTGCACTTGCTCAGCCTATAGTTGAACAGCTCCTTACTACTGTCCAGGATGCCTGTGTACGGCTTCATGAGCCAGGACATTAAGGGGTAGGCTGGGTCCCCAAGGATAACTTTAGGCATTTTGAGAGGTTTCAGAGTAGCAGCCGTGTTAGTCTGTATCCACAAAAAGAAAAGGAGTACTTGTGGCACCTTAGAGACTAAATAAATTTGTTAGTCTCTAAGATGCCACAATTAATCCTTTTCTTTTTATAGGCATTTCAACATCCCCAACAGTTATTTTCTGGTCTGGGAAGTAAATCCCTTCCTGCAGCTGTTTAAACAGACCAGAGTTCCTGAAGACGCGAGCATCATGAACCTTTCCCAGCCATCCCACGTTGATGCTGCTGAAATGTCCCTTGTGATCCACCAGTGCTTGCAGCACCATTGCAGTTTATGTACTGGCTGCCCTGGTGGTCCGGTCCCAAGATAGGGATATGCATTCCGTCTATAGCCCCACCACAGTTAGGGAATCCCAATGCAGCAAAGCCATCTAGTATGACCTGCACATTTCCTAGACTCATTACCTTTGATAGCAGCAGCTCAATGATTGTGTTGGCTACTTGCATCACAGCAGCCCCCACAGTAGATTTTCCCACTCCAAATTGATTACCAACTGACTGGTAGCTGTCTGGCGTTGCAGGCTTCCACAGGGCTATTACCAGTCACTTGTGAACTGTGAGGGCTGCGCTCATCTTGGTATTCTTGTGCTTCAGGGCAGGAGAAAGCAAGTCACATAGTTCCATAAAAGTGCCCTTACGCATGCGAAAGTTTCAGAGCCACTGGGAATCATCCCAAACCTGCAATACTATGTGGTCCCACCACTCTGTGCTTGTTTCTCGGGCCCCAAATCAGCATTCCACGGCATGAGCCTGCCCCTGTAACACCATGATCTCCAAATTGCTGAGGACCATGGTTTTAGAGAATTCTGTGTTCATGTCCTCATCACCACACTGCCGTCGTCTCCTCACCTAGTTTCTCAAGTGCTAGTTCTGCATAAACTGCACGATAATGCGTGAGGTGTTTACAATGGTCCTAATTGCTGCGGTGAGCTGAATAGGCTCCATGTTTGCTGTGCTATGGCATCTGCTCAGGCAATCCAGGGAAAAGGGCGCAAAACGATTGTCTGCTGTTGCTCTAACTGAGGGAGGGGAAACTGAAACATGGCTTACAGGGTTGGCTTACAGGGAATTAAAGTCAACAAAGGGGGTGGCTTTGCATCAAGGAGAAACAGAATGGCCCCCTCAAGGATAGAACTCAAAACCCTGGGTTTAGCAGGCCATTGATTTCATGGAGGGAGGGAGGAGAAAATGAATACAAAACAAATCTGGTCTATTTCTTGTTTTGATCCACTTCATCTATCTTTATACATCTTGCTGGAAGCAGACTGTGCAGTACAACTGCTGGGCATCGTCATGTCCTGAGTGCTCAGCAGAAGACAGTGCAGTATGACTGCTGGCCATCATCGTCTCCTGGCTGCTCATTAAAAGATGGTGCAGTAGGACTACTGGCAGGACTGAATCGCCATGAGACGAAACGTAAAACGGTATTGACCTGGCTGAATCACTCCCATGTTTGCCCAGGCGCCCCTGACCTCATTGAGGTCGGTTAAAAGAGCACCCTGGAGTACATTGATGATGCTACCAGTCATACTGCGCTGTCTGCTGCCAAAAGGCAATGAGTGGCTGCTGTGTAGCAATGCAGTACCACATCTGCCAACACCCAGGAGACATACGGTGACGGTGAGTTGAGTGGGCTCCATGCTTGCCATGGTATGGCATCTGCTCGGGTAACCCAGGGAAAAAAGGCGCGAAACAATTGTCTGCCATTGCTTTCAAGGAGGGAGGGAGGGAAGGGGGGCCTGACGATATGTACCCAGAACCACACACGACAATGTTTTTGCCCCATCAGGCATTGGGATATCTACCCAGAATTCAAATGGGCAGCGGAGACTGCAGGAACTGTGGGATAGCTACCCACAGTGCAACACTCCGGAAGTTGACAGTTGCCTTGGTACTGTGGACGCACTAGGCCGACTAAATGCACTTAGAGCATTTGTGTGGGGACACTCAGAATGACTGTATAAAAATGCTTTCTACAAAACCAAATTCTAGAAATTCGACCTAATTTCATAGTGTAGACATGGCCTTAGAATGGCAGCTCTAGCTGTTTGAAGAGACAGGGATTTTGGAGACATAAATGACAAACATACAGCAGAATTCATTTTTTCATGTAAAGATTACTAGATGTGAAGCAAACTCGCATGGTGAAATATCAAAGCAACTTAGAGAACCCTGCATTCCAAAATACAGGGCCATGTCTTATTGTCCACTTTCATGAGCAAAAGGTGAAGAAGCTAGTAGATTCCAGCCTGGGGGTATGGAAGGAGGGAGCACTACCTCTGTAGCATCATCCCTCCATTGGAGTTCCATGGAGCTTGGCATCCATACAAGGGGAAGGGGCAAGGGCAGAGTGGGCAGAGAAATGACTGCAGAGGCAGCATGTTTCCCTTACCAACCCTCTGGGACTTTCCTGGGTAATTTTATGCTCATTTAACATTGATACTTCCCTTTCCACTTCATTCCATTGCAGTTTCACCCGAGGGGTGAAGCTTCTGGATTCTGTGAGCAGGAGGCCTAAGGAAGAGGCTGAGTGCAATGTGGTGGCACAGGACTCTCCTGGAGATGACTTTGGCCTCCATGGCTCTTTGGAGTAGAGCTGGCCGGAAAATTGAAATCCCTTCCCGCAGAAAATTTTGGTTTCCAAAAAGGGCATTTTTTGTCAGAAATTCATTCTGACCAAAATTTCCAACTAGCCCTGCTTCAGAGGACAGGGGAGGCTGAAACATCTTTTTTCTTATAGAGGTTAATGTACAGGAGAAGGTATAGGAAACCTCATGGAATTTCTTCTCCCCTATGCAGAAATAGCCTGCAGAGAGCAAGTACACTGTGTGCAGCCCCCACTAAGTTTCTCTGTCACACTAACTAGCTACCTACTTTGTCATGCGCTAGCTCAGGAATCACAGGGATGTGAAACCACATGGAATGTGAAACCAAATTTTTTTTGATGAATCCCATTAGTGTTGAAATTAGTTACAATTGGCAGAACTTTTCTCTATGGAAGCCTGCATCAGCTTCTTAAACCCTCTCTTAAATCTGAGAAGTCAGTGTTATTCAGCTTCATGTGTTCATGGTAACCTGAAGAATGGTTAGGATAGCAATGGATTGTAAGCAATATAGAATGGGGATGCCAAGAAGGTTTATTTATGCATAAATTAGAGAAAAAATGATTACAAGCATTTAAAAGATGGTTAGCTAATAATAGGTTATTGTGCTAGAAATATTAGTTTTTTTAAAAAACACTTACTAAATAGTTTTAAAGCACCAGATTTGTTTAGCCTGCATGTAAGAGCTTAATGACAATTCTGTTAATCATCCAGAAATCAACTGCTTGGGACATTTATAAATAACAAGCAAAGTATCCTGTCAATTCTTGGAAGCAGAGCTCCTGCTTTAGAACAGTCTGAAACCACAAATACTCTCCATGTGCAAACAAATGTGACTTACAGTTTATCATTTACTGCCCTGAAAATGTCTTTCCTCTTCCTGAATCATTAACTTGCCTGAAAAAAAAAAGATTCAGACATATATCAGAAGAGGTCAATAGTAAAAAAGGAAAACTAAGCAAAACAATGGGCTATGTTATGTTTCCATGGAAAGGCTGTAAGAAGAAAAAAGGGCAGAAAAATAATAATGAAGGAATTAAACAGACCATAAACCAATATTTCAATAAATGTTGCTACGTTCCTTCTCCCTGTAGAAATGTCCCTGATTATGCCATTGGTTTGAATTCCTTCCATAACAAATATACTGCAGTCTAGAGGGTATTCCATGAATGAAATCAACCCCAATGTTTTTATTTAGTGCATTATTTTGAATTTGATTCTTTGTTATTTGAGGACCCTCCCACAGTGTATTCTCAGGTACGTCAACAAGAGAAGAGTCCAGGGACATAGCCCCAAGGAGCTGACAAACAATACAACAATGCAACAATTATTTAGAGGACTTGATCATGCAAAGCGCTGAGCCAACTCCAGTACTTTTGAAATCAATGGAGTTTGAGAGTGCTTAGAAACCCGGAGGAGGTTCTTAAGTTGCCATTACTTTAAAGATGGGGTTTAGTAAAGCACCCTCACTGTATGGCTATGATTATCTGGAGGCTTTGATAAAACAGCCATTTAGGACAATGGAAGACAGCTTGTGTTTAAATATATTAGTTGAGAGCCTGCATCAGTGGCATATAGACAATAACTGTAACAATAACAGCAATGGACAGAATGTAGTATTCGAGCTAAGTATGAGGCTAAAGATTACATTTGGTATATGCAAATTTCTTTTTGGAGTAAAGGTTCAAAATACTCCTGCTGGTTTTGATTGCACATGGAACTCTTTTTTTCCAGTGTGCTGTTCTAACTTTGTATTAACACAATCATCTGTAAACAGAGTACAGTTTGCATTTTTTCCACATGTATTCACTTTGGGGGAATATTTTTACAAAGAATCATGATGTTATAAAATAAACAAGATTTTCAATATTTGTGAAAGATTTTTTCCCATGCTGCATATTATTTTTGCATGTATTTGATTTCAATTCTGCTTGTTCCCATTCAGAAAATGAGCTAAAAGGGCATGAGAAAAAAGCAGAGAAGTCTCAGTGATGACAGTTTGTCTCATATTTTCTTTTCTTTCATTGACTGTGCAGAAGTCTCTCTGGAAGCAAAGATCAATTCTTTCTTCAGAACTACAAGAAAAAACTGGTGCAAGTTTGTACAGAGTGATGATTATTATCTTGGGTTGTTTTTAAATTAATAAAATAGGTATTGTTTATTGGGCTGTTCCTATAACAGCCCAAATCTCAGCTCCTATTGCAAACGGAAAATTAGACCCCTGTAAAAGAGATCAGGAAAGAAAACAATACTGGAAGAAATGTGTGTCATTGCCATTCTGTAATACCCATGATTGTGCCTCTGTCTCTCTTACACACATTGTACAATTGTTATATCTCCAGCATTTAGTCATTTTTAAGATTAAGGTACAGATCCTCAGCTGCCTCTGATTTTGGTGGAGCTATGACAATTTACACCAACTGAGGATCTGGCCTCAGATATACGAGGCCTTTCCACCACTTAGAAGTAAAAGGCATTGAGTGGTGCATAGGCCTTGTATGAGCTCTCTGAATGGAGGTGAATTTCACCTACTGAGCCTTCAAATCTTTGGATGGTTTCCCATCGCTAATTCAAACAACTATTCCTCTTAAATATCCTGATGTGGACCAGTGTCCAATAGACATGATCATGTCCCCAAAAATAATAATATATGCTTATGTTTTCATCCATTGAGGATGCGATGTTTGAAATGATAATACATGCAACAAAAACACATACTTTACTTGACATAGTATCATGCTGTGTCATCAATATATGTATTTTCTGTTAAAATAACTTAATTTCGTTATCCATCTCAGCTGAGCAGTCTCCCAGGGTTTCATGCTTTTGTACCAGTGACAAGTGAGAAAGCCTATTCTAGTGAAGTACTGGAGGTAATTACTTTTATAATATTGTGGAAATCATCATTTTAAGTCAACAGATGTGTATTGCCATTTTTTGTTACATTTGTGGACTGATACTTGCACGCCTGGTTTCTGTTAAATAAGTTATTTTGAACTGTTAATCCAATACAACCACATCCATTATTAAATCTGTAATTTGCTGAGTTTTCTTGTTCCTGTATAGTCAGCTACTGTTTCAGATCTGTTAGAATGCTTCTCCTCCCATGCAATTGTGCACATCTCCTGCCAATATATGCGGTAGAGGGTGAACTATTCTTTTGGGGCTGGCTCCAATGCCCATTGAAGCCAATTTTATTTATTTAGAGTGTGCATAGTCATCTAGCCAAGTGACAGCATCTTCAGTGGCGTGATGCAGTTCTTCTAGGCCACCGCTGAACCTAGTCAATGGGCATTCATCAACAATATGCGTCATCGTCTGTGTTGCATCACAGCTGCACAAAGGGCTGTCATGAAGGCCCCAGTGATATTGGTTGGCTGCACAGAGACCTTGCCCAGTCTGGAACCTGTTCAACAGGGACCACTGGCAACGGCAAAACCAGGAGGGCAGATTGTGGGATTGGCAACAAGGGACTGGTTGGGGATTATAACTGATATCCATTCCTCTCGCCAGAGTGTTTCCACCATTAACATCCTGGCATGGAGGATGAGAGCATAATGGCAAACCTGTGATCTGATGGCAAATGTGCAGCTGGTGGTTTAAAAAGGTCATTGTGCAGTGGCAGGCTTGGGTTGGTGGATACTTTCTCCAGTAACTTGCCAGTGGCAACCACTCATCTGATATGAGGAGGAGCAATATTGCTCAGAACCAGAAGCCATGGGAGTGGAGTCAGACGCAGGGTGCTGGAGAGGATGAGCATGGCAGCATGTAACTGCATATCCACCAGTTTGGTTTGTGACAATCGACTCAGGTGGAAGAATCAGTTAGGTTACCTCATACAGTCACATGCCACTGTAAAATTGATTCTACTGTACATTCGAGTATGTTACTTGGTTCACCTAGTTTTAAATAACTCAAGCAATGAAGGTTCTGTCATTACAGATGGAGGCAATTTCACATAGCTCTCACCATGAGAAACTTTTCCCTGATTTTCAGTCTAAGGAAATTATGCTAAAGGATGACTGCTTTCCAAATTGGAATGACATTACTTTATTAACAGATTAAATTTAATGCAAACCAGAGTAAGAAAGCTCCATAGAATAATTAAAAGCCCATGCCTTTGAACACAGGAACAAATATTTCAAATACTCTTGAAACATCAAACATTCAGGGAAGCCATTAGGCTCCAGCTATTTTCATTCCATGTTCTAAACAACAGGATTTCCTCCTCAATCTGAAGCATCCATATCATACAAGGCAATATTTTAGATCATGGCAACAAATGCCCTGAAGCACACACAAATATCTGTGACCTAAAGATAGCAACAAGAGTTGCAGTAAGTTACAGAATGTCAATAAATCCAAGTCACAGTACTAGTGATCACTCAAGGGTTAAGAAAGCTGACATTATACACATAAAAAGAAAAGGAGGACTTGTGGCACCTTAGAGACTAACTAAATAAATTTGAGCATAAGCTTTTGTGAGCTACAGCTAACTTCATCAGAAGACATACCTTTTCTAACTGAAATAAAAGCAAATTTTAATAATAAATGTCTTTGCACACCTTACCCCCATCCTCTCAAGAGAAACAAACCTGAGATATGAGGCAAGGCCATTTCATTGAAATTATTTCAATTATTACAAAATTATTACAAAAATGTTGTAATTGCCGCATATCAGTGAATTCATACCTGCTTCATTTTATGATTCTCATAATTCTTTTTTCTTCGAGGATATGAACACAGAAATTGTCCATTAAATCCAGTATCCTGTCTCTGACAGTGACCAGTACCAAATGATACAGTGGAAGGTGCAAGAAACCCTGCAGGGGGCAGTTATGGAATAACCTGACCCCAAGGAAAGTTTCCTCCTAACCTCCAGTAATTCAAGGTTACCATAAGCCCTGAACCACAAAAGAAGTTAAGTCGACTTCTAAGCCCCTCTCAGAACCTATGGGCTCCGCATTCCTCTTTTTTTACCCCCCTTCCACCCTTTAAGGTCATTTCCTCAAGGCCATCACCATTCTGCCTGAGAGGAAATCAGGGTGTTTTTTTTTCTAGAGACAGTTAAGGTAACCCTTGAAATGGCCAGAAGGAATGATATGGAGTGATGTTTTCCTCTCTGCCACAGTCCAGAAGCTGAGTAAACTGCCCTCATAGTAAAAAGAAAAGGAGTGTCTAAGGTGCCACAAGTACTCCTTTTCTTTTTGCGAATACAGACTAACACGGCTGCTACTCTGAAACCTGCCCTCATAGTGATTCCCACCAGCCTTAACCAGCGAGTAAGGCATCTCATACCATTTTAAAGGTTTAGTTTTAAAGTTAACTTTAATTCACTTTTAAGGTTTAGGTTTAAACTTAACTTTAATTCACTTTAAATCTAACTGAACTGAAATACTTTAGAAATCTGGGATCTCAACAAAATAACTGATTACTTCCAAAACCCCTCAGCACAGCTGAATCTGCAGTTTTTGTGATTGGGTGCTTATGCTTTATGCATTGGAGCTTTGTGTCACTCAGTTCTCACATTAAAATGTTTCTCTTTGGGAACTTGATTTACTGCAAATTATGTCTGGGCTTTCATGGAAGGCTGTAAAAATATCTGTTTCTTGTGGCTCCTTACACTGGTGTCTACAGTCATAAAACCATGCTCTTTTGTGGGGAGCAGAGTATTGATTCATGCCCATAAGCAGAAGCTTCCCACTATCCTAAACGTCTCAATGTGGATTCCCAAAGCAAATAACAACAACAAACAATCAATTATTCTTTCAGGAGTTTATTTATTTATTTCCAGAATTCCCTTGCAGGAATTGAGGTATATTCTTGATGCATATGTCTGCCTGTCTTGTTCCTGTATCAGACTCTGACAAAGTTAAAGGGATAGTGCTGTATTCTTATGTCTACAACAGTGCAGGATGCATAAACAAATTAGATGGGTACCTTTTAAAACATGACTCCAGAGCTATGAAAATATTGTTGCAGCTGCTTCCATATAAGCAGCACAATTAAAAGCTTTACAAAAATTGTATAATTTGCAAATTTAAAGTTGGGCTATAAGCATTATAGATTTGTCCAAACATTGAAAGGCTGTCTAAAATTCCTTATTGCCTAGGCAGCCAGTAGGTGTGCTAGTTGTGAATCTGCTTTTTGTGATGTGGATAACTGTCCACCAAGAAGTGGACTGGAATCATAACTCAACTGACATGAGAAACAGAGGTCCAGGGCCCCCTGGGGGACCACAAGCAGGTTTCAGCAGGGGGCACCAAGCAGAGCCAGCGTTAGACTTCCTGGGGCCCAGTGCAGAAAGCCGAAGCCCCACCACGTGGGGCTGAAGTCCGAGGCCCTGAGCCCCGCCACCTGCGGCTGAAGTTAAGCCTTGGAGTTTTTATAGCATGTTGGCTGGGCCTCAGAAAGAAAAAGGTTGAGAACCCCTGGTATAGACCATTGAACAGTTGTCAAAATTCAGAAGCAGGTTCCTGAGAAAGTGAAAGCCTACATTGCCCCCTCATTCCCTGTCTAATTTTTCTTTGAGGAGGTTTCATGAATACTCCAGCAATGCTTTTATATTGGGATTTTCAAAGGTGCCTAAGAGAGTTAGATGCCTGAATTATAGGCACCTAACTTCATTGGCTGCCTTTGAAAATCCCAGTATTCATTTTTATGTCTAGAAGAGGAGTGTGTATGGAGAGTACATAAAGAACTAGATTGTGATCCCCTTACTCATGTTAAGTAGTTCGCTAATCTCCAAGCAGTCCCACTGATTTCACTGTGGTTTCTTGTGGAGTAAGGTACTACCTAACATCAGTAAGTGTCACAGTCTGGATAAAAGAAGAGACGCTCTTGCTTTATGTCGTCATCTTGAAATCAGATAGCTCTTTGGCTTTCACACTACATTATGAGCTGTCTTCTCAAGTCTGTCTAGTGACAGAGGACAGGCTGTGCTAGCCTAGTAAAATTCTTGAGAGGAGCGATAATTTATTTTTATGTCAATGGGCAATGCTGTATCTAAAAGAGAGTTAGGAAAAAAAAACATTTGATCTTGGACATCTCAGATATGTTACGACTATAGTAGGCAGTGTGCATGTGTATTACTGCCCTCTACTGATCTGCAGATGGAGAAAGCCTATTAATTGCCAACAACTGAAGGACAACTGCCTTTAGCTTAGAGACTTGATCCAGCACTGCACAAGGGCAGAGAATTGTACAGGTGTAAGATAAAAGGTAAGGAGTAGGAAGGAAGCACAGAGAATCAAATAAATCAATGAGAGCACTGCTGTGTGGCCCTCAGTTAGACCCGTCTAGCAATGGGGGTAAGGTCTAACATTATGGATTTGTCCAAACATCAAAAGGCTGTCTAAAATTCCTTATTGCCTAGGCAGCCAACAGGTGTGCGAGTTAATTCTCTGTTTCATTTGCATGCTAGGAATTGCACTCTGGCTCAGGAAATGTGAGCTTTTTGTATTCCTCTTTTTTTGCCCCTCTGTCCCCCTTTTCAACTGTCTAATTGTGAAAGCAAGGGGCCAGACTTCTGCTCAGGGCTTTTGCTTGCACTTGAGCTGGAGAGAGACCAACTTGCTCTCCCTGCTTCTCAGCCCACAATAACTTGCAGTTCAGTGCCCACAAAAAGAGGCCTATGTTTTTGTAGTGGTAACTGAAAGTCCTACGTTTTATCCCTTCTACCAGCTGAAGTGGGTTAGTGATGTATTGTTCATTTAGCCATAGATTTATTTCCTTATACACTGTCAGAGTAACTGTAGAATGTATTTACATTAGATTAACAACTCCAGGCTAAGTTGAACCTGTGATTATCTGAATTAAAAGTTTATGCTAACATATGATTCCCAAAGAATAAACGGGCAAGGGACTGCTCTTCCTGCTGATGAGTTCAGACTTTGCTATCAGATACATTTCATGTATGCACTTGTAACATGAACTGGAGTTTGGCCTGTGTGAATGGCTCCTAATTACTGGCCCTGTCCACAGCATCCCAATTATGTGACTATTTTTAGTTGAGCTAATGAAAGATAATGGAATATGGGAAAATGAAGAATAGCCAAAAGAAGAAAGCACATCCACACAGCAGCTGAAAGCAAAACTGCATAGAGAATTTTAATCTACAGAATTGTTAAAGTTCTGTAAGGACAGAATAGAAAGCTTAACGTATGAGCAAACACACTGAAGCCTTGTTGGTGAGTCTTTGGAGAAAGTTAAAAGTTACTTGGAGATATTGGAGTTATAATAAGAGATGAATCTTAATGGGCTGTATGCTCTTAATTCCTTACTCTTACTACCCCTTTCTCCAAAAACAAATTTATGGGTTTCTTTGTGATTATCAAATCAATGAAAAATGTACACACGTCAAGGTCAAATAAAGTCCCTTGTTAGTAGAACCTGTAATTTGATCACAAATGGTTTGGGCAATATGAGTTTGACTTGTGCTTCTGATTTCCTGATGCAGACTGGTAAAGAAGCAAATTGTCAACCATAAAGCATTGCAGTCTTTTTGTCTACAATTGTCAGTTGTCAACAGCCTCTTGTAGTGTAAAAGCCCAGAGGAAAGAAAAGGTTTTAAACAACCATTTTATTAACAGTCCTCGAGTGCTTTAGGGTGTCATAATCAGACATCCGTACCCAGTGGTGCCTTTGTCCAGTGCTCTTTGGAGCTGCATGTGAGTGATGTGAAATCTATATGTGGGTGACTATCCTACATGCCTTGCTGCTTTTGCCTGAAAATAAACTTTTATGTAATAGTTATTATGGGACTACAGCTTTAAAAGGCTTTTAAAAACAAGCATACTCTTAGCTAGTTTTTTCCTAATAAGCTTCATTTTTCTGAATGTGTGTACTGGTCTTAGAATAAAACTTAAAAATAAATATATTCAAGCTTAACAAATATCTTCTGACTTAGAGGGACAAATACTCTGCTTCTGTTACATCCATATAACCCTACGCAAGTCAATGGAGTTGTATGGGTGTAACTAAGGGAAGAATTGAGTCCACACTATTTTTTTCCAAGTGTCTTCATCAGGTTTCATTCACACAGGAAAAAATGGAACATGGGAATTGCCAGAACAGACTCAAGGTTCATCTCAGCCACTATCCTGTCTCCAGATGCTTTAGGAAGGTGCACAAAACCCCACAGTGGGCAATTATGAAATAATCTGCATGGTTTTTGTCTATGGGAAGCTTTTTCCTAATCTCATCAGTTAGTGGTTGGTTTATACCCTTCATTAGGAGAAGTTAGGAAAAAATTTTAAATGCACCTACATGATTCAGGAGCCTAAGTTCCATGGACTGAGGACCCAGGGCCCAGTGACTAGCTCTGACGAGTTTGCACCCTAATTTAAGACAAGATGTGACAAGTGGCCTATTCCAAAGCCCACTGAAGTCAATGGAAAGACTCCCATCCAGCCCAGTGAACATAACAAAGAAGGAGGGAAGAGTGGTAAGGGAGCAACGCTAAAATAACTGTACTAAGAACATATGTTTACATAAACTTGTGCGTGTACAACTTGATGGTTTATAGTCATTCAAATGGTATGTTTACTCTGGGTTTTATTAAACTACAAGTAAATATCAGCCTCTTCCCAGCCATAAAATGTTAATTAGAGATGGGCTCAACCTGAGGAGCCTGGATAGGAATCCAAACCTTGTCAAAGACTGGGGAGTAGGGGCATATCTAATACTAATCAAAACTTACCTCAATTGTGTGGTGGGAGTTTGGGGAATTTGCCAGTTTATACAAAGTCTGAACCATTTGTTGGCCAAAGTCTCTGGGCATAGAGAATTACTGTGGAAAAATATAATCCAAAGTAAATCCTAGCTCCTTGAGAACAGTGTCCATCATTAAGCATGGGCTACTGGCACCAATTAAAGTTACCTTTAAAAGACAGATCAGCAGGGCTGAAGTAAAACATTAGCAGGGAGCACTGCTAATGCCTATCAGGGAGGAGGGTGAGCCACCTGTCAGCAATTAATCCTTTGTATGGAAAAATAAAGCTGAAAGGCAATGACTGCACCTTGGTGTTTGCCACTTGGCTGATTTTCTACTAGGAGGGATGTTTATTTACATTTGAGTCTGGGTGCCAGTTCAATATCAAAAAACCTGTCCTATTAACTCCCTTTTCTGAAGGCCTATAATGGTCTTTTAATAAGGCTCTGGTGATTTGGCCTACCTATAGTGTCCCTAGCCTCTGCTAGAACTGCTATTGGTTCATCTCGCTGTTTTCCCACTGAGATGAAGCAGTCCTTCTAGAACTGAGCGATGGGCCTCCTGCTTCCAGAGATTCTGGTTTTAGTGTAGTGGGGGAAGGACAGACTGACAGCAGCCAGCAGGGAGAGGAGGATAAACCAAGAAACTTCAACAACAAAAATACTGCAGGGGAAAACGGAAGGAAGTCATGAAGATGGAAAAAGAACCAGGTAGGAATGAACTAGATTCAGTCCCTGGAAAACATTCCAATTATAGCCACAAATTAAAGGGTTTTCCTTGAATAATTTCAGGGAAGTCTATGGAAATTCACTTCAGAAAAGCCTTGGAAACAGCTTATTTGGCAGTACTCTGCCTGTGTGTACCTATGCTTAGAAACCTCTGAACTCTGCAACATACAGACCAGAGGCATTTCCCAGATCACAGTCCACTTGACACCATATATGTGAGTTTTCTTCATGTTGCCATTGGAATTTCTCTTTTGAAACCCCCTTTTTGTAAGGAAAACCTAAGGAGCAAGCTGTCCTTATTGTCCTTAATCCAGGCTAATACTGGCCACTTTATACAGATAGGGAGCTGGATCATTGACTTCTTCCTTCCCATTGTTCCTTGTAGATGTTTCCAATTCTCATGACCCGTTGGCGCTTTTGATGGATTTTGCCACCTATATGTTGCAGATCACTGATTGCATGACTGTCCAGAGTTCATACAGATTATTTCCACTTCAGATCTGTACATATTTTTTTCTTCCTGGACATTGCTTCTTCATGGATCATCTTGGAAAGCTCTAAGAACCTCTTATACAATTTCCTATCAGTAGACTCTGGGCTCTCATTGTTTCACAGCCCCTCTGTCTCAAATGGTATTTACAACATCAGCTTGCAGAGTCTCTCTGAGATGCATCTATTGTTCCCCTGCCTCTTCATCCTCATGTTAGGACAGACTTCTGCCTCTCCTTCTTATCTCAATTCTTGTATCTTTGAGTATCCACGATGGCAAGTCGCCTAAACCTTCCATTGCTCACTCCTCTCTCTAACCGTATTTGACGTTCCATTGTGAATGAATTCCTCTTCACACTGCCTTGATCAGTCTTAAAATTTTCTATTGTTCCTCCCTCTGACAGTCTTTCCCACCTTTACTCCACATCTCTCTCTGTCTACTCCTAACCACTCTACTGATCCTCTTAAGCTCATTCTCACTCACCTCCTGGCTTCTCTTGCTCTCTTTCTCATACTCTCTCTACCTCTGAATTCAACCTGGCTCCTTTTTTCAGCCTTAAACTTACTTTCCTGTTCCAATTTTGAACTAATTCTTTGAACCCATATGCTTATCCATCTCCCTCCAACCCTTTTCCTCTAGTTCCTCTAGTTCATAGAATATGCTGTTACATTTACTTCCTCTCTTTTTTTATTTTCATTGCAACTTCCGCTGTCTTCTTTATATTGTCTCTAAAAGCCATCCTTTGCACCATATCCTGACTGATAAAACCTGCGTCCACATCCTGCTCATCTCTTGTTTTTGCTTCTGCAATTTGCTCTTCCATTGCTTCCCCACTAAAAGTCAATGTAACTTAGGCTCTTAAGTGTCTCTGTCACGGAAATTGGACCCAAGTAATGCTGCTCAGCAATCTGAAAGTTCACACAGTGAAAAGAAGCATGTCTTGTATACACTGGGAATTTCTTTGGAAGGGAAGTTTCTAATTACAGTTGAGCCAAATATGGGTGTCTTGCTGAGAAATGATATAATTGTTGTGACATTGAAAGCATGGGAGTCCAGTGTCAGACATGCGAAATCAGTTGCCATCCTCTTTTATCACCAATTCATAATGAATCAAACGAAGAGGAGAAAATTGATGTTTGATCTTTATATAATGTTTAAACTTTAGCATTTTTCTCCTCAGTGTTGAGTAAAGATAACTATTTAGAGAGACAATGTCAGGGTCAAGCTACTGAAATCTTTCAAAGGTTGTGCATATGTTCCCATGCAATAGTAATAATAAAAAATCAAAAAGGGAGAGTTTATGCCTCAAAGATTTCTATTTAAGGAATGCACAAATGTTATTTTAAAATCTGATACTAGCCTCAAGATTGGGAATTAGGCACAGAGGATTTAAAAAGCAAACAAAAAATAAAATAAAACAAACACTAGGCTGAAAGGGACAACAAAATCTCAGAAAAATCCAGGAAGAATTTCAAACTTAAAATGAGATACATATTTTTTAACGCAATATTCTCTTCAGTCCATAGAATGCTGCATCCTGCATATCCATATGTTAAATTTGATCTTTGTGTTGTAAACATTTTTATGCTGGGCATGAAATTGATTGTTTAAACCAAGTTTCAAGCTCCTATAGCAGGGGTGGGCAAACTTTTTGGCCTGAGGGCCACATCTGGGTATGGAAATTGTACGGTGGGCCATGAATGTCTGGTGGGGCAGGGGGAATGTATGGGGTATAGCATAGGGGACTCGATAAGGGATGTTACCGATGTGGGGGGAGGAATGGGCTCTACAGGGGCAGTACCGGGGACTCCTAGGGGCCCTGCCAGCAGTGACACCAAGACAGCCATACCAGGCACTGCCATGGGCAGAGGAACCCTAGCTGAAATGGCTGTGGCCCCTGCACGGTTTTGAGGTTCTCCAGGGTTGGGCGGTAGGAGACTAGGAGGAGATTGGGCACGTTGGTGCATGGCGGGGGGGCTGCTGCATAGGGGTAGGGTTCTGATCCCAGAAACAATGTGGCTCTGCGAGTGCCAGAAGATGGTGGAATTGTGAGTCGGGGGCTGGGGAGCGCCGGGTGGGCGGAGTGGGGCAAGCCCTTGACCCCACTCCCCGGGAGGAGTTCAAGGGCTGGATAAAAATGTCTGACGGGCCAGAAGTGGCCCGCGGGCCATAGTTTACCCACACCCCTGTTCTATAGCAAAAGTATCTTAGAGGTAAATATATTTAAAACAAATCATATTTCTTTTCAATAAACATCATTCACTGTGCTGACTGGAGAGAACCCATTTGTTCATTTGTTAATATTAATTCTGCTAATGTTCCAGGAATCATCTAAACTAGTGCTGACTGTGTTTCTAACATACACTGGTTGTGGAGAGCATGGGAGATACTTGTATTATTTTTTAAGAATATTATGTGTATCTCACTTTACTTGCTTAATGTTCTTCTGTCTGACTGCATGGGGTTAAACAAGAAGAAACAATTATGCAGAGAAAGCAGGAAGCAAAATGATGGTCAGAGATAAGACATCTCTGGGCAAACAACTTAGGGGACTTAAGGGAACAATGGCTAGGCCATTAATTGGAAAAATGCTGTTTCCTGGCATCTGGCAAAGTTACACAACTGGCTTGCTTAGGCTGAGGGCCTAAAATCAAAAGGGCACAAAACATTTTAAAACTCAGGGTTTCCATAGTTAGAGGCTGTTCAGAGGGTGGATGGATGAGACAGCAGCCATGCGAGATATCTCTGAAGCAGCCAGCCATGCTTAAGCTTTGAGAGAATTGATAAGCTTTAGATAAGACCCAGGAGTTCAGACCTTTTGCGGTTTTAGCCCTTTTCTCCGCTTGCTATGTCGTTTTGGGTGAATAGACAATATATTTGTTTGGAAGGAGCTGTTCTGAGTCACTTTAATCAGCTGCTGGTCATGGGCTCCCAGAAAGAAGTTTCTTGCAGGTGCCAAATACAATTGGGTCTGTCATGCTAACACAGTTTAAAATAGGGTGGGGGGTCTGCCACCCGGGATCCATTCTGAGCGTGGTAAAACCATCAGGTTCCACGCAGAGAGAGGTGCAGGTACTGAAACCTCTCACCTAAGGGGTACACTTGCAGCAGCTCCCACAGAAAGCAGCACAGTAGCCATGTTAGTCTGTATCCACAAAAACAATGAGGCACCTTAAAGACTAACAAATTTATTTGGGCATAAGCTTTCGTGGGTAAAAAACTCACTTCTTCAGCTGCATCAACATCTAGAAAGGCAGTTGAGAAGCAGACTAGAAAGGCAGCTGAGACTGCCTCCCTCAGCTGTGTTTGAGAGACATACACAGACTGGGGGCTGGACCCGAAGCACAATGGATAAGCCTGCACATGGCTCCCATGGACTCACTGTGGCTGAAAGGAAGAATGGTCAGATTCCCAGCAAGGGACACCAACCCTTCCCACCGAGCTCCAACTCTACCACCCAGATAAGGCCTGTGGGGAGCCTTGCGGGGGCAGAGGGGGTGTTCCTCTCATTAGATTAACCTACTTTATGGGGTTTTAGTGTGTGTTGCTGCTGGATACATTAATTACTCATTTATTGGGTATCCTTGATTCCTTTGCCCGTTTTCTTCCTCTTCTTTTAATCTACCCCTATCCTTTCTGGGAATTGTTGTTTATCATTATGTAACCTAACCCGCAAGGAGATTACCTAGATTCTTGGGACTCTGGGTGCTGGTAACTCAGGGAGAGGCACGCTGTCCTTGGGGGAGGGGGAGCCAAGGCAGACTCAGAGTCTTCCCAGCAACCAATAGGGAGTGAGATGCCCTTCCCTAGGCGCTCAGGAGAGGAGAGGAGCTATTTTGGAGCCGTCTGGAGCCTGCCAGGGAAAAGGCAGGACTGGCTTTGTGGGGAGCCCCAGGCCTATATGCAGGGTTCCCCTGGAGACCTGGTCTCTGGAGACCTGAAAGCAAGATCCCTCAGCCTGGCCCTTTCCTGCTCCAAAGTGACTCCCAGTTTGTAGAACTTTGTTGGGGAAACTTCCCCCAACGAGGCTGAATTATCCCTCCAACCCTCTATCCAAGATCAGTCACCACATGGCCAACTCAGCTCTGGCTACTAGACAAGGGCTGCCGCTTGCTGTGAGTGTGTCTCAGCACTGAAGTGGGAGACTAAAGTTTGGATTTCAGTATAGTTTTGTAATCTGCACCTTGAGCCCTGCACCCCTTTATAGTGAGGGGAAATCATGGCACCGGAAGCAGCCTGATACCTGCATGAAGAAGACACCTGCCAGCAGTGGTTGTCAGCCCTCTGCAGTGACTGAGGAGTCCAGAGCCACCTCTGAACCTGAGGATCATACATGGAGTTTGTGAGTGCCTCATCTTTTAATTAGCTAGTCAGGGAAATTGTTTGGGGGCCCCCGTACTCTCTGAACTGTGTCCTCAGGCCTGGAGCTAAAGGTTTGGGGATTTTATTATCTGCTGCCTATTAAATCTGCAGAGGGACTTACCGCCTTATCTCACTTGTGAGTCTCGTGAGCTGTATTGGACCCAGACAGCCTCATTGCCAAGTGCTGCACAGAAGATATCGTGGTCACAGGTCATCAAGGGCCCCTTCAAAATACGCGTACTAACAGGACACTAGTTTGATGTTTGCTATATCAGATCATGTGACTGAGGAAATTCATGGGTGTTATTAGCATGAGCACCAGTGACACTGAGAATGGTGTTTTACCCTATGTTATATTTATCTCCTGTTTAATATAATTACTGTGTTGAATATATTGTATGTGTTTGTGTTATTTCTTGGAAGTCTCCAACTATCTGGCAAGTAAGTGGGGATTACCCTGTCATTAGAATTTTTCTCCCAAGCTGCCTATTGATCCTGCCAGAAAGAAGCAAGTGTGTGTGTGTGTGTGTGTGTGTGTGTGTGTGGAGGCACTGCCAAATAAATTCATATGAGAAGAAGAAGTTACACCCTGCTTAGTGGGTGGCAGGATCCAGAAGAACCCAGGCCTGCCCATCAAAACCCATAAGGAGATTGGCACTAAAGGAGGCAACCAGGTGGATGGGGGTGCTACAATTATTTTTTGGTTTGATTCCCTATTGTTATAAAAGGCAATATCCTAGAGGCCATAGGAGTTTTTATTATGCACCTTATGACTGGCTGGAGGAACAATATACACAAAGAATCCAGGGTCTACTGGTCCTAATGTGGGTCACTGAGCCTCTTAGGAGGGAGGAATAAGGGGGCCTACCACCCTTGAGGAGCAGATATGCCCTAGAAGGGGAGCTAAAGGTATTAAATCATATCCTCATGCTTGATGTATCCAGTTTCCATCTAACTGATCACAGAAGTAACATGGACTTGTCTCTCTTTAAATCCCCTGCCAGAACTATCCTGTCACAGGCACTTGGGCTATGCCTGCTCTCCATCCCCAAGCCTGAAATATTTTCTAAAAAATCAGCATCAAGCAGTAAAGTTGTTTGATTCATATTCTGTAGCTCAGCTGAGTTTTGCTACTGTGATCTTAGGGGGAAAAACAAACAAAGGTTTTCCATTTAGACTCCACAGTTCATGTGGCTGTCATATCAGGAGCCAGAAATATTAGGTTTAAAACATTCTATAGTGACTAATTATGTATTAAACAACTCTCATTTTTCGTGGTTCATAATAAACTCAGGTTCTAATTCTGATTGCACTGCTGTAAATCCATTAACTTTAGCTGAAATAATCAGTTACTCCTGATTTACACTAGTGTAAGGTGAAAAAAAAATCAACATTTTTACTATATAAAATATTAGTTGAAAAAAGCATATTTTGAAGGAAAAATACTGACTTTAGCCAAGTATAATGTATGTATATTACTCATTATCACATGATGAACATAATTGTTTTCCTATGAGAATGCATTCTAATTTATCATAAGAGTTGCAGATATTAACACTTTATTTCATTGCCAGTGTTTATTATACAATATGAAGAGAATCATCAGGCTGATGCATGGCTCTGATTAATCTTCCTGTCGGGTAAAACATGCTCTAGCAGAAGGATGGAATGATGGATGCATCAGCACAATATGCACAGTTGCTCATGTGACAATCCTGAGGAAGCCTTCCAGAACCAAAGATTCTCAGGAGTCAACATCTCTGGTATACCTTCAAATCAGCAGCACTGTGATGGGTACCCGCATGGCCCCACAGTATGCCAACATTTTTATAGCTGACTTAGAACAACACTTCCTCAGCTCTCATCCCCTAATCCCCTACTCTACTTGTGCTACACTGATGACACCTTCATCATCTGGACCCATGGAAAAGAAGCCCTTGAGGAATTCCACCATGATTTCTACAATTTCCACCCCATCATCAACCTCAGCCTGGACCAGTTCACACAAGAGATCCACTTCCTGGACACTACTGTGCTAATAAGTGATGGTCACATAAACACCACCCTATCCCAGAAACCTACTGACCGCTATGCCTACCTACATGCCTCCAGCTTTCATCCAGACCACACCACACGATCCATTATCTACAGCCAAGCTCTACATACAACCGCATTTGCTCCAACCACTCAGACAGAGACAAACACCTATCAAGATCTCTATCAAGCATTCTTACAACTACAATACCCACCTGCTGAAGTGAAGAAACAGATTGACAGAGCCAGAAGAGTACCCAGAAGTCACCTACTACAGGACAGGCCCAACAAAGAAAATAACAGAACGCAACAAGTTGTCACCTTCAGCCCCCAACTAAAACCTCTCCAATGCATCATCAAAGATCTACAACCTATCCTGAAGGATGACCCATCACTCTCACGGATCTTGGGAGACAGGCCACTCCTTGCTTACAGACAGCCCCCCAGCCTGAAGTAAATACTCACCAGCAACCACACACCACACAACAAAAACACTAACCCAGGAACCTATCCTTGCAACAAAGCCTGTTGCCAACTCTGTCCACATATCTATTCAGGGGACACCATCATAGGGCCTAATCACATTAGCCACTCTATCAGAGGCTCGTTCACCTGCACATCTACCAATGTGATATATGCCATCATGTGCCAGCAATGCCCCTCTGCCATGTACATTGGCCAAACTTGACAGTCTCTGCATAAAAGAATCAATGGACACAAATCAAACGTTAAGAATTATAGCATTCAAAACTAGTCGGAGTACACTTCAATCTCTTTGGTCACTCGATTACAGACCTAAAAGTGGCAATTCTTCAACAAAAAAAACTTCAAAACCAGACTCCAACGAGAGACTGCTGACTTGGAATTAATTTGCAAACTGGATACAATTAACTTAGGCTTGAATAAAGACTGGGAGTGGATGTGTCATTACATAAAGTAAAACTGTTTCCCTATGTTTATTCCCTCCCCGCCCCCGCACTATTCCTCAGACGTTCTTGTTAACTGCTGGAAATGGCCCACCTTGATTATCACGACAAAAAGGTCCCCCTCTTCCCCGCTCTCCTGCTGGTAATAGCTCACCTTACCTGATCACTCTCGTTAAAGTGTGTATGGTAACACCCATTGTTTCATGTTCTCTGTGTATATAAATCTCCCCACTGTATTTTCCACTGCATGCATTGATGAAGTGAGCTGTAGCTCACAAAAGCTTATGCTCAAATAAATAACCTCTCTAAGGTGCCACAAGTACTCCTTTTCTTTTTGCAGATACAGACTAATAAGGCTGCTACTTTGAAACATCTCTGGTTCAAATCACCAGAGAACAAAGAATTATTTACAAAGGAATCCACAATCAAACAGGATGATGAGTGAAAAATCATCACACACAAAAAAGGATAACACAAGAAATACAAAGAAATGGAGAATAAGCCAAATAAACAGACTTGAAACTAACAAAGACCAATGTTTCCAGCAAGGAAACCATAAGAATACCTCTGGGTTTTTAGTGAAATTCAGCTAATTGCTTTCACTCATCTCTACCTGGAGTCTAACCAGAGACAGACCCTGAAGAAGGGGCAGTGTATTTAAATGGCTCTGTCTTTTCCCCATGTAAAGTTTCACTCCCTACTGACAATATATGTATACAATATATACAATAAAATATTGAATATACAGAAAGCATAACAACTGCAGTATATTACTTAAAAACTGTGTTAAAAGAATATTAATGTTCCAAAGTCAATCAGTCAAAAATTAAGAAATGCCAGAATTAAGGTTGCCTTTGCAACTTTAATTTGTCCATATGCATTATGACAGTCTTTAATTATTTGATCACATACTTTTTTTCCTCAAGACCCTGTAACATTCCTCTGGGAATGAATCCAGTCTTTTCTGAGAGCTGCGTAGTTAAAAGCACTGATCAATGTTTTGCTAGCATTGCTTAAAACTGGTACCTCACTACTCTATGCTGTATGCCTATTTTCCAGCAGCCTCTACAGTTCCAACTTAAATCTGAGGCTATCCTGGAATTCAGGGATCCCCTGGTGAATATCTAGTGTTTTCACTTGACCAAAAGGTGCCTTGGTGTCAAACACCCAGTCCTAAGGTCCCAGATAAGAGTGGCTTGTTTATTAGATTACAATACACAAGAGGATTTTGTGATAAAACCTGGGGAACCAGACTGTTGTGATACTTTTCAGAGTAGCAGCCGTGTTAGTCTGTATTCGCAAAAAGAAAAGGAGTACTTGTGGCACCTTAGAGACTAACAAATTTATTTGAGCATAAGCTTTCGTGAGCTACAGCTCACTTCATCGGATGCATTTGGTGGAAATTCCAATAGAAATCCAATATGGAAAATCCATAAATTTGTTAGTCTCTAAGGTGCCACAAGTACTCCTTTTCTTGTTGTGATACTGTTTTTTCAGTTTCGCTTGTAATAAGTATAATCCATAGAGGACTATTGCTTCACTATATATATATCAAATGTAAGAGCAATCCCTCACTGCCTTTGGAAGGTGTCAAAATTAGTGGCAGATGAACATCAAAAGGTTTAAACATTTAAATAAGAATCCTTAACATTTGGATACTTATTCAAACATTATCTGAACAATCAGGAATTCTTGGGACTGCAAAATCTAGTGGAATATTTAAAGATAACTTTTCACAAGTTTGAGCAGTTCCCAATTCCAGTATGGCCATAACCATGAATTACATTAGTGCCCACCACAATGAAAAGTATATGTTACAATATTTTTGTTTTTAATGTTTTTCCAAAACTAGAGCTTTAACTGATGTTTGTATCCAATTCTAGGTGACAGCTCATAAAATTTCTTATTTCACCTGGACGACACTCCTCAAATCTACCTTTGTATATTCATTACACTAGTAAGACTGCATTAATGCAATCTATGCTCTTTATAAATTGATTAGACTATCCAGACTGCAGCTGCCAGACTAACATGGATTCCATCCCAACAATAGATCACTCCAACCCTGTGTCGTACCATCCTGGCTGCTTAAAAAGTATTTTAAAAGGTTGAATTACTTATATGCACAGATCTCCCTGTTCCTAGGCATTCTTCATCCTACAGGGTTTAGTTGAGGAAACAGAAACGGTCCAGAATAAGAATCCTAGACCAAGTTCCCAGGTCAGGTGTCTATCTCCAAATAGAAACTCCAAATGCAAACACTCCCAAGTTTGGGAAAGTTTGCACTGAGATTTGAATTTTGACAATCTGATCGCCCCCAGCTCCACAAGCTCAGGAGTGTCCAGATCTGGGTTTTTGTTCAGGCCAATTCCTTCCTAATTTACTCTTTAGATGTTACATTTTTACTGTCTTTATGATTTACAAACTTATGGTCCTTGCTATTTCACTTTCAACATAAGGATTTGCTTGTTCAATAAATGGCCTCCCTTTTAAAATTGAACATCTCTATTTGAAAAATTATATTCAAAGACCTCTTCTTAAATGGAGTTCCATAATTTTACATCTCGCTATATTGTCTTTCTGGAGTCTTTTCCAATTTTAGTCAATTAATTTTTATAGGGTGTTTGTATAAACTGTAAGCCTAAAGTGAGGTAATTATTGCATAATATGTTTAATAACATTAATTAAAATTGTATGTATCTTATTGTTTAAAATACATATTATCCAGATTTTAACATGGTGAAACTAGTTGAACCAAAGCATTGGTATTATAGGCCCATACCTAGGGCATCATCTCCTTCAGTGAGGTGATTATATCCGAGTCTCAGCTTTCACTGTTAAAACAAATTAAGTTGCTAACTCTCAGTCATAACTGCAAAGCAAAGCCTGAAGAATGTAACTGATGATGATGTCTGCCTGAGTTTGCAGCCAGAGTGAAACAGTAGCTCTGAGAAGTGAGAACTCTCCATTAATGTTTGTGAGGTGATTAAAATATTTTATTAAAGTTAATGTTTAAAATCAAATTTACACAAGTTAAGAGGGAAGGTACTGTACATCTGGGGTCGGGCTTGGATTATGGGGGATTGCAAGTATTGATTACAAGGTTCACAAGGTACATACATATCACATAACCAGCATAGATCCAGATTGGGGTGTGGGAGTTTTTAAAGCGTCAGTGATAAATGGGCTCAGGTACGCCACCCATGGAATGTATTAAGAGTCCAAGTCAGTATTGGTGTAGAGAATAAGTACATGGGTGGAGTGCGTCCCTTGGTTTGTCAGGGAAGGAAGTGGGTTATTTCCCTGGTCGGCGTTCTTGGTCACTTGACCTGGTACTGGTGGTGTCCTACGCTGTGTTCCGTGTAGATGTTTCTGGACCACCTGATGGTGTCAGACACCATGAGCTGTCTCATGAGACGGGCGTAGCGTCGACTGACTCCGCACGCTCTCAGTACCGGCTCATTTGTTGAGGGCCATATCAGCACCCAGACAGATCTATAAAAGGGGGACAATAACATTTCGCTACCTCAAGATGAGAGTAAATTCTTTGTTTTTGAGGTACTCAGCACTACATTGATGGGGCCATATAAGCATAGGTATCATCTGTCCATGCTGTAATTGTAGAAGCACAGAAATGTTGGACTGGAAGTAACCTCAAAAGATCATTTTGTCCATCACCCTGTTCTGAGGCAGGATTAAGTATTCCTAGACCTATTATTATTTTAATTATGTTAAAATTTTGTACTTTTATAAGTTCTGGGCTACAACTCAATTGTAATTAACAAAATTTTTCTTCCACTTGAGTGTGTTCTTCTAAGCAAAAAATGGATAATGGACAAGAGAGGAGCATAATAGCAGAGATGGAGGGACTGATTCTGGCTTCACTCATACCAGTTTGACACTTGTATAATTTCACTGACTTCTAGCAATTAGTACCTATTGTATACGGGTACTTGCCTTTAGTTATCAAATAAACTCACTTTTAAGTTATTAGCATTGGAGAAAAGTATAGGTTTCAGAGTAGCAGCCGTGTTAGTCTGTATTCGCAAAAAGAAAAGGAGTACTTGTGGCACCTTAGAGACTAACAAATTTATTAGAGCATAAGCTTTCGTGAGCTAGTGAGCTGTAGCTCACGAAAGCTTATGCTCTAATAAATTTGTTAGTCTCTAAAGTGCCACAAGTACTCCTTTTCTTTTTTTGGAGAAAAGTATGTCAGACAAGATCCAATCCTAGTTCTTCAGTGGTCAGATGACTCAAGCAGCTGAACATTTGGGATGGAAACAAATTATGTTCTAGAGTGGTCTGCCGTAAGGACTGCATTTAATAAAGATTGCAATCCAGTTTACATAATAAATATAGTTCTTCTCTAGAGATCTCTGCAATCAGTTGTTCCATTTGGGAATATCCAGCTAAACATAAACTGTCGTGATGAAAATTCTGTACTCCCTCACACTCTACGCAGTACAGAAATCCTGAACTACGTACTTCTGATTGCAAAAGAGTGTGAGCCAGGGCAGAATGCAGCCGTCTGTTGAGTTAGTTTGCAAAACAATCAATGTGCGCATTAGAAGTTATGTACCCTGGATGTGTTGTACTGTGCGAGTGAAACAAATGTTGTTTATTCTAAGTTACTTTACTTCGTTTTGAGAACGCATTGGCCAAGTTAAGATTTTTCAGGCATGTTCCACATACACCAAAAATATTAGACTAAAAAAACCCAAACATTAAGAGGAATTTCTGACCTGCCAGTAACACTGTGAAGCACATAAGTGGTGAAATCATTGATTTATTTGTAGGAGGAAGCCAAAGAAATTTCCCTGCTCTATAGTATCTGTCCTCTGGCTCTACTCATTCAGTCTCTTCCCAGCCAAGGGATCTGCTTTATCCTCTTTTCTATATAGTTTTCTAAGCTTTTTATTGCCATTTGTTTTGTGCGTCATATATTATAACGCTGTTTAATGGCAATGATTTGACACTATTCTAGCACCTTTTCTCCTATAGGATCCTAAATCACTTTACAAACAGAAATGCAACTATAAACAGGAATTACTTCATTAATGACTCAAATGCAGCAGCCTTTTCTGAGGCTATTCACTCTTCTGTACAAGAAAATGGAAAGTAAGTTTTTATTTTGATCTTGCAAGTTTGTTTCCACCACAAAGGTTTTCAACCTTAACATTAAAGCTCTTTATATAAACAGAAAAGCATTTCAATCTATAAAAATGAAATTAATGTGTACAACAGCCAGATCGTATGTAGATGCACCCCTGGTAGATGTTATGGCATTACCAACATTTAACAACTTATTGGACATTCACAATGCTTTGCAATTTTCAGTCAGAATCAGTTCACACCTAAGTTCTCATTCCTAAGCAATGCAGAATTCCCAGATTTTTACCACATCAGCCATCCTATCAAACTAGTCATTTGTTCTAATGAGAAACTCTGTCATTTCTGTTGAGTAACCATTTCACTCGGACTTTTGACAAAATGAATAAAAACTTTCAGGCAGTTATACAAATGACTGAAAACTGCAACACATTGCACCTGGAAAAATATCTTTTAAAACAGAGAATTAGTCAGATGAGATGATAATGTACCTCATGTGGTGAAACTGAGTGGGGTGTTGCTATAAAAGAAGCCTACCTTTATCATATCTTTGGTCTTCAGTTCTCCTCTGATGCTGCCTTCTTTTCACACCATGGTCTCCTCTTGCATGACAGCATGTGCAATGTCGTTTTTCCCTGCCCTGACTTCAGGGGGGTTGGCAGCACAGCAGATGCCTTGCATTCTGGATACTAGCTATCGCCTGTCACCTTGGTATCAAAAAACCGGACAAAATTATGAAGAAACAAAACAGGTCAGAACCAAAGAGTTCTCTCCATTCTCCTGGGTGACAGGGTGTGTAAAAGTTACAGGTAAACAGTTTTATAGTTATAAATTTATTTTTATGCACTGATCATAGAAAAAGGTTTTGCTGAAAAGGTATGTCTTAAACTTTGGTCTGAAAACTTTCGTTCTGGATCTCCTCCAGCAGAGAGTACCATACCTGGAATCTCAGTACCTGTTAGCCTGACCCTGAGTCTTTACAGCTGCCTTAATTCTAGGGAGTATAAGTTTCTAGGAGGGTGAAGTCTCTGTGGAGGCCAGGTACTGTTAAAATGTACCTCAACGATTAAGAGCAGGACTTTGAGCTCTGTTTTGAAGTAAGTATCCAATGGAAGCTGCAGAGCTCAAGTGAGACTTGTTCGTTATTGCTTATGGGGCAGCTGCTTGTGTCTTCTTGTGGCAGCTGGGTTCAGTCCTAAGTAGCTGATTATATTGGCTACATTTTCTTTTTCTCCCCTACTACCTTAGAATCATAGAATCATAGAATCATAGAATATCAGGGTTGGAAGGGACCCCAGAAGGTCATCTAGTCCAACCCCCTGCTCAAAGCAGGACCAAGTCCCAGTTAAATCATCCCAGCCAGGGCTTTGTCAAGCCTGACCTTAAAAACCTCTAAGGAAGGAGATTCTACCACCTCCCTAGGTAACGCATTCCAGTGTTTCACCACCCTCTTAGTGAAAAAGTTTTTCCTAATATCCAATCTAAACCTCCCCCATTGCAACTTGAGACCATTACTCCTCGTTCTGTCATCTGCTACCATTGAGAACAGTCTAGAGCCATCCTCTTTGAAACCCCCTTTCAGGTAGTTGAAAGCAGCTATCAAATCCCCCCTCATTCTTCTCTTCTGCAGACTAAACAATCCCAGCTCCCTCAGCCTCTCCTCATAAGTCATGTGCTCTAGACCCCTAATCATTTTTGTTGCCCTTCGCTGTACTCTTTCCAATTTATCCACATCCTTCTTGTAGTGTGGGGCCCAAAACTGGACACAGTACTCCAGATGAGGCCTCACCAGTGTCGAATAGAGGGGAACGATCACGTCCCTCGATCTGCTCGCTATGCCCCTACTTATACATCCCAAAATGCCATTGGCCTTCTTGGCAACAAGGGCACACTGCTGACTCATATCCAGCTTCTCGTCCACTGTCACCCCTAGGTCCTTTTCCGCAGAACTGCTGCCGAGCCATTCGGTCCCTAGTCTGTAGCGGTGCATTGGATTCTTCCATCCTAAGTGCAGTCACACTTAGTCACAGGGATCTCCAGTACTGATGTATTTTATCTCTTCAGGCTTCAAGAGGCCATCAGAAAGATATCTATTCAGCACCCATAGCTCTGAAGCATCTGGGACTGAGCACTGTTGGAGGCAGAATAGTGGTTTAGATGAATCACTGGATTTTTCCAGTGTGACTAGGGTAAAACTCAGTGTGAAAACTCAGTACTATAATTCCTTGCTGTTTGGATAGGTATACAGTGTTTGGTTTTCTTTTTCAAATATCAAGGCTTTCATACAGTTAAAGGTTAGTTTTCATAAAAGTAATAGCTGTGCTGGACAATCTCTGACGAAGGAAAAAAAAGATATATTGAGTATTTTTAGTGACTTTCAGAAAAAAAGCTGCTGGGACAAAAACTGGAATTAAAATGCAGAATGTATAGTTCATCAGAAAAGATAAGCTTGAAACTCACCTCTTTGAACATATGCCAGATGCATAAAAATAAAATAAAATCACTAACTGAGCATCTTAGGCAACACCATATGAATTCTCTCAGTCTCCCTAAACTCCTTCACTCCTGTAACAAAGTGGCAATGTCTTAGTTTAGTTGGCATCAACAAGCTATATAGACTGCTTTTCTCTGACATTTGAAGCGCATTTACAAGCATCTTTGAAGGACAGATACAGTACAAATCTCTGCTACATAGCTAAAAAGGTTATATCAAAATAAGGCCCAAAAATCTCCTGACTGAATTCATCATGACTATTTCTTAGAAATTCAGCAGTACCACAGAATTTCTGATGTAATACTCACAAGGATTCAGGGCTGTTGATTTAGAGCCTAGAAGTCCAAGTCAGTGTTGAGAGAAAATTTCAATTTAGCTTCCAGGGTTATAAAATGTTGTGATTAAAGTATGAATTCAGCCTAAGGAGCTCTATAGTTGTAGCTGCCTACCTAGAAAGGGTGCATGACCTACAGAGGCTACACATCCTAGCATGCCATGCTCGATCTTGATCCCTTGATCCTGGAATTCACTCGTGCAATGAGGGATGATTGCATATTGGAGTCTTTTTTCAAAGTAGCAGCTGTGTTAGTCTGTATCTGCAAAAAGAAAAGGAGTACTTGTAGCACCTTAGAGACGAACAAATTTATTTGAGCATAAAAGGTGCCACAAGTACTTCTTTTCTTTATATTGGAGTCTGTAACTTCAAGGGATTTATACCTCCATATTAAAAATGATTGTGGCTGCAACTTGCTAAAGTTTACCCAATTCAGCGAAAGCTCACAGGCTACTGATAAATTGCCAGTGCAGCTGTCAGCTGGGTGGTTTGTATTTCCCTGATATAGGATGTCAATAATCAACATTGGGTTCTACTTTACTGGGCAGATTTTCAAAAGCACAGAACATTTCCTATTGAAGTAAATTATTTAGCTGTCTAAATATGGATTTTGGAGCCTATTTTTGATCACCTAATTTGAAAATACTGGTCTATATAAGTAATAGTATATTTTCCTGCCCTTTCTAACTAAGTTGGAATTGAGCTATGTGGCTTGCTTACAATTCGTTGTTAGGACTTACTAGGGTATTGGATTCTGTGCTGCCCAGTCAAGAATTCTTGTGACTTTTTTCAACTAGTGAGTCTTGTTTTTTCCTTTTAGACTGCGGTAAAATTTTCAAAAGCACCTAAATCTCATTTTCAAAAGTGATTTAGGACTAGGTTCACTAAGAGGTCTTAGAAATTGCAACACTGTGTTTGTGATGCCTAACTCCTAGGCACCCTAGTGGAATTCAGAGCACTGAGTTAGATGCTCAGGCTCCCCATACAATGCATGGGGAGACTTAGGCAACTAAGGAAGGGACCCTCCAGAGCCAGCAAGCTGAGCAGGGAGTGGACTAAGCTAGCCAGGAAATCAGAGTGGATTGATTTAAATCAAAGCAATTTAAATCACCAATTTTAATAATGATTAAAATCATCTGTTTTAATTGTGTTTTGCACCCATACATTTAGTTATTTTCCTCAAAAAAAGTTGATTCTCCGTGGTTGGTAACCATTAAAACATATTTATTTGCAACTACAAATAGACTTTACACTAAATTTGGTGCTTCTTTTTGGTAACCGGGACGCTACACTATGTCTGGACACATTTATTTAAGCAGTTATATAGGTTCCATTACATTTATTCAGATTTTTAATTTTTACATTTGTATTATGTTAGAAAATGGTGACAATGCATTTCTTATTTATTAGATGATGATCCATTTTTTATTTGTGATTTGTGTCAACCTGGATGGAAATTCAATTTAAAAACAGTATTTAAATATTGTATTACATAAAACTACCTTAACTGTGCTGGCTATATATGAAAAAAAACTTATCAAAACATGTTTTACGTTTAAAACTAACTTATTTATTAAACAAAGGATGTATTATCTGAAGTTCGTGAATTGAACTGATTATTTCTGTTCACTGTGTCCTTCACAATTTTAGAACTGGTGGATCACATCCTCTCACTTAGTTTTTATTCATAGTTTGGAAGAGGGAAATAAGCTTTCCTGCTTTTTCAACTCCCAATTGGTTTCTTAACTTTGAATAAACTAGTCATTGAACTGAACTAGTTGAGTAAACTGAAATGAAGAAAATATTCTCTCTGCATGTGCAGAAGAGGCAACTGCTGTCAAAAGATGATTTAGCACTTCAGCTAATTCTGATTCCAGATGCTTAGCCAGTGACTTCCACCAGTTCAGTGGTTTGACTTTCTTTTAAAAAGGGCAGCGAATATGTATTACTTAATATTATTTTTGTCTATAATTTAAATGATTTTACTAGATTACAAGAAGCTTAGGCCTTAACATGTCATTTTCAAAATTAATTTTAGATAAGTTTATTTTCTAAACATAAACCTGTATTTTGTTTCAATAAAAATACATTTTAAATTTTAAAACAATTTTTTACACCCTAAGTGAAATGCAGAGAAAAGGGACAAGGTTTAGGGCCCAGAAGCTTAAAGGTATTTGGGCGCCTAACTCCCACTGATCTGGGCTTTACAGGCCATCCTGCACTCACGACTCTCAGCTGTGAACTTTCTCGTGAACTTAGCTATCATAACTAAGGCAATGCGGTCAGGATGAAATTAATGTAAGGTGGGTGCAAAAGTAGTTGAAAGACCGAACTCAAAGAGTAGTCATCAATGGCTTTCTGTCAGACTGGGAGGGCATATCTAAGGGGGTCCCACAGGGTCTTTCCTGGGTCCCGTACAAGTCAATATTTTCATTAAGGATTTGGATAATGAAGTAGTATGCTTATAAAATGTGCTGGTGACACCAAGCTGGGAGGGGTTGCAAAATAGAGAATAACTGGTGAGGCAGTAGTACTGCTGAAAAGGATCTGGGGTTATAATGGATCACAAATAGAATGAGACTCAACAATGTGGTGTAGTTATAAAATGTGCTGGTGACACCAAGCTGGGAGGGGTTGCAAACACTTTGGAGGAGAGCATTACCAACCAAAATAACCTTGACAAATCAGAGAATTGGTCTGAAATCAACAAGATGAAAGTTAGTAAAGACACAGTTAGGAAAAATCAAATGCACAAACACAAAATAGAGAATAACTGGCTAGGCAGTAGTACTGCTAAAAAGGATCTGAGGTTATAGTGGATCACAAATAGAATGAGAGCCAACAATGTGGTGTAGTTGTGAAAAAGGCTAATATCCTTCCTGGGTGTATTAACAGAAGTGTTGTTTGTAAGACACAGCAGGTAATTGTCCCACTCTGCTGGGCACTGGTGAGACCTCAGCTGGAGAACTGTATCCAGTTCTATGTACCACATTTTAAGAAAGATGTGGACAAACTGGAGGGAATCTGGAGGATAGGAATAAAAATCATCAAAGCTTTAGAAGACTTGACCTATGAGGAAAGATTGTTTTTTAATGGATATGTTTAGTCTTGAGAAAAGACGATTGAGTGGGGACCTCGTAACAATCTTCAAATATGTTAAGGTCTTGCTATAAAGAGGACAGTGATCAATTGTTCCCCATGTCCACTGAAGGTAGGACAAGAAGTAATCATCTTAATCTGCAGCAAGGGAGATTTAGGTTAGATATTAGGATACTTTCTAACTATAAGAATAGGTAAGCACTGGAATAAGCTTCCGAGAAAGGTTGTGGAATCCCCATCATTGGAGGTTTTTAAGAAGAGGTTAGATAACACCTGTTAGGGATGATCTAGGTTTACTTGATCCTTTCTCAGTGCAGGGCTGGACTAGCTGACCTCTCAAAGTCCTTTCCAGCACTACATTTCTATGATTCTATGCCTAATCCATGTTCACTCTTAAGTAGCCCATGCCCTTTTTCATGGAAAAAAAACCCTAGAGCAGGGAGAGACTCCCCAATCATTATAGCCAATAGACCAGTGGTTAGGGCACTCATCTTGGATATGGGACAGTCAGGTTCATTGTCTGCTCCAGTGACTATTTAATTATTTATACAAAGTGGAACAAAGGAGATTAAGATTATGCACCAAATCAGGCATAGTAGGGATTCAAATCTGGGTATCCCACATCTCTACCTGTGGTGTGTTGAACACTATGAAGATTACAGCCTGTCACTTTAAATCCTGGTCCTGCTTGTAGGATAGGAGGCTCTGTAGGAAGTGAGACATTTGGGCATAGCGAAGTCAGTTTGCAGACAGTCAGTTAGAGTAAGATGACTTGTATGGCTCTGTGTTTTAGGAGCAGCCTGTTTTGTTTCTCTCTGGTTTTTGGGTTCTTGTGTGTTTGTGTTCAGAATTCTAAGAAATAAAGTAGTATTAAATTGCTATCTTCCAGGAAGAGTATTTTATGTTTTATTCTAATTTTGCTGTTTGTATGTTGTGAAACATAACACTAACCACTGGCCTATGTGGCATATAGATGCCCTTTCACCCTTGGCTGCCTTTTGTGCAGGTTAGGCATGCACTAGGAACACCTACTGGATCAGACCCCAGAGGCAAGATAGGAAGGTGAACACCTAGTGTGAGAATCGCACCAGGGCTTAGGTGTAACCTAGGGTCCCAAGCTGTTCCTTAGCTGTGGAGCAGCATAAGGACTTAGGTGGCTTTGCACATGTCCACAAGCAGAAATTTAGGCTCCTGCAGTTTAGGTGGCAGCTTAGCAGTGGTTTTGAGAATGTGGCACCTAAAAGTTGGACAGAGATGCCAAGAAGCAGTTAGGTATCTAAATATACATTTGTGAATCCAGCCCTTAGACACATGGGTCAGAGATTCAAAAGTATTTGAGCACCTAGTGGGATCTGCAAACCATCTAGATGTCTAACTGCCATTGATTTCAGTGCTTTTGAAAATTCCACTAGGCACTAAATACCATTAAAAATCTGGCCCTTAGGGCCTAAGACCCATTGACTATCACTGAGACTTAAGGTAAGTTTTTCAAAAGAGCCTAAGTGATTTAGGGATTTAAATCCCATTTTCAAGAGTGGTTGAGGATCAGATCTTCAAAGGTATTTAGGCTCCTAATTCCCACTGAAATCTGGGCTTTGAGGATCTGGGCCTAGGTACCTCAGTATGTTTCAGGATCTGGGCCCTGGGAGCCTAAGTCCCATTGTAAATCAATGGGATTTAGGCTTTAAAGTACCTAAGTCCCTTTGGAAAAGAACACAGGCTCCTAAATCACATGTGCACATCTGAAAATTTTGCCCTAGCTCTTTTAAGTATGCTGTACAGCAACCTACTCAAAAGATGATAGAGACATGTCATTTTATAGAGACAAGAGATCAGCCTATTTGAAGGATGAGTGATCATCATATATAGCACCTTTCATCTAAAGATCTCAAAGCACTTAATCTGAGGATTGATTTGACCCATTGCTCTTCTTTTATGGACAATATAATTTTTTTATCTCTCCTTCCCTCTGCCTATCTGTCTTCTACTGGGTCTTGAAGTGTAAGTGCCATAGTACCCAAAGAAATGTTGTTCTCATGGTTTTTTCCTCATGGATGAGAATAGCATGTTCTGAAGTGTCCCTAGCCTCTGTTTGCCAGAAGCTGGGAATGGGTGACAGGGAATGGATCACTTAATGATTACCTGTTCTGTTCATTCCCTCTGGGGTATCTGGCATTGGCCACTGTCAGAAGACAGGATATTGGACTAGGTGGACCTTTGGTCTGACCCAGTATGGCCATTCTTATGGTCAAGTATGGTAAACCTCCAAAGGACCTGATAATATGGGTACTATTTTCAAAGGAGCCTTACGGGAGTAAGGTGCTCATCTCCCTTGAAATTCAGGTGGAGTTGAGTGTCTAATTCCCTTAGGCTCCCTTGAAAATCTCAGTCTATGATTCTTGTGCATTTCAACCTCTTACTGAATTCAGTGTATCTTTTGGTGCACAAGGATTGCCAGACAAATATCCAGCCAAAGTAGTTACAATAAGCCTACAAATCATTTAAGGTTTGCCCATTACTAGTATTTATCATGATGGTCTCAGTACCTTGCCAGTATTGTATGTAACCTCTCAGCTTAGAATTACCTTCATTTTAGTCTTTATATAATAATCTTTATAACACTGTGGTTTTAAAATGCACTGATTTGATTCACTGTCATGAAATAAACACATTCAGATTGATTTATTGTCCAAAATTTCTAAATCTTTGTAACAGAATAAAAAAGAAAGTATCATAAATATCCATAGCTGACTTTCCATCAAGGCACAATGTGCCATCCACTTTAATACCTAAGGAATGTATTATGATCATTGCTATTACTAAGACCACATAAATTAAAATGATAAGACAGTAAAGATAAAGTGTTACCAAACTCTTAATCTCTAAAAATGGCATGCCATATTTCCCAGTAAATAAACACAGAAAGAATTGATGATCTAGAGCTTTTAGACCATTTCTGTGAGAACACTAAACCCTGTAAAATAAACTGAAATATTAAGTTTTGATAGATAATTATGTATCTAGCTTTAAATATGTGTGGTCTACAAAATAACTAACCTAGTTAATGTGTATATTGGACTCCAAATTAAATTTTGGCCATCTGCTAAATAAATACTTGCTATTTGTTTCATGTTCCACTATAGAATTCATAAAGAAAATGCAACTATTACACAAACCACTCATGAACCTGGCATTTTTTAGAAAAAATGCCAGTGTTTTCAAATGTCATTGTGATGTTGCACTCCATGTGCTTTACGGAAATACGCTTATGAATATGACATAACTGGAATATACTTTATGCTAAATACCCATTAGGTGGTGTCATGAGAAAGTTTGTAATCTATTAAGTGTGTTCATCCTATTTGTTTGCATGTATTATTTCTATATCTGGAGTTAGAAGAATAAGATATAATCTTGTATCACTGATGTAAACATATTAAGTGGAAGCTATTAAGGGTGCTCTAGAAACAATCAGGTGTAAATGGCCTTAGTTACTTGAAAGCCTTCCTGTGTATGTGTGGGCCAACCCAGGGGGAATGGAGACTAGGGGTCTTACAGTGACAAGTGACCTGATAATGATAATGAAATCCATCTTAAATCTGGTACTTTTCCATTTAGAAGGAGGGGTAGGGATCCAGAGAGAGAAAAGATTTCTGCCTTTGCCAAAGCTATAAAAGGGGGTTAAGCAGGACAAAGGAGGCTGCCATTCACGAGAAAACTCCTGCTTATCACCTGAGATGTCTGCTGGATCTAACAAAGACTGTACCAGGGGAAAGATTGGGCCCAGACTAGGAAGGAGTCGAGTCTGTAAAAGAAACTTATTGTAACATCTTTGAGGGTGAGATATTACCTGTAATCAGTTTCTGAATGTATTGGGCTTAGACTTGCGTATTTTGTTTTATTTTGCTTTGTGACTTACTTTGTTCCGGCTGTTATTACTTCAATCACTTGAATCCTACTTTTTATACTTAATAAAATCACTTTTGTTTATTAATAAACCCAGAGTAAATGATTAATACCTGGGGGAGCAAACAGATGTGCATATCTTTCTATCAGTGTAATAGAGGGAGGACAATTTACTAATTTACCCTGTATAAGCTTTATACAGAGTAAAACGGATTTATTTGGGGTTTGGATCCCATTAGGAGCTGGGCGTCTGGGTGCTGGAGACAGGTAACCTGCTGAGCTGTTTTTAGTTAAAGTCTGCAGCTCTGGGGGCATAGCCCAGACCCTGGGTCTGTGTTGCAGCAAGCTAGCGTATCTGGCTCAACAAGGTTCTAAAGTCCCAAGCTAGCAGGAAAAACAGGCTCAGAGGTAATTTCAGCACATCAGGTGACAGTCCCACGGGGGTCTCTGTGACCGAACCCATCACAGTCATAATGCAATATTATGCTTTTTGAAAAAGGATCACATTGTGTGTAAAATATGCAGTCAAGAAGAGCATTTGAAGTCCTTTGGCAGCAATGAGAGGTTGTTTCCCCATTCTTTCTTTAATGATTTTCTTGTCTGACATGCCTGAATATTAGAACTTCAGTGGAATTTGGTAGCTCAAGTTGTACAATAAATCCACAGAGGGTTTCTCAACTTTAAGAT
Source organism: Dermochelys coriacea (assembly GCF_009764565.3). Lineage (NCBI taxonomy): Eukaryota > Metazoa > Chordata > Testudines > Dermochelyidae > Dermochelys > Dermochelys coriacea. Next base: position 249,721,460 of record NC_050069.1, on the reverse strand, counting down.
CTTGTAGTGAGAGATTTTTATGCTGAAAGTTCTAGGATACTCAGCAGTACCCTGACAGAAGCTTGCAGAAAAACCTCAGAAAGGTTTTAAATATTGTAAAATTACAAGGCTCTTAACTGGACATAAAAAGTGTGGTGACAGTATCAGGACATCTTAGTTTGCAGGAAAAAAATAATTAGTTTGAAGGTTAAGGTTCTAATTAAGTAGAAATTAATGTTAGTTTAAATGTAGAAAATCCAATATGGCTGATCAAGATTGCAGATATAGGGAGGATGTAGAAATGGGAAATGACTCAGCAATGTCCTAGAAACCAAGATGGTGTCAGGGGAGGAGCACTTCTAGACTGACAGCATGCTAATTACAGGCAAGCACATATGAGTACTTGTGACATGCTAATAAAAGGGGAGGATCTAGACAGGAAGAGGAAATATGCTAATATCTGGAAGCTGATTGGCTGAGCCAGGCTAATAAATTATGTAAATAAGCTGACCTCGAGGGGGCAACCAGCATATAAGGCCAACAACCAGCAGGCTGAACTTGTAGTGGATTTGGGATCTGGAAGACAGCAGAAGCTGCAAAACACTTGCAAAGAAGAAGCTACCTGAAAACTAGCCTCCCGGAATAAGAAGCAAAAGAAGCAGCAGCAACAAAAGAACCCTGAGGTTGCCTTGGCAACAGGCAACTACCCCGGCAACAGCAACCGCCACTGCCACCACCATGGAGCAGCAGCACAGCTGAAGAAACCGCACTTCCTAAAGCTTTCAGATGGAGCCGAAGGACCTCTTGATGAATCAGAGGGAAATTTGAAGGAAGAGTAGAAGTCTGATCTCCTTTTTATCTATTATTTAAGAGTGTATGGGTCTTGCTTGTAAATAAAGCTGGATGCCTGCGTTTTGAATGAGATTCCCCCCTACCCATCTTCTGGCCAACACTTACAGAATGTTAATGTTAAGCAAGTTAATCTGTGAATATAGTGATAGTTTTCTGGCATGTGTCTATAAGAGACTACATATATCACATTGTATTAAATGCTGGGTTAAATTATAACATTAAGACTAAAAAGCCTCTGGGTGTACCTGACCTCTATAGGCTTGTTACATTGACACTACTGTTTTTCCTACTTGTGTCAGATATCCTATGTAGTCTGTGTCTTTGATTTTGCTGCACTGCTTTAATTCTTTCAATACTAAATTCTATTCATTTGACTCTATTCTTTCCTGCTTTATTAAATAACATTGTAACCTGTAGTGGGATGACCACCCGCTCGGGCCCAGAGGGGTATAAAACAGCCCTGAGAGAGGGCTGTTGCAGGAGAAAGGCAGCAGGGCTGATTGGGGAAGCAGCCTCAGCTGGGGGCCATGCCCCAATCAGGGCACAGCTGGCTCTATAAAGGCTGTGAGCCAGAAGCCCAGAGAGTCTCTCTGGGCGGGGCGGGGCGGGGCGGGGCGGGGCGGGGCGGGGCAGGAGAGAGAGAGAGAGAGAGAGAGAGAGACAGACCGACCGACCGACCGACCGACCTGACACCTGACTGCAGGGGCTTAACTAAATATCTGGAAGGGAGCAGGGGAGCTCTGGCCTAGGAAAGCCCCATGCTGCAGGCCTGGTAAGGCCTATTAGATACTGGGGTTGCAAGGGGCAGCCATGGGTAGGCAGAGGCAGCAGGTCCAAACCCCCTCACCTGTGATGAGTGGCTTATACTGCAGTCTGCCCCAGGGAGCGGGGGCTAATTGGTGACTGGCAGTAGCCTAGGACTGAGGCGAGGTGGGGATAGTGGGTGGGGGGTTCCCCTGGGACGGGGAGACCCAGAGCTGTGGGATACTGCCAGGGAGCAGCACTCAGTTGAAGGGGTCCTGGGGTCCTGGGAGGAACACTGGAGCCAGCAGCAAGGTGAAACACCGGCTGACAGAGGGCGCTCTGGAAGCTGGAATGCTAATACCCTGAAACGACCAGCAGGAGGCGCCGTCGATGAGTCTGCGCCTGGTTACATAGCCCCTTATTTATTTAAATAAATAAATATTTTGCTTTCTAAGAATAACTGTCCATTCTTGAGCAGAAGGCTGTATTCGTGGCCTTTCAGAGGTTAACAAAACTATCTTGTTCTGGGGAGCCCTCTCCGGGTCAGAAACAAACCGCTTGGTAATACTCTGGCAATTCCTTTAGGGCAAACCACAACTTTGTTTACCCTTTTGTTAAATTAGACAAATTTGTAGGTAACTTAATTAACATCTAAATTTTAGGGTAACCATCTCTTCCAGGCAGTTGAGATGGTATCTCACATTTATGTCATTCCCTACACTGAAGCACAGAGGAGAATAAGGTATCATGAATACCGGCCAAATAAGAACAGTCCTTTTGGAAGACAGAAGGAGAACTGAAGTGGCATCATCTCCCATTCCCTCCAAGCCAGCAGATACTGTACTATCTTACTGACGAGAAAACTGGTGTCAAGATAAATTCTCTAACACAACTTTGTGCTATTTTGTGTTGCTGCAGCCTGTTACTGCCCTGTCCTGGTCATCTTTATTTTTGCTTCCCAGCAGGAAGTGTGTCACAGGAAACAAGACTGCATGAAGAATGTACAGGAAATGTGGCATCTCTACATTTTCTGGAGGACTTACTCTAACCGATTTTGCCATGCATGAACAAAGCCTGGTTTAGTGTAATAAGCAGGCCAAGGGGAAGAGTGGGAAGCTACTACAGTCAAGATCCTCCTCTGGCAAGTCTATGGAATTTCCATTAGAAATTCCTACATGAGTTAACATCAACAGTGGCAAAGGGTACTCCAATGTAGCCTTTCTTCTGTTTGTTCCTTTATAAAAATACCCCCAAAACTTCCACCTTGGCATTCTTATATATACTGATCTCTTAATAGATCATTGTTTATACAATTGAGTACTCAAATGTCAGGAAATGCCAATGTGAGCTCTGTCTCCTTGTATGTATGAATTATGATAGTGAACCTGATTCTCCACTCCATGTCACAGTACTGATCTAGATGGAAAGTTATCTACAATAAGAAAAGTCTGTCTACAATAGGTCATATTTTTAGGTGCTCTACTGCGGATTTCATGAGGCTTTGACTAGATGTTATAGGTAAGCTGAAAATCTTGCAGTGTTAAAAGAGTTTAGTTTGCTTGTGCAACTGCAGTCATTTTCTTATCCCGTTCATCTAACACACTTCTCCTTGCCAGCTTTTGTGCTGTCATTTTGTTGTTGGCTCAGCAGAGGAAAATTCATTTAGAAACAAATAATAGAGTAAGCAGCTGTTTCTGCTGTCTGTTGCTATTGGTTCTAAATTGTCCCTGACACTTCCTCCAGGAGTTTTTCAAGAACATTTGAGTCAGGAAAGCAATTCCAGAACCAAAGTAAAAGGACCAATAACTCAACTCTGCATCCAATGATAGCAACAACCAGAAACTGCCAAAAATAAAAGATACTTCAAAACCTATTTCAAAGGAGAGCCATGCACGAACACACAGATTACACTATGTAGGAAGAATTAGCAAATTAAATCTCAGGGTAGAGTAGTGAAACTACATTGCAATAGGCTTGTGTAGTACTTTTAGATCTCCCTGAACAGAGTTCAAATCCTCAAAATGAAGTAACAAGAAAATATTGGGGGGGTGGCGGGAGGTGTCTCTCTTTAGGACATATTGATCTACACATGCAACATTTCCAATATGTCAATGTTCAGAATGAGATGTATTCTCTGTTTAGAAATGCTACAAGACTAGAATAGCAGCGATGTTGGAGGTCAGGTATGAGGCACACAGTGAACTCAATCAAAGGCGGGGGGGAGGGGAAGAAAAATCAAAATTTGGCTTAGACTAGGGCTCAGGTGTATCAGATCTGGTTTGAGGTTGGATCTGAAGGTGCTAAAATCTTACATCAAAGGGAAACAAAAGTAGGTCCTTTGTAAGATTGGATCTAAATCAAAACCAAAAGCATAAAGCAGAGAAAAGGGATTTTAATGCAAATTCTCCCTCACAGAAGTCAAGGGGTTCAAGGATCCAATTTTGGTTTGTCAAGAAACTGGCAAATGTAAAAAAAAATCACTTTTTTTAGTAAAATTAACCTGAAGAAACACTCCCACATTACAAAAAGATCAGAAAAAGATTCATCCAGATTTTGAAGGAAAAATAAAAGCCAAGTAAATGAAGAAAGAATAGAAAGACCACCCAGGGAAACATAGTAAGGAAAGTTTATATGTTATAGAAAATTTGCTGCCAAAATATTATATAATGTTAAGTAAGGAAACAAATAGAGCTGAAATTATTTGTCAGATTATTTGTAGCCCACTGACAGCCAGATTAATGAAAAGTAACATTTCTCTTACTGTAACAGATGAGCATTGTCTGCTTTTTCTCGTAATTCAGCAGTACACACGCTCTGCTAACTTTTCAAACAAGATAATTTTTTGTGTCCAGCTTCTGTTTTCTCTTTTGATTCGAGTCAAGTACTTTGAGGAAAATGGGACTTGAGAGCTTCTTAAAGTGAGAATCCTAAAGCAATAAATGAGATTAAATTTATATTCATTCTGCTCATCAGACCTGAGCAGTAATTTTAGTCCTATTAACTCTTGACTTTTTCTGGAACTTCTTTCGTGCAAGCATGACTTGATTTTTTTTTTCATCCAGGTTACTACACATCACTCCTTTGGGGGCCTGATCCACAGCTTTCTGAAGTCAATTGTAGCCTTCCTAGTGATAAATGGGCTTTGAATGAAACACTTGCTGCTTAATGCCACAATTTTTTCTACTACATCCAGAGAAAGGATTGATATTATAGACAATAGCAATATACCCAGAATATTCTTCTGGCATGTCATGGGAGTGGGCCAAATTCTGCTCTTGCTTAATGCAGGTGTTCATCTGTATCAGGGGACAGGAGTGCCAAGCCATAATAGTCCTGACAGAAGCACCTGGAGGCCTTCTGAATCATGGAGACGCACAGGGAATGTACACCTACTTCTGCACCCTTTTTATGGTGTGCAGCATACTTATCCCCTGGGTGCCAGACCCATTCTATAAGCCAATACAGATGGAATGTGGTTCACAGCCCTGTGCTCCACTGTCCCCTTTTAGTGATGTGTTCCCCAGCCCCAGGGCTCTTGCACTACCTGAGAGCAGAGACTGCAGTCATGCCTAGTTCTTATGTGGCATAGGGTATGTCTACAATACGAAATTAGGTCGAATTTATAGAAGTCGGTTTTGTAGAAAGCATTTTTATACAGTCGAGTATGTGTGTCCCCACACAAATGCTCTAAGTGCATGTAGTCGGCAGACTGTATCCACAGTACCGAGGCAACAGTGGACTTCCGGAGCTTTGCACTGTGGGTAGCTATCTCACAGTTCCCGCAGTCTCCACAGCCCATTTGAATTCTGGGTAGAAATCCCAGTGCCTGATGGGGCTAAAACATTGTCGCGGGTGATTCTGGGTACATATCGTCAGGCCCCAGTTCCCTCCCTCCCTCCCTCCATAAAAGCAAGGGCAGACAATCATTTTGCGCCTTTTTTCTTGAGTTACCTGTGCAGACGCCATACCACGGCAAGCATGGAGCCCGCTCAGCTAACCAGCACCGTATGTCTCCTGGGTGCTGGCAGATATGGTACTGCATTGCTACACAGCAGCAGTTTATTGCCTTTTGGCAGCAGACAGTGCAGTATGACTGGTAGCCGTCGTCGACGTAGTCCTGGGTGCTCTTTTAACCGGGCGCCTGGGCAAACATGGGAGTGACTCAGCCAGGTCATTTCCCTTGTTTCGTCTCATGGCGATTGAGTCCTACCGGCAGTGCACTGTCTTTTAATCTGCAGCTAGCAGAAGATGATGGCCAGTAGTCATACTGCACCGTCTTCTGCCGAGCACCCAGGAGATGATGATGGCTAGCGGTCGTACTGCACAGTCTGCTGCCAACATGATGTATAAAGATAGATGAAGTGGCTCAAAACAAGAAATAGACCAGATTTGTTTTGTATTCATTTTCACTTTCACATGCATAAGGGGACTTTCATGGAACTTTGTGACTTGCTTTCCCCTGCCCTGAGGGGGGAAGATGAGATGAGAGCAGCCCTCACAGTTGAGAAGCGAGTGTCAATAGCCCTGTGGAAGCCTGCAACACCAGACAGCTACCGGTCAGTCGGGAATCAATTTGGAGTGGGCAAATCTACTGTGGGGGCTGCTGTGATGCAAGTAGCCAACGCAATCAAAGATCTGCTGATATCAAGGGTAGTGACCGTGGGAAATGTGTAGGTCATAGTGGATGGCTTTGCTGCAATGGGATTCCCTAACTGTGGTGGGGCCATAGACGGAACCCATATCCCTATCTTGGGACCGGACCACCAGGGCAGCCAGTACATAAACTGCAAGGGGTACTTTTCAATCGTGCTGCAAGCACTGGTGGATCACAAGGGACGTTTCGCCAACATCAACGTGGGATGGCCAGGAAAGCTACATGATGCTCGCATCTTCAGGAACTCTGGTCCGTTTCAAAAGCTGCAGGAAAGGACTTTCTTCCCAGACCAGAAAATAACCACTGGGGATGTTGAAATGCCTATAGTTATCCTTGGGGACCCAGCCTACCCCTTAATGCCATGGCTCATGAAGCCATACATAGGCAGCCTGGAGAGTAGTCAGGAGCTGCTCAACTACAGTCTGAGCAAGTGCAGAATGACAGTAGAATGTGCATTTGGACATTTAAAAGCGCACTGGCACAGTTTACTGACTTGGTTAAACCTCAGCGAAACCAATATTCCCACTGTTAGTACTGCTTGCTGTGCGCTCCACAATATCTGTGAGAGTAAGGGGGAGATGTTTATGGCGGGGTGGGAGGTTGAGGCAAATCGCCTGGCTGCTGGTTACACACAGCCAGACGCCAGGGCGGTTAGAAGAGCACAGGAGGGTGCAGTGCGCATCAGAGAAGCTTTGAAAACCAGTTTAATGACTGGCCAGGCTACGGTGTGAAAGTTCTGTTTGTTTCTCCTTGATGAAACCCCCCGCTCCTTGGTTCACTCTACTTCCCTGTAAGCTAATCACCCTCCCCACCTCCCTTCGATCACCACTTGCAGAGGCAATAAAGTCATTGTTGCTTCACATTCTTGCATTCTTTATTAATTCATCACACAAATAGGGGGATAATTACCAAGGTAGCCCAGGAGGGGTGGTGGAGGAGGGCCACACAGCATTTTAAAAGTTTAAAACTTATTGAATGCCAGCCTTCTGTTACTTGGGCAATCCTCTGAGGTGGAGTGGCTGCGTGGCCGGAGGCCCCCGCACCGCATTCTTGGGCATCTGGGTGAGGAGGCTATGGAACTTGGGGAGGAGGGCGGTTGGTTACACAGGGGCTGTAGCGGCGGACTGTGCTCCTGCTGCCTTTCCTGCAGCTCAACCATATGCTGGAGCATATTAGTTTGATCCAAGCAGCCTCAGCATTGAATCTTGCCTCCTCTCATCATGCTGCCGCCACCTTTCAGCTTCAGCCCTCTCTTCAGCCCGCCACTTACTCTCTTCAGCCCGCCACCTCTCCTCCCGGTCATTTTGTGCTTTCCTGCACTCTGACATTGTCTGCCTCCATGCATTCGTCTGTGCTCTGTCAGTGTGGGAGGACAGCATGAGCTCAGAGAACATTTCATCGCGAGTGCGTTTTTTTCGCCTTCTAATCTTCGCTAGCCTCTGGGAAGGAGAAGCTCCTGTGATCCTTGAAATACATGCAGCTGGTGGAAGGGAAAAAAAAAAGGACAGTGGTATTTAAAAAGACACATTTTATAGAACAATGGGTACACTCTTTCACGGTAAACTTTGCTGTTAACATTACATACATAGCACATGTGCTTTCGTTACAAGGTCGCATTTTGCCTCCCCCCACCGCGTGGCTAACAGCGGGGAACATTTCTGTTCAGCCATAGGCAAACAGCCCAGCAGGAACGGGCACCTCTGAATGTCCCCTTAAGAAAAGCACCCTATTTCAACCAGGTGACTATGAATGATATCACTCTCCTGAGGATAATACAGAGAGATAAAGAATGGATGTTGTTTGAACTCCAGCAAACATACACTGCAATGCTTTGTTCTACAATGATTCCCGAGTACGTGCTACTGGCCTGGAGTGGTAAAGTGTCCTACCATGGTGCATGGAATAAGGCTGCCCTCCCCAGAAACCTTTTGCAAAGGCTTTGGGAGTATATCCAGGAGAGTCACGAATGCCAGGGCAAATTAATCATTAAACATGCTGGCTTTTAAACCTTGTATAGTATTTTAAAAGGTACACTCACCAGAGGTCCCTTCTCCGCCTAGTGGGTCCGGGAGGCAGCCTTGGGTGGGTTCGGGGGGTACTGGCTCCAGGTGCAGGGTGAGAAACAGTTCCTGGCTGTCGGAAAAACCGGTTTCTCTGCTCGTTTGCTGTGAGCTATCTACAACCTCCTCATCATCGTCTTCCTTGTCCCCAAAACCTGCTTCCGTGTTACCTCCATCTCCATTGAAGGAGTCAAACAACACGGCTGGGGTAGTGGTGGCTGAACCCCCTAAAATGGCATGCAGCTCATCATAGAAGCGGCATGTTTGGGGCTCTGACCCGGAGCGGTCATTCGCCTCTCTGGTTTTCTGGTAGGCTTGCCTCAGCTCCTTAAGTTTCACGTGGCACTTCTTTGGGTCCCTGTTATAGCCTCTGTCCTTCATGCCCTGAGAGATTTTCACAAATGTTTTGGTATTTCGAAAACGTAGGAACGTAGTTCTGATAGCACGGATTCCTCTCCCCATACAGCGATCAGATCCCGTACCTCCCGTTCGGTCCATGCTGGAGCTCTTTTGCGATTCTTGGACTCTATCATGGTCACCTCTGCTGATGAGCTCTGCATGGTCACCGGCAGCTTGCCACACTGGCCAAACAGGAAATTGAAATTCAAAAGTTCGCGGGCCTTTTCCTATCTACCTGGTCAGTGCATCTGAGTTGAGAGTGCTGTCCAGAGCGGTCACAATGGCGCATTCTGGGATAGCTCCCGGAGGCCAATACCATCTAATTGCGTCCACAGTACCCCAGATTCGACCCAGCAAAACCGATTTCAGTGCTAATCCCCTTGTCGGGGGTGGAGTAAGGAAATTGATTGTAAGAGCCCTTTAAGTTGAAAAAAAGGACTTCGTCATGTGGACGGGTGCAGGGTTACATCGAGTTAACGCTGCTAAATTCAATCTCAATGCCTAGTGTAAACCAGGGCTGAGCGAGGAATCCCCATTATGCATCTATGTGAGGTCCAGCCAGTATCTGAGCCAGAGATTTTTAGAGTAGTTATTATTTGTATTACCTCTATAGGGTTCATATCTACTACTTCTATAAGACTTTTCCATAAGAGAAACTATAACAGTGCTAATATTAGCAAAGTAAAAAATTAAAATTAATAAAGATCTTGTAAAGATTAAAATTGAGGAGGTAGGTAAGAGCCTGTCCTACCCACATAACCAACCTCTGTGGTCCTCCCATGAAGTTTGCTAGTGTGCTGGATAATCATCTGCAGTGTTTTTCAGGGCCCCACAATGTCATTTAGCATAAAAGGTATGTGAATCCTTCACATTGATTCAACATTTCAAATTTTGCTCCAATCAAGGTCAGATTTTACATTAAAACGTGCACAATTTTAAAACTTCCACAAAACAACACTTGATTTTTATGATTGAGGATTTCTGTCCAAAATAAAACAAGATACTCTATTTTTTAATGAAAATAGACCAATTTTCAGTCAAAGTTCCCATTTTTAAACAAACTGAAATTTCACAGGAGCTTGGCATGAAGAAACAGCATAGAAAACAAAGGAGAGGGTTTGGGATTAGTAGAAAACAGTAAATGGGGAACAGAGAAACAATTAGACTTCTAACTATTCATTTGCATTTTTTCCTTTCAGTTTATAAAATCTCCTTTCCTGGTTGTGCAGGTCTAGGCATTAGCAGTGCCACATCTAATGTACTTTACTACTTAAAGCTTAAAAAAAGCCCCATAAATTTGTTCTACTTAGTCTTAAAGTACTTTCTGTCTACAGACTATTCGTGTGTCAGCAATTATTTTGCCAGCTTTTAGCTTTTGTATTTAGAAGAACATGACAGACAAGACATTAAACAGGCAAAGAGGAACTTTAATGTGCTATTTTAAAATTACAGAATGAATAGAACTCCAAAATTGTGTTTAAATTCACATCACATATACTATAACGTTAGAACCCTTTTAAAATATTACTCATTCTTTGTCCTTCATAGTGGCTTTGTATTGTTTATGCGCTTTTTTTAGCTTGAAGTAATAGATTTATCATTACTCCCAACCAGCAAGTTGCCAAAAATTTACCATTAACATTCCTGTTGACTGAGTTAGAGCTGGCTTGCCCAAATGTCCCAATTGTTTATATACGGTGTTAATGTTAATGTGTGGTATATTTAATTTATGCAAAACAAATGGCAGCATGGTGTTATACTCTGTCTAGCTATACAGAAAATGCAGATATTCAAGCTATGAATTAGTCTTTTTTCCTCCCTGAAAATGCTTGGTTACTGAATAAAAACAAATGTTTTAAACTCAACAAAAGTACAGTGGGGACATTTGCAATAATGACACATTCATGACCACCATAAATGATAAATCTTTTATTTTTATTAGGTAGTTCTGGGACCCTACAAAGAAGATAGATTCCTAACTGGTATAAATTTCACTTCAATGGAGCTACACCTGTTTCCACTAGCAGAAGATCTCACTCTTATACATGAAGTGCTGGAGCTATTACTTAGTTTCACAAATTAATTGTGTATTCCTGTCTCTCTGCATTGTGAGATGAGTGGAGGAAGTTCCAAAAACAATAAACAATTTAAACAATAGAAGTGAGACCACTGAGAATGGTTAACTCCAATTTTTGACTGACTTTCCAAACACGTAAATGCATTAGTGAATTTTCTTTCTGTATAATGAGGATACCAACTATATCTGATACAGTTAGTATCTGAATACTGTGACTCCGCTAGCCAAACAATTAGACACCTCCAGGGTGTTCTTATCTATGTAGAGACTTTATGTACATCTCATGGGCTATATAAAATGTGGACTAAGTTTAAAAATTCTCTACTAATCTCCTTCATGATACAGGTCAAGTGTTTGTTCCTATTTAAGGGCACCATAACCAATATCGTGATTGATGCCAGTGAAAGATAGAAATGTCTAAAGTCCTGCTAAGCAGTGTGGGAAAATCCGATGAGGATGCTCAAACAAACCTGGGGTCTCCCATTAGTCTGCATGCATATTTTGTAATAATAAAGGGACACACTTGTCAGAAAGAATAGCCCCTGATTTTTAAGACTCATATCAGAACAGAATGGAAGGCTGACAGGATGATCCAGGGGGACCAGGGGAGAAAAAAGCAATATGAGCAAGCAGCATGACAAATGTAAAGTGAAGCTATACAGTGGGATGCCAGGAGATCCTATCTAACTCATTTATGTAAACAAAAAGCAGAATAATTCTTTGTCTTAAAAAAATACAACAAATGTCAATGTCACTGTGTCCCATTTGGTTTTCTATGCATGGCATGGAAAAGGTATCAAATAGGGATAGCAAGAGATGTCAAGAGTAACAAGAAGGGTTTCTTCAGGTATGTTGGCAACAAGAAGAAAGCCAAGGAAAGTGTGGGCCCCTTACTGAATGAGGGAGGCAAGCTAGTGACAGAGGATGTGGAAAAAGCTAATGTACTCAATGCTTTTTTTGCCTCTGTTTTCACTAACAAGGTCAGCTCCCAGACTGCTGTGCTGGGCATCACAAAATGGGGAAGAGATGGCCAGCCCTCTGTAGAGATAGAGGTGGTTAGGGACTATTTAGAAAAGCTGGACGTGCACAAGTCCATGGGGCCGGACGAATTGCATCCGAGAGTGCTGAGGGAATTGGCGGCTGTGATTGCAGAGCCCTTGGCCATTATCTTTGAAAACTCGTGGCGAACGGGGGAAGTCCCGGATGACTGGAAAAAGGCTAATGTAGTGCCCATCTTTAAAAAAGGGAAGAAGGAGGATCCTGGGAACTACAGGCCGGTCAGCCTCACCTCAGTCCCTGGAAAAATCATGGAGCAGGTCCTCAAAGAATCAATCCTGAAGCACTTAGAGGAGAGGAAAGTGATCAGGAACAGTCAGCATGGATTCACCAAGGGAAGGTCATGCCTGACTAATCTAATCGCCTTTTATGATGAGATTACTGGTTCTGTGGATGAAGGGAAAGCAGTGGATGTATTGTTTCTTGACTTTAGCAAAGCTTTTGACACGGTCTCCCACAGCATTCTTGTCAGCAAGTTAAGGAAGTATGGGCTGGATGAATGCACTATAAGGTGGGTAGAAAGCTGGCTAGATTGTCGGGCTCAACGGGTAGTGATCAATGGCTCCATGTCTAGTTGGCAGCCGGTGTCAAGTGGAGTGCCCCAGGGGTCGGTCCTGGGGCCCGTTTTGTTCAATATCTTCATAAATGATCTGGAGGATGGTGTGGATTGCACTCTCAGCAAATTTGCGGATGATACTAAACTGGGAGGAGTGGTAGATACGCTGGAGGGGAGGGATAGGATACAGAAGGACCTAGACAAATTGGAAGATTGGGCCAAAAGAAATCTAATGAGGTTCAATAAGGATAAGTGCAGGGTCCTGCACTTAGGATGGAAGAATCCAATGCACCGCTACAGACTAGGGACCGAATGGCTCGGCAGCAGTTCTGCGGAAAAGGACCTAGGGGTGACAGTGGATGAGAAGCTGGATATGAGTCAGCAGTGTGCCCTTGTTGCCAAGAAGGCCAATGGCATTTTGGGATGTATAAGTAGGGGCATAGCGAGCAGATCGAGGGACGTGATCGTTCCCCTCTATTCGACACTGGTGAGGCCTCATCTGGAGTACTGTGTCCAGTTTTGGGCCCCACACTACAAGAAGGATGTGGATAAATTGGAAAGAGTACAGCGAAGGGCAACAAAAATGATTAGGGGTCTAGAGCACATGACTTATGAGGAGAGGCTGAGGGAGCTGGGATTGTTTAGTCTGCAGAAGAGAAGAATGAGGGGGGATTTGATAGCTGCTTTCAACTACCTGAAAGGGGGTTTCAAAGAGGATGGCTCTAGACTGTTCTCAATGGTAGCAGATGACAGAACGAGGAGTAATGGTCTCAAGTTGCAATGGGGGAGGTTTAGATTGGATATTAGGAAAAACTTTTTCACTAAGAGGGTGGTGAAACACTGGAATGCGTTACCTAGGGAGGTGGTAGAATCTCCTTCCTTAGAGGTTTTTAAGGTCAGGCTTGACAAAGCCCTGGCTAGGATGATTTAACTGGGACTTGGTCCTGCTTTGAGCAGGGGGTTGGACTAGATGATCTTCTGGGGTCCCTTCCAACCCTGATATTCTATGATTCTATGATAGGGATCAGAAACCTGTGGGTGTATTTCAAGAAGCGAGCCTGAGCTGCTGATAAAATGCCATCTTCAGACTAAAACAAAGCTGAAAGGTCCCCTGGATTAAACACCAGAACAGAGCTCTGGCATCAAGAAATCTGATGCACGGGGGCGGGGGGAGGGAGCATAACCATCCCATGCTGCAGTTCTCCACAGGAAAAATCTTTTACTACCAAGAATATACATTTCATCTTCATTTCCATGGTTCCTAGTTCCATAGTCTTAAAATGTAGCTGTAAAAGCAAGCTATTTTCCACAGGAGTTCTAGCCACCTGTTTTATCTCTAGCTACAAAACAGCCTAGAGTCAGAGGACACAGATTTTTCAGGCTACTTTCCCTGAATTCTAAGTCTTCATTGGTAACTGATGGTGGATTATCAGGAAGATAACTCACTCTTGCATTTTCAGAAGGGCCACAATGCATTCACTCTTTTCAAAGTCTTTCTTTATTTCTTCCTATCAACCCAGGACAAGGAAGTAACTGAAGGAAACAAGAGAGCGGGATGAGGAAGACAAGGGTGTAATAAGGTGTGACAGGAATATTGGAGGAAAATCTTTCAAAAGTGGCTACATGGTTTATGACCCTATATCACATTCTTAAAAATGAGTTAGGTATTTAGGAGACTAAGTCTTTTTGAAGGACCTAGGCTTTTAAATTACTCACTTTTGAAATTGGACTTAGGCTCCTAATTCATATAGGCAGTTTTGGAAAAATTTTACCAAGACCAATTTTTCAAAAGTCACTAGTGATTGTGGGTACCTATACTTAAGACACTATAGATTACAAGTCTATGATGACTTCTAAGGGTGTGTCTACACTGCAATCACAGGCGTGACTGCAGCTTGTATAGACAAACCCGTAGTGAGACACAGTAGCCTCCCTCTGAGCTTTACAGGGAGTGACCACTACATTCCTCTGGTGGCTGGAGCCAAGCCAGCCTTGCCCGCCACATTGGAGGCAGGGGGGCGGGACAGGAAGTATAAGAGGCAGGCCCTTCAGCTCAGCTGGGAGAGATCTGGCAAAGGAGGCAGATGTCTGTAGCCTGCTGCAGGCTTCTAGCCCTGCTACTGAGCCATGTAGCACCCTGACCCCAAAGGAGACCGACCGGAGAGGAGCTGCTGTGACTGCTGTCTACACAGAGAAGACTGGGAATACACAGGTGATGGAGCCCTGCAATGGACTGGTAGGAAGTAGCCCAGGAAACCAGACATTAGTCCAGTTGTGCTCTCAATACGAGTCAGCATATTGTGGTAGGATCCCCTCTGGCCCAGTGGCAGGATCACCGCCACTGTTAGGACCTTGGGCTGGGACTTGGTGGAGTAGCGGGAGGCTCGTGCCTCCCACGCCCTGCGACTGACCCCACTTTTGCGGTGGCATCCTACTTGCCCTAGGTCTGAAGGCTATGCCTTGTGTGCTGGCTGTCTGCCCTAGCCAGAAGACTGAGCTAAAGACTGCTCATTGCTCTGCCCTGCCAGAGCCCTAGCCTAATAATTGACTATCTGCTGTGTGATGTAGTGAGGCAGAGTGGCCTCCCTCCAAGCTTGAGGGGGAGGAATGACCACAGGCTACTACAATACCCAAGATATCTTTGATCTAACTAGCTTGGGTAACAATAGCAGTGAAGCTGTGGTAGCACAAGCTGTACAACTCTGCCTAAGACCCTGGGTAGATACTTGAGCATCTAGCCTTTGCAGCTGCAGTTTCAGTGCTATTGTTGTTCAAGCTAGCTAGATCCAAGCTAGCTCAGGTATGTCTACATATAATGCAATCACACTTTTCATTGCAATGTAGACATAACCTTAGAAAAGTCATCTTAAGACCTGTAACTGAAACATAGTTGATAAGGGATCATTTAGAGCAGCAGTTCTCAAACTTTAACAACCTGAGGACCCCTATTTTGATTGAAAAATTTTCAGGAACCCCCAGACCCCTGCTCAGCCCCAGGCCCTGTCTCACCTCTTCCCATCCCCACTCCACCCCTGCCCCTCCTCTATCCGCCCCATTCCAGTGCCGCCTCCTCCCTCCCAGCGCCTCCTGAACAGCTGTTCCCCGGCATGCAGGAGGCACTGGGAGGGAGGAGGAGGAGAAGTTAATCAGTGGGGCCCGCAGACCCCCTGGAGTACCCTTGTGGACCGCAGAGATCTGCAGACCCCAGTTTGAGAAACGCTGATCTAGATAACTCCATTTTTGACCTTGACTATGCTTTCTAAAACCGCCTTCCGGCTTTGTACCTACCCATTGCTAATATCTTCCTCTTCTCTGCACTTTTTCCCTCAAAAGCACCAGATTACTAACAAAGCTGTCATCCACATTAGGCACTCACTGTCTGAGGGGATAGAATATGTAGCATCTTCTGAGGCCATGATCACTATTTCACCGTGAAACTGTTGGCCAGCGGGATGGCTACTGAGCAGCATTCTCCGCAGCCTCCTTCCCAGGGACCAACAAAGCAGGTCATTTAGCTCGCCTGACTTCCTCTGATCTGGAAGTTGAAGGCTCCAGGTTGCCTCAAGGATAATTTTGATATCTGAACACTGGTGACATATATCATAACAACTGCAACCAAAACTTCACCCCACCTTCTTTACAATCGTAAGATTGCAGCTTTGTTGTCTTCAGACGTGACATTTTTGACACATAACTGTCACAGCACTATTCTCCAGCCAGCATAGCAGTGGCTCAGCAGAACAAGATGCCAGTTTCACTTCCGGAAAATGGCTTGCTATGATGGCCTGGATTTCTGCATAGAAAAAGCACTGCAAAGAACTCACTGCTTGCAGGAGTCTGGCCTGAAAACGCCCACATTGCTCTGTTTTGATTCAACTAAAACAGAAGCACCAGAGACATTCATAACCTTGGATTCAGCATACAGAGACAGACAATTAATCAGTCTGCTGTGAAATGTAAATAATTTTTGCCTTTTGGAATATTCTCCATGATTCTGTCAAAGCCCATCATGCTCAACTGCTAATTCAAGCAAGAGCTAACACAAATAATGCTAAAAAAATTTCAAAGGACTTATAGCTTAACAGTGAACTTGTGTGTCAGTCAGCCATTCTTTTCATCACACTTAATCAGACAACCCTGTTGTTCCCATTCAGATTTCCCTTGTAGACCAAATTAGCATCAAGTTTAAATGGCAAAAGCTACACACTTTTTAAAGTGAGAGGCTCAAACCTTGCTTTCACACTGATGTGAACTGAAGCAGCTGCACTGGCTTCAAAGAGCTTATTCAATTCAGTCATATAATCATAAGACTGGAAGGGATCTTGAGAGATCATCTAGTCCAGTCCCCTGCCTCATGGCAGGACTAAGTATTATCTAGACCATCCCTAACAGGTTTGTCTAACCTGCTCTTAAAAATCTCCAATGATGGAGATTCCACAGCCTCCGTAGGCAATTTATTCCAGTGCTTCACCACCCTGACAATTAAGAAGTTTTTCCTAATGTCCAACCTAAACCTCTCTTGCTGCAATTTAAGCCCACTACTTCTTATCCTATCCTCAGAGGTTAAGAAGAACAATTCTCCTCCCCTCTCCTTGTAACAACCTTTTATGTACTTGAAAACTGTTATCATGTCCCCTTTTAGAGTAGCAGCCGTGTTAGTCTGTATTCGCAAAAAGAAAAGGAGTACTTGTGGCACCTTAGAGACTAACAAATTTATTAGAGCATAAGCATCCGATGAAGTGAGCTGTAGTTCACGAAAGCTCATCATGTCCCCTGTCAGTCTTCTCTCTTCCAGACTAAACAAACCCAATTTTTTTCAATCTTCCCTCATTGGTCATTGGTCATTGGTCATAAAGGTTTTCTAGACCTTTAATCATTTTTGTTGCTCCTCTCTGGATTCTCTCCAATTTGTCCACATCTTTCCTGAAATGTGGTACCCAGAAATGGACACAATACTTCAGCTGAGGCCAAATCAGCATGGAGTAGAGTAGAAGAATTACCTCTCGTGTCTTGCTTACAACATTCCTGCTAATACATCCCAGAATGTTTGCTTTTTTTTGCAACAGCATTACACTGTTGACTCATATTTAGCTTGTGGTCCACTGTGATCCCCAGATCCCTTTCTGCAGTACTCCTTCCTAGGCAGTCATTTCCCATTTTGTTTGTGTGCAGCTGATTGTGCCTTCCTTAGTGGAGTACTTTGTATTTGTCCTTGTTGAATTTCATCCTGTTTTCTTCAGACCATTTCTCCAGTTTGTCCAGATCATTTTTAATTTTAGTCCTATCCTCCAAAGCACTTGCAACCGCTCCCAGCTTGGAATTGTCCTCAAACTTTATAAGTATACTCTCCATGCCATTATCTAAGTAATTGATGAAGATATTGAACAGAACTAGACCCAGAACTGATCCCTGCAGGACCCCACTCATTATGCCCTTCCAGCATGACTGTGAACCACTGATCGCTACTCTCTGGGAATGGTTTCAGAGTGGTAACCGTGTTAGTCTGTATCCACAAAAAGAACACAGAGTACTTGTGGCTCCTTTAGAGACTAACAAATTTATTTGGGCATAAGCTTTCGTGGGCTAAAACCCATTTAATCGGACGCATGCAGTGGAGAATACAGTAGGAAGATAGATATAGATATACAGAGAACATGAATAAATGGGAGTTGCCATACTAACTCTAATGAGACTAATCAATTAAGGTGGGCTATTATCAGCAGGAGAGGGGAAAAAAACTTCTGTAGTGATAATCAGGATGGCCCATTTCAAACAGTTGACAAGAAGGTGTGAGTAACAGTAGGGGAAAAATTAGCATGGGGAAATAGTGTTTAGTTTGTGTAATGACTCATCCACTGGACACTCAATTACAGACCTAAAAGTCGCAATTTTTCAACAAAAAACTTCAAAAACAGACTCCAATGAGAAAATGCAGAACTGGAATTAATTTGCAAACTGGACACCATTAAATTAGGCTTGAATAAAGACTGTGAGTGGATGAGTCATTACACAAACTAAACACTATTTCCCCATGCTAATTTTTCCCCTACTGTTACTCACACCTTCTTGTCAACTGTTTGAAATGCTGTTACTATTCACCTTATTATCTAGGTATTTGCAAATTGATTACTTAATTATTTGCTCCATTATCTTTCCAGGTATTGAAGTTAAGGTGACTGATCTGTAATTCCCTAGATTGTCTTTATTTCCCTTTTTATAGATGGGCACTCTATTTGTCCTTTTCCAATCCTCTGGAATCTCTCCGGTCTTCCATGACTTTTCAAAGATAATCGCTAATGGCTCAGATATCTCCTCATTCATCTCCTTGAGTATTCTAGGATGTATTTCATCAGACCTTGGTGACTTGAAGACATCTAACTTGTCTACATAATTTTTAACTTGTTCTGATCCTACCTTACTTTCACAGGCATTCACTATGTTAGACATTCAATCGCTTTGAATCTTTTTGTTAAAAACTGAAACAAAGTCATTTAGCACTTCTGCCATTTCCACATTTTCCGTTATTGTTTCCCCTCCCTCCCTCCTCTCACTGAATAAAGGGCCTACCCTGTGCTTGGTCCTTCTCTTGCTTCTAATGTATTTGCAGAATGTTTTCTATGTTTCTAGCTAATTTAATCTCATTTTGTGCCTTGGCCTTTCTAATTTTGTCCCTACATACTTATGTTCTTTGTTTATATTCATCCTTTGTAATTTGACCTAGTTTCCACTTTGGTAAGACTCTTTTTTGAGTTTTGAAGATCTCCTGGTTAAGCCAGGGTGGTCTCTTGCAATACTTTCTATCTTTCCTACGCAGTGGGATAGTTTGCTCTTGTGCCCTTAATAATGTCTCTTTGAAAAACTGCCAACTGTCTTCAATTGTTTTTCCCCTTAGGCTTGCTTCCCATGGGATCTTACCTACCAATACCCTGAGTTTGCTAAAGTCTGCCTTCTTGACATCCATTGTCTTTATTTTGCTGTTCTCCCTCCTACCATTCCTTAGAATCATGAACTCTGCCATTTCATGATCACTTTCACCCAAGCTGCCTTCCACTTTCAGTCTCAACCAGTTCCTCCCTATTTGTCAAAATCAAATCTAGAACAGCCTCTCCCCTAGTAGCTTTCTCCACCTTCTGAAATAAAAAAAAAAGTCTCCAATACATTCCAAGAATTTATTGTATAATCTGTACCCAGCTGTGTTATTTTCCCAACAGATGTCTGAGTAATTGAAGTCCCCCATCACCTCCAAGCCCTGTGCTTTGGATGATTTTGGATGATTGGGCAGATTGGAAGAGGCCCTGGAGGTTTTTTGCCTTCCTCTGTAGCATGGGGCACGGGTCACTTGAGGGAGTATTCTCTGCTCCTTGAAATCTTTAAACCACAATTTGAGGACTTCAATAGCTCAGACATAGGTGAGGTTTTTCGTAGGAGTGGGTGGGTGAGATTCTGTGGCCTGTGTTGTGCAGGAGGTCGGACTAGATGATCAGAATGGTCCCTTCTGACCTAAGTATCTATGAATCTATGCATTTTGTTAGTTGTTTAAAAAAAGCCTCATCCACCTCTTCTTCCTGGTTAGGTGGTGTGTAGTAGACCCCCTACCATGACATCACCTTTGTTTTTTATCCCTTTTATTCTTCCCCAGAGACTTTCAACAAGTCTGTCTCCTATTTCCATCGCAACCTCAGTCCAAGTGTATACATTATTAATATATAAGGCAACACCTCCTCCCTTTCTTTCCCTGCCTGTCCTTCCTGAGCAAGCTGTACCCTTCTATACCAATATTCCAGTCATACATATTATCCCACCAGGTCTCTGTGATGCCAACTCGGTAATATGTGTGTTTATTTACTAGCATTTTGAGTTCTTCTTGCTTATTCCACATACTTCTCGCATTAGTAGATATCTAAGATACTGATTTGATTTCCCTCCCGCCCCCCCAAGTTCTGTCTGGTCTCTCCTTTATCCCTGCTATAACAGCCCATGCTCCCTCCAAATTCCAAATCTTCTCCCAGGTCTCCATTTTCTTGACTTACCTGTGGGCTTTGGTCACCTGCCCCCTTCGAACCTAGTTTAAAGCCCTCTTCACTAGGTTAGCCAGTCTGTATCCAGATATGCTCTTCCCCTTCATAGATAGCTGGACCCCATCTCTGCTTAGCAGTCCTTCTTTCTGGAACAGCATTCCATGGTCAAGGAAGCCGAAGCCCTCTTGGCAACACCATCTTCACAGCTAGGCATTCACCTCGAGGATGCATCTCTCTCTGCCTGGGCCCCTATCCTTGACCGGAAGGATCAAAGAACACCACCTACACTTCCAACTCCTTCACCCATACTCCCAGAGTCCTGTAGTCACTTCTGACCTGCTGAGGGTCATACCTTGCAGTATCATTAGTGCCCACATGGATGAGTAGCATGGGGTAGTAGGTTACAGAGGGACTGGCAAGGATCATCCAGCCCTCTGACTATCAAATACGGACCCCTGGCAGGCAGCATAACATGATGCCATGTTAGGGTGACAGATGGATGCCTCCATCCCCCTCAGAGTAGAATTTGGTCCATAGTCAATCAAAAAATTACTAAAGGCCAGACTGTGGCCCAGCCAATACACTCTCCTGTATGGTCTCACCACATCTCCCTTACAGGCAGCTTCAATGTGGCTTCCGTTGCCAGACCTAAACAGGGAGTCTAAAAGTAATAAAGTCTATGCATCACTGTAGCCTAGGGTATTGTTCTGTGTGAAACTTGGACATTTGTGCTTTGAGAATGTGTGCTGCTTTCAAACCCTCTGAAGTCCTTTCTCCTTATATTCCCAGGTTATCTGAGCTGCTGAATTTGATGCCATTGAAAGTACCATTTGTATTTGCAAGATGTATGCCAGTATGTTTCCAAGTGGCCAGCCCAAAGAAGACAAGACTGGAATCCTAGAAACATTTTAATTTCCAGAATTGACCACAAATCCAGAAGTTAGCACCTGAAGAAACTATTCTGCACCTTTTGTTCTCCTATCACAGCAAGGCTCCACCTGTGAGTATAGCTGTAACTTGGGGTACCTGGCCTTTACTGACAGAAATTAGATGGGTTTTATAGAATATTATTTTTGAAGTCATTAACATTTTAGAAATAAAAATAGATACATATGGGCCACATTTGGCTAGTATAAAATGGAGGGGAAAGAGAGGTAGTAGCAACTTACCAGTAAGGTATAAGGGCTACAAAATGAAATTAATATTTTGAAATCTTAGTATATGTTTTAATCAAGGACAATAAATGCATTAAAAAGTTTGAAAGCCTGATAAATTTGGAAAAAATAAACGATGGGTAGGATTGACAAAAACACACAAGAATTAAGGTACAGCTACACTAGCAACTGTAATCATGTTAGGGTGGCCATACATCCTGTTTTGGCCAGGACAGTCCCCTTTGTAAGCTCTGTCCTGGATGTCACAACTCTTTTGGCAAAACTGGGCATGTTTGCTCTTGCCAACTGATGACTTGTATGCTATTCAGAAAAGACTATTTTTAGATAGACTATTCTACTTGTAATAGGAGCATGGGAGACCTGCCTTTAAGTGCACCAAAAAGTTTAAGTGAGCTCTGCTGAGGAAAATGCCACAGTGGGAGCAAATGCCAGACAGCCTTGCTGCATGTTGCATCAGAATTCTCACCTTAAATATGTTGGATGAGAATCATCTCTTTGACGAGCGGTCCGGTGCAAAATCAATTGTCTCCAGTTGCCTTTCAGGCTGGAACCATCGGACAAAACCCGTCATGGAAAGATGGCAGAAGATTTTGAGAGATGGACCGTAACACAGTATAATACAGAGATCGAACTTAGGTTGAGAAATTTGTGCTGTCTGCCTGGTACTACAGCGCTTGTTGAAAGTATCTTTTCAATTGTGAATGATGTGTGGTCTCCTGAAAAATCACATTTGACTGTCTCCACCCTGAAGCCTATCTTGTGCGTTTTTGAGTTAACTTTCCTCTGGATAGTACTGCATTCTGCAATAAGTTGATGAAAACAAGCAAACCCTCGGAAAATAGCATTATCAGAGAAATACAACCGGTATCAAGCAGCTTCACACTCTGAAGAACAAGGTGAAGCTCTACGGAGCTTCTATGGAGAAGCTCATTGAAATGGTGGCTGAAAGTATGTAGTGTCCGCTGCTGCCAAGGCCCCACAACCAGCCCATCAACTGCAGTTTCCTCCGGCTGCCACCCAGAGTGCTGCCAAGCTGCAGGATCCTGTTGCAGTGACCTTCCTCCCCAACCAATCAGGAAGAGAATACTAAGACTGCAGAAGTCCCAGAATACCACCCATGTATGGGCCCCTTCAGCCCCTTGCAGTACATGTCCCCAGTTCTCAGTAAAGGTCATTCTCCTCCACCATTCACACTTTCTGATGAGGAGAGGAAGGAGATGGTGCAATGACATTAAATGTGGGCAGTGTTCTTAGCTGTAAACAGTTGCTTTGGTAACAATATGGTGTAGTTCTGATTTCAAAATTCTTTCCAATAAACGTTCTACCTCTTTCTTTTAATAAATGTTATGCTTTGTTTAAATTTGTGTAGATGACCCAAATGAGGTTTTACATTCTTAAATGGACTGTAGTGGGTGGGTGAGGTTCTTGTGATGTGCAAGTGGTCAGGCTAGATGATCATGATCTGTTCTGGCCTTAAAGGATATGTCTACACTGCAATTAAAAACTACTTCAGTGGCCCATGCCCCCTGTGAGATAGGAAGGTCCTAGAGTTTGAGCTACAGCCTGAGCACAAATGTCTACACCACAATTAAACAGCCTCTTAGCTCGAGTCCCAATAACCTGGCACAGGCCAGCCACAGGTGTCTAATTGCAGTGTAGACATATCCTTTGTCTAGAAGTCTATGAGACAGCTTCCTACCTCATGGAATGGTGTGTAAAAATTTTGTGCCATCATTGTATAAATATTTGTGGAGTCTCCCCCATCAAGGTTCCAAAGTATCTTAAGTTATATGGGAGGGAGGGGGAAATGCACTGTATGGTGCTATGTGCTTTTAAAAAGTATTACTATTTTTCTGTGTAGCAGATGTCTAAAACATATGAACGGGGTCAATCAATGTGTTAAAGACTTTATTACACATTTTGAAAATCAAACCCCAAGAACAGTAACAAAGAAAGAGGGGTCATACCAGCATCTGCCAGGACCCCTGTGAACATGGGTGGGATCAGCTGTCAATCAGAGGGCATACCATGACAATACCAGCATTCACCATATCTGTACAGTGTGAGCTGAATGAATTGTCATTGACCTCAAGGGCAACCATCTTCCGTCTGTCCGAAAATGCTGCGCAAATTCCATCCAGCATCTCACCAAGCACCTACTCCACTGCATAATCATGTGTCCTGGCATAAGGAGTAGGAGCAGAACCAGATTTTCATCCAATTGCTCCACATCATTCATCCAGTTTTGAAAAGAATAACAGTAAGGAGCCATGTGATCAGGAACTGCCATTGGCCAATGTGTGAAGTGGGGAACCAAAAAACCACAGCAAACTGGTTTCTAGAGTGTCTCCCTGAGATGCACAGAACTCTGGGATACTGCCCCTGAAATAGTAGCTCTAATGCCACACAGCAGCAGCAGCAGCATTAACAAGGATATACACATTTACCAGTGTCCAGCACAGCATACATGGAATCTTGGGCATAAGTGTGGGAGCATTACACAATCCACAGCTGAGCACTCTGGGATAGCTCCCGGAGGCCAATACCCTCAAATTGTGTCCACAGTACCCCAAATTTGACCCGGCAAGGCCGATTTCAGCGCTAATCCCCTTGTCGGGGGTGGAGTAAAGAAATCGATTTTAAGAGCCCTTTAAGTCGAAAAAAAGGGCTTAGTTGTGTGGATGGGTGCAGGGTTAAGTCAAGATAACGCTGTTAAATTCGACTTAAACTCGTAGTGTAGACCAGGCCTTAGACTAACTTTTTACCATGGTGAGTGGTAAAACTGCCATTGATTTCAATAGGAGCAAAGTTGGGTCAGTGTTAAGTGCTTTGCGGAAGCCCATCTGTTTTACTGTTGAGAATAATGGAAAGGTTAGAAGGAGAAAAAGTCAACTGAATATCTCTTTACATATAAGAGTTCTGACAAAATAATCCCTGTCTGCAATGGTCAGAGAAATTTATATTCAGGACATAATTTCTACAAGCATGATTGCAACTGTATTGTGGCCATAAACCTTTTTTGGATTGAATGGCCAAATCTGTTTCTAACCTTGGGTTTTCTACTTTGTTGTCTGAGATAGTTGTACAGCGACTTCCAGTTTGGTACACTTGCTTGTGCCTGAGTGTACCTTACAATATTTTTGGAAGACTATTACAAACCATTTCACAAGGTCTGTTCAACTGAATGTATTGGTCAGTGATGGCAAACCTTTTTGGTACCATGTGTCATGAAATAGGAACCAGTAGTAATCGCCATCACATAACATGCTGGAAGTGCAGAACATTCAGTAGGACTCCTGATGTTGAGTTTTGCAAAACTGCTTTTTAATTTCAGGATCATATTTTAGAGTTTTCCTCATCATGCACGGCACTCAGATCATTCATCATTGGCATCCTCATGGCAGATTTAATGAAGTTCCTTGTTGAATTTCTGGTTGGCAGTAAAGCTATAGCTATTTTTTTCATAGAAACAAAAGAATCATTCAAAGTGTTCCAAGCTTGCAACATTTTTCCCCCCAGGAGTAAATTAGTTTCTTCAACCTAGCTATGATGAATATTCTTCAGCAAGGAACTGAAGTTAGAATGGTTTTCCTTAAATACCCGCTTGATTGCTCAACCATCTCAAGGTTATTGACATCTAGTCAGCTCACTATGATGCAGAGATCTTCATGATGAACTTTGTGTGGCTGTCTGATGAATTATAACATTTCTAATTGTCAGAAATTAAGAAAACATCCATAAATGATTTCCAGTAACTTTCCAGTTGTATCTGGGTATGGTTGCACTTCCTCAAAAATGCCAGCATTGTCCATGAATGTAGCTGAGTTTTTCAGAGGCTCCCTCATTGAATCAAAGTGTTGTAACTTTACAGCATCCAAGTATTTTTTAAATATCTCTAGTGTCATTTCATAGCCTTAAAGTTGTCAAATGTGGTGCCTGCCATCACTTGTCAACCTTGAAATTTTACATCTATTCAGCTGAAATGTTCAACAAAGTAAACAAAAAATGTTGTCATTCAAACCATTGTAAATTTGCTACCTATAGGTAATGTTGTTCCTTTTGAAATAAGAACAATATCATTTCTTCCAAACAGTCTACAAAATGACCAACATCCTTTATTTAGCCATCCAACATTGTTGTTCATTAGCAATCCCAAATTTTGGGACTCACCCTCCTTTAGAGGCATTTTACGCTCTAAGTTACTAAGATTTCTTGTGATGATGAAATTAACCATTTTGTCACCATTCTCATTACATTCTCAAGCAATGCTGAAGTTGCTTTAGAACGGAGCACTTCTTGATGCACAAAGTAATGAAATTCAATCAGTTGCAGACTGGCTTCCAGGCTAAGTGCGTCCATTTGTTAAAGGCAGAATATATGCCAATGATTTATCATAATTTGCAAAGGTCGTTGGTTCTCGCCAGTTGAAGAAGATTCCAACCAACTGTCATGGATTTTTCTTGCACTAAATTCAAATAATCAGTTCTCTGGAAGGGAGAGTTTTGCCCAAAATTAATAATTTTAAAAAAATACTAGGTTAATATTGTTTTTCTGTTGTGTTAGAATAAGAATGCTGCTTTACCTTGTTCCTAATACCAGTGAAGTAAACTCAGCTTAACCATGAAAAAAGGTTGGTAAAGTGCATGAATTTGCAACCACAAAGCTAAACTTTAATGAAGCTAGGCTGTAGGTAACCAGTTCAGTCTCCTGAGGCAAATTAAGATTCAGAAATTAATGCTTATTATAGATTTATTAAAATGAAGGAAGAAAAAGTGTTTATATTGATATATATTCACTGGATTCCTAACTACAGTAAAAGGTGTAGGTGTGTGAATGCAATTGGAAGTCAACCACAATGAAAACACCATTTTTACCTGGCCTTCTTTAGAAAAGCCATCTAATTTTGCTAAATGGGTTTCCATCACAGTTACTACATCCAGGTCACATCACTGAGTTTCAAAGCCAACATAATAATTCTTAACCCTTAACTTTAGTTTCAAAGCACTGTGTAACTGCTCACAAATTAATCCTCACACAATTGAGAAATATAAAGATTAAGATTTAGAGAAGGCTGCCCAATGAGTTAGTTGGCAGAAATGGGATTACAACCCAATTTACACCAGCATAAGTGAGAGGAAAACCAGGCCTTTTTGACTCATTGCCATTATCTCTGACTCTGAGCAGGCACAGCTGCCATAACACTAAGACTAAATTGTCTATTTCCCTTCCTCATAAGAAATAAGATATGTATTTTTAAAATAGATACGTACATTAAATGCTTGACAAAAAATGCTGAAAGTTACCTTGTAGTCTCTATTAAATAGGACTGTTAGTTTGCTTCCCTGCTAATATTTGTTCTCTTCTGCCACCTTATGGCTATTAGTGAGACACAAGCCCAGCAGCAGTAACAGCAGTGAATTCCTGGTTCTCAAGACTATATGAAGCAAAATTGGGGTTCACATCAATTAGTGTCCAGTTTCTAAGTAGGAAAACTTAATAGGCTGAAAGAAGTGTTCAGTGCAGAGCTTTGTGCATTCTGTAACATCTCTAGGGTCTCTGTTTTGCTTCAGTGGAAAGTATTTATGTAGATATTTTCTTATGAAAATGTCAATATTTCAAGACATGAAAACAAAAAAAGCAACACCTTTCTGCTGATAAGTACTATCTGTAAACTATGCAATGCTGTTATTTGGCCTAAAACCCAGTTTTTGAGAGATAACCTCCCTTTGTTTCCCACCATGTTGGTTATGATATTCTATGTGTCTTTTCTCGACATGCCCTGGGGAGTTTAACCGCTGTGGACTGTGGGTGGGCATTCCTAATGGAGGACCGAGGCCTCTCAAACCTGTTTCCTCTGGCTGTGCTCCGGATCATAAGTTTGGTGTTTTCATGGGCATGCTTTAAAACCCATTTGTGTAGTAAATGTCATCAAGTCTTTTTGTGTGACCATACTAAGAGCAGGCCAGGGAGGTTCTTTATGGAGTTTTTATGTTAGAGTTAACTATAATTTGTCAATTTAGTATTTATTTTAATTCATGTAGAGTTCTCAGGTAACAAGCAATGAATGCAATTTATAAATTCCTAAAAAAATCCTAAATCTTAATCTTTGAGGATTCTTTTCTAGTCTTAATGAAAGTTCATTATTACATGTGTACGCTCAAAGTAAATTCCTCTTCTTACCCTAGACTAGGAAAGGACACCTGAACTAGAAGGTGAAATCCATTAAAAAGACACAATTTTCCTACAATTCTCACTTATGGTATTCAAGATTCTGATGGGGTGTCCACCCTGCACAAGTCCTGAAGAGGTAAAATAGGCAAATTAACTTTATAGGCTGCACCTGGAAGAAGCCAGGGACTGATGAAGCCTAATGGTTAATGAAGTCCAGCTTGGGGAGGAGCTGGAATAAATATAAAGCAAGGAACTGGGTGGTAAAAGGCGGCTACAGAAAGGAATTCTGCAATCACTCCCTAGGGAGGAGGGAGTTGGCTAAGTAGAAGGAGAAGCTCTAGGGAGAGAGTAAGCCCTGTAGTCCCGTCTTGGACTATTCTGGCAAAACCCTCAGAGGGAGTGAAATAGCCACAAGGAGTGGAAGACAGGGTGGACCAGAAGATAGGGTGGGGAAAGTAGGAAAGAACCCAGGAAAATAGCAACAAGGTCACACATTGAGAAGACTCGGGTTGTTGGGCATAGGGTCCTTAGGCTGGAACCTGGAGTAGTGGGTGGGCCCAGGATCCCCTGCTGGTCACTAGGAAAGTGCCACAGACAAGGAGGTGGATCGGAAGATGAGAGCTAATCCCCATAAGATTCATAACGACACACCTCAGCAGCAAGTAGTATGCCCTGTGACAAAGATATTGCAGCTTTCCTTGTAATTAGAAAAGAAAACTGATGTGTCTCAGATACCATATAATGGGAACTGTTAGTATATGGCAACATTTTAATGATGAGCACTGTAAATTACTTTTAACCTTTTGTAAATTTGAACAATCCAGGACTGCACTGCACATTGGTGTTTTCTTATTATCCTGTTTCTGCACACACTTTACCTACATATTGGAAAGAGAAAAATAGGGAGAAAGTAAACTTTTGTCTCTCCATTAACCAAAATATAAAACAATGCCTCAGAAATAAGCACTGAAGCTTTTTCTGAACATATGTTTGCAAATAGTTAACATTACCATAATACCGTTATGTTTTAGCTATAAATATATTTTTGAACTCTGGATAGAAGCAGTCTTAATACATCTGCATGTCAAACACTGCTAGTTTTACTTTGATTCACTGTAAGATAACCCATAAAATGTGCCAGACAGCTGTTTTATCTCAGAACTTCCCATATAACTAAAACTTCTGCATTAAAAAATGGCATCAACATTACAGGCATATATATACACTGCCCAGGCCCAAACAGCTTCTGTTTACTTACTTCAGCCAAGTGTAAACTATGAGAGAATAAATTAAGTTAGCTTGTAAAAGCAACTTTCTTGTAAGAGGTTTCAGAGTAGCAGCCGTGTTAGTCTGTATTCGCAAAAAGAAAAGGAGTACTTGTGGCACCTTAGAGACTAACAAATTTATTTGAGCATAAACTTTTGTGAGCTACAGCTCACTTCATCGGATGCATTTGGTGGAAAAAACAGAGGAGAGATTTATATACACACACACAGAGAACATGAAACAATGGGTTTATCATACACACTGTAAGGAGAGTGATCACTTAAGATAAGCCATCACCAACAGCAGGGGGGGAAGGAGGAAAACCTTTCATGGTGACAAGCAGGTAGGCTAATTCCAGCAGTTAACAAGAATATCAGAGGAACAGTGGGGGGTGGGGTGGGAGGGAGAAATACCATGGGGAAATAGTTTTACTTTGTGTAATCCATTCCCAGTCTCTATTCAAGCCTAAGTTAATTGTATCCAGTTTGCAAATTAATTCCAATTCAGCAGTCTCTCGTTGGAGTCTGTTTTTGAAGCTTTTTTGTTGAAGGATAGCCACTCTTAGGTCTGTGATCGAGTGACCAGAGAGATTGAAGTGTTCTCCAACTGGTTTTTGAATGTTATAATTCTTGACGTCTGATTTGTGTCCATTCATTCTTTTACGTAGAGACTGTCCAGTTTGGCCAATGTACATGGCAGAGGGGCATTGCTGGCACATGATGGCATATATCACATTGGTAGATGCGGAGGTGAACGAGCCTCTGATAGTGTGGCTGATGTGATTAGGCCCTATGATGGTATCCCCTAAATAGATATGTGGACAGAGTTGGCAAAGGGCTTTGTTGCAAGGATAGGTTCCTGGGTTAGTGGTTCTGTTGTGTGGTGTGTGGTTGCTGGTGAGTATTTGCTTCAGATTGGGGGGCTGTCTGTAAGCAAGGACTGGTCTGTCTCCCAAGATCTGAGAGAGCGATGGCTCGTCCTTCAGGATAGGTTGTAGATCCTTGATGATGCGTTGGAGAGGTTTTAGTTGGGGGCTGAAGGTGATGGCTAGTGGCGTTCTGTTGTTTTCTTTGTTGGGCCTGTCCTGTAGTAGGTGACTTCTGGGTACTCTTCTGGCTCTGTCAATCTGTTTCTTCACTTCAGCAGGTGGGTATTGTAGTTGTAGGAATGCATGATAGAGATCTTGTAGGTGTTTGTCTCTGTCTGAGGGGTTGGAGCAAATGCGGTTATATCGTAGCGCTTGGCTGTAGACAATGGATCGAGTGGTATGATCTGGATGAAAGCTAGAGGTATGTAGGTAGGAATAGCGGTCAGTAGGTTTCCGATATAGGGTGGTGTTTATGTGACCATCGCTTATTAGCACCGTAGTGTCCAGGAAGTGGATCTCTTGTGTGGACTGGTCCAGGCTGAGGTTGATGGTGGGATGGAAATTGTTGAAATCATGGTGGAATTCCTCAAGAGCTTCTTTTCCATGGGTCCAGATGATGAAGATGTCATCAAGGTAGCAGATAGAATACCCACAGAGACCTTCCTGCCAACACTACAAAAAGAAGGATTCTGGGTGGACTCCTCCTGAAGGTCGAAACAGCAGCCTGGATTTCTACATAGACTGCTTCCGCCGACGTGCATGAGCTGAAATTGTGGAAAAGCAGCATCGCTTACCCCATAACCTCAGCCATGCAGAACACAGTGCCATCCACAGCCTCAGAAACAACTCTGACATCATAATCAAAAAGGCTGACAAAGGAGGTGCTGTCGTCATCATGAATAGGTCGGAGATGAACAAGAGGCTACTAGGCAGCTCTCCAACACCACTTTCTACAAGCCATTACCCTCTGATCCCACTGAGAGTTACCAAAAGAAACTACAGCATTTGCTCAAGAAACTCCCTGAAAAAGCACAAGAACAAATCCGCACAGACACACCCCTGGAGCCCCGACCTGGGGTATTCTATCTGCTACCCAAGATCCATAAACCTGGAAATCCTGGACGCCCCATCATCTCAGGCATTGGCACCCTGACAGCAGGATTGTCTGGCTATGTAGACTCCCTCCTCAGGCCCTTCGTTACCAGCACTCCCAGCTATCTTCGAGACACCGATTTCCTGAGGAAACTACAGTCCATTGGTGATCTTCCTAAAAACACCATCCTAGCCACTATGGATGTAGAAGCCCTCTACACCAACATTCCACACAAAGATGGACTACAAGCCGTCAGGAACAGTATCCCCGATACTGTCACGGCTAACCTGGTGGCAGAACTTTGTGACTTTGTCCTGACCCATAACTATTTCACATTTGGTGACAATGTATACCTTCAAATCAGCGGCACTGCGATGGGTACCCGCATGGCCCCACAGTATGCCAACATTTTTATGGCTGACTTAGAACAACGCTTCCTCAGCTCTCGTCCCCTAATGCCCCTACTCTACTTGCGCTACATTGACGATATCTTCATCATCTGGACCCATGGAAAAGAAGCTCTTGAGGAATTCCACCATGATTTCAACAATTTCCATCCCACCATCAACCTCAGCCTGGACCAGTCCACACAAGAGATCCACTTCCTGGACACTACGGTGCTAATAAGCGATGGTCACATAAACACCACCCTATATCGGAAACCTACTGACCGCTATTCCTACCTACATACCTCTAGCT
This sequence comes from Dermochelys coriacea, assembly GCF_009764565.3. NCBI lineage: Eukaryota > Metazoa > Chordata > Testudines > Dermochelyidae > Dermochelys > Dermochelys coriacea. Next base: position 249,689,793 of record NC_050069.1, on the reverse strand, counting down.
TTCATCCAGATCATACCACTCGATCCATTGTCTACAGCCAAGCGCTACGATATAACCGCATTTGCTCCAACCCCTCAGACAGAGACAAACACCTACAAGATCTCTATCATGCATTCCTACAACTACAATACCCACCTGCTGAAGTGAAGAAACAGATTGACAGAGCCAGAAGAGTACCCAGAAGTCACCTACTACAGGACAGGCCCAACAAAGAAAACAACAGAACGCCACTAGCCATCACCTTCAGCCCCCAACTAAAACCTCTCCAACGCATCATCAAGGATCTACAACCTATCCTGAAGGACGAGCCATCGCTCTCTCAGATCTTGGGAGACAGACCAGTCCTTGCTTACAGACAGCCCCCCAATCTGAAGCAAATACTCACCAGCAACCACACACCACACAACAGAACCACTAACCCAGGAACCTATCCTTGCAACAAAGCCCGTTGCCAACTCTGTCCACATATCTATTCAGGGGATACCATCATAGGGCCTAATCACATCAGCCACACTATCAGAGGCTCGTTCACCTCCGCATCTACCAATGTGATATATGCCATCATGTGCCAGCAATGCCCCTCTGCCATGTACATTGGCCAAACTGGACAGTCTCTACGTAAAAGAATGAATGGACACAAATCAGACGTCAAGAATTATAACATTCAAAAACCAGTTGGAGAACACTTCAATCTCTCTGGTCACTCGATCACAGACCTAAGAGTGGCTATACTTCAACAAAAAAGCTTCAAAAACAGATTCCAACGAGAGACTGCTGAATTGGAATTAATTTGCAAACTGGATACAATTAACTTAGGCTTGAATAGAGACTGGGAATGGATGAGTCATTACACAAAGTAAAACTATTTCCCCATAAAAAGAAAAGGAGTACTTGTGGCACCTTAGAGACTAACAAATTTATTAGAGCATAAGCTTTCGTGAGCTACAGCTCACTTCATGCATCCGATGAAGTGAGCTGTAGCTCACGAAAGCTTATGCTCTAATAAATTTGTTAGTCTCTAAGGTGCCACAAGTACTCCTTTTCTTTTTGCGAATACAGACTAACACGGCTGCTACTCTGAAACCTGTATTTCCCCATGGTATTTCTCCCTCCCACCCCACCCCCCACTGTTCCTCTGATATTCTTGTTAACTGCTGCAATTAGCCTACCTGCTTGTCACCATGAAAGGTTTTCCTCCTTCCCCCCCCTGCTGTTGGTGATGGCTTATCTTAAGTGATCACTCTCCTTACAGTGTGTATGATAAACCCATTGTTTCATGTTCTCTGTGTGTGTGTATATAAATCTCTCCTCTGTTTTTTCCACCAAATGCATCCGATGAAGTGAGCTGTAGCTCACGAAAGCTTATGCGCTAATAAATTTGTTAGTCTCTAAGGTGCCACAAGTACTCCTTTTCTTTTCTTGTAAGAGTTTCAGTTTGTTAGTGAACAACCTCCATCTTCACATCTTTTTTCACCTTCCCTCTGTTGAATCTCTGTGAAGTAAAGCTAAAGATTGTGCAACCCTTCCTCAGCATGAAAAGCACTTACTCATGTGTGTAGTCCTTTGGAATCCAATGAGACTGCTTGTATTTTTATAAATGCTCTCCATCATCAGTAAGCATTGCACAATCTAGCCATAAGGAGTCAATCTTCCTTTTCATGGTAAATAAACTGCTACAGCCCTGTTCCAATATAGTAATACATAGCACATGTATCTGTATCTGAAAACACTTTACAAATATTAATACTCACCCCTAAAAACCCCCCTTTTTACAGATAGAGATTAAGGGATTTGCCCAACGCCATTGGAAGAATCAATGTTGGCATTGGCATTGAAGTTTTCTGAGTCTCAGTATCCTACTCTGTTTGTTTGACCAGGTTCCCTTCCTGGTTGTTAACATTTTTTTCTTGTTTTAATTTTTCTGGTTGAGTTTTCAATGACATTAATAGATTGTAGGAAAACTGCTCTGTTGAGCTCCTAATTCCAGGACCAGATAAAGAAGTGAAACTTCCTAACATTGCACTATCATTCTTCCTTCAGTCACCATAGCCACTTGTACTTAGTGACAGCTCATGCAGAGCACAGAGCTACAAACAGTCATCTTTCAGTACAATGAAACCATACACTAATGAGAGAATTTCTCAGGAGATCTCAACTTGTTCTTTATAATGTAATGTTGATATTCTTGCAGACTGCTGATCTGGGATTTGGTTTCTCTTGAGTACATTACATTGTACATTGTATTAATGAATTTAACTAGTGAATTTGAACAGACACTCACCTGCTGAGAGCCTGGTATTGTTGATTCCACAATTTCATTCATGTGTCCTTATTCATGTGTCCTGTCTACAACCAGGACTGGCCCTAGACCAAATGGTACTCCAGGCGAGGAGTGTCTTCAGCGCTCCCCCCCAGTTGTTAAATGTTTGAATATCTTATTTTTATTGCATTTGTAGCCCATTTCATTACTTTGATGAACAATTTGCATGTATAATTTATCCTTGTCATACAAGATGATAAATTTTCACACTAGGATCTATAAATCTGTATTTATTCATGCCATATATAAGCACATTTTAAAAAATTGTTTCCTCTAAGTTATAGAAACTTTTTAATTTTAAGAATAAGTGAAATGTACTAACATCAAGAAATTGAACTGTGCACCAACATTGGGTGGACCAGTATTAAATAGTGTTACAATAGGTGACAGCTTTAGAATGTTAACCCTAGTCCTTTGGTTCAAAAGGTTGCTTTTCTTGCCTTTGCCCTCACAAACTGAAGCACAGCATCAAAGAGATCCAAAGACTGGCCAATGGTATTTTCAATCAATAAATAGCAAGCAATTTCAGGCTCTTTATGGCCATCATTAATCGAAGTTATGTTTTAATGAGCTTGAGCTTCGAAAAGCTGCACTCACCACTCGCAACTATGACCAGCAGCATGAGCAGAATCCTCAAATCTGTCTACACATTAGGAAAAGTGTCCATCAGCTCTGCATCATGAATGAACTGGAGAACTTGGAGTGGAGAGTTCTTCTTGTGTTGTAAAATGTGACAGATGTTGTCCAATTCAATAGAGGTCTTTATCATTGACATCTGAACATCCCCATGTGTCCGGTACAATTGCTCAAGAGAGTTTTCCTGTCCACCGGCAGCTTACTAAGGTCATACAAAAAACCCCAGGTCTTTTTATAGTGCTTCATTTGTCCAAACCTTTCATCAATAGACACTCAACGAGTGTCAACGAGTGAGCAAAAAAACTCCCTCTTGAATTTTTCGTCGAAGCTTCCTATCACCTCATCTCTTCCCTCTTAACCCAACTGTCTCTTCTTCCTATAAATACAAGTTTCTTTGAAGGCAGGCTCAACTCCTAAGTTTTTCACTATTTCTTTGACAGAAGTGATGGCATCTTCAAATCAGTTGTCTCTGTAGGCCACAACGACATCAAAGCAGTTTCTCATCAAAATAGTAGTGATTGCAATGTCCATCGACTGAGTTTGTAATATCTTGCTTATGCTTACTTGGAACAGGATATCATTCCAAACCACAACTGAATGAGAAATTTAAAATCAGTGATCTGGTTTGCCAGGCTTTATGCCTCGTGTCGGATTCCGCACTCGGCTTTACTTGACCGCACGAGTTCCATTAGGATATCGTAAACCTGTCACTTGGTACCTAACTGGCCTTACACTGTCAATACAGCTCTCCCAGTGAGCGTCACTTAGTGCCTTCACAGATTTGTGAAAGTCAGATTTGTAACATTGCCCGTGAGGATCTTCCACCTAATAGTTGATACTGAAAACAGGATGTAGGTCCTTTGCAGTATTCCAAAGAGAGATACTGAATCTACAGAAGATGACACTGCATCTGACATAACTGGGTTTAGGGAATGGCAGTCACAAGGCACAAAGAAAGCTCTTGGATTCAGTGCAAGGATCCTTGCCTGGTTGCCACTGTTTCTTCCCTTCATGTTCATGCCGTTGTCGTAGCCTTGGCCACGGAGGTCCTGAAGCTTTATTTTATTCTCATTCAAAACATTCATAAACAGTTCTGTTAGGCTTTTCCAGTAGAGTCATCCACAGACCGGAACAGACAAAGTATTCCTTTATCACTTGAATACAGCCATCCTCGTTATCAATAAATCTTACTGTAAATGACATCTTCTCACTGTGACTAATGTCCGGAGTGCAGTCCATTATTACAGTATACTAGTTCGCTTTGCTGAGCTGCACCTTCCTTGCCATAAGGTCAATCAATTCATTTTGAATTGTTTTGCTGCAGTCATGGTCCATGTTTTCTTTACAAACTACTTGACTTAGGTGCTCATGCATGACATCGTCATATTTCCCAAGGAGCTCTACCAAACCAAGGAAATTACCATTATGTTCAGTGAACAACTTATCCAACGAGCCCCAGAGAGCCAAATTATTCTTTGCAAGGAAAAGGATATTTGAGATCAGACACTTGAGCACATTCCTCCATTGCTGGGTTTCTACATTAATAATGCACTGGTTTTCTGCATCTGCGCATTTATTCAGCTTGAACCTGGACTGGACTTCAATCCATTTGAAGGGGGCCTTAAAATGGCCTGGTGACTTTTCATGTTGCTTCTCATCATCAGCTAGGTTATGCCAGTAATTGTACCCAGAAAGTGCAACAATTGTCATTTTGTAAAGGGAAATCATGCCTCACCAATCTACTAGAATTCTTTGAGGGGTCAACAAGCATGTGGACAAGGTGGATCCAGTGGATATAGTGTACTTAGATTTTTAGAAAGCCTTTGACAAGGCCCCTCACCAAGGGCTCTTAAGCAAAGTAAACTCATCGGATAAGAGGGAGATCCTCTCATGGATTGGTAACTGGTTAAAAGATAGGAAACAAAGGGTAGGAATATTAAAATGGTCACTTTTCAAAATGGAGAGAGGTAAATAGTGGTGTCCCTAGGGGTCTGTAGTGGGACCAGTCCTATTCAACATATTCATAAATGATCTGGAAAAAGGGTTAAACAGTGAGGTGACAAAATTTGCAGATGATGCAAAACTACTCAAGATAGTTACATCCCAAGTAGACTGCAAAGAGCTCCAGAAGGATCTCTCAAAACTGGGTGACTGGGCAACAAAATGGCAGATGAAATTCAATGTTGATAAATGCAAACAAATGCCCATTGGAAAACATAATCCCAACTATACATATAAAATGATGGAGTTTATATTAGCTGTTACCATTCAAGAAAGAGATCTTGGAGGCATTATGGATAGTTTTCTGAAAACATCCACTCAATGTGCAGCAGCAGTTAAAAAACCAAACAGAATGTTGGGAATCATTAAGAAAGGAATGGATAATAAGACAGAATATGTCATTTTGCCTATATATAAAGCCATGGTAGCCCACATCTTGAATATTGCGTGCAGATGTGGTCGCCTCATCTCAAAAAAGATATATTGGAATTGGAAAAGGTTCAGAATAGGGCAATAAAAATATTTAGGGGTATGGAACGGCTTCCGTATGAGGAGAGATTAATAAGACTGGGATTTTTCATCTTGGAAAAGAGACGACTAAGGAGTGATATGATTGAGGTCTATACAATCATGACTGGTGTGGAGAAAGTAAATAAGGAAGTGTTATTTACTCCTTCTCATAACACAAGAACTAGGGTCACCAAATGAAATTAATAGGCGCCACGGTTAAAACAAACAAAAAAGTATTTTTTCACACAATGCACAGTCAACCTGTGGAACTCTATGCCAGAGGATGTTGTGAAGGCCAAGACTATAAGGTTCAAAAAAGAACTAGATAAATTCATGGAGGATAGGTCCATCAATGGCTATTAGCCAGGATGGGCAGGGATGGTGTCCCTAGCCCCTGTTTGCCAAAAGCTGGGAATGGGTGACAGGGGTAGATCACTTGATGATTATCTGTTCTGTTCATTCCCTCTTGGGCACCTGGCATTGACTACTGTTGGAAGATAGGATACTGGGATAGATGGACCTTTGGTCTGATCTTATGTTCATTCTTGTCAAATATTTTGCAACAAAACAGACCAATTTGTCAGTTGATTTCAAGTAAACTAGCCAATGCCTATTCAGTTTCTCATCATTCTCGAGCATTCTTTCACAGTGTGACTTTAAGAAGTGTCACTTCTGCTTATTTACTGGAAGTGTCATATCCTCAATTTTGCCCTGCCCATTCAAAATAGTATGATCAATATTGGCAGAGTTGAGCATTGCCGGCCATAAAGCAGGATCTGATGCACTGATTTGTGATGTGCAATTTTTCTCACTGCTATTTCTGTCATCAAGTGAGGCTGATTCTTCTTTATTATTTCTCTCCTTTTCATGTATACCAGATTTTATTTGTCATTATTCTCCTTTTTGTGTGAGTCACATTCTTGTTTATCATAACTCTCCTTTACACTGCCAGGAAAACTGGACAATTCTCCAGTTGCATCTGAAGAAGTGGTTTTTTACCCACGAAAGCTTATGCCCAAATAAATCTATTAGTCTTTAAGGTGCCGCCAGACTCCTTGTTGTTTTTGTGGACAATTCTCCATCACTTTTATCACATTTCCATTCCTTATCTTCAGGTAAATCTGCTAATTCTTTAGTAATAGGACTTCCATCATTTACGCTTAGCTCCTCAATTTCTTCTGCAATGGGACGATCACTACTGCCTACAGCCCAGTCTGTGTTGTTCTATTTCAGCTATTTTCCTATCAAATTTCCCTCTGCTGCTAATTAGATTGCAATTGAGCTTTTCGCTTCCTATACTGAGCTCCTGAAGGCTTCTTTGAGGGCATCTTTTATTATCTACTGGGGAAAACAGACAGTATCAATGAGAGCAAAAGTCTATGTTCCACACTCTTAGAAAGTCATCAAACATTACATGTTAAGCATGGCAAAAAAAGTAACAGTATATCTTTTATATTGTTGCGTAGATAGGGGCTTGATAGATATCTCTGGTGTTTCATTAAATATGTCCTTTATTAATCACTACTTACACTCTTCAAGTCTTAAAACACAAGTACACTTTCACAATTACACAATAAAACAAGTTTCACAATATCGCAGCTGGGATCTCACTTCATTTCACTTTGTTCTTATATCTCACTGACTGACTATTGATGCCCGGCCCCTTATATACCCACGAGGGCATGGCTGACAACATATTAAGAGGTTCAAGGAAAATGTGGTTCTCAGAAAGTCTGTAAGGTTCCATGAGATTCTACAAAGGTCCAGAACATGCTTGGAGGTTAGTGAAAAATAAATCCACATACAGAATACCTGAAACATTTTACTTCAAACGTTCTATTTTTCCTTTTGGCACTAACAACAAAAACAGCACCCCAAACCCAGCACCTTACCCAAGCCTGGCACCCCAGGCAGTCGCTTGGGTCACCTGTCCCTAAATCTGGCCCTGGACTGGCCAGTGCTCCTGCAACCTTTCAAAACTTCATGAATGATGGATTTAGAGACTTACTGGACCAGTATGGAGTCATCTATCTTGATGACACACTTGTGTTTTTAGACAATCTTGAGCAGCATTTCAGAGTAGCAGCCGTGTTAGTCTGTATTCGCAAAAAGAAAAGGAGTACTTGTGGCACCTTAGAGACTAACACATTTATTTGAGCATAAGCTTTCGTGAGCTACAGCTCACTTCATGGATGCCTTTGGTGGAAAATACAGTGGGGTGATTTATATACACACACAGAGAACATGAAACAATGGGTTTTATCATACACACTGTAAGGAGAATGATCACTTAAGATGAGCTATTACCAGCAGGAAGGGGGGGGAAGGAGGAAAACCTTTTATGGTGATAATCAAGGTGGGCCATTTCCAGCAGTTAACAAGAATGTCTGAGGAACAGTGGGGGGTGGGGTAAGGGGGAGAAATAACATGGAGAAATAGTTTTACTTTGTGTAATGACCCATCCACTCCCAGTCTCTATTCAAGCCTAAGTTAATTGTATGCAGTTTGCAAATTAATTCCAATTCAGCAGTCTCTCGTTGGAGTCTGTTTTTGAAGACTTTTTGTTGAAGGATAGCCACTCTCAGGTCTGTAATCAAGTGATCAGAGAGATTGAAGTGTTCTCCGACTGGTTTTTGAATGTTATAATTCTTGACATCTGATTTGTGTCCATTTATTCTTTTACGTAGAGACTGTCCAGTTTGACCAATGTACATGGCAGAGGGGCATTGGTGGCACATGATGGCATATATCACATTGGTAGATGTGCAGGTGAACGAGCCTCTGATAGTGTGGCTGATGTGATTAGGCCCTATGATGGTGTCCCCTGAATAGATATGTGGACAGAGTTGGCAACGGGCTTTGTTGCAAGGATAGGTTCCTGGGTTAGTGTTTTTGTTGTGTGGTTGCTGGTCAGTATTTGCTTCAGGTCGGGGGGCTGTCATAGAATCATAGAATATCAGGGTTGGAAGGGACCTCAGGAGATCATCTAGTCCAACCCCCTGCTCAAAGCAGGACCAATCCCCAATTTTTGCCCCGATCCCCTAAATGGCCCCCTCAAGGATTGAACTCACGACCCTGGGTTTAGCAAGCCAACGCTCACATCACTGAGGTATCCCTTCCCCTTTAAGCGAGGACTGGCCTGTCTCCCAAGATCTATGAGAGTGAGGGATCGTCCTTCAGGATAGGTTGTAGATCCTTGATGATGCGCTGGAGAGGTTTTAGTTGGGGGCTGAAGGTGACGGCTAGTGGCATTCTCTTACTTTCTTTGTTGGGCCTGTTTTGTAATAGGTGACTCCTGGGTGTTCATCTGGCTCTGTCAAGCTGTTTCTTCACTTCACGAGGTGGGTATTCTAGTTTTAAGAATGCTTGATAGAGATCCTGTAGGTGTTTGTCTCTGTCTGAGGGATTGGAGCAAATGTGGTTGTATCTTAGAACTTGGCTGTAGACAATGGATTGTGTGATGTGGTCTGGATGAAAGCTGGAGACATGTAGTTAAGTATAGTGGTTGATAGGTTTCTGGTATAAAGTGGTGTTTAGGTGACCATCGCTTATTAGCACTGCAGTGTCCAGGAAGTGGAGAAAGTCCACCAGACTGGTCCAGGCTGAGGTTGACGGTTGGATGGAAATTGTTGAAATCATGGTGGAATTCCTCAAGGGCTTCTTTTCCATGGGTCCAGATGATGAAGATGTCATCAATGTAGCGTAAGTAGAGTAGGGGCATTAGGGGACGAGAGCTAAGGAAGCGTTGTTCTAAGTCAGCCATAAAAATGTTGGCATACTGTGGGGCCATGCGGGTACCCATAGCAGTGCCGCTGACTTGAAGATATACTTCTGTATTGCATGCCTGCCACATAGAAAGACCTAGATCAGTCAGTTTGTAGTAGTAATGTTCCAGTTACAATAAAGACTATACACACATTTGTTTTAGTAAAAGAAATAAGGACGATGAACTCATTCCTTTCTTAAAGACTCACATCAATAGAATTTGACTTTCCAGTTGTATTGAAGCTCATTAAAATTTAAAAAATTGCCTTACATGAATGATGTTTATCCCTCTTAAATTCCATCAGACAATTCAATACCTAATATAAAATATACGTATTGTAATATCTATAATTTATCTTCAAACAATGACATATGTTTGAAAGGGCTGGAAAAAATGGGATGAATTCTTGAAAGGGAGTCAGGAACTCAGCACAGTTAAAAACTTTCTGCACTTGATTCTTAGCTACATTATGTTCCCTTTACCCCACTCTGACAGTATAAAGAGGCTTTATAGCATGGGTAAATTATAGAATCAAGTTTGCTGTTGTTTTAATCTTTGATTTACTAATTGCTTTTTTAAAATTTGATAAGCAGCACAAGGGTCAGAAAAAATTAATAATGAGCTCAGTTACATAAAAATGACCTAATTATCACATCTGCCAAAAATCATCAGTGATTAATTTTTTTAGCAAGTATAAATCCCAATTTTGTGAAACAGAAATCAAGGGACAAGGTCACCAGAATTCAAGGAGAGATGACCAAAATTAGAGACATACATTTGGATGCATTTAAGGACCACTTCATAAAGTATTTGAAAGTCTGATCACGAGCTCAACCAAAGGATTAATCATTAGATGGTAAGAATTTTGGAGCAAACACTGTCTCTTATTATGCACCTAGCACAAAGGGGCTGCAATTTTATTATCTGTAGAAATAAGGAAGAAATCTCTCTTACACTATGGACCAGATTTTGACACCTTTATTCACATTGAACAACAGTGCCTTACTTTATAAATAGTCCCATTAATTTTAGTGAACCTCCTCAGTGTAAAGTACAACTCACCATGAGTTAGGAGACTAGAATCTGATCCTGTATGAGTTGGCCAACCAGAGTGTAATATATTACTTTAAGCAAAAGAGGGTTTTTCTCCGTAACTATGGCTCTTTCTTTAGCTGCAATGGGAAAGTTATTAAAGAAGGACTATCTGTATATTGAGGGCAAAATTTTCAGAAGCTTATATAGTCAAAATTGGCAGTTTAAGAGAATAAAACAGGAGTGAGGATTGGCTCCTCTGGCCTCAAAGCATTCTCCAACAGATCTGGTATTCAGCCTCCACGGGTTCTGTGTATCCAGAAAGATGAGCCATCCAAAGGGACAATCCTAGGATGTGATTCGAGTATTAGATCTTTTTGTTGGGGTACTGAAGCTCCCCTCCTTTCTCCACCCCCACATGTCCATTAACTTTGTTGGAAAGACAATGAGTCTGGAATTTGTAATTTTGAGGAATGGGTTGTTTTGTTTCTTAAGAATTTATTTGTGTTTCTTTGTCTTCATCTACATTCTCTGCTGCAGAGGAAATAGACATTATGGCTTAAATCAAATTTAGCAGAGATACTCTTGGAAGTGTAGAGGTCCCAAGAGTCATATTCATCTTTTCAGTATGTTATAGGGAATAGGGATTGACTTTGTGACACTGTTTGTTTGGGTATATCTCCCAGGGCTGCGGTATACATTTTACAGTAACAGATATAATATGGTAATTTTGAATTTGTAAATGGTTTAGCTGGATTTTTGTACACATTTTATATTTTAAATATTCTTGATAACATAACTCTTCTTATTCATGTTTATCTGCATTGAAAACTGTAATATTTGTGAACAAGTCAATTATGCAATGTCTAATACAAATTCAATATGGCCTATTTATCCAAAAAATGGGCCTAATTCCTAACATCTGTGTCCAGATCTAAACTTCCCCAAATCTCAGGTGTGTTCAGATGCAGGGACTGGTTCTGACTTATGTCAAAGTCATGCTGCTTTTTATTATTATTATTTGCATTGTATGATTTGTTATGTTGGATTTTAAAGAAGATAAAGTAAGTGTTGGGATTCTGGCCATTCTCTCATTTAGATTCATTAAGGAAGAATAAAGCATTTATTTCTATCAAGTATAACTAAATTGAACTGGAGAGCAGGTGTTCAAATCTACACAGGGTGATTCACTCTAAATGTTAACATTTTTTAAAGACTCTCTGTCCCTACCCTGGGGATATTTGTACAACAGCTTGGCTATAAACTTGTGAACTCAGTTTACAGGTCTGCTGAGAAAATGAAATGTTTTGATTATAAATGTAGACTCTTCATCCCAAGAGGTCCCACTAGATCCCAGGGTCAGAGATAAATTCAGGCACCTTTTGCATGCACTGTGTGCTCCAGAACAACTATTCAAAACATATGTGCCTACCCACTAAAAGATCAAATACCCTTTAGTGCCATGATCTCAGGAAACAGCTGTTTGTATATTGTGTGACAATGAGCACTCTTTTCTGTTTTTAATCAGTGCCAGTTCTACCACTGGGGAATCTGAGACTCTGGCCCACTCTGAACACTGTGGGGAGGGAGGGCGAATTAAAGAACAAAATGTTTTTATTTTTTATCCCAGGTGCAGCACCTTGCTCCAAAATTACCAATAGAATTTCTACTAGGGGACTCCAAAGCAACAGCAGCATTTCAGAGAGTTGTTCTCTCATTTGAGCAGCCGGCAGCTACCGGAGAGAACTGAGAGGCATTTTTCCAAGTACCATTATCAATGTATGAATGTGTCGAGAAATGGGTTCTGGAACCATACTAAAACTTTGCTTCTAGAACTGCCACCAACTTTTTATAAACCCCTATTCAGAAAAGACGGGGGGGGCTTAAAAATATAAATAAGTCACTGAGCCAAATTAACTGCAGGTGTGAGTGGGCACAGCTCTATTGAAAAAGGGTTGGACACATTGAAACACACTGAGGGGACTGGGGGTGGGATTCACAAGGGAATTTAATGCACTGCAACACTCAGCTTTGCAATGGCTAACTTAGGTGCCTGCCACCTTGTAGAATTGACAGGCCCAAATTAGGTGCTCAGGCAATCTATACAATGCATAAGAAAGAGATTCACAAAATCCAGCATGCTAAATGGGGAGCAGCGTAAACTAGCCAATAGGAAATGCTGAGGAGCGGGATATGGCCTAACCCCCACCCTTCAAAGGGAGTTAGGTGCCTACCTCCACTCATATTCATAGCTTTGAATCCTCTCCCGGAGTTAGGCGCCTAAAGTATTGTGGTCACATTATTTATAAACTGTCCATCTCCATCCAGGAAGCAAGATTATTCCCTCCAGAATATAAAAGTTCCAGAAAAAGAGTGTGTTTGATATGTTTTAGCAGGACTTTTATAAAAAGGATTACTGATGAAGTTATTGTTGTTCATTTCTATGGCAAGGAGGTTTATAGGTAAAAACTTGTCTCATTTCTGTATACATAGTAAATGAGAGAGATTAGCTAAAATTCCCTTTTAAGAGTGGATTAAGTGAGCTTTTTAGTATTCACTTAAAAAAAATGTTTGAGTGCCATAAATTTAGAATCCACCAAACCAGATATACATTACAAAGAAATGTACTGTATAGCACACGTATCCAATGTAATAATACTTATCACTTTACATTTTCAAAGTCTAAAATACATTCATTAACTCCATTAATCCTCTATGAGACAGGGATTGTCATTTCACAGACCAGGTTGGTACTGATGTAACTGAGAGCGGAACTTTGCTCAGAGAGACAAAGTGATTTGCCAAAGGCCACACAGTAAGTCGGAACAGAGCCAGGATTGTTGCTCAAGAGCTCCTGGCTTTTAGTCCCATGAGCTAACAGGACTGTCAGTGGAAACCTTTAGCTCAACTGTTATATCCAGTTTTTACCACCTTTTTCCCTCTAAGAATATTTTAGTTACTTCCTTAAAATATAAAACACAAGAGCTTGTATACAGAGCCCCAATCTTTCACAGATATATAGCACCCACAGAGTTAGCGCCTATGAATTTATTCTACCACATGGAGAGAGTCAAACATGTTGGAGCCATGTTAGTGGAAGATGGACATACAAAGATTTTTAGAAAATTCCAGAAAACTCTGCTGAATGTTTGTACAATTTGAATGCAATCATTCAAGATAAATGAAACTCCCTATGAAGTCAACTGGTGTTTTACATGCATATCTGTGAGTCAAATTTTCCATTTGTGACTAGAGCTCTTACTAATACATCACAAGAACATGACATCAAAAGTCTGCGATCATTTCAGATATAAATTCAACTGTCACAACCTTAGCGCTCCTGTTGTTTCAGCAAAGCATATTTTGCAATCCTCTGTTTCTTTTATATCGTCTTTTGTCTGTCTATTAAAATATCTTATGTATTTGCCACATACTATGGTCACAATTCTTCCGTTTTTAAAGATTTTACTAATTTTAAAGAGATTTCTTGGGAGAAATTTGGCCCCAATGAAGTCAATGGGAGTCTTGCCATAAGATTTTAAGAAGGCCATAATGTCACCCGTTATACTAAAATTGAGAATTCTTGTAGAACTGGCAGAAGTTGCGCCAATTATTGAAATCCTTATTTAAGGAAAGCTACCCTTGGGCAAGTTAACACAGCTGAAAACTAATTCTGGAGTAACTCCATCAGTTTGAAACATTCCTTTTTAAGCATTTTGACTCCAATAGAGGTACTCTTTATGGGCAGCAGTGTAAATAATAGCAGAACCAATTGACTTCAGTGAGTTTTGTCGAAGTAAGACCAGAGTAAAGAAAATGAGTAAGAATTTTAGATTTGGCCCACACCACTAAATTGTGTCTGTTGATATTGTAATAGTTTTTTTTCCCTACATGACCACAGCACTTTTGCAGCAGAAAAGAGACACAGTCCCCAACAAAATTAGTCTGCTCCCCCCGCTATCACTGCATCTGAAAACTTTGGCACGCTGATTACAGTGAGTCATGTTCCCCCCTTGTTAAATCTATGTCATCTCAATAGAGCCTGTCTGTGCACTAGAATGATTACAAGTGTATAAATGCAATCGTGTGGTATGCAAATGTGAAAGTAACAGCATACTGGTAGATAGTGATGGGAATGCTTAATCAGCTTTGTGTGTAAAATGGAGATGCAATATACATCAGGCATTGGCACCCTGACAGCAGGATTGTCTGGCTATGTAGACTCCGTCCTCAGGCCTACACTACTGGCACTCCCAGCTATCTTCGAGACACCACTGACTTCCTGACATACCATCAGGACAAAAGGTACTTTCTGCATGTTCTTGTGGTCATTCTGTGACTTTTATTAATAGTGTTCTGGAAAATCCAGGTCAATATTGCGGCAAAGGCAAAGAGAAGCCTTGGAATAAATAATGTTCTAAATCATTTTACTTTTCTGATCAAAAGGACAAAGTTAGTAAACACACAAATGGATTAGACCAGCATTCAAGGCAGCCCTATGTGCACATTGGGGGTGGTGTGCATGCCATGGAACATCAAGACATTGTTAGGAAAGATTTCGGTTTCAAAGGTTATTTATCATAAGAATTCTTTACTAACTAGTGTGGATATTTGTAAGGTTTAAATAGTATAGATGAACCACACATTTCAGATCCAGACTCACCCAATGGGTGGGTGAGTTAAATATAAAGTTTTGGCTTAGGCCCATATCTAACAAGCAGAATACTAAACAAAAAAACCCCCAAAACAGCCACCACCCCAACAGAAATTACTGTATGTCATTTTCTAAAACTTCTTCTGAAACCAACACCCTACCATGACACAATGTCTCCAAATGCTCTTGTGGGAAAATGTAGCGTCAGTTCAGTACCTAATATAATCTCCTAATAGGAAACCATATTCTGCTTCTTTCAGGGGAGCAGACTCAGTAGGGTGATGCATCATTTCTGTGGTCCTTTTATCCTATTTTCTCATTTGGGCTGGGAACTATGGACTAAGTGTCAGTCTGTGGGGGGGAGGGGCAGTGAAATCTGTTGCTTTCTTTTTTCTCGAGGTGGGGAGGAAGCCTCAAATCCTTCTCAGAGCCTTGATGTAATCTCAGTTGTCCCCTATTGCTTCCCCAACTCAAAACTCAACATTGTGACAAATGCCCAAAATGAAGCTCTCTCAAAAAACTGACATTGTTATAACTATTTTGGGTCAGGCACCAAACCAAAAAAATTGGGGGGAAAAGTCATTTTGGCTTGATCCCAGCCAAAGAATTTTTGAATTATTTTATTAAAGCTGGAAAACAAATAATTTCATTTAGATTTCAAGGATTTTTATATGATTTATATAGCTTTTACAATAAAATTAAGGGAAATTCTGAAATGAAATATCTGTCCCAAAACAAAGTTGAAACATTTTGATGAATCTTTTGACACTTCTGAATTTTATTTCCAACCAAAGAAATTCATCAAAACTGTCTGAAATTTGGAAGTTATTTCAGTATATTTTGTGGGAAAAGATATTTGCACAAAAATTTCACCCAGTTCTAAGTCTCTCTCCTGAGTCTGGAGAGCACTGGGAGCACTATGTGTGTGCTGTTCCCTAAGTGCCCCACCTCCGTGCAGTTGAGAGGAATGAAGGAGATTATAATAGTTCCAGTTTTACCTGGAACTTCTATAACTGAGAAGTGTTACATTATTTAAGTGCCATAGATAGCTTTTTGCAGTGCTTCAGTATCTGCTGCAAAGGTTTATAAGAAATTGAGCCAACCTACTAAAAGAAATGTATCCCCAAAGGCAGAATAAATTAGGTCTAAAATCCAGGAGCATTCCTAGAAGCTAAAGAGAAGAGTATATAAAATAGGAATCCGTTATTTCAACTATCAATCACACACATTTCCAAAACATATAAAAATGAATAGTTCTTTTCTTCCACATACACATTTAGAGAAAGGAGAAACAAAAAATGTCACCTAAGTATGTTCTAGGCTTAGCATATGTTGCATTTTCTACCCCTCACTTGCGAAATGTTTGTAGAAATTGGTCCAAACCACAACATTAGTATCAGCATTAAACATATCTGAAAGTTTGGAAGGTAAGGAAGAGTGGTTCAGATCTAAAGCTTTGGCTCAGATCATTAAAAGGGTGGGGGTTAAAGCAAAATTCAGACACAGATCCTGATTCAGATTGTAATCTCTCCAAAAGAGTAAGGAGGATGAGGACTGATGTTTGACTGAGCCCATTTCTAATTTCGCAAAAAAGAAAGGGAGTACTTGTGGCACCTTAGAGGCTAACAGACTAACACAGCTGCTACTCTGAAACCGTTTCTAACTTGTTTGCATGCATTCAATTACAATAAAACCCCAGAGTTACTAGCAGCTCAGGAATGGAGATTGTTTGCAACTCTGAATAAAACATTATGGTTGTTCTTTTACAACTAAATATTGATGTAATGCAGCTTTGAAACTGTATTCTGCAGAAGAAAAATGCTGCTTTCCCTTTTTTTTAGTAGTTTATGTTTAACACAGTACTGTATTGTCTTTGCTTTTTTTGGTTTTGTTTTGGTTTTGTTTTGGTTTTTTGTCTCTGCTGCTGCCTGATTGCGTACTTCGGTTCCAAATGAGGCGAGTGATTGACTGGTCAGTTCATAACTCTGGTGTTCGTAACTCTGAGGTTCTGCTGTAACACCATAGCATCTGAGCTCCTAACAAACTTTAATTAAGCCTCACAATAGCCCTGGTTGGTAAGGAAGTAAGGAATCCCCATTTGCACAGGTTATGACTTACCCATAATCACACAGGAAGTCTTTGGTAGAACTGGGAATAGATCTCTAAATAGCCACCTTGTAGCCCATCCTGCCTTTGTTCATGATTCTCTTTCACACTTTGCCATCACTTAATTTTTTTTAGTTGCTCCAATTGCTGACAGTAAGTTTAGTTATCTGAGGGGTGCTGGTGAAACTGCTTGTGTGATAAATCTGGAGATCACCAATCAGAGAATAGATCTGCTTTGGTCCAGTACTGCATGTAGGAGAGTTATGTCCTCTAAAATGGCTTCCTTTCCACTAAGAAATGTGCAGAAAGGGAGGGTGATCTTCCGATGTGTTTACTAAATAAAAATATATATCTGAGACCTCCTGAAAAGTAATTGCAGTTCCTAGAATCAGAGTAATCATACATTCTACATCTTCCTCTGTTCCCCGTTAGGGTTTTTAGACTAGCACACATGCCTACTTTCAAATGTTGAACACATAATGAAATCCAGGTGGGTGGAGGTTCAGCCTCCCCATAGAAAACAATTAATAATTTATCTAACTGCCCTGTCCCACTCATGACTTGGCAAGTTGTACTTTAGCTCAGCTTCTGGGTTTGCAGGTTGTGTGGCCAGGTCAACAGTAGTCATGGAGCAACATAAACAAGTGCAGGGGAATATGTAAGCAAGCAGGTAGATTGTCCTCCATAGGTTCTTATCTACATAAGGCCCCTTAATACGTAGGGCTAGTCTTGGTAGAACATATACAGAAGAAAGAAAATAAGTGCTACACATTCATAAAGAAAGTTGGATTAAATCTGCATTCAGATAATGTATCCAAGATAGAGAATTTCTAAATTGTAAGCTCTTTGGAACAGGGACCATCTTGTTATTCTGTATTTGTACAATGCCTGGCACAATATTCTCTTGATCCATGACTAGGACTGCCAGGCACTATGGTAATAATAACATGTACAATTATTGAACTAAAATATAACAAACATACCAGTGCGCTGCAGACAATGGACATAGTTTCTAGGTAAACAAATATGCACAGGGGGAGATGGGATTAGAACTGTCAAATCGGAAAGCATGAGCCTCTGACACTTGAACCAAAGGTAACACCTGTCACACTGTATGGAGTGGCTCACGATCATGAGTGCCTGCCTCAGGGCAGACTGTCAGAAAACGAGTACAGATACTCCAAACTGGTTGGCATGTTCTATAAATAGATTTTACCAAGCCAGTGAAAAATGTGAACTCCTAGATCTCTATAACAATCTTACCATGGAGTCACAGATAGTCCCCTTAGGCTCTCCAGTCTATCATGCTAGCCAGGCGAACTGGACTTTCTAATAAAAGGTCACAAACCAAAAATCACACCATATCAGGTTGCTCCCAGGCCCAAGAGACCAGCCACTTACTCCAGACCAATTGCTACCCTCGACCTTACACCAAAGACAACGCTGGTAGCCAATTCTATAATAAACTAACTAAAGGTTTATTAGCTAAGAAAAGGAAGTGAGAGTTATTGAGAGATTAAAGCAGGTAAACTATACTCATAGGTGTGTCACAGTTTGTATTTCCAAATGGTGGCAATGATGTAATAAACTGTCAGTTTCCCAAAAGTCTTTTCAGGATACCCAGATTGTCTCTGGGGACACAGGCGCTGGCTTCCTCCAGGCCTTAGGGGTGCTCAACCCCCACCGCGCCCCCACTCCACCAGAGAGGTGAGGATCCAGAAGAGCCTCCCAATAGGAGTTGTGGGGAGCAAACAACTTAACTAGCTTCAAGAGAGTTGGAGAAATTTGAGAGCGATTGTATGCCACTTGGATTGTGAGAGGTAGGACTTGGAGCCCTGAGTCTTACTTCTGATTTATGTCTTATGTTCCTAAAAGCTGAATTTCAGGGTTTCAGCCAGACACCTGCAGGGGTCAGGAAGGTTTTTTTCCCCCAGTGTATTCTGGGTTTGTTTGTTTTTTTTAATCTCCTTCCTCTGAAGCATCAGGGATGACCATGGCTGGAAATGGGACATTTGATGGAGAGAGGCAGGGCTCTGCTATGTCACTTATATTCTCTCTCTCTCAGGTGTTTGACTGGCTGGCTCTTGCTCACAGACCTAACTGGTCACCATAAGTGGGATTGGGAAAATTTCCTCCCAGGTCAGACTGGCACTCACCATGGAGATTTTTTGCTTTCCTTTGAAGTATGCCGGTATTCCCAGGATTATCTGGGTATATCCCACTTAATCATTTCCCCACCATTGCAGAGCCCTTGGGCACTGGTGCACCTCAGTTCCTCCTATTCTCTACTTGACACATAATAGTCTATTGTCCTGGGGACAGAAATAGTTTGATCTAATTTCAGCAGTTGGGTTAGTGTGCAGGTGCTGGTTGGCATTGATAGTCTGTGATGTCAGACTAGATTATCTGGTGGTCGCTTTTGGCCTGAAACAATATGACTCCATTCTTAAAAAAAAAAATGTTTTTTCTCAATACTTGCAGGATACATGCATCTGACAAGGTGCTGTGGTAAGGAGAACTCTGTGCTAGCACCATATCTGTGGGTACAGTGCCATCTTGAGATACAAGAAGGTAAAACAGATACAATCTTCAAATTGTCTAATATAACAGCACAGTGTTAATGTTTAACAAAGAAGAGCTCTGCGTATGCTTGAAAGTTTGCCTCTTTCACCTACCGGAGCTGGTCCAAGAAAAGATACTACCTCACTACCTCCACCTCTCTAATGCTTTTAAATAGTATCTTTGTGCAATTTCATATATAATGCTACCGAAACTAGAGCAAGAAGGCTAGTCTATTAAATATTTGCTAAATAACTGTACAACAGGCTTAGGGAAACCACTATGCTAATGTTACGTATAATGTCTCTTTTCCTTTCCTGTACCTCAGCTTACCTCTCTACTGGAGCAAAGATCAGAGTCTAGTTCAGGGGTAGTCAATTGGCTGGGGGCCAAATCCAGACTGTCAGACACTTTTGAACAGATTGCAAAATCTTTTTATTTACTTATCATCATCATCATCATTGTTATTATTTTTGTATTATTTTCTTTCTTGAGATAGAAAGAGAGTTAAATTTCTAATAGAAGGAGAGTGACACAAAATCTCCAGAGGAAAAAATTCACTAAATATATACTGCCCCACCCAGTTTACTTATAATCTTTGAAACTGTGAATAGTGTCAATAAAAACTCTTGTTGACAGACAACACTTTAGTACTTGCTACTATTACAGGATCAGTGATGATAACTATGCACACATATACATACATGTGCTCTCCTATGGCTCTTTTCTGGGAGGATTTGCACTTCTCAATCTCTGTGGAATGGTCCAAAACCTCTAATGGGCACACCAGCACCTTAAAAGTGGGAAACAAATGATAGTCCCCCAGTTTCTTTGAGATTCCCCTTGCATCTTCACAATGGTAGCCTGCAATTTGCACAGCCTGCAGGAATTCTACCTCTTCTTCTCCAGTGGGGCGATAGAGCCTGCAGTCTGATCCAACTAGCAAAGTCCCTGGAACACAAGCCTTACAACGGAACCCTCCGGTCTTTGCACTGCTCCCACACTGAGCCCTCTCTCCTGTTTGGCTTCTACTTCTCCTATTTGTAAACTCCTCCCCTTCTCTAAGTTCCCATTAGTTCCATTCTCAGCGAGTGACTCTGTGTGTGTGTCTTGCCAGGGCCCTAGCCAACAGTGGAAGTCATCTGAGTAGCTTCAAACAGATAATAAGGCCTACTGCCTGCCACACCCAATTTCTGGATGATTCTATCCCATCTAGCAGAGTCATCCTGTTTGGCTGGAGCAAGTCTACAGGCTCAGTCCCCCAAAACAAAAATATATATATCCTCCTCACTTTCTTCCTTTATGTACACTCTTAAATGCTGCAATGCAAGCATATAGGTTGCAGAAGCATACTATTAATTATTTCTATTTATACTATCTGACTTAGGGTTTTATACAGACACCCATCTCCATAGACTCTGAGCACTTTCAAAGTAAAATCAATAGCAATTACCAAGACCCTGTTGGACTTCATGGAGTTTCCAGCACTTACCCAAAGGGGTTTTAATCCCAAAAAGGAAATGAGGGTTTGGGAGGCAGGTATTATTTTTTAGATTGTATTAATCTCTTCTTTTTGTTTGGTGGGGATTGTCAGTTTTGTGAATATCCTTTTTATGCTTGGACGGGCTATTTTGAAGAGGAAGATTTGGCAGTATTTGGTAAAGATGGTCATACTCTGGATTTGCCTGATCTCATGTGGAAGTTTGTTCCATAGTTGGATGCCCTTGAATGAAGATGCTTTATCCCCAGCTCTAACACACAGTCCTGGACTTTGCAATCATCATTGTCCTAGCGGAATGCAGCTATTGTAGTAGTTTGTCTATAAAAATTCTTTAACATAGCTGGAGCTTGATCCATTAATTGAAGATTAGGACTAAAACCTTCACTGGCACCAGAAGCTTATTAGGAGCCTGTGGAGATACCTCAGCATGAGCCTGATGTGCTCACAAAAAGGGCCAACAAAACAGACATGTAATATGACCTAAAAGTTAAACCAAACCAGAGTCTGTTAGATCAACACATGGAGTGAATTCCAAAGTCCTGCATCCTTCCCAGAAGCCATTCTGCCACCAGTTGCCTCCCTTTTCAACCAGGGGCTGTGAGCTTGAGCATTTCTGCTGATTTCTGTAACTGGGTCACCCAAAGAGAGAGGCTGTTTCTCAGAGAGCCAGTTTCCAAACTATTTAGGGCTTTATAGGTTAAAACTAACAATTTGGAATTTAACCAGAAATTTACCGTCATCCATACAGATTAGGGAGCTCCCCAGCTAATCTATCCTTTTATGTCCATTCTGTCATTAACTGTGCTATTAAAAGAATAAATAGCATAGCACAGAAATATAATAGACCTGATTCTGATCTCACTTATGCCAGTGTAAATCAGGAGTAACTCCACTGTGTGAAACTGGAATGAGTTCAGAATCAGACCTAATGGACCAAAAAAAAAAAAGGGACCCAACAAACATCAACAAGGACATGGAAATACTGGAGAGAGGTCAAAGGAGGGCCACAAAAATTATCCAAGAGCTGGAAAACAAGCCTTAAGGAGCTCAATTTATTCAGTTTATCAAAAAGAAGGTTGACAGGTGACTTGACCACTGTGTCTAGGTGGTTACACTTGAAGATGTCTGATTACGGGGCGGCTTTTCAACCTTGCTGACAAAGGCATAATAAAATCTGATTGCTGGAAGTTGAAGTTCTGCAAAGACAATTTCCTAGCAGTTAGGGTAATTATCATCGTTTGGAGTTTTAAAAACAAGATACAAGATCTTCTTAAAAGCTATGCTTTAATCCAGTTTCTGGGAGAAATTCTTTGACTCAACATGCTCATAACACTTGCAGTTCTGCATGAAGACAGTGACTTTAATCAAATCTCATGCTTCAGGACATCAGCTGTTGCTTATAGGAATCAGGAAGGAATTATTTTCCTCAGTGCTGAATTGACTAGATGTATTTTTGATTTTTTTTCACTTTCCTCTAAAGCATTAAAAATTAGCCACAGCTGGGGACAAACACCAGAAGGGGTGGATCAGTGCTCTGAAATGGTTCAGAGAACCTGTACCATTTCTAGATGCCTGGCTTGTCTGTCTTGCTCACATGACCAAGGTCATGCTGATCAATGGATTTGGGCTCAGGAGGAATTTTCCCCCAACTTAGTTTGGCTGAGACCATGGGTTTTTTCACCTTCCTCTGCAGAACTGGGCACAGTTCCTACTGTGATAATCTGAGCATAGCTCACCTAATCGATTCCCTGCAATTAGAGGGGCCTCGGACATTGGTGGGATCTTGTCGTTCCTGATCTATGTCTGTGGCACACAGTTTAGTCTCCTAGTGAGGACTGAAATGCTTTAGGTTGACTGAAGTCTTTGAGCTTAATATATGGGTATCTGGGTCCGCTATAATATACTGGAGGTCAGACTAGATGGTTTAATGGTCCCTTCTGGATTTAAACTCTATGAAAGAAGTATCCATGAATTGTAGCAGTGATGTAACTATTTATTTAGATTACATGCAGGTAGTTACTGGGTCGGAAAACAGACAGAAGTAGTGAGGTAGTATAATATGAACCAGTTTGCATTTTTGGTCTTTTCACAACAAACATAATGTAAAGGAACCAGAAGGGCAGTATACGGTTCAAATAACTGTGGTTCCTGAATACACACAACATGCAAGACCTAGCTACACATACGCATTGCTGCTCTGGTTGGGTTCTGGCGGCTTGATATAGAACACAGTGAGCACTGTTAGAAGATTTACAAATTATTTAAAGGTACAACAGGTACAATCATATTCAGGATACTAACATATTCCTATACACTACACCATTAATTCAAATGTGGGATGCTCTAGAAATGCAGTTTATGGGGGGGGATGCAATAGAAAAAAACTAACAAGAAGGTGCATATCAAAATAGTGAGTGTTACTTTATCTCAGAGCTTTTCTACATGGCCCAGCAAAGCCTGACAGAAGGGTGTGATTTGTAAAGAACACTGACGTGCTGCCCCATATAGACCTTGCTGGTGCTCACTAAAAGATAACTGTTACAGGACTATGTTAATTCAAAGTAGGTACCTTCTTTGAGTGCACTAGCAGGATCTACATGGGGCAGTTAGACCACAGCCCTCTGGCACACTTTGCTCTGTTCTGAGGACAAGCCCTAAGAAACAGATAAAGTGGGTTAAAAATCCACCAAGTCCTTTCTTGTGTAAATTAAGTCCTTTTCAGGTAGGAACTATAATACCCTTGAAACAAGACACCTCAATCTAACCCTGGTTTGGGGAGCAAAGAGGAATCAGCAGGAAAATGGGTGGAGAAACAACTCAAAGCCCCTACACAGAGTCATAGAACTTAAGGTCAGAAGGGGTCACCATATCGTCTAGTCTGACCTCCTGTGTATTACAGGCCGCCACCACCACCACCACCCAGCAGCCGCACACTAAACCCAACAACTGAAATGAGATCAAGCCCTCATGAGACGAAACTGTTATGTGCCACAGGCAGAGAATCCGAGGGACCGCAGTGCACCAGTGCCCAAGGCCCCCACGATGGCAGGGAACTGATTATGCCCAGACGATCCTAGCCATGCTGCATAGAAAGGCAAACCCCACACAAGGTCACTGCTAATATTCCTAGCTGAAGTCTTGAAGCATGAGATTTTAGGAACCTCCAAAAACAGGGACTGATGCTCAGGGCTGGCAAGTCCTGCCCCCTAGCGTCACTAGCAACCCTATCATACAGTCGCATTCATAGATTTGTCCAGCTATCTCAAAACTAATTAAGTTGTTTGCTCCCACAACTCCTCTTGGGAGGCTGTTCCAGATCTTCAGTCCTCTGATGGTTAGAACCCTTCTTCTAACTTCTAGCCTGAATTTGTTCATGGCCAGTCTCTATCCATTTGTTCATGGCCAGTCTCTATCCTGTGCCAACATTGTCCTTGAGCTTAAATATCTCCTCATCCTCCCTGGTATTTACTCCCCTGATGTATTTATAAAGGGTAATCATCTTCTCGGATCGCTACCCCTTCCTGCTTCTCCACGTGGGCACCAATGATACTGCCAAGAATGACCTTGAGCGGATCACTGCGGACTACGTGGCTCTGGGAAGAAGGATAAAGGAGTTGGAGGCGCAAGTGGTGTTCTCGTCCATCCTCCCCGTGGAAGGAAAAGGCCTGGGTAGGGACCGTCGAATCGTGGAGGTCAACGAATGGCTATGCAGGTGGTGTCGGAGAGAAGGCTTTGGATTCTTTGACCATGGGATGGTGTTCCATGAAGGAGGAGTGCTGGGCAGAGACGGGCTCCATCTTACGAAGAGAGGGAAGAACATCTTTGCCAGCAGGCTGGCTAACCTAGTGAGGAGGGCTTTAAACTAGGTTCACCGGGGGAAGGAGACCAAAGCCCTGAGGTAAGTGGGAAAGCGGGATACCGGGAGGAAGCACAGGCAGGAATGTCTGTGAGGGGAGGGCTCCTGCCTCATACTGGGAATGAGGGGCGATCAACAGGTTATCTCAAGTGCTTATATACAAATGCACAAAGCCTTGGAAACAAGCAGGGAGAACTGGAGGTCCTGGTGATGTCAAGGAATTATGACGTGATTGGAATAACAGAGACTTGGTGGGATAACTCACATGACTGGAGTACAGTCATGGATGGTTATAAACTGTTCAGGAAGGACAGGCAGGGCAGAAAAGGTGGGGGAGTAGCACTGTATGTAAGGGAGCAGTATGACTGCTCAGAGCTCCGGTACGAAACTGTGGAAAAACCTGAGTGTCTCTGGATTAAGTTTAGAAGTGTGTGCAACAAGAGTGATGTCATGGTGGGAGTCTGCTATAGACCACCGGACCAGGGGGATGAGGTGGATGAGGCTTTCTTCCGGCAACTCACGGAAGCTACTAGATCGCATGCCCTGATTCTCATGGGTGACTTTAATTTTCCTGATATCTGCTGGGAGAGCAATACAGCGGTGCATAGACAATCCAGGAAGTTTTTGGAAAGCGTAGGGGACAATTTCCTGGTGCAAGTGCGAGGGGAGCCAACTAGGGGGAGCGCTTTTCTTGACCTGCTGCTCACAAACCGGGTAGAATTAGTGGGGGAAGCAAAAGTGGATGGGAATCTGGGAGGCAGTGACCATGAGTTGGTTGAGTTCAGGATCCTGACGCAGGGAAGAAAGGTAAGCAGCAGGAAACGGACCCTGGACTTCAGGAAAGCAGACTTTGACTCCCTCAGGGAACAGATGGCCAGGATCCCCTGGGGGACTAACATGAAAGGGAAGGGAGTCCAGGAGAGCTGGCTGTATTTCAAGGAATCCCTGTTGAGGTTACAGGGACAAACCATCCCGATGAGTCGAAAGAATAGTAAATATGGCAGGCGACCAGCTTGGCTTAATGGTGAAATCTTAGCGGATCTTAACATAAAAAAGAAGCTTACAAGAAGTGGAAGGTTGGACATATGACCAGGGAAGAGTATAAAAATATTGCTCGGGCATGTAGGAAAGATATCAGGAGGGCCAAATCGCACCTGGAGCTGCAGCTAGCAAGAGATGTCAAGAGTAACAAGAAGGGTTTCTTCAGGTATGTTGGCAACAAGAAGAAAGCCAAGGAAAGTGTGGGCCCCTTACTGAATGAGGGAGGCAAGCTAGTGACAGAGGATGTGGAAAAAGCTAATGTACTCAATGCTTTTTTTGCCTCTGTTTTCACTAACAAGGTCAGCTCCCAGACTGCTGTGCTGGGCATCACAAAATGGGGAAGAGATGGCCAGCCCTCTGTAGAGATAGAGGTGGTTAGGGACTATTTAGAAAAGCTGGACGTGCACAAGTCCATGGGGCCGGACGAATTGCATCCGAGAGTGCTGAGGGAATTGGCGGCTGTGATTGCAGAGCCCTTGTCCATTATCTTTGAAAACTCGTGGCGAACGGGGGAAGTCCCGGATGACTGGAAAAAGGCTAATGTAGTGCCCATCTTTAAAAAAGGGAAGAAGGAGGATCCTGGGAACTACAGGCCGGTCAGCCTCACCTCAGTCCCTGGAAAAATCATGGAGCAGGTCCTCAAAGAATCAATCCTGAAGCACTTAGAGGAGAGGAAAGTGATCAGGAACAGTCAGCATGGATTCACCAAGGGAAGGTCATGCCTGACTAATCTAATCGCCTTTTATGATGAGATTACTGGTTCTGTGGATGAAGGGAAAGCAGTGGATGTATTGTTTCTTGACTTTAGCAAAGCTTTTGACACGGTCTCCCACAGCATTCTTGTCAGCAAGTTAAGGAAGTATGGGCTGGATGAATGCACTATAAGGTGGGTAGAAAGCTGGCTAGATTGTCGGGCTCAACGGGTAGTGATCAATGGCTCCATGTCTAGTTGGCAGCCGGTGTCAAGTGGAGTGCCCCAGGGGTCGGTCCTGGGGCCCGTTTTGTTCAATATCTTCATAAATGATCTGGAGGATGGTGTGGATTGCACTCTCAGCAAATTTGCGGATGATACTAAACTGGGAGGAGTGGTAGATACGCTGGAGGGGAGGGATAGGATACAGAAGGACCTAGACAAATTGGAAGATTGGGCCAAAAGAAATCTAATGAGGTTCAATAAGGATAAGTGCAGGGTCCTGCACTTAGGATGGAAGAATCCAATGCACCGCTACAGACTAGGGACCGAATGGCTCGGCAGCAGTTCTGCGGAAAAGGACCTAGGGGTGACAGTGGACGAGAAGCTGGATATGAGTCAGCAGTGTGCCCTTGTTGCCAAGAAGGCCAATGGCATTTTGGGATGTATAAGTAGGGGCATAGCGAGCAGATCGAGGGACGTGATCGTTCCCCTCTATTCGACACTGGTGAGGCCTCATCTGGAGTACTGTGTCCAGTTTTGGGCCCCACACTACAAGAAGGATGTGGATAAATTGGAAAGAGTACAGCGAAGGGCAACAAAAATGATTAGGGGTCTAGAGCACATGACTTACGAGGAGAGGCTGAGGGAGCTGGGATTGTTTAGTCTGCAGAAGAGAAGAATGAGGGGGGATTTGATAGCTGCTTTCAACTACCTGAAAGGGGGTTTCAAAGAGGATGGCTCTAGACTGTTCTCAATGGTAGCAGATGACAGAACGAGGAGTAATGGTCTCAAGTTGCAATGGGGGAGGTTTAGATTGGATATTAGGAAAAACTTTTTCACTAAGAGGGTGGTGAAACACTGGAATGCGTTACCTAGGGAGGTGGTAGAATCTCCTTCCTTAGAGGTTTTTAAGGTCAGGCTTGACAAAGCCCTGGCTAGGATGATTTAACTGGGACTTGGTCCTGCTTTGAGCAGGGGGTTGGACTAGATGACCTTCTGGGGTCCCTTCCAACCCTGATATTCTATGATTCTATGATTCTCTCAGCCTACGTTTTGCTAGGGTAAACAACCTTTTTTGTCTCTTCTCATAAACTAGGCCCTCCATTCCCTTGATCATGCCAGTAGCTCTTGTCCGCACATGTTCCAGTTTAAATGAATCTTTCTTGAACATGGGTTATGAGAATTGTACACCAGGTTCAAATTAAGTCTTGCTAGTGCCTTGTACTATGGAATTAATAATTCTCTATCTCTACAGGAAATGCCTCACCTAATGACATCCTAGGATCACATTTGCCTTTTTCCACATTTCCTCATTTGCCACATCACATTGGTGACTCATAGTCATGCTGTGGTTGACCAACAGACACAGGTGTCTCTCCTCTTCTCACGCTTCCCAATGATGAGCTCACTGCTTGTAGCAGACGTTCTGATTATTAGACCCTAAGTGCATGACTGACCTTGCACTTTGTACTATTAAATTTCATCTCATTTCTGTTATTCCAGTCTTCAAGGTCAACTAGATTCTCTTTTGTGTTGCTGAGTCTGCTATATTGAGTCTGACCAAGGGTCCATCTAGCCCAATATCCTGTCTTCTGACAGCGGCCAATGCCAGATGCTTCAAAGGGAATGAACAAAAGAGGCAATCATCAAGTGATCTAGCTCAGCATCTGGCAGTCAGAGGCTCAGGACACCCGAGCATGGGGTTGCATCCCTGGCTAATAGCTAGTGATGGACCTATCTGCTATGAATTGATCTAATTCTTTTTTTAACTCATTTATAGTTTTGGCCTTCAAAACATCCCCGGCAACGAGTTCTACAGGTTGACTTTGCATTGTCTGAAGAAGTACTTCCGTTTCTTTGTTTTAAACCTGCTGCCCATTAATTTTATTGGGTGACCCCTGGTTCTTGTGTTAGGTGAAGAGGTAAATAACACTGCCTTATTAATTTTCTACACACCATCAATGATTTTAGAGACCCCTACCATCTCCCCCCTTAGTCATTTCTTTTCCAAGTTGAACAGTCCCAGTCTTTTTAATCTGTCTCAGATGGAAGCTGTTCCATACCCTTCATCATTTTTGTTGCTTTTCTCTATACATTTTCCATTTCTAAAATATCTTTTTTGAGATGGGGCAACCAGAGTTGCAGTCAGTATTCAAGGTGTGGGCATACCCTGGATTTATCAAATGGCATGATATTTACTGTGTTATTATCTATCCCTTTCTCAATGGCTCCTAATATTGTTAGCTTTTTTGACGGCCATTGCACCTTGTGCGGATATTTTCAGAGAACGGTTCACAATGACTCCAAGATCTCTTTCTTGAGTGGTAACAGCTAATGTTGACCCCATCATTTTGTATGTATAATTGGGATTATGTTTTCCAATATGTATTTTTGCATTTATCAATATTGAATTTCATTTTTGCCATTTGTTGTCCTGTCATCCAGATTTGTGAGATCCCTGTGTAATTTTTCGCAGTCAACATTGGACTTAACTATCTTAAGTAATTTTTTATCGTCTGCAAACTTTGCCACCTCACAGTTTACCCCTTTTTCCAGATCATTTATGAATGAAAAACAGTACAGTTTCCTGGGTGACACCACTACTTACCTCTCTTGATTGTGAAAACTGACCATTTATTCTTACCCTTTGTTTCCTGTCTTTTAACCAGTTACTGATCCATAAGACGACCTTCCCTCTTATCCCATGACTGTTTACTGTGCTTAAGTGCCTTTGGTGAGGGACCTTGTCAAATGCCCAACTACACTGTATCCACTAGATCATCCTTGTCCACTTGTTGACCTCCTCAAAGAATTCTAATAGATTGGTGAGACATGATTTCCCTTTACAAAAGCATTGTTGACTCTTCACCAACAAATCGTGTTCATCTGTGTGTCTGATAATTATTCTTTACTGCAGTTTCAACCAATCTGCTTGTTACTGAAGTTAGATTTAACAGCCTGTAATTGCCAGGATCATCTTTAGCATTGCCTTTTGCCCTCAAGACACCTTACAAGTCTTCTTTAATGTAACTAATAATTTCCTATGTGGCACTCTGTCAAATACTTTACTTAAGTCCAAGTATATTAAATCTACTGCATTTCCCTTAACTGATTTTTTAAGATATCTTCTCAAAGAAGGATACCAGCTTAGTCTGGCATGATCTACATTTAGTAAACCTATGTTGCATTACATCCCCTTTTCCATTTACTTCCATGAATGTTATTATTCTTTCCTTCAAAATCTGTTCTAAAGCCTTGCATACTACTGAAGTATGCAAGTCTTTAATTGCCTGGATCACCTTCTTCCCCTTTCTTAAATATAGATACAACATTTAGCTGTTCTCCAGTCATACGGTACCACATCTGAATATACAGATTTATTTAAAATTGTTGCTACCGGATTAGCAATCTGATGTGCAGGTTCTTTCAGTGTTCTGGGATGGAAATTATCCAGTTCCCCCAGTCTTAGTGCATTAACCTCTTTAAGTTTTTCTTCCACTTCAGATGTGGTAATTTCCATTTCTGTACACATCAGCAATCCTGTCTTCACGCCCATGTTTTATATTACTGTAAACCGAGGCAAAGTATTCATTTAGCTTTGGGGTCATACCTAGATTATCTTTAATCTCCTTCCACCCACACTGCATAGCATTCCAACCTATCCTTCCTTATTCTTTGAATTTATATAACTAAAAATCCTCTTATTATTTTAATCTTACTTTATTCCTACATTTTCTGACCTCCAAGATGTAGTTTTCTTTGCCAATGAATCCATTTTTTCATTCCCTATAGCTTCCCTGCTTACTCCTAACAACCTTTTTGAGGTGGTTATTCATTCAGCTGGGTTTGGAGCCTTTCTCTGTAAGTGTTTTTCCTCTTGCTTGGGTTGTAAATGGCAGATAGTTTTTGTACATTTGATTTAAAGACATTCCAAGCCTCCTCCACATTTAAATCTGAGTTCTTCAGTTCAGTTGACTCCTCTGATTAATTATCTTAATTTCTAACAGTCTGCCCTTTTGAAATAAAACAAAACATAACTGTAGACCTGGTTCTGATTGCGCTTCCATTTCATTTAAACTGGATTAATTTATGATCACTCGAATCAAGATTATTTTCTGTGATGTCCTCACTACTTACCAAAACCAAGTCTAAAATTGCAATGTCTCTTGTTGGTTCAATGACTATTTACCACCCTCTCCTCTCTTTTTTGCATAGCTAGTACTTCTTCATCGAGTGGTGTCCATGTGGGTGCTTCACTTTAGGTGTTGATGTGTCCTGGCACCACTGATCAGAGACTTTTGGTAGCAGTGCCTGGTCAGGAACATGCATGCGCCGTAGGCACCTTGTGTGCCATTAATGCTAGCATGTCCCGCCCCGCCCCCCCAGTTCCTTCTCAACCGTCCTCACCTGCAGGCGGAGCTCCACAAGGGGTGTCTGAAATATTAATTTAGATAGTAAAGTTAGTTATTAGATAGATTTCAGTAGTACATAGAGTAGGATTAATCTTAAATTTAGTCTCAAATTTTAGTTTCAGACTACAAAATAACAAAAACAAAAAACCAAAGGAGTTCATCTCCAAGTAGCTCTTTAAGTTTAGTTAGATAAAAAAAAATAATACAATGATGCCATGCTCACCTGGATTCAAAAGGTGCACTTCTCAAAGAACCTCAGTTACTGCACAAGGTGAGTAAACTTCTCTTCTTTGTGACACCTTCTGAACATATTCAGCTGAATGTTATTTTTTAAAACAAATCAAGAATTGAACCATTGACTATGAAAAATATATGATAACCTATAATC
This sequence comes from Dermochelys coriacea, assembly GCF_009764565.3. NCBI lineage: Eukaryota > Metazoa > Chordata > Testudines > Dermochelyidae > Dermochelys > Dermochelys coriacea. The sequence goes on along the minus strand of NC_050069.1, from coordinate 249,658,098 downwards.
TTGGGGCAGCCTATTTTCCTGCCTGCACATGTGTCATTGTGCCCATAGTACTAATAAGATTTAAATCCATGCACAGTGAGAAGAATATACAGTAGAACCTCAGAGTTACGAACACCTAGAGAATGGAAGTTGTTCATAACTCTGAACAAAACATTGTGGCTATTCTTTCAAAAGTTTACCACTGAACATTGACTTAATACAGCTTTGGAACTTTGCTATTCAGAGGAAGAATGCTGCTTTCCCTTTATTTTTTTTTAGTAGTTTACATTTAACACGGTACTGTACTGTATTTTGTTGGGTTTTTTTGTTTGTTTGTTTGGTTTTTTTTGTCTCTGCTGCTGCCTGATTATGTACTTCCGGTTCCCAATGAGGCGTGTGGTTGACTGGTCAGTTCGTAACTCTGGTGTTTGTATCTCTGAGATTCTACGGGACCTTTTCATTGGCCTGATCCTATGAGGTATTCAGCAGCAGCAGCTCCCATGGACTTCTGTAGGAGGTGGAGATAGTACCACGCAGTATAAGGCATTATGTTTGAAACACTTCTGAGTTCATTTATGATATTTTGCTGTTTTGATAAGGAATCTGGGCTGCTATGAGTAAAAATGCCAGAGAGAAGTGGTAAATCTTTTAAAGAGATCGTAATACTATTTTTGAGCCAGATCTTAACAGATCCATATGCACATAAATAGCCCTCATTCACAGAAGTAGTCTCAATGAAGGTGGGAGATAAGGGTTTGCAGGATCAGCCCATTGTTATACATGAGAGAGAGCAAAATAAATAACAATAAATGAAAACAGTTATAGTCCTTTGCAAAATCATTGGTAACACAAATATCTGCATAACATTGTGTTCCCTACTTCATAACTTTGTCTGACTCATGAAAGCGATGGCTACAATAACCTCTTACAGTAAGGTTCTCTCCTACTCTTTCTTTCTGCCTTCCAGGATGTGAATCTAGTCTTTTATGCACTTGATTTCAACTCTGTCCCCAAAAGCTCCTGAACGTCCAGTAATTAATTGAACAAAATCTGGAATACTTCCAGGCCTACCTACTTCTGATTGGTTTGCATTCAGTTCCTCTGCTCTAGTCATTAGTACAACATGACCCTGCAGGACTACTCAGCCGTGAAGTAAGTTAATCAGTAAATGAATAGCGTTCTGAAATAGGGATGTTTCATCCTGCAATTGTCAAAGCAATTATGTGTTAGTTCTCTGGCAGCATCAGGAAAGACAAATACTGAAAAATATAGCAAGTGTGATCTTCATAGCAATATTTCATCAGCAAAAATCCTTGTGGGATAGGTAGGAAAGGTCAGATCCTATTTGAACTTTATTGTTAACCCTCATAGCCATATAGATTCAGTGCAGCCTTTCTACAAGTTAGTAGTGGACTTTGTAAGAAACTATTGGCCCTACTATTGAATAGGCCATATAGCAGCTAAATTGCATAGAACCAGGAGGTGTGACTCCAGTTTCAGTATATATATAGGAGTGTCTCTCTCAGATTGCACTGTACATAAATGTCTGTTTGATTTTTTTATGTTAAGTTCTTTACTAATTTATTTTAAGTTACTGATTTAGAAAGAGATAGTATTATAATTTTCAGGAATATCAGAACTCAAAGGCAGAAAAAGGCCTTTTTGATTTTATATTTTCTTATGTCAGAGTGATTTCAGAATCCTAAGATCTTGGTGCTATTGAACACAGTCAAGAGGGCTGCAAATGTAACAGCTTGGAAATCCCAAATAAAACATATATCCAGGGCCTTTTCATGTTCCCATTAAAGTCAATATGAGTTTTGTTATTTATTTAAATGGGAGCAGGATCAAGTTTCAAATGGAACTCCGTCCTCATTCTTATTTTGAATAATACATAGAATCATAGGGTTGGAATCTCTCTCTTTCTCTAACTGCTTTAAACAGCAATATTTTTAGAATTACTTTATATTATTTAGGGACCCAAATTTTTTAAAAGGGCCTAGTGAAACTGGGTGTTCAATTTTCAGATGTCCAACTTGAGACACCGTAAAGGGGCCTGATATTCAGAGGTTTGGCAAGTTGGGTAAGTAAAAATTGAAGCACCCAAAATCTCCAGTCACTTTTGAAAATGTAGGCCATTAATCCTACATATATGACAATATAAATTCAGTATTTTCTCCTGTGAATAATTAAGATTTTATAAAATTCATAGCAACTGAGATTTTTTAATGTTGTATTTTTTTCTTGGAATGAAAGGTATAAATATGCTGATCATACTAGGGGCACTACTGCCCATCTACTGTACCATCCCAAGCCAGAACTTGTCAAATGTTAGCAAGGAGCTGCATTTCTATCATAACTTTTGCTGCTCTGTAATTGTGCTGTCAGTTCTGCAAACATTTTGTTTTAATACTGAAAGAAGAATAAGATGCGAAAAGCATTATATGCTGAACTCAGTAGAGTTGCATAAAAGATCATCTGGGGTAAGCATAAGGGTTTATTGATTATACATATATAAACATCTCTAAACTATAATGCTGACATGTCAATCACTAGATAACTGGTCATAATTCCTCTAAAGCAAAGAAAGGTGGCTATTATACTATTATTAATTATATTATCTTTCAATTTTATTTTCAGTCTGGATAGATTGATGGACAGTTGTCCACAGATGGACAAAAGAGTAAGTAAGTAAAATCCAGTTATTCATATCTGAATATTGGTGACATCAGTATTTTTGGAAACCTTTTTGATCCATTCCTAGCTTCAAGCTTTCAGCAGCAGACTTCCCAGGGATTTGCCACACACTGTCTATCACCTCCTTGCTGGTCTACTGTGATGAACCACCACCATGCCTGTCGATTTCTCATATCACAGTCTGCTTCTTTCCATAATATTTCTAACAAGCATTCGTCTTCTTTTCCATCCAGGAGATATGCAATATTCTTTGCCAGCATTACACCTCTGTTTTCTTCTTGTCAGCAGCATTCATTTCCCACAATTCACAACCCTAGATTGCAATAGAAAAAATTAAGCTTTTCACTAGCCAACCTTCATACATTTTGAGATGCCATGCTTTTTTTCCAGACTTTTGTAAGGGAGGCCTTGGCTCTTCCAGATATTCCTGGTCTTCTTCTGATTTCTTTGGAACAGCCTCTTTGGTTGGATATATATGATTCTAGATAATTGAATGTATCTACTGCCTGTACAGCTTGACCATTAATTGTGGTGTCTGCTTGTGTTCTGTTTTTTGTTAATCATGACAACATTCAGTGAGGAATAGGCACATTCAGGGATAGTCCCTATTCCTCACTAACTGTTTTTACAGACTCCAATATTCATTGCATTGCATTGGTGGTTATAGCAAAAAGCATCATGTCATCAGCATCTCTGAGGTCAGTTCAGAGGTATCCACAAGTGGAAATCTCCGCTTCTTCCACTTTGTCAAAACCTTCCAAGGCTTAATGTCATAATTTTCTAATCATTATTATTATGGGACAAAAGAGTCAGTATCATAAATAACAGAGTATATCATTCTATTTGGAAGCTATTTTAACTTTCTAGTTTTCTTGAAAATGCCTACAAAGATTATTTTCTAGGCTTACATACTGAAGAATCATTAGAGTTAGTATTGTGTGTGGACAATTTGAAAGATGACACAGGAATGAATAGATGGGTCAGCTTGTCCTCTCATTTACATATGTGCAATAACAGTTAAGTAATCATAATAAAGTCATAGCAATAAGCCCACTGAAATCAGTTGGATTGCTCAGATAAGGTTGAGAAGAAAATTTGGCTGCTCATCTGGGTAACATTCAGCAGGAAATATTTATTAACTAATATACATTTGCACCCTTCATTTGTGTTCTCTCCCTTCTTTCATGCCATACTAAGAAGTTATATTTGTTAAGTAAAATATGGCATATGTGTTATAGGCCATGTAGGGCTTGGTTTTTAAGAAGTACCCAATTGCCTGATAGATAGATAGATAGATAGATAGATAGATAGATAGATAGATAGATAGATAGATAGATACCATGCTTCTTCATGCAAACTGGGAAACTGCATCTGTAGATAGCCAGTTTGATGTAAAAATTACCACTTATACACACAATTACAAAAAATACAAACAGAAATGTAGCACACAATGTATCAAGGAAGCAAGTGAAAAACCCGTTGTACCAGGTATATATCAGTGGTGAATAAGTAATGGTTAGGAAGTAGGTTCTGTAGAAATAAATAAGAATAAAATTGAAAAAATATGCAAAGGGGAAATAAGGAAAGAGGCAAAGGCAATAAAACAAATGCATTTAAAAATATTAATTCATAATTAAAATTAATGTGAACTTAACCTGCCAGGTTTCTCAGACCTCAAATTGTGAGTACAACCTCCATCTGCCAATATTTTCATGTAGCTTCTTACTTATAATTTCTGTCGCACAAAATTACTTCATTAAGATTCTTTTCGTGAAACTGCATAGCTGAAACTGTTCTGAAACTGCATATCTCTTACCTCCACAGACTATCTTTTACTATCTGTGCTGTGTGAAGGGAAATGCTTCTGTAAACATGTGAAGTTTGGATCTGGAAGTCTTCCTTTTAAATCAATCTTGTGATACCTTCTAAGGAAATCAAGTTTAAGGTTAATAGAACTATTTTAACAAGTCCTCCATTTTTGCATCAGGATATTAAATCAAAAATTTTAGTCACATGCCTGTAAAATGTTCTTGAGAAGATGTTTTATTTTCCCTTTGCAAGCCTCTTGACCATTCCATGATTTGCTATGATTTTTCAAAATAAAAGAATCATGTTTTCACAAACTGTATGAGTGTGAAATGTGTCCCGCTGCAGACAGTAGAAGTGGCTCTCCCCATACATCCTCCTCCTCCTCTGGTTTTCTAAGGAATAATGCTGGACAAATGAAGAAGTATAAATAAAGATTCAGGTATTTATGGAATAGCACCTAATTTAAATCAATCACATTTATAAATGTCTAGCTGAGCTTAATATAAATTGCCAGCACATCCCCCTTGGGCCTTAGCTTGTCATTTGATGTTCATTGCATGTTGGAAAGCGGTTTAAGTCATTTATCCTCTAGCAGACATATTCTTTTACTATTCATTCCTCTTATTTTTTTGAAAATGACCCAGATCTCTATGTAGTTTTTAAAACATGAGTTAGAAATGTATACAGATGACCATTAGCTGTGGCACCTGGGCACTTTACATAACTAAAATATAGCCATTAACAAATTCATCAAAATATAAGACTTACTCCCCATTCACCCTCTTATTACAATGATGTACTGCCAAGTGTTCATAAAACTAACTGCCCACAGATATTGTCCTTACATTGCAACCTGACACTTTCATTTACTTGTAACCAATTATCACTTTTACGCCTCATTACTTGTAATCACTTAAATTGGAATCTATATTGGAATCTAAATCTATATTTCCATAGTTAATAAACTTGTTTTATTGTTTTTATCTAAATCAGTGTGTTTGGATTGAAGTGTTTGGGAAACTTCATTTGAGATAACAAGATTTGTGTGTATCATTGTCTATTAATGAACGGATGGACTTTATACAAGCTTGTATTTTACAGGAGGGTGCTGGTCAGTACAAGCCACACATTTCTGGGGGAAAGTCTGGCACTGGGAGTTTGCTGGTGTTACTCTGCAGTGTAATTCATGGCTGGCTGGCTATAGTACTCATACAGTATAGCTGGGAGTGATTTACATGCTGGAGGCTGTGTGTAGGCAGATATTAAAACCTTATACTTACCAGGAGTTAGACCTTTTGAAAGAGTTTAGTGTACAAATAACAGTTCTAAACATTGAAAATCATGGACATTGCATGCAGAATATGTGTTTTTCCACTCCAGTCTTATACATGTGCTAAGATGAGTGCCAGATATTCAGCAGTGGACGTGTTGTTCCTTGACTTTAGCAAAGCTTTTGACACGGTCTCCCACAGTATTCTTGCCAGCAAGTTAAAGAAGTATGGGCTGGATGAATGGACTATAAGGTGGATAGAAAGTTGGCTAGATTGTCGGGCTCAACGGGTAGTGATCAATGGCTCCATGTCTAGTTGGCAGCTGGTATCAAGTGGAGTGCCCCAAGGGTCAGTCCTCCGGCCGGTTTTATTCAATATCTTCATAAATGATCTGGAGGATGGTGTGGATTGCACCTTCAGCAAGTTTGCAGATGACACTAAACTGGGAGGAGAGGTAGATACGCTGGAGGGGAGGGATAGGATACAGAGGGACCTAGAAAAATTAGAGGATTGGTCCAAAAGAAATCTGATGAGGTTCAACAAGGACAAGTGCAGAGTCCAGCACTTAGGACAGAAGAATCCCATGCACCGCTTCAGACTAGGGACCAAATGGCTCGGCAGCAGTTCTGCAGAAAAGGACCTAGGGGTTACAGTGGACGAGAAGCTGGATATGAGTCAACAGTGTGCCCTTGTTGCCAAGAAGGCCAATGGCATTTTGGGATGTATAAGTAGGGGCATTGCCAGCAGATAGAGGGACGTGATCGTTCCCCTCTATTTGACATTGCTGAGGCCTCATCTGGAGTACTGTGTCCAGTTTTGGGCTCCACACTACAAGAAGGATGTGGAAAAATTGGAAAGAGTCCAGCGGAGGGCAACAAAATTATTAGGGGACTGGAACACATGACTTATGAGGAGAGGATGAGGGAACTGGGATTGTTTAGTCTGCGGAAGAAAAGAATGAGGGGGGATTTGATAGCTGCTTTCAACTACTTGAAAGGGGGTTCAAAAGAGGATAGATCTAGACTGTTCTCAGTGGTAGCAGATGACAGAACAAGGAGTAATGGTCTGAAGTTGCAGTGTGGGAGGTTTAGGTTGGATAGTAGGGAAAACTTTTTCCCTAGGAGGGTGGTGAAACACTGGAATGCGTTACCTAGGGAGGTGGTGGAATCTCCTTCCTTAGAAGTTTTTAAGGTCAGGCCTGACAAAGCCCTGGCTGGGATGATTTAGTTGGAGATTGGTTCTGCTTTGAGCAGGAGGTGGACTAGATGACCTCCTGAGGTCCCTTCCAACCCTGATATTCTATGATTCTAACATGTACCAATGCATTCATTTAAATAGGAGTGTGCATGCCTGGGGGGGGGGTGTATCTGACCATGCAATCAGTACTGTTGGATTACCACACACTTAGGGCAAGTCTACACGTAAAATGCTACAGTGGCACAGCTGCACCAGTGCAGCTGCACTGCTGTAGTGATTCAGTGAAGATACTACTACGCCAATGGGAGTGCTTCTCCGATTGGCATAGTTAATCCACCTCCACGAGACGCAGTAGCTATGTCGACACTGGGGATTAGGTCTGTTTAACTGCGTTGCTCAGGGGTCCAGTTATACCAATGTTAGTTTATAGTGTAGATCTGGCCTCAGATATATTCACCTGCTTTTAACTGAAAGGCATATTTAATTCTAATAACAACAGGCTTTATTTATTTGTCTGTATGATCAAGACAAACCTCTCTCTTTGCTTGTTGGTTTGGAAGTAGTCACTCTGCAAATTGTTTATTCAGTGTGATGTGCTCTGCTCTACTAATGGTTCAACTTAATTATTTCTTGAACCAACTCCTTTAGGAGTAGAGCTCGGTAGGAAATGGTTTTCCAGTCCTGCAAATATTTTCAAGAGTTTGAAATTTTTCATGCAAGCAGAATCAGAGAGGACAGACTTACCCAGTTCACCCTACAAAACCCTGTCTATGCCGGGTACTTCTAAACCAGTTTGAGCTAAACTATATTTACATAACTGTGGTCAAATCTTAACCCTTAAAACAGTGCAGTTATTTAACAGAACCATAATGAAATTTTACAAAATGATAGTGTGGGGTCAAATTGTAGCTACTTTTATATAATGTTGCTTAAACACAATTTTTTTTAGAAATGGCCAAATTCACCCCTCAACTATGCCAGCACAGCTTCCATTGGAAGTAACACTCATCTCTTGTAGTTATTTTCTGAACCAATTTCCATTTCCAATTACATGCTTTTTAATATGTGGATAACAAACTGGAGTATTCCAGTAATGGCCTCACTAATGCGATATATACATAGGTAATGCCATCTCCCTATTCCTACTTGATATTTCCCTGCTTATACATCCATGAAATTGCATTAGTCCTCTTAACTATGGCATTGCACTGGGAGTTCATGTTTAGTTGGTTATCCACTGTAACGCTTAAGTCGTTTTCAGAGTCACTGCATTGATGCATACCATGATACAGTTCCTCATTTTGTAAATGTCACTTGCATATTTTGTTCTTAGATATATGACCTTGCATTTAGCTATATAAAAATTATGTTATTCAAATGGACCTAACTTACCTCACATGGCAGAACTGAAAAGGACTGTGATTGATTTTATTTTCTTGGAGAAAGGTTCAACTGTCAAAAATGTTGAAAATGCTTCTTTAGGATCTTTTTAGACTAGCTTCCCAATTGTTTAAAATCCCTCTTTCTAATGCATAGTTTCATACTAGGTCAGGTACTCCCCCTGAGGATGTTGAATTTAATTATAGTGTGGTCACTTTTACTAGTGGTTCAACTTAATTATTTCTTTAGCCAATTCCTTTAGGAGTAGAGCTGTGTGGGAAATGATTTTCCAGTCTGCAAATATTTTCAAGGGTTTAAAATTTTTTCCTGTCTTGGATAAAAAGCTGAAACCTCAAAAATACCTGTGAACTGAAAAACAGACTTGACATTTTTCTGAGCTGGTAGATTTTTCAAACCCAACACTGTTTCACGAACAGTTTTGGGTGTGATGCACTGGCATTTTTCAACAAATAAATTATTAGTTGAAAAAATTCACAACCAGCTTTACTGGACTAAGTTGAGAATAGCTTCTTTTCTTGTGTGCTCATGAACTAGTTGTTTCAAGAAGTAACCATTTAGGGTGTTGATTTTTCTCTAGGGTGAAATTATTTCTCTAAACCTTATCCGATGATAACATTTGATTATCCTATATGAGGGTAGATGAAATCACTCCTCATTACTATTATATTAGATGTACAGATTTTTGAGATCCCGTGCAGACCTCCTCCATGCCTTGAAGTTTAGGCTTTAGGATTGTACCGGGGTCAGGACTGGCGGATACATGTAATAATAGATCTTCTTCCCTATTCTGGGTGCGTACAATCCCCCATCCAGCCTTGGAAACCCTAGCTGGTAAGCCTTCCTGGGATTAAACAGCACACGCACTCCACTAGGGTACCTTCACTAAGCGTTTTTATTATTATTTCTTGCCCTGTGTTCCAGGAGCAACATAACGTAGCAGCAGATAGAAGAGGCCTCCCTCCTACTTCCTCGCTCAGTCTTTTATACGGCTTGCTTTCTTCTCCAAGCTATACAGTTAGTGAGCTAATTACCTCATCTGATTCCCTATAGATGTAAGTGATCCCCACTAACCTTCCAAACACCTCCCCCCCATACTGTAGCTACCCAGTGCCCTACATTTTCTAAGCGACCAGGGTGGTGGCTTCTAAAAGGAGCTCTATTTATAACTGCTAACAGCACCTATCACAGGGAGGAAGGGCAGGTGAGGGGGGATTCCCTTCCCACTACCTTGCTTGAACATGCTCATCTCTAAGCACACTCATACAGATGCATGCACCAGCTGCTTGAGCTTGGCATAGGAAGATGATTTGCCCTTAAGTTTTTTAAAAGCACTTTGAGATGTTTGGTTTGAATCTGCTCTCTGGCTGCAAAGTATTATTTTTGTCTCGGTTGTTAGTTACATTTTTCTTCCTGTGAGAAATTCCTGTGGTCATCTCACATCCCTTACTGTCAGTGAGTGGGATGCAGTGGTTGGGCCTACTGGCTACAGCAGGTATCAGTAGCCCAATTATCTGGAGCAAAGCAAGGCAGGAATAGGCACACGCAAACAAAGAAGTTACCACCTTCATAAACAAATGCTTTAAGCAGCTACTGGTCTATTACTGCTGCTAGGCTTAAGAGCATTTTTGTTGCTTCCTCCAGCCAATCAGACAGTCTGGCCAATCAGGTGATTCCACTGCAAGCTAGCAGTGATTCAGCTGGGAATCTTCTGTTGCTCACTATGGAGGTAGATCTGATGGTCCCAGGCTCAGCTGCAAGCCCTAATTCCTGACATTTACCCTCCACAAAGTATTACATTTTCTTTTTCTTTCTTCATATACTTGGAGTAGACCCCAAGTTTATGGGCTCACGGGTTACAGCCTATCCTGGTATTAAGAATAACAATCTTCTTCAGTGTATTGATTTGATTCCTTTCTCAGGAAACCCCCTTAATATGTTGTATTAGCAAAATCCTAAATAGATTTTTTTCCTGTTGATTTAAGGAACAAAGCATAAATAAATCCAACAAGAGAATTCAATCTCAATCTTTTTGGCAAATGGTGTTGCCCTGCTTTTATCATATCCAGCTGTGCAGAATTTAGTTCTAAAATGTACCATTTTAAAAAAATAAAAGGGTTCTGGGTAAAACTCCGCTACCGTACTATCAACTTAAGAGTCCATTAGGCATATCAGTCGATTCAATTTCCTATGGAGAATGAAAGTTTAATCATTTAAATGTTTCTCCGATGAAAATCTATTTTAATGTTACTTTCTTGTTCTCTTTTTTTAAACCTCCATCAGCTGAGATTTCATCATCAGTAAAATGTACAGTTGTATTTGTCTATTTTATTCCAGATCAGGTGTACTACTACTGTTTTCAAATGTTTCTGAACAATACTAGAATAGTATCTCTTTATATTTACTGGAGGGTATGAAATAAGTGATCATATATCACGATTTCTGGGAATTCAATTATCAAATATTCCTTCTATTTTTGGCATTTCTTCTATTTTCGTCCACCCCACTCTTGCCCTCTAGGGGCTAATGGAAAGCTCTAATTAGGGGAAGCTCACCTGTGTGGGAACAGGCAGGGCTTCTATAAAGCCAGAGAACTGATAGCTAGAAGGGGACTATAGGGAGATAGTCTCTAGACACTTTCTGGTAGAAGGGAGGCATGTTTGGGGGCTATAACAACAAATAATTCATGGGTGCTCCCTGGAAGGAGGAAGTAAAGAGGCTAGCAAGGCCCAGAGACGGGGGAGTGCTAGGGTAGGAAGCAGCCTAAGGAGTTAGGTTGGGGACTGAACAGACCTTGGCTGTTGTAAAGTCCCTAAACTGCAACCTGGAGTAGAGGTACTAGGCTACCTACCATTGGCAAAGTGGTACTGGCAGGGTAGTGAACTGGAAGACTCCCTGGGTCACTGTGGGAATGACTGAGACTTTGAAGGACTATACCCCAGAAGTGGAGAATGCTGAGTGACTTGGCCTTAGGGCCAAGTCAGAAAGAGGCTGCAGCAGCTCCTGGAGCAAGAGAGGCTGCAGACAAAGAGAGGCAGAGGGATGGTGAGCAACAGCAGGAAGGGGTGTTGATCTGGTGAGCTTTTCTGCACAGTGACCAGGAGGAGGTACCATCCTAGGAGTGCATAGAGCACCCTGTGACAATTACACTTTTTTATTTTCCTCATTTTCCCAAAACAGATTAAAATAATGTGTTAATTTGGAAACTTAAGATTTGTCTCTCTTTTTTGTTTTAGAAGTCAAATTTAATTCACCTAGAGCCTAAAGTGGTATTAATACTGCTAGTTTATCTTCTTTATATAAGAGAGACATACGTATGTCTTGTCACCTGGAATACTGTCTTCCTATGTTTGCTGTCTTATCTCTGTATGTTTGGTTGGGGGTAGAAAATGTCCAGCATTCAAGTTCATTTAACCACATCTTATGGAATGGAGGTAGGAGGACAAAATGTGCTTGAAGTTGCATGATGAAATCTAGCTTGGGCCATGGTATAGAAGGTCATCTAGGGCAGAGGTTCTCGCAACAAATTTTTTGGTGGCCTCAGAATACGGCCATACACTCTTGCTGCTGGCCGCTCTGACCATTTTTCCTAAAATACTTAATTAACTTTAGGAAAAACAAATAAATATGCCCAAATCATTGTAATTTATTTATGTAGGACTTTATTTTGCAAACTCAATAATAAAAATAATGTACAGTTGTCTCTGCTCTTTACTGGGCCGAAACAGAATAGAAACACATATAAGGTGCCTTGCATAGTCTTGTCTTTATTATTTCTTTTGCTTTTTTGCTTGTTGGTTTTTTGTTTTCTTTTTTTATATAAAGACTTGCTAGCTACTAAGTCTACTGTGAAAAGTGATGTTAACAAACACACACACACACATATCACAGCAGACTTATTGAGCCCTGATGGGAGGTAGGCACAGAACAGCGGGAACCAGGGGTAATGGGGCACTAGAGAGGGACTAGGGCAGCATGGGGGAAGGGGTGGGGAGCTTGGGGAATGGAACCTAAAGCCCCGTGGCTGGAGCCTTCCACCCCAGGGCTGAAGCCCAACCCCACTGCCCCTGGGAAGGTGGAAAACTCTCTGGCTGCTGGCTCCTCCAGCTTTTGTGTCTCTAGAGAAGCGCCACTGCTTCCCCTCTGCCCACATAAGCACCCAGAAGGCTGTGGCAGCAAGAAAAGCCCCTGGTGGCTGCATGTGCCATGTCTGAGAAATGCTGAAAGGGCCTGATCCAAGGGTCATTAAAGTCAATGGGAATCTTTCCAGTGCTTGCAATAGACTTTAGAACACATCCAAATCTGATCTTTTATTTGTGGGTAACTTTACACACATGTTGAACTCAGAAGATTTTAGAAAGATGAAACAAAGACATTTACTCCCCTGCAGATTTAATGTATAATATCAGTCTTGCACATGTCTATGCATAGAAGTAAAGGCAATAGTTTGTGGAACTGTCCTGTAGATCTGCAGGAATACAAAAGGAAAACCCAATGGATTTTACTCATGGTGTCCCATTGACTCTGTGGTGTCCTTGTCCTACATTCTACCTGCAGTAAAGGCAATATAATTCACAAAGGTGCAAGCACTTTCTTTCTTGGAAATAGCGTTCTCATTAACAAATCAAGTATCGTCACTTACAGGTGAGCATTTAATTCAATAGATAAGCATGTATTTTTCCTCTAAAATATATACATTCTATACTGAAATAAATGCACAAAAGTTGTACAGCTTCAGTTTTATGCATAGGCCATAGAGACCTCTATACACTGACATCAAAATTTATTTTTTACATTTTAAGTTGCATTCACTTGTGTGTGCAATAATGTCAATAAATGCAAGGAAGAACTCAAAGCTTATACATTCAATGAGTTTATCTTGAATGAATGAAATGAAACTTTGTAAAATTCAATATTATGTTCAAGACTTTTTCAAGACACAGAAAAATCAGGATAGCAAAGTTATGATTTCCATGGAAACTGGACCTTTCAATATTTGCTAACATCCCTTTTCAACAGTGTGCCTGGCTAATTTAGGAGCTTTCTCACAAAATGAGAAAAAGTGCATGTGTGCACACACACACTAGTGCTATTAAGTTTAAAAGTTTAACAAATTCTCATTTTAATGAGAAACCTTGTTAGGATATAGATATTCAGGCCTGTCTGTAAAGGCCTATACTCTAAGAATGTAGGTATATGTTTATCATTTAGCTAGTAATAGAGGTAAACAAGAAAGAATCTGTGTAAGGGCCTTCTCTCACGGTGACAGTCTGAGGCCCTGTTCTTAGGCCAATGCCTTTGGCTAAGCAGCAGAGGCAGCCATAAGCTGGGAAGCGACTGGTCACCTCCTCACATTCGAAACCAGTCAATATGGGGCTGTTAGGAAGGTGATCTGATCTATCACCTCCAGAGAAAGGGAAGAGCCTAGAAGATGTAAAAGGAAATTTAGATTGCTAGTTTTCTGTCTGGTAAGAACTCACTTATCAATAGACACAACTGGGAAACCCTTATGTCTTTATAGATGTACTTGTGAAATCCTCACTTCAGTATTGTTTTGTCATTGTAGTTCCCACTTTGCTATTGTTTATTGGCATGGTCTCTGTCTGGTTCTGTGATTGTTTCTGTCTGCTGTATAATTAATTTTGCTGGGTGTAAACTAATTAAGGTGGTGGGATATAATTGGTTAGCTAATCATGTTACAATATGTTAGGATTGGTTAGTTAAATTTCAGTAGAATGATTGGTTAAGGTATAGCTAAGAATATTACTATATAAGTTAGGGGCAAACAGGAAGTAAGTTGGGATTCGAAAATAAGGAAAAAGGAACTTGGATTTAAGCTTGCTGGAAGTTCACCCCAATAAACATCGAATTCTTCGCACCTTCGGTCTTTGGGTATTGTTGCTCTCTGTTCATGCGAGAAGGATCAGGGAAGTGGGAGAGTGAAGGAATAAGCTCTCTAACAAACCTTTTAAAAGATTAAATTGCCATCTGCTGACTGCAATGCAATTATTAGCTAAAATTGCTAAATAAAGAATCTATATACTCTTTATGTGCTTTAGGAACACAAATCCCACATGAGGTAGAAGACCTGACATTATAAATGCCTGACTGTCCTCCACTCTTCGAACAGTCTCCTGTCATAAAAAGTTCCTATTTAGATATCATGTCCTTGTATAATCTTTAAATTCCATCAGTATTAGAGACGGTCATAGACAGGATAGTAAGATTTGATCTTACAATTGTCTCTGTGCAGGTGAGATCTTACAGAACCTCCCTGAACAAGGCATTGCCATTTGGGGTCAGACCTGAAGTCCATCTAGTCCAATTTCCTGTCTCTGACAGTAGCCAGTAGCAGGTGCTTCAGAGGAAGGTATAACAACCCCACAGTGGCAGATGTGGGTTAATCTGTCACCCACATTAGATTTCATCCTGATTTCTAATAGTTAGAAATTGGCACTGGGTTTAATATCCCTTCAAAAATGTTATGAATTATAATTAAGGCTACATTTTAGTCATGGGTATTTTTAGTAAAAGTCATGGGCAGTAAACAAAAATTCACAGCCTGTGACCTGTCCATGACTTGTACTATACCCCTGACTAAATCTTGGGAGTGCCATAGGTGCTTGTGGGGGGTGGGGGCGTGGGTTCTGGGGGGTGGAGTGGTCCGGGGGGGCACTGCAGGTACTGGGGGGTATGGGTGCTGGAGGGTGCTGGTAGGAGGATGGGGTGCCACAGGTGCTGGGGGGTGGTCTGGGGGTCACCATGGGTGCTTGGGTGGGAGCAGCCCGGGCCCACCCGCTTGTGCTGGGGGAAGGGGAGTTGGCGGGGCTGGCAGGCTCCCTGCCTGGTTTCTTGGAAGAGGCAACATATCCCTCCCTCTCAGCCAATCGGAGCTGCAGAGCTGGCAGCATGTGAAGCTAGGAGCTTAGGGAGGGACATGTTGCCACTTCCAGGGAATCCCCCCTCAAGGTAAGCACCGTCCAGAGCCCTCACCCCACCCCGTAACCCAGCGCTGAGCCCCCTCCCACACTCAAAATTCTCCTGCTGCTGTTGGGGGGATGGGGCGCAGTGGCCTGAGACTGCCCCAGCAGCGGCTGGTGTGACTGACCCAGGGGCTGCCTGAGTTGTTCCGGGGTCACAGAAAGTCACGGAACCTTTCATTCATTATAAAGTCACATTCATTATAATGCAGGCTATTCTTGGTTATGCATGCAAATGTCCAATATTTTTGGCCTCAACATCTTCCTGGAGCAATGAGTTCATCCCAGTGTACGCACATTTTTTGTACTGGTATATCTATTCAGTTACCAAATAGTTATACCCGTTCCCACCAAGTACGGACATAGTTATAGTGGCATAAGGGTGCCTTATACTAGTATAGCTTCTTCCCCTTGCCATACAGGAATAGCTATGGCAGTCTAAAATGCACCATAACAGACAAAAATTTGGCCCAGTCTAGAGCACTTTTATAGTGGCATTAGAGTTCTGCTCATGACTAATTTTTAGGCCCAGCCCACCCAGACTCAAGCCCTAGAGGGTCAAGTCATTTTCTGATCCAACCCAACCCTAACCCTTCCCCTGAACCTGAGCCAGTGCCACTGCTGCCTCCTGTCCATGGGGTTGGCATGGCAGTAGCTGTGTCCCCCACTCCTCTACTCTGCCAACTCCTGCTGTGGTTTGTGTGTGCTGCAGAGTGAGAGGTGCTGCAACTCCTCAGTACACACAGTGCAGTGAGATGGCAGCAGCTGGCTGGAGCAGGGCAGGGCACGCAGCCATGCCGACCCTGAGAGAATGCAGCTGAGCCTGAGAGGGTTGGGTTCTTTTCCCACCCAACCCAGACCCGACACTTTCAGTTGGGTCCTGCCAGATTCTGATTGGGTTGCAGGGCTCTAAGTGGTATAACTACTTCCACACTAAGGGGGTTGTACTGCTTTTACTGTGCTGGTATAGCTAAAGCAGTACAACCTCTGAATAGACAAGCCCAATACTGCCAACTCTTGTAGTTTTATTGAAAATCTAATATATTTATTGTTTTGCTTAAAGCCTTAGCTCTTGGAGTCAAGTGATTACATGAAAATCTTAGCTTTCAGTAAAAATATTATTTCTAGCCCGCATGTTTGTGGAAAAAAGCCTGAAAATGTGATCTGAATGTACCCTAAAAGTTCAGAAACCAGAAGCAATTAGATTTAACACAAAATTATTCATAGATATTAAGGTCAGAAGGGACCATTATGATTATCTAGTGCAACCTGCACAACGCAGGCCACAGAATGTCACCCACCCACTCCTGCGAAAAACCTCTCACCTATGTCTGAGCTATTGAAGTCCTCAAATCGTGGTTTGAAGACTTCAAGGAGCAGAGAATCCTCCAGCAAGCGACCCGTGCCCCTTGCTACAGAGGAAGGCGAAAAACCTCCAGGGCCTCTTCCAATCTGCCCTGAGGAAAATTCCTTCCCGACCCCAAATATTGCGATCAGCTAAACCCTGAGCATATGGACAAGATTCACCAGCCAGATAACCAGGAAAGAATTTTCTGTAGTAACTCAGATCCCTCCCCATCTAACATCCCATCATGGGCCATTGAGCCTATTTACCATGAAAATTTAAAGATCAATTAATTGCCAAAGTCTCATGATTTTAGAGCCAATCTTATGACACTTTGGAGCCTGACTTGTGATTTGTGAATGCTTAGCACTGGCAATACTACTCAGGGAAATGACTCAGGCTTCATCCCATGTGGAACCAGTTTCAGTATCAGGACCTTATTCTGTAAACATTTTAATAGTGGCAGAAGGTGTCACTTATTTGCTGATGGTAGTGGCTGGTTTATGGAAAATTACATATGCCTTATCACTGGCTCCTGATAGGTTATCAACAGATCCTGTGCTTTAATTGTTCAGCCCAATATAGAATTCTGTTTTTTTTTGTTTTTATTTAAACCTTAAAGTGTAAATTACTTCATAAAAAGAGATTATCATGAACCCCAGATTGGGCAAGCCTCTGAAACTTAAATTAAATGTACATGCCTGCACACTGTTCACTTCAAGAGATGTGTGTATATATATACCTAAAGAAAGAATTTAACTTTAAAAAATAGTTCTGTCTGTTAAGCCAGGCTGATACTTGAAAGATTTTCCTGGTATAACTAGACTGATATACACCACATATGGAAGCATCCTATATCAGCAAAGCTGCACTTATTTCAGTCCCTCCCTCACAAGCAAAATAAACTACGCTGGCAAAGTGCAGTTTTGCAGGTATAACTGCGTCTATCATAGGGGCTTTTGTTGGCACAGCTATATCAGTCACAAATCACACATCCTCACCAATATAATTTATGCTGGCAAAAGTTTGTAGTTTAGACCTGGCCTTAACTATTTCTTCTACATTGAATAGGTTTTATTTTTTGAAGGGAATATTTCATATTTTCTTTGTATTGCTTAACTGTTACTATATTTTCTTTTCCCTGAACAGAGTAACAAACTGGCTCTTTTGAATATTTGCTTTTCCATTATAATGCAATCTCCTAATTATAGCTATTCAAACACTTGTGACTTTCTAAACTGAGTTACTTTAGTAGCAAAAGTTTGCTTTCTAGTTCAGAAAGTAAGCAACATTTGTTTTAGTTTTTTTTTTTAGTTTTGCCTTTACAGAGACTTTCCAATCCAAGAGGAGGAGAAAGGAAACACCCTGAATTTTATGCTGACACACCACGTAACTCTAGCTTCCTATTACTCTCAGCAGCCAATCACACTACTTTGTGGGGAGGGTTAGGACACTCCTAATTGAGCAGTTGCCTTAACAAACAGTTGGCACTGCCTATCAGGGAACAAACTGCCCAGCACTCATGGAAAGTGGGGTTTTGTTCCTGATGTCTGCCTACCTAATCTCTGACTTTTTCTCACCATGGAGCTTTAAAATTAGTTATTTTAGTGCTATTCCCTAATTGAAACCTTACTGACCAGAGGGGAAACCTTAAATATAGATTCAGAAATAAATGCAGATAAAAGACTATAAGGGTGCCAAGGCTATAACAGGGCCAGCTAACCTGGCTTCAATCTTGCATTTTAATCAGTATTAAGAAGCCTTTTCAATCATGTTTAAGCTAATTCAAATGAAATGCTATGACTGAGGGTTTGTCTACATAGGGTCATCCAGGAAAATTAATCTGAATTAACTAAAGGTGTGAATTTGAAGTAAATTAGTGAAACCATATTAAATCCCTGTGTGTACACTATTGTTCAAAATTAAAGTGGCCCTGATTCCATGTAGCTTAAATCTCTTTGGAAGGGAATTAAACTAAACAAAATTAAGGCTACTTTAATTCTGAATAGGGTCACATGGGTTTAATGAAGTTTAACTAATCCACTTCAAATTAATTGAGTTAATTTGGAATAATTTTCCTGGATGTCCCTCTGCAGAGAAGCCCTGAAAAACACACCCTTTATATCCATCAAGACCCAGCCTAAGGACTACATTATGCAAATCGAAAAGGAGTACTTGTGGCACCTTAGAGACTAACAAATTTATTAGAGCATAAGCTTTCGTGAGCTACAGCTCACTTCATCGGATGCATTTATGCAAATGTTTACCTGCTTGAAGCTGGATCCTACAAGGTGCTGATACTCATGCAAATTGAGGGAGATCAGCATCTTGCAAGATTAGGCACTAAGCATTCTTATTTCTCTGGGGAGGTCTACACTAGGGTTATTTACCTTGAGTTAACTGATTACCTGGTTTGAGTTAGTCAGCAAATACTTACTCTGTTCTACTTTGTATTTAGCTGTGACACTCCCAAGTATGTTTCCCATATCTAAAGAAGAGCTCTGTGTAAATGTGTCTCTCTCACAAACAGAACTTGGTCCAATAAAAAATATTCCTTCACTCCCTTGTCTCTCTAATATCCTGGGACCAACATGGCTACAACAACACTGCATAGAAGTTGGTGACACAGTTTTAGGGTCAGTATGAACACTCCCTAAACATTTCTTCCAGAATACAAATGTTTGTCCTCTATTTAGACCCAAAATTTGTATCCTGGAACAAAACTTTAGAGAGTATCCAGCTTAGCCTTTACAAATATGTTAACTACCACAAATGATTTGGCAATCAGTAACAACAAATAAAAACTTCTAATGTAGACAAACCTGAAAGCCCCAATCCTGCATGTGCATAAATGTTTGCACGACTGCGGCCCAAACATTTATGTGATAATGATCACCATAGTTTCAGAGAACCCAAGGGACCAATCGTGCTAGGGCTGAAGACAATTGCAGTTTTGCCCCAAGTCAATATGAATCTTTGTAAAACTAAGACCTACTCCTGGGAATAAGGGTTTGTTAGATCATGATGTATATCCTTTTTCCTCTTACTATTTATAGTGGTTAAAAATGATACGGGGTTGGGTTTTCAACTGAGGGAGTTAGGCATCCAAACCCCAATTAAATTAGGCATCTGTCAGAAAGTAGCTGGCCTCCTGGAGTTAGGGACCCAGCCTACTTCTCACAGGCCCCATGAGGAGAAATGAGGCAGCTCAGGTACACCTGTAAGTAATTAATTCACCCAGTAACTAGGAGGCAGTTAATTAGACCGTCTACAATGACAATTGAATGACAAAACTTTTGTCTTTCAGAGGGGTATAAAAAGAAACAAACCCTGAAATCACAAAAGTTTTGCCGTGACAAGCACCGGTATGAACGTGTTGTCAGCAGGAGCGCTCTCCTGCCGACAATGCAAATGCTGCTCGTTGGGGTGGAAGTATGTTGTTGGCAGGAGAGCCGACAAACAGCAGCTACACCACACAACTTTTAGAAGTACTGCTGTAGTGACACAGCCATGTTGCTAAAGGCTGTGTAGTGTAAACATAGCCGCAGGCAGGGAAGCACTGGGGCATGATAAAAGGCTAAGGACCTCAATTAGAGGAGAAACCTCCTGAAGAAATAGGAAGCCCATAGAGAGGGACTGTAAAATGAGGATTCTTCCAACAGGCTGGTGAAAAAGCTGTTAGAGAACCCAACACTCCAAAGAGGGCAAATTAGGCCAAGAGGCATGAAAAGCCTGCAGAGGAGGAGAGGTAGCTCACAGAGCAACAAGGGATTGAGAAGACTTGATAATGGCTATTCTAAATATGTTCCCTGAGTTGGAAACCAATGGAGAGGGTAGGCCTGGGTTCCATAAACACCAAATCTGTGGGTGCTTTGGGGCTCAAGCACCCACTGGAAAAAAATAGGGGTGCTCAGCACCCATGAGCCACAGTCATAGCAGTGCATGATTCTTGAGTTTGGGGAGTAGGTGGGAGTTCTGGAAGCTCCCTAGAAGCGTGTGTGTGTGGGGCCACCAGTGACCAGACCATGGCCCTACCCCACATTCAGTCCCATGGCCCAGCCCTGCTCAGACTCCTCCCCCTGAGGCCCTGCCTGTGATTCACCCGGAGGCACTGCTTCTGCTCTGCCACTTCCCCGAAGGCCCTGCCCCCACTCCACCTCTTCTCACCCTCTCTCCACCTCTTCCTCTGAGACCTTCTCCTCCAAGGTGCCCCGCACCCGCTCCTCTCCCGCTCCTCTCTGCCTGCTAAGATACCAATGACAGACACATATTCAGTAAACAGAATATGAAAGAAGTGAATAAATATGCTGAAAATAGCCTCTCACCAAACACACACACCTCTTCAAAAGCACCCACCAGCAAAAACAAAATCAGCACCTGTGCTGGGTTCCCGTATCTACACCAGCCAAGGACTCCAAAGAGAAGGTGCTAAACCCAGGACACCTAAGGCTATCTAGCCCCCATTAGAGTTATCGGACTTCTAACTCTCCATTATCTTGAAGGGGGTAGATAATACTAGAAGCCAGCTATTGGGCTGGGTCATCACAAGGACTTGATATACACAGAATTGAGTTTCGTGCCATTAGGGGGATAGGGGTCAGGTTAGTATAGCTCCCCATCCTGCTACCAGAGGTGCTAACCGATAAAGGCCCCATATTACAATGTCTAATACACTAAAGAACTTTAACTATCTAAAATTCCTTTAAAAATCCTAGCCCTAGAACTGAAATTATACCCAATTGTTCAATATAAGGTTGCAGCTGGTTTGTAACTTATTGACAGCAAAGCTCCAATGATTTTTGCTTATCAAAATCCTGACTTTAAAATGAAACCCATATTTTTATGGTAATATACAGTCATATAATGCAGTGCTGTTAATAAAAAGTAGTCTTCTATCAAGCAAACCCATCAAGAAAACTTAAGTAGATTATCTACTTACATTTTTTCTATTTATATCATTTATTTTAGATAGTCTAAAATGCTCTCTCATTGCTTAAAAAAATAGAACCAAAGCTGCTTTACTGATGCTTAACAAATTTTAAAAAAGGGCTTAAGGCCCTGATTCAGCAAAGACTTATGCAAGTGCTTAACTTTAAGCACTATCCGTTGAATGATTGAGAGATTTCACAGCACATAAAATTAAGCACGTGTAAGTCTTTGTATCAGGCATTAAGGATGTGATTAATTTTATTCATTTGAGTAGTCTATTATATGAATGGAACTATTCACATGCGTAACGTTATTCATATGAATAAATGTTTTCAGGATTGAGCGATAGTATGCTGTGTCAGAATATGATGTTGCACTGCAAAAGGAGATGCAATTACAAGACTCCTTTCTTTCTTGTTATGTAATTTCTAATGTACATGAAAATTAGAATTTATTTGCCTACACAAACATTAAATATGCATTTAATATTGTGACACCCCATAAGATGTACTATATTATATCTAAACAAACCACAAAATATCCCTAAATATTATAAATTACATACAAAATGCACCCAGTGATAATAATTTATTAAAAAGCCATTCTGTAATCACACCATAGCTAAGCGTACGCAGCCAAATTTTCAGGAGTAGCCATGGATTTTGCATGCTTCTGTTTTTGGGTGTCCAAAATCAGTGGTCCCTTCTAAAAATTTTGTCCAGAATTTCTAGATTGTATTGTCTCAGAGTAGCAGACGTGTTAGTCTGTATTGGCAAAAAGAAAAGGAGTACTTGTGGCACCTTAGAGACTAACAAATTTATTTGAGCATAAGCTTTCCTGAGCTACAACTCAGCTGTAACTCACGAAAGCTTATGCTCAAATGGCTGTAGCTCACAAAGCTTATGCTCAAATAAATTTGTTAGTCTCTAAGGTGCCACAAGTCCTCCTTTTCTAGATTGTATTGTGATATCGTGCACGCTATCTTGCCTTGGTTAATGTACATTCCCTCTAACATCCTGATCCTGCAGTAAGCTCACTGCAGGGTCCTGGCCTAACATTATGATCTAAAAACTAATATATAATTAATTAACAGTTAAGAATGTGCTTTAAATTGATTATAAGAAAAGAAAAGAGAAGAAAAAAGAAACAAACAGCAACTCCAGCAGACACCACTAGAGTTCTCCTTCTCCCAAATATCCCTCGCACCATCCTAAACCCTGTTTACCCCAGAAACCTTAACTGTGGACAGACAGAAGGGGAGAGGGAGAGAATATTCAGACACAATAAAACTCTGAGGGGGGAAAAATATGTGGAAGGAGGAGGCGGCAGCGGCCTGGGGAAGCGATTGAAAAGTTTCCCCTGGCTTAACTTCTCCCTCCCCCCGCGGGTCCCCCCCCCCCCTCTTCCAGCAGCAGAAGCAGCAGCAGCAACAGCACAAGGTGAGAGAGACTTTCGAGTCTGGGGAGGAGGGGTTCGCGTGCGGCGGTGGGGGGGCTTGAATTTACAGCCCTGTGGCTGATGTTTCTGTCTCTCTCCCCCTGGCTTTGGGGTGAGGAGACACCGTGTCTCGTGCTGGGTAGGGGTGGTGTTGCTTTTTTTTTTTTTTTTTTTTTTTTTTTAATTTTAAATATGATGGAGGA
Source organism: Dermochelys coriacea (assembly GCF_009764565.3). Lineage (NCBI taxonomy): Eukaryota > Metazoa > Chordata > Testudines > Dermochelyidae > Dermochelys > Dermochelys coriacea. The sequence continues at coordinate 249,634,853 of NC_050069.1, read as the reverse complement.
TTATAAACATGGCGCCTTAAAAAAAAAAAAAAAAACCCTACAAAATCTAGACAGCGATCCAAGGAGCTGGGGGCAGGGGAAGGGCTGCTCCGTAGGAGAGGGGGATCCTGCCTGGGGGGGGGGGCAGCAAATGGGGAGGGGGCAATAATAATCATAATGAATAAAAGGTGGGGGAGGGGTGCAAGGTAGGATTTTGTTTGTTGTTGGGGTGGGGGGAGGATAATCTCCTAGCCAGCTTGGAAATCGAGCAGGGAAACTGCGGGGGGGGGGGATATTAACTATTATTTATTCTCGTTTACAAAAGCGCCCCCCGCCCAGGGGCTCTAGCTGCAAAGGGCCGAGATTGCGCCCGCCCCCCCCCCCCCGAAGTTACAATAAATAACCTGGGGGGGGGGGGAGGGAAGGAAGGAAACTGGGGCGGGAGACCCACGAGAAATCCTCTCCCGAATCTTCCCCGAGGGCCTGCGGGGAAGCCGGGGCCTCGAGTGAGAGGAGAGACCGAGCGGGGTGTGGCGCAGGCCAGCCACAGCCCCGGCCTCACACGCAAGGCGCCTGGTTTGCCCCCGGCCTCGCCTGTGTCTGTCGCTGGGGTGGTGCCTGCTTAGAGACGGGGCTTGGGCCGGATAATGGCAGCCGCTCTGCGGGCTTGTTTCCGAAGGAGCGACACGGGTAGGGGGGGGATAAGCCCCTGTAGGGGGCACGGGGGGGGGGCAGACGGCTGTATCCCCACCTCCCCCCCGGAGGGCCGACGCTGGGCGGAGGCAGTACCCCCCCGCCCCCAGTTCCCCCTGTAGGGCAGGCGCGCGGTGGGGGAGGGAAGTCGATATTTTCTCTACCCCCCCCCATAGGGTAGACGCTGGGGAGGGGGGAGTCGTTATTCCCTCTCCCCCCGTAGGGCAGACCCTGAGGGAGGGGCGGCGATACATTAGCTTCCCCCCTTAGGGCAGACATGGGTAGGGACGGCGCATGTTACACCCTCAAACTGTCCCCTAAAGGAGGGAATGGAGTAAGGGTGGGGATTATATCCCTAGCACCCCCTAACAGGAGTCGGGCCCCTGCTCCCCAAGCCCCCCCGGATGCTCATCAGATCCAGGCAGCCCCTCTTCACTTTGCTTCCCCACCTGCTGGGTGGGTTTCTTCCTCCCCCATGGTCTGCTCTAGCTCCTTTGGGGCAGTAGGGCCTGGGCGGATTGGCTCTGGTTTCCCATATGTGAGTGGAGACGCTCACCCAGCCACCTGGAGGCTCCAATCTTTGTGGGGCGGGCTCCCCCCTCCCCAGAAGTGATTTACTCACTCTCCTCACCTGAGAAGTGTTGCAGGAAACTTGACAGCCCTGGTTCTAGGGAAATCTGAAATAATGTTTTTAAAACTTCATTTCCAAATTATCTTAAGCCTCCCACCGCATTAACTTAAGTGGTGGCTCTCCTTCTGTCTCAGAGATTTGCCAGAGGACTCTCCAGGTTTCCTTCCCTTTTTTATTTTAAGTTTAAGAGGTGAAAGTGTGCAAGGAGAAGCAAATCTTTATGTAGAGTACAAAAAGCAGATATATAATGGGGCATTTTATTACGTTTTCCTGGCTCTCTCTTAGTTTGAGAGACAAGTCAGTATGTCAAATAGTGACACTTGGGAAACTTTGTGTGACATTTCTGAGCTCAGTTTTTGTCCCTGAAAATCACTCAGAATCTATCATTAAGTGTGTTTGGTCTTGTTCAAATGCAAAGTAGTGAACAGCATTTAAAGGACACTAGTAAAGAACCAGGCTTGAGAAACCTAGAAACATATTGAAAAATCAAATATTGAATACAGTGCTGGGTATTGTATAATTCAGTGATAATTTGACATTTTAACATCTCAGAATAGTTTCTTCCTCTCACACTTTACTGATTGTATTACTTGAAAAATATAATAAAATAGTTTTTAAAATACCCTATTGGAATGGAGAGGACAAGAGGAAGGTAGAAAATTTCTCCCACTTTTGTGAAGCCTGTTTTTATTGAACTTTATGGTGTTCCTTTGTAGGAAATTCCTTGAGGGGAATCTCTTATGCAGGGTGGGGAGCCCAGAAAAAGCAATTTGTGGTTCAGGTTGCAATCTCTTGAGTTTTTCTTGTCCCTCCTCATTCAGCGCAAAGGACCAGGTCTCTCTTCACACATTTTTAAAAACAATTTTATTATTCGCCATTCTGAGCATGTTACAGAAAGTCTTTAGGGAAGTAAAGCATTTGCTGACTGCTCTTTTATATAAGAAGTGAAAGTATACTCAAAATAATTTCTTGCAGGGGTTCACGTTTAATTCCAAATTTTCTGTAGCTAAATAAATTATTGTTGTTTTGACTGGATTTTTTTGAAGGAGGTCTCAATAACTCACAGGTTTGTTAATGTTATGAGAGCATTTAATTTTTTTGGTCACAAATTTTAATCTATGTTCAGAGTGACTGAAAGAGTTATCTGATGGCTGCTTTGTTGATTGTGGTATTTATTGGTGGTCAATCTGTGGACAAAATTCAACTGTCAAACATGTGCACATCATTTGATATAACATTTTATGAAATTAAATTCATTGATTTTTATGAAGCTGTAACCATTGACACTAGCAGTGAATTTTGCCCATGAAATTTCAGATTTGTCAAAAATTATTCCACAGATGTATGTGTTGTTTTTAGAGTTCCTGAACCAGTCTAGATAGATGATTGTTCTTCAGCAAGGATTGTGTTTATATTCAAGTATATTGGGGTTAATTCTTTTCCCTCCATGTACTCAGTAAATGAACAGCAGTTTCTGTAGAGTTTCTGTCAGTAATTTCTCTTGGTTGTAATTTTTTTTTCTTCTGGTATGTAATGTGAGATTTCTTTTATTCATTCTCCTTGCAATGAAGGTTTAGGAGCTTTCCAGTACTAATTAACATTCTTTATTCCACAAGCTGACATTATTATAAGAATTATGATTTCTGTGTCCCCTTTTGTCTGGGTTCCTCTGTTGTAGTAAGCCAAGAGTGCAATCTGAAGTTATTTCTTTTACAAGCATTTCAAGGAGGTGGATTTTTCAAGAGTCCCAGAAGGTAGTCAAATTGAACACTCTATGATACTTGGAGCGTGGTGCCCTTGGCACTTTGGCAACACTATGTGTCATCTTTTATGTAGTCTATACATCTTAGTTTGTCAGGGTTGCTTGTGCTAACAATTGTGAACAAAACGGCAACGGCAAGATTGGTTTTTCTCAGATTCTGGAAGACTTTTGATAACTTGGATCTACATTTGATTTCTAAATGAGTTATCAGAGTAGCAGCCGTGTTAGTCTGTATTCACAAAGAGAAAAGGAGTACTTGTGGCACCTTAGAGACTAACAAATTTATTTGAGCATAAGCTTTCATGAGCTACAGCTCACTTCATCGGATGCATTCAGTGGAAAATACAGTGGGGAGATTTATATACATAGATTTATTTATATACAACATGAAACAATGGGTGTTACCGTACACACTGTAACCAGTGTGATCACTTAAGGTGAGCTGTTACCAACAGGAGAATGGGGTGGGAAAAAACCTTTTGGAGTGATAATCAAGGTGTGCCATTTCCAGCAGTTGACAAGAATGTCTGAGGAACAGTGGGGGGCGGAGGGGGAATAAACAAGGGGAAATAGTTTTACTTTGTGTAATGACCCATCCACTCCCAGTCTCTATTCAAGCCTAAGTTAGTTGTATCCAGTTTGCAAATTAATTCCAATTCAGCAGTCTCTCGTTGGAGTCTGTTTTTGAAGCTTTTTTGTTGAAGGATAGCCACTCTTAGGTCTGTAATCGAGTGACCAAAGAGATTGAAGTGTTCTCCGACTGGTTTTTGAATGTTATAATTCTTGATGTCTGATTTGTGTCCATTTATTCTTTTATGCAGAGACTGTCCATATTGACCAATGTACATGGGAGAGGGGCATTGCTGTCATATGATGGCATATATCACATTGGTAGATGTGCAGATGAACGAGCCTCTGATAGTGTGGCTGATGTGATTAGACCCTATGATGGTGTCCTCTGAATAGATATGTGGACGCAGTTAGCAACGGGCTTTGTTGCAAGGATAGGTTCCTGGCTTAGTGTTTTTGTTGTGTGGTTGCTGGTTAGTATTTGCTTCAGGTTGGGGGGCTGTCTGTAAGCAAGGACTGGCCTGTGTCCCAAGATCTGTGAGAGTGATGGGTCATCCTTCAGGATAGGTTGTAGATCCTTGATGATGCGTTGGAGAGGTTTTAGTTGGGGGCTGAAGGTGACAGCTAGTGGCGTTCTGTTATTTTCTTCATTGGGCTTGTCCTGTAGTATGTAACTTCTGGGTACTCTTCTGGCTCTGTCAATCTGTTTCTTCACTTCAGTGGGTGGGTATTGTAGTTGTAAGAATGCTTGATACAGATCTTGTAAGTGTTTGTCTCTGTCTGAGGGGTTGGAGCAAATGCGGTTGTATGTAGAGCTTGGCTGTAGATAATGGATCGTGTGGTTTGGATGAAAGCTGGAGGCATGAAGGTAGGCATAGCGGTCAGTAGGTTTGTGGTATTGGGTGGTGTTTATGTGACCTTCGCTTATTAGCACCATAGTGTCCAGGAAGTGGATCAAGAAAATAACAGAACGCAACTAGGTAACACCTTCAGCCCCCAACTAAAACCTCTCCAATCCAATCCAATGAAATTTATTTTTTAAAATATTAAATACATCAATTTTTAAAAAGCTGGTGAAAAATGCACTTTTGCAGTCTGATTGCGAAATGAGTGTAAATTATATTTTATTTTAAATCCAATATTAAATTGTTTTAAAATGTTACAAATTAAAGGGCCCGGTCCTGGAAACACTTACTACTGGTATATTATATGTAACTGGGAGTAGTCTGATGTTAGTGAGACGTCTCACAGTATATAGTAAGCACTATGACCCCTACTCTTCACAGGTGGACCTTACATCTATACTGAGTTCTCTGGATTTCAGGGGTCTGCTAAGTACATCTCATGGAAGAATCGGGTTATATCTGTTGATGTCTGTGAGATTGGGCTTTAAACTAGGTATAAATCTTCTATAGGAAGCAGTGGCTTTCATTGATTTCAGTATGACCAATACTGCACCCAAATTATTTGTTAGCTATTACTTTGAATATTGAGTTTTAAACTAGAATGGGTTTTTTCATACAGAGCTATGGACAAGTTATTTTTAAGATGAAGCCAAGCAAACTCTTGACTATATTACAGATTCTCCTAGTTACGAAAGAAGTGAATAAACTCCTGGTTATTTAATCAAGATGTTTAAATGGATATCCATGTAGTTACTAATAGAAAAGGAGTACTTGTGGCACCTTAGAGACTAACAAATTTATTAGAGCATAAGCTTTCGTGAGCTACAGCTCACTTCATCGGATGCATTTGGTGGAAAAAACAGAGGAGAGATTTATATACACACACAGAGAACATGAAACAATGGGTTTATCATACACACTGTAAGGGGAGTGATCGCTTAAGATAAGCCATCACCAGCAGCAGGGGGGGAAGGAGGAAAACCTTTCATGGTGACAAGCAAGGTAGGCTAATTCCAGCAGTTAACAAGAATATCAGAGGAACAGTGGGGGGGTGGGGTGGGGGGGAGAAATACCATGGGGAAATAGTTTTACTTTGTGTAATGACTCATCCATTCCCAGTCTCTATTCAAGCCTAAGTTAATTGTATCCAGTTTGCAAATTAATTCCAATTCAGCAGTCTCTCGTTGGAGTCTGTTTTTGAAGCTTTTTTGTTGAAGGATAGCCACTCTTAGGTCTGTAATCGAGTGACCAGAGAGATTGAAGTGTTCTCCAACTGGTTTTTGAATGTTATAATTCTTGACATCTGATTTGTGTCCATTCATTCCTTTACCTAGAGACTGTTCAGTTTGGCCAATGTACATGGCAGAGGGGCATTGCTGGCACATATCACATTGGTAGATGCGTAGGTGAACGAGCCTCTGATAGTGTGGCTGATGTGATTAGGCCCTATGATGGTATCCCCTGAATAGATATGTGGACAGAGTTGGCAACGGGCTTTGTTGCAAGGATAGGTTCCTGGGTTAGTGGTTCTGTTGTGTGGTGTGTGGTTGCTGGTGAGTATTTGCTTCAGATTGGGGGGCTGTCTGTAAGCAAGGACTGGCCTGTCTCCCAAGATCTGTGAGAGTGATGGGTCATCCTTCAGGATAGGTTGTAGATCCTTGATGATGCGTTGGAGAGGTTTTAGTTGGGGGCTGAAGGTGATGGCTAGTGGCGTTCTGTTGTTTTCTTTGTTGGGCCTGTCCTGTAGTAGGTGACTTCTGGGTACTCTTCTGGCTCTGTCAATCTGTTTCTTCACTTCAGCAGGTGGGTATTGTAGTTGTAGGAATGCATGATAGAGATCTTGTAAGTGTTTGTCTCTGTCTGAGGGGTTGGAGCAAATGCGGTTATATCGTTATATATCATATTATACAGTAACACGGCTGCTACTCTGAAACATGTAGTTACTGTGTTTGATTTTTTTTTGTGTCCTTGCAAGACTGCCTCCTCCCTCCCCCCCATAGTAAATGCTTTCCTTAAATTGCAAACAATTAGAGTTTGAACTAATTTAAAATAATAAAGTTGTGCAGTGCTGAAACTTGATTCAATTTTAGTAACATCTGATTTTTGTTTTTCTCCTTTGAGAACAGTATTCTTTAGGCTGCTCACAAGACCACAGCAAGAATAGTGGAGAGATGTTGTGACACACCCATGAACCCAAATCAAAGGTCTAATTTTAGGCCTAGCAGCCTTGGTAACATCCCTTTAGATGTTTAGATGCAGTTATTCTATGCAGGTAAATCCCAGTGGAAGTTGCTGAGAGTTTGTATACAGAATGATTGCAAGATCTAGCAAAGGAGACAAGTTGATTATTTTTTTCAGTTTCTCCTTCCTTTACCATTTTTCAGAATTGCAGTTCTTGTATCTTTTTTGTAGATACCTATATCTTCATCTACAGTAGTATACTGGAATTTTAAAAGAAACCCAAATGCTTGAATGCAATTGCAGAATAATACAAATGATTCCAAAATACAAAGAATTATTTTATACAACAGAATATTTTAAAATTTTTATTTTGAATATATTCTGAGCTTGTTGCACAGAACCAGATGAATAATTTAAAAAGACTTTCTGCATGTTCACAGAAAATAGGAGAGTTAGGTACAGGTGGGTGTAATAACACTGCTTTTCAATCAGTAGTAATGTGATGATAAATTCTTTCAATTTTGCTATAAAAATCTAAAGTGGTAAAATCCATTTCTTTGACATTTAGGCAAAAGCCAAATATAGTACAAAATTAATATACATGTCTATAGGGGAACTTTTTCAGAGGCAGAGAATTGGAATCGGTCTTAGGTTGGTTTTTTTTCCCCCTTAATGCGATACTGTTAACTTGAAATCTAGTCATTACCAAAAAACAATTTTTTTTTAGATATTATATCTGCCTTTTAGCCCATCTGCCAGTTTTATATAGCATTTTCCTATTTTAATTTTTTTTCTCTTCCCTGTTGGTCTATGATTCCCTGTTTGTGTAGGTCTTTCATACTAAAGTGTTTTTTTTTTTACCTTAAAATTAGCTAATTTACCATAGTACATTTTTAGTTACAAATTTAGTCTACTGGTAGGTGTAGTATTCAAAAGTGGCATGCTGGAAATTAGATTTTGTACTTTGGTCTCCTGGACTTACAATGTGACACCATTATCTCTTCTTTTTAAGAGAGGTTGATGGGAGCAAGGTGGAACAATTAATGGGAGGCTGTACTTAGTTCACAAATCTTAGCAAAATAACTTATCTTCCAGCAATGAGTTTTACTGGATCTTGTCATTGGAGTAGCAATAAAGTGAAACAAAATTGAGTTGAGAGACTGACTAAAAGCTTAAAATTAACAAAGTAATATGCCATAATAGTAAGCTGAAAGAGAAGTAAATCAAATGAAGAAAAATGAAAAATATAGCTTTAACTCAGTTTTGAAGAAAGTTTTATTATTTCCTGGCTAGTCGTCTGATCCTTCTAATTTTCTGTCAACAATCCTCATGCTTATTTTGTAGCAGAATGTTTTTTTTTTGCATACATTTAAACATACTTGCTATTACATTGTAGTTATTTGTGTACTGTTATAGAAGGTCTGTTATTAAAAATCCAAGGAGTAGCCAAATCTGCACAGAAGCTTAAGTTGAATTTTGTTATCTTATTGTTCCTTCCTTTGTTAATAAAGGAAAACCACAGGAAGAGGGTGAGTTTGACTCCAAGGTGTGAGAGAGATTTTAGGGAACAGCATATGTTCACACTTATTAATACTACAGAAGAACATTTTAATTCTGGTTATTAGTCTTTAAGTTCTGCTCTTAAGTGATATGTGATAACTGTAATTCTCTTATGATTCACATTATGGGATCAATCCAGCAATATACTGAGGAACTCATCTCCAATAGTAGCTCAACACCTTTCAGAATTGAGGTGTTTTTTTTTTAATTGTGGACAGTGAGTGAAATTCTAGTTTTATTAAAGTCAGTGCCAAAACTTCCTTTGACTTCAGTAGGGCCAGGATTTAATCTAACGTGTTTTTGTTTAATTGTCTTTTCAGTAATCAATACAAAAGATTCATGTTCCAATAACTAACTGCAAATCACAGAGAGTTTGCATTCACAACAAAGATGACATATTCACAACCAAAGGAAATGTTTACCATAAAATAGAATCACAGGGCACTGTTTTATAATAGGTTTTATATCTGAAAAGAACTAATGGATGGTACAAGTGTAATTAGAGTCCCTGATGCTTCAGACACTTATACATGTAATCAGTGAGTCTAGTCACACTCAAAGTTAAACATCTATACATGTTTGCAGGATTGGGGCCATACTCAATGCAAAAAATCTGAATTTTTATAACTAAAGTAATTTTTAGCACTTTATATACAACTAAAATATTATAAGAAAATGACCGTAGTTTGTCATTTTTCTTAGTGTATTTTTTTTTTTTTACTTTTATGAAGAATGACATTATCTTCATCTTTAACTGCTTTCTAATAAAACGTATGCGTTTCCTGGAAGTCTACCTTTAGTTGTACAAATTGTTGCCATGATCCTGAAATGACTTAAGAACATGCTTAGCTTTAAGCTTAGAGACTAACAAATGTTAGTCTCTAAGGTGCCACAAGTACTCCTTTTATTTTTGCGAATACAGACTAACATGGCTGCTACTCTGAAACCAGCTTTAAGCTTGTGAGAGTCCAATTGAATTCAAGGGAACTACTTACATGATTAAAGTATATCATGTACATAAGTTTCTGTAGGGTCTGCCTATATTTTTACATTTTCAATCAATTGTTTGTTTTCTCTGGCTCCTTACTTTATATTTCTTTATTAGTATCTGTCTTTCTAAATGTTTTATAACTTGTACACATTATACATACATAGTTACATTTGTAAATATAGAAAATTAGTATAGAAAAACTTAATTGGGAATTAGTTAAGATTGAAAATGTACATCAACGGAGGTTGCCTAACAGTTGGAATTTTTAAAATTTCTATAGACTGTCTTCCTCCAAAAGCCAAAACACTGAAATGCTGCCATATCATTCATGCCTTCTGTTCCTATTTCACTTACTGTCATGCCGTGAAAGTTACACATTCCAATCCCTAACTACACCTTTGTCTCTTTATAATTTGCATAAATTCATGTAAAGTTGAGACCATATTACTATGAATATAAAATCCCATATCTTTTTCAAGGAATTCTATATCCAGGGTGTTATAACTAACACTTTTTTCTTTAAAAAAAAAATAAGCAGTACAAGTGTTAGTAAATGTTGGGAAACTACAGTTGCTTTAGGGAGGAAATGCGACTGATAGTTCATCACTTGCTCTGCCTTTGTTCATGGCAACTGACCAGAAGTAGCAAACTCAACCCCATGTGCAATCTCAGTTTCGTTGGCTGGAAAGTAATGGAGGTGGAAACAAGGCTCCAGCCCTCTCTACCCACCTGTTCTGAGGGAAGGAGGAGGATAGTACTAGGCACCTGCTCTTCAACCAGCACTCGGACCCAAAATCTAGGGAGCTCTAACTGTAGTTCAAGTGGGAAACTTCTTACGCTGTTCCCAGCCTCATTTGCACCAGGCACAATCAGATCAATAAATGTAAAATACCATATAGTCAACAGATTCTGTAATCACAAAGATACTGCTTTGCTTTTTATTCATAAAAGTATCTTACAGCTTGAACAACATATCACACCAGCCGAAAGCTGACTTATCATAATGTATCTTGGGACTAAAGTACTTTTGAAATCTTTAGTATTAATTAGATTGTATACTATTTCTTTTATTATACCTCTAATAATATATAATTTCAGATCATAAGAGGGAATTTCTAGGCAGTTACGCTTTTAACACTTCTTTTTAGGTAGCAAAATGGAAATTATAGTACTTCCTTGGTTTTAGGTAGATTCTTTATACACACTTTCAGCCTTAAGTGTTTAACTATGGGCAAGATTCTAAAAGCCTTATGCATTTTGAGTAGCAACTTACTATGAGTGGGCCTGTTGATTTCAAAGTCCCTGGTTTACTGATATGCCATTTATTATGATGGCTGCCCCTATCGACAGATTAAAGATACCTTTAAGGCTACTAGCTAAAAATAAATTTGAAACATATGTATTGCAAGAAATGTTACTGATAAACTTTAAGAATTTAAAAAATGGAAATGAACAGCTAAGGCAAAGTAGAACTAATACTCAAATATCTTCAGTTCATACTGTATGAATAACATGCAGTATGGGTATAAGATATTACGCATTCCAACAATAATCTGAATTCTGACCCTTTATCCCCACTACTTCAAAATAGATCATAGAATCATAGAATATCAGGGTTGGAAGGGACCCCAGAAGGTCATCTAGTCCAACCCCCTGCTCAAAGCAGGACCAAGTCCCAGTTAAATCATCCTAGCCAGGGCTTTGTCAAGCCTGACCTTAAAAACCTCTAAGGAAGGAGATTCTACCACCTCCCTAGGTAACGCATTCCAGTGTTTCACCACCCTCTTAGTGAAAAAGTTTTTCCTAATATCCAATCTAAACCTCCCCCATTGCAACTTGAGACCATTACTCCTCGTTCTGTCATCTGCTACCATTGAGAACAGTCTAGAGCCATCCTCTTTGAAACCCCCTTCAGGTAGTTGAAAGCAGCTATCAAATCCCCCCTCATTCTTCTCTTCTGCAGACTAAACAATCCCAGCTCCCTCAGCCTCTCCTCGTAAGTCATGTGCTCTAGACCCCTAATCATTTTTGTTGCCCTTCGCTGTACTCTTTCCAATTTATCCACATCCTTCTTGTAGTGTGGGGCCCAAAACTGGACACAGTACTCCAGATGAGGCCTCACCAGTGTCGAATAGAGGGGAACGATCACGTCCCTCGATCTGCTCGCTATGCCCCTACTTATACATCCCAAAATGCCATTGGCCTTCTGGCAACAAGGGCACACTGCTGACTCATATCCAGCTTCTCGTCCACTGTCACCCCTAGGTCCTTTTCCGCAGAACTGCTGCCGAGCCATTCGGTCCCTAGTCTGTAGCGGTGCATTGGATTCTTCCATCCTAAGTGCAGGACCCTGCACTTATCCTTATTGAACCTCATTAGATTTCTTTTGGCCCAATCTTCCAATTTGTCTAGGTCCTTCTGTATCCTATCCCTCCCCTCCAGCGTATCTACCACTCCTCCCAGTTTAGTATCATCCGCAAATTTGCTGAGAGTGCAATCCACACCATCCTCCAGATCATTTATGAAGATATTGAACAAAACGGGCCCCAGGACCGACCCCTGGGGCACTCCACTTGACACCGGCTGCCAACTAGACATGGAGCCATTGATCACTACCCGTTGAGCCCGACAATCTAGCCAGCTTTCTACCCACCTTATAGTGCATTCATCCAGCCCATACTTCCTTAACTTGCTGACAAGAATGCTGTGGGAGACCGTGTCAAAAGCTTTGCTAAAGTCAAGAAACAATACATCCACTGCTTTCCCTTCATCCACAGAACCAGTAATCTCATCATAAAAGGCGATTAGATTAGTCAGGCATGACCTTCCCTTGGTGAATCCATGCTGACTGTTCCTGATCACTTTCCTCTCCTCTAAGTGCTTCAGGATTGATTCTTGAGGACCTGCTCCATGATTTTTCCAGGGACTGAGGTGAGGCTGACCGGCCTGTAGTTCCCAGGATCCTCCTTCTTCCCTTTTTTAAAGATGGGCACTACATTAGCCTTTTTCCAGTCATCCGGGACTTCCCCCGTTCGCCACGAGTTTTCAAAGATAATGGCCAAGGGCTCTGCAATCACAGCCGCCAATTCCCTCAGCACTCTCGGATGCAATTCGTCCGGCCCCATGGACTTGTGCACGTCCAGCTTTTCTAAATAGTCCCTAACCACCTCTATCTCTACAGAGGGCTGGCCATCTCTTCCCCATTTTGTGATGCCCAGCACAGCAGTCTGGGAGCTGACCTTGTTAGTGAAAACAGAGGCAAAAAAAGCATTGAGTACATTAGCTTTTTCCACATCCTCTGTCACTAGCTTGCCTCCCTCATTCAGTAAGGGGCCCACACTTTCCTTGGCTTTCTTCTTGTTGCCAACATACCTGAAGAAACCCTTCTTGTTACTCTTGACATCTCTTGCTAGCTGCAGCTCCAGGTGCGATTTGGCCCTCCTGATATCTTTCCTACATGCCCGAGCAATATTTTTATACTCTTCCCTGGTCATATGTCCAACCTTCCACTTCTTGTAAGCTTCTTTTTTATGTTTAAGATCCGCTAAGATTTCACCATTAAGCCAAGCTGGTCGCCTGCCATATTTACTATTCTTTCGACTCATCGGGATGGTTTGTCCCTGTAACCTCAACAGGGATTCCTTGAAATACAGCCAGCTCTCCTGGACTCCCTTCCCTTTCATGTTAGTCCCCCAGGGATCCTGGCCATCTGTTCCCTGAGGGAGTCAAAGTCTGCTTTCCTGAAGTCCAGGGTCCGTATCCTGCTGCTTACCTTTCTTCCCTGCGTCAGGATCCTGAACTCAACCAACTCATGGTCACTGCCTCCCAGATTCCCATCCACTTTTGCTTCCCCCACTAATTCTACCCGGTTTGTGAGCAGCAGGTCAAGAAAAGCGCTCCCCCTAGTTGGCTCCCCTAGCACTTGCACCAGGAAATTGTCCCCTACGCTTTCCAAAAACTTCCTGGATTGTCTATGCACCGCTGTATTGCTCTCCCAGCAGATATCAGGAAAATTAAAGTCACCCATGAGAATCAGGGCATGCGATCTAGTAGCTTCCGTGAGTTGCCGGAAGAAAGCCTCATCCACCTCATCCCCCTGGTCCGCTGGTCTATAGCAGACTCCCACCATGACATCACTGTTGTTGCACACACTTCTAAACTTAATCCAGAGACACTCAGGTTTTTCCACAGTTTCGTACCGGAGCTCTGAGCAGTCATACTGCTCCCTTACATATAGTGCTACTCCCCCACCTTTTCTGCCCTGCCTGTCCTTCCTGAACAGTTTATAACCATCCATGACTGTACTCCAGTCATGTGAGTTATCCCACCAAGTCTCTGTTATTCCAATCACGTCATAATTCCTTGACATCACCAGGACCTCCAGTTCTCCCTGCTTGTTTCCAAGGCTTTGTGCATTTGTATATAAGCACTTGAGATAACCTGTTGATCGCCCCTCATTCCCAGTATGAGGCAGGAGCCCTCCCCTCACAGACATTCCTTGCATAGCATAGATGCTTGCATCCAACCACCCTACAAAATACATGTTGAATATGGGCTACAAGTAGCTCACCTACCACTTGTGTGTGGATCTCAGTGAAGAATTGGGCCTTAGTCTCCATAAAGAGTTTAGAAAAAACACCTTTCCTTCCACCTTGTGATTTCTGAGACAAAGTGCACTTTACCTCATTCGCAATCCCTTGAAATCTCACTATATCTGATCTTTATTTCTTGGTTAGTGAGTGCCATAAAACCCAGGTTAGTATTGTCCCTTTAAATTGATCTGAATGCTGTCTAGGCTATAGGTCACTCCTAGGAGTTAAATGCCTGAAACAGCTTTTGGGAAGCTAGATGTTTCATCGTGAATTACTGTCTGTGCCAGCAGACATTTGAAGATAACATGGCTCAGTGAAAAATCAATCCTTGAATACCAACATTTCTGAATGAGAGAGAAATATAAAGTATTTATTCCACCCTCAAAAGCTTTCTAAAAACTTCTCTTCCCACCCAAACAAAACAAGATGGGGGGGGGGGGGGAAGGGGCAGGGAGAAGAAGAGAGGTACCTTTGCCCTGAAAAGACTTTGCATAGTCTGTCTCATTGATCGGCGTGACGGGTTTCTTGAAAACTGGTGCAAGTATAAAACCCTTGTGTTTTTTACATTTACTTAAATACAATGAAAAAAAAAGTGAGGTGGGGGAAGATCGTTGTATTTTCATGGACGATTCATTTGAAGGAAAGGTAATGGTTCAAATCACTTCCAGCCATTATGTTCTATACTATTACACATCTAGGAGTGGATCAGTTTGTTCCTGCTGGGTGGTAGGCTCCACCACCAACAGTCCAATAACTGCATCTTCCAGCTGTAGAGCTCTCACATCTTTTTATTCGTAGAATGCCCCAAAGTTCATGCATTCAAAGAAAATACTTTTAGGAAGAGACTTTATCTTTCCCCCCAGGTCCACAGTTCACATTCCTGTCAGCCCCTTTTCCACTTCTCTGACGACTACAGGGCTTCTTTATAAAGTTTTTTGATTGGGGTCAAGCTCTTAGCTCCTACCTGAGTCCAGGCATGAGATCTAGTATTGCTGTTCACACCTTCCCACTTGGGGAAGCAGGAAATGAACTCCCCATATGCTGAAATCAATAGGTCTTCCACCCATATTAGTTTTCTTTATCTGAGTTGTTTATAATAAAGAGACAAGATGAGTGAGCCAATATCTTTTGTTGGACAAATAAGATATTACTTCGTCTCTCTAATAGCTTGGGACCAACGTGGCAACAACATTGTTTATAATAGAGCAGTCTTGCAAAACCCCTATTTGCCTGCTCTCTGGGAACAAGTGGCATCAACTTCTGCAGATTCTAAAGGTAGTGCTATAGTGTAGACCAGTGGTTCTCAACCTATTTACCATTTTTGGCTGCATATGCAGGTCTCTCTATGTGTTATGTAGCCTGCATGCACACAATATATATACTTCCTGTATGGCCTTGAGGATGTCAACCACAGCTGTGTGCTGGTTGGGCTGCAAGCGGTCCATGGGCCACAGGTTGAGAACCACTGATGTAGACACTACAGTGATGGAAGAATTTTTTCCATTGCTGTAGTAAATCCATCACTCTTTAGAGGTAGCAGCTAGGTTGACAAAAGAATTCTTGTGCTGACCTAAGTGCATCTAGGGCTGGGGGTGAGTTCTACTTAATGACGTTGCACAGGGTATGAAAATTTTCACAGCTCTGAGCAACGTAGATAGGTCAGCTTAAGTTTTAGGTCTAAGCCAGACCTAAGCTGCTTTTTAAGGCTTCTAGCCTTTATGGTTGTAAAAAAAAAAAACAAAAAAAAACCAAACACCTTTAAAAATGTGAACCAAGTATAATCAGCTGCAGTTAGCAGGTGGTGGGAGAGCAGTTGCTATTGCCCTATGGAGCCTATAAAAGGAACTGTATTTACCCTGCCCAGTTCAACAACAGCAGGAGTAAATGCCGTGGCTCCTGAGCCCAGGGGAAAGGAGTGAACTCTAGTGATTCTTCCTGAATCCTCTTTTGTAAGAGCATAGGAATTGCCATATTGAATCATACCGGCATGCCAGGTAGTCCTGTATCCTCTCAGATAGTGGCCAATAGCAGGAAACTCAATGGAAGATGCCAAAAAAAATCCGTAGGAGGATTTCTCTTCTTTCCCAAAGCTTGTGTGGTGTTTTTTTTTTTTTTGTTTTTTAACATTTAATCCCTTTTTGGTTCATGCTTCTTCCCTTCTCATCCCTGAATACCATTCCAGAACACCCCAGCTCCACTGCCTTACAGCCTCCTATTGCAGGCCCAGTATCTTTCAGCCCAGTTCCACAGTCCTCTCCCCAGGCCCAGGAAGAGCAGAAGACACCTGGCTTTCATTCAGTGTGTGACTGAGTTGGGAGGGTTTGAGTAGTGAGTTAATGGTGGTTGTCTGGTGTATGTGAATAAAAGTTTGGAAGTATGTGTGACAGGAAGAATGGAAAAGTCTGATGTGAAGTATACCTGTGTAAGACAGTACAGGTTCATGTGTCAAAGAAGAGCGTGTAAGAAAGAGAAAGGGGGCCAGATTCTCTCCTGATGTAAATTGGTGCAGCTCTGTTGGCTTCAATGTAGCAACATCAGTTCACACCAGCAGACAATTTGGACTAGAACATCCAGGAGTGTGTAAAATGGAGTATGTCATGGGTACCAGCAGGGGTGGTTGTGGGGGGGGGGGGAGAAGAGAGAGATTATATGAAGGTAAAGGAGTTAAGACCATATATTTTAAATAGTATTCATCAGTGTTAACATTCAGTTTTAAGCTCATGTGTGAACATTAATCTCTTCTGCTTTATGAAGTTCACTAGGGACCAATATCTACCACCCTTACTCACGTTGAGCAGGACTTCACTACATTTTCTTCATTGTGATTATTCAGTGCGTGAGGGTGCAGAATTTAGTCCTATGTTTGGATAATGAAAATTGACTCGTTAGTCCCTAGAACAATGCTGTAGTATTGTGTTGCAAACAGTTGTAAGGGGAATGTTTAAATCAAATAAATCTCTTTTCAGTGAAATATAAATATATGAAAACTCTTTTAATATTCTAGGTTTTATAAAATCTTAGGTTTGGAGAAGCTTTCGCCATTTTAATTCAAGTTGTAATGATCAAGCAATTAGGTTGTTTAAAGTTACTGCAGCTAGGTAAGCCACTTGTAGGACATTGTTGGGTAGTTTAGTTATAAAGTCTGGCTTACTAGCTTCTAAATGTCTGGTTTTGTAAGTATTAACTCTTGATTATGTAAAGAAAAGAAAACTATCAATTACAGTGAAAAAATACAAAGCTAAGTACAATATAAAGCTATAGTCATATTTTACATTTCACTGCTTTCTCTTGTACAAAAATGGAAAGAAGAAAGCATATAGGAAACAAAAACAGGCTATAGCAAACAAATAGCTTGATTTTTAATCGCACGATTAACTAAAAAAAGTTAAGCGATTAAAAAAAATTAATCGTGATCACACTGTTAATCAATAGAATACAAATTGAAATTTCTTAAATATTTTGAAATCAATATATCTGAATGTAGAAATCAATTACAGCATAGAATACAAAGTGTACCGTGCTTACCTTATATTTTTTATTACAAATATTTGCACTGTAAAAATGATAAACAAAAAGTAAGTATTTTTCAGTTCACCTCATACAAGTACTGTAGTGCAATCTCTTGATCTTGTAAGTTGCACTTCCATATGTAGTATTTTTGTTACAGAACTGCACTCAAAAACAAAACAGTGTAAAACTTTAGAGCCTACAAGTCACTCAGTCCTACTTCTTGTTCTGCCAATCATGAAGAGAAACAAGTTTTTTTTTTTTTTTTTTTACATTTATGGGAGATCATGCTGCCCACTTCTTAATTACAGTGTCACCCGAAAGTGAGAACAAGCATTCACATGCCACTGTTGTAGCTGGTGTCGCAAGATCTTTACGTGCCAGATTGCTAAAGATTCATATGCCTCTTTGGAACGATGGCTGAAGCACAGAGGACATGCTTCCATGCTGATGTTTGTTAAAAAAAAACGCGTTAATTAAATTTGTGACTGAACTCCTTGGGGGAGAATTGTACATCTCCTGCTCTGTTTTACTCACATTCTGCCATATATTTAATGTTATAGCAGTCTCGGATGGTGACCCAGCACTCGTTGTTTGTTTCATAAGAACACTTTCGCTGCAAATTTGACAAAATGCAAAGAAGATACCAATGTGAAATTTCTAAAGATAGCTACAGCACTTGACCCAAGATTTAAGAATCTGAAGTGCCTTCCAAAATCTGAGCGGGATGAGCTGTGGAGCATGCTTTCAGAAGTCTTAAAAGAGCAACACTGATGCGGAAACTACAGAACCCAAGCCACCAAAAAAGAAAATCAACCTTCTGCTGGTGGCAGACTTGACTCAGATGATGAAAATGAACATGCATCGGTCCGCACTGCTTTGGATTGTTATAGAGCAGAACCCGTCATCAGCATTGACTCATGTCCTCTGGAATGGTGGTTGACACATTAAGGGACATATGAATCTTGAGCGCATCTGGCATGTAAAGATCTTGTGACACCAGCTACAACAGTGCCATGCAAATGCCTGTTCTTGCTTTCAGGTGACATTGTAAACAAGAAGGCGGCAACATTATCTTCTGCAAACAAACAAACTTGTTTGTCTGAGCAGTTGGCTGAACAAGAAGTAGGACTGATTGGACTTGTAGAGTCCAAAGTTTTACCTTGTTTTATTTTTGAATGCAGGTTATTTTTGTACATAATTCTACATTTGTATGTTCAACTTTCATGATAAAGAGATTGCACTACAGTACTTGTATTAGGTGAACTGAAAAACAACATTTTTTTTTTAACAGTGCAAATATATTCCTTAATTTTTGAAAGTCAGCCCTTTTGAAATCAAAAACCCTAGTTGCAGATTTATTTTTGTTAATCCTTCCTTTCAGTTTGAACTTAATTAGCTCATGATGACTTGAGCCAAGATTATCCCCTACAACCATTTCTTCTATGAGGTCCTCACCAAAACTAAATCTAAAATGGCATCCCCTCTAGTCAGTTCAGCAACTACTTGATGAAGGAATCCATCAGCTATCGCATCTAGGAAAATCTAAGCCCTATCATTATTACTAGCACTGGTCCTCCAGTCTATATCTGAGAAGTTAAAGTCTCCCATGCTCACGCAGTTTCCATTAGTATTTACTTCATTAAAAACATTAAAAAGGGATCTATCCATATCCAAATTAGATCCCGGAGGTCTATAGCACACCCCCAGCACTATCCCAGGGGAGGCTCTAATAGTTTTCTTCCCCAATGTAATTTTTTCCCAGACAGACTGTCTTATGCATTCCATCGCTTCTTATTTCTTTACATTCTACCTCATCATTGATATACAATGCTACTCCACCACCTTTACCTTTATTTCGGTCTTTCCTAAACAGCACATACCCTTCCATACCTGTAGTCCAATCATGACTACTATTCCACCACGTTTCTGTTATCCCTATAATATCTGGTTTCACTTCCTGCACCAGTAGCTCTAGTTCCTCCATTTTGTTACCTAGGCTCCTCGCATTGGTGTACAAACATCTTAATTTTTGCTGTTTGGCCTCACTCACATTCTGTACCCTATTAGGCACAGTCATTCTACAGCCAGTATAACTATTAGACTAGTATCCACACTGTCCTTCCTCCTTATATACATTCTCCTACGCATGGCTGTACCCTTTCTTACTTCGTTTTCTTCCCTCTCAATGCTAAAATCCGGTGTGGAGATTACCTGGACATCTCCCAACCATCTCCCCCAAATTCCTAGTTTAAAGCTCACTTAATCAGTTGTGCCATTGTCTAGCCTCCATCTTAGAAGTCTATTTCCTTCCCTACTTGGATGAAGTCCATCCCGAGAGAACTGTCCTCTGTCCATGAATGCCTCCCAGTGGCCATACATCCCAAAGCCCTCCTTATAGCACCATTGCCTAAGCCATCTGAAGATAGTCATAATCTTGTCACACCTTTGTTGCCCTTCTCTAGGAAGAGGCAGAATCCCACTAAAGATCACCTGAGCCTCAATTTCCTTAAGCTTCTTCCCCAGCCTAGCTTAGTCTCCCTTAATACTTTCCAGCAAGAATCTACCAGTATCATTTGTTCCCACATGAAGGTTAATTAGGGGATTCTTTCCTGCTTCCTTTAGGATCCTTTTCAACCTCAGGTCTACATCCCGTATCTTAGCACCTGGAAGACAGCACACCCTTCTATTCTCAGGATCAGCTCTGGTTACAGTCCTGTCTATTCTTCTCAGTAAGAGTCCCCGATCACATAGACCTGCCTTTTCCTGATGACGGTGCTATTCTCCAGTCTATCCCCTGTTCCCTCTGGCTGCAAGTTCTTTCCATTCCTATTTTCCCTTGTAATCCTCTTCAACCCATCCTGTATCCTGCTGGGGCTCATATTTCGTGTAGTCTTCATTGACTCTTCCCCTTTTCCTATAGGACTAGCCTCTCTTCTCTTCTTCCTTACCCTTCCACCTTCAACAAGTACCTGCTGAGCCCCTTCTTCATTTTCCAACTCTGCAAACCTGTTCCTAAGCTCTATTTCTCCTTCACTAGCCCATCTTTTCCTCTGCCTGGTTCTTTTAGTCACATGCTTCCACTGACCATTTTCCTCACCCAGTCTCCCCTCAGAATTCCTCAGTCCTGCTTCCATCTGCAAGACTGAGCTTTTCCCTTCAGATACCTCATGTGTTTGCTCCATAATCTGCTTGAACCCCTTTCTAAACTCAACCAGACTTTCCACCTGCATCTCCAAACCTCAGATCTTTTCCTCCATCAGCTCTATCAGACAGCATTTCATGCAGACAAAACTCTTACCAGGTCCCCCCTCCAGGATCATGTACGTACCACAGCTTCCACATCCAGTCATCCTCATTGTGTCTTCCATTACATTAGTCACTCCCACTGCTGCCTCTGTATCTGTCATCTCCTTCCCACCTAAATCCTATTAATCTGGGAAACAAACCACACCAAAACACCACCACCCACAGCAAGAAACAAACCCCAAACAAGCACCACAATACAAACTCCCCTGTTTACAGCTCTGTTTGCTGGCTCCTGTGCTGCTACAGCTGTCTGTACTGCTGCCTGACTGGCTGGCTACCTTTATAGGACTCCTAGTCAGAGAAGCCCCGCCCCCAATCAGCTCAGACTGAGCATTGAGTCCGATTGGGTAGATAGAAAGATTAACCTAAATAATCTATACAGAAGCCCCAGGAACCCCATAAGATTGGGTCCCTAATCCATGAACTATTGGAACTCATTTACAAAATTTTCTTAAACAAAACATGGATATATTGTCTCATACAATAGAATTAGAATTTATAATCCCTTTCCTATGATGAGATATCTTTGAGTTATAATGTATCTTAATTAAAACTATCTTTAGATAGGTTTTTTCCTCAAAAAGCATTTTATCAAAAATATCTGATTTAAATAAAAAAAATCAAATTTTTTTGATTTTTTTTTTAAATCATTGATTTTTATCCACCCTGGCAGAAACAGAGGGGACACAGTAACATGGGTAGGGCTTTTCATTGTGGCTGTTCACAGCAGGACTAGGCTAATACAGGTACCAACCACCTAGGTTGGTTGCAGTGTAGACATAGTTTTTTACCAGAGATTTAATTTAAGATTTGGATCAATTGTTCCCATTAATTTACACACACGCCCTATACACAAAACCTCTTCAGTATGTTGCTTGTGCCTGCAATCAGGGCAGCTATTTTATAGGGAGCTGGTCTTATATAGGGAGACTTTGAATTAGCTTGCTTCAAATGAGTTTGTCTCAATTGTTTCTATCTCCGTTATGGATGCAGTCACAACAACTGATGGCTGCTAGTCCTCCAGAGCCTTCCCATAATCCCCCAGAAAGCCCTTCTTTGTGATCTATCTTGCCATCTACTTAGCAGGCTAGAAGTCATGATTGGGGTTACATTCCAGATTTTTTTTTCCCTTTTCAACCTGTCTCCTTAGAATTTACAGGCTTCTTTTCTCATTGGGGCAGACTGCATGAAATTACTGATACAACAGTAATTGTAACAAAAAAACAGATTTACTACAAATAGAGAAAATGGAATCAAAACAAAAGAAACTGTTGGCTTAATATATCAGATTTACACTACTCACAAGCTAATCTAGATAATTCATTTTCAGCGTAGCTCGGAGGAGAAAAAGGAAAAGTGAATGTTTGCATCCCTTGAAAGCAATATCCTCCCTCTGTTCACTCAGATCTGCCTATCATCATCACACAGGTTTCTAAAGAGATGTTTTCCCCTCTCTGTTATCAGCCTCCATCCTGATTAATCCTCTTCATCCTTTCCAAACTAGTTTTCCACAGTTACCTACACGGACAATAGGTTTGGGGACTCTGCATTCTCTTAAGAAGACACACAGATCCTTTAATGATGATTAATAGCCATCTTGCAAAGGCCTAGCATTATTTCTTCTTTTGATTGCATAAAAACCTTTATAAACAGGAGGTACAGTAAATCATCACTTAAAGTCGTCCCGTTTAACGTTGTTTTGTTATGTGCTGATCAATTAGGGAACATGCTCATTTAAAGTTGTGCAATGCTCCCTTATAACGTTGTTTGGCAGCTGCCTGCTTTGTCCACCGCTTTCAGAAAGAGCAGCCCATTGCAGCTAGCTGGTGGGGGCTTGGAACCAGGATGGATCAGCAGCCCCCCTATCAGCTCCCCCCTAAGTTCCCTGTGTGGCAGTTGCCCAGCAGGCTACCAATTGCTAGCAGTTAGGCTGTCCCTCCCCCCACTTCCATGTGCTGCTCCTGCCCTCTGCCTTGGAGCAGTTCCCAGGAGCCTCCTGCTTGCTGTGCAGGGGAGCGGGGGGGAAGAGGGGAGCTAATGTCAGGGTGTTCCCCTCCCCCATACTCCTGTCTCCCATTTACTCCTTCTCCATATAGAGCTGGGTGGGGACACGACAGGGCTCAGGATGGAGAAAGGTTGCTGGCCACAGCTGCTGTCTCAACTTTCTGATCTACTTAAAAAGGCAATGTATTTAGAGTGGTGTCAGTGTACTTAAAGGGGCAATGCACATCTCTCCCTTTCTCCCACACACAGGGTGTGTGTCTCTGTCTCCCTCCCTTCGTACTGCCTTGTAGAGTGTAAGGCTACATTAACAATGTGTTAACCCTTGAGGGCTCAGCTGAATTCTAGTTCATCTTTTAGCAGTCAGGCATTCCCTGGGAAATATCCTACCCCCTTCCACCCTCTAACTTCACCACCTCAACCAAGCTTCACCATCATCATTGCTGTGTACAGTATTAAATTGTTTGTTTAAAACTTATGCTGTGTGTGTATATACCGTATACACTCGTTCATAAGCCAAATATTTTTGGTAAAAGAGTGACACATCGAAGATTGTGAGTCGGCTTATAAACGGGTCTACACCAAAATTTGATGATTTTAAACTCTAAGAAATCAGTGAATTTAATATCTAATACATTGTTGTTTTGCTAACCTGGAGCATCTCCAGGCATGGAGCTCCTCAGTTCCCTGTGGCCATGGTTCACCATTCCTAGCCAATGGAAGTTGCGGGAAGTAGCTTGCCACTTCCTGCAGCTCCCATTGGCTGGGAACGGCGAACTGTGGCCACTGGGAGCTGAGGGGCTCCGTGCCTGTGAACGCTCCAGGTAAACAAAACGTCCCAACCCGCCAGTGGCTTACTCTGAGGGGCTGGGAGCCAAAGTTTGCCAACTCCTGAAATATAGGGTTGGCTTATGAAAGGGTCATACAGTTCTTACTCTTTTTACCTATCCATCTTGGGGAGTCGGCTTATAAACGAACAGGCTAATGAACTAGTATATACGGTATATATAATACAGTTTTTTGTCTGGTGAAAAAAATGTCCCTGGAACCTAACCCCCCATTTACATCAATTCTTATGGGGAAATTGGATTCGCTTAACATTGTTTTGCTTAAAGTCGCATTTTTCAGGAACATAACTACAATGTTAAGTGAGGAGTTACTGTATGTCATTTTAGGTTATTGGGGTTTCACTTGTTTCAGATACAGTGTGGAAGCACTTTAAAGAGAGCAGAAGGAGGGAATTCTTCATTTCCACAGAAGCATTATATTCTAGCTACCTATGTGGACCCCAGATTAAAAAAATTTCTTGGTTTTATCTGTCTGGGGGAGAGAGATTTGATTTTTCAGTTGAACTATCTCTTTGGATGGCCTTATTTGGTTTTTATATTTTAAAAGGTGTGAAAATATTTTTTTTTAATGAAAGATTTATTGGGTATTTAGAGCCAACTTTACATTCAGTGTTGTCTAGGTCACATTCACACCCAATAGTTTGCTTATATATCTGTGGTCACATAGCCTTGTCCATCTCATTTGAAATATTTTGCTAAATTCATCATATTATTCAATGAGTATTATATCAACAGCTCTGCTGCCTCATTGTTTTAATCTACTGCAAATCCAATATGTAGTTTTGTTTTGACTTTCATTTGTGATATGTGATATCAGGAAGATCTGTTAGGATAGTTTTTGCATGCTTCTACAAGAAAACAGGGACTTGAACTGGGGATTGCAATTCCAGAAAATAAGGGATGAGGAAGAAAACCATTGCTAAACACAGATCTTCATGACTGCTAATTAGCAAGTGGCTAGAGAAATTAAGAAATAGGTGGTAGTAAAAGTAAATTTCAGTATGACTGATATATTTGGACATTTTGCCTAGTGGAAAAATCTTTCTTTAAATAGGCTTGGGAGATTTTGGTTATTGAGTGACATCAAGAGTGAGAGCTTATATGTATTTTCAGCTGAAAGTATGTTTTACTGATTGAGGCATGGCTTGAACAATGGAGACTTTCACATCTGGAAGAGTAACAAGTGTCAATTGTCCAATGTGACACCCTTGTGGTTGTGATGCCCAGAATATTACCAAACAAATGCATTAAATTATGTACAAGATTACAAAGAATGCTAAATACATTCACATTTCTGTGGCTACACTTAGGAAACAAAAGTACTCTTCACTGTTTGAAATTACAGCCTTGTCGTTTTGAGCAATTCTGCCAAATTCCACTGAATTAATGAAATTATCTGGACTGCCAAACATCACTACAGATACCTATTAGCTATTGTTAAAGGAACCCCCAATTTTCTGAAAGAATGTCAAGCTCTACTATAGCTTTTTCACCTGCATTTAAATGCTGCCCTCACTTCCTGTGTTTCAGACTACAACATAAGTGTGAGGGGATATATCACTAAAATGGCAGCTACTGCTGAGACCCTTCACAGTCATGTTAGATAGTGAAACAGTGATAGATATTTCTAAACTCTGTTTTATAGTACATATTATTTAGTTATGTAAAGCCAATTTTGACTAATCACAGCTGTTTTAAAGATCCCCTGACACTTTCTGCAAGAATAGGGATGTTAGCCCTGGTATCCTGGCCAAATTCCAATTTGTATAATTACATTCTGCCTACCTAAGTTCTCCCTGCAATTTCAACTGGATATTATTGCTGTTATTTATTTACACAGCAGTGTGTATGTACATGGCAGTTTATAAAACAATGTGCATGCTAAACAAAATCCCAATCCCAAATAATTTACAGTCTGTGTCTATGAATGGTTTCAGAGTAGCAGCCGTGTTAGTCTGTATTCACAAAAAGAAAAGGAGTACCTGGGGCACCTTAGAGACTAACAAATTTATTTGAACATAAGCTTTCGTGAGCTACAGCATCTGATGAAGTGAGATGTAGCTCACGAAAGCTTATGCTCAAATAAATTTGTTAGTCTCTAAGGTGCCACAAGTACTCCTTTTCTTTTTGTCTATGAATGGAATCAGTAGAAAGAAAGCAAAGTGGCACATATTTGAATAGGCTTCAAAACAGGTGGGTTTTCAGAGCTTTTGAAGTAAAAGAAGGAGGGCGCTTAATATTTATGGGGACCTTTTTGAAGTGTAAAAGGAACAGGCATGAAATAAGGCATAGAGGTGAAAGAGACAGAGGCAGCAGTCAGGAGAGAAACTTATATAGAGCTGGAGGAGCTGAAGACAGAAATGTAGGTATAAGTGCAGTGGTATAGTTACCGAGTACTTTGAAAATGTGTAGAAGCAGTTTCACAAAATTCTTCACTTATTGACCTAAATTGTTGTGCAGTGTGCACTGTAAAGCAGATGCTATGTTGTATTGCGGATAGTGGCTATATTTCATTGGTAGGTGAAATGATTCCTGTATTATATTTAAAACTATTTGATTCTTTTTCTTACAAATATTATTTCTTTGAAACTAAGATTTGGAAATGTGTATGCTGGCTTTTTGCAGAGAGTGCACATCATTTAATGATAGTGAGTTGATCCATAGCTTTATGCATGAGCTGGATATGGATTTTACATGTGCATCAACAAGAAAAAAAGTCAAATTATATGGGTGTTGTAGGCATGTGAATGGGATTTAGGCTATCTCAGATCTGCAGATGGCAATCAATTTCTGGCACAGAACGCCCCTCTTCTATATGCAAAGACTGATTGCATGGTCTGCTATTCAGTTTGTTTTATAGAGACTCTTGTTTAAATAGGTTTCAGAGTAGCAGCCGTGTTAGTCTGTATTCGCAAAAAGAAAAACTTTTTCCACCAAATGCATCCGATGAAGTGAGCTGTAGCTCATGAAAGCTTATGCTCAAATAAATTTGTTAGTCTCTAAGGTCCCACAAGTACTCCTTTTCTTCTTGTTTAAATAGTAGCAGGAACAACTTGCTGTATATGTTCCTACAGCAACAAGTGTGTGGGAAAAAAAACCTGACATGCAGAGAGAAGGGAAGGGGGCTGAACTAAGGAAATTATGGTTATTTCTAACATCTGAACTAGAAAAACTGTGAGCAATTAAAGCTGTGAGTTAACTCTCACAACAGTAATTAATACTAATAAATTATTTGTAAGTCTGTAAGAAGGTTGTGATTATTTTGGTTCAAAAGTTGCTACCGTAGATTTGTTAAAGTTGTGGTTTTGGTGTGGTCAGTTCAACTACCATTAAAAAAAACAAACACACATACACACAAAATAGAAACAAGTTGCCAAATGTGAATAAGGGACATTGCAACCTGGCACACAAGGTCACAATGCCACTCAAAATTGCAGCAACTATAAAAAGTTTCAGTTGTGGTTTCCACAACAAAATTGCAGCCCACAATTTCTTACAGCCTTAATCATTTATAATATGTGGAATTAATTTACAGAGGGATATAGGCTAATCCACCATTAAACAGACCATACTGCACCACCTACCTCTTTTGTAAAGGTTTCTCCCCATAATCAGAATGACATTTGTGACAACTGTCCCTGTACCCTTCCAGAAAAACTTAATATACTCCCTCCATGGATGTCAGACATACAGTTCACAGGCTGCACCAGGCCCATTTGATGTATTTATTAGAGTTGGTTGGAAATCGTTTGTTGAAACACGAAAGAAAAGGAGTATTTGTGGCACCTTAGAGACTAACAAATTTATTTGAGCATAAGCTTTCGTGAGCTACAGCTCACTTCATCCGATGAAGTGAGCTGTAGCTCACGAAAGCTTATGCTTAAATAAATTTGTTAGTTGAAGTGAGCTGTAACTCACGAAAGCTTATGCTCATATAAATTTGTTAGTCTCTAAGGTGCCACAGTATTCCTTTTCTTTCTGCAAATACAGACTAACACGGCTGCTACTCTGAAACCTTTGTTGAAACAGTTTTCCATTGAAAAATGATATTTCAACTAAACCAAAAAATTCTCCAAAACTCTATAGATTTCAGTGAAATTTTTCCAAAAACAGGTTTTTACAGCACAGTGTTAATTTTTCAAAAAAACAAAAATTGTCTAGGGAAAATTCTGAAATTTCCAAAGTGAAATTTTCGTTTCAAGAATTATTTCATTTTCTGTTTTCATATCACTTTTTTTTTCATGATTTCATGAGATGTCAATAGTGTATAATGTCATATCATGTCAAGTCATGTAACATGAGATATTATTACACATTGCTACTGACACATCCTGTTCTGCAAAATGACATAATACTCAAAATATTGTTAATTTTTATATTGTTTTATTTTTATAGTATTTTAGTTTAAAAATCATTAAGTGTGGTTGCTATTTAGTGCTGATTGAAACCTCTTATCTTCTTTTCTAGATCAGTGGCTGCTGACTGTGTTACAATTGAACAGTTTGACACTTTGATCTAGAAAAGAAGATGAGAGGTTTTAATCAGCACTAAGTAGCAACCACCCTTCATGATTTGGAACAAAAACATAGTTCAAAATGTTAAAATTCCCTGTAAAATGGAAGTTCCGAGTTTTGACCTGCTCTTGTATTTATGTGGCTTCCATGACATGTTTAGGTTGCCCAAAATCTGCTTCCTTCCTTCCTTTCTTTTTCTTTTCTTTTTTTAAAGGCAATATCTGGCCCTAATAGTCATGAAGAAAAAATTTCATCTGTGAACCCAGAGTAATTGCTGGAGTGACATATTCTGGCGTGTACAGACAGCCTGAAACAATGATTGAGAAGTGTTAATAGGGTAACCAAACTGCAAATGTGAAAAATCGGGACGGGGGTGGGGAGTAATAGGAGCCTATATAAGAAAAAGACCCAAAAATCGGGACTGTCCCTATAAAATCGGGACATCTGGTCACCCTAAGTGTGAATTCGTTTGTGTACTAATAATGTCATTGCGGGGTCAGTTCCAAAATTCAATGCATCCATTTCAGTGTGAATATTAACTGTTTTAGTGCTGGTAATTTTTCCGTTGGAATAGGGAAGAGGATGGGAGTGATGGGAGTGAAGCCCACAAGAGGAGGTTGGAATTGAGAGTTGCTTTAGGGAGGGAAATGCAAAGGGGAGACAGACTGGGAAGAGGGAGAGGAACTGAAAATGGGGGAAGACACAGAAACAAAGGGCAGATGAAGTAGCCATTAAGGGGAGCCTATTTTTTTTCTGAGTGATGCTGAATGCAACAGTAAGATGTTGAATTCACAAATTCCTAAGAATTTAGTTTCTACATAAAAGTCCAGGTTTCCGTTGATCTCTCAGTGAATTTCCCAGTGACATCAGTGGGAGACTACTATGCATTGAGAGAAGTCTACAGTCTTAACGTATAACCCGACCCATTGACCATAATTTAACATGGAATTTGGTCCTTGGGACTGAATGAGTTTGGTACCTCTGACCTACCCTAGGCAGAGCTTCCCAAAACCAGGAATGGCAGAAGAGCCAATGACTTCATGAAGTCCAGTAAGGATGTTGTTGCACCTATGTATTAGCTGTAAATTTTCCAGCACTTGAAGGAGTGGATTTCTAGAACAAATGTAGATTGGATGTCTAGAACATATACTCTAACTCAACCATAAATTATGACAGGTTTCAGAGTAGCAGCCGTGTAAATTTGTTAGTCTCTAAGGTGCCACAAGTACTCCTTTTCTTTTTTCATAAATTATGGGGCTTACATAGTAGAGAATAATTCACTGCACTGCAGGAATTCTTGGGTGAAATTCTGTGGTATTATGCAGGAGATCAGAGTAGATGATTGTTCCCCTTTAAATCCATGACTCTACAAACTGTCCAGATTCTGTGGTGATGGGTGTCAACGCAAACCCCAAAGATAAATTTAGGAAAAACACAAGTTTTGAAAGATGATGGTCCTTTTTTTAGGTTTCAGAGTAGCAGCCGTGTTAGTCTGTATTCGCAAAAAAGAAAAGGAGTACTTGTGGCAACTTAGAGACTAACAAATTTATTTATTTAGAGACTAACAAATTTATTTGAGCATAAGCTTTCGTGAGCTACAGCTCACTTCATCGGATGCATTTTTTTTCATTTTTCATTTCTTTTTTTCATTGCTCATGATGTAGTCTGACATCGTCCTCCATAACACAGGCTATACAATCTTACTCAGTTGTTCCTGAATCAAATCCATAAAACATATTCTATTATGTAAAATTGTAACAACCCCCACTTCCTTCCTCCCCCTCCCCCCAAACACCTTGCATCATGCATCATTGGCAGGATTTTGGATCCTGAACTGTCAGCACTGCAAAACAAGAGTGCTGCCTCATTAGCTACAGGACGAATTACTAGATCCTGGATTTATCAATCTGAACTGCATGATCTCAGGAAACATTTGTATGTTTTACATTGAACTTTAAATTTAAATGGCTTGAATAGAAAATGTGTTCAGAATAGTGACATGCTGATTATGTAAAATGTTTTTAATAAAAAAAAATTACCAGCAATGGATTTCATTAGAATTTGGAACAGACACTGTCAATTTAGAAATCACATTTCTGTCTAAAAATACTTAACCTAATATAATTACAAGTAACCTAAGATTACTAAAACTAAAAGAGATTAGAGAACAAAGCTATTTGTCTTTTCAGTTTAACATATTTTCAAAGGTATTTAAGCTCCTAAAGTTGCAGAAACTGCCTCAACAAGTTAGGTACCTAACTTCCATTTATGTCAAGGAGAGTTAGGCGCCTACATTGCTTAGGTCAGGGGTCTCCAAACTTTATGAGACGAGGGCCATATTCAATTTTTGAAGGGGCTTTGCGGGCCGAAGCGACCGGCAGAAATTAAATATATGCAAAATTGTTAAAACAACAACACTACTTTACTGTGTCAGTGTTGCATTAAATTCTAAATCAGGTATAAAAGTTAATCAATGCAGGTACTGTAAGTTGGCTCCCCTTTTTGGGTCTGCTCTGTCCTGTGCCTGCTCCTGCTATGTTTCAGAGTAGCAGCCGTGTTAGTCTGTATTCGCAAAAAGAAAAGGAGTACTTGTGGCACCTTAGAGACTAACAAATTTATTAGAGCATAAGCTTTCGTGAGCTACAGCTCATGATGAAGTGAGCTGTAGCTCACGAAAGCTTATGCTCTAATAAATTTGTTAGTCTCTAAGGTGCCACAAGTACTCCTTTTCTTTTTGCTCCTGCTATGCGTGCCTGCTCTGCTGAAGAAAATGACAAAGGATTGGAAGTTTGGCTGTACTTTAGTAAGAGAAGCTCCAGGTTCCCATTGTTGGTTGGGACTGTTTGGTTCTATTAGTGCTGTAGTTAAAATTGAACCATTATGAAATTGTTAATTTCCATCTTCTTTACTCCATTTATTGGAGAAGTAATTAAGCATCGGGCTTGTATTTTTACTCTAAGGCAGGGGTCTGTGCCTGCTCGGCTGCAGCAGCAACTCTCCCCTAAGTTGGCTCCCCTTTTGGGGTGGGACACCGGCTCCCGGGGCACTCATTCCTCCGCACAGCTCAGCTGAGCTACCTCCCTCCCCCACCCGTGCGAGCTGCTGCCGGCAGGCCCCTCCGCCTGCGTGCTCCGCGTGCCTACTCAGCTGCAGCCTGCCTGGTTGCTTCTCCCTGTACCTGCTCGGCTGCAGCAACGACTCTCCTCTAAGTTGGTGCCCCTTTTGGGGGGGACACTGGCTCCCGAGGCCACTCGCCCCTCTACACAGCTCAGCTGATGCCCCGTGTGAGCTGCTGCTGCTGGCGGCACCTCCCCCTGCCAGCTCGGCACACCTGCCCAGCTGGTCCCTTCTCCCCTGTTGGTTGGAGGGCTGGACAAAGGGAAGCCCCGGGCCGGATCCAGGCTGCGGGCTGTAGTTTGGAGACCCCTGGCTTAGGTGCTTTTGAAAATCCCACGAGGTGCCTGTCTGCATCTTTGGGCACCTAAAACATTTGAAAATCTGCCCCTTGCTGCATTTTCTTTATATAATTAGTTTCACTGTTTTCTCCTATGCTGTGAGCAATTTCCCTTTTTCTTCTGTTCAGGAAGGTCCACAGATTCTAAATGAGTCACTTCTGCAGCAAGTTCTGGGTTTAGGAGGCAGACCTGTCAGTCACTAGCGGAGTGAGTGAAGCTACAACCTTTAATAATAGTAAATAGGGTACTCCCAATAATAATAAATATAACAGCTCTTATCTATAGATCTCCAAGTGCTTTACAAAGGAGGTCAGTATTGTTATCTCCATTTTACAGCTGTGGAAACTGAGGCATAGAGAGGTGAAGTGACTTGTTGTAGGTCATCCAGTGCATCAGTGGCAGAGCAGGGAATAAAATCCAGATCTTCTGGGTCACAATCCAGTGCTGTAGCCACTGTTCTGATCTGTGTCCTTAACTTTAGGCAGGTTTTTACAGTCCTTCCTGTTTAAGAGCTCTGAACCTACAGAAGACGAAAAAAACAACAACAAAATCTGAATTTGGTAACTGGATCCTTGAGCTGTGTGTGCCAGATTTTGGCAGATTGCTAGGGTTTCTTAATGACATTCTCTACTCCTTTGCTTTTGGCTTCTGAGGCATACCACTGGCTCATCAAGAGTGACAAACCAAAGAGTGAACATTTGCTCACACTGTTTTTCTCTGTATTGGAATGTACACATGAGGATCAGTTCTCTTTTTCATAAAGTGGCTGGTTGGTCCATTGAATTGAAAGCTGGCCAGCGTTCCCCAAGACCATCCTCAGCCTTGTTTGAGGAAGGTACTATAAATTAACATCCCTGATTCAGTTGAAATAAACCCTTTATGCAGGGAGTTCATCTCTCTTAAACTACTTGCTGCAACTAGCTCAGTGGGGAATTGCTCCTGATCTCAGTGGCTGGAGATTAATTCCTCCAAGGAACTAATTAGCCTACCTTCAGCTTCAAAGCCCCCAGATTTAAGACACATGTCTTCAGAGGATTTGCTGTCTTGAGCAAGAGAAAGAAACCTCAAGTCACAGAGGGAATTTCTCAGGGAAGGCAAAAGGTATCTCAAATTCTCTCAAAAATAAGGGAACTCAACACTGTCAAATCTCTTTCTGACTCAGTCCTTCCAGTCAGTCTTTTTGGAGGAAGAATCAATATCAGACTAAATGGCAAAGACTCTGGTCTCCTGCAGACCCTAGGCAAAGTGCAGGTCTAAAGTACCAAAGAAGAGTGGGGATTTCTGCTTCTTTTCCTCAGAAGGTAGCCAGGTCTTTTTATTGCTGGCTGAAAGTCAGCAGGTATAGCACCAGAAACTAAATCTCAGAATCAAACAGATCCATTATGACAACCAATGCCAATCTGAATGAGATCTGCCACACATGCATGAGGAAGATCATGTTCTGTTTACCCATCTCTGGGCACAAAGACCTTGGTTCTCCATCCTGATCAGTGAGAGAACCATACCACCTATCTTCTTCTATCCTCACAGAAGGGACCTTTTCTCACACGGTCCTATTCTACATGAAAAACCCACGAAGTTCTATCTTAGTTGCATGGACTTTGAAAGAAGACAGCTAAGAAAAAAGGTATCTCAGTAAATGGAGGGTATTCCTGCATCTATTTAGTTCTAGTTTTTCCCTTTCTGACAACACAAAATTAACAGAATTCCATTGTTTAGAATCTGTGGACTTCCCAATGCAGAAAAGGGAACAATGTATCATTGCTTCCTGGAAATTTTCTTCTTCTGCAAATCTGCGGATATCCGTTTTGTATCCGCTGATATCCGCATGTGTGGATATCCGTGGACCATTTTTGCGGATAGTGGATCAGATGCAGATATAGCCACGCAGGGCTCTACTCACTGGTGGCGCCTGGCCCGCAGCGTCCAGCTCGGGCAGCCCAGGGGGCAGGGGCCAGCAGCCAGTAGCTGGGGGACAGGTCAGAGTCGGGGCTGTCCAGCACCCACTCTCCGTGCTGCTTCCTGTCCAGGAGCTCAGGCCCCTTGGACAGTGCCGTCATCCCCAGCGTGGCCCGGCCCGGCAGCACTGGCTGCGCTCCCAGTCCGGGGTCCAGCCTGCCGGCTCCTGGGCAGCAGGGCCCGCTCCCGCCATGGGGATTGGAGCGGGCGGAACCCAGGTGTCTCACCCCTCTGCCCCACTGTGATGCAACTGTTACTGACGTGTGCCGTCGCTTGGGAGCTCCCGGGAGAAGCATGCAATGCGACGCCCCTTCCCCACAGCCCCACCTCCGTGCTGCCCCTTCTCCTCGAGACTCTGCCCCCACAGTGCCCCTTACCCCAGTTCCCACCCTCATGCTGCCTCTTCCCTGCAAGACCCCGCCCCCGCACTTGCTGCCTTCTCTCCTCTCCTCCCCCTCATTTGCTAGCCCTTGTGAGATGGGATGCGGATACAGGTAAAAGACGGCTAGCGGATCGTGGGTCAGATTTTAGGTTGGATGCAGATATGATGCAGATAAACATTTTTGTATCCGTGCAGGGCTCTACTTGTAGAGGATGGGAGAGATCACAGAGAAAGAGGAAAAAGGGCAAATATAATACCTATCTATAAAAAGAGAAATAAGGACAACCCAGGAAATTACAGATCAGTCAGTTTAACTTTGGTACCTGGAAAGATAATGGAGCAAATAATTCAGCAATCAGTTTTCAGACACCTAGAAGATAATAAGGTGATAAGTAACAGTTCACATGGATTTATCAAGAACAAATCATGTCAAACCAACTTCATATCCTTCTTTGGCAGGGTCACAAGCCTTGTGAATGGGGGAAGCAGTAGATGTGATATATCTCTACTTTAGTAATGCTTTTGATGCCGTCTCACATGACCGTCTCATCAACAAACTATGGAAATACAGCCTAGACAAACCTACAGAAGGTGTGTGCACAGCTGGTTGGAAAACCGTACTCAGACAGTAGTTATCAATGGTTCACAGTCAAGCTGGAAGGGCGTATCGAGTGGGGTCCCAGAGGGATCTGTCCTGGTCTGGTTCTAATCAATGGCACAGAGAGTACGCTTACAAAGTTTGCAGATGATACCAAGATGGGAGAAGTTAGAAGCGCTTTGGAGGACAGGATTAGAATTCAAAATTATCTTGATAGACTGGAGAAATGATTTGAAATAAATAGGACAAATGCAAAGTACTACACTTAGGAAGGAATAATCAATTGCATACATACAAAATGGGAAAGGACTGCCTAGGAAGGAGTATGGCAAAAATGGATCTCGGGGTTATAGTGGATCACAAACAAAGTATGAGTCAACAGTGTAACACTGTTGCAAAAAAAGCAAACATCATTCTGGGCTGTATTAGCAGGAGTGTTGTAAGCAAGACATGA
Organism: Dermochelys coriacea; assembly: GCF_009764565.3. NCBI lineage: Eukaryota > Metazoa > Chordata > Testudines > Dermochelyidae > Dermochelys > Dermochelys coriacea. The sequence goes on along the minus strand of NC_050069.1, from coordinate 249,599,962 downwards.
GAAGTAATTCTTCCACTCTACTCAGCACTGATAAAGCCTTAATGTTACATTACCCAGGGTAAAATCTGGAATGATGGACAGCTGTATCCCTTCGATTCTCTAACTTGGGGTGCCTTTTACACTGCTTTGCTGTGAGAGCAACCACTTCTGCTTTGCTCTCACACAGCCTCCAGCGTGTAAATCTCTCCCAGCTATACTGTATGAGTGCTATAGTGAGCCACTCATGAATTATATGCAGGGCAACACCAGCAAACTCCCCTTCCCAGACTTTCCCCCAGAAATGTGTGTCTTGTACTGCCCAGCACCCTCCTGGACAATACAAGCTTGTATAAAGTTTGTCATTTATTAATAGAAGGTGATAATTCGCACAAATCTTGTTATCCTACATGGAGTTCCCAACACTTCAATCCAAACAACAAAATACATGTATTAACTACAGAAAGCTAGATTTTAAGTGACTACAAGTAATGAGGCATATAAGTTAGAATTGGTTACAAGAAAATAAAAGGTAAAATGCAACTAACGCCTAACTTAAACAAAGTGAATACAAAGCAAAGATATGTTTCACCACATATTCCAGCAGTCTTACTGGCTGAACCTCTTTCAGTTAGGATCTCTCCCGCAGTCCAATGCTGCTTCCTTTGTTCTTCAGGTGTTGATGATGTCATGGGTAGAGAGCAAGGGAGGGATGCTTTAGGGCATCTGTCATCTCCTCTTATAGCCCTTTCTCTTGCGCAAGAATCATCTCTGGCTGAATTCAGGAGACAGTAAGTCTGTGTGACCAGGAACCTTAAGCTGCTTCTTTGTCCAAATGTAGACTTTTTTTGCTCACACTTTCTGTCCTGCTGAAGGGTGGCCACTTAATTAGGCAATGGTCCATGAGAATTCATTGACACCTGGCTGAGGCGTTGGCTAACCTTTTGTTTTTGGGAAACTTGTTTGTGACTGCCCTACAGAACATGTTGAAACATGTCTTGGTAATATCATATAGTGGAATGATCAACAAATCATGAGTTTTCAAATGATACCTTATATTGTTATTATGCTAGTACAAAATGTCATGTAGTCCTGTAAGATGCGGTACAGACTATCACACTCAGTTGGAGTATTGCGTCCAGTTTGGGACACCACATTTTGGAGAAAGTTCAGAGGAGAACAAGAAACATGACTTAGGAGGAAAGATGGAAAAATTTTTGTTTGTTTAGTCTGGAGAAGAGAAGACTGATGCAGGGACATGATAATATTCTTCAAGTACTTAAACGGTTGTTATAAAGAGGAGGGTGATAAATTGTTCTCCTTAACCATCGAGGGCAGGACAAGAAGTAATAAACTTAAATTGCAGAAAGGGAGATTTAGGTTAGACATTAGGAAAAACTTCCTAACTGTCAGGGTAGTTAAGCACTGGAATAAATTAGCTAGGGAGGTTGTGGAATTTCTGTCATTGGAGGTTTTTAAGAACAGGTTAGACAAAAACCTGCCAGGGATGGTCTAGATAATACATAGCCATGCCTCAGTGCAGGAGACTGGACTAGATGACCTATTGGGATCCCTTCCAATCCTACATTTCTATGATTCTATTCTATGATTGGAAGAAATCATTTGCACTGCAATGAACTGTGTAATAGAGAACTGTTCCTATTCACTTAAAAATTAAATGGTTATGATTTAGGATTATCTATAGTAGTAATTGTGGAAGTCATCAAACTGGTGGGATCTTCAGAGAGCAAGGATGATCCATTCATAGGATGCTACTCAGGAAACCTACATTCAATTTCCTGCTTTACCACAATGTTCCTGTGTGAGCTTGGTCAAGTTACTGAGTCTTCTGTGCCTCTGTTCTCCATCTGCAGAATGGGAATGATAGCACTTTCCTGCATCACAGTAGTGTTGACAGGATAAAGCCATAACAATAGAATAAAACATTAAAGACTGAGTATCTTGGATACTATTTAATGGGGGTCATGTACATACCTTAGATAAGGCAGATACTTCCATTTTACCGGTGATTAAGAGGGCTAGTCTGCTCAGAACTTGCTGAAAATACATTGCTTAGGATCTGTGGACCTTCCTGCTAGAAGAAAGGAAAGGAAATTTTGTATGTAGGACGTGTACGTGTACGTGTACGTGTTTTGCGTGGGGGTAAAGGGGGGGGCTGAAATAGGGGAATAAAAGTATTTGATAAAAATAAGAATGTAGCTGTAAAGGCACAAATATAAGGAGCGTGGACTCAGAGGCCAATGTACTACCCAAAGCTTACTGTTTTGTTGTTCACAAAAAGAAAAGGAGTACTTGTGGCACCTTAGAGACTAACAAATTTATTAGTCTCTAAGGTGCCACAAGTACTCCTTTTCTTTTTGTGAATACAGACTAACACGGCTGCTACTCTGAAACCTGTTTTGTTGTTGTTGTTCTTTTAATGGCTAGACTTCAGGTAGTTGATGTGCTTTTAATAGTAGGGAGGATAAAAATGTGTTTGGACTATTGCAATGTCAAACAAGAGGCTCGTTATTATTTTTGGGTACCTTTTTAAGAAGCCACAATATTGCAGATAGTAAAGTTTGTTCATAGTAAACAGATGAAATGTTATTCCACAAAAGAAAAGCTGCCTAATAACTTGCAAGAGAGTGAGTCACAACAAACAGCATCATTAAAACTTTCCTCAAGAGAAAACAACTCTCAGCTGAAATTTACCATTATTTTAAAACTATTATTTCAGCCAGCCTGAACAGACTATTTCTCCTCTAGGTAAACTTGTTCATATTTTACTCTATATTTGTTTTTATTCCATTGTTTACCCTTTACCATAACTTAGATATGGTGCTGACATTAGCTATCTGTGGCCTCCATTGCAATGAGATTTGGAACTGGATTGACAGCTTCTTAGAATATTGATTATAAATGGCTCTAGATTGAAAGGTGCAAAGAGTTTCAGATCTCAGTAGAGGGCAGGTGCTGTAAGTGCAGACTTTGACAATTACTGTCCTCCCGTATTATATTGTGTCTCTCTGTCACATGTAGCTTCATAAAAGTATCCCCTTGAATTTTTACTTACTTGCAATAAATACCTGTCTCTCTGACAGGGCCTTGCATATAATGTAGCCCCTTCCATTCTAGAATATTGAAACATTTTACAGATATTAATGAATATATCCCAGTGAGGTAGATAAGCACTATTCCTGTTTTACATATGTTAAGTGACTTGCTCAATATCACACAGATTGCCCAATATCACACACAAAATATGTGGCAGAGCCAGGAATAGAATCTTTCTCTGTCCCTTATATAAACAAAAGGACAATCTTTCCTAAACAGATTAATTTGTTACTTTATTGAAGCCTGCTGTCAGCTACCAACCATGCATTGTAATCTCTGATAGCACAATGACCAGAGATCCCAGGAGAGCCAGCAAGCTACCTGGCATGAGGACAAACAGCAGCAGTAGTTCAGAGACAGAAGACCCCGGCTAGAGGAGAATGAACAGAGCTGGGAACACTCAGGATCTGAAGATAGGCCAGTCATGTAGTAGTAGAAAAGTCAGTAGGATCCTGTATGCTTCCCACCTCCTTCATTCCTGATTTCTCTATTTCTGTGACTTACAGAAGGATCTCCCAGTTTGTTTTTGTTTTGTTTGAGCTCCCAGGTCAGGCACTCTTTTGTTTTTCCTCCACCACCTTTGTGTAACTCCAAAACACATGCATACATTTTTCTCATACTCTTCTTCTTAAAAAATAAAAAAGAAAGAGAACATTTTGGTTGAGACGAAACATGACTAATTTCAACAGACATAAAGATGTGTTTGAAAATGTATGAATGAATGAAAGCAAGGCATTATACGGTAACTGAAACTATTTTGCATCCTCCCTGTTGTGATCTCTACAGATGAAAGCTAGAACAACACTTGTTTACATTGTAAACACAAATATTTCAGATGCCATATTACTTTTTATTATGTGCTGTTACATTCTCTCTTTGTTTTTCTGTTTGTATTTCTCAGTATGGCCTGCTAAAATACACTAGTTTTATTTTAGTTTCTAGTCAGTATCACTTTGTGGTTCATTTTATGCACAAAGGTCCTGCGGCAAGGTTTGGATGACAAACAATTTTTTTTAAAGAAAGTTTGATAGATTAAAAGTATCATCTAGTCTTACTTTTTTGTTAAAACTCTGGGCTCTTTTTCTATTATTGATCTAATGAAGAAAGGAATTCCCTTAGCACAGGCTAGTGCAGGGGTCAGCAACCTTTCAGAAGTGGTGTGCCAAATCTTCATTTATTCACTTTAATTTAAAGTTTCATATGCCAGTAATACATTTTAATGTTTTTTAGAAGATCTCTCTCTATAAGTCTATATATTATATAACTAAACTATTGTCATATGTAAAGTAAACAAGGTTTTCAAAATGTTTAAGAAGCTTCATTTAAAATTAAATTAAAATGCTGATCTTACGCTGCCAGCCTGCTCAGCCCTCTGCCAGCCTGGGGTTCCGTTCACCTAGGCCAGCAGCAGGCTGAACAGGGGCTTGCGGCCAGGACCCCGGCTGGCAAGGGGCCGGCAACCAGAACCCCAGACCAGCAGCGGGCTGAGTAGGGCTGGTGGCTGGGACCCCAGACTGGCAGTGGGCTGAGCCGCTCAGCCCACTGCTGCTCAGCCCGCTGCTGGTCTGGGGTTCCGTCCACCGGCTCTTGGCAGCCAGGGTCCCGGCTGCCGGCCCCACTCAGCCGGCTGCCGGTCTGGGATCCTGGCCCTGCCCACATAGAGTGGGTACCTACCTTCTCCCTGGTTCTAGCTCATTCTCTTCCTCTCTCTCTCTCTCTGCACTGAGCTGAGAGTGGGAGTGCACTGAGCACAGGGCTGGGGGTGAAGGAGCAGGCTGGGGGTTGGGGTGTAGGGTCTGACGAGGAGCTAGAATGAGAGAGGGGGCTCAGGGTTGGAGCTGGAGGTTTGGGTGTGGAGTGCTTACCTGGGCAGCTCCCATTTGGTGCAAGGGGTGCAGGTGAGAATGTGGGTGTATGTGTGCAGGAGCTCCCGTTTGGTGCTCAGGGTGAGCGTGGGAATGTGGGGGATGAAAGAGTCAGGGCATGGGGTGAGCGGGAGCTGGGTATGTGTGGGGGCTGCAGGAGTCAGGGCTGGGGGCATGTGAGGGGGTTGCAGGAGTTGGCATGAGGTGTGGGGGTGCTGGTGTGAGGGCTGGGCTCGTGGGGGGGTGTAGGGGTCAGGGCAGAGGACTGGGAGTGTGTGTGGAGGGGTGCAGGGGTCAGGGCAGAGGGCTGGAGGTGTGGGCTAGGGTCGTGGGGGTGCTCCCAGCCCCCTGCCCAGAGTGGCTCACGGCAGGGGGCTGGAGGGGATATGCCCTGATTCTACCCCCCTTCCGCAAGGCCCTGTCCCACCTCTTCTCCGCCTCCTCCCCGGAGTCATGAGCGCGCTGCGGCTCCGCTTCTCCCCCTCCCTCACAAGGGCCATCAGCTGATCGGCGGCAGGAACCCAGCACGCTGGGGGAAGAGGCGGGGGAGGGGGAATCTTGCCTGCCCTGCAGCAGCAGCTGGCAGGACCAAGCTTCTTCACCCTGCCCCAGTGTGGGGGGAGAAGAGCAGGCCGGGGCAGGCAGGATTTTTAATGGCACACTGCTGCCTGCCTGGGTCCCGGCCATGGGCCCCACTCAGCCCGCTGCCAAACGTGCGATTAAAAATCGGCTCGCGTGCCGTCTTGGGCACGCGTGCCATAGGTTGCCAACCCCTGGGCTAGTGCCTCAGGTGAGGGCTCTGCCAGCTCTCACTGCTTCCATCTTCCATATGAGGAAACAGCTGTAAATCATGGAAAGAAAGGGGAGTAAAAAAACCAAACCAAAGGAGAGAAACAAGGAGGAGTCCCATGCTGGGGGCTCAGTTCCTTTTCCAGAATTGCAGGAACATGAAGATTTGACCAGGGAACTTCATTCAGATGAGGACACAGTGAGGGGAGGGGAGATCGGAGCAGATCAGCATAAATCTAACAGAGTTGACGGTGTTTAGCTTCGTTTGGTGGGAAAATGGATGAAATAACCAAACAGACTAACTAGAGAAGCATATTCATATGGTATCTACGTACCATGGCAATGGGCTGCATAGAAAGGGCTATAAGGATTGTGGGATAAACGGTAAAAAAAAATCTGTACTGATGTGATGGATTATAAAAGGGAAATGAAGCAACCCTTGATGGTCTCTCTTTCTCTTTTAAGAACCAGAATCTGCTTAAAAAAACCCAAAACAGCTGGATAAATGGAACAGAAATAAAATTCCTTTTCTCTGTGTGTGATAGAATATGGTTCAAGGCTACTGCTCCTACATAGGACAAGATCTAGTAAAGGTAAAGCTGGATTTGATTGTAAAGATTAGGACAGTTAAGCAATTAAAAATATTAATCGCGATTAGTCACGCGATGAAAAAAATTAATCACACTGTTAAACAATAATAGAATACCATTTGTTTAAATATTTTTGGATGTTTTCTACATTTTCAAATATATTGATTTCAATTATAGCACGGAATACAAGTGTACAGTGCTCACCTTATTTTTTATTACAAATATTTGCACTGTAAAAAAACAAAAGAAATGTTATTTTTCAATTCACCTAATACAAGTACTGTAATGCAATCTCTTTATCATGAAAGTTGAACTTGTGCATGTAGAATTATGTACAAAAATAACCTGCATTCAAAAATAAAACAATGTAAAACTTTAGACTCTACAAGTCCAATCAGTCCTACTTCTTGTTCAGCCAATCGCTCAGACAAACAAATTTGTTTACGTTTGCAGAAGATAATGCTACCTGCTTCTTGTTTACAATGTCACCTGAAAGTGAGAACAGGCATTTGCATGGCACTGTTGTAGCTGGTGTCACAAGATCTTTACATGCCAGATGCGCTTAAGATTCATATGTCCCTTGATGCATCAACCACCATTCCAGAGGACATGCGTCCATGCTGATGACGAGTTCTGCTCGAAAACGATCCAAAGCCGTGCGGACCAATGCATGTTCATTTTCATCATCTGAGTCAGATGCTATCAGCAGAAGGTTGATTTTCTTTTTTGGTGGTTTGGGTTTTGTAGTTTCCACATCAGAGTGTTGCTCTTTTAAGACTTCTGAAAGTATGCTCCACACCTCATCCCTCTCAGATTTTGGAAGGCACTTCAGATTCTTAAATCTTGGGTCGAGTGCTGTAGGTATCATTAGAAATTTCACATTGGTATCTTCTTTGCATTTTGTCAAATTTTGTAGTGAAAGTGTTATTAAAACAAACAACATGTGCTGAGTCATCATCTGAGATTGCTATAACATGAAATATCTGGCAGAATGCAAGTAAACAGAGCAGTAGACATGCAATTCTCCCCCAAGGAGTTCAGTCACAAATTTAATTAACACATTTTTTTAACGAGTGTCATCAGCGTGGAAGCATGTCCTCTGGAATGATGGCCAAAGCATGAAGAGGCATAGGAATCTTTAGCACATCTGGCATGTAAATATCTTCTGATGGCATCTACAACAGTACCATGCAAACGCCTGTTCTCACTTTCAGGTGACATTGTAATTAAGAAGTGGGCAGCATTATCTCCTCTAAATTTAACTAACTTGTTTCTCTTTGCAATTGTCTGAACAAAAAGTAGAACTGAGTGGACTTGTAGGCTCTAAAGGGTTACATTGTTTTGTTTTTGAGTGCAGCTATGTAACCAAAAAAACTACATTTGAAGTTGTGCGTTCATGATCAAGAGATTGCACTACAGTATTTGTATGAGGTGAATTGAAAAATACTACTTTTGTTTATAAAAGAAAGGGAGTACTTGTGGCACCTTAAAAACTAACAAATTTATTTGAGCATACGTTTTCATCTCTAAGGTGCCACAAGTACTCCTTTTCTTTTTGTGAATACAGACTAACATGGCTGCTACTCTGAAACCTACTTTTGTTTATGATTTTTACTTGCAAATATTTGTAAGCAAAAATAATATAAAGTGAGAACTGTACACTTTGTATTCTGTGTTGTAATTGAAATTGATATATTTGAAAATGTAGAAAAACATCAAAAATATTTAATAAATTTCAGTTGATATTCTATTATTTAACAGTGCGATTAATCGTGATTAATTTTTTTATTATTATTTTAATTAATAATTCTTAACAGGAAGTTATTTTAGAAATTGTACTGGTTTGTCTGTTTGAGGCATTTTTTCATGTATGTGTTTTTTAATAATGTCTACAATCATAACTATTGCTCTGATACAAAAGTGTAGCCACTCTTTCTTTACAGTTCCGTGAAGGAAGAAAGAAGGCATTGTAATCCAGCTATGGATAGAGCAGGAGACTCAGGTTCTATATCTGGCTCTGCTGGTTACTTGCTCTGTGACCTTTTCCCTAATTTAAAATGGGTATGATAATGCTTGTCCAACATCAAGTGCTTTGAGATCTAATCAAAAGCTCTAAGAAATTGATTATTTTTTATTACAGAAATATTGGTGGCTCCAGATCAGTTCCTGATTTGTTTGGTAATTAATTCTTACATGACATTTTTTTCTCGAAGCAATATCCAGGGACTTCTGAAATAAAATATTCTCCTGATTTCTGAATAATGCTCTCTAACTTTGATCCCAGCTCTACGTTACTCCTATTGAATGTATTCGCTGAATGTATCCATGTATTAGGTGAATTGTGGCGCTTCACCTTTGGCCTGAGTATGGGGTGCTATGGAGGAGAACTATGTGATGGTGGATGGATGGCAATAATTCCTCTGAGTGAGCTGGTACACAAGGATGGTGTTCAGACCTCACTATCCTTTAGGATATTTGAGCCTGCTCCTACCTGTCTGTCTATGTCTGTGGTACTTAGTTATATGACATCTGTTACTGTAGTTTCTGGATGCCTCACAGTGTTTAATATATTTTTCCTCGTAATGCCCCAGTGCTCATCCTAGTGTAGTCACTCTGCTTGGGAGCACTCAGTGCCCCCAGGAACACATCACTGAAACACAGAGTCCTGGGCAAAGTGAGTGCCCTTGTGTGGGTTGGGCATGCAAACTTCTCTTTTCCCCTGAACACCTGAGTAAGGGCCATTTATAATCTGCCACATTTATTTTTGTGCTTTGTCATGGTGTAGTATTTAAGTACCTCGCAAACATTATTGGGTTCCACTTGTTCTGCTCTTATACTGATTTCAGTGTAGCTGCATGCACGTAACTGAATTCAGTCAAACTGTAACTTGAAAATTATAGAACACCACTATTTCAGAACTCTTCTAATAACTAACTAATAAGAAAAGACTTTGGATCTTTTCACTCTTAAAATACCATTCATTTTCATGGTAGGGCAGTTATATATTGGGTAAAGAGCATTTACATTTCCTTTTTTAGACAACACATTTAAATAGTCCTCCCAGCATCAGTTGATAAGCTGTTTTAACTAATCCAAACAGCTTTGTGTAACTGATTAAAAAAGAGTGGTGCCAATTTCCCCCACAGCTGAAGGTCATTGGAGGGATAATTAAGTTTTACTTTTCAAAAAGATTTAATGTCTAATTCTTTCCCTCCAAATTCTGTTATGAAAGCTGACTATAAAGCGATCTATTTTTAAAAAAAAATCTGGAACCTTTTTGCTGTCATAAAATTATTTGGTCATGGTTCAGTAAAACAAAAGGAAGACACTGCATTTTTAATTCTTTGTTGCCCTGATATAAGCAAATATGACATGCTGGATTGTAAAACACTGGACAGTATTCTGATGATGAGCTATATTTCCAAGGACATTCCTATAAACATATTGTTAAAATAGTTTTACTTCCTGCTGTATTCTTGAACTCAATATTCAGAGGACAGAAGATCCTGTTGTTGTGTGCGAGATGGGAATGGAGTCCAAATGGGATATCTATAGTTAAAAATTAAAACTAACTCCTGATATTTTATATAATAATTTCCTCCATCCTGCTCTTCCCCTTCCTCCTTCCAAACAAGCTCTTGAGACATTACTGTAGTTAAAAATCTGCATTGGAATGACTTAAAACCCCAACATTATATAAACTTAGCATCAGACTTCCAGTATCTAGGCATCTGAATAATATTGACTGTACTTGTTAATTATGAATTGCAGTACCTTTATAGGGCCTGCTCTCTGAAGGGCAGCAACAGTTTCAACTCCCACTGAAGTTAGTAGCAGTGGGTGGCTCTCCACACCTTGCTTAAGGTGTTGGCACCTTGGAGGATAAACACTGTGTTACAATCATTCCATTCTTTATATAAAAAAAAGAGGAGTACTTATGGCACCTTAGAGACTAACCAATTTATTTGGGCGTAAGCTTTCGTGGGCTAAAACCCACTTCATCAGATGCATCGAGTAGAAAATACAGTAGAAAGATATATATACATAGTACATGAAAAGATGGGAGTTGCCTTACCAATTCTAATGAGACAATTCAATTAAAGTGGGCTATTATCAACAGGAGGAAAAATCAGTTTTGTAGTGGTAATCAGTGTGGCCCATTTCAAACAGTTGACAAGAAGGTGTAAGTAACAGTAGGGGGAAATTAGCATGGGGAAATTAGTTTTTAGTTCTTGTAGTGATCCATCCACTCCCAGTCTTTGTTCAGGCCTAATTTGATGGTGTCCAGTTTGCAAATTAATTCCAGTTCTCCAGTTTCTCGTTGGAGTCTGTTTTTGAAGTTTTTATGTTGAAGAATTGCCACTTTTAGGTCTGTTATTGAGCGTCCAGGGAGGCTGAAGTGTTCTCCTACTGGTTTTTGAATGTTATAATTCTTGATGTCTGATTTTTGTCCATTTATTCTTTTACATAGAGACTGTCTGTTTTGGCCAGTGAATATGGCAGAGGGGCATTGCTGGCACATGATGGCATGAATCACATTGGTAGATGTGCACGTGAACAAGCCCCTGATGGCTGTTGTGCTTAGGTCCTATGATGGTATTCCTTGAATAGATATGTGGACAGAGTTGGCAACGGGGTTTGTTGCAGGGATAGGTTCCTGGGTTATTGGTTTTGTTGTGTGGTGTGCAGTTGCTGGTGAGTATTTGCTTCAGGTTGGGGGACTGTCTGTAAGCGAGGACTGGCCTGTCTCCCAAGGTCTGTGAGAGTGAGGGATCATCCTTCAGGATAGGTTGTAGATCCTTGATGATGTGCTGGAGAGGTTTTTGTTGGGAGCTGAAGGTAACAGCTGTAGTGGTGTTCTGTTACTTTCTTTGTTGGGCCTGTCCTGTAGTAGGTGACTTCTGGGTACCCTTCTAGCTCTGTCAATCTGTTTCTTCACTTCAGCAGGTGGGTATTGTAAGAACGCTTGATAGAGATCCTGTAGGTGTTTGTCTCTGTCTGAGGGATTGGAGCAAATGCAGTTGTATCTTACAGCTTGGCTGTAGACAATGGATTGTGTGATGTGGTCTGGATGAAAGCTGGAGGCATGTAGGTAAGTATAACAGTCAGTAGGTTTCCGGTATAGGGTGGTGTTTATGTGACCATCGCTTATTTGCACTGTAGTGTCCAGGAAGTAGATCTCTTGTTTGGACTGGTTTAGGCTGAAGTTGATGGTGGGATGGAAATTGTAGAAATCCTGGTGGAATTCCGCAAGGGCCTCTAGGTTCAATAGACATGTTTGTCACAATTTGACAATTTCATTCTCTTATACCTGCCACTGCACCTAGTCACCAAACTTTCACTAAGAGACAAATTTTTTAAGGTATTGTACACCTAAAGATGCAGATAGATATTTTGTGGGATTTTTAAAAACATGTAGGGGCATTAGAAAATCTCATGAGGCACCTCTTTGCATCTTTAAGCACCTTTAAAAATCTGGCTGTAAACCTCTTACTGGCCACAGCATAGAACCTAGATAGCATCTTTTGGAGGCAGTCAGTCTTCTGTTTCTCGTCAGAGGCCATATCAAAAAATACTATAAATAGGGCCCTACCAATTTCATGGCCGTGAAAAATGTATCACAGACTGTGAAATCTGTCTCCCCCATAAAATCTGGCTATTGTAGGGGGGTCATGATATTGCTTCTGCGCTGCCTTCAGAGCTGGATGGCAAGGGAGTGGTGGCTGCTGCGTGAGCACTCAGCTCTGAAGGTAGTGGCGTCGCCAGATATAGTGCAGAAGTGAGGGTGTCATGGTGGGGGGGGGGTCATCACTTTGGCTGGGAGCAGGGCTGGATTTACGGGTGGGCGATGTGGATGAATGTCCAGGATGGCATGGTCAGGAGGCACTCTGGTCACCCCCGTCAGACACAGACAGCCCAAGGCTTCTTTAGCCCGTAAGCGCTGGACCTGAAGCCAGGGAGGGGCAGGGCTGGCCGAAGGCTCCTACCATGCGCTGGGCTCCAGCTCCTAGTCCCAGCTGTGCTAGGGAGGGATGGGACTTTCTCTTCCCCTGTATGAGCCTCTCCTGGGGTCAGATCAGACCCATGTCTGCAGGAAACTCTCAGCTCCTGGCTGGTAGCCCAGCCCTGAAGGCAGCGCCATTGCCTGCAGCAGTGCAGAAATAAGGGTGACCATACTGTGACCCCCTCCCACAACCACCTTTTGGGTCAGGATCCCCATGATTACAACACAGTGAAATTTCAAATTTAAATATCTGAAATTGTGAAATTTAAGATTTTTAAAATCCTGTGACTGTGAAATGTACCAAAATGGACTGTGAATTTGGTAGGACCCTAAATAAAACAGTGTTTGGTGTTCTTTTTAGAGAAGAGGGAATCAAATTAAAACTACACCATATAAAATGTAGCTTGGTCTGCATCTGCAACTAGTCTTGCCTAGGTACACTAGTCCTGAATCTTGTGGTTATTTGTTTTTATGACATGCTTATTACACACTGTTTATTATTAATTATTATTTATCATTACAGTATTTTTATTACATTATGAAAATGGCAACACTTTTCCAAGATCTCACTTTCGTAGTATCACTTTGAATAAACCTGTTATAAGACAAGGCTCCTATGTTTCATCAAGGAGTATCAGATGTGAAACAGCATGAAGGTATTTAAGAAGCCAACTCAGAGTTCCTCCTACACAAGTATTCAGGTCTTAAGCAGTCCAGGCAAACAACACACGTTACAACAAAGCTTAAACTTGTTCTTCATAATAATTTTAAAAACAATACTAGCTGCCTACTTAATTTTAAAAACAGCAAAAAATATCCACCTTCCTTTCCATTTCTTATAAGGAGTCTTGAAGTTTAAATCTCCTCAGTGTGATAGATATGCTTGCTTTAATCTGCTTAGCTCTTGGAAGTCCAGGGGCTCTGGGCTGCTGGCCCCATGCTGCCCAGGATTCCTAGGGACATCTCTGTCTGCCATTAGGGAATTTTTTCCGAGAACACCCTGTAACATTTTGTGAACCCAAAGGGGTTCACGAACCCCAGTTTGGGAACCACTGCCCTAGGCTGAGCCACAAATGTTTATGAAGTGTGTAGACTAGCATTTAGTTAATTAATTCAAGTTAATAACTGGCAATCAATTAGTTCAATCAGTTAGTTAAGTTACTTAAAATCAATGGCAGTTAGGTGCCTAGGCACTCTTGAAAATCACACTATGTGCCAACCTATATCTTTAGGCACTCAAAGACACAGGCACATTTAAAAATCTGCCCTGAAATAGGCTTACCCTGGCCAACTGACATATGTTAAAACCTTAACAACATAAGGAGTTTAACATGTTATAAAAACCTTTCTAGTGAACACACCTTTCTAGTGAACCCAAGGTCTTAGTATAAGAAATACTAACTTATTGGCAGTTTATCATATATTAACATAGTGATAGTAGTGTTTATTAAAATCTACCATCTGGGAAGGAAATTTATCCCTGTGTTCTTTCTGGCACAGTGCTCATTCTGTAAAATATTTGTATACAAAGATATCTTTCTTTAGATAATCAGTTATTTCTGACTATTTAAAAGGACCCCTTTGTATCATTTTTTTGTTCAACTTAGAAAAAAAATCTATTTGAATATCTATAGTACTATCCCCCAGGGGGCTGTTAATTGTCTTATCTAGTTTAGTGTATGAGAAGTAAAAAGAAAAGGAGTACTTGTGGCACCTTAGAGACTAACAAATTTATTAGAGCATAAGCTTTCGTGAGCTACAGCTCACTTCATCGGATGCCGAATACAGACTAACACGGCTGCTACTCTGAAACCTGTGTATGAGAAGTGTAATACATTTATTGAAGCCCCAGATCAGAGTTCATTTCCTGTTGGTGATATGGAACCCAGTGTGCAACCCCACCCTGAATTCCTACATGCTGTTCTTTCCAGACATCCTGTTATCATTCAAAAAATTCCGTGGGGTCGCTGCAGAATAAAGGACTGATTCTTAGGCCTGGCTAAAAAAGTTATACCGGTATATCTAGTCTGGTTGGAGATGTGATTTTTTAATTGATATAGTTATACCAGTATAACCCCTGGTGTGAAGGCAGTTACACTATACTATAGTAAAGGTGCCTTTTGCTGTCTGAACCAGAATAAAGCTATATTGATACCAGTACTTTTATACTGGTATATCCATGCATGGGGAGGTGGGATTTAACTGTACTAGTTTAGTTAAAGTAGCAAAACTTTATAGTGTAGACATGACTGAACTCACCTTAGTAGTCCTTGCTGATATAAGGTAAACCACAACCTGGAACAAAGTTTGGACAGTGTCCAGACTAGCCTTTGCAAAGTTGCTTACTACCTTGAGTTAATTGCTAATCAACTGGTAAAAACTTCTAAAGACAATCATCCTTCCAAGAGCTTGTCTATGCAGAGAAGTTGTACTGCTTTATCTCTACTGGTATAGTTAAAACAGTGTTGCCAACTCTTGTGATTTAATTTCTCGGTATCTGGTATTTTTCTTAAAGCCTCCACTCCTGGAATCAAGAGATTGCATGAGAATCTCCGTTTTCATTTTTTTTAACAGTAAGTTTCTAGCTCTCATGTTTGTGGAGAAGAGCTTGAAAATGCCAAGCAAATGTACCCAATGGCTCAGAACCAGAAATCAAATAAAAAAATCCAAAAGTTATTTTAAAAAAATCTCATGATTATGGGGTGTTTGGCTTATGATTTTTGAACACTTGTGGTTGGCAAACTGTTAAAGCGGCACAGTCCTCCTAGAGGGGTTGCAGTTACATCAATATAAATATGCTTATACGAAAATAGCTTATTCCCATACGGGAACGGGAATAAGCTACACCGGCATAACGACAGGTTTCAGAGTAGCAGCTGTGTTAGTCTGTATCCGCAAAAAGAACAGGAGTACTTGTGGCACCTTAGTTTATTTGTTAGTCTCTAAGGTGCCACAAGTCCTCCTTTTCTTTTTACCAGCATAACTGTGTTTCCATTAGGATTGTACTGGTATAACTATGTCAGTACAACATTGCCTCTGACCAACATAGTTATATCGGTAAAAAGTGTGTGGATTAGACCTAAAACCACAAAAGGCAAAAAGAAAGAGTGACCTGTCAATTTGAGGAAACTTTTTTTAGCTGTTTTTCACTCATCATCATAAGAGATAGTTAATTATGACAGAGGGGCTATAACTCTTTGCTCATGACAAGAGGGGAAAAAATGCTCAAGAGGTTTATCAAGAGACCTGTCCGAAATTGGGTGTAGCCAGCCACGGTGGTCAAAGAAAGGCAGTGTCTGAGCTAGTTCATTAAGCTGTAGAAGGGCAGCCATTAATCTTCATTAAGTGTTTTTTCTTCCTCAGAGGACCATCTCCCGAGAGGTGGAGACTGAAACTATCTACCAAACCCTACTCTGTCTTTTAGTCTCTAGAACAGTGTTTGGGAAAACTGGGTATGTGAGTAAGTGTGTCTGTGGGGAACAAAAGAGCGGTTATTGTCTCTGGGCAGCAAGCAATACTGACAGGCTGACCAGAATTGTCAGAGAGGATATTGGTTTTAAGGGATACAAGCTTATTTGCTTTCCTTTTTTATCAGTAGCTAAGCTGAAAATGTTTTAGAGAAGTGTAAATCTAGTATGTTAAGCAAAAGTTTTTTGTTTTGTTTTTCAATTTTCTCTATTTTAATAAATCTTGTTTTTATTAAGATTACTGCTGTGTGGGTAATTTCACATAGATGTCCTCAAAGGAGAGAGAGAAACCCATAGGGCTAGATGCACAAGGGGGGATTTAGGTATCTATGCCCAACATTTTCTTGCCTCTGGCATTTGCAAAACCACCACTGATCTGCTGCCTATAGTCTTGAAGGTGTCTAAAATCCTTAATTTTCTATTGTTAAAGTCCCTGAGGCTCCTAAATTTTGGCTGGGCATGTACACAGCTGCCTAAGCCCTGACACTCTAAGCCTAACTCATGCCTAAGCGCCAGTGGGCCTCACAAACTAGGCCTTCCCCCACTTAGCTTGCCTTGAGGGCCCAATTTGGTAGGCATTGCTCAACAGATGCCTAAACCCACACAAAAATGCTGGCAGAGGATGTGGACTCCTTTTACCAATAATGCAGAGGTTAGAGCACTCTCTAAGGATGTGGGAGGCATATGTTCAAATCCCTGATCCACAGCTAGCAGAACAGGAACTTGAATCCAGGTCTACCACCTCCCAGTTGAGTGCCCTAGCCACTGGGATATAAAATCATTCTCTCTCTCTCTCTCTCTGGCAGGTACTTAGGCACCTGACTCCCTTTGAGGGGTGGGGCTTAAGACACACCTCCCTCCTCAGCATTTCCTGAGGATAGTTTAGGTGGCTCCTGGCTCAGTATGCTGGTTTTTGTGAATCCCTTTTTTAGTCTCCTAATTCTCCTTATGCATTGTATGGGGAGCCTGGTGCCTAATAAGAGGTTGTGCAATTCTTCTGGGCCTAAAAGATAGGTGCTTCAATGTGCAGTCACCCCCTGTCCATAATTTCTAAAGAGAGGAGCTTGAAAGATAACGAGTTTCTGGACCCTACATCTTCCCAATCAATCTCAGTTGAAGGGCAGGGACAAAGGTGTTGTCTCTCAGCAGCTCATACTACTTCAGTGGGAGAAAATGAAAAACCAAAGAAGAGATGAGACTCATCAGTGGTGTTGCCACAAGGACTATGAAACGATGGACGGAAGGGAAACAAAGAGGATCAGAGATATGATCTGACATATTTATGATATAACTGAAAAAATAGAATTATTCAGTCTGGGAAGGAAAAGGACAGGAGATGTCTGCATTGAGATATTCAAAAATACAGAGGAATGATAAAAATGATTGAGTCTCCCTCCACTCCCACTTCATTAAACAAGAACAAGGAGTCACTTGATAGAATGAATGGCCTGTAACTTTAGAACAGATACATATATTTCTTCAACCAGCATGCACTCAGCCGCTGGAGGTCATGCAGTCAAATACGATGGCTGGATATTTTTAAAGTGCTCAATAATTTAAATGACCTAGAAATCCACCTATGCATGCTAAAAGAAGGGTAATCAAATCTCATTATTTAGAAAATAAGCTGGTTTATATCACCTGCAGACATCTGGAAGGAATCCTGAGCACACTCACATCTCCTGCAAAGTTTTGTGCAATTAGTGAAGTTCATTATTGGGAAGGTGTTTGTGTGATGTCTTCTCCTTCTGCAGCATCAGATACTAGCTACTGCCAGGGGTAGGGATGCTGGATTTTGTGTTCCATTATGTCAAATCTACTGCTTCTGCATTATGTTGACCTTCAGCTTTTCAAGTCTTTTGGTGGTGATACTGGCAGTGTCCTGGAAGAAGAGAACTCATGGTTTCCCTTGTGTAGATGAGTTCTAGATGGTGCCTTAGTTTAACTGGACTTGCCTTGATAGACAGTTTCTTCTGAAATATGTAAGGAAGTGTATTTTATTTCTATATCTGGAGCTGGCTTTCAAAGCTTTTTATTTCAGTTAGATCTTTAATTTCAGGTATGATAGGTGAAATATTTACACAAGCAATTGCATTACACATAACTAAGGCTACGATTTGGTCATGGAGGTTGCGAAAGTCAGGGAATCCGTGACTTCCGCAGACCTCTGTGACTTCAGCCCACTATGGCTAGGAGCTGCACAGTACCCCCACCTCCCGTGGTGGCCGGGAGCTGCGGGGGACCCCTGTTGCCCGGAGTGGTGTGGGTCCCAAGCAGCTCCCCAGCTGCCTCCGGTGGGAGGAATCCCCCGTAGCTCACCAGTTCTCACGGGAGTTGGGGATGCCCCACAGTTCCCCAGCAACCACAGGCAGGGATCCGTCCCAGCCACAGCAGGGCAGAGTGCTCGATCCTCCTCCCTCCTCATTTTGTCATGGACATTTTTAGTAAAAGTCAGGGATAGGTCACAACTTCCGTGAATTTTTGTTAATTGTTTGTGACTTCTCCATGACTTTTACTAAAAATGTCCATGACAAAATTGTAGCCATACACATAACCCCATCATATATAAGTAAGAAGAATTTAGATATTTTTAACTATAACTTTCTTCGTCGTCAAGTAGTGTCCCTATGGGTACTTCACTTCAAGTGTGCGTGCATCCCACGCGCCTTTCATTAGAGATTTTTATGATCCGTGTCCCTTTGGCCGACGCATGCGCTACTGATATCCTCGTGCCCCGCACCAAGGCTATATCAGGTTGTGCGTGAACCACTCTCAGCTCCTTCTCAGTTACCTTTGCCTGAGACACAGCTTAGTGTGTCTGCATTGTACTAAAATAAACTAAGCTAGACTGCAGTCAGCCAGTAGCAGAAGTTCCTCAGCTCCAAGAGTGTTTTCAAACGTTCTATTGGAAGTGGCTGCCTACTTGCATGTCAGGCGATCATGGTATTCCCATACCTCGATGATGGGCTGTTCAGGGATCAGTCATAGCAAGAGGTGTTGACTGCCACACAAATAGCACCTTTTCTGTTCTTGGACTTGGGTCTTGAGTTGAACATGGGAAAATCCGCAAGGACTCCTGTACAGAACATACAACTTATTGGAGCATCCCTGGATTCCTTGGCATCCAGGGCCTTCCTTTCCATGGACAGGTTCATGACACTATCAAACCTTGTCAAAACTGTTCAAGGGCATATGGACAGCCCAAAAAACCAACTTCCATATCAACCTGTTGTAGCTCATAGCAGTCAGAAATGTCTGCCTTCATTTTCTGCCTCTCATGAGATTCAGGTCTATCAGAGTCATAACAAACAATGGGTATGGCTACACTGCAGTTAAAAAACTGTGACTTGCCTGTACCAGCTCATGCAGGCTTGTGGGGCTCAGGTGAAGGGGCTGTTTAATTGTTGTGTAGATGTTCAGGTTGGAGCCTGGGCTCTAGGAGCCTGCGAGGTGAGAGGGTCCCAGAGCTCGAGCTGCAGCATGAGCCCGAACTTCTACATCACAATTAAATGACCTCTTAGCCCAAGTGCCAGGAGCTTGAGTCGGCTGGCACTGGCCAGCTGCAGTTGTTTAAATGCAGTGTAGACATACCCTATGTGGTCTGAATGTTTTATATAAATTGGCAAGGAGGAGTGAAATCCCCTTCCCTCTGTGCTGAAGCAATGTTCTGGAACTGGTGCATAAAAAATTACATAAGAATTTCAGCAGTGTTATCTCCCAGGCAGGCAAAATGTCACAGCTGATGCTCTCAAGAGATGTCTTTCCCTGGACTACTAATGAGATTTGGACTTCCAGATTCTTGTGGGCATATTTCAAACTAGGGGATTCTCATAAATCGTCCTTGCTGCCACAGCTACAAATGAAAAATGCCATCTGTTCTATTCAAGGAGGGGTTTAGGTCATAATTCCTTGGGGGGTGCCCTTCTCCCTTGGGCAAAGAAGCTGTTTTACACATTTCCCCTGGTACCTCTGATCCTCACAGGGGTGAACAAAATCAGACATGGTAAGGCCAGAGTTATCTTAATAGCACCATTGTGGTCAAAGCAGGCATGGTTTCCTTACTTGTTTCACTTCACTCTTTGTCCAGCAATCAACTGCTGCATCCCAATCTGAGAATTCTCTGCCTCAAGGTGTGGCTCCTTCATGATTCACGGGATTAGAGTCTGCTTGTTCTGCAGAGGCATAACAGATATTACTAAACAGTAGGCAAAATTCTACCTCAAAAGTGGAGAAGATTTAGTCACTGATGCAAACTCTAGAAAGTTGTTTCTGAATGTGCCTCGCTTCAGCTTGTTCTGGATTACATGCTACAACTAAAGAAAACAGGACTGTCAGTTAGTTCTTTTAAGGTGCATTTGGTTGCCTTAATAGCTTTCCATACTAAAATTGAGGGATTCTTGAGGTTTGCTCTCCCTATAACTATAAATTATGAGTGTTTTCATGAAAGTTCTGAGAAATCTTTTTGCACAGTTAAAGTCCCCACATTGTTGGGAACCTTAATTTAGTTATTAAAAGTCTCATGAAACCTCCTTTAGAACTGATGGTGACCTGCTCTTTACTGAATTTGGAAAACAGCATTTTTAGTGACTATTACATCGTCCCACAGAGTCAAAGAAATTGGGGCCTTAGTTGCAGACCCTCCTTTCTACAAGGACAAGGTTTCCTTACAGCCAGACCCAAAGTTCCTTCCTAAACTTCCTTCTGAGTTTCATTTGACTCACATATTTACCTATCATTTTTCTTTCCCAAACCACATAATTGTAGTCTGGTGACTGCTTTCCCTACTCTAGATGTTAGGAGGGAGTTAGCCTTCTCCCTAGATAGGACTAATTTTGGAAATCTCCTAGACCAGTAGTTCTTAACCTTTTGGGGCTCAGGATCCATTTGTAACTGTTTATGGCCTGTTGCGACCCAGTAAATAGTCTGGGCATGGAGGCCTGGGAGTGGTTTTGGTCAGATCCTGCCCCCCGGGGTGGTTGGGTCCTGCCAGGAACTCACCCCACAGTAGCGGCTCCTGCAACTCCTGTGCTATGGGGCTGGCTGGGCGTGGCTTTCAGCGTTGCAACCTCCGTGGTTACAGCACTGCTCAGGTTTGGCCTTGCCTCCTGACTGGACCAAATGTGTGTGAGTGAAGTTGTGACCTGGCTCATGGGGTTGCAGTGCCATTCACTCAGGTTTGGCCTACCCGGACTCCTGTCATCATGACGACTGGGCCAAACCTGACGGCTTGGACCCCAGAGGTTACAGTGCCTGGAGCAGGGAGGCAAGCCCAGTCAGGCCTGTGGGACAGGAGCCACAGGAGCTGCTACTCAACCCTTTGAAACATTCAAGTGTGACCCAATTTTGCGTCCTGACTGACAGGTTGAGAAACCCTGTCCTAGACTATTCATTTCATTTGCAGACTAATCTAAAGGTTCTGCTATTTCTACCCAAAGATTATCAAAATGGATTCCTGGATGTGTTATTGCTTGACGGTGCTGCCCGCTTTCCACCCACCTGAGGGTCAGCTCACTCTACAAGGTCACAGTCTATATTTATAGCTCTAATTAAGAATGTCCCATATCTGAAATCTACAGAGCTGCTACATGGTTCTTGGTACATACCTTCTCCAGACACTACGCGCTAGTCAATGCCTCTAGATCAGTGGTTCTCAAACTTTTGTACTGGTGACCCCTTTAATATAGCAAGTCTCTGGTGCGACCCCCCAATAAACTAAAAAAACTTTTTTATATATTTAACACCATTATAAATGCTGGAAGCAAAGCAGGTGGAGGCTGACAGCTCGCAACCCCCCATGTAATAACCTCGTGACCCCCTGAAGGGGTCCCGACCCCAAGTTTGAGAACCCCTACGGGGATATTGCTTGGGAGTCACTTCAACTGGAGCACCCATAAGGACACTACTCGAAGAAGAAAGAGAAGTTACTCACCCTGTGCATTAACTATAGTTCTTAGAGATATGCTTCATTACCCACCCTCCTTCCCTTCTGTTTTGGAGTTTCCTTCGGAGACTTGGTGGTGCAGAAGGAACTGAGGGCAGTTTGCCTGTGCAAACTGATACAGCCTTGGTGCAGGGCACAGGCCGAATAAGCACTGCTAATGAAAATCTCTGATCGAAGGTGCAGGGGGCACACTCACACCTGAAGAGGAGCAGCCATAGGGGGGCACATCTCAAAGAACTACAGTTACTGCACAGAGTGAACTAATCTCTATTTGAGCCTAAAGATCAAAAAACTCTCTTGATTTATTAGGGAAGAGTAACAGGTTTTGGCAGGTAGAGTAACTTATTTTTGTTCAATAAATTACAGGACAGGACAAAGAAGGCTTCCAAGGCTGTGGGTTTGATTTATGATATGAGATTAATTCTAGAGGATTTAAATTACATTCCTCTCACCCTCTCCAGTGAGGAGTCCTTGAATGGGGTAGACTGGAGCATTGTATATCAACAGAGCAGCTCCTTGTGGACTGCGCACTCAGTCATATAATATAGTTACAGATCTAGTTTCTTTTGGCAGGAAGGTTGTACAAGCTGTGAACTCCGCATTTTTTTCTTGTTTACTTTTCCTTCCATTTTCCACGGTTTGTATGTGTTCCATAAAATACAAGGCCAGATTGATGCAACTCTTATGAATAAAAGGGGATGTTACTTTTAAATTGTTAAATGTATGGCATCAGTTTTAAGGGTTTTCTTGTATTGCCATTCTTAAACTGTCTTGGAGTTAGTCTCAGGGGATGCTTTATATAAATCACACTTGAGTCACCAAATAGATTTCATGAGCTGTCTCCAGAGGAAGTTGAGAAGGTGAAATTACAGTTCCAGTAGTGATGCAAATAGCTAGTATGAAGCCTACAAAGTGCACAAATTAATGGGTAGAAGAATTATCCGTTAATTATAAACATAGCCACTATTGGCCTCAGGTAGAATTTTCAGATGTGCCTATAAATTACTTTAAGAGATTAAGTTTCATTGACTTTCAATGAGACTTAGGTCACTAACTCAGTTAGGGGGCTTTGAAAATTTTACCCCTTACCTCTTGACCAAATAGAAGCTACCAATAAAGTACAATGAAAATGCTTCATAATTTAGATTTGTGCAGTTTCATTTTTGCTGTTGGCCAAGAAAGGAGATTGGTGGTGTTCTTTAGATTTAATTAAAATTAATTTCAGACACAATCAAGAAAATATAGTTTAAAAATATGCAGCATTCAAGTTGAGACCATTCACAGGTTATCCCTAATTCAGCCATTTTACATATACTTTGAATAGTTAGATCTATTAGATATAATCCTTTATACTGCAGAGTGAATTAACCTTGCCATATGTAACCTAACTTGGAATTTTCTCACTCATGTGTGGGTAAATTCTTGACTGCAGTTGTACATTACAAGATTTTTGTGTTTAAATTTCCATGTATGCTTTTAATTGAAAAATATACATGATATTGCTTCTGTATAAAAGTATGTTAAAATTATTTCCATATCATTCAGCAAATAGTGCCCGTGCATTTTCTTGACTTCCAACATTTTAAACAGGGTTTGGCTGAGAACAGGCATGAGAACTTCCAGCCCTAAAGTATTGAAGTATTTAGGGCTTTGGAAAGTTACAAGTCACTGAAACTAGGACTATGTGAGCCATAATTATGGCCCTGATCCTGCACCACTGAAGTAAAATATAGTTCTGCTATTTATTTCAATGGCAGCAGAATGAGGGTCTAACTGAATATATTTCTACTAAATTTAAATAAAAATTAGAAAAACTTGAATATGTAAAACTGTTCAAGTGCACAAAGATAAAGAATGGGATTAACCTTAACCTTGATTTTGCAGTATGCATAGACTTTACTCTAGGTGCAGGGCTCCACCTGCAATGGAGTTTTTAATTTGTAAGAAATCCATTCTGACAGAAATTAAACCAGGTTTCTCTACATCAGGATGGCTATTTAGTGAGCTAAAAAAAAAACCAACCATGCCCTTACAGTCAGTAGTGGTAGTGTATGTGTATATTTATATATACAATTATACGTAAACTTACATGGTGGTAAAGTCTGCATGGTTCCTGGCCCCCTACTCATCCTTCTTCCTTTTTAGGTCCCCACAGCTCAGAGTTCCCATGGAGCTCCTAAACCTTGGCTCTGGCTTCTTTTACAAAACTGTTGAGCTCCTAACCTCAATAGGGTTTCTGCTACAATCTCAGCCTTCAGATAGGGATTTCAAAGGCAGCGTCCATCTCAGCCTCAGATACATCACTGCTACTGCATTAGAACAAAATATAATATTAATTTTAGCAACATTGTACAGTTAGAAATAGGTATATTGAGTTTTTAGGGGATGATGTTTATAAAACCCTCCACTGTCATGCTCTCAGGAAATAATATCAGCCTATCTCTGAGTGCTATTACTTGTTGTTTAGTAACTTAGCATACCGTTTTTGTAACACATCACTTTAGAAGAAGATGGGCTTATTCCGGTAGTTACACCATTCCATTATTTAAAAACAAGCAATTGTGCCCCAATTAAAAAAAAAATCCAACAAACATACACCTTGTGAGAGACACTAGTCAGAACATTTTAGAGATAGACAGGAAGAGAAGGCAAAGCTGTCTTTTTAAAGGAAATTTGTATATTGCATAATTTCCTGTCTCTAGCTATACGGAAATGTTGCTACACAAACAATTAAATGGAAAGATTAGAAAATCACACTTACACTGTGTGCCTCCTACTATGCTCTTGCCTTTGAAAACCAGATTTTCAGCCTTCCCAGCATCCTCTGAAGCAAATCACTGCTTCCTACTCTGAACTGGCTGGCTAACGTCTGTCAGCCACATTTTTTTCCTGGCATCTTTTAGTATTAGGGCATAATTCTACCTTCTGTTGTTGTTATTATTATTTGATTATAGGTGGAGCTGGTAGCACCACATATTATTAAAATTGGCTAATGTTTTTCCTCTTTTCAGTTGTGTAACTCCCCTCCACCCCCTTCCTCCTTGGGTTACTCAGGAGCCAGCAGCACTCACCAGTGTGCTTGAACGCCTGATGTTGTTGACAGTAAAGGAGATCCTGAGTATCCCAGTGGTGATGTTGGATAGGTGCGAATCCTCTCTCCACTTCTCTGCTGCAGTCCTTTTACTTGTACAGTAAAGGGATTAAAATTGGCAGTGCCTCCACCTGGCTGGGCCCTGTACACACTCACTGGTATGCCTTTGGGAGCCTCCAGGAATAAATCTGAGGTAATCTGTGCAATGGGTCTAACTCAAAAACACCAATTATAAACAATATACACTTAGATTAGAGTTAACACGCCTCTACTTAACAATTTAAGGAAACGTAGTGTAACAGACTGAGATTGAATGTCACTACTAATTTAGGTCAGTAAGGGGCAGTTCGATAAATTATATAACCATAGAACTGGAAGGGACCTCGACAGGTCATCTAGTCCAGTCCCCTACACTTGTGGCAGGGCTAAGTATTATCTAGACCAGTACTTCTCAAGCTATCTGATGTGGGGGGGACTGGCAATTTTTTTTCCCAATGTGCGCACAGACCGGCAGCCAATGGCTCACGGACCAGCACCGGTCCGCGGACCACCACTTTGAGTAGCACTAATCTAGACCATCCCTGGCAGGTATTTGTCTAAGCTGCTCTTAAAAATCTCCAATGATGGAGATTCCACAACCTCTCTAGGCAATTTATTCCAGTGCTTAACCACTCTGACAGTTAGGAAGATTTTCCTAATGACCAACCAAAACTGCCCTTGCTACAATTTAAGCCCATTGCTGCTTGTCCTCAGAGGGTAATGAGAACAATTTTTCTCCCTCCTCCTTGTAATAACCTTTTATGTACTTGAAAACTGTTATCATGTCCCCTCTCAGTCTTCTCTTCTTCAGACTAAATAAGCTTTTATTTTTTTCAATATTTTTTTCAATCTTCCCTCATAGATCATGTTTTCTAGACCTTTTAATCATTTTTGTTGCTCTTCCCTGGACTTTCTCCAATTTGTCCACATCTTTCCTGAAATGTGGCACCCAGAACTAGACACAGTACTCCAATTGAAGCCCAAATCAATTAACAAATACAGTTTACTGTAGTAAATGAAATTTATGTAACTTGCATTTACACTGTTACCATTTATCCCACTCCTGAGTGTGCACTGCTCTGGATTTCAGAGTTCTAAACGCTTGCATGGGCATGCTTGAAGATCTTGAAGCCGGGGACAGCATTCCAGCCAAGGTAACAAAGGGCAGAACATTTCTAATTTGGGATCATTCCAAGCTGCACGCCCGCTCTGAAGATTAGAGTTGTTTAACCAGATGTCAGCAGCTCTGGATTCTGGTTAGATGACACGACTACTCCACTTCTTTGCAGACTTACACAACCCTTTGTTAGTCTCTAAGGTGCCACAAGTACTCCTTTTGTTTTTACAACCCTTTGAAGTCTCTTTGCTGACTCCCTTCCTTTTGCAAGCACTTTCCCAAACAGCAAAGGCAGTGGTTACTCTCACCGCCTGCGCTGCGGGCCTTCCTCAGTCAGTTCTGAGCAGACCAGCTGCCCTGACCCCAGTGAAGCCCACCAAAGCCTCTGAGGCTCCCTGCTTAATCCAAGCCCCAGCAGGCTCTCAGTAGCAGCTTTTGGCTTCCTAGTAGCAGCTCTTGGTATGGGCAGAGCACCACAAAAACAGACTCAGCTCCTCTCCCTGAACTCTCCAGGAAAGGAAGTTTTTCTTTCTGTTCCCCAAAGCATCATGGGAGTTATAGTCTCGAAGACTGGATTGGAGCACTCAGGATCTTCCCAATTGGAACACTCCCAATTAAGTTCAGAGACCCCTCTAGTAAAGGGTGCTTACAGTTACTTATACTTTGCCAAATTTTAACCATTCAGGCTGAGGGTGCCGGGGCACGTGTGTGTGTGAGATTTGTTAATCAGGCTTTACTGTATTAAATACGCGAAAAGTACAAAGTTCAGAATGCAGTGATGTACAGGCCTCTAATATTAAATGTATAAGTGGAATACAAAACAGGAAGCATACAAAACTGAAAAAAATATCTAAGAGGAAAGAAAATGCACCTTTAACTGCCAAAGCATTTTTTGTCCTCTTGGATGAGGGGAAAGCAGTGGACATGTTATTCCTTGACTTTTAGCAAAGCTTTTGATATGGTCTCCCACAGTATTCTTTCCAGCAAGTTAAAGAAGTATGGGCTGGATGAATGGACTGAAAGGTGGATAGAAAGCTGGCTAGATCATCGGGCTCAATGGGTAGTGATCAATGGCTCCATGTCTAGTTGGCAGCCAGTATCAAGTGGCGTGCCCCAAGGGTCAGTCCTGCTGCTGGTTTTGTTCAATATGTTCATTAATGATCTGGAAGGTGGTGTGGATTGCACCCTCAGCAAGTTTGCAGATGACACTAAACTGGGAGGAGCAGTAGATACGCTGGAGGGTAGGGATAAGATACAGAGGGACCTAGACAAATTAGAGGATTGGAACAAAAGAAATCTGATGAGGTTCAACAGGGACAAGTACAGAGTCCTGCACTTAGAAAGACTAGGGACTGAGTGGCTAGGCAGCAGTTCTGCAGAAAAGGACCTAGGGGTTACAGTGGACGAGAAGCTGGATATGAGTCAACAGTGTGACCTTGTTGCCAAGAAGGATAACGGCATTTTGGGCTGTATAAGTAGGAGCATTGCCAGCAGATGGAGGGACGTGATCATTCCCCTCTATTCGACATTGGTGAGGCCTCATCTGGAGTACTGTGTCCAGTTTTGAGCCCCACACTACAAGAAGGATGTGAAAAAATTGGAAAGAGTCCAGCAGAAGGCAACAAAAATGATTAGGGGGCTGGAACACATGAATTATGAGGAGAGGATGAGGGAACTGGGATTATTTAGTCTGCAGAAGGGAAGAATGAGGGGGGATTTGATAGCTGCTTTCAACTACCTGAAAGGAGGGTTCCAAAGAAGATGGATCTAGACTGTTCT
Source organism: Dermochelys coriacea (assembly GCF_009764565.3). Lineage (NCBI taxonomy): Eukaryota > Metazoa > Chordata > Testudines > Dermochelyidae > Dermochelys > Dermochelys coriacea. The sequence goes on along the minus strand of NC_050069.1, from coordinate 249,572,187 downwards.
CAGTGGTAGCAGATGACAGAACAAGGAGTAATGGTCTCAAGTTGCAGTGTGGGAGGTTTAGGTTGGATAATAGGAAAAACTTTTTCACTGTGAGGGTGGTGAAGCACTGGAATGGGTTACCTAGGGAGGTGGTGGAATCTCCTTCCTTAGAGGTTTTTAAGGTCAGGCTTGACAAAGCCCTGGCTGGGATGATTTAGTTGGGGATTGGTCCTGCTTTGAGCAGGGGGTTGGACTAGATGATCTCCTGAGGTCCCTTCCAACCCTGATATTCTATGATTTTATGAGTTCAGTATCTGTACTTTTTCCTGCAGCAGATGACATCACTAAAACTTGAGGGCCCAATCCTACTTCCATGGAAGCAAAATTAGTGAAATTCCCAAATTTTCACACAGACTCTTCAGATCCCCAATTTCAGAGCAAGATTGAGTCATATTATAGGGCATGAGCGTGTTGATGCAATGGGATGTTAGCATCAAATGCTGTGAGCTGTGAGACCCTTAACTATCATTGAAATGATTAAACTTTCTTTTTAAAGGACAAGGAAACTTTTCCATTCACATTGTATCTGTTTCAGATCATGCTCAAGAAATCAGAAAAAAGAGTTAAGTCTTATATTAACTGAAGCACTGAAGTGACAACTATGGAAGCACAAATAGAAAACAAGTAAAAATGAAATATGAGTTGGGTACATTAAATCATTTTTAAATGAATCCCAATGTATAATAAATAAAAAGGGGACTTATACTTGGTAAAGGAACACCAGAAAGTAGATAAAATTAAATGTGAAATCTTCTTAAATTTATGCTTAATTTTGTTGAATAATGGAATTGACTTAGCTATGTGGAAAAATAAAAATAATGAGGATAAAAGAGTGGTGAAATTAAAAAGCAAGTTGTAAGGGAGATTTGGAGAAATAAAGGCCAGCTTTCCAGAATCACAGTCTATTTCATCAGGTTATAGACTAGCAAATCAGAACTACAAGTGAGATGGTAAAGTAAGAAGTTTTTATACAGATCCAGGAATGAACATCTGTTGCCTGGCCACATGTTGGGGATGCATATTCAGCGAATAGCAAATTAAACCCTCCCTTTCCCCACTTCTTCTGCTGACCATCCTATGAAAGTGGAGAGGAACATGTAATGCTAGACTCCTGGACTGAAGTTTTTCAGATACAGCTTCTAAGGCTGAGTGAAATAGACTAGTATCTTCACACTCAACATCATGCACTGGAACTAAGTAGTTCAATGTAGGATCTCCAGTGATGCAGGTTGTTGCAGGCATCATCACCCTGAACCAGAAGGATAAGAGAGTAGATGCAGAAAAGAAAGACACTGATTGAATAAGGGTGGAAAGACAACTTTAACCCTAGCATTTTTCCCCAAAATAAGTTCCCTGACAAATATTATATGGGTGATCAAAATTTAGCATCAACCACTGAAGTAGTTACCAGATTTTCTGAGAACACCCAGGAAGCTCCATAAAATGCCAGCTTTCAAACCAATGCATTGAGGGCACTGGGTTTTTTTCTCTCTAAACAGAAATGTGTCAGCCAACATGGCCTTGCATTCGGCAGAATCACGGCAATCTTTCTAGAAAATATCATAGAGGTTGGGCTACAAGCCTGACTTCTGCCAAGACTTTTGCTGCTCCAGAGAAGCCCAAATGAGAGTGCTGCAAGAGATCAAACTAAATTGATTCCATCTGGGAGTTTTCAAGCCCACTCTACCTAGCAACAGATGGGCGAGTCTCTCTACCACTTCATGAATTATATTCCAGCAATATGCTCTTGAAGTTGAATTTCCTTGGATTATGTAGTGACGATCTCTGTGAAGTCCAAGTAGCATGCTGTGAGTTCCTTGTGAAGGACATTTTCAGAAGTTTGTATTAGGCTAACCTAATTAGTAGGTTTATCCAGGCTTTAAGTTCTGTGTGCGGTCACAGAAATGGCACACTGTTCAGTCAGACCCTGTGCTTTCTTAGAAGCCTGCAGTGTGGGAAATCAGATATGCAGGGTGAGACTAGTTGAGTCTCTGTGTCAGAGCTGTACCCCTATTCAGCCATGTACAGATCTGAGGGAGGAAGAAAAAAAAAAGATACAGGCTGGCAGAGGAGAGTTCTCAAATATCTGAAAATTGAATCCCATTGCTAAGGCAAAATTACCATATATATCTTCCCTCTATGCCTGCAAGTGGGTAAAGTCTGTGAGTCTAGGAATGGAATGCAGTTTGCTGAATGGCCAGATAGATACCTTTAACACCTTGCAGCCCTGGATAATGATATCAGGAAGTGTTCTTGGGTTTTGCAGTAAACTTCCTCCTTCCCTATAGGACCTCTCTCTACACTGTTATCTGACATGTGACAGTAGTGCTAGAAGGAGCAACTCTGAGTAGCACCTGCCAATGGGAAGGCAGAGTGTGATGTTGCAGGAGAGTGAAAGTGACTTAACCCTCCAGAGCCCTATAGCTTCCCTTTGTGTCCCTCTTTCCCTCAGATCTCTAGTATAGAAGGGAGATATGTATGAGATTAGAGTAGTGAGGACTGGATGTGTAAGAAGATGTGATAGGCTTGGGACAGAGGAAGTGAAATGGGTGGGTAATAACCAAAAAAAAATGTGGAATTCTGCCCTCCTGCCACCAAATCTGCAAGAGTTTTTGGAGAATTCCCCTGCATTTAAAAACAAATAAATGCCATTGCTTAGCTACAAGAGAAAGTTGAGAAACCTCACACAAAGCTGATGCAGTTTTTTTCCTCTTCAACTCTTCAGTTTATGGTCACGTGTAAGGAAACTGCATAGTCACGGAAGTTCACGGATTCCTTGATTTCTGCGGTCAGGGCTGTGGCCCCCCCTGCCCCCCTCCTCACACACACCCATGGCTATGGCAGTGAAGCTCCAGCTGTCATTCCTCCGCCAACCCTACTCCCAGTTATTTTTAGTAAAAGTCATGGGCTTCTGTGAATTTTTGTTTATTGCCCGCAACCTCTCCATGACTTTTACTAAAAATAACCGTGACAAAATCTTAACGTTAGTTACATGTCTGCAAATTTCACCTCAGAGAAGCTGTGACGCAGCACCAGAGGACACTACCAAAACCAAACTCTGTGAAAGTAGCAACCACACAAATTGAACAGTACATTTACTGCACCAGGACAAAAATCCATGCCAGAAAAATAAACCCAGTCCTCAACCTCCCCCACAACATCCAGCTACTCCTAGAGTGTCTGGAAGGCAAATTGACACAATGCTTCCCAATTCTTCTCAAATTGACACAATGCTTCCTGCCTGTCTTCTCTTGACAAGTTTTGGGGTGAGGAATTCCATGGCACAAGCAAGGACTGAGACAGAGTTTGCTGGAGGTAGATTGCTACCCTGGTTTGACAAGAGGTTGCTATCATAGAAGTGGTGGAGAGCTCAGTGTAACAATGTGTGTGCATCATCTGAAAGCCATTTTCTTCTATAAATGTTTATTTTTCCAAGTTACCATTTGCCTTTTGATACAGTTTCTCTTGATAAGTTTATCTTTCTTCTTTTTAAACTTTATTTTTTCACCTATCATTTACAAACTCTCACAATTAAGATAAAAAAAGAGAAGTTTCATAATGATATTCAGTTGTTACCTATCAATGATTTTCTTGGTAGTGAATGCTATTAACATTGCAAATCAGTTTTCATCATAATTTCTGTTTTCACATGGTCATACCTTTCCTCTTTGGGCATGAATCATTCTGTGTTTGTCCTCGTTCAGATGTGAATTTTGGTGGGGAATGTTTGAGGAAAATCTTTTCAAATGATTTTGAATAGGAAACATGAATAAAATAAGTTACCTATTTTTTATGGGACAGTATTCTGTCAAAATAGCTGAAATTTGAAACTTGGTCCTCATTCAGGAACGGTGCTAGGGTTTTTTTTGTTTGTGGGGAGAGGTTTGATTTAACAGCTATACTTGTTTTGAATATTGTGTAATAAGCGCTCTCTGCTCTGCCCATTGTTAACTTCAGAGCTATGCTTGTATGCACAACTTTGGAAATGCATTTTCCAAAAAAACCAAAAGCAGTCAGTTAAAGACTTTGGAAGAGGCTTGCAACTCTCCAGTTGTATCCTCTCTAGTGATCTCAGTGCTCTGGAGCAACTGCTTGGTGGACATAGGAACTGGGGAAAAGCATTGTTTGAACCCTAATCAGTTCCTTTTTTCCTTGTCCTTGGTCTTGGATCTCAGAAACAGCTTCTGCAGCTCAGTTTTTGCAGGTCTTCCCACACACCCCTGCTTAAGGTTTCCTTTTACTGATCCTGTGAAAGCCCCTAAGCTTAGGCATTGCTTTATCTGAGGCTCATCTTGTGTCTGACACAGATCAACATGACAAGCATTTTTGGCTGTCTAAGCTCTGAGCATATTTCTTAAGGTTTTCAGTCTTGCTCTGCCTTGACACCTTGGGCCTGGAAATAGCATCTATTCTGACTCAGTTGGTAATGAAAAGCTGCTTGGCTTCTGTATTTGGTGTCTCCTTTCCCTGCAGTTATGTCCCTGGCATTTTGGAACTAAAGTCTTATCGGAGCTAAGTAATGTTGCTTGTCTGTCTTGAGACGGCTCTCAGCAGGTTTCAGAGTGGTAGCCGTGTTAGTCTCTATCAGCAAAAACAACGAGGAGTCCTATTTGGGCATAAGCTTTTGTGGTCTAAAACCCACTTCATCAGATGCATGGAGTGAAAAATACAATAAGCAATATATATATTGCAGCACATGAAAAGATGGGAGTTGCCTTACCAAGTGGGGGGGTCAGTGCTTACGAGGCCAATTCAATCAAGGTGGAAGTGGCCTATTGGCCAAACTGGCCAGTCTCTACGCAAAAGAATAAATGGACACAAATCAGACATCAAGAATTGTAACATTCAAAAACCAGTAGGAGAGCACTTCAGGTTGGGGGGCTGTCTGTAAGCGAGGTCTGGCCTGTCTCCCAATGTCTGTGAGAGTGAGGGATCGTCCTTCAGGATAGATAATAGATCCTTGATGATGCGCTGGAGAGGATTTAGTTGGGGGCTGTAGGTGATGGCTAGTGGAGTTCTGTTACTTTCTTTGTTGGACCTTTGTAGATGACCTGTTGAGAATAGGCCACTTCCACCTTGATTGAATCTAACACAAATATTAGAACATGTTCAGGTAGTCTTTGGTTTTATAGAGAGGCCACAGAAAGTGATTCAGCTGCCTCTCCTCAATAAAATATAAAGCCTGGTAGAGGAATAATAGTTCTAACAAATATCTGAGACATAAATCCCATTGCTAGCAGCACAATTATAATTTACAGTTGAAAGGTACAGTCAATTATGTATATTCTAGAGAACGAGATGAAAAGGAAAAAATAAACTGAAAGCTAAGTTCAATCTGCAAAAAGTCATCAACTTCTGGTTCTCTCACACACCTTAAATCATCATGCCAAGTGACTTACCTTTATTATTATTGGGGAAAAAGACATTGTCACATTTGGTGACAATGTATACCTTCAAATCAGCGGCACTGCGATGGGTACCCGCATGGCCCCACAGTATGCCAACATTTTTATGGCTGACTTAGAACAACGCTTCCTCAGCTCTCGTCCCCTAATGCCCTTACTACTTGTGCTACATTGATGACATCTTCATCATCTGGACCCATGGAAAAGAAGCTCTTGAGGAATTCCACCATGATATCAACAATTTCCATCCCACCATCAACCTCAGCCTGGACCAGTCCACACAAGAGATCCACTTCCTGGACACTACGGTGCTAATAAGCGATGGTCACATAAACACCACCCTATATCGGAAACCTACTGACTGCTATTCCTACCTACATGCCTCTAGCTTTCATCCAAATCATACCACTCGATCCATTGTCTACAGCCAAGCGCTACGATATAACCGCATTTGCTCCAACCCCTCAGACAGAGACAAACACCTACAAGATCTCTATCATGCATTCCTACAACTACAATACCCACCTGCTGAAGTGAAGAAACAGATTGACAGAGCCAGAAGAGTACCCAGAAGTCACCTTCTACAGGACAGGCCCAACAAAGAAAATAACAGAACGCCACTAGCCATCACCTTCAGCCCCCAACTAAAACCTCTCCAATGCATCATCAAGGATCTACAACCTATCCTGAAGGACGACCCATCACTCTCACAGATCTTGGGAGACAGGCCAGTCCTTGCTTACAGACAGCCCCCAATCTGAAGCAAATACTCACCAGCAACCACACACCACACAACAGAACCACTAACCCAGGAACCTATCCTTGCAACAAAGCCCGTTGCCAACTCTGTCCACATATCTATTCAGGGGATACCATCATAGGGCCTAATCACATCAGCCACACTATCAGAGGCTCGTTCACCTGCGCATCTACCAATGTGATATATGCCATCATGTGCCAGCAATGCCCCTCTGCCATGTACATTGGCCAAACTGGACAGTCTCTACGTAAAAGAATGAATGGACACAAATCAGACGTCAAGAATTATAATATTCAAAAACCAGTTGGAGAACACTTCAATCTCTCTGGTCACTCGATCACAGACCTAAGAGTGGCTATCCTTCAACAAAAAAGCTTCAAAAACAGATTCCAACGAGAGACTGCTGAATTGGAATTAATTTGCAAACTGGATACAATTAACTGAGGCTTGAATAGAGACTGGGAATGGATGAGTCATTACACAAAGTAAAACTGTTTCCCCATGGTATTTCTCCCCCCCACCCCACCCCCACTGTTCCTCTGATATTCTTGTTAACTGCTGGAATTAGCCTACCTTGCTTGTCACCATGAAAGGTTTTCCTCCTTTTCCCATCCTTGCTGCTGGTGATGGCTTATCTTAAGTGATCACTCTCCTTACAGTGTGTATGATAAACCCATTGTTTCATGTTCTCTGTGTGTGTGTATATAAATCTCTCCTCTGTTTTTTCCACCAAATGCATCCGATGAAGTGAGCTGTAGCTCACGAAAGCTTATGCTCTAATAAATTTGTTAGTCTCTAAGGTGCCACAAGTACTCCTTTTCTTTTTGCGAATACAGACTAACACGGCTGCTACTCTGAACCCTATTATTTGAGAGTACCTCTTTTTTTGCATACGTTCCTGAAACTTTGAATTAAAAATGCACATCGTTGTTTGTGTTGTGTAGCCCTGGCTTTTTGTGGTCTGATGTGTCCACAGTTGTATCCGAAGAGAGAGAGAGATCTATTTCACTTTTGTATATGTTAGCACATTATCTATTTGGGAAAAACCTTTTGTATCAATTATACTAACCAAAGAGTTAAGATTGTTCAAGTTCCCTCTGTGGCTTATTTGCCTGATCTAGAAGCAAAGTTTATTTCATAGTGTCTTATTGCAGTAGCACGAAGGCACCCCAGTCATTGACCAGGACTCGATTGTGCCAGATGCGGTACAAACAGAACGAAAAGGAGGTCTCCTCCCCAAAGAGTTCACAGTATGTGAGTTACAGAACAGACAAGCCACTTGTCTTCTGGTACAGAGAGGAAAATTATTAAGAAGGAAGAGAGTTTATTTAGCAACATTTTGGAGGAAAATCTAGTGTTCATATTTATATTTTCTTCCTTTTATTTTCCAATGCCTCTGCACCAGCCAGTTGGGTTTTTTGTTTTATTTTGTTTTGTTTTTAAGAGAAAATTGCAGAATCAGTAGGGATCATCTGCACTAACTACAGCCAAGAAGGTGAACGGGAAGTACCTATTTATCAAGGAGGCATCTTCCTTTTGTTGCCACTGTTAATATAAGTGTAGTGGTGCATAAGTGTCTTCTATATGTGGTAGTGAGCCTTCTATAAAATCTAAATAGCCCTGGAGTTAGTTCTGATGAGCTGTCTCATGCTGAGGTTGTTTCTTTAATCAAGATATGCAGATCCCCAGTTCTGTTGAACAACATAAAAGCTATTTCAAAATAGTACAGTGCTACATCGTCTTTCTAGATATGGGTGATTTGTTGCTATGGAGGCTAAAGCCCATCTACATGAGAAAATTGCACTGGTTTATATTGGTTTAAAATTATACCTTTTGTTAAGCTAGGTAACTTTCTTCATGTGTAGACAAGGCCTACATGATTTCTCCTCTTGATTTCCATGTGTAATGTTGTTAAGGATGAAGTAGACACAAGAGACTGTTCTGGATGTACGTAATACCTTCTAAACTTCTAGACACTGTGGAATATACATAGTTTATTGAATTTGTACAGGTGAAAAAACACAAACCAAATGGGAGCAATTATCAAAGAACAAATTCACATCTATCAGCTTAACTGCAGTAAAATGCATTAGACTTTACATGGAGAGAAAGTTACTATGAGTTTATGCAAATTGGCATAGCTCCTTTGCCATCTGAGGATTTGGCTACTTCTTTTCACCCATGCTGACCTACACTGCCTTCTGTCTTGTAGACAAGTTCTCTTATTCTCCAAACTTTTGTCACCCAATCACAATTTGTTCAGGGAATTTTACCAGTCAGGAACCAAGAATATTCCTTCCCATTTTCTATGGAGGAATGAAACTATTGCATACAGGCCCATGGATTTCTTAATTGATGTGAAATTCCAGATCCAGGGGCAAAATCCAGGATTAAATTCTAATCATATACATATTTATATTTGATTTAGGCACAAAATATTACACACACGAATCGATGTAACATTTAGACAAAAAACTCCTTTAGCAGCCTCTAACTGCAGTTATATTCCTATTATTTCAGCTTCCTTGGCATCTACTGTCAATGCTGCATTTCAGCTTTCATTACCTGTTTTCACTCACCTATGAGTTTCTCAAAAATTCTCCATTTGAGGTGAAGCCCAGTCTCAACAGTGTGAGTTCCAGGTTTGTTTTTAAAATAATCATGCAGCTTTTTGTGGCTTAATAATTCAAAATGTCCAAACTTGAGAACCTCACGCATCGTGTGCCTAAACCTCAGTGAAGGATAGTTGCCTGTTAAGCTTGAAGTAAGTGAATTTTAAATGAACAACAATATAAGTGATTACTGCACATGCATGAAAGTGATTTTTAAAAAAACAAACAAAAAACTATAAAGATCTTAGAGGTGTTTAGTAACATTACTGCTTTTGACAGTACGGGTTGTACTGTGCCTCAGAGCCAAATTGTGACGTGCTGTCAGTAGCTAGGTTTGTTCATGTATCTACAGAATTGTATACTAGAGTTGAAAAAAAATGGAATTACAGAAAAAAGACCTACAGAATTCCATAGTTCTGCGTAATGGTTTTTGTGTTTCTACCAGAGTACTGTATTTCGTGGAATTGTGTATTCATTTCAGAATATTCAGAATATTCAGAATTTCATTCATTCACTTCATTCAGAAACTTCTATCTAAATTTAAGATGGCAAAACTAAAATAAAGAAAATTCCGGAAATACAAAAGTTATTCTTTTCATAGCAATATAAACTTGCTTACATTGTGCATGTGTCGTATTTAGTATTATTAGGCTGACAAGTGTCCTTTCTAGTATACAGTGTACTATATGGATATTGGGAAGTAAAAGGTTTTCATTACATATTGCATGCATTGTGTAGACATGTGACAGCCTAGCTATTATAGAGTTGCCAGGTGTCTGGTTTTCGACCGAAACAGCCGGTCGAAAAGGGACCCTGGTGACTCTGATTAGCACTGCTGACTGGGCCTTTAAAAGTCTGGTCAGTGGCGCAGCCGGGCTTCCCAGGAAGCAGCTGGCATATCCTTCCAACTCGGGCAGCCATGGGGGCTCCTCACACTTCCCCTGGCCCTGCCCTGAGCACCGACTCCGCAGCTCTCATTGGCCAGGAACTGCGGCCAATGGGAGCTGCAGGGGCGGTACCTCTGGGGGCGCGCAGCACGCAAAGCCCCTAGGAGTTGGAGGGAAACTCCAAACCACTCATTTCTGGCCCCGCCCCAGAGCCCACACCCCCAATACAGAACCCTACCTCTTTCTGCACCCTAACCCCTTGCCGCACCCAAACTCCCTTTCAAAGCCTGCACCCCAGCCCCCTGCCCCAGCCTGGTGAAAATGAGCGAGTGAGCAAGTGTGGGGGAAAGCAAGCAAGGGGTGGGGGGGATGAAGTGAGTGGGGGCGGGGCCTCGAGGAAGGGACTGGACAGTCTCTTGCCTATGAGAAGTATAACTTGAGCATTTCCTGATTTTTTTTCTTTCATTTAAATTTGAGACCTTCATATAGTCTTTTTGATTTAATATATTTAAGACTTTCCACTTACAGTAGCTGCAGACTGTGTTGCTGGACTGCTCTATTGCAACATAGATGTTATACAGCTCTGTTTTTCGGTGGGAGGATCTGGGAGAGCTGTCAAGGGATGTCAACTTAAGGGACAAAGGGCTTGCTACAAAGCCAGAGAAAGTCAATAGAAACACTTGTTGCGTTGACTTTAATGGACTCTGGATCAGTTCCAAAGTGAATACACAAAGGTAGAAAAATCTCAACAAACAGGCTCCCTTGTTCTAAAAATTAAATAATCTGATTTTCATATAATAAAATAGGGGGAAAAGAACACAACAAGAAACTACTACTTTTTCTCCTTATTCTCTTAGAAGGGAAGACTTTTAAGTATCTAAAGGATTTAACCATCCTCTGTAACTAGTGACAGAAGCTAAATTCTAGCAGCTTTTTCAGCTGTAAACTATAACTTGAACAGCTTTAAAACTCTTTAAAGAGCTTTTTAAATATACTCCTGGAATAATCCTTCCAAATTACCTTCCAAACTTTGTAAATAGGGACTTTAATAGACAATTCCTTTTGAACAGGTCAAAATAGGATATAAGAATAGATCCCTACAAATTTGGAAAGCTTTGCCCAGCTTTATGCATATTATTACAACATACTTTAAAAATCATTATACACAACTGTATTAAGTTGTTGACTAGCTGCTATAATTTACAAATCCAGTACTATTACCCCAGCAAGCTTTGGAAACTGGAGCAGAGTTTGTTTAGGCCAGGTGGATATTGATATGGGACACAAAATTCATCTATTGCCACTGTGAAGAAGCAAAGAACTACAAACTCTGCACTGTGATCTATTTAGCTTGATAACATTACCAAATTTCCATCTAAAGCTGAGTATAGTCTAGATGGAAAACTTGGGTGCATTCATTCACAAAGGGAAGAGTGAGTCTATATAAAAGTGAGCCTTTTTACTGTATATCCATGGAGTTCATGGTTAAGTAGTAAGGATAACACTTAACTCGTGTATCATTTTCAAAATGCTGTACAAACGTTAGTTAATTCTCATCACACACCTGCGAGGAAGGTAAATAAGTTTTATTGCCTCCTATGTTATAGACAGGAAAAAAAAGAGAGAAGCTGAATAATTTATCCAAGGCCCCATAGCAAGTCAGTATTAGAGATCAGGAGTTCTTAGCCCCAGGCTAATCTGCCATGCTTTCTCTATAAAGGAAGAGTTTTCCCAGATTCTCCAACCCCCCCCTCCAAGTGGATGTAAAGTTGAAGAAAACAAGTCCCACTGACTGTTATCTCTTAAGGCTTGTCTACACGGGCCACGTTAAAGCGCTGCCGTGGCAGCGCTTTAACGTGGCTCGTGTAGTTGCGACTTGTGTAGTTGCGGCTTGTGTAGAGCTCTCCCAGTGCTCTAAAAAAAACCACCTCCATGAGGGGCATAGCTACCAGCGCTGGGGCACTGTCTATACCGGCACGTTACAGTGCTGCACGTTGCAGCACTCAGGGGAGTGTTTTTTCACACCTCTTAGCAAGAAAGTTGCAGCATTGTAAAGTGCCAGTGTAAACAAGCCCATAGTGTTTCCTGCCGATATGTTTTGCCAACCTTTATTCTAAGAAGCTACTTCACATGTTAAGCTCACTAGCATGACACAGCAAAGATGGTGTGATGTAGCTAAACCCATATTGATAGAGTGTGATGGCTAAACACAGTGATAGAAAACCATCAATAATTTTTGCCAACTCTTTCTTCACACACCTCAGCCTTTTATTTTGTTCCCAGAATGTTGATATCAATGTGATTATCAAAGAGCTGAACTCGAAGCACCTTTTGGCACCAACATGAAAATGCACACATAAGTATTGTGGCTGTAAAGGGTCCCTGGAATTTTTGTCTTCTTAGTGGTCTTTAAAAATCCAGCAGGTATAAATTGGCCTCAGTAGTACTTAAATTATACCAGTAGATAAATTTACACACAAATCTGGAATGTTAAATGCATATTTAACTTCTCACAAGCCTTTCTATAGTCTCCTTATTTTTGAAAAATATTAATTGCAGGAAGCCTTTATATAGGTCAGCACACTGGGGTGTAGATTTTTTTCCTCATAAGCAACCAGAACCTTCAACTGAAAACAGGATTATGCAATAGCATGCAGGGCTTTTTAGAATTTTGCAGTAATTTAGGGAGTGGACTCTTGTGGTTAGTTTTATATCAGCAGTGAGGAAGAATGGCTGTTGCGATGTGTTATGTGGAGAAGTGCAGTAATCTTTGTTTCTGGAGTGCAAAAGGCGCTGTACTTCTCTCCTTTTAATAGGGCTAAAAGTTGAAAAATGTTGCTAAATTTGCCTAGCCGATTTTTTTAACAAGTTAGGAATTTATTCTGGCACTTTTAATAAGCGTTGAGGCCATGTACTATCTGCATTTCAACCGAGAAATGGCATCCTTTTTGGTGGGGGTTGCGGCTAGAGAGACCAATATTGTCTCAAAAACAAGTCAAAACCACCAAATATGAAAACTAAACATAACTCACTTGTTGCAAGATGAAAAGTTTGGTACAAAAGCCAAAGCTATTAAATCTGTTTGGAACAGGAAATCCTTGTGAGTGTGTGATAGTTATCTTAGTAAGTTACTACTCTGTTTCTTATATCTATTGGCATGCCATTTCCTAGACAAATAAGGGACAACATCCCTTCCCTGTGCAGTTTGCAATGTGAGGATCCACACAGGGAGACCTTTCAAGACACATAGAGGAAACTTGGGAGCCAGGAGTAGAGACAAAGGGAGGGAGGCTGGGAAAAGGAGGAATCCTGGCATCTCCTATTTGCTACCTTTCCCTGGACAGCAACACTGGAAATGGCCTGGGGAAAAAGAAGCACTGATGTGACTCTGCCCCTTCCACTGCTGTTGGCACCAGAAGAAGCCAGGAAAGAGGAACCTTCCTCCCAGCAAGTGGCAGAAGATGCAGTTGGAGGGAGGAGAAAGCTTTTGAACCACACCAACACCATGGCTAGCAATGCCAGAAGTGGCAAGTGTACGGGGGAGCCTTGTACCCTATCCATCTGGTTGGCAGCACTGATGGGCAGCACTTCAGAAACGGCAGGAGTCTTGCTGTGCATGCTGCATGAGGTGCAGCTGCATGGCTCGGGGGAGTTTTTATTAAAGGTGCCATTTTCTCTCCCATGCACACACACGTTTTTCTTCCCTGCAAACACAAGAGTAAATGGATTTACACATGCAGGACCAAGAATTGGCTGTTCTTGACTCCCCTTTGTGCTGCTCCAGCTGTGCAAAGGGGAATTAAAGCTCAATGTTTAATGTAACAGCTGTGGATTCCCTCTGAGGTTGCTCTACTTACACTAGGGCCAGTTTGGCATCCAGCAGCCCCCAGGATCAGAAGGACAGAAAGATGTCAAAAAAGCACCTGAGTGCCCCTCCTCAGTTGTGCTGAGTGCTTTTCTGGCACATGTGAGCATGTAGCCCATAACATGTATGTGTTATATTTTTAGACTATTAAAGAGCAGCTGAAGCATCACAGGTTTCAGAGTAGCAGCTGTATTAGTCTGTATCCATAAAAAGAAAAGGAGTACTTGTGGCACCTTAGAGACTAACAAATTTGTTAGTCTCTAAGATGCCACAAGTTCTCCTTTCCTTTTTATGAAGCATCCGTAAACTTTAAAAATCATTCTACTCCTTTGAATTATTCCCTGGGTCAGGAAGGAAGTGATTTTCTTCCCTAAATTTTACATAAAATTCCATAATGGACAGGCCACTTGCCCAGCCACTCAAATATTCTATCTCTCAGAGCATCTACAGTAGATGCTTTGGAGAGAAGTAAAAAATGTGTAATAGTCTTGCCATTACTCAGTACCACACTAGGAAGCGAGATTTTTTCCTGACCCCAGCTGGCAATCAGTTTATCAGCTGAAGCATAACAATTAATAGTCCTTGTAATTCTCTTCATAGCTAGTATAACTGCAGATGTTACTATTTTCTCATGTGTCTGATCTGGTTTTGGATTTTACTCAGCTATTTTTCAATAATTATTACCCCATGGCATTACGTTCCAGAGGTTAATCTTATGTTTCTTTTATAACCTTATTGCTTTTTATTTCAAATGTCCTCTTCTTTTGAGAAACACAGTAAATGCAAGCTTTTTGTTGACCTTTGTCAATCTTAGTTTACACCCCCTCTTTCATATTTCCTGCTCCTCTTCTGGATTCAGAATGAAATAAGTTCTGTTTTTCCTTCTAAGGAAGATGACCCCTCTATCCTCCAACTTTCTTCCCTCTAAATGTTCTAGGGTGAGACTGTCAATAGTACAATTGGGAATTGGTCTAACTGCACTTTGTAAATCTCCCCTTGTCTGCTTTTCTGTAAGTCTTTTGCATTTTGCCATGTCTTCTTTTAAATTAAAAAAGGTCATAAACTAAAGACAGAATGAGAAATAATATGACTTAGCTTTATTTAGAAATATTAAATGCCCTGGCCACCAGCCATTTTTAGATTCTAGTCAACCAAGCCCCTTCAGCAGTTCCACTTATATTTGATTATATCCATTAATAATGCCCCCTACACAGCCCACAATGAGTTCACCCATTCCACTTCCTCTCTTGGCTCCTAGAGAGTTCTATAACATGCTTCGTATTTCCTAATAAGTATAACAAGAACCGTAATGTTCTCATCATCTTAGGATGATTTTCATTCATATATTTTCAGTATCAAAGACTTTCAAATATATGTTATGATCATAAAAATGCTTCAGAGCAAAATCAAAGCACAAGAAGTGAAAATCTTGAAAAAGGTCAATGGATTTTTTTTCTTTTTCTTCCCTGGGAAAAAACAAAATAATTTTTTTTTTCACAATCCTTGCATGTTAGGTAGCCAAAGTTATAGTATACCTTAATGATATGGCTGTGCAATTCGTTGCATGTATATTGTCCTTACAGACACTTTTTAAAAATGGAGATACTAAGTATAAAATTTCAAGATAAGGATGAGAAATCAGGAACTCATTGTAATCTTAATATATATTTGCTATTACATGTACAGTGCAGGATACACAATGTGGCTGAGTTAACACTGGATTTGAAATCTGGTCTCTCTGATTATCCTGTCAGATAAATGCATACGGGTCTCATTCACTTCAGTGGGAGTTATGTGCATGCCTGGTCAAAAAGGCACTGCTGGCTGGGCCGTTAAATGTCTGGTCGGCGGCGCAGCAGGGCTAAGGCAGGCTCCCTGCCTGCACTTGCTCCGCGCAGCTCCCGGAAGTGGCGACATGTTCGTGTGGCCCCTAGGCACAGGGAGGCTCTGCACACTGGCTCTGCTCCAAGCGCCAGTTCCACAACTCCCATTGGCTGGGAACCACAGTCAATGTGAGCTGCGGGGTCAGTGTCTGTGGGCGCGGGCAGCATGCACCGTGCAGAGCTGCCTGGCTGCATTTTTGCCTAGGGGCTGGACATGCTAGACACTTCTGGGAACCTGCCTTAGCCCCGCTGTGCCACCGACCGGGAGCTGCTTGAGGTAAGCGCTGCCCAGCTGAAACCCACACACTCCAACCCCTCCTGCACCCCAACTCCCTGCCCCAGCACTGAGCTCCCTCCCACATCCAAACTCCCTCCCAGACCTCACACCCCGAAACCCCTGCCCCAGCACTGAGCTCCCTCCAGCACTCCAAACCCCTCAGCCCCAGCCCAGAGCCCCTTCCTCATCCCCAGACGCACCCCAGAGCCCATACCCCCAGCCGGAGCTCGCACCCGCCCACACACCACAACCCCAGCCTGGAGCCCCCTCCCACACCCTAAACCCCTCATTTCTGGCCCCTTCCTGGAGCCCACATCCCCAGCTGGAGCCCTCACCCTCTCCTGCATCCCAACCACCTGCCCCAGCCCAGTGAAAGTAAGTGAGGGTAGGGGAGAGCGGGAGGGGGTCTGAGAGTGAGTGGGGGCATGGCGTGGCATGGATGTTTATATTTGTGCAATTAGAAAATTGGCCACCCTATCACAAGTTACAGAATTATCAGGTCCCTTTAATTTTAGAATTTTGGAATTTTTATGCCTGAATACTCATCTTTAACATTGTCCTGATATTATGGTAATTTTTTGCATTTTATATATTCTTTTAGAGATGCTAAAGATTTTAGAGATGCTTGTCTCCCATTTATAAGTATTCTAGTTATGTATCACTGAGTTCATTTTTAGGATACTGAGCTCAAAAATAAATTATGTATCTGTTAGTAGCAGCCATCAATCAGTTATTTCTCATTCAGTAAGTGGTGGCACTGGAAGAAAGTTATTTAGTGGTCAATATGCATCATTAATCTTTTTGAGAAGGGGATTCTGTTCTGTAGGCGATTTACAGATTATCTGTACCTCATTGCCTGCAGCTTTTGGAAAAATTGTAAACAAAGCCAGCTGCTTGTTATGTTACTGCTCATGGTTGGTTAGATGAGCAAATGGCATCGCAAGTGCTCTGTTTCTGTTGGTTTTAGTGTATAGTGGAAAATATCTTGTTCCAATTATTTTTTTAGTCTACTATCTTTCAAAATATGCTTTTACTTTCTAAACAGAGAGTTGGGATTTTAAAATCCATATTAGTGACAGAAATGTACAAGAAGGACAAGGAGAAACTGTGTTTTCATATTAACTTTGGATAAAATTCACCCTACTGCTGCAGGCTTTCAATAATGCTCTGTGCTCCACTCAAGCACCATTAAAGCCGCTGTGTTAAAGGCTTAAAATAATGCAAGGGGCCCATACAGACCCCAGGCCAGAGTGAATTTTACCCTTTTCAGGTAGATAGGAGACCAGTGAGGTTGATTATGAGCCAATTGATTTTTCATGAGCAGTTTGAGACGGCTAATTCCATCTATTTCCTGTTGGTTTAGTCATTTCACTACTCAATTTCATGTTTCTTTGGAATCTTTAATGTAAAAGAACCTGCCAACGAAACTTGTATTAGAAACACAGTTTATGGTCTATGGAGCTGTCTGAACACAAAACATACTGCAATATACAAATTGGGTTGCTATAGATTCATAACATTTCTCTGATAAAATTATTTTATGCAAGATAATCATGTAATCCATTTCATAATTCATGATATTTTTTTCTTTTTTTATCAGCTGCAGCTAAACAAGCAAACAGGTCATGGCACGCTTAACGAAAAGACGACAGGCAGATACAAAAGCTATCCAGCATCTTTGGGCAGCTATTGAAATAATCCGGAACCAGAAGCAAATTGCTAATATTGATCGTATTACAAAGTAAGTTGCATTTTATAATAAAAGATGATAAGGGGCAAAGAGAGAATGTTAGTTATGTAAGCCTTGAAAAAAACACAATAGTCAACCTTGTTAGAGCTTGTGAAATGATTACATTCAGTATTGTTTTATTAATTGTTAAATTAACAAAAAATGTTGAAAACTGAGTCTCTTTAAGTCCAATACTGAGGTATTAAATCTGACGAAGGGCCTATTCAATATTTGTTCACTTCATCATAAATTCATAGACAAAATAGAAGCAACATTGGTAGACTTCTGCGTATTCATTAGTCTGTGATCAGAGGGGAAATACTAGCTATAGAAAGTGAAGCAGAAAATGAGAATAAAAATATTTGTAAATAGTCTTATAAAAGCTGAATTATTTTGGAACTGAGAGGATAACCTTTTTATTTAAAAAAGCCCCTGACCTCACTGAGATTATATTACCATATAGGAACCAAATTATGTGGGCCACATCCACACAATATGTACCTGTTTGGCCTTGAGGAAGTCACATGGGCAGCAGCTGTGTGATTGGGCCGCAAGTGAGCCGCTGGTTGAGAACCACTGAACTAGAATGTTGTTTGCTGCTAATGTTACTATTATGTATTTTGTGGTAGCACCCAAAATGTATTAGATCTCTGCCCTGTAGAGTTTATAATTTGGGGGGCGAACAAAACCCCACAACATTAATATAATATTAATTTTGAATAAGATGGGCCAATCAGTGCAATCAAAGATTGGGGTTTTGTGTGCCCTGGTTTCGCTCTATTACCGGAATTTTTAGACCTACACATACACAGCATATACTGAAAAGATATCTATATGAATAACTTTTAAAAGGTGCATAACTTGAATAAACTATAATTCTAAAATCTAAAAAGGGCATATCTGGAGTTTTAAGGGACCACCTGAATGTGACTTCATTGAAATTAACTAACAGAGGGAAGAGTTTTAAACAGTACAGGTAAGATAAGTGAAAACAAACTACAGGTTGGTGATCTGTTTAATTGACATGGTTTGGAAGTTCTGTGTAGGCGTTGGAAAGCATCTCTAGGGTTATAAAGCCAGTGAATGTAGTAAACAACAAATAACATGAAAGCAAACAGATGAAATCCTGAGGGAGTGATAGTACTGTGCCTAGTTCCTATAAGTTTTAACAGAGAAATGCATCATTAAAATAAGAAGCACCTACTGAGACATGAAAATTCTACCAAACGAGCCAGGTTAGCCTGATGGAGAAGACCATATACATGGGGAATTTGACTTTTCCAGCTCATTTCAATCGGAGAGTCTCAGGGTTTTACAAGCATTACTTAATCAAGCCTCAGAACATCTCTAATACACAAGTAGTATCACTATACACATTTAGAGAGATGTCAAGTGACTTACACCAGGCCACATAGTAACTCAGTGACAAGGTCGGGAATATAACCAAATACTCTATATGTTTATGAAGTGCAAACTGGCTTCCATTCAGCACAAGATGACTTGTCAGAAATATGAGATGCTGAATTAGAGAAGTCATGAGGGTGCTATCTAGATACACACCATGCCAAATTATTGATGTGGAGGAAGTATGATGGAAACATTTGGCCAAAAGGAATGGAAACCAGTCAGGGGCCATTTAGTGTAGAAACCAGCAATAGAGATTCTGCTGTTAACAAACTGGAGGATGGTCAGGCTAAAAAGAAACGAGGTACAGTTGGTAACCCGCTCAGTGAGCACAAGAAAGCCACTGAAGGTGAGTCATCAGAAAAGAAGAAGAAGAGTCAAGCAATCTTAATAGCTTAATGGAGAAGACCATGGCCTGGGCTTTTTTGTAATCCAGAAAGAGTATGGATGGTGTGTTGCCTATTGGTGCCAAGGTAAAGATGTGTCAAAGGTAAAGGGTTGTGTGAAAAAGTTTGCGAATGTTAAAATATCAGTCCAGATGAGTATTGGCGACACAAGACTGAAGAGAAATTTGTCCTCAATTCTATCAACTTTATAGTCTTGAGAAGAGAACTCAAAACAGGACACACACACACACAGATAAATGTCTTAAAGATCCTTCCAGTGCAAAGTGCTAGTGAAGGAAGAAGAAAAGTGATGCTGGAGACTAATGAGATGAATGACAAAGTATGTTCTATAGACATGAATCCCAAAGCCTTATGAAATATTAGAATGCTCTCTCTGTGATGAGAACTGAATGGCTTAGGTGATAACAGCTTCCTGGGTTCAAGGCTCATTTACTCAAGTAAAATAATAGTGGAGCTGTTGCTTAATAAGTGTACACTGGTGTCTGTGCGCAAATGCAAATGTGGCTAATAAGCAAAGTAAGTTACAAGTGATGCTAAGTGATGGATAATATGACTTGGTGTGCACAACTAGAACTTGGGGGGGATGATTCTCACAAGTAGGATGTTAACACTGTTGACAATGTTAACTATGGGATTTGTTAGAGGGGTGACTTTGCACATCACAAATATTTACAAGACTAGACAATACAATAATTGAGAGTCACAGTGATGTGAAATATTCTTGGAAAAGGACACAGAAAATAAAGGATCAGTTTATGTGAATATCTGTTACTCTCAAAACAGTGTACTCAGTCATACATTGGTTGAGAAATATGGACCAAGAAAAAGTTCCTAAGTTAGAAAGAGGACATACTCATTGTAACAGGGGGGGCACTCACTTCAAGTGCCTCCTAGCAGCTGGGTATGGTACTTCAATCTTTTCCCCACTCCTGGCCCCCATCCTTGCTGGGCAGGTCTCCAGTAGCTCAAGGCATACAGTCAAAAATGGATTCCTTCCAGGGGAGCAAATGTCCAACAGAACTATCTCCCATCTTAAGTAAGTGCAGCCACTCAAGCTACGAAGAGAAGAGTTCTAGAACTGAGCTTGTCAGGCCCTACAGCTCCTTTTATCTGAGCCTGCTGAACTCTGATTGGCTGCTTCCATGAGGCCCCATCTAGGCAAGCCTGGAGGACCCACCTCCACTGCTCCTTCCTGCAGCAGGGCATAATAGGACTGTAGAGCCTTCAGCAGGAGGCCATGAAGAGCCAGGTATACCCCATTACACTCATGATCTGGAATGTGGAGACACCATCCTGAATCTACTTTTTACCAACAGAGAGGAATTGATTGAGAATATGAAAAGGGGGCTCAATGTTAATTATAATGAGCTACACTAATTCAAAAGTGGATTCATGGAAAACAGCAATATAAATGGTACTGGATCTTAGAAAATACATTTTGGGGAATTAAGAAACCATCTCACATGAAAGTATGAAAATCCATGAATGTGGAAAAAACTGGCATACTAGCAGACATCATAATTAAGATGTAAGAGATTACAATTCCACTGAAATATAAAATATAGAAAGCAAGAAAAAGTCAGTGTGGTTTTATAAGGAATTCGTCAAATATCTGAAGATGAAAGAATTGGAAGTTGGAACATGAGAGAACCAAAGGAGAATCTACAGAACTAGCCAAGACTTGCAAGGAAAATGCGGTGGGAGGAGGAGAGGGAAGGAAAGGACTTTTTAATATGTATTGGGAAACTCTATAGAGAAAAGAGGCCCATTAATTAATGGACTAAATCAAGTATGATTCCGTTGAACTGCTCTTTAAAATTGATGAGGAAAAATAAAGAAAAAGAAAATGTACAATTAGAAAGTAATTGAAAACTGTCATTTATTGCTGTAAAATGGAGGAAAAGAATCACTTGGAAAATATGCATACACAAATCAGGGCCTTTAGGGAATTAGCTAATTAACTTACTGAACTTCTGGCCATTCTTTTTGAAAAGTCATTGATAACTGGAGGAGGTATCAGGAAACAAAAACCTAAATTCAACTTCAAATGGGAGGAAAATTCAGGGATAAAATATGTTAGTAATTAGAGTGCAATATAAATACTTAAATAACAGAAAAGCAAAGTGTGAACAGCATGCGTCTGTAAGGGACAATATCATAGAATCATAGAAGATTAGGGTTGGAAGAGACCTCAGGAGGTCCTCTAGTCCAATCCCCTGCTCAAAGCAGGACTAACAGCAAATAAATCATGCCAGCCAAGGCTTTGTCAAGCCGCGCCTTAAAAACCTCTAAGGATGGTGATTCTACCACCTCCCAAGCTTGTCTATCATGATAGACAATCTTGATGGCTTGTTAAAAATATATAAATTTTAAAAAATCAGAAGATGAAGGGAATTCAATAGCTGTTCTGTTTACGTTTTAATAAAGCATGTAGTGATTTAACAAGGAACTGTAGCTTATTTGGATATTTAATTCAAATTCATTGGATATAAGCACAGTACCATGGATTGAAATTAGCTAAAAGTCTGTGAGCAAAGGGTAACAATAAATAGCAATGTACCAAGTTCTGGGGAATTAGTAATAAGGATTGTACAGTAGTCACCTTTTTAAAATAGTGTTAAAAAACATGAAAGAATGGATGTCACATCTCATCTGTATATACAGTTCAGTGCGTTGGGGTTTTGGTTAGACTGTTTTCCTTAAGGATAATAAAACTTTTATTTAAATGTAAAATATAACAATTGGAGCAGATCCTCAGCTGGTTTAAATTGTCAGAGGCCCCTTGACTTCAGCTGAGCTACGACATCTTACACAAGTTGAGGATTTGGTGCTTGATATTTTGTAATATTTTGTATGGGTTTGTTCCCATGGTGCTTTAGTCCATAACAGGGGGTGTGTGTATAAATTTTAGTGTGCAGTTTTTGTGTCACACAGTAGTTTGCCCATGTGGACCCTGCTGGCATGCATTAAAAGTTCCCTAGTGTGCATTAACATAGTACGGTTTGAAATGGAACTACATAAATATGCACTTTTAGTGCATGCCAGCAGAGTTCTCATGGAACAGTTAGTGCACAACACTCTAGTGCTTAATAAAATTCACACCCCTCTGTTATGGACTAAATTATCACATAGACAAGTGCTAACTTGTGAAAATTATAAATGTTAATAGGAATGGACTGGAAGTCCTACACTGACATATTATTTCATAAATATCACTTTGTTATCCAAAAATATGTCCTGTCTAGTCCTAACATTAGGATAGTTTGACCCTAATCTGTCAGCTATATAGATGAGTATCACTGGGATTGATGATGCTCTAAACAGTAGCTGAGAACGGCTTCTGTCATGATAACAGAGCTTTGACTTATTGTCCACATTTGTACGTGCAGCAAGAATGATATTTGTGCTTTTCCTTCCTCAGTTTTTTCTCACTCCTTTAGCTTCCATCAGTTTTGGAATTGGGGTAACCTGAAAAAAGGAATTACAGTGGGTTACAATGCACTAGGCTTTCACGTCTGGAGATCGCAGTTCAGGTACTAACTAAAATCATAAGCGAAAATAAGTTTGGCCCCATCTTAGTCCCTACATGTGTACATTTCAAAACCACCACATAATTTGGCAGCATTGGCATTCCTTACTGAAGAGAAATCTAGGACTGGAACAGTAAACAGGTTTGAGATTCATTGGCAAAGCAGTTGGGGTTGTTGCATAGGATCTGCTTGTATTATATTTGTCTCGAGCTAGTGCTTTTATTCCCTCATTGTCATTAGCCCTAAATTCACTCATACTTTAGGGAAAATATCAGCTCTCCTTGATAAAATTGGATGTTTGTGAATTTATACTTAGATTTAAATTTACATTAAACGATACAAATAATATTTGTACATTTCTTAACTTTGAGGTGGGAGAATTATTGTTTCAGAAGTCTTACAAAATAATCCTGAGATGGTTTTAACACAGAATGATGTATATGGGAATAGTTAGATGTCTACTTGAGAGAAAAGAAAAAAATCATGCATATTTAAATCACTAGAATGAAATATTGATTCTCATAGACACACAGCTGGTTGAGAAATACTTCTGTGCAGACACGTGTTCTTTCTAGATTTTCTAAGGTCTTTTGCAGCACCTTCTTTATATTTCCCTCACAATTAATTGGGCTCATAAGACTTAATCAAGTGTTTTTCTCTGTTTCTCTCAAGCTATTGTGAATCCGGACTAGCAATTTATGGTTATTTATTAATCTCTTATGGTTCCTACATTTACAGAATTCAGAGAGTCAGTTATGCATCCAGTTATATTTAGTAAAATGTATGATATCAGAAGAGGTAGTTCTAGTGTTTCTCTAAGATTTGATTTTGTAACCAATACTTGTTCTAGTTTCAAAATTAGTATCGTCAAGATTTATGTGAAGAACTTCATTTCATATCAAATCTAAACAGAAAATATATCTTTTTCTCCCTTGCCTATAACTCTGTGTTTCTCTTTCCCTCTACTACTATGTATGATTTACCTTGGTAATTCTATTATCTCTCTCAGTAAAGTGTTGTGGGATGCAATTGGTATAAAAGATACTGTACAGAATAAAGTTGTATTACATTATATTAGATAATTATTGTTATAAACAATGTTTTTCAAATAACCTGTGGTATGAATTACTTTTCATATTCAGTAGCATTGGTGAGAAAGTACTTTGCCAACATTTGGGATCTAGAAAAATACTTTTTTTGTGTAAATAAGTATGAAGTCCTTTAAAAAAATAGTTCTTTTGCACTATCATTTTCAAATTTAGGTGGCCTAAAGTTAGATACCTAATTTCATATTCATATACTTAAATATAAATGACTATCAGAAATGCTGAGCACCCGCAGCTCCAGTTGACTTCATTGAAATCTGTGGGTGGTGAGCACATTTGAGATTTAGGCAACTTGTATTAATACAATTATTATAAAGTTCACTAAATGCATCTTGAGTAGTGAGGTGTACTATTCAGTATAAGGTTGGTTGAATCTGGCCTGTTACAAATACTGATATTTCAAGAACATACACTTTGAAGCTTTACCCTAACAATTGATTTTATTTACAGTGACCTGCAAAGCTAAATATAATTAAATCCTCAATTTCATCAGTATTAAGATATATACATTTCATAAATTGCATGCAGCATAGATACAAGCTCTGTAGACCTCTGCACTATTATTTGTCTGTTTGAACTATTAAACTAGCTCTAATGTTAGTGTTCTGGCTCCAAACGTTTTCACCAGTACAATTGATTGTTATAAAGCTATCTTGTTCATTATGCTGACCTCTAATTATGTAAACAGTAATAGGTTTAACATACACTGCTGCATCACTTATAGTTCTGTAACTTAGTTGCCAGTGGTGCAAACTGATGAATAGTCACTCATCAGTCAGATGTGTGAAAACTAGTGAGAGCACAGAACACTGGCACACTCCTGAGTCAGCTCCTTCCTGCCTTGTCTCTGAATAGATTCACTTTACTTCCTACTTCTGAAGAATTAAGCCGGAACAAAGCAGACTGCTCGTTCTACTGGCAGGATCACATGCTGCTTATTCTTTTTAGCTGAACCCTCTTTGAGGGTCTTCTTTTACTTGGGCTGTGTGTGCACTTGGGCCTATATTTATTTATTTATTTTATTTTTTTACAATACCTCAGTTTTTTTTTTTTTTTTTTTTTTTGTTTTTTTAAATTTCCCTTAGCTTGGAAAGCTAGCCATGGAGCCAGCAAAAAAAGACCTGCACTCTTCACTGGCAGCAGCACCTTCAAGGTCTCTCTCAATGAATCTTTCTTCCCAATCTGTATTTATTCTGAGACCATACAGAGAGGCAGTTATTGCTCCCATGGCTGCAGCTGAATCACCCATAGACCTCTATGGTGTTTAACCACACCTCCTCGTCCACTCAGGGGAATATTCGGGGAAGGAAACTTGGGGGGCGTATGATATCTGAAGACTCTTAGGGGGATGCATCGGATGAAGCCCCTCACGATGGAAATCATAGGGAAGTACAAGGAAGAAGACATGATAAGCCCAGCTCATGTGTGCCTACATTGGATTTCTGCAGAAGCTAGACTAAGTCATACTCAGACCCTCCCCTGACCTTCAAAAATAATAAAAAATCTGGGCATTTCTTTTCCTTGTCGCCGTGGGCCTGCATCCTGCAGCAGCTGCCAGTAGAACTTCCAGACTGTTGGTTGGAGCAGGCCACACACTGTTCTCCTTGTTTTTATGGTCCATGTTTCAAAATACTGGGATGTTCAAATGTAGATATGACTTTAGTGCTTGAACCAGGACCTCAAGACTCCCCCCAGAGTATCTCTCCAGAACTATCTGATTAGGCAAGTCGTCAGCTTCCAAAATGTCATTCCTTCCTGAGAAAACGTTCAGAGAGTCAGGACTTGTGCCAGTTCGTTTTCCCCCAGCTGGGAGAATTTTGAATCAGTGGAGTTATATTCCAGTGATAACCAAAGACTATTTTTAACCAGACAAGGACTTAGCATCATAGGGCTATAATGTTCAGATGGACTGACTCAAATGTCACACAAGAACAGGCATAACCAGTATCAGATACTAAGTCAAAGGCAGGACAACGTACTTCATTGTGCAAAAAATAGCCAGTTCTAGGGCTTCTGTTTATATCTCGAGAAGTAGGAAGTCACGTCTTGGAGGAAGGTAACTGATCACTGAGTTTCTGAGCAGGAACACTAGACAACAAAACAGGTGAAATAGTCAAAGGCATCAGTGCCCTAGAGTTTCAAACGGTGAAAATGGCTCTGGTAATCTTACATCAGTTTTGTTTTCATTATCATATTTTCCTTTATATTGAAAACATAGCAGTAGTTGCCTAAGTCAACTGATTATAATGCTCAAAGAGTAAAATAGGTACAGGAGGCCCTACAACAATTCTTTTCCCCTCAGCACTCCACAAATACTGAAATAGCCGAATCCAGCAGCCTATTGACTCAGCCAAAATGCATCCCAGCGAATGGATTCTAAGGGAAAAGGCTTGCCCCTTCCATCTCTGATCTAGAGATTTGGTCCTGGCAATCAGAGATGTATTTTGGTCAGGAAAACCCAGAAAACAACAAACTTATGTTGTGTAGTCAAGACCCAAGGACAGTAGCACAGGGCAACATCTCCAGTTAATGGAGTTTCATCCTAGTATGTGTATTCCCCTACATCACCCTCTCTACCAACCTGAGGTTCCTTTGCAAGACAAAGCACACCTGCTCAACTGGCCATGTAGAGTGTAGTTTTGTGGATTTGTAACTGGTGACTTTAGGATCACCAGTCCTTCTAACCTTTTTCTCCTGTCTTGTGTCACAAAAGACCTTCACCTCTCCCAGATCAACCAGTCTCTCATTGTGGCTGCTGACCAAGTGATGTTCTAGGAGCTTGGTCTTTTACACCAGGTTGTCTACATCTTGCTGTTGCCCAGAAGAAAAGAGGCCGTGGGCAGTTTTCTCTACATCAAGCTGAGATGCGGTGAGCAGGCTAAGAATGTTTCTTTCCCTTTATTCTGAGCTTTTTCAAGGGATGATGTGATACAGGCCTGGCCTGCCAGGGCGCAGGTACTGACATCATGTGCTCTGTGCTTCTCCCTTGGTGTCTTGGTTTTCTGAAGCTGCTGTCTGTTTCTCCCCAGGCCAGTTCTGCTTTCCCACACTGGAGCCAAAATTAGTGTTGGGCTCACACAATTTACTTCCTTTGAGCTTTTCAACTCTGTCATCCTTCCCCTAACATCCTGGAAGGCGGTGGTCCTTTGGAAGGAATCTCCTGGCCTGTGAAATAGTGAAGCTGGCTGCTCTCTCACTGGTCTTTCCTTGTATTTCTCTAATAAAGTAGACTAATTTTTAAGGCCATAACTGATCATCTAGTCTGACCTCATGCATAACATAGGCCATAGGACTGCCCTGCATTAATTCCTGCTTCAAACCCAATAGCTGTGGGCCTTACCCTAATCTCCTTCCCATAAGAACAGCCATAATGGTTCGTCTAATCCAGTATCCTGTCTTCCAACAGTGGCCAATGCCAGATGCTTCAGAGGGAATGAACAGAATAGGGAAATTATCAAGTGATCCATTCACTGTCATCGAGTCCTACCATCTGGCAGTCACAGGCTTAGGGACACGCAGAGCATGGGGTTGCATCCCTGACCACCTTGGCTAATAACTATTGATGGACTTATCCTCCATGAGCTTATTTAATTTTTTTTAATCCAGTTATAGTTTTTGCCTTCACAGCTTCGCCGCGTAATAAGTTCCACAGGTTAACTGTGTGTTGCGTAAAGTACTTACTTATGTACTTCCAGCTCAATGTGCAGTGGCAGTCAAAAAAGCTAACAGAATGTTGGGAATCATTAGGAAAGGGATAGATAATAAGACAGAAAATATCATATTGTGTCTATATAAATCCATGGTATGCCCACATCTTGAATACTGCGTGCAGATATGTTCGCCCTATCTCAAAAAATATTGGAATTGGAAATGGTATAGAAAAGGGCAACAAAATGATTAGGGGTATGGAACAGCTTCCATATGAGGAGAGATTAATAAAAGTTGGACTTTTCAGCTTGGAAAAGAGATGAGTACGGGGTATATGATAGAGGTCTATAAAATCATGACTGGTGTGGAGAAGGTAAATAAGGAAGTGTTATTTACTCCTCATAACACATAATTATTAGGCAGCAGGTTTAAAACAAACAAAGGGAAGTATTTCTTCACACAATGCACAGTCACCCTATGGAACTCTTTGACAGAGGATATTATGAAGGCCAAGACTATAACAGGGTCCAAAAATAACAAGATAAGTTCATGGAGGATAGGTCCATCAATGGCTATTATCCAGGATGGGCAGGAATGCAAAACCATGCTCTGAAGTGTCTCTAGCTTCTGTTTGCCAGAAGCTGGGAATGCGTGATGGGTGGATCACTTGATGATTACCTATTCTGTTCATTCCCTCTGAAGCATCTGGCATTGGCCACTGTCGGAAGACAGGATACTGGACTAGATGGACCATTATTTGACCCAGTATGGCTGTTCTTATGTTTGTTTTAAAACTTCTGTCTATTAATTTCATTGGGTGATCCCTGGTTCTTATGTTATGTGAAGGGGTGGGTAACAGTTCTCTGTTCACTTTCTCACACCATTCATGATTTTATCATATCCCCCCTTAGTCATCTCTTTTCCAAGTTGAATAGTCCAGTCTTTTTAATCTTTCCTCATATGGAAGCTGTTCCATACCGTTAATCATTTTTGTTGCTCTTCTTTGTACCCTTTCCTTTATCTGTGAAGCTGCGCCATTGCCCAGAGTGCTAGAGTGCAGATAGAGAAGCTATGCTTTTCTTTGGTATGTAGAGGGCTATTAATCATAGAATCATAGAATCATAGAATATCAGGGTTGGAAGGGACCCCAGAAGGTCATCTAGTCCAACCCCCTGCTCAAAGCAGGACCAAGTCCCAGTTAAATCATCCTAGCCAGGGCTTTGTCAAGCCTGACCTTAAAAACCTCTAAGGAAAGAGATTCTACCACCTCCCTAGGTAACGCATTCCAGTGTTTCACCACCCTCTTAGTGAAAAAGTTTTTCCTAATATCCAATCTAAACCTCCCCCATTGCAACTTGAGACCATTACTCCTCGTTCTGTCATCTGCTACCATTGAGAACAGTCTAGAGCCATCCTCTTTGAAACCCCCTTTCAGGTAGTAATATTTACCTCCACCATTCCATTGAATATGGAAAATCGCAAAACTCCATCATCCTAGTTGAAGATCCTGAAAAGGGTTCAATGGCCCAATGTTTGCAGAGAACAACAAGGTAGGAGGCCTCCCCTCACTTTGATATAAAGTTAATTTGGCCAGGGCTGTTGTGGACTGCCCCAGGCAGTGAGCGATGGAAGCCTATGGTTTCAGTAAAGTTCCTTTCCAGTTCCATCAGTTTGTTAGTTGAATCTGTCTTTTTTTTGTTGAATTTTTAATGACAGGAGACAGAATTGGGTTGTCTCAATCCTACTACCCTGATGACTCTGTATAGCACTTAGCATGTTGATTTCCTCTCTGTGTTTCTTTGCCTTTTGGTTGGGGATATGTTGCTCAGATGATATCATTCTGCATCTTGCAAAGAAATACAGATATCAGTCTGTATTTCTTGTGTGGTAACTCCTTTCTGACTGTTGACTGAAGGATGATATCAGTCTATACTGATCTTACAACCAAGTCATTGAAAGAAGAATTTCTTGTGTGGTAACTCTTTTCTGTGGTTCACTTCTACTGATGTAGATACCCACCTTGACCTTATCAGATCTGTTTTGGTTCTGTGGGGCTGTTTTTGTTAAGTTCTATTTTGATTTAAGTTACAGCTCAGTTGAATCTCTGAGGCTGTGTCTACACTACCACGGTAAGTCGACCTATGCTATGCAACTCCAACTACGTGAATAATGTAGCTGGAGTCAGTGTAACTTAGTTCGTGTTACTGTGGGGTCTACACCATGGGGGGGTCAATGGGAGAAACTCTCCTGTCGACTTACCTTACTCTTCTTGTTGGGGGTAGAGTACAGGGGTCGACTGAAGAGCGATCTGCTGTTAAATTGGCGGGTGTTCACTAGACCCACTAAATCGACCGCCGGTGGATCAATCTCAGAGCGTCGATCTTGGCTGTAGTGTAGATGTAGCCTGAGAAGAGGGGAGGCATTAATCCTATAGAGGGTGTCAAAACTCTGTCCTTCTATGCGTACTCTGTTTGTTAGTCAGGTACATGACAGAGTGTACCTGATGGGATGATATCACAGAGAAGAATTACCAGATACGAAATTCTACTCTATTGACTTGAGATTTTCTGATTACCAAGATGAGGTTGAGTCAGCTGCAGTTTTAGATTGTGCCCCTCCCATTCCATAATTAGCTCTGAAAGTGGGGGTGGGGGAGGTGTTCTCTGAATATCATTCTAGGAAGTTTCTCCACACGCTAAAGACAATTAACAGCGACAGATCTCCTTTTGTTGAGCTGTCCAGTTCCTGGGCTGAGTTTCCCCAGAAGGCACATTTCTAGGAGTCAGAGTAGTAGCTAGGAGTGCTGATTAAGCAAGCTGAGGGACAAGCAGACTGAACTGGTAGGGAATGGCCTCAAAATGGGATGAATGAGCATATATAATGGAATGACAAGATAGTGCTTCAAAATTTAAGATGATCTCACTTAAACCACATCATCTGGTTTGCTTACTGTGTGCTTGCTTCAGGATCAGAAACCATTTAGAAAATCTGACTGTCACTGCTGATGGCATCTCTGGCTTTGATGAAAATGTAAATCTCCCTAGCATTCTTCATATCAGAACTCATTACTTATACATCAACAATAGAAAGTAATAACAATGATTAAGAAAGCAGATTATCTTTGAATTTATGACCAGGTAATCCTGTTACCTGTGTCTGAAATTTTTTGACTGAAATTATCATTTTGTTGCTATTTCAGATTCTTTTCCTTTGTCAGATTGTCCTTCTCAAAATGTCTTTTATCTTACTATTGATTATGAGTAGGTTTTTCTGAAAACTGCTGTTTGAGATAAGGTATCTTGCTAACCAGAGGAATATAGTACAATTATTGCATTAGTTTACTTCTGCCTGGTGTTATTAGATCGTTTCTCTTACCTTTCTTTACTGTTCTTCTTGGTGTATTTTTAACCATAGCAGCAGAAAGGCATATATCAGTTGTTGAAAGGGAGCTCTTCCAAAATCTAGTATTTCATATCAAACCATGGTGAATTCCAACCTGACAGAATAGGTAAGGTGATGAAGCAAGTTAAGGAAATCTGAAATTTTGGCAGGTGGAAAGGGAAGGTGAAATAGTATCATGAAGTATTTTCCATAACACATAGTGTAAAAAGCACTTCTGTGTTCTGTACAGTTCAACAAAGGTGTGTGATGTGAGCATTACACAGAGAGAACCAGAACATTATTGCCCAATCACAGAAACACACAATGAAGAGATGATACTAAGGGCTAGTCTACACTTAACAGCACTGCAGCGCTTAGTGAAGACACTACCTACACCAGCAGGAGAGATTCTCTTGTCAGTGTAGGTACTCCATCTCCCTGAGAGGCGGGAGTTATGTTGACGTGAGCACTATTCCCGTCGACATAGCACTGTCTATGCTGGGGGTTAAGACAGTAGTTATACCAACATAAGTTGGTAGTGTAGACCAAGCCTAAGGAAAACCCTGTGTTTGAATCTCTCTTTAACAGTCATGAACTCTTTCTGTTACAGAGACAAGAATAAGGTCCTGTTTTTCTCTGATCTTGTTAAATCAATCCCCTTTCCTTCATTACTTTATTTTTCCTAAGGTAAGCTGCATGAAATTGATAATATTGTAGTTGGTGCCTTTGGCTCAGAAAATGTTTTTCCTGTTCTCCTAGCACTGTTTTTATAGTAGACTAAACTTTGTACATACACATGTTGAAACTAGAAGCCCTAAGTCTTGTAAATATTCAGTATTAGACCACCCTAGGAAGAACAAAAATGTCCTTTACGCTTTTGTGAGCATTCAGTTAGTTAGTTTAAAGATCACTACACTCATAAAGCAAAGAAATATATAAGAAAACTCTCTATATAAGAATATATAAATATATAAGAAATTGGTCATTTGTACAAAAATCTGATACCAAGGTAAAATTTCAAATTAGTAATTTATAATATTTCTTCATTTTATATGTAAACGCATAGAAATGCATTGCAAATAAGTATATTTATAGGCACCAGAGTGTTAGTCTTTGATTAACTGATTAATTGTTTTTTATTTTGATAGTTTTAATATTATTTGTGTATATGACTCACTCAGATTGAACATTTGAAAGGCCTTTGAAATGCCGAGCTATAAATCAGTGCAAATTAGTAGAAGAAAAATTTAAAAACTGTCTGAAAAAAGTGATATTAAGTCTAATCAATTTTGCATTGTAACTTTGCACAAAATTATGGTGGATTAAATTTATATTAATGTCTGGATTAAAGAGTGAGGCAATATTCAACATACTAATGAAGATTCTTAACATCTGGACTCACAGAGACACATAAGACTATGAGAGAAGGGAGTAATTAAGCTGAACTCTCACATCTTGCGGGACCTCTGAAGAACACTGATAGGCTGGCATCAGCTGGCCAGCACAAAGATCTTTCTATGATGGAAATGTTTCATCTTGTTTAATCAGTATTCCCCGTAATTTGATTTAGAGTCTAGACAGCTACACTTTTAATAATGCTTTAGTCTAGCTGGTTTATGTTCTGCTTAACATTAATTTTGTTTGTGATTTCATCTTTATGTTCTGTCCTAAGCAACATAAAATGTAAAATGCCTAGGATTGGTTGTGTCAACTGTTCCTATTAACAGTCACTTTCAGACACCTCTGAGAAAAATAAATCTACCTTTGATCCTAAGGGAGATGGAAACAGGCATGGGAGAAATTTATTTGAGTACCAGTAGGAGGAGAGAGATTGTGATCCCCTGCTGGAAGGTGATGTGAAGAAACTGGTTGCAGTTAATGTGGGTGCTAAAGACTTAAAAGTCTTAAATTGTTAATAGCCCTGGTTAAAATATCATCCCGGCATTTAACATTTATAAATTAAGATACTTTTCCATTCATGTTTTCTTTATACAGTCCGTATTTGCAGCCAAATGACATTGGACAGTGATCTTGTTGAATCACATTAGCTTAGCCGCTTAATGAAAAACATCACAGGAAAACCTAGGTTCTGTATGCAGTGGTATTGGTGACTTACAGAGAAGAGTGCAATTCTGTTACGTCTGTATTGAAACCAATGCCCAGCCAGGTATTATGGGACATTAAATTGATACAGATGACATGTGAGGTCCTCAGTCTAGTTGAATTAAGATTGATGCAGGACCTAGGGTGGAGGGCCATTACACAGGCAAGGATTGATGGAGCACAAGGGCACTCCAGCCATGCCCTCGCCAAGTCCCAAAATACACCCTTTCTGGTGCGGGAGGGGCGAGGGGGACAATGGATGTTGTAACTTGGTGTGCTAGTGCCATTCTGGAGAAATCCGCAAATACTTTGGTGGGGAAGTTGTCCACCTAGGAAAGTTGTTTGCACCTAGGAAGCAGAGCAAAGGAGCTAGAGATGAAGAGCAATAATCTGGTGTGATTTTCTTTGGATTAGATATCAATGGTAAACCACACAATTAAAGATCTCACCATTCTTTTTGCAAGAATTAGGTGTCTTGCCAAGTTCCATTTGATAGCTTCTGCCTATCTAGATTGCCCCTGCAGTTTCCATTGGATAATTCCTCTCCTAAACACTCTATTGTTCAGTATTGGTGTTGCAGAATGATTTCCACATTTCATGCCAGAGATGGCTGCTTTTCGTTGGAATGGCATGTGAAGTAATTGCTGAGCATGAACTGAGCATGACTATGATTGGTGGATAAGATTATCATCACTGGCAGTACAAACAAACAGTTATTGAAAACAGCAGTGCTTCTCTCTGGTAGATACTTGCTAATGAATGCAAACTCATCTTAAATTCTTTCTACAGTACTTGTTACTATGCAAAGTATAATTCTCAATGTTTTTGTTCATTGCTTAAGACACTAAAAACAAATGACCAGGTCCTATTTAAATACTTTTAAGGGTAATGTTTGTAAATATTGTATGGAGTTTGACAATCACAGTTTCCATGATATTTTTCTAAGAAGGTAAACTGTAATGTCCATACTTGTGTTTGTTAAAGTATAAAAAGTTCATTTTTGGAAAAAGCAGTTAAGTTTCTTCAATTTTAGACTTTAATTAATGAAAGCAAGACTGTCCAGTGTATTATACGGACTTGCTGAATTTAATCCAAACAGAATACAGAACAAACTGAAAGAAGTTTTTTCTGCCATCACACTCGTAGAACAGTATAAAGAATTCAGCTATCTGTACTTTTTTGTATGTGTGCAATGTCATCAAGTCTCAGTCTAGCATTCAGGTCCTGATATATAAGGAAAAAAGGGATGATTTTCAAATATGTTGTTTTGGAAAGTATTTATTTGCAACTTCTAAGTCTATCCATGTATTTTGTGAGAGTCAGATCCCTGATGTGGTACTGCTGTCTGAGGGAGTGGGATATGTGGAGGGGATCTGCACAGGAAGTAAGTATCTCTTGAATGGGGTGCCTTGAAGCTCAACTGCAAGCATCATGGAGGAGAGAGATTGTTTCTGTTCTAGTCTTCTGCAGAGATCACTAGGAAATAGCTTTGCTATCTGGCTTGTCCACTGATTCCCAAGTTTGGGTCTTAATGATTTAAGCTCTTAAACAGTATTATCTAAACATATTTATTTAAAAAAGATTTCAGTCCATCTCTTATATTTTTACTTCCGTTAGGACTGGGCAATATATTCTTAACAAAACTGCTCAATTTATCCTTGTGGACCTTCTGTGAAAATGCCTGTAAGGTGGTGGATTTAAAGCAAACTACCTTTCCTCATCCCAATTCTAGGACCCCTGATATCATAGTGATGTGTACAATATAGGAATAAGAATATGAATAAGAAACTGAATAACAGTTGTATTATGCTATTCCTTTTAGTATGAAAATTATTTTTCCATGGATTTCTGGGAGAGGTTCCATTTTCCCTTTCACTTCCCATTGCTTTCATTTGAGATATAAATGAAGGTCTGTCCCTAGAATCTAAGACATTTTTAGGTACGTATCACTAGTATCTAGAGACTCAGTCCGACTCCCATTGAAGATAATGGCACTCTTTCAACTGACTTTAATAGGACCTGTCTTATTTTTTCAGGGCTCAATTGTGAGCCTAACGGCACGCTGAAGCGGAGAAAGGTAAGGAGCTCCCTCCTCCCTTGCTAACTGCATTGCCAGACCCTGAGTGGGTGGAGAACTATCACCAGAAGACTGTCACTTCCCTTCCAACACATGGGGGTGCAGAGTGGGTGGAGCCTCAGCTTCTTTAAAGAACAAACTATATTGTAAAGACAGACCAAAATGCAGTGTTCACCACCAAAAAGTCATCATTTACCACCAGTTGTCACACAGTGGTATCTCAGTTATTTCCTGTCCTTACGTTTGTCTAGTTTTGATCTTTCTGTTGCACCTCTTGCTAGAATATCTATAATATTACACCTCTTGCTAGAATATAATAATCCACCTTCTGATTATTGAGATTACTCCAAAAACCTCATTTCTTACATGATGGCCAGGAAAAATGAGATTAACATTTATTTCAGTGTCCATGTTAACTTCCACTTCTGAATATTGCTGTACGTCACGTCTTCTCTGTGTGAGTCTTGGAGGCCATGTTCCTCTGATTGCGGCCGCACAGGCAGATGCTGTGCCCACTGTGTTCAAGGGGGCTCCTCACAGAGACAAGAATCTGTCTACTTAGATCCAGTTGCGGCATTTTGGCCATGGATTGTAAGCTCTTTGGAGAAGGGCCTTTCTTCACTTTTGTGTCTTGTACAGCACAGTGGAGTAAGTAGTGTGTATTGTGACTGCTGGCCCTTTCTTCTTCGAATGCTGGTCCCTATGGTTATTCACTGTGGGTGTGCATTTGCTTTTCATGCCTGCGTCTGAAAATTCTTCAGTAGCAGTGTCTGTTGGTCTGCACCAGTACCCCATGCCTTCTTGTGCTGCAGACTGAGGGCATAAGGGACAGCATTAAACTGTCTCTTTCTCCAGTTTCTTTTCTGCCACTTGCAGTCTAGGGTGGAACCCCCTTTGTCCGTGTCTTCTAGCTTCCTAGATCCATTGTTCCTGTAAAAACTTGTAGAGTTAATTAGTTTTAATTCTTTGTAGTTTTTATAATTAGTGTTAATAGTCATAGTTTAGTTAGCTGGCATTGGGTGTGGGGCCCCTCCAATGTGGGGCACTTATCCCCAAAGTTCCAGACTTCAAGCCTTGCCTCAGGTGCCTTCAGGTCTTCCTGGAAAGCAACCTGTGCATGAGCTGCCTTTACTGCCTGGGGGAGTCACCCATCCCATCAACAGGTGACATCTGCTACTGTATTATCTCCCTGTATTAGGCAGACCCGGGAGTCCAGACTTTCCAAGCACCTAACAAAGCTTTCCAGGAGGCCTTGGTTGGACCTGATGCCTTTCTGCTCCCCACCATGTTAACTGGATCCTCCGAGTAGTGCCCCTCAGGCACCGATGGAACACTCCAGCAGGCTCAAGGCCTCTTATAAAAAGAGGCACAATGAGGGTAAGGAGAAGCACCCTCACAAGAAGACAGACAAAATGTCGCATAAGTCTACTAAAAAGAGGGCTGCAAAGGGTAAGATCATTGCAGTTATTGAAAACATTATCTGTTATAGAATCTTAAACGTTTATTGCAAATATTGTAATCCTGCTATATTCTCCTATACTAATCTCAGTGCGGTTTACAGATGGAGAAACACTGAGAAAGCTGAGCTATAAATACTGTACTATTGAGCAGCAGCCTAAGTAAGATTTCTGTTATTTTCTCTTTGTCCTGAAGGCAGCAACCCTATCTGGCTAAATTTGGAATTTAGCAGACAGTTTATCTGGATGAACCTCCTCTTTACATCAGACAGACACTCATTTTATCTAGTGAGGATTAGCACTAACTCCCCTTTGCACAGATAAATTATATTTCAAAAGGGTTGCTCGAACCTCCTAAATTATTAGGGCCGGTTTGGTGATTTAGGGGATTTTACTTTGTCTACCTGTCGTATTCTCACCAATTTGAAAGCATATTTGCTTTACTTCTCTGGGCTGACTACATAACAACTTTGGGGTGTGTATTATGCTTCCCAACCTGTTGATGAATGGAGAACTGGACAAGAACATAACTGACCAGTATATCCTCAACTCTCAAGTTAAGGGTAATCAGCTCTTTGTTGAAAACAGCAATCAGGGGTTGCTTCATCTCCCTTCTTAATCTCCTAACTTCTTAGTGCCAGCTGTTCCTGTGCATCCATTGCCAGCAGAAGAATCTGACTTCCAGGATTATTAATATCATTTGGGCATTAGGCATTTGAATAGTATTTTCTCCTTGCCTCAGTAATAGATTGGATGAAGTAGTTAAGACTCCCAACATCATGCTTGTGAAGGATAGTGTTTCACTTCTGCACATTTCTAATGTTCTTCTCATCTTCTAGCAGCCTGTCATGTTTGACAGTCCAAGAGCCATCATCTTTTCTGATTCAAATCCCACTCCTCATGGCTGCATATTTTAGTCCTAGCTGAAGAGGACCGGACTCCCACCCAGAGCTTGAAGTATTGCTTTATAATCTCTCTAAATTTATGTTTATGTACATTTGTACATGCTTTGATATAAATAAGGATTTTTTTGTCCAGACTTTTCTACTAGTATTTCCACAATTCTGAGTAAAATATTTTCTATGGCCACATATGCTTTTATACGAATGCTTTAAAAAAACAACAACAAAACTTGGAAGTTGCTAGTGCTTTAGATCTTCAAAGCACCATATGAATATTAGTTAATTAATCAAAAAACCTCTGTGAGGTAGGATTCGTTATTCCCCTTTTACAGCTGGAAAAAATGAGGGAGAAGTGGCTTGCCCATAGCCATGCAGGGAGTCCATGGTAGAGCAGGGCTTGGTATTCAGGAATGTGTGATACCCAGTGCCTTGGGATGGCCTGAAGCCACACTGTGATTTGAGGAGGAGTTCCTCAGCAAGGGGGAGAAGGCAGTTTAATAAGATCCAGGCAAGGATCTTCCTTACACTGAAGAGGAGGACAATACCTCTAGTTCCCGCACAAAGATTTGTCCCGTTTCTTGAATATGATAACAATGTTGGCGTGGAATTTCTTCGCAGGTCCAGATTTTGTCAAGGAGTTGGCAAAGTTTGTGCTGGAGCATTGGTCCACCAGTTTTAAAAACCACAGATGGGATGCCATCTGGGCCCGTTGTTTTGTGATTTTTTTGTCTGGATAATGGCACACTGGACTTCCTCAAAAGGTGGAGGATCAGCAAGGTGTTCTGTTGCTGAGCATTGTGGAATAGACTCAATGGTGTCTTCAGAGACCATGGATTTGCAGCGTAGTAGGCTCTCAAAGTGTTGTTTCCAGCGTTGTTCAATGACCGGATTGTCCTTGAGGAGGGTGGAGCCATCCTGGGAATGTAAGGGGGTTGGGCCTTTGGAGATGGCCAATATATAGCTTTTGTTGCTTGAAAGAAGCTGATCATGTCATCTTGATCTACAAAACCCTGGACCTCAGAAGCCCTCTCTTGCTACCGCTTATATTTGATGTCATGTAGCCTCCTTTGGACTTCGGCTTTGAGCAGTGATAAGCCTCATGTTTTCGTTGGTTACAGGACTCATTTTGCCAGTTACAGAATGCAGTTCTGTTGAATTAATGCTAGGATTTCCTTGTTTCATCAAACCGGTCCTGGTGCTGATGAGTGGAATATCCTATAGTTTCAATACATTCATTTTTAAGGTGATCCCAGTGCTCTTGAATGTCAGTGATGTTATCAGGCAAGTTAGAGAGTTTCTCAGACTGGTATTGCTGGAACGTCTTGCAGCTGACTTGATCGTGAAGTGCTTTGATGTTATACTGCTTTTGCTTAGTTTTGGAGTGTTTGTGGTGTGGTGAAGCGAGCTGCAGGTACATGATTGATCTTACTCATGGATGGTCTGTCCAACAGTGATCTATACCTCTCATGGTTCATGTTATATGGACATCGGTGTAATCTCGGGTTCTGACTATAACATAGTCATGGAGGTGCCAGTGTTTGAACCAAAGATGTTTCCAGGTGGTCTTAAATTTGTTACTCTGCCTAAAGATGGTATTTGTGATGAGCAGGTCATGCTCCACACATTTGCTGGGGAGGAGAAGATCATTGGGTTTACATTTGCCACCCCTTCTTTGCCTATTGTGCCACTCCACAGTTGGGAGTCCCATCCGACTCTGGAATTGATCCTCTTCAGAGATTTCAGTTTGTCTGCCTTAGATGTGGCTTTGAGGACTGCATCGAGAGTACGATAAAACTGTTGTCTTCCTCCTCATTAAGTGTTGGGGCTTATGCACTGATGACTGAGGCATATTAGTTGTTGCTGAGCTTGAGCCGAAGAGTCATGAGATGCTCGTTGATCCCCATGGGAAGCTCCAAAAGCCAACTGGCGATGCTATTTTTGATGACAAAGCCAAGGATGAAGTGAGCTGTAGCTCACGAAAGCTTATGCTCTAATAAATTTGTTAGTCTCTAAGGTGCCACAAGTACTCCTTTTCTTTTTGCGAATACAGACTAACACGGCTGCTACTCTGAAGCCCATGAATGTGTCTCTCTTCAGGTGGCTTTCCTTTCCAAAAGAAGGTGTAGCCACCTCCATCCTTTTTAATTGGCCCTCATCGCCCCAATGAGCTGCAATATCAATGTTGCCACTTTTCTGGCAGTTATGGCAGTTCTTCTTTCTGGGCATTCACTGTGCTGAGAGTCCATAAGGGTGTGGTCATTCCAGGTGGTGAAATTCATGGTCTTGTATCTCTTGTTTCAGCCATGGAGTTGAATAATTTCACTACATGTGGCCATCCAATCAGAAAAGTGTGAGACAGCCTATATTTGGGGCACTTTTTCTATCCCCCTCCCTATGGTGGGTGAGAAGACCTACTCAGTCACAGCCACTGCTGCCCGAAATGTACTTCTGTCTCATCCAAGCACAAGATGACTGTCGCACAGCTGCCGCCTGCATGCAGATTTGTGACTATTCCCAGAAATCACTGCTCCTGTCTTTACAGCCACTCCTGTCTTCCCCAGTGCAGGACTTTGTGCGGGTGTGAGCCCTTTGGTAGAGGCCTGCGCATGAAATCTTTCAAAGTGGGGAGACCGGTGCATGGGCAGTGACCACACGTGACTTGACTGGAGGAAAACCCTGACCCAGTGGCAAGGAGATCCAAGACAAACAGGGGGCCTCCCTCCTGCTGCATCCCTCATCCGTCCTCACAGACGCAGAGTACTAAAAGGTCCTCTATATGCATCTGATCCACCATTGGGATCTTGTGAAGTTTGGACCACGGTTAGTCAGGAGCCTTGCCTCAGACCTGCTCGCCAAGAGGGACCTATCAGGAATATGAAAGCTGTGGACGATGTAGCTCCAAGGGTCTTTAGCCCATGCAAGCCTCTCCACCGTGACAAGGTTGAGGTCCATCAGAGAGGACCGCAACTGACACAATCTTTGTGGCATGACAGATTCAGGAGAAGTGCAGAGAGCAACACCAGGAACTGTTCATGGCATTCATCGATCTAACCAAGGCCTTTGACTCTGTCAATCGTGATGCTCTATGGAAAGTGCTGTGTAGGTTTGACTGTCCCAGAAATTCATTTCCATCATCAGACTACTCTGTGATGACTGCCACCATTCTGTGCAATGGCTCAGAAACCAAACCATTCATCATTCACACTGGTGTCAAGCAAGGCTGTGTCATTACTCCAAGTTGCTCCAACACCCTTCTCCATTTATCTTGCTGTGATCCTAATTCTCATCTGTGATCATCTTCTTGATGAAATCGGGATTTAGTATTGTATGGATGGTCAACTCCTCAATCTCTGACGTCTCCAAACGAAATCTAAGATCACAAGAATTGGCATCATTGACCTTTCATATGCAGATAACTGTCATTCTTACACGTGCAGGTGTACCCTAAACCTTTCTGCAGGTGCCTGTTGCACCTGGGAAAGAGAAGGTACTCTACCAGCCCTCATCTGCACAAACTACTCTTCGTACTCCACAAATTGCCATCATTGGAGAACCCCTGGAAAAGGTGGATCATTTTCTATACGTTGGGAGCCACCTCTCCCAAACAGCCAGCATTGACACCGAAACTGAATACAGGATTCGCTGTGTCAGCACATCCTTTGGAAGACTACTCAAAGAAGTCTTCAATGATAGGGATCTGCAAACAGGCACCAAGATCTTTGTTTACAAGGCAGTTGTCATCCCCACCCTTCTCTATGGGTGTGGGTAACCTATAGATGCCATCTCAAGCGGCTGAAGTGGTTCCAACAGGGCTGCCTCAGGAGGGTTCTCAGGATAAACTGGGAAGACCGATGCACTAACATCAGCGTTCTCTCTGCAGCCGGCATCAGCAGTATAGAAGTGCAGATCATGAAACACCAACCCACTGGGCTGGCCACTGTGTACGTGACACTTGCCTGACATTTGCCTTCTGAAGCAAGTACTGACATTTATCCTTAACTCAGTTTTAAAGCATTTAGCTCTTTATACCTCTGTATAAAGTAATTCTGGGCTAATGATAGTGTTCTGGAGACCTGGATCACAGTATTTAACATTACTGTCCAGTATCATCACAGACAGATCTTCAGCTGCTGAAAATTGACATATCTCCATTGGCTCAGTGGAGCTCCACTGATTTATAGTAGCTGAGGATCTTGTCCTCTGTGTTTAAGTGATTATTGACTTTGGTGCAGAAACACAATACTACTCTTATTCTTGAGCTGTATACCTTAACCTTGAAGAAGCAAAAGGATGAGGGCTTGTCTATACTACCCGCTGGATCGGCGAGCAGCGATGGATCCAGCGGGGGTCGATTTAACGTGTCTAGTCCAGTCTAGACGCAATAAATCGACCCCCGAGCGCTCTCCTGTCGACTCCGGTACTCTACCGGAGCGAGAGGCGCAGGCAGAGTCGACAGGGGAGCGTCAGCTGTCGACTTACCGCAGTGAAGACACCACAGTGAGTAGATCTAAATACGTTGACTTCAGCTACGTTATTCACATAGCTGAAGTTGTGTAACTTAGATCGATTCTCCCCCCCCCCTCCCCCTCCCCCCAGTGTAGATCGGGCCTAAGATGCACAGAGCAAAGAACCAGAGTTAATTGCAAGGAAGAGAACAGAAGTAAAGAGAAAGATACACAGAAAGAAGAGAGAGACTGAAAAGAGACTTTACTGAGGTCGGAGAAGATGATCTGGTGATACCTTCTGGCCTTAAACTTTATGACCTTATAAGACACAGAAGATTAAAAATGGACACACAGAGAAAAAGGAAAAAGCACAGCAGTGGTCCAAATGCATTTGGTAACTTGGTCACCCACCTGAGTTTTTGGATTATGCAGGCAGCTCTAATAACTCTTCCAGTTGTAGTCTTCTACCAAATAAAAAGAAAATTAAAACAATATAAAGTGATAAAACAAGTTCAGAGGTCCTGTGGCTTAAGTTTGCAGAAGACTGGGTTTTGTTACTACAAATAAAATATTTGAAGCAGATTCTCTTGTGGGTACTTGTTCCTGTGACAGTACAGAGGAATCAGAAAGCCAGACACATTTGGCCATATGGGAATTCACCTAGCATATAGAAGATTCAGAGCTGTCATGACTGGCTCCCACATCCCTTCCCTCTCCCCCTGCCCCATTCCCCCTAGAGCTTGGACATATGTTGTCAAGTAGTGTAGGGTAGAAGAGGCTGGGGTCATAAAGCCACACAAGATCTGGCCCTTTGACCATAAATTCAATATGGACCAAAACTTTATTATTCATTGATATTAATATAATAGTACCACCTAAAGGCCAAACAGGCTTGGACCCCAGTTGTGCTAGACCAGTGGTTCTCAAACTGTGAGTCAGGACCCCAAAGTGGGTCATAACCCTGTTTTAATGGGGTCACCAGGGCTGTTGTTAGATTTGCTGGGGTCTGGGCCCGAAGCCAAAGCCCAAGCCCCACTGCTCAGGGTTGAAGCCCCCGCCAGGGGTGGCAGGGCTCAGGCTTTGACTTTGCCCCCACACAAAGCTCAGGCTTTGGTCCCTCCTCCTGGGGCTGTGTAGTAACTTTCGTTGTCAGAAGTGGGTTGCAGTGCAATGAAGTTTGAGAACCCCTATGCTAGACACTGTACAAACAATCTACCCCAAGAGTTTTCAACCTAACAAACAAGACATAACAGATGGATGAGAAGAACAAGCAGCCTGGGGAAACAAAAATAATTGGATGTGCACAGATCTTAGTCAGCTCAAATACTGTAGATTCTGTGACAGAATTGGAGCTGCTCTGTAATAATTTATGAATACTGTATATTGACCTCATTATTGGGATGGTCACTGTAAGAATATTATAGACAAGGTAAGTGAAGTAATATCTTTTATTGGTCCAAGAGACTGAGACACGGGGACACTGGGATATCTGAAGAAGTTAGGCCTGCCTAGATTACCATCAGGGATGGTAAGCCTTTAGGTAAGGCAGACATGCATGTCAACTATTTTAAAATTCTTTTTCTGCAAGTGCTTTGTTCCCACAGTTTAAAATGTGTTGAGGACTGTTTTGTTACTAATTTGCACTGGGTACACATTCCTAAAGGGAAGAACTGCAGGTGCTAGAACTCACTCTGACCTGCTCGGTAAGCACAACTGACGCACTGGATACTATAGCCCAGAGTTTGGTCTAAGAGTGGGAGAACTACAGAATTGCACCACAGGCTAGTTGAAGGCACCTTATGGGGTGCACTCAGAGAGACCAGAAAGGGAACAGAAGTGT
The DNA here is from genome assembly GCF_009764565.3 of Dermochelys coriacea. Lineage (NCBI taxonomy): Eukaryota > Metazoa > Chordata > Testudines > Dermochelyidae > Dermochelys > Dermochelys coriacea. The sequence goes on along the minus strand of NC_050069.1, from coordinate 249,528,430 downwards.
AACTAACCTTGTAACTGTGACAGACACATAACTAGAAAAATACAGACACAAAACAGATATTTGCCACTGATAACAGCTCAGACCCTGCACAATTCAGTCATTCACTTGACTGCTTCTCACTTCTTATTCTACACACAGACCAGAAACAGCAGTGGCTCATAAACATCATTTTGGACTGTTGTGGGTTTTTTAAATAAAACTAGGAATGTTCTTGCACTGCATTTGTTGTGAATGGAGAATCATTTACTTTATTTCAAGTTAACATTGTTTTTGCCTGGGAATAACAAATTACACTTGGGCAAACATTTCATATGCCAGACCAAATCTAACTAGCATTTCTTTTGTCTGTAGATGACTTAATTGCCTAATAGCCTATTGTACATTCTTTGCTCTTGCCCGTGTAGTTGCGAGTGGCCATTCCAAGTTGGCAACCTCAAGCACAGGAAAGAGACAAGTTATTACCATAACTGGGGAAGCTCTTGGGGTTTCATGTTTGATGTATATATTTCATTGTTCATGATTGTCCTGTCTCCTTCAGATTAATTAATGCAGTGTGTTATATTCCTAGCCGCACTCTGTACTATGGTCTGTATGAGTAAAATTGTTGAAACTAGCAGTTTCAGAGTGTGTAAAACACTATACTCTCTTAGATTGGTACAGAAGGTAGAGAGTTCATCCTGTATCTAAAAGTACCAGTGGCTGGTTAGTGGTCAGCTTTGAGAATCTTTTTGGAAAATCCCTCTGCAATACCACTACACTCAGAATTCTCTAAGCACTTACACAGTGGAGAACCTTCTAGGGAAACAACCTGAGTTTGGAAGGAGGTGTAACATTGCACAAGTTAAAAAAAACTTGGCAACGGCTATGACACTAAATCAGTAAATAAAATGTATATTTTTTTACTCCCAACTGTAAAAAAGGGATTGGTAACATTTAGATTTAAAGACTATTACTTAAGGACTTCTTTTGTGCTTTGTGTGCAGGTATATGTCTCGAGTCCATGGTATGCATCCAAAAGAGACCACACGTCAGTTGAGCTTAGCAGTGAAGGATGGTCTTATTGTTGAAACCCTGACTGTGGGATGTAAGGGATCAAAAGCTGGTATTGAACAAGAAGGATACTGGTTGCCAGGAGATGAGATTGTGAGTATAATATCTAGAAGAAATTAAATCATGTTTCCTGGTATGTTGGCATGGAGCCTATTTGAATTTCCATTAACCGTTATTTATAGATGATCTATTGATGTGACTTGTGAACAATGAAATGATGTTTCATAAGCACAGTTTTATTATTTAAATCTTGCACTGAAAAGATTTTTTTTTTAAAGTCCTCCCTGTTCCATAGAAATCCTGCCTTGTAGGGCTCTACATCTGCTCCCATGGAACACTGTCTGTGGCTTTACCCAGTTTTGCTCATTTACTCCTTTCTGTGACATAACTTCACCTCTCCTATTGTCATATGTGGAGATTCTCAACACAAACCTTATTGGTGTCACTTTGACTCCTCTGACATCTTCAGATATCCAGAGTGATCCTAAAAGGAATCTATCTTTTTTAAAAGATTATATTTTAAAAGGAGAGTGTTGATTTGAGGGTGTTTTAATCTGAGGGGAAAAAATTAACTCTTTTCAAAGGAAAAATTTTATTTATATACCCCCAAGCCAACCCCAAAAATAATGCAACAATAACAAAACCTGTGTTATACCAGATGTCTGCAAACAGTCTGGAAATCTATACACTTTTTTAGCTATAAACCTCCAAAAATTGGTTCAGGAAATGTATACGGTGACTAAATCTAATTAATCAGGTTGAAAGACTAGCTTGGCTGTTCATAATATTTCTAATTTTCTGCCTAAAAAATTGCTTTTAAAGAGAGGATGGTAAATATGTAGGTGCAAAATATGAGAGACATGCTGCTAATTGTTATTCTGAATGCCTTTCTTAGCAATGGAGTAACTTAAAAAAATTATCAAAAGTCTCACAATGGCCACTGTCTTCATGGGACATTCAAACTATTCTGGTACTTCTGCTACTTCAGTAGCAGGAATTAATTAACAAAAATTGGACCCAATCATGCAAGCCCCCTCATGCAAACTCATAACAGGTCATTGGAGTTTCATACAGATGCTCTGTCTTCACTGCAGAGTTAAGGAAAGTTATTTACACTTGAGTTAGTCAAATGAGAGTCGTCAAACTGCGATTAGCAGCACAGAATGTTTGTGTTAGCAGTTGACGGGTTGTGCTAACTCGAGCTGTAGTTTATATCTCCTGACAGGTCAGCCAACATGAGTTAAGGGTTTTGTGTGTGGATGGGACTTGAATTAAGGGCAACAATCAGGTTAACTCAGCAGTAAAGATAAGCCCTACAGAGGACTCATAGAAGCCATGTTGACATGAAATGGAGCTATATATGTTGGAGGAATTATACACAAACAGAGCCATATTGATTTCTGTTCCATTCCAAATACAGGAAGTAAAATATGTCTTGGACAAACAGAAATGTCTTAGCAGAAGATCCTGTAAATGGCTTAACATGCTAAACTCCATTGACCTCACTAGAAACTGAGGGCACTCAGGCCTTGTACTATCAGATTCTAAGAGTATGTCTGCATGGCGATAGAAGACTCACAGCACAGCCGCAGTCAGCTGAGTCAGGCTCATGGGACTTGGATTGTGGGGTGCTAAAATTGCAGGGTAGACATTAGGGCTTGGTCTGGAGCCCGGGCTCTGAGACCCTTCCCCCTCGCGGAGTCTCAGAGCCCAGACTTCAGACAGAGCCCAAACATCTACACTGCAATTTTATCTACACAGCCCAACCCCTGCGAGCGTAAGTCAGCTAACCCAGGCTCTGAGACTTGGTGCCACAGGGTTTTCATTGCAGTGTGGACATATCCTTAGAAACTTATGGAAAACTTGTTGAAGTCAATGGAAAGACTTCCACTGACTATGCATCACACACACAGTCAGTAAAAGAAAACTGTTTCAAGGGGTTAACAAAGAAAACTCACTCCCAGGTATAAAAAATTACTTTATATGTCATTTTAGCCATTCTATTTTACAAACTTTAGGCCTGAATTTAGGCACCTAAATCTATATGAAAACACAAATAAATGGTCTGAGCTTCAGAGATGCTAAGCATACACACATCCCTCTTATATAGGTGCCTAACCATGGATAGGTTTCAGAGTAGCAGCCGTGTTAGTCTGTATTCGCAAAAAGAAAAGCAGTACTTGTGGCACCTTAGAGACTAACAAATTTATTAGAGCATAAGCTTTCGTGAGCTACAGCTCACTTCATCGGATGCATTTGGTGGAAAAAACAGAGGAGAGATTTATATACACACACAGAGAACATGAAACAATGGGTTTATCATACACACTGTAAGGAGAGTGATCACTTAAGATAAGCCATCACCAGCAGCAGGGGGAGGGGCGGGGGGAAACCTTTCATGGTGACAAGCAAGGTAGGCTAATTCCAGCAGTTAACAAGAATATTAGATTTCAGAGTAGCAGCCGTGTTAGTCTGTATTCGCAAAAAGAAAAGGAGTACTTGTGGCACCTTAGAGACTAACAAATTTATTAGAGCATAAGCTTTCGTGAGCTACAGCTCACTTCATCGGATGCCTTTGGTGGAAAAAACAGAGGAGAGATTTATATACACACACAGAGAACATGAAACAATGGGTTTATCATACACACTGTAAGGAGAGTCACCATGAAAGGTGTTCCTCCTTTCCCCCCCTGCTGCTAGTGATGGCTTATCTTAAGTGATCACTCTCCTTACAGTGTGTATGATAAACCCATTGTTTCATGTTCTCTGTGTGTGTATATAAATCTCTCCTCTGTTTTTTCCACCAAATGCATCCGATGAAGTGAGCTGTAGCTCACAAAAGCTTATGCTCTAATAAATTTGTTAGTCTCTAAGGTGCCACAAGTACTCCTTTTCTCTTTTCAAGAATATCAGAGGAACAGTGGGGGGTGGGGTGGTGGGGAGAAATAACATGGGGAAATAGTTTGACTTTGTGTAATGATAAACAGATTGACAGAGCCAGAAGAGTACCCAGAAGTCACCTACTACAGGACAGGCCCAACAAAGAAAAGAACTTTTCTTTGATAAACCCATTGTTTCATGTTCTCTGTGTGTGTATATAAATCTCTCCTCTGTTTTTTCCACCAAATGCATCCGATGAAGTGAGCTGTAGCTCACGAAAGCTTATGCTCTAATAAATTTGTTAGTCTCTAAGGTGCACTGCTTTTCTTTTAACCATGGATAGATGTGCCTAATCTGAGGCAACCTAGTTAGAGCATGTTAGCCTTAGTGCATAATGTGGACTGATCACTTTTTAAGTTATTAATAATAGTAATAATAAGAAAGCAAATCATACAGATTACATAACAACTACTATGCATGGACAAAAGGTTTTGTTTGATAACCTACAGTATTAGTTTGCTTATCTGTATCAGTCTAATTGTTCTATCGGGTAGACTGACATAAACTCTGGTAAAGCTCTTCTTAATAATGTTATGTCAATGATTGGGTTATTCTGTGAAAGGGTTAAATATTCTGTCAAACAGTGCTTGACGGTTCTATCATAGATCAGTGGTTCACAACTTTACGGGTACTCTCTGAAGTTTTATGAAACTGTGTTAATATAACACTTTAAGGAAACTTCAGTGCATTTAGAAACACTGTGCAAAGACCTGAAATAGAGCTGCTAAGATGCATGGAGGGAAGGATTGTGGTTATGGTGAGGCTCTTGCATCAGAGGTGACCTTTTTGTGGTAATGTTTAAAAAAAGAAATGAACTTCTATTAAAAAGACAATAGTGTTCTGAAAAACTGACAAGAACAAGGAAATTTAGATTTAAACATCAATTAAAATGTTCTCTCTCACATATATATACATTTATTTAAGATCTTAAATCAATAACAAAGCATGACTCAGTGGACAACATTTCTAAAAGTTGGTACTTACAACAAATCAGTAATGTGAAAGGGATAATTGCACTTGTAATGCCTTGGTATGTTACCCATTTTGCATGTTTGCTGGGCATCGACACAAATGGTATGGATCTAACATAGTTGGCAGCTTTTTCAAAATGCATCCTCATATTACACATAAATACAGTTGTAAACAAAATGGTTGATAATCATTTCCTCATTTACTTATTTGCCAGAATCTTAGTTCAGAATTCTGCATTTCCCCTGCTACAGTTGATGGTACTAATGCCTAACTCAGTGTAGCACCTTGCCTTGTTTTGGGCACTATTGTTGTCATCACCTTTTGCAGAAGAAATATGGAACTCTGAACTCAGGTAATAGTATTTTACAGTTCACCGCTAAAACATTATTTCTGTTCTTAACACAAGTGCCTGGTAAGTAATATCATGTGCTCTTCTCAATCCTAGCCAAAACATGCAGTGTTAATAATGGTAGTAACACATAATAAACATATAATAATAATTTCCTACATCACAGTGGTTTTGAGGATTATTTAGTTAAAATGCTCTGAAGTCCCCAAATGAAAAGTGCAATATAAATGCAAAGTAAGTACATTATTTGTTATTAACAAGACTGAGTTTTCTTGCTTTTGTTGATTTAGGAAACATTTTGACATTAGTCTAAATCCTTAATGATTGTAGTTCCAGTGATTTGGTTACTGTCAATGGATAACACAACATGGAAACACAGTTCTTGGCCAAAAAGAATTAACAATCAAATGTTAGGCGGTATATTTAGTTCATTTGTATCTTGAAAAAATATTGGTCTGGATCATCCCTGATGTATTGCATTGAAGTCAGTGGAATTACACTAGAAATACATTTTGCTCGGTGATTCTAGATAAGTTCTTAAAGATGATGTGCCATGCTTATTAAAAACCCACACTCCTTTTACTGAAGATTTAAAGCAGTTCATAAATGCCATACACATTTTGTGAATTTTACAAATGGTTTTCCTAGAGGTTATTCTTAATGTTTTAAATGTAAACTCTTTTCTACAGGGTTAAACAATTATAAGACCAAATTGGCCCATAGAGAGGGATTCTCTATTAAAAAATAAATTTACATTTATTCATAAAGCCAAACAATACTATTCTTACTTTAAAATGGAGATGTGTTATTGGAGAAGGTCTGGTTTGTGCACTTGCCTAGCAACCGCAGCTCAGTTGACACCACTAGAGTGGTTTGAAGTTGTCGTGTAATGGCCAGATTCTCCGGTGGAGTAAATAGGAGAGGCCCCACAACGGATTATAGTGTTTTGTGCCATTTCACTGCTTCACAGACAGTGGAGGCAGGAAGAAGGCAATGTTCTTGAAATGTCACTCTTTTTTATAAAGGGGACTGGCTGATTGTGCTCAGTTAATTGCTGCCTCCAGCAGATGGAGACAGCTCTCTTGGCTGGCTAAACCTGTTTATTCTGGTCCTCTTTTCTCAGAAATTGATACCTGCAAGAGTGACGTGGCAAGAAATCATTTTGTCCTTTTCAGCCCTCCCTCCACAACTCCAGACCACTTACCTCACACCTTTTCCTTCTTGTTAGTGTGTGTTAGTTTAGTGGAGAGTGCTTTTTGGGGGGGAAGCAGCTCAGTAATTGCAGTGTTTCAAGCGTACAATAGGAAACTGAAAACCATGAGATTTTCCTCATGTACAAATGCATCTAGACTTGCTAACTCACTTCTGGGCTTTTCTGACATTTGAAATAATTATTGAAATTATATATTTGTATCTGGAAAATAAAGTTACTTATTCAAAGTGACTTCAGATAACTTTAAGTCTCAAGTAAGCCATGACAAAATCAATTTATGTAATCTCCCGCTGCTTTCTTTACCATCACTTTCACAGCTGCTATGATCAATTGCTGTAGTATTGTCAAAAGCCCTGAGATTTTCAAGGCAATTCTGAGAATCTGAGGAAACCCCCAAAAGATTGATCATTAGGCCAAATGCGTGAGGTTAAAGTAGTATGATTTCTTGCCATGTCACACTTGCAGGGGATCAATTTCTGAGAAAAGAGGACTCTAGTTGTGACCTGTTTTAAATGGTCTTGGATGAAGCAGAGACCATCCTACTTGCCAAGCCTATAGGAAGTGCTTCAAGTTTTTACAGTGGGCCAGCACTGGCAGTTCAAGCCTTCCTGTTGGACTGGTTATAGCAGCTTGTACCTCCACTAATGTGCAAGTAATTCTGGTTACTGCTTTCTACAGAAAGGGGCAGAATGGGATTGAGCCTGTTGTTCAGCAGGATGTAGTCTTCTTTAGACTCTCTTTCCTAATATTAGATTGTAACTAGACCTCCCTCCACTCTGGGGCCAAGTGTAGTTCTCAGCTAAGTACAGTGTTCCTTTTGGAGCTTAAATAGAGAAAGTGAAAGCATAAGCTAACTCTTTGATCCAGGCAGCCTTGGTTGCAGCATGGGTGTGCTTTCAGTTGCATGTGCCTCGTTCCCTTATTGACATGTCTAGAACTATTGCTGTAAGCATGTTCTTATTCTCATTTTGGCTTCTTAGCATTGGTCTGACTGGATGGTGGCCACGCAGGATAGGATCTTTTCTGGGGAGGGCCCTGCTAGGGTACAATGTGTCACATGGCTGCTATCTGATGGGTTGAAAGGAATTTCCTGTTTCTCTAAGCCATCTCTGTTTTCTGGAATCTGAAGTCTTGCGTGGCACTGGCTGATCTGAAGCCAGATCTAGTCACAGAAATGGTATCTGCAGCAGTCAACTTGAGGTGGAATCTTTCCATATGGCCTCCCAGTTAAATGGTAAAGTAGAGATGTTCTTCATATTTGGTGACTTGGTAACTTGAAGTGTGGATACTCTCACTCACTCTTGGAACCTCAACTTAGCACGTATCTTTCATCTCCTTCCCCTGATTGGCAAAGCCTTTCAGAAAACTATGAAGATCAGGCATGGAGTCATCCTAATAGCTCTGAAGTAGCCCAGAAGTCTGGATTTCTGGAGCTGTTGGATCTCTCTCTAGATCACTCTCTGTTTTTCCATCATGTAAGACCTTCTGGCTCAATTTACTAGAGGGATTTTAGTCACATAAATCTAGTGTACCTGAAGAGAAAGAGATTTTCCAAGCAGGTGATATCCATGCTGTTGCAAATGCTGAACCCGGAGCATTTTTATGGACTTGTGTCGGGACAGGAAGTTAAATCCTTTTAGATGTGACATTCCATGCCTTTGAGCTGGTTAAAGGCTTGAACACCAGCTCCCAGAATATCCAAGCATCAGCCATTTTGGCCTTAAGAAGCACAGTAGAACTCTGTGAATTCCTACCTGATGGGTGAGATATTTTAGAATTGCTGATACACTAAAGGCAAGACCCATTCCCTTTTAGGCATGCAGGACCTTAGTATGGAGCTAACCACATACACAAGTGCTCCTTCTGAACTCATGAAAGAGGTCTGAAGGAAAGCCTTCAACATTAAAACTGCCTTTCCAGTGGCATCCATTCTTCCAGTAAAGTGGGGGAACAATGAGCCCTCCTGTGCAGGGATCCCTACCAGGCATGTCATCATGATAAAGTGCTGTAAAGAGAAAGCCTATTCTCCATTTCCTTTCCAGATTATTTCCCCTTTCCATTTGGTTCAAGAGTGCTTCATTTCCTTATTGTGTCCATTGCCACAACATAGGAAAGAAAGTGCCTGCACACAATCACAACAGTCTCTAAAGTTTCAGTGCCATGTTGGACTTGAGACTGTGTGAAGGAAGCACATACTTCTGGGAAGTTCTTTCTTCTATCATGAATCTTCTAGAACATCCATCTCTACCCCTTCAGCTGAGAGAGGAGGCGTTTCCTCTGTAAAACTGTGTAAGATATCTCCCTGAGCATCTTTACTGCTTTTCGTAGCTTTGGAAACTCTGTTTTTAGTGGTCAATCCTGCATGTTGTAATTTGTTAGTGTCTCATTTTGTCTTGAAAATTGGTACCCACTCTGTCTGTCCTGGAGTTGGAGACTGCTGTTGGAGTTCTCATGTCCCATGGCTTGTCTGTGTTGGTTTGAGTTACTTGCTGATTTGAGAATAGATTTTTCAAACTGGTGCATAAGGGTGTAACCAGGTGACTTCGGTTGACATTAATGACTGTTACATGGCTCTGCAATTTATGTACTTGTTTTGAAAATGGGCATCTTGGTTTCTTCCTTTTCCTCTGTGCCAGTCCAGACACTTTACTCTGTTTTTACTATGTTTGTGGAGCTGTGATTCCATACTTTTCTGGGAGTGATTTATCTTAATATAATATTATGCTAGAGGCTGGGTGAAACCTCACTGAAGCTGGTGGGTGTAACAGATACCTTTGATTCAGGATAAATATAAAAAGTAGGGCTGTCAATTATTTGCAATTAACTCAAGAAATTAATCGCAATTAATCACAATTTTAATTGCACTGTTAAACAATAGAATACCAATTGAAATTTATTAAATATTTTGGATGTTTTCAAATATATCAATTTCAGTTACAATACAGAATACAAAGTGTACAGTGCTCAGTTTATATTATTTTTATTACAAATATTTGCACTGTAAAAATGATAAAAGAAATAGTATTTTTCAATTCACCTCATACAAGCACTGTAGTACAATCTCTTTATCATGAAAGTGTAACTTACAAATGTATTTTTTTTTGTTACATAACTGCACTCAAAAACAAAACGATGTAAAACATTAGAGCCTACAAGTCCACTCAGTCCTACTTCTTGTTCAGCTAATCCCTAAAACAAACAAATTTGTTTACATTTATGGGAGATAATGTTTGTTTACAGACAAACAAGTTTGTTTACATGTGCAGGAGACAATGCTGCCTGCTTCTTATTTACAATGTCACCTGAAAGTGAGAACAGGCATTTGCATTGCAATTTTGTAGCTGGCGTTGCAAGGTATTTACATGTCAGGTATGTATGCCCCTTCATGCTTTGGCCACCATTCCAGAGGACATGCTCCCATGCTGATGACGCTTGCAAAAAAAATAACGCGCTAATTAAATTTGTGACTGAACTCTTTGGGGGAGAATTGTATGTCTCCTGCTCTGTGTTTTACCTGTATTCTGCAATATATTTGATGTTATAGCAGTCTTGGATGATGACCCAGAATGTTGTTCGTTTTAAGAACACTTTCACTGCAGATTTGACAAAATGCAAAGAAGGTACTAATGTGAGATTTCTAAAGATAGCTACAACACTCGACCGAATGTTTAAGAATCTGAAGTGCCTTCCAAAATTTGAGAGAGACGAGGTATGGAGCATGCTTTCAGAAGTCTTAAAAGAGCAACACACTGATGCAGAAACTACAGAACCCAAGCCACCAAAAAAGAAAATCAACCTTTTGCTGATGGCATCTGACTCAGATGATGAAAATGAACATGCATTGGTCTGCACTGCTTTTGATCGTTATTGAGCAGAACCCATCACCAGCATGGATGCATGTCCCTTGGAATGGTGGTTGAAGCATGAAGGGACACGTGAATCTTTAGCACATCTGGAGCATAAATATCTTGCAACGCTGGCTACAACAGTGCCATGCAAATGCATGTTCTCACTTCCAGATGGCACTGTAAAAAAGAAGTGGGCAGCATTGTCTCCTGCACATGTAAACAAACTTGTTTGTCTGAGCAATTGGCTGAACAAGAAGTATGACTGAGTGGAATAGTAGGCTCTAAAATTTGACATTGTTTTATTTTTGAATGCAGTTATTTTTTGTGCATAATTCTACATTTGTAAGTTTAACTTTAATGATAAAGAGATTGCACTACAGTACTTGCATTAAGTGAATTGAAAAATACTATTTCTTTTGTTTTACAGTGCAAATATTTATAATAAAAAATAAATATAAAGCGAGCACTGTACACTTTGTATTCTGTGTTGAAATTGAAATCAATAAAGTTGAAAATGTAGAAAACATCCAAAAATATTTAAATAAATGGTATTCTATTATTGTTTAACAGCGTGATTCATTGCAATTATTTTTTTAATTGCTTGACAGTCCTAATAAAAAGCAATTAAACTCCTTTACGAAATAGATAGTTTGAACAATAGGAGCTACCATCCAAAACTCAGGCCACATGCAAGGCCAGTCAGGAATCTAACTATGTGGAGTAGGGGCTGAATGGATGTTGTTTGAGGGACCAGTGTGTATGAGGAAAGCAGCAGAAACATAATAGAAGCACACAAAGAAGACAGCAAGGAATCTCCAGAGACAGCTAGAGAAGCACTTGTAGCATGACCTCGAAGAAAAGCCAAGTGAGGGAGCTTTTGGGTAGAGTGATGGCTGGAAAGATGCTTGGAACTGCAAGCAAAGAAACTGTCTCCTGTTGTTTGATTCCTACCGTGTTTATGGAAACAGACCTTATGTGTGTTCTTTTTAAATAAACAGGATTGCATCAAAGAAATACCTGACTCCATCATCAATTTTTCTTCATAATGGAAACAGTCAGCAAGACCCCTCAGTTTTACTAACTGCTTGGGTCAAAGGGGGTAGCAATAATTTGTATGGCTTGGGAAGTCTGTAACAGAGCAGGATCAACCAGCAGGGTCCCTTTCTAGGGAAGTTTCATCATTAGAGTTTTGCTTCTCTCTCCCTCCCCCTCCACCCCCCCGTTTCCATTTGCTGATTGAGTCACTTGTACCTGCTGTCTGAGCTAACATTAAAGGATTTGGGGAAATCAAATTAACAGGTAAGAAATTACCAATGTTAATAAAATATACTGGTTGTGTGACGGAGAGGTGACCCCTTTTGAAAAAAATCTCTACAGAATGGGGTAACCACACATTTATTTTCTTATTACAGTTTCATATAAAAGCTTAGCACCAGAGTGATTATGACTAAATACTAGTTCTGTGCCTTTTATATTAATTCACTGTTTTGTTTTATACACTTTTTGCTGTAATTATGACTGCCGTTTCTCTTCGCTCACTAATATATGGAAGTGGTCTAATAGTTACAGTGGTGATGCCTTGTTACTGATAATTTTCCTGTCAATATATACTACACATCTCCTACTTAATGGTATGTTAATTATACTGCAGACTGACACATTATCCAAATTACAGATTACCTATTTCAGTTATAACTAAGTAAATCTCCTTTAGTAATGAACAGGCATTTCTCTCCCATGTACATTTGCCTTATAATGAACACTTTCTTCATAGGCTGAAAGTTATTCTCACCATGACAACAAATATATACTTTATTCAATAGAAAAGGCTACGGCATGCTGACTCACTCTGTTCCCTTGAGTTTATCTATATGTAAAATGTCAAATGTTCTGGATAGCCTATCATTTTTTGTCCCATGTTATTTTTCTAGGGTTCAGGTGTAAATTTATATATTTGCGTTAAAAAAGACACCAAAGCCTATATAAGACAAAACACATGAAAGTGAATCCACCGGTTGGTTGTCCCTTGTGCCAAATTCTGCATGTTGCTGGAATTGCCTCCCTTCAAGGTGCTGAGCACACTGAGGTCCTGTTGACTTCAGTGCAAAGTCACCTTTATGATGTAGAATTCAATTAATTTTAATATAAAATATCAATGCAACAGAATAACAGAACACCACACCATCCCATCCAATTCTGCATAGCATAATACAGTCTTTGCCTGTTAAATACAGCCTGCAATGTATACATCTTCTATTCTGCTAATGCATGCATCTACAAGTCAAGGAACAGCTGAATAAAATGAGCTTATGTTATGTTATATCTAAGCTATGTAACTTTACTGCCAAGTCAGCTCCCTCTTGGGGGCTGTGGCCAATCACTGGGTGCCAGTGAACTAGTGAACTTGAGCAGTGGGGCAGCTGCTGGATGGGGATTCCCTTTTTCTGTTAGTGCAATGACCCAGGAGGTTTCTCTTGCTACTCATAAGAAAAAATAATATTGGCAAATTGTGTACTTGCAGCGGAGTCCTGGTTCATTCCAAATGGCCCCCATGAATTTGTATCACCTTGTATTTCATAAGCAGATCAAAAGGACTATGAATGTTATTTGTAAAATGACAATACAACTGTTGATAATACACAGAAAATAAGGTATTTCCCTAATTTGTCAAAGAATTGACACCAGTACAGTAAATTATATGATGTGACAGTCATGTTTTTCCCCATGCCCGTTTGGTATTCGCATCTGAGTGCACATTTTAGTTCCTCTAACATTTTTGGAGATGTCAGAGGTTACATGCTGCTGGGTTTTGGGTTTTTATGTTTTAGGTTTTTTTCTGTTTTTTTTCCTAAAGTAGTGTAAGTGCATGGGACAGTTTTTGGTAGCACACTAAAATGTGATGAAAATGCTAGTAGATACGATAGTATGCAAAATTTATAGGAGGAAATGTATGCAAACAGATGGTAGAAGTGACTATATGATTTCCCCATCACCATGTTTGAATTACTTCTAGACTGTGTATATCCTGATAATAAGATGGATTACAGTATAGATACCAAGATGTTTTGTTTTTTTATTTTGAAAGGCCTACAGTATGCAGCCTTTCTCCCGGACAACAGCAAAAAACAAGGTGAACAACTTTTGCACTATGTGGTCTTAAATTCTGTTATATTTTCTGTTATTTTCTGCTACATTTCTCTTTCATTAGGATAGTTTAGATTACTGCATCTTATTTTTAGAGTTATTTTATTTATCACACCATCATCATCCTTATCAATTCCAGATCTGAATTTAGCCAACACTTTACTTAGAGTTTCATTTTGTTTTCTCTGTGGCAGCTGGAAGTGGTTACTCACGTGTTAAACTTCAAGATGTGTAGTTGCAATGGTGGCCCTTTAATCAGCCATTTTCGTAGTGGGTGGTGACACCTGGTGGTAAACTTTGTAAATGCAGAGTTAGCTATGTTTGTTCTTGGCTTTATTTTAAGAACTTGTACCTTTTGTGACAAGAACATTGGCCATCAGACTTTATTTAAATAACTCTAGTTTCCTGCAAGGGAAATATGTTGGGGGCCAGAACCTTTCCATTCACTGTCATACAAACCAACTGAAGAAAATGAGGTTTCACTGCTGTTAGAGGAGAATTTATTTGTGTAACTTGACTGTTGAAGCCAAGAGTGTATTTTTCACAAGGGACATTTTGCCTTTTATTTATTTGTTTTTAAAATAATGACTATTGTGCATAAAATGATTTTTATTTTATATATACATGCACCTTATGTACTTCAATTAACTGAAAATACCTTCTATGAAAAGGACAAAAAGTACAGAGAGATTTGTTTTTAAAACTCTATAGTGTGAATTCTACGGTCTGCCGCTGTTTTATTTAAGGTCATACATAATTTTTGGCTTGGCCATATCCTTTTTCTTCCCAGCAAGTGTATTTGACCATGGTCATAAAACCTTGCATTCAACTGGCAGTATATTTCAACTAAATGGCACATCTGGAATGTACTAAAGTATTTAGTTCTTTCAATAATCATTACAAAATTGTGAACTACCTAATCCTATGGTAAAGTACCTTCCTATGACTAGCCACAACAAATGGACTTGAGTCATCTTGATTTTTATTTAGGAAAATGTTTGATCAAAAGTTAATTCTCTCTCTTCCTTAGCTGGCCTTATTGCTATGGATGAAGTTTTGTAAAGTTACATAAAGAGGAATAGTAATAGGAAATGGAAAATGTACCCAAATTGATGTTTCATTTTGATAGCTCTTTGTTAGTGTAGTAGCAAATCACATACTCTGAAGTGTATTGCTATTATACTTTGCTCGGAGGGGCTTGGTAAAGTGAGTGTACTGTATGTAGACATCATAGCAAAATCTAATTTATCAGAGCTGAGGTCCACAAATTTTGAAAATTAGATCCAGTGAGTAAAAAGGACAAAAGTCTTATTACATCCTGAGCTACAGGTATGGACAACATATTAATATTTTCATTCCCAAGGTTCTGAGTTCAAAGAGAATTTGATGAAGGTTAATAAAACTATTTTCCTGTTATTTTGGCATTAATACTATGTGTTCTCGGGTGTAGGAGACCTGGGTTTGGGTCCAAGGGTGTTTTCTACTCAGGTGGGTCATGGAGACAATACAGTTATTCTTCAGGGACAAGGAAATGATAACTGCCACTTGCTGTATAAACATCTCCTACTCAGCAACAGTGGAGATGCTGTGTTGGAGGAGGTCACTCACGTGCAAGGAATAAAGTGACAGTAGTTCCCAGGCATGGAGAAATGAGGATTCTCAGGACTCTGGACCAGCCTTGGTCGGACTAGATGTGGTGAGAACATCTTTTCCAACAGTTTATGGACAATACTAGCACCACCTCCACAAGATGAGGGTAAAAATCATTTGGTCAGAATTAATCAGAGTAATTCTTTCAAAGAAATGAAAATCAATTGAAAAGTGCAGTGTTTGCCATTGAAAGGAATCAGAGTGATATCTGAGCTTTGGAAGTTATTTTCTGTTCTAAGTATAGGGAAACTGTGCATTTCAGATAACATTGGCAAATATAAACATTTAATGGGGACCACTAGAAATTTTGTCTATATTTTAGCGTTGTAGACTCCTGGGGCTAAATTCTGGCTCCGGTCACATGCATGCTCCTCTCATTGATGTCAGTGAGGATTACACACATGTATCAGAGGTCAGAATTTGGCAGTTGAGGCTAAATTTTCAAGGAAAATGTATCAAAACAAATCTGTGTATCAGTAGAATCACATTTTTGTCTTCCATGCAGTACTCCAGGAATAATCCTAGTAATGACCAGCACTGCAGATAAAACTTTTTTCTTTCTGAATTGTATGGGAATGGCGTGTCAGAAATTTTTGTTTAACTAATAGGTTCGTCATTTTATTTATGCTTTGTAATTCACACTTTAGAACTGAAAACTTGTCATTTCTAATAGTGTAGAAGACGGTTAGGCACCACACTTTAGTAATTTATGTTAGAAAATACACCACATCTTTCGAAAGGGAAAAGAGAACACTGATCTGCAATTTGTTAAGATCCAGTGCTAATCACAAATGTGTGTTTGGGTAGTCTAACAATTAAGTATCTGAAATAAAAGGTTAATAGGTTATATCATACAAAACTAGAACCAAAAAAAATATTTTTATTATGGAGATTTTTAATGTATAGTTTGGGACATAGCTCATATTTGGGTTTGTGTTACTAACCAGACATTAAAAGAAATAATGGCTAGTATTCGTATTATGTTTAAGTTATAGTGTGTTACATTAATAAAGTTTTTTTAGTATATAGGTTTTTATTCTTGGCTTTTAAACAGAAATGAGGTACAGTACACTTCTTTCAATGTTTATAATGTCTAACTGCTGCTGGACGTTAAGAAGTATCAATTTTGTTCTTAGTTGCTGCAGATAATGACAATATCATACCAAATTATTTTGTATTTTTTGTAGGACTGGGAAACAGAAAATCATGACTGGTATTGTTTTGAATGCCATTTGCCTGGAGAGGTGTTGATATGTGACCTGTGTTTTCGTGTGTATCATTCCAAGTGTTTGTCTGATGAGTTCAGGCTTAGAGACAGCAGTAGTCACTGGCAGTGCCCAGTTTGCAGGGTGAGTACCTATGAGCTTTAATGTGCTGCTTAGAGGGTTGATATTCATTAATAGTTTCATTAAGGTGGCACAGATGGTCTGGCCAGGTTAATGGATTAAGTATTGCCTATCGAAACAATGATACATACATAGCGTACCTGTACAAAGATTCCAAAATACTGTGCATATAGATGACTGCTTTTTTGAAGATCCTTTGAAGGAAGTTTGTATAACACTTAGACAAATATAATGCTTCCTCACTATAAGCCTTTCTGGTATTTCTGAATGCTACTGTGGTTTTCAGCACTAAGAAGTTAATTCGTTCTGTGTAAGCATCTTGCTATGAAATATTTAATCCATGCACTTCCTACAAAGTCCTTATAGGAAGATTTCACTGTATTTAGACAAAACTTCTATATCTTCAGTACTACCCTTTTTGTGCCCATTAAATATTTTGAATTGCACCCTGTCCACTTTTATCAGATCCTGAGGTAGCTTCTGCTATTGTTGATAAATGATCTGTGGGAAGAGGGAATGGAAATGAAAACTATATCTTTTGGTAAAGACCAAATGGAATAGTCAGGTAGGTATTTAGGTAGCTTTCATAATTCTATATTTTCCCCATTAACTTTTATTTATTTATATGAATGCATACAGTTGGAGTGTATGTAGAAAAGTGTGTATGTATGAGTGTAATGTGAGATTGCAGTGTATTATGGAAATGAGCATATAAAATACTGTTCAAGATGCTATTTATTTTATTGATGGTCATTTTAAATATAGTGTATTTTTCTGAACCATAATGTGAATGTTTGCAGTTTAGTAATCATGTTATTAAGGCTTTTACTCTATTGGAATAAAATTATACATTATAAAAATCAGAGACATACTAGGGCAGCTTTCAAAAATATGGGATGAAATCCTGGCCCTATTGAAGTCAGTGAGAGTGTTCCCATTGGCTTCAGTAGGGCCAGGATTTCACCCATAGCCTCTATATATTACTTTTCTTTTTAAGGTTTTGTCCTTTTGAGCATGGTGGGAGGAGAGTAGTTTTTATGTGCACTACAGGAATGGGCAGGGATGTTGTTTACTTTGCCTAATGGCATGTAGACATGCTATTGTTCATTGGCACCTGGCCTTGAA
Organism: Dermochelys coriacea; assembly: GCF_009764565.3. Classification (NCBI taxonomy): domain Eukaryota; kingdom Metazoa; phylum Chordata; order Testudines; family Dermochelyidae; genus Dermochelys; species Dermochelys coriacea. The sequence goes on along the minus strand of NC_050069.1, from coordinate 249,510,793 downwards.
TTATCCAGCTGCATCCCCTTACCGTTAGTATTCCTGCATACGCTCAAGGAGTGGGGCAAAGGGCACATTCTGAGCCTTAATTAAGTGGAGGGGAAAACTACATCTGAATTCTTAAAAGAGGAACTACTGGTGCAGAAAGCATTCAACACTACTATTTGCTCTGTGGCATTGGGATGCTGAAAGCAAGATTAGATTCCCTAGATGTAGGTTTGGAACCAGATCTTGTACAGCGAGCCAACCCAGAGATGGTCTCTGCTGCCAGGGATGTGGGTGTCCACTCTCTTTACGCTGCAGAGAAGCTGTTGGAGGCCACATAGTTATTAGGGTTGCTTTTTTTTTTAAAGTCAAGCATATTTCTCTTACTTGTGACTTGACAGTCATCCAGATGCTAATTGTAAAAAAGCAACACCTTCTGATTCATTGAGTCAGGGCATACTGAAAGCTACAGGCTTCTGGAAGTGTAAGGTAACCAAGTCAGCACAAATAAGGGAGTGAAATGGAAAGAAAGGAAGTGGGAGGGAAGGACGAGTAAGAGTAATAAAAAATAAAAGCATGTTAATACTTTCCATATGAACATACAGAGTATATCCCAAAAATGGCACCTGTGTGGCATTTGCCTGTAGAGGACAATATATTCTGCTTTCTTAGCATTTAATTTCACCACTCAGGGGAATGCAACCCAGAGCAATCCTACAATCCTTGGAATTTTTAAATAGATCTTTTAAATCACTGTTGATGCACATAACAAACACACACATAACTCACAGATGCAGTTAAAATTAGATATGCTGGACCAAATCCCAAACTCCGCTCCAGACTGAGGTTGTTTTAAATTACAACTGAGGACCAGGAGAGTACAATGACTTAAAGCCATTTTCTTCCCCCTTTCATCTGCTGTGATATGACCACTGTCGCATCAGAGGATCTTATTCACTATCCAGTGTATACAAATAGATGGGGTAGCTAGTTTTGAGATAAATTTTACTTTAATCCTAGAATCTTGAATTCCATTAGTTTAAGCTGATGATTTTAAACAAACATTTACCTTGAAGAAAATATTTTGAAACTCATCCTCTCTTCTATGAGTGATGTGCCCTTGTGCCTACTGGTCCATTTTTTATTTCCTTGAGAACACATTTATTGGCCTTTGTGATTCATTCATTTTCTGACCCATTTCTGCAAGTGACCTTGCAGCTCACTCACTGGCCACAGGTGACTATCAGCCTCTTTCACAAAAGACTTCCATTTTGTACTATGAATACCACTTCCTCCCCTCAACAGCACTGCTTGCTTGCTTTCTGCTTAACCAGACTTGCTTCCCACCCATCTCAGTTCTGCAGCAGTGGACTAGTGGGTCCTCAGGAGGCAAGAGGGAGATTTGAATTGCTGTCCAGTCCCACACACCTGGCCACAGGTTTGGGAGCTGTTCTGTATTTTACGGCCATCTCCAGCAGGTGACTCTCTATTCTAATTTTATTTTAAAAGAGACAGAGAGAGAGCATCCTCAAAATCATAATAGTTTAGGGTGTCTTGGTTGATGTCCAAAAGACATAACAGAGCTTAACTCTCTTGTGAAAGGGCAGAGGAATTTACTTTCCATTGTCAGCAGTAAATGTATACATACAAGAAAAATATTAGCTGGTACAAAAAATATGCGTGTCTAATAATATTTCACTCTAATGCCAGTGCACAGAATCTTTCACATCCAAAGATCTCACAGCTCTTTAGAAAGGAGAAAGGAAAGTGTGTTTTGAAACAGAATATATTGGAGAAATACTCTAAGAACACTTCATTCTTATTAAAAGGTTTCCCATGTAATGCTGCCCAGGTCACCAAGTTTTTGGACTGTTCATCACATGGTTGCTGGGTGTGATATTTCAGTTGCCCGATACAGCTTTATTTTGCTCACCTGCTTGCTCCAGCAACATTTTACAAAGTACACTGTCAAGGATATTCATAATTTTAAAATATTTTTCCCTCCACAATGTTTATTAAGCTCTTTGGAAGCATGGCTCTGAAATTTGTTTCCTTCCATTGAGTGCTGAGCTTCTGGCTCTTTTGTTTTTAAAGGACCAGTGTGAATATTTGGGGTAATATTGCATAGCTTTCAGCACCGGTAAGAGAGTACAGAGTCAAGCATAGGTTCAAATCCAGTCCAGGTTGGTAGTGACTGGAAATTGTCACTGACTGCTGACTAATTGTTGCTTTATGTTGGTGCTCTCAGCCCAGTTTCTGGTAGATAGGTAACAACAGAGAAACGCTATCAAATGGGTGTGAAGATCAGATAGTCTTTCACCGGTATCAAAATGGTCCCTCGAGGACATGGTAAAGGCAGATTGGTGAGTCAGTAGGGGAAATGGGAAGATTGCAGTGGTGTTGCTTCTTGTTGGGTGGATAAAAGAAAGAATTTCATTTTCCACTGCTGTTAATTTGGCACCTATTAGAGGAACTAAAAAAGAAAATAATACCAGAAAAAGTACTGGTTTCAGAGTAGCAGCCGTGTTAGTCTGTATTCGCAAAAAGAAAAGGAGTACTTGTGGCACCTTAGAGACTAACAAATTTATTAGAGCATAAGCTTTCGTGAGCTACAGCTCACTTCATCGGATGGCTCTAATAAATTTGTTAGTCTCTAAGGTGCCACAAGTACTCCTTTTCTTTTTGAGAAAAAGTACTGAATCATTTGTTTTGGAAAAACTGATACATGCAAAGATTTGCATGGACTTCATAAGTAGAAATAAAAACAGGTCAACTTTTGAGTGTTACCAACTGTGATCATGTCCATTTAAGATTTTCTTAAGAAACAAAAAGAAGATGAACAGGAGTACTTGTGCCACCTTAGAGACTAAAAAATTGATTATAGCATAAGCTTTCATGGGCTACAGCCCACTAAGGCAGGGTGATTCAAGGCAGTAACATGTCCCATTTTCACACCCACACACCCACCTCAGGGCAAGATTTGGCTTCATCTAGATCCTAGTGCATTCTTGTTCAGCTCATCATTATAATTTGTATCTTTCATCCAAGGGCTTTCAAACAATTACGACTTGCAGCCGCTCAGTGAGGTAGGTAAGTATCTTTATACAGGGGTAATGAGCACAGAGAGTTTAAGATACTAAAAACTACAATGATCTATATTCTGTATATTTTAGTGCTCAGTAGTGTGAAGCAGTTCATGGAATATATAGAAAGTTGTCCCCATTGTTAACAATCTACCCATAGACATAGTATGTTGAGTAGAGGGGCACACACAGTACAGAGGGTTAGAGGGACAGAAGGATGAGGGTTATAACAGTACAATGGTTCAGTTGTTCAGGTTTGTTTTGTGCAGATTATGGTGGTCACTCAAGATATTTTGTTTAATATAAAATAAGATAGATGAAGAGCCAAAATGGAGAATACTATTGTTTCATTTATTGTGGGCATCATGGAAGAGAAGAGTTCTCATGATTTTAAAAGGTAACTGCCTGGCTGACAGGATATGGAAGGCATTCTCTATGTAGGGGTTGGAATGATTGGACAAGTGGAGCAGGGAGGCAACTCAATTGGAGATGACACTGGGTAAGTATAATTAAGGCTATGGTTTAGTCACAGGTATTTTTAGTAAAAGTCATGGATAGGTCACAGGCAGTAAACAAAAATTCACGGCCCATGACCTGTTCATGACTCATACTATATACCCCTGACTAAATCTTGCGGGGGGGGGTAGCCTGGGGGTGACGCGGATGCTGGAGGAGACAGGTGGCAGCGCGCGGCCTGGGATCCCTGGTGGGGGTGGGAGGGCTGGCAGGATCCCTATCCGGCTCCTCACAGCTCCCTGGAAGCAGCGACATGTCCCTCCCTCAGCTCCTAGCTCCACACACTGTCCCCGCCCCAAACACCAGCTCCGCAGCTTTGATTGGCTGGGAATCACAGCTAATGGGAGCTGTAGGGGCAGTGCCTGTGGGCGGAGACAGCATACAGAGCTAGGAGCTGAGAGGGAAGGACATGTTTCCGCTTCTGGGGAGCTGCTCCTCCCCCCCAAGGTAAGAGCCGCCCAGAGCTCTTACCCCCTCCTGCGCCCGAGCCCTGAGCCCCCTCCCACATGCACCCAAATTCCTGTCGCTGCTGGGGGCAGGGAGGAGGGCAGTGGCCTGAAACTGTCCCAGCAGCGGCCAGCCACACCAGGTGCTGCAGAAGTCACAGAGGTCCTGGAAAGTCACAGAATCCAGGACCTCTGTGACATACTCTCAGCCTTAAGTATAATACAGAGTTCAGGGACTTGCCAAATCAGTGACAGAACTGCAAAGAGATCTCAGGAGCCCTGACTCCCAGCCCCTGCCATGTGTGCCCTACTCACATCAGATCTTAAACTTCACTCCATAGGATCCCAAAGCATTTTACAAATATAAACTGATTTACAGATTAAAGAGCAGCATTTTCGAAACACTCAAGTCCCATATTTAAAAGTGACTTATAAATCATGGACACACAAGCAAGGAGCCAGACTAGAACCTTGGTCCTTTTCTCCCAAAGCACATGCATCTTCTGCATGAGACCTCCTGTACTAGAGTCTTCCCACATACACATATATGCAGTATATACATACACACTAACAAAGCCAACTCTTTACAGTATTATGGGATCACAAGGCAAGGTGGCATGGCAGCAAAATAACTTCATAAATTGGCACGACGGAGGGCCTGATGCAACTCCAAATGAGGCCAGTGTAGGGATTCCCCCTGGACTTCAGGTGGGAGTTGGATCAGGCCATAATAAACTGCTCTTGAGAAGCTTGGTACTTAAACAGAAGGTCTGTTGCCAGGCAGGGAAGGTTCGCACTAGCGGAGGTGTGGGAAGGGTTATAGAGTGTACTTCCTCACTGCACTCTGCCTGGCTCTTCCAACTTCAAAAGTACACAAATTCATATTTTTTTCTCACCCCAAAAAATGAGAGATTAAAAGAGCGCTTGGTCTGATTCTCATTTACACTGAGATCCCTTTATACTGTGTTGTCTATGTGAAATGGTCCTTAAAGTGGATGTGATTATAATTTACTCTTATTCCTTTGCACTGCCAAAGCAATGTAATTGAGTTTCAGTATGACTGAGAATCAGGCCCCAGATCTAACATTATCCATCCTCTTGCTTTAAGTAGCTTGAGTTGGACTACTCTAAAAATATTTTGAGTATTTAGAAGTACTAATTTTGCATGTTAGCATAAGTATATGTAATAGCTTTTTTAAATGATAGGAAGACATTTTTAAAAAAAGAACAGGAGTACTAGTGGTACCTTAGAGACTAACAAGTTTATTTGAGCATAAGCATAAGCTTTCAGTGACACCTTTTCCCAACATGGCTTCCAAACTAAGCATGAGCAACAAATATCTGATGAAGGGAAAATCTTTGTAGAAAAGTAAAAGAAAAGTCTTGATTATAATTTAGTTTATTAAAGAGGTGATTGGAAGTTGTACAGCCAGGAGACTAAACCGACAGTAAAAAAGCCATTTTGCTGGCTCCTTGGCTTTCATTACTTAAAATCTCAAAAGTAATGAATTTTAGACGTCAAAACTGCAAATAAGATTTTTCCTAAAATAAACCAGTGTAGAGAATTGGGGAGAAGTGGATAGATCCTGGCCAAATTGGCTAATTAATTATGGTACTGTAGTTTTCATCACCACTTGTGATTAACAGCAAAGCCAGATATCTGTCTTTTATTAAAGGCTTAGGTATCAGACTACAACCCATTTATCTTATATATTCTCTCTACAAATCTGTCCTGCAGACCAACGCATGAAAAAATATTCATATTAATTTGGGGATATTTTCTGCAGATGATGAATTCAAGACTATGCCAGGAAGGGAAATATAGAGAGAGACTGGGCTAGGCAAGTGAATTTTATTGTGTCCTAATGAGTTTCAGTCTATTCAAATGCAGTGTCATTAGAAGCACACACATTGCACTCTATTGCTTATTTAAAACCTTAAAATGACATCAGCTAGTTCACAGTTATCTTTTAATGCTCATTTAGGTTTCCATGGAGTCGAACTGTTATGTTTTATGTAAGATAGCAGTTGAGATGCATTTAAACAGATTGGGTAGTCTCATAGCAAGTAAAATTGAACATGGAGATATGTACAGTAATGCACATTGACAAAATAAATGCAGTTGAGCTCTAAAGATGAAATTCACCTCCATACAGAGGCTAGAAAAAAGCCTATGCACCACTTAAGTCCTGAACATAGGGCTTAGGTATAACATGAGTGCTAGACTATCCTTGGGCTGGCCCTCTGCACAGTGGTGAATTTCATCCCATGTCTGCAGTCTTGTGTGAGGAAAAATGCTTAAGTGTTGATATGGCTAGCACAATGAAGATGTATGTTTAGTATATAGTAGCAATTAAAACTTTAGTATTTAGGCTGCTGAGATGTATTATAAAGATGTGAGCCCAATTCTTTAAGGATATCCATCTGGTTAAACAATGGTATGCATGCTTTCATCTGGAGTACTGTAGCCAACTTTGGTCCCTTCACTTTAAGAAAGATATAGTGGACGTTGTATAAGTCCTGAGAAGAGCAGGTTATGAACTTGCCATAATAGAAAAGCCTATAGTTGGCTGACAATACATTTCAGAAGGAGTAAAGGCAAAATGAGACTCAATCAAATATTGTCCATTTTTTAACCTTAAAGTGCAAGGGTTTTGGCCTTAAAAGTGTAATTATAAAAAGTAAATATGTAAAAATGGTGCTGATCTGCTCCCTTGGTATATTCAGGGTCATCCCTTAAATCTCCAGTGAGAGAAATACGATATTATAAATTTTTCCCGTTAGCTTTTGCAGAGCCAGCTTAGCTAAGAAGGTGTGAATTGGATTCTGTTCCTTTTTGTGCATCACAAAGAGTATTATTTGCAAGGGCTTGTCTACACTGGCAGTTAACTGTGCTGCAACTTTCTCGCTCAGGGGTGTGAAAAAACACATCCCTGAGCACAGCAAGTTTCAGCGCTGTAAAGTGCCTGTCTAAATAGTGCCCCAGTGCTGGCATTGCTAGCTACGCCCCTCATTGAGTTTTCTTAGAGCGCTGGGTTTTTTTAGTGCGCCGAAACCACACAAGGCATGTTAAAGCGCTGCCAGTGTAGACTAGCCCTAAGTTCCAATCAGTTGCATCTTTGCAAACCTTATTAAAGACCATGCTTTGCACAGGTGTCACTGAAGTCATAATTTGAAGACCTGGAGGTTACAGAGATGTAACTTTGAGCCTAATTTAGTCTTTCATCTTCATAGTGGTGACAATGAAATGCATGAGAAGGTAAGAACTCAACCTAACACTCAGTCACCAGGCTGAGTATTCAAGGCTGGAAGGTAGGGAAAAACAAAACCAAAGAAATCCTTTTTGCTTGTGAAGTGATCATATGGAAATCACTGAGTGATAATAAACATGGAACCCCACATTGCTGCTTTTACGGTCTCTTTTCAGCACAGAACTGCACTTTAAATGTGGAAGACCTACAGGAGGCCGGGAAAAGAGCAAAGAGGAGCTATCACTTTACTCATAGTTGTAGTGACAATACTATACTTTAATTCATGCTAAACAGTTTCTGCTTGCCTAGTAAGCATATCATTTGCAGCTGTTATGGGCATTTTTATTTTTTTTTAAGCTTTCTTCCTGTCTTTCGGTAGATAGATAGTAATACCTTGCTGATAAGTTGACCATTAAATAATAAGTTGTAATTTTACTCTGATCCTAGCCTTTCTTCATTACTTCATTTTATTAAGACAAAGTAATTCTGCACTTTTTTTGTGTGAGAGCATTTGAGGAGGCATTAAGAACACAATAAATGGAAATTAAGCACCTAATTCTTCTGTAACTGAAGTCGTCAGCAAAGTACATAATTCATGTATCACCATGATGCTTTGACTGTTACTCTTGTGCATTAGCAGTACCAATTTTGAAGAAGAGATTTTCCTTAACTAATTATATTATTTAATCTGAGGCAAATGTACCTTTTTAAAATCTTTGTAATACAGAAGGTTGCTGTTGTGGTTTTTTTAAGTCAGATTTTTAAAAAATAGTTGACTGGGGTTTTTTTTTAAACAGAGCATTAAGAAGAAAAACACAAGCAAGCAAGAGATGAGCACATACTTGCGATTCATTGTCTCTCGTATGAAGGAGCGGGTGAGTCTGAAAGAATGTCGCTTTTCCAAGGCGGTGGTTTGCATAGAGAGGGTAGTAGAGAGTTGGGAAATGTTTCTGATGTCCCCTTTTTAAATATGTTGTATTCAATTAGGGGCATATTATGGTCACCCCATGCATAAGTGTGCAAGGGAGCGGGGAACACAAAGAGCCATTCCTTCTTACACATCCTCCTGTGGAATGGTTTGTGGTTTGTGTTTGTGTACAGCCCATGGCCCAGTATACAGATTATTCATACTTCTGGCTGGAATAGCCTGTGCAAGGACCCCACACCTCCAGGGGAATGGACTCTTTTCAGATATTACAGAGACACAAAATCAAGGTGAAACACTCCTTTCCCTTTCTCCACCTCTGGCATGCGATTGTATGGCTCCCTGTTCCTTATATGAAGTACTTAAATTAATGTAACATGAAATAATTATTTTTCACATACTGTCTCTTGGTTCTTTCAGGCTATCGATCTAAACAAGAAGGGGAAGGACAACAAGCACCCAATGTATAGGAGGCTGGTGCACTCAGCTGTTGATGTTCCTACTATACAAGAAGTACAGTCACATACTTTCTGATTTCCTAAGCGAAATTTTGTTCTGTCTTTAAAAGTGAAGCCAGAATGTTATGAACCAAAGTACTAATTCTTGTTATTTAATTCTTTCCATGCTCGTTTCTGCTGTGGCTTCTGTCATAAGCATTTAACATTTCAAACTTGGGTGGCTAAAGTTTAGGCACCCAAATCCTTATATCAGCACCTAAAAATGTGCCTGATTTCCAGAGGCACAGAGCACCCTCAGTTCCAGTTGATTTTAATGGGAGATATGGATGTTCGGCACCTCTGAAAAATCAGGCTATTTATTTAGTTGCCTAAAGATGGATTTGGGTACCTAAAGTTAGGCATCTAAATTTGAAAATCTGGCTAATAAGTAAAATGGCAAATGAAACAAGCCATAAGAACATATTTGACCAAATATTCCATTTTTTTCTTGTTAAAGCAGTTACAGACATCTGCTTTCCAAACATCATGATTCATAAAATGCCAAACATTTTGGTTGATCACAAATAGCAGGAATGACTTGAACACCTTTTATGTTAATTTCTTCTAAAATTAAAATACTGGTTAATATATAATCCTTTCTCTGTAAGGTGATTATGTTCATGAGTTATGAAATCAAAGGAGATGGGGGCTTTCCTTGTAAGGATTAATACTTTACTGAATATTGCATCTAAAATTATATGATACATTGTGCTACTTGTAGATATTTTTATTTATTTTTTTAATTGTAGATTTGGGGGTTCTTGATTTTCAATATTATAAAATAGAATTTAGTGTTGCTTGAAACATGAAATCACACTTGCACTAACATTTTTTGGTGAAACTACCACCAGTTGCACTCCTCCAGAGGTGGAAGTTGCCAGAGTAGACAGTTTGGACATTTTAGCACCAGGTGATCTAGATTTGCTCAGAGCAGGTTTGGTTGATGCTGGCAAAAATCCCAGAAATTGACAGAACTTTGTCTATGCTAGAATTTTCATAGGTGCTATCACCAGGGCAGTGCAACTGACAGTCGCACAAATAAGAATGTTTTACTAGTGTGGAGAAGGCCATAGCATGCTCAACTTGGGCAGGACTAGAAAAATTCACAATGTGACTCAGTGCAAACCTCTGTTATGGTTTAAAGTTATGGGCTTTGAAAGTTAATCCTTTGAGAAAATGGTGACTGCAACATGAGGCCCTTAGAAAAGTATATGAGAGCTCAACATAGAATTGAAACGAAGATGAAATGCTGGATTGAAACTAAGATGCAAAGCACTGTCCCACAGGGAGCAAATCTTTGAGCAAATGCTGTGGGCTATAGTCTATTCTGTTACACACCATGGGAGTGAATGGGATTACTCCAGATTTACTTGCTATAACTGAGAAAAATTCCCCTCCTTTAATTAAGTTAATTTTAAAGCACCTCTTGGTACCTGAGAACTGCACCTACTGAAATTTGGACAGGTAGGGTGCCACAGACTAATCCTGGAAGTGTTATAAGTACGTTTGTGAGCCATAGCAATATCAATAACTCACCTTGTCTGCTTAATACATATTATTGTATGAGCTTGTGTGCATAATACGAACAAGTCACTCTGCCAGTAGTTTTCATAGTTCTATATTTTGCTTTGTGTAGAAAGTAAATGAAGGAAAATACAGGAGTTATGAGGAGTTCAAAGCAGATGCTCAGCTGCTTCTACACAACACAGTGATTTTCTATGGAGGTAGAGTATTACATGTAATATTTTTCCCATTAATTTGATTTAGGAAATAGATCTCAGTGTCTTTACTCTTAGGAAACTGACCACTTTGGATGAGTCTTGGGGACCAGCTAATTAAGAGAGGGTGAGGCCATCTTGAGAGTCTGGGCTACTAGAAGAGCGGTTGTGTTAGTACTCATTTCTACAGTGGGACCCAGCCTCCCTCATTTCCCCTAAACCTGGTACTGCCTTCTCTGCAGCTGGCCTCCTCAATGGGAGCACCTCTACCCCCTTACCAATCTATTCCTGCTTCAGCCTAGGAAGCTGTAAGGGGAAAACAGTGACGTCTGAGGAGTGGGATCCCAGAGCAGCTCCATGCTGAATAGCAGGCCAGTTGCTAAGAATATCGCCAGGGAGAGCAGTGCTGACTACCTGTTTAGTCTCTGGCCGTTTACAGAACGCATACAGTCTTCAAATGGCCATAGCTATGGGCGGACTTCTTTTGAAGAAGTTAAGAAAGAATTGCTCCAGAACAAGTCACAAGCCAGGTGCAGTGTCAGGGCAAGTATACTTTCCCTTGGTACATTTACTGAGGATATATTTGCTGATCCATTGGGTTCTAAGAGTTAAGTCCCAGGTTTGCAAAGGCACCTAACTCCCACTGATTTCAAAGGAAGTTAGGAGCCTAAATACCTTTGAGGATCTGGGCCTAAGAATTCTCAGGGAATTAAGTATTGTGTTTAATACAGACATCTAGTTTGCAGTCATGGAAAAGTTAAAATGTGTTGAGAGAATATTTGATGCAGTGAGACAATGTAATTGCCCTTATATAAATCCGTGGTATGCCGACATCTTGAATACTGTGTATGGATGTGGTCCCCTCATCTCAAAAAAGATATACTGGCATTAGAAAAGGTTCAGAAAAGGGCAACTAAAATGATTAGGAGTTTGGAACGAGTCCCATACAAGTGAGATTAAAGAGCCTAGGGCTTTTCAGCTTGGAAAAGAGGAGACTAAGGGGGGATATGATAGAAGTATATAAAATCATGAGTGGTGTGGAGAAAGTGAATAAGGAAAAGTTATTTACTTGTTCCCATAATATAAGAACTAGGGGCCACCAAATGAAATTAATGGGTAGCAGGTTTAAAACAAATAATAGGAAGTTCTTCTTCACTCAGCACACAGTCAACTGTGGAACTCCTTGCCTGAGGAGGTTGTGAAGGCTAGCACTATAACAGGGTTTAAAAGAGAACTGGATAAATTCATGGAGGTTAAGTCCATTCATGGCTATTAGCCAGGACCAGGATAGGTAAGGAATGGTGTCCCTAGCCTGTGTTTGTGAGAGGGTGGAGATGGATGGCAGGAGAGAGATCACTAGATCATTACCCATTAGGTTCACTCCCTCTGGGGCACCTGGGATTGGCCACTGTCAGTAGACAGGATACTGGGCTGGATGGACCTTCGGTCTGACCCAGTATGGCCATTCTTACGTTGTTATGTTATGTTAATTGGAAGTAAAAGCACCACAAGGGGTAGTTTCTGGTATTGACCCATCTAAACTGCATGCTGTAATCCTCTAAGAGACAGTTGTGTTTCTATAAGGATACTGTAGCAAAGAGCGTTTTAGAACAACTGCAGCAGTTGGGCTGGGGCATTCATGTTTAAAAAAGAAAGTGAAGCATGTAGATTGTTAATGGTGGCCCATCCCTCAATCCACTTCTAAAGATGCTTACATACCATGTTAGCTAGTTTAAAAGTCCCCAGTAATATTTATATATGTACAAATGGACATGATGGGGGTTATGAGTTAGAGAAATAGAGTTGATGGTTGGAAATTTAATAGGAGAAATGTTAGCTAAGATACTGAATGAGGTTTTTTTAAAGCATATATTTATAGCATGAAAGGCATTGTGACGGCGATTGCAAGTCTTTGAGCAATGTTCTTATATTGTTGTTATTGATGGTAATTATTTTTAATTTACAGTGGACAGTGAACAAGCTGATATAGCTAGGATGCTTTACAAAGACACATGCCATGAGGTAACTACTATCTAGTAAATGAGATGAAAGAAATGATTTGGTACAGATGAAACCATTTGGTATAAAATAGTGTCCTATTGAGTTTCTAAAATGACAATTTCTTTCTTCTTCTAAGTTTCCCCTAAAAGCAAGGAAATAATGTGGAACATTTATTATTAACTTTCCCAAATTAAACTTTTTCACAGTGAATTCCTAATTCCTTTTCCTTTTGTTCTGCATAGCCAGAGTTTTATATCTCTCACACACACAGAACAGCTTTATTGCAATTTATTATCATATTCCTTTGCTTACTGAACTAAGTTCTTCATAATTGGGAGGACATGATTAGTCAATGGAAAGGAGAAATCAGGAGTAAAGTTTTAGTTTCCAAATAATATATAAACACATGTTTAGACCAGAAATGGTCAGTCTTATCTGATTTAATTCAAACCCAAAGCCAAATTCTGACTGATTTCCAAGATGATCAATTGAAAAATTGAATGAGACAGGAAAGTTGTGTTCAGGACAGCTGACAGTTTGCTCAGCCTTCATAATCAACTAATTTCAGTGCTTTCAGAGTGTGCTTTAAATATGCTAATTGTCCTTGTGCTGTGTATAATCTTTAAAAATAAATTAAAGTTCCATTAGCATTATTTTTGTAAAAAAAAAAAATGTTTCTGTGTTAAGGCCAAAATTTCTGCCACTCTCAACTTGCCACTATCTTTATGACTATAACTAACTGATTGCACAAAATTGAACTGATTCCACAAAATTAGCTGGCAGGGCTGAACATTTGACCTTAAAAATCTTACTACTTAAGAGTTAATAGCATTGTCACAAAGAAAGTGTTCCATGGGCTGATTTACTTGTTTTTGTTTTTCAGCTGGATGAACTGCAGCTTTGCAAGAACTGTTTCTATTTGTCAAATGCACGTCCTGACAATTGGTTCTGCTACCCTTGTGTATGTTTCTGACACAGATTTTTATTTACTTGCTTTTTAAAAAATAAATACTTTCAGTTCTGGTGGTGTTCATTTCTTGACTATTCTGCTTCAAATAAGCAGAATAAGCTTTTTTAAAATGTACTGTTTAGTCTCTGCACCTCTGATATTTTACACAAGCAAAAACATTAACTGAAATCCAAAGCAATAACAATATGGGAAATAAACTTGGTTATCGGGCAGTTGCATTAGAAATAAGGAGTTTAGAGGAATTAAAGCTCTGTTTCTGGATAAAGCTATGAAGACAAATTTAATTTTTGATGTGCTTAGGAATTCAGTGTACAGTAGACAGACAAATTCTGAAAAGTGTGTAACTTTCTTAATGTCTTTGATCCAAGCAGTATGGCTAGCATAGGAAGATAAGAATGAAAAAGAGCACTAGACATAAAAAGCAACCGTGTTCTTAAGATACTAGCATGGTGTTACACTAAACTTAATATTTGTGGGAAGACTTAATGTAATACTTCAAACCCAATAATAAAGAAAACACTTTTTTTTTTTCCAGATACCTAATCATGAGTTGGTTTGGGCCAAAATGAAAGGTTTTGGGTTTTGGCCAGCCAAAGTCATGCAGAAAGAGGACAATCAGGTCGATGTTCGCTTTTTTGGGCATCACCACCAACGGTAATTTATTAACCCCGTGTGCTGCATGTTATAGACACGCCTCACACAAATTTACTCCGTCCAATCATGTTGTAACATGCTGAACTAGTCACCAGCCTAACTTTGCCATAATTATTTCAGAAAGTTCAAAGTCAGGTGTAAGACATCAGAGGCTGATGAGTGATGCATAGAAGATTCCATTTTCAGAATTGCCATCGGGATGTTCTCTACTGTTTAAAGTAAAAAAGCAAATTAATTCCTATGCACATGACTCTTCACCTCCCAGTAGCCTGTAATAAAGACATTGCATACAAACTAGACACACATTAACTGAGATGTATTTTAGGTGCCTGAACTGCTAACTTTGCACATGTTGTTAGCCAACAAGGTGCATCACAAGTTTACATTTTAGGGATGTAACACATTACAAAGTGTCTTGGTGTTATTGTTAGCATTGTGCCAACAGTCCTCAGGTGGAGCCCAATTTTCAGAAGTTTGTAACTTCAATGAAACAATCCCTTTCACCTAGGGCTTCAGGGGGTTGGGTTGTTCATTTAGGTAACGTTTGGCTATGGCTACTTTGTGAGATTATATAAGAAAAGAGAATAGTACAGCCCCCAATTTTGTTCAAGGGCTATTAATGTGGCTGTTGCTGCTCTGCAGAATGTGCACATCAGTGCTGCTTTTACAGCAGCAATGTGTATATGATTGTAGAGGTGAGGCAACATTTACATTTTGGCTCATTGTTTCTGAGAAAGTAGTACATTTCAATGCATCATGAGGGAGGCTGGAGACTTTTATAGCTGGTTTTTTTTTAGAAGTGTTTATTTTAAGTTGCTTTTTAATTTAACAAGGACTATGTATATTTTCACTTGATTTATCTAGTAAATAATAGAATAGACTATGTCTTAAAACAACTGTCTCCAGCCTCTCCACAAGTGCTTATTATATTACTTCTTTAAAAGGAGATTTTCTAGCAAAGATAAATGAATAAGATCTCTTACTTGCATTTAAATCATGGAATGACTTATATTGAAATCATAAGTACCTTAGCAAAAGCTTCATACCTAAGAAGAGAATCATTTCATTTATATTTTTGGCACCAGGCTCACACAGCTTCACACAGGTGGTGTGTTCTCTTATTAAGTAGATCGATGAAAAACACCTGAAACATAAGTGTATACTGTAAAGAGGAAAATCTGAATAACTTTAGAGACTAAGGAACCTTTCAGATCTCTAAGTCACTGGCAGGAATCCAGTCCAGAACAGTAGGACAAAAAGTAATTACTGTCCGATGGCTGTTCAGTGATTTATACAAAAGGATCGGGTGCGCTGTTCAGTTCCAGATAGATAGCTAGGTAGATGTCCAAATCACAAAAACCGTCAACACAAGAGGCATGAATTTGGCATTCATCTTGAGTTTCAACAAAGAGGCTAAGGACTGAATTGGAATAGAAAGTGCACATGTAGTCGTGGTCTCTCCATGGCCTAATGATGCTCAGCCCCTGTGAAAAACTGGCCATTTTGAGTTAGTTGCTTAAATACACATTTGAAATGTGAACTCTGTCTCCATGGCTGCCAGTTAGCCCAACACTAAATTCATTGGAATATCTCACCCTAAATCTTTTTGAAATGTATATTAACACACTCTTCCTCTTCAGCTTTCTGATTGTGTCTTTAAATTGTCTTTACAAGGGCCTGGATCCCTTCAGAAAACATTCAAGATATCACAGTTAATATCCATCGGTTGCATGTGAAGCGTAGCATGGGCTGGAAAAAAGCATGTGATGAACTGGAACTGCACCAGCGTTTCCTTCGTGATGGGAGATTCTGGAAGTCTAAGAATGAAGATAAAGGTGAGGAGGAGGCAGAATCCAGTATCTCTTCCACCAGCAATGAGCAGGTGAGTACTACTGCAATGCCAACAACTACTATAATTTATTAAATGATGGAAAGGTGACCTGCAATGGAATTTTTTAAAAGTTAGTTTTAAGTTGTGCCCTGTTTACTTCTTTATGATGAGACGAGAAGGCAGGTTACTTTTTTTATTTTAATACTTTAGAAATACCAGGAATATAAAGTTATCAACGTCCCACGTTTTGCTGGGTGACCTCTGGGAAGTCTCAGGGATGTTTATCGGGAACTCTAACACCTTGATTGAATGAGCAAAGGTCCTTAAAGTTAAATAAAGTGTTAAAGAAAACAAAGAATTTAAATTGTCCTACTGAAAATCTCTTCTCCCCACAATGGCTCAGCTTTCGTTCTGTTGACTCTTGTGATGTCACCATTTCACTAGTTCTCCAGACATAGCCATACTGGAGCAGACCCAAGGTCCATCTTGTCCAGTGTCCTGTTCTTGACATTGACAATATCAGATGCTCCAGAGGAAGGTGAAAGAACGTGATACTAAGAACTACCTACATCCTGGCCTGTAATTATTAGAGATTAATTATAACTCTGTCTTGTTATAGATATAAATGTACAATTCCTGTTCGAATCTTGCTAAATTCTTGGCCTACATTCCAAAGTTTAATTACACAGTACAAAATCAGAACATTTTCCAGCCTAGAAAGACCTGAATTTCTAATGTACAAAAACAAGCAGAAAAATGTTTTCCTAAAAACAAAAAAAACAAAAATCTTTCTATCACTCCAGTGAATCCTTATACAGGACTAGAGGTTTGTTCCAGAATGAAGAACCCGTTTGCCTGAGCATACCAATGCCAAATTGCATAAATAGTGTAAATTAAATAAATAATTGTTATTTATTAGAGAATTAATAACACACACACACACACACATGGATTCTACTCACTCCTCAGCTCATGTTATGAGGTCATTATCACTAATTCAGAAAATATATCTGAATGTACATACTCCTTATTTTGGAATTGTATTTGGCTTTGTATGTTGCCTTTCACACTCCAGGTATCTCATGCATTTTACACAGAATGCTATTTATGTTGGCAGCTGAGAACTAGTGTTTCCCAGCATTTGGAATTATTCAACATTCTTTTTAATAATGTTGACAGCTGAAGGTTACTCAGGAACCCAGAGCAAAAAAAGGACGACGTAATCAAAGTGTGGAACCCAAAAAGGAAGTAAGTAGCCTCACGTGGAATGTCTGCCAGTTAAGCAAAACAATGAAAATAAAAACACTTTCAGAATTATGATAGACATCCCTTATTTTCTGTCACATTTTACTTGTTTTATGCTACTATCATTAAAAGTTTGAGTGTCAGCAGGGCGACCTTCTCTGCTGAAGACTATAATGAGATCTGTTTATCTTAAGGTTTTGTATTGGCACTCATCACCATGGTATCCGTGTAAGACCACCACAAGTTTAGCGACAGGTAATAGTCAGATGGTATCATTACAGTTAAAAATCTCCATCACTAGTAAATCAATGTCCCACTGACAACAGTTTCTTTAGGAGCAGCAAACTAGGTTTAATTTTAATAATATATTACATATTTAAAAAACTGTTAGAAGACCATTATTTAGATTGCCAAGTCAAGGACTCAAAAGTTAGGAAATGCCAGTTTTATGGTTACCCACAGAACCTTAATTCTACTCACTTGTACATCCAAACCATGCACTGAAGGATTATCCTAATAGACATGCACAAGAAGGCAGTGGCACTGGCAGCCATAAATCTGGAATTTCCTAATTTGCATTCTTAATAATGTTCCTTTAATGTAGTTTTTATGTGACTTCATAGTTGTTTTGAAAAAAGGAAATAGATTTTAAAAAATCTGTTATGTATGACTGTAAAAACACCCCCAACTTACCTCATCAGCTGGGTTCAAACCCTGACACTTCAGCACAGACTGCTACGAGTACTTGAGCTGCAGAACTAACTACATTAGTTGGCAGCAGCAGAAGTCTGTTGTCCCAGAATAGGGATGGGCTGCTGGGTTCAGAGGATGGTCCAGTGGAGCCTGGCCTGGCTATCTCTCCATCCTTGGGAGATGAAGAGGCTCCTGCCCCATGTGGTGCCTCCAGAGTGGGGGATGGATCACTGAGGCCATGTGGTAGGTATGTATGGGGAGGGGTCCTCTGTTTCTCCAGTTTCTCTACGGTTCCGAGGACAATGTATGCTGCTGTCGCTCCTGCTGCTAAGGCTTTGGCAGCAGTTTGGATGCAGCTCATTAGTATATTGGGGCATTCAATTATTTTGGCAGCCTGCCAAAGTAATCCTGTGGAAATGCAAGTGGGAGAAAGAAAATGGTGATTTCTAACAGTCTACAATTCAGCTAAACTGAACAGAATTTCTTGGGACAAACAAAAGGCACTTCTCAAGCCTAGAGACCGTCTCCCAACCAAATTTGAAATGTCCATTGTAAACAATGAAGATGTTAGAGTTTCTCAAGGAAGGTTCCAATGATATTTTTATATTGAAAGGTGTTAAACAACCTCAATAAACAGGTCACTACCATCTCTCCCTATAATTGTGTGGGTCACCAAATTTTGTCCACTTGATAGAAGCCTGAAGGTTGAATCTACAGGGCACAGATGAACAGAGAGCAGCCCACCTTTGCTTTAATATGGGGAGAGGAATCACAGAAACTACAGGTTACAGCACACAATGCTTCATTGTGGTTTAGGTGGCACCAGTTGGAATATTGTATTCTGGGACATGTAGTGTCAGTGGGCCTCAACTCCAAATGAAAAAGGAGGGCAATCACAGGTTGTAGCTTAGGTATACCGATTTACCTTTTTCTTTGAATGTGCCCAGATCTTGTGCTTATGACATTTGAACTCATGGGCCTGGCTTATGGGCCTGGCTCATGGGCCTGGCTTCACTTATGCCAACCCTACATGGATGTAACACCACAGACTTAAATAAACTACTCCTGATTTATGCCAGTATAAGTGAAAGGAGACCCTGGCCCAGCACGTAGAAATGGAAAACTTGTTCTTGCTCATTTTTGTTCTGCTTTTTGTGTTGCAGAATTGTTTAAAAAAAAACCTGGTCATAACTGGCAGAAAGGTTAGATGTTCTTGTATGTGATTTATATAATATTTTAAACCTGTGTATAAATATATATTGATGCAATATTTAAAATGTATCGTTAGAATGAACAAGGCAGGATATTACCATGACCACCTACATTTTAAGGAAATAATGTACAGTAACTCCTTGCTTAACATTGTAATTATGTTCCTGAAAAATGCTACTTTAAGAGCAACGTTAAGCGAATCCAATTTCCCCATAAGAATTAATGTAAATGGGGGGGGGGAGTTAGGTTCCAGGAAAAAAATTTTCACCAGACAAAAGACTATATATAGGGGGGAGGGGGCTACTACACACACACACACACACACACACACACACACAGAAAAAGTTTGATTGTGAAGCTTGGTTGAGGTAGTGAAGTCAGAGGGTGGAAGAGGGTGGTATATTTCCCAGGGAATGCCTTACTTCTAAATGATGAACTAGCAGTCGGCTGAGCCCTCAAGGGTTAACACATTGTTGTTAATGTAGCCTCATACTCTACAAGGCAGCACGAATGGAGGGAGGAGAGACAGCATGGCAGAGAGAGACAGAGACGCACACTGTGTGTGTATGTGTGTGAGAGAAAGAGAGGCGCGCATTGCCCCTTTAAGTACACTGACCCCACTCTAAGTACATTGCCTTTTTAAGTAGATCAGCAAGTTGAGATAGCAGCTGCTGCTAGCAAGCTCCCCCCGTCCTGAGCCTTGTCATGTCCCGCACCTGCTCTGTGGAGCGGGGACAGAGGGGGACACCCTGACGTTAGCACTCCTCTTCCCCTTCCCCCCTCCCCCCCCGCTCTGCACAGCAAGCAGGAAGCTCCTGGAAGCAGCTCCAAGGCAGAGGGCAGGAGCAGCACATGACAGTGGGGGGCGGGACAGCTGAACAGCCTGGCAATTGATAGCCTGCTGGGCAGCTGCCGCACAGGGAACTTAGGGGAGCGGGGAGCTGATGAGGGGCTTTCAGTCCACCCTGGTTCCAAGCCCCCACCAGCTAGCTCAACAGGCTGTTCTTCCTGAAAGCAGTGGACAAAGCCGGCAGCTGCCAAACAACATTATGAGGGAACATTGCACAACATTAAACAAGCATGTTCTCTAATTGATCAGCAACGAAACAATGTTAACCTGGATGGCGTTAAGTGAGGAGTTACTGTAGAACTATATGAAAAATACAGGGAAAAGTTTAGGCCAGTGCCCTCAAGTTTTATTCATAGTGCAAACTGATACAAAGTCCTAAAACATGCATTAGTATCACAGTGTATGATTCTTTGTATGGTTATTGCTGAAATATGAGGCAAAGTGATGTGAAGACATTAGATGTCAAATAGACAAAACCTCCTTAAAAAGATCTCTCCTAGGAACTACAATACAATAAAAAGAACAGAAATACTTGTGGCACCTTAGAGACTAACAAATTTATTAGAGCATAAGCTTTCGTAGGCTACAGCCCACTTCATCGGATGCATAGAATATATATAGTAAGTATATATATACATATACAGATAAGTTGGAAGTTACCATACAAACTGTGAGAGGCGAATTAATTAAGATGCGCTATTATCAGCAGGAGAAAAAAACTTTTGTAGTGATAATCAAGATGGCCCATTTAGACAGTTGACAAGAAGGTGTGAGGATACTTAAGGAAATAGATTCAATATTTGTAATGACCCAGCCACTCCCAGTCTCCATTCAAACCCAGGTTAATGGTATCTAGTTTGCATATTAATTCAAGCTCAGCAGTTGCTCGCTGGAGTCTGTTTTTGAAGCTTTTCTGTTGCAAAATTGCCACCCTTAAATCTTTTACTGAGTGGCCAGAGAGGTTGAAGTGCTCTCCTATCAGTTTTTGAATGTTATGATTCCTAATGTCATATTTGTGTCCATTTATTCTTTTGCGTAGAGACTGTCCGGTTTGGCCAACGTACATGGCAGAGGGGCATTGCTGGCACATGATGGCATATATCACATTGATAGATGTGCAGGTGAATGAGCCTCTGATGGCGTGGCTAATGTGATTAGGTCCTATGATGATGTCACTTGAATAAATATGTGGACAGAGTTGGCATCGGGCTTTGTTGCAAGGATAGGTTCCTGGGTTAGTGTTTTTTTGTGTGGTGTGTGGTTGCTGGTGAGTATTTGCTTCAGGTTGGGGGGCTGTCTGTAAGCAAGGACTGGTCTGTCTCCCAAGATCTGTGAGAGTGAGGGATCATTTTTCAGGATAGGTTGTAAATCTTTGATGATGCGCTGGAGAGGTTTTAGTTGGGGGCTGAAGGTGACAGCTAGTGGCGTTCTATTATTTTTTGGGAGGGGCCTGTTCTGTATTAGGTGACTTCTGTGTACTCTTCTGGCTCTGTCAGTCTGTTTTTTCACTTCAGCAGGTGGGAATTGTAGTTTTAAGAATGCTTGATAGAGATCTTGTAAGTGTTTGTCTCTGTCTGAGGGATTGGAGCAAATACGGTTGTATCTTAGAGCTTGGCTGTAGACAATGGATCGTGTGGTGTGTCCTGGATGGAAGCTGGAGGCATGTAGGTAAGTATAGCGGTCAGTAGGTTTCCGGTATAGGGTGGTGTTTATGTGACCATCGCTTATTAGCACAGTAGTATCCAGGAAATGGACCTTTTGTGTGGATTGGTCTAGGCTGAGGTTGATGGTGGGATGGAAATTGTAGAAATCATGGTGGAACTCCTCAAGGGCTTCTTTTCCATGGGTCCAGATGATGAAGATGTCATCAATGTAGCACAAGTAGAGTAGAGGTGTTAGGGGACAAGAGCTAAGGAAGCGTTGTTCTAAGTCAGCCATAAAAATGTTGGCATACTGTGGGGCCATGCAGGTACCCATAGCAGTGCCACTGACTTGAAGATATATATTGTCCCCAAATGTGAAATACTTGTGGGTGAGAACAAAGTCACAAAGGTCAGCCACCAGGTTTGCCATGACATTATCGGGGATACTGTTCCTGATAATAGTCCACCTGATAGTCCACCTTTGTGTGGAATGTTGATGTAGAGGCCAGGAGGGTGTTTTCAGGAAGATCACCGATGGATT
Source organism: Dermochelys coriacea (assembly GCF_009764565.3). Taxonomy (NCBI): domain Eukaryota; kingdom Metazoa; phylum Chordata; order Testudines; family Dermochelyidae; genus Dermochelys; species Dermochelys coriacea. The sequence goes on along the minus strand of NC_050069.1, from coordinate 249,488,741 downwards.
ATAGTTTCCTCAGGAAGTCAGTGGTGTCTCGAAGATAGCTGGGAGTGCTGGTAGCATAGGGCCTCAGGAGAGAGTCCATATAGCCAGACAATCCTGCTGTTAGGGTTCCAATGCCTGAGATGATGGGGCATCCAGGATTCCCAGGTTTATGGATCTTGGGAAGCAGATAGAATACCCCTGGTCGGGGTTCTAGGCGTCTGTCTACACAGATCTGTTCCTGTGCTTTTTCAGGGAGTTCCTTGAGCAGATGGTGTAGTTTCTTTTGGTAATCCTCAGTGGGATCAGAGGATAATGGCCTGTAGAATGTGGAGTTAGAGAGCTGCCTAGCAGCCTCTTGTTCATATTCCAACTTATTCATGATGACGACAGCACCTCCTTTGTCAACCTTTTTGATTATGATGTCAGAGTTGTTCCTGAGGCTGTTGATGGCATTGTGTTCAGCACAAGTGATACTGCTTTTCCACAATTTCAGCCTGTGCACATTAACGGAAGCAATCTATGTAGAAGTCCTGTCTGTTGTTTCTACCTTCAAGAGGAGTCCACGCAAAATCCTTCTTTTTGTAATGTTGGTAGGAAGGATTCTGTGGGTTAGTATATTGTTCAGAGGTGTGTTGGAAATATTCTTTGAGTCGGAGATGTCGAAAGTAGGATTCTAGGTCATCACAGAACTGTATCACATTCATGGGCCTGGAGGGACAAAAGGAGAGGCCCCGAGATAGGACAGACTCTTCTGCCGGGCTAAGAGTATAGCTGGAAAGATTAACAATATTGTTGGGTGGGTTAAGGGAACCACATTTTTATGGCTGACTTAGAACAACGCTTCCTTAGCTCTCGTCCCCTAACACCTTCATCCCCCAACTAAAACCTCTCCAGCGCATCATCAAAGATTTACAACCTATCCTGAAAAATGATCCCTCACTCTCACAGATCTTGGGAGACAAACCAGTCCTCGCTTACAGACAGCCCCCCAACCTGAAGCAAATATTCACCAGCAGCCACACACCACACAACAAAAACACTAACCCGTGAATCTATCCTTGCAACAAAGCCCGATGCCAACTCTGTCCACATATTTATTCAAGTGACACCATCATAGGACCTAATCACATTAGCCACGCCATCAGAGGCTCGTTCACCTGCACATCTACCAATGTGATATATGCCATCATGTGCCAGCAATGCCCCTCTGCCATGTACATTGGCCAAACCGGACAGTCTCTACGCAAAAGAATAAATGGACACAAATATGACATCAGGAATCATAACATTCAAAAACCGCTAGGAGAGCACTTCAATCTCTCTGGCCACTCAGTAAAAGATTTAAGGGTGGCAACTTTGCAACAGAAAAGCTTCAAAAACAGACTCCAGCGAGCAACTGCTGAGCTTGAATTAATATGCAAACTAGATACCATTAACTTGGGTTTTAATGGAGACTGGAAGTGGCGGGGTCATTACACATATTGAATCTATTTCCTGTTAAGCATCCTCACACCTTCTTGTCAACTGTCTAAATGGGCCATCTTGATTATCACTACAAAAGTTTTTTTTCTCCTGCTGATAATAGCGCATCTTAACTAATTAGCCTCTCACAGTTTGTATGGTAACTTCCAACTTATCTGTATGTGTGTATATGTATACTTACTATATATATTCTATGCATCCGATGAAGTGGGCTGTAGTCTACGAAAGCTTATGCTCTAATAAATTTGTTAGTTTCTAAGGTGCCACAAGTACTCCTGTTCTTTTTGTGGATACAGACTAACACGGCTGCTACTCTGAAACCAGTAATATAATAATAATCAATAATAATATCCAAACACAAAAGGGGGCCAGTGATCTACACAGGGTGGGTAAGCTAAGAAGTATTCTTGCTGTACTTGGAGAGGTTTTTAATGGCCTGGCATAGTTTACCTGAAACACCCCGCCCTATTAGCAAGTTTTAAGAAAGTTCAAATAAGTTTACTGAGACGGGTGGCTTGTTACCCCACCCAGGTATGGGGAGGTGGAAATAGCTCCCTAAGAGAGAGGGGCCAGCATGGTAACTGAGTAATCCTTATTTAGGGATGCTAGAAGCAACCAAGTTTAGACTCATAGACTTTAAGACCAGAAGGGACCATCAGGATCATCAATTCGACCTCCTGCACATTGCAGGCCACAGAACTTCACCCACTTACTCCTGTAATAGAACCATAACCTCTGGCTGAGTCTCACCCGCCAGACACCTAGGAAAGAGTTCTCTGTAGTAACTCAGAGCCCTCCCCATCCACTGTCCCATCACCGTCCGTTGGTGATATTTAATATTAGAAATCACAGATCAGCTACATGCCATTGTAGGCAGTTACATCCCCCACCCACTGTTCCCTTTGGAAAGCTGGTCCAGAACTTCACCCCCCTGATGGTTAGAAATCTTCATCTAATTTAAAGCCTAAACTTGATGATGGCCAGTTTATATCCATTTGTTCTTGTGCCAACATTGGCACTTAACTTAAATAACTCTTCTCCCTCTCTGGTATTTATCCTTCTGATGTATTTATAGAGAGCAATCATATCTCCCCTCAGCCTTTGTTTGGTTAGGCTAAACAAGGCAAGCTCTTTGAGTCTTGTCTCATAAGGAAGGTTTTCCATTCCTCTGATCATCATTGTAACCCTTCTTTGCACCTGTTCCAGTTTGAATACATCTTTCTTATATATGGGAGACCAGAAATGTACACAATATTCAAGAGCAGGTCTCATCAGTGCCTTGTATAATGGTATTAATACTTCCCTGTCTCTACTGGAAATACCTTACCTGATACATTCTAAGGTTACATTAGCCTTTTTCATGACCGCATCAGATCGGCAGCTCATAGTCATCCTGTGATCAACCAATACACCCAGATCTTTCTCCTTCTCTATTACTTACAACTGATAAGTCCACCTTATATTTCCTGAGTGCATGACTTTGCAATTGTCACTATTACATTTCATCCCATTTCTATTACTCCAGTTCTCACAGTCGTCCAGATCTTCTTGTATGGTATTCCAGTCTTCCTCCGTATTGGCAATACACCCCAATGTTGTGTCATCCACAAATGTTATTCGCACATTCCCACTTTTTGTGCCAAAGTCATTAATAAAACTGTTAAATAAAATCAGTCCCAAGACCAATCCCTCAGGAGTTCTACTGGTAACCTCCCTCCAGCCTGACAGTTCACCTTTCAGTATGAGCCATTGTAGACTCCCCTTTAGCCAGTTGCTTATCCACCTTTCAGTTCTCATATTAATCCCCATCTTCTCCAGTTTAACTAATAATTTCCCATGTGGAACTGTGTCAAATGCCTTACTGAAATTCAGATAGATTAGATCTACTGCATTTCCTTTGTCTAAAAAATCAGTTATCTTCTCAAAGAAAGAGATCAGGTTGGTCTGGCATGATCTACCTTTTGTAAAACCATGTTGTATTTTATCCAATTACCATTTACTTGCATGTCCTTAACTACTATCTTTTTTCAAAATTTGTTCTAAGACCTTGCATATAATTGAGGTCAAACTAACAGGCCTGTAGTTTCCTGGATCACGTTTTTTCCCCCTTTCTTAAAAATAGGTACTACAGTAAAATCTATTTTATCTGGCATGTTGAGGGGACAGGGGGTGCTGGTAAGTGAAAAATGCCGGTTAACTAAGAGGGAGGGAGTTTGGGTATAGGGAGGGGGTGCAGAGAGCGGGCTCTGGGAGGGAATTTGGGTGTGGGAGAGGGTGTGGGGTGCGAGAGGGGGTGTAGGGTTCCGGATCCGGGAGCTGCTCGTTTCGGGTGGCTCCCCACAAATAGTGACCATCCCCGCTGATCCTAGGCCGAGGCCCCCGCCCTGCCCCACGTGATGGCTCTGCAGCTCTCATTGGCTGTGAACCACAGCCAATGAGAGCTGCAGGGGCAGCGCCTGTGGGCAGAGGCAGCACACAAAGCCACCTGCTGCGTCTCCACCTAGGAGCAGCCGGGACAGGTCACCACTTGCAGGGAGCTGCCCGAGATGAGCGGCCCCCAGATCCAGCACCCCACACTCCCTCCTATACCCCCTCCCACACTCAAACTCCCTGGCAGCCCCACCCAACCGGACTTCATTTCAATGAAGATCAGAAATGCTGGTTTATAGAGCTTTCCAATTGGCAAAGTGATGGATAAAACAACTTTTACTGTATAATAGCAATGCTCCAGCTGTAGGGTGTAACCCTTGAGTCTACAGATTCATTAAAAATCCTTGCTATTGGGCTTGCAATTTCATGTGCCAGTTCCTTTAATGTTCTTGGATGGAGATTATCCAGGTCCCCCAGTTTAGTCCCATTAAGGTGTTTGACTTTGCCATCCACCTCTGATGTGGTAATTTCTACTTCCATATCTTCATTTCCAATAGCACCCCTGCCTCTGTCCCTAAACTCCTTATTAAAAACTGAGGCAAAGTATACGTTTAGGTGTTGGGCCATGCCTAGATTACCTTTAATCTCCACCCCATCTTCAGTGCTTAGCGATCCCACTTCTTCTTTTCTTGTTTTCTTTTTATTTATATGGCTGTGCAACATTTTACTATTGGTATTAATTTCCTTTTCAAGGTCGAAGTCTGCTTGGCTTTTGGTAGTTCTTACTTTTCCCCTACACTTTCTGGCTTCCAAGAGGTAGCTCTCCTTGCTGATCTATCCCGTCTTCCATTCCTTGTAGGCTTTCTGTTTTCTCTTAATAACTTGTTTGAGATGCTTGCTCATCCATGTTGGTCTGCAACCCTTCTCTATGTGTTTTTTCCCCTTGCTGAGATACAGGCTTCAGATAATTTCTGCAACTTTGGCTGAAAGTAATTCCAAGCCTCTTCCACATTTGAACCCTTGAGTTCTTCAGTCCAGTCCACTTCCCTAACTAATTCCCGTAATTTTTTTAAGTTTGCCCTTTTGAAATCAAGAACCCTAGTTGCAGACCTATTTTTGTTTATCTTTCCCTTTAGTTTAGGGAGAAGACTTGAGCCAAACCTCATGTTGTATTAGTGTTCCTTTTGGGTCAATAAAAGCAGACTCAGAAAAGGGTTGAGTTAGGGCTCTAGTGCATGTTTTGTGAGCGGGTTCGGAACAGTGCCTACTCAATGAGGTTATAATATAGACTGTTTTGCAGTTTTTGACCTAATGCAGGCCTCTGGATCGGTGACCAGATAAGGGCAGCTCTAAGAAATTAATTAGGCTGACACGCTACATAGCACTTGGTAGCAAAAGGGAATACACAATCTACCTTTTAATGGGTATAATTTCTGTACTTGTCATTTAGGCAACCACAAAGCATAGCCCAAGCAGTAGACATTGTGATAAATGATGGTTTGACATTGCAGAGAATTTGTTAATTATCCATTCTGCATTAAGTGGTTATCAAAATAAAAAATAATTTTTTCTTAGAGGAAACAAACAGAGGTTTTTTGTGATTTTAAACACTTCAAGTTCCTGGTCTGGGAGATGGAGGTGAAGGGATAATATTAATTATATCTTAAAGAGCATGGATCACTAGTATTATTCTGTTACGAACTGTGAGCTAAATTCAGTTATACAGTAACTGCGATTTCTTCCCTGGATAACTATGTAACTGCACAATGCTTTCATGGTCATCTGTGTCTAGTTTTGTTATTATTAGTAACACTTGGCATCTGATTAGCCTTTCAGTTTCAAAGTGCTTTTGAAACAATTAGCTAATCCTCTCAGCAGTCGTGTGAGGTAAGCAAAATCTTATAAAATGCCAAAGTAGCCTATTTGGCCCAATTTAGCCCAACGTCCACCAGAATAAACTCAGGTTTAAGGGCCCACATCTAGGATCCCTCTGAGAGGGTGTTAGTGAAGAGAGGATGCAGTACCCCTTCACTAAAGGGCTTGTGTGGATGCAGTGTAACCCCCAAATGGGCAGTGCTGGCTGAGAAAGGGGCATGGCAAGGATGACATACTGAGATTCGTCATGTCCTTTGGAGCCTTGGCCTCGGACTAACGCTGCCAGCACACCATCACACTGAGCACCCTCCAGGAACAGGGTCTTGGCTAGTAAAGGGGGATGTTAACGCATGCCTAACTTTGCCAGCTTCAGTGTATTCGAATCCTTCCTTTTGGATGCTAAGAGTTATATTCTGTCCTGGACATAAGGGTTAGAAATTTTGCTCTTTCTCTGTAGGAGCCAGAGCCTGAAACTGAAGCAGTAAGTTCAAGCCAGGAAATTCCCACAATGCCTCAGCCCATTGAAAAGGTTTCAGTCTCAACACAGACCAAGAAGTTAAGTGCCTCTTCTCCAAAAATGCTGCATCGGAGCACCCAGACCAATAATGATGGAGTGTGTCAGAACATGTGCCATGACAAATACACCAAAATCTTTAATGACTTCAAAGACAGGATGAAGGCTGATCACAAGAGAGAGACTGAGAGAGTTGTACGAGAAGCAGTGGAAAAGGTAGCCCTCACCGCAAGTAACCCAAACTGTACACACGTGGTTTGGGGAGGGAGGAGATTGTTGTCTTCTGTCATCTGTTCTTAAGAAAATAGGAAAAATCCTTTTTTAAAGTGCAACTTTCAAAAGAAACTGTGTAAAAACAGCATTGGTTATTGTATTTCAGAGAGTCCATATCAGATGTGCTTAGTTTATTCAGTATAGTTGTTTTTTTCTAGCTTCTATCCTTGCAAATGCAACCTGCTATCTGAAAATCAAGCTGTCTTCATTCATTCATTATAATTGACCCCAGTAACACTTTTCCAGCTCGTTTGACTCTAAATTATGCCTTCCGTCTTCCCTGTGCGATGTCATGCGGTGGGATTATACAGATGTTTCTGATCGTCTATTTAAGTGAAACTGAATAAATAATTCTCTTGTCAGTTATTTTATCTTGAGCATTAAACAGTTTGGGTCAGATTGAATCTTTAAATGTTACCCTTTGAACTCTCCCACCAATTGTGGTTTTTTCATACTTAGTGAAGTTTCTTTGCATGGGTTTTGTCCAATCTGCTCTTACTGTAAATTTGTACAAAAGAATTAAAAAATTCCCTTGTAAACTGAGCACATCTGATCTAGAGTCATTGACACAATACACATGGAATCCTATGATGCTGCTTTGACAGAGTTGCCTTGCAGTGTAGAACTACTGTAAAGTTTTGGTTGTGATCTATGTATTGTATGCTAAATTGCTGGGGTCGGTTTTTTATTTGTTTTTAAGCAGTAGAAGCTTCTACAGTTTCCAAGAATGAAAATTCTACTTTGTTTGACCTTCATCTACCGTGGTAATGGTATTTAGAGGTAGCCAAAGAATACAAATACGCACTGACTTTCTGTATTGACTTGCTTCCCTTATCCCAGCTGCGTACAGAGATGGAGGAGGACAAAAGGCAAGCTGTAAATAAAGCTGTAGCCAACATGCAAGGAGAGATGGACAGAAAGTGTAAGCAGGTAAAGGAGAAGTGCAAAGAAGAGTTTGTAGAAGAAATTAAGAAACTAGCAGGTCAGCACAAACAACTGATTTCCCAGACCAAGAAGAAGCAGTGGGTAAGTGTCAGAATTTATTACCAGTGAATAACTGAAAATGCTTTGTACAAGCAGCAGGAAGCATGGATGTGTGTTCTCCATTACCGTTAACTACTCTGTTCTCCCTGAGCTATTAATCTTGGGGTCATCCTAGTCTCCCCTCCTCCCTCTACTTTTCCTTACCACCCTAACTGCCAAATCTCTACTCCATGCCTTGGTTATCTCCCACTTTGAGTTCTGCCATCTCCTCCTCTTAGGCCTATGTAAAACTAACCCCACCCTCTCCAGCCCATCAAAATGTTGCTTCCAAAATAATCCTTTTTCCTATGTCCCTTTGAACCACTTCAGTGCCTCCCCTTTATGCTATGTATGCATTAAATTATGACTTTATTGTCTTGCTTTCCAAGCCCTGCGTGAAGCAGCCATTTGTATAGGATAGCTATAAGTATAAGTAAGTATAGCTAACTTGTCTCCATTTGTATTCATCTGCCAATGATGCCAACTTTTGTTTCCTTCTCTCACAAATGACTCAACACCTCCTTCTATGGTACCCTGTATACATGGAATGACTACCCAAAATATATTTCTCAAGCTTTCACCCATCCCTCCTTCACTCCTAAAAACTTGAACCTCTAGCAGCATATACAAAAAGTGGATATATTTACACTTAAATAAAACAACTGGAACTGTACACCTAGCTCACCCATGTATCCCATTTCCCCATGCTTTGTGTTTTGTCATTCTAGATTGTAAGCTTCTTGGGGCTGGAAGTATGTCTTCCTATATATCAGTACAGCACCCAGCAAATTTTGGCTACTAATGCATTACAAATAATTATTAACATGTAATGCTGCAGATTTCTAATAGGATGTAGATGGAAAATTTGTTACTGTCATTAGGAACAGAAGGTCTACTCTAACACATGGACTGTTTAGAGAGAGAGAGAGCATGCAACTAAACGTCAGACAAAAGGTGGACTAGATGTAATGTTTAAAATGTGGCATTAGGATTTTGATAGCAATCTATAAAATAAAGGATGTTCGGCCTTAGATCTACTACACATCTCTCCTGCATAGATCTTGCCAAATATATAGGGCTGAGTCTTGTTTTAATGCCTCACTACAAGGTGGCACTCTCATCTTGGAGACATAATGGATGCCAGCACTCAGCTATCACTTCCTTCCTCCTCCTTCTCACAGTGACCAGCTCTGTGTCAAGCCAGTATCAATGATTTTTTTCTTTCCACTGACAGTGGTTGTTTATGTTCAAAATCACTAGTTCTGTCTATTGTTCTTGTAGTCTGAGGATAGTCTGTAAAAAGAAAACTATATCCCTTAGAAGAGAGAAGGGAAACGTCAAGTAGGGACAGTAAATCCCTTCCTAAGTATCTAAGATTGTTTGTGGTTTTAAAGAGGAATCGAATATGTCAAACAACACAGCTCCCATAGAATTATCTATCATTCTACCAGTATCTCACTTTTATCTATTGATGGAGTGTGATTTAGTCTCTAATAGTGACGTACCCTCAGTACTTACCTTGAGAGCCTAGATAATTATTTAGCTGTATAAGTGTCCCCCCATAGGTAGAATTTATGATAGATGCACACTTGCACTCCTGCTGTCCCTATTAGAACTTGGAATAATTCTAGTTTATTGTGATTTGTTTGTCATGTTTGATAACTTTATTCAAAAGAAAGTGCTAATTGATGCATTCCATTGCATCTCACAGACATGTGCACACACCACCTCCAAGTGAGGCAGTTACATGTTATCCTTTCTGATGCCAGAGAGCACTCTTGACGGTTGCACACAAATCTAGGAACCCGGGAGTAGGTCCGTCAAATGCTGCCTTTTAGTGAATAATTCCTACAGGCAAGTCCTGTCTCACATTTTTAGAAAAAACTTGTTCAGCCTCATACTGTTGGAAGTGGTCCAAATATGCAACCCCTCAAAATGATTTTTTCTCCAGGGGTAATAACAACAGACGCTTAAGTGCAATACTACTGCTGCATGCGGCTATTATACTAATGATACCTTCTTACTGAAATCTCGTATAATCAGCATATACCAAATGAGTTTTAGTGGCTTTGCTTATTAATGATTTTGTGATGTATAGCCCAAAGCCAGGGAAAGCTTTTATTATTAATTACACGTTTCTATTTCAGTTACGTGTAGAGACCACAATTAAGATCAGGGCTCATTGTGCTAAGTACTCTACAAACACACAGGGAGACATGGTCCCAGCCTCAAAGAGCTTACAGTCTTGTTAATGGGTTGAATTCTCTGGTGGTATAAATCAGCACAACTCAGTGGACTTTCACTCATTTACACTACTAGAGAATTTGGCTCTAATACAAGATGCAAAATATGGGTAACAATAGGAGACGAGGGGGTGGAGGACAAGGTTAACAGTCATAAGATTATGTAGTGTGATCATCTCAAAAAGTCAGATTCAGAGTTAAAGCTGGCAATTTGCTCCCTCTGTTATGGGTATCTGCACGTAGGAGGATATAGGAGCTTTATGTCTGAGACTTATGGAAGACATGTGTAAGAGGAGCAGCAGGCTCTCCATCTATGGATCTGAGTTGCCCCCCTCCATTTTAGCTTTATTGAAGTCTCCTAGCAAGCAAATGTGAATCTGATCTTTGGCTGACTCCCATGCTCTGTGTCATGTAGAGGCATGCATCCTTTTCAGCTGATGTTCCTAATGGTTCCTAGAGACTCCTGGACAGCCAGCTTTATGAAATCCAAGAATATGGATCTCTAGAGGATATTCATTTGAAATGCTGTTACAGATAAACTCTCTATAGCTGAGTTATAAAAAGAAAAGGGAAGGGATTCCACTTGCTTGGGCAGTCCCTTTATTGGTGATGGTTATTGGCTTTTGGCTTAGCCGATATACATTTTTTTCTTCTGTCTGTTTTAATAAGCTGTAGTTCTTCAAGACAATTGGGTTTCTTTCCTGGGTAATCCTTCATCTTATATTGTAACCACGTGGGACATAAAGGAAGATAGGAAGTTTCATGAAAAGTGAAATCCTGATTCTTTGACTCGGTGGCTGCACGTGCAGAGAATGCGCTGTATTCCTTCTTCTGTACCCCGTCATACAATAGACATCTCAGTCTAGATTTTCAAATGTCCCCTCGCATTTTGGGGCAGTGCCCAACTTGGGACTTCCAGGGCCTGATTTTCAAAGTTACTGAGCACCTGCAGCTCCCCTAGTAATAGTACTTCCCTATTGTACAGGGATACTTCAAGGATAAAATTTAATGCTTTTGAAGTGCTCAGATACTATGATGATGGGGGTGATATAAAAATCTAGAGACTGTGACTTGTCAACAGATCTGGTCCCAGCCTGCTTGTCAGCCAAGTTATTTTCCTGTTAGCTTGCACCTCTGTTGTACTATAACAAAATAGTACAAGCAGCACTGCCCTGACACTCAGGCAGAAAGAAATTGAAGGCAAAAGATTTTAAATATTCACCTTTCAGAACCAAATTCTGTGAATTCTGAAGCCCTTTCATCCTTTTTGAAGGGCCCAGGCAGGAAAACTTGAGACTCTGGAAGTTATTGCTGTGTAAATCAAATTCATTATCACTCTGTTGAGTAGCAGAAATTCCCTTTTCATATACAGAAAAGCCTTCACAGCCAAAGCAGAGCAGGGTAAAGAAGCCTCAGCTGAGGAACAGAGCAGCAGACCACTGGTGATCAAGGCACTTCATTATGTAGTGAAGTGGCCAGATTTTCAGAGCTGCTCAGCAGGCACTCACATGGTTCTTGAGAGGTGGGTGTGATGGAGTCTCCATTGTTCTCAATAGGAGCTGCTGGGTGCTAAGCACCATTGAAAATGAGGCCACTTCATTTAGGTACCTCAAACTTTTTGGGAAAATTAAGCTGTGTGTATTCAGGCGATGAGGTGTGAGTGTAGGCTAACCCTGTTACTTTGCAACTATGGAAGTCTTTCTCAGGGGATCTGCTGAAAGAAAGAGCAGTCCTTACCTAGCAGGGATGAAAAATCCCCCCTGCATTTGGCTACCACCTGCCTAACTGAAAGAGGAATACTCCACAGTCTCTACTGAGGCAAGCAAGTGACAGAAAACAAACGAGCAGATGAGAAACAATTTGTATTTGTCAGGGTTGATCCTACGAGTGATAGTAATCCGTTTGTTCTCTCTGCAGTGCTACAACTGTGAAGAGGAGGCAATGTACCACTGCTGCTGGAATACTTCCTACTGTTCCATCAAGTGTCAGCAGGAACACTGGCATGCTGAACACAAACGTACCTGTCGCAGAAAAAGATGAAAGATTTAGTCCTCCCCTAGAAAACCACCCTGATGATTGCTATTCTCAGACACAGCGGTTTTTGTTTCCAAGAAGCTAAAATTGTTTAGAATTTGCTTCCCATTTTGCACCAGCCTTTAAACAATTTTCGTAAAGAAATTTTGCACAGTAGTTTCAACCTTCTGTTTAACGCTCCTCCAAAATTTTGTCAGTCTACTGAATTTAACATCGGTGGGAGCAGGTTACTTTAAATAATTTTAAATAGAGGATTTGTTGCATTTTAAAACATTTTTAGGTTTTACAGAGATTTTAATCTTTAAAAGCAACAGATTTAAAAAGAAAAACAACATGAGCTTAATGAGAGGAACACTTAAAAGTTAGATCTGAATGTAAGAACTATAGAACTGTTTCAGAAAAAAAGCTTACTACCTTGATGTAACATTTATTTCCTAACCTTGGTGAGCTGGTTTTGTTCAGCTTAATTTTACTGTTTAAAGGCATTATCTATTGGTTATACCAGTGGGTACATGATTGAATTTAGGGAACAGGGTTGACACAGCAGGTACTAGTCCTGCCTATTTTTTCTTAAACGTTTCCCTGTTGTGTTTTTTTCATTATTTCTTTTCAATATATAACTTTTATAACAAAATATTAGCTTTGATCTTGTAGTTTCAAATCACAGGGGATTGGGGTAATTTTTGCTGAGCTGGATCTTAGAGAAAAATGAATATTTAAATTTTAAAGTTTGCACATTTCATCCTTGTCCTAACATGAGTGCTTGTAACAAGAAAAAGAAAAGCCAAAAAAAACTACCTTTATTCATACATGGAATTATAGATGAGGCATAAAAATATCTTTAATGCTTCCCCCCTCCCTCTAAGCCCCCAACCCAAGGTCATTTGACAGCCTATTATCCAGTGTCACCTATTCCATTGCAATTTAACAATAAAAGGAAAATAGCACTTAAGTTTCACAGAAGCCGTTATGTTTGTAGTAATGGGTCATTGCCTATTAATGAGCTCCATCACTGTACTCAGAATGAAGAATAATGCATGTTAATTTTGTTGTACTAAAGATGCCGTGATTTGTAAAAAGTCTGTATTTTGCGGAATGTCTGGATTAAGAAGCATTACCTATAGGAATGGATCGATAGTTGAAAAATGATTTTTTTGTTTTGTTTTATATATAGTTATATGAATTGCATCCATATTCAGAGACAATTTTTTAAATAGGTGTAAAGCTTACTTAAACAGCTTTTCTTTTAAAGTGTCTCATCATTTTAGTTTCTTTTAAAGGTTGGTCTTAGACTGAGTCAAATGCCCATTAATCATCCTAGCTATTTTTTGAGAAGTTAGAGGAATAATTTGTAAATATTTATTTAGATCTTTGATATTTATTGAAAGCAATTACATGATAGAACGATGGAAGCAGAAGAATCAGGAGGAAAGCCTTTCAAAAAAGTTTTCTTTAGGATTTGTCAGGGTCAGTGTAAAGATTAAAGTATAACTAAGTCTTCTGTGAACTGCCATTGAAATCCTGATCTTTTTTACTTACAGTGGTGATACAAGTTAATTGATTTGATACTGCCAATTAATGCCCAATATGTTGAAAAAAACTACATGGTAAGTTGATTGGAAACAATAGTAACTAGTTAGTAATTTGAATTACCACAGACTGTTATTGCCTGATAACTGTGTAATTAACGTTGGTCGCCTCTGTGTTGTGACGGTAAAACACATCACAACTAAAAATGAAACTTGTTCGATTACTTTAAGAGTTCCAAAACTTCGATCCACCCCTATGAAAGCAAGTTATTGTGGAAATATTTTTGGTGTAAAATCATTCCAGAATATGTAATATTTAACTGATAGCTGCATGAAAGTAAGATTCGTGTTACTTTGGCTTTTTTGTCTCTGTTGACACGGTTGCACATTTCCAAGTTACTACAGCGTGAAAACTGTGTGTTAAAAAAAAAAATTAAAAAATTGTGGCCTGGTTTTGTATAAGTTTTAGGTAAAATTACAATTGATTGTTTTAGGAATCATGATTTAAAAATTAATTTTTCTGCAAATCATAAAGCTATATTAAAGTGTTGAGCTTAGCCACTATGCACATTGTAATTATTCATTGTGGCTGTCCAGTTCTATGATGCATTCTGGCATTTTGTAAGCTGCTCTGACTAGCAATATATAGAGTCATTTAATGTGTTAACATTGGTTAATAAATGTATTTAAAAAAAAAAAACCTTGCTGCTCTATAAAAGTGTCATTGTTAATTCTGGCCTCTTACAGAAAATATACACTTTTTGCTTTCAGGGGTCTGATTTATAATGATAGTGATTTTTCAGAAATGCTATTTCTGGATACTCTCTCCCTACATTAGCAAAGAAAATCCCTCCATTTGGATGAAAAAATGATTGGAAAAATCACTGTTTAAGGTTGCAAGATAGAGTCTGTATCTGAATCAGTCATTTCTGTCATCAGTGTGTGTTTGTCTACCTGCCACCCTTTGTGTTATGTCAGAGTAACCAGACTGTCGAGGTCAGGGGTCTGTGACCTCATTGTTTGGTAGCTAAATGAATATCAGAAACCAGGATATATTGTTGAGAAACAACCTCACACTTCTTTCCTGGGCCATTACTAGATATTTTATACACGTCCTGCTCATTTCAAAAGATTGTCTCAGATACAGTTTTTCCCCAGGAAAGTATTGATTTTTTTACCCGTCAACAATCTCTCAGATATGTTAACCACTTTTTCTACTGTTCAATCACAAACTTGAAACATATCTTAACATGCGACTCAGACAGCCGTGACAGGCAATGCCGGGAGATTACAGACCAATAGTAACAGCCATCTTGTAGATGAATACTGAGCAGGAATTATTTAGACAAGTGGTTTTCAACCTTTTTTCATTTGCAGACCCCTAAAAAAATTTTGAGTGAAGGCGTGGGCCCCTTTGGAAATTTTAGATATAGTCTGTGCCCCCCGCCCCCCAGGAGTCCACAGATTGAAAACCACTGATTTAGAGCAAAGATGTTACTAGTATAATTTAACACTGGACACACTGGCCATGGTTAGGCAGGAATCACAGGCTTATAAAAAGAAAAGGAATACTTGTGGCACCTTAGAGACTAACAAATTTATTTGAGCATAAGCTTTTGTGAGCTACAGCTCACTTCAGCGGCTGCATGCAGTGGAAAATACAGTGGGGAGATTTTATATACACAGAGAACATGAAACAATGGGTGTTACCATACACACTGTAACCAGACTGATCAGGTAAGGTGAGTTATTACCAGCAGGAGAGAAAAAAAACCTTTTGTAGTGATAATCAAGGTGGGCCATTTCCAGCAGTTGACAAGAACGTGTGAGGAACAGTGGCGGGGGGGGGGGGGGTGGAATAAACATGGGGAAATAGTTTTAATTTGTGTATGACACATCCACTCCCAGTCTTTATTCAAGCCTAAGTTAATGGTATCCAGTTTGCAAATTAATTTCAGTTCAGCATTCTCTCGTTGGAGTCTGTTTTTGAAGGGGTTTTTTTTGAAGAATTGCCACTTTTAGGTCTGTAATCGAGTGATCTAAAGAGATTGAAGTGTTCTCCGACTGGTTTTTGAATGTTATAATTCTTGATGTCTGATTTATGTCCATTTATTCTTTTATGTAGAGACTGTCAAGTTTGGCCAATGTACCTGGCAGAGGGGCATTGGTAGCACATGATGACATATATCACATTGGTAGATGTGCAGGTGAACGAGCCTCTGATAGTGTGGCTGATGTGATTAGGTCCTATGCTGTTGTCCCCTGAATAGATATGTGAACACAGTTGGCAACGGGCTTTGTTGCCAGGATAGGTTCCTGGGTTAGTGTTTTTGTTGTGTGGTTGCTGGTGAGTATTTGCTTCAGGTTGGGGGGGCTATCTGTAAGCAACTTTCTCTTCAATGTTTCCTGTCGTTGAGCCATATCTGCATATGTGCTCTCTCCTGCCATCTATTCATTTGTTCCTTAAAATTGGTGTAGTGTGGTGTGCTAGCCACTAAGACTAGCAGAAGTCTAGCAGCAAACTGTTGAGCTCCTGTGAGGGGCATCTGGGGCTTGTGAACATCTTCACGTTGGACAAGAGGTTTGGCAATTGAGCACACGACCGAGAAAAATCAAGGCACGCTAACCTCGTGAGAGGAGTCAGGTGAGTGTTTTGTTCCTGCCAAAGACCACAACCAAAGCCCGACAGACAAAGGGAAAATTGGTGGGATAATTTAAAATTAATTCACCTTGGCTGTGTTCACATGCCTTGAATGGTCATTGCCATCGTCAGGTGGTCAAGTTTTACTTTTTGATGTACATGGAAAATAAACACTAAGTTTGCTTGCTCAAGTAGTCCAATTTCATATAAGCTGGGACACTACTTATTAACACAGTAGAGGTACATGGTTCACAAACCGTTTTGCAGAGCCATGGCTCATAGGCAACTAAATGAGCTAAAGATCTGACCGTATCCTTCTCTCTAAGAGCGATTCACACACGTTTGAATGCAGTAAGACAAAATTTGCACCTACCCATATAACCTTTACTGCATCCAAGGCTATATCAAGGAATTACGACTTGGAACAGTCTGGCCCAGGAATAAAATGGTTTACAAACATTTCTAAAATTCCCATAATCCTTTATATCTGCTCAGTGGGGCCCAGTGCACAATAGCAATTGGGGACCGCCAACTTCCCTACCCCAAGAGAAGGGAGGCCCCAAGCAGGGATTGGGTCCTGCCCCAGGGGTGGGAGGCCATGAAGAGAAGGTGTAAGCTCAATCCACAACTTCTCTTGTCCTGGGGGGTTCCCCACTCTGGTTTGTTGGCTCTCACCCCAGCATGCAGGTGGGTCCTTCCTAATGCAGTACAATGTTAACACACTGTCTCTGGATTGTTTTGGTGTGTGTGTTTTTGGGAGGGGATCAGAGCATCTTGGCTGACCTGCCACACATCACGGACCACAGAACTTCACCCACCCTTGCCTGAGGTAGGTCCAAAACTTCTGGCTGTTACTGAAGAAGTCCTCCAAGCTTGAGTTAAAGACTTCAAATTACAGAGAATTCACCATTTACTTTATTCAAACCAGCAAGTGCCCCATGGTCATGCTGCAGAGGAAAGTGGAAAAAAACCACAAAGCTCTGCAAGCCTGAGATGGTGGAACATTCCATCCCAATCCCAAATATGGCGATCAGTGAGATCCACGTGGGAAGAAATTTGCTGTAATAATTCTGTGCCCTCTCCATCTGCTGTCCCATCTCCGGCTGTTGGAGATATTTGTTAATAGCAGTCACCAATGGGCCACAAGCAACCTCCTCCTACCATCCCCTCTATAAACTTCTCAAGCTCAGTCCTGAAACAAGGTAGGGGTTTTATTGCCTTTGCTACTCCCCTTGTTAGAGGTGGGAGGCCAAACTGCACAGGCTCATGGGGTATGGGGAGAGCAACTGTCGCTTCCAGCAGCACTGGAGGTGGGGGGGACTTTGGCCACTGCCACAGCTCCTACTTGGGATGACAGGAGGGAAGGTTCCCAGCTGCTGTCCCTGCTGTTTGAGAGACTGAGGGAAGTGTGGGGTGCTGTAGCTGCTTTTCTGACCAGCTAGGACCCTCCTTTCTCCCTAGTCTGTCATTGGTCCTGTTAACACCCAGGAGCAGCCTGTCCCAGCAGATTGATATGGACTCTCTGATTTGGACCTGATCATGCTGTAAAGTGACATCCTCCCCCCCATGCACCAGGAAACGCTGTGGGGGTCCCTGCTGGCATTCACACTTTGCATTCCTCCATTGAAGAGGCAGGGCCCCATCAGGAAAGAGAGGCTTGAGCCCCCACACCCAGCCCCTGCAGGCCCTTTGCATTCTCAGGGCTGCGCTAGGGACACAAAATATCCACACTGAGACTTTGGTGTCTCCTCGTGGGAGCTGAGCTGTCAGGAATTCCCGAACCATTGCCCATCCCTGCGAGTCCCCTTTTCCCCAGCATGGAAGGGCAGTAAGATCTAGGTGGTGTGTCCTATTTCCCCCTCCCCCCCGCCCTCGACATCCGAGTCATGTGGCCTTTGGGGGGGGGGCAACTGCAGAAAGGAGCCAGCCAGAGTCTAGCACTTAGGAGCAGAAGCAGCCACCACAGGAACCGCTGGATGTTCCAGTGACAATAGTCCCTGTTGTTCTCTGCCCTGGGCGGATTGGCTGTTTGCTCTAAACTTCTCCTTCCCTCACAGTCCCATCACCTCTGCTTCACTCCGCTCTTGTGCCTCCTCTGTGTCCTGTCCACCTCACCCTCCCTTCTCTTTCCATTTAGCTGAGCCCCTCCGAAACTAGTCCACCCAACCCGCCGCCCGTCCTGCCCAAAAATGATCATTTGCCCCCACCCCTTGTTCATGCGGCTTGTGCGTTCTACCCTTTCCCCAGCTTGTGTCTGGCTTGGCTATTTAGACAATATTCTCATTTTATTCCTTTTACTTTCCCATCTGTGCCTGTCTCTGGTCTGATATTTAGATTGTAAGCCCTTTGGGGAAGGGACCAGCTTTTTGTTCTATGATTGTACAACACCTAACATCATGGCACTCCTAGGTAGCACAGTAATACAACTAATAAAAACAGGAAGGTGAAGACCACCTCTCTTACCTCTGCTCTTTGGGGTAGGGGAGAAGGACAACCCCTGTCCTCCCACCTCAGACAAGGCCCCACTTGCAGGGTCCCAAACTTGTGAAAAGCCCCTTTGTGAACAAAGGGTAATATACTTCTTGGAATGCACTGATTCCCCTAACTTCCACATGGTGACGAAGAGCCTCACACACTGAGGGACCCTTGGCATGATAGTCCTTCCTTATTATTACTGTCTTTAAAATGAGAAGGAGTTGAGATTTTGCCTCCTGCTTCCTTTAGGTGGAGTAAGAGTCACAGCTCTTGGCTTGTTTGCTTTTCCTAGATGACTGAATATATGAAATATGTTTGGGATTTGCTACTGGTATTTATGCGCTACTTGGACAATTTTAGCTACATTGAGTGAGTGCACATATGTGAGCTATACATATGCTTTCCAACTGCCTTAGTAAATCAAATTAAAAGGGGTGAGTATAAAACCCAGAAACACTCTTCCTGTATTGTTTTCCATTAAGAAAGTTAAGTGGAAAAGTTCTACCACCACTGTGACAAGTGTAATGTTTCCACTGTTTTTTCATGGAGGAAGTTTAAGGTTAAAGTGGCTGTTAAAAACACCCAACTACCTTGAACCACTAAAAGCTTGAAAAATACTTACATTTTAACCTAATCAAATCCATTTCTAGAAGACTATAGGCTCAAGACTAGTTTCAAGCTCTAACTCTCCATTAACAATCTTAGAATGTGAAGTGCTTGAAATTAGAGACAGAAACAGAATGAACAAGAAATTAACATGGACTCTTCTACCATTGCTAGGTTTTGCATACCATTAGGACTACAGCAATCCCAAAGTTTCTTTAAGTTGTTGGCAAAATATCTGAAGAATGTTAAAGGAATTACAAACAAAAGTGTATTAAAAACTGGGTGTGCTTTGCTGATAATTTTCTTATTAAAAAAAAAGACAAATACTACAAAAGCAACTGAAAACATTTCCTACCCGTTACATCGAAGGACTTGATGAGACATCAGTCCCATTTGAAAGAGCTAGACAGGTATCATAGAATCATAGAATCATAGAATATCAGGGTTGGAAGGGACCTCAGGAGATCATCTAGTCCAACCCCCTGCTCAAAGCAGGACCAATCCCCAATTTTTGCCCCAGATCCCTAAATGGCCCCCTCAAGGATTGAACTCACAACCCTGGGTTTAGCAAGCCATTGCTCAAACCACTGAGCTATCCCTCCTCGTTTACTTACAAAAATGTGGGCCTGATTCCGCTTACAACTCGTGCAAATCAGGAGTAACCCTGTTGAAGTCAATCAAATTAGTGTAAAGCTGCTGGGAGAACAGAATTGGCCTCACAGATGTTCCTAAAAATAAACTAGAATTCCAAATACAGATGATACCATGTGAAGCTGTTTCTATGAACTGCTTTATTAGTTCCTGGGGAGGTCTGTTACAGCAGAATGCAATGTATATATATATTAACAAAGCCAATGGCACAGAGCCTCAGCTTTTTGACATACTTTTCTAATGTAGACAAGGCTTTAGGAGTAAACATTTACAAACAGCTGAGCATGTAAATTTCAGGTAGAAAGGTAAAGCTATTAATTAAGGGATATTAAAAGGCAATGCACCCTTTGTTGCAAACTGAGTTACTATACCATGTGCAGCTTCAATCTGACAGCTGGGTGCTATATACAGTCTGAAAAACAATGCAGCTGAGAATTTTGGGTCCCTCTCGTAGTCATGCCATACTTGCTGTTGCCAAATGAGTCGCTGCGTTGCTCAGAGATCAGTGTGGAAAGAGCACTGTCATCAGGTGAGGGGTGGGGCACACCCTGGGAAGTGACAGGAACTTGACCCACTCCTTCCACAATTCCCAGGCCTCCTGGAGGTATCCCACAAGCCAGCATGATCATCATCCAGAATGCTGGGAGCAGTGCCAGAAACTCTGAGTTGCCTGCCCAATATGGCGATATGCCACAATTGATGCAGCCCAGCACAATGTGGACCAAAGGCAAAAATATATGCTGCCTTAGAGTGGTGCAGCTTCCACAGTGTGAGCACGCACAAACAAAGGAAGGTCTGATAGGTTAGCTTCCTTTGCACGCAGTACATTGCCAGCCTGATGTAGGCAAGGCCTTAGGAGTAAACATTTATCAACAGCTGAGCATAGCAATACCGTAACAAATCCACGCCCACCTCAGGCTTAATAGCAGTCACGCTGATGCACATGACGGCCTCTCACGCTTATGTCTACACTGCAGCTCTCAGCCCAGGTAGACAGACTTGCACGAGGAGAGCTTTAGTTAGTGTGCTAAAACAATGTGGCCATTGTGGCTCTGCTGGAGCTCAGGCTCCCACCAGACCACCTGGGGTTGAGAGCTGGAGGCACAATGTGTGCACAGCTATTTTTAAGCTACTTTTATGCTGCACACCAATCAGTGAAATGGAGGGTAGGTGTAGCTACACGTCACAGTGAAAATCAGGCTGTGTCCAGACTGCAGTGTGTAGCCACACATGTCAGCAATAGGCTCTGGCTGGGGAGGCATTGGGAAAAGGTGAGGGCAGCTCTAGCCTTTCTCTGTGGTCTGCCCCCTACCAGAGCCTCTCTCTGCTGCTGGGAGTCATTGCTGTAGAGAGAGACTCCAGTAGGGGAGAGGTGCTGCTTGGGCGTGTAGAGACCTGTGTAGGGATCAAGCATGTCTGTATTCACTAAGCAGTGCCTCACCGTCTGCACTGCTATTTACACCACGCTAGGTCGGCATGCAGTGTCTGTACGTTACATGGTGCCCTTAAGGAGTGTGCAGAGTAGGCATATCCCCAAGTGTGTTAGCTCAGCATGTCTGTTTACCCGACCCAGGAGGCTAACTCCCAGCTGCTGGGTAGCCAACTCCCATTTGCAGTATAGCCAGACCCTCCGAAGTCTACAGCACCAGCAGCAATCGAACTGAGATCCTCATGCGCCAAAAGATCCTGCTATGTGAGGTAAAGAAGAATATCCACTATCCATTACCATAGCAGTATAGGGTATATGACAGATAGAGCCATTCTGATACCATCCACTAGAGGGCAGCAGTATGCATCTACAGTAACCAGATCATTATACGCGCTCAAATAAGCGAAGTTCATCCTTGGCCATCTGGGTTCCCAAGAATTCACAGCTCACCTTAGTACCAGTACAACATATTTTTGGATGCCTAGGACTTCACAGCTGTTACTGTGCTGCACACCATAGTCACTGACTTCACAGCAGCTATGGGAATACAATCTTTTTTTGCTGTAAGCAGCAGCATGAGACATATAACACAACCAGACAGGCAGCTCTGAGTCTGTTCAGCAGCAATCAGTGGTTTGGAAATGCACACAAAAAGAAAAGCTAGTTCATTACACCATCTTGTTAACAATTATGAAGAGGCACGAGTATCATTCCCCAGTGAACACTCAAGTGAGAGGAGAATTGTAAGTTGGCCTCATAGACAATCTGGAGACGACATTATGTACGTAAGGGTTACATTTCCGTGTTCTGTCCATTGCAAACCGCAGCCCGCTCAGCTGGGGCCTAAGAAGCTGCACCAGCTCCCACTGTTACAGAAATGGAAACAGGCTTCCTGAGTGCTGCAATTTGCTCTCAGTTGTATTAATTGCGCTGCCAATGGGGAGACAATTGATAGCACCGCTTTCTATTCCTTCACAAGTCGGAAGAGAGCATGTAGCTACCTACAGGTTAAACTACCACCATTTTATGGAGCAAGAAAAGCTACCAAAAAAAAATATTTCTTGCTTATGCACTAGCTCCCAGCAACCTCTAATGCCACAATTAATCATCTAGGGAACTAAATAGACAAAGCCTTCTATGCCAATACATAAGAAACAAGGGGGAAATCTGACCAAAAGGCATGACAGTTTCACTCACCTTGTGACTTGGCAAAGAACTACCACAACGTTTATATTTAAACATCAGACTCGGTACAGCTCTGTTCTCACTATGTCCACAGATCACTTTCAGAAAGGGTGTTAAACTTTTGCTCTAAACGCTTTTCATGCAGCTAAGCCATGTTCTTAAGAGGGAAGCCCACACAACCGCACAGGATTCAGTAAAAGGTAGAAAATACCTTTGTCCACTCCCCAAGAAACATGCACATTCAAGGATTTACAGATGTTGCCCTACCCCAGATTATAACTGAGTAACACCTTTGGGTCAAGGGCCTTGACACTCATTAGGACACAACAAAATTGAATATATGCAGTTGCCTGACCAATCTGTATGGCAAACAATAGGAGCGCACCAGATCTGACAGCAAGCTCTAGTCTTGAAAATTTGGGGGGGATTTTTTCCCCAAAAAAATTTTACTTGGGGGGGGAATTCGTCACAAGGGAGGCTTGGCCTATGTACATTGCTGGCTGTTTCTCACCTCACTTATGGAAGGCACCTGGCAGGTCATGGGAGGCTGCAAACAATACAAACTCATCATGGGAACATGAGCAGAGAAACTAAGATCGTTGTGTAATGAGAGGACACTAGCATAGCAGGTAAATAGGGAACACCCTTAGCTGGACAGCAAGAGCTGTGCAGGACACTCATGTACTTAGTCAGGCAAAGCTAGTAGGCATGCCTCTGTGGGGCAAGTTCTGCAGTAGGAGTGAGCTAACAGGGAGAGTTCTGCATGAGAAGAGAGCTACAAGGGGAGGCCAGACAGGGAAAAAGCAGTGCTGAGTAAACTAAAAGCTGCGCATGGAGAGTGCATGGTCAGAGGGTCTGAACTGGGATGCTATGGAGCGCTCAACAATGTACCAAGTTATTTTTTGTGACAACATATATGCACGCATGAATTGTTATTTCCTTGTTTTTTTGAGGCATCTTTTAAGTTTTGGCTTGTGTTTGTGTTTGTGTTTGGGGCTATTAAACATCTAGTTACTTTTAACACTCTGTGCTTTAAAGAGCTATTGGGGAACTCAGCCTTAAACGCTGTAACTCCCTCCTCCACCAATGAACCCACCGCACATGGTGTCCTACTGCTACAAAACTTGTAGTGCTTCTTGTCATAGAGTATACATGCCAGCTGTGTCCTCCACATGGCTGACTGCCCAATGGAGAAGGGGGCACCTCTGCATATGATGGTGCCTTACTGACAAGCAATACTCACCCATTCTGCAAAGACTGTCAACATTACTATTCCCTATGACCCTCAACTCTACTCACTGCCCATGGCTGGCATCCATCCCCTAGGTAAAAATTAAATGAAAATGGAAATACAGTCAGATTACATTCCTCTTCCCAAACACAGAATAATCTTGTAGTAGAAGGCTGACTGCCCCTTCCAGTCAAGAATGGAACAAAGCCATATATATATATATATATAATCATCAGTGTAAAAATTGTATTATATTGAAAAGGGTAAAGAGGCAGAGTTGGAATTTTACTCTAATTCATTTATTGAGTGCAGAAGCTATAAAACAGGATTGTTCAAATGACTGTCATCATGACTGCCATTAATGGTCAAACCCTATTTGTATTTTTCTCATTAAAATTAGCTAAGGTTGCATCTAGTCCCTCTCTGAATATTTGCTGCTTTCTGAAGGCGCGGACTGAACCCAACTGTGAAGTGAAATCACAAGTGCTCTTCTCATTTTTACAGACAGAAGAGTGACATCAATGATGCATCACCACAAAAAAACTAATTGCAAGAGAACTCTAGACAAATGCTTCTTCATTCCCTTTGTGCCCAGTCTCCTTTTAAAACACCGTCAAACCATAATTGCTCTGGAAGCAGTGAGTGCATATATAGCAGCAGTTAAAGCATGAGAAGAGCTGTCATAGCTCTTTCTGCGAGCTCCAGCCATATTTTTACAGCTTTCTTAGAGCCACAGAACTGAAGGGGGAAGATGCTTTTTTTTTTTTTTTTTTTTTTAGCAGAAGGCTCCTGCGGGCTGAATTTTATGTACGGAGTCCAAGTTTAAGATTTAGAAAGACAATACGTTTATTATGAGCCTCTTTGCTAGCAGCCTGTTCAAAGCCACTGATTCCTCACCTGATTTTATTGTCTGGCCCCTGTTGTCATGAGCAGGACATGTATTTTTAAGCTTTTCACAGAATCACTCAAAGCCGTGTCCACATTTTCACCCAACATTTGTCCTTTAAATAGCTGCCTTTTAAAAAGAAAGATATTGAGACCAATATTTGACACACTCAGATCCATGGTCTCACACAAAGACAAACTTGTTTTCCAGCTCAGTGAGTGATTGAAAAGCCGAACTGTGGAAGTCCTTGAATCTAACAGGAATTGGCCGAACTAGCAGCAGGGAATACTGACCTCAAAGCAGGTGATTCAGTACTTGGAGGGCTGTTTTGACTAGCTTCCTATCAGACGGTGGAAAGCAGCTAGTTGTGTGGCACTTCGGAATGATTGTAGAGTGAGTGTGCCCTATATCCCTGCAGAGCCACAAAGCCTTTATCAAAGCTATTTTAGACAAGGCCCCACCAGGTCAATATTGGTCTGAACTTCAAACAGCAAAAAAAAGAGCCACCATGATAGTCTCTGCGCAGTTTGAGAATCAGTTTAGGGAGACTAATCATGAAAGACCCTGGTTGTTCTCATTAGTATTTGAACCCTGTTACTGGACCCATTTCTGCAAACCTCACTCATGTGAACAGTACCATTGATTTCAGTTGGACTACTTGTCTACATAAGGACTATGCCTATGAGTAAGAGTTGCAGACTTGGACCCAGGAACCATAACACGGTGACCCACGTGTAGCTCTGACCTTATTTTATCTTTTTTGCTCTGAATTTAGCAAATCCCTAAGCCACAGCTCAGCTCATTTGATTTTCCAGAGGCACCATTGCTCAGCAATAGGAGCACTTATTATCTGAAAAGCCATGAATGAGGGGCAGGAGAAGATTGTCTGAGGGCCTTTGTTTAAGAGACTTTTGTCCTGAAATGATGTTTAGCAGGGGCTTTATCCTTAGTATCCGAAATTGATTTGCATTTCTCTCCTCCAGCCTCTCCCCCCACACCCCGCCTCCTAAAGAAAAAGTCAAGGTTGTCTCAGACTAAGTCACTGTTTGTGTGCATTTACTAAGTGAGCAGAGGAAGGCTGGTCCAGAGGTTAGGGCACTAGCCTAGAATGCAGATGTATTCAACTCAATTTCCTGCTCTGCCACAGACTCACTTTGGGCAAATCCCTTAGGCTCAGATTCTAAGATGGGGTGGGCAAACTACGGCCCACAGGCTGGGTCCGGCCCATCAGGGTTTTGGATCCGGCCTGCGGGATTGCTACCCCCATGGTGCAGTGGGACCCATGATGCTCCCAGAAGCAGCCGTCACCATGTCCCTGCGGCCCCTGGGAGGAGGGGAGGCAGAGGGCTGCGTGCACTGCTCTCGCCTGCAGGCACCACCCCCCACAGCTCCCATTGGCTGGGAATGGGGAAGCCCAGCCAATGGGAGCTTCAGTGGAGGTACCCGCAGGTGAGGGCAGTGCACGGAACCCTCTGATCCCCCTCCCCTAGGGGCCATAGGGATGTGGTGCTGGCCACTTCCGGGAGCGGCGCGGGGCCAGGGCAGGCAGGGACCCCACCTTAGCCCTGCTGCACGCCGCTGCCACCCCAGAGCCGCTCCAGGTAAGTGGCGCTGGGCTGACGCCCGCACCCTGAACCCCTCCCACACCCCAACACCCTGCCCTGAGCCCCCTGCTGTACCCTGCCTGCACCTGTGCCCTGAGCCCCCTCCTGCACGCTGTACCCCCTCTTGCACCCCAACCGCTGCCCTGAGCCCCCTTGTATCCCCCACAGCTTCTCCCACACCCCGCACTCCCTCCCGCACCACAACCTCCCTGCCCCAGCCCTACATTCATGGTCCTGCATGCAATTTCCCCACCCAGATGTGGCCCTCAGGCCCAAAACTTTGCCCACCCCTGTTCTAAGAGGTATTTAGATACCTAGCTCCCATTGATTTTAAATGGTGTTGCAATAGGAGTCAGATGTCTAAATACCTTTGAGGCTGTGGGCCTCAGTTCCCTGTCTTTACAATGGGGACAATAGTACTGCCCTTCATCACGAGGGAGTTGTGAGAAGAACTGCACTGAAAAGTGGAGGGCACTCAGAAACTATGGTGATGAGCCATCTAAGTATCTACGACAGCTAGTAGCACACAGGTCTCCTTAAGGGCCCTGATCTCTGAGGAAAATGCTGTCCCCAAGGTTAAAGTGAATCCACATTCAGCACTAAAGCCAAATCTGGGGCTAGTTAATTTTTAGAGGAGGCTGACTTTCTGAGGTGCAGGTTTACCCGGAATGAGAACTTGAAAAGTGGCACAGTTGGATCCATGTTTATTTTGTCTGAAAGATTCTAGCTAAAAATCAATTCAGTTTTAGTAAGAAGATGTTGGCCAGCCTGGCAGACTCAGGCTAGAACCTGAATCTCAAGCTGCTCGCTGGCTGGCTCAGGAATCATCACTAACAAAGGTATTGCATTTGGAACAATTGATATAGCAACAACCTGGAACAGAGGTCAGCTCCTTCTCCCCTAGGTGTGTTACTTTTCTAGCACAGTAAAGCTAGATGCTGATTTGAGTGAGTAAAATAAGCAGAAATGATACACAGAGAGAAAAAACCTCTCAAATAAGGCGGCACCCTTGCTCTATAGGCACTAAAGCTGGTTGAAGAAAATGGGGAAAATGTTCACCAACATTTTCACGAAAAATTTGTCCCTTGAACCAGTTCAAAATGCAAGAATTTTTGACCAATTCTAAATAATCACTTTATTGCAGATTAGAACTGCAGTTTCAAGCCTACTCTGGTTCTGTCTCTCCATGCAGAAAAGAGAAGGAATATAATTTTTCAGCATCCAAAGTAGAAAAATTATAATACCTTTTTTAGCAATGGATGACAATTTCTTCCTGTTTTCTCCCGCACCACCAACAATTGAACTGATTTGAAAAAAATTTCAATTTTCAACAAAAAAGAAAAAAAAATCAAAACCAATGGTTTGTGAGTATCACCTCTACTGACAGATTTATGCTTTTCATTGAGTGGGTTGGTCTTATATGTTTGATGTAAAAGGTCCTGGGTACCATCTCCATTGATAATAAAGGTCCCCATATATATTTGGCCCTAGGTTTGTTATTGATGCACTTTCAGGTTGTGCTTCATACGTCATTACACACAAAGTGGATGTATGTGGAGACATTGCACAGCTTGGTGTCTGAGCACAGGTGAGCTGTGCACAAATTGACAGACATGTCATGTGGCAGCAATGGCATTATAAAAATCCCACTGCCTGTGTTTGGGAAAAGCCTAAAGGATCTTGAGCCAAACCTATGAAAAAAATGTCAGGATGGCGGCAGCACCCAAGGTCTTGAATGAACCTGGAACAGGCATTCATGGTGGTTGCTATGGAAAGACTTTGCTGGTCACCGTGGGCTCTTTGAGATGTGTGCTTCCCATGTGCACTTCAGGTTGTATATGCATTCAGGACTGGAGATTTTTCCCTAGCAGGGTCTGTGCGGTCTTCACGTGAGCCCCGGCTCTCCTCATGCTCCACCCTGAGGGAATGAAAGGGTCTGCCAGATTGCTTCTATCGGAATGCCTTCTCCACCACTAGTGTCCCAGTACGGGAAGCCATGCAATGCGGAAGAAGGGTGGGCAGTGCACCACATCCAGGAACAACACATATTGAAGAATTCAAGTTATTGCAAGGCGAGCAACCCCTCTTGCACATCAGGAAACTTACAAGTAGTGTTTCCATATGGAGATGGCTACCTGGAGTCCTAGCTCCTCCTTCCAGAGGCATCAGAAGCAGTTGCACATATTGTCTAATGAAAGCGTGTACAGAACTCTAAGTTGCTGCTCTGCAGATGTCAGCTACAGTTGAGTGAGTTCTCATAATGCCCTCAAGGGACCTATTGTTCAACTCATAGCAGAGTAGGATTCTTAGATTCTAAAGCCAGAAGGGACAATTGTGATCATCTAGTGAGACTCCCTGCCTAACACAGGCCACAGAACTTCCCCAAAATAATTCCTAGAGGGTATCTTTTAGAAAAACATCCATTCTTGTTGCATTCTGAGATTGATTTTCATAGCCTCAGGGCCTCTCCTTTCATATGTTCCACAAATTAGATAAAAAGTCTAGGAGACTTTTGAAATTATTTTGTTCTTTGAAAATAGAAGGCAAGTGCCCCACACAAGTTCAGTGAGTGCCACACCACCTCTTCCCTGCTCTAACGAGGTTTAGAGTAAAACACAAGTAGATGGATACACTGTTTGATGTGAAAGTCTGACACCACTTTAGGAGCGCGACTTAGGTTGCAGCCTCAGTGATACCTTGTTCTTACAGAAAACTGGATGGGGCGGGGGGGCAGTCAGCCATGAGCACCTCCAGCTCCCCAACTCTTCTGACTGACTTGATAACAATGAAAAAATGGTACCTACATAGAAAGATGTAATAGAGAGCAGGGAGCCAGAGACTTGACCGGAGATTTACTAAGAGATTATTAAAATAAGGTTCAAGTCCCAGGCTGGTACAGGTTTTGGCACTTGAGAGAAGGCTTAAATCACGTCCTTCAGGGAGCAGGCTGTGACTGTAGGGGGAAAAGCAGAGCAGGTATCTGGTAGAGGATAAATCACACTGGTGTACCCTGGGTTAGTAACTGATGTAGTTAGTAACGGATGGATAGCTGCAGATGCACTGGGGATCAGAATTGTCAGGTGTAACCTGGTGCTAGATGGATGATTTGTACCTTGTCCTGTCGGATTTTTATTTTGTAATACTTGATTTAAAAAGGAAATTGGGAGAGGGGACATGTACTGCAAGGCTCCTGAGCATTGTATGAAAAGCTCATCATGCACCCCCCCCCCCGAAGCAGAACTCCTTGTACTTGTTCACATGGGACATGAAGAGGTCTGTAGATGGGAAGCTCCGCACTCAAAATACCTCCCGGATTCTCAAGTCACATAGCTCACACTCATGTTCTGTGGAGAACTGTCTCCTTAGAGAATCTGCCAGGGTATTGTGGATCCCTGGAAGGCGGATGGGTGGTGGTGGTTTAGGGTAATATGCACCAGTTCAAAAAGGTGATGGCTTCTGTGAAGTGTGTGCTGGTCCCTACTTGTCAATATAACAGACTGCCATCAGTTGTCTGAAAACACCTGGACTGACTGGCCACAGCAGCAAAAAATAAATTGTTTCAGACTAATCAGATTGCCCTTATCTCCAACACAATGTAAAGCAGAGACTCCGGGGATAGGGAGGGGGAGGACATTCCCTAGGGAACCTATTCTTCCTATTCTTGTGTGCTCCCCAACCTGGGGGGGACACATCTGTGTAACAAGCGGAGAGTTGAATTGTACCCCTCCACACTCCTGCACCCCCCATTGGTGACAGTTCCTGTCCAAGGGGAGCTGTGGAGTCAAAGGCAGTGCGTGGAGACCCCTTACCCTCCCAGGGGTGCCGCCGGGATGGGCCGGCCACTTCCGGGAGCAGCGCGGGGCCAGGGCAGGCAGGGAGCCTGCCTTAGCCCTGCTGCACCACCAGACTTTTAGTGGCCCAAATCTCCCAGTTTGGCTTTGGTAGCCTCCGAGAGATAGATCCCGATTCCAGGAGACTCCCGGCGAAACCGGGAGGGCTGACAACCCTAGGGACAGAGAGAAGTGCAATGATATCAACTGAGGCCTACTGTCAGGTCGGGGGAGTAGAAACTCCAGTTCTGGGAGCAGCCGGAAAGCAAGCTGGAGTTGCTGTGAAAATCTCGACAGCTTCGGCCACTGAAGATGAGAATGCCAGATCTGGCAATATAAATGAGGGTTTTGGTGCCAAAGAAGTGGTCCCAGTACTCGAGGATGCTGCAGTTTTGCCCTTCAGAGAAATCTTGGTCTGGTTCTGCTCAGTACTGGCTAGTCCCACGGTGGAGCACAAAGCTCATGATGAGTCAGAAAGGGATAAGGACTTCTGCTTCTTTTGAGAGGCCTCAAACTGGGAACTTTCCCTCTTGTTCTTGCACAAGTGCTTATGTCTCTCTTCCCCATTTGCCCAGTCACCGCTCACCAGAGTCTTTTGGACTCAAGGGGAGAGTTGAGGTTTTAGAGCTGCCTGGGACCAAAGACGCAGAGCCACCTCTACTTTTTTCAGGTCAGCATTTGGGCTGGGGGCCTTCCCGATGAGAGGTTCTACCCGCTCCAAGGATTTTACATAGCAGAAACTCCCTGGCCTGTTTCCTCCTATGTGGGCACAATCTGCAGATACTGGCAGGGACATGAGCTTCCCACAGGCAGTGCAGACGGGTATCATGGATGTCCATAACTGGGAAAAGCTTGTGACTTTCACAGTAATTTTTGAAGGTGGGCATCCTTGGCCTAAGCCTCCACAACCCTAGGAGGTGTGTGTGGGTGTGTGTATAGCAATGTTCACAGTGAGAAGCTGGAGGTCAGCACAAATGCTGTAGCTCCATCCTAGACTGTGTGAGAGGAGACAGAACTAAGAAGGTGGGGCTGCTCTTCATTCCTTCAGTGCAGAGCACAAGGAGAGTGTGGGGGGCATGTGCTGCCCATATGGATACAGGGAAAAATCTCTGGTCCTGGGAGCAAGGAGCTCACTACACAAAGAAGTTTAATTTCTTATTTCCTCTCCCCTGACTCTTAGAGCCCTCACTGGCTCATTTCTGTTCCCTTCATTCCACAAAGTCTTCTCCATGACCTCCTCCTGACTGAGTCAAATAGAAACGTTATTCTTCTACTTCTGCCTGCAGCTGCTGCTTTTGACTGTCAATTACACCTCTTCCTTAGGCTCATGTAAGTGCTCTTTGACTTCTTTAACCACTCCCCATCACTACTCTATATCTTTTCCCCCTGACCCAAATCAGCTCTCTTCAGTCTCCTGTTCCTGACTACTCCTAGGTATTAATGGAGTTGCCAATTTTGGTTGGATATATTCCTGGAGGTTTCATCATATGACATCAGTTTAATTAAAGATTAATCTTTAATTCCTGGAGACTCCAGGAGGATTCTGGAGAGGTAGCAACCCTAGGTGTTTCCTAATGGTAATGGCTTCAGGTCCCCTTATTTTTTTTATGCAAAAGGTTGCCAAATGTCTCTCTCTCCACCCTGGCCCTCCCCACTGCTATTATGCATTTAATCTTGCACAGGTCTGACATTACATCCAACTGCCAACTCCAAATTCCTGAAAAACAAACTCCCTTCTCTCCCTTGCAAACTCTCCAGGTGTGTCAACCTTCCCTCTCATGCACTTTTGCAACTTCCAAGGTTTGTTAGCCAGGCTGTTTCTAATCTCCCACTTCCCATCATTGTCTTTGTAAAACCTCTACATTATATCATTTCAGTTTTGTTTCAGCCTCAAAACCGCTTGGCCAAACTCATCTCAAATAAGCACCCAAACCTGCATTTGGGTGCCTAAATAATTGGCTTGCCTTTCTGAGCTAGTGAACATCCAAAATTCATTGGACGCGAAGGACACTTACTGTTTAGATGTCTAAATATAAATGTAGGTGCATAACTTAGGTGCATAGGTAATTTTGCCTTTTTCTACCACTTGATACTGGTTTCACCTTCACTGTTGCAACATCCTTGTCTTTGGCTTTGCCTCACTTTTCTCCACCCCATTCTATACACAGGCTTGGAAGGAGAAGATATTTTATCGGTATACTCCTGGGGAAATTCTGTGCCAAAAGATAAAAAATGCTGCACATAATATTTTTAAAATTCTGCATATTTTATTTTTCAGAATAATGCCAATTTCAATTATCTTGGTAATTTATTTCAAAATACCTGTCAACAAGTATGTCTGAAACTATTGACACAAAAAAGATCCAGGAAATGTTTTTTGATAAATAATAGACATATTAATACAGAACTTTGAATAATAATTCATTTAAATGACAGTACAGAAAAATATTTCCTACCCTCCTCAGAAGCAGTGCAAAGGCTCGGGGGAGTCAGGGGTAACAGAGGAACTGAGGAAGAGGGACGTAATTGCTGAGCAAAAGCCTGGAAGTGAACCTGGAGGGTTGTTAGGTGTGGGTGGGAGAAGTATGGAATAGGTTTTTTTGGCAGGGGGAAAGGATTGTTAGGGGAGCCTCCCCCATGCACATCCTGGCTGACCACTAGCCTCTCCGATTCAGTCAGGCATATCTACCCCATCCCCATGTGTCCCTGCAACCACCTCCCCCCAAGTGTCCCTGAACCCCGTCCCCTTGTGTCCCTGTGTCCCCATTCAGCCAGCTTTCCTCCCCTGACCCCATGCGGCCCTTTCCCCCATCCCCATGTACCCCCACACTCCCATTCAGCTCCTATCTCAATACTGTCACCTCACTAGCTCCTATACCCCTCACTGTCCCCAGTCTGTCCCCTTCACTAGCCCTTCATGAACACCAGTCTATGTGCCCCCCCCACAGCAGCCCAGTGTGCCATACTTTGTAGGTCCCTCCCATATTCCATGCCTCCTCACCTGGCCCTGTGGACATGTTGCTGTGAGGAACACAGCCTCTGACCCCTCTCTCTGCCCTCTCCCTGGCTGGCTGCTCCAGCCTATGAGCCAGCTGCCCTGTCTTCTGGTGTCACAGCAGCCTCAGGTGAACAAAAGGTGCAACTGCAGCGCTGCTCTGCAAGAATCTATTTTCTGCGGAGAAAAAAAACTGCGGGGGATATGAATTTTGCACATGCACAGTAGTGTACAATTCCCCCAGGAGTATCAGTAAATGTCAATAAATGTTGATTTCATCATGCACACACACCTACCAAATTTTTTTTCCATTAATAATAATCAATGTTTATAGATAGGCAAAGTAAGAACAATGCTATGAGCAATGTTAGAATTTAAAGCTATTTACTATGTATATTTTGCCACGGGATGTTGAAAATTTGTGTTTTAATAGTTATACAAAGCTTTAACTTTCTGAATATTAACATGTACTGTCGATAAATAATTGACCTCCCCCATAATTTCCCAAGACTGTGAGAATTTAAATAGAAAAAATTAAAAATAAACACCATTTTTTGTCAAAGTTATAAAAATATTTGAATTCTGTCAAACCTAGCTATACAAAATACTACTGCTAAAACCATCCTCCTCTTGTCTCTCCAGCCTTGGCATTCCTTTCTTCAATCCCCTCTACTGAACTTCCTCTCAACTTCAGTGAGGTAGCAGTTTCTGACATCAAGTCTATACAGGAGCATTACTCTCTTTTGCCTTTACAACCATCCTCGTTTTCTTTCTCCCAGACATCTTTGAACCTTTCCCCGTGCTGCCACTTACACTTGGAATTCCTTCCCTTTCCCTCCACCTACTGTTTCTTCCTTCAACTCCCTCCACAGGATACTTCCTTCAACAAAGCCTCTCCCTGAAAATTCACCAAAGCATGACATTAAAGAAAGTAACTTCACCCCTTTGGATTTAGACTATTATCTGGTAAAGGGTATATTATGCTTCACAACTGTTTTGCTTTTTTTTTTTATTTGTAGTGTCAGCTTCCTGGGGCAAGGACTTTGTGTTTCAGAGTGCATAAAATCCAGTACACAATAGAACCATAGCTTTTAAGAAACCTTGCCACCCTAGAATGCAATGAAGATGTAGCCACTGTTCGTGACCTTTTTTAGCTAGTGCCATGCATTGTATTGCGCTACAGTGAAGTAGGGTTGATTTGTAATTAAACATTAGAATATGAGGGTGAGTGCCACAAAAAATGCATGTAAATGAATTGATCAGAGTATTCTGGGCAAGACTGGAGAGCTGCTGTCCACAGGATCCTGACATAAATAAGACTCAATTGCATGAGGCTGTCCTTCCGAGAAGTATCTTGAAACGGTGCTGACGTGCTAATCCTGAGAATGTAGTGGCTGGACAGTGGAAAATGAAGCACTTTATCTACACAATAGTTATAGTATGGCTGGTGACAGTGCAAATTTCTATACCACAACTTCCCATTCCAGTGCAAGTTCCTCAACTCTGCCTCAACCTTAAACTGGAGAAATTCACTCCTATGGATGGCCACGTCTGCCTGTTGAAACTACTTCCAGGGTTTCCATTCATAAACACTTATCCATTAAGAACTGGATTTAACACACTCAACTTTTCACTTAGCCTCCTAAACAAATGCTGATTGGAATCCTTCATCCATCCAAAGTCAAATCTTCAAGACAAGGAGTAGGTGAGGGACTTAGGAGGTTCCTGTCTGAATACAGGAACTAGCAACTGATTTCCAAAAGCCAGAAACTATTGATCATGAGTAGGGAAGCTTCCAAACCACTGAATTCTTTGAGAGGGCCAAGTGAAATAATAGCGACATTGTTTTTCTCAATGCTACAGTGAGATAATCCAAAACATTTGTGAGCTATTTAAAGGTTCTGTCCTTATATAATTGATTCGTACCAGTTACCCATGTACTATATTTTCACACTGTTTCAGAGAGCTCAAGAAAAGATTTAAAACACCTAGAGGAATAACTTAGCAGTGACTTTTTTGAAATATGCTAGTAGCAATTCCTTGCAACAAAAGTGATGTGACAAATTTGAGGAGTTTTACAGTACTAATGCTTGTTATTGCTTCTCACAAAATGTTACCAAGCTTACAATAATCTTTACACTTTCAGCAAAAATGTGAACAGTATATTTAAATATATTAAAAAGAATTAAAAAAAACATTTCACATAAAACATTTGTTGCCGTATGAAAGTCCTTTAGCAATAAATGCTCACACCAGTATTTAAACATTGTTAAAAGTATAATGATCTTACTAATAAATTATGCAACAAGAGAGGTAAACAAAATAAAATTACAATATAGCTATCAGTATTCTTCCAAAGAACCCATGTGGATTCGGAAACCTCATTTTTAGATGACTAATTAAGAAACTGCTATTTTCAGAGCAACAAAAATAAAAGCTTTTATTTGTTCATTTGAATATAAAACAGGCGTTATCACAGATGTACAAAGCGTACTGGTGGTTTAACATACAAGAAGATTGCTGTCCTTTGCACATAAAAACTTTTGTTAAACTGTGATTGGCTGAGTTACATGAATTTCTCTAACCAGTCACCATACTCTATGAAATAACGCTGCTAACATTCAACTGATAAAAGGGACAGTCTTCCCTTGGGTAAAGTGTCAAGCAGGATTAAATATATATAATAAACAAGCACCATGAGGAATCTGCTCCTGTTTGATTAGTTTTGTGTTTAAATGTTCTTTGTGTACCCTCTTTTTTGTGCATGTGCATCAAATTGATTACATGGTTTTGTCTGACTTCAAAAGCACAAGGTCACAAGACAAACATTTTATATATTCTCATGAATGGTTTATCTACAGTACAATTTCTAATACAGAACGATCCTTCTTTATTGCTCAGTCTGATGGTACTTCGTGTTTCCTTCCTTTTGCTTGCATAACCAAACTAGAAATTCAGTTTATTATTTCTCTTAACTCAGAATTTAACAACCACGGATGACAGGGTGCAGAAGAGATCTGTTATTAACTATGTTTCACAACTGCATTCACAGTTGTTTTTCCTATGAATGTGAAGTGGACTTGATGAAGGTTAAAGTGATGTTGTAAATGACAGCTAAATTTGTTTTGCAGTACTGAGATTAGCAATAGCAGGACTTCACGAGTTAGTTCACACGCTGCAATTATGGTTGTCATCAATCAACATCTTTTCTGAAACCTTACAATAACTTGCCATTAAGAATTGATTTTATTCTTTCTGGGGAGCAGAAAAGAAGTGAGAGAATATAAGAATTGCTCTTTAGAGCATGAGTAGAAATATTCACAGGACAGTGAAATCTGAAAGTGGTGTGAAATAAAACAAGTCTTACATAGTAAGATGCTCTGTACTGTACATGCAGACTACAATGTCCCTATCTTTTAAAGAGATTTTAAACAAGCAACACTGTGTCTTAGAAGCCAAACAAAACTATCATTAGCAGGGGTCCACTGCCATAGATATTTTCTAAAGGCAGACAAAATACGTCCCTCATACGTGTTATAAAAATGATTACGTTTGCCCTGCAACAACCTTAGTCATGCATATCTGGTAATGAGAGTCAGCACATGAACCATATTTTGGACATTAAGAAAAGCATTCTTGGACTGCTGCTGGTAAACCCCACTCTTGATCACACACAGGTCAACTCAGTTACAAAGGAATGAAGGGACTATGAAAGTTAAAGGAAATAAAGACACCGGAACAGGAAATTGAAGACCTAGTTTACCCAAAGGCAGTAAAATAAAGGCAGCTGTGATAAATGTTTTCCTACTGTTCCCTATTGATGGCCTCAGTACTGAGACCTTGGGACTCAATTCCTTAAAACAGGCATTTCAGTTCCTCCGTTAGTTCACTTGGTCTAGGGACTCGTTAGGAGATGCACAATTTGTGCTAAATCAATTGTAATGACCACATGTTATTCTCTGTTGAAGAATAAATTAAAGACCGTTAAAACAATAGTTTTCTATAAGTGTAAACTGGATGTATTAGCCACCAAGCTACATGGACCAGATGATAGGCAAATTGATAACTCTATGCAAATAACCACCAAAACCTTTCCTTATCACAACAAAAACACCAACTGAAATGATGACA
The DNA here is from genome assembly GCF_009764565.3 of Dermochelys coriacea. Taxonomy (NCBI): domain Eukaryota; kingdom Metazoa; phylum Chordata; order Testudines; family Dermochelyidae; genus Dermochelys; species Dermochelys coriacea. The sequence continues at coordinate 249,451,755 of NC_050069.1, read as the reverse complement.
AAAATTGTGCAACAAAGTTATGCAGCTACAAACCACTGCTATTCTTCAACCTGCCTTTTCTAAAGTCTAACAAGTGTATGTATGCACATGCCAGCACAAATATTGATTGTTGACTCCATGGCAAAGAAAAAAAAATCGTATAGTGCATCTTCAGTCTTAAATTCATTCACTGCCTTAAAGGCAGCAATAATTCCACTTGCTGGTATCTAGAGGGTTTTGTTTTTTTAGACAGGGATACTTAGCAATCCAGGATTGCTTTTTCTCAAAAAAATTGTGAGCAACATTTGGTTATCTACAGTGGGAGATACCATGCAAGTGACAAGTACTGCATTTTAAACTTTAAAATCTTTTTTGTCATTAGTGAATTTATATTTCATATATATATATTTGATGTGATACTATCCACTCAAGATAATACAACACTTTGTTTTTATATTAGCAAACATTACAAGAGATTAATATTCTTGAATGTTTTTTCTTTTATACTTCTAAAGAGATCAAAATAAATTAAACATTTTGTACATAATTACAGAAGAAGTAGTTAACTTATTTTATCTTTTTAGTTTAGTACAAAGATATTTGCAAGTTCATTGCCGAAATACACCTTATTTATAAATTTCCTCCACACTAACACTAGTATCAAAGGCTCTTTGGCCTTTGTGCTTTTGACATCTCTGACAGAGAAAGCTGCTAGAACTCTAATTGGAAGGTGCTATTTTGGGCATTTTCCTCGTACCTCTACACAGTTTCCTAAAATGGTGGGATCTAAAATGGCTTAAATTAGTAATGGATCTGTATTTGTATATTTTTTTATGATGCATCAAAAACAATTGAACATAACTGTTTGTCATCGTATATAAATTGTTAAAAAGAATCCATTTGGAGGGCAGAATAAAAAAATTAGCTACTTCAGCTTTACTCAACATAAAATACAAAGCCACGTTTACTCAGAAAGCAGTTTCATCCAATAAGTAAAAAAAACCTAAAATGGGATTTTCCAACAAACTGAAGGGCAGTACTCCTTAGTCCTTCTGCGTTAAAATTTAGTGGTAAAAGAAAACATTTCACATTTTATTTCCTGCAAACTGTGACCGCTTTGAAAAGTCATAATAGATACAGTTCCATTCTGATGAGTATCACCCTCTTATCTGCACATTTTTAGTGGACACCAAAAAATTGTATACATCTATAGTAAAGTCCATGGAAGCCTTAAGATACAAGACTACATGTTGTAGGCCACATAGATGGGATCTAGCTGGTCTGCCAAAAATCCATCTCGTAGGTGCATACGTTGTTTCTCTCCACGGGAGTTGATAGGAATTACACCAATGTCCACCACCACCACCACCCCTACAATCAGATAGTGTTCCTCCAGGACCACATTGGTGACTAAAGGAACCAGGTCCAAAGCTTCTTGCTCTGATCCATCCAGCTCAACTACAACGACCAACAGATTTGTCCAGGTAAACACCGCACTAGAATACACAAAAAACATAATTATTAGAAGCTTTATGAGTTTTTCTCCCAGGCTGACACATCCATGTTTTATCCACAGTGGGTGTTTCAAATATACTGCACTTCCTGGCTGCTTTCCACATGGGTATCACAGACTGCAAGAGAATTCGTTCACAAGTAGAGACACAAACAGTCCTGTTAGCTGCTGTTTTAATACTATGTTTTGGGGTCTCTCCCCACCCCCGCCTCTTCTTTCTTTCTTTTTTGTTGCTGAGAAAAGCAAAGGGAGTGCCAGCGTCACTTTTACATATAGCATATACGTATGTATGTATATATACGTATACACATATACACATATAGTATGTATAACATGTAGCTATACATACTAACTAAACGCTACTGACGTCTCATTTATTTTCTAGCTAAGGATAACAGATTTAAATGTCACACTTTATTCCACACAAATAGAGTATAACAATTAAGGGCCCATTCTTTCCCTCCACATCTGGAGCACGGAAGGGGAGCGTTCCGGCATGTTGGCATGTTCTTCCCTCCAGTCAAGTCCTGCCCCCCTCATCCCATCCCAAACTCCTCCAGAGCCTCAGAACTCCCACTGGACTGCTACAAGTTTGAGGTTCCAACATGATGCAGTCTCACAGACTTTAAGGATCAAGTAAGTGCTTGTCTCTTTGGAGAGTTGGTGTGCGGGAAGCTGTGGTGTAAGTTTACAGCACTCCAATGTGCCACGCTACCCGGCTACTATACACAAAAAGTTCTGTAAAAGTTCAGATCAAAGAGCGCTAAGAAGCTTTTAGTGCATGGTGTCAGGGCCCACACAGATGGTGCACGGCAGGCTACAGTACTGTAGCTTTACGAGGTACAGCTTGCTGCACACTGAGACTTACATCTACAAGTGGAGTTAGGGGTGTGATTCCCAGCTCACGTAGACATACTCACACTAGCTCTCATTGAGCTAGAGAGCTAAAAATAGTGGCATAGGCAGCAGTGAGTGGTGGCCTAGGCTAGCTGCCCCGAGCATGTATCCACAGGATCCAGGCAGCTGTGGCAATCACATCACTAGCTCTAAGGGTAGACATAGCCTGGCTCTGTATAGACATGCTCTTAGTCTGACCTGTTACAGAACACAGGTTATAGAATTTCGACTGGGTAATTTGTACATCAAGCCCAGTAACTTGTGGCTGAACTATAGCATCTCTTATCTATGGCTGCAAATACACACACCTTCCACACCTAGACCCACACAAAGAGGGGTAGTGTACAGGCACAGAGAGGGGTCAGCATGTAGTGATCCAGAAGAGTGTCATCAGCTGGACCCTTTGACCTTAGCAGTGCTAGAGTACCACTGTTACAGTGTCTATTAGCCAGGGAGAATATAGTACAGTAAGGTTAAGTACTGACCCCATAGCAGACACTTATTCCATGTGCAGTACTGACCTTTTATTCCCTTACTGTAGTAGACTTGTGTACTATTTTCTTAAATTGCATTACCTACTGACAGCCATGTACAATCAGGTGAAGATTCTCTAGAACCTCACTGAGCCCCAGGAGTATGCAATTGTATTACATCCCGAGGTCAAAACTCCAATTCAGAGTGCCCTTGTCCCATCAAATTTTAAAACACTGAAAATAAGGGTATTTTGGAAACTGCAGAACACACACAATTATCCATCCATGCCCAGAATTTAGAACATGTGCTTTATCCTAAGTTTATACGAGTATCTTTCAGGAGAGAGGTATTTAAAAATATTTGTTTTTAAACCCCACAAAGTTTTGTTGGAATAAATTCTTTTTTGCTCATTGGCTTGGAAAGTCAGTGGACAGAAGTAGACAGGTTGAGTGGCTGCCTTCTGCCTCCATGTTGCTATAAAAAACTACTTTGATTTATAATTATATTTTAGCAGAAGGTCTAATGAGTTCTGAATGATATTGAATATTAAGAAAGTACAGTGGTCAGTCTGAGAAGATGCCTCTTTCTCTCTCATAAGCCTCTGGAACATTGATGGATTGCTTTATATATATACCTTAGTGTTCAGATGACCTGAATTAACATTTGCAACAAGAAATCCAAAAGAAAAGTTACTTTAAAATAATAATGACACCCTGGTTTTCACCTACCAGGATGGCCTTCCTGGGGAAGTAGCTAGATCTCACAGCTCCCCCCCTCTCCCCCAAATACTTTCTTTCCTACTCTTGAAACCAGCAAGGTTAAAATTCCATCCTTGGCCACTTGCTACATCAAGATGATGTGGCATTTCTAGGGCCATCTGTAGATTACAGTAGAACAGGCTAAGGCTAACCACAACTACAGTGTGAATTACTGACATTTTCAGTTGTAAGGGTCAAGTTCTAAATATTATTTTAATGCTTTAATTAGATCATGCTTTGATGTTCAGGAACAACCCAGGATTGAGTATGCAGTAGAAAAGGGTTGTTTGTTTTTATTTCTAGTTTCTGAAACAGAGGAAGACAGAAGAAACCTTATTTCCCTAGACAGATCAAAACATCAGCCCTTTTATAAGCAGGATTTTGATTGGAAGCTATTTTAACTGAACTATTTAACAGAGGGAGTCTATCTAGCAACACTACATGTAAGCTTCATGAAAGTGCAATTTTGCTGGTACACAGTCCTGACTTATTCTAGGAAAGCATGAAAGGTCCTATTTCCATTTGATTTATTGGGGCTTTCTAAAACAAAACAAAACAAAACAAAAATTAACGGTTAAGTCTAAACATGTGCAATAGTTCAGAACCTTTGGAATGTAATTTGAAAGTTTCCCTGGCATTGTTTTTCTAGACAATGAATTAAAACTGGATGGAGCTTGGGATGCTGGAACCTCATTTCAAATGCAATGGCTAGAACTTGTTGGTGACAGTCACCCCTCTGTACAATCAAGGATCATATTATATGTATGCATTCCACACAGAGACCCTTTAAAGTCACGTTAAAGTTGCAGATATGTATCAGTGTTTTGAATATGTATTTGCTTTGTAGAATTCTTGAGTTGAAAAAAAAATTAGGAACCCATGAAGGTTGCATTTCCACAACAAGGCAGAGTCATGCTCTGTAGACACAACAAAAGCCAATGAGTTGGAAACTGCTCCCCTCCTGCAAATCCAGCTATATTCCATTGCACTAACCTCATCAGGAAGTACCAGTAAGTGGCTGTAATGCTTCAGAAGAAATTGAGCTATAATAATGTATTTCAAAATGCATCCAAAATGCTTCCTGTGGGTTTACACATTCTGTCATTGTGCACAGAGGGAATGCCACTTCCTTTCAAATGCAATGAAGACATATGCTCTGTTCCGCTTTCCAGGGTTAGAAGTTTAAATGAAGCAGCATTGTGTATTCTTAATTAAATTACAAGCACCTCCATAATTTCTTAAGGTTTCTTACATTATTTAAAATGTTTTCAAAAAGTAAGTTTTGCCTACATTGACGCATAGCTAAGTCAGGCATCAGACAGAAATGGATTCTTTAATATCACATGTTAAATACAGGTGGCCACTGAACGGTGTCTTTAGTGGTTCCTCTCTAAGGGGGTGGGGGAACCTGAGCACTTACCAAACTGGGCAGTCACAACACAGGCCCCACTTCCCTCAGGGGCTCTTCCCTTTGAGAGCCTCCTAAATTCTCTCTAGTTGGGGGGATAAAAATGAGTCATAAACCCTCACACACTCAGGGATACTCCCTCCCTGTAGTCCCAGCAAAGAGAGGGGAGGGGTGGTGAGTCTACAGTGTTACCAATGATCCAGCCCTGACATAATGAGTTTGGGGAAATTGCTCTGTCTGGGTCTCTGAGGCAGGCTTAGTCTGTCTGTCTTACCCTGGGGGTCCACTGTACTCTGCCCAGGGTTGGGGTGAAGGTCTCCTGCTTAGGAGTTCCCTCTGCAGCTTCAGGAGTTGCTCCAGCAGTCTGCTGCATAGGGCAATCCGGCTCCTTCCCTCCACTGACTGCACTTTCCTTCCTTTTAAAGGCTTCCTCATTCCTTAGTGTCTGAGGATAGGACAAGAAGCAATGGGCTTAAATTGCAGCAAGGGAGGTTTATGTTGGACCTTAGGAAAAACTTCCTAACGTTAGGGGGATTAAGCACTGGAACAAATTGCCCTGGGGAGGGTGTGGAATCTCTATCAATGGAGATTTTTAAGAGCAGGTTAGACAAACATCTGTCAGGGATGGTCTAGGCAATACTTAGTCCTGCCTTGAGTGCCGGGGACTAGATGACCTCTCGAGGTCCCTTCCAGTCCTATGATTCTATGCATTATTGACAGGGTGGGACAGGTGGGCCTAGCCCTGCCACCTTGGCCTCTCTGGCCCCTTCCTCAACTGTGTGGGGCCTTTACACTCCATCACAGTTACAGACTGTGGATTTTATACTACTGGAATTATCAGGAGAAAAGACAAATCTAAAATAACTGTCCAGACCAGATACTCCTCAATAAAGTTTGGACAGTTGGATCATAAATCAAATCAACAAGGTACCAACTTTCTTAACTGACTTAAAGATGTCCCAGTGAGCACCGAATTCCTTAAGCAGAGTTGTAAAAATAGTATTTGGAATATTTTCAACAACAGAGTCTTATCACAACTCTACTGGGTAGTGGGTAGATGGTGGTGATTATTTGGGTTCACCTCTGCAGCTTGCTGTGAAAGTGCAGCTTTAACTCCGAAATGCCTTTGTTTCTAGTGTTTTGTTTATTGTTTATTCTAATGTGTTCTGGAAAGGTAATAAACACACACTCTTGTGTCTGTAGTCTTGAAGGTTTGTGTGTGAGAATTTCCTTGTCTAGAAATGGTTTGTCCGCTGGAAAGGAACTCTTTTCCTACAGATTCTGGGAGAGTCAAGGGGACAGAACAACCCCTTAGTCCGCTGGCTGCAAAGACTCCTGCAAACCAGTCTCCACCTGCCATTCTGGTGAGGCAAGTTCTGAGGTTACAAAGGTCTTAAAGGCCCTCACAAGGAAAATTAAATTCTTCACAGTTCTGCATGTCAGGAGCTCATGTTGCGCCCCTGCAGGTATGTGTAGGAATAGAGCTCCCATTCTGTCAACCTAATGATTACCGGACTGAGGCTCTCCATCATTACATTCATGGGGGTATGGGGAGAGAAATGCAAGTGACAGGAGGCTTCGGGGGAAGGGGGGGCAGTAGAGATATGAGGAATACTTTCCCCCTATTTCACTGATGTGCATCCTGAGGCTTCCTGGTCCCAATGGCGGGGAGCTGGGGATTGAAGAAATCCAGTGCTGCTCCCTCTGGCTACCTCCTGCTGTTTCCTGGGATCCAAGCAAAGGTTTTTGCAGCACCTCAGGAGATAAGGGTTGAAGCATTCCCTGGGGCCTCTCCTTCTCTCATCCAATAAACCTTCAGATGCCCAAATGAGACTACTATGGCTTCTCGGACGGCTTTCAGGGGACTGAAGAATCAACCGAGGCCTTGTCTACTCTTGAAAGGGTTTGCTGGCATAGATATACCAGTAGAGCTGTACTGGCACACTCTCATCTCCCACTGGATATCTGCTTATAATAGCAAGAGTTAAACTAGTGCCCTACACTAGAGCTTTTGCTGTCTTAGTCGTGCTCGCTTGGGTGGGAGTGGGAGGAGGGAAATCACATCCCTGACTGACCTAGTCATGCTAGCTAAACTTCTAAAGTGTAGACCAGGCATAAGAGCTACGGTGATGGGAAAGGATTGCTCACTCCACCAGCATCCCTTTATTGGGCCCAGGGAGCAGCTGGGGAGGGAATCTCTGTTCCCTGGAGCCTCCTATGCAGGCATCAGGGAATAGGGAATAAAGTCTCCACCCTATCAGGTGGCTCTGGACAGCGAAAGGATTATCGCTAATGTGCTGCTTCTCCCCACCCCCAGACCGGTTCCTGGTGATGCTGCATATTGACCATCCTTATGCAGTTTGCAGGAGAGGGCTTCTCCTGTGCAGCTCACAAGACTATACAGAGGCATGGCACCGGTTGAGGACTGGTAGCTGAAGGGAGCAGCATACGTAGAGGCCTCTCCAAGCCTGTTCACCCAGTTCCATGCAGTAAATTTGGGGAGTGAAGAATTCCTCTCCCCACCACCATCTGCTGCTCCCATCAGTCTGTAGCACTTGTGATTAATCAAGAAAGAGGTTGTGCCTGAGTTTTCAAAGTCACCTAAGGGATGTGGATGGCCAGTTCCCAATAACTTCCATCAATGGACATCCATGTCCTGAGGTGGATCTAAAAGTCTCAGTTTACTATTTCAAGAATTGGCAGCTTTGAATGTTGACTGTACTGAACCACACTTTGGTGCAGAGTACTAGATCTGAGCTAGGGAAGAGGAGATTTTTAAGTTATCGCTCTTCTGTTCCACTGCTCGAAAGTGGTAAAACCATATTAGAGGACTTCTAGAATTCCGGTGGACACCATTATTTTAAAGGTGTTCTAATTCATGAACGCTTTGTCCACATAAATTCAAATTTTGTATGTAAGTTCTACCTCAGCCTAAGTACTAACCTAACTGTTTTTATAGAATCATAGAATATCAGGGTTGGAAGGGACCTCAGGAGGTCATCTAGTTCAACCCACTGCTCAAAGCAGGACCAATCCCCAACTAAATCATCTCAGCCAGGGCTTTGTTGAGCCTGACCTTAAAAACTTCTAAGGAAGGAGATTCAACCACCTCCCTAAGTAACTCATTCCAGTGTTTCACCACCCTCCTAGTGAAAAAGTTTTTCCTAATATACAACCTAAACTTCCCTGACTGCAACTTGAGACCATTACTTCTTGTTCTGTCATCTGCTACCACTGAGAACAGTCTAGATCCATCCTCTTTGGAACCCCCTTTCAGGTAGTTGAAAGCAGCTATCAAATCCCCCCTCATTCTTCTCTTCTGCAGACTAAACAATCCCAGTTCCCTCATCCTCTCCTCATAAGTCATGTGTTCCAGTCCCCTAATCATTTTTGTTGCGCTTCGCTGGACGTTTTCCAATTTTTTCACATCCTTCTTGTAGTGTGGGGCCCAAAACTGGACACAGTACTCCAGATGAGGCCTCAGCAATGTCGAATAGAGGGGAATGATCGCCTCCCCCAATCTGCTGGCAGTGCCCCAACTTATACATCCCAAAATACCATTGGCCTTCTTGGCAACAACGGCACACTGTTGACTCGTATCCAGCTGCTCTTCCATTGTAACCCCTAGGTTCTTTTCTGCAGAACTGCTGCCTAGCCATTCGATCCCTAGTCTGTAGCAGTGCATGGGATTCTTCTGTCCTAAGTGCAGAACTTTGCACTTGTCCTTGTTGAACCTCATCAGGTTTCCTTTGGCCCAATCCTCTAACTTGTCTAGGTCCCTCTGTATCCTATCCCTACCCTCCAGTGTATCTACCTCTCCTCCCAGTTTAGTGTCATCTGCAAACTTGCTGCGGGTGCAGTCCACACCATCCTCCAGATCATTTATGAAGATATTGAACAAAACCGGCCCAAATACCGACCCTTGGGGTCTCCACTTGATACCGGCTGCCAACTAGACATGGAGCCATTGATCACTACCCATTGAGCCCGACAATCTAGCCAACTTTATAGTCCATTCATCAAGCCCATACTTCTTTAACTTGCAGGCAAGAATACTGTGGGAGACTGTGTCAAAAGCTTTGCTAAAGCCAAGGAACAACATGTCCACTGCTTTCCCCTCATCCACAGAGCCAGTTATCTCGTCATAGAAGGTAATTAGATTAGTCAGGCATGACTTGCCCTTGGTGAATCCATGCTGACTGTTCCTGATCATTTCCTCTCCTCTAAGTGCTTCAGAATTGATTCCTTGAGGACCTGCTCCATGATTTTTCCAGGAACTGAGGTGAGGCTGACTGGACTGTAATTCCCAGGATCCTCCTTCTTCCCTTTTTTAAAGATGGGCACTACATTAGCCTTTTTCCAGTCGTCCGGGACCTCCCCCGATCGCCATGGAGTTTTCAAAGATAATGGCCAATGGCTCTGCAATCACATCCCCACTCCTTTAGCACTCTTGGATGCAGTGCATCCGGCCCCATGGACTTGTGCTTGTCCCGCTTTTTTAAATAGTCCCAAACCACTTCTTTCTCCACAAAGGGCTGGTCACCTCCTCCCCATGCTGTGCTGCCCAGTGCAGCAGTCTGGGAGCTGACCTTGTTCGTAAAGAGAGAGGCAAAAAAAGCATTGAGTACATGAGCTTTTTCCACATCCTCTATCACTAGGTTGCCTCCCTCAAGTAAGGGGCCCACACTTTCCTTGACTTTCTTCTTGTTGCTAATATACCTGAAGAAACCCTTCTTGTTACTCTTTACATCTCTTGCTAGCTGCAAGTCCAGGTGTGATTTGGACTTCCTGATTTCATTCCTGCATGCCCGACCAATATTTTTATACTCTTCCCTGGTCATTTGTCCAATCTTCCACTTCTTGTAAGCTTCTTTTTTGTGTTTAAGATCAGCAAGGATTTCACTGTTAAGCCAAGCTGGTCGCCTGCCATATTTACTATTCTTTCTACACATCGGGATGGTGTGTCCCTGTAACCTCAATAAGGATTCTTTAAAATACAGCCAGCTCTCCTGGACTCCTTTCCCCCTCATGTTATTCTCCCAGGGGATCCTACCCATCAGTTCCCTGAGGGAGTCAAAGTCTGCTTTTCTGAAGTCCAGGGTCCGTATTCTGCTGCTCTCCTTTCTTCCCTGTGTCAGGATCCTGAACTCGACCATCTCATGGTTACTGCCTCCAGGTTCCCATCCACTTCTGCTTCCCCTACTAATTCTTCCCAGTTTGTGAGCAGCAGGTCAAGAAGAGCTCTGCCCCTAGTTGGTTCCTCCAGCACTTGCACCAGGAAATTATCCCCTACACTTTCCAAAAACTTCCTGGATTGTCTGTGCACCGTTTTGAGGCAGATATAATCTTTTTGTGGACTTTAAGAGATGTGGGGGTGGGGGAGGGGAGACACCTGACTTAAATTGCAAACCTGAGATCTGCTACCTCATCTCTATAAGATTAAGCTCTACATAGACATGCTACACGTAGGCCAATTCATAGTGATGCCTGAGCCATGGAGAAATAAGAAGTAAGGAGACGGCAACTATGAATTACGTTACCATAATTCCATTGAGGTGTTTTGACGAATGAAGCCTCAGTAAAATTAAAATCCTGCCTGCTATATTTTATGAAAAGTAAAATTCATCAATATCCCGTTTTAAATTAAACAATCACACAGTCCTTTTTCACATCTGTAATCCATGGTGTTCTACTGCTTTGTTGAGTTTTCCCCTCTTCTCTGTGTTTGTTGTGGTTTGGTATTTTGACAGGAAGACATTTTTCTTAGAAAGGAGGAAACAGTTAAGAGGGTCACATAGATTGTGACTGATAATTAGAATAATGTTTCGTTCATTTGCATGCTGCAGTTCAATTAGCAAAAGTTGCATTTTATAGTAAGATACACATGTAATGATTTAATAAAATACCCTTATTAGCCAATAAAGTGCACTCTGTCATAACTATTAAATTGTTATTTATATTAGGGCACCACCCAATGAGGGTCAGGGTCCCAATGTGACAGGCCCCAGGCAGAAATATGAAAAATATGGTCCCAACTCTGAAAATCTTACATAATAAGGATGTGATCATCAACAGGATCCATGCAAGACTTTGCTTACATGGAGCTGATTACAGGACTGTGGCCTGAATTAAGACAAGGTGCAAGAAGTGGATAAAGGAGCAGGGGAGGCAGACCACGGCTGCAGTGATAGGATGTGAATACTCATACCAGCAGCACAACTGGATTGCAATTTTGATTTTTTACAAGATATAAAATATACAAATAAATATCAGCTACCCAGTAGCCACAGTAGCCATCTGCCTATCCACGGTCTACAGTCACCTGTATAAATTTCACTACGTAGGCACACGCATTGCCATAATTATTGAAAATATTGAAAAATATAATGAGCAAGAGATCTGTTTTGACCAGTAGATGTAAAGTTAATGCCCTAAGTCTAGAACAGGCTAGGCAGAAAGTGAAATATATACTGAAAATGGGTGACATTTTCAAAAAGCACCTAAATCTCACTGAAAGTCAATGGGACAAAGGCACTTTTAAAAATTTTACCGAATGCCTTTATACAATATTTTCGGCAAGTATAGTACTGGCCCCTTGCAAATAATTACTTATACAATATATAAATGCTACAAATTGTGTTGTACAAACCCTTAGGAAAAGCAGGTAATCACTAACTCAGCATTTTGATATTTAATCAATAATTGGTCTCAGCTCCATAATGAAACTAACTTGCTATGTTGCTTTCTAAAGGAATTCCAAAAAAGATTAAAGAAAGAAAACAAACAGCTAAGCTTCGAAACCCCACTGCTAAAAATAACTCAGAATAAAACCAAAACCCCACCATTACCACAAAACAGCATGTTAAATGTTTTCAAAAAAACCCAAAAAGCGTAAAGAAAATTGTCTTTTCTGATAAAAGCGGCTTATGCCAAGTTTTAGCTTAGAGAGTGTATAATTTATGATCAAGTGATAAACTATTGGAAAACTGGTATATTTCCTAAATCAACAGTGCTATCCAAGCAAAAACACAGAAAACATCTTACAGGCTAGAGTTTAATATAATGTTTCACAACACTCACCATTCTGTGATGCTCTTGTGTGCTCTAATTACTGATGTCTCAATATCAATTGGATGATATCTCATCCCTCGTAACTCCATGGCTTCATCTAGTGCACCCACAACATAAAGTGCATCATGTCGCTCTAGTTACAGAGAGGGAAAAGCAACGACTTAAATCTCTACTATATTAAATAAATTAAACAAATATCCACATTAGTAAAATAACAACATTCCATTTATAAAGTATCCTTGAATTTCAGAAGATCCAAAGCACTTTACAAGTTATATACATTCACGATTACTGAAATGCAGTGTGGGATGGAGGGCAGCAGCTAATCAGGTTGCTGAGCACAACATGGGAGAAGAAGAATTTTTTAGCCAACACCGGATCAAACCTCTATTCTTATGTAGAACAGACAGAGTGACTTGTATGGCATTCTGTTTATCTGCCTCTGAAGGACAATGAGTGAAACTGACCCTTCTGGGATTTGAATCTGTCTAACTTGCAGCTTTGAATATTAAACCACTATGGTGTCTGCCTATGATGCCGAAATAATATGTTATGTTCCTGATATCAAATCACTGATTAAGACAAAACTATGACAATGTTGCAATTTATTTGTATCATGAATTTTTATCAATTAGAGACGACAAAAAAAACCAACCACCTAGGCTTGAGATGAGAGTTCTTCTGGGATCTTAGGCTTATCATAAACTAACATATGTCATCCATAAGAATATATTGGTTGTGGCAATGGCATTTGAGTCTCAATGAAGACATCTCCAAGATGCTATGTAGAAGAGGGACCTGTCCTTCTGAAGAGGGAGTTGAGAAAGGAAGGAGAGGGAGGTGTGTCACTACTACTTCATGGGAGGATTTATTCTACTGGAAACAAAAGACTAGAAAACACTCAGTTACTATTCTCTCAGAGTAAGAATTCCTGTTGCTTCTTGGACCCTTATAGCTTCAGGGCATTTTCCTGGATAAAATCATTAATAAAGCGAGAAAATCCTACAAAATGCTTTACAGTAACTCCTCACTTAATGTTGTACTTATGTTCCTGAAAAATGCGACTTTAAGCAAAACCATGTTAAGTGAATCTGATTTCCCCATAAGAATTAATGTAAATAGGGGGGTTAGGTTCCCTGGAAATTTTTTTTTGCCAGACAAAAGACCACACACACACACACACACAGTATAAGTATTAAACAAACAATTTAATACTGTACACAGCGATGATTGTGAAGTTTGGTTGAGGTGGTGGAGTCAGACGGTGGGATATTTCCCAGGGAATGTCTTACTGCTAAATGATGAACTAGCACTTGGCTGAGCCCTCAAGGGTTAACTCGTTGTTAATGTAGCCTCAGACTCTACAAGGCAACAGGAATGGAGTGAGGGGAGACAGCATGGCAGATAGAGACACGCACCCTGTGTGTGAGAGAGAGAGATGCGCATTTCCCCTTTAAATACGCTGACACCACTCTTAAGTTCACTACCTTGTTAAGTTAATCAGCAAGCTGGGCTCGCAGCAGCTGCTGCCAGGAAGCTCCTTCCATCCTCATGCCCCTCCCCTCCGCTCTGTGGAGATGGGGTAAGCGGGGTGCAGGAGCAGGGGGACACCCTGACATTAGCCCTCTCAGCAAGCAGGAGGCTCTGGAGAGCAGCTCCAAGGCAGAGGGCAGGAGCAGCACATGGCAGTGGAGGGAGGGACAGCTGAACTGCCGGCAGTTGGTAGCCTGCTGGGCGGCTGCTGCACAGGGGACTTAGGGGAGCAGGAAGCTGATATGGGGGCTACCAGTCCACCCTGGTTCCAAGCCCCCACCAGCTAGCTGCAACAGGCTGCTCTGCACTGCAAACAGTGGACAAAGCAGGCGGCTGCCAAATGATGTTATAGGGGAGCATTGTGCACCTTTAAACGAGCATGTTCCCTAATTGATCGGCAAAATAACAACGAAATGTTAACTGGGACGACTTTAAGTGAGGAGTTACTATATAAGATTAAATGCCTTTAGGAAGATCTAAATATGAGGAACTGGACAGTAATCTTAATACACAGCAATTATAAACAGGGCTTCAGACTTATCAAATTCATCTGACTAGGTTCTATTCAAATTGGGGCTGTCAATTAATTGCAGTTAACTCATGGGATTAACTCAAAAAAATTAATTGCGATTAATCGCACCGTTAAACAATAGAAGACCAACTGAAATTTATTAAAGATTTTGGATATTTTTCTACATTTTCAAATATATTGATTTCTATTACAACACAGAATATGAAGTGTACAGTGCTCACTTTATATTATTTTTATTACAAATATTTGTACTGTAAAAATGATAAACAAAAGAAATAGTAGTTTTCAATTCACCTCATACAAGTACTGTAGTGTGTTTCTATAGTGAAAGTATAACTTACAAATGTAGATTTTTTTTGTTATATAACTGCATGAAGAAACGAAACAATGTAAAACTTTAGCTTACTCAGTTCTACTTCTTGTTCAGCCAATTTCTAAGAGAAACAAGTTTGTTTACATTTACGGGAGATACTGCTGCCTGCTTCTTATTTACAATGTCACCTGAAGGTGAGAATAGGCATTCACATGGCACTTTAGTAGCCGGCATTGCAAAATATTTACGTGCTAGATATGTTAAACATCCGTATGCCCCTTTTTGCTTCAGCCACCATTCCAGATGACATGCTTCCATGCTGATAATGCTCGTTAAAAAATAATGCATTAATTAAATTTGTGACTGAACTCCTTGGAGGAGAATTGTATGTCTCCTGCTCTGTTTTATCTGCAATCTGCCATATATTTCATGTTATAGCAGTCTCGGATGATGAGCCAGCACATGTTGTTTGATTTACGAACACTGTCACTGCAGATTTGACAAAACTCAAAGAAAGTACCAATGTGAGATTTCTAAAAATAGCTACAGCACTCGACCCAAAGTTTAAGAATCTGAAGCGCTGTTCAAAATCTCAGAGGGACGAGAGCAATACTCCAATGCGGAAACTACAGAACCCAAACCACCAAAAAAGAAAATCAACTTTCTTCCGGTGGCATCTGACTCAGATGATGAAAATGAACATGCATCGGTCCGCGCTGCTTTTGATCGTTATCGAGCAGAACCTGTTATCAGCATGGATGCATGTCCTCTGGAATGGTGGTTGAAGCTTGAAGGGACATATGAATCTTTAGCGCATCTGCTACGTAAATATCTTGCGACGCCAGATACAACAGTGCCATGTGAACGCCTGTTCTCACTTTCAGGTGACATTATAAGCAAGAAGCGGTCAGCATTATCTCCTGCAAATTGTAAGCAAACTTGTTTGTCTGACTGACTGGCTGAACAAGAAGTAGGATTGAGTAGACTTGTAGGCTCCAAAGTTTTACATTGTTTTATTTTTGAATGCAGTTTTTTTTGGTACATAATTCTACATTTGTAAATTTAACTTTCATGACAAAGAGATTACACTACAGTACCTGTATTAGGTGAATTGAAAAATACTGTTTCTTTTGTTTTTTACAGTGCAAATATTTGTAATCAAAATAAAAATAAAGTGAGCACTTGACACTTTGTATTCTGTGTTGTAATTGAAATCAATATATTTGAAAATGTAGAAAACATTCACATTTTAAAAAATAAATAGTATTCCATTATTGCTTAACAGTGCAATTAATCACAATTAATGTTTTTAATTGCTTGACAGCCCTAATTCAAACAGATTCAGTTGGTTCTTAACAGTGGCACTGTGAACACTATTGATACACTGGAAACTATACTTCGCTAGCAATTTCAGCTACCATCACAGCCAGTCTCTGTATTTTGCAAGTCATAATAATTTCTCAATCAGAGAATTTCAGCCACACTGACTGTCTTTTGCCTCACAGCATTTGTTTACTTATACTGTATATTGACAAAAGATAGGGTATGTCACTAGTGATTAATATGGCTCTGTGCTTCCTTGATAGAAAACAAAATATTCACTGTATCTTCATTTACAAGCTACAGCTTATAGTAAATGTTTATTATTTGCTCCTATAGTCTTAAAGACAGGGTGAGTTCAAAAATAAGAAAGCTTTTGTTAGTAACTTCACAGAAACAAGATTAATAAATGAGGGTGTCTTCACAAAAAGCCTAAGCCACAATCCTGCAGCAGTGTTCCATAAGCAAAGATCTGTCCATGCAGATCCAGTTGCAGCAGTGGTGCAAAACATGTAAGAATATTCCATATTTTTTCCAGATGAAAAGTATTAGAGACATTTTGTATACAGAATCAGAATGTCTCTTCCTCAGGGAGCTTACAGTGTGTATAGAAAACATACAAAAGCACACATCTAACAAAAGGAATATAACCAGGTAGTCATTTTTGGCAGGCATCTTGTTCCACTGTTTTATTTTCTTATTGACATCTATTTTGAAAATGCTTCTTTGGAGGGTTATAGAGCATTCAATGGTGAATGTTGATGCATACAACAGACCAGGCTACATGTGAGAGAATAACTTTATAGCACTTTCAAAGCTATGTATAAACACACATTTTTAAATGGAACTAGTGGTCTTACCTCCATTTGCATCTGTAAGTTCTGTTCTCCTCAAGAACCCCAAATAGCCAGTCCGAGCCCAAATAGTCTGTGTGTCTCCAAAGCTGAGTCTTGAATTAAAGTGATCTGATTGCAGAGATTCATCTCCATATATGGTAAAATATCCACTGGCATTATGAGCACTGTGAACCCATATCTAAGTTAAAAGCAATTACACTGGCATTAATTAAAGTATCTATCCAGAGTGAAGAATTCTTGAAAATTCTTGCATCTATTTTTAATCATAACTAGATATTTCTATGACGTTTTCTAATTCAACACTCACCTTATTTCTATATTTATTTGAGGGCCAAATCCTGCTTGCCTGACACATGTGTAGCTTTGCTGAAGTCAATGAGTGAGGTTCTGTGCCTCTTAAAGGTGCAGCGTAGGCCTCAGACCTCAGGGAAGTGGTGCCTAGCCTTTGCATCCTCCCTGGTCTTGGGCTGCTCTGCGGGCTCAAGGAGCTCCTGGCATAACTTTGACAAGCCCCCAGAACTGTCTAATTTCTATCAGTCTCATAGGATTGTACTGTGGGCTGCAGTGCTACCCAGCATTTCCACAGTGCTGCGTTCTGTGATGCTGCCCCAACATGCCCCTTCCACGCATGCCCGCTACACTAGCACTTTGAGGGTGGTCCTTTGATGACAACTTTACAGACAGGTCTTTTACAGTGTCTATGCTTAGGGGAAATTCTTCCCCAACTTGATCCAAGACTGTTTATACTGCCCTGGTCTTTTCATTTGGTATAAAGCCTAGGGGCCAGAAACTCCCCAAAAAGACTACTTTGGTGAGTGTGCCTCTTCGTTATCAAACAATAATAGCACTTAGTATTTACAAAGCACATTTCATCTTCAAAATATTAAAGAGAGCTTCACAACAACTCTTGAGAGACAGGCAAGTCAGTACTAAGCTATTTTAATTACCTTTTTCGGAATAATGAAAAAGGCACTGACAGTACTTTTTAGCCAAAATATTGTACTCAGCCTTAGCACAAAACATTGGGATTTCAGGAACTCATTTTTTCAGAAAGATTATATATTCTCAAAAGTTGTACTGTAATTTTAATCATGACCGTACAAGTTATTTCATTTATTGAAATCTTTATTTGTTCATTGAAAATAAAATGTTAAGTTCAATTTTATTATTCTCTGAAACATGAAATAAGCAGGAAATGTGTACAGCTTTGCTAAACTACATTGAACAGAACATTTTAGGTTATAGTGATCAGAAAAAGAATAAAGGAATTCTATGCAGTTGAACAGGTTTCAGAGTAGCAGCCGTGTTAGTGAGCTGTAGCTCACGAAAGCTTATGCTCAAATAAATTTGTTAGTCTCTAAGGTGCCACAAGTACTCCTTTTCTTTATGCAGTTGAAGTTAGACTAATCAAAGAAATATCCATTACTCTGTGTCAGAAGTAATAAGACAAGTAGAAAATGTAGATGGAAAAAACAGGTTATTTTAAAAAAGGGTTTCCAAGCTTTTCTTAAAGAGATACTCATAGTTTTGAAGTTCAACAAGAAAAAGGTTTTTAGCAGTAACAGCAACTCTTTTACTGTTAATTTCACACATTATAAAGCTGAATGGTCTACAGGTATTTATGAGCTTGGCATATTTTTATATTTATTTAAGGAAGCCACTAATACAGTGTAAAGTGGCTTTTGCTCCTGTAATTTCATTTATTACAGTTCGAGGGGCAATTTTTGTGACTCACCTCACCAAGATGAGAATCTCCTAAGGGTCCCTTTGTTTCAGGATTAGCAATTATGATGCGAACTCCAGGGAGGATCTATTAAAAGACAAAGTGAGTCATATTCTGTAAGAAACCAGATGATGTACATGTCTGTTTATGTAACTATATAAATGATACTTGTCCCCAGAAGCGCTTTACCTGACTCGTTAAAAAAAATCTTTAAAAAATTTGACATATTACTTAAGGAATGGTATTAGCTAGCTGTGGTAGATATACCTAATTCTGAGCTGTTACAGATTGCTGCCAGTAAACTTTTTGATAAGAAAATCCCTCTCTTTCCTTTTTATCAGTCAAGGGATTCAGATGTGGAAGAAAACTACAACTAAGAGAGTAAGCCAATCCAGACTGACTGTATTTAGGAAATGCTGCAAACCCTCCTCTTTGTAAAAGCCTTTCTGTCATAAGAATGACATAACAATGACACCCCCTTCCTAACAAAAATAAATAAATAATTTTTAAAATACTGAATAGGCTCTAAAACATTCAAAACCAAATAGAGTTTCTTCTCAGAAATGGGACAAGAACCAGTGACTGCAGGAAATCCACTATGGCTTCCTATGGAAGGTGCCCAGACACTGTAAGAACAGATGGCAGGATAAAACTCTGATAGACAGATAGTGTTTGATGCCAAAGATAACATTCACATGGGGAAAATAATTAATATATTGTGGTGCCAAGAGCCTCCATTTCAGTTCTTTAAGCTAGATTGTCTGGATGCTCAGGGCAGCAATAATAGATCCTTACAGAAACTGGTTCAAATTTAGCCCAGCTTGGTAGCAATAAGTAAATATATAGCTCTTTTATAGCGCTTTTCATCAGTAGATCTCAAAATGCTCTACACAGACAATCAGTATCATCCCCATTTTACAAAGGAGGAAACCGAGGTATGGGGAGGTAAGATGACTTGTCCATGATCACCAACTCAGCCAGTGACAGAGTCAGGTATAGAACCCAGGTTTCTTGAGTCCCTGTCCAGTGGTCTTACCACCAGCCCACACTGTTTCCCATACCTCCCAGAGATGTTTCCCCTGCCAGATGTCTGGTGGCCTATGAATAATGTGGAAATGTCTTGGTGGTCTCAGTCCAATTTACAGAAGATATGTGTCATCATTAAAACCACCACTGCCAAGAAAGATGCCAGTAGTTGTCTCTAAAGCAAGTCAGAGGACTGCATAGGCAGATAGTGAACTACCATCTCAGGAGTAGGAAGCAATTCCCTCAGAACAAAGGGAGATAAGTTGTTAGAATAATGTTAAGAGCTCTGTCAATGCTACTGTGCTGTAATGTCTCTGTGGATAACGACAGGACTGCTGTCTGTACAGCTGTTAGAGCTTTCCTCACCACTAAATTCACCTTAGAAAAATTAACAAAGTGGAAATTAAAGAAACGTTTAACAGTACAGAAGACGTGTTCAGTACTTACTTTTCCTGATTCCATTAGGGGCAAGCTATGAGGCGATCCTCTCTCTACTAAACGAACTCTGTAAAATAAACATAACAATAGCGTGCATCAGACCTGATTACATGTATGGTTATTTTATTTCAATAAGGTATTTTTAAAGAAAGGTAACTAGGACAGCTTCATGGTTGCAATACTGAACATGAATTCAAAAAGTATGACATCTGTGCAATGGTAAATAATATCCAGAACAGGAAACCCTGTAGAACGTAACTGGGGAAATAATGAAAAAAGGCATTAGTGAACATTTCTTCAAATATAGAACTCTGCAATGGTATTTGCAGCCTTTTATTTATTTCCAGTAGACTTTTTGTTCAGAGCATATTCAAAGGAAATAAAAATCTGTTCACAACAAACAGAATCATCCTTCAGTTTCCCATAATCTATTTATAAATGTTTCAATCGTCTAGTCAAGGCATAGCAACTTGTGGCTTAGGTGACCAATCGTACTGCAAGAATAGCTAGTAGTGAAAGACAGGGTCATAGCAAGTAGCTCACAACTAAACAGACTGATATAGGTCTGTATTGCAACTTTTGTGTAATTATTTTAGTGGACTATGTGTTTGGCAAACACTTCAAACAACCAACGAATTTGTGAAATGGAAAGTTTATTTGCAGTCTGGGACTGACCTCTTTTCTAGTTGAGACATTTGGGTTCCCACTCTCCTTGGAAAGTCTACCTTCCTTGCCAAATGATTCACTTATACACTAGAGAAACTAGTATGGCACCCTGGAATTCTCCCTTTAGAGGTGTAGGGGAAAATTACTGGACTGGAATAGTTTGTTTTAAGGAGTCCTAAGAAGATTGACCTGCAATACACAACTTGCTGAAGGAGTCTTGGTGATGCATGTGTATTGCTGTGGGTAAGTGAAGGTCCAGGTAATCTCCACGCCAGATTTTAGCATTGAGAGGGAAGAAGACCAAGTAAGAAAGGATACAGCCGTGGGTAGGAGAATGTATATAAGGAGCGAGGGCGGTGTGGATACTAGTCTAATAGGTTATACTGGCTGTAGAATGACTGTGCCTAATAAGGTACAAAATGTGAGCGAGGCCAAACAGCAAAAATTAAGATGTTTGTACACCAATGCGAGGAGCCTAGGTAACAAAATGAAGGAACTAGAGCTACTGGTGCAGGAAGTGAAACCAGATATTATAGGGATAACAGAAACATGGTGGAATAGTAGTCATGACTGGACTACAGGTATTGAAGGGTAGGTGCTGTTTAGGAAAGACAGAAACAAAGGTAAAGGTGGTGGAGTAGAATTGTATATCAATGATGAGGTAGAATGTAAAGAAATAAGAAGCGATGCAATGGATAAGATAGAGTCCGTCTGGGCAAAAATTACATTGGGGAAGATAACTAGTAAAGCCTCTCCTATGATAGTGCTTGGGGTGTGCTATAGACCTTTTTAATGTTTTTAATAAAGTAAATACTAATGGAAACTGTGAGATCATGGGAGACTTTAACTTCCCAGATATAGACTGGAGGACCAGTGCTAGTAATAATAACAGGGCTTAGATTTTCCTAGATGCGATAGCTGATGGATTCCTTCATTAAGTAGTTGCTGAACCGACTAGAGGGGATGCCATTTTAGATTTAATTTTGGTGAATAGCGAGGACCTCATAGAAGAAATGGTTGTAGGGGATAATCTTGGCTCAAGTGATCATGAGCTAATTCAGTTCAAACTGAACGGAAGGATTAACAAAAATAAATCTGCAACTAGGGTTTTTGATTTCAAAAGGGGTGACTTTCAAAAATTAAGGAAATTAGTTAGGGAAGTGGATTGGACTGAAGAATTTATGGATCTAAAGCCAGAGGAGGCCTGGGATTACTTTAAATCAAAGCTGCAGAAGCTATGGAAGCCTTTATCCCAAGAAAGGGGAAAAAATTCATAGGAAGGAGTTGTAGACCAAGCTGGATGAGCAAGCATCTTAGAGAGGTGATTAAAAAGAAGCAGAAAGCATACAGGGAGTGGAAGATGGGAGGGATCAGCAAGGAAAGCTACCTAATTGAGGTCAGAACATGTAGGGATAAAGTGAGACAGGCTAAAAGTCGAGTAGAGTTGGACCTTGCAAAGGGAATTAAAACCAATAGTAAAAGGTTCTATAGCCATATAAATAAGAAGAAAACTAAGAAAGAAGTGGGGCCGCTAAACACTGAGGATGGAGTGGAGGTTAAAGATAATCTAGGCATGGCCCAATATCTAAACAAATAGATTTGCCTCAGTCTTTAATAAGGCTAAAAAGAATCTTAGGGATAATGGTAGCATGACAAATGAGATGAGGATATGGAGGTAGATATTACCATATCTGAGGTAGAAGCGAAACGCAAACAGCTTAATGGGACTAAATCGGGGGGCCCAGATAATCTTCATCCAAGACTATTAAAGGAATTGGTACCTGAAATTGCAAGCCCATTAGCAAGAATTTTTAATTAATCTGTAAACTCAGGAGTAGTACCGAATGATTGGAAAATTGCTAATATAGTTCCTATTTTTAAGAAAGGAAAAAAAAGTGATCCGGGTAACTACAGGCCAGTTATTTTGACATCTGTAGTATGCAAGGTCCTGGAAAAAATTTTGAAGGAGAAATTAGTTAAGGATATTGAAGTCAATGGTAAATGGGACAAAATACAACATGGTAGATCGTGCCAAACCAACCTAATCTCCTTTTTTGAAAAAGTAACAGATTTTTTAGATAAAGGAAATGCAGTGGATCTAATTTACCTAGATTTCAGTAAGGCATTTGATACCGTGCCACATGGGGAATTATTAGTTAAATTGGAGAAGATGGGGATCAATATGAACATCAAAAGGTGGATAAGAAATTGGTTAAAGGGGAGACTGCAACGGGTCCTACTGAAAGGCGAACTGTCAGGTTGGAGGGAGGTTACCAGTGGAGTTCCTCAGGGATCAGTTTTGGGACCAATCTTATTTAATCTTTTTATTACTGACCTTGGCACAAAAAGTGGGAGTGTGCTAATAAAGTTTGGAGATGATACAAAGCTGGGAGGTATTGCCAATTCAGAGAAGGATCGGGATATTATACAGGAGGATCTGGATGACCTTGTAAACCGGAGTAATACTAATAGGATGAAATTTAATAGTGAGAAGTGTAAGGTTATGCATTTAGGGATTAATAACAAGAATTTTAGTTATAAGTTGGGGACACATCAATTAGAAGTAACGGAAGGAGAAGGACCTTGGAGTATTGGTTGATCATAGGATGACTATGAGCTGCCAATGTGATATGGCTGTGAAAAAAGCTAATGCGGTTTTGGGATGTATCAGGAGAGGCATTTCCAGTAGGGATAAGGAGGTTTTAGTACCGTTATACAAGGCACTGGTGAGACCTCACCTAGAATACTGGGTGCAGTTCTGGTCTCCCATGTTTAAAAAGGATGAATTCAAACCGGAGCAGGTACAGAGAAGGGCTACTAGGATGATCCAAGGAATGGAAAACTTGTCTTATGAAAGGAGACTTAAGGAGCTTGGCTTGTTTAGCCTAACTAAAAGAAGGTTGAGGGGAGATATGATTGCTCTCTATAAATATATCAGAGGGATAAATACAGGAGAGAGAGAGGAATTATTTAAGCTCAGCACCAATATGGACACAAGAACAAATGGGTATAAACTGGCCACCAGGAAGTTTAGACTTGAAATTAGACGAAGGTTTCTAACCATCAGAGGAGTGAAGTTTTGGAATAGCCTTCCAGGGAAAGCAGTGGGGGCAAAAGATCTATCTGGTTTTAAGATTCTACTCGATAAGTTTATGGAGGAGATGGTATGATGGGATAATGTGATTTTGGTAAGTAATTGATCTTTAAATATTCAGGTAAATAGGACTAATCCCCTGAGATGGGTTATTAGATGGATGGGATCTGAGTTACCCAGGAAAGAATTTTCTGTCGTATCTGGCTGGTGAATCTTGCCCATATGGGTTTAGTTGATTGCCATATTTGGGGTCGGGAAGGAATTTTCCTCCAGGGCAGATTGGAGAGGCCCTGGAGGTTTTTTGCCTTCCTCTGTAGCATGGGGCACGGGTCACTTGAGGGAGGCTTCTCTGCTCCTTGAAGTCTTTAAACCACGATTTGAGGACTTCAATAGCTCAGACATAGGTGAGGTTTTTCGTAGGAGTGGGTGGGTGAGATTCTGTGGCCTGCGCTGTGCAGGAGGTCGGACTAGATGATCAGAATGGTCCCTTCTGACCTAAGTATCTATGAATCTAAATGAAGGTCCTAAACAAACTATCCAAACTCTAAACTCCTACCCAAGGTACAGCAAGGTGCTATGGGCTAGGAGCAATCATGGCAGATCTCCCGTTTTGTGATTCATCACTTGGTCATCTTACAGGTGGAGTACCACTTACACTTCAGCTTGTTCCATTTAGCCTGCTCTGCCAGGATAGGAAGGAGGAACAATTACAGAGCTCAGTGAATGGTCCCATTTGGAGAACAAAGCCTTGGAAATTTCAGCCCTACCGAAAGAGGCAAGTGTGGGAAGTATTTCTCTCACTGCTGACCCCAGAGCCAGCCATAGCAGCTAGGATTGCAATTGACAGGGAGGAGTGCTGAACCACAGCTTTTGTTCATGGTACTGGGGGCAAAGGATCTGGTGTGAAGGTGAAAGGGGCATGGCCAGACATATGAGCCTTGTAGACAATTCTGAATTGTTTCAATTGCAGGAATTGAGGCACTGCCCTATTGCCTTGAACTGGGGAAGAGGATAAGGTTCAGAAATTCAAGTCTGCCTGTGGAAAATATGCAGCCAAAAAAGAGGCTTGCTACAAATAGCTTGCTCAGCTCTAACCAGGCAGAAAGTAAGTGAGACAGCTGTAGCTACAATAAAATTGTGCAGAACACTTGAGTTCCAGTCATTTGTTCTAAGTAGTGCCTAATCATGTTGGTAACTAATGATGCACTCGAGTTTTCAATGCTTTCATGTTTTAAATTTTCAAATAGACAAGTACACAATATTTAAGGAAATGCAGAAGACAAATCTGGACTGACACATAATTCCTAATTCCTAAATGATGTGTACTATAGCAGTAGTTCTCAACCAGGGGACCAGGGCCCCTTGGGGAGCTGCAAACAGCTTTGAGGGGATCCCCCAAGCACAGCCAATGTTAGACTTGCTGGGGCCCAGGGCAGAAAGCCGAAACGCTGCTGTGCAGGGCTGAAGCCTGGGGCCCTGAGCCCCGCCACCTTGGGCTGAAGCTGAAACCTGAGCAACTTAGCTTTGTGGGGCCCACTGTGGTGCAGGGCCCTGTGCAACTGTCCAGCTTGCTACCTTCTAACTCTGTCCCTGGCTTTTATATGCAGAAAAACAGTTGTGGCAATGGTGGGTTGGGGGAGTTTTTACAGTACATTAGTGGGGACTTCAGAAAGAAAAACATTGAGAACCCCGGTACTAAAGAACTGAGTCTATTCTATGAAAGTTGATGTTTATGAGACAAAGAAAGTGGGAGAAATAAAAATGGTAAATTTCCAGACAGATCTTTTTGCTCAATAGTAAGGATTAATTTGACTGGTGATCTGAGTATTGTATAAGCAACAGCTTTTTTTTTTTTTTTTAAAGTTCCAATATGTTCCAGGTTAAAATAAATGCTTTATATAGGTGATCACACACTCTTTGAGAATTCACTAGAACTCAGAATCTGTTTAAGGAACACTTTCAGGTCAATTAAAGTCCAATTAAAAAAACACGCCAGAAAACCTTAAAGATTTTACATATCTAAGTGACAAGCACTACACTTAAGAAGCAAAAATCAAATGCCCAAAATACAAAATAGGGAATAACTGGCTAGGCAGCAGCACCACAGAAAAGCTCTGGTGGTTATTTGGATCACAAATTGAATACAAGATAACAGTAATACGCAGTTGTGACAAAGGCAAATGTCATTCTAGGATGTGTTAACAGGAGCGTGGACAGGAGGGATCCAATGGATATAGTGTATTTAAATTTTCAGAAAGCCTTTGACAAAGTCCCTCACCAAAGGCTCTTAAGGAAAGTAAGCAGTCATGGGATAAGAGGGAAGGTTCTTTCATGGATTGGTAACTGGTTAAAAGATAAGGAGTGCTTGTGGCACCTTAGAGACTAACATTTATTTGAGCATAAGCTTTCATGAGCTACAGCTCACTTCATTGGATGCATGCAGTGGAAAATACAGTGGGGAGATTTAAAAGATAGAAAACAAAGGGTAGGAATAAATGGACAGTTTTCAGAATCGAGAGCTATAAATAGTGGTGTCCCGCAGAGGTCTGTACTGGGATCGATCCTATTCAACCTATTCATAAATGATTTGGAAAAAGGGGTAAACAGTGAGGCGGCAAAATTTGCAGATGATACAAAACTGCTCAAGATAGTGAAGTCCCAGGCAGACTGCGAGGAGTTACAAAAAGATCTCTCAAAACTGCGTGACTGGGCAGCAAAATGGCAGATGAAATTCACTGTTGATAAATGCAAAGTAATGCACATTGGACAACATAATCCCAACTATATGTATAAAATGATGGGGTCTAAACTAGCTGTTACCACTGAAGAAAGAGATTTTGGAGTCATTGTGGATCGTTCTGTGAAAACATCCACTCAATGTGCAGCGGCAGTCAAAAAAGCAAACAGTATGTTGGGAATCATTAAGAAAAGGATAGATAATAAGACTGAAAATATCATATTGCCTCTATATAAATCCATGGTACGCCCACATCTTGACTACTGCGTGAAGATGTGGTTGCCTCATCTCAAAAAAGATATATTGGATTTGGAAAGGGTTCAGAAAAGGGCAACAAAAATTATTTGGGGTATGGAACGGCTTCCATATGAGGAGAGATGAATAAGACCGGGACTTTTCAACCTGGAAAAAAGACGACTAAGGGGGGATATGAGAGAGGTCTACAAAATCATGACTGGTGTGGAGAAAGTGAAAAGGAAGTGTTATTTACTCCTTCTCATAACACAGGGGGAGGGATAGCTCAGTGGTTTGAGCATTGGCCTGCTAAACCCAGGCTTGTGAGCTTAACCCTTGAGGGGGCCACTTAGGGATCTGGGGTGAAAATTGGGGATTGGTCCTGCTTCAAGCAGGGGGTTGGACTAGATGACCTCCTGAGGTCCCTTCCAACCCTAACCTTCTATGATTAAGAACTAGGGGCCACCAAATGAAATTAATAGGCAGCAGGTTACAAACAAAAGGAAGTATTTTTTCACACAATGCACAGTCAACCTGTGGAACTCTTTGCCAGAGGATGTTCTGAAGGCCAAGACTATAACAGGGTTCAAAAAGGAACTAGATAAATTCATGGAGGATAGGTCCATCAATGGCTATTAGCCAGGATGGTCAAGGATGGTGTCC
The DNA here is from genome assembly GCF_009764565.3 of Dermochelys coriacea. NCBI lineage: Eukaryota > Metazoa > Chordata > Testudines > Dermochelyidae > Dermochelys > Dermochelys coriacea. The sequence continues at coordinate 249,424,519 of NC_050069.1, read as the reverse complement.
CGAGCCTCTGTTTGCCAGAAGCTGGGAATGGGCACAGGGGATGGATCACTTGATGATTACCTGTTCTGTTCATTCCCTCTGGGGAACCTGGCGTTGGCCACTGTTGGAAGACAGGTTGCTGGGCTAGATGGACCTTTGGTCTGACCCAGTATGGCCAGTCTTATGTTCTTATATAAGACCCATTAGGCAATTGTTCTGCATATTCAGCACAGTTGAGGCATCACCTGGAGAACTGTGTCCAGTTCTGTGTTCCCCACTTTAAGAAAGATGTGAACAAATTGGAAAGAGTCCAGAGGAGAGTAACAAAATTGATAAAAGGTTTAGAAAACATGACCTTTGAGGACAGGTTGAATGAATTGGGCATGTTTAGTCTAAAGAATGCTGAGGGGGGACCAGATGACAGTCTTCAAATATGTAAAAGGTCGTTATAAAGAAGAGACTGACTAACTGTTCTTCATGTCCACCAACGGTAAAACAAGAAGTAACTGGCAGCAAGAGAGATTTAGGTTGGATATTAGGAAAAAACTATTTAATTATAAGGATAATTAAACACTGGAGCAGGCTATTTAGGAAGATTGTAAAATCCCTGTCTTTGGAATTTTTAAAGAATAGGTTAGACAAACACCTGTCATGAATGGTCTATGTATATTTAATCCAGCTCAGCATGGGGGTGGGGTGTATGGACTAGATGACCTCTTGAGGTCCCTTCCAGCCCTATACATCTATGATTACAAGTTAGAAAGACTTCTAAAATCTTAAATACAGAAAGTATTTTATGCCTGACCTAAAGACAAAATAGGCCTTTCACTGTGCCAAGGTGTTCACTGCTGTCATGGATCAGGCTGGAAAAAAATCTGTGCTAACACTGTTTTAAACTATGCCCCCACAATAAGCTCCACCCCCAAAGTACTGGTGTGCAGATGTTCTAACTGTGATCACACATGCTCTTTGGGTTCTTTGGGCTTCAGCTCCTCGTCAGTGGGGTCTGAACACACCCATGGTCTCTGCTGGACTCTTTGGGATGGGCTCACCTCACTGCCCAGTGAGGCTTATATGCCCCACCAGGCTGTTAGAACCTGACCCATTGTGGGAGCCTCACATGCCCCACTGGATTCTGCTAGGCTCCTTAGGTTTGGCTTCTTGGTTGGGGTGGAAAAAGTAACAGTGCTCATGTGCCAGCAATGCCCCTCTGCCATGTACATTGGCCAAACTGGACAGTCTCTACGTAAAAGAATGAATGGACACAAATCAGACGTCAAGAATTATAACATTCAAAAACCAGTTGGAGAACACTTCAATCTCTCCGGTCACTCGATCACAGACCTAAGAGTGGCTATACTTCAACAAAAAAGCTTCAAAAACAGACTCCAACGAGAGACTGCTGAATTGGAATGAATTTGCAAACTGGATACAATTAACTTAGGCTTGAATAGAGACTGGGAATGGATGAGTCATTACACAAAGTAAAACTATTTCCCCATGGTATTTCTCCCTCCCACCCCACCCCCCACTGTTCCTCTGATATTCTTGTTAACTGCTGGAATTAGCCTACCTGCTTGTCACCATGAAAGGTTTTCCTCCTTCCCCCCCCTGCTGTTGGTGATGACTTATCTTAAGTGATCACTCTCCTTACAGAGTGTATGATAAACCCATTGTTTCATGTTCTCTGTGTGTGTGTATATAAATCTCTCCTCTGTTTTTTCCACCAAATGCATCCGATGAAGTGAGCTGTAGCTCACGAAAGCTTATGCTCTAATAAATTTGTTAGTCTCTAAGGTGCCACAAGTACTCCTTTTCTTTTAGTGCTCTCCAAATCTCATTCACTGGTAGTACCAAAATAAGCTGTCACTCTCAGTAGGTTGTGCAGATCATAACTATAGCCTCCCCTCTCCTTTTGAAGAGCCGTGATGTAGTTAATACTTTGGTATCATTGAGGACCTGAATTAGTCCCCTTGGAGATGAATGGCACAGTTCACACCTCTTAGAGCTATGGTTTCAGATTCTGCAACACAGCAGAAAGCATGGGTCTTGTTAGATCCTTGGCTGCTCCTGGATAGCAGCTGCTTAGATAGCAACTGTGACCAAGAGTGCTTTACTAGGTGTACTTAATCCTGCTTCAATTTGGTGGTGGGGTGCATGGACTAGGGGTGACCTCTTGAGGCCCCTTCGGACCTATATTTCTATGATAAATTAGGAAGTCTTCCCCCTAAAGTACTCTACCGGGAAGGAAGAGTGAGGACTTTTTCCACTTATCCAAGCCGTTGTGACTTTCACACTAAACTACTGTACTGTTTCCTCTGTGGGGCTATACCTTGAGATCACTTGGAAGCTGAAATTAGACAGCTGAATTCTGGCTGCATACTAAGTAGTGTGTTTAAGCAGGAAACACTTTCCATTGTTTGACTGGCTGCCACAGAACTCCCAGGCAGAGTTTAAGGTGTTGGTTTTGACCTGTCATGCCCTATACATTGTAAGACACTGTTAACCAAGAAACACTCCCCCCATAACACTGCTGCAGTTGCAATCTTTGAAGCCACCTTCCTTCTTACCTCTGCATATTAGGAAAACACAGTGTAGTCTAGAGCATAGCGCATTGCTCTGATGTTAGACGATCTAGGTTCTTTTTCCAGCCCAGTCACTCATCTGCTGTGACCTGGGGCAAACTGCTTGATCTCTTTGTGCCTCTGTTTTCTCTCACATACTTTGCCTCATCTATTTAGACTGTAAATTCCTTGGGGGGCAGGGAACTGTCTCTCACTATGCATTTGTAGGGTGTTTAAGAGAATGGAGGCCCAATTTTAGTTGGGGCTTGCAATCACTACCGTAACACAAATAATAAAAACAGGAAAAGGGCCTGGTTCCTAACCCCCTGTACATTTAATATTTAACTTTTACACCCATTTTACAAAGAGCACATAGAGGCAATCTCACCCACAACCAATACAGTTTATGAAGAACTCAGGAGGGTGTCCCACAGTCGTTTAGGTAGATTAGATTAAGCTGACAAATTTCAATATGTTGGGGATGGGGGTCTATAAGAAACTATGAGACGGTAACATTCTTGCACTGAAACTAGGATTGCCATGTTCCCAGTGCAAGTCATTGGGAAATGCTGATGAAACAGTCACCACAGAGTTAAATGAAATGTGGCCCTTGATCTGTTACACTTATTAAAATATAGGTCAGAATTTTCAGGAGCATTTAAATCCCACTGAAAGCCCATGGGACTTAGTAATGATGGGTAAAAATTTTTAAAAAAAGGAGTACTTGTGGCACCTTGGAGACTAACAAATTTATTTGAGCATAAGCTTATGAAGTGAGCTGTAGCTCACGAAAGCTTATTCTCCAATAAATTTGTTAGTCTCTAAGGTGCCATAAGTACTCCTTTTCTTTTTGCGAATACAGACTAACACGGCTGCTACTCTGAAAAAAATTTCAAAGTTGCTGAAGTGGTTTAGGCACCTAAGGAATATACAGCAGCCATTTTTAAAAAAGACTCACTTGCATTAAATGGGGACCTTTTCACAATACCAGGAAGACAAGGGACATTTACCTGAGGCCAGAATACGGGCTACATTTCTACCCAATTTTATATTTTCTCTTCTATAAAAACCAAACTAGTGTTAGAAAACAACAAAGGGTTTAATGGTCTCTTTAAAACAAGACCCCGCTCAAACTTTACAAAGGAATTTACTTGTAGAAAGGCAGAGAACTACAAAGCTTCTGCTGAAAGAGAACAAATGGATAAGTCATAAACATATAACACTATATTTACACTTATAAAACAAATGAATATTTTAGATCAGGGTTCTGAAACTTTGTCGAGAGCCTTCCTATGTACAGGAACCCCCCCCCAAACTAAACACAACTGCACTTCCCCATAGTTTACTACAACAACACAAAGAACTGAAAACCCTATACTTTCCAAGTATGAGTAATATGAGTAATAAAGCACAGCATCTTAGATCAATATAATTATAATAAGAGTGGGTGTTAAAAATACTAATGTTATTTCTCAAAGCACCTTTCATGTTATCTCACAGTTCTCTTCAAAAAGATTACACTTCACAGCAGCTAAAATGAAACTGCACCAATATTCTAGGACATCATAACATCCATTGACTGTGTGATACCTCTCCCCACCCCCCTTCTCAAATTCCCAGGGGCCCAGGGATTAAGATAGCAAGGCTCACTCACACTGGGCTCACAGGCAGGGAGTTTGGCCCCCTTTAGTGCAGTCGGCCTGGTGCACAGGAGCTGTGGGCAGAGCATGGCATTCAGAGGTCTGTCAGCACCGTGAGCTCCACGTAGGCAGGAAGTCAATGAGGATGCTGAGCTGGTAGCTGGGACTGACCACGGTTGTCACAGTTCCCAGTGGGGGGGGGGGGGAGGGAGGAAGGGAGTCAGACCAAGGTGGGACCATCACTGGCTGGGACCAACTGGTTACTCTCCAGCTGTACCAGTACCACATGGGAGGCAGTGCATCACCCCAGGCAGGAGCCACCAGGGTGTTGGCTCTCCCCGGGACCTGACCCAACCAGCCAGAGGGACTATGTGCCTGCAGTAGCTCCTCCCCCATGCGAGCCGTCCAGCTTTAGCACTAGGGAATGGGGAAGAAGATGGCACTAAGAGCCTCCACAGAACTAATGGCCCACTTCACACAGTGGCTGCTGCCATGATGGGGGCACCAAAGAGGAAATGAACAGCTGTGGCAGACTGGAAAGAGAACCCTTCTGGTAAACCCAGTTTGCCCCACCCCACTGCCCAGGAATGAGTGATGGCTCAGTGGCAAATGGAGGGGAGCCTCTAGGATACCACAGTGCAGTGCCGAGGTGGGGCCAGGGGCCTTGGAAATGGAGGTGAGCCCCAATACCATTGCAGGGCAGGGTTGAGGGGAGACACATTGGGTGGAGGGGAGTCCCTAGAATACTGTAGATGGTGCTTCAGCCAAAGAGAAAAGCACAGGGGGAGATGGAAGAGCCCCAGCTGAGCTGGAGAACAGGGCATGGGAGAGGATGAGGGGAATGAGAGGTGCTGGGATGCTGAGGGGAGAAATATGGGGAAGCAGGAAAGCCGCTGAGCTGCTTTGGGCAGGGCTGAGCTGGGGAGCAGAGCACTGGATGGAGCAGAGAAGCCCCTGCAAGCTGCTTCCCCTGGTGCTCATGGCCCCCTGGGAAGAGCTCTGGCTCCTTCTGCCCTATCCCCAGGATGAGCAAGCTCTGAATCTGCTCCAACAGTACTACACTCCTAGTCAAAAGACAGGCAACTGATGTCTTTCCTGGTGCACACCCATGTCTCCCCAGAGGCATGCCCCATAGTTCGCAAACATCTGCGCTATATGCAATACTTACTGCACTGGAAATAATAACCCCCCCTATTTAAAATGTCTCAGTTGATAGATTAAAATCCTGGCATGGTTTTCTGAGGTTAACAAATCACAGCTAATCATGGATATTGTCCAAAATACTACTCCAGCAGCAGGAGAAGTGTCTCTAAAGTGGTGGTGAAAACAGCTTCAATTATAATTAAGGCTAAGGTTATGTCACGGAGGTCACAGATTCCTCGACTTTCAGAGACCTCCATGACATTTCCCAGCTCCAGGGAGGCAGGCTGGTGCTGACAGCCGGAGCTCTGAGCTGCTATACGCAATGGGGAGACCCTGCAGCTCCCAGCCGCCGTGGGTGGCAGGTGCTGGACCCCCCTTCTGCAGTGGGTCTCCGGCTGTCGTTCCCCCTCTCCCACCCCCCGTCAGACCCATTTTGTCATGGTTATTTTTAGTAAAAGTCAGAGGTCACAGACTTCTATGAATTTTTTTTATTGCCCGTGACCTGTTGCTGACTTTTACTAAAAATAACCATGACAAAATCTTAACCTTAATTATAACCCAAACAGGATGCACCAGAGCAGTGGAGAAAGCAGCTCTGGTGGCACTTATTTAAGTGCTAAGGAAAGACAGCAATGAAAGGCATCATGCCGCTTGGTGTGTTGGCTGGGTCTGGCAAGGGAAGTAAGAATAGAAGAAGAAAAAGTAAGCATTAGTCTGAAAGGCTATGAACTTGTGATCATACATTCTATTAAAACAGTTTAAAAAGCCCCATTTTAAGTCTAAGCTACCATTGCATCTCAGGTTAAATAAACGAACCAGTCTAACTTTGCTCTGATGGCTTAGCACAACACAAGAAACCAAAGAATTACAGCTGTAATACAGTTACTCTGGAATTTTTAGAGTGAACTTCAGTTCTCTAAACAGGCAGATCTTGGAATTTACAAAATGTAACCACTAGGGACAGTAAAAACCCTCCTACTACAAACTGCATGGATACATTTTTATTTGCAACATTTTCAGTTCTTTCATCCAAATTTCAGCTTCCCATCTCTGCACTATTCTAAACATCAAATATTGATCACTTACTTTCAGCTTGTGGCAGAACAGTTCCTATACCTCAATACGAAGGCGCTGGTAGGAAACATTTCCTGATAGTGAATAGGAAGTGCAGTAATTCTTGAGATCTGCAATTTCTATTGTATTAGACCAAGTTATCTCATTAGACTATTAAATTTACAATAGTTATATTTAGTGTGACTGGATATTTTATCACTGATCCACCTACCCTGAGATTTGTGTAACACTTACACTGAACCTCCCTAAAGTGCTGTTCAATATATCTCAATTATTAAATTTAGATCTTACTTTGCTTCTGCTCTCAAATTCTTTCATCTTCTGCCTGACAGTAGGGCAAGCATGAACTTAACATGATTTTTTCTAAATTGAAACTATGTATTTTTCCTCATGCATATGTCATAAGGAAGTCTGGTTTAGCCAGCATCTTTTCATGCATACAAGTCTAAGCTGGAATTCTAGTTAGCCACTTTAGCCACAGGGAGAATGGATTCACGCTATCTTATTGTTTACAAATAAGTATTTACCACACTGTGTTTGCCTAGAGAAGCAATTTTAAAACACAATCTATATTAGCAAGAGAATCTTGTGTAAAGTGGTCAGGAAGTACTATTTGAATTTAAAATATGGTTTGAGGTGAATTACATTTCAATATTTGTTAATTATAGCAAAATATTTTGAAGGCAAGAGGAGTACCTGTCAGCTTTGTCTAATCACTGAGAGATGCTACCAGCTTCTGCTTCCTCCCTGTTATCAACACACCTTAATGAAGTGTTGATAAATTCCAAGCCTCGTTGAAACAGGGTATGTCTACACTGGCAAGTTTCTGCGCAACAAGTTATATCACTTTTATTTAACCGTTGGAATTAAACCGCTGTTGCGTGTCCACACTGCTCCTTGTGATGGTAGAGCGCATCCACATTAGCAGCTCTTGCAATGGCAAAGAGAGCAGTGCATTGTAGTAGCTATCCCACTGTGCAACTGGCCACAGGGTGCTTTGGGAAGAGTTTGCAATGCCTCTTACATGGGGCAGGCACAGCGTCATATGATGCATGTTTCCCAATCCCATTGTTCCCTGGGCATCGTACTACATCGCCAGCTGCTTTTCAACTGAAGTGGGGAGGGTGGGGACAGAGTGTGTGACAGGGAGTGTGTATGTGTATGGAGGAGGGGGGAGAGACGGTGTGTCAGCATGCTGTCTTGTAAGTTCAGACAATGGCAGGAAGCAACCAGTCCTGGGGAGGGGGGGGGAACCCCAAAATCAGCCCCCCCGCCACCCTCCCCAGGTCTCTGCACAGCAATCTCTCTCTCTTACACACACACACACACACACACACACACACACACACACTCACCTGCCTCTGTGTTCAACACCAGGAGCGTTCCACATTAATGGTTTGCTCTGTGTCCCGGAGGAGATCGACACAGCACACAACAGCTGTCAGAAACAGAGCTTTGAAAGGGGAGGGGTGCACGTCTCCAGGGTTGCCGAGTTCAAATGAGCAGAGGGCCACTTGAGGGATTATGGGCCATTCTGGAGGCCAACTGATTGCTTTCTGCACTGTAATGTGTTTACACTGCCAATACAGTGCTGGAGCTTCTGTGCTTTAAGGCTTACGACTCTCGTCGAGGTGTAACGCTGCAACTGAGGAGTTTTTGTGCACTAAGTGGCTTGGCAGTGTGTACACCTTGGGAGTTACACCGCAGAAAGCTGCTTTACTGCACAAGAACTTGCCAGTGTAGACAAGGCCTAAAACCCAGTATAACAGCTATACCTTTCATAGTCTAGAAAGGTGATTAGGAAAGTGAACCAATGAATGTACCCTCCTCTCCCCACACTGCATTGCCTTATATCAGAATAAAAGAGTACTGGAAATGGATGTCAATATTGAAACAGCTACTGATCATGAACAAGTGCTAAACTACCATTTCATAGTAACCAGGAACTAAAAAAGGAAGAGCCAGAGTAAATAGCCATCCATGCTAGTAAATGCACCAGAGACAACAGTTTATCTATTACATCTACTATAGTTAAGTAGGAATTAACACAGAACCCATGAAACTAATATCCTAAGAGAAGTCAGGAAAAATGACAGTGATTGTGTCCTATCGTCCCCTGCAAAATTATTCTCCTTCTACATTTAACTTTGTTTGTGGTACCCCTCCACACACACATTTCACCTAGGTTTTTCCTGTAAAATTTCTTTTCCAGCTTTCCTATGTCTGACCATCTCCTTCTCTTTTCTTTTGTCATTCTTGCTTTTCACTGCACTCTTATTCTTCTTATTTTTTTTCTCCTTTCATTCATAGAATAATAGAAATGTAGGGCAGGAAGGGATCTCAAAAGGTCATCTAGTCCTAATGTATGATGTTCCACCAATTTTCTTCCTGTGTTTACTATGTTCTTACACCCAGATTTCCCCCAGGTGATTTTACTAAGTACATGAAGAGCCAGAATGTGCATTTTCTCAATTTCTATTTCTATTAAAACCCTTCTATTACCATGTGCTTTTTCTGATCCCTGATAGCATTAATACACATCAGTGCATAAAAATTAGAAACATTCAGATTTTTTATGTATAAATTTACAGTTTTTAATTTCTTCCCATTTTATAGCCTTAAATTACTACAGAGGATGTTTGGCCAAACTTTTCAAAACCAGAAGCCTAATGTGTATAAGAAAAATACAGAATAACTTTGGTCATGTATTGAAAGTCTAAATTACTTTTCATTGTTGACACTGAAACAATTTTATTTTTAATTGACAAAGATTTTATGTCACTCAGAGAATTTTTTTAAATCGAGTTACAGTTTTTACCCCAATGATGCAAACGCTTAATGCACACATTTAATTTTAAGCATGAGTCATCCCATTGACTTCACTGGGTCTATTTCATTTTACTCAAGTAACTACCTGTGCTTAAGTGTTTGCAGCATCAGCGCCTTAATATTCAACATCTTTTAGCCTATAGCTAGAAAATGTTAGAGTGTTAGAGAATTCAAGTAAGAGACCAACTAGTAATGGCATTCAAAACCAAAATACTCAACATTTATAATTGAGTTCATTATACATTTTAGTATAAAGTTACAACACCACAATTTTTCAAATTAATTTTACAATGCTAAATCTGATTTAAATTAATGATTAAAAAATAAATGATGTGATTTAAATTGCTCAACTCTGACACACACACAGAGCAGACATCTACAAAGTTCTCTTTCCCTCTACTGCCAATTTCCAAAGTCATGGGTCCAGTCTCACAGATGCTAATTTAAAGCGGAGCAGATGCTAATTTGAAAGCGGTCAACTGATGTCCATCTCAAGATACCTTTAAAATTTACAGTCTTTACATAAAACAAAACAGTCTTTCACTAGCCCACTCAAAAAGGAGCAGTTAGAGTGAGGCTCTGGCCAGGCCAGGCCCAGCTGGAGGAGAAGATCGGATGCCCCCTGTCCCAGCTTCACCCAGAATTGTCCACTGGAGGAAACAGCCAGCCCTTTTAAAAAAACCTTGTCCGCTGAGCCCTGATTGACTTCTGCCCACTATCTAGCCACTGGAGGACTAATTCTCCTTGGTTCCACCAGCAACTGAATCACGGTGGTCTCGCTAGGCAGTTTTTGGGAGTCTAAACTCACTTCTCTTTCTCCCCCATCAAAAGGACACCTTCTTCAGGCTGGGTGCACACAGGCAGCAAGACCTCCAGCAGGGACCATCAAATGCCTGGTACATATCATCACAGGTGACATGAACAGACCTGGTAGGGATGAGGTCTCATCACACCCCTGAAACTAATGCCTCTACAACAGCCAGTCAAAGCAAGAATCAGAGATACTGTAGTATGTAAATGAATCCAGACCATCTCAGAGTATGTCTACACTGAAAAAACAACAAGAAAGGAACAAAGAATGAAAGAAACTAAAACCCTGTCTATGGCAGCAAGTTGCAGAGCCTGGGTCTACAGACTTGGGCTAACACTTCAGCACTATAAATAACAGCGTAGATGTTCCTGCTTGGGCTCTGAAACCCAGCGAGGGGGATGAGTCTCAGAGCCTGAGTGAGAATGTCTACACTGCTATTTGTAGTTCTGTAGCATTAGCCTCAGTCAGTCAAGCCAGGTTTGATATTCACTGAAGGGTGGTTTTATTTTACTGCAGAACAGATGTATCCCCGTGAGCCTAGTGAGAAGCAGAGTTGCCATTCTCCCAAGGATTTATAATCCCAAAAGATTTATGAATAGGTACTAGACAAAGTTAAGAACAAGCATGTTTCCTCAAAACCAAAAGCAATAATGGCGCACAGGTACGCTCTCTGGGAACAGTGTAATGTTTTAAAATCTCGTTCTAATGACAGGTATTCTCAAAGATACAGATTGCCTCTTTACAGGTAACTTGAACAAAAAATTCCAAACCTGATAATGTATTTACACTTCTAGTTCAACTTCTGAAAGCTGCCTGCATCCCAAGTCAGGTGAAAAAGACTCCGCAGAAAAGATGACTGTAGTGTTGATACTTTGTAAAATTGTTTTCTCGTGCTCGTGATAGTTTGATACATTTGATAGATTTTGATCTTCTCTTTATAATTGCACTTGTATCATGGGGGGAAAGGATTGAGATAAAGCAATCTGGACACATCAACTATCAGGATTAAACCACCAAACACTGCGCTGTAGTCTTGCTTTACCAGCACATAATGAGAAGGTAGTTACAATAATATAAATTTATTCCTGCCCATCCATTCCATCTGCAGCTGGATATTTTCTTCTAGGCTCCTCTTTCCCTTTAAGTCTCTCAGCAGTGAAGAATCACCCATGATGTATTTTGTAGTTTGCTAGTTTCCTCAACAATTTCAATCACAGAAGTAGAGTTTGTCAGAGGAGCTATTAAGTAAAGTGTTGTTCTGAGCTAGCCTCAGGGTCTGGAGTGTTGGGAGTGGTACTAATTATTGTTGCTATGACAGCTCTGGGAAAAGCCTTAACACATTACTCAGTAATTACACTAAGAAATACTCTCAATTCTGTGATTCTAATAGAGATGGAAAGAAGCTATCAGGTCATCTAAGTCCAACTTCCTGCCAAAGGATTGTTTGTTAAAGTAAACCGTCTAGTGCTATGTCCAGTCTTGTTTAAAATGTCTCAAGTGATGGGGATTCTTCCACTTCCCTTCAGGGTCTCTATTAACTCCTAACAAAGCAAGATGCAGCCCAAAATACATGTATACAGTCTGAGGAGTCTGAGGAACACCTGAGAAGGAAAGCAAAGGATACAAACAGTTTTGGAGATTTCCTGAAGCATTTTGTCCTCTGGAGGTAGAATACCAAGACTTGATGGACATCCAGAGAGTGGGGTTTTCGGTCCTCTTTGGTGGCATGCAGCTTGGATAGAAGACAGGTAAGTGGATGACTTGGCTTAGATGATATTCTGAGATTGCTTTTGGGATGAATTTGGGGTGTAATCTCAGAGAAACTACGTCTCTGTGGAAGACTGTGTAAAGTGGGTCAGCCATAAGGGCCCCCAGCTCACCTACTCTTCTCACTGAGGTGATTGCATCCAGAAAGGCCACTTTCATAGATAGATGAGTGACAGAACATGAGACTAAGGGGTCAAACAAAACCTTTGTTAATGCCAATAAGACTATGTTGAAGTTCCCGAACAGGGCAGGTTTCACTATCAGAGGAAAGGTTCTGACAACTCCCTTGGGGGAAAACGAACTGTAGTGGCATTGGTGAAGACCAAATAGTTATTCACTGGAGGGTGAAAGGGGCTAATAGCTGCCACAAGGAGCTGAGAGATAGACCAACTTTTTAGAAAGACGAGGTAATCCATCAAAGTATGGGGCTTGGCACCCTCTGGGCGTAACTGACAATGCTGGCACCAGGTGTAAAATCTTTTCAATTCTGCTGTATAGCATTTCCCTGTTGAATCTTTCTTATTATTACTAAGGGATTACTAAATAGCACGTTGTTAGAAGGAGGGATGTTGGGTTGGAGTGTTTCATTTTTCCATTGTCCTAAGTGAATAGGTCTGGGAAAAGATGAATATGGATGCATGGGCGAGAGGAGATCTGGAGAATATTCGGGAACCAGAATTGTCGGGGCCACCATGGAGCAATCAGGATCAACAAAGCTCCATCTTGTTTGATTTTCCTCAGAATTTGAAGTAAAGGAAGGATGGGAGGAAATGTGTGGATCAGCTGTTCCCACCACTGAACTAGAAATGTCTCCCCGAGCTACATGGGGCAGTAAGTTGGGCATTTCTTTTCCTCTTGAGACACAAATATCTCAAGAGGGGGATCCCTCCTGCTGAAAGATGCTCCCTACCACCAAGTTGTGTAGTTCCCACTTGTGGTGCCCGGAGAAGCGTCTGCTGAGGCTGTCTGCCAACATGTTTTTACCCCTAGATGGTGCAATATTGAGAGGGTAATCTAATGGCAAATGTACCAGTTCTAGAGATTGACTGCTTCTGTGCAAAGAGGGTGGACCTTGCCTCCCTGTCTGTTCATATAGCGAACTGCTGTCATGTTGTCTTGAACATGACTTGAACGTACGAAGTCTGAGCGAACAGCAGGAATTTGTGTATTTGCATGCTTTATGTACTGCATGCAGTTCCAGAAGGTTTATATGCAACTGGGATTCTTGATAGGTCCAGATACCTTGTGCTACATCTTCATCCAAACGGCTCCACGCTCTCATATGGGGGTATCTGTAACCAATCTTTTTGTGGGTAGGGAGGGATAAAGGGAAGCCACACATGCAGCATCTCCCTGCTGTGCCATCAGGAGAGAGAAATCAGAATACTGTGGGAGAGCAAGGTCGGTTTGTCCAGACTGTGCTTGCTTGGCACACACTGTTACCAAGCCTGTAGACAAAAGCAGTCTTGCGAAGGGTGTCTCATAGGTATATGAGGCCATGTGACTTAGAAGAATGAGACAGGTTTGAACGGTCATCGGGGACCTCAACTGAAGTGGAGTGATGAGATCATTCATAGCTAGGAATCTTTCCTGAGGCAGGTGTGCTCTGGCCCCAGTTGAGGGTAAGTGTTGCCCCAATAAAATCTAGTCTGTGTGGGAACTAAAATGGACTCTTCTACATTTACTTGGAGTTCTAAGGAGTGCAGGAGACTGAGTAGGGTCTGGGTTGTCTGTACTTCTTGATAGGACTTCGCTGTGAGCAATCAGTCATTGAGGTAGATGAACTCTGATGACTGAAGTGGGCGGCCACTACTGATAACACCTCTGTGAATAGCCTCAGTGCCACTGAGAAGCTGAAGGGGAGCACTCTGTACTGTTAATGGTGTAGGCCCACAGGGAATGTCAGGGAATCTCCTGTGTGCAAGGTGGATGTTTTATGGAATTAAGCCTCCTCTAAATCAAGAGTTGTGAATCAGTAGTAAAAGGACCATAGAAGCCGGATGATCATTCTGAACCCCCGGTGGAGGATAAGGACATTCAGCTGTCTGAGGTCTAGTATGGGCCTCCAGCCTCTTTTCTTCTTAGGGACGAGGAAATACCTTCAGTAAAAAGCTTTTCCTTTGTGCTCAAGAGGTACCAGTTCCATGGCTCCCAGGTAGAATAGGTAATCTGTTTCTTTTTGGGGTATCTTCTCATAAGAATGGTTCCTTAATAGAAACAGGGAAGGGGATTTTGGAGGGCGGGACAGAGAGGAACTGTATCATGTAACCATCTATCAGATGTTATGTGGTGCCAAGCATGGGAAAAAATGAGCTAGTTGGCCACCAAATGGGATGCAGGAGTTCTGAACATGCAAATGTTGTAGGGGGACTGATTTGCAGCTCTCAAAAGTCCTGCCAAAAGGATTTCTTGATAAAAGGCAGGGGCTGGAAGGAGAATAAAGGAGGGACATTAGGTTTACTATGCTGGATTTCCTGATGCTTCCTTGGCAGCCCACAAGCCTTCTGATGATAGAATGGTTGAGAAGCTGGTTGTTGTCTGTAGGATTGAGTCTTGGGCAATTTCCTCCACAGTGCTGAGATACAGATACTCAGCAAGTGAAGAGTTGTTCTTGAATCTTTGAGGAATAAAATGAATCATCTCTCTTTTCGCTGAATCGGTTATTTCCCTCAAAGGGCAGACCCTCCACAGTAAATTTGACCTCTTTGGGAAAGCTAGTGGATTGGAGCTAAAAAGGCTTACTCATGACTATGGAAGTTGCCATTTGGTGGGTAGCTGTATCTGCTTCTTCGACTGACACCTTGAGTGCTAACCTAGCTAAAAATTTACCCTCATTGATAACGGTTTGGAACAGAAGTCTATTTTGTTGTGGGAGTGTGTTGGTGAATTCTACGCATCTATTGTAATTAATAAAATCATATTTAGACATTAAAGTTTGGTAGTTCACTATGTGAAACTGTAAGCTCACTGAAGTGAAGTTCTTTCCCCCCAAAAGGTATACACATTTGGCCTCCCTCTCAGAAGGTGTAGAGCTGGAGTGGTGTTACTTGTTCCTTTTGGTGACGCCTTGCAGCACTAGAAAGATGAGAATATGTATTCTCTAGCCCCTTAGATGGCACAAACCATTTCTTCTCCATTCTCTTTAGCAAGTGGCTGGAGTACACCAGACTGTCTTGGCTGGTTCTAAGACGGTCTCATTAGTTAGCATTGCCACCTTACTGGGACCAGTGCTCTGAAGGATGTCTAGTAGCTTATGAGGGGTGTCGTGCACCCAGGGACTCCAGTAAGGCCAGTGTGAGGGTCTGTAGGCCAAATGGGGCAGGCCCCAAGGAGGAGGGTACCATTGATTCTGAGGTGGATAGTCTCTCGCTCCTCTAAGAGATAAAAGGTGCCCACGAGATCTTGGAGTCTCTGCTGGGGATGAGTCCGTCTTGATGGAAGTGGTGAAGCTTTCCCAAGACACTGGACGCTAGGATGAGGCAGATGCATGTTGATGGGTAGTGCTATTGGTACTGGAGGTCTTCTTATGACCTGTCTGGTTGACGGTACTAGTAAGTGGCGAACTGATGGTGCAAGGACATGCTTGTTAGGACTGGGTCCAACAGTACTGGTGATTCGGGGTCAGTGTAGATAGTAATGTCCTCCAGGGTAGTATATCTAGTCTCTGAGACTAATGAGCAGACTGGGCTTCTCTCCCTCGATGATGTCAGCAGTACTGGCATACGGGTCATGGTCTTCAGTACAGACAGCTCCTTCTCACTCCACGTCTGTACCATTGGCATAGGAAGCATTTGCTGTCTTCTTTCCCTTGGCAGTATCGAGGAGTACCCGATCCTTCGGCTAGGGCGATTTTCAAAGTATTCTTGCTTTTTGGTCCTTGGAAACCAGTTCGGTGCTCCTGGTGAGCTCCTAACATTCCCATATCTGGGCACGGAATCTCACCTGACAGAGGGTGTTGGAGAGGCGGTCCTCTTTTTTGGATGAGGATTTAGAGGGTTTTTTTCTCATGCTTCTTGTAAGAGTGTTTTCTCTTACCCTTCTTGTAAACTTTCCTGCTTCTGGATAAGGGGCACAACAGTTCTTCAGATATTTTCAAAAAGGTGAAAAAGAAACCAGGGGGCCAGAAGCTCAGCTTCAAAGAAGGGGCATCAAGAACTTCAAATATTAAAAAGGCACGAAATATTTTTACCCCAAAAGTCTATGAGTGTGTAGAATTCATGTTTTGTTGGTATTTTCCGATTTGTATTTAAACAACAATTATTTAATTGTTAGGCTCCTGTGTGACCTCAGGCAAGTCACTTAATTTCTCTCCATCTCAGGTCTCCTTTGCAAAATAGAGATAATACCCCCTACCTCCCTGTTTCTATCTTATCTATTTAAATTGTAGCACAATGCTTTCTAATTCTCTGCCTCCACAGGTCTGGCTCAGAAAAAAGGCTCAACATATAAGGACAACTTTAATAAAAATTAATATTGACATTTTGCTATATTCTTCCATACATTAGAATATGCTTTATTTGCCTTTATTAAAACACTGAGATGCTTTTGAAAATACCTTCTCAACTTAACATTCATACACTCTTCTCCAACCTTTCCCAAGATCAGATTTATGAAGTTGTCATACTTTCACCATTACAATCCCTATCTTTCCTCATTTTTCAGAAAAGAAAAGCTTAAAAAAATTGCAATTAGACCAATTCAGTGATTAGGTCACCCACCACTCTAAGTTAAACAACAGAGGCATTTACTGCAGGTTGACAGTCACCAGGGATCTTCACAGGGCCTTTTGCAGAATTCAGCATGAGGAGATGTCATTAAAACCAAATTAAAAACATCAGATCATTGCTGCATTTTTCTTCAGAAGGTTGCAGTGCTGCTTATATTCCACATACCTCAGAGAAGGCTATAAAGAGAACACTCTTTTGGTAAAAGACTTATAGGAAGAGAAGGGCTGAGTCCTAGAGGAAATCTCCACGACAATAAGCCATTTCTTGCAAGAACAGGACTAGCAGTTTTTACTTGAGTCTAGTACATATGACTACACTCATTTTTTGACACTGAAAGAAAGATCTGAACAGTTGTTTAAAAGAACAGGAATGTCACTAATTTTCTTAAATAATTAGTGAGATTTTATATACTTTTAGACTCTTATACAATTAGTCAGAACAATTTGTATAGTAGGGGTGCTGAGAGCCATTGAACCAGACTGTAAACACTGTATATAATGGAAACCCCTTCAAGCCAGGAGATATGGCAGCTCCCCCTGCATCCCTAGTTCCAGCACCTATGCCGCACAGCTAATGAGCTGCTTGGAGTGCTATCTAAGGGGGAAACCCTGGTGGCCCATAAATGGGATTATCATATTAGGCATGGGAATGCCTATCCCACCAGTAGGGTTGAATCCTGTAGGTGTGGTCTGTGATACCTGTCACAAAAGACAGCCAGGAGTAAGCAGCGTTGATGTGTCCTCAGCCTGGTAGTTCAGACAGTCATCTGAGATGTGGGAAACCTGGGTTCAAATTCCTGCTCCTAATCCGGGAAAGCGGAGATCTGAACACAGGTCTTCCACATCCCAGGTCAGGGATAGGTTAGTGAGTGTCTATTGCACAAGTCTGGGTTTCAGCTGCTAGGGCTGAGATTACGTAAGCAGCTGACGTGGTTGAGGCACCTAGCTCCAGGAGGTGCTGCATTGCTGGGAATCCCCAAAATGGAGGGAGGCGTCTATTGCTGAACCAGTGTCTAAAGTCCCAGATCAATGGGAATTAGGTGCCAAAATACCTTTGTAGATCTAGACCTAACCTTGCTCCCTTTCCTCTGCATTTCACTCCTGGCTAGATCAGGAGAATCCCCACTCAGCTTGCTGGCTTCTGAGAATTTGTTCCTTAGGTGCTTAACTCCCCCCTTGCATTGTATGAGGAGTCTGGGCAACTAAGCTGGGGCTGAGAATTCCAGTGGGTGGCAACATTCAATGCTCAGCGTTGCAATGCCTAAGTATCTTTGTGGATCTGGCCCCTTGTCCTTTGATTCATCCATTTTCTTAGAGGTGCGCCTAAGATTTAATGCATTAGACTTACAGCTAATGTCAGAGAGATGTGAATATGGTGTCTGGTTGTAATAACAGAGAAGTCACTCTCAGAAATGGCTGCCAACCTGCCTTATTACTTCCTAGACACTGTAAAAGGGGTAGGATTGAGACCAAAGGAGAAGGAAACAGAGATTGTTCAACAAACTCTAATATAAATTAATTACAAAAGGGGAGGTTAAAAAGAGGGAAGTTCTGAGCTCTCATTTACCACAGAATCCAGATGTTCAGAACAAAATTAAACAAGGAACTAAAGGACATGAAAAGAAGAAATTCTTTAATTGCCTAACACTAATGCTAGGAGCCTGGGTAACAAACAAGAGGTATTGGAATTGCTTATTTATGAACATGAATTTGATCTAGTTGGTATTAGTGAAACTCGATGGGATGATTCACATGCTAGAATATGAAAATCTATAGTTATAACCTATTTAGGAAGGATCGATGGGTAAAAAGGGAGAGGGACTAGCTCTCTGTGTCAAAAATGGCATTACCTGTTTCCAATCCCTGATAACTTGGAAGAAAATGATCTTGAAAGTTTATGGATCAATATCCTAACAGATAAAGCACAAGATGAGGTGTTTGTTAGGGTTTCTATGGCCTACCAAATCACTCTAGATAACCAGCTCAATAAGTACCTTCCTACAATATGCGGTGGAATGACCAGCTCTGTAAGTACCTTCCTACAATATGTGGTGGAATAAAATTGTGAGATCATGGGGTATTTTAATTTGAGTGAGATATGCTGGAGATCTCACGCTGCCAGTACATTCTTGGAATTTGTAAATAATATAAATAAGAATTTCCTAATTCAAAAAGAGTTACAACCAACACAAAGGCATTCTATATTAGATCTAGACTTGATAGATTAAGAACTGATTGCACAACTAAAAATTAATGATACTTTAGATACAAGTGATCATGACTTGATTATATTTGTTATGTGCGAACAGAATAAAGTCCAAATCAATAATATATGTAGTTGGTGTTTTAAAAAGTCCAATTTCACAAAGCTGAAAACAATGAGACAAATCAGATGGGAGGAATAATTGAATCAGAAAAATGTGAATAATAATTGGGATTTGTTTAAGAACACTAATAGATGCCCCAAAAGTTACAAATCGAAAAGAAGGCCGTACTGGTTAAAAGACCTACCTGGTTTAGAAGTGAAGTCAACCAAAAAAAAAAATGTAACAAGTGGAAGAAAGGGGAAGTTCATAGGAATTGTAGAAAATTGATAAGGAAAGGAAAAGGACACAAGGAAAAAGCTATGGTCAGCAAAGTTAAGGACCATAAATATATCATAAACAAAAAGAATACTGACAATAGTATTGGGTCCATTACTCAATGGAAATGGTAAAAGTATCAGTAACAATGCAGATAAGGCAGAAGTGTTTAATAAATATTTCTGTTCTGTATTTGGATAAAACCGATGATGTAATCATCATATGATAATGATAACATTCCTTCCATTCCATAGTATCTCAGTAGGTTGTTAAAACAGCAGCTGCTAACATTAGACATTTTGAAATCAGCAGGTGCAGGTAACTTGCATTCAAATGTTTTAAAAGAGCTGGTTGAGGTGCTCGATAAACAGTTAATGTTGATTTTCAGTAAAACTTGGAACACTGGGAAGTTCCAGAGGACTGGAAGAAAGCTAATGTTGTGACAATATTTAAAAAGAATAAACAGCATTATGAGGGTAATTATGGGCCTCTGAGTCTGCCAGCGATCATGGACAAGATAATGGAGCAAGGATGCAATTAACTAAGAATTCAAGGAGGGTAATATAATTAATGCCAATAAGCAAGGGTTTATGCAAACTAGATCCTATCAAACTAACTTGATATAGTCTTTTAATGAGATTACAAGTTTGGTTGATAAAGGTAATAGTGTTGATGTAATAAACTTTGTCTTCAGTAAAGCGTTTGACTTGGTACCACACAACATTTTGATTAAAAAACTAGAACGATATAATATTAATATGAAAGAATTGGGGAGATAATATCTTTTACTGGACCAACTTCGATATTACCTTACGTCTCTCTCGGGTTAATTATATGTGTGTGTGTGTGTGTGTGTGTGTGTGTGTGTGTGTGTGTGTAAAGATATATATCTCTTTACACATACACACACACACACACATACACACACACACTGCAAACATAAAATAAACATGGCACACACTAAATGGATTAAAACCTGGATAACAGATAGTTCTCAAATGTAAACGGGGAATCATCACTGCGTAGGTGTGTTTCTAGTGGGGTCTCACAGGGATTGGTTCGTGGTCCTACACTAGTTAACATTTATCAACCAGCTGGAAAAAACTAAAACCATCACTGATAAAGTTTGCAGATGAATCAGAAATCTGGGAAGCTGTAAATAACAAAGAGGACAGGTCACTAATACAGAGCAATCTGGATTGCTTGGTAAATTGGGTGCAACAAACTATATGCATTTTAATATGGCTAAATATCAATGTATATGTCTAGGAACAAAGAATGTACGCTATTATTTACAGGTTGGGGGACTCTATCCTGGGACAGTGACTCTGATAAAGCTTTTGGAATCATGGTGGAGTCAGCTGAACCTGAGCTGCCAGTGTAACGCTGTGGCCCAAAGGGCTAATGTGATCCTTAGATGGCTAAACAAGGAGCAGAGAGGTTATTTTACCTGTGCATTTGGCACAGAGGTGACTGCTGCTAGAATACTGTGTCCAATTCTGGGCCCCACAATTCAAGAAGGATGTTGATAAATTGGAGAGGTTTAGAAAAGAACCATGAGAATGATTAAAGGATTAGAAAACATGCTTTATAGTGATAGACACAAGGAGCTCAATTTATTTAGCTTAACAAAAAGAAGGTTAAGCAGTGACTTGATTAGTCTGTAAGTACCTACATAGGGAAGAAATATTTAAAAATTGGCTCTTTAATCTAACAGAGAAAGGTATAACATGATCCAATGGCTGGAAGTTGAAGCTAGACAAATTCAGGCTGGAAAAAAGGCATTTTTTAAAAACAGTGAGTGCAATTAATGATTGGAACAATTTACCAATTGTGGTGGTGCAGATTCTCCATCATGGAATTTTTAAATCAAGATTGGATGTTTTTCTTTGCCTCCCATACAACAAAAAGAAACAAATTGGAGCTTTTAGAGGCAGCATGTATATGAAGCAGAAATGAAACAAGACAGCCCAAAAGGGGCCTCAGTCACGTTCTACCCTGCTACTGCTGTCCTTAAACATAAAACATACCTGAAGAACTAGGGAAGTTTTGCCAATTTCTTGCTAAAGAACTAAGATCCAGGAGTGAGATCCTGTAAGATAGTGGACAAAATACCTAAACCTACCTCTTTGTGTAAGGAATCCTCAAATGCAAACTACAAACCCTCTATCATAAGTTGGTATGGAGGGACTTATGGTCTTATTTTAGATACTTCAACCAATCTTACTATCAATTCAGAATCAAGTCTCCATTGACTTTAAGACGGGCTTATGTGCAGCATGATGTCATAGTGTCCTTAGAGAGCAAGTTATGATGATATATAATGCCAGAATGTAAAAATAAGCTAAAGCATCTGACAATATCAAAAAATAAGGACAAGGTGTTATTCTGACATTATAGCTGTCCCGTATCCACATCAAAGGATATTTTTAAAAGTCCCACTTTTATTAGTCTCAGTCAATTTATTTCAAGTATTTTTGTCTATCCTTCTATGTTTTACAGAAGGGTTAGTTCTACTGTTACCATTGTTATTGCCTATTTCTAATTTTATATACTGTCCCCCCGTCTGTTCTCTATGCTCTTCCATTATGTATGTGGCTATGGCAAATACAGTGCCTCTGCTACAGAGCATTGCCCTGGCTAAAGTTCACACAATAATTTTTTTCTGATAACCCTGTAATAAAAAACCCTGTACTATTTTCTAGGTAGATGGATTAGAGATATTCTAGAAGTTAGCAAGTATACTTCTTTGGTTTTGCTGTTCAGCGTTACTGTGAACAATGTATGCACAGGATGAATATTTGAACAAAAACATGGGGAAGCAAGTTAAAGATTTGATAGTAATGACTGAAAGGTATTTTTGGGGGGCGTGAAGGCTGAAGTGCTTGAATATTTTAACAAGAGACGAAAGCTTGAACTAATTGCTTTTGACAGACAGCTGGAATTGTAAGTATTGCAAATAGATACCATATGTAACAGATCTCAGAAATAAAATCTAACACTGCAATTCCCTACTTCTATTTCTTCTGATGTAAGAAGAATATGGCATTTAAAATCTGTATCCTCATAAACTGCCTATCAAGGAGATAATGCCCTCCAGTAGATCTGCTGAAAATTTAAAAATTATTTTAATACTGCAAACACATCCAAAAAACAAAAACAAGAAACTGAGTTTGGCTGACTAATCAAGAAGTCAAAATCTACTAGAGACACTGCTTTCCATGAGAAACTGCTTTCTATGACAGGACAAGAAGCAACGGTCTAAAGTTGCAGTGGAGGAGGTCTAGGTTGGATATTAGGAAACACTATTTCACTAGGAGGGTGGTGAAGCACTGGAATGGATTACCTAGGGAGGTGGTGGAATCTCCATCCTTAGAGATTTTTAAAGCCCAGCTTGACAAAGCCCTGGCTGGGATGATTTAGCTGGTGTTGGTCCTGCTTTGAGCAGGGGTTGGACTAGAAGACCTCCTGAGGTCTCTTTCAACCCTAATATTCTATGAGTCTATGAGGTTCCCTTATTTTTAATTTTAAAGAGACTCAATAGTTTAGAATACTCCAAGAAGTTGTCAGTGACAGGATAATTGGACAGGGGCACTGTTGCAACGTGGTCAGTCCCTTTAAAAGCCTGTGGAGCCAGGGACGAGCAAGACTGGACCTAAGGAGAAGCCCAGCTGGCAGCTGCTAGGCATCAGCAGAACCAGCTAAGCTGCAGCTAATGATAGGCTCTGATCCCCAGCTGGAAACTATACAAGAGGGAAGGCCAGGAGAGACAAACACTGCTCGGCTTCTCCTTAGGCCAGGGCTTGCTGCTCCCCAGCACTGCAGGCCCTTAAAGGGGCAGACCCCCTGCTACAGGCATTCTTCTTACAAAGCAACAGTCTGGTGCCTGAACACGCGCAGTATGAAGCCAGAGGAACAGTAATTTGTTTCTAATGTGGAATCTGAATATTTCAATGAGAGATCACGATAGTTGATCATAGTATAAGTGAAGACCAGATATTTAAAGAATTCAATAAACTTAAACTATCTCTCCCTTCTTTCACTGTATACAGCAATTCCCAAGCTTTGGATTCAGCTCCCTGCTCAGTGTTGATTGTCTCAAAGACTGCACAAGTGATGAGGAAGTGAGCTGAGCTGCTCAGCACTAGAACTAGCACACAGGACAACTTGACAAGAGAAGCATGTATTTAATGTATTGTACTCTACATTTTTTTTAATTTAGCCCCAAAATAGGGATTTAATATGGGACTGGGAGAAGGATAAGATTTATTACATGGAATACTGGAATTCAGAATTAGGATCAGTGAGAAGTGTGCATGCACGTGCATGTAAGAAAAGGGAAGTAAGGATGCCCACCTTTTATCCAGCAATAATTTTATCGAAGAAAAATATGAGAGCAGTTTTTATAGTTACATTGGTTGAAAGCTTCCATTCTTGTACATATTATGTACAGAATTATACAATATGCACAAGTATGTACAAGTCGGTGATTGTTTGGCCAAGTTCTAGGTACAATCTGAATAAATGAGAAATGGATGTGCCTAGTAGTTTATTACAAACTTATGTAAATTTATCAGTAGACCTAAAACTATTAGGACAGGCATTTTTATTTTTTTAATCCATGAAAATATAAAAAGACCTTTGTAAAAAAGTGAACTTAAATCTTCTGAATATGGGAGCTTCCACAGTTGGGGTAATCTTGCATTTCTTAAGCATCCAAAGATGACCACAGAAGTAAGCAACAAATCTATCTGGACAGTGAAAGTTTTGAAGGTTTTTTTACCTGTATGCTTTGGATACAAGGAATTGAATAAGGACTCCAGGTTTTCTCTTACATTTTCTGTCCTTTTCAGATAAGTGCTGAGATCAAGGTTGTGCTGGAGCTTTTCCATCTTGCACTTAGGCTAGGAAAAGGACTATAACAGATCCTTGTTATGTATAGACAGAATTTAACTGCATGAGAAAATCCTGGGGTGCATGGAGAATTTTATTCTTCTAGAATATACAGGGAAGTTCATGTATGCCAAAATTAATAGCTATTCCAAGTCTCCTCCAGAAAGTTATGGATGATTACGAACTTTTCAACAAAACATTTTTTTTTTTTGGTCAATACTGAAACTTCACAGAAAAGGGTTGGTTTTGACAAATTTCTGAATTTGGAAAAAATGAAATTTTTAAAACTTCCCTTTGACATTTTCAAGATGAAAAAAATCCATTAAAATGCTTTTTTGTTTCAAAATGTAAGCTAAATATAGTAAAAAAAAAATAAAATAAGAAGTCATAATGTCAATGTTTTGACTAGACCAAACTGAAATTTCTTTCAGATTGTTGTTTCACAAAAGTTTGAGATTGACTTTTTTATCCAGATCGAGAACTGGAATTTTTTTTTAATATCACAAAATTTTCCCCAGGATGGGAAAACTCTTTGCTGCCCAGCTCCACTGCTAATGGGAAAGTTTTTAAATGGGAAAGTATAGTGAATTGGCAGACAATTTATCACATGGTAGATGAATTAATGGTGGATGAATTAACGATTTTAACATTCTATTGCTATCCTCATTTTGACACAGTGCATCCAAAATGCTGATTTTGACAATCTAATTGGTTTTCTATCTATGATTTGTCTGTTAGTGAAGATGAAGACAGCTGCATACATCACCCTACAGATAACCGAGGTCTGCTTTACTAGCTAGACATTTTCAGTCCTTTATATGCATGTATAGCAGCGATTTCATTCCTTTAACCACCTTCTTCCTTGAACCAGGGATGGGGAGCCCATGCAAAGACATATCTGTGCTGATTGCTTTAAAGTCTGGAGCGGTCAGTGAGATGGCTAGTGGTGAAGACACTTTGTTCTTGACGTTTCACCATCACAACAGGAGCCACTGTACTGCTCTTGATGTTAGTGTCATAAATGACACTTGCCACTGTCAGATTTACCTCTTTACCACTGCAGAAGCAGGAAATGTTGGTTAAGCTGACAAATACACCCTTTGACTGGTGGGCATCATGATGCAATGAGAGTCTCCACAGACTAGTCTGTTTTCTTCTAAACATCCCTCTCAAGTTTCAGGTTGTCAGATTTAGGGATCTGGTATTTGGCTGCTTGAAAAGCATGCCATGCTACTGAGAACATGACTTACCAAAGTGATTGGGGGGGGGGGGGTGATGGACAGGGTCACCTCAGAGAGCATAACAATAATATCATTGTTGTTCATTCCATTTTTCATTAAAGTTGTTTCCTAAGAGACATGGGGCAGGAAGATGTACAGAAAAAATTCAGCCAACTGGGAGAAAGCATGTCCATCACTGGAGTTCTGCAGTATCTTTCTTGAGCAGTAGCCATCTCTGTCTTTGTGGCTTACTGTGAATAGATGTCTTTGTGGAATTCCCTTAAACTGTGTGACTGAGAGAAAGATTCTCCTGTACTGAGGACCAGTCTGATGAGTCTCCCTTCTATGTTATTTTTAGTGCTTTTATTGATGCTCCCTTCATCTCGGCCCATGACAGTATATACTTCCATTGCTTCTTTTTTTGAATGAGCTTATTGTTCTGTCTTGTCTATTAAGGTATGTTACAGCTGTCTTGGCCCGCTAGATTAGTGCATAGGTGTTCTGCATTTTCTTTTTGAAACGGAAGGCTGCTACTTTGTTGCCCTTTAAAAAATAAGAGGAGATTTCATTCCTTTAGCCACCATCTTCCTTGGATCATGGATGGGGAGACCATGCAAAGACATATCTGTGCTGATCGCTTTAAAGTTTGGAGCGGTCAATGAGGAGCCTGGTGGTGAAGACACTTTGTTATTGACATTTCACCATCACAACAGGAGCCACTGTACTGCTCTTGATATTATGGTCATGAATGACACCTGCTACTGTATAATTCAATTTTCTTAGGTGATTTCCTGTAGCTCCTTCAATGGAATCTGACCCTTGGGCAATTCCTATAGGTTCCTACTCCTTTCCATATGAAGTAGTCCAGCATTTCAGTTATTGTCTTGAGTAAGAAATACCATGCCCCAGTAACATTTATTTGAATCTGGAAAGAGTAATATCTGATCAGTTGTCCAAAAAATGCTAGAGATGGAAGCCCTGAGAGCAGAGTCCAGCTTGTTCAGCTTGTATTTATGAATAGCCTCTGTACCAAGGACAGTCTTAAGGGGATACCACAGTACTGAAAGTGGTGATTATGCAAGCTACATGCCTGTTTTTGTGGCACCACTGATAGGAACTGGGAGACTAGCCACTGCTAAATATACTGAAGTGAGGTATCTCAAGGAGATACCACAGCTAGGGTGGATGACAATTTCACCACGAATCTTCATTTCTTCTACCCAGAACTGAACTATAATGGAGATGTCTGGAAACGGAGTGGAAAAAATGCCATGTAGAAATGGGTCTACAAGCATAAACTTTCCTATTATTAAAGGTGGCTGATTGGGCTAACTTGATTTTACACTTAATGAGGGCTATGCTACTTTCACTATTTTTGGTAAAGGGCAAAATTTTCCTTTTAGTTGTAAAAATAAATATTTTGCACAGTTCTGGTCACTCATTAGGCCAAACAGACTAATGCAACTTTCAAGTAGATGCAATACAAAGGCAAACAAGGGGATTTCAAATGCCAGAAAAGAGGACTGCTGTGTAACGTGTCGGCAGATGAGAAGAGGTATATACAGCATGTGCCCTCAAGTTCTGACAGAAAGTTAACAGTGTTAAATCACATTCACAGGAGTAGGGACCCAAGGATAGTTTTCAGTCATCTTAATTGCTTCATTATTTTAATGGGTAATTTAGTAATTAAATTCTCATCCTATTCTAAACTAGTCTGTAGTCTCAGATTCTAGCATACCAATTTTTCTGCTTCACTGTTTAGCAAATCATAAAGTAAGCCAAGAGAATTACTGTGTGTCAATAAAGTCATTGTTCTAAATTAGGAGTGAGCAAACTATGGCCTGTGGGCTGCATCCGGCCTGCCTGTCATTTTAATCTGGCCCTCAAACTCCTGTTGGGGAGCAGGGTCGGGGCTGCTCCGTGCAGCTCCCAGAAGTAGCGGCATATCCCCACTCCAGCTCCTATGCATAGGGGCAGCCAGGGGACTCCACTTTGCATGCTGCCCCCACCCCAAGCGCTGCCCCCGCAGCTCCCATTGGCCAGGAACCACAGCCAATGGGAGCTGCAGGGACAGTGCCTGCGAACATGGCAGCGCACAGCAGAGTCACCTGCCTGAACCTCCGTGTAGAAGGTGGAGTGAGGACATGCTGCTGCTTGAGCTAAGCACGGCCTGGAGCCTGCACCCCTGAGCACACCCCCATGCCTGAACCCCCTGCCCCAGCCCTGATCCCACTCCCACCCTCCGAATCCCTCGGTCCCAGCCCAGAGGACCCTCCCACACCCTGAACTCCTCATTTCTGGCTCCACTCCAGAGCCCGCACCCCCAGCCAGAGCCCTCACCTCAATCCCAATTTCGTGAGTATGCATATCCCCCATACAATTTCTATACCCAGATGTGGCCCTCGGGCCAAAAAATTTTCCCACCCCTGTTCTAAATAGAGAAGTACAGTTGTAATCCAGCAATACAGTCCGTTGGCAATGTTTATATCTAGTGTTTCAATTCTGGCCAATAACTACCCAAATTGCACATAGCACAGGGATTTTGCTCTAAATTACTACTCAAAGGTGGTGTTTTCATTAGTCATGAACTGTTATCCAAACATCATTACTGGCAGGATTAGAAACAGAAATTGTTTTGTTCAAGGTTTTGTCAAATATTAATTTCTATTTAAGAATAACATGTATATGGTAGATGAAAACTATTACTGCACAGATAAAAGCATGTTTATCAGACTTGAAGATGACATATTTAGCTGTGTTTTAGAAATAATTAGAAAGTGTATTGCCAAATTAAAAACATATACTAAAAAATAAATTTTTTTTTCCTCTTACACATTTTGGAAAACTTGACTTTCTCTTTGGTAAAAGGTACAAGGTATACCCAATTTACAGTATAATGCTCTTGGACTATCTGAACTAACAACGTTTCAAAGGTGGCCTTGGACTGTCACTCTACACTCTCGCGGTTATGCAATCAGTCTTATTTTTAGGTACAGGTAAACAGCAGTGATATTCAGTTCCACTCAGTTGGTTATAAAACAGTAAACATGAAGGGATTATGTCCTCCAATTTATGACCTGAATTTTAAATTCATCTGTCCAATACTTCTGAATCGTGGCTTTAATCCATCAAATTAAGAGTTATGCTAGCAAATCTAGGCCAACTCTAGCAATTTCCCTTAGTGTTCTCTATAACCAGGACACCAAAAATAAATTAATACACTGCAAACGCTGATCTTGGTAACAGCATCTATTTTTCCATGACAGGCTAAAGAAGGTGAAAGTATTTACTGTAGATACAGTGTGTAAATCAATTTTATGCATCTTGTAAAAAGAGAATACATTTTCATACTAAGGACTACTTTACAGATTCCTTCTTCCCCTAGAAGAAAAATTAATTATTTCTCCCTGTGTTTATTTGTCTCTTTTCCCAATCAATGCTCCTCGCCATAGCCTGGGCTAAAATTATTTTCTCCCACGCAAGTGACATTCTAAGTAGAGATGGAAGAGGTTAAGAAGTGAGGCAATGTCTTTGTTCCTAAGTACAGAACTGTACCACCTCCCATTGATTTAGATTAGGAACAAGAAATTAGCTTCTCAGTAGGTCTACTTTCATGCGTGTTATGCACATATTGCACAGAATTAATTGCTTCACAAAAAAATTGAAAGATTACAATTGCTGTATACTCTGTGGATGAATTCTGAATACAGTAGTTTCACTTGAATCTGATTAGGAATCAGTATTGTAATATGTAGTGCTGTGTCTCAGAAGAGCAGCATTGAATTAATAAGACTTATTTGGGTACGGGGCAGCTGGGCACTGTTGCGTATCCTGCACTGCAAAGAACTATTTAATGTCCCAACAACCAGGCTACATGTGCTACTGCATAATCATTTTGTGACTCATTAGGTTATTGAGGACTGCAAGCTCAGAGTATTCTCAGAGAGTATATGTGAAATATGGATGGTGTTCTTACCAGTCCTAGGGAGAGAGCTCTCTACTACCACAATGAAAGAAAAGTTTCAGAGTAGCAGCCATGTTAGTCCGTATTCGCAAAAAGAAAAGGAGTACTTGTGGCACCTTAGAGACTAACAAATTTATTTGAGCATAAGCTTTCGTGAGCTACAGCTCACTTCATCGGATGCATCCGATGAAGTGAGCTGTAGCTCACGAAAGCTTATGCTCAAATAAATTTGTTAGTCTCTAATTAAAGAAAAGGACTCCTTGGGTTTGTTCCCAAATACACTTTTTTCCCAGAAGCAGAACTGGTGAATAAAGCTGGTCCAAAATTTTCTATTTCAACCTTTGATGGGAAATTAGATTTTCAACAAAAAGAAACATTCACAAAAAGTATCTGCTTTCCTCCAAAAAAAATTGATTTCAAGTTGGAAAAATGGAAAAGAAATGTTTCCACAATAAAAAGTCCTCCTGTTCTCCCCCTCACCCCAAGATAATATTTCAAATGAATTTCCAACCACCTTTGCCGGGAAAGCTTTTATGTTTCCTAGGGGTGATTCTACAGCTGCTGAATCTCAACAGTAAGTGAAATTTTTTGAAACAAAAGTAAAAAAATTACTTAGCAGACACAGAGAAGACTTAGTTAAAAGTTACTGTAGAAGGAAGCCACTATAAATTGCCTAATCAGTAATTTAACCTGATTTGAAACTGCCAGGTGGAATTAATGTTTTGACTAATGTAATACAGTGAACAAGATAGGGAGACAGCACTCTTAGACCTCCTCCAGGAAAGAGGTTTGTACTGATGCAATAAGTGATTTATACATTCAAAGTGCTTAACAAACATTAACTATTTCTCAGAACACCCATGTGAAATAGCTAATTGTTATCTTCATTTTACAGCAAAGTGGTTAAGTGACTTGCTTAAGTTACATAGCAAGTCAGTGGCAGAGCTAAGCTACAGACTCCAGCATAGAGAGGTATACAACCAGATAGACTAGTAAAAGTTAGCCTGGTAAAGGAGGGAACCACTGCTAGCAGTCAAGAGAAACTGGACATTAGGGCAAAAGATTTAGGTCTGGTTTACATGCAGTTTTTGTCCTTTAACTGTATTGATTTAGAAACAGATATAATTAAAATGGGACAATCCTTCATACAGATGCAGTAATACTAGTATAAAGGTACACCTCGTATCACTGAGCTGAGTAAAAGTATTAAAGTTCATACAATAAATTGTTATCCAACTAGCTAGCAAACCCTCAGCTTGGTTAAAATGGCCTGGTGTAAAGTGAATCAAGCCCGATGGGAGTGAAACAAAAAAAAAGCAGCACCCCTATTAGAAAGAGTTGGATTGCCAGTGTGACCTTGAACAAAACTAAAAAAGTAGAGAAGCATACAGCATTAAGTGTGTCAACATGCTGTCCACAATATCTCGGACACCTGCAATTATACCAGCGTTTTGTTAATTCAGTCATTTCTATTTTAGGTGGCTGGTGGAAATGAGTAAGAATCTGAGGGTTACTACCACTTTCACAGCTTGACAACTGTATTGTAATACTGTTCCAGCTATGCACTTGCAAATCTGTCCAATCTGCATATTGTGAAACCAAGAAAAATGGGGTTCATACCTGTCATGTCTCAGTGCCCTCATATCAACATACACAGTGGTCGGATCTGGTCCGGATGTTCCCTGTGAAATGTAACATATTCTAGTTAGAATTTCGTTTATATGAATTTATAATGATATGAAATGCAACATATTCTAATTGGAATAATTGTCAAAGTAACTTTATGGTTTAGGAATGGAAAAAATTGTCTATTAGTTAGGCTAATCAAATAATATTTATTTAAAGTACAAATAAAACCAAACTAAAACTTGATTATAATATCTTATGTATTATAAAATCATTATATTATTATAACAATCGCAATATAATAACCTCCAAATATACCTACCCTAGGATAACTGTTGCCTTGCGGCTTGTGAGAACTTCAAATGATTGTACTAATTAAATGTCAACATAAGTTTTTTTGCTTCCAAAATGTTGACTATTCAGCACATTGATACATACAAAAATATATTAAATGTTTTTTCATATAAAGGAATGCTGAAATTTCTGCGGAGACACAGTTTAATGGTAAAAGCACGTGGTCAGGAATGTGAAACATGATTTGCTTCCACACATGCAACAGAGCATATATTTAAAGCTAAAGATATTAAAAGGCAGAACACATGACATGAACTGATATGGATTGAAGATCTATAAGCAATTATTCTGTTCCTTATCAGCTTTCCACTTTATATTTTTACTGCCCATTTGGTGTCATAATATTCAGTTACTTTGGTAACAGTAGACAGCTTTTACAGTGGTTTTGTACTCTGCAATGATTTTTCCCTTATCCAAGTGCTTAAACTCATCACCATGTATAATCTGATTTTCCTATATCGAGTGATCTTTTCTTTGCTACATACTCCACTCCACAGCCAGGTGGAAAGCTAGAACAACTGTACAACTTTGTTTTGGAACAATGGAATTTTGGAAATTCTGTTCTAAGCAGCTTAATGTTTTGAACATCAAATAATAGTTACAGGAACCCTTGTATCAGTTACTTAGGTTTTCAAGGAATATTACAGACCATCAAACCACAATGTCTTCTAGCCACTTTAAGATTTACAACACAATATAATTCTTAGAAATGGACATATTTAGAGCTAAGAGAATTAAAACCAATTTGCTATTTTACATTTGTACTGCAATGCTTACTGGTAGTTCCACAATTTGTTCAGCACTGAAAACTATGATGATGTTCTACAGGTAAACAATTTCCATACCGAAAAAGGGAAAAGACGTTACTAACAATTAATCTTTACAATACAGACACTGATCAGTAACCCACCACCAAAAGAGTCAAAGAGAAACAGCACTGCACATGCACGTTAGCCTCTTTAGCTTGTAATGATACAAAATACAAGATACAACATCCTATCTAGCCATTAAAGATGTGATTTGCCGTCTACTAATAAACTCAGCAGTGTAACAGACTAGTGCTGAGTGGAGAGCTTAGTTCAAGTAAGGATGAATGTGGAAAAAACCTAAAAAAACTGTTACCCTTAATTTTTAAGAAAAATTGAATGTAACCAATTTGTAAAATAATGGAAACAAGTTAGTTAGAAAATTAAAGACAACCATCATGGCAATAGTTATTTTCAGTGTGAATGAAATAATTACTATAGCCAGCTAACTGTTCATGAAGCCTGCATCCAGTCAGAACTGTACTGGACTTGTTCATAATCACACACAAAGAATCTGATAATCCTCAAATCTCCAGACTCAATTTCTAGTCTGTCCCACTGTTGGAAGCTGATAGGTGGGTATTTAGGGAACATGAAAATCCCCTACCTGCTCGGCCAGCTTCCCCAGCCTGTGAGGCTATAGCAGCAGGAATAGCAGGGATGAAGGAGAGAAGGAAAGAAAGTAACACAAGACAAAAATAATAACGACATATGGGAATGAAGGGTGGGAGAGGAAAAAAAAAAGAGAGGAAATGCAAAAAGCGGGGAGTAAAATAAAAAGAAAAACAATGTCAAATACAGGAATCTTACAAATTAACTATTTTACCATTAAAGGTTTAAAAAAAAGTAAAAAATGAGGTGTCAATATTTTAGTAGAGCAACAGAAGAGAAAGCAACAGACTGTTAACCTTAGACAAACAGACTTAAGTGATTTTAGGACACTACAGACAATGTTAGTAGATAATTTATGTTAAGCACGCTATCTTTCATGTGAAAGTGTAAGTAAATATAATAGACTTGCTATTTTAAATGCACATAAATTGAAACAGGGGCTCCAAGTTTGGCAATACTCTAACAAATAAAGGTTGTTAGTGATTACTTCCCCCCCTAAAAGCAGTAAGTGTCTGGGTTTTGTTTTTTTGGGGCAAAATTAGTTGGCAAAGGGGGAAAAAAGAATACTTACACATTTTTCACATAGATTAACCTGCTCATAGGGTAGAATAAAATTGAGGCTTCTTGTATAGTCTGATTTCTATATGTTCAAAACTAATTACGTAACTCGGTACTACAAAACTCCATCATTCTTTAACCACAAACCCTGGAATGCAGGGTGTGAAGCAGTAAAAGTAAATACTAATAAAAAGCAAGTAGTTCAACATCAAGATTCAACATTACAGTGAAGGAACAATAAAAATACAGTGAGGATTATTACTCTGTTACTAAGCCTGTTGTTTCAGACACTCTGGTGATGTAGCAACCACTGGCTGTACTGGCATGTGGAAAACCTAAACTCCGAAGGGCAGCATGGGACTGGACCTATGATGGGTGAAGTTAGACAATTTCAGGAGCACTGGAGTGTGGTGCACTGCTTTAATAACAATATTAGTGCCAACAGAACTAGACTGTCAACTTCATAGCCTATAGGAAATTGTCACAGCAATGGCTAAAAATTGGTATATTTTGCATGAAGGGGAAGAGGGAGCATTTTTAAATAGGACATGTTTGCATATTACATTGCTGCCTGAGAATAGCCATATAGATAATAATGTGTAGGTTTCACCGTATACTATAAAACTGCAACTAAGCATGAGACCAGCTTAAGCGCAGTAAGTCCATTACCAAACATATACATAAATGCAAAAACGTAACACTCCAATTCCACAGTTGACTTTTAAAAATACCCTAAACTGCCCTCATAAGGTTTTTCAATATGAGCTCAATGCACAACATTTGGAATTTAATTTTCAACACTGTCCTCTAACTCTGTGGACACATGTAAATCTGGTAGTTAGATGACTGTGCTACCTACCAACTGTGCCCAAAGAATTAGAGGCTGGGTTGAGATCTAGCTGAAACATTAACCATATGTATACAAATTTACTTAGTGTGAAACTTTAATTCTTGATTAGAAACAATGAGATATATTTTATAGATTCTTCTATAATAGTGCTAATACAAAGCCAGCAAGCATATCTTTTCTTGTGTCTGATGTTTAGAAGGAGAAAAAAACCCCACATGTGTAGGGATAAATCTTTCCCTCTGAGATGCAAGTGCCTAACTTCTATTGAAGTCATGGACAATTGTGTATGTACAATATTGCCAACCATAAGTGTTTAAAAGTCATGAATTGGGCAACAAAAAAGCATGAGATTTTCAAAAGATAAGTGTTGGGTTCTTTTAATTTGCCTTCTGGTGTGGGCGCCTTTAGGGTTTTTCAGGATGCTCGGGAACCATGAGGCGTAAAAATTTACTTTTTCACGAATATCTGAGAATCTCAAGTAAGGCTTGGTCTATGTTGAAAAGTTATACTGCCAAAGCTATGTTGGTTAGGGGTATGACAATACCACACTTCTGACCAATATAGCTATGACAACAAACCTTTCAGTGTAGATGCAGCTAAGCCCTCTTCTGTTGACATAGCTAATGTCATTCGAGGAGGTTGTGTTTCTACCCCGTCAGAACCTCCTATACTGACATAGGCTATGTCTATATTAGTGAGCCTAGCATAATTCCAGCAGATGGAGATTTAAGGAAGTCACTGAATATCATGACTCACCAGAAAATCTTGAGAGTTGGCAAACTATCTGAAGGATTTGTACTACATATGCAAGTACAAAATCATACATGCCAAGAATTTACTACTACTTGAAGAATATACATAAAAATTGAATAGTCCTCTATCAGAGCAGTTCTAGTTCTCTAAAAGCAACCCCACATTATTCCTAGTGTAGAAGATCCTCAAAAGTGTGATCTTTTATTAAGGAAAAAGACAAACAAGCATTACCTCCTAAAAGATTTTACTAATAGAATTCTCAGTCAAAGCAATTAATATTTTGGTGTTAACTGGAGTGAAGCATCAATACACAGTTTTCCTCAACTAAAAAAAAACTACATGAAGTGTCGAGTAACTTTTCTAATTATAGTGCAACAAAAATGTATTTGATCATTTTCTTTCAAAAGAGCAAATGTGGCTGAAGACATTTTCTTTTCCAGTGGAGGTTAATAACAAAGTGACTCTTTGGAAAAAGCTTTTATCTCAAGGATAATTAAGCATGGGAGTTGTAATTTGAACTTCAATGCCTTTTTGTGCCACTCTTTCTCCCCCCACTAAAAACTTAAGAAATTCCAAGTATTTAAATGAAAGCTAGCTTACAAAGCTAAAAATTCTGGAGGAGCATCTCTGCCTTGGTAATAGCTCATCCCTACTTTTCTAATTCTTTAGAGAATACTAAGGATATTATACATGAGAAGTAAAATATGCTATATACAATCTACTTATCTCAGAAATACCTTTGCCAAATACCTATATGATTTTCAGTCATAAGGTGCTGGATTTGTAAAGGCATTTAGGTGCCTATGATTTTCAAAAATACCTATCTGTACCTTTAGGTGCCTCAACACCTTTACAAATCTTGCCCTTAGTGACATATGGTAATGCTGTCTAAAATTAGCCAGAAGGAATATATTCAGCGTCAGTGTATTAGTCTCATAGTATTCCATATGGTGCAATACTAAGATTACCATTAGTTTAGTAGTATAAAACAGTTTTGTATCAAAGAGATTATTAGGATGCCTGCCTTTTCCAAGTATATATTCATAAAATAAGACTGATAAACATGCTCCAAAATTCGTTATTTCTTCTTTACATACCACCTCACTTTAAAGGTAAAAATAGAAGAAGCTTGTTCGAAAAATCAGAGCACTTTTTAGGTAAAATGCTTGTGTCCTTCATTTGTCACTAGTCTGAAAAGAGGAAAAATTAAAGAAACTAGCAATTCCAAGATAACTAGATGAACAACTTAGAACTATTTACAGAACAGAATTGCCCTGTTGCTGAAGACTGCTTCCAGAATACAGGTGTTATTCAGCCAGTGACTTCTAGCAAAAGCACACACACTGTGCATTATAAACATAGGATATACTCAGCCCCTGAAGACCCTCTAATGAGACCCTTTGGAATAATCAATCTATAGGATCATCTATTGATGGAATGAAAGTAAGAGAAGAATAAGAGACCGAATCCAAGTAAAATAAAAAGGTAACTTACTCTGAAGACAATCAGGATAGGCCTCTCTCTGGAGAAGGAGCAAATGGTGAGCACTAAGACATCTTGATAAAGATAACATAGGTGAAAATTTTAGGAGGAACCTCAAATGGGCCTGACAACCAGCCTTATGGAAAGTAAGGTTTCAATAACTATATATTGATAGATGTCAATAATTCCTCCATCTTCTTTCATATAATGATTACAGGGTAGAAGGGAGGATTACACCAATTATAAGAATAAATACAAAGGAGATCCCACTGGCTCAGAAATGTAAAAAGTATTTTTTCTGAAGCACAGCATTAAGACCCCAGCAAACAAGGACCACTTCCTGAACATGCTGAAGAGATACTAACCTAAAGAACCTTGCTGAGAAATGGTAAAGACCCATTCTGCTCTTCAACCTGCCATCCAGGAATCAGAATGCTCTTTCAGGTCAAGATCCTGCATACTACAAATCATAGGAACTGCTATATTGAATCAGAACAGTAGTCCATCTATCCCAGAATCCAGGCTTTGACAGTCATCAGTACCAGCTGCTTTAAAGGAAGCAACCCTACTGTAGCCAAGTATTCCAGAGGATTTTGGTGTCTTTACGTTTTCTATTGAAAGGCCTATTTTGCAGTTACTTTTATAAATAATGGCTCCACTATTACTTCAAAACACACTTCACATCTTCCTTGCTTAAATGCTTTAAGAGCCATTCTGCCCACAACAGTGATTTACAGGGCAATGTTACAGGCGTTAGGCTACTTCAAAACAGCGACTTAAGCAGTTTTCCACTCAAAGCTATTTAAAAAAAAATCACGTACATACTTTTAATTCCTCCTATGGATTGAGGTGCCTGCTGTTAAGCTATTCAAGCACACCCAAAGATCTCTGCCAACCTGAGTAGCCACATCTGTTCTCTCCTGGATGTTAATGGGCTGGGCTTCCCTCTTATTTTGTGCTGAAGACAGATTAAATCTGCAGTCAAAATCGTTAACAAATATTCACTTGAGGGGTGATCCCGTCTCAAGAACTGCCTATAATTTTGTGCATTCACACAACTCCTGAGGGCTGAGTTTCAGTCAGGTAGCCAACATACATACATACTCAAGTAAAAAAAGTACCCCAAATACAATTCAGTATTGATCAGGTTCTCAAGTGATGTGATATGCCTGCCATTTCTCTGGGTTAATCTGGGCTTCCATATACATTAGGTTCAACAATATTTTTGAGGTTGACTGAAGGTCTAACCTATAGAACTGGCCAGTGTTCTCCCAACTCATTTGCTGCTTTTAGTGCCAGCATGGTCTTACTGAAATGCAGCCACCAACAGCATGATGTCAAACTCCCTGGGGACTAGTGCAAGCCTGAAAGGGAGATCTCCATTAGTGGCAAGTGAAGCCTCCCAGCTTACAAAGGGAAGCTTGTCCTTGTATCTACAATGCCCTTCATGGCCTGTTCTCATATGCATCAGAGCACAGAGTGAATTCAAACAAAGCTTTGAAAGAGTCTCAGGGATGGAGCTTCAGGGATTGAAGGGCCACTAACCTCATGTACTTGAGAAGTTTTAGTGGATGCTTAGAGCAGTCTGTCATGACAGCAATGCCATAATTTCCCTGAGCTATGTCTCCCACCCCAAACTTCTCCCACACAAAAGGAAATCCTGCAGCCATTTCAAAGTCAAAAGCGATGCAGGAAGCATAAGTAGTAGACTGTTGTTACTAAGTGGTTAATTCATCTGATTCTCCTTTGTTTTGACCCGGGAATTCCTAGGAGAACGGTTACTTTTTATGGGAAAGGAAGTGTTCTGGATCTACCTGCACAGTAGGTATCTATGAACCTGCATTTTCCCTGATATGCAGCTTTTAAAGGTTGGATGTATTCACGGTGAGAGGGTAAACTAAGACCTATTTGCTAAATGGAACTGACTATCAGCTCTCCAAAAGAAAGCAGGCAGAGGATCTCTTTGATGTGAGTTTCCAAGGATGAAGTTTGGGGGTTCTTTTTTAAATGAAAATTTTGATTACTTGTTTCATTAGGTTTTTCTATCTCCCTTACAGCTTTAGGTACTCAAGAGAGAACAAGAAACAGTTTCTCCGCAAGGGTACAGAACTCGTTCAACAGAAGAAACTTAAGTCAATATTTATTAAGTGAAATAGGTAATGCAGATGTCTGAGTTCACAATATTAACACGAGCATTTCTAAACATGAATACTGTCTGAGTCCAAGATCTTACATGTATTAAGCAAAAGGGACATTCATTCTAAAAGGATTCAGATATTGCTTTTAGGAGTGCAAGAGATTTGCTTGAA
Organism: Dermochelys coriacea; assembly: GCF_009764565.3. Taxonomy (NCBI): domain Eukaryota; kingdom Metazoa; phylum Chordata; order Testudines; family Dermochelyidae; genus Dermochelys; species Dermochelys coriacea. Next base: position 249,385,977 of record NC_050069.1, on the reverse strand, counting down.
ATTTTACATGCTGGGAGACTATTTATGACAGTAATTAGAGAATGGTGAATTAGAAGAGGGCTACCTCCAGAACAAATAATGACTTTTTATCTTACTTAGTTGACTATAGCTTTGCTATATATTCAATAGTGATCATTAAAATCACCATCTAATCTAGCTCTGGGTTACATGAGAGGTAGAGAAGTGGCTCAACTCCTGTATTCGTTTTCTGTTGACATGTTGCAGTAGTGAGATCACTTTAGACCAAGGTCTGATGAAGGCCTTGATTATTCAGTTCCCTGCAACAGGCCAGGGGCGAAGCTAGGGATATGGCACAGATGCAGTGGTCTGTGCTGATCACCTATACTTGTGAAGCATTTTTGGATGGCCTTGATTGTAAAACAAAGTGCTATAAAAATGATGAGTAAGAGACGAGAGAGGCGAGTGCATTATATGCAGTACTTCTGCTCATATGTGGTTTTGGCTTCCATATTTGAGCAAGGCTTTTGCTACTATCCATGAAGAGATCCCCAACATGGAGCAGTGGTAGGTACAAGAGCTAGAAAGGTACAATAGCCTTTGCTGGATGCATGTGAGTTATACTTACAGAATGGGGGACTCAAGGCTGAAAAAGACTTAGCGCACACGGTCGATAGCCAACTCCCAATGCTGCTCCGAAAAGGTCTACTGTGATCCTTGAACAAGTGGAGTAGGAGGTTATATTATCTCTATATATGGCACTGGTGAGATGCTGCTGGTGTCCAGTTCTGTTATCCAGACTTGGAAGGGATATTGAAAAATGGAAAGGGTTCAGAGAAGAGCCATAAGAATGAGACATGGACTGGAAAACATGCCTTACAGCAGGAGACTTAAGGAGCTCCTCTATTAGTTCATCAAAGAGAAGAGTTAAGAGGTAGCTTGATCAGTTTAAATACCTACAAGTGGAGAAGATCTGATAGTAGAAGGCTCTTTAATCTAGCCTATAAAAGCATAACAAGATCCAAGTTAGACAAATTCAAACTGGAAATAAAAAATAAAATAGAAAAATTATGCCATAACACTAAGGATAATTAAATACTAGAACATTTTGTTAAAGAGTATGGTAATTATCCATTACTTGGACTCTTTAAATCAAATTGGGTGTCTTTCTAAAAAGATGTGGATGTACTAAAACACAAGTTATTGGGCTGGATGCAGGAATCAACAGGTGAAGATCTAAGATCTGTGTTACAAAGGAAGTCAGACTAGATGATGACAGTGTTCCTTTCTGTCCTTTAAACCTATTAATCAACAAAGATGAATGCCTGAAGCAGAGAATGCAAGATAAATCCCAGCTTCTCCCTGGAGACTCATCTGATGAATGGGTCAAATTGGAAATACACAGATGCCTCATATGGTGACAGCTGAGTCAGAAAGATTAGTTTTTCACTGTGTGACCTATATATTTCATGCAGAAATTATTTATCTGATTAAAGTAAATAACTATTCTACACAAAGCAGGAAGCTACTTTGTTTTAAAGTACATAAAGAAAGCACTTGGAAGCAGGGATATGCACTACATGAATAAATTCCAGCTAGTTTTGTTTTAGAGTATTGAGAGTACAAGTTGTATCATTCTGATACACGTTACTGAATTACAGCACATCTGGGGCAGAATAAATGCTATGAATGTACTGTGAAGGATGAACAGTGTTCGTTGACAAATGCAGAAGTGTATTACTTGCATATGGAAGGAGAACATTAAGTAATAGATGGATTTGCTCAATATGCTTAAAGAACAACTAAGCAATCGACCAACATGAAACATGATGAAACCTCCCATGCTTGACAAGAAAATTGCTCATTGATAACCATTTTCTTAGTACTAGCAGTTGTACAAATTTAAGGCATGGAAAGTCTTACCTGCAAACATATAGCCAGGTTAACTCTACAGCCAAATGATGTGCTAACAGCCCGTGGATGGAGACCCAGGTCTTTAAATAATTTTGAAAATGACTGAGTGAGAGCTATTCGGGGCCGTTCTTCTGCCACGACGACACATGTCCGTACACGTGAGAGGTCCAGTCCCCTTCCCTAGGAAGAAGTGAAATCTACAGTTAATCAATTTTGAAACTGTGCATCAAAACATGTGTTAAACACACTGTGAAACAAAACATGAACACAAGAATATAAGATTATAATACTCCAATTCTAGCCTTTCATGGAAGCTGGATGGCCAGCTAACACATTTATGGCTGATGTAGAACAGATCTTGCCTGGAATTTCTTCCCTAGCATTTAGGAGGAAATGGATCACAAAAAAGTTCGAGCGGGAAAATATGCTAGTATCAAGTAACAGCTCAGGACTCCAATGACCAGTGAACTGGAAGAGTTAACTGTCCTAGGAAAAAACTGACTTGAGAATTATTGAAGACAGAAGGGCGTGGAGACAGAGTACCCACCCTGAGCTCTACCTAATAGGGTTTCAGCAGAATAATGGGAATTCTGAATCATTAAAGGAAGGTCTGGCATTTCATAGCTAGTTGCATGTGAGAGGCTATAAAAACACTGACATCAGATATGTTACAAGTTTTACATATACAAATTTCGGCATTTGTTATAATTTATTGAAACTGGAAGAAATTTAAGAGCAATGGAAACAAATCAACAAAAATAAGTCTCCTTTGTAGTGGCTGGTGCTGGTTAGGCTTTACTTTAGTGCTGCATTTCCCTGGTAGGGGCAACAGGTGCTAGAATAGTTGGAGTGAGGAAAATAGGACAGAAGAATGAATCAGTGTGTTCCCTAGATACATGAAGACACAATCCAAACAAGTTACTGTGTCTGCCAGTATCACACACAGCAGGTTGCTCCTTGAAAGCCACCCATCTTCCACCTCCCAGTTCCATAGTGGCCTTAACATACAGAACACATTTGGAAGACGACGTAGTAGGGGCACATATTTGCCAATCCATTTGGGCTTGGGATTTAACTAAAAGGTGGGAACTGTTCTACGCAAGCTGTAAGCCTCAATCACTATAAAATGCATCTATAGGTACAAAAGGATAAGGTCTAATGGCAAAAAAAAAATGGAGATGGAAGGAAGAAAATACTTAACCACAAAAACACTGCCTGGCTCCAAGCTCCTCTGCTTCACATTTATACCACAATACCTTCCTAAATTACTCTAATTCTGAAAAAGATATATAGCTCTCAGTAAATGAAGGCAGATACTGACATCTGATAAGTTAAACCCCTTTGTAACTGAAGAGAAAAAATAGATATTTTAAAAGCAGTTACAGTTAGTTAGCAGAAATGGCAACAGAACACATAGCAAAAAATTCATCAGGTTCATAACAAAAGCATCAGTATATCCCAGACCCCAAGTTGAAAAAGATTAGAACATTTCTGAGTGCTCTTGTGTGTCAAAACCAAACAAATATTTAATATATTTATTAGAGTAAGTTATACATACAATATGCAAGTTGGCTAATACACACAGTTCTGACTTTTACAACCCTAGCAACCAGCTACAGCAATTTGGGCTGTACAATAAACACAAATCTTAAAGATTTGTAAAGCCTCAAGGAATAAATTTATCTAGGAACCTCATAATCTGGAAAAGGTCTCGGGAGCAGCAGGTGGCAAAAACTAAAATACAGCCTTTTTCCTTTGGCAAGCAATTATACTGGCTGTATTGAAGATTTCCCTTACTCTCTGATTATCTTCTCCTCAATGAATGGATTTAACACACACTTATTGAGCAGAGAACATTCCTAAATGCTATAGAAATGTCACACTTTGAAGAAAAATGGAATTCCTCACCTTCAGTGATTCTGTTTGTGAACCGAGTCCCTTGGTACAAAGCTCCATGACTGAATAGGAACAAAAAGTGTCCCTCACTTTGTACTGACTCACAGCTAGAAGCCATAGAGCAGGATTGGTCTCCAATTCTGAGGGAGGAATCAGAATAGACTGGTGTCCTGAATAAACACTGCAAAAATATAAGATTTGTTAATACAGGCTAGAATTCTGTAGATGAGATGATTATAAACTAAAAAGGGTATTCTCACTTAAGTGTAAACTTTAACATCAAGTATTAGGCACAACATGTTTATATCTCACTAACACTGCACAGTTTTCACAGCTTTATGTTAAGGGTAAATCCTGCCCTTTGTTACACCCATATAATTCAAGTGAAATGAGTGGAAATGTAGGCAGAACCTAGTCCTAAATTACTAAAACCTACAAAATACAGGTGGCCCTTACTGCTAGAAACTCATGGAAAAGCACACAGATACCTGGGTTAGTAGCATGTAAAATATGCACCTGCTGATAAAAGATTATGGTTGGTTATTACTATTTGAACATTTCTTGAACAGAAAATACAATACCTTCTACTCACCAAGGAACTGACCCCACTCCCATGGAAATAAACAGGAGCTTTGCCATCATTTTCAAGGGGCCAGGATCAGGCCCCAAATTAAAAGTAAATTATGCATTTAAAATTCTCTCCACAAAATGTTATGAACTTTTAAAAATGAAATCCCAGAGCTCTATTGTATTGTATATACAATATTGTATATTGGCTCCCCAGTGCACAGTAATACTGAGATGCAGGCACTTGGTAATGTCCCTGTGCCAAAGGTACAGCACTAATTGTTGCAGTATCTTCGCGTTCACTGAAAAATTCTTCTCCAGAAGTGTTTCCTACATTGATAGTTCCCTCCTGTGTGCCCTGTGACTATCAGACGGGCAGATTTCCCCATCAGTTTTACAGTTTTTCCTCACACATCTTTATCTGTGATTTGTTCATCTTTGAGCTTTGACATGTCACAACAGAATACAATAAAAGATGAAAACCAGAAAGTTCTCACAAAGGGTAAATTTAGAGGCAGTCAGCTCTAGGAGTCACTCAATGCCGATGAGGGGGAGAGCACTGGTGCTGGAAGGCATGTTTAGCCCTTTGGAGACCAGAGGAGATTCTGGCTCTTCTGAAACTTGAAAATGCTTCAGTACTACAAACTTTCCCAGTACCTAGAAGGGATGTATTACAAATTCCGAATAAGAGCAGAGAGCATCAAGGTTGAATGTGCCAACATGCCCACTACTGTGCTGAAGTGAGAAATATCAAGGAAACCAGTGCTAATCAGCTCTTACGCTACAAGTCTTGTGCTGAAATAACTGCTGGTTGCTTTGCATCCCAGGATAGTACCAAAGCCTTGGTACTGTGCTCCCTCAGAGCTCCGAGGGTACCTGATTTGTGACATGGGGTCTTCCTAAAATGGTAGTGTTGAGGTGAGTTGGACCTCTTAGTGGAAATGCCCATCAGGGATCTGTCCCTGGCTTTCCCAGAGGAGTATTGATCCTTTGTGGATTTAATTTTAATAGTCTTACCAGAATCTGAAACTGAAATGACTGTCAAAGATGGAACCCAGAAGTTAGTGGATCCAGAATTCACAGAGATGCTTCTGGACTGCAATGGAACTTTTTCAGTGGGGTCTGCCCTTTCCAGGTCAGAAGCTAGACACAGAGCAATCTAACATGTCTCCCTTACTTTTAAGGACTTACGCACCAACATTTCCTGAGTATATGAGCTTTCCCAAGAGAAAACAAAGCACTTGGTCGGTCCATCATTAAGCAGAATTGCTGCCTTGCAGGAGGGGCAGTCTTGAAGCTGGATGACTTGTGATGGGACACCACTAAGTTATGGTGCTGGGAAAAAGATCCAAGCGAGGAAAATAGACATAATATGAAAGGTAAAAACTTCCCCAAACAATTAACAACTATCAAAAAAATTGCCAACAGGCAACTCTACTGTCTAACACTAATCCATACACAATTCACAACAACAGGTAAGAAAACAGAATATGCAAAGACATGAACATCAAAGAACTGCAACTCGCAATTGAGAAGGACTGGACGGTAGATGGGTCTGATTTGCCCCTTTTACCCTCAGTATGAGAACACAAGGGCATATGCACGGCCCTAAAGAACACTGCTGGACAACAGACTCCAACCCCAAGAGCATCTGCACCAAGAGTGGAATATGTATGGACAAGCACTCAAAGAGTTGATGGTGTTCAGCACCATTGAAAATAGTGCCCCTCCGATCCCCCACTTACTTCAGTGCCTGTTTTCAGGCACTCTAGTTTGAAAGTTTTGTCCAGTCTTTATCTTGTGTTTAACAGACAGACAGAGAGGAGAGAGCTGCCCTGCGCAAGGGAATTCTTCACTGGCCTTCTCTGAGCCGGTGGCTTTCTTCCTCAGTTATGCCAGGAGAATTGCCCGAATTCTCCTCCTCTCTTGATAGGGTGGCCAGGTGCCCAGGTTTCGACCTGAAAATTTGGTTGAAAAGGAGACCTGACAGTGTCAGGTCAGATCTACTGACCAGACATGCAAAGACCTGTTATTGTGGGCAGGGGAGGCACCGGGTCATCACCCACGCCAGCTACTACTCAGCCGGGGCCACCTCCTACCAGCATGAGGCAGATGCAGTGCCCAGCAGTGGTTCTGCAGGTGAGTCCCTCCTGACCCGGGCAGGGGAAAGAGAGGAACAGCAGTGAGCAACCGGGGCAGAGAGGGAAGAGGAGTGACTGGGGGAAGGGTCCTGGGACAAAGAGGCAGGGCAGGGACAGGGCCTCAGGCCTATTTTTAAATATTACAAAGTTGACAACCTTATCTCATGATCTGGGACTTTTAGGGCCCCTTTATGATGCTGCAGCACTTTTATTTGCCATAAAGGGGCTTGCGGCTGGTGTAAGAATTTCACCCCAGTGCTTATCTTCAACTTAGGACACAAAATGTAGTAGATGAAAATGGTGCCTCTCCTGCTGCAGTCTGGAAAGTTGCAATTCCAAGAAACAATGGTTTCAAGGGGTGTTCACTTCCTCTACAGTTACATCCATTTGTTTAAGAGGAAACTTTGCAGGACCTCACTTTTGCTGTAGAAGTTACTTGATCAATGACTCCAATTGCCCATTGAGGGCTGACAGGAAGTGTGCAAGAAGAAAGCAGCTCTCATTGCACTTCCAAAACAAACATTCATAACACAAGTCCACGGCACACAGTGTATTCGCTGAATGTGGTCTTAGGGGACTGGAAAAAGACAGCTCTTATGGTCCTAATTTGCAATTTAAATCCATTCCTCACCAAAATGGCAATTAAGTGCAACTCTATTACTGTAGAACTGGACTAAAACATTGTTACTGACCTGCACTAGCAAAGTCTCAGTTTTAGAAAATTAACTATTATTTCATTTTGGTTTATCAACACAGACAGACAGACAGACAGACACACACACACACTCTTCTGTATTTTGATAATTAAAGCAGAATTACTAGAGGGCTTAGCTTAGTTTGGCTAACATACAATTCAGGAAAAATTTCATATCTGCTTTATCCTATGTTTCTTTTTTATAATTAAACCCCGCTTAACATGGAGTGTAGTAGGCTCTATTCCAATAAATGGTGTTCTACACATTAGGACAGGGATATCTTAAGTTCAGAAAGTAGTTTAATTGGATTTAGTTTTGAATTTATATTTGGAGAAAAGTGTTTGCTCTTTTAAAAACTATTATAACTTACAGACTTAAAAATGCAATGCAAAACAAAATAGTAGGGTCAGCATCTCAGAATGGAAGGCAAGAACTGCAAAGAAAAATATGAAAAATCAAATCAAATCACATGATGAATTCCCCCATGAAAAAGCCAGCACAAACAGCTAAAAAGAAGAGCTTTTGGATTAATGAACTCACATAGGCCTGATGAATCTGCTGCCATACCTAGGATGCATCGTTCTGTGACAAAGATCCCACGGAAACCCTGCTGAAGCATGCAGCCAGTTTATAGAGAAGCTGGTAAATCCCATTTTTAAGAATGTATTGCTCTGCTTTGCAAGGTTTCTTTTTGTTATATTTTTATACTCTTTAGGACAGAAAACAAAACAAACTTTGCAAAACCATGCAATACACTCCAGACTTACCAATGGGCTGGCTCCATGCTCCAGTGGGCTTTCCTTAATAGCTCTGACGTCACAGAATATTGCATTCTGGGGCGTCACAGCAAAGCAGGGCAGCATAACTTCTAAGAACCTACGATGGGGAAAAGAGGTTAGTTTTCGGTTGTTTGCAGAATGAATACCTCCTTCGGCCTAGTTAATGGAGGAATTAAATATGCATAGCTGAAGTGACTGAATTCAAAATTTTAACTTGTGTTTCTTATTTCAGAGACTGCATAAAGGAGCCCATTTTCTCTGCCTGCTCTGTATCCAATATGAATTGCTACCATTTGCAGTCCCTTAACCTTCAAAAATAAAGACAGTAGGAACTGACCATGAATCTCTATGTTAGAATAGCAAGTAGTAGCGTAGTTAATGGCAATGACAATAGACTTCACAATCTGTGTATTTAATTTTACATCCAGATATCCTCCAGAGATAAAGCATGGCATGTTAAAAGTAACAATCACCTTTTGGCATGTAAATTAGAAAGAGTAAACTGCATGCTTAAGGATCTAAACTGTATGCTTAAGGGGCTATGCAGTACTTCTACAGAGCATCCTAAAAATGACATTCACTCCTAACAAACTAGTGTGAGATGGAAGTCAATTCTGCACAGCAAAATGAACCATGCTGGGTTCTCATGTCAGCTTTCTACATATAACATAGAAATAATCTATTAGAGCTGATTATGAATTTTTGGATCAAAATGTTTGACAGAAAATTTGGTTTCCAAAAGAGAATTCAATGTTTTCTGCAGGAAAACATCAATTTTGCTGAAGCTGTTCGCTGGCCCATCAGGGAAACTGAAGCAAAGTCAGTATGGTCAATCCCAAAAGCTCAGATCCTGAAAATTATGAGGGTTTTTAAGAGTAGAGAGAGGTTATACTGCATTCATCTTTTTTCATTTTTGAACTCCCCCTGCCCATTGTGTGCATAGCAAGTCCCAAATTTGTAGGGTAAGCTGATTTTGGCTCTCAGTGGAAGATCCAACTGAGATTATATTAAAGAACTTTATATAAAATGCTGCCCTAATTACATAAAGCTTCCAGGTTCTCCCCAAACTAGACTCTAATAATTATTTCTGTGTTCTGTATTCAGCCCCACATCGGCCTGTCCCCCAACCTTTCAGTTCATTAAGCAGCCCCTCCAGCCCACATCAACTGTACACAGCCAGCCATACATAATTCCTGTCCCCACATCTGCCTCAGTTCCTCTGAGCACCTTTGCTCCTTCTGGAGCTGTAGGGTGTCTTCACCTCCCTTTCAGATGTGGGGTGGCAGCTGAGGCAGGATCCTTTGCTCCTTCCCAAGCCTAGTGTTGCAGTGATGGAGAGCGGAACAGACTGACCCTTTTTTCACAAGATGAAAGGGAAGGAGGAAGCACAGCTGCCCTGAGCTGCTGGGCTCTTTCCACTTTCTGTTCCTTCCCTCTTGTGAAAATGGTATTGGCTGCTCTTTTCCCCACAGTCCCTAATCCAAATTCTCTTGGGTCCCGAAGGGAAGGCAGGAAGGAGCATCTGATTGGTTGCTCTTCACTAAAAGGCAGGCGAGTGGGGAAGGCAGCCAATTAGAAGGGGGTTTCCTTTGGGCAAGTCTGAACCTTACATGAAGGTTGGAGCTTCTCATTTATTGAAAGACTGGCTCCAGCACAGGCCAGAAATCACAATACTTCTGAGAGTTAACGGCACTGGGAAATATTTCCTTTTTGGTCAGGTCAACGTTAATCTGTGTCTGTTTGAGCTGACATGATGTCTCATGGAAGTTGTAATTTGCGTGTGTCACCCTTATCCTGGCCCCATGGTCCAATTGTATCTCCCTATCTTGCACTGCAGTCTCCCCTCGGCCTGAGCCACTATGGTATATCCTGGGAGATGTACTTTGGCCAGGGAGAATAAGGGCACAAGGCACACATGAACTACAACTCCCATGAGGAACTGTGATGGGGATACCCATTGGGGATGAAAAGAAGATGTTGAAATATCAAAATTTCCTGCAAAATGATTTTTGTTCAGCTCTAGCCCCTCTGTAGACCTTGAAATAAGAATTGGAGCAATTATCATTTAAACCAACAAATACACTGGATCCCGTAAAAAAAAAAAAAGAAAAGAAAAACCACACACACACACACACACACAGAGACTGTTCTAGGATAACATTTTAAGGTATGGACCTTACAAGTGAAGTCACAGCAGCGCAAGCTGTGGGATGGTCTAGCTGCCTCCAGTATGTGCTAGGACTTGGACAGTGTAGCTTCTGCAGTTACATTCTTTTTTTGAATGCTAGCTTGATGACAGCAAGTGTGAGTGTCTCTCCTTGTATCACACCTGCAGCTCCAAGCAAAGATTCCAAGCAAAGGCCTCTTTGGGAATGGCAGTGGCCTGAGCTAAAGGAACTGTGTCAGCTTACATTTAGTCCAAGATTTGCATTTTGTAAAAACAAGCTTTTTAAAAAGGCAAGGCCTAACAAAAATGGTTTCTACACTTTGTTATTAAACAAACAAGGTTTGCTGAAACCAAAATGCTGCAGCTCTTAAAACCTGAAAGTGAAACTGACTCATTGATTTTTCATTGTTCAAGCTCAGATAAATGCCTTCTGTTGCTTTATACCAGAACAGTTAATGTTACTATAATGATTCTCAGTGCATCAGTTCCAGATTATAATATAGTAATTGCAACACGCTTAAATCAGAACAAATCATTTTTTTTTTATATTTTCCAATTGCTGTTTTTTCCCAAAAGGTTAATAAGAGAACAATCTCAGACTGTAAGTGGATCTTATGCTAAAATAACGTGCTTGAAATCTAAGAAGCACATGGTTTATGCATCTCATAAATCATAATTATCTGGTGCAAGAGAAGTCCCTGTACCATTAACTTTTATTTATTTATTTTTTAGTGCTCAAAGCATCTAAACAAAGTGTTGATTCCAATAGGATGTTCACTTTTAATTATAATTTAAATAAAAACATTTATGCAAGACTATCATTTTAATACCTTAAGTTACCTTAATTTCAGCATGGTTTTAAAACAGCAACACTGCACTTTCAGTGAAATGTGTCAAAACATAATAATTCTAGGATCTAACATTTCTTAGTAAAGAATGATTCCAGCTACTTTTTCTTAGACCTTCCCTGTACCATGTTTTCAGTTTTCTTCTGTAAAGCACATCATTTTTCATATACATCTACCTACATGTCTTAAAGTAAAGCTGAAAGTTACTGAGAATGCTTTTACTGCAACATTACACCATCCATAGAGTACAGAAATCCACAAAACTGTTAACTAAGTTATAAACTCCCCACTAACTAGTGCTAATAAAATTTCAACATTTTTGTGAAAATATTTTGCAGCTTTTCAGCCAGCTTTATTATTGCCAATCAAGAATCTCTCTATTATCAAATCTCTCTATTGTCAAATGCAGTTTGTTCTTTTGTTTTATGGTACAATGGAAATGGGGTTTTAAAAGTCTAAAGAGAATTCTCACCTGCAGAGGCACCAGAGGACAAACCCAAGTCCACAGTAAGGGTCCAAACAGATAGCTACTTCTCTAGAGGGGTAAAGCTCACACTGCAGCTTAATAGAACGACAAAAGGCACTAGTGGCTGCATGAGACATCTGGAAGACAAGACAGTAATTAAAATGATAAACTATGCCATTCTGCAGGTTCATTCCCAAACTATTGCCATTCCTGAAATCGGTAACAGGATGAAGGAAATAAATTAATATTAAACTTTGTGCTCAGCATGAACACACACTGTAATTTATACCTAATGTGAGTTAACTTTCTTTTAAGAGGTCATCCAAATAACCATCCAAGGAAAAGGAAGATAGAGAATCATAAATTGAATAGGTAGGACATGGTCATGAGTGGTTTCAGATGTGCTTGATTTGATATTGAAAGCTAAGAGCTAAACTTTTACAAGCACAAAAAATAAAGATGGTAGAATTTCTATATAACATCAGTATAAGCAAAATAAAAGTATCAGCTTGAATTTCTGTTGATCATCAATAACATACCCTATAAATCTTCAACATCACAGAAAATTTTAGAATCTTCCAGACTACAATGAAATACGACTTTATATGTGCCCAAATTGTTTGGTTACATACATGACAAGAACATTTGTTTTTAGTGTGAAATTCCTACCTTTACCCCAGCTAGCATTCCAGTTGTGGACACACTAAAATCAAGATAAGCCAGTGTGTCAGGGTTAGAAGGTTTGTAGATTTGAGCAGGCCGCTTCTTTGGCAAGTCATCTAGAATAAATAAAAAATGAAAACGTGCTCCTTATTTTAATGACAGGCAGTTCACTGCATGAATCTCTGAACCATGACAAGTTCAACTGTAAAACAAGACAGGGCAGCTCTGGCTTTAATACTTACTTACCTGTATCTAGTACAGGAGGCCACGTTCTGACATCCACTGCTGCTGCCGCCTCTCGTGACCGTAACAATTTACATATTAATTGTGTAGTCATTAAACAGGCAGAGCGACTCACCTGGGAGTTTAACAAACAAAAGGAAAGAACACTGATTACTTCACATGTAAAACTGAGTAAGACCATGATTTATATTACAACAGGGTACGTATGTAAGTTTACCAGTCTTATTTCCTGTGATTAGGAGACAGGAACATATGTCAAAAAAGGCAGACCCTTGAAATTTCAGAGAGTATACAGGACTTTTACAAGACCAAGCAATAATTGCACTTTGCAGCAAATTGTTACATTGAAATTAACGGTGCATTAATAGGGAAAAATTGCACTTTTCCCTATACATCATCATCCTGGGAAACCTGTAGTGAAGGTTATGACAAGAATATTCCCTAAGTGAAGGCAATACGTGTTTGTTTATACAAATATTTTAATAAAATGAAAACCCAACTTTACACTTGCAATGTTCCAGTGGTTTCACCATATTAAATCAATAACTGTGTGCTAGCCACATATTCAATAACTGTGTGCTAGCCACATACCCATGATTTCTCCACTAAATCAAACAAATAGGATTCTCTGCAGGACCACTAGAGACTTAACACGGGCTCCATTTCAGAGAGTTCTGGTGTTTCAAACCGTAGCTCTAGAGCAGTTATTTCTCAAGTGACACAGTCAGCTTACCATCTCCTCTTTGCCGACACTCGATTTGAGGCTCTAGAGGATTTTAGATTTACATATGTTGGGGGTTTCTCTGTCTTTGACAATGGGCAGTTATTTTACCAAATACATTACATAAAGAAAACATGATACTATTTGAACAAGTATTTAATATAGGGTATTTAAACAAAAGCCCAAATACATTACTGAACATTTTAAATCACAGCACAGAAACAATGTAAAACAAAGCATTTTTCCTTTCTTTCCCACTCTTTGAGGGTCTGTGAAGAGAAATCAAGTAAGTGAAAGCATTCTTAATTAATGTATTCTTTGTGGAATCTGAACCACATTTGGTTCAACTGAACCTTAAGCTGTTATCCAACACCTATGCAAAGTAATAACCATTCTGTGCACTACTGTCAATACTATTAGCAGAATAGATATCCTTATTCAGGCCTCCAGCATGGAGAAAAAGGCGATTGGAAAATCCCAAATTGAGAACGACTCACTGTGAGTTACTCTAGCACTGAACTTAGTACAAATACGTTGCCATTTTGGTCCCAAAGAGACAGTCTGGATCTACACACTGGAACATTTAACTCCCACCTTTTGTCAACATGAGGAAATCAATCCTTGAACCCCACACTTTCAGCCTCATATGCAAAAAGCTCTGCCACGTGAGCTGAGAAAATTAGCAGCTATCAGCAGTAATCATACTGACCACACCAGTGGCTTTCAATCTTTTCAGACTACTGTAACCCTTTCAGGAGTCTGATTTGTCTTGCGTACCCCCAAGTTTCACTTCACTTAGAAACTACTTGCTCACAAAATCAGACATAAAAATACAAAAGTGTCACAGCACACTATTACTGAAAAATTGCTTCTTTTCTCATGTTTAACCATATAATTATAAAATAAATCAATTGAAATATAAACACTGTACTTACATTTCAGTGTATAGTATATAGAGCAGTATAAACAAGTCATTGTCTGTACGAAATTTTAGTTTGTGCTGATTTCACTAGTGCTTTTTATGTAGACTGTAGTGTAAAACTAGGCAAATATCTAGAAGAGTTGATTTTCCTCCGGAAGACCTTTGCGTATCCCCAGGGGTAGACGTACGACTGGGTGAGAACCACTGGAGCACACCATGTCCCTGATCCAACAGCATGTGCATGTGGGGAAGGGAGGAACAGAGACTCCACATTATAGACTCCTCCACCTCCTAAGATCTCTCTGTGGACACTTAGTGGAGAAGGGTGGCGGCAGGGCTCCTGACAGTAGCGCTCACTCACAACATGTAACACAGTATCCCAAGCCAAGATAATGTTCACTCACCCAGTACTACCTTGTATAGGCTGGGCCAAAGTGTAAGCACTTAATGAGGGAAGACTGAAGGTCAGCTGGGTATTTCAGGTACCATATTATGTTAGTCAGGAGACTCAGAAAAGAGTGCAGAAGCTCTGACCCCTTCGGGTTTCCCAAGAGACATCAAATTTGGGGAGCTTCTGGCTAGCTCCCTGATGGATGGGCAGCAAACACACCTCCATTTGGATGGGACAATATCCATTTCCAGTCACCCTGCTTGGGTTTCCCCCATCCAATTAGAGCACAGTCTGGTCCATAGTCTTTTAGACCTCTAGCAACAATATAGTTAGATCACAGGAATGTTTGATTACTTTGACTACTCCCTAGGCATCTGCAAAACACAGTTCTATGGGCCAATTTCCGCTCTCAGAAGCAACTGCCATTGACTTCAAAAGGAGTTGAAGTGATGGTACTGGGAGGGCAGAATTTTTCCCTAGGACAGCAGCAACTCAGCAATGTATTCGCAACAGCCTCAATATTTTAATCTCCACAAGGTCACTCCACTTCAAAATGAGAAAGAATCCCTGGGTGAAACAGAGCTGGACAGGCCTCCAAGTCAAACTGTCTTTAGTAGGGCTGGCAATTTTCAATCTTTATTTAAAAAGTTGGCCTGTTGAAAAGAGCTAAATGATCACGAGACAGCTTAGATCCACCTGAAGGTTTGCCAGACATGCCCTAGCAGCCCTCCTGGTCAATCTTAGCAGCCCTCCTGGTCAATCTTGGCTATCAGAGATTGAGGGATCACTGAAGTGTTATTGCATATGCTCAGTTTTAAAACATCTCAAGAGAACACAAGACCATCACTATAATAAATAATAATGGTCCCATTAATCTGTTAATAGCAGGTCAGATTCTAACACCACATTCGTACTGAGTAGCATCTTACTTCGTAAGTGGACCCATTAACTTCAAATTGGTCGATACTTACAAATTTGCAGATATCCGCTTTATATCTGGGGACTATATTTGCAGATCATGGATCAGATGTGGATCCAAATTTTCTATCTGTGCAGGAGTCTACAAATGGGATTACTAGCCAGAGAGTTTTTGGGTACCTCCATGCGGGGCATAGCTCCCAGCGCTGGGGCACTGTCTACACTGGTGCTTTACAGTGCTGAAACCTGCTGTGCTCAGGGGACTGTTTTTTCACACCCCTAAGCGAGAAAGTTACAGAGCTGTAAATTGCCAGTGTAGACAAGCCCTTAGAGAACTAGAGTGCCATTTAATAAAGTAGAAAACAACATCAGACATAAGAGGCCACCCCACGTACTCTTCTTGCACCAATGTGGTCAATGCAGTATCAGTGCACCAAAGAACAAAAATAGACTAAGTAAGACTAAAAGACAAACAAACAAACAAAATCCAGGTTATCCCTCTCTGGCTAAAAGCCTGGCCACAATGTAACTTCTAAACTGTTACTCCCCAGTCAGTTTAAGAGCTGCTAACTCAACTTGTAACCATAAATTTGTAAAAGGCTTTTACAAACATGTAAAAAGAACTATGTGGTGCGGGAGTTTCAGATACAGGTTGGCTGAAAACAGTTTACATTAAAGATGTTTAACCTGAAACAGTTGAGCTAGGTCAGTGTAAATAATAATACCAATAATCCTGAGATACCTGATTTAGAGTCATATGCTGGAAAACACGTCTACATGGGTCTTTGAAAGAAGTGGTTGTAAATGCACTCTCATCTGATTGTGACAGTGTGGGTACTGCATGTTTTCAAGCAGTGTTGAACATACCCTGTTCCCCTTACTTTGTGGTACTGTACAGGATCAGATCCTGTGACATTAAGTTTGAACCCACGTTATAAAACCTATAGCCTTTTGCTAACTTTGATGGAAAAACTTCTAAAGAGCACTTTAATTTTCTATATTTAGTCCACTGCCAGTTTAGACTGCTTGCGGATTTCCAGATGTCTGCTCACCTCGACAATCATTTTCACTGTAGGTAATGTTGTTGCAATGTTCTGTGGATGTGGAGGTCGAACAGTTATTGGCACACAGCCTGCATACAGGCAACCATAAAATGCTGCAATCAGGTCTATTCCTGCATGAAGAACAAAACAAAAATCCTCACCTGAAAATCAAATAATTTAATCACAGACACCCATGTCAGCATAAATACTACTTTGAAGTAACCTAGAAGGTCAAATGAGCAACTAAGCTCTTTAACAGACTTCTTTTTCAGTCCCTTGTCAGTATTTGCTAAGCTTCACTGATTACTGTCATTTGTGCTGTTCTTTTACGCATGAAATACTAAAGAAGGCCCAAAAGTTTAAACTACATGTCATCACTCAAATGAACTGCTCAGTTTTATTATCATCAATTTATCAGTGAAGAAGATTAATTACTGTTGATTAAATAGGCTATCCAATTTAAATTTACACACAAAACAGCATTTTAAAGGAGAATTTCAACACAAAGAACAAAGAGGATTTGTGTTCTTCACTGCTCCTGTGTGCTTAAGGATTTTGTTTTAAAATTACTTTCTGATTCCTTCCCACCCTATTTTACCTAGACACAGTGGTGTAAGTAGGGTGTTACAGTCTGGTACGCCATACCATTAAGATATTTATTGCCAGTATGCTGTACCGGAAAGACAGAGAGCAGAACATGGGGCTGTCGGGTGGCCTCACGCCAGCAACTCCTTCGTTGTGGCTGGACCACCCCCTGCCCTTCCATGCAGCTGCATCTCCTGTCTGGGGTCTGTACAGCCCCACTGGAGGACAGGGCTGGGGCAGTACTGATACAGCCACATTCTGCTCCTTTTGCCACTGTGGTTCCAGGGAGCCCTGCGGTTCAGAAGTCTGTATCTGGTGCAGTGGGAGGACAGAGCCCCGTCCCCTCCCACCTAGTAACATGAGATGGGGAGGGGACAGAGAGAGTGCGGGTCCCTGGGCTGGGGGTGGGGAGGAGTGACATGGGGGGTCAAGTGGGGAGGTCACGTGTCCCCCTTTAGCTGGTGCCTCCCTTTTGTGTTCCTCCCATGAATCGCCTACGTATAGCGTACCGATAAGAAATAAATTCTACTTGCACTACTGCTTAGACATATGTCTGTGACTTATTTTTCCGAAGTCCTCTAACAAAAACAGTGAAGTCAGAACTTTTAGGGTCCCCATAGTACAATACATGCAAGTTCTTTACCTGGTGGGTAGACCAAAGCCACATGGTCTCCATCTTGTAAGTGTCCCCTTTCCATCAGCATGACTGCTATCTTCTCCGCTCGTTTATGTAGCTGGGCACAGGTTAGGGAGTTGGCTATTGTTCCCTGCATATTGAAATAAGTTAGTGTCAGAAGAACAGGATGTAGGTTGAGTTCTGATATTCCTTCCCCAACTGATAAATTACCAATTGAAGGCTTTTCTTCAGGATGTTTAAAAAAAAAAAAAGAGAGAGTGTCAATAGCCACATAGTTTAACTAGGAAAACCTTCAGTCTCATACCAAACTGCAACTGGAAAAAATTAAAATAATTTTGTCAGGATGTGAATACGTCCCACCCCCAATCACCATACACTCCACCCAAAGCAATGATTTAATCACTCACCTTAACGATACGTCAGTTACGATGTAATATCATGACCATATAATCAGCACTACTTCCCTTTGTTATACCTGCTCTGTTCCCACATGCAGGGACTAAAGCGCATTTTTACAAGAATTCTGCAGTAGTCTGATGAGTAAGGTTACGTCTACACTGGGGGAAAAAACAACCACAGCAACAAGTCTCAGAGCCTGAGTCAACTAATTTAGGCCCACAGGGCTCACGCTACAGGGCTAAAAATAGTAACTCAATCATTCTGCTCGGGCTGAAGCCTGGGCTCTGAAACGTGGCGAAGGGAAAGGTGGGCTCAGAGCCTTGGCTCAAGCCTGAGCAGGAATGTCTACTCTGCTATTTTTAGCCCTGTAGCATGATCCTGGGCTCTGAGAGGTGTTTTTTTTTCATTTGTTTGGGTTTTTTTTTTTTTTTTGCAGTGTACACATAACCAGAGTCTGAGAAGAGTATTCCTGTAAACTTAACTTCACTGTCTGCACACTGGAATGAAGCCAGATGGCACATTAGAAGGACTTATTAGAAGATGAGACACAAGCCAGAAGGGAAGAAAACACATATGAGGGGGAAGAGATAAGTTAGGAACAAAGATGCACATGCAGATACACCAAATAGGAAAGAAAGTTATTTATTTGCACGTGGTTGACAGACTAGGCATGTGGGATGGGAGGAAAGATAGCTCAGGAAGAGTTAATAGGCTATGCAGCCTCTCACCTGAACAACTGACCTATTCTTATAGAAGTTAACTTTGGGTCACTACTCAAATGGGGCTATCAGACTGTAGTGGTCTACAATGGCTGAGTTTTCTGGTTTTGGCATAGCCCCAATAGGTCTATATCACAAAAATGACCACCACAATGCATGCCCCTGTTGGCAGTCTCAGCAGAGAAGCCTAACAGTGAGCGAGAAAAGAGACTGAACTTCCCTAGAGGTGGTCTCTCTAGGCCTGGGCTGAGATAAATTGATGAGGCAGCGTGGGGAAGGCCTGCACTGCTACTGCCTGTGCTGTGCCTGTTCTTTGGAAAAGGAGGATTTCAGTTTCCTGTCATATGTGGCCCCTTTCACAAGCACTAACTTCACTTAAAAAACAGAGAAGCTGAAGAAATTGAAAAGAAGAAGAAAAAAAGAGTGGTAAGGAAACATTTACATTTCACGCTTCTACTGGGTTATAAGATAAACAATGAGTCAAAAAATGACCTGTAAAAATATCCTTCCAGGGTTCTTATTAAAAGCAACAAGGGACTCTATTTCAAGAAGAGTTAAGGGAATACATGCATTTTGCTTGATTGCTAAGAAATGAATTATTATTCACCATAACCATCTCGCACACAACCACAATATTTATTTACTTCCAGAAATTTAAAACAAATGCTACAGAGACAAGGTACTGTAAACTGAGCAGATTTAAACATTTAACAGAGCAATCGAGGTTCACAATTCAATTGATTTCACATGGAAGGAATGATGAATTATTTTATCATCATCAAATTCATTTTCCTCACTGTGTTTCCTACCGGCTGGTTGCTCTTCCTACTGTTTTCCCAAGACAGGCAGAGCGTGTTACCTTAAGGTCTGACTTCAATAGTCTGATTTAGTCAGTGTGGGGGAATGTGGTCATCAGAACAGTCTCTCTCAACCATGATGTACTTGTTTTTTAGGGCTGGTGGCCACTACAGGGAGATCAACGCTGCTGCAATCAATGCAGCAGGGATCAATTAAGCGAGTCTGGTGAAGACCCACTAACTTGATGGCAGAGCGCTCTCCGGTCCAGCTCCCCGAGAAGAGTAAGGGAAGTCAACCGGACTCAGTGCAATGAAGACACCAGGCTAAGTCAAGCTAAGCTACGTCAACTCCAGCTACGTTATTCACGTAGCTGGAGTAGCGTAACTTACATCAACTTACCCCCGTAGTGAAGACAAGCCCTTACTCTCTCAAGATAAAACAGTAAACTCTCTCCAGGGTCAAATTCTGCCTGGGATGCACAGTGGTAGCTTGATCTCAGCTTTCCATTTGCCATAGGTAACTAATTAAAGCTGCCTCACCATTTGCTGTAAAGTTGCAAATGGTGACGTAACACTAGCTAGTTATCTAAAGAAAAATAAGCAAGATTAAGGGTGACCACTCTAACCTTGAATGGCATTTTGATACCAATCTAATAGACAGCAGGGCACTTTGTAAACACGCAGGGCAGAGGTCTAATATATATAGTAATCACGTAATCTTCTAATCCTAGAAAAACTCTAATTTTATGCTATGGATTAATATAGTTCTGTGGCACAGAAGCATAAAATCTGGTTTTGATGACTAATTAAATGTTTTAAAATTAAACCATACTTATCTCATAAGCATGCAGATTAATTTACTAGAGGTCCTGCACAGCCCTTGGAGTCCTGATCCATTTCCCTCTACATCTTCCCCTTCTCTATTTTCCCTGGAAAGCCTAATCTCATACCCAATATTCACTATTTCAGCTAAGGAAGAATTTATCGTCTCTTAGGACAGTCAGAACGATTCCTTTAACTGAGCAAAAAGAAAAGGAGTACCCGTGGCACCTTAGAGACTAACAAATTTATTAGAGCATAAGCTTTCGTGAGCTACAGCTCACTTCATCGGATGCATTTGGTGGAAATTTGGTTTTTCCACCAAATGCATCCGATGAAGTGAGCTGTAGCTCACGAAAGCTTATGCTCTAATAAATTTGTTAGTCTCTAAGGTGCCACGGGTACTCCTTTTCTTTTTGCGAATACAGACTAACACGGCTGCTACTCTGAAACCTTTAACTGAGCAGAAAGACTGTTGAGCAACATCAAGAACAATGCCTCCCTCTACTGGAATGTAAATATTCTATCTCGTCAACACTCCCGGCAACTGTGAATTCATGAAGTAGGAATATACAAAGCTGGGTATGAAACAGAGCAGAGAGCACACATTTGATAACCACTTGAGATAATTCTCTCTTCCTCACAGATAAGTGAGTAGTAAATACAGCAGCTAAACATCAATGCAAAAAGAAATATCCGAAGATTGAGCCACATACAGTCTTGGTGCAAGCTGATGCAGTGTGTCTCTCAGCATGCATTTCTCCACAAGGTAACTTGTTAAAGTAATCGTCTGAATTTCTTACCCTACAGTTAAGTAGCGTGTAAAGCACATGGTCAGGAGTGGTTTGAGCTCTCCACTGTAAAACTTCTGAGAGGAATAGGAACTAAAACAAAACAGAGTGATAATCATGATACTTTATGGATTTTTTTTTAATTTTCTTAAAAATAGGAAGCAATTTCTTATTTCCACTTTATGCACCCCATTCTTGCTTCTATTTTGTATGTTCATATATCAACATCAGTAACCAATAAATTGTTGAATGCCATCAGATCATTCATCATTAGGATCATTCATCATTCAACATGCTCTTGCTGAATTGTGCAGACCTGTTTAGAAGTCTAAGATTACTGTCTGAAGTGTAAAAGCGGCAAAGAGTCCTGTGGCACCTTATAGACTAACAGACAGAAACACTAGAAAGTTAACACCTCACACAGTACATTGATCCAAGTTAAAATTCTAAATGAAGGTAGACACGTTAAAAAAATAATATAGGGAATCCCTTCCTCATATCTATTCTAGAACTCAAATTTTTATTCCAACTAAGCCAACAAGTATGGGATAACAATACAAAAAAGTTAAACTATTATATTTGCAACAGTACAGATACTGAATTTAAGTCACATACAAGATGTATTTGGAAAGATGTAACTTACCTTTCTGGCCTGATCATTGTCTTCTATCTGTCCCAGATCTCTGCCACTAGCCTGAGCAATTCTTTTTCCAGAGACCAGGTTCCCCACCATCACAGAGGCAGGGCCAATTTCTAGAATGTATTAGAAACATGCTTAATACAATAAAAATATTAGGCTTATAGTTAAGAATTCTCATTATCCCTTCTCTTGCAGCAGGTGAAGTTTTTCCCATTATCAACTTTAGTGAACAACATTTTGAGAATATCCTAACAATTCAGTCCATGTTTAAGATATGTAAATTATAAAAAGCATAAAAGCAATGAAAACCATGAAATTTCATGCATTTCTAAAGAGATCTGTTGCTGAAGCAATAGATATACAGTTTTAAAATTATATATACACATTTTCAAACTATGGTCAATGGGCCAATTGTGGCCTGCAGAGATTTGGCCACTCCATATTTCTAGCTCCCCCCCCCCTTTATTTTCAGCTAGTAAGATGCACTAGAACAAACAAAAATACATTAATATTTTTCTACTACTATTTCTTTTCCATATAAGCAGGTGTTGTAGATGTTTGTAAATGATCAGGACTGGGAGGGTAGATGGTTCACACTCTGAAAGTATTTGAGAATCCTTGATTCAATACATTGAATAGACTGGAGAAAGTGAAGTCAAGTTTACAAGAAAGGAACTTATCACCACTAACATTTCACATACAAGCTGGCCTCCATTGACGTTATGCCAACTCTTGCAAATTGGAGACTATATACTTCTAATAAATGTTGCCATTGCAGTTATCAACATAGTAGTATTTTCACTTTGTGCTTTTAGGTGTTTGCTGATTGCCAATGAAGCACCAGTGTCAAGCTTACACCAGGGCAAAGAAGCCCAAAACTTTGTCCAAAGGAAGAGCCACAAAAACATACTGATGCCCATGTTGGAATATGCACTGTGGTTCTTAGTTATTCTGCATGAAAAACAAAAGCAAAATAGCCCAGAGATCTCCTCTCTTCCTGGCCTCCCCTTTACCATCCACTGAGGCTAAACACATCACATCCAGACAAAACCCTCAGTTCAGGAACCCACAGTATTTAACTTATCTGGAATGTGGCAACACAAGCCTGCCAGATGGAATTTTACAGCTAGACTGCATCTCCTATTACTACCAATTCCTTGACAAGCCACTATCAGTCTCTAAAATTTCATTTTTATAACACCTTTCAAGGCTCGATTACTTCTTTTGTGTTCTCAAGCATTTGTCCAAGAGTGGTAAACTAGAGAAACAAGGGAACTGTTATTGTAAATATGCTCTGAGTTCTATAATGGACGACACCTAAGCTTCAGGCACTGAAGGAGAGGACATTTCAGATTCCATGGTATTTTGTTTGTGCAAAATCACTAGTGCTTAGTAACTAATATATGGAGAGGGGCCAAACCAGAGCCACAGATTCAGACACCCCTCCAATTATGTGAGTTCAAAAGCTGGATTCAGATTCAATTTTGCAGTGAGGGCACATTCCTGCTAGTGAGGTGACTGGTTACTGGGTTTGAGTCAACAGACTGAGTATTTATTCAACCCAAAGTCTTTCTATATTTCTTATTTCAGTCTGTTATAGAGCCATGTTCAATCGAAGTATTTTTAGGAGGGTGAAACTGTTCAGAGTTCAAATTATGTAACTGAATCTATACGGGGGTGAGCCCCCTGAGCTCCTATTGATATTACCGCACAGAACATCACAAACATAGACTATTAATAGCTTATGCCACTTCTCAGCTTACCTGGCTGTTTTTGTCGTGGTTTAGGCAGGTTTGTTACACAGGTATGAGGGCACATCAATACGTTACAGGGATGCAATGAGCCTTCCAAAAAAAGTTGTTTGGTTTCTGATAAGTGTATGCCACCTAAAGGGGTCTTAGGGAGCGTGTTTGCTGGTACCAGTGCTAAGCAGTAAACACCCACTTGATGAATACTGTCAATAGCCTAGAAAAATTCAAGAAGCTGAAATTAATGAAGAAAGGCTAATCACTGTACTTATTAGCACTACAGTATTCATTTGGCTCTCTAAACTGGTGCAGAAGACAACCTAGCAATTACCTGCCACTGTAAACACACTCTTCAGCAATATCAGAGGAGAGGTACTCTTCACTGAGTGCATAAGAAAGAAAATTTACTTCACCACTGTTTGTTATAACCATTTAAAAACTTAGATCTCTAAAAAAACCCCAACCCCCAACATAAATAGATGAACATCAATTAAAGACCCTGGTAATTTCATATAGGTTTGGGCTGATGTGCCTGGCTCTCTCCATAACCATGTTCTAGCAGTAATTCACTGCAGGAGATCTACTAACTAAAGCACAGGCAGACACAGTTCACAGGCAAATCTGATTTTAATTTGTGTGTGCTTTTAATGCTATTGTTAAAAGGGACACTATCAACTTAAAATCTAATCAACTTCAGAAGGATTGAAAAGCAGTGTCAGGTGCCACTCGCCTCTGAACTTCCCTGTTAATTTCTGGAGTTTAAATCAAAAGGGAAAAAAAGATTGTTAAAGATTTTCTCTCTTCCTGATCACTACGTGAAATGATCCTCAAACAAGAAGGGAAACTGACAGGGTATACTGGAGAAACTATGAGACTGGCTCTCTACAAAGTGCTGTCAAATGCACAAGGCAAAACTGAAAAACAGAAGTATTCTCTTCTGTAACCTTTTACTTACAGTAACTTTAGGGATTGCTTGAAAAAACAGTAAGTACATATTTTTCAGAGAAAAGTGTGATTAAAGTTGACTGCATCTCTTTAAAATCAGTTAGGAAGTTTTGGTTCATTGTGTTATCCATTTAGATATCTTCAGGATGAAATGGCCTAGCCCTTGGAACAGGTGGCTACAGTCAGGAATAACTGAAAAGACACAGTCTGAATGGATCTATTCGGACGATGTAGTAAAGTACGGCTCTGGAAATATCTAGTGTACATGATGACTTCTTTCCCAACAAAGAGATGGGTTTTAGGAAGGAGACAAGCAAATTGATCCGTTCAGATGAAACATGGAGATTACTCAACACGACTTTATCCCTCTGAAACATTGTATACGGATGGTCGGCCATAAATGTTGGTAGCTCCCTTGCTCTCTTGGCTGAAGAGATAGCAAGATAAAGAGAGAGGAGCCCTCTGTAAGGGGTTTGAAAAGTGTCCTCATGAGTCTTGAGGGGAGGGTGTTGTGGCCTCAGGTAGGAGCAGGTTCTATGACTGGTGGGTAAGTCCCTGTCCATGGTATTTAACTAGCCAATGTACAGGTCATCAGGTGCAGGGACTTCGGTTCTGGATGGAATATCTGGCAATGGTGCTGTGAGATCAGGTCTGGGCAGTCAGAGCTGGATTGATGTCAGAATGAACATCTGCAGCAAGTATGTCAGGCAAAGCTGCCTGGACCACTACAGAACCATGAGAGTGATCTTTATTTTGGAAATCATTCTGGAGGATCTGTGGAAAGATAAGTTAGGCCTCGACTCCACTGCAGAAGGAAGATAGGAAATGTACCCTGGCTTATGCCCCCTCTGGAAGAGAAATTGACATCTGGCTTTGCTTTGGGTGGCAAACAGGTCTGTTATGGGAACCCTCTCCCTTCCCCAATGATGGAACATAAGCTCTATGATGGATCTTTGCAGGGGCTACTTCTGATTGGTCATGGGTTGTCTGCTTAGGAAGTCCACCTGCTCATTGCTGACTCCCAGGAGACAAAGAACCACTGGGATTATCCTTTGTTGGTGGCACATGTCCAGAGCTTGACAGCTTCCCAAGAGATGGGAGACAAGCCTGTGCCTCCTTGCTTGTTGGTGCAGTGCATTGGTGTAGCTGTTGTAAGTAATGATCTGCACTATTGAATTTTGAAGAACAGGTCAGAAGGCCATGAAGGGTAGATCAATCCTGAACGCATACAGGAAAGCACAGGAGAGGGATCTCTACTCTAAGCTAGCTAGGAGGAGTAAACTAGTGATGGCAAGGAATAGATCTCTTTTTGAATAGTGGTAATGTAGGGGAATGTGGTGCCGGGGACAGTTTCAGTGCCAGTTGTCTCTTCAGCATAGGAAGCATTACTGGAAGTGATCCAGATTCATCCAGGGGGGTCTCTGGGGGACCTTGCTGGGCATGCCAGTACTGAGATTTGTGTTGAGTCTCATTCCCTGTGCCATTCCAGGTCTGATGCTCTGTCCTTCAAGGAGTGATTCTGTGTTCCCCTTCCAGGGCTTCCCTTCACGTCTGGAGCTCTATCTGGGTTCCACCCTGCTCTGAGTGAGCTTCACCTTTATGTACAGGCAGAGGTGCTGGCTTTACTGCCTGGGATGGTGATGCTGCAAATGCTGGAGCAGTCGGAAACAAGGCTCTCGGTGCAGATGGTGTTACAGTTTCGAGTGCCAAGGATTTCTGATGTGGAGGCGGCTGGTGTCAAAGTCAGAGTGCTGGCTCTGCCAGTGCTCTCTTCACCTTTTTTCCAGTGCTTGATACCAGTGTATGATCTGTGCTTCAGGGAATACTAGCTGATGCCACCGTAGCTATCATCTCTGGTCTGAAGTGACCTGCGTGGACTGCTGTAGCAGATATAGTTTGAGCTGAAAGTCTGGATTTTTGGGTCCTGGATCCAGAGGATTTGCACACAGAGCACCTGTCCTGGCTCCCCACTAGGCAGAAATGAAATAAACTATGTCCATCCTTGAAAGGGATCAGTCTGGTACAGGATAGGCAGGATTTAAAGCCCTGAAGATTTGGAGTCCACCATGAGAGTTGGCATGAAGCGCCTCGCCATTCTGTTCAGGGGTGTACAGGGGAGGTCTCAGTCTAGAAGATGAAGATTTCTTCAAATTTTATGAAAAGAATAGTTTTTAAGCCTCCAAGGAGAGTAGTGGGTTGGATACTTGCTAGATTCCCACTTGCTGCCACCAGTGAAAGAGAAACTAGATGGAGGGTTGTGGCTGCTCTGCCCTTCCTGCCCTCACAGGGGAACACGAGGAGGCACAGAGTACAGGAACGGCTCTGATGAACACTGATATTCAAAAGATTTCTATCAGATGGGCCTACAGTGAAATCCACATACCCACTCAAAGAAGCATGCCTGTTTACAATCTTCATTGTGTTGAAAGATCAATAAAGGGAATATAAAATTGAAGCAGCAAATTTCAGAATTACCATAGGAACATTACCTGGAGAACTCTGCTCATCCACTGAAAACTGTCTTCCTCTGTGGAATCCGGCCTTTGCTCAGCAACAATAACTATCCTCTCATCATGAAGGACACTCACTGAAAACACTGCTATTCTGAAAAACACAAAAAGAAAAAGGTATTGGGTAAGAGTAGTGACTGCAGAAAAGGCAATTTCATTCCGGAAGAGAATATTTTGTAACTTATTTGTTAATTATTTGTATTATTCAGAAGAACGCTGCTTCAGCTACCAATTCTTCTAGTGAAAATTGTAACATGAAACCCCTATGTAATTGTTAAACTTCAGTAGCTTTGGAAGAAAGATATTACAAGAGCTGTAAAACCAATAAGTTTTTTTTTTAAAGGGGGGTTACAAGTAGCCCTTGTTTCAGTAGCCTTCATCTTTTCAAAACTAAAATTTGTAATTTCACACAAACAAGAAGCATGCAATTATTTAGGAACCTAGAAATGCAGCAGTGTTTGAATGCACTGCAAGCTAATGCTTAAAAAACATTAGCTTAGATCACTGGGGATGATCCCAATAACCCCTTACACACGCTAAAATCATCATAGAATCATAGAAGATTAGGGTTGGAAGAGACCTCAGGAGGTCATCTAGTCCAACCCCCTGCTCAAAGCAGGACCAACCCCAACTAAATCATCCCAGCCAAGGCTTTGTAAAGCCAGGCCTTAAAAACCTCTAAGGATGGAGATTCCATCACTTCCCTGGGTTACCCATTCCAGAGCTTCACCAGTCTTCTAGTGAAATCGTTTTTCCTAATATCCAACCTAGACCTCCCCGACTGCAACTTGAGACCATTGCTCCTTGTTCTGTCAGGATTATGACTATCCTTTTTAGAAGGTGACCTACAAAGGCTTGTATCTGATGATCTTGGAGGACTCTACAGCCTTCTCTACACAATGAAATTCTGCACAAGTTTCCCGCCGTTGCCAACACTAGTGCAACTCAACTGATGTAAGCAATATTCGGAAGTTTAGCATGGATGGGTCAGGGCTACCACAGGCATTTTTAAATGCTGGAACAATTAGACCTGCTTTAAGCAAAACAAAGATCTCAATTTACAAAGAAAAAAAGTGAAGCAAACCTTCCCCTGTAGACAAACTTCATTGGTTCTACAGCCAGGGCTGTTGCTACAATGTCATCAGCATTATGTCTTCTTCCGCTGACCACCATTAGACCATCCATTTTGCCCACAACGAAGACAAGGCCTCCTGGTCCAATAAATCCTAGTAATCCTGTCCTTATAAAAGGGTATTCACTTATTGGAGCTCCTGAACTGGTCATAGGAAACACCTGTAAGACATACCAAAATACAGTTAGGAGAACCTAATCCCCAGTGTTACTAGTACCGTGGGATTCCCTGGGAATGAGGAGTGCTCACTCCACTCTGGACCCGGACCTCTCCACCTGTTGTGATGAACACTTGTGACAAATATATTTAGGATACACCTGTTCCATAGCTTCAGTTCCACAACTTGGCTCTATGTTGTAAATTATTTAACAGTAATGGATAAAATATATTTGAGTGGGAAGGAAATAAATTTAGATCCAAAATGCAAGGCAGTTAAGAAAAAATAATAAAAATATTACTGGAAATGTCTTTTCCATTAAAGGAATATTCTTCAGAAAAAAAACAAGTCATCAGAATAAGTCCAGCCATTTTATGTAAGTTGAATAAATTATGTTCCCTTGGTATCTGCAGGAATGCCTTTATTTTCCTAAATGAGTACAGCAAATGCCATGAAAATTGCAGGTAATGAGTATGTGTAAATGCAAGTTCTTAAGTTATCTAAGGCAATCACAAACTGTGGGCCACCACTGTGAGTCTTCAATAAAAGTCAAAGTTTCTGTATTTTGTCCTTTGAGGCTCAGATAACAAAAAAAAAAAAAAAAAAAAAAAAAAAGGCCAAATTCTGCCCTCTGATGTACATGGATGACTTACTGAAGAAATAATAAATGCTCACTCAGAAATCATAATTAGGCCTGAAAGTAGATAATTGACTCTTGACTTGCTCTCACATGAAAGGACATTCTTAAAAAAGAAAAGCATCTTAAGTGACTTGGCCAAGGTTCTTAAGCATCTGAGTAGCCAATGGGCTATTTATATGCTTAACTTTACACATGCTTAACTAGGGCCTCAGTTACTACCAACTGGATATGACCAGTTTTGATGGATTTTACAAATGCTATTAAATTCTAGCTCCAAAATTAGTCTAAGTACATTTGGAAACCTGTCAAATACTGGATTACCAGTGACACTGGCTATCACTAATTGCTCTTTCAGCAAGGCAAAAAGTGATTCTAAAAATTCCAAACTAACGCAAAATAGCAAGATTCCTGGCTTCCATGGATAGACTGAGAACTGTCATTCCAACCCCCAGTCCCTGTTATTTATTCAGGGTGCAGTACTTGTGACACTCAGAACTGTGTACTGATGAGGAATGTTGAAACTGTCATTATGCAGGAAAAAAATTAACTCTGTTTAGACTTCACAAATTATAAGATTAGAAAAAGCATTTGGTTAAAGGAACAAATACATTTACACTAATTTCCTCTCCCTTCTCCACCCCACACACTGATTAAGGAAAAAAAGAAACAAAAATTTAAATAAGGAATATCTCCATTCAGTTTTTCTCTGCACTTCAGTGACTTGTCTAGCCTTTTCATATAACTTCAATTAAGGTTTAACAAGAACAGAACTAGACAGCTGCTACAAAGTTATCAAATTAGCAATCATCATTGGAATGCAAAGCTCAGAAAAACAAGCAGAATTAAGAAATTCAAAGAATTACACGTCAGTTGTTTTAAAAACAAAAACCATATTCAATTCATTAGGAAAAGGCAATCTTGTAAAACCATGTTTCTGTTTTTTTCAGATCTCTCCTCAAAAAACATATTTTTGCTAGGATGCCTACAATAGATCAGTCATCTAATGTTGGCTAGATTGTGGGATTGGTGAAGACAGCTTTTAAAATCTAAATTCTTAGCAGTTTTCAAGTGTTTGGAACCATCATGTTGGGCATATAGATACCCTAAACAACTGCATGTCCTCCTTCCCACTTTCCTGCTATAGTTTGTTACACACATTAGTACAGGGGTTCTCAAACTGGGGTCAGGACCCTGCCAGGGGTCGCAAGGTTATTATATGGGGGGGGTTGCGAGCTGTTAGCCTCCACCCCAAATCCCGTTTTGCCTCCAACATTTATAACGATATTAAATATATTTAAAAGTGTTTTTAATTTGTAAGGGGGAGGGAGGGTCCACAAAGAGGCTTGCTATGTGAAAGGGGTCACCAGTACAAAAGTTTGAGAACCACTGCATTAGTAC
Organism: Dermochelys coriacea; assembly: GCF_009764565.3. Classification (NCBI taxonomy): domain Eukaryota; kingdom Metazoa; phylum Chordata; order Testudines; family Dermochelyidae; genus Dermochelys; species Dermochelys coriacea. The sequence continues at coordinate 249,355,728 of NC_050069.1, read as the reverse complement.
CTTGTTTCAAACAGAGAACAACCTCTCAGGGTGGGGACCTTTCTAAAGGTTTGAACAGAACTTAATGAAATGGGGCCCCAAAACAGATTTTATTGCTAGTGATTATTACCTAGTATTACAGATTGTATTGCTAGTAATTAGTAATAATTAGTAATTATTAATAGCATTATTAGTATTACCACACCCTCCAAACAGTCTTCTCAGCCTTGAAGAGTTAAGAGGATTTTGTTGTGCACCTTCATTCTGACTCACCTCGAAAGTGTTCTTGGTCATGCCTGAGAGTCCATAATATGATGTACCTGTTGCAATAGCACATACACAAAGTTCGCCTATTTCATCTGTTCTACAGAGCTGAGGAATTCCATCTGGCCTCACTGCACACATTATAGCTAAAGAGAAAGCAAAAGACTTTCAAAAATATTATGGAAACAACAGAAGAAAGTTAGTGGTGGGGGAAGGCTGTGGGCTATAAACTTCAATGAATGAAGTAGATGCAGACATTAATGCCAGACATACAAAACTGCTCATCCATGAAGACATTTTAACAACATTAAAAAGAATTTAATATTTAGACAAACAGTGGCAAGAACCTTATATAAAGACAGTCAGAAAAACAAAAACTTATTTTGGCCTGACTGACTCCTTGATTTTGAAACCAGGATAATATATTTACTGGGGTCAGTACAAAATAAAATGTTTTGCTTTAGCTCCTGGATGATAATTATGCTATATCCAGTTGCCAGCAACAGACGTCAAGGTGACAAGGTCAGCTCTCAGCAAGTAGCGAGTAACACCCAGGCAAGAGATCCAGTTATTTTGCCCATCAGACTAGCACTAGTAGTGTGTTGCTTTATCAAGAATTACCAGAGTTTAGTCTCCCATCAATTTTGTATTGGAGTTTTGCAGGAGCTAAGAGGAGGGGACCAACAAGTAAAAAAAAAATATTTACAGTGAGCAAAGGGAAGAAGGGAGAGAGAGAAGAAGAGAGCGCACATTGCAGGAGAGAGGAGAAGGAAAAATTGAAAAGGTGAGAAAGAGTGTGCTTGCTGGAAGACACTCTGGTGCATTCTATCACTGCACCAAAGGTACTGCTGGAGTTCTGCCACTTCCAGTCTTGGGCATAAAAGTAAGGCCAGGTATGCCTCTTAGCAGCAATCTCTGTAGTAGGAGTCAGTCATAAGCATAAGCCTTTGTGACTGGAAAGGGGCCAAGGTGACAGAGAGAAGGGAAGCAGACCAGAATGCCTTTATAAGTGCAAATGTAAAGTCTTGGATGCTTCTCCACCCACAGTGAGGATAATAAGAGAATCTGTATTATACCTTGTTTTGAATTAGATCAGAGTATATAATCAGACATAAACCTATATATCTATAAAATATTGTTATACTATGGCTGTTAGAAAAAAACCTTAACTTGCTTCAATTTTAAGATGTCCAACTGAAACTGAAAGTTCATTTGGTGTATAATGTATAAGAAGTAAGGCTGTTGATTAATTGCAGTTTACTCAAACAATTAACTCAAAAAAATTAACAGTGATTAAAAAAATTAATCCTGATTAATTGCACTGTTAAACAATAGAATACCAATTGAAATGTATTAAATATTTTTGGATGTTTTATTTTTGGATTGTTTTAAAAACAAAACAATGTAAAACTTTTGAGCCTACAAGTCCATTCAGTCCTACTTCTTGTTCAGCCAATCGCTAAGACAAACAAGTTTGTTTACATTTACAGGTGATATTGCTGCCTGCTTATTATTTACAATGTCACCAAAAAGTGAGAACAGGCATTTGCATGGCACTTTTGTAGCCAGCATTGCAAGGTATTTACATGCCAGATATGCTAAATATTCATATGCCCCTTCATGCTTCAGCCACCACTCTGGAGGACATGCTTCCATGCTGATGATATTCGTTAAAAAAATAATGCAATAATTAAATTTGTGACTGAACTCCTTGGGGGAGAACTGTATGTCTCCTGTTCTGTTTTACCTAAATTTTGCTATATATTTCCTGTTATAGTAGTCTCGGATGATGACGCAGCACATGTTGTTTGATTTATGAACACTGTCACTGCAGATCTGACAAAACGCAAATTAGTTACCAATGTGAGATTTCTAAAAATAGCTACAGCACTTGACCCAAGGTTTAAGAATCTGAAGTGCCTTCCAAAATCTGAGATGGACGAGGTGTGGAGCATGCTTTCAGAAGTCTCAAAAGAGCAACATTTTGATGCAGAAACTACAGAACCCAAACCACCAAAAAGGAAAATCAACCTTCTGCTGATGGCATCTGACTCAGATGATGAAAATGAACACACATCAGTACACTCTGCTTTGGATCATTATCAAGCAGAACCAGTCATCAGCATGGACGCACATCTTCTAGAATGGTGGTTGAAGCATGAAGAGACATATGAATCTTTAGCGCATCTGGCACCGTAAATATCTTGCGATGCCAGTTACAATAGTGCCATGCAAATGCCCGTTCTCACTTTCAAGTGACGTAAACAAGAGGCAGGTAGCGTTATCTCCTGCAAATGTAACAAAACTTGTTTGTCTGAGTGATTGGCTGAACAAGAAGTAGAACTGAATGGACTTCTAGGCTCAAAAGTTTTACATTATTTGTTTTTGAGTGCAGTTATGTAACAAAAATTTTTTTGTAATTTCAACTTTTATAATAAAGAAATTGCACTACAGTACTCATATCAGGTGAATTGAAATATACAATTTCTTTTGTTTTTTACAGTGCAAATATTTGTAATAAAAATTAAATATAAAGTGAGCACTGTACACTCTGTATTCTGTGTTGTAATTGAAATCAATATATTTGAAAATGTAGAAAACATCCAAAAATATTTTTAAAAATGGTACTGAATAATTGTTTAACAGTGCGATTAATCACGTGATTAATTTTTTAATAGCTTGACAGCTCCAGTTAGAAGTTCTGTTAAGAAACACAACAATATTGGTCTTTTCCAGTCATTACACCAAACATAAAATCAATTTGGATATAAAAACGTGATGTCATGTTTAAAAACTCTGGCTTACTGCTTTAGTCTGAATTTTTTAACTACCATCTGCTTAAGATACATCCCCCTCTTTTTATAATATAATCGTGTCTGAATAAAGGGGCTTGCAGAAATATTCAGGAAGTCTGCAGCAAGCAGTTTAATTTATATTTACAACAGGTTAGGAAAATAACCTAAAATGCCTTGGTCTGGTCTGGGTCACTCTTTTTTCTATGGATACTTGTGTTCTGGCCTCTGATACAGGATTCCAAATTAATTTTGTTCTGGCATTTTAGGGGTAATGAATTAGTGGTGAGCATGCCTTCATGAGGACAATGGAGTAGAATCAGGTGTTGCCAGACCACTTGAAATGAAAGAAATCTGTGGCTAATGAGTGGAGGCTGAGCATGCAACGACAGTAAATACTGTGAAGAAAATGTATATTGGAAATCCCAAGAAAAAAAGAGTTCTGTTTGATCATATTGTTAGATTGTATACTTTAAAGTATATACATCCTAATCTTCATTGTTTCTTTAATAGGAAAATATTTCTATTTATAGCATTTTATAGTACAATTAATGAAAAAGGCTTATTTTGTATATATTACATATTTCTGAGAAAGCTGTGCCAATCCCTACCTCCTGGCATCACCAAGCCCACATCTTGCACAGTCAGGACAGAAAGCTTTTCTTCAGAATCCACTCTAATTACTCCGTAGGTGAGACCATGCATGGACAAAACTCCCCTGCCTGGAGGCTGATTGCTGTCATCTGTTGGCCTGCAACAAGTGTCAATAACTTGAATGGGCAGTGTGTTTTACCAGGCAAACCATTATAGTTTTCCTCATTTGTAACAGATCATTATCAAAAATATTCCAATATTTCTTAATTAGCATTTCTTAGATTTAATCTTGATTTATTCTGCACATTATCTTCATCTGCCCTACTACATCAGACATAATTCTTCTCCCAAGTCATTGATAATTAGAGATACCAGCTTTCACTGTCAGTGTCCATCCAGAAGTATGTTGCTATAGAGTGCTAAGAATAACTCTAATCTCACCTACAGTAATTTTTTTTAGTCTTCAAAGAGATTTACAAACATTAATTCACTCAGTTCCTAGTGAGATGCATTAGCCCCATTTTACAAATAAGGAAATGGAGAAGTTAATGCCCAAATGTTCACTAGCACTAGCACCGTAGTGTCCAGGAAGTGGATCTCTTGTGTGGACTGGTCCAGGCTGAGGTTGATGGTGGGATGGAAATTGTTGAAATGTTGGCATACTGTGGGGCCATGCGGGTACCCATCACAGTGCCGCTGATTTGAAGGTATACATTGTCCCCAAATGTGAAATAGTTATGGGTGAGGACAAAGTCACAAAGTTCAGCCAGGCCCCACAGTATGCCAACATTTTTATGGCTGACTTAGAACAACGCTTCCTCAGCTCTCGTCCCCTAATGCCCCTACTCTACTCGCACTACATTGATGACATCTTCATCATCTGGACCCATGGAAAAGAAGCCCTTGAGGAATTCCACCATGATTTCAACAATTTCCATCCCACCATCAACCTCAGCCTGGACCAGTCCACACAAGAGATCCACTTCCTGGACACTACGGTGCTACTAAGCGATGGTCACATAAACACCACCCTATGTCGGAAATCTACTGACAAATGTTCACAACTGACTAGTGATTTTGGGATGCCGAACTAGAGACAAATGTTTCTGGAAATCAGACCTCTAGTGATTTGGGGTGCCTCAATTCTTGGTAGCCCAAACCGAGACACTTTAGTTTATTTAGAATTTAGGTTTAAGTGACGTGACCAGGGTTATAGTGTGTTAGTGTCAGAAAGTCAGGATTAGAACTGAAATATTCTTGAAGTATCCCAGTTCTGTACTTAGACCACGGATGTGACTTTTTTGCCATATGGTTAGGCATCAGCCTTCTAAACAGGCGATATTACATTTTTAAATAAATTCAATGCCAAGTTTCAATACACGCAGCAATAATTTTATCATCGCAGTTTTAACATGCATAACTTGATTATTCTAATGCATTACTGTCTAGCTTATTACTCTTTAACTATCAGGTGTAGTCATTGTAATTTTCACCATTGCATTACAAAAAGTTCAAGACATTGTGAATGGCAATTCCTTTGTGACTTCTAGGTTTGGTCAAATTCACTCTTAAGATACTATATTATTCTACAACTCAGGCATAGCTGCCTTGTCAGTTTGTTTCAGTACAAATGTGCACATTGTATTAGTGTATATAATTATACATATATGGTATATAGCTTGAACAAACTAATGTTGACTCGTGTAAGTTATTGAGTTAAGTCAGAGTGAAGCTGGAAAGAGACCACAATACATTGTACTTTAAAATGTAAAATGGAGTCTAACAATGCTGATTTGGTTAGGAATATTGCTTGCATGTAATGCAGACAGACTAAACTATTTTCAAGATCAATGGAAGAGCCAATATGCATCTTGTTTTTTTGCAGTTGTGCTATGTAATCCATCATAACAAATGCTTGTGTTATCAGATAATGTTCTTCTTATATGTCATGTCTCCTCTGTTATGCTTGAAATACTTAGGCCTTAGCTAATCATGTTCATATAAGACTTGTAGTGACTGATGTAACAAATTTCAATTAAATCAAGTAAATAGGCAGACATGATGAATAACATTTCCATCATTTAAAAGGAATTCTCAACCACATTATTGATCAACTTTCTCTCACTCCCAATCCCCAAGCGCACATTACATTATTCGTACGATCTTAAACATGAAAATAAAATGCCTGTTTTCACTGATTTCCATCTCCAATTCGCTCACACAGTTCCTCATACTGCTACTTTTAATAGAGCAGAAGCCTACACGAGACTTTTGGCATACATCTCCCTTGTTTTATTAAGCAAATCCAGGGTCTGGTGGATCAAGAATGGGAGCAGATCCAAGACACACAGTCCCCTTCAGGAATACGTCTTGTCAGCCCTATGCAGTCCAAACCCGGGCATCTCTAACATGGGTTTCTCAGCTAAGCAATTATGGGGAAAAAAATCACCCGAGGAGAAAAGGGGATTCAAGTAGCCTGTTTCCAAGACATTTAGAACTTTTTAGGTTAAAGCTAACAACTTGAGCTTCATCTGCATACTAGTTATTTCTAAGAAGAAAACATGAAGATCTTTAAGGTTCATTACAGGAAGGATAAATTGTGAGATTAAGAAATAGAGGCAATGAGATAGGGATTTTATTCCATCAAATTCCTAGATTAAGTGAATGTGCTTAAGTAACTTAACATATCTGTACCTCAGGTTCCCTGTGTATAAAAGGGCGACAGAACAAATCTACCTCAAGATATGAATGAATGAAGCCTTAACGAAGCCTTAGTATTTGTGAAGTATTTTGAGATTCTTGGATTTAAAAGACTGTGTGTGCAAAAGTACAGAGTTCCCTCCCTTTTAGAAACATGTACAATAGATCAGAACACCTGGTTTATGACCTGCATTCAGTGACTTCAGTGGAAGTCTTTGTGTGGTTAAAGTTAAGCACTCAAGTGTCGGTAGTATCAGGCCAGATGCAATCTGCTGGAGGCAGCTCAAAATCATCTTGACCACCGTTTTGCACATGAAATTACTTTTTTGCAGCCTTCAGCTATGATATTATGCCTTGAGTTTCTGGTTAAAGCAGCAATTAATCTAGTACTAATTGCCTTTTTCTAAATTATACAGGCATTTTACAAGAGGAATTGCTTTTTCTTATTTTTCTTGGAAGGAACATCTATAATTATCGATCACAGCTTAGAAAAGTATATTGAAGAAGTTGCAGTGTTAACGGGAAACCCTGTGTACAGCAATTCTGTAGTCAGTCATTTTAATTCATGCTTCAGATGCTAATCTGTGGAATTTGTATGATAATGTCTTTACTGTCAAGAATGACTGAACAGAATGTGAAAGATACTAAAGTTTCAGAGTTCAGGAAGTATTATCTTGCTATTTAGGGACTTTACACATGCATTTATAAGTTCAATAACATTCACTGTAACAAGATGATTGCTACATAATTGCAGAACAAGGTTCTAAAAATAAAAAATACTTTGCATTTATTATCTATTTTATTTGTTAATAAAACCTCTTAGGTAACCTATCCAAGGTACATAATATGAAAACGGACCCTTAACAGTTCAAAATGGATTTTAGCATAGAATTCTAAAGCTAGAAAGGACAGACCTCCTATTATGCATTAAGGTTCAAACATTTGATAGAATGCCTCCCTTCTGCAGCGTCAGATTTGAGGGAGGCACTGTCTGGGCCAGCAGGGAAAAGAAAACCCTTTAGCCTCCATAAGGAATGCCTTCCCTCTTTTTCCTCCCCTCCTTGTGGTTCCTCAGACCTCTTGAGGATGAGGAGGAGAGATGTGGAGCTGCTTGTTTAACTGGATGGATAGAAGGGTGCAGCAGAAGCCCCACTGACTCCCATATACCCAAGAGAAGGGTTTATAAATCCTTCCTGTTACCCATGGTGGGATTAGAGGAGGACCCTATTTCTGGACCCTTGCTGTAAGCATTATGCTAGTTGCCTTTTTGGTCTGTGAAAGAGTTTTTCCCTTATTGCCTGATTAGCCTGGATGGGGATTTTTGTCTTCTCCACAGCCTAGGGACCTGGTGGGTAGGTTAAGTGATAATGTGTTCACATTTCAGTCTGGCAGGTGTCTAGTGTAGGTACTTGTCAATAAGGGGTCTGGTTTCCTGACAAATCAAAACTGGAATCAGGGTTAGGGGAAGGTATTCACTGACGGCCAATAGTTTTCAGCAATGTCTGGTACAGAAAAGGGTCAGCCCCGTGTTCTAGACCTCTGCACAAGAAAAAGGCAGTGAGGTCCCAGCAACAATTCTAGGACCAGGTTAAAAGGGAAACAGTGCTGATGGTGGCCCTCCCAAGGTGATATGGATTACAAAAGGAAGGTTGATCTGGACTGCATAAATTATTGCTGGGTAATTCCCAGGCATGTTAACAGAGTTGTGGCTTAGCTAAACACATTCCTAGTATTTTATCTTTCTTCCTGAAATAATCCACAAAACTGCACTTGAAAAATCAGGTTAAATTTTCCCTAACAGGCTTTATATTTTAAGTTTTGCAGAATATCTTTTACTTAACATAATTACAAAGCTTCACAGTATTAAATCAGATGCCTTAACAAGGTTATACATTGAAAAACAGGTTTAGAAATATGGATGTTAGAAGGGCATTTGAACTGACCATCTAGGATGACACAGAGTTCCCACTTTTGGACAAAGTCATGACACTGTGGCACATACGTTGTAATGTGCTGCAATTATGTTTTTACCCATCGTATCACAATATGTCACAAACCTGGGATAGGTTGCTACTACCTACCCACAATTATGAATAAATATAAAGGTCTGGCAGTTTTGCTGGAATTTATACACTCCACTTCTAGGCACAGGCACAACAGAGTGGGTAGCATATTTCCAGGGGATTACAGAGCTTCTCTAATCATTAAGAAAATAAGCCAGATACCACTAGAAGCCTGCTGTAATTCTCCAGAAAGACACTGGTTGTTGAGTTCTAAAGCACGATTTTCTCACTCTTACAATTCAATTAAAATTCCCTCTTTTTAATTCATTCACTGCTTTATTTTGGGATTTTACAAGGGTTTCCACACAGATTTTGCATGTTAGCCTGCTTGATTTTAAACTAAAATTATATTATGAACTTGATCATATTGTTCTTTCTCTCCAAAACTAGTTAGGGTGCCACATATTCTGCATGTCTTATTTGGTACAAAGATGAATACAAAATGAATAATGTGAATGCTAACTATACAGACGTAATCTTTCTTGAATATAATTTTCATTTGTTTAGTTTGAATGTGTTGTTCTATAGACTGTCTTTTTTAATTTGTGTAACACAATACCTTCGAATAGCCACAGTGAGAGCTTCTGGTGAACTGGCACAAGGACAAATGACCTCCTGTCTTAGGCCTTTACTTTGGAAGACATTGAGAAATGCATCACAGGAAGAAATAGACCCTAGAGTAAAAATCAGAGAAGAAAAATAATCTGACTTCTGAGACAATGCTACTCACATACAAAACATTTTGATGCATGTACCTTTTAAGGACAAAAGGATCTAGATGACATCTGGAAAACATCATATCTGGTAGAGCTCAACTATATACGGTATATTAAAGATTAGCTTTCAGGCATAAATAGTTTCATTGCTTGTGGGTAGAAGAGCCACTACAGATGGATCTAAGATGTGAAGTACACATACAATATGTTTAACAAAAGGCACATTACGGAAAGATTTACTCTAGGAACTCAAAGCAAGTTACAATAGATGAGCAGAAGATCTATATCACTGTATCTTAAAAATTACATGGAGAAAGTTCCGATTAATACTAAGTGATCCAGATGCAGTTGTCTAGAATAGTGCAAACATTCCCCCCCCCCACAAAATTCTCTGTTACTCAGAAGCAAACCTTCTGCTTCTTTCTACAGCTTAAAGATAATTTATTTCAGTCTTTATATATGGCTGTCATGTTAAACAAAACTGGATTTACTGCGACTTACGTTATGCGGAATATCAAGTTTGCTTCAGGATTAGCTAAGGAAAAATACATTTTAAAAAAATCCAAAATTAATTACTGTTTCCACAAATGTTGTGTAGTTTGCAGTAGATAAACCTTATACTTTTGTTAAACATTTTTTGCTAATGTGACTGAAGACTGAAACTTAAAACATAAGACAGGAAATAAGTGTCATATTCTTTGTTTTACTATACATGCATCACTTACAAGGATTTGCGCCATCGGCCACTATTAGCATACGCAATGAGGAAAGGTTGATATCTCTTTGATCTCGATGTGCCACTAATGCCCAGTGCATGTCCCTGGATTTTACACAAGCGACTTTTGCTAAAATGAAAGTAAAAAATTACTAATGTGCTGAGTAGAAGTTATTTTAAGATGTGGGAATGAGTAAATTACAGCTAAATAGCTTCAATAGCAACAACTGGCTTTTCTGAGTTTGACTTTTCAAAAAAAAAACCTTTATGCACTTCCGATCCTTACCTTTGTACTGGCAGACTTTCTGTATCCATGATAGCGGATTCACTTTCATTAAGGAATAAGGGATACTTATAACGTGCATCATGTTCATGACACTCTGAAATCAAAATAAAGTAAACAAGAGATTTGTTCCCAAACAGCATAAAATTAGTAATGGAACAAGTTTATATCATGTCAGCTTGTGAATGAAGTTGATAAGTACATAATTAGGAATTCTGGTTTAAACCAATAACAGATGCTAAAAAATAAAAATCAATGCTGAAAATTGTAATGTATCTTTAAAAAAAGGATGTTCACTTGTTTCCACTCTCTTTCACTTAGTTTATACAACAGCAATATGGAAAGTAGCACAAAAGCATGCTTTAACTCCCAAAGGTTGAGTGACTGAGGACTATATCTTTGCTTTCAGAGATGAATTTAAGGCCCAATTCTGCTAACCCTTATTTCACAGGAATGGCCCTTACTCAAAGAGAGATGTAACAATTTAAACACTTAGAAAAACCTGTCTGTACATGGAGTGAAAAGCTACCATAGCAGCAAAAAAGTTCATTTAGTAGTGCATAAAATTAGGAAGGGGAATCAATGATAATACATGAAATAAGCAAAATCATGCTTACTCTAAAACAAAATAAATTAAGGGCCTTTTGGCCCTCTTATTGGCTAGACCAATACCAGAATATCCTTGGTGAGGTTCTAAAAAGTTGTGAAGTATATAAATAAGAAATTCAGTGAAGCCAATGGCAGCAAGTTGATCTTTCATGGTTTTAAATGTTTGTTTTCTTTAGTTATTTGGCACACAATATCACTACATTAAAAGTAGGGATTAAATATGGTACATATTTTGGAAACCCAGGTCTAGGATCCCAAGATCTGAGCATATGTAAATCTCCCAATGGGATTACTCATGTAAGTGTTTGCATGATTGGATCCAAAGATGATATTTCCCCTTTCAGTCTTGTGCAACTGTTAACACAGGAAAAGCCTTCATAGATAAGTCAGGCAACAAGGTAAGGCCATATCAAGAGCAAAAAAGGGCTGTGAGAAAATTTTGGTGGGTGCTTACTTTCAGACTGTGTAATAACAAAGTTAACTAATTAAATTAACTACTTGTGGACATAAAACCTGGAATCCCATTCTGTTTCAAAGCATAGTTATAATTGCACTTTGACATTCATGGAAACAGAGCAACAGGTGGCAGGAAAGGTAAGCTGGGTTCCCCTGGAATCATAAAACATAAGTTCTTTCAGTTTGAAATGTTCATATATGGTCTCTTCAAAGATAGCCACTCTCTCCACTACGATCAGTTGAACAGGATTTCCCCAAGCTTCAGCTGCAACATCGTTTTCAAGTGACTGTTGGAGGCTGTCTTTAATAATTAAAAAAAGATGTTGGCCTCCACACCAGAGAACTTCCAAGTTCTTGCTTTGAAAGATATTCAAGAGGCAAACAGAGAGCTTGTCCAACCTAGTGCAGCAGAATTGTCTCAGGATCAGTAACACAAGAACACAAGTTTGGCCAGACTGGATCAGACCAATGGTTCATCTAGCCCAGTATCCTGTCTTCCCACAGGGGCCAATGCCAGGTGCTTCAGAGGGAATGAACAAAACAGGGCAATTATTGAGCGATCCATCCCTTGTTGTCCATTCCCAGCTTCTGGCAGTCAGAGGGGCAGGACACCCAGAGCACGGGGTTGCATCTAAGGTTGCCAACTGTCTAATTGCACAAACCCAAACATCCTTGCCCCACTCCTTCCCGCAAGGCCACGCCCCTTCTCACTCCATCCCCCTCCCCCATCACTCGCTCTACCCCACCCTCACTCATTTTCCCCGGCAGGGGTTGGGGTATGGGAGGGGGCTCTGGGCAGAGCCTGGGACAGAGGGTTGGGGTGTAGGAGGGGATGTGGGCTCTGGGAGGGAGTTTGGTGTGGGAGGGGACTCAGGCCTGGGGCAGGGGGTTGGGGTATGGGACAGGGGAGGGTCTGGGTCTGGGGATTGTGGTGCAGGCAGGGTGGGGGGGTGTAGGGTGTTGGCTCCGGCCAAGCAGTGATTACCTCAGGCGACTCCCGGAAGTGACTGGCATGTCCCTGCAGCTTTTAGGCTCGGGGCAGCCAGGAGGCTCTGCACACTGCCCCGCCTGCCCACAGCGCCCACTGGCCACAGTTCCTGGCCAATGGGAGCTGCAGAGCTGGTGCTCAGGGTGGGGGCAGCATGCAGAGCCTCCGATTGCCCCTGAGCCTTCACAACATCCCGTGGTAACTAGTTCCACAGGTTGACTATGCATTGTGTGAAGTAGTATTTCTTTTTGTTTATTGTAAGCCTGCTGCCTATTAATTTCATTGTGTGACCCCTGGTTCTTGTGTTATGGGAAGAGGTAAAAAAAAACTTCCTTATTCACTGTCTCCACACCCATCTCTCATATTCCCCCCTTTCATTGTCTCTTTTCCAAGATGAACAGTCCCAATCTTTTTAATCTGTGCTCACATGGAAGTTGTTCCATACCCCCAATCATTTTTGTTGCCCTTCTCCACACTTTTTCCAATTCTAATATATATTTTTGAAATGTGGTTGACCAGAATACATGCAGAATTCATGGTGTGGGTGTATCACAGATTTATATAGTGCCATTATGATATTTTCTGTCTTATTATCTATCTCTTTCCTAATAGTTCCTAACATTATGAGTGGGTGTTTTCAGAGAACTAGCCACAATGACTCCAAGATCTCTTTCTTTCTTAAATTAGTTGAGCTAATTTAGACCCCATTGTTTTGTATATGTACTTGGGATTATGCTTTCCAATGTGCATTACTTTGCATTTATCAACAGTTAATTTCATCTATAATTTTGTTGCCCAGTCTTGTGAGATCCCTTTCTAACTCCTCTCAGTCTGCTTTGGCTTAACTATTTTAAGTAATTTTGTATCATCTGCAAACTTTGCCACCTCACTGTTCACCCCTTTTTCCAGATCATCTATGAATATGTTAAACAGCACTGGTCCCAGCACAGATCCCTGGGGGACACCGCAAGAGAAGGTAGTTTTGAATGATGAGGAACTTTGACAGTGGTAATATAACAACTCTAGCTGATGAAGATCTTACTGGAGCAACAGCGGACTGTTGTTCTTGATTCAATGCCTTCGAAGACTGTAGGCCTCAGAACCATACAGCAATGAATACAGCATCCCCTCCTGCACCCCAACCCTCTGGGCTTGCTAAGTAAAGGTGTAGCTAACTAGCCAAGAATCATCAGCTCTAAACTGTAATTGTCTGGTTTTACGACAAACAAGATCGAGTTAGAAGAAATCTTATGACATCCCAACATCTGATGATAAAAGCTTATTAAACAAGCTCTTTTTCAAATATTCACATAAAGGAAAAAGTTACTTACTGTAAGAATCCCATGCCATAAGCCAACATCCTTCTTGAAATCTAGTACATTCACAATTGTTTCAGCTATCAAATAAAAACAAAATATGGCTTATTTTTCTGAGCACGGCATAAACTAAAAAGCAAAACCTCTTACAGGAAGGAAATACAGTAAATTTTGGTATAACATGACTAATGGCTTCAAAGCATAACTTTCAGAGTAACTCCCCATAGTAGGATTAGTCTTGGCAAAGAGTTTTCTCTTTGTTACATCTCAAAGACGTGCAAAAATGCAATGAATCCACAATTTCTATATTTAATCTAGAAATATTGAATACAGCCCTGTATAAAACAAGACCCCAGTCAGGCAGGGATGAAACAAGAGGAATGTGTTTAATACCTTCTGTATATCCACATGCTTGTGTAAGAGCTTGACAGTGGGTCAGCAGTGCAATTCTTGTCACAGTCACCCCAAGCACACTTCCATCTTTACACGTTTTGTACTACAAGAGATTTGTTATTGAAGATTGAATATATTGTATGCAACAGTAGCACTGCTCTTATTGTTTGGGAGTTAGATTCAAAGCATTTAACATGGAGAAACAAAGGGCAGCTGATGAACTTTGTTACTTTAGTTTAGCTTTCACAGATAGAGAGAGCTATAATGAAGGCTGCGAAACAGTTTTTATAAAGCCCCATTTTTTTTCTCTGGAGAAGGTGTCTTTTTAGGCAGAAATTTGTCATGTTTGGCATCAGGAACTCTTCAGCTGTTTGCGTTCAGGGAGGGTGGGAGAATTACATTTGATATTAATTCCAAACTTGCTTTTGAGTCACTCTAGCAACACCAGCAGCAGAAGTCTGAGTAACTTAAGTAAGACATCACTGAGTAATATGTTGGCTAGATTTAAAAATGTGAGAAGTTACTTCTCACTGGTCATCTGTTAAATTGTTCAGGCAGCCCTCCCGAACACGACCGGCAAAGGGGTGGCTGCTGCAACCATGTGTGTGATACTAACAGAAATACACGAACTGTATTAAATCAAAGAAGAAAAAATAATGAGAGAATCACGGTGCTGAGTTTGGAGCCCTCACAATTTTTGATACTTTCTGCAGTAGGCTGCAAATTCTAAGTCATCATTTAAACAAAATCAGTATCTTCTTCCATGATGAAGATAGCCAGCAACATTCAATACATATTCATAGCTGCCATGTTAACCCACTCCTTTAGAAAACTAAAATTATCAAACAGCAGCATATAGATGGGAAATCCCAACCACTTTGAACTGAGTAGGGCACTAGCTTGACTTGTGATTATTTAAATGCTAACATTATTTAATTCATTTGCTCCTTTCAAAAGAGGAAAAAAACCTACATCCAAAAAAGTTAAATGCATCTAGCTATGCTAATTTTCCCTTCCTGAAGCAGGTCTTTCAGGAGGGAATTTAACCACACACACTGACTGACGAGAGGCAAGATTTTTAACAAAGGATGATGAACAAGCAGCTTCTCTCTCTTCCTTAGGAGGATACTCAAGTCCACAAATACTAGGGAGAAAACTTTTTTCGGTGATGCTTGTTGGTGATCTCTCGTCTGAACAGATCAGTAAGAAGCCTGGATGGTGAATAAGAGCTATGGCAAGACAGGAAAAGTTCTATAGAATATTGTGGCAGCAAGTTAAATTGAGTAGGAGCCATGTGGGCAAAGAAAAAAAAAGGGGGGCATTGCCTGGTGATAGGAAAAGAACTTCAGATGACGCTAAGGGGGAAAAAGAAGATAACTGTTTCTAAGGCACTGAGGAGATGGTCCACCATACACTTCACTAGTCATTTTTACATCTCAACAGATGCAGCTGAAGAAAGTCTGGACTTCTCTTGAGCACAGACAGGGTCTAGTTTTAAGGACAGGATAGGACAGAAGTCCCCTGAATACATGGGTCATTCAGACTACATATCGCCTTGTGGGAGTCAATATATGTATGATCTCAGTGAGAGCAAGTTAACATGGTTTATGAATTCCTGCCATTTCATAAGTTGTGGACTTCCAGCTCTCACCCCTTCAAAGTCTTTGGTGTCATCAGTTCATTGTGTGTTAGGAGAAGTGACATTAAGCAT
The DNA here is from genome assembly GCF_009764565.3 of Dermochelys coriacea. NCBI lineage: Eukaryota > Metazoa > Chordata > Testudines > Dermochelyidae > Dermochelys > Dermochelys coriacea. The sequence continues at coordinate 249,340,149 of NC_050069.1, read as the reverse complement.
TATATTGCATTCCCTTATTTTTTTTTATAGCTTTGTGACTTTCTTGATAAACAAAACTGTAAAAAAATGAACTTATCTTTAATGAAAGTTGTAACAAAAGCAAACAAAAAAATCAAAGTCTAGAAGTGCAAAAGTTTGGGTGTCCACACTGCTGCAGCTTACTTATTTGTGAAGCATCCATCACTGTAATATCTGAAATCCCAATACAGCAAAGCAGTTAAGCACATGCATGCTCTAAACTGACTACTTAGAGCACTGCTGAATCAGGGCCACAAGTGCTGTAGAAACCTTTAAGTAAAAAAGACTCCAGAAATGCAAAGTTAACTGTGCAAATTTAACATTGCATTAACTTTCATATAATATTTAGTTTCTATTTATACTGAAATTATCAGCAAGTAAACAGGAGGCTCATTGTTTACAGAAGCAGTGACAACATAGTTATATTTATCTTAATGTTATTCAGAAGTGTCATATGCAATAGATCATAGGGAAAATTTATCTTTATAAACTCACCTCTATGTAAGCTGTGTCATTGTTTGCATCCTTGATATGTGGGAACCAGTCACGAGGAGGTTTAGAAAGATGTTTAGATTCTGTGACAAACCATAGCAGCTTTGGCCACCCTGAGAAACAGACAAAGAGCTTTTGCTGAGTTTCTGCTAGATAAATAGTACAAGAGAATGCAATTCTTCTGCACACAAGTTTATTTCAAATGTGTTCTATGCTTGTATGGTGTGAATATTGCTTGGTTGGCTGAATATTGCTTATTCTACTCATGTGAGTATCCCCACTGGAATAGACCAAGCAGGATTATTAATTATCATACTTTCTGTACATAGACATCAGGACATACTATGCTGAGGCTAGTTTCTAAACCTCAGAAGTATTAATGATGTATATGTGATATGTTTGCAAGTGCTATTTAGTAACACGTGGAATCTTTGTACAAGAAGTAGGTTTAATGAGGATGAGTTTACCTTTGAACTGTGGTATCTCCCCTGTAGGGCTTTTAGGCAGTCCTTTATGACATGCATCACTAGTCAAGGCCACAGTAACACCACAGCTTCCAAGTAAGAAACCGATTTGTTGGCTTCCTGCATCCTAATTGATCACAAAAATAAGAAAAGCAACAAGTGAAATTTACTGGAATTGACTGCGTGCAACATGCTTTTTTTGTAGTTTGTTTTACAAGGTACGCAATGTCTTAGGGAAAAAATAGTCTTCCCTCTATCCAACTTAATTAATTAACAAAATATAATTGACTAACTTGTACACTGAAAAAGGAGTTCTATAATTTGGATATATTCATCCTCACAACCATATATATCCATTCAAAGGACTAAAGCCATCATATGGCTTCATCTTTTACATCTCTACACAAGATGCGTCGTCTATGAAATAAGAAATGGTTAACTTACTGTAAATGTGGCTCGTCGAAGAATGATGTAGATGTGTATTCCATTTAGGTGTGTGTGCACCCAGTGCACTGGAGCCAAGACTTTGCCTAGCAGTACCCATAGAGGGGCAGCACTTGCACCTTGTGACTGTGGCCACTGCCCTGGCTATATAAGGCAACACCGTCCTGACTCCCCTTGGTTCCTTGACACCGAAAGCCAATGAGAGGAGACTCTGATGCAGAGGGGACGGAGGGTGGGTCATGGAATACACATCTGCATCACATTTCAAAGAACCATAAGTAAGTAACTGTTTGTCGTCCTGGAATAAATGCAGATGTGTATTCCACGTAGGTGACTCACAAGCAGTACCCTGTCTGGGAGGACTCAGAGTCTATAGAAATATAGATTGCTGGGCAGCCCTACTGAGCCCTGTGTTGGTTTGGAAGATGCGGTAATAGCAGAATGGTCCATAAGTGTATGGCTGACCTGTAAATGTCTAATACGGAAATGTCACTGAGTAACGCTATCAATGTCACTTGCGCTCTCAGCGAATGAGCTCATATCTGCTGAAGAGATGTAGTCGAAGCAATTTCATATGCAGTCTTAAGACAGGATCTAGAGATAGTCTGTGCAGAGACCGCTGGTTCCTTCATGAAGTCTGCAGTATTACCTTGTTGCTGGAGAACTGTGTGTAGAAGAGGCCCTGCCATCTGCGTGTGCAGTTCAAACACCGTCCTTGCAGAGGTAATGGCTAAAACTGCCAAAACTGTGTTTAGGTCCCACAAGGGGGCTGGCTCTTGGACCAGAAATGTAAGCAGTGGAGTCCTTTCAGAAATCTTGCCACCATGGCATTGGAAAAAACTGATTTTACCTGACTAGGAGGATGGAATGTTGATATTGCTGCCAGATGTCTGAAGATGTAACAGGTACTCCAAGATGTCCTGGATAGAAGTCCATGTCAGCTGGGTCCTGGGGGACAAGGGCCATGCTGAAAACCTCTTTCACTTTGGTAAGTAGACTGGCCTAGTGGAGGACTTCCTACTGTTGAATCCCTGGCACACGTTGCATGGGGACTGTCATCAGAGCAAGGAGTCTAGGACTAGTGAAGGAAGGCAAACCAATCTGTCCAAAGAATGTAGGGCAGGGCAGAGCAGGGCAGTAGACATCCTGAGCCACATCTGGAGGGGGTAAAGGCATAGCCTCACAAACTGAGCCACCTGCACACAAGACATGTCCCAACAGGCTCAGACGCACCCAGACTGTCATGGAGGGCTGAGACTGCAGACTGAGGCAGAGCTGTTGAATTGCCTGGAAGTGATCAGTCATCAGAAATGCTCTCGACCCTGTGGAATCTAATAGGGCCCCAATGAACTTGATTTTTTGAGTGGAAGCCAAGATAGACTTTCCAGTGTTTAAAATGAGTCCTAGACGGTCAAGCAAATGCAGTGTGGTGTTGACATGTGCAAGAACTTCTCTGGAACCTCCTTCAGTATCCAGTCATCGAGGTATGAGAAGAAGTGGATTCTCTCCCTCCTGAGATATGCCATCACCACAGCCATGCTTTTGGTGAAAACTTGAGAGGTGGAATGGGGCCAAATGGGCGAACCATATACTGAAAATGGTATTCTCCCACAAGAAAATGAAGAAACTTCCTGTGGCTCAGTAGAATCACCACATGAAAATAGGTGTCCAGAGCAGAAAACCAGGAGGGGAGGATAGCCCACGGAGTGACTATGCGGAACCTCATGTATTTGATACATTTGTTAAGGCCATGAAGGTCAAATATGGGTCTCATCCCATCCTGGGGGTTTGGTACCAGGAAGTACTGGGAATAGAATTCGTGGCCCCAGAATCCCAGTGAGACTCCCTCTACTGTTCCCAACACCAGCAGAGAGCTGACCTGCTCTATGAGCTGTGTGTCTCATGAGAGGGGTCCCTGAAGAGGATTGGGAGAGGGGATGGGGAGGGTGCCTGGAGAGGAACTGGATGGCTTAGCCTGATTTGATAGTGTCTAGCACCCAGCTGTTGAAGGTAAGTGAGCCTCAAGCATTGTAAAAACAGGCCAGCCTGTCCCCAAAGAGATGGGAGTGGGAAGGGCAGAGCAACAATTGGAACAGTGCTCTGGACCAAGGAGTCAAAATGGGCACTTACCAGGCACTCAGGGAGGATGCGTGAACTGGCTGAGCCCTGAGACCCAACAACTTCCTATTGTGAGATCTATTCCTCTTTCTGGGGTAGTCATTCTGCTTTGGGGAGTTGGGGTGGGGGGAGAATTACACAAAAGAGTGCTGCAGGGAATACTGCTGCTCCTGAGCTCCATAGTGGCATCTCTGCATGGACAGCATGGGCACTTCCAAGGACCTTAAGTTAATCCTGGAGTCCTTAAAGGAGAGCAAAGTGTCAGTCTTCCAAGAACAAGGTCCAGCCATCAAAGGGAAAGTCCTCAATGGCTTGCTGGAAATCCAATGCAATCCTGGAGCTTTGTAGCCCTCTTCATAGTAACTGCACAGGCCATTAACCTGGCCAAAGTGTCCACAGCATTGAGGATGGACCGTAGGGCATTTTGGAATCAATCCTGAAGCACTTAGAGGAGAGGAAAGGGATCAGGAACAGTCAGCATGGATTCACCAAGGGAAGGTCATGCCTGACTAATCTAATCGCCTTTTATGATGAGATCACTGGTTCTGTGGATGAAGGGAAAGCAGTGGATGTATTGTTTCTTGACTTTAGCAAAGCTTTTGACACGGTCTCCCACAGCATTCTTGTCAGCAAGTTAAGGAAGTATGGGCCGGATGAATGCACTATAAGGTGGGTAGAAAGCTGGCTAGATTGTCGGGCTCAACGGGTAGTGATCAATGGCTCCATGTCTAGTTGGCAGCCGGTGTCAAGTGGAGTGCCCCAGGGGTCGGTCCTGGGGCCCGTTTTGTTCAATATCTTCATAAATGATCTGGAGGATGGTGTGGATTGCACTCTCAGCAAATTTGCGGATGATACTAAACTGGGAGGAGTGGTAGATACGCTGGAGGGGAGGGATAGGATACAGAAGGACCTAGACAAATTGGAGGATTAGGCCAAAAGAAATCTAATGAGGTTCAATAAGGATAAGTGCAGGGTCCTGCACTTAGGATGGAAGAATCCAATGCACCGCTACAGACTAGGGACCGAATGGCTCGGCAGCAGTTCTGCGGAAAAGGACCTAGGGGTGACAGTGGACGAGAAGCTGGATATGAGTCAGCAGTGTGCCCTTGTTGCCAAGAAGGCCAATGGCATTTTGGGATGTATAAGTAGGGGCATAGCGAGCAGATCGAGGGACGTGATCGTTCCCCTCTATTCGACACTGGTGAGGCCTCATCTGGAGTACTGTGTCCAGTTTTGGGCCCCACACTACAAGAAGGATGTGGATAAATTGGAAAGAGTACAGCGAAGGGCAACAAAAATGATTAGGGGTCTAGAGCACATGACTTATGAGGAGAGGCTGAGGGAGCTGGGATTGTTTAGTCTGCAGAAGAGAAGAATGAGGGGGGATTGGATAGCTGCTTTCAACTACCTGAAAGGGGGTTTCAAAGAGGATGGCTCTAGACTGTTCTCAATGGTAGCAGATGACAGAACGAGGAGTAATGGTCTCAAGTTGCAATGGGGGAGGTTTAGATTGGATATTAGGAAAAACTTTTTCACTAAGAGGGTGGTGAAACACTGGAATGCGTTACCTAGGGAGGTGGTAGAATCTCCTTCTTTAGAGGTTTTTAAGGTCAGGCTTGACAAAGCCCTGGCTAGGATGATTTAACTGGGACTTGGTCCTGCTTTGAGCAGGGGGTTGGACTAGATGACCTTCTGGGGTCCCTTCCAACCCTGATATTCTATGATTCTATGATTCTATGATTTGGCCACTAAGCAGCCTTCTGCAACAAACACCCAAAACTCCTCATGTGAGGCCTCAGGAAACTAGTCCACAAACTTGGACATGGCTGATTAGTTGAGGAAATTATACTTGGACAGCAAAGCTTGTTGATTCAAGATCCTCATCTGTAAAGACGATGAGGTATAGATCTGTCAGCCCAGAAGGTTCAACCACTGGGAATCTGTCTTTTGGGGTGGACTTGAGTCTGTGCTGTTGGGCCCTTTTGTTCACCAGTGAATTTGGTGCCAGATGGAAACAGAATCTCTCAAATCCTTTCATCAGAACAAAATAGGACTTCTCTGTTCATGTAGCCCAGGGGTCAGTAACCTTTGGCACGCGGCCCATCAGGGTAATCCGCTGGTGGGCCACGAGGCATTTTGTTTACATTGACCGTCTGCAGGCACAGTCCCCAGCAGCTCCCTTTATTCACTAGTTGTGATAATTTTATTTATACTCATTTGACATAATAAAATTACATGAAAAATTAAAATTGGACCTAAGCTGCAAAATTCAGAACTGATCTTCTCCTCTGTCTAAACTTTTGCTTTGAATTCACTACTATATTAATAGCATCAGGTCTTTGCATACTTTTTCCCCCTCCCCTCCCTCCCATATTAAGAATATCATTTAATTATAACTAATGAATAAAGGGAAAAAGCAAATAAAGAACAGATACATCCCACTACTTCTCATTTGTCTGCATTACCTTGATTCTGTACCTCCAGAGAATGATCTTTTTATACAACATGATTATCTGAACTAGCATATGCTGACATTTAAGTAAATAATGTGGGACAATAAAATGATCCATAATAAACAGAATTATCTAACTCATTCATTTCAGACATCCAGAAGTTGTCACATTCATTTTTGTTCACTGCAGTTGTCAGAAATTTAGTTTAAGCTTGGCAAAATTAAAAACATTCTTTTGCAAGAAAATTCTTCAACATTGAGCTCTCTCATTTACTCCTGCTTCTATGAAAAACCAGACAAGGGAAGTGCCCCTTTTAAAAATACAAAGAGATGACAATAAGAGAATCACGTAGTATCAGTTTCTGGGAGAAGTGCTGTTCATTTCACACAGCTCTGTCAGTAACCGCAGCAGCTGAGCTGGTCAAATGGTAAATTTGCTGGGAAAAAGAAGAGAAAAGAAAAAACCAAGCACTTTTGAGGCAGCTGAAACTATTTGTGAACTTGGACAAATTGAAAAAAAAGTGGGTGAGGGAGGGAAAAGTTAGTTCTGACATTTTCAAAACAAATCAGTTTGGCATTTTGTTTGTTGAAACAAATAGTTTCATTTCATTTCAAAATGACAGTCAAAATGTTTTGTTCGATGCAAATTAAATTTTTTTGATTTTTCATTTTGGTGAGAAATACTGAAAAAAAAATTAGTTTCTGTTTGAAACATTGATTTTTGTTTGTTTTTTTCTTTAATAATTTGAGTCTTTGCTTTTCGTGACTGAATTGGAAAAAAAAATGAACAATTCACTCAGTTCTACTCAGGAGGTCCCAAACCAGACAGAGTTTTGTAGAGCTGACAAATTAATTGCATGGATATCCTTGCTGAATCTTGTACAAACATCCCGGAGATCAGTCAGTCATTCTAAGACAGAGGTTACTGTCCTACTGAGCATAAAAGAGAGGCCACTAATTTCTTTCCTTCAGTATCTCCCAATGAATTTGAATGGTGGTCCACAACTTCATGAAAAAACCCAGCACTAGCATTGCACAAATCCTCCAATTCATCATAAAGATTAGTTACTGATTTACACAAGTTTATGGATTACAAATCATCACTTTAGAGACATTCTTGCACTGAAATTCGAAAATCAAAACACTGAGATGAGTCAACGTAATCTCATCCCTCATTCTATCTAATTGTCATAAAGCCTCTTGCACTTATAGTGGTTTACAAGTAACCACTATAATTTTAGTTGAACTAGTGAATGTGGACAAAACCCAGGCAGACTGCTGGAAGATATAGTATTTAATTCCGATTTTTTTTAAGTGTGCCTACACTGCTCTAGGTGTATGAGCCAGTTAAAAAAAGAAAAGAAATGCTACAGAACTGTGCCTCATTACGACTATCATTCAGAAATTAAACAGCAAGAGTGTTCCTTTCGCTCACCTATCCTCAAAAGCTTGAGCAAAGAGACAAGATTTGCTACATGCCCTGAGAGCCAGCAGAATGGCTTTGATGGGCTAGACAAAGGAATGGAGTGAGTGCCTGAGCAGGGGACCTTTCACTGAAGACACTATGGCAGCAACAACTCTCATTTAAGGCCTCAACTCCAAAAAAATACATGCTTAACCAATTTGCTTAATAGGGGTTGTTTGGTAAATTGGGGCCTAAACACTAAGACACTTCAAATGATCTCAACTACTATAGTACTGAACAAGGAAATTCTCAAGTAGCTAGGTCCCAGCCTTTTAGGATTTTACAGACCAAAATTAAAACATTGAATTTCACCCAGAAACCAACTAGAACCCGGTACAAATCATATAGTGCAGATCATATGGCACCACCATAAATGACCCCTGTGAACACACACTACAAGGAAGTAATCTGCCAAATTCTGCTCATAACAGAGCCAAATATAATGCACTGGAAAGCTACAGGAAGAGACTACATTTATTTTAATAGTATTGGGTTCTCTAGACAACATGAACGGGTATTGAGAAGAGAAACCATGAAGATTTTCTGTCTGATGGTAACATCGAAATTCCTTAACAAATCAAATTGCTCTACTGCCCTGCAAAAGGGTTATAAAACCAAACACTACTTTTGCCAGATGTGGTTTGAGTTTTCTCCAGCTATTTACTTAGTTTATATTAACCTGCTTCATCAGCAGACCAGTGAGCATACACAGTATATTATGTTGAATCTGGGCGGCTGGAAGAAGCCTCAGATACAAACTGAATGGATACAGTCTGGATTGCAAAGACAGGGAAGGCTTGCTAGCTAATAACACTAATTTAAACAGAGAAACCTCCACCAGTGACAATTTAGAATGGCAGTAAATACGGGTGTGAGGTAAAGGGAATGGCTTAGGTATCCAAGTATCAGGTCTGAAGTGCTTTGCAGTCACTGCATTCATTCTTTGAATACACAGCTCAGCCTGTTGAGGTACATAAAATTAGGTTTTTGCAGATGAGTGTGTGACCCTAGAGTATCAATCTTTTGGATGAAACAAAACATAAGCCCTGTCTCTCTGGGAGACTATTAAAGATTCACTAAGGCATTTCATAAGGAGGCTTTCACCAGTGTCTGTAGACAAATGGTCCTCCTCTTGCTGCATTATATTTAAAAATTCACGCACAGAGGAAGATTATACATATATAAATAATGTAAAGTATAATTATATAATTGTATATATATATTTTATGCCTGCACTGTACATTATGTATATTGTTTGTATATATAATATACACACATACAGTACATACAATACACAACTATGTACTTTCATGTCAGTCCTCTGGATGAGAGAGCCCACAGGTCCTGTTAGGTTCTGGGAAGTGGGTGGGAGCAAGCCCGCCATGACTAAAAGCCCCTTCCCCCAGCCCAAGGGGAGGAGCCACTGAGCCAGACTGACTCAAATAAATATGGGGGACAACAAAAGAAAAAAACAGGGACAGGTGTGCAGGTCAAAGGATCAAAATTGGGAACCTGAAGGGGACACCGAGACAGACAGTGCCCACTGCTCCTCAAAGCTGTCAAGGGAGCCAATGGATGCAGGCCAGAGGAACTCTGCCCAGAGACATGAACGGAGAGAGTAAGGGAAATAGGCCCCACAGTCACAGAGCACCTCCTCGGCCAACATCCTCTCTCTGGTGTTACAGATGGGCACTTGGCCATCACTAGGAGGAAATTGACAAGGAGGTCTCATGATTTTGAGGTGCCATGGATGTGGCTGCATCTTGGTATGGTAAATATGTAGTTTGTGAATGCCTTGGGATTAATATTTCTATATAAAAATAAACTTCACACTGCTTGTGAAAGAGTTTGTGTATTCATCCAACAAGGAAGGAAGGAAAAAGCAATCTGCCCAAAATGAAGGGTTGGGCTTTCTGATATAAGAGAAACCCATCAACCAGCAGAGGTAAGATTTATTTTAAATAAATCAATACTCCGGGGTGTTGTATTTGAGTAATAGTAACAGCATATAAAATTTCCAAACTAAACAGATTTTGGCTTCTAGTGCATTGCTTCCTCAAACCCTACATATACTTATCCCAATGAACAATGGCAGATACAGAACAACAGCCAGCAGGTACACTGAGAGTTCATTCTTTCTAGTTCTAACCAGTAGCAAAAGGGAATCAAGGAAAAATCATCAACTTTTGAGAACAATCTCAAAGACCTTAAGAACTAAAAAGGGAGCAGAAACTACTTCCCACACCAGTTTTGAAAGTAGAAAATAACCTGCCCCATTGGTAATGTGTCAGGAATCTACCTGTATTTGCAAACATGTCAAATTTGTAAATCCTGAACAGCTATAAAAGGCTAACTGAAAATGGGACAACCATTATTTTTGGAAGTTTACTTTGTTATGGAGTATGGGAAGAAATGTGAAATCTAGGCTGTGGGAGGGAAATAGTGTAGTCTGCCATTTCTTACATTTAAAAACCAAAAAAGCAAGACAAAGTTGGAGCATAAGGGATCTAGGCTCAGTGAAGAACTGCAGAAGAGTGCTCTACATCAGATGCAGATGCGGGGCTTGGAGAGATGAAGGAAGTTGCAGAATTAGTTAGTGTTGGGCTGGGGACCCAGAATTAATTAGCATTTATGTTTCTTTGCGAAGAAGCTGGAAGTTTCTGTGTCATCAGGCAACACAATGCAAATGTATATATTTCTATGCAAATGTAAAGTCTACTGGGTTTTTGTCTCAAGATGTTGGCATGTATGTAGATTGCCTACAGATGTTTTCTGGTACTTGGCACATTTATCAATGTAACTGGTACTAACTGCAGGTGAGAGGAAACATGACTCATTTCAGCCTGAAGACATTATTCAGACTTTTTCAGGAACTAGAAAACTGTAGGGGCGGGCTTACTTGTGAGGTTTATAAATCCACCTCCAGATTGAAGGGGTGGATTAAGACAATTTCACTGCCTCTAAAAGTACACCTCTTCTGTGATTACCCTTGATAGGCCAATCTTCTCTGGAGCTCATAAAAAGTGCTCCTGAAGAAGAGTTTTTGCTTTTGGAATGTGTGCTGTGTCACATATATTATTCCGGAAGAAAGTTCAGGTGTCTTCTGCAAGTTAATTTAGCATTAAACTTTCCCAAGTTATGATTATGGGAAAGTGTTATTAACTGAGAAAAAACAAACAGATTCCCATATGCGTCAGCTATTTATGCAACTATGTGCACTTGGGTACATAAGGTTTATTGCCCAAGGTGAGAGGGCCATGGAAGCTTTATATAAGAGCTTTTTGTTCCTAGCCGTGAATGTGTAGAGAGGACAAATTTCACAGAATGAAATTAAAGCAGTTCTCTCACTCCCTGGTCTCTTTACATATGGGTATCAGAAAGTGGAGAGGACCAATTTTATGTCTTCCTTTAAAGGAGGACACCCCCCTCCCCACACCCCAATCATGTTAACTGACAGATCAGAAAAAAAAAGTTGAAAATACAAAGATATTAAATTACATACACTGCTTTCAGGAGATGAGGTGCAAGGCAACCAATACTTTGAAAGTCAGAAATCCTTGGTCAAGTAACTGTGCAGTTTTCTACTTCTTGTGAACAAAACCAACCAACCCCAGACAAGTTCAGCAATAGGAAATATTCTATCTACACATAACGAAGGGGTATATACCAATTTACCAATGCTTGAAAAATTACAAATAAGGGCATTTGGCAATAGGGACACTTTTCTGAAGAACAGAATGGATAACACATGAGTAAGGCTATGATTTAGTCACAAGTATTTTTAGTAAAAGTCACAGGCAATGACCAAAAAGTCACGGCCAGTGACCTGACTGTGACTTTACTAAAAATAACCCTAACTAAATCTTAGGTGCAGTGGGAGAATGGTAGGGGGAAGGGAGTGCTCTGGTGGTCGCTGCTGCTCCTGGGGGTGAGGGCGGCCCAGAGCCCTGCTGCCACCGCTGCTCTGGTCGGGGTGCTACTGCTGCTTCCAGACCGCTGCTCCGGGGCAGTGCCTGGATCAGTTGCTTGGGACTGTCAGAGCAGCCGGTGCGGCTGACCCTAGGGCTGCCCCAGCTGCTCGGGTGGCCTTTGGGTCAGCCGCACTAGCAGCTGCGGAAGTCCCGGAGGTCCCAAAAAATCATGGAATCCGTGACTTCTGTGACCTCCGTGAAAGACTCGCAGCTTTACATATGAGTAACTTATACAAATATATATATAGGTGTTTGTCCTCTACATAGGGATAATTCTTGTCTATGGCACCTACAGACAGTTAGTGGAAGGAAAAATAAGATGAAAATCTTCTAACTCAAACTTTTCTTCTAACTAAAACTTAGTTCATTGTCACACTAAACTCACAACCCCAGACTATTGCTCCTGCAAGGAGTTTTTGTTGTTTTTGTTTTACTTCGAGGGATCCTGCATTTCCAGTTTCCTAATCATGGATTCTTCTACTCCAAGTTTAAAAGGAATATTTTAAAAGAAAGAAAAAAAAATACAGAATATGTCAGAGTATACTAAGGCTAAATGCAAGCTAACGGTTGCAGGGAATTTCAGTCCATTGCATTCCTAGAGGATCATTTGATCGACAGCTGACCCAAGACACTAAGCCACCTTACAAATGATTCTGGGTATCCTGGAAATACAATGCAGGATAGAAAAAGTGGGGTAGGAGTAGGAAGGGATGGTATTTGCCTAACATTTAACCACAAAAGATTTCTAGCAAAATTTATTATACAACAATAATCATGCTGTGAGTAACGGGAAATTCTCAGCAAGAACAAATTGGTTGCCAGATAAAACCATAAATAGTAATTTAATACATACATGCTGTATAGTATTGTGTGTAGATTAACACAGCTACCAGACACATCCTACTCTCCCATTGTTCACCTACAGCGTAGCTGCTGTTTTTAGTTGGGTGACATCTTCCTTTGAACATGTAGACTACAAAATGCACACTGCCAGTGTTAACTGAAGCATGCACAGAAGAGATCAAATAATGAGGAAGCATAAAAGAACAGCCTAGCCTATTGTATGATGACACATATATGACACATCCTTCAGCTGGTGCCAGAAGCAAAACCGCTACTGTTTGACCAAGTAGAGGTTTTCCTTCTGGGACTGTTCACAAAGCATGATTTTTATTTCATTGCTTCCACCCTAGTTCCTGTGCTATATAAACAAAGGTAGAAATATCAGCAGTCATACATGCTCTGAGAATGTCCAGTATCATTTATCAGGTACAGATCATTCAGTCTGATTTTTTAGAGTTATAACCCACCCCCTCAATTACTGTTGTAGTAATTCAATATTTCTGAAGAAACACACACACACACACACAAGGCTCAGTCAAATTAAAGTAAGGAATTATTTTGACATGGCGTATTTACTTGGACAAATAGATTTTACAGTCTATAGAGAAGAATGTGGCAGTAGACATCTTAAAATAAATCCAATTCAGTAGATTTATGTTTTATTAACACTTAATCATGACTCTTGGCAAGTAAAATACAGGGAGCAACAAAATAGGACTTTTTCGCCCCTGGAAGTTATGTTGATCAAATATGTTTCTTCCTCTACCATTAAAGTAAATTTTACTATGGGAATTTGCTGAAGGCTCTTACAATTTAAATAATCTAGCTGTCCTGTTTCTATTAGCACACGTAAAATCTTAATTTCAGGGACAAAACGCCAAACAATGCACCAAGTTATACATTTTATGTCAAACGCTTAATGTAATCCTAAAAGGTTCCTCTTTGGTATTAAACCAATGCAAATTCATATATTGTGCTTCCACAGAAGCCATTATAAAAATATATTTTCAAAACTCATAGTCCTTATCTTTTCCTCTCAAGTACAGTTTTACAAATAAAGTAATCCACAAATTTGTTTGTGAAAATAAATAAGTCAGAATAAGGACCAAGTCATCTTTCCTTAAGTTCACTGTAAAAATGATGGAGCAGCCACAAGCCTTCATCTTTTTCTACATAATAGTCACACACACACTTAAAAAACAACATTTAGGTTGCAAAGTCAAGCACTCAGACGTTAGGAAATGACAGAATTAAGGTTGCCTGTGAAATCTTAATTTGGCCCCCTTGTATATATGCATTATGAGACAGTCTTTATTTACATGTTCACATACTCTTTTTCATAGGACTCTGCCTCATTCAGTGCACAGGATGGACTATGCTCAGTTAGAAGTATTAATCCAATATTTTGTTTTATCCTCATTGCTCAACGTGTGGCCCTATGCCCAGTTTACTGCACATTATTCAAACCCGCTCTGAAAACAAAATTATTAATTTCTTCATGGGCTTTTCTACAGCACAGAGCACCATAGCATCTGAGTGCTTCACAAAACCTCTGCGCCATGAGGGGATAGCACTACACCCATTTTACAAAACTTTGGGAATTGAGGCACAGAAAGATTAAAGTCAAAAGTACCTACTAATTTTGGGAGTCCAATATGGGAAGCCTAGGACCTGATTTTTCAGAGAACTTTAGCACTTTATATGTTGAAGATTCTGCTCCCATTGATTTCAGTGGCAATTGTGAGTAGTCACCTGTTCTGCAAATCAGGTCCCAAGGTATCAGGCTGCAATCTGGCATTTTCTGAGTCTTGAATGCTTGACTTTGCAACCTTAATAATGTTCTTTTAATATTGTGAGTTTTTTAAAATAAGAAATTACACATACAAAACAAACTGAAAAAAAAATAGAATTTCCATCATGTGCCACCATATTGACACCTACGTAGTTCATAAAGGAGTTGGAACCTTTCGAGACATCATGAAGACCTCTGCCAATTGGGCTAATGGAGTAACTGATAGCAATAGTAGGTTGTTATCTTCTATGTGGACCACCATTAATGGGGGATGACAAGCTTTACCAGTGGGTTTCACAGATATTTTCTGATTGCAGAGGAATGGTGATTGAGACTCAGGGATCTTGGGGTCCATTCCAGGCTCTGAAGGAAGTATGCTCGAGTGGGCACAGACTGTCCATTTTCCTGAAGTCTGACTCCTTTTGCCTCATCCTCTTACTTATCCTTTTCCCGTCTTTTTCTTACCCCTGGCTCTTCATTCCAGTCCCACTCTTGATTCCTTAGGCTCCTCATCCCAGTCTCCTTGCCAGCCAGTTGCACTCTCCTCCAGGCTTGCTGGCCTAGTCCCAAGCTCTCCCACTCCATACCCAGTGCCGGTTTCTCTCTGTCCTGCTCTCAGTCATAATTTCCCTCCCCACCTGCCAGTAACAATTTCATCAGACTCTTTGTCACAATTTAGTCCTTTCCCTCCTTCCCCCTCCAGCTTTTCTCCCCACTGCATTTGTATTCGATGGCTTCCTTCTCCACACTGCATGTGTGCCAGCTGTGGGGGGTGAGGGGAGAGGTAATTGACAGCACAGGAGATACTGGCTCCCTGCTCTCAGTTCCAAGGCCTGGTTCCACCCTGAGAAGTTAGGAACAGCCATTATGGGGCAAGTCCTGTTGGGACCCCCATAGCTCTGGGCTGGAGCATGTTCAGTTACTTTGTAGGGATGGTGCGTCTATAGTCCAGGCAGCGTCAGGAGCTGTGAGAGGGTTGAACACGCTCAGCGCAGATAGAATCTTCAGAGATTTTAGCTGTTAATTCTAGAAAGTCTTTACTGAACATGTGTGAACTGTGATTTTTTTTCAGGGAACATACAGAACTTGGCCAAATTTAGGCAGATTTTTACAGGGATAACATCCCCGACAAAGGCCACCTCCCATTACCCCCCTACCAAATTTCATGTTTTTGCTCCAAAGCATTGAGGCACTGGAGCATTTCAAAGAAAAGTCTCAAAGATTTTTTTTACTAGTATTTTCCCCTAGCCTCATTCCTAGAAGTGACTGAATAGTTCTGTTAATGGAATGGTTTTTTGAAAGATCTATTTAGCTTGGTCTGCTTTGTTGTTTAAAGAAACTGGTGAACCTTTCCATATGATGATATGAACAGCCCTGATAATAGATGGTTTCAACAAAGATACAGCCTGAGCAGTCCTAGCATAAGCTTCCCTACTCTACCCACCAATGGTCCTTGAGTTCCCAGGATGCCGGCACTACGTCAAGCAGGGAAAGGACAGTTCAGTCTTCATGTCCATTCTGTTCTATGCCTTTTTGCTAAGATTGTAATACCTGTGCACTAGGAACATGACAGCCAATTTAATGGAACCAACATCATATGATAAATTCTTAGTATTAGCAACAGTGAGAGTTGATCAAGAACAAATGCTCTAAGGCTTGATCTACACAAGTGAAACGTAGCACAATTGTTGAGACTGGTTCAATTCCATCAACACAAGAAGCCCTAGAATGGATAAGACAATGGCTGACACCAACACTTAAAGTACTGTGTTGATTAGACCTGCTCTAAAACCTGGTTAGCTAACACAGTGCCTAAAGAAATCATGGCAGATATATTAGGGTTTCCAGGCTTGCTAACTTTGGTGGAACTAATTGTCACTGGGGGCTGCCACAGCTCCCCAGCTCCAATCATGTGCTGCCACACCCAGTATCAGTCATTGAGGTTTATTTTTATAACAAAAATTAACAAACAGAGCTCGGTCTTCAATACTTGGCCCACAGGCTTCAGGGCCTATCCTCCCAGGGGTCTCTGATGCTCTAGTTGCTTGGAAATTCCTCCCCTGTGCCAGCTCTCCTCCCCTCTTGGAGCTGCAGCTGCAGGGTTGCTTCATGGAGCACTTGGCCCCTTTGCTCCAAGGACCCTCCACAGGAGTTAGCTCCACTACAGCGTGGCTTTGCTCCCAGGGATCAGCCTGTTTCAGTCCTTCCTCTTCCCAGCTGCTTATTACCAGCGCTTTATCGGCCCAGGTGTAGCCCAACCCTCTTTAATTAGCTGGGTGAGGTTCACCTGCTCCAGTCTAGGGAAACTGGGTTCAGTCATTCCACAGAAACCAGCTACCCTGTGACACTAACTTTATGCAAATTTTTCCTAGTGTAGACAAGGCCCATATTTTCTGCAATTAGAAGTAACCAAAAATGATAGCTTGAGATACTACTTTACTAAAACGGAGAAGCTATACATAACCTATAGTACAGTATTATCCTTTGTCCTTAGACAAAGAAAATTCTTTCCTGGGTATCTGGCTGGTGAATCTTGCCCATGTGCTCAGGGTTTGGCTGATTGCCATGTCTGGGGTCAGGAGGGAGTTTTCCTCCAGGGCAGATTGGAGAGGCCCTGGAGGTTTTTTTTGCCTTCCTCTGTAGCATGGGGCATGGTTGACTGGAGGGAGGCTTCTCTGCTCCTTGAAGTTTTGAACCATGATTTGAGGACTTCAATAGCTCAGACATGGGTGAGGTTTTTCATAGGAGTGGTGGGTGACATTCTGTGGCCTGCGCTGTGCAGGAGGTTGGACTAGATGATCAGAGTGGTCCCTTCTGACCTTAGTATCTATGAATCTATGAATCTAGACGCAGAACCACTCACCACAAAAAAAATTTACACAAAGCTGTGCTCAGTGGTGATTCATTCGGATATTAAACTTTCAAAATGCACTGTGGAGGAGAAATCATAGAATCATAGAATCATAGAATATCAGGGTTGGAAGGGACCCCAGAAGGTCATCTAGTCCAACACCCTGCTCAAAGCAGGACCAAGTCCCAGTTAAGATGTAGTTCCTTACCTTTCTGGTAAGTGGCACTTCAATAGGGACAGGGACAACTTCCGCCAGTAGGCAGCCATAAAATGCTACCATAAAAGCAGCAGGATCATTGTTAGGAAAAACGAGTGCTACCTGAAACAGAGAGAGACATGTTAAAATTTAAATTGTCAAAAATCTGTTACAGTGTACTGTACATTAAAAACAGCTTCCACATTCCCTTTGAAAAACTATTAATATTTAAAACCAGCTCTGATATAATGCACTTTACTGTGTTCCACCTAAACTTTTCCCGACTTATATATAGGTACAACTATTGAACATTTAAGAGCTGAATGACAAGTGAGAAGGAGTTTGTTCTCTCTTATACACATTCCTTTTTGTGAGCATCTCCACTTAGGCACTTGTACTTACATAACGCTGCATTTTAAATTGCTAGTAAGTTTCATCTGAGCAATGACTTGATTGAGGTTCAACTTTGGAGCAAATATGACTAATGTAATTTTAAATAGAAAGTTTTACATCCTAAAAAATTAAATTAGGCTACTGAAAACAGAAATGGGTTTATGTCCATCCAGAGTAACCAAACATAGCGTACCATTGTGCCACCTATTCTCAGCCTTCTGTTTTGTCTGCCTGCAACAACTAAAGCCTCCTGCAAGTTTGATGAAGAGGTTTCACCTATGCTCTATTAGGCCAATGCAGGAACAATAAATGCTACGTTGAAGGCAGCATCCTGAAATTCCTACCCTACTCAGATTTCAGAGTAGCAGCCGCGTTAGTCGGTAACCACAAAAAGAACAGGAGTATTTGTGGTACCTTAGTCTCTAAATTTATTAGTCTCTAAGGTGCCACAAAGTATTCCTGTTCTTTCTACCCTACTCAGATCCCTCAAACTAAGCAAGTTTAGGGCCAAGGCTTACTGGAACAAGAGAACTTCAAGGAAAGATCAGGTGCCACATGGAATCCACCCGAATGCTCTTTTGTTTTGAGGCTACTTTATACTAGAAGGGACAATTACTGTTATAATTTAAGAAACAAGTTTAATTAACCTAACATATTGCAAACATCACCTTTTCTTAGTTTATTTTGGACAGAAATTTTTTTCTATTAACTTACTTCATTATTTATAGTCTTCCCCATGTTTTATTTTTCCCAACAACTAACAAACAGACTAACCAATTTCATTTTGAAGTTCTTGTTCAGTGCAAGATGAACATTGCAGTAATAACTGCAGGGGGATGTTAGGACGCCCTTAATCTTTGGGGAACAAATTCCTTGATGCATTTCCATTGCTCTTGTGTTTTGAAAAAACAGTTGGCATATAGCTTCCACTTTCTTCTTCTTCCTCCTTTATGCCACTTTTTCTGGTGAGGACCAGATCTCCTTTTCTTCCAGAAGAGGTTCCAGCTCCTCCTGGGGGATTCCCTAGTGCTCCCAGGCCAGCTAGGAGATATAATTCCTTCAGCATGTCCTGGGTTTGCCTCGGGGCCTGCACCCAGTGGGACGTGCATGGTAGAGTTCCAACAGAAGCCTCCCAGAGGGTATCCTTATCAGGTACCCGAACCACCTCAACTGGCTCCTCTTGATCCGGAGGAATAGTGGCTCTACTCTGAGGCCCTCCCAGCTCCTCACCTGTCTTGGAGAGTAAGCCCAGCACTCTGCAGAGAAATCTTATTTCTGCCGCTTGTACACACAATCTCATCCTTTCAGTCATTACCCAAAGTTCATGACAATAGGCGAGGATGGGGATGTAGAGCGACCTATAAACCGAGAGTTTCGTCCGACAACTCAGCTCTCGCTTCACCACCATGGATTGGTACAGTGCTTGCATCACTGCTGCCGCTGCCCCAATCCACCAGTAGATTTCCTGCTCCTGCTTCCCATCACTTGAGAACAAGACCCCTAGATACTTGAACTCTTTCACTAATGGCAGCCTGCTACCCTCACCTGGAGAGAGAAGTCCACTTTCTTCTGGGAGAGGACCATGACCTCTGATTTGGAGGTGCTGATTCTCATTCGATCTGCTTCACACTCAGCAGTAAAACTTTCGAGTGCGCATTGGAGATCACAAAGCTTACATTTTGGACAAAGTATTTTTATAGGCTCCTTTACAACCTATAAAATAGCCCCTCTCCTAAAGAAATGACAGTCTAAAGAGACAGCCTTCTCATGAAGGAGTGGAAGACAAATGCAACTCTTTTTGTTAAGTAGTTTAGATGTAGAGTTTTGTGTTGTTTTATTCCAGTAAAGTGGTGCCCAGTCTCTGGGGAGTAGGTCAGTAGGTCAGCTGGGACAGCTAGCAAATATGTCAGAATAGATTCTAGCTAGTATTTTTAAAGGCACTTAAGGGAGTTGGGGCGTATTGGGCACTTAAGTGCCTTAGGTGCTTTTGAATATCTCAAGACACTAATCACTAAAAAACCCTGTAAAAATTAAAAAGGAGGAAAACAAAACATATGGAAGTGTATCTAACCAGAGGGAAATGTGTAGAGATAGTAGATATTTCATAGAACCATGCTTCATTTTTGTTCAACACAGACACGGGGTACGAGTAGCATGAGGTCAGACTTTAAGGAAAAGGCATTTCGGAGTATTCCATATCGTGTCCATAAGGAAACAGTTTCATTTTCATTTAGAAAAGATTGCCAATGTCCACCTGTATTTAATTTAGTGCTATAAAACACTCATCTATTGCCACATGATGCAAATTCCTATTTTCAAAGAAGTTAAAAAAACTTTTATGGCACCGCAATGGGGAAAGTGAACAGAATTTCTGCTCAGAACATGAGGAGTACAGGAGCAACTCATCTTCAATTTGAAATTACTTTAAATTACAAAAGATGTTGGGTAAGATATTTTACAATGCAAAGTATATGCCTTCACCACTCAGCTATAAACATCTAGATTTACTGTAATCTACAGAGAGTTATTTTAGAATAAGAACTTCAATTGATTCGAACAAAGGGAAGATTTTACTTGTCTTACTCTTTCTAGAGTTTCAGCTTTAGGTCTGAATCACCAACAAATCCTTTTTAGGGTTAGGAAATCTTAGGGATCGCTATACAGTAATTTACTACAAAGAGACAGGCAGTAAATACAAGATATACGGATAAAGTGTAACTGAACATTCCTCCTTTCACAGGATTCTTTGTGCAAGTAAATTTAATGAGAATCAACAATTTGTTTGTCCTACTGTTGCTTAGACTCTGTTGTAAATCAAAGAAAAAGAGAAGATTCTGTTGATTAGTACCGGCTAAGTGCCACTGTAGAAAGAGATTTTGTTTAAACATCTGTTTAAAAAGACTCTTGAGTTTGAATCTTCATGTTTTATTTCTAAAAGAAATTTAGGAAATATTTTTGAAAATTCTTTTATTTGGGAAACATTAACCATGCTCATTTTACAGAGGTTAAACAGTCCCTGCCCTAAGGAACATACTGCATACAGCTATACATTTATTGCATACAGTATAAGGGGGAAAAGGTGTGAATTTGAGGCTCCTGAGGGTATGTCTACACAGCCACTAGACACCCACGGCTGGCCTGTCCTATTTCATTGCTGGCTTCACCTTGCAGGGTCCCAGAGCACAGGCTCCAGCCCAAACCCAGAAGTCTACACAGCAATGAAACAACCCCACAGCCCAAGCCCCGTTAGCCTGAGTCAGCTGGCACGGACCAGCTGTGGGTGTCTAGTTGCTGTGTAGACATACCCTGAGGTAATTATACAGAGGTAAGTTCTGGAAGGCTTTATGGATAATGGGTTTTTTGAGGATAGACTTGAATGAGTGAAGCTAATTAGTACACCAGAAAGGAAAGGACTTCCAAACTTTACGTCTTCATAGAAGAATTAGTCTTCAAAACTCTGTGAGGAAGTAGGGCTGATATTACTATCTTTCTTTTACAGAGGACAGAGACAGATGGGAACCACCATGTTTGACACTAAGTGTCAAAATACAGAAGCCCACTCTGCTCTCTTCCCAACCTCAAAGACAACACTGGAGGATCATCTAAGTGACACGGACAGGTCAGCTTAGCTAATCATCCGTTCTCTCAAGAATTGAGCATGCTCAGCTATAATGGGCATTCAGTTCAGTTTCTGTCCCAACCAGTTGGACAACTTGACACTTGGGTAGAGGTTGGGGACAGGAATGTTTGCACAGGGTTGTTTATGTTTCAGAAAGTCAATACATATAAGCCTGGCAGCTTTTCAGTTGTACAGTGGCAGAAGAGATTAAATGACTTGTCCAAATCTATGCCAAATAAGGCAGTGGCAGCATTAGATCATGGAAGTACTTAATCCCAGTCCCACAATCAAAGCTCTGATTGTTGCCTCAGGAAGCAAGCTCACACTTACAATGGTCTAAGAATTATATGTGTGTCCAGTTCTGCCAAAGGACGTTCACATTTTCGTCTCATCTTAAGCAATGCCTCTTTTGCATCCACGATCTCAGCAGCCACGAAGTCATTATATTAAATACATTTTACCAACATGACAGCATGGTCTATTACCCTCCATGCTCTTTGTATGCAGAAATCTTTGCAAACAAGACCAGTTGTTCTTTCTTTCATCAAAAAAAATATATATATATTTTTCATGGGAAAGCTTATTGTTGATTTTGCAACAAACTCAAGTTACTACTCAGTGAGTACTAAAGCAGATATATAAACCACCACACAAACGGCCAGCCCCTCTATGGATAAAAAGCAACAGATTTTCTCCACATTTGATTTTTTCACTTATCTCTGTGCCCTCTGAATCCCCATTCACATCTTCTCAGAGTGTATTTAATGTCTGCTAATAAACCATTGAGATACTTACTCTGTCTCCAGGTCGCACCATTGGTTCTTGTTTCGTGCCTAATTTATGCAGTATATTGTAAGCAACCTTCATACTTCTGGTCCAAAGTTTGCCTAGTAATAAATAAATTGTAAAATTAACTTTTAAATTATGCTTCAAAATTTACTTGTAAAATGATAAAGGAAAAATGCACCTCTAGACCAAAGGGACTAAATAGCAGGAACATTTAGGGTTAGACTTTGCTACTGGGTGTATATATGAGGCTCCTACTGAACCCAAAGGGAATATTGTGGATACATTTAAACACAGATGTTTATTTGAACATTTATCTATCACATGAAGCATTATAATAAAAAAGGAAAATCTCAAGATCTCTTTATATTTTAAGTTATTTTTTCCTTTAGTTCCTTTTCCTCTGCCTGCCAGGATCTGAACTCTGGGTTCTATTCTACTGCCTGCAGCACTCAACTGTTTTAAGTGGCTGGGATATCATTTAGCCCAGGCAGAGACAGATGGCCGTATCATCATTAATTGATGTAGGGCAGACACGGAAAGCTGAACTCCCACTTGGCAGAACTATGCAGGGGTGGTCCCCTCCATCTCCCTCCAAAGGCATGACTAGGACCTATGTGGTACATAGCCCAACCCCTAGCCATGTGGGCTGAGGGTGTAAAAGAACAATTCCAGGAAGATGCCAATCCCTCCCCAGGACAAAGAAACTCCCTGGAGGAGCTGGCACAGAAGCAGCAGGGACCCTGGACACGGATGATGTATTAAGATGCTTTCTACAGTTTTTATTCTGTATAGTCTCTTCCCTGTGCTGACTAGATGTTGCTCCAACGTTCTCCCCCAGTGTCTTCACCTCAGCTTCAACTGTACTCTCCTTTGTGCTCAGCCTCCTTCCCTCTCTCCTCCCCATTTCCCCTTCCCTTTGCCTTTCCATTTCCATTAACTAAGCCCGCACAATCAAGACCCCACTCAAAGAATTTTTTAAAAACAAGTTATGGCAGTAACATGACATTTATAAACAAACATTGATGGTTTGCATATTGTATCCCTTTCCCCCACTCTTCATCTGTCTTGTCTAGTTAGACTATGTATGCTCTTCAGAACAGGGACTTTATATTACTTATGGTTTATACAATGCCTAGCATAATAGGGCCTTGGTCCCAGTTGGCCTTTAGGCACCATCACAATAAAATTAATATTTAAAGAAGAGATTATATTCAACATTTTAAAAATCCCAATTTCTGCTCCACTGGGAACTGAGCAGGTATATTCGGGCTTGTCTCACGTAGTTTACTAACAGGGTGTGATTTCTAAAGCACACTAACATATTTTGCATTCACTGGTCCATGTAGACCCTGCTGGTACATACTAAAGGTTCTCTTGTGTTTTTTTACAGCATACCAGCAGGGTCTACACAGACCAATTAATGCACAACATGTTAATGCACAAGAAATCCCTCTGTATAGACAAGCTATTGTGTGTCTACAGGATTTTTCCTTAAATACTAGAAATTGTCACCACAACAATAGAACTAGTTTCCAGCTAGCCACTTTTATTTTAAAGTGAGCCTTTAACCTCAAGGTATTTCACTCAAAGCTATTTACAATGCTCAATAATTGTTTCAGAATTAAATTTGACAAGCAAGCATGATCAGACCTTAAAAGAAGAGAAGAGGAAAATAGGTAACAACAGCTTTGATTTCTAAAAGGTTCCCTTATGGAACAAGTAGTGCAGGTAGAGTACGCTGGAGAAGGAAAAGGCAAACAGTTCAGAATTGCAAGAAAGAACCATCTTTACACAAAACACTTCCTAACTTGACAAACACAAAGACTGAATAAGTTTTATCCCTTGCTTGATGCTAATGAGAGTTAAGGGGACTCTGCACCTCACAGCCTCAGCCATTTATTAAGTCCATGAAGCACTAATTCCACCACGAGTCTTAAGTTTTGTTTATACCCATCCAGACACACTTTACTGTATGTATTTGACTCCTTTAACCAATTTTAACTCTCACCTTTTTCTTTCTTTCTTTTTACGAATAAACCTTTAGATTTTAGATACTAAAGGATTAGCATTGGCATGATTTTTGGGTAAGATCTAAGTTATACATTGACCTGGGTGTGTGGCTGGTCCTTTGGGATCAGAAGAACCTATTATTTGAAGAGATTAGTTTTAAAGAACCACTCATCTTTAAGTCTAGTGTTTTCGGTGGTAATACAAGGACTGGGATGTCTAAGGAAACTGTTTTTATGACTTCTTTTTAGCCAGTGTGGTGAAACAGAAGTTTACTTTCCTCTTTCGTGAATGTGCTGAGTTCCTGGGAGGTGTTTGTGGGCTAACTCTCTGCTTATTGTTTCTGGCAACTCATGAAATCATCCCTGATGCAGTGTGTGAAATACAATCATTTTTTGCACTTTGGGAGATGCAGGGCTTTTGTATTACTGTGGTAGTATCCTTCTGTTCTCCGCCAGCCAGAAGCCCTCACATTATCTACTCATCCTCTCACTGACCTACTTTTATCCTTTATTTTTAAGTCACTGAAAGTAAACTCATTTAGTTTTAAAATCAATCCTACACCAGTCACCAACCGTTATCCCTATTAAGTAGTGCCTACTGTCTCCATTGTCCAAGTTAGGATTCTCTGCTTGCATTCACCCATTCAAGTGGCTAACCCCCTCTAACATTGCTGCAAACAATTATCTTGTTTCCTCACCACAGAAATAGCAAGCTCTGTGTGGCTCAAAAGCTGTCTGTTTCTCCAACAGACGCTGGTCCAACAAAAGATATTAAAACATCCACCTTGTCTCTCTAATATCCTGGGACTAGCATAGCTGCAAACCTGCAAAATACTGTCTATAGTTTCCTAGACCTTCTTTAGCTCTCTTAAATCTATGGGTTGATGGGAAATTAGCTTCTCCAATCCATCAGTGACTGACTCGTTTCCAACACATTTTTAAGCAACTACTAAAGAAGTTTTAGTCTTCTGAAGATGAAGAATAGTCTTCTCTTTAGCCACTTTGTTCACCAGCTTGGAATCTGGGCCTGAGCACTTTTGCCAGACTTTCAAATTCTGAAACCAGTTCTCCCTAACGTGTTCTCCAAACATATGTGAATTACCAGATTGTTCCCCCGGCACACCAAGTATTTTCAAGTGTGTGGTATGATGGCCACGTCTCTGGAGTCAACTCACAATTTGCAAGCATATACATGAACAACCTGGTTAAGATAAAGAGAAACACTTCCTTTCACTTTCTAGCAGCAGCATGTAAAGGTGTAACAAAGATTTATTTCAGTGTGAGGTTATTTACTAGCAGCAATTTTTTCAGTGGTAGACTTTTGGTTGAGTAATGTAACAGCTACCCTCGCGCCAGTGGCAACAGAATTTAGCTACACTTTTAATAGATCTTTTCTCATCTCAAAATACATTCATGCCAAATGCAGGGGGCCCTACTAACACCTCTCACACAACTGAAATGTAACAAGCCCAGAGTGAGTTGATACTCAGGCACATCTGATTGAGCAAAACATTCCTAGGGTAAAGGAAGTCACAAGGTCTTAAATATAATATAAAAGATGAGTTGACAAAATTACACACACACTTACTTGACGTGGTTCTGAGGTAAATCCTTTGGGCTTTTCTCCCTCCCTTCCCAATTTCTAATGTAAACATACATTTGTGTTGAATGTAAAGAAGGTTATAAAAGAAAAGCTTGCAGAGAGAAGTACTTTGAGACAAAACAAACCACAATCAGTTTCCTTATTATGAACAGTATGCTGCTCATAACCACACAGCATCAACTCAGCAAAAACAAGCCAGTGGTTTCTTACCAATCTTCACGTACAGCAATTCTGAGACTGCCAAAGTTAACTGCAAATAATTTCGCCAGACATTCTTTCAGTATCACAATATGACACGTCTTGTAAGTTAACTAGAAATTAAATATTTGTTAAATCTGAGCTAGATTCATGACTTGAGCAGATAAATGGTAAGAGCAAACATTTTCCTAATTTGCCAAGAAATGACTGTTGTTCTGTTATTTCTCCACAGACAGACCTATTTTATGTCCACCCTGTACACTGAGCAAGTCAGGAGCTTGTGGAAAACACAGCATATGATCATGTAATTAAAGACTATATGATAGTGCAGGTGCACAAGAGGGCAGAATGAATGGTTGCAAGTGTTCCATCTGGCATTATTTTACCTTTGAGTGCTTGACTTTGCAACCTAAATCGTGTTCTTTTAAGGTTTTTTGTGCTTGTAATTTCCTAGGTTTTTTTATGGGAGAAAAAAGGTAAAACCAACATTTTGCTACATACAACTGTAACAATGCTCAAATCCATGCACCATAATGGTTTAAATACTGAAACTTAACCACCATAGCCCAAGCTTGCTTGAGCAAGATACACTAGCTGGCAGCAGGAGACTGTAGTTATCTCATTGAAGATGATGCATCTCAATGGTACTACTTTTTGGGTCTGGGGAAGGAAGACTAACCCAGTTATCTCTCTCCTCCCTGGGAGTGGGGAGCTCCTGGCCATGACCCCTAGGAAAGAGGGCATGGGTTCCTGGGACCAGGTGCTGGTCCAGGATATTTGGGGCAGCTTAGCCTGGCTCTTTCCCATCAGCTCCCCTGCTATTACTGTTCTGGCAGCTCCCAGGCATTTCCAGCACAGTGGGTGCTGTTTCTGCATTGGCAGCAGTATGGGCCCAGACTTAAAATGTTCACGTATTCAGTTATTTTGGCATGTTGCTATAATTTTCCTGAGCAATGCAAGTGACAAAAGGGAAAAGGCGATTTTCAAAAGTTTCTCATAGCAAAACCTAAAAAGACAAAGAACAGCACTTTTCTATCCAGAAGGTTTTCTCTTCCCAGCTCCCAACAAATTTCAGAGGCCTACCGCAAACAATCAACGAAGTTAGAGCTTCTCAAAAACTGGGTTGCAAAAATCTTTTATAATGAAAGTGTTAGGCAGCCTAAATATATGGTGCATTCAGCTCTACCCATAAATTATTTTGTACTGGTTTTGTTGTACTTACGATGTTTGGGTTTTTTTAAAGATACAGACAAAATGCCTAGAACACTTGCTAATCCCAAACTTATTTTCAATGTTTTCATTTTTGCCTCTACCTATTCCAATAAATTATTCTTGGAATGATCCTTATACTGTAAAGAGAAATGACTACAGTATATATATTGTATGGTTTTTATACCATGTTACCATTTTTCTTCTATTTTAGATGAAAGCACCAATATTAAGCATATTAATTCATTCCGAACACCACCACACGTAAAATATGGGTTTTGACTGCTTGATCAAAGCTTGCATGAGCAAGAAATTGTCTTTTGTCTCCAAAGCACATATTAAAATTTTCAAATCAAATGCCAAACTCCTCTAAAACCCTACAAATCTTATTATTCTCTTACATTCCAGGTATTTTCCATTTATACCAATTCTGTGGTTTAACTTATGCCTATATAGGGACTGTGTAGTAACAAGCCAACTAAGAGGTTCTTTTCATAACTAAGATCCCAACGGCATAAGGTACTTTTTAAGTAAAGAAATTCCATTTAATAAATAGGGACAAAGTCTTTAACAATATGGAAAAAAGGGCAAGCAGTACATTAAATATATACTGTTAAGTTGGGAGGTGTAAAGAACACTGAGAGCTGAGCAATAATGCAAATTACATTAGAAATAAGGTCCGGACACATGGGAATCAACCTGGAAAAATACAAGCTAGTATTATACAGTACATCTAGGGGAAAATAATGCTGCATGTTAAATGAAAGAGAGAAACTTGCAAGGTAATGGTGAGAGAAGATCTAAGAGATGTAGTGGATTGGATGAGAGCTTGCAGTGTAATAAATGGTGTGAGAGGAAAGGTAAAAGAAATTTAAGACTACATATGAAAGAAGCATCACTTCTTAGACTAAGGAAGTGAAAGTTGGAGTTTCCACTATTTCCCTTGGGAAGCTATTCCACAATCTGTATCATGGTGCAATTAAAAAGTGCTTAAGCGAAGACCTCCGTAGATAAGAATTCACCTATAAATGTGGAAGCTCCAGCATAGCAGTGGGGAGCACTAGCTACTTGTTGCACAGAGGTGGGCGATCACCCTGCATTCTCTCCCCCAACCTACCTCAAAGATACGGACTTGTCAGTGAGGCTACACCCAACCCTGACACAGCACAGGGACCAGCCCTGCCCCAGAAACCCAGGGAGTCCTGTCTCTCCATACCAGGGGCATCAGGTGTGGGCAGGCACACAGCCTCGCAGGATCCAAGTGTAGGGGGGCTTAATTTTGGGGGATCCAGGTGTGAAAAAGGTTCTGGGTGGAGCAATCTGGGTGTGGGCAGCTCAGTGGGGGGTCGGGGTGCAGGGGGATCTGGATGCACAGGGGCTCGTTGGGGGATTCTGGGTGTAGGGGCAATGAAATTCTCCAAGGAGGGGGGTTCAGGTGAAGATGGTTGAGGTTCAGCTGTGGGAGAGCGGAGGTCATGGTGTGTGGAGCTCAGCAGGGGGGGGTCTGTGTGCTGGGAAAGTGGGGCTTGGTGAGGTGGGGTCCAGGTGCGGGGGTGTTCTCATTGGGATGGAGGTTTGAGTGCAGGGGGCTCAGTGGGGAATGGTCTGGATGCAGGGGTGGGGATCCGGGTGCAAGGGGGGGTTCAGGTGCGAGGGGGTGGGATTTGGCGAGAGGTCTGGCGGCAGAGGGCTGCAGATTCAGGGGATGAGACTCTTCTGGGGGCAAGGGATCTGGATGCACAGGGGTTGGGCATCCAACCCCTTGGGGGAGCAGGAAGATGAGGGGGAGGAGTGCGGAGATTCCTGCAACCGGGGGAGGTTTCTGGGAGTGGGTCTGACTCAGCCCTGGCCCCAGCTGCTCCTTGCAGGGGAAGAGAAAGTCCCATCTTTCCACACCCCCAGCCCAGACAGGTATGAGCCGCTGGCTGGAGCATCCCCAGACCCGCCTCTCCCCCCCTTCCCTGGTGATTTACCTCTCCACTGGCTGCTCCAGGTGCCTGAAACATTGTGAAGTGGCACAGAATTCCTCCAGGAGTAATATTTAGAATTGGAAATACTGAGGTGATGTTAAATACTGTGAATTGTTTTCAGGTGGTAGGCAATTACTGCCACTGAATAGGATGCTGGGACCTTCATTGCCAGAAAGGTGTTGACAATTAGGAGGGAACCACAAATCCTCCCTGCCCCCACCCCAACATTTAAGGGGCTGAAAGGATTGATCCTTGAGGAAAGATTAAACTAGATGCATAGCTTGGCCTATTGATAACAAAGACAAGGAGGGAGAAGTGTGGCAAGTTAAAGAGCTAAAGCCTACCAGCATTTGAAGAGTGACTACCAACAAGTTAACTCACTTATTTAGGGTATTCCAAAGGGGTATAACTGAATACTGGGAACAGCCAGGTGAAAATAAAATACAGACGGAATATCAGTTAAGAGTTAAGGAGATAATGAGATTGTGGAATAGCTTCCCAAGGGAACTAGTGGAAACTCCAACTACACAGGATCAGATGCTCAAGTGCACTCAGTGGGATTCACTCTACAGAGCAGATGAGGTTTTAAAGCTTTAGTACCGTACTGCTTCCCTACAGAGAGAAACAAGATGATACAATGAGGATTTCTTTCTCTCTCTCTCCCCCCCCCCACCACATTTTATGGGCTCAATCCTGACAAGAGATTAATGCAGTGTTTCACAAAAGTGAGAAGGCAAGGGCAGAGGATGCCAAAGCAGGAACATTTGGTCCTTTGGAGAACTTTCTACAGTTTCGAGTGATTGGCTGTTGGTCCTATGCCTCCCCTTTCCTTTCCCAATCAGTGTCTTTACCTCAGCATCACTCTACTTACCCCCTTCTCCATTTCCCTGCCCCCCCCACGTTCCTTCCCCCTCAATGACCCCTCTCCTTCCCCTTCAGCTTCTTCACTCTTTAGAAAAGCGACTAACAAAGATAAATGTAAAGGACACAGTGAAAATGATCTTCAAAAGCATTGTCAAATGCACAGACTGGAGGGGAAAATGTATTTAGTTCAGTCTTTCAGTTTCAGATATCTTAGGAGTTGAACAATATCAGGAGAAAAATGTTCTGGACTGAATTAAGTTTACCATTTCAAGCAAAGATAGCCACTACTCTTTCTGCTAAAAGGATGTCCCTTTTGAATACCTCAGACCCCATATTATTGGAATAGTTACAGTCTGGTGCATACTCAACTCTAACTATGGTATATTTAGAAATCTATGATTATTCCCTGGAAGTTAAAAGCAAAATAAGCGTAATAATTTTGTAGATGGTGTCACATATACTATTGAAGAGTGCAGGAAAGTAGAACTTTGTAAGGGTTAAGTCAAGTCTCTTCCTAGAAATTCTTACAGTTCCCTTAAATATGCATCATGACAGAACCCCAGGATTAGGTGTTAAATAAATTAAACTGCTTCCCTACCTATATAGCACACTATTGTACTATCAAATTCTCTCTTTAGTACTAGAAACATGCTTACTTCACCCCTATGGCTAGGCTCCCCTATCCTGCAACAGCTGAATTCCCAATACCAACTAATTCCCCTTCTTGCTCAGTTTATTTGGGGCATTCAGTACAAAATACCACTATTGCTATTTTGTTACCACATATTTTCAGATCTTTAAACTAATATTTTTTTCTCATTAGCAAGCAAACCTCCTCAAAGAAGATCAGGACCACTGATCAATGGTGAATCACAGGTTTGCGTCCTAAATTTAATTAATCTGGGGGAAAAGTTTGAGACATGATAATCTGAACTTCGATTCTTAAAGTACTTTTGTTTTACCAGCCCTCCTCTCTTGCAAACATAATGTTTTCAGTCTAGGAGCAGATTCACTTTGCAGTAAGTCAAGGTTGTTTCTTAATCGGATGGAAGGATCAACGCTGAGCAACATGGCACTCTCCAAATACAATGTGTGAAAAGTATTGTCTCAACGGCATTCCAAGCCCCTGCTAGACTGGGGAGCTAAAGATCAGGAAAAGTAAACCCTGGTTTGCTCCAGGCAAATGAAAAATGCCAACAATCAACTTTGTTTTAGTAATGTTTGAAAAGCACAATCCCTTTGAGCACCCCATATTGAAAATCCCATATTTAGATGGGAGTCATTTAAGAGAGACAACCTTATGTGAATCTATCTTTTCTGGCACTTATCTGTTGCAACAGATAGGCATAATTAGCACAGTTCATAGTGCAGTAGATTCTGTGAATCTACTTCAAGCTACTTGGGTGAATGTTTGATGTCAAAGCCAGTGCAACACCGGAGGACTATGAAATTACTCTGGATTTACACATTGAACAAAGTCTGGCTTAATATGCATGACCATTTAAAAAGTTATTTTATTTTCTAATACCAGACACATGGCTGGCATAAACTCTCTCTCCCTCTTTCCCCCTACTAGTATATTAGATTGTGTATTTTTGCAACAAACTCATACTCCCATTTCTTAACCAAGCAAAATGTATTAAATAAATAAGAGAGCACTATCAGTAGAAATGTTTTGCCATAGTCAAATATGCAGCATAACTATTGTAAGAATCTTTTTCCTCTTAAAATGTAGATACAGAAGCTTAAAAAAAGAGTGCTTACCGTAGGTGAGAATGTACAGTGGTTTTCCATTAGTGTCCATAGTGGTTAGGCAAGGAGCTTTTGGCGAAATGGTCCCCCATCGCTGCAATGCTGCTTCCAGAGAAGGTGGCCAATTTGTAACCACACCCAATTGTTCCCCACGCATAGCCAACATCTGAGCTCCCTCTGGCTTTGGTTGGTTTGGATCCGGCTGTTGAACTTATTTGAAAACAACAAAACAAAAACAACAGTTACTATATAAATTCTATGCCTTGTTTATGCCCATGTCACCAAGAGAATAAGTTACTTTTGTAAAATAGCCTGAAAATAAAATGTTAGTAACATGTGGAGACTACTGTGCCCAGTTTCATAAACCCCAAGTACTGCGCCTATATGAATAAGATGTGGAGAAGTTTAGTGAGTTAACTCTTAACTT
Source organism: Dermochelys coriacea (assembly GCF_009764565.3). Taxonomy (NCBI): domain Eukaryota; kingdom Metazoa; phylum Chordata; order Testudines; family Dermochelyidae; genus Dermochelys; species Dermochelys coriacea. The sequence goes on along the minus strand of NC_050069.1, from coordinate 249,308,210 downwards.
TCCTACAATTGAGATGAAGCAATTAATAAATGGATCTATGGAAAGCATCATCCAAAATCCTTATGTAATTTCTTTTTCTGATATTTGTACTGTAAGCATAAGCAGCATGCATAAATAAAGTCACAAAAATAAAATTTGTTCTTCAAGGAAAGACAAATTCTAGAGCTATTCAAAAGTCACATCAAGGTAACTTTTTCATTTAAGAAGAGATGGAAAATTTTCATTTTTCCTTGATTAAAAAATATAATAGCAAGGTGGAACTATTGGTAAATTGGTAAATGGTACATTGATTTAAGTTATATAGTATTGTACTGCTTTGCTATATGCTTTTATTAAAATAATGTGACTTGCCACAGTATGGCAAGACATCATGGTCAGCAAGCTTGTTTTTTTAAAAACAATCGCGTAGTTGTTATTCACTTTATTATTGTCTCTACTGCATTTCAAGCTATCATTTTCAATTATTTTATTAACAGATATGTAACATGTGCATCCCCCTTCACTCCTCCTCCTCCATAGACTAGGTCTTTCCGACTGACCCAGATGCGTGAAAGGAAAAGACATAGCACACAGTAAATACTCTTAGAACAGAGTTTTTTCCTCCACTCTCTTTCATACACAAAGTGACCTCATTCTAAGCAGAGGTTCACTCTAATCAGTACTACAAGTTGGGCAAACAAGGTGGAACTTTGATTTTACTCAGTGCATCCAAGTTCACTGTAAGTAGGTCCCACTGCATTACTGCTCTCTCAACTAGCTGGGACGTGCCTACTAGAAAGTAGCAGTCCAAGACAAATAAGGAAACATTTAATCCAGTGTTAATTAGATTCCAAAACCTTTTGAAAAACAGTCATTTTACCTTCTAACAATTCCTCAAAGTCATCTACAAAGAACTCTCGTAATGGTGGTCGTTTGGGTCGTTTTAGGGTATTGACCAGCTGTTGAATCTTTGCTGACACTCTGCTGCTCACTGGTACTCCTGCAGAATAGGGATCAATGGAGATATCAGTAGACTGCTAAGCTGCACGCCACCAGATGTCGGAGGGGTGAGGGGGGAGGAAAAAAAGGCTAGAACTGCAATGCCACCACAGCGACCGTTTCATGCCGTACTGTGACTCAGCAGAATGTATTCAACATTAAGACATTTAGATCATGGTTTCAAAATGAACAGTGAAGTTTGGTTTAAAAAACAAACACAGAAACCCAAAACAAACAACACAGCAGTTTCAGAAAGTGAGTTAGTTAACGTTAGGGGGGAAATAGCACGTGGGCTTTGGGGGAGAGGAGCACAGTGAAGAAACATTCCCTGGCAATATATTTTTTTCAAAGAGCTTAAAGCAGTCTTTGAGGTGACTTTGGTGATGGCTTGAGAGGAGACAGAAATCCAAGCACAGGCTTCTCTCTCAGCCACTAGGGTCACACCAAAGCTGCATGACTAGAGAGCTTTCGTCACACTGCAACTGAGACTACAGATTCAGTCAGCAAGGGAAGCTGGTCACAGGTTTTTATCTTGTCATTCATTTTGGGCTGCCTCTCACACAGTAGCAGATTTCTGTCCTGGGCCCTATCCTTCCCCACCCTGTAGCTGTTCACATTGTCACGTTACTTCATTGTAATGGACACTGTAATCCTGGAACAACCCTATAGTGAATTCCATTGGCCAGTAGATAAGGATGTTTTAATAGCAATCTCAAGAAGTTACCATATGTGTTTATACAGCACCTAGCCAAACAGGATTCTGATTGGGGCCCTTGGGTACCTACTATATATTCCTATAAAGTTCTTTCCTCCTTACTCATGCTGGATAGAGCACATCACATGATATCTGCTCCCGAGTTCAAGCCTCTAACAGCATTGCAGAAATATCACCTTCCTTTCTTTTCTCCCAAGCTAGCAACATTTTTACCACATTAGAGCAGTGGTTGTTTCTATAGTTGAAGACAAGTGTACGTAAGATACTGTAGGTCTTAAAAGTCCCATCTTGGTTGCAATTTTATGTAATTTGTTTTAGAAAAGAGGAGCAATAAATATGGAAGGTTTTACAAATAACTGTTTTTCAAAAAAATATTATTCAGAAAACAAAAACTTTGCCCAAACGTCACCTTAAGATGTAGCCCTATTGATACATCATATACTCTGTCATTTGAAAACAGAAGAGCTTCATACAATACCTAGTTTAGTTTTAGTTACACATCATTATTAAGTGAGATATAGAGAGATTCGCTGTTTTATTTTATTGAACTTTGGCAAATACCAGTTTTTTCTATAGGGAATCTGCTCCACTAATTAAGAAACATTTATTCATGCTGAGTATTGGCTTCACATATGCCAGTTTATTTTAAGACTCAAAGATGCTGTAACTGTGCTTGTACGTGCTCTTCAGTGAAATGTGGCCAAAAGAAACAAAAGGCAGATGTGTACAGTAAACCACAAAAAAGGGGTAAGTTACAATGTTAAAGAAAGCAATTGCTTTGTGACATACCATCACCAGTTTCCATAAGTTCAGCATTGCCATATTTTGGTGCCACCCTTGCTGTGGATCCTTGTGGTCTTTCTACTTGTATTGAGTGTTCTGAGGTGTAAGTAGTAACATCTGGAGGGGCAGAATGATTTTCTGTGAAAAATAAGTTAGAAGGTTTAACCAGGTTCCTCTAGATTTGAAATGAGGGAAAGAAGGGAGTGGGTGAGAAAAAGAGAGATTCCACTAATGTTCTTCTTACATCAGACCTGAAAAGCTGTTAAAATTAATCTATTCACAAGTTGTAAAGCACAATTATATCCAACATGGTTTTAATATTTGAAATTTTCACGGACAAAAAAAGGAGTTGTGTATTTAAAGGCATGAGAGCCACATAAATACAGATTTGAATCATAAAGGTTTTTTTTACTCCTCTCCTTTCCCTTCCCCACCCCCACCTTTAATTTTATTTTAGTTTAATTTCCTATGGCCAAATCTAGTTAGAAATCGACCCAGACACATACATTTCTGATAGATTAAGGTACCAAGATTTCAAAATAGAAAAAAGCTACAATATGTTAAGTTCTAGCACTTGCAATTGCCAATGCAAATCAACAATAAATGCACTGCTTAAAATTTAAGTTTTAGTTCAAAGAGAACAATTTACTGTTATATCAAGATTTCTGAAGTCACGGTACTATTGGAAATTGGATCTAGAGGAAGGAAATAAAATGTAATGTTCATGTTTCTTTACAGTCTGCCTGGACACTTTTCTTGCTTACTACTTGGCTATTTTTAAACAGAGCTATTTCAGTTCTCCACATAACACAGTTCTCCAAGAAGGCAAACATGATTTGGTGATCTGACTCATGATGTCACTAAACTATTCAATACCACTAATCTTCCTCTTTCTCAGCTTGGTATTAAGCATGTATCCACAGTTTAAAACATCTGAAAATAAAGTCTCACTCTGGATTACTTACAGATTTGTACTATGTTCACAGATTCTATATCATGAATTTTTCCAGGTTTTTAGCAGTGTTAAGCTTCCTCGAAACAAATACAATTAATGTTTAACAAGTTTTCTGTTTAATGACAATCACCCAGAACATTCCAGACAAATAAGTGAGGGCCTTATACTGTGTCCTGTGCCACTGAAGGCAAGAGGAATACATTCCATTCAGTGAGGATAGGAGCAGGCCCATTAAAGAGACAAGTAAATCAGATAATCTCATCAGACTTCAGTATTATTGAAGATTTATGTTTATACTAAATTTGTCTCACACACTTACAGCTTGCTTATTATATTAAAATGATTTCCCTTTGGAGCTTTGTGCAATGGACAGATTTGTTTCTCCTTTATTTCTGCTATTTGGATCCTAAACACTATCAATAACTACCATTTTTGATAACCTATGCTAAAAGCATATCCATTATTTGTGTACTACATTATGGTTTTTTTAACCATGAATTAGTATAAAATAGGATACTTTAATTCAGTGAAAAGAAAAGGAGTACTTGTGGCACCTTAGAGACTAACAAATTTATTAGAGCATAAGCTTTCGTGAGCTACAGCTCACTTCATCGGAAAAGCTTATGCTCTAATAAATTTGTTAGTCTCTAAGGTGCCACAAGTACTCCTTTTCTTTTTGTGAATACAGACTAACACGGCTGCTACTCTGAAACCTTTAATTCAGTGGTGGGCAACCTGCGGCCCACACACAGTCCGTCAGGGTACTCCGCTGGTGGGCTGTGATACATTTTGTTTACGTTGTTTAAGTGGCACATCTACTGGGATGCCAGGTCAGGTCTGCAGATGGGATGCCGCCGCCCCTTTAGAAGGGAGTCACCAACCACCATCATCCTTCATTTTCTCTTCGGAGTGGTGGCTACAATCCTCCAAGCCTTGGGGAGTACATGGCTTTGGGGAGATTCCTCATCCCTTGTTGCCAGGGCAGCATACCAGTTTTTTTATCTCTCTGGATGGTGGGTTGGGAGCAGGGGTGGAGCTGCTTGCTGCCAGAGGTAGCCAGCATCCAGGTTCCTCCTTGTGAAGGAGCAGTTCCTTCCTCCCAAAATGCAATGAAAGTATTCCTGTATCCGGGAGCCTCAAAACGTTCTGTACATTTTAATATTTGTGCATTTCAAAAAGTAGGAAGGCATGTGCTACCAATGCAAATAGCTAATCTCCGTTGTAAGAGATGTCTATTATGAATGCTTCTTATTTGAGCATAAGAGACCAAGATATCCTTAGATATCTTTAGATAGCTTAGATACTCTTAATGGTAGACATGACATAATTGCTATGAGCCACCATAAGGATGAGCATAGCTGAGTTTGTTTCAGGACAAGATGGGATGACTTGTTAATCTAGCCCACCTCTGAGAGAATTGTCTTGCATCCTGCACATGTCCAGTTAGTGATGTGATTCTGATTCAGTCCATCCCTATAACTTGATTGAAACAGGCAGCTGAATATGTTATGCATGTGACCACCTGAATGCATAACAGCTTGCACAGCACAAGAGTGTTTACGCTACTGTCTCAATATAACTTCATTTTAGTTATCTCATCCATTACTTATATTTTTGATGCAATTTTTGGCCTTGCTTGTTAAATGTCAGCTTTTTATAGGCCTGGCTGATTTTTCTATCAACAAAATAAATAAAAAGGATAGAAGTTTTATCCTTTGCTTTTTATTTATAAGGAAGAGCTGCTATATAAATGGGAAAGAATATTGTGATTAGGAAAATAATTATGTTTATTTGTGGGCAGCCAACTTTGTGGGCAGCCAATCCTAGCACTTGAAAGTAATGATGGAACAAGCCACGGGCAACCTTATATCACATTTAATCATTTCCCTGCCATTGTAGGGGCCCTGAGCATTGGTGCACCTCAGTCCATCCATTTCTCTGCCTGTGGCACATAACAATCCAGTCTCCTATGGGCCTCATTTACTTTAGTCTCATTTCCATTGTTGGGTTTAGCGTGCTGGTGTTGGTGGCCTGTAATATACAGGAGATCAGACTAGATGATATTGTGGTCCCTTCTGGCTTTAAATTCTTATGTTTCTATAAGCTCCTTGATAAAAGAGGGCTCCCATAGAGTGGCCTACCTGGAGGAACATGTCTGCATCCCTGACTCCCACTCTGCAATCTAGGCTGGCTACAAACTGCTAGCTTTCTCATATACAAGAAGGACATTGAGGTCTTGCTTTCCAAACTGCTCCCCAGTCTGTTTAAGAGATGACTTACAATGGTTCTCTCTCTAATTGTACTTGTCACTGACTAGAATGACAAAGTGTAATTTTTGTGGGTGCCAGTGCTCAGCACATTTGAGAGTCAGGCCCGGAGAAACTATGATTCTGTAGACAGAAGGAAGGCAGTTAGCTGCCACATTAGTCAATGAAACAGTTTTTATTCTGATAAGAGTATCTCGGTTATACTACTGAAACATGCTGGGCAATAGCTGCTCAGTCTTCAAATTAGCTAACATGAAGCACTGTTTGAGCTTCTGAGTTAAGAGTTCATCCAACAAAAATGCATATTTGCATCACATCCTCTTTTTTGTCTCTTTCGATCTTCTCGCATTATAAGATCACAGACTGAACAGCTGCTTCTAGTTAAGACCACAGACATTTCTGCCACTGGAATGGTACACTCTACATCATTTTGCTAAGTGAAGGAGAAATGGCAACACAATGCAAATTCATTTAAGGAGGGATTGTAGCATACTGACACAGTCCCACATTTGGGGAGAGGAGGAAGGGTGGAGGAATACTATCTCTATGGAACTCACCATTACCATTGTGTGTTAGGTAATCACAATGCTTCATGAGCTCTGGGGAGCACATCTGCTGCACTACCCTCTGACAAGCCAACTCTGCTAGTTGGCATGGAAGGGAATTTGGGGGCATGGCTGTACCCCCTTCCCAGTTATTTGAGTTCTTCCTGTAGCACCTACATAGGGTCTAAGTAGTGTGGAGAGCCATGAACTGGCCCTCTATCATGTGTGAATTTGCCCATTCTAACACAGACTTAAGGTTGGCACATGTGGCAGACATGTTTTGCCAGATGTTCATATATTAATTTGATTAGAAACCTGTATAACCTTTACTTCAGAAAGAAGACTTTGATTTTCAATTGAAAACACATTTAAGGCATACAAAGGTAGGATTTTAAGCTTCTACAGGACAAATATTCTGTATTTATAGAGATATTTATCTTTTAGTCAATGCCATTTTTAGCTTACAATCAAAAGTCCTGCCTCAGAAAGAGAGCATCCTCTGTAGCTAACATTCCATTTAATAAAAATGTGTTGGGAGATGGAAATTCCCCCTTTTGATTTACTTGTGTCAATGGCAGCACAATATCTTCAGTATAAATTTGGCTTTTTTGAACTAAGCACCTTGTTTCCTTAGTGTATTATATTTAGAGACTTCTTGGCCATGTGACACATTCACCTGCATGCAAGTCTATTTTCAGTTATCCTTTCCCAAAATATTTACCACCACATACATTTTAAAGTCAGCCCATGTGTATAACACAATAGCTGTTTTAAAGAGATACATAACATGCAACTGCACTAGGCACACCTGAAGCTTAAGAAATCCAATCCCTTACATATGATAGACATGAATTTATTGTATAATAAAATGTTACGAGACTTCCTATTCTACCATTTACTGTATTGTTGAACACATTCCATTTACTACACTAACTGCTTTTTAAACCACAATCGTTTGTGGACAGACAGGGATGGAAAAACATTTAGAGTCCTGTTCAAACTTGTTTGGAAAGGAAATGAGAGAATCCAAGCACTATAGATAAACTGATAAGAGTAGAATCTGGAGCTGATTTGCTCCTTCATTTGCCACGCTTCAAACCAGCTACGTAATTGGGTTAATAAGATGCATTTGGTGGCTGACTTCAACTTGACCATCCAAGGGCATGCCTACATGGCATCTTACATTCACACCCTGGCTCGCTGCACACTAAGTTGTAGTGTAGACAAACACTTAGGTATGAAGCACAATTGCTCAGGTTAGAAAGATGTGCCCCAGGCTATAAACTGGAAGAGCTGCTTGTTTTTTGCACATCTTACATTTTCAGAGCAACTTTTCCTTCACATGCTGTTTTGGATCTATAGAAGTTCAGCTGTGCTTCACAGGAATAAGAATGATACAGAATTTGTTTTTAAAAATGCAAGTTTATGTGGGTAGATGTTTCCCTGGGACCTGTGGAGAGGTCATAAGGGACCTGTTGTTTGCAGATGATGCAACTCTTGTGGTTCACATGATGCCCTACAACATTTTATTATCAAGTTCTCTGATTCATGCAAAATCTTTGGGTGAACAATAAGCTTGAAAAATACTGTTATCATGCTCCAAGGCTCTTCAGAACCAGTTCCAGATATCACTTTAGATGGTATTCGTCTGGATGCTGTTGACCAATTTTGCTACCTTGGCTTTACTGTTACCAGCAAAGTAGATCTTGATGCTGAGCTCACTAGTAGAATTGGCAAAGCAGCCAGGAACTTTGATCTTTTGCAAGACTGAGCCTGTAACAATAACAAATTGTCAACTAAAATGAAAATACTTATTTATGAGATGTGTTTTATACACACTTCTATATGGCTCAAACACAGACAACTTATGTCAAACATACCAAAAGACTGAACAGCTTTCATATCAGATGCTTGCGTAAAATTCTTCGAATAAGATGGCAAGACAAGGTGACAAATGTGGAAGTGTTAAATCATGCTGCTATGTCATTCATGGGAATGTTGATTTGTAAGAAAAGATTCAGATGGCCTGGACATGTCAAGTGAATGCCAGACTACAGGATCCCAAAGAGTGTGCTGAACTCTGAAGCTCGCGAAGGGTCTAGAAAAAGAGGCAGAGCACTGCACAGATTTTGGGATGCTTGCAAGAATCACTTCATATCCTTTGGAATCTCTGTAGATGACTGGGAAAGGAGGACAGAATGCCACTCTGGTTGACGGAGTCAGCCTGTAGATGGAGAGAGACATTGCGAAGTGGAAAGGATAAAGCTTTGAGGTAACTAGCATCAAAGGAGGAAAGAATCTGTTGCTTGGATTCAGAATATTGCTAGTGCCTGGGTGTACCCTACCTGTGGGCAGGACTGTCACTTGTGGATCAGACTCAGCAGCCATCGAAGAACTCCTTGGTGCATACACCCTGCTCCATAAAGAGCTATGGTGCCATTCATTGATTGTTTCCCAACTCTACCCTCTAAAGCAGTCCATCCTAGAGTCTACTTTGGTTTTTCCAGTTTAGATGTCATTATTTTTAGAAGAATTAATAACTAATGCCAGGGTATTTTGTGCATTTTTAGTTCCTACTTGGCACAAAGAAGTTACTGTACAAGTGGGGAGGTATTACAGAGAAGCATTAACTTATTATCTTCCCATTCTTTATGAAGTGCCTAATATTGACCAAACAGTTTGTACCACCTTTCTAAGCTCCAGGAAGTATTTTTCCTAATCTGACCACAGATGAAAGGCTTGAAGACCAAGATATCAATAGAAATAAATACAAGATTGATTTCAAAAGATTGTGTGTTAGAGAATTGGTGAGTTCCACTAGCTTAACGTGTCCCTCTTTAAAATTCAAGTGTCGGCCACTATTCATTCATGGCCTACGTTGAACTAAAAAACCTCTATGTAGTTTAAAGGAAAGACGCAAGACTCTTAAAGGGAAATCTATCCTGCTCTAGATCTTATGCCACAAAGGAGCAGCAGCAGCCCCAATTAAATGACTAGTACAACATTAAAAGCATATAATAGCTTATGCAAATTATCCAAATGATGCACAGAGCTGAACTCTGAACTCTGATTATATTATAGCTAAATATTTTTTATCAAAGCCCCTCTTGAAACTGCATTACAACACTAACACTAGAAAAATCTGATTCTGTGATGTATTCTGGAAGGAAAGTCCCTGTTGCGATCAGAATGGAGTTTTGTTTTGAGGTTTTTTTGTACTTTTCACCTACGGGTCTTTAGAGTTGCCCTTTAAAATCCTATTGATCAAAATTAGCATTTTCAGAATGTGATGCAGTTTGTCCTAACATATTTTCAGATGACATCTCCAAAGACACATTAGTCTACAAGGAAGAACAGCAGGTCCCTGTACTGAACAAGCACAATGCCATGAGGATATACATTTTTTGTAACAAGATTAATTTGCTTAAAAGTAATTGAGGGACTTGGCAAGGTAGAATTTTGTCCCATTTTCCCCCTTTTGAAGATGACTATCTTATTGTCCAGCTACACTTGCTATTCACTGGCACATTGCTATGTCTTACCATCCATTTCTGAAAGGGGAAGATCATCTGTGACAATTACCCACTAGAATATATTTAAATGCAAGGCCCATCCTCCCAGATGTCAAGTGAAAAGGAAGGAAAGAGCCATTTGAGTTGCAATTCCATACAAGAGTAGCGAGAACAGCTCACTCATGCAATAACTTACCTACGAGTTAGTACCTATGTGGTTCTTACTTCTAGCAGACATTTCTGCAACAATGACAGATGACAACCCTAAGATCACAGTCAAGTTCTATATCTAAAACAGGTTCATACGATTTAAGAGATATGAAGGCTAACTTATGCCTGGTATCAAATTGATCTACAGAAAATAATGTCAGCCCCAGATTTCTAGATAGTGACTTTGATTGTCCAACATGAGAAACATTTAAAGGTGCCTGATTTTCGGGGTGAGAGAGGGAGAGAGAGAGTGAGAGGCGGAGGGAGAGAGCGAGAGGGAAAAAAAGTATTTCCCCCCCTTTCTCTAAATATTGCCTTCTTGATTTAGTTCTATAAATGTTGTACTGTTTACTGCAAACTCAGAGTAAAAAAAAAAAGAGAGAAGACTTACTGTGCCAGTTTTTAAATTACTGAAATGTCAGATTATTTTATAAAAAGCTATATTTAAGCCACATTGAGACTTGGTATGTGTGAGTAATGCAACCTTTCAGAGTTTGGATAAATTTAATTCTCCATGCTATAATTTCCTCTAGCATTTCAAGATGAAGTCATAGAGGAGAACCAAACGCAGTGATTAATCTGTTCAGAAACGTATGCTTTTCTAAAACAAGATTCTGGGCTATTCATTAAGCACAAATTTAAGAATACAGTACAACTGCTTCTTCCAACTGCAATGCTTTACTGCAAGAGCCTTGGGGAAAGGATTACTTAACCAATAATACAGGTGTTACCTGAAGACATAGTGACAACAGGAGAAGGGAACATTTAAGATGCTTTCATTTACTACTTAAGCTAGGAAAGCCATTAACATACAATTCTTTCAGCTGAGGAGTAGATAGATATATTTTCACAGGAACCTTGATCACATGTAATATCCTGACATTGTCACGCTAAGGCTGCCATATTTATTCCAATATCTTCCAAATCTGACTTAGGAATTGAAATTTCCACAAGCTATTCAGGATGAATATCAGCCATTCAAAAATGAGAGTGGGTAGCAACCCTAGTTTTCCACATGGCTATTTCATTTAGACAAAGAGATATGTCAGTGTCAAACATGCAGAAATAATTAATACCTATTACCTCAGCCCCTTAAAGGAAAGCAAGACTTGAAATTCCCTTGGGAAAACACAGGAAGTAAACAACCAACTAACAATATAGATCATAACACTATTACACCTTTCTCTTCAAGAATTTTCCCTTCACAAGGTATTTACCAGTCACACATCCCAGCCTAGGGATTCTAGAGCTACCTAGAGATAGAAAAATAAAAAGCAGTTTAAAAGGACCATGATCATAGTGTTAATGGAGAGTTACAGAAAACCATGCAAACTGACAGAAGAATTCAACTACTGAAGTAGTATGGGAAGGCTGCGTAAAAGCTGCACTAGCTAGCTTCAGAGGTTCTCTGGAGGTACATTTTTAGTGCACAGTAAAGGGGCTTATTTGCATGACTCCTGTAACATACAGGGAAGCCATGCAGTGCTAGACCACATGTGCTACTGTGGATATTTAACTGAGAAGTTATTGTGAAACTTGGATTGAGATTAAATAAATAAAAATGTCTCTCCCTAAACATATTGTAAAAATAGAGAGAGAGGAAAAAAAAAGAAGAAAAAGCACAGCAGTTGCTGTAAGGACAGTTATGTCTCAACTTCACATCAGTAACATCAGCTAAGTGTTATGAAATAGACTGAAGTTAAAATGAAAAGATATACAGGGAAAATAGCTGAAAAAAGATGCTAAAAAAAGATGATTTACTAACCTATATGTGTTTGAGCCATAACATCAGCTAGCCTGTGCGCAGCGCCACTGCCTCCACTTTGTGTTGAGGAGGAAGAAGTGGTAGATGTGGTAGAACCATGGATCGCTTGACTGATCCAGTGTTCCATGTTTATACTTCCCTGGCTTGAGGTGGGAGTTCCCTGGGAGTCGCCCTGTACAGAGCCTTCGTCTTCTGAACCAGAGGAGGTATCTAATAATTGAGAACAGGCTTCATTATTTGTGATGTAAGTGCATGATGGTGTTGCTTCTTTATGGAAATAAGGCACATAAATAAAAAAGAGAACTGCAGTTCAACACCCATTGGCAGCAGGTAGTTATAGTAAGGGGAGTTTTGTCTGACTGTAAGTACTGGAACAGAACCAAGTGTTACAGGACATTGACAGGGTTTTCCTGCAGCAAGGTTGCTGCTTCTGGTATTTCTCTATGGAACAAAACAAATACATTTAGTTATGTTGTGGTTCTCAGTCCAAAGATCTCAAAGCACTTAACAAGAGCAAATGGGAAAACTCAGAGACAGAATGCTTAAACGATGCTCCAAAGGTCACAACGCAAAGTCAGCAGCAAACCCCTACTTATGAGGGTTTATGAAACCTTTATGAGGTTTCACCTTGGAGGGCGGTCATACTCTAGGGAATGTTTTAGTCACTGCTGTCATGTCATTGATTCAGCAGGTGTCAGAAGTGCACTTGCTTCCGATATTTTCCACCTGCTAGGGGTTGAAAGAACAGAAACAAGAAGATAAATGGCTGACAAACGTTAGAAAAGAAGAAATAAAGAGAACATTCCATAGAAGTGCAGAGGATTCAACCAGAGAACTGCAGGGCCAAGAGGGAAGAAGTATGGGAGGAATCTTTAGCACTGCAAAGTGTTACAAGAAGCACACAGTGCTAGCCACAAAGTTATTTCACTCACGAGAACACAAAGATATGTGCAAACCTAGCCACCACAAGGGGGCACCATATGTGTGGGTGATGGCTCCTTGTTGGCTCTTCAACTACCCAGTAAACCATCTTAGATTCCTCGGGCTTTAATGTTATAGTTACTGTCCTTGACATGTTGCATCTGTTAATTGGATATTTTATTTAGATGAGATTGATTTTGACAGCATATAGCATGTGTCTTTCATATCAATAAAATATACAGTGAAGTTGCTCACCTGGAGGCGTGTAGGCATCCATTGACGTTTGCACCACCAATGAACGTCGTTTTGATGGCATGGGGACTGCCATCTTCCTTTCTTTATGTTTAGCAAGAGCTGCCTGAACTGCTTCTGTATGGACATCTAGAACGAAAGAAAGAGATTCAGGTTAGCCTTCAAAGTGAAAGGCATTGCATGCATACACAATGCATCTGCAACAGAGTTAAATTGTATTTCATTTAGGCTAACTGGTCATGTTAAGTCAGGGGCCCCCAACGCGGTGCCCGTGAGTGTCATGGCACCCGCCAAGGCATTTTTGTGTGCCCGCAGGACACCCCGCTGCCGAAATGCCGCCGAGAAGCGTTGCTGTTTCGCGGCATACCGGCAGTAGCGCTTCTTACCACTGCCACTTCTCGGAAGCGGGGTGTTGGGCACCTGCCACAGTCTTCTGGGAATAGCAATATCCTATTCCCACAAGAGAGGTTGGGGACCACTGTGTTAAGCGATTCATGCTCAGGAAGTAGGGGTGGCTACAGAAAGTGAAGAAAATATAGCAATGGTGAAGAGCCACAATTACCTTTTGGAGGGTTCTGGGTCCTTGACAGACCTTTATCAGAGTTTGTTCTCAGCTGTTTCTACTTTCAGAGTGTGAGAATGGAATGGTCTTTCCTACAGCACACCCTTGTTAAGTATTGTTTTAAAGCAACAGCTCTCTCAGCAAACATCCTTGCTTTTTCATCTGGTAGCAGGCCAAGGACTTGTAATGAAAGGATGTTCGTTTGTATTTAAGAAGTGAACCAGGTTTCCTGTTCGCATAAGAGTCATATCAGCTACGTACATAAGAGATATGCTTGAAACGTAATAGGGTTGTGAAAAATCATGAAAGAAGCAGTGGCAGCACCCTGGTGAGATCAACTGGACTGAGGATATGAAAACAGTCCTAATCCCACTTCTGCCATTGATTGGTCTTAAAACTTTGCATGCGTTTCGGAAGTGTAAAGTATTATTATGATCAGTTAGTGATGGGGTGGGCAAGAAAAAACAATTGGCACTCAGACATTCTAGGTGCCAAAGCCTGTGCTCATTCTTTAGCTTATACAGCTTCTAGAGTACTGCCAACAGCATCCACATCATTCCTCCAGGATAAAGAGCATGTCTGAAACGCCCCGCCATTCAGACTAAGGGAGTGTGAACAGCAGTGCTCACCAAAGTGCTGTGTTGTAATTCCCCTGTGTGGATGACATTAGTGCCAATTCAGGACCTGTAAGTTTGCACCCATACATCCACACAGGGGAGTTAGAGCACAGCATTTTGGTGAGCTCTTCAATTTACACCCCCCCCCCGCCCCAGAAACTGCAGGGCCAAATAGACATGCTCAAAGTTTCACAATAAGGAGCTTTTCTAGCATTCATGTGCTTCACTATGCATCTGTTTCTCCCCAAATATAACAGCAGAAACACAGTGGTTATTTTATTTTAATTTAACATGCTATTCCCCTAATTTCTTAATTATCACAGCAGCAACACCCTGGAGAGTGAGCTATTATTTTACTTTATTTCCTCAGCTGGCCTATCACTCTCTCTATGGGGGGGGGGGGAAGGGACAGATGAGGGGGGCAGAGGGAGAAGAGGTGCAACACCATATAATAAACAAAAAAAGGTTAGTTTTATCTTATACACATTCTCAGAGTGGGAAAGAATTTAAGAAGAGCTCCTACCCCACACTTAAAAACAAACAAACCAAAAAGAGTATTTCAACTATGACTTGTGTTTGTTTTAAACCTTATGTGGATTACATACATACAACAGGGAAAGAGGGGCAGGAAAAGCAACAAGAGAAATAGGAAAGCGCATACATTACACATAAAGGGGTTGCAAGATTGACAGGGCAAAACAGAGGAATTGGGAAAAAGATTATAATACTAATATTATTAAAAGACCTAGATTTTCCTTTTTCAGTCAAGTTAGTCAAATCCTTAGAAAAGAACTTAAGCCTTCCTCTTTAAACTACCTTATAACGAAAAGCTTGTTAAAAAGTTTAATACAAATAAAAATATAACAAGTTATTTCTTACTCATCTGTGTCTTCTTAAGATACCTTTTCAATAACATCCCCCCCCATAACATTCAGATATGTAGGACTGGAATATACTCAGCAAAAGAGACCACTTGTGTTTAAATAAACTGGGGAAAATTTCGATTTTCACTTTAAGAGTGGGAATTATGGGTAAATTATGACAAGTTTATTAAAAAAAAAAGTCATCCTGCCACCTTTTCTTTAGTCTAGACTATTCCTATGAAGAAGTCACATCTTACTGATTACAATAGGAAGAGTTATTTGGAAATTATCAGGCTATATTGGTTTCTTTCAAACTACAATTGTTGCGGGGGGGGGGGGAGATAAACTGTATCTAATAAATCTGAGGAGGAAAGGAGGACAGTTTACTGAAATATATTATTTAAATTATTAGTCTATTGTTTGGACTTTAAATTCTCAGTGTTTTGGTTTCTAAATCCTCAAAAGCTATAGCAGGCTTTTCAAGTTCAGCTTCTTTTTCTTTTTAGAGGGGGCAGTACTTTCTTCCTGGTCCATAAATACTTTGGGAGTTTTAATTTAAGAAAATACTTTAGCCCATTGAGACTCAGCAATTCCAACATGTGTGTATAAGAAGTAAATGAGTCTAAAAAGAAAGGTAAAATGAAATTACAATTAAACCATGTAATAGTTTCAAAGTTACTACAGATATTTGCTAGTTGTCTTCATATACCTCTGTGATGAACTGGTAAATGCTTGTGTTTGTGTTTATGAGGGGGTACTTGTTATGGAGTTTTAACAACTCTTTTTGCTTAAGGAACCAAGTAGAAAAAATAAAACACTGACACCAATAAGAGTCCTTGAGGAAATGAAAGGGCAACTGTTTATTGAGGAATACTTCCTACCTGGCTCCACCCATTGCTATGAATGGTTTACTCTTCCCAATGATATAAAAGAGGCTACCAAGCTATTAGAAGACCCTGGACCCAGAAAAGGGTGGGGTTTGAGTGAGCAGTCAGAGGCTCCCCAGGGAACGTCATGCTAGCTAGTGGGGAGACAGAGAGAAGCAGCAATTGAAGTGGAGCAGGCTGCTTTTCACAATGCTCAGATGGAGGTAATTAGGCTAGATGAAACAGACCAAGGCAAGATTAAGGGTTAGCTAAAAAGAAAGGAATGGCGAACCATGGCCAGTGGGAGCTGCGATCGGCCGAACCTGCGGATGCTGCAGGTAAACAAACCGTCCCAGCCCGTCAGCGGATTTCCCTGATGAGCCGCATGCCAAAGGTTACCGACTAAAAGGTTCCAAAGCATAGCTCCCCCTACAATTGTGACAACTTGTAACGGGTTAAGCATTTGTTTCCTTCTGAATCAGCTGTAGGTACTGGCTTATAAATGTAAAGGGGCTATTCTACTCAATGGCCCTATAGCCACTTCCTACAAGCTGTGCTCTTCGCTGTAGCTGTTGTTTCTTGGTCTTCTGATCCACAAGCTAATTAGAGCACAGTCACTGAAGGAAGCATACTAGTATATTTCCTTTTCACTGTAGCCAGATAGTATTTCAGATGGGCCTGGTTTTGTTAATCCATTCTGAGGGACTATCATACAAAATGCATCAATCTTAATGGCAATCTGATACTCTTGCCTTGGTGTAAAAAGCTCCTAATTTTACCTGAGGGATGGAGAAAAAAAACTAAAAAAAATTTAGATTTCTCTTCAAAAATGTCTCTGTTCCTGCCCTTGGGTCTGATTTAAGCCAGTCTGCAGGACTTTTCAAAGTTTTTATATTGGGGTAGTGATGGCTGAGGCACCTCATAGGCTGTATATGGCCTCTTCTTCCTCCACTTGCCCACAATTTCTTTGTAACAGCTGCTGCAGGAGATGGGGCATTAGTAATGTACCCAGAACTGGTGTAGGTTTGTGAGGGGAATTTAGGGAATGGTGAATCGTGATTTCTTGTTCAACAGAACGAGAGAGAATTTGGTACTGCCTAGAAAGAATACAGGTGGGTGGGGTTATTCTGGCCCCCTAGGGAAAGGAAATTGTTAATCTCTCACAGCCCTGTCAATACAAAGCACCTCGTATTCCCTACCATGTGATGCTATAGCAGGGGTTCTCACAATAAATCTTTTGGTGGCCTCACAGTACGGCCACCAACTCTTGCTGGTGGCTGTTCTGACAATTTTTCCGAAAATATTTAATTAACTTTAGGAAAAACTTATAAATATGCACATGTACACATCCAAATCACGGTAATTTATTTATGTAGTTTTTTTGCAGGCTGAATAATAAAAATAATGTTCGGTTTTCTCTATTCTTTACTAGACCTAGACAGAATTGAAACAAATAATGTGCTTTGCATGTTCTTCTCCTTTTGTTGTTTCTTTTGCTTTTTTGGTTGCTTTTTTTTTTTTAAGACTTGTTAGCTAGGAAGTCTGTTTCTGTGAAAAGTGATATTTGTATGTTTGTTAATATCACTTTTCACAGCAGCAGACTTGGTAGCTAGCAGGACAGCAGTGAAAAGTGATATTAACAAACACACAAATATCATTTTTCACAGCAGACTTACTCAGCTGAGGGCCAGATCCTAAAGCCCAGCGGCTGGAGCCCGGGGCCCATCACTATGCGGCCGGGGCATGGACTGCACGAGAGAAACACGAAGCCGAAGGACACAGCGGGGACCATGGGGGGTGGGGGAGTGAGTCCAGGGACCAAAGCCCTGCAGCCACGTGGACAGGGACTGTAGCCCGGGGACCCGGGCTGTAGGACACAGCAGGGGCCAGTGACAATGGAGGGGTGGGAGAGCCCGGGGCTAGCGGCTGGACCACTGCCACATGGCTGGAGCCTGCTGGCCACCACCCCATATCTGAAGCACAAGCTCCACTGCCCCCCGGGAAAGTGAGGAACTCACCAGCGACTGGTTTCTCTGGCATTTGTGGCTCAAGAGGGGGGCAGAGCCCAGCCCCTACTGGTGACGCTGGGGGAGGAAACACTGCTTCCCTGCCCCCATCACTGCCCAGGAGACTGTGGCTGCACAAAAAGCCCCTGGTGGTGACATGCGGCCATGTGAATAAAAAGCGGGCAGTATTATCTCCCATAAATGTCAACAAACTTGTTTGTCTGAGCATTTGGCTGAACAAGAAATAGGACTGAGAGGACTTGTAGGTTCTAAAATTTTACATTGTTTTGTTTTTGAGTGCAGTTATGTTAAAAAAAATTCTACATTTGAAAGTTATACTTTCACGATCAAGAGATTGCACTGCAGTACTTGTATGAGGTGAATTGAAAAATACTATTTCTTTTATCTTTTTACAGTGCAAATACTTGTAATCAAAAATAATAATATAAAGTGAGCACTGCACACTTTGTATTGTGTTGTAATTGAAATCAATATATTTGAAAATGTACAAAACATCAAAAATATTTAAATAAATAGTATTCTGTTATTGTTTAATGGTGCAATTAAAACTGTGATCGATGGCGATTATTATTTTAATCTTGCGATTAATCATTTGACAGTCCAACAAGTAACATTTTCCCTCATCCCTTTTTTTTATATTCTAGCACTCCATACAATATGCTCTCTCCTTAAACATCTACTAGATTTTCCAGTGCAGATATGGTGTGATGTAGTTCACTCAGGCCTACTGAAAAGGACTGGGTCTAGTGAAAAGAAAATGCTTTCAGAAGGAATGTTCTTTTATATAGAAGTCTGTGCTATCCAGACTACTCTTTTAAAGCTGATGAAACGATTCCAGGTCCTGACCCCTCAAAGCACTCATCTAGGTAACAAAATCTTCCCTCTTCCCACTTGACTCTTTGCACAAGAAAAGCTCAATGTAAAATCTAAAGTACTGAATAGAATATCACCCCTCCTGTCTAGATTGGCAGGTATTAATGTTCAGTTCCTTCTCTTCTATTCTACTGAACTGTTATAGGTTGGCTGACCTCTATATTGGATTCAATTTGTGCTTTTATTCCTGGGGAATCAATAAATGGCACAGAACAAAGTGGCATGATTGGGACGGCTAATTGCTCAACTTATGCTCATGCAGCCTGTGCGGGATTCATTATTCAACCTGACAGATAGTTTTCCTAAGCTGTTTGATAATATTTAGCAAAGTTTGGATAAATCAACTCCTTTCTCAGCCTCTTTTCTTCGCTGCATTTGTTCATATTTTGTTCATTCAGTCTCCCTCCCATCCACCCTACTCCCTCTGTGAAAGACTAGAGAGGCAAGACATAATTTTAAAAGTAATGTTAAGTCGTGAATCAAATAGGAACCACAGTAATGTTCATTTTCTGGTTCCTATTTCAACAATTATGGATAGGGATGGGCTGATTATATGTTCTGATAACATTTCTTCACATTATTATTGATACAATACAGTAACTGAAATCAGGGTTCCATTATGCTAGTGCTGTACAAAAACGCAATAAGAGAAAGTTCCTGTTCCAGAGAGCTTACAATCTAAATAGACAAGAGAGACAAAGGTGTGCAGGAGAAACAAGAGCCCAGAAACTAAGTAGATTTACTCAAGGACACATAGCAGATCAGAGGCAGCACCAGAACTCACGTTTTCTGAAGCTTAGCTCAGTCCAGATCTAATGGACCAGAATGCCCCACAGCAGGCAACTTCTCTTTCCTTCTGCATCCATTTTGCTTGTCTGCAGTGCATTACTCCTAGGTAGCAGATTCTTTATTCTGTTAGCACGGCTAATTTTCTAAACTTCCCCAGAAGGTGCCCTATTTAGCATGGCTTCTGTTTTTTATTTGGTTTATCTTTTAACCTGATATGATGCTGTATTCCAGATTTAATTGAAACGCCTTAGGAACAAAGACACTAGAGTATACTAATGTACAGCAATAGTCAGCTATGAACACCATCTTTCTCTCAGCCTTTCCTACATTTATTCCTCAGTCTGTTTTCATGGTTGTACGTTCTGCATGCCGAAGAGTTAGTCTGTCTATGGAAAGGGAGGCAATCCCACTGTTACTTTTCCCAATTAATTCTATGGGACAAAGTTGTGTTATATTTGCACTGCTATGGTCCTGCGATATGACACCCCTTCCACAGCAAGCCAACAGGAGACTGGGCAGTCAGCATTTGGTATGTACTCCAGAGAAAGGCAGGTGAGATGGGAACCATGGGGCTTCTGGCCAGCTCAGGAGATGCCCATCTTAAATGCTCATAGGTGTCAGAGGGTGAGTGAGATCTCATTTTGAAGAGGAGGGAGATCTGGACCATAGAGGAAGAGGGGATTTGGATACTCAGGACAACTGTATAAGTCCTCTGAACTGTAGGATACTGAGCAGGGGGATACTTTCAAGGGTTAAGAAGTTCCTAAGGAGTCATGGCAAAATTTGCAACTTATAGGTCTCTAGAATTCTACATGCCCTTTTCCACAATGTCCATTAGCTGCATGGCCCTCTTTAACTATTTACACTCCATATTTTTGATGATCTGATATTTCTGACAACAAGAAAGTCTGTAGTTTTCTGTCCATCTTTGATGTAGTCAGAAATCAGGCCATCAGAAGGTCATCAAATGGGAAGGAGGAGAAAACGACCCTCAGATATTTATCTGCGTGCTCTGTGATAAGGAAAGTCTCTCTTCTGAACTATGTATTAAGGTAACATACTCTATAATCCTCACACTGAACCTCCTCCAAACATCTACTCTTTTCATTACAGTAAGTTTCCAGCTTCCTCCACTTCAAACTTGTCTTGTCCCATGAGATCCATTTACCTTAGGGCACAGTACACAACTGAGAGCCTCCCAGGCTCAGTTCAGTTTAGGGAAGTCCTGCAAGGAAATGAATTTTGCAGTTCCAAGCAAAAAAGCAATTGTTGTTTGATTGATAAGTTCAGTCATTTCTTACTCTAGATATAAAGAAATATTGTGGTATCTCATAGCACTCTATAATTGTTAGCAAATCACTGGATTGGAGTGCGCTTACTTAACATTGTGCACAATCTTCACTCCCATGAGACCCAAGGTCTCATGTTCCTGGTCTTGAGGTATTTACCAAATAGTTCTCCTGCATATTTACCATATAGCCCCTCACAACCTTAAAAAAAAAATCTCAGTGTATTCATTTTATATTTCAGATAAGAGTTGTGAGTTTCTAGGATCAAAAGGGTAAACTTGGTTTGCTCCTATATTTCAAACAAAAATGTATTGTTTTTATTAACTCTAGGAATTTTTAACTTCCAAAAACCCTCTTCCCTAAAATTTTCAGTGCTATTTTGTTTATCCTTCTGACATGTACGAAATTGCCACAGCAGGTACCGAAACTTACCATATCCTGAATCCAAGCAAACAGTTTTTAAGAATCATGGCTAGAGATTGAGAAGACCAATTTTCATCCAATTTGTCTCCAATAGAGGATGATCTCTAATACAGTTTCTTGTGTTTTGTGCATTCTACTTATAAATGTGTCAAGTAATGTTATTTCTCTCTTATCCTCCAGGGAGTTTACACCACAGCATCATAGATGTCAAGAATCTTATTCTCATGCAGCCTACATTTTTCCATTCTTAATTTCGCATACTTGTTTTTTGTACCTCAAATAATTCTTCTCCCGAGAGCTATCTTTGCTTTTCTGTGGGTGGGCCTGTTGGAAAAAAACCTCTCTTCCTCATCCTATGGCACCAATTCCTATTATTATAATCACACCACTGGGCACAGGACTGGCCTGAGGAATTGTGGGAAGGTTTAGGAAAATGGCTTTATAGGATACACCCCACATTTAACTGACTCATTTCACATGACAATATGTTCTCAGGGATCTTTAGGTCCAGAGCTCAGCCCTTCTTCTCCTCCTGAAGATGAAAAGGGGGTTCTGGATAGTTGCTGTGACTTTTTTGGGATCACCCAGACCCATGAGGGGTTCTGTCAGTGCCTGCTTTGTAACTCTGGGCACCTTAATGCTGTGCTGGTGTGGCTCACAGCCCTCATGTCAATAGCCACAACACAAATTTAAAAGTCTCACCCTGGCTTCCACTAGCCTAGTTACTCCTTGCAGTGTGACCCCCAATAACCTTTCTGGTCCCAAGTCTTCCTAAATCCGTCTACCCCAAGATACTACCAGACACTTGGACTTTTCTCCTCTGGTTCGTCACCCCTGAAGTAGTGAAACCAGCCCTCAGTTATCAGTTCACTTTGGCACACACACTCCATACAGTTTGCACAACGGAGACCCCATTTCGGGTAAAATAAATAAAAGGTTTATTTAATAGAAAAATCACACAAACAAAACTCACACATTCAAAGATGAACTGGTAAGGGAAAGCGAACATATACAAGTTACACAGAAAACAAACGAAGATGCAACTTCTAGCTTTGCACTTCTGCATCAGACAAAGTCCCTTTTTTAATACAAATTACCAATTGCCTTTGAACAGTTTCCCAGCATACATGGATGGCCTTCTGCCTTTGAGACTGTCCCTCAGGTTCTGGATGAAGACTTCAGTTTCAAGCATACTTTTAAAAAGCCCCCCTGTAGCATAGGGACTCATGGTTTTTGAAGGTGGGGAAATCCTAGCTGGGATGTCTCATTGTTTTCCCATTAACCTTAATGATCCATCATTTGAACCACCTGGGTTGTACAATGCTAGGTGCTTCGAATTAGTCTTGTCTGGTTGGGGAAGCAACCCCTGCCTGGCTGACCACTGCCCTGCTTGGTCATTACAAGCTTTCATAAAGACCTTGCTTGGCATGTTTTTATACACAGTAACATTGATTTAATTGTTTATTTGGTGGGGGTTCAGATCCAAGAGATAATTCTTCAGATAACCAAAGGGGAGCAGGAACCTCGATGGGGCCCCCAGCCACTGAAGGGAAGTATGCACATTACTGTGCATTTTAGCACACACATAATGCTTTAGAAACTACCACCACCTACATCACCAGAGGTTTGTGATGGTTAAGTATTATTCTCCTTGAACAGAAGGGGAAGCCAGGGTATAAAGGTTGTGAGTTGACCAGGAGCAGGACCAGGTCCTGTCAACTGCTGGAAATGGCCCATCTTGATTATCACTACAAAAGGTTTTCTTCCTCTCCCCCCCCCGCCATTCTCCTGCTGGTAATAGCTCATCTTAAGTGATCACTCTCCTTACAGCGTGTATGGTTTCAGAGTTGCAGCCGTGTTAGCCTGTATTCGCAAAAAGAAAAGGAGGACTTGTGGTACCTTAGAGACTAACAAATTTATATGAGCATAAGTTTTCGTGAGCTACAGCTCACTTCATCAGATGCATTCAGTGGAAAATACAGTAGGGAGATTTATATACACAGAGAACATGAAACAATGGGTGTTATCATACACACTGCAAGGAGAGTGATCACTTAAGATGAGCTATTACCAGCAGGAAGGGGGGGGGGGGGGGAGGAAGAAAACCTTTCATGGTGACAAGCAAGGTAGGCCATTTCCAGCAGTTAACAAGATCATCTAAGGAACAGTGGGGGGTGAGGTGGGGGGGAGAAATAGTTTTACTTTGTGTAATGACTCATCCATTCCCAGTCTCTATTCAAGCCTAAATTAATTGTATCCAGTTTGCAAATTAATTCCAATTCAGCAGTCTCTCCTTGGAGTCTGTTTTAGAAGTTTTTTTGTTGAAGGATAGCCACCCTCAGGTCTGAAATCGAGTGACCGGAGAGATTGAAGTGTTCTCCGACTGGTTTTTGAATGTTATAATTCTTGACGTCTGATTTGTGTCCATTTATTCTTTTATGTAGAGACTGTCCAGTTTGACCAATGTACATGGCAGAGGGGCATTGCTGGCACATGATGGCATATATCACATTGGTAGATGCGCAGGTGAATGAGCCTCTGATAGTGTGGCTGATGTGATTAGGCCCTATGATGGTGTCCCCTGAATAGATATGTGGACAGAGTTGGCAACGGGCTTTGTTGCAAGGATAGGTTCCTGGAATAGTGGTTCTGTTGTGTGGTGTGTGGTTGCTGGTGAGTATTTGCTTCAGGTTGGGGGGCTGTCTGTAAGCAAGGACTGGCCTGTCTCCCAAGATCTGTGAGCGTGATGGGTCGTCCTTCAGGATAGGTTGTAGATCCTTGATGATGCGTTGGAGAGATTTTAGTTGGGGGCTGAAGGCGATGGCTAGCAGCGTTCTGTTATTTTCTTCGTTGGACCTGTCCTGTAATAGGTGACTTCGGGTGACTCTTCTGGCTTTGTCAATCTGTTTCTTCACTTCAGGAGGTGTGTATTGTAGTTGTAAGAATGCTTGATAGAGATTTCGTAGGTGTTTGTCTCAGTCTGAGGGGTTGGAGCAAATGTGGTTATATCGTAGAGCTTGGCTGTAGACAATGGATAGTGTGGTGCGATCTGGATGAAAGCTGGAGGCATGTAGGTAGGAATAGCGGTTAGTAGGTTTCTGGTATAGGGTGGTGTTTATACGAACATCGCTTATTAGCACCGTAGTGTCCAGAAAGTGGATCTCTTGTGTGGACTGGTCTAGGCTGAGGTTGATGGTGGGATGCAAATTGTTGAAATCATGGTAGAATTCCTCAAGGGCTTCTTTTCCATGGGTCCAGATGATGAAGATGTCATCAATGTAGCGCAAGTAGAGTAGGTGCATTAGGGGACGAGAGTTGAGGAAGCGTTGTTCTAAGTCAGCCATAAAAATGTTGGCATATTGTGGGGCCATGTGGGTACCCATCGCAGTGCCACTGATTTGAAGGTATACATTGTTCCCAAATGTGAAATAGTTATGGGTGAGGACAAAGTCACAAAGTTCAGCCACCAGGTTAGCCGTGACATTATCGGGGATACTGTTCCTGACGGCTTGTAGTCCATCTTTGTGTGGAATGTTGGTGTAGAGGGCTTCTACATCCATAGTGGCCAGGATGGTGTTTTCAGGAAGATCACCGATGGATTGTAGTTTCCTCAGGAAGTCAGTGGTGTCTCGAAGATAGCTGGGAGTGCTGGCAGCGTAGGGCCAGAGGAGGGAGTCTACATAGCCAGACAATCCTGCTGTCAGGGTGCCAATGACTGAGATGATGGGGCGTCCAGGATTTCCAGGTTTATGGATCTTGGGAAGCAGATAGAATACCCCTGGTCGGGGTTCCAGGGGTGTGTCTGTGTGGATTTGTTCTTGTGCTTTTTCAGGGAGTTTCTTGAGCAAATGCAGTAGTTTCTTTTGGTAACCCTCAGTGGGATCAGAGGGTAATGGCTTGTAGAAAGTGGTGCTGGAGAGCTGCCTAGTAGCCTCTTGTTCATATTCTGACCTATTCATGATGATGACAGCACCTCCTTTGTCAGCCTTTTTGATTATGATGTCAGAGTTGTTTCTGAGGCTGTGGATGGCATTGTGTTCTGCACGGCTGAGGTTATGGGGCAAGTGATGCTGCTTTTCCACAATTTCAGCTCGTGCACGTCAGCGGATGCATTCTATGTAGAAGTCCAGTCTGTTGTATCGACCTTCAGGAGGAGTCCACCCAGAATCCTTCTTTTTGCAGTGTTGGTAGGAAGGTCTCTGTGGGTTAATATGTTGGTCAGAGGTGTGTTGGAAATATTCCTTGAGTCGGAGACGTCGAAAATAGGATTCTAGGTCACCACAGAACTGTATCATGTTTGTGGAGGGGCAGAAGGAGAGGCCCCAAGATAGGACAGATTCTTCTGCTGGGCTAAGAATATAGTTGGATAGACTAACAATATTGCTGGGTGGGTTAAGGGAACCACTGTTGTGGCCCCTTGTGGCATGTAGTAGTTTAGATCGTAACACCCATTGTTTCATGTTCTCTGTGTATATAAATCTCCGCACTGTATTTTCCACTGAATGCATCCGATGAAGTGAGCTATAGCTCACAAAAGCTTATGCTCAAATAAATTTGTTAGTCTCTGAGGTGCCCCAAGTATTCCTTTTCTTTTTATTAATGAAAACTGACGTTCTCTCACATTCTGAATTCCCCCAAATCAAATAGGAGCCATAGACGCAGGGTTCACAGGGGCCAAATTGCAGCTCTATCTCTGCCTCTCTCAAATAGTTTTCAGCCCTTTGGATACTGCAGAGTTGGCTCATTCTCGCTAAACAACCTTTGTCAATGAAGGTCTTTTAGTCGTTCTTCATAGGTTACCCCTCTCAACACTGTCATTTTTGTTGCTGGTAAGGAGGTGACTAAAATGAAATGAAATACTCCAGCTGTGGGAGTACCAATACTGGATGTTATTTCTCTGCTCATGGCTGATTTGCTTTTCACTATTCTTTAGCATTTCTCTTTATCGGGTTTCTCACCACATGTATATATATTGGCATTTTTCCAAGCTGAATCTTACTTTTTCTGTTCATGTTTTTCACTTAATTTTTATTTCTCTGTTCTTGCTCATATTTTGCAAATGCTTCTAATTTAGAGTCAACTGCAAATTTTATTAACAAACCTTGTCCTCTCTTGTACAAATAATTTTAAAAGATCTTACATAAGAATGGAACTAACACCGCCCACTAGGCACCTTTCCCATTGCCAGCTGAGGCAGTGAAACTTTTCACACAATCATAGTGGGTGTGGGTGTGGATTTAGACACATGAACACTTTATTGTAACTTTTTAGCATTCTATTTTCTATTTACAATTTTTAAACTGTAACAAATATCTCATTTGAGCTTCCTCCTCTAACTTTTCTATTCATTCCAGTTTCTTTCCTTCTATTATGTCTGATTTCTTATTTTGAAAGGATGTCTCTTTCACCAACAGAAGTTGGTCTAATAAAAGATATTACCTCACATACTTCTTGTGTTAACTGCTTTTCTCTAACTCCTTTTCTCCTTCCTCTTTCTTTTTCTGGATTTTAACCCTACATTTTCAAAAGGTAACTAGTATCTCTGAGTGCCCCAATTTCAGACATCTTGAAAGGGTCTGGCTTTCAGAGGGCAGATGGTCAATACTTTTTGCAAACCAAGCTGGTTGGGTACACCAAATCACTAGACACTGAAAATTTAGGCCTTATTGTTTACCTCTTTCCATCAACTTCCAGATTTTACCTTCATTTTCCCATTCTCATCTCTCAACTTCACTTCACATCAACCCACATCTCTGAGAGACATCTCTATATCCACTCAGGCCTTCCCAACCCCCCATTTTGCCTCATTTCAATCCCAAATCGTACTCACTTATTTTTTCCCCATTACCAGATTTGAAAAGACAAAACACAGTTTGAATTACATTGATAATGTCAAATCCTTGAAGCTCTGCAGTAATGAGTTCAGAATGCTAGAGGATTCCTTATTAGAGGTAATTTATATATTATTTATATTGCCATAGCATCTGGAGGACCCAACACAGATCAGAGCCCGTGTGTGTAGGACACTTTGCAATGAGTAAAACAGCGACTGCCGCTTCCCCACAGATCTCACAGTCTAGGATTATGAACACGATGCACACAACAGTTAGATGAACAGACAAATAGAGGTGGTTTGGGGAACAAGATAAAGAGAGTTATGTTTGCGTAAGTAAGTTGTACATCTAGTGGAACTGTGTCCAGCTGTAACTAAGTACAGTGATGCATCTGATGCTAGTAGTGTATCACAAAGCAAATTTCAGAGTAGCAGCCGTGTTAGTCTGTATTCGCAAAAAGAAAAGGAGTACTTGTGGCACCTTAGAGACTAAATTTTATTTGAGCATAAGCTTGGAATTAACTTGCAAACTGGATACAATTAACTTAGGCTTGAATAGAGACTGGGAGTGGATGGGTCATTACACAAAGTAAAACTATTTCCCCATGTTTATTCCCCCCCCCCCACTGTTCCTCAGATGTTCTTGTCAACTGCTGGAAATGGCCCACCTTGATTATCACTACAAAAGATCCCCCCCGCCACCGCTCTCCTGCTGGTAATAGCTCACCTTAAGTGATCACTCTGGTTACAGTGTGTATGGTAACACCCATTGTTTTATGTTCTCTATGTATATAAATCTTCCCACTGTATTTTCCACTGAATGCATCTGATGAAGTGAGCTGTAGCTTATGAAAGCTTATGCTCAAGTAAATTTGTTAGTCTCTAAGATGCCACAAGTACTCTTTTCTTTTTACAAAGCAAATTGTAACTGTGTATCACAAAGCAACCTAGCTCCTAGAGGATAGTTGTGTAGGCCTGGCTTGACATGAGCAATCGAACATGGGTGAGGCCTCATTTCTTGGGAGACAGGATTAGGGAGGTAAATGTCAGCAGGACTAATTTTTGGCTAAAACTTGAGAACTGTAGACAAGTCAGTCCTGAGAATGTTAGTACTATGGGAGGTCATTATAAAGGGCAAACAATAAGTTGGCAGTCACTGCTTTAAATTTGACTGGTAGCTGAAAGTCTCCTGTGACTTTAACTGGACCTTTGCCATAGTTTTCCAGTGAAACCAAGGATATGCTGAGTGGGAATTTCCAGAAGTGTTGCACATAAGTACTCTGAATAGAGATAATATGGCACCAGTGTTTATTAGAAGCAGGATCAAGATGTGCTAATTGGCAGTGACGGGTGGTAAAGCAGATAATGTGGTCTGATCAGTCTCGGGCTGATAACACCTCAAGGGTTGCTGTCAAGTAGCTAGGTGACTGGTGATCTCAGACATTGCTATGCTCATCCCATACAGGGCACTCACTGGTAAATAGAAAACGGCCTCAGCACTTGCATTTTTGATGAGCTGAAGCTAAGTGAATCTCTGTATTAGTGCTATGTTGTTGTGGATGATGAGGCTGCATGCTATGGGGCAGGCAGTGTCTGACTGTTTCGATAATTGCTCTCCACATGAAAGTAGGCAGAGTTGTGGCAGAAGCTGTTCTGAATCCCATTGCTTCTCAGCTACACTAAGGGATGCTAGTTATCCTGGAATGTGGCATCCAATAGTAACACAATCAGCTCCCTCTCTAATGTAAGATCATCCAATTCTAATAAGCCATTCATTTAGCTGAGGGTCCTCGAGGCTACAAATGAAAGTCTTGAGATATTCCTTATTGCTCTAGGGTAAACTTTTCTAAAAAGCAATTTAGGAGCCTGTATCCCCTCTTAGGCTCTGAAGGCACAAATTTCCAAGACACTTAAGAACCTAAGTCCTGTCGACTTGCAATGAGACTTAGGCTCCTAAATCACTTTTGAAAAAAGGACTTTCATACTTTTGAAAATTTTATTGAATTTTATTTTATGGCCTGCCAAATAAGGACGGGTGGCTTTATGAGGATGGGCAAATAAATTTGACTAGTGCATGGACTTAATTATATGTGCTTTACGAAAGGTTTTAAGTTATACTGTCACATAACAGCTGGTAGTTGAG
Organism: Dermochelys coriacea; assembly: GCF_009764565.3. NCBI lineage: Eukaryota > Metazoa > Chordata > Testudines > Dermochelyidae > Dermochelys > Dermochelys coriacea. Next base: position 249,279,022 of record NC_050069.1, on the reverse strand, counting down.
TCCATGGTGCATATTTGTCTGCACCCTTCTGTTCAAACGGAGAAGAGCTGGGAGCCCTGTGTTTTTACATTCTCTGTAATCTGAATGGTAGAAGCATACAGTTATCGTGCCATGCTTTCCATGGCAGCGGTGGAACTCTTGTTAATACCTAGGATAGGAACCTGCAAGTGTAGCAAAGGCAAAAGCTGAAAAGGCAAATGACAAAACTGGGATTATACCTTTTGGAGTAGTACTTGTGACTGCAGCTGGGTGTCTTGAGGACACGCTGCAACACAAAGAGGAAACGTGTAACTACGGGCTGCAACAATTGAATAGTGAACTCCAATGCTGTTACAGCTTTCTGAAATGCAAGGCTACTTTTCCTTTATATTGGAGTCTTTTAATCACTAAAACAATTAGCTGCCAAAGCTTCTACCTCTTATCAAGAATCTCTGTATTGTGAGATTTGAAGCTACATTAACTCTACACTATAAGTGAAATCAACAAAACATGCAAGACTCCTCTGTATATTTAATCTTTTATTTGTAATGTAGAAGTCTGCTTCCTCCAGTGACTTCATCTCAGGGTCCATTACTCGGTGATCTTAACTAAATGAGCTTTTGTATTGGTTTCTAGCTGTAAAATGGAGATATTTGCTTAACTTTCCTGATGGATTTTGGAAAGATTAATTATCCTTAGTAAAGTTTGTACTGTACGCAGGTACATGTATTTACTAGAAGGATATAGACAAATAAATTGTAGTGCAATTGACTTAAAGTGGCAGTGCAGAATCTAAGTTTCATTTGAAAAAAAAAAAAACTAGGACAAAATTTTTCAAACCTGAGTACCTAATGTTAGGCTCATAAATTTATATTTAAGCAACCAAGTATACAATGTTGGAGTGAACTCCTGGCCCTACTGAAGTCAATGGCAAATCTCCCATTGTATTAAACAGGCCCATAATACCCCGGATTTTCAGAGGTGCTGAGTAACCCTGGTTCCCACTGAAGTCAATGGGAGCTGTTCATTTGAAAACAAGGTAAACGGAATGAGCACTAGTCCCTTTTTACATAAGTGCAGAAACAAGGGGTTTCCACAGGTGCTATGCCGGTGTAGGAGAGGCAGTGTGGTCTACTAGACGAACCACTGGCCTGGGACCCAAGACACCCAGGGTCAGTTACCAGCTCAGCAACTGCTTTGCTCAGTGACCTTTGACAGGTCATTTTCCTCCATCTGCCTCAGTTTCCTTATCTGTTAAATGGAGACGATCATAGTGACCTCCTTTGTAAAGCACTTGAGAGCTATGGATGAAAAAGCACTCTAGAGAGCTAGGCTGCAAAAAACTCCAGTATGGGCAAATCTTTAGTCCTTCTCTATATGAGAAAGTCGTAACAGTTTAAATAACATTGGGCTTTAAACCGATTTAACTGTCCACAGACTGGTTTTCAGTGGATACTCTTCTTTTGGTTTAAGACGGGCCTATTTTGGTTTAGTTTAAACAGATTCCTAATTGACTTAAGCTAAATTCAAATAAAGAGAACTGGTTGAAAATCTTTGTCAACTTTTTTCTGACAGAAAATTGGGTTTTGGATTTACAACCATTCATGAAAGTTTCTGCTTTCCTCAAAATTTTGATATTTTTTTTTAATTGGAAAACCAAAACCTGAAAATGGGGGGGGGGGGGGGGGGGGGAGGAATCAGCTGAAAACTTGTTGGCTTCTGGCCGAAAGCAAATAAACAAAGTTGTGTTTGGTTTTTCAGTAGGGAAAAAAAGCCAGTTTTATCCTGAAAACTCTGACAGACCCAGAATTTGGCATTGAGTAGTCAAAACTTTCTGCAGAAAATAAGCCATTTTCTGACCAGCTATAGAAAAAGCTCTGGTTTAAACTAAAATAAGAGCCTTTGCACCAGTTTAACTAATAGGCAAAGAAATAACAGCTTTAGTAAAAGTGGTGCAGCTTTATCGTGTGCAGAAAAGGCCTCAACTTCTAGCCTCCATTGCTCCCATAATGTGAACCAAACTTAAAACATGCAGCCCCAACTGCTTGACACACTAGCTCCGGAGCTGTGAATGACTCAAATCATCTCAGTGGCTGTAAAGTTCAGCTGCCAACATAAACTTTTTCATTTGCACTGTTGTTGTAGCTGTGTGTCCCAGGATATGAGAGAGACAAGGTGAGTGAGTTAATATCTTCTATTGGGCTGACTTCCAATAACAAATATCTTGTCCACCTTGTCTAACTCATTGTCAGTTGTTTTAGCAGAAAAGCGTTGAACTAATGTGCTTACCTGTCTTGGCTCCTCAAAGTCAGTGGATTTTCAAGTAGCTGGTTGCTATCAAGGACTCCTGAGGTGGGGGACAAGAAATTTAACCCCCTACGCCTCCTCCAAATTTAGAAACTTCTGCCTCTACCCAAAAGGAGGAAGAGAAGAAATTCCCTTCCCAGTATCCAAAGTTTCAGCTGTGTTCCCTTCCAAAATCAAATTACTAACAACACCTTACATCCTAAGCCCATTGCTGGGGAGTAAGGTGAAATTAAATTTACAGATGTCCTGCAGGCAGACTCTTTCACAGAGGACACTGCAGACATGCAGAGAAAGGCTTATTCATACAAGGTGACCTCAATTGTTGCGATGGGACTGTCTCAGCCACATAGGTGTTTATATATTAACGTGAACATCTTGAGTTGCACTTAGAGACCAACAGGCAACTGTTGTTGCACGGTCTCTGCCAGCTGAGCAGACAACGTAAGAGCGGCCATACTGTGTCAGGCAAAGGTCCATCTAGCCCATTTTCCTGTCTTCTGACAGTGCCCCATACCAAGTGCCCCAGAGGCAGACAGAACAGGTAATCATCAAGCGATCCATCCCCTGTTGCTCATCCCACTGTAACCCACACACCTCCTGGGTGTGGTGTTCTGTCCCATCTAGTGGCACTGAGACCACTTAGAGAGAGAGATGATGAGTCTGCTCTACAGCCTTAGCTAACAGGCAATTGGCTGTTAGCTCATGCAGTAGAGGCTCACGCATTTAGCTCCAGACATCCCAGGTTCGATCCCGCCCGCCGACGACCGAGGTTTGTCGGTGTTACACCAGCTTCTGGCAAACAGGCTAGGGACACCATCTCTGTCCATCCTGGCTAATAGCCATTGATAGACCTATCCTCCATGAACTTATCTACCTCATTCTGCACCATATGTGGAGTTCTCAGAACTGCCTTTTCTGATGTGGACTGAAAAAAAGGGTGTCAGCTGGGATTCAAAGAGTTGTCCAGGGTTAGAAAGCAACCCAAAATTGAAAAGCTCTCAGACAAAGAATGGGCAAAGGCCCCTCATTAACTGAGGCAGTTATCATATTTCTCCATGTCTTTCCCCCCAACCTCTGTTTTGTCTAGATTGAAATACTACCACTTTGCTCACATCCAAATCACCATATCCGCCAGGTTCTGGGAAGTCTGATACTGTACCAGCTGGATCAAATGAAAGAATGAAGAGATGGTTGTCATCTACATAGTGATAACACTGCATCCCTTTCCTTACTATTTCCCGCAAGAGAGAGCACATTGAACAAAAGGTCTGGGAACATACCCCAAGAAGATCATCAAAAGAAATAAGCAATCTCCTCTTAACCACAAGAGGGTTAAAAAAATCTCACCATAAACGGTAACAGAATGCTAGCAATTTAAAGAATCAGCATGGACACCTGACCCTTGTTTCCCAGTTCAGTGATGGCTCTGTGTTGATGATTAATTACCACTGACCTGAAGGGTTAGCAGATGAATTCTTTCATTATTTATTCTACAGTGAACCATTTTAATAGACATTAAGACACTCTTGGGCCAGCTATATAGTAAGTCTATCATCTAACTTTATTTCCCTCATTCTCCGGGATAACACTTATTAAAGGTGCATCAGCGGTAACAGTTCTCCAAATCCATACATTCCAGTCACGGTTCATATTCCTTGTTATGCAAGTACATATACTTTGGTCTTCCCATAGACTAACCCCTTTTTGTGTTTTAATTAATTCATTTCAAGCTCAATAAAAGTGCCAGATTGAGACCCTGAATTTCCTTTATAAATAAGTAAATCTTCCAAAGGCTATCCAGCTCTGACATCTTCTCCAGCTCTGATGATCTCTTCAGAGGATGCATTTCAATTGTTGACCTTCTTTCAGATGCTTCATAACTCACATAGAGTTTATTTGTTTTCAAGAAGAATGTCCTAACACCTGACATGAAGAACTGTTCTGTCTTTTCCTTATTGACACCGTTTAGAATAAGAAAGGTAGCTGATAAATCTGAGCTAGCCTAGACCTGTACTTAGGAGACTTTCATCTTGGCAATATATCCAAAAATTACCCACTGAAAGTTTTCTTCTTTAAAAAGTGAAAGCAAACAAACAACACAGACAATCTTCCATTTTCTTCTTTAAGTTTTACTACTAATTCTGCTCAACTCCAAATCAATGAGCACTGTAAGCAAAAACAGATCCTGAAGCAAAAATGTCTCAGCTAGCCAGCCAACCCTTCTTTTAAATGTATTCCAGGTGTGGTACCTTCCTTATAAGAATGTGCAGGGAACTGAATTTGCTCAAATGACTGAGCATCCTGATATCCCCATTTCAAGAAGGGGGAAAGAAGTGAATTTCTGAAATGGAATAACAGCTAACAAACCATTGTATCATTCACTTCAGTCATCACTTATTAAGGAGTTGTCCTACCTTTGCCAAATGAGTTGGTCTGTCCAGCTCCCAGTGGGCATGTGTCAGTCATGGAAACCACCATGTCCACAGCGGTCACTAATTGAATTATTCTTGAGTCTCAAAAAGAGGCTAGTTACTTAATGAGCCTGGAAACTGAGCTGTTCTCTCAAGTAGTAGTATCTCTAGCTCATGGAAAGGCAGCAGGGAGGCGCTTACACCGATATTGTCCATGCTATTTCTGGTCTGTGAAAAATACAGGGATTGTCTCCACTTACCAGGAGATCGACACACAGTGATGGATCCATCGGGGGTTGATTTAGCGGGTCTAGCGAAGACCCACTAAATCGATCACCAATTGCTCTCTCGTCAACTCCGGTACTCCATCAGAATGAGAAGCATAAGGTAAGTTATGCTTATTATTTAATCTTATTTAATCTTTTTATTACTGACCTTGGCACAAAAAGTGAGAGTATGCTAATAAAGTTTGCAGACGATACAAAGCTGGGAGGTATTGCCAATTCGGAGACGGATCGGGATATTATACAGGAGGATCTGGATGACCTTGTAAACTGGAGTAATAGTAATAGGATGAAATTTAATAGTGAGAAGTGTAAGGTTATGCATTTAGGGATTAATAACAAGAATTTTAGTTATAAATTGGGGACGCATCAATTAGAAGTAACGCAAGAGGAGAAGGACCTTGGAGTATTGGTTGATCATAGGATGACTATGAGCTGCCAATGTGATATGGCTGTGAAAAAAGCTAATGCGGTTTTGGGATGCATCAGGAGAGGCATTTCCAGTAGGGATAAGGAGGTTTTAGTACCGTTATACAAGGCACTGGTGAGACCTCACCTAGAATACTGTGTGCAGTTCTGGTCTCCCATGTTTAAAAAGGATGAATCCAAGCTGGAGCAGGTACAGAGAAGGGCTACTAGGATGATCCAAGGAATGGAAAACTTGTCTTATGAAAGGAGACTTAAGGAGCTTGGCTTGTTTAGCCTAACTAAAAGAAGGTTGAGGGGAGATATGATTGCTCTCTATAAATATATCAGAGGGATAAATACAGGAGAGAGAGAGGAATTATTTCAGCTCAGCACCAATGTGGACACAAGAACAAATGGGTATAAACTGGCCACCAGGAAGTTTAGACTTGAAATCAGACGAAGGTTTTTAACCATCAGAGGAGTGAAGTTTTGGAATAGCCTTCCAAGGGAAGCAGTGGGGGCAAAAGATCTATCTGGTTTTAAGATTCTACTTGATAAGTTTATGGAGGAGATGGTATGATGGGATAATGGGATTTTGGTAAGTAATTGATCTTTAAATATTCAGGGTAAATAGGCCAAATCCCCTGAGATGGGATATTAGATGGATGGGATCTGAGTTACCCAGGAAAGAATTTTCTGTCGTATCTGGCTGGTGAATCTTGCCCATACGCTCAGGGTTTAGCTGATTGCCATATTTGGGGTCGGGAAGGAATTTTCCTCCAGGGCAGATTGGAGGCCCTAGAGGTTTTTCGCCTTCCTCCGTAGCATGGGGCATGGTTGACTTGAGGGAGGCTTCTCTGCTCCTTGAAGTCTTTAAACCATGATTTAAGGACTTCAATAGCTCAGACATGGGTGAGGTTTCCATAGGAGTGGGTGGGTGAGATTCTGTGGCCTGCACTGTGCAGGAGGTCAGACTAGATGATCAGAATGGTCCCTTCTGACCTTAGTATCTATGAATCTATCAATGAATCTAAGTTGACGGGAGAATTTCTCCTGTCAATCCAGCATGGTGCAGACACCACAATAAGTCGACCTCAGGTACATCAACTCCAGCTATATGGAGTAACTTAGGTTGACTTAGCCCTGTAGAGTGGACCTGTCCAAAGTCTTCAGGGCTAACAAGCCAGCATCTTGTGTGGGCAGTAAAATGCAGAATATTCATAATAAATGCTGAGCTTCAGTACCTCTTAAAGGTCCAATGGGGTACAAAGTGGTAATTAAGGATCCATGCAAGACCCCAAGTCCCATTCATGGCAAGAACCACAGAATTATGCAGCAGTGCCCCACCCCTCCTCCTCTCTCCCATTCACTGTCCCCTGGGTCCACCAGATCAGCACAGTATTCTCAGTTGCATTTATTTTATACTGTCCCCAAACTTTACATTTTCATTGTGTTAAAGATTTTTGTACTGATATTGAGTAGCGGCATTGAGTAAATTACAAGGGGAAAGCAGAGGTTTTATCAGCCGGGGAGAATGGCTTGCAGGAAGACATGAGCAGCAGTTCTGTTTTTTTGGGACCCAAATTTTGGTACTGGAATATCTGTCAAGGCCATATGCAGCCTCTCTCTGGGAAATGCAGAGATGTTAGGCACTTGACTCTCAATGCCTTAATTTCTACATTTAATTAATATACATTAGTTCATTTACATAAATGACAACCCTTTTCCTCTTCCCAAAACAAATGCAGACAACTTCCTAAAACATCTTGATTTTGTAGATTTGGCTATTGTGATGTTATTTACTATCCTCCCTTAATCAGGACAAATATCAATGGGTGATCACACAAACAAACAAACGTTTGATAAATTATTTCACAAAAAGATCATTGTGCTGATAAGGTTTCCAGTCCAATAGCTTTGTGTTCTCTCTGCCATTAAGCAGGGCAGTGACAGTAAATCTAATCTAAGTATTCTTCAGTGTGAACAACGTTAGAATCTAACACACAAGGATTTCACTAGGATGGAGGCAAATCCAACCTGAGCTGTCTGGAGAAGCTACCTTGCAGTCTGTGCAAGCAGCTTGTATCTCCTTAGAGCAGCGGTGGGCAACCTGCGGCTCACTGCCTTAGAGTACCTTTCTCATGGTGCAGATCTCACTGGAGCTGAGCAGTCCTCCTGCAGTGGTGCAGGGGAGTTGCGCTCAAGACCACATCTCTGTTTAAAAATAATTTAAAAAATAAATCAAGTCCAATTTAAAAAAAAAACACTGTTTGATTTTTAAAACAATCATTATTTTTATTTATTCTTGTTCATAACCAGTCTGTGGGCTCCAGAGCTCTGGCTAAAGCAACCCTCTACAGTACACTACTCACTACCACCACTGTACACGAAGCCCTGGGTAGAGGCTGGTCAAAAAACCTAAAACTTTCCTTGAAGATTTTCAGTTTAAATTTTTCAAGGAATGTTTTAGTTAAAAAAAAATTAAATTGAAAATCAAATATGCAGTGAAAATTCAGGACGTTTCTACCCTCTAGCCATGGGTGGATTGAGGGACAACACTTTTAGTGGGGCCTCCCTAGAAGACTGTAACCATACAGACCACACCTAGGACGAGCTCTAACTGAGTGAGGAGCCCTAGAACACTTGGGTTACTACTTCACAGCTCTGCGATTTGGGTCAGAAGCGGTGTAGCCAGTAGCCAAAAACAGGAGTCTCATGTCAACATGGGAGCCTTTGCAGGTCTGTCCTGGCAAGGGGATGTAGCCTCTTTTTCTCTCCCTCTTTAGGGAAGCAATTAAGGGTGTTGGGCAATTTGCATTCCCTGCTCCCCACCTAGCAGCCCTTGACAGAAGCTGGCTGCCCCGTCAACCCTATCAGCAACAGCTAAAGATACTTGCTTAATTTTTGAGATCGTGACCACTGATGTTTAAACTGTCAGTCTTCAATGTGATCATCCAATTGAGGTGAATGGGAGCAACTCGCACTTCTCTGAGCTAATGTTGTCTGCAGACATCACAGCATATAACCGTCAGGTTTTTTCAGGTTCTTTGCAGCCACACAGGCCAAAAGACAGTTTATTTTTAGAGGACAGCTTAGATCTTGTGCACAAATGTGGGGCCATTTTAAAACTAATCCATGATAATGTAGCAGTGTATGTGGCTGTGTAATCTCGTACATGAGACCCTGTTCACAGCTGAAGTTGGTACTTAATTGTTTTGCTGACTGTGACAGACTTCAGAGACTCCACCCAGTTCTTGGCAAATGAGGAGTTAATAGCAACTCAGGCTAACACATCCTCCATGGAGGGGCCATAAAAGCAGCTTCCTAGAAAAAAGACTCCCTCCAACAATTTGTATTTGTATTTTAAAAATGGATAACGTAGTATGATGCTGTATTAATTTAGTCACTTGCTTAAATATTTCTTTAAGCTGTTCTCTTAGCACTTGGCTTTGTATCTGGGTGAGAAAACCTGAACTGGGGGGGAATATTCGGTATGTTTTGATTTATTAGTTTTTTTCTATGGCCAAGCAAAAGTCCTCTGATAAAGGAGATCCGACTAACTGACCTATAGGTATTTTGTGCTGGATTGCCACAGCAGCTTATGTTGTTATCCTCTGATATGTTATGGCAGTAGAAACAGGCCTTCCCTACACAAGAGACATGTACCATGGACTTGGATGGGCATATACTTGAGGTGGATAACCCCTCCTGCTGCCTGTGCTGACACACTACACTCTATTTTAACCCCTAGCTTGAAGCGTAGATGTACCCTTAAAAATGATGGGAAATAATTTGAAACACTGCTTCAACTTCAGTATATATAGGTCAGAGTCTGCTGCCACCGTTTTAAGACTCATGACAATTAGACTTGCTCTAAGAAGTGTTAAATGTGTAGGTCCAATCAAAATGGTACTTTAAATGATGATGGTGACCTGCAACCCATTTACCATGGAGTTTGCAATGTTGTGAACATAGGTAAAACGTAACTAATGTTTCACTGCAGTGGGAAACTTAAAAAAAAACAAAGCAAAATTTTCCCTAGCGTACACAGGGTCACAGAAGCATTCTTTGAAGAGCATCCCAATGTCAATCCCAGCCTTTTACTGGCTTAACACATTTCTTTCCAGCTCTCCGAGACTGCATGATCAGAAGAGAATAATCATTCAGTTCTGATTACCTTCTTGCTTTTTACTAGGGCTGTTGATTAATTGCAGTTAACTCACGTGTTTAACTCAAAAAAATTAATCGTGATTTCAAGAATTAATTGCAATTCATCGCAGTTTTAATTGCACTGTTAAACAATAGAATACCAATTGAAAGTTATTAAATATTTTTGGATGTTTTTCTACATTTTCAAATATATTGATTTCAATTACAATACAGAATACAAAGTGTACACTGCTCACTTTACATTATTATTATTTATTACAAATATTTGCAATGTAAAAATGATAAACAAAAGAAACAGTATTTTTCAGTTCACCTCATAAAAGTACAATCTCTGTATGGTGAAAGTGAAACTTGCAAATGAAGATTTTTTTTTGTTACACAACTTCACTGAAAACCAAAACAATGCAAAACTTTAGAGCCTACAATTCCACTTGGTCCTACTTCTTATTCCACCAATCTAAGACAAAACAAGTTTGTTTTCATTTATGGGAGATACTGCTGCCTGCTTCTTATTTACAATGTCACCAGAAAGCGAGAACAGGCATTCGTATGGGACTTTTGTAGCTGGCATTGCAAGGTATTTACGTGCCAGATACGCTAAACATTCATATGCCCCTGCATGCTTCGGCCACAATTCCAGAGGACATGCTTCCATGCTGATGGCACTCAAAAAAATAATGCATTAATTAAATTTGTTACTGAACTCCTTGGGGGAGAATTGTATGTCTCCGGCTCTGTTTTACCTGCATTCTGCCAGATATTTCATGTTATAGCAGTCTCAGATGATGACTCAGCATATTGTTCATTTTAAGAACACTTTCGCTGCAGATTTGACAAAAAGGCAAAGAAGGTACTAATCTGAGATTTCTAAAGATAGCTACAGCACTCGACCCAAGGTTTAAGAATCTGAAGTGCCTTCCAAAATCTGAGAGGGATGAGGTATGGAGAATGCTTTCCGAAGTCTTAAAAGAGCAACACTCCAATGCAGAAAATACAAAACCCGAACCAGCACCAAAAAAAAAAAAAAAAAAAATCAACCGTTCGCTGGTGGCATCCGACTCAGATGATGAAAATTAACATGTGTCGGTCCGCTCTGCTTTGGATTGTTATTGAGCAGAACCTGTCTTCAGCATGGACCCACATCCTCTGGAATGGTGAATGAGGCATGAAGGGATATGTGAATCTTTAGCACTTCTGGCATGTAAATAGCTTGCAACCGCCGGCTGCAACAGTGCCATGCGAACTCCTGTTCTCACTTTCAGGTAACATTGTGAACAAGAAGTAGGCAGCATTATCTCCTGCAAATGTAAACAAACTTGTTTGTCTGAGCGATTGGCTGAACAAGAAATAGGACTGAGTAGACTTGTAGACTCTAAAGTTTTACATTGTTTTATTTTTGAATGCAGAGTTTTTTGTACATAATTCTACATTTGTAAGTTCAACTTTCATCCTAAAGAGATTGCAATATAGTACTTGTATTAGGTGAATTGAAAAATACTATTATTTCTTTTTTTTTTTTACAGTGCAAATATTTGTAATAAAAATAGATATAAAGTAAGCACTGCACACTTTGTATTCTGTGTTGCAATTGAAATAATTATATTTGAAAATGTAGAAAACATTCACAAATATTTAAATAAATGGTATTCTATTATTGTTTAATAGTGCGATTAATTGCATGACTAATCAAGATTAATTTTTTTTATTGCTTGACACCCCTACTTTTTACCCTTCCTGATTTCTAACTATTGTAGTGGATACTATTTTGAAATGATACAGCAAAACCATGGATTGATACCTTCTGAAATCAGCTTAGAAACCCAATTTTCAAATGGTATAAAGAAATAATCTATATCTCAGCTGACTGAAATAGCAGCTGCTAAAATTATGTGAGGAAAAACTGTTGCAAAGGTCCGTATTTGGCAGAACTTTCTGAACACTTTTCCTGGTTCAGTAAATAACAAGAGAATGTTTACTCTTGGGATGAATAAATCAAAGTTTTCTATGAATTAATTATTGTCCATGAACATTAGCTACACTTCCTATAGGGCTACCTGGGGTAATTTGTATTTTAAAAATGGATAATGTAGCATGATACTGCATTAATTTAGTCACCTATTTAAATATTTCTTGAGACATCTGAAGAATCTTAAGAGCTATAAAATTGGAATGCAGAAGTTCAGGGCTGTTCAGTTTAAGTTTTAGGATGGCCCACTGGAGGCAAACAGGTCAATGAGGAAATCTGAACCTGTGTTCAGATTCTGAAACTCCTTCAAGCCTAAAGGATGGGAGTGGACCCATCTCTACTTTGAAGATTAGCCTGACATGTGGCTAGTCTAACACCAAACTATCTTTGCAATCCAAAATTTACTAGCAATCTTTAGAAAAATGATAAGCAGCCATGAGCTTGCCCCTGTGTGCCAGTGAGGAACCAATTTTTATCCAGAACCTGAGAATCTTTCAAAAAGATTTTCACAATTATGGCAGTGCAAAAATTCTTTTATAAGAATTTATATGAGATAAAAGAAATATGATTAAAGTGAGAAAATCAGTAGGAATATAAAAAGTCACGGTACAGTGTTTAATAAGGGAATAGAGCATAGTAAGGTTGGCAATAGAAGAGAGAGAGGATGCTGAGTCTGCAAAGAGCTAATTTAACAATATGGCTGACACCTAAATGTACATGGAAGGCAAAGACAAGGAAGGATGTGGGATGATTCTCAGGGTGTTAGACCTCCAATTTAAGACAGAGCAGAACTTTGATCATAAGTTGGGGTAGAGAACTTGTATTCAGATGCTAATTGGAATAACTTGTGAAAAAACTGAGGAAGGCAAATGTTTTCCTGGAAGTGAATTACTTATTGGATAAAGACTGCACTGTTATTTTGTTCAGGTCCTGGTCCAGGAAGATGTGCCAAATATGATAATCAGCAATGGAAGCTGGGTACCAACTAGATTTAATAATCACAATACCATCAGAGCTGAGATGCTGACATATTAAGCATCTCAATAAATCAAACAAAAGCTTTTAACTTAAGAAAATCTGAAGTCAAGGAAATGTGAATCACACATGGGAGTTTTGCTTATAATTTTGTTATCTATAGGGTACCATTATTTTTAAACCATTTGAGACTGAAATGTGCTTTTAACCTAATCAATTCCGAACTGAAAGAAGAGCAATTGATTCTATGGTAGGAACATCAAATAGTACCAATGTAAAAGGCTTCAAAAACTAAACTGAAAACTGAACTTACATTGCAGATAGCCTCTTATTTTTGCTTTGAGGTACTGTGTGGACAAAGGGCTCCTCAAGTGGAGTTGTTGGAGAGCATTGTGGCTTGTTTTGCTGAAGAGTCACTCTCTCATTGCCAAAATTTTAAGCCCTGCCATAAACTTACATATTATTGATTTGCAGTCAGGTACTGACTGCAAATGTCTTTCTCAAATCAGTGAGGGGAAATCAAAACCACAGTAGCAAGAGAGGGAAGAGCATCTTCGCAAGCAGACTGGCCACCCTAGTGAGGAGGGCTTTAAACTAGGTTCACTGGGGGAAGGAGACCAAAGCCCTGAGATAAGTGGTGAAGTGGGATACCGGGAGGAACCACGAGCAGGAAAGCATGAGAGGGGAGGGCTCCTGCCTCATACTGAGAAAGAGGGACGATCAGCGAGTTATGTTAAGTGCCTATACACAAATCCAAGAAGCCTGGGAAACAAGCAGGGAGAATTGGAAGTCCTGGCACAGTCAAGGAATTATGATGTGATTGGAATAACAGAGACTTGGTGGGATAACTCACATGACTGGAGTACTGTCATGGATGGATATAAACTGTTCAGGAAGGACAGGCAGGGCAGAAAAGATGGGGGAATAGCACTGTATGTAAGAGAGCAATATGGCTGCTCAGAGCTCCGGTATGAAACTCCAGGAAAAACCCGAGAGTCTCTGGATTAAGTTTAGAAGTGTGAGCAACAAGGGTGATGTCGTGGTGGGAGTCTGCTATAGACCAGGGGGATGAGATGGACGTGGCTTTCTTCCGGCAACTAACAGAAGTTACTAGATTGCAGGCCCTGGTTCTCATGGGAGACTTCAATCACCCTGATATCAGCCGGGAGAGCAATACAGCGGTGCACAGACAATCCAGGAAGTTTTTGGAAAATGTAGGGGACAATTTCCTGGTGCAAGTGCTGGAGGAATCAACCAGGGGCAGAGCTCTTCTTGACCTGCTGCTCACAAACTGGGAAGAATTAGTAGGGGAAGCAAAAGTGGATGGGCACCTGGGAGGCAGTGACCATGAAATGGTCAAGTTCAGGATACTGACACAAGGAAGAAAGGAGAGCAGCAGAATATGGACCCTGGACTTCTGAAAAGCAGACTTTGACTCCCTCAGGGAACTGATGGGCAGGAGAATAACATGAGAGGGAAAAGAATCCAGGAGATCTGGCTGTATTTTAAAGAATCCTTATTGAGGTGACAGGAACAAACCATCCCAATGTGTAGAAAGAATAGTAAATATGGCAGGTGATCAGCTTGGCTTAACAGTGAAATCCTTGCTGATCTTAAAACACAGAAAAGAAGCTTACAAGAAGTGGAAGATTGGACAAATGACCAGGGAGGAGTTTAAAAATATTGCTCAGGCATGAAGGAGTGAAATCAGGAAGGCCAAATCACTCTTGGAGTTGCAGCTAGAAAGAGATGTTAAGCTTAACAAGAAGGGTTTCTTCAGGTATGTTAGCAACAAGAAGAAAGTCAAGGAAAGTGTGGGGCCCTTACTGAATGAGGGAGGCAACCTAGCGATAGAGGATGTGGAAAAAGCTCATGTACTCAATGCTTTTTTTGCCTCTGTCTTCACAAACAAGGTCAGCTCCCAGACTACTGCACTGGGCAGCACAGCATAGGGAGGCAGTGACCAGCCCTCTGTGGAGAAAGAAGTGGTTCAGGACTATTTAGAAAAGCTGGACGAGCACAAGTCCATGGGGCTGGATGCGCTGTCTCCGAGAATGCTAAAGGAGTTGGCGGATATGATTGCAGAGCCATTGGCCATTATCTTTGAAAACTCATGACAATTGGGGGAGGTATCGGACAACTGGAAAAAGGCTTATATAGTGTCCATCTTAAAAAAAAAAGGGAAGGACGAGGATCAGGGGAAGTACAGGCCAGTCAGCCTCACCTTAGTCCCTGGAAAAATCATGGAGCAGGCCCTCAAAGAATCAATTCTGAAGCACTTAGAGGAGAGGAAAGTGATCAGGAACAGTCAGCATGGATTCACCAAGGGCACGTCATGCCTGACTAATCTAATTGCCTTCTATGACGAGATAACTGGCTCTGTGGATGAGGGGAAAGCAGTGGACGTGTTATTCCTTGACTTTAGCAAAGCTTTTGACATGGTCTTCCACAGTATTCTTGCCTGCAAGTTCAAGAAGTATGGGCTGGATGAATGGACTATAAGGTGGATAGAAAGCTGGCTAGATCGTTGGGCTCAATGGGTAGTGATCAATGGCTCCATGTCTAGTTGGCAGCTGGTATCAAGTGGAGTGCCCCAAGGGTCAGTCCTCCGGCCGGTTTTGTTCAATATCTACATTAATGATCTGGAGGATGGCGTGGATTGCACCCTCAGCAAGTTTGCAGATTATTCTAAACTGGTAGGAGAGGTAGATATGCTGGAGGGTAGAGATAGGAGACAGAGGGACCTAAACAAATTAGAAATTTATGCCAAAAGAAATCTGATGAGGTTCAACAAGGATAAGTGCAGAGTCCTGCAATTAGGATGGAAGAATCCCATGAACTGCTACAGACCAGGGACTGAATGGCTAGGCAGCAGTTCTGCAGAAAAGGACCTAGGGGTTACAGTGTACGAGAAGCTGGATATGAGTCAACAGTATACCTTTGTTGCCAAGAAGGCTAACAGCATTTTGTGCTGTATAAGTAGGAGCATTGCCAGCAGATTGAGGGACGTGATCATTCCCCTCTATTCGGCATTGGTGAGGCCTCATCTGGAGTACTGTGTCCAGTTTTGGGCTCACACTACAAGAAGGATGTGGAAAAACTGGAAAGCGTCCAGCGGAGGGCAACAAAAATGATTAGGGGACTGGAACACATGACTTATGAGGAGAGGCTGAGAGAACTGGATTGTTTAGTCTGCGGAAGAGAAGAATGAGGGGGGATTTGATAGCTGCTTTCAACTACCTGAAAGGGGGTTCCAAAGAGGATGGATCTAGACTGTTCTCAGTGGTAGCAGATGACAGAACAAGGAGTAATGGCCTCACGTTGTAGTGGGGAAGGTTTAGGTTGGATATTAGGAAAAACTTTTTCATGAGGAGGGTTGTGAAGCACTGGAATGCGTTACCTAGGGAGGTGGTGGAACCTCCTTCCTTAGAGGTTTTTAAGGTCAGGCTTGACAAAGCCCTGGCTGGGATGATTTAGTTGGGGATTGGTCCTGCTTTGAGCAGGGGATTGGACTAGATGACCTCCTGCGATCCCTTCCAACACTGATATTCTTTGATTCTATGATCCTGACTTTACTGAACCAGACTATTTCATTAATAGGGAGCAAAGTTTTAGCTGTGCAGTGCACATCCATTCCTCCAACCACTGCCAACATCACAATGCGGAAGCCTTATAATAGGGGAAATGATCAGAACTCACCTCCAGATAACAAGATGGGCCAAAATACAGAAAGAGAAAACTGGCCTCCTATAGAATGCATAGGAAAGTGAATAGCAAAAGTGTTTGTATTATCTTTGCCCTTATGCAGGAGAGAACAGAGAACAATCAATGGCTGGGGTCCTATTTTTTTCTTCACAATTTTCTGTGAAGAGACTGGACACTGAACTAGACCAGTGTTTTTCAGCCTAGGGACTGAACATATTTCAAAAAGATTAAGAGGTCACAGTCAATATTTTGGGGCAGATTTTCTCTCTTGATCTGCTCTTTTCACTCCACTGAGGTGATACACTGGATTTGGGAAACACCTGCAAGACCCCTAGTACTGGAGAATCCCCCAGTCGGGGCGGGGGGCTCCTATATATCCTTCCCTACCATCCTGGCCCCAGGGGATGACCTGAGGACAAGTAAGGGAGGAGGCTGGAGTGCCCTGATTTCTGGCTGCCCCCAGCTGGTTTATGATGTGTTGGGGGATGATAGCCAGCTGACACAAATTAAAACAGATCCCAGTCTGTTCTAGCCTGGATTTGAGCTGGAGTAGAATATCAAAGAGTCATAGCTGGCTGTTGGTTCTCAGCTTCATCTCCTTTTCCCCTTTTCTGGGCTGCCCTCAATAGCTGTGTGGGAAGAATAAGGGAGCCATCCTTTGTAAGGTACTCCCTCAAGCTCAGGATAAGACAATTAAGCTCCTATCCTGTTCTCCCAGAGCCTCTCAGGGAACCAGATGAGTACCCAGTTACTCTCTCATTCTTTCTTCTATCCCTGTGACAGAGCAGGCAGACCAGCTAAACAACTAAAGGGCCACCAGCTTCTCATAGCGCTCCTGGCTACCACCATAGCTGATTCTGGTGCTGCAGGGAAGGCAGGAGGAGATTGTACCTCCCCATAGCAATGAGGCGGATTCAAACACTTCAGTTTACACATTGCCGGGGAAGTTCAATGCATTGTCAAGAACAAATTTTCTTAACACCATTATTCTTGAGAGTCACAATATAGAACACTGAGTGCCACAAGGACCAATGCCAGGATACCCCTGATTTAACAATATTGTTATGAATTAAAAAGCAATCTGCAGACAAATCAGCCGATTCTTAGCTGAATGTTGTAGAAAATTCTTGCAGGTCAAATGCCAAAGTAGCAGCATGTGGCAAACTTAACCATTATTTAAATGAAAGTTGGCAGAAACCACTGCATCTGACCTGAGGTTTATTTAACTTAAATTTATCAAAATAGTTTGGATGCAAATTAACTCTCTTTGTGTAATATTTATTGTTTCACTTTACTTGAAATGGGACTGGCAGGCACTTCGCCGACTGCAACGAAGTGCAACAAAACGGTGATATGCTGCCAACATTTTAACAAGGCGCTCTCTACAAGTTTCCAACTCAGTCAGCTGTGTCTGACTGTTAAAATGCACCCCTCTCCTCAAACACTAACCAATAATTCCATACTCTGCTCTTCCCCACCCTCCAAATCTATTAAATCCTGGCCCAGATCTATGACCTTACACAGAAGGACAGACTACATAATCACAGTGGGTCCTTCTGACGCTGGAACGTATGACCCACAATACTTCCTCAGAGCATCTCATGGAGACTCTTCTGTCTGGCAGCAAGAGTGTTAGTGGCAGGTAGGCTGTCCTGTGGCCTCTGGCAGTCATCAGTGGTTTGGAGGTGTGGATTTCCCCATGTGGTGGCAGTGAAAAGGGGCAATTCTCCTTCCCACTCCCAGCTCTTCAAACTCCAGGCTGAGTAGGCTGGCACAAGTTGGGACAAGTTGGCTGCAGAACTCTTGGTGTTGCAACAAACAGGCCCTGATGTCTGGCTGCAACAGCCAGTGAGGGGAGGAATGGGCAGGAATACATGGTTAATCCCCAGGTTCTCCTTGTGGCACTGGTGGGAGAACCAGGAGGGGCGTTTCATTTGCACTGCTGCAATAGTGACTGTAGCAAAGCTAATGCTTGTCCAATTGCTGTGTACTATATACAGTTTACATCTTCGAGGAGATACGGGACCTCATTCTCCTCTCACTTACAGACCAGTAACCCCCTTGCCTGTGATTTATACCAATGTGAATGAAGAGAATTGGCCCTCTAATTTAGCAACTAGAATGTAACTTTTTGGTAAGCTTCACAATTTATTTATCATGTTAGAATCTGTTCCTTGTCAATGTTTTCCAAGTAGGGTGCATTAACATGCCCAGCTCCTTTATTTCTAATTAAGTGTTCTCTTATGGTGTTTGCAAATCAGAATCAGTACGGTAGAATTTCCCTTCGTGCCCACGATGAATATTCCCAGTTGTGGCAGCTAGAAGAAGAGTTCAACTAGAGTCCCACTGCAAACAATTGAACCGGAAGGACACTCTCTCCACCTCTGTGTTCTTCATTTCTACTTACCTGATCTATAGCGCTCATCCCGTGACCCTGAGGACCTGCGACGGTGATATCGAGAGGAAGAGGAAGGAGTAACAGGAGTTCGACGTTCTTGTGGCAATGCCTGATCCACCCCTGCATTAATGAAAAACAAATAGTTCTGGTTGGATTACAGAAGATGATTGCCAATGCAGATTTGAGCACACAAAAAGCAAACTGAATGTTCAGCTGTTAAACCATTTGATTTCTATTGGTAAAAACACTACTAGTATATGGTCAGCTGTTCTGGCCTAGTTATATCAATGGTGCGGACCAATGCAGTCAAAGGAGCATACATTCTACAAACATCTAAGACCAAAGGGGGATGACTCCAAATTATGACTTATTATTTTACTTACAAGTGGCTCCTGTAGAAATAGTGTTCAAGAGGCTGTGTGTGTATATGGGCAAGGGAATATGAATGAGTAGGAAGCCATGGGACTGGGTCTTGAAACTGTCCTGGAACTGTTTAAAATAAATCCTAAGTAAAGTGAAACAGTCTGTACTATAGCTACCGAGGACCAGGAAATAAAAAATGACTGCACTGTACAGATCTGAATAAGTAAGTCATTTTGCTGAAAACCTTTCTTTTGGAAACAATGGAAACAGATCACTCTCCTGACACAATGCTACCTGCAGTGTCTCACCATTTCTGGTCCATTTACCCTTTGTTTAGGCTTCAAACACCCATCCCTTCTTCCCAGAGCCATTTTCAAGAGAGAAAGTGTTTTTTTGAAGGCTGGCTCACATGCAACTGGTAGGACCACAGCAGCCTTCTATGTAAATTGTCCAAGAAGCTAGAGTTTCTTTTCCACTTCCTTCCTGGAAAGTACAGAACTGCACAACACATCTACTCTGCTCTTTGACAATATAAGGTGCATATGAGGACTTCTTAGTGGTTGGTCTCCATGCAACAGCAGTACCTGTATTGTAAAGTTTTCCATCAGTGGACCTGCTCCCCAATATGCCCTAGCAGATTAGTGGTACTAGGGAAAGAAATAAATGGGGTCCATCTATAAAAATGTAAATGGGTGATTATAATGAAGAAAGGGATTGATTTAGTTAACAAGAAAAAAACAAGCAACGGGCTACAGACGGAGCAGGAAAAAATTGAATTCAATACTAGGAAACCTTCAACTATAAACAGGCACAGAATGAACAAGCTGCCAGGGGAGGCGGTCGATCCTCTAAAGCAATATTTAAGACTAGACTATATATTCCATTATCATTAATTTCTTAGGAATAATTAAATCTTACCCTCACACAGGGGGCCTGGATTAGATGTTCCACTAGAGATCCTTTTGCATATAAATGATTCTATGAGCTTCATAGTTAAACTCTAAAATCTCCTAGGTGCACAGGAGTGTAATGGGATGTGCATCTATTTTTTTTAATTGACTAAACAAAGCACTCTTTAAATAATTTGTCTTGAATCTCATGGCATTTCAGAAATTTTGATCATTTTTTCTGCTCCCCGCTTGATTAAAGGATCTTTTCAGGAAGGAAAAGTATATAGACCCAAGAGCCACACCACCAATCATACTTAGGCCCACTCCTCCCCTTCTTCTCTGGGCACATGATGACTGCCTGCTGTCTCTGTGGTTTCAGCTTTCCTGCTGTATGTGGTGAGCAGGGCCCTGAGAGCACTCAGTGACTGATGTCACTATGGCTGTACATGGCAGGAAGTGCAACTGACCATGCAAAAGTGTTGTCCAAGTCACTTTGGGCTTGTCTACACAACCATTTAGTTCACAACCATATGGTGTGTGAATCTAACCTGCACTAGTCTGCTGTGGACTAATTGTCCATCTGGACCCTGCTGACATACAACAACAGTTCTGTTAAAATGCTTTGATCTACTCCAGTTGCAAAGAGGACTAGATCAAAGTGAAAAGAACTGCAAAAGAGTTTATCCTCCACCAGTCCATTACAATAATCTATAAAGTCTGCTTGATTGATTACTCTCCATTTACCCCTAAACACTGTAACCAGAGGGCAAAATAATATCAAAACACTCAACAGAACACGTTGGGAACTATATAAAATAGCCTCGTTCTATATAGTGTAACACAGAGTACAGGACAGAAAGCAGCTACACTGACACTTTTGTATGAGAAGCAGGAGGATATTACAGAATATTAAATATCATGCAATCCAGGCCTGTAGTAAACTATCTGTGACCTGTGACATGCTCTGAAACCTGTACTTGTCCTGTGACTGGAAAAGGGACTTTATTTCGACTAATTCTGTCTGGCAGATTTTAGTGCACATTTTAAAAAAGATGAATGAAATTAACACCAGTGACTGACTTGTTTCCAAGTGACTGACTATTCTCTGCTCACTGAATGTTTTTCCAAGATATGCAAAATGTATTTTGAACAGCATTATTTTAAATACAAAGATCAGAGATCAATGCCCTATAGGTACTAAGCTACATGTAAATGTTCTTCTGTGTATTAGTGAATGGCCATGCTTTTAATTCAAATGTCATCAGCTGTTAACTGCCTTTTCTAACGCATCTACTGACTTTAGCTTACAAAGCAATATTGAGGAATATAACCTTATATAAAAGCTATTTAAGAAATATATTGCAGGTTGTTAACATCATTATAAAATATATGTATGGAATGCATGTAGTCCCCATGCCCTTTCCTTGTTCTCCTTCACCTCTTCTTTCCTCCTTTCCAGTCTTTATTGCTTCTTGGTTTTAGTTTAATTGTAGTGCTAAGTGCTGATAATGCATCCTGTGTGGTGGTAGCTACTTTGTCCTATCAGATAGAGGGCAATTGTTTCTTTAGCTATAGCTGACAAATATCTTTGATGTTTCTTTTATTACTTTGAAATGACTCTATCAAAATCTTTTATTTAAAAATATTTAAAAGCTTAAGCAACTAATTTAAGAAAGACAGAAGGCATTCTTAAGCAGAGGTAGATTTTATTCTTCTAAAACTAATCTATTATATATAAAACCCTGGGAGATACAACTGCAGACAAACCCAACAACTTCAGGGACTGAAGGGATGGGAAGAAATGGCATGTGATATTTGGAACAGTTTAAAATATGTTTTACTATTACATCAATCTCTTTACAGAGCTTCTCTTCAGTGATTGTTGTTGTGTCATTAAATCAAAGCTGAGTGATGAATGCACTGTATGATGTATATACGTATTAAATGTCATGCCACAACAATTATATTTGTTACATCACATATTGCTATCATACAAGTAAATAGTAACTTCCCTGGAAACTATGACAGCCCATGCTAAATATGATTTAAAAACTGGTTCCATTCATGTATATTCATCTACAAATGGTATGCAAGAGATACTCTGGCCACTATATTCTTTGTAAGCATTGGGTGCAATACTACTGATGAAACATCAACTGGACTAGGTTACCTTCCATATTTATTTCAGCTCATAGACATGATTGGAAATGGGTTCTCAATTAATATGAAAAAGAGCAGTCATAAATTTCGTATAAGTTGTAGAAATGGTGGCATGGCTGTGATATTCTCCTATGCCTTCATAAATCAAACCTGATTCAATACCATCAGGTTGATATAGGCCAACAATTAGGCTTTAGGAAATAAAGATCTACCAGCAAGTCACTTCGCCTTTCTGTGCCTTTGGCTATATCTAGACCAGGGGTCTGCAACCTTTCAGAAGTGGTGTGCCAAGTCTTCATTTATTCACTTTAATTTAAGATTTTGCGTGCCAATAATACATTTTAACATTTTTAGAAGGTCTCGCTCTGCACATCTATATATTGTATAACTAAACTATTGTCGTATGTAAACAAGGTTTTCAAAGTGTTTAAGAAGCTTCATTTAAAATTAAATTAAAATGCTGATCTTACGCCGCCGGCCCACTCAGCCCATCGCTAGCCTGGGATTCCATCACCTAGGCCTGCAGCCGGCTGAGCAAGGCCTGCAGCCGGGACCCCGGCTGGCAAGGGGCCGGCAGCCAGAACCCCAGACCAGCAGTGGGCTGAGCAGTTCAGCCCCTGCCGGTCTGGGGTTCCATACGCCGACTCCTGCCAGCCAGGGTCCCGGCTGCCGGTCCTGCTGAGCCCGCTGCCAGCCGGGGGTCCCGGCCCTGTCCACATAAAGTAGGTACCTATCTTCTCCCTGATTCTAGCCATCCTCTTCCTCTCTCTGCACTGAGATGAGGGTGGGAGTGTGCTGAGACCAGGGCTGGGGGTGAAGGAGTAGGCTGGGGGTTGGGGTACAGGGTCTGGCCAGGAGCTAGAATGAGGGAGGGGGCTCAGGGTTGGGACAGGAGGTTGGGGTGTGGAGCGCTTACCTGGGCAGCTCCCATTTGGTGTGAGGGGTGCAGGTGGGAATGTGGGGTGTGTGTGTGTGCAGGAGCTCCCATTTGGTGCTCAGGGCAGGGGGTGTGCATGGGGTGCTGGAGTCAGGGCTGGGGTTGTGGGGGGTGCAGGGGTCAGGGCACAGGGCTGGTGTGTGTGGGGGGTGCAGGGGTGAGGGCAGAGGGCTGCGTGAGTGTGAGGAGGGTTCAGGCGTCAGGGAGGGGGCTAGGGTCATGGGGGTGCTCCCAGCCCCCGCCCTGAGCTGCTCACAGCAGGATATGCTGTGTATGTACAGGATATGCCCTGATTCCACCCCCCCTCCCCAAGGTCCCCGGAGCAGAGAGCGTGCTGCGGTTCCGCTTTTCCCTCTCCCCCTCCGTAGCAAGGGCTGTCAGCTGATGGGCCGCAGGGAGGGAGAGAAGGAGGGGCAGGAACCCAGCAGGCTGGGGGAAGAGGCAGGGAGAGGGGGAAGCTTGCCAGCTCTGCAAGGAGAGAGCAGTGGGTAGAAAACAGTGGGCCAGGCTGGAATTTTAATGGCACGCTGCTGTCTGCCGGGGACTGGCAGACAGCAGCGTGCCATTAAAAATTGGCTTGCCATAGGTTGCCGACCCCGATCTAGATTATGAGCTACAGGTGTGATTCCCCTGCTCGTGTACACAATACCTGCTTTCGCTCTCATCAAGCTAGAGCGGGTTTAAATAGCAGTGTAGCTGCAGCAGTATGGGTAGTGGCAGTGGAGGAACAGCTGACCTGTGCCAAGTATATATCTACTGGTTTGTACTCAACATGGCTCAGCCATGCCTCTGGTGATGTTATAGGTGCTACTGCAGTTACACTGCTATTTATGCTTGTGCTAGCTAGATGAGAGATAGCACAAGTATGTGTATGTGAGCAGGAGAATAACACGCGTAGCTTGTAGTGCAGACATAGCCTTAGTCATATTCCTAAAATGGGAACAAGGACATTAAGGTGCTTTTGAAAGTCCTATCCTAAGTGAAAGTCGCATGGAATTTGTGCTCCGAACACACTTAGGTGCTTTTGCAAATTCCACCCATACCCATCTTTGTAAAGGGCTTTGAGGGCAATCGATGAACGTTTCCCCATAAATGTTAAATAGTATAAGTGCATGTACAAGTAGCTCTGATTTATTTTAATCCCAGAATCAAGCTTTATTTAAACATCTTGCAGGCTTTGCAACCAAACTGTATGCAGTGCTATCCTTGTGCATGACAAACCAAAAGTGAAATAGACTAGTTTACTTCCATTGTCCAAGATGAGTAACTTGCACAGGGTAAAACTTTAACAGTAAATGCAAATTTGATGTAAAAAATTGAATTTAATAGCACAAGCAAGGATATGTTCCCTTTAATTTAAACAGAAAACTACTTCCACATACAGAATTGGAGGGGCTCTTATATGCAAAACGGTTTCCTAGGGCTTCTTTACAATAGACTTTTTCTTAAAATTTCCTGCCATGTTATACTAGTGGCACTCCAGTGTTCTCGTAGTTCTATGGAAGGAGTGGTTGTTGCCATTATAATCACTTTGTTTCACATTTTAATTAGACAGAATAATTAAAATGGACAATTTTAATAATTGTCAAATAATTGGACAATGGACAAATAATTAAAACAAATGGAACGATATTGGTTGCAGCAATGATAGGAAATTATGAAAAATAGTTTAGCAGAGACACAGCATTTGATTAAGAGAGAATGAACCACCCATGTTCAAATTGTTAGCCTGAAAGCTTAATTGTTGACAACACCTTCTGTCTGTGCTATGAATAAGCAAATTTCCTGGCAACATGATGAAAATAAATTGGGCAAAAGCACAGCTTACATGGGATGCAGGTAATTTAGTTATTTTTTTTTCCTGGGAGGGCTTCTAGCACACACTCAGCTGTCCACACATTATCATACATAGAATTGACTGACTGAGCTAATCAAGATAATCTTCAGAAAATTATTCTGAAACAAGCTCTATAATGTAAGAAGAAATTATTCAGCTGTTAGTAGTGAGAACCGCTCTTTGAGTGGAAGGCATGGGAGGAAAGGTCAAGGTCACCACCCCCATTTTACAATTCGGGGAGACTGAGGCTAAGAAATTAAGTGACTTGCATACGGTCATGGTCTAAATCAGCATGGCAGAGAGGACTAGAACCCTGTCCCCTAGCTGCCAAGCTGATTCACAGTGTCTCTCCTGCAAGTTATTTCATTCTGCCAACGCTCAGTTGCTGAGTCTGTAAAACAGGGGAAAAGGCCTGGTTTAATGCTTACACCCTTTATATTTCCAGATTTCAGCACTTGTAAATATCCTGCTCTCTACTTTACAACATACCAACTTGTCAGGCAGGGTGACCAGATATCCTGATTTTATAGGAGCAGTCCCGATGTTTGGGTCTTTCTCTTATATAGGCTCCTATTATCTCCCCACCTCTTGTCCCAATTTTTCACATTTGCTGTCTGGTCACTCTATTGCCAAGTAACCTTTGGGAAGCAATTTAAGGCCTGAAACAGCAAAATGTATAACACCCTCAACTCCTATTGAAGTCAAGGGCTCCCAGGCTGATGTCTAATCCACTAGATCACATTACAACTCTTCCCCTCCTATTCCCACATCTGTACGAGGCAGATAATGCACCCAAAATGTTTTAGGGAAACTCACTGTGCTCCTTTCCTAATTTAACAGTACAAGAAGTGTGCTATGGTTTTTATTTGCTAGCCTCAGTTTATCAAATAAGGAAAGCAGCATAATACAAAGGTTCCAAAACCAGATATTTAACAGTTATAAAACAAATTTAAAATGAAAACAATCCAGTGCACAGAACATCTACACCTCTAAATTGATGTTCTGGCAGATACAGCTTGAGGAAACAAAAGTTACATGGTATAATTGTTTTGTTTTCCCAAGAAAAAGTGACAGCAACCTTCTGAGACTACGGAATACAACTGAAACACCCCCACTAATTTGTGAACGTGAAGAGGGGCATGGTTGGACAGCATCATTCTGCTTTCAATAGTATTATTAATAAC
The DNA here is from genome assembly GCF_009764565.3 of Dermochelys coriacea. Taxonomy (NCBI): domain Eukaryota; kingdom Metazoa; phylum Chordata; order Testudines; family Dermochelyidae; genus Dermochelys; species Dermochelys coriacea. Next base: position 249,253,048 of record NC_050069.1, on the reverse strand, counting down.
ATGTAGCACTTTTTATAGTACAAAATAATTAACTCTTTTAATCCCTGCAACACCCAGATAAGTATTATGGTGAAATTGAGGCTAAGAGAGTTGCTCAAGGCTGCAGAGACAGAACTTGTCATAGCCTGGATTACAACTTGTTCATAGACCAGTGCTCCGAATCAATGAGCAATGCTACTTCACATTAACAGGGACTGATAATAAAGTGAAGATCCACAGTTGATTAGCCTTAGGCCTTAATATGGATTCTTTCTGTAGTTTTATTGTATTAATTATCATTGATCTGATAATAATATGGAGCATTCTGTGGTAGAGACCACCTCCGTTACAGTGTGCTTGTAGTCACAGCAAGTGCAGTTGGGGGAGCAGCAACTGCTCAGCTTCCACAACAGAATCCTGAGAGGACCTCAGGCAGGGCCTACTCCACTGAGTTTCTGGGATTTTGGAATGCTCTCCTCATCTAGGTATGTCTGTGGGGGGATGGATAAGCTCCACGGTGCACCAGAGCATAAAGGAGTTAATGAATTATCCTAGAGACAAGAGCAGAAGCCAGCCCCATCCCACATCATCTTCAGCAATTTCACGCCTGGACGGAGGGCATAAAAAGGAAAGAGGGAAGCTTCAATGCATGTCCTCCCTGGCCTCAGGGAAGGTAAGTGGTGAACTGACAAGCCAAGAACTAGGAATCCTAGGCTCTTTGTTGACTCATTAATAATTTATAAGTGTCAAACAGCAGGAAAGGGATGAATTCTGACTCTACAGAGGGCATGTACACTATGTCTTAGACTTCTGCAGCACCATCCAGAGGGATGGCAACTGGATTTGACTGAGTTATATACAGCAAGTCAGTGGCACAGCCAGAACTAGAAATCTTGTCAGTCTCCTATGCTTTAACCACTTTATTGTACGAAACCTCCTCTGAAGCATCCATCTGGGAGAGGTTCGAGACACACTTGGTTCTTTTCAGTTATTCATAAGAACGGTGATTTTTTACTTCATTCTTGTTTGGACACGGTTGATAACAGGTTTCCAAGTGTTGTCTTAGGCCATGTTGCTTTTCTATTAACAATGTTTGTCTACTTTATTGTAGTAGATGCCCAGAGGCCTTCAGGAGAGGAACGCTTATAAACAAATATTCACTTGAAAATATACATTTCTTGTGCTCACCAAAACGAAAGTAAAAGAGGGGACGGTTTCCTGCTGTGCTGGCCGCTCGCTCTCTAGCTGCTGCTTCCCGGATGTCACAGACCCCAAAGTTGGCAGTGCGGAGCATTCTTCTTGCGGCTCCTTCACTGTGTTGCAGTCTACACCGTACCGCGGCAGCTCCATTCGCTGCTGTAACAAGTTGAAAAAAACTAATTAATTCATGTTTAGTTTTTTTACATTTGTTACAGCAACGAATGGAGCGGCTGCCCCCATGCAGTACAGTACAGCACACACACATACACACAGACACTACAGTACACTCACGGAGCCACATGATCAGTGTTCCACTCTGCCAACATTGGTGTTAGTAATGTTAGCAAAGCAGCAGCAGGAGGACTGGATGCTGGAACAGTGGGGAACTGCCTTTTGATTTACTTTCCGTTTGGTAGGCGCAGTTGCAAAAAATGCAGATCCCATCCCTTTCTCACGCCCTGGCTCCCACCAAAAAAGTGTTGTGAAATTCATTCCCTTTATTGTTAATATTTCTAAAATATCCTCCCCTTATAATGGAGAGTTCTAGTACCAAACCTTATAAATGTTTGCAGTTCCCCATGAAAACAGAGTACAATAAACAAATGAGTGATGTATTGGATAATAGGACATCGATGTTCAAGAGGTCTTAACAAGCACCTACAGGAGGCAGCCCCAGTTACTTTGTTATCCTACTTCCATCTGGAGAAGATTCATCTCCCTGGGTAGGAAGCAGGGACCCTCAGCCATTCAGCTAAGTAAAGGTTGAGAGGAAAAATACCACAATACCTCTTTGGCAATTTTGTTTTAAAAGTAACAAAGGGGGAAAAAACAAAACAAAACAAACAGAAAACTACAAACACAGCAAAGACCTAAGGCATAAATGATCTCAGTTTCAACAGGAATATACTGTAATTTTACAGCTGTAATGTCCTTTAGTGCAATAAAATCATTCATTTTAATGCTGAAACAATTTAGGGCCAAGTTTCCCTTTTGCAAGCAAAGGGGACTCAGCTCCACTGGATCTAGATGAAGGAATGCAAAAGGAAGCAATGCCATCTCTGCAGCACGGTTCTCCTCTTCCTCCAGTCACAGGAAGCCCCGCGGGGTCCACTGCAGGATTTGGAGGAGTGGGGGAGGAGTCTCCCTCCCCTTCCCAAAGCAGAGAATATCCACTGAGATTTCTGTATCTGAATAAAGCAGCACAAGGCCACCTCCTTCACTGATGACAATTTTGTGTAGGCTGCTTAACCAATGGCTAAACAATCTCTGCAGGAACCATACCAGTTGGTGAGGGTACAAAGGCTCATTAGTGAGAGAATACTCTCTCCAGGGGATCCTCTGCCTTCACCACAGATTGCCAAACCCTATCTCCCTGAGGGGAGAGTTGGAAGGAAATTCTTTGCAGGTTCATCCCATAGGGTTCTCTGCCTCATCTCTTTCCCCATTACATGGGTGTCAGCTTTGGAGGATATAGTTTGCCCCTGAAATTGAAAGCTCTTTGGAGAACAAGCTGAGAGACAGCAGGACACAACTGACTGTGCTCAGTAAATACTACTAATAAAAATATGAATTATACCAGTTTGCAGAAGGTATGGGACGGTAATGGGGGGAATGAGTAGAGGTGCACAGAGTACGCAGGTTTCAGTGAAGCAGATAATGAAGAGTGTTCTATACACTTTGATAAATTAGTAAAAATGCTGAATGCACAGAAGTTTAGGAAATCTTCTAGGATTATGGGTTGTTTTGTTTGATCTGTCTAGTTTTATAGCTGTTCCCAACAGCTAGCAAATGTAAAGATCACCTCCCAAATTGTGCCGCACCTTGCTGGAGAGCTGAGATGGCAACAGCTCAGTCAGTAATGCCAAGCTTTTTTTTTTTTTTTTTTAGTTCTCCTGAACTTTGGGGACAGAGCCAGTAAAGTCCAGGACACAAAAACAACATCTTGTTGTAGCATGTACGTGTGAGTAGATTAAACAGTAAACCCTCAACTATACCTTATGGTAATTACCTGGAATTTTGGAAAGGAAGACCTGAACTATCGCCCACAACATCAGTGCAAGTAGACACTGGTGCCTGAGTGGAGCCCCAGTGAAGACTGGGGCCTATGTTGATGCGCACAAATCTGTATTTGACTTCACGATTCAGTGGTCTCACATGAAAAAAATAAATGCAGCATTGGAAATAGGGATGGGTGGGGGGGGACAAAAGCTCAGTGGTTTGAGCATTGGCCTGCTAAACCCAGGGTTGTGAGTTCAATCCCTGAGGGGGCCATTTAGGGATCTGGGGCAAAAATTGGGGATTGGTCCTGCTTTGAGCAGGGGGTTGGACTAGATGACCTCCTGGGGTCCCTTCCAACCCTGATATTCTATGATTCCAGGATAAGGTGAGCAGATGTCCTGATATTTGGGGCTTTTTCTTATACAGGCTCCTATTCCCCCCTCCCCCCCGTCCCAATTTTTCACACTTGCTATCTAGTCAGCCTAATTGGAGACGATAATGTGAAATATTTCTTTTCTTATTTTATTTGCAATTTACATATGGAATACTTTAAATTAAGCATTAAACCAACGTGAACAAAATACAGTCAGGGTGTCTGTGTATGCCTGTGGGTGAGTCTAGTATTGATATGTATCACATCCCTACGGAAGCAAGGAAAGAGTTAACCCAGGTCTCTAGAAAGGATCATAGGTGTTTGCCCTTATTGTGGGACTTTGGCCCGAGTTGAGCTGTGGGGAATGACTGTTTCACTTGTCTTCTTCAAAAGATACGCATGCGTGACAGACTTAGGTTGGAAGTCCTGCAATGGAGCAAGCCCTAGTACTGATAGGCAGGCTGTTATAAACCAACTCCTTTTCCCCACTGTTTGGAGACCTTTGTTTCGCTTAAGTGTTAGAGGGTTATGATAGTTTTGTAGGTTTTTTTTTCATTCCCTGGAATAAATAATGGCTACCTGAAGAGCCATGGCTAGTTTTATTTCTTGGCCATGTAGGTTTGGGCATCCCACAGTAATATATGTATAAAATGTAAACACATCCAGGCAGACATATATATGTATACACAAAAGGATGATGGGAGCTCTGTATGTACAATGCATAACAAACAGGTTTGCTTCCGCCACAGTTACTCCTTCCAATATACAGATTTTTATTCTGTAGCTATCTATGTATTTGACAACTTCATACACTGCTATACATACCCGGAGGTTGTGGCAGGTATGCCCCAATTAATTTTGATCTCTTTTTTTCATATCCCTTCTGTGTGATGTCACCTGCCAAGGAAAGAAAAGGAATATCAATAAGACTTGAATAAAGACACAGTCTAGCTGCTTAATGAAAGTACCATATGCTTCACCACCACTGCACTGTCTGTTTCTCTTGACAATTATAATGAACAAATGAAAACACAGTATGATCATTCTACCCAGAAAGAACTAATTTACACTAGAACCATTTTGGCAAGTAAACAGCTAGCCTTGATTTATTCCAGCAGTGGAGTCCAGAAGCACAGTGTTTCAGTCTCATTTTGATATGCTGTCACACAAGGCTTTCAAAAACTACATAGGCCTTCATTAAGTTAATCAACAATGGATTATATAGAATACTTAGGCCTGTAATGGCTAGCAAAACTCATTACAGATTAGAATTTTATGTCATTAATGAGATTTTTCTAATTGAGCATGTTGGCCACAAAAGATTTCAAAGTGCTGCTACACTGCTGCTATAACGTAAACATATGGTTTAGCTCCTAAGCACCACTCTAAGAAAAACAATGCAGCAAACCCACCAAACATCCACTGTCAAACAGCATTACGTCTTACAGAGTCTCTGCTTAACATCGCATAAAAAGCATCTTGAAATTTCCAGACTCAATTGTCCAAGGGGTTGAATGACCCATAAACCCCCACTTAATTGATACGTCTATTTACTGCATTTGCATTTTCCACAGATGACAATTTTTTAAAGATAAGGATTTAAAAGCTTTTCCACAGAAATGATGCACAAAGAAATGGCAAATAAGGGGAGGCTGCAGGAGAGCACATGTTTTCTGTCTAGTTAAAAGTGTAGAGGGGTCTGAACACTGAAGTCTGAATACGATTCTAGACCCATCTCTATTTACTGTTCAACATAATTAAAATACTGAATTAAGGATAATTAAAATGTGAGTTTTGTCTTTTTACAAAAATAGATTTATTTAAGAATTTCAGTGTGGCTAATCCTCCAAGTGTTCAAAAATGAGATTGGCTTAAAAAAATCAAAAGATGTTAAGAATAACGAATTTGGCAGTGGGGGGCTTTGTTGCTTTCTATTTTATGAGGTTTTGGGGTACATTTGGGTTTGTTTTCAAACTTTGCTCTGTAACCATGAGGGCTAGAAACTTACTTTATAAATAAAAATAACAACCGTAAGATTCCCACATAATCACAGGATTCCAGGAGCTGAGGTTTAAATATAATACCAAATATTGTGAGACACACGATAAAGCAGAGAGTTAGTACCTGTGACCCAAAAATCCTTTAATGCCAACTGGCAAGGAGATACAGAGCAGTTACAGGCCTCTTATGGGTCTGGTATGTATATTCTAGTTCACCAGAGTGACATATAAGGTCTTGACTAAAAGCTTGCGTCACTTTAGCCATCAAAATAATTTGTTCTTAAAGTCTGTAGATACTGATCATCAGCAAAGGTGAAAAATAGGTTTTCTGTTAGATATGTTTATTCATCTGTCTGTACACAGAGTATTTTCTCATTCATAATGGTTTTCATATCATCAGCCTGAACCAAATGCAAATGAAGGACTGTAAAAACTTCAGAGAAGAACTAGCAGAGAAACAGCAGGGAAGGAAGAACTTTATCTGGAGAGGCGCTTGGAAGGTTTGTTAGATAAGAATTGGAGGCGGGAGCAGAGAAGATGCCCAGGGAGCCTTCACTAATGAAGTAAAAAGACAGAGGTTTTGCTTCGTGAAAAAGGGATCTCAGACGACCCTGGTTGAAAATGCTAAAGAGAACTTTGGGTGAAATAAAACCTCTTCAGACAGGAGGTGAACCTGTTGGCTAAGTTTAGTCTGTAGAAAGCATGATATTGTTTTATATGTAACCATTTGTTTCCAATATTCTTGCTCACAATTACTAGAATCTTGAATCTTTGATAATAAACTTAGACTTGTTTTCACTATAAACCTACCTATGAACTGTGTGTTAAGCAAAGTGCTGGTCCAAAGCTAAGTTCCCGCTAAGCTGTGCAGCCAGGGGAGAGGCGCCTCTCCCTTCCCCCTCCCGCCCCAGCCCAGGTGCTGCTGCAGGGAGAGAGAGCTGGGGGGAGTCCTCTCTCTCCACCGTAGCCCCGGGGAAGCCTGCACCCCCAGCTGGAGCCCTCACCCCCCAACCCAACCCTCTGCCCCAGCCCTGAACCCCCTCCCACACTCCAAACCCCTCAGCCCCACCCATGCCACACGTTACCTCCATATTGGTGCACATAAAATTAATTCCACACATGCGTGGGAAAAATTAGAGGGATCACTGGGACTCACTCCCTAAGCAGAATCTTACAAGCTGCTGTGTTCTGTTCCTTTGGGACAACAGACCTGGTAATTCTGTGAGTGTTCACTGAATAAGGGGCTGGATGCTGCAGAGAACATTTTGAGGATATGGGGTTGGAGTATGCCTATTGCTACCTGTACAGAGAGAGGGAGGCCTGGAAGGTAGTGCTTGTGTTGCCAGAGACTGGTGGATTTAGGGAGCTGATCCACTGCAGGCACAGGTAAGGCTGCCTCATTTAAGGGCAGGTGGTGGTGGTGATGTGCAACCTGGGATCCCTGGGAAGTGTCATGGTAACAGTAATACTGGAACTGAGAGTTTATCAGGTTGATAGCCCTGCAGAATGTAACCCGCAAACCAGGAGCAACCCCAAGTGTACATTTCTCCACAGTGCTCCCCTCATATGCTCAACCATGAATTGGAGGAACCACATTAATTGCTTAAGATCATTTAAACTCTAGCCATTTTGCTATGACTGGGTGCTAACCAACACCAGCTGTATGGATAGAGCTTTTGGGGCTTGCTTGGAGACCACTAAACTCATTTTGCACTGACCAAACAGCCATCAGATGGTAACGGTTGTCATTAGATAAAAGGTACTTTCTTGGGAAGAGCTCCAACCTAGAGGCAAAAGTCTTCATCTCTTATTACCAACACTCCGAATCACCCTCTCTGCCTCAAAAAACGAAACAGGACAAAATAAAAACAAAACTTTAAAAAAATCCCCATGAAGTTAATATTTCTGGTTTACACTAAGACTAGTCAGAAATGTGCATTCTGCACAGTAATCATCAGCCTCTCACAGACTAGTCGAGGAAACCTTCTATATATATTGCTGCATTAAAATGGTTTGGCTATAACATTTAGATTGAGAAAAGTACAGAATATGAACCAATTTTCCTTTTGAAATTGATGAAAACAGATTAGCATGTGTTTATTATATTTATCAGTATTGAATCCTTAAGCATTCCAGACACATCTCTCTCAATCTGAGTGCATATTTCTTTTCACTTTGTTTATTATTTTATTACTGCTTTCATGGTAGCACATACAGAATCGGAATCGGAGCTCCACTTTGCTAGGTGCAGTACAGTTAGTCTATAATTTCATTTTAAAGAAGAAACTGCAGACAACAGGTTAGTTAACATAGTTATTCATCTTCTACACATATGGTACATATACATGCATATTGTTATTAAATGCTTCACATGCTGGACATTGTTCTTGTAGTCTTTCCAACAGTACAGCTTTCTTATGCTACTTACTGTACCTATACTGGCCCTTGTCTCAGACAGGCTTTTTAAAAATACTTATATAATTTCTATTGCCACAGAACAAAAATCTGAAAACACTTGCATTTTCAAAATAAATTGGTAAAAGAAATAAAGAAGACACATAGTCTCTTTGATGCCAAAATCAGAAAGAAAAACATCAGCTGTTATCCACTGGCCATGACATGTTTTCTTTCACACTTTTTTTCTTGCATATCTCCCCTTAGACTCACACTTCTGAAATACACTAAAGAGAAGAAAATATTTTGGGTTGAAGAAGACCAGTGAAAAAAACAAAACAAAATGACTTTTGGTGGGAATTAAATACAAAAGTCTTTGTCTCCCTGCAATTAATAGCAATATTCTACTTTACACCCATAGTTAATTTTTGATAATAATGAGCACATAGAAAATCATCATTGCCCTAGCAACCAAATCTCAAAAATGTGTGACAGCAAAAAATAAAAAGATTAACTATGCACTGTAGATATCAGTATTATAGCTATGAAGTGGATGGAAGTCAGATGTGCCATATGGTGTGGGGTTGTGGGCAGAAACAATTTATCAGGATTAAATTTTATATTGTTTAAGGTAGACAGACTTCAGAACATAAACACTAACTGACCAACCATTAATTTTACGAATGAAACTGGTCAAAAGCTAACTGAACTCTCACTGTGCTTTTATCACAACTCTTACTTTTTTTTTCAACTCAAAATTAATTACTGAATGTCATGTACATAATACCTCCTAACTGGTAGTTGGGCTCGCCTAGCCCATGATCTTTTCCCATAGTAAGGTAGAGAACTAAATCTCATCACCTGGAAAACATCAGTTGGACTACGTTTTCTTTCAAAAAAGAATATGAGTACCATGTTGTCCTCCCTTTTTTTAATTAACTCCTTTCATCTTAAAGAATCAGTGACATAAAGGGCAGGTCAGAACTTTGACCTACCAACTGTGCATATAGCATGCTCACACAAACCCAATTCCCAGTGAGACCAGGATTTCACGCACGATGTGTCTTTGCTCCTTTCAGTTAGCAGGCACTATAAGGAAATTACTTATTTGCTATGTGAGTGCTTCAGAAAGCAACATTCCTAAAGATTTCAACCTCCTGCCTATGTGCATGAATAAACCAAAGCAAGACAGTGAACAAAATCAAACTGGAAATGTCCGAGAACCAGAGACTTGGATTTGTTTATGCAGCCTCACCCAAGAATAGAGCTGGTCAAAGGATTAGAAAAAAGTTTAGCGAAAATGTCATTGAAATACTCTTACACTTCTTTTTTGGTCAAAATTTGAAATTGACAAAAACAAAAATGGAAGAAAAATTGCATTTGGAATATGCCAACCAATTCTGTCCAGGAATAGCTCTGGTGTTAATATCCTGAAATGATCTATTGGGGCCATTCCAGACTGAGTGGAAAAATTGCTGATAGTGGGATCAAAGGGACAGCATGAATGAAATGTAATCACTGTTTCAAAGGAGAGTGTGTGATTCAATGGGATAGGTCACAAAATGGGGAATCTGGAGACCTGTGTTCTATTCACTATCTGGTCTTGGCCAATTTACTTAACTTCTCTGTGCCATATGTTTCCTCATCTTTCAAAATGGGGGGTGCTAATGCTCACCTACTTTGACATCTACGGATAAAATGTGCTCTCTGAGTGCTAAATATTATTACTACTATATTTATTATTATTATTATTATTATTCTATTAATATCTGGTGAGGTTTAAGTTTGGTGAAGTTTAAGTTACTTTTAAGTTCATTTGACAGTATCCTAAGTGACCTTTTATTTTTTCTTGTTTGAATTCCACTCTACATATTCTTCAGAGATTTACATTTATGTCTTCTCCTTCCTCCATCAATTTTGCTTTTCTGTCCCTTAACAATGATCACTGTGGAGGTCCAATTCAGAGATGGCATGTAAGTTAAATCAGTGGTTCTCAAAGCCGGTCCACCACTTGTTCAGGGAAAGCCCCTGGCGCGCCGGACCGATTTGTTTACCTGCCGCGTCCTCAGGTTTGGCTGATCGCAGCTCCCATTGGCTGCGGTTCGCCGCTCCAGGCCAATGTAAGCTGCAGAAAGCAGCGCGGGCCAACCTATGTGCTAGTCACCCTTCCCGCAGCCCCCACTGGCCTGGAGCGGCGAACTGCGGCAAGTGGGAGCCGCGATAGGCCAAACCTGTGGACATGGCAGGTAAATCGGTCCGGCGTGCCAGGGGCTTTCCCTCAACAAGTGGCGGACCGGCTTTGAGAACCACTGAGTTAAATGTCAGTAAGCAGCAGGGAATTTTAAGGGTACCTAGGGTAATACATGAAGATTGATGTTGTAAATTATATGCTGAGGAGTTGGAAGAAAAGCATGTATAAATTAAAGTAGCTCCCATCAACTCACTCCTTCTAGCCCCTTGGCAAGTAAGCTGCACCAGTTTACAGGTCATATCTGTGTTTGACTACAGAAGTGCATTTTCCACTTTCATTTTCACGCAAAGTATCTAAACAGCATCTCCCTCCGTCCCTTAATGCACTTAGAAGTGTAAATTTTAACTCAGCCAGTGAATCAGAAATGTTAGTGCCATGGAAGCATGGCTGCCAGCGCTTAGCTCAAAGGAAGTGGAGCGTTTCAGGGTAAAGTAGATATCTCTGTATACAAAGTCTCGTTTCACACTGCAATATTGGTTGGCCAATCGTAACCACAAACATGCAGTGAATACAGATTTAGGGATTTTTACCATGATATGGGAGGCAAACCTATGTAGACAAAGGATAACAACATTATACAGAAAACAGGGCAAAGTTCACAAAGTCTCCCTCTCACTATGTAAACAATAAAACCAAATCTTCTGTGTTCCCATACTATTCCTCATAGGCTCAATATGACAGAGGTAGAAATTTACAGATGAGATCATTATACAGAAACTACAATTTACATGACACTGGCAGTAGCTCATATTTTCACACTAAGGTAGACACTGTTGAGTTTTCTGACTCATACAGTAAAAAGAAGGGCCAAAATTAACATGAGTGCCTAAAGTTAGACTCCTAAATCCACACTTAGGCACTTTAAACCAATGGCTTGACTTTAAGAGGTGCTGAATAACCACAGATCCCATAGCTTCCCTGAGGGCATTGGGGAGCTGAGCACCTCTGATAATCAGCTTACACACCTGTCCAACCTCAGATTTAGGTAACTAAGGGCTTGTCTACACTGGCAGTTTACAGTGCCGCAACTTTCTCACTCACAGGTGTGAAAAAACACACTCCTGAGTGCAGCAAGTTTCAGCGCTGTAAAGCGCCAGTGTAGACAGTACACCAGCGCTGGTAGCTACGCCCCGAATGGAGGTGGGGTTTAGCTCTTTAGCGTTGCCAGTGTAGACTAGCTCTAACTCTAAATATTCAAAGATTGAACATTTTGGCCTGACAGTCAAATCATACAGGCAACGAGGTCAACCGCAAAAGACTTCAATAGGAGCAAGATTGGGCCCATGTGAGTCTGAGCCAGTCTTAATGTAACACACATATTATACTTGCCTATATTAAATTAATGCCTTCAATAAAGTAAGCCATCTTATGCACATTCTTAGCCTTTTAGCATTTGTTCTTTAGACTAACAGTTCTACTGTTGATCTCTCTTCATTTACAGTTGAAGTAACCAATCCTAAGAATATTAACCTACTTGTCACTAGCACTGATGTTTTAAAGAGGGTACATCAAGGAATACTTTATTTTTAAAACATTTACTTCTCCTGGGCTTCAGAAAAATATTTGAATATTTCAGAAACAAAAAACCCATATAAACCAGTGCTAAATTCTGTCCCCTGTCTTAGCCTGCACCACACCAGAGATATAAACCAAAGTACTAAAAATAAGGAACAAGTAACACCTTGCTTAGAACACTGAAAACACAATATAAAGTTCAGTGACCTCAAAACCAGACTGAAGTTGCTGTTTCCCACTGGACATGCATACTACAAAATGAAGTTTTGGAGACTGAAATTTCAGCTGAGTTTAAGGTATTTGTGAACAATCTCAGAGGAGGAAATAATAAAACCAATAGTTCCTCTCGAATCCAGGTACTAAGCAGCGGAGTCCACGCGTATGTGTCTTAACTTTCTCCACATTTATTTTGTGCTCTAAAGATTCAATTTTCAGTATGACTTGTTTACTGCTGATGACTCAAGTTCAGTATCAGCATCTTGGCAAGAGGGATTTGAATGAAACAAAGCTCCTCATAAAGTGAACTGTGACTCATTTACTTCTCCCACTCATGATGCAGACAGTCTCTCTGTCAGGTCTTCCAAAAATATGGGAAGAGACAAAGGATTTTGTTTTGGATGGAGAGAGTAAAAATGTACTCACATAAATCAGGTTTATTTAACAGCTTAATGTACATTAATTAACTAAAAATATATAACTGAGGAACAGTTTTAATTTCTTGTATTATCTATTTAACCTCATTTGTAGTTTAGAAAGCTAATCAAAAAATATTATTGGAAGAAAACTGCTAAACTGAACTGTTCAGAAAATTTAACTGGATTTAAATACTATCATTACAAACAGTATAGTAAGTTACAATATTGCTCAAGGGCCTTCGTGGAAAATAGATTATAGCTCAAAGGTTTCAGTGATAATTTTATCCGCATTTTGCTGTCCTTTACACACACAGAGATACATTTTGTTCTTCTAAGTTACATTCAAAGCATAAAATGGCTGTATTTCAGTGATAGATGAAGTGGAGTGTTCCTTTAATATTTGTAGTTTGTAATACGTTTTAAGGTTTCCAAAACCAACCAACAAAAAAAATCTTTTAACAGGTGACACTACTGATGGATTATATTGTCAAAAGAACAGAAGTACTTGTGGCACCTTAGAGACTAACACATTTATTAGAGCATAAGCTTTCGTGAGCTGCAGCCCACTTCATCGGATGCATAGAATGGAACATATAGTAAGAAGATATATAGATACATATATATATTCATACAGAGACGGTGGAAGTTGCCAAACTGTAAGAGGCTAATTAAGACATGCTATTACAGTTTGTATGGCAACTTCCACCTTCTCTGTATGTGTATATATATATATCTTCTTACTATATGTTCCATTCTATGCATCCGATGAAGTGGGCTGCAGCCCACGAAAGCTTAATGCTCTAATAAATGTGTTAGTCTCTAAGGTGCCACAAGTCCTCCTGTTCTTTTTGCAGATACAGACTAACACAGCTGCTATTCTGAAACCTATGTTATCAAAACTAACAATATTTTATCTAACATAAATAAAAGAAGTTGCTTGGGATTTTTAAATTATTTTACTCCTACATAATGAACTTCTTGTTACTCATTTAAAAATAACTATTTCATGTCTGTTTTACATACAGTTTTATATATGTTAAAGCAGCTAAGTCAATCATTAATCTTTCTAGGCAGAAAAGCACTCCTGGTATATTCTTTTTCTCTCCATCCTGAAACGCAAAAGCCCTATGATCAGTTTTCCTACTTACCTTCTGGACTCAAAGATTTCTGCACATTTTTTCAAAATCCAAAATATGCCTGGATCTCATAAAAAGTAGCCTAATTTAGGCCAGTGAAAATAAAGAACTCCATGGAATTTCATATCCCTGATTCAAGTTTTCTCATATTCTGACAATGTTACTGGAAGGAGAAATTGCCATGCTCAGGGCTGGAAGCCAGCACCTATGGACGTTTTGCTGAAGATGTAAATGATTTAAGGAAAGAGAACTGTGTGGTCTACAGGCTTTTCAGAGCTCCCAAAGAATGGAATATTTGTGAAGCACTGCTTTTATGGCCGGGATTATTGTAAAGTAAACAGAGACGAGTTTAATGGTGAAGGTTTCCATTCGCAGTGTTAACGTTTATTTCATTATTTAAAGCTTTAACGAACACTTTATGTAATGAAAGAAATCATTGCCATTTTTGGAATTTTATGGCCGTTAGGACCCTTCATAATGTTGTTTTCCTTCCTTTATAAGGCTGCTGGAAGCTTATCTTTCATCTCTCCACTGGTCCACTGGTTTTTCTGTTGCCCAATGGGCATTTGCCAGTTCTAGTTATGCTCTCTCTGTCACTAGCATATACACAATGCAGCAGTCACATCCTGTTAAAGATAACAATAAAATGTAATTCTGAAAAATATGTATACAAAAAAGGTAAAAATAGTCTTTATAATAAGAAAAGGAGTACTTATGGCACCTTAGAGACTAACAAATTTATTTGAGCATAAGCTTTCGTGAGCTACAGCTCACTTCATCAGATGCATTCGGTGGAAAAACATCCGATGAAGTGAGCTGTAGCTCACGAAAGCTTATGCTCAAATAAATTTGTTAGTCTCTAAGATGCCACAAGTACTCCTTTTCTTTTTGCGAATACAGACTAACAAGGCTGCTACTCTGAAACCTGTTATAGTCTTTATAATGTTATCTAATAGATGTGCTTTAAATTTCAAATTAGAAAATTCTCCCTAAAGCAAGACATTATACCAATAATTAGTATTATTTAATATTTATATTCCACGCTAGTCAGACATCCCAATTAGGATTAGGATAGCAACGTGCTAGGTGATCTGCTAAACAGGCTTGTGATTTTCCCCAACCCTCCAAAAACTTACTGAAAAAAATATTGTGAGGAGTGGGGGAGGGGAAACTGCTGGTTTTCTGAAACAAAACAGAAACACATTTGATTCACTTTGTAAGCATATTTATACCTCAAACCAAAAAAATGTTTTCATCTTGCCCAAAGTGAAAAGCTTGCAATACTGTAAATAAAATCAAGAAGTGGCCAGTTTACCATCCAGCTCGGCATACTGTGTCTACCCTTAAGCCCACTTTTAACTATTAGCTTTTTCAGTATTTCACCTGTTACAAAGTTTGGACCAAATCAATCCAAAGATGCTAAAACCATGCTGGGCTGATGCTGAGATGACTGCAAGTCATTTACAAATTGACAAACTTCTGAATTCAACTGCCCTGTCATCCCTGATTTTACTTTCACAATTTTCTATCATTATGATGCAATACAATGTGATGCAGGCTCCTTCACAGACGGATTTGGGGTAGAAGTCTGGATCTACTATTTTTAAGCACTGGAAGAGAAGGAATAAACTCAAAAATATGTTCAATCAGCCATCCTTCAGCTTTTCTTGTGCCAGGTTCATCATATGACTTTTATTTGAGATCAGTCATATTAGGAAAGTAAAGGAAAGATTTCACAGCGTCTCTGAATCATTTTGTTATTTTGTCTTCATGTGGTTTCAAGTCTTTGTTGATCTGATCAAGCCAAAATTTCAAAGATTGTAACAATAGTGTCATCAGCATGTCATGTCAAGTCCCCCCAAAACCTCCTTCAATTGCTTTAGTTTATTTAGTGCCTCTCTGTAGACTGCCTTGTGCATAAAAATGTTTCCTATGTTTTAATGATATGCTTCTTGTGCTCAGAGTAATCACCATGCTTATGATGGTGCAAATATAGAAATGAAGTATTCCAAAATTTCACTGGGAACCTGGAGCATCACTCCTCCTTTGTTAAGCAGCCAATTATAAGGCTGATAGTGGTTGTGGCAAAATGTAGAAGAACTGTAGGACGTTCTGGAACAGGAACTTAAATTATCATTATGGCTATGTTTGAAGACAATGATTACATAAAAATGTGTCACTTGGACGATCATCAAACTCAATATCCTGCTTTTTCACTTTAGTAGACAGTTTAATTATGAGACATATTCCAGCTTGGAGAATTCAAAAGAAATGCATGAGCATGAGTCCCTCTCTCTACTTAACAACTCATGACAGTATTTACAATTGTCTTTAGAAAATTTAGCTGTTTTCATAACTGAAGTCCATTCAGTTGCATGCTTTCTACCACATCCTTCAATTGTAGTCAATATGAGTCAAACTCCTATGCTGATTTTTGATAATCACTAAACAGCAATTACTTATTTGCCGTATTGATCAGCAGCTTTCACGTTTCCTACAGTTAGAATGAGAAACAACTATGTAGTAAATTCAACACTGAAGTCTGATGCCATGTCAAGTCTCCATAAGTTTATGGATTCTAGTAAACAAGCCTCCTAATACTCATAACTCTACCCACTTCCCTTTCTAACATCTAATGACAATTGGTTCTAATCCATGCCTCTCTGACCAATCAACATAGATGACACCCATTCCCCTTCAGGATTCTTGATAGTTATAGAACATTTGTATAATTTCTTAATAGGCGTAGTAAGCAAAGACAAAAACAAAAATATCTTCCCTTTTTGATTTATTAAAATTTTCATTCACAGGTTGTAAGTAAGTAGAGCCTAAATTTCTAGTTTTTAAAAAAAAAAACCTTTCTAGTATAGTATATTCACAGAAGCATGTAATTCTTTGTTAAAAAATTAAAAAGATGAAAGAAAAAAACTTTCTGGATTGGAGGAGGTTTTTTTCTAAAAAACTTTTGCTTTCACAAGTCTCATACAAACATATAGAAAGAGCCAACCCCTGACCCCAAAAGCTTATGGTCCAAAAAAGCTAAATATATATTATTGTGTTGTCCTTCTTCTACCTCTCAAATAATTGGAAAATAACTCTAAAGTTCTATTACACATCAAGATAATATATTTGGAGTAAAAGCTATAATGAATGGCTATATAAAGACATTTACAATACTCTTATTGAACTATATCAGGGGTTCTCAAACTAGGGGTCTGGACCCCTCTGGGGGTCGCAAGTTATTACATGGGGGGCTCACGAGTTGTCATCCTCCACCCCAAACTCCGCTTTGCCTCCAGCATGTATAATGTTGTTAAATATTTTTAAAAGTGTTTTTAATTTATAAGGGAGGGAGGGTCGCACTCAGCAGCTTGCTATGTGAAAGGGGTCACCAGTACAAAAGTTTGAGAACCACTGCACTATGTGATAATAAAGTACCTCAGACACTTAATAATCCCAGAAATTTGAAATATTATGCTTAAAAACAATCACTGTTGTCATTTCTGCAGTTGAGACTTCAGCGAATAGGAGTTCCACATGTATAGTAAAATATCCTAAAAACATATTCACGTTGTTTTACCATTTGTTCTGAAAAGACCTTAGACTTAGACAAATTAGACCTTAGATGAATTAGATTAATTAAACACACATCATCTGGTTACTCAACTCCATTCCAAACGTATTAGTAAAAGAATGGAATTAGTAAAAGAAGACCAATAGGAGCTCACTGTTCTCCTGTGAAGTAAACAAACTGTTTATGAATTACTGAACAGCTACAGCTTTTGCTTTAAGATCTCCTAAAACCAAAAGGTGATCAGGTCCTAAACTCCCATAAGATCCACAAAACAGTAACTCCAAGAAAACACATTAGAGACCTTCAGCGATCTCAATACACGATGAATATGCCCTTCTTTCACAACATTTGACAAATCCACTCTCTTTTTGGTGCAGTACCTCCACAGATTCATAAAAGGTCCATGACATTATTACAGACCCGATGTGACAGCTTATGCTGTGGTTACTGGACAGCAGCTGTTCTCATTGGAGGCATTACCTTCTGGTGATTCTCAGATATGGAACTTGTGGAAGGCTAACTTTGTGCTCTGTTTGAGGCACAAAGTGCTGCAATAATTCTGAAAATGAACTATAAACTCTCATCTCTTCCAGATTTATTATTTTTCCCAAATTCCAAATTACTGTACACGACAATATTATGGATCGTTGTTATGGCAACTCAGATGCTTTATATATATTTCTCTTCCTTCTATCACTTGTGATTGATTTTGCAATTAGTTTTTTTTAATTCTGTATTGTTTTCTTATCTGTTTTTACTCAGATTTCAAAAATCAATACTAACATCACAGGAGAGGAAACAAGCCCTGCTGCAATCTTTTCAACAATCACCATTCTTTTCCAAAACATCCCATGATTAAATTGTGACTGAACTTAACATTAAAGACAAAACACCTGTACCTGAAAAGGTGAAAATGTTATAGCAAAACATAAATAAGTATTATATAGGGATCAGTTTTCAAACTTGGACACTGAAGCTAGGATGTCCAGACTAGCATTTGTGTG
This sequence comes from Dermochelys coriacea, assembly GCF_009764565.3. NCBI lineage: Eukaryota > Metazoa > Chordata > Testudines > Dermochelyidae > Dermochelys > Dermochelys coriacea. The sequence goes on along the minus strand of NC_050069.1, from coordinate 249,234,989 downwards.
TTCAAATAGTTGTTTGGTACCTATGCACTGATCTCAGTGCCCAAATGCAGAGTTAGGCCCTGTAATTTTGACAAGTTTTAATACAAAGTACCTTCTAAGGTCCTAATTCTGCAAGCTGATCTACACAGACAGGTGCTTTTGCTCAAACAGAGCCCTTCCTAGGCACGTCACACTCCAGTTTCCTTAATTCCACTCTTCTTCTGAACTTGTTTTAAAAATACCTTGATTTATTAATTCCTTTCTTTTTCAGAATCTTTCCTCCTTCTACATGGACTTTAGTTATCACTATGTCTTTTTAAAGTCTACTCAGATAGATTTCAGAGGCTATTTCCACTCTCCCTTGACTCTCCTCGGATAGTAGTCTGCTAAAAAATATTGTTCTAAGTCAAGTTTTGCTTCACATTTGTGGCCATGCCCTGTCTGATCACTGTGGGAGTGGGTTCAGAATTGAATGATCTGCAGCAATAGCACTGCATAAAGTCTTTAACTACTTGGTTATTTCACATTCATAAGGCTCATCATCTCTTTGAATTTACCTTGATTTATCAAACAAGCTTCGATATCCCTCATCCTAATGTTCTCATTGTTTTCCATGTAAGGTTTTGCCCTGCAGTCACTTGCATCATACATTTCCAACTACTTCTTCTACTGTAGGTAATTTGTAATAGTTAACTCCCCTGAGTCTACGGGGTTCCTTCAGCGTTCTGATCTTGTGTTACTGCTACTGTATTTTCTCTTTATTCACAATGTGGATAAAGGTATCATTTCTTATAATGATGAGGCATAAATGTCTGTTTCTGATTCCTACCCTCAATAGTTTTCACCTATGCTGTCTTTTATCATTTGCTTGTCTGATGACATGTCATGAATGAGTCTTAAATTTTGTATGGTAAATATTGAAAAGATAACTACAACCCTTTTTTTTTATTGAACAAAAGATGCCTCTATGTTTTCAGTGTTTAGAGGGTAATCATGGCGTGGAACCTGGAAGTCCTTTACAATCAAAGATCACAAGGTATTGCTTTTTGCACAGCCAGTGGGACTACTCAGATGCTTAAAGTTCCCCATCTGTAAAATGTGGATAATGCCAAGCTCTTTGAGATATCTGGATATACCTCTGCCAAGCTCTTTGAGATATCTGGATAAAAAGCACTATGCAACAGAGAGGTATTCATTTTTACTGTTAAGTGTTTGCAAGATTAGAGCCAATAGTTAGAAACATAGGAATTGTCATACTGGATTTAGTCCAGTATCCTATCTCTAACATTGGTAGCAGATGCTTCAGAGGAAGGTGTAAAAATCCTGCAACGGGCAAATGTGGGATAATCTGCCCTCTTACCCTCTGTCCCTTGGTAGATCTCATCCTGCTCTCTAATAGTTAGAGATTGGCCTAAACCCTGCAGCATGAAGTTTTATGCCCTTTCCAAAATTTTAGTTAGTATTAACAAAAATATCTTGAATTATAATAGTTATCCATATAAATGTGCTATCCCTTTTTGAATCTTGCTAAATTCTTGGCCTCAGCAACTTCCTTTGACAAAGAGACCATCGTCTAATTAGGCATTGTGTGAAAAAGTATTTTCTTTTATCAGCTCTGAATTTGCCAACTTTTAATTTCATTGAATGTAACACGGTATTAGACAACAATGTGGGTGAAGTAATATCTTTTATTGGCTCATGGGTTGGAGAGCCAGGGCCTAAACCAGACCTGATTACATGATGAGCGACATCTGGATTGCATCAGGTAACCCCAGGGTAAAAGGCAGGAAGTTGCATTAAGGGGGGAAGCTCTGCATGCTCCAGCTATGTCTGTAGACATTGCAAGAAGGCTTCTGCAGGGCCCTGAGTCAGCATGGGAAAAAACTGAAGATGCAGGAGAGAGTGGGAGAAAGCTCTCCAGGTAGGGTTACCCTGGAAAGATCCTATCCAAGCAGGGGGACAGACTGTATAGTGCAGCAGGGATGAAAACTCTGAGTTTCTCATTTTAGTTAATCAGCAGAAAGACACTGAACTGCTGGGGCATAGAGGACCAGTATGTATCAGAAGACTAAATAAATGGTACCTGTTGTGGGGACTGTTTGAGCCACCTTTGAACTGAGGATACTTATAGGGCCCTGAAGATGGGAAAACAGAGGCAGGGTGTTGCAGAGTGCCCTCTGGCCATGCGAGGGTGCTTAGGAGGTGACTGGATGGTATTAAATTCCACTTGTTCTTGTGCTATGAGACAAGGAGAACAGAAGTCTCTGATCTACTCTCTCTATACCATTCATTATTTTACGTACTTTTATGTCGCTTCTCATTGGTCTCCTTTCTAAGGCACACAATCCCAATCTTTTCAAGCTTTCTTCATCTGAGAGCTTTCTTCCCAAGCCAATGCTCATTCTCATCACTCTTCTCTGAACCTCTTTCTGCAGTATCCTTTTTTGAGTTGTGACGACTAGTCATACACACAACATTCCAAATGTGACTGCACCATTGATTTATATAAACGTATTATATTTGCTTGTCTTAATCTCCATCCCATTCCTTATGCATCCTGCAGTCTTGCTTGATTTAAATAGTTGCATATTGAGATGAGGTTTTCACTAAACTATCTACAGTGACCCTCAGATCTCTTTTCTGGGTTGATTGGCATTCAGTGTTTGTGGGAGCCATCTTTAGCCTAGAGTTTAACATTTGATTATAAACTCCAGTAAACAGAGATTAACAACATTTGCCTGACATAATCCAGCGTGCTGTATAATATAGTGTATCAGCGTTTGTCTGAATCTGAGTCTGAAGGCTGTTCTTGAGACAAAAGTATTTTTATACACCCTGACTCATAAATTCTATAATAGCTTACCTAAAAAATATAACCACGCTAGAACACTTCCTGTGTACGTCATATACATCACAGCACATGCGTACCTGCCCTATGCAGATCTACAATATCTTCTGTAAACTAACTTTATAAAATTCTTTCCACGGGGCTTATAATGTCAGCAGCACCTCTTTGTCATCATTAAATTTAAGTGGCTTAATTTATTTAATTTTTTTTTAAACACTTGATGTTCTTACAGCATCCTCTGCTTTCCTATGCCTCCCAGACCTCTGATATTGAACAGCAATAATAAGGAAACCCTTTCTGTTTGAGATACAGGCATGCTTCTATTTCTTCAGTACTTTAAGAGTTAGAAGCCAAGCGACTCCAAAACACTTATCTTATTGAAGCAGGTTTCAGAGTAGCAGCCGTGTTAGTCTGTATTCGCAAAAAGAAAAGGAGTACCCGTGGCACCTTAGAGACTAACAAATTTATTAGAGCATAAGCTTTCGTGAGCTACAGCTCACTTCAGGTACGCATCCGATGAAGTGAGCTGTAGCTCACGAAAGCTTATGCTCTAATAAATTTGTTAGTCTCTAAGGTGCCACGGGTACTCCTTTTCTTATTGAAGCAGGGTACTTTGACCACCTTTACATACTTTGCTAAATAGACATGAGTGATGCTCAGACGAGCACATACAGTTTCAGGTTATGCATATATCCACTATTCAAATCCCAGAAAAATGAAAATATAAATAAAAGAGACAGCTGGGAGAAATGGGAGACAGATGGGAGAAATCATGTCTACTCTTTAATAGGCATCAATCAGCTTCGGATTTTGAGAAAAGCAAACTCTGTTTTAAAGAAAACTTTTCAACCTAACAAGTAAATGTACCCAAACCTCTAACCAAAGACAAGGGAAAATATTTGTTAGTAGCTTTTTAGACATAGTTACTATCATACAATAGTTTTAAGAAAATACAGCATTACTGTAATCCAACAATTAGACCAGACAGCACAAACAAGAAAATAAGTGGGGATAAATAATTGTAGTAGAAGTTCTGTTTGCACATAGTATCTATTAGAACTCTTTATTTGGCTTGGTCTTTACATTGTTATATCTTTCTTGAATATTTGTCCTATTCAAATACTCTTCAGATTCCTTTGCCAAAAAAGTGTTTCAGCTATAAGAAATATTTTCTCTTTTATACTTGTAAAATGCTGACAAGGATATAAATATAGGTTTCAGAGTAGCAGTCGTGTTAGTCTGTATTCGCAAAAAGAAAAGGAGTACTAACTCAATTCATGCATCCGATGAAGTGAGCTGTAGCTCACGAAAGCTTATGCTCTAATAAATTTGTTAGTCTCTAAGGTGCCACAAGTACTCCTTTTCTTTTTAAGGATATAAATATGTACCTCAGAGGATATTTAAGCTTCATATGGAAACTATTTTCCTTGCAATAATGGAGACAACTTCAGCTAGAGACTGACTGAATGTAAAATGAAAAACTCTGGCAAATTCAAATATACATATGTTACGGTGTGAGCGTGGGCATCTCAGAATCCAACAGTCCAACAACGCTTATAACACAACTTTTCACAGTACCACCGTCCAAAATCACTGTTCTAATAGGACAGGGCAGTACTGAAAATGTCGCTTTGATGATGTTATGACAATCCAGGGTTGACCACATCCCAGAGAAAGTACTTCCAAGAATAAGATCCTGGTGTGGCAGTATGGCATACCTGTGGCTCTGTTAGAGCCCCTTGAAAATACTATCACATGGGAGTTAATAAGAGGAACAGCATGAACAAGGATGAAATAGAATGTAATTCTAAATTTTCAAAATACACTTACTACAATTTTTACATTTGAGTTGAGTCTCTCTCTCTCTTTCTCAAAAAAAAAATCTATAAACCCATCTACTCCATCAGCACATACACATATGCTGTTCTCTTTATATTGAACTCATGATTTTAGACTGAGTTCTTCACAGCAGGATTTAGTACCATAGAACTATAGAGTTTGTAGGGACCTCTAGAGGTCATATCGGCCAGCCCCCTTCAATGATGGAGGAATAAGTATACCTAAACCATCCCTGAGACAGGTGTTTGTCTAATCCTGCAGGACCCCACTTGATATGTCCTCCCAGGATGATAGCAAACCATTGCTATCCGTGTGCTTGATTGTTTGAAAAGTGTGAATTGGGAGTGCTTTGTTCCAGGTGAGCCGTGAGTGGGCCTGACTGTTGTAAAAAGCCAGTCAGCTGCAAACGAGCTGAGCGGCGAACAGCAGAGAGGCTAACAGAGGGAGTTTGCCTGGGGAGAGCCCTCTGAGGCTTTCATCTTGCAGACTTCTCTGAGTAGTTACTACAACACCTGAGGAAGTTCTTAGAAGGAAGGTAATAAGGATGGTGAGCATTTAGCTGTTGTTACCTGCACAGGATGTGCCATGTTTGTCTTTCTTCCACAGGACAGAAGCAACTCTCTCTGTACAAAGTGCAAGTTGGTCTCCATATTGGAAGAGAAGACTCAAGGTCTGAAGAAACAAGTATCGACCCTGCGTTGCATAAGAGAAACTGAAGATTTCCTGGACAGACATCAGGATATGCTTCTAGGGACACAACATTCTGAATATTCAGAGCAGGCTGCGCAGCGGGCACAGAAAGACGGTGAAGAAATTTGGCAGCATGTGACCTCTAGAAGAAGAAAGGGGAATGTCCATGTACCAGCAATGCAGATACAGGTAAGCAACCGTTTTCATGTTCTCTCCACAGGTACTAATGTGGAGAGTGGACTAGATGATACATCTGAGGGAAGGGAGCAGAAGGAGACTCCGCCGATTGGAAGGCATGAGATGCACTGTCCTAGGGATGGGGGTTCCACGAGCACCACTCCCAAGAGAAGGAGGCAGGTGGTGGTGGTCGGGGACTCTCTCCTCAGGGGGACTGAGTCATCTATCTGCCTCCCTGACTGGGAAAACCGAGAAGTCTGCTGATCCTGACACAAGAAAGAAAGGAGAGCAGCAGAATACAGACCCTGGACTACAGAAAAGCAGATTTTGACTCCCTCAGGGAACTGATGGGCAGGATCCCCTGGGAGAATAACATGAGGGGGAAAGACAGCCAGCTCTCCTGGACTCATCTTAAAGAATCCTTATTGAGGTTACAGGAACAAACCATGCCAATGTGTAGAAAGAATAGTAAATATGGCAGGTGACCAGCTTGGCTTAACAGTGAAATCCTTGCTGATCTTAAACACAAAAAAGCAGCTTTCAAGAAGTGGAAAATTGGACAAATGACCAGGGAGGAGTATAAAAATATTGCTCAGGCATGAAGGAGTGAAATCAGGATGGCCAAATCACACTTGGAGTTGCAGCTAGAAAGAGATGTTAGGAGTAACAAGAAGGGTTTCTTCAGGTATGTTAGCAACAAGAAGAAAGTCAAGGAAAGTGAGGGGCCCTTACTGAATGAGGGAGGCAACCTAGCGATAGAGGATGTGGAAAAAGCTCATGTACTCAATGCTTTTTTTGCCTCTGTCTTCACAAACAAGGTCAGCTCCCAGACTACTGCACTGGGCAGCACAGCATAGGGAGGAGGTGACCAGCCCTCTGTGGAGAAAGAAGTGGTTTGGGACTATTTAGAAAAGCTGGATGAGCAGCACATCTGGCCCCATGGATTGGTGCATCCGAGAGTGCTAAAGGAGTTGGCGGATGTGATTGCAGAGCCATTGGCCATTATCTTGGAAAACTCCATGGCGATTGGGGGAGGTCCCGGACAACTGAAAAAAGGCTAATGTAGTGCCTTTAAAAAAAAAAAAGAGGAGGAGGAGGATCCGGGGATGTACAGGCCAGTCAGCCTCACCTTAGTCCCTGGAAAAATCATGGAGCAGGTCCTCAAAGAATCAATTCTGAAGCACTTAGAGGAAAGGAAAGTGATCAGGAACAGTCAGCATGGATTCACCAAGGGCAAGTCATACCTGACTCATCTAATTGCTTTCTATGACAAGATAACTGGCTCTGTGGATGAGGAGAAAGCAGTGGACGTGTCATCCCTTGACTTTAGCAAAGCTTTTGATATGGTCTCCCACAGTATTCTTCCCCGCAAGTTAAAGAAGTATGGGCTGGATGAATGGACTATAAGGTGGATAGAAAGCTGGCTAGATCATCGGGCTCAACGGGTAGTGATCAATGGCTACATGTCTAGTTGGCAGCTGGTATCAAGTGGAGTGCCCCAAGGATCGGTCCAGGGGCCAGTTTTGTTCAATATCTACATTAATGATCTGGAGGATGGCGTGGATTGCACCCTCAGCAAGTTTGCTGATGACACTAAACTGGGAGGAGTGGTACATACGCTGAAGGGTAGGGATAGGATACAGGGGGACGTAGACAAATAAGAGGATTGGGCCAAAAGAAATCTGATGAGGTTCAACAAGGACAAGTGCAGAGTCAAGAGTAACAAGAAGGGTTTCTTCAGGTATGTTGGCAACAAGAAGAAAGCCAAGGAAAGTGTGGGCCCCTTACTGAATGAGGGAGGCAAGCTAGTGACAGAGGATGTGGAAAAAGCTAATGTACTCAATGCTTTTTTTGCCTCTGTTTTCACTAACAAGGTCAGCTCCCAGACTGCTGTGCTGGGCAACACAAAATGGGGAAGAGATGGCCAGCCCTCTGTAGAGATAGAGGTGGTTAGGGACTATTTAGAAAAGCTGGACGTGCACAAGTCCATGGGGCCGGACGAATTGCATCCGAGAGTGCTGAAGGAATTGGCGGCTGTGATTGCAGAGCCCTTGGCCATTATCTTTGAAAACTCGTGGCGAACGGGGGAAGTCCCGGATGACTGGAAAAAGGCTAATGTAGTGCCCATCTTTAAAAAAGGGAAGAAGGAGGATCCTGGGAACTACAGGCCGGTCAGCCTCACCTCAGTCCCTGGAAAAATCATGGAGCAGGTCCTCAAAGAATCAATCCTGAAGCACTTAGAGGAGAGGAAAGTGATCAGGAACAGTCAGCATGGATTCACCAAGGGAAGGTCATGCCTGACTAATCTAATCGCCTTTTATGATGAGATTACTGGTTCTGTGGATGAAGGGAAAGCAGTGGATGTATTGTTTCTTGACTTTAGCAAAGCTTTTGACACGGTCTCCCACAGCATTCTTGTCAGCAAGTTAAGGAAGTATGGGCTGGATGAATGCACTATAAGGTGGGTAGAAAGCTGGCTAGATTGTCGGGCTCAACGGGTAGTGATCAATGGCTCCATGTCTAGTTGGCAGCCGGTGTCAAGTGGAGTGCCCCAGGGGTCGGTCCTGGGGCCCGTTTTGTTCAATATCTTCATAAATGATCTGGAGGATGGTGTGGATTGCACTCTCAGCAAATTTGCGGATGATACTAAACTGGGAGGAGTGGTAGATACGCTGGAGGGGAGGGATAGGATACAGAAGGACCTAGACAAATTGGAGGATTGGGCCAAAAGAAATCTAATGAGGTTCAATAAGGATAAGTGCAGGGTCCTGCACTTAGGATGGAAGAATCCAATGCACCGCTACAGACTAGGGACCGAATGGCTCGGCAGCAGTTCTGCGGAAAAGGACCTAGGGGTGACAGTGGACAAGAAGCTGGATATGAGTCAGCAGTGTGCCCTTGTTGCCAAGAAGGCCAATGGCATTTTGGGATGTATAAGTAGGGGCATAGCGAGCAGATCGAGGGACGTGATCGTTCCCCTCTATTCGACACTGGTGAGGCCTCATCTGGAGTACTGTGTCCAGTTTTGGGCCCCACACTACAGGAAGGATGTGGATAAATTGGAAAGAGTACAACGAAGGGCAACGAAAATGATTAGGGGTCTAGAGCACATGACTTATGAGGAGAGGCTGAGGGAGCTGGGACTGTTTAGTCTGCAGAAGAGAAGAATGAGGGGGGATTTGATAGCTGCTTTCAACTACCTGAAAGGGGGTTTCAAAGAGGATGGCTCTAGACTGTTCTCAATGGTAGCAGATGACAGAACGAGGAGTAATGGTCTCAAGTTGCAATGGGGGAGGTTTAGATTGGATATTAGGAAAAACTTTTTCACTAAGAGGGTGGTGAAACACTGGAATGCGTTACCTAGGGAGGTGGTAGAATCTCCTTCCTTAGAGGTTTTTAAGGTCAGGCTTGACAAAGCCCTAGCTGGGATGATTTAACTGGGACTTGGTCCTGCTTTGAGCAGGGGGTTGGACTAGATGACCTTCTGGGGTCCCTTCCAACCCTGATATTCTATGATTCTATGATTCTATGATTCCCGCACTTAAGACAGAAGAATCCCATGCACCGCTACAGACTAGGGACCGAATGGCTAGGCAGCAGTTCTGCAGAAAAGGACCTATGGTTACAGTGGACGAGAAGCTGGATATGAGCAAACAGCATTTTGGACTGTATACGTAGGGGCATTGCCAGCAGATTGAGGGACGCGATCATTCCTCTCTATTAGACATTGGTGAGGCCTCATTTGAAGTACTGTGTCCAGTTTTGGCCCCACACTACAAGAAGGATGATTATGTGACTGGAACATATGACTTATGAGGAGAGGCTGAGAGAACTGGATTGTTTAGTCTGCGGAAGAGAAGAATGAGGGGGGATTTGATAGCTGCTTTCAACTACCTGAAAGGGGGTTCCAAAGAGGATGGATTTAGACTGTTCTCAGAGGTAGCAGATGACAGAACACAGAGTAATGGTCTCAAGTTGCAGTGGGGAAGGTTTAGGTTGGATACTAGGAAAAATTTTTTCATGAGGAGGATGGTGAAGCACTGGAATGCGTTACCTAGGGAGGTGGTGGAATCTCCTTCCTTAGAGGTTTTTAAGGTCAGGCTTGACAAAGCCCTGGCTGGGATGATTTAGTTGGGGATTGGTCCTGGTTTGAGCAGGGGGTTGGTCTAGATGACCTCCTGAGGTCTCTTCCAACCCTGATATTCTATGATTCTATTCTATGAGTCTATGATAACTATTCTTTTAGTTTGGACTTTCAACCAGTTCACATACCTCATAGTAGTTTCCTCTAGACCACATTTCCTCAGTTTGCTTATGCCAATGTCATATGGGACTGTGTCAAAAACTTTACTAAGACCAAAATATATCACATATATAGTGTTTCCCGATTCACTAGACCAGTAACCTCATCTTAGAAGGAAATTAGCTTGGTTTGGCATGATTTGTTCTTGATAAATCCATGGCGGCTATTACATATTGCCTTATTATCCCTTAAGTGCTTGCAATTGATTATTTAATAATTTGTTCCAGTATCTTTCCAGATCAGAGTTAGTTTGAACTGTATCTAATTCCCTGGGTCCTCTTTATTCCCCTTTTTAAAGATAGGTACTATGCTTGCCCTTCTCTAGTTCTCTGAAATCTCACCTGTCCATGAGTTCTCAGAGCAAATCAATAATGGTTCCAAGATTGCTTCAGTATCCTAGGATTGTTTCATCAGGCCCACTGACTTGAATACATCCAGCTTATTTAAATATCCTTTAACCTGTTCTTTCCCTATTCTGGCTTGTATTCCCTCCCCCGGTTGCTAATATGAATTGGATTAAGCAACTGGTCATAATTAACTTTTCTAAAAAAGAGTGAAGCAAAACAGGCTTTAAACACCTCAGCCTTCTTGATGTCATTCATTATTAGATCTCCTTTCCTGCTATATAGTGGGCCTACATTTTTCTTCATCTTTCGCTCACTCCTAATGTATTTAAAGAACCACTTCTTCTTGCCATTTATGGCACTTGCTAGATGTAATTCATTTTGTGCCTTAAACTTTCTGATTTTGTCTCTTCGTGCTTATGGTATTTTTGTTGTTCTCATCATTAGCAACCTGTCCATGTTCTCACTTTTTGTAGGATTCCTTTTTGATTTTCAGGTCATTAAAGAGCTCCTGGTGGAGCCATATTTGCCTCTTACTTCCTATCCTTCCTTCGCACCAGGATAGTTTGCTATAGAACCATTAATATTGTCTTTTTCAGAAATTGCTCACTCTCCTGAACTCTTTTTTCCCCTTAGATGTCCTTTTCCTGGGACCTTAGCTACCAGTCTCTGAGTTTTGTCTGCTTTTTTAAAGTCCATTGCCATTTGTAGTGGTACAGTCACCTCCTTTGCACCCCATCGTGGCCTCAGCTCACACTACAGACAGGCTGCCTCAGTTTCCCCTCTTGGATTGTTAAAATAAAACTTTGCCCAGACTTTTTCTTGCTCAAAAATACTCCTCCTTGGGACTGGGTTTATTACTATAAAGTAAACTGCAAATAAAACTGAAAATCCCAAACTAAGTCCATGCATAAGTACACACAACACAAGGCTTCTCTTCTTTTTCCAAGACCTTCCTGCCTGAGACCTTTCCCTCCTCTTCTTGGTCAGGGTCTCTCCCAGGCCTCTGCCTGCTGCAAGTCCTCTGATCTCAGGATTTTCCTTGCAGGAGACTTTCCTCACATTCTGCCACACCTTCCCGAGTGCCCCCAAACCCTTTCACTACAACTTTCTGCTCCTTTTATACTGGAATCGCTTGATTCCTCTCAGGTGGGGCTCATCCTGTAATCAAGATTGGCTTAGCCCCAGACATGCCACCACATGGGAAAAATCACCCTTTTTAGTCCGTATTCTGCTGCTGTCACTCCTTTCTTGCCTTAGAATCATGAAATTATCATTTCATGATCTTTCAGCCTTCATCCTAAAGATTCACAACCAAATTCTCCCCGTGAATCAGAATCAGGTAAAAAATGGCTGTCCCCTGAATATGTCCTCCACCTTCTGAACCAAGAAATTATCCTCACTACATCCCAAGAACTTTGTATTTTTCTCTATTACTTTTCCAACAGATGTCTCGGTAGGTAAAGTCTCCCATTACTACCAGGTGTTGTGTTTTGGATATGTCTACTGCTTGTTTTAGAAATACCTCATCTACTTGCTCCTCCTGATGCAATGTTCTACAGTAGACCCCAATCATGACATTGCCCATGTTTTTTTATCTTATTGTATAGCTCCCAGAATACTTAGTGCTGGATAGGTCATACAGATTTTAGCATAATAGGGCCCTGATTCTAACTGGGAGCTACTCTAAGATTGGTACCACCTCTTTCAAAAAATGTTTGCGATTAGTTTGTAAGTCTGACCGTGTGTACATATTTATTTCTTAACCTCTCCATGCTCTAAGTCAAACCGCTCTTTGAAAAGTCACAAGAGCTTCTGACTGAACTCCTGGGGGGGGAGAATTGTACTTCCGCTGCTGTTTTACCCGCATTCTGCCATATATTTCATGTTATAACTGTCTCGGATGATGACCCAGCACGTTGTTCATTTTAACAACATTTTTCACTGCAGATTTCACAAAACGCAAAGAAGGTACCAATGTGAGATTTCTAAAGATAGCTATGGTGCTCGACCCAGGGTTTAGGAATCTGTAGTGCCTTCCAAAATTTCAGAGGGATGAGGTGTGGAGCATGCTTTCAGAAGTCTTAAAAGAGCAACACTCCAATGCGGAAAATACAAAACTCGAACCACCAAAAAAAAAAAAATTAACCTTCTGCTGGTGGCATCTCAGCCAGATAATTAAAATGAACATGCGTTGGTCCACACTGCTTTGGATTGTTATCGAGCAGAACCCGTCATCAGCATGGACGCATGTCCCCTGGAAAGGTCACTGAAGCATGAAGGGACATACAAATCTTTAGTGCATCTGGCACATAAATATCTTGCGACGCCGGCTACAACAGTGCCATGCAAATGCCTGTTCTCACTTTCAGATGACATTGTAAACAAGAAGCAGGCAGCATTGGCTCCTACAAATGTAAACAAACTTGTTTGTCTCAGCGATTGGCTGAAGAAGAAGTAGGACTGAATGGACTTGCAAGCTCTACAATTTTACATTGTTTTATTTTCGAATGCAGTTTTTTGTACATAATTCTACATTTGTAAGTTTAACTTTCATGATTGCACTACAGTACTTGTATTAGGTGAATTGTAAAATACTATTTATTTTGTTTTTTGTGCAAATACTTGTAATAAAAATAAACAAAGTGAGCACTGTACACTTTGTATTCTGTGTTTTAATTGAAATTAATATATTTGAAAATGTAGAAAAGATCCTAAAATATTTAAATAAATGGGTTTTATTCTTGTTTAACAGTGCGATTAATCGTGATTAATTTTTTTATTCACTTGACAGCCCTACTGTAGTTCCTAACCAATTATAATCTATTATAGTATCTTTTTGCTCCAATTCCAAGACAAATGTTGAGATTCCTGTATTCAAAGTGTTATCAAGATATTGAACAGGGGAACTACTGGTTCCCTCCTGGGTGGTTAACAATTACCCTCCTGGTTGGTTAACAAAAACAATCTTTCTCCAGCTTGCAATCACCACTTAAGACTCAATGTAAAATTTAAATTAATTTACTACAGGAGGCTTAAGTTAATTGAAATACTAGATTATGAAATGACATTTCTGTACACTTCACAAACCCACATAAATAATTAATGCTCACAAGTGCAGACTGCTTTGACATGTTATTCATTACAATTATATCACATAATAAGGAAAACAATGAGGAAGATTAACTCAAACTCCTAACACAATATCCAAATTGGTGGCAAATCATTATTTATATAAATTTCCTTTCCAGTTCTCCAAAGAAATTGCAGAGTGTGACGCATGGCTAGAAAGGGTTAAACATTCTGCAAAATAAATATCCCACAGAAGACATGTGGGGAGATGTTTGTGGTTTTGTGTATTTACATATGTATGAGTAGGGTAGACAATGTAATCAACAGTCCCTGTCTATGCTGTATTCCGATAATTCAGAGGTCAAAAGAAGATTCTAGCATTTAAATCAGGGTGACCAACCTATAACTCCAGAGCCACATGCGGCTCTTCAGAAGTTAATATGCGGCTCCTTCTATAGGCACCAGCTCTGGTGCTGGAGCTACAGGTACCAACTTTCCAATATGCTGGGGGATGCTCACTGCTCAACCCCTGGCTCTGCCACAGGCCCTACCCGCACTTCACCCCTTCCCACCCCCTCCCCTGAGCCTGCTGTGCCCTTGCTCCTCTATCCTCCCCCCAGAGCTCCTGCATGCCGTGAAACAGCTGATCGGGAGGTGTGGGGAAGGAGGGGGGAGGTGCTGATCGGTTCCGCTGCCGGTGCAGGAGACGCTGGGAGCAGGGGCAGGACAGCTGATAGGGGGCTGCTATGAATCTGCACCTCAGTGAATTGAACTCATGTCTGTATGTATATTGATCTTCTAACCATATCCTCTCTTTTTTGTTTTTTAATAAATTTTAGTTTAGTTAATAAGAATTGGTTGTAGGGTGTATTTGGGTAAGATCAGAATATTCAATAACCTGGGAGGAAATTTTTTTTAATCTTCTTTTATGTGATGAAATAAGATTTACAGAAATTCTCATATTTGATGTGGGTACCTGGATGGAGACCTGAGGCTGGATCACTTTAAGGGAACTGTGTTGTTTGGACTTCTGAGTAACCAGTAAGGTAATAAAGAAGCTGTTTTATGCTGGCTTGGTGAATCTAAGTATTGGACTATCCATCAGCTTTTTGGCATTTGGCTGCCCCATTTTTTGCAAAAAGAAAAGGAGTACTTGTGGCACCTTAGAGACTAACAAATTTATTAGAGCATAAGCTTTCGTGAGCTACAGCTCACTTCATCTGTAGCTCACAAAAGCTTATGCTCTAATAAATCTGTTAGTCTCTAAGGTGCCACAAGTACTCCTTTTCTTTTTGCGAATACAGACTAACATGGCTGCTACTCTGAAACCTGCCATTTTTTGCAGTTCACCCTAATTGAGTGACCACAGCTGGCTCCCCACTGGGACCCTGGTCACACAGAGCAACTATGAAAAACACACAAAGAACTAAATATTCTAAGAAGATGCTTAGTTACACCTGTATGGGAAATAAATAAAAACAAAAAATCAGAGGCAGTAATTTTAGTATAACCATTATACAATCATATAATTGTAGGACTGGAAGGGACCTCAAAAGGTCAACCAGTCCAGTCCCCTGCACTCATGGCAGGACTAAGTATCATCTAGATAGACTATCCCTGACAGGTATTTGTTTAATCTGCTCTTAAAAATCTCGAATGATGGAGATTCCACAACCTCCCTAGGCAGTTGTATGGAAGAAAAAACCTCTGTTTTAACTACATTAAATCTCGTATGGTCTTTCTAGTGGAACAAATACACAAACTATTTCAAGCTTTAATATTTGAACGTATTTAATATACGTAAGTCCTGCATGTAAGCACAAAGGTGGTGTTCATGGGGACCGGCCCTTGTGTATAGATCACCCATGCACTGCACAAGCTCTGTCAAAGTTCTTCTCTGGTTTTGCCAGAGTTCATTGTACTTGGTGACTCCTAGTAAATCTTGCAGTTCAGCTCATGACTACCATAACAACAATGGGACCACACCATATGGTTCAACGCTCAACTCATCCATCTGGCTACAGTCTGGTGTTAGGTCTCGTACTGGTGTTTGGGGGTGGTTACCATTACCTCCTTCAATTTGAAGTCAGAATGCAGGACCTGTTTTACTATTCACTGTGAGAGGCAAATGGAACTAGCATGTTTCCAGATGTCTCTATCTATCTAAAGTACATAGAGGGCCCCTCCACCATAATATCTGAGCATCTCACAAACTTTAATGCATTTAACACAACAACCATGAGATAGGAAAGTACTGTCATCTTCACTTTACAGATAGGAAACTCAGGCACAGAGAAGCTAAGTGACTTGCCTAAGTTCACACTGGAAGGCTGTAGCAGAGCAGGGAACTGAACCTGCGTCTTCCAAGTCCTGGCCTTGTCCCCTAACTATTGGGCCATCTTTCCTCAGAAAGAGAATATTGTCCAGTCAACAAGTCACACTACTAAGGGACCTTTAGAACATTTTGATTTTTTTTTATCCCCCTTCATTGACACTAATTTCCCTCTTCCCCAGTTCCATCTTCACAGGTCATTGTGCTATACAGAGAACCTGCTCCACAGATAGGGAAAGGTGAGATATACTGAGCCTTGCTTGATTATGGTGATGAGTTTTTGAAGCTTTGTGCCATGATTGTGGATTATAGCTTGGATCCGCACTGTGCTTTCTGCATCAAGGAACAGATGCACAGTTTTCTCTGCTTAGTATTTGACAAGTATTAATAAGAACAGTCATACTGGGTCAGATCAAATGTCCATTTCGCCCAGTATCCTGTCTTCCAGTAGCCAATGCCAGGCACTTCAGAGGGAAAGAACAGAATGGGTAATCATCAAGTGATCCATCCTTTGTGGCCCATTCCCAGCTTTTGGCAAAAGAGGCTAGGGACACCATCCCTGCCCATCCTGGCTAATAGCCATTCATGGACCTATCCTCCATGAATTCATCTAGTTCTTTTTTGAATCCTGTTATAGTCTTGGCCTTCACAACATCCTCTGGCAAAGAGTTCCACAGGTTGACTGTGTGTTGTGTGAAAAAATACTTCCTTTTGTTTGTTTTAAACCTGCTGCCTATTAATTTCATTTGGTGGCCCCTAGTTCTTGTGTTATGAGAAGGAGTAAATAACACTTCCTTATTTACTTTCTCTACCCCAGTCATGATTTTATAGACCTCTATCATATCCCCCCTTAGTCACCCATTTTCTCAGACATGGGTGAGGTCTCAGACTGGGTGAGGTTTTTCATAGGAGTGGGCGGGTGAGATTCTGTGGCCTGCGCTGTGCAGGAGGTTGGACTAGATGATCAGAATGGTCCCTTCTGACCTTAGTATCTATGAATGCCTCCTAGATCTCTTTCTTGAGTGGTAACAGGTAATTTAGACCCCATCATTTTATATGTATAGTTGGGATTATGTTTTCCAATGTGCATTACTTTGCATTTATCAACATTGAATTTCATCTGCCATTTTGTTGCCTGGTCACCCAGTTTTGTGAAATCTCTTTGTAACTCTTCACAGGCTGCTTTGGACTTAACTACCTTGAGTAGTTTTGTATCATCTGCAAATTTTGCCACTTCACTGTCTACCCCTTTTTCCAGATCACTTATGAATATCTTGAATAGCACTGGTCCCAAAACACACCCCTGGGGGACATCACTATTTATATCTCTCCATTCTGAAAACTGACAGTTTATTCCTACCCTTTGTTTCCTATCTTTTAACTAGTTATCAGTCCATAAGAGGACCTTCCTTCTTATCCCATGACAGCTTACTTTGCTCAAGAGCCTTTGGTGAGGGATGTGGTCAAAGGCTTTCGGAAAAATCTAAGTACACTATGTCCACTGGATCCACCTTGTAAACATGCTTGTTGACCCCTTCAAAGAATTCTAGTAGGTTGCGGAGGCATGATTTCCCTTTACAAAAAACAAGTTTACTCTTCCCTAACAAACTGTGTTCATCTATATGTCTGATGATTCTGTTCTTGACTATAGTTTCAACCAGTATTGCTCACTTGGCTTTAGGGAAACTTTGGGCTGCAACCCATCAGTTTGATTCATGTGCTTCCTGGCTGGTGGCCAGGAACTAGTGGCCAGAGATACTGGTCCCACGCTGGCAGAGATGCTTGCCTTTCATCAGGAAGGCAGGGTACCAGCTGTTCTCAAGAGCACTGCTGAAGCCTCTCCGCAAGAGCACTGCAAGAAGCCATCTCCAATACAGGCAGTCTTGCCAAATAGTGACCTTGGACAAAGCTCAGAATTTCAGGAGGAAAGGCTGTGCAGAAGCAATTTTACTGGTATATGGTGTCTCAGCTTTCCTAACACTGCCCAAACACTCCCCCCCCTAAAACCCAGTAAATCCTGTTTCAGGCCTGGGCATAATATGGAAACTATTGGTTGCATTCCTTGCTTTCTCCTATCAATGAAGATCTGGTGATTACTTTTGTTCTGTCAACTGCTATCCACCAGGAAGACTAGTTAACACTTGTGCACACCCTGGCAGAGATAGACAGAGTGGCTCCTTTCCTCTGTGAGGAATCTCGGGGTAGTTTTGGGTACTTGCTTATCTGTTTGAAAGCTCTCTCCCATGTGGGTTCTCTCATCACCCTTCGTGTTCAATGGGCATGTGAGGTCAGGACTGTCCTGAAATGAGCTACAAGGATACTCAGTACAGCATCTACCTCAAGCTATCAGTCCCCTGGTTTAAAAAGAAGGCAACTGGACAGCAGGACACTATCTGAGGGTTCTCTGCTTTGGAATTCATTCCTTCCCTCCCCTCTTATTCTGAAAATACCCAAACCTTCAGGACATTATACAAGGCTCATCTATTTTTCCAGGCTTCTGGGACATGGATAGTTTATGGGATAGGGGGTGTCAGGGAGGATACTTATTTACGTCTTTTGTGTCAGAATCGTTTCATTGATGAAGAATGCAAATCATTTGTATGGAGGGTGGTGGGGTTTCCTGCAGTGTTTGTATGTTTTAAAGACACTCTATATCCTCACTTAAATCCTTGGATGTTTCTTCAGCAAAGCTGGAGGAATAAAATAAATCAATCAATCTAAATCTACATTAATCACCCCTACAGCAAATACATTGTGTTTGCTATTTAGACTAACAGATATGTTTATTTTTATACAAGAACATAATCCTGATGCTACAGGATACTATCTTTAAAAGGCATGTGATTCAAAGCTTGCATGGTTGACACTGCAGGTAATGAGACTTTTTTCCTGACATCTTGTTTCATCTCACTATTCAAGTAAATAATTTACTGTATATTTAAAAGAAAATAAGTGTTCCAAAATAGAAAGCTATAGATGACCTACTTATGCTGAGTTTCTAATTTAAAAATGGATATCACTGAAACAATAATGTCCTACATGAAAGTCCTAACAAAATAAAGTTTGCAGACTCTGTAGAATAAATACTTATCATAGCAAGACATAATAATCAACCACAGTCTTTTCATATTTGGTATCTATTATGAAATGTGAAGGTTGCACTAAAACCAAGTTCATTATATAACCCTCTGCCAAGGTGCTTAAATCTGCTATAGTACAGTGAATGACAGCTTCAGCCAATTAAATTTAATGGCTATGGTAACTGACGAATGAAAGATTGTGGAATATGTACATGCATACTGAGATATACACATGCTATTTATACTTATATTGATAAGAGATACATAAATGAAAGAGTGATATGGCATACAGATTTTATCAGCATGAAATTGGCATGGCTGCCTTGCTCATAAGTGGGGAAGACATGAGTGTATTTATGAAGGTCACTGAAACAAAAGTGTTATTAGGATTTTTAGTACTGTTGCTTAGTGAACATGCAGGCTGACCAGCCAACCACAGGGGCTTTATCATGTAAATATTGTAAATAACAAAAAAATTAAAAGAACCCGCCAAAGGATTTTACACAACAGGAAACGAAAGGCTCCACCATAAATCTATGGTGTCAATCAGAAAATGGTACATTTCAAAGCTTTTCTAAATTAAGCATTTAGAAAATAGTCTAAAGTCCCAAATTTTCAAGAGACCTCCAGCAGGCATGTTGGCTGAGGGTAATAATTCCAGCTTGACCTAACTCTGGAATCTAGGGAAGCAGGATTACTAGGAGATGCAGTTTTGTAGCAGGCAGGCTGTAGTCCTGGCCACAAACAAGGCATCCTGGCAAATAAAAATCTGCCCTTTCCCTAGGAGAGCAGAAACATGGAAAGATGAAGGTTGTGCTGCTAGATCTCTCCTGAAATCTAAGGGCAAGTGACTCCATATTTGCTTGTTTTGTTTTTGGAATGCTTCTGGAGCAGACACCACTGAGAGAGAGGTCTGAATCAATTTTTTTTTCATAAATGAAATGGGGCGCGGAATTAAGTTACACAGTCTGTACTGCTTTGAAACAAACCCCTGGCAACGGTGTTGTGGTGTTATAAACTTCATGGACATGGATTTGTTTTGGTTTGATGGTCCACAGGCAACATTTGCATGTTAATAACCTACAATATGAATGTACAGTGAGTATGAGCTCAGGTAGCTGAGACCCTGGTTGTGTATGTGAAAATGTGTGTATTAATATTATATGATCACTAATAACTTCTAAAAGTTAAGGGCAGAACTGTTTAAAATGGAAAACTATTTTAAGCCAAACTCATTGTATTATGCTAATATAGCTTGTAGTGTGAATGTTTACAAAGGGTGATTCACTCAGTGTTATCTATGCATGGATATATTGCTCTTATAGTATTTAAATGTCTTACATAATTTCCTGGATTTACAATAGACACCATTTAGGCTGGAAGCATTTAAAAAACACCTGGAAAAAAGTAGAGGACCTGATAAACTTTGAGTACACAAATAATTTGGGTTCTTTGTCAAATACATAAAACACACTTTGACTTGGTTTGCTGACCTCTTTTTCAATTGGAAAATATGAAATATAAGCCAAGGAAAAGCGTGGGCAGCTAAAGTGTAATGAGAACTAAAATTTGTGCCAAGATATAAAGTCCAAGAGCCAGTAAGATCTAAACTAAAGGAAAAAATTATGTCCAACAGCAAAATGAAGGTCCAATCCCAGTCCCCTTAAAGACAATGATAGAACGCCACAGGCTTGGACAAAAGCAGGATTAGACCGTGAACATTTAAAAATAAGGTACACCGCTTATTTGAATGGTTATTATTTTATCACAGGTTTCAGAGTAGCAGCTGTGTTAGTCTGTATTCGCAAAAAGAAAAGGAGTACCCGTGGCATCTTAGAGACTAACAAATTTATTAGAGCATAAGCTTTCGTGAGCTACAGCTCACTTCATCGGATGCATTTTATCACAGTTTAGTCCAGGAGTGTGTCAGAAACACTGTACACAGCAGTAATTACTCTACAGTCACGGATGTATTTTGCGATATTAATGTTTATGGGCAGGCAAAAGAAAGCAATACACCATTACCAAAATATTTGTCCAGTGAGTTCAAAATGGAAAACCACATTTATCAGACACGGAAGCATGAACTGTAATTTGCAATTCCAAAACAGAACTGTAAGCATTTATATAAATGTAATTACATTGCACTCATTACAAAAACTTGCTGAGAAACACAAGACTGGTCCTGAGAAAGCTATACTGTTACTCAGCACCATTTGGGATCAGGCAATTGGGGATTTTTGATACTACAAAGATATTTTGATAAAGCAGCCACTAAAATAAAGTATTTTCATATAAATTGTCCAAAGCAGAGCATTTCCGATACCTGAGGTTCATTTGTGATGGCACTTTGATAAGCTACATTCCCACTCCGTGCCCTCTTTCAATGTGAAGCGCAAGAAGGGAAAAAGTTATATTTTCAGGTGCTTTCTGCCAGTGACATTTTTGTTTTGCAGACATGTTTTTAACTTTATTACCACTCAATAAAAATAACCCTTGTCAAAACAAAAGAGAATAATTAAACTATTTTTTAAAAAGTATTTCAAAAAGAGCCTTTTAAAGTTGTCTTACATGCAGTAGGGCATAATCAAGTATGAGAGCTTTTTTACTGTTTTAGATCAGACAGTACTGTCTACCTCTCACTGACTCAGAACCTCCGCAGAGTAGGGGATAGTTTCAGAACTAAAATAGAGGTCAGCAAATCCTGGCAAACAATTCCACTACTACTCACTCAAATTAAAAAGTTACTTTGCTTTGATGTGCATGAACCCCTTTTTTGTCCGTGCAAAGCAAAAACATTTAAGCCATTGAGTTTTACTTATAGGAATCAGGTTTCAGAGTAGCAGCCGTGTTAGTCTGTATTCGCAAAAAGAAAAGGAGTACTTGTGGCACCTTAGAGACTAACAAATTTATTAGAGCATAAGCTTTCGTGAGCTACAGCTCACTTCATCGGATGCATTTGGTGGAAAAAACAGAGGAGAGATTTATATATACACACACACAGAGAACATGAAACAATGGGTTTATCATACACACTGTAAGGAGAAAGAAAAGGAGTACTTGTGGCACCTTAGAGACTAACAAATGTAAGGAGAGTGATCACTTAAGATAAGCCATCACCAACAGCAGGGGGGGGAAGGAGGAAAACCTTTCATGGTGACAAGCAGGTAGGCTAATTCCAGCAGTTAACAAGAATATCAGAGGAACAGTGGGGGGTGGGGTGGGAGGGAGAAATACCATGGGGAAATAGTTTTACTTTGTGTAATGACTCATCCATTCCCAGTCTCTATTCAAGCCTAAGTTAATTGTATCCAGTTTGCAAATTAATTCCAATTCAGCAGTCTCTCGTTGGAGTCTGTTTTTGAAGCTTTTTTGTTGAAGTATAGCCACTCTTAGGTCTGTGATCGAGTGACCAGAGAGATTGAAGTGTTCTCCAACTGGTTTTTGAATGTTATAATTCTTGACGTCTGATTTGTGTCCATTCATTCTTTTACGTAGAGACTGTCCAGTTTGGCCAATGTACATGGCAGAGGGGCATTGCTGGCACATGATGGCATATATCACATTGGTAGATGCGCAGGTGAACGAGCCTCTGATAGTGTGGCTGATGTGATTAGGCCCTATGATGGTATCCCCTGAATAGATATGTGGACAGAGTTGGCAACGGGCTTTGTTGCAAGGATAGGTTCCTGGGTTAGTGGTTCTGTTGTGTGGTGTGTGGTTGCTGGTGAGGATTTGCTTCAGATTGGGGGGCTGTCTGTAAGCAAGGACTGGTCTGTCTCCCAAGATCTGAGAGAGCGATGGCTCGTCCTTCAGGATAGGTTGTAGATCCTTGATGATGCGTTGGAGGGGTTTTAGTTGGGGGCTGAAGGTGATGGCTAGTGGCGTTCTGTTGTTTTCTTTGTTGGGCCTGTCCTGTAGTAGGTGACTTCTGGGTACTCTTCTGGCTCTGTCAATCTGTTTCTTCACTTCAGCAGGTGGGTACTGTAGTTGTAGGAATGCATGATAGAGATCTTGTAGGTGTTTGTCTCTGTCTGAGGGGTTGGAGCAAATGCGGTTATATCGTAGAGCTTGGCTGTAGACAATGGATCGAGTGGTATGATCTGGATGAAAGCTAGAGGCATGTAGGTAGGAATAGCAGTCAGTAGGTTTCCGATATAGGGTGGTGTTTATGTGACCATCGCTTATTAGCACCGTAGTGTCCAGGAAGTGGATCTCTTGTGTGGACTGGTCCAGGCTGAGGTTGATGGTGGGATGGAAATTGTTGAAATCATGGTGGAATTCCTCAAGAGCTTCTTTTCCATGGGTCCAGATGATGAAGATGTCATCAATGTAGCGCAAGTAGAGTAGGGGCATTAGGGGACGAGAGCTGAGGAAGCGTTGTTCTAAGTCAGCCATAAAAATGTTGGCATACTGTGGGGCCATGCGGGTACCCATCGCAGTGCCGCTGATTTGAAGGTATATATTGTCACCAAATGTGAAATAGTTATGGGTCAGGACAAAGTCACAAAGTTCTGCCACCAGGTTAGCCGTGACAGTATCGGGGATACTGTTCCTGACGGCTTGTAGTCCATCTTTGTGTGGAATGTTGGTGTAGAGGGCTTCTACATCCATAGTGGCTAGGATGGTGTTTTTAGGAAGATCACCAATGGACTGTAGTTTCCTCAGGAAATCGGTGTTGTCTCGAAGATAGCTGGGAGTGCTGGTAACGAAGGGCCTGAGGAGGGAGTCTACATAGCCAGACAATCCTGCTGTCAGGGTGCCAATGCCTGAGATGATGGGGCGTCCAGGATTTCCAGGTTTATGGATCTTGGGTAGCAGATAGAATACCCCAGGTTGGGGCTCCAGGGGTGTGTCTGTGCGGATTTGTTCTTCGTTACCAGCACTCCCAGCTATCTTCGAGACAACACCGATTTCCTGAGGAAACTACAGTCCATTGGTGATCTTCCTAAAAACACCATCCTAGCCACTATGGATGTAGAAGCCCTCTACACCAACATTCCACACAAAGATGGACTACAAGCCGTCAGGAACAGTATCCCCGATACTGTCACGGCTAACCTGGTGGCAGAACTTTGTGACTTTGTCCTGACCCATAACTATTTCACATTTGGTGACAATGTATACCTTCAAATCAGCGGCACTGCGATGGGTACCCGCATGGCCCCACAGTATGCCAACATTTTTATGGCTGACTTAGAACAACGCTTCCTCAGCTCTCGTCCCCTAATGCCCCTACTCTACTTGCGCTACATTGATGACATCTTCATCATCTGGACCCATGGAAAAGAAGCTCTTGAGGAATTCCACCATGATTTCAACAATTTCTATCCCACCATCAACCTCAGCCTGGACCAGTCCACACAAGAGATCCACTTCCTGGACACTACGGTGCTAATAAGCGATGGTCACATAAACACCACCCTATATCGGAAACCTACTGACCGCTATTCCTACCTACATGCCTCTAGCTTTCATCCAGATCATACCACTCGATCCATTGTCTACAGCCAAGCGCTACGATATAACCGCATTTGCTCCAACCCCTCAGACAGAGACAAACACCTACAAGATCTCTATCATGCATTCCTACAACTACAATACCCACCTGCTGAAGTGAAGAAACAGATTGACAGAGCCAGAAGAGTACCCAGAAGTCACCTACTACAGGACAGGCCCAACAAAGAAAACAACAGAACGCCACTAGCCATCACCTTCAGCCCCCAACTAAAACCTCTCCAACGCATCATCAAGGATCTACAACCTATCCTGAAGGACGAGCCATCGCTCTCTCAGATCTTGGGAGACAGACCAGTCCTTCCTTACAGACAGCCCCCCAATCTGAATCAAATCCTCACCAGCAACCACACACCACACAACAGAACCACTAACCCAGGAACCTATCCTTGCAACAAAGCCCGTTGCCAACTCTGTCCACATATCTATTCAGGGGATACCATCATAGGGCCTAATCACATCAGCCACACTATCAGAGGCTCGTTCACCTGCACATCTACCAATGTGATATATGCCATCATGTGCCAGCAATGCCCCTCTGCCATGTACATTGGCCAAATTGGACAGTCTCTATGTAAAAGAATGAATGGACACAAATCAGACGTCAAGAATTATAATGTTCAAAAACCAGTTGGAGAACACTTCAATCTCTCTGGTCACTCGATCACAGACCTAAGAATGGCTATACTTCAACAAAAAAGCTTCAAAAACAGACTCCAACGAGAGACTGCTGAATTGGAATTAATTTGCAAACTGGATACAATTAACTTAGGCTTGAATAGAGACTAGGAATGGATGAGTCATTACACAAAGTAAAACTATTTCCCCATGGTATTTCTCCCTCCCACCCCACCCCCCACTGTTCCTCTGATATTCTTGTTAACTGCTGGAATTAGCCTACCTGCTTGTCACCATGAAAGGTTTTCCTCCTTCCCCCCCCTGCTGTTGGTGATGGCTTATCTTAAGTGATCACTCTCCTTACAGTGTGTATGATAAACCCATTGTTTCATGTTCTCTGTGTGTGTGTATATAAATCTCTCCTCTGTTTTTTCCACCAAATGCATCCGATGAAGTGAGCTGTAGCTCACGAAAGCTTATGCTCTAATAAATTTGTTAGTCTCTAAGGTGCCACAAGTACTCCTTTTCTTTTTACTTATAGGAATGTTTGCAGAACAGGAATTTCAGTTTGCAGCCTCAAGTGTTCCTTCCAGAAATGGTTGTATGTTTCATATAGGATTGGACACACTCTGACATGGTCGGGAAACAGAGTATGCAAAACCCTTGCTGGAGCCTTGGCACGTAGGCAATGAAATGAGCCAGGCAAGGCTCTGAATGCACCCTTTGCTGGTTGGAGGGTATACATACATTATTTTGTGAATGCAATACAATTAAATTAAAATGTACTGCACCCAGTCAGTAAACCTTGTAGCAGCCTACCTAGGGGTAGAAGAAAAGGGTTTCAATTTTGCTGTGCTAAATAAAATACTTGAAAAATTCTCTGGAGCTTGAAGTGGGACGACCCCAACAGCAAAGTTAGGGGAGGAAAAAGCTACCACTTCTGCAGAATTCAACCTGCATTTTAAAATAACGTAGCTTTTGTATGCTGAAATTGACTTTTCACATCTGAACTGATGTAGTTTGTTCTTTTGGAATCTGCTGAGAGACAGCTCCAATGCATCTGACCTTTACCAAGCAGCAAAGTCAAAGTCAAAAGTCAGCACTGGGAGTTGTGACAATGACATGAGGTAACATTTTCAAAAGTGCCTAAAATTCCATTTTTGAAAGTGCCATGGGCACTTAGGAACCTAAATCTTATTGACTCAGAATAAGACTTTGGCACCAAAGTGCCTATGGCATTTTTGAAAATGGGACTTAAGGTACTTTTGAAAATTTTTCCCATATCATTTTCTCTTTCCTGCTCTTGGCAAAATTATAGTATGAGCAGCAAAAGAAGACAGCAGCTATTCACAGGGGTAGAAGACCTGGGAAATTTGAGGCAGGCCTATTATTGCTGCTAGAGGCCTAGGGAAGGGGAAGATTAGGAGAACCCCAAACAGAGGTGAAAGTAAGCTGGTACGCCCTGGTACGGCGTACCAGTAAGCGGCCCCGGGGTCCTTTAAATCCCCAATGGAGCCCAGCCACGCTACCCCAGGGCTCGGGCAGCAGGGCTCAGGCAGGGATTTAAAGGGCTCGGGGCTCCGGCAGCTGCTACCACAGCGGAGCCCCAGGCCCCTTAAAGCTCTGGGGTAGCGGTGGCAGCCGGGAGCCCCCAGTGCTCCTCAGTGATTTAAAGGGCCCGGGGCTCCGCTGTGGTAGCGGCAGCTGGAGCCCTGGGCCCTTTAAATCGCCCCCAAGCTCCCAGTCGCCTCTGCAGCTGGTAGCTCAGGGGTTATTTAAAGGGCCCCGGGCTCCCAGCCGCCACTACCGCAGCTAGGGCCCGGGGATTTAATGCCCTGCCTCTTCCGGCTGAGGCCATGCCTCTTTTGGTTGAGGTCACGCCCCCTGCTCAGGACTCTGGCGTACCGGTAAGTCCTCTAACTTACTTTCAACCCTGACCCCAAACCCTTCTTCAAAAACTCCTCAAACAAACTTAAAAGTCAAGGGGGTAGGAAGAGACACAGGTCTTTTCCTTCTCGCAGGCAGACAGGCTCAGGACGAAGCTTCAACTTTATCAGAGGCTAATATGAAACAAGTCCTCCATCAGTGTCCAGTTCCTTGTTGGGAATCCCAGCCTCCTCCTGCTTCCCAGCAGCTCAGATGGGGTCTGGTCTCCTGAACCAAAGCACTGACTATGGAGTTCTCTAATACCTTCCTCCCCCTCTCCTCAATTTTCATTTCTTCTTGTTGGTTTGTAGGGTTACTCCTCTTCTACTAAGTGTAAGCGGTGGAGTAGTCCTGCTATTGTGGGGAACTTTCCTGGCTTCTGCACTACCCCGGTGAAGTGGGTTAGCAAAAGGATCTGAGTCCTCGCTCCCACTTCCTTTACCCAGTGGCCTCCCTGCTCTTGAGGACTCCCCCTTCCACTCTCCTGTCTGGCAGAGTCCTTGTAACCTCAACAAGGCTGGGCCCAGGATTACTGGGGAGCTGGATCCCCAACCCTGCTGTGGTCACCTAGGACAGGGGCTAGGGTGTCCCCACTCCGGGGTACTCTCTCTGCACTGGGCACTTCTCTGACCCACTGACCATTACATACAAGTTAAAGCAAATGCAAGTTATTTAATCAACAATTAATTTTAAAAAGAATAAGGAAAAATGGGAAAGGTTAAAGGAAACACATCACCCCACTCTGTGGCAGGGAACATCACAAACAGTGTCTCTGGAATGTCCGGGCAGTTCACAGTCTGTTCCTTGCAAGTCCCAGGCCTTCTTCTCAGGCCCTGGCTGTGCTGCAGGGATGCTGTGGGTTGGACACTTGCTCTGCTGGTGGCCACATGCTCTCAGGCTCTAAGTAGTAGGACCCTTCTTCCCAGTGTTGCCCCCGCCCGTCGGGATTACGATCCAAGCCTGGCCTGCAGAGCCTCTTGGCTGAGGCGTCTCCCTGTGCTGGACCTACTGCCCAGGGGCCCCCCTCGCTCTCCCCAGCTGCTCACCGCACCCAGCTCTGGACTGCTCCAGTCCCAGCTGCACCACTCTGTCTCTGCACTGCTGCTGCTGCTCTGCCTCCAGCTCCCTGGGCTGCTTCTTTGGCCCCTCTGCCTCTGGTTGCTGCAGCTCTGCTCCCAGGACAGGTCTGCTCTGCAGGCTGCTTCTGTGACTCTGCTCCCAGCACTGACCTGCTTCCTAGGCTGCTTTTCTGGCCCCTCTGGCTCTGGTTGCTGCAGCCCTGCTCCCAGGGCAAGTCTGCTTTCTCTGGGCTGTGCCTCTAGCTTTGGGGCTGCAGCTCTGCTCCCAAGACAGGGATCCCTCTGGATCTGGCACAGCTCTGCTTAGTTCAGGCCCCTATTTTCTCCCTAGCTCGGCCCCACTCTGTCTGACCCAGGCAAATCCAGCTCACACGGAGGACGAGGACGGGACCTCCCTGGCCTCCTGACTCCCTGATTAGCCAGCCCGCCCTGTCATTCAGGCTGACCTGAAGCACTGGCCTCTCCCCGTTGTTCCTGGGGACTATCAGTCTCAGGGTCCTGATTTCCCATAGATCCTTCCCCTTTTAGTACTGGGAGCTAGCCAACCAAAACACCCCCACAGAATGTTAGTAAGGGGGCAAAAGTCCCCTTACATAAGGGTATGGTACTTTTTTCCAGCCTTGGCTAAACATTTAGGTATTAAATCAATTATTACATTTTGCAGCTTGACCTCAGAATACCTTGCCAAGAAGGATAATCATTATTTCCTCCATTTTGCAGGTAACTGAAGCACAGACAAGTGAGAGACAGCTCCAGTGCATCTGTGGCTGCTCTGACCTTTATCAAGCAGCAAAGTCAAAATGAAAAGACTCCGTCAGCATGGGCAGCTGTGAAAATGCCATGGGAAAATGGGTAACATTTTCAAAAGTGCCTAAAGCAAGCAAGTTAGTGAAAAAGTTGGCAATAAAAACTGTATTTCCTAACTCATAGCCCTATGCAAATCCACTAGATTACAGTTGCCCCTCTGTTTGAATACATTACAGTAGTTCATCATCATAATGGAGTAGCAACAGAGCAGTAGCTGTAATTCAGCTCACATGTGCAACATGCACTACTAGCTCCTACAGAAATAAAGTCATGGAAATCTTAAAGACAAAGTCCGAAACCTCTCAGACATCATCTGATTTCAGGTTTGGTTACAAATTCTAAACTCAGGACAGATTAATCAAAGGTTTGCAAAACCTTGCAGACAGACCTAGACCTAAATTTTTATTTCACTGGGGCTATCTTATGATTTTGCACCAACGCCACCTGAAAGCATGAGTCTGAATGAGTTTTGTTCACAACTTAGAGAGACACTTAAGAGATGTGAGTCCATGTAAACTGAGATTGAAGTACCTATTCCCACAAAGTATCTCCCCCCGCCCCCAGCATTTCATATTACTCTGATTAGAAGCCTGCATTAACAATACAACACAACATTTTCCACAACAGCCATTCTCAGCTCACTGTTGGATGAGAAGTCTCTTCAGCACAGCTCTCATCCACGAAATACACCAACAGAAAGCAAATTAACTTACAGTATACTAACAAAGAGAATGAATGCAAGGTCATTTGTCAATGTCATATCTCAATCCCAAGAGCACCACTTTCATTATAGTCTCTGTCGCTGGAATAGTGACTTTGACACCCTTTATGCATCCATGTCTGCAGTTTAGCATGCATGGCTACCTGTTGGGTCAGTTATTCAATGGTAGACTATGCAATGGCTGGGACTCTCTCAGTTATGGTTGTGCTGTATAATATAAATATACAAATGCTTATTTGCTATATTCACATGCTCTCATGGAATTAATTCCTATACAGTCTATTCTGTATTAATAAGGAAAAAAATAAAGAGCATCTCATTATTTAGTACTGTTGTTTCTCTACTATAACATTGCCTGTCTTGTCTTTGGGATTTATAAACCTAGTTTGTGTAAGCCTAATTATTTGAACTGTACATTATTTTACAAGTCACAGAGGAAGACAGTCTTTCTGCATTGACTTTAAATTCCAAATCTTTGATTTTTTCATTTGGAGATTCCAATGAACTCTTGATAACAATGATTATTTTAGTTCATTGTTTATTTTTTTGCATTGTACTTGAACTATGTGACTTCAGTGTAATACACATTCACATGGCCAGCGATAAGTCAAGTGCCCAACACTGTATGTGCCAAACGAAGTAACATTTGGTCCTAGGCCATAAACATACTTGGCCTCCACAATTTTTGTCTCAAAGAATTACTGCAATGCTCATCTAAGCTCAGTATTCTTCCATCAACTTGTAACTGATTTTTTAAAATTCATTTCTTCAGCTGTCGAGTATATTTAATCAAGTTCAGCCATGGTTAAACAGATGTGAAAGGAAATTCCCTTGAATTTACTGATGCCAAAAAGTGAAATGCCTTCTATAATTAATGACTTAATCATGCTGTGTACATCCCTTTGCTTTTTCAGGTTTGTGTTTCTGTACTTGTTCTGCCTCAAATAATTTTTAATCTATGATTCCGATCCTGCAAACATTTTGCACATGCTTGACTTGATGCACAAGTTACAGGTGTGTGTAATTGTTTGCGAGATCAGAGCATTCCTTAATTTTAATTGAGGTGACTCTTACATATTTTATCTGAAAATTAAAATCTGACTGCCTTTATTAACATCTTTGTGACGAACAATCATTGGAGCCTCGCATTATTTCTCATCCTCACCACACTTAGGACAACCAAAAGCAGAAATTGACACTTTAAAGTTTAGATTTATAAAATTTACCTACAGCTTTCCCCATGGAAAATTAAGTCTCATCAAAATGGCCACTCGGCCTCCCTGTTCTCACTTCCCCCTACATTAACAGAAAGTTTGCCCTTAAACTAACAATCCAAAAGCAACAACAACAAAAATCTATATTTCATCATGCTGGCAACTGCACATATCCCTTTAGACTGGTTGCAAACTAACCTGTTGAAAAAGGATAGCAATGTAGTGGTTTCCTTACTGTAGTATGACAATTCCTCATTGCAGTAGGAAAATATTACAGTATTTGAAAACATTATGTACAATCCCCCTCAACTTTCTAACCTTCGTCCTATGCTACTCTTTTATTTTCATGCATATTATATTCAGATTTGATTTTTAGCATGTCACTTGTCAATCTGTATTTGCATAGTTTTGTATATGCAGCAAACATGTATTTTTAAATTATATTTACTGCAACTTGTGCATGCCAAATAGCTCTTTTCATAAGAATGGCCATACTGGGTCAGACCAATGGTTCACCTAGCGCAGTATCCATCGTCTGACAGTGGCCAATGCCAGTGCAGAACATGACCTCGTTAAAAAAAACAGCAACAAAAACAAAGGACAACAAACTATATTTGGGAGATTATTCAGGGTGGTAATTTAAACTATCATATCAAGCTCTTTTTATTAGAACTATGCTCTACTTTTCTAGAAATATATGGTCTGTTTAGAAGTCTTCACTTTAATCATAATTTTACTTGCACTGTCAACTATATTCGAAAATTCCAAACTATTGCAGAGTACTGCAAACTTTTTCTTCCACCCTACATATTGTACACAGAGTGAAATTAAGACACTGATCACTCATGACATTTTTCAAAGTGTAAGAGATTTTGTGTCAGGGAGGAAACCAAATTCTAATGTGTGCAACTAGATTCTGCTTTTCTCTAGTTTTAAATCGGAGCCGCCATTCTTCATTTTCCCGTCTAAAAATTACTGTACTATGTTACTGGTACTGAAATGTTGCCATCTTCTATGTTAAAAGTGGCTGGATTTCTGTAATAGTGAGTGCATGGTAGATTAAAAAAATAATAGCAATTTTAAAAAAATTGATTTTTATTTAAATTATATACAGTATATATATAAATTATATATAAATATATATATATATTTTTTTTTAAAAAGACCTGTTGCAAATTAAATTTGAAATGATGAAATCCTACGTTAAAGTCTAGCCTCCTTATAATCTATTAAAATCATTTAAATTAAAGACAAAATAATATTAAGTATATTAAGTAATGTCAAGTTTTAAAGAAAGTCAACACACTGAACTGGTGGAGGTCGCTGGCTAAGCACCTGGAACAAGAGCCTGAAGAGCTAAACTAGCTTTTAACAACTACTCCATTTCAATTTCCTCCAATAGTTAACTTTGAATGAACTAGTCATTAAACTGAAGAAACAAAAAAGTAGGAAAGCTTGTTTTCCTCTTTTAACGTATGTATAAAATCTATGTATAAAAACTAGGTGTGAAACGATGACTAGTTCTAAAATCTCTATGGGCATGTTGTCAAGAACTAATCAGTTAAATTCATTAACTACAGATAATACTGACTTTGTTTAATAAATCAGTTATTTTTAAATGCAAACACATGTTTTGATTAAAAAATTTCTCGTGTAGCCAATATATTTAAAGTAGTTTTATTTATTAAAAAATAATGGATATGTTGTTTTGTGCATTTTAACTGAGTTTGAATTCCCATCCAAATACAACTTGATACAAATAACAAATAAATAATAATCATCTAGTAAATAATCATCAAAGTTAATGACAATCTAGTAAATAAGAAATACATCATTCGCCATTGTCTAACATCTTAAAGATAAAATTACGAAACTGAAATAATGTATGTTAAGATATATAATTGCTTAAATAAATATGCATAGGTATGGCGTATCCTCCTGGTTCGGAAAAAGAATGACTAAATTTAGTGTAAAGGCTATATTTAGTTGCAAATCAACGTATTTTAATGGTTACCAACCAATGATAATCAACCTTTCTTTAGGAGAAAGTACAAACGTAAAACAATTAAAATGGATTTAAATCCAGGTTTCTTGCTTAGTGATTTAAATCATGATTAACATTGGTGATTTAAATTGCTTTGATTTAAGTCAATCCTGATCTCTACATACATTGTGTGATCCCTACATACATTGTCTGTTATTTTGTTATTATTAGCCAGTATTAGTACTACAATTAAGATGTCTATAAAAGATGGAAGAGAATTTATAATTAACAATCTAATATTTACAAGGTTCAACAGTAAGAAGAAAAAACTCAGCTGTGGC
This sequence comes from Dermochelys coriacea, assembly GCF_009764565.3. NCBI lineage: Eukaryota > Metazoa > Chordata > Testudines > Dermochelyidae > Dermochelys > Dermochelys coriacea. The sequence continues at coordinate 249,202,118 of NC_050069.1, read as the reverse complement.
TAAGTAATATGTTTTACTGGACAGGTCCATTCATTCTTGCAGGGAGGAAGTCAAATACTATGTGTTCACCATTTAAAGTAGTCTTTGTTGCTAAAGTTTATATCTACTTAACTCAAAACATTGTCACAACTCTTCATAAGCAACCAATTCTAGCTTAAGGATTTCTGGTATACTTTTTTCCCCCTCTCACCATGACAGTAAGTGAAAAACTGCTATTTACAGACTGTTCTGGTACATTTTGACAGGATCATTCCTGCTTTAAAACACAAAACTCAGTTTACAATTTTATTTTTAAATTTATTTTTTCATCCAAGGTTTTTTCCAATCACATCTGACAGGTTGATCTTTGAACTGAGTTTGAAAAATATGGAAGACATGAAAGCAGTTTCACATTTGACCAGTTTACTGATTCTTCAAATCCTACGTCTCAAATTCATTCAGATAGTTCTAAAGCAGCAAGATGGTTAAGTAAAAACTTCGCATTTAATAAAGGCCCCATTCAAGAACGCTTCCTAGCCTTACGACTCACATGCTACCGTGACTGGTGCATTAGAACTATGTAGTTTAAATCAGATTAGATACTGATGTCACTTGCCCATGTGTAAAGCTTAGAGCTGGTCAGAAAATGTTCCCTCTCCCTCCACACACAGCCCACACTGTCAAACTGAAAATGGAAAATATTCAACTAACATCCCCAAAACAAAAGTTTTTGTTTTGTCAAAAATGTGAACTTTCTGATTTTTTCCCCCAACTAGCCCTAGTAAATTGAGATTAATTCCATTTACTTCAATGGAGTTATAATGAAGTAAACCCAGTGAGAGAGATTCGGATCCATAGTGTAAGACATTGGTACACTACATAATCACAGCTGTAAAGTGCCTTAATTGACAACAGTATCCAAGTACTGATATCTGTATTGAAGTCTTTAAAAAAACAAAAATAAAAGCCTTCAACTTTCACTGACAAATTGTCATAGGAATGGAAGCCTACTGTGACAAAGTTCCTCCTCTACCTTGGTGGGTCTTGAGCTTACTGGCGGATTTGCTCATCTTGGAGCTTCATGGCAGCCCTCAGCTTGGCTGTTTTTGTGAACCCACAATCCAGGTCAACTCCTCCTGTGTCTGACCAGGAGTTGGGAGGTTTGGGGGGAACCCGGGCTCGCCCTCTACTCTGGGTTCCAGCCCAGGGCCCTGTGGAATGCAGCTGTCTAGAGTGCCTCCTGGAAAGCTGTGCGATAGCTACAACTCTGTGGGCTACTTCCCCATGGCCTCCTCTCAACCCCTTCTTTATTCTCACCATAGGACCTTCCTCCTGGTGTCTGATAGTGCTTGTACTTCTCAGTCCTCCAGCAGTACGCGTTCTCACTCTCAGCTCCTAGTACCTCTTGCTCCCAGCTCCTCGCACGCACACCACAAACTGAAGTGAGCTCCTTTTTAAACCCAGGTGCCCTGACTAGCCTGCCTTAATTGATTCTAGCAGCTTCTTGATTGGCTGCAGGTGTTCTAATCAGTCTGTCTGTCTTAATTGTCTCCAGAAGGTTCCTGATTGTTCTGGAACCTTCCCTGTTACCTTACCCAGGGAAAAGGGACCTAATTAACCTGGGGCTAATATATCTGCCTTCTATTACTCTCCTGTAGCTATCTGGCCCGACCCTGTCACACTACATGAAATGCTTTACTTGATTTTCCAGTTTTTTTTGTCACTCCTCTAATGGATGACTTAGAATATACAAGGGCTTAATACATGGATTAGTTGGCTTTAATTAAGTAATAAAATGAGGTGAATATTGCTTCCAATTACTTCATAAGAAGGTTAGCACAGTACTTTGTCTTATTGTAATATTTGCTTGTTACTGAATGTCCTGGCTTAGTAGCATAAAGTATATGATTCAGTAGTTGTAAGGATTAAAAAAAAAGTTTTAAAAAATTAAATATTCAGTCACACTTAATTGTTTAAAAATACATAATTTTAAAAACGTTATTAAATTGATCTGTAATTCTTTGTACTTTCCTTTTCCATTGCTGCTGATTAGCAAAGGTGTGTGTGTGTGTGTGTGTGTGTGAGCTTTCTTCTTTCTAAACACACTTCAGTAACACAGCCAGAAATGTCAAACTCTCAGCCATACATATGTAATGTGATAGTCTTCTTTGAGTCATGCCCCCATCTGTATTCCACATGTGGGTGTGTATGTGCACTGTCTCCCCTCATGCTTCCAACCGAGAGTATAAAGGGCAGTGATGGTTGGCACCTCTCCAGTTCCTTCTTACTGCCACATGGCCTGAGTCGGAACCCCTATTTCTTCTTCACTCTTATCTCAATAAGAGTTGTATACTTATATGCATAGTTCTTTCATAGTTTAAATAGTTTAGTATAACTAGCATAGAACTTCCCCAGTTGGGGGAAACAACTCCTTGCTATCCGGGGACTATGTCCGGCATCTCAGGCTTCAAGAACTGTGTCTCCTGCCCTCATTCCTTTTTCCAGCAGCGAGGATCATCAACTGTGCCTCTACCATCTGTGTGAGGCATGCAACATAGCCCTGTATTCCACATGTGGGTGTGTATCGGCAGTGTCTCCCCTCATGCTTCCAACTGAGAGTATAAAGGGCAATGAGGGTTGGCTCCTCTCCAGTTCCTTCTTACTGCCACATGGCCTGAGTCGGAACCCCTATTTCTCCTTCGCTCTTATCTCAATAAGAATTGTATACTTATATGCATAGTTCTTTCATAATTTAAATAGCTTAGTTAAGATAGTTTAGTATAACTAGCATAGAACTTCCCCAGTTGGGGGAAACAACTCCTTGCTATCCGGGGACTATGTCCAGCATCTCAGGCTTCAAGAACTGTGTCTCCTGCCCTCATTCCTTTTTCCAGCAGTGAGGATCATCAGCTGTGCCTCTACCATCTGTGTTAGGCATGCAACATAGCTCTACTGGCCCCGGCAATTCTAGTTCACACACCTCCTGAAGCTTTCCACCCAATCACCGTTCAGGCTCTGATTATTCCTGGATCTTCTCACACACTTCTTTGGCTTTGTTAGTGGATGTTTTGTGGCAGGACATTTGCAAAGCCACAACATGGTACTGTAAATGTGTGGATAGATCACACTATGCTCTGACCCACACGGCAGCCGCGGATGCAGTAGTAGGACGAGCTATCTTACAAATGGCTCTGCCATAAGCTTCCTTTCACCCACCTTCACACTGCTCACAAGTCACCCACATGTGGAATACACATAGGGACCATCACTCAAAGAAGAAGAGCAGATTACTTACTGTAACTGGAAGTTCTTTGAGATGTGTGGTCCCTATCTGTATTCCATTACCCACCCTCTGCTTAGGACTTGGTTACTTTGTGGTAAAATGAGGAACTGGAGTGGCATCAACCCATACTACCACTTATACCCTCAGTCGGGAGCATTAGGGGAGATACTGCACATGCGTGGGCCAATGGATACTGTTAGGAGAAAACTCAAGCTCATGGTGTGCATGCACACCATGTGTAGATACAGAAAGGGAACACTCATATCAAAGAACTTCCAATTACGGTAAGTTACCTCATTCATCTCTATGGCTCCAGTATTGCAAATTTAGTGAACTGTATTGCAAGCTGAAATCAGTGGGAGTTCTCTCTCTTTCGCTGGATCATGGCAAATGGAAGACATTATGTGGACTATGGCATCAGTGAGAAGAGGGCTGCTTTCTAAAAGAAGAAAGCTTGTATCCATACATAAATGCTTTCAAATACATAGTTCCTGGTAATAAATACAGAAAAAGTTATTTTAGCAAAGTCCTTTTAAACTATTCCCAGTTAAGAAGTATGCCTGAGCGTGTCTGCTCTTACAACACTGTGCTGATTTCCACAACTTCTCATTACTGATTTATCAGATAAGCACGTACAAACCACAGATTATTATTTTAGTGGAATACATTCAAGGGTACACATGTATCAGACAGACCACTCTGCAGTGTAGCTTTTAGATTGTGGAATCTGAAATGCCAGCAGCCACTCTTCTTATTTTTTTTCCATTACTCTTTCCCGCAGAGTAGCTTTATCTGCTAGAATAGCCCAATATTTTCCCCCAGGGTTAGTAATTTTATTTACATTTATTTTTATCTCCAAACTCCTGAAAGCACTTTTATCCAATGTGCATTTTCTATTGACAGTATCATAGTTATTCCTCATTACAGCTATCATGTACTTAATAACCCTCTGCTTGTTGGCCTTTCTTGAAACCAAGCCTTTTTTCCTTTAAAATGTGTGTGTTAAACTTTCTCCTTTTCCTCAATATGTTCACGCAGCAGAATCTATGCACCCATCTGTAACACACCTTGGGTGATAGGAGCCAATTTCAACCTACCAGCAAAGCATACTTAAAAACATTCTTTTAACCAAATACTATGCATAGCCCACAAAGTGATAAGTAATTCAAGAAAAGATTTATCAGCAAACAATATCCCAAAAAAAATGAACTGGATCCCTCAGCCAGAAGGGGTCTGACTGAAATTCTGTTGAAGTCAATGGAAAAACTTTCACTGACTTCAATGAGATTTAGATCAGGGCCTATGGAATTGTCATCACAAATGTTTGTGAATTTTTATGTTCCCACCTGCTGCTAAGAGATCGTCTTACTCACTGTCCAGGCTGACCTCATCAGTTGCAAATATCTTTATTTACATCTCTAATGGCCCTGATGTCATTCCCATATTGATCTACTTTATTCTACTCCAGTGGTTCTCAACCAGGGGTAGCAGAGGTCTTCCAGGGGGTACATCAACTCATCTAAATATTTACCTAGTTTTACAACAGGCTACACAAAAAGCACTAGCAAAGTCAGTAAAAACTAAAATTTCATACAGACAACGACTTGTTTATACTGCTCTATATACTATACACTGAAATGTAAGTAAAATATTTATCTTCCAATCAATTTATTTTATAATTATATGGTAAAAATGAGAAAGTAAGCAATTTTTCAGTAATAGTGTGCTGTGACACTTTTGTATTTTTATGTCTGATTTTGTAAGCGAGTAGTTGTTAAGTGAGGTTAAACTTGCGGGTACGCAATACAAATCAGGCTCTTGAAAGGGGTACCGCAGTCTGGAAAGGTTGAGAGACACTGTTCTACTCCATATTGTGTTTTCCACACACAGTGCTAAAAGGGTTACATTGTCAATTCTCCCTTTTGTGGAATGTGCAATGTGCAATTCATTAAGCCCCCAGGCAAGTGAAAGATAAACATGACAAAACATGGGAGTGAATGATAAAGGAGAATCAGAATATGAGTCACCCTGGTGCACAGTTTGAAAACTGCCACCGGACAACTGGCCTAGCCTTATGGCAGGGCTAGAGTTGCAGAACGGCAACAAGGGAAACATTAGCACCAACAGCAAGTCTGAAGTGATGGTGAACAAATATTAGGTACCACGGGCTTCCAGCCATCCAAATTGGTGGTGGCCATGTAACCAGCAATGATGGGCTTCCTACTGGGCAGCCATGGCTTCCTATTTGGTGGTTGTGATTACCTTGATAAGTGGAATGCAAACCTTCCAATTCTCCACTGTATTGCCATGGTGATCATAGGAGAAGTCACAGGGCAGGGACTCTGCTTCTTGTCCCTGATATCATTCCCATCCATCCCACACCTTCTAGAGTCCTTGGTTATGAGAAGGGGGGAGCAGCAGAGTCATAGCTATCATACACAAAGAGTATTTGGAATTTTTCCATACAGGATACCTGTAGCCTTGAAGCCTTCTCCCCACAGGGAAGTTACACTTTCCAGATGTGTTAGCTGAATAAGTGTGATGCATGGCCAGAAAGGGTTAAACATCCTGCATGATAAATTACTCAGATTCAACACTTCAAGATATATGGGGAGATAAAGTTTGTGTTTTTGTGTATTTACATACATATGGGTAGTGGTCAACGATGTAATCAACAGTTCCCATCTATACTCTATTCTGTTAATTCAGAGATCAAAAGAATATCCACTGAATGCATCCAATGAAGTGAGCTGTAGCTCACGAAAGCTTATGCTCTAATAAATTTGTTAGTCTCTAAGGTGCCACAAGTACTCCTTTTCTTTTTGCGAATACAGACTAACACGGCTGCTACTCTGAAACCTAGCATTTAAATGAATTGTAAACATGGAATATTGCTGTATTCATCTCTCTTTGACGTGTATAGCAAATCACCTGTGAATGGTGGAAAAACAGGCAATTGTCTTATGATAATCTGTGTGAATAATTAACAATGATTCTTAAGAAATGAGGGTCTATTGTTCCCTGAGGGACTCCAACCTGTCAAAGAAGGCTTGAAATTGTATAAAAGATGTTTGGGTCACAATCCTTTTTATCTCAGATCTGCTTATGCTTCATCAGGAGAAGTTTGAGTCACCAGATTGAGATCCCAGTTATGCTAGTACGCCCTTAACATGATATTGGACATTGGACTATAACCTATGGGCTAAATTCGAAAAGAACTCTTTTAGAACTCTTTGCAACTACAAAGCTCACCATCTCTGCTATGAAATCTGAACCTCAAGAATTGAACTCATGTCTATATGTATATTGATCTTCATCAGTAACCATCATTCTTGACATGGGTAACTAGGTGGAGGCCTGAGGGTGGGTTACTTTAAGGGAACTGTGTTGTTGGTTTCTGAGCAACCAGTGAGGTAATAAAGAAGCTGTTTTGTGCTGGCTTGGTAAATCTAAGTATTGAAATATCCACCATCCATGGAGTTTGTCTGCCCCATTCTTTGCAGTTCACCCTAATTGAGTAACCTCAGCTGGCTCCCCCCAGGACCCCGGTCACAATAGGCATTGAAAGAAAGAAAGAAAGAAAGAAAGAAAGAAAGAAAGAAAGAAAGAAAGAAAGAAAGAAAGAAAGAAAGATGTGGTTTGCAGCCTTCAGTCCTGATACAGTTGAGATAGTAATGGAATTCATTTTTCCTCACTGATTTGAGGAAAGCCAGTCATTAGGGCCGATGGAAGTTTTGTTGTGGGATATGGCCCATACTCTCAGTACAAGAGGTGGGTGGCTTACAAATTTCTGTGACTCCTTGATTGGCCATGTGGCTCTTGAGCGTCTCAGTTTCATTTGCTGAGATGGGAGGTCATGTATATGTATAGGAGAGAGAAGAACTTGCAGGAATGTCCTAAGTGCTGCCACCCAGACATTTGCGTTTAGATGTTGTTAGGCCAGTCCCTCATCTTCCTTTTTAATCAGTGCATGCCTGTTTTCCCTCTGCTGCCCTGGGGCAATAAGAGTTAATTATTTGTGAAGATGAAGACAAAACTGGCAAAATGCAAGCTGCTTCTATTTACGCCGAAGGAGTCCAGCAACAATAAGGAGAGCGTTCTGAAAATCTGGCAACAACAAAAAGGCCTGTATATGCTCAGGAAAAAAAAAAAGAAAAGAATTATCTGGTATAAAGCTCACCAAATGCTTAGAGCTGTAGGGTGAAAATATTCTCTAACGAAAACAAAAGATAAACTTTTTTAAATCCTGTGTTCGCACTGATAAAAACCAGGTGCTGGTATAGTAAACATTATGACCCCTAGAAGTAGGAACAGAAATATTGTCAATTGAAATTATGATGTTTCATTAAATCATACAAGGTGTTTAATTTTCCACAACTACTGGATTTTGTTTTTTGCCATCTCACTTAGTCATCTGAAAACCCTGTAGCCTTGAAAGGAGACATATAACAGTATAATAATGTCTTTAATACTTTATCATATTTCAAAAATAGATTAGAAAATGGCCCTAATACATAGAATTTCTTTAAAGAGCAGCTTCTTCCAATGTGACTGGCAAGTGGCATGGGCAGCATTTCAAATCTCTCTCCAATTAGTCACCTGATTAGATTATTTATAGGAGAAAGTAGCAATGTAATTCTATCTACCCTCTTTATTGAGTTAACACTCATTCAGGTAGATTGTGAGCACAGTAGCAACAGCGAACAATGAGAGCAGCAGTAATCTCTTCACATACTCTGGTTATGTGTCAGTGTAACTGAAGTCCAAATATGGCATTCAAATCATCATTTTAAGAGAATCATGTTATTGTCCCTTTCAGTCGGAGGTTGGAAACACGGATATTTTATCTAGGACAAAAGGAAAATCAGTAAGTGCTGAAGACTTCAAAGTCCACATCTCAGAGGGAATTTTACTTTTGTTTTGTAGCTTTTGCAAACAGTTCTGCTCTTCCAAATGTGCAATGCCTCCAAACACCATGCTGGGCTGTTGATGGATAGAAGGTACACTGGTACTTTTTCAAACACAGTTTTTACCTTTGACTGTCTAGTACATTTTTTTTTCCGTTTGAACAAGTTATTAGTATGCCTGTTTTACAAGTATTAGAAAAAGAATCCAAGGATTTTGCCTCCTGTGTGTTTTTGCCTTGCTTCCTCGTTGTCCATGCCGCCAGCGGAAGGTGTCAGCACTATGTACCCAAACTGATGTGAAGGCAAAAGGTTGTTCTGCCACTTTTCCAGGTCCTTCAACTGAATATCAAATCTGGGACTGATCACACCACACTTATTCAGTCTGCCTGTGAGATTAACAACTTTCCCAGCTCTGTGATCGTCAATGATCTCAAATTCACCAATGTAACCATGCTTCATCATCACAATTAAAAATCGGACGATTACTTTAGAGCATGGTCTAATGAGAACTTGAAGCATTCCATGTTTCTCTGCATTGTTGATGCTCTTAAGGGCATCGGCCAGAACTTAAAGTGACAATTTCAAGTGTTGCCTTTTCCTCTAGCTTCCATGGAAATATATCTTAATGTGCCAATTTGCTTCCCGCAATTTGCCAATTTGACATCAATATTTACCTTCCAAATGAATCTATTATAGGAGACACAGAAAATCAATCTACACTCAAATATCTGAATTTCTCCATAGTAAGGCATATTCAGTCAGATCAATGATTTTGAGACAAACCTAGGCATCAGGATGAGCTAATTATTTAATCTGATTTAACAGTGAAGACATTCTGCTAGACATTCTGCTAACAAGTCTAGTTAAGATCACTGGAAAAAAAACAGTTAATTTGGCTTCGTGAAACAGATTTGGAATTAACCTATTCTATGCAGTTTTTGTTTAGCAGTTTCTGAATATGTAACCCAAGGATAAAAAAGGGCATGCTTTTGTTTTAGTGCCTCAAAGCAAAGAATACTTAATGTACGTCTGCGCAGCAAAGCCATTTGAAAAGAACCACCATCCTCTATAGCTGGGATGAAGGTTATAAGTTTACATGCTATTCTACTTGTTCAGAGTTTTGCCAATCCCAATATAAAGAATCAAAGTGGCAAACACTCTTGTTTTTGTTGCCTTCACATTTGAGAGCTACAGTTAATGGAATATGGAAACACATACAGAAGAGAAGGCGATTTCACACCAGTAGCAAATGGAAGAGTTTGAACTTAAGTTTGTAGTGTTAATCCCCTCTATGGGGTTTCTGACATCCTACAGGCAATCCACACTGTTTGTGTTTATGCCTTTTCTGTCTTTGCAGAAATAGAAAGTCATTAAATATGCCCAAGTGGGAAATGAACAGCAGTAAACAGAGGAGAAGAAGAAGAAGAAGAAGAAGAAAATTAAAAGCACTAAAATACTGATTAAACAGAAAAATGGAAATAAATCTATGTTCATTAATATTTATCTATAGTAATTCATTTAAAGTGATTGTTTCTACAATGAACATTATCAAAAATTAGCTGAAATGAAACCACCTAAATTAAAACATTCAATTAAGGGAAATACCTTAGAAAACAGTCAAAACAGAGACACCGATATATCAGCTACCAGTGAAGCGAAGTTCTTCCTTCTCTAAAGTTTTATTCAGAAGACAGGCATTGCTTGTGAGTGATAGCGACATTATCTTTTAAATTGGTTCATCAAACATACAACAGACTTACTCTCTAGTGAAGATGATCCATGAAAACCTCAAAGAACATCCATATATGTTTAAAGTAATACATGCATCAGGGACTAACAAGTATGAAATTAATAAACATTCTATACTGGAATAAAAGTGTGGCAGTGAACCAAACGTGAACTGTCAAATAAAAATATTATGAGTGAAATTCTGGCCCTATCTAAATCAATAGCAAAACTCTCAGTGACATAAGAAAGGCCATACTGGGTCAGACCAAAGGTCCATCCAGCCCAGTATCCTGTGTACCGACAGTGGCCAATCCCAGGTGCCCCAGAGGGAGAGAACCTAACAGTGATCTCTCTCCTGCCACCCATCTCTACCCTCTTAAAAACAGAGGTTAGTGACACCATTACTTACCCATCCTGGCTAATAGTCATTAATGGACTTAACCTCCATGAATTTATCCAGTTCTCTTTTAAACCCGGTTATAGTCCTACCCTTCACAACCTCCTCAAGCAAGGAGTTCCACAGGTTGACTGTGAGTGAGTGAAGAAGAACTTCCTTTTATTTGTTTTAAACCTGCTACCCATTAATTTCATTTGGTGGCCCCTAGTTCTTATATTATGGGAAGAAGTAAATAACTTTTCTTTATCCACTTTCTTCACACTACTCATGATTTTATAGACCTCTATCATATCCCCCCTTAGTCTCCTCTTTTCCAAACTGAAAAGTCCCAACCTCTTTAATCTCTCCTCATATGGGACCTGTTCCAAACCCCTAATCATTTTAGCTCTGATCTATACTAGGCATAGAGGTCGAATTTAGCAGTGTTAAATCGATTTAACCCTGCACCCGTCCACATGACGAAGCCCTTTTTTTCGACTTAAAGGGCTCTTAAAATCGATTTCCTTACTCCACCCCTGACAAGGGAATTAGCGTTGAAATCGGTTTTGCTGGGTCAATTTTGAGGTACTGTGGATGCAATTAGACGGTATTGGCCTCCAGGAAGCTATCCCAGAGTGCTCCATTGTGACTGCTCTGGATAGCACTCTCAACTCAGATGCACTGACCAGGTAGACAGGAAAAGGCCCGCGAACTTTTGAATTTCAATTTCCTGTTTGATCAGTGTGGCAAGCTGCAGGTCACCATGCAGAGCTCATCAGCAGAGGTGACCATGATAGAGTCCCAGAATCGCAAAAGAGCTCCAGCATGGACCGAACGGGAGGTACGGGATTTGATCGCTGTATGGGGAGAGGAATCCATGCTATTAGAACTACGTTCCAGTTTTCGAAATGCCAAAACATTTGTGAAAATCTCCCAGGGCATGAAGGACGGAGGCCATAACAGGGACCCGAACCAGTGCCGCGTGAAACTTAAGGAGCTGAGGCAAGCCTACCAGAAAACCAGAGAGGCCAACGGCCACTCCAGTTCAGAGCCCCAAACATGCCGCTTCTAGGATGAGCTGCATGCCATTTTAGGGGGTTCAGCCACCACTACCCCAGCCGTGTTGTTTGACTCCTTCAATGGAGATGGAGGTAACACAGAAGCAGGTTTTGGGGACGAGGAAAATGATGATGAGGAGGTTGTAGATAGCTCACAGCAAACAAGCGGAGAAACCGGTTTTCCTGACAGCCAGGAACTGTTTCTCACCCTGGACCTGGAGCCAGTACCCCCCAAACCCACCCAAGACTGCCTCCCGGACCTGCCACGTGGAGAAGGGACCTCTGGTGAGTGTACCTTTTAAAATACTAAACAAGGTTTAAAAGCCAGCATGTTTAATGATTAATTTTCCCTGGCATTCCTGGCTCTCCTGAATATACTCCCAAAGCCTTTGGAAAAAGTTTCTGGGGGAGGGCAGCCTTATTCCATCCACCATAGTAGGACACTTTACCACTCCAGGCCAGTAACACGTACTCAGGAATCATTGTGGAACAAAGCATTGCAATGTATGTTTGCTGGCATTCAAACAACATCCGTTCTTTATCTCTCTGTGTTATCCTCAGGAGAGTGATATCATTCATGGTCACCTGGTTGAAACAGGGTGCTTTTCTTAAGGGGACATTCAGAGGTTGCTCGTTCCTGCTGGGCTGTTTGCCTATGGCTGAACAGAAATGTTCCCCGCTGTTAGTCACGCGGTGGGGGGAGGCAAAATGCGACCTTGTAATGAAAGCACATGTGCTATATATGTAACGTTAACAGCAAGATTCAGAGTAGCAGCCGTGTTAGTCTGTATTCGCAAAAAGAAAAGGAGTACTTGTGGCACCTTAGAGACTAACAAATTTATTAGAGCATAAGCTTTCGTGAGCTAGCTGTAGCTCACGAAAGCTTATGCTCTAATAAATTTGTTAGTCTCTAAGGTGCCACAAGTACTCCTTTTCTTTTTGTTAACAGCAAGGTTTACCATGAAAGAGTGTACCCATTGTTTTATAAAATGTGTCTTTTTAAATACCACTGTCCCTTTTTTTTCCTCCACCAGGTGCATGTGTTTCAAGGATCACAGGATCTTCTCCTTCCCAGAGGCTAGCGAAGATTAGAAGTTGAAAAAAACACACTCGTGATGAAATGTTCTCTGAGCTCATGCTGTTCTCCCACACTGACAGAGCACAGACGAATGCATGGAGACAGACAATGTCAGAGTGCAGAAAAGCACAAAACGACCGGGAGGAGAGGTGGCGGGCTGTAGAGAGGGCTGAGGTTGAAAGGTGGTGGCAGCATGATGAGAGGAGGCAGGATTCAATGCTGAGACTGCTGGAGGATCAAACTAATATGCTCCAGCGTATGGTTGAGCTGCAGGAAAGCAGCAGGAGCACAGACCGCCACTACAGCCACTGTGTAACCAACGGCCCTCCTCCCCAAGTTCCATAGCCTCCTCACCCAGATGCCCAAGAACGCGGTGGGGGGGGGGGCTCCGGCCACCCAGCCACTTTACCCCAGAGAATTGGCCAAGTAACAGAAGGCTGGCATTCAATAAGTTTTGAAGTTTTAAACTTTTAAAGTGCTGTGTGGCATTGTCCTTCCCTCCTCCACCATCCCTCCTGGGCTACCTTAGTAATTATCCCCCTATTTGTGTGATGAATTAATAAAGAATGTATGAATGTGAAGCAACAATGACTTTATTGCCTCTGCAAGCGGTGATTGAAGTGAGGTGTGGAGGGTGGTTAGCTTACGGGGAAGTAGAGTGAACCAAGGGGCGGGGGGTTTCATCAAGGAGAAATAAACAGAACTTTCACACCGTAGCCTCGCCAGTCATTAAACTGGTTTTCAAAGCTTCTCTGATGTGCACCGCACCCTCCTGTGCTCTTCTAACTGCCCTGGTGTCTGGCTGTGTGTAACCAGCAGCCAGGCAATTTGCCTCAACCTCCCACCCCGCCATAAACGTGTCCCCCTTACTCTCACAGATATTGTGGAGCGCAAAGCAAGCAGTACTAACAGTGGGAATATTGGTTTCGCTGAGGTCTAATCAAGTCAGTAAACTGCACCAGCACACTTTTAAATGTCCAAATGCACATTCTACCACCATTCTGCACTTGCTCAGCCTGTAGTTGAACAGCTCCTGACTACTCTCCAGGCTGCCTATGTATGGTTTCATGAGCCATGGCATTAAGGGGTAGGCTGGGTCCCCAAGGATAACTATAGGCATTTCAACATCCCCAACGGTTATTTTCTGGTCTGGAAAGAAAGTCCCTTCCTGCAGCTTTTGAAACAGACCAGAGTTCCTGAAGATGCGAGCGTCATGTACCTTTCCCAGCCAGCCCACGTTGATGTTGGTGAAACGTTACTTGTGATCCACCAGTGCTTGCAGTTTATGAAAAGTACCCCTTGCGGTTTATGTACTTTCTGGCTTGGTGCTCCGGTGCCAAGATAGCGATATGGATTCTGTCTATGGCCCCACCACAGTTAGGGAATCCCATTGCAGCAAAGCCATCCACTATGACTGCACATTTCCCACGGTCACTACCCTTGATATCAGCAGATCTTTGATTGTGTTGGCTACTTGCATCACAGCAGCCCCCACAGTAGATTTGCCCACTCCAAATTGATTCCCGACTGACCGGTAGCTGTCTGGCATTGCAAGCTTCCACAGGGCTATTGCCACTCGCTTCTCAACTGTGAGGGCTGCTCTCATCTTGGTATTCTTGTGCCTCAGGGCAGGGGAAAGCAAGTCACAAAGTTCCATGAAAGTGCCCTTACGCATGCGAAAGTTTCGCAGCCACTGGGAATCGTCCCAGACCTGCAACACTATGCAGTCCCACCAGTCTGTGCTTGTTTCCCAAGCCCAGAATCAGCGTTCCACCGCATGAGCCTGCCCCATTAGCACCATGATGCCCACATTGCCAGGGCATGTGCTTTGAGAGAAGTCTGTATCCATGTCCTCACCACTCTCATAACTGCGCTGACGTCGCCTACTCACCCGGTTTCGCTTTGCCAGGTTCTGGTGCTGCATATACTGCTGGATAATGCGTGTGGTGTTTAACGTGCTCCTAATTGCAAAAGTGATCTGAGCGGGCTCCATGCTTGCCATGGTATAGCGTCTGCACAGAAAAAAGGCGCGAGTCGATTGTCTGCTGTTGCCCTGACGGAGGGAAGGACGATTTACAACATGGCTTATAGGGTTGGCTTACAGGGAATTAAAATCAACAAAGGGGTGGCTTTGCGAGAAACTGAATGGCTGCCTCAAGGATAGAACTCAAAACTGGGTTTAGCAGGCCGTTGATTTCACAGAGGGAGGGAGGGAGAGAGGGAGATAGGAGAAAATGAATACAAAACAAATCTGGTCTATTTCTTGTTTTGAGCCACTTCATCTATCTTTATACATCTTGCTGGCAGCAGACTGTGCAGTACAACCGCTAGCCATCGTCACCTCCTGGGTGCTCGGCAGAAGACGGTGCAGTGTGACTACTGGCCATCGTCTTCTGCTAGCTGCAGATTAAAAGACAGTGCACTGCTGGTACGACTCAATCGCATGAGACGAAACAAGGGAAATGACCTGGCTGAGTCACTCCCATGTTTGCCCAGGCGCCCGGTTAAAAGAGCACCCAGGACTACGTCGACAACGGCTACCAGTTATACTGCACTGTCTGATGCCAAAAGGCAATAAACTGCTGCTGTGTAGCAATGCAGTACCATGTCTGCCAGCACCCAGGAGACATAAGGTGACGGTTAGCTGAGCGGGCTCCATGCTTGCCGTGGTATGGCGTCTGCACAGGTAACTCACAAAAAAAGGTGCAAAATGATTGTCTGCCCTTGCTTTTACAGAGGGAGGGAACAGGGGCCTGACGATATGTACCCAGAACCACCCGCAACAATGTTTTAGCCCCATCAGGCACTGGGATTTCTACCCAGAATTCAAATGAGCGGTGGAGACTGCGGGAACTGTGGGATAGCTACTCACAGTGCAAAGCTCCGGAAGTCGACGGTTGCCTCAGTACCGTGGACACACTCCGCCAACTACATGCACTTAGAGCATTTGTGTGGGGACATACACACTCGACTGTATAAAAACGCTTTTTACAAAACCGACTTCTATAAATTCGACCTAATTTCGTAGTGTAGACATACCCTTAGTTGCCCTTTTCTGAACCCTTTCCAATGACAGTATATCTTGACTTCACTACAGCCAAGATTTCTCCTTGTATCATTTGCAGTACTTTACCCTTTTATGGCCTGATTTTCAGTCAGATAGATCATTCTTCAATTCTGGTCCTGAACTATTGCGTAGTGTTAACCTGTGCTGTTAATCAGCACCTTTGTTACACTGTAAAGGTGGCCACAGCAGTGCACTGGTAAATTTGTAAAGCATTTTTTAATACAGTGTTTAGATATACATTGGAGCCAAACCCTGCGGCCCGTTTAAGTTTGCTTTAGACTGTACGGGAAACACAAAGCAGTTTTAAAGCCTGCAGTGACCAACTCAGGAGTCCTCTTGAGTGGAGGACTCCCCCAACAGCACAGAGATGGAATAGCTGCTCTATGTCACCATTTGCAGACTACAGAGTCACAGGTGTGGCTGAGAGAATGGTGGTGTGGCCAAAATGTCCTCAGTCCCTGGCTGTTGCAAGAGTTCCTTGGGAGTTGCTGCAGACCACAGAGTCACAGGTGTGGCTGACAGAATGGGGGTGTGGCCAAAATGTCCTCAGTCCCTGGCTGTTGCAGGAGTTCCTTGGGGATTGCTGCAGCCAGGTACAATATGGAGCAGCAGTGTGATTTTGATAATTTTCCAATAAAATCTTTTTTTGTCTTCCTCAAAAGCCCACCCATTCCCATCCATGGTGACAGATTATTCAGTACATCTCGTTCCCAAATTCTGTTTGGGATGACTCATGTATTTTTGTCCTCCCCAACTCTGCACAAATTGTTTTGGGAGCAGGCCATCTCCTCTTTAAGCAGACCCTTTGCAAAATCATGTGCATAACCATTATTGGACCTTGTTTCCTCCTATTGTCTCCCAACCTGCAGGGCTGAGAATAAAATCTGGATATGTTAGCAAGGCAAATGTAAATCGTTTGCTGTACTCCAGCAATACAATTTATTCCTACAAGAATTACCTAAAGGTTAAAAACTGTAATGCCAAACTGCACATATACTCAGCTATAGCTACCCATCTCAATTACCAAATCAATCTCTTAACTTCATGAATTAGAAAAGAACATTTCATTAAATAGGTTTACTGGATGCAATTAGCAGTTTATCTGCTAGTGAGCAGCTAATTCTTAATCATGTAACTATGCAAAATGCCATAGAAAAGGTAAAAATTAAGCAATCCAATTAGTTTATAAAGCAGATCGTTTAATGCAGGATCTTTTTTAATATTCACTTGTAGGGAATTAGAATTATAAACAAAACCTATGAAAACTGGAAAAAAGTGTAATGCATGGCAATTTAACGACACATGAATGTGCAAAAGGATGTAATGGAGCTTACCACTTTAGGGGGTTTTGTTCCATTGTTGGTATATGCACATAACTATCAATCAGACTTCAAATTACATAAATGAACATATATAGTGGAGTGGGATAAATAGTTTTTGAAGACAGAGGGGGCTTTTGTTTGTTTTCATTTTATATTTTTCTTCTGAAAAAATGGATCACAAGTTACACTATGTATATTTTGTTTGTAAATACAACTTAAATATAGGCAGGTCTGAGCATTAAATAGATTAACAGTATTAAAAGAAAGCTATAAGCATCATCTAAAGAGGAAGTGTTGAAGAAAATAGTCAACTGAAACATAATAAAGTCACGTTTCAGAGTTGCAGCCGTGTTAGTCTGTATTCGCAAAAAGAAAAGGAGTTCATGTGGCAACTTAGAGACTAACAAATTTGAGCATAAGCTTTCGTGAGCTACAGCTCACTTCATCGGATGCATTCAGTGGAAAATACGTGGGGAGATTTATATACACACACAGAGAAGGTGAAACAATGGGTTTTATCATACACACTGTAAGGAGAGTCATCACTTAAGATAAGCTATTACATTATATTTATATTATTATATTTATATTACATTTATATTATTATAAAGTCAGGCATTATTTCATCCTGCACAGACAACGATAAACATCTACCATCAATAAAGAGAACTCCAGGGACCTACTAACATTGTACTGATGGAAAATTAATGGGCCATATATAGACCTCTCAACTGTAAAGGCTAAGACATCAATGCAAAATGTCTTCATTCTACAAACAAGACAGATCATGCAAACTCAATCACGTCGCAGTACAAGCTTTGGCAGATAGACCTTTGTGGGATTTTTTTTTTATATGCATGAAATGTTTTAACCAAGATGTTGCAGGTACTTTTCCCTGAAATGCCATGAGACCAAATATTTGACAACATGCAGAAAATTATACTTTCCCAAAAAGAACAGGAATGTAAACCATTGTGTATAAAGGAAGAGGAATAACTTCTGATCAGAGATTACACAAAACAAAAAAAACACACATAAAAATCAATCCCAGCCGTTTATAAACTTTTAAGTAAAACTTCCATTCTGTAGCATGGGATGGCCTCTTTCTCCTCAGCCTTTCAGGACATGCATGCAGAATCCAGGCAATATAGTGACCCAGCATCCCAGGAGTAGTGGGCTGGGTGGTGAGTCATTATATTGCCTGGGTGCTCGACCTTGCTAAGCATGCCCAGCATCATTCCTTGAATGCAAGAGGGCGTGGCCAGATGTCTAAGGAACATAGAGCCCCCAGCACCACCCACAATCCTACTGGAACCTGGGTACATACTGATCACTTCCAACCCAGATAGAAAAAGCACTGGGGCGGCAGGGAGAAATGGGAGAGTGGGAAGAGGAAACAGACATTTACCAATACATTTTCTATATTTACAAAATAACTATCTAGCCATAGGAAATATCAGAACATCTGTTGGTAAGGGTTAACTTTATAATGGTGACCACCGGAATATGGGAATACATTATGAAGCTAGTTTTTTTTTACATCGCTATCTGAAATGCCATTCATCATCTTCCATGTAATTAACAGTAAATCAATACCAGAAACTAATTTATCACTGGTAGAAAGATGTCCTTTTCTTTTGACTGATTGACATGCACCAACAAGTTAAATTATGTCAAATTATCTGAAGTCAGTGGCCATTTGCACTAGTCCAACAAAGGTCATGAAGTCAGAATCCATTTCCATTCTCTGCCAGGTAAAATCCAGTAATGACTAACAGAGTTAGACACAAATTAACTTTTGCTAAAAACATAAAGGGTATTCAGAAATTTTTAAAAAAACTTGCTTTATTAGTACAGGGGTTTTTAAAATGCTTTCCATCTACAAAGTCTACAGGTCTGGTTTTAGTGTCACTTACACCAGTTGTACATTGGTGAAATTCCCTTTACCTCCAAGGGATTACTTCTGATTTAGGCCTGTGCCTACACTAAAAAGTTAGGTCAACCCAGCTACATTACTCACAGGTGTGAAAAAGCCACACCCCTGAGAGACGTAGTGTAGCCAACCTAACTCCCGGTGTAGACCGTGTTAGGTCGACAGAAGAATTCTACAAAAAGAAAAGGAGGACTTGTGGCACCTTAGAGACTAACAAATTTATTAGAACATAAGCTTTTGTGAGCTACAGCTCACTTCATTGGATGCATGCAGTGGAAAATACAGTGGGAAGATTTATATACACAGAGAACATGAAACAATGGGTATTACCATACACACTGTAATGACAGTGATCAGGTAAGGTGAGCTATTACCAGCAGGAGAGCGGGAGGGGGCGGGGGGAGCCTTTTGTAGTAATAATCAAGGTGGGCCATTTAGGAGAATTACCTACTCTGACAGGAGACACCCTCTCAACCGGCGGGTGTAGACAGTGTCTGCACAAAGCGCTACAGTGGCACAGCTGCAACACTACATCTATGCCACTGTAGCATTTCAAGTGTAGACAAGCCCTTCCTCTGGTGTAAATTAGAGGAGAATCAGACATAAGTTAGGACAAATTTGTTAAGCATTCAAAAGATAGGAAATGACAAAGCTAAATGCCCCAGTTTTCTCTTCCTTTTGAACTGCTTCAGTTTAGTCATCTTTGGGTTGTGCCTCTCATGCCACCCTGTGCATTGGCATAAGGGGTAAGTGGTGTGACCTGAGCATCCCTACGCCCAGCAATCCCAGGCTGCCCTAGCACTCCCTGAGCCGGTCACTGCCAACATAAAACAAAACTTCCTTTGGCCGCTCTTATCTGTGCAAGCCTGATGCTTAGCTGTCCCAGGTCTTTTGCAGCCCTCTTTTGACTTACGCCAAGGGATACTCAGCTGAAGTTAAAGAGCAGGGCTGAAGTTGTCAGTGTAACCTTAACTCTGCTCCTAAGTATGCTTCAAATACAGCCTTCAATTACATGATCTCATATTATTTCTCAAATAATACAACGTACAGGTTTTTCCACCATTTTATATATTTGTATTTTAAAACAGAGGAGGTGATTTTTTGCTGGTGAGTATCCCACCTGGTACAGGCTGCTTTCACGGGAGGAGAACAAGAACCAAATATTCCAGCAATTATTCACACTCACAGCCTTTTGTTCTCATAGGAGAATTTAGCTACTCATGTCTGTTAAACTACACACATCACAGCCCAAATCACATCAAAGAGATTGCTATATTACACAGAAAATAGCTTTTTGATATAAGATGTGGAAACTCCAA
Source organism: Dermochelys coriacea (assembly GCF_009764565.3). Lineage (NCBI taxonomy): Eukaryota > Metazoa > Chordata > Testudines > Dermochelyidae > Dermochelys > Dermochelys coriacea. The sequence goes on along the minus strand of NC_050069.1, from coordinate 249,182,068 downwards.
CAAGAGGATGGTCCAAACTTCTTAGCTATACCAACTTAAAGGAACTAACAGAGAATGTCAGAACAGAAGGGAAACTTGGAGCAAGTGATCACAAAGTGTATATTTTCCTGGAAATCGTCAGTTCAAATGTAGTTTTTATATTTAATTAATTAATTAAAATACTCATTCCATTACTCTTTTTTAAAAGCATAAGATCTTGAACTGAAGAATCTTGGCATATTAAAACACATTAACACGGAAGTGTTGTAAATAAAACTGAAACACCTTGTGTTACAGTTTCATTATCTAGAAGACTCTGCCTGCAAGGAAAAAATCTATCACCTTGATTTTGCAAGTAATTGTGTCTGCTGTTCTGAGCTTACACTGAGGAACACCTAAGGAAAAATGATTTTGTGGTCAAAGTCTTGGTTACACTATCTCACAATTGTAATTGTATATTTTGCATGAACAACAATACAGTCAATAATGGAAGGAGATTTGTACAATTCCATATATTAATCACTTTCCTTTTCCAGTTCACTTCAATACATTGTACTGAAATACGTTTAATGTGTATTATCTTGTATTTGGACTCCGATCATGATGATCAGTTCACATCTTAGTTTGCCAGTGTTTTTACAAATGTTAAAGTTTTTCAGTTATCTGCTTGGGCTGTGAGTTGCTTGCCATATTTTTTCTTTTTTTTTTTTTTTTCTTTTTGGCAGTGTAGTTTTTGATATTAAAAAATTGAGCCCCAGCTGTTTGTCAAAAACAAAAGTGGAAAGTAAAAGGTTTCTTCTCTGCTTGATGCACAGGGAGTTCCATATATAAATCAAGGGGTATTTCAGAGGCTAATCACAGGGGCCATGCCTGCAGGAAAATAGTTTGCACATGGGTGGAGGATGCTAGGCCCTACACTCAAAAATACAAAATTTCTGCAGCTTAAAATGAACTTGTGGATATTCAGCTAGGAACAGCCAAAAGGATAAGAGGATGTCAGATGGAAAGAAAGAATAATGAACAGATAGAAGAGAAGGCAGATGTCCAAGGGGAAAAAGGAAGTTACAGAAAAGAATCATAGAACCACAGAATTACACAAATGAAATGGGAGTAGGTGGTTGACTCTGGGGAGGAGATACTGTAGAATAGAAGAATGCAAAAAGATCAAGTGAAAAAAATACAGTGGCTGGTAACTCTGATACAAAGAAAGCACTAGCTTTTTGGGTAGGAGGGGTTTAAAATCCAGCCGTCACACATAGTAACTGTATCAGCTGGTAGTTTTTCAGATCTTCCGTTTCCCTGGTTTTAGGATGGTGTGACCTTTGCCTGTTGCCATCCCTTTGATGTTTGGTCAGAGCATGCATGCTGGTAAAGAAGCACGTCAGCCAGTCATGGCCATGCTGACATAGGTTTTTCAGAATTCTGGAAAGATGTGTCTGAGCCTGCAGCCTTCCAGGTTGGTGAGTTTTATGGCCTTTTCCACTTCTTCTCTAGCGAATGGATTTGATAGATTTGATGTCTGAGCGATGTAAGTTAAACAACCTGAGCGGTGTGGACAAGCAGAAGCCCTGACTTCTTCCTCCGACATAGAATCATAGGACTGGAAGGGACCTCAAGAGATCATCTAGTCCAGTTCCCTGCACTGATGGCAGGACTAATTATCTAGACCATCCCTGACAGGTGTTTGTCTAATCTGCTCTTTAAAATCCCGAATGATGGAGATTCCACAACCTTCTTAGGCTATTTATTCCAGTACTTAACCTCCCTGGCAGTTAGGAAGTTTTTCCTAACGTCCAACCTAAACCTTGCTTGCTACAATTTAAGCCCATTGCTTCTCATCCTATCCTCACAGGTTAAGAGAAACAATTTGTCTCCCTCCTCCTTGTAACAACCTTTTAGGTACTTGAAAACTGTTATGTCCTCCCTCAGTCTTCCTTTTCCAAACCAAACAAAGCCAACTTTTTCAATCTTCCCTCACAGTCATGTTTTCTAGATCTTTAATAATTTTTGTTGTTCTTCTCTGGATTTTCTCCAATTTGTCCACATCCTTCCTGAATGTGGCACCCAGAACTGGACACAGTACTCCAGTTGAACCTAATCAGCACAGAGTAGAGTGGAAGAATTACTTCTTGTGTTTTGCTTACAGCACTCCTGCTAATACATCCCAGAATGATGTTCACCCTGTTTTTGCAACAGCGTTACACTGTTGACTCGTATTTAGCTTGTGGTCCACTATGACCCCCAGATCCCTTTCTGCAGTACTCCTTCCTAGGCAGTTATTTCCCATTTTGTATGTGTGCAACTGATTGTGCCTTCCTAAATGGAGTATTTTGCATTTGTCATTATTGACTTTCATCCTATTTACTTCAGACCATTTCTCCAGGTTTGTCCAGATCATTTTGAATTTTAATCCTATCCTCCAACACTTGCAACCCCTCCCAGCTTGGTATCATCCACAAACTTTATAAGTGTGTACTCTATAACATTATCTATATCAATATGAAGATACTGAACAGAATCGGACCCAGAACTGATCCTTGTGGGACCCCATTCGTTACTTCCTTCCAGCATGACTCATAGCCAGGACTCATGTCCGTATCTGAATCATCAGTCAACAATTTGCAATGTAGTGAAACTTTACATAGTAACTCAGCTAAATACAGCATAAAATATTGGGCAGTATTTAATTCTATCTAGAGAATATGTTTTCAATTATACAGGTAAATCCACTAAACACACTGTTAACCACAACAATAGCAGATAGTCAAAATATTTTAATGTATATTTCAATATATACTGAAGATTGATGAACTCTCATTAAAAAAAGAATGAAAGAAGGTTTGTTCACTTCTTAGCGATGTTGCAGGAGATACAGACAGACTTCCTAGCCTAAGGCTTAAACAGAGGTTGCTTGTATATCCCCGAGACTGTTCACTAGATAAGTATATACTCTGTGACACTTCATTGCCTTCCCTTAGTACTTTGGATTTGGTCATCTCATTTCCCCAGTGCATTATCAATGATCTTTTTGGTTCTGATCACAGCCAGCCTAATTACCTTTAAAATGACTAGTAATATGGTACAGGATGGAACTGCCTTGAAAAGACGCCAACACGTAGGTTGTGTCCAAAACACTTCATTTAAAAAGATTGTTCCATGCATTTTAAATTAAACTGGATTTAATCAAAATGCCATACAGCTATTCACCTCATGACTGATCATAGTCATGTTCTTGGTCTTTATTCTTTCAAAGAAAAAAAGTAAACAATTTCTATCCATGAAAAAGGGATAGCATTCTGGGAAACTGAGGGAAAAGAGTACCCACAATGGCATAATGCACTTAAATTGTGGAGTTGCAAAAGAACTTTTTGTGTCTTCATGCACGTGCGTCATACACACACATGCTACACAGACTTCAATAAACATATTTATAAAATTCAAATTTAAAAGTGATTCTCTGAAACAACTCCAAGTACACATATGTCTCTTTATAAACATAAGACATTAAGCAGTATTCCGTGCTACTTACTAAGTGCTGAAAGAACATAAAATCAGCCCAAGCCAAAGTAGTAACACGGTAATTAACATGGATTATAATCTATCCAAAATGCTAATAAATTACAGCTTGTGGATTTCAAAAGTCATATCCTTATTTTCATGACTAAATTATAATGTTGATTTAGGTTCTTTGTGAAAAAAACACTCTCAAGGAAAACTGGCCGTTTCTGATGCTGAATGCTTGCTTCTGTATTAAAAAAAAACCCATTATAATCAGGGTCTGAGTTATTTTTAAGTTTTGCAAACATGATCTACAGTAACAGATGAACTATGACTGGAGTCCAAGGACTAAATGCTCACTACAGCAAGCAGTCAATTTACTCAATTAAGAAATGCTTGAAATTATGTCAGTGGCAGCGATCCACTAAAAATCTTTCAGTTGGTCAATAACGGGGTGAGCACATATGCTCTGTACTTCAGGGGAATCCCTAGTTACCTCTTTAGAGCAGTTTTTCAGTTCCAGGCTGGAAAAGAAGCAGAGAATATGGTCCCAAATGCAGAAAATTATCTGAGGAAATTACTGTGAAAGTAAGTTTATTAGAAGAGGAACCGTGAGATGTGCATACAAAATGAGCTGCCAGAGCCCAGCTGAGAGTTCTGTGAGAGTATCCACATATTTTCTCCCTTAAAGATTCAGAAATACATTCGATCAGTGTTTCTTTTTGATATCAGGGACCAGCTTGATGCCTTCCTAAACTATGTCAGGGACATCTAAGGGACCAGTGCCAGTCCATGGACCGGTCATAGAGAAACATAGAGAAACATTAACCAATGTTAAAAAAGTACTTTTTTTTTAATTTAAATAGCTCAACAAAATATTTAAGTACCAAAAGCATCTCTCTTGCTCTTGTATTCTACAATTCTTAGTTTTCCTATCTCCCTGCCACTTTAATTTGTCATTCCTTGCTCTCTTTTGTCCAGTTTAGAAAATGATGATGCAAGGTGCTGAGTGCCCTTAGCCCATTTAGGTTATGTCTACACGTCAACCTAAGCCCAGGCTCTGACTCAGGTTTCAGCACAAGCCACCTTTCTGTTCACATACAAATCAGTCTGTCTCAGGTCAGCAAGCACTCCGGTCTCAGATCACAGGACTCTGCTAGGGGGATTGGTCAGAGCCCAAGTTCCATTATGATTTGGGCCCAAGCCCTGTCATTCTGCAGTGTGGAAGCAGGTTAAACCACACACCCGAGTCAGGAGGTCTGCACAGAACACAGTTGTGCCTTAACACAGTTGTGAGACCTGGGTCCAGCAATTGTTAACCCAAAGCATCCATAAGCCCAAGTTCCACAGACCCAGGCTTCATGTCCAGTGTAGACTACCCTTACAGAACAGCTCTGGAAGCAACTTAACACCAACTACCCCCAGTAGAAAAACAGGCAGAGAGACAGTACTCTCTATACAGCTTTCAGCTGAAGCAGCTGGAAATTTAATTTAGGAAATAAAAAGAGAAAAATAGTTTAAATAGGTGTTTGATGGCTGTACTCTAAAGCCAAGCCTACAAGGCTCACAAAACCACAGTCCATGCAGTTGTACTAAAATACCAAATCAGTTACAGTCTTGGTCAACATAAGAGACAGAGAGGGGAGAAGATGTGTGGGAAGGCAAAGGTTACTTTGGAGTGTTTTAAAAGTAACAGGCATGTACTTCAAGATAGTTATTCTGAGAAGAGGCAACATGCCCTACCCCAGCATGCTCTGGCCCCAATGCAGCAAGATACTTAAGGCCGTGCCTAACTTTAAGCACATAGTAGTTCCGTTAAATACAATTTACCAGCTTGGCTAGCAGACATGTTCAATCTCTATTGATAACAATTAAGGGCATGTCTACACTACACTATGATGCCGACTTACAGCCACCACAGTAGCCACCACCTCTTTCTGTTGGTGGTGCTCATCTTCACCACCAGCGCTTCTGCCGACTGAAGAAAGGTAGTTCGGGAGGAAGGTGCAGCTCCCCATGAGGAGTCCAGCTGTCCCCTGGACTTCTCGCCTCCCCATTCCCTTCCGGGAATGGGGGCCAACTGCCCAAGCTTCTCACCTCCCCGCCAGGAGCAAGACACAGCAGCCCAGCCTTCTCAGCTTCCTTAGCAGGGAGCCAGGCAGACACAGCCCGGCTGGGAGCGGGGAGCCAGGGGAATTCAGGATCTAGCCGCCCAGCTCTTGCCCAGCCATTTCAGGGCTCCAGCCAATGCAAGTAACGCAGTGTCTATCAGAGACACTCTGTTGCCCTAACTGCACCGACATAAGCCCTACGCCTCCCGGGAAGGTGGAGTTATGATGTTGGTGTCGTAGGGCACTGACATCAGCGGGACAAGGCTGTAGTGTGTACAGTGACATAATTAGGTTGGCGTAAGCGCCTTACGCAGGCCTAACTCTGTAATGTAGACCAGGCCTCAGTATAATAGGACTATTCACATGCTTAAAACGAGGAATTTGCATAAGTGCTTTGCTGAATGTGGGCCTATGTCCCTTCTCATCAAGTAATCAAACTACTGTACTCCTTTAACTCATAGGTGTTTTGCAGAATCAAATAAGCTCTTTGCTATTGACTATTATGACTCACTATTCTGTTACTAAAAATATCTCAACATACTTTCAAATGCCGAAAATTTATGAAAAATTCAATGCAGTTCTCACTGTTTCAGATAACTGCTGTCAACTGAGGCTGAATATATCTGCCAGCCAAATTGATAGTACATTATCAACGCACCACAGAAAATGTTCTTGCTTGTTGCTAGGGATGGTACTCTATTGTGCAGCATTACTTTGCCTCATGTGATTAGATATGACATGTCAGAACATTTAAAGGTGTTAGAAACTAATATATTTCTCCCATATCAAGTAGAAGTTTAGCAGGTTGGCTTATCTGCTGTAAAACTTAGTTACATATTCATTTTTTTTACACCTTGGCCCAATCTCTGCTCCTGTGTCTGATTATACCCATTTCTCCCATTTTTCTCAGGAGCACGTGCCTCTCTAAGACAGAGATAAATAGAGCCAAATTAGATTTAGACTGACATGCTATGTGGCTACATTGATATAGAATGTTAAATTCCAGGTCTAGTTATAAAAACTTCACATTCCTAGTTAACCTACTGCAGCAAACAGCCTTTTTTTTTTCCTCCGAGAAGAGGCTACATTTAAACAATTAATTTTTCTGTTAAAAATAAAACTCCTCAAAAGAAACTCTGATAATTAGATTTCTTATAAGATCCCATCATCCGCCTTTCACTGTTCCTGGGATGGGGTGAAATATAAAATCAGAGCATACTAGTATACTGATTATGTCAGCCCTACACAACTACTGCACTGAAGACCGTTTGCAGACAGTTGCATATTTTATGCCAATTCAAATGTCTTCTACATCAGGGACCTTTTTCTACCATTTTGAACTAATCTGCAATATGCTGACCAAAGCTTTTTTGAGGTGTTTGGGGAGATGAGAGGCTGAGTGCTAAAGGGCAGGAAAGTGGTCAAGTTAGGGTATCCTACTGACATCATTACTGAGAGCAAGTATTATATTTTATTAATGAGAAGTTGTTTGTATGATATTTATTTTTTGCAACTGCACATTTTAATTTCTGTAAAAATTGCCTAAGGGATAGGAGTTTAAATTAAATTAATATCTATTTGACATACTGGGCTATTTATATACCAGGCTAATACTGCTGTTTGAGAATAGGTACATGCTTTATTCAAGAAATAACTTGAATTAATTTACATTTTCTTCAGACTTCATTTTTAAGCACGTTTATTTGACAGCTAGTGACAATTCTTCATGTGGCAAATTGTGGAAAGTTTTTAGAGTTCAGTTTTGCAAATACTCAGGCACTTCATTATGCCGCTTAGATGAAGAACATTACTCAAATGCAGAAGTGCTTGCAGGACTGGGTCCGTAAATGGTTTAGGTTTTTTAATCAATTAGCCATGAGGAACCCACCTCCACTTCTGATGGCAAAGGATGGCAGGCACAATGTTGAACTTCAGCAGTCTGACAACAGATGGAGTCATTCTTTTTTCCACTTCAGTGGATTTGTGCTCATGAATGCTGAAATAATTAAAGCTTCATTACAGCATGTTCATTATAATCCCATTACACAAGAAAATATAAAATTCTACTGAGAAAATTTGATCTGATCTGAAGCTTGTCATATTAAAATTCCACCCTGGGACATTATGTATTTTAATAATGTCCAACAAATACATAAATAATACTTATGCATTTCTACTTGCACTAAAAATAGTCACAACATCCTCACAAAAGTGCTACATATAGTTAAAATACAAGCAAGCTCAACACATACTTACGTATATCTGTCTATAATATGGTTTGACTGCCTCACAATCTTTAAAGCGCTTATCCTCATCGCACCCCTGTGAGATAGTACTTCCCTATCAGCCCCATTTTACAGCTAGAGAACTGAGACCTAGAGTGTTTTTTATAAGGTATGTAGGTACTTAGTGGGATTAGCCAAGTGCCTAGGCATCTAACTCCCATTGATCACAGTGTGAAGTAGGTGTCCAGATGATTTTGTAAATCCCATTATAAATGACTTGTCCAAGGTCACAAAGGAATCAACATGCATCCTAAAACCACAGATTAATCTTTCCACTTCTACTTCTAAAAATATTCTTCTACTCCACACACATTTTGAGAAAATGTACAGAACTCTAACACAATTTACTGTGCCCTACAATGATATTTCATTAGATACATTCAGTACACATCCAGTTAACAATGCATGTGAGGTTCATTATAGAACAGAACAACAGGGGCAGGTAGGTTCAAGAGGCGATGTAAATTGAGTGAGGTGATAGTTAAATTGGTACAACCCCCTACTATGGATGCCCTTATATAGCTTTAAATGGACCAGATTCAAACCAATCAAGTTAAAGCAGTACAAAAACTGTGTCAGCAACTCCTAACATCACTCACTATTTCAGTAAAATATCACATCCCTAACTGAAATAACTGAAACAGTACACAACTGTGTGTAGGTCAGGCCTGTGTTCATTTCCATATTTTTTAGCCTGTGGAGCTTTTAAGTTATGCATTTTTTGTAAAGAAAATGTTATTCTGTGAATTTGGGCAAGGGTGGAGGTAGCTGGAGTCCACTGAAAGCAGGAGTCCACTGTTAGCTCTTTTTAATTAAGTCTTTTGTTAGTGACTATGAGCCAACATTGTAAAACCTGGGTGGCCTGATTTTCTCAGGTGCTGAACATCTACTGATTTCAGTGGGACTTGCTCAACACATCTGAAAATCAGGCCATTTACTTTTGGTTAGATAAATATAGATTTAGGTGCCTAATTCTAGGCAACGAGATTTCAAGATTTTGGCTATAAAATAATAATACATTTAAAGAAAAATGTGCTTTGTTCTTTTCAAACTATGAAAATGCACAAAATCTCTAATAGGCTTAATTTTGGAAACTTTTATTTTGTTTTCCTTAGTTGCTTTTGAAAAAATTACCAAAATGCTGACAAATGTATAAAGCAAAAATAATAGATAGTAATAATAAAATAATAATAATAAAAAAAAACAGAGGAGAAAAATTGACCTAAACTTTTTCAGTTATAATAATCATAGGTTTTACTTGGATTAATAGTATGTAAAAAGATGTCAGACCAAATGTGATTTTTAAGTTGATACTGGTTCTTTCAATACCTACACACAAATGACTATTTTAATGGTTCTCCAAAGTATGGAAGATATTTTACTGTGTGTATGTACTGCAACATCTAGGTACAATGAGGTCTATTGAGAACAGAATATCTCTTTTAGCATTCTTTTTCCTAGCTTAATTCTAGCCTTAACATTATTTGTAAATAATTTGTGGTATATTAAATGATACACATAAGCCCCCAATACTGTCACAAAGAATATTTATCAGCATAAATTCCAGAGCGAGGTTCTCAAAATTAGAACCAATGAATCAGAAATGGTACTAAATTTACATTAAATAATGTCTAACAAAGCAAATTACCAGGAAAAAAAACAGTGCTCTCCTTACAACGAATTCAGTACAGTAGTAATAAGCATTCCTCACCATTCCTCAAGCAAGTCCTTTGCATGCTTAGAATCTTAGTTTTAAAGGCATTTGCAACAATTAACGGAAAACTAAGTTCATACAGACCACATAACTGTCCCTTTGTAGGGCACATGATGCATATTCCAATGTTCTCAGATATTAAATAAGGGCTCTGGCCAGTGTATCTGATGTGACAGAGTGAAATGACGCATTAAGTATTCATCTGTTCATGTTACAAGACTCTTTTTGATAAAATAACCTTAAAATTAACTGAGAATTTACCATTTGAATGGAAAGGAAGTCAATGATCTTGGGGGGGAAATGAATGCACGTGGTTTCATACACTAAAATTTGCTCTATATTTGTTAAAAAATGTTGAACATACAGTAGACAAAATAAGCATACTACTGCTGCTGATGTAAGTTTTGACAAAGAATATTACGATAAGGCTTTTACAAATCAATAAAGAGGCAAGAGACAGTCATCTCATGACAGTCATCATTCACTTTGTAGCTGGTAATGAAAACACATCTGATTTTAATTAAAATAGTGACCTTCATCAAAGCTTGCTAACTCAGTTCTGAGTCTTCTCCTGCTCCAAACATTTCAAACCCACCTCCAATCAAGCTGCAGTCTGAGCATTCTCAGGGTAAGGAGAAAATTATTGGTTTAAAACATTGACAGACAACATACGATGACAATGGACAGATGTCACCCATGCATGTTTGGTATAATCCATAATTGCCTGGTAGCAAAGCATTAAGGAAATAATGCTTCTAGAAATGCTCTAAATAGCTGCAAAATGATTTTTGTTTTAGAAAATATATCAAGTTAAATTTACAATGCTAATTTACATCAGCTTTGCTAATGCTAACTGAAATATAACATACAAACGGAACTGCCAGTACATGAGTTCACCACAGCCAGTGCCGAAGTGTTACTAAGGCATTTATCTACATAACTCTAGTGAACAACAAATTGGTTTTGGCTTTTCCTTCCACATGCCAAAATTATCTGAATCTAAATTTCACAAACTGCTGATTAGATCCAATGTATTTTGGGTGTGCTCTGCAAATGATTTAGAATTCCTTAATAAACAAACTTATTTAATTGGGACCTCTTGCAAGTCACAGCACAAATCAGCCCATTATAGCTAACTAATTCATACAGTACATCATATTCCACTAAAGCCAGCTGACAAATGAGTTTTCCTCTGCTGTTTGCTTGAGGTTATTTCCCTGCCAGCCTCTACATTTTCTTAGAAAATGAGAAATTAGAGCTGAAAAAGACCTATTAGGTCAGCTAAGCCTATCCCTTTGCTGATACAGGACTGCTCCCTATGGTACATGTATTAGTTCATTACCCAGTTTAGTTTTAAATGTGCCAATCAATGGGCCTTCTGCCATTGTGCTTCCATGTCAATACTCATTTATGACAGGTTTCAGAGTAGCAGCCGTGTTAGTCTGTATTCGCAAAAAGAAAAGGAGTACTTGTGGCACCTTAGAGACTAACAAATTTATTGATCAGGTGGTTCCGCAGTTTCTTTGAGAGTGTGTGGCACAAGCTGTCGCACAGATACAGACAGACATCATCTTCCTCTCCAAATGCAAACAGATGGACATCATACCGAAAGGACTGAAGGTAAAAAATCCATTACAATCTACATACCACACCGACTGTGCTGACAGCTTGTGCCACACACTCTCAAAGAAACTGCGGAACCACCTGATCAATAAATTTGTTAGTCTCTAAGGTGCCACAAGTACTCCTTTTCTTTTTGCGAATACTCATTTAATAATAATAATAAAAAATGAAATGCCAAGTTGAAACAGTAAACGCTATTTGTGCATGTGCACTAGAGTTATAAAATGTAATTTATTTGTATGTCTGCTATTCTTTTCAGATATAAAAAAGCATATTGATCTCTGATGAAATATGTTACTGAAAAAATCTTAAGTTTCAGGTTGATACAAACAAAACTCAATAAAAATATATGATTTATATTCCTCTTTGGAGTCATTATTCTGGTCTAGCAAATATGCCCCTCCACTGTCATCTCTTGCTTTGGGAAATTTGCCTTCACTTGATTTGCATGCCTTTTCAAGTGATTGATTGCATAAATACTGTTTTACATTCCAATAAAAGCACATATATAAGGATTATACTGTTATGATCACTGCAGTGCAGATCTAAATAACTAAACTTGCCAAACTAGTGTTACTATGGAGACAAAACTAATGTACTGTGACCACATTTCTTAAGACCATCTGGATAAAACAAATATTTCCATTGCATAGTATTCATTCACATTTGTGTACTGGTCGTCGTCTTTTTTTTTTTAAATGCACAATATATGGGGAAAAGATATTACACCCATTGAGATTATATTATCTTGTACATAGTTGTATTTCATGTGCCCATAAATAAGCCAATACATCTATAGTTTACAAGTTGATCAAGATTCAATTATAAGAAGCTAAATGGTTTCAAGCCCAAAGTTATTTTCTAACATGTTTTAGACGAAATACCGTTTTATATGTCTGAGTCACAGTACCAGCCAAAAAGCACTTTACATCATTTGTACCCACTGGGAATTGTACCATCTTGAAAAGAAAAGCCCTGCAATGTACTACACAGCACTTATCCTCAAAGTTCTGTTTCCTAATCGCACTGAATGTGAAAAGCACCTGTCAAGTAAATTGCCAGATCGTTCAGCAGGTACAGTCTCTATGAAAAGGAAGAGTGATTTCAAATTGTTTGGGCATAAGCTTGCATGGGTAAAAAACCCATTTCTTCAGATGCAAGTTGCATCTGAAGAAATGGGTTTTTTACCCACGCAAGCTTATGCCCAAATAAATCTGTTAGTCTTTAAGGTGCCACTGGACTCCTCGTTCTTTTTGTGGATACAGACTAACACGGCTACCCCTCTGATACTTTTGTTTATTATTTTGAGGAATTTTTCAACCTAAAAATCTTCCAAACCTTTGTAGTGTCTGACTGACCATTAGAAATGTAACTTTGTTTCAAGATTTGTCACAGAAATGTAACATCCTGATTGCAAATAAGAAGCAATTTCCACACCAATAGCAAATCTGATACTAAAGATGAATGGACATGCTGATCAGTAACCCCATTATGAAATGTAAGCAAGAGCAACCCTCTCACAGCTCATTCTAGAGAAGGCTGATTAAATTATATAATAAATTGAAAGATTCTTCATCTAAACGGTTTGAAAAAGCACTTAGCTTTTCATTGCCTATTTCATTTCATAATCATGCCCACACCCACACACTACAGATTCAGATGCCTTCATTCAAAAGAAGGAATATGGTTTAGTTAAAAAGTCATTATCCTTGTCTACACAGGAAAAGTAGAATTTACACCTTACAGGTGAAATCCTGGTCCCAATAAGCCAATGGCAACACTCCCACTGATGTCCATGGGACAAGTATTTCTCCCTACATATTTACCCAACCATAAATTGTGCCTATTCCCATGTGTAAGGCAACCATAATGCAATGAAGTTTTGGTACATAAGATTCTCTCCCTTTTCTGATCAAGTTTTCATGGCTGTCAAAGACAAAGTGGAGAAGTAAGCAGGAGAATTGCAACAATAACTTATTGAATACATGTCAGAAAGAGTGTCCTTGTGTTGATATAGAGTGGCTGCTACAACTATAACTACAACTAGGATCTTTGTAAATATTGGGTGGATACAGGCTATTTAAGTGTCTGGGATTGAGGACAAACTTGAGATGCACAAACACACAGATACTTCAGCACCATGGGAATATGAAAATAGGTATCCTCTAAATGTACTCAAGCCATGAACCTGCCCTAGCTAATGGTTACTAGAACAATGCAGTGTAGAAAGTTAGTGTGTATTGACAGAAAGATGAAGCAGATAACACAACAGGTCATTTCCATCTTTAATTTTGATGGTTCTACCAGCGTAGCTCTCCAGGGTTCTAACTTGAACATTAGAGACAGCATATACCCTCTGGACTGCCTACAGGCACCGCCCCGCAGTTCCTGACCAGTGGGAACTTTGGAGTCAGAACTCAGGGTGGGGGCAGCACGCAGAAACCCCCTGGACCAGCCCCACCACGGGCCACAGGGATGTGCTGGCTGCTTCTTGGAGAGGAGCAGAGCTAGGGCAGCCAGGGAGCCTGCCTTAGCCCTGCTGCACCGCCAGACTTTTAGCAGCCTAAAATCCCCCGGCTTGGCTTCAGTAGCCTCCGAGAGATAGAGCCCGATTCCAGGACGCTCCCGGCGAAACTGGAATGGTTGGCAACCCTAAGCCTAGACCTTGTCCTGCCCCAGCCTTGCTCCAGCCTAGACCCTGCCCTGCTCCTGGCCTTGTTTCAGTCCTGTCCCAGCCTTGGAACCAGCCCTGCTCCTGCCTTCCTTGATCCCAGGTAATCTGGTTCTGACCCTCGGCTCTAGTTCCTGGCTTCAACTCTGCCTCAACCCTTGACGATGGCATTCGGACTCTGACTTCAGTTCTGATCTTCAGCTCCGATCCCCGGCTCTGACATTTGGATTCAAATCATTAGGCCTGACTTCTGCTGTGACCACTATACCTATGACCCAGTACCCTAACAACCACCTAGAATGCATTCCCATAAATTTTTGCAGGCTTTGCAAAGATTTTAAGAGCAGGAAGTGTTTAATTTTTGCAAAAGCTTACCCTTTCTGGGAGTTCTCCTTGAACTGATGACATTATTACTTTGGGAGTCACAGTGGGAGAAAATGAATAAAGTTGGTCTTCTAATTAAAAAAAATATATGTCCAAATGTCCTCTCTTATGGTGACCAAATGTGGAAGGTAAAATGCTTTCCTCTCTCCCACAGGTTCTGATGGTACAGGAGGTCAGGGCATCACTAGAACATTAACCTTTTTCAGACTGCTTGGAAACGTGACCTAGGGAAGCAGACAGATGGTGCTATGAACTGTTTGTACTTTACAGGAGATTTGTAGATAAAGAGAACTGGGCAGGATCTGTGCTCTGGGATAGTTTTGCTGGCAGGCTGGACTGCAGCTTTATTTGCTGAGGAGTCTGACAGCTGCATCAAGAGATGCAAAAATACTGAAGCCTTGCAATGGGACTAGCCATGAGGTTCATTTTGTTAATGAGGTCACTGCTCCATAGCCAGAGCTGGAAACCCCTCTGGCAAGAACCAAGGTAACCAGGGTGCTGGTAGCCAACTTGATGGCATCTTGGGAAATACTTCTAAGGAAACTCAGCGCACTCTGGAATTTACAGAAAAATCTATGCTGCTCCCTTTAGCAGGGAAGAAATTAACACCTTGTCTGCTAGAATTTCTGCATTCAAGTTCACATCTTGCACCGATCACTGTATTATCTGAGCACCTGGAGGTCCTCAAATGTATTGCAAATCAGCCTAAAATTTCTCCTTAAAGTTTCTACTGTTTTATGAGCAAGATCTTTTTCAGATAAAATATTCACATCCAGAGAATTACCTGATGCAGAACGCAAAGATTCGAATCCGAAGTCTCTCCAGCTCTCACTGTATATTCTATTAGTAACTATCATCAGAGTAATTTTGCTACCATTTTTTCCTCACAGATGAGAGGAGTGGAGACACCACTTCTTTTACAAATTCTCAAAAAACCAAGACTATGGATGCATAATCTTCCCAGTCCATACTAGAATGCATTTCAGGGCACCAGCCACATGCTTAGTCAGGTAGTTCCCACCTTGAAGAAACCCCTAACGGAAGCAAAAGATTGCAGCAAACCAGCCAGTGCCTCTGTTCTGCCTGCAAAACAATACATATCCCCAATCCCGGCCTCCACAGAGGTATAGAAGAGCTTGGCTTGAATTATGACTAGAGACCTAAAGAAGAACATATTTACAGCAAGATGAGGTATAAATCAGGGATAGTTATGGAAGAACTATACCTTCTATCAAGCCATCAGACTGGATCTGAAGCACCGTATCTACCCCTTCCAAGGATAGGCTGTCTTTCTGTCAGGGACACCTTACTTGTGTTGCTGGGAAAGAATCCAACAGCAGCCGCTTAGCCCAATGAGGAGCTGAAGGAGAGTTCTACATCACCACCTAATTGCAGAAGTTGACTGTCTGCTCATATACTGAGTCTGCTCTGGAGACTTGTCCAGTAACACCACACATGGGGTCTTTGTGGCTTTTCTCTTCCCCAATTCTACTTGGTAAACTTCAAAGAAAATATTAAAATAAACTGCCTGCTCCATCCCTGCCAATTAACAATAGTGCTGCTGCCATGTGACTGCTTAACACAGAGACAGGAGAGAGAGAAGCCATTCCTGCTGAGGGAGAGATAGTATTAAAAGCTTGGTTCTGTGTAGCTGACAACTGATGACAGAACAAAGAAAGCAAAACATATTCTGTAAGGCAGATGAACTGAAAGTCATCCCCACAGAGAAACTAAGAGTTTTATCATTCTTAACTTTTGTGATTTGAAGGGGGAAATCAGGCAGTTTTTAATCATCTTTACAATCTATTTTAAAGACCCACATATACACTCAGGAGACTTAGAAAAACAACACATGTTACCTTGCACTGCACCTTACATACCAGAAACAGTGTTTCCACAGGCATCAGATGCAGTTCGTGCTGTGCCTTACAATTAAGATAATGCACTAAGGCTCAAATCCAGGGACCCTGCACACAGACCACACTAGGTATCTCTGTAAGGGCTAGGAGAGAAAGAATCCTAATCCCAGGTCCTGACATAGCTGAGGAATCACCACACAGAGCTACTTGTTGATGTAGCCGACTGCAGCTTTAACACCTCCTCAAGGAGTGGGAGGGAAGATAGAAGGATAACAGCTGTGCAATAGCAGATCCTTGAACACTACCTGTACATTCTCCCAAACCGCTTCTACTATGGCTCCACCAGGCCATTGCACTGGGTCTTACAAGAATGCCAGTTAGGCTCCATGACATGCAGGAGATGCATACCCCTAGCACGGACCACCCAAGGTCAGCTTTCTTCTTATTCAAAAAATTGCAATGATTCTGATGCCAGGAGACTTCCACTGTCACAGAAGTGAGGGTGGATTTGCCCCAAAAAGTAACTTTGTGGGATCAGATACCTCTCTTCCTCTTGTAATAGCTACAGGTGTCTCAAGAGCTTGGAAAAATACATCTTCTCTAAGATTGCAGCGTATATGGGAACTGCAAACATTTTATAGTGTTTACTGTATATTTTGGCATACTTCCCAGATAAAGTATTGATTCTGCATTCTGACACTCTGCTTTGGTACAATATCTATACAAGAGGACCCAATATTCCATCCTAGGGGACATTTTATGGAGTCCCCACACTATAGAGGATACTGAAAATAAGGTATATAACAGACAGATATCGAAAAAGGAGTACTTGTGGTATCTTAGAGACTAACAAATTTATTTGAGCATAAGCTTTCGTGAGCTACAGCTCACTTCATCGGATGCATTC
Source organism: Dermochelys coriacea (assembly GCF_009764565.3). NCBI lineage: Eukaryota > Metazoa > Chordata > Testudines > Dermochelyidae > Dermochelys > Dermochelys coriacea. Next base: position 249,165,037 of record NC_050069.1, on the reverse strand, counting down.
AGTGGAAAATACAGTGGGGAGATTTATATACACAGAGAACATGAAACAATGGGTGTTACCATACACACTGTAACGAGAGTGATCAGGTAAGGTGAGCTATTACAGCGGGGGGGGAGGGGGACCTTTTGTAGTGATGATCAAGGTGGGCCATTTCCAGCAGTTGACAAGAAAGTCTGAGGAACAGTGGGGGTGGGGAATAAACATGAGGAAATAGTTTTACTTTGTGTAATGACCCATCCACTCCCAGTGTTTATTCAAACCTAAGTTAATTGTATCCAGTTTGCAAATTAATTCCAATTCAGCAGTCTCTTGTTGGAGTCTGTTTCTGAAGTTTTTTTGTTGAAGAATTGCCACTTTTTGGTCTGTAATCGAGTGACCAAAGAGGTTGAAGTATTCTCCGACTGGTTTTTAAATGTTATAATTCTTGACGTCTGATTTGTGTCCATTTATTCTTTTACGTAGAGACTGTCCAGTTTCGCCAATGTACATGGCAAAGGGGCATTGCTGGCACATGATGGCATATATCACATTGGTAGATGTGCAGGTGAACAAGGCTCTGATATAGTGTGGCTGATGTGATTAGGCCCTATGATGGTGTCCCCCGATATGTGAACACAGTTGGCAATGGGCTTTGTTGCAAGGATAGGTTCCTGGGTTACCGTTTTTGGTGTGTGGTTGCTGGTGAGTATTTGCTTCAGGTTGGGGGGCTGTCTGTAAGCAAGGACTGGCCTGACACCTCTGAACAACATACTAACCCACAGAGACCTTCCTACCAAGACTACAACAAAAAGGATTCTGGGTAGACTCCTCCTGAAGGTCGAAACAACAGACTGGACTTCTACATAGAGTGCTTCCACCGACGTCCACGGGCTGAAATTGTGGAAAAGCGGCATCACTTGCTCCATAACCTCAGCCATGCAGAACACAATGCCATCCATAGCCTTAGAAACAACTCCGACATCATAATCAAAAAGGCTGACAAAGAAGGTGCTATCGTCATCATGAATAGGTCAGAATATGAACAAGAGGCTGCTAGGCAGCTCTCCAAAACCACTTTCTACAAGCCATTACCCTCTGATCCCACTGAGGGTTACCAAAAGAAACTACAACCTTTGCTCAAGAAACTCTCTGAAAATAGCACAAGAACAAATCTGCACAGACACACCCCCAGAACCCCAACCAGGGATATTCTATCTGCTACCCAAGATCCATAAACCTGGAAATCCTGGATGCCCCATTATCTCAGGCATTGGCACCCCGACAGCAGGATTGTCTGGCTATGTAGACTCCCTCCTCAGGCCCTATGCTACCAGCATTCCCAGCTATCTTCAAGACACCACTGACTTCCTGAGGAAACTACAATCCATCGGTGAATTTCCTGAAAACACCACCCTAGCCACTATGGATGTAGAAGCCCTCTACACCAACATTCCACACAAAGATGGACTACAAGCCATCAGGAACAGTATCTTCGATAATGTCATGGCAAACCTGGTGGCTGAACTCTGTCCTCACCCATATCTACTTCACATTTGGGGACAATGTATAACTTCAAATCAGCGGCACTGCTATGGGTACCCGCATGGCCCCATAGTATGCCAACATTTTTATGGCTGACTTAGAACAACGCTTCCTCAGCTCTCGTCCCCTAATGCCCCTACTCTACTTGCGCTACACTGATGACATCTTCAACATCTGGACCCATGGAAAAGAAGCCCTTGAGGAATTCCACCATGACTTCAACAATTTCCATCCCACCATCAACCTCCGCCGGACCAGTCCACACAAGAGATCCACTTCCTGGACACTACGGTGCTAATAAGCGATGGTCACATAAACACCACCCTATTCTGGAAACCTACTGACGGCTATGACTACCAACATGCCTCCAGCTTTCATCCAGACCACACCACACTATCCATTGTCTACAGCCAAGCTCTACGATACAACCACATTTGCTCCAACCCCTCAGACAAAGACAAACACCTACAAGATCTCTATCATGCATTCCTACAACTACAATACCCACGTGCTGAAGTGAAGAAACAGACTGACAGAGCCAGAAGAGTACCCAGAAGTCACCTACTACAGGACAGGCCCAACAAAGAAAACAACAGAACGCCACTAGCCATCACCTTCAGCCTCCAACTAAAACCTCTCCAACGCATCATCAAAGATCTACAACCTATCCTGAAGAATGACCCATCACTCTCACAGATCTTGGGAGACAGGCCAGTCCTTGCTTACAGACAGCCCTCCAACCTGAAGCAAATACCAGCAACCATACACCACACAACAGAACCACTAACCCAGGAACCTATCCTTGCAAACAAGCCCATTGCCAATTGTGTCCACATATCTATTCAGGGGACACCATCATAGGACCTAATCACATCAGCCACACTATCAGAGGCTTGTTCACCTGCACATCTACCAATGTGATATATGCCATCATGTGCCAGCAATGCCCCTCTGCCATGTACATTGGCCAAACTGGACAGTCTCTACGTAAAAGAATAAATGGACACAAATCAGACGTCAAGAATTATAACATTCAAAAACCAGTCGGAGAACAGTTCAATCTCTTTGGTCACTTCATTACAGACCTAAAAGTGGCAATTCTTCAACAAAAAAACTTCAAAAACAGACTCCAACGAGAGACTGCTGCATTGGAATTAATTTGCAAACTGGGCACAATTAACTTAGGCTTGAATAAAGACTGGGAGTGGATGGGTCATTAAACAAAGTAAAAAGAAAGGGAGTACTTGTGGCACCTTAGAGACTAACAAATTTATTTGAGCATAAGCTTTCGTGAGCTACAGCTCACTTCATCGGATATATTTGGTGGAAAATACAGTGGGGAGATTTATATACACACACAGAGAACATGAAACAATGGGTTTTATCATACACACTGTAAGGAGAGTGATCACTTAAGATGAGCCATCACCAGCAGCGGGGGGTGGGGGGGGGCAGGAAAACCTTTTATGGTGACAAGCAAGGTAGGCTATTTCCAGCAGTTAACAAGAACATCTGAGGAACAGTGGGGGGGGGGAGAAATAACATGGGGAAATAGTTTTACTTTGTGTAATGACAGGTTTCAGAGTAGCAGCCGTGTTAGTCTGTATTCGCAAAAAGAAAAGCAGTACTTGTGGCACCTTAGAGACTAACAAATTTATTAGAGCATAAGCTTTCGTGAGCTACAGCTCATTAGCTCACGAAAGCTTATGCTCTAATAAATTTGTTAGTCTCTAAGGTGCCACAAGTACTGCTTTTCTTTTTGTGTAATGACTCATCCATTCCCAATCTCTAGTCAAGCCTAAGTTAATTGTATCCAGTTTGTAAATTATTAAACAAAGTAAAGCTATTTCCCCATGTTTATTTTCCCCCCTACTGTTCCTCACATGTTGTTGTCAACTGCTGGAAATGGCCTACCTTGATTATCGCTACAAAAGGTTCCCCCCTGCCCCTCCTGCTGGTAATAGCTCACCTTACCTGATCACTCTTGTTACAAAAAGAAAAGGAGTACTTGTGGCACCTTAGAGACTAACAAATTTATTAGAGCATAAGCTTTCGCGAGCTACAGCTCACTTCATCGGATCGTGAGCTACAGCTCACTTCATCGGATGCATCCGATGAAGTGAGCTGTAGCTCGCGAAAGCTTATGCTCTAATATATTTGTTAGTCTCTAAGGTGCCACAAGTACTCCTTTTCTTTTTGCGAATACAGACTAACACGGCTGCTACTATGAAACCTCTTGTTACAGTGCGTATGGTAATATTCATTGTTTCATGTTCTCTGTGTATATAAATCTCCCCACTGTATTTTCCACTGAATGCATCCGATGAAGTGAGCTGGAGCTCATGAAAGCTTATGCTCAAATAAATTTGTTATCTCTAAGGTGCCACAAGTCCTCCTTTTCTTTTTGCAGATACAGAGTAACACGGGTGCTACTCTGAAACCAGACAGATAGGGGTGAGTGCAGGGCCTGCCTCACTTCTCTGGTGAACAGGAAGTTTAATCAGATCAAGGGGCAACTATATAGGATGCCAGGTTCCAGGGCAGTTCACGACTACACGTCCCTTAAGCCACTTCTTCATTTGGCCTGCTAAAGGTAGAGATTTACTTCCTCCTGTTTCCCTGGAGGCAAATCTTCACAGCCTGTCATACTCCAGTTCCCTCATCATTCCTCCAAATGACAACCCGTGACTCAAGCCACCACATGGCTTTGTTGGCATTTGCTTTAAGTGTCTATTTATTTTTTAATTTTTTTTTGCTCTTAATTGACGTAACTTGCTTTGACAAACTTCCTTTCCCCTCACTCTTCTCTGTTCCCATCCCAGCACTTCTTCCCTCTGTTTGTCCAACCTTCCTTGCTCCCACTCAGACCCATCTGCCTCCCACTACAGTCCCACTCTCATTCCATTGGCCCCAGAAAAATTCATTTATAAACAAAAAAAATAAATGTTCCAAAAAACCTTCTCTGTTAGCACCACAAAGGTGTGTGCACATTCATATGGAGACTAGAAGCTTGATAAGCCAGGGTGTAAAACTACAGTGCACTGTTATGCACCAACTGTGCACATGGACCCTGATATCATGAACTAGATTTCCTTAGTGCACAGCGACCTACACCAAAATGGAGACATGAAGTGAAGTCAATGGAGTTCCATACTAAGGGCCTAATTTAACCTGCTGTGAGATACAATGGATATGGAATAACACAATGGCAAGTCAATTTTTATGGTAGAACTGCATTATAATAATATAAGGGCTAGGTTTCAAAGTTACACATGCAACTTGTGCGTACTGGGTACACATTGGTATTTATTAGCATGTGCAAATATCCACATGTTCCTAACTTTGAAAACCTGTCTCATCCTCATAAACCAATCTGAGGCCAAATTTACAGATTTAAAGTACCTAAGTACCCAAATTGGTATGCAGAAGTCTAAGAGAAGTATTTGAATGCTAAGTTGTTGTTTGAGTACCCAAGTGTGGCACAGAATGCCCTAATTAAGAAGCCCACACATGCAAATTGAGCTCCCATCATTTAATAGTGTCTTTGGCATGTACTGTCAATTCCTAGCAAGAATATTTTCTTGAGAATAGAAAAAAAGGGTAACAAAAGGTTCCATCTCCAGTGTTCAGCACATCTGAACATCACCTAGGAAACTGCAATAACTGCATTCCAAGAGTACAGTATTAAGATTAAAAAAAAAAATACAACCTGGAGTCCTAGGCAGCTTTGTCTGGTCTACATTAAAATTCAGCATGTTCAAACCAATCTCTCCACCCCCTGAATGTTTATTTATTGAAGCCTCATCCCAGAAATAGAAGACCAGTGCTCTCCCACATGCAAACCTAAGAAGATCACAGATGTGCACAAAACTAACGACAAGTAATTTATTACAACCCTTTACCGGATGCAGCTTCTTTCCCCCAGATGGTGTGTTGGGGGCACCCTCCACCCACTCACTCCTGTGGGAAGCAGTAGCCCCCCAACACTGCTATCTAAGCCTGGACACATGATTTGGGAAAGCCTTACTTGCTTGTGCAGTGGATGGCACAACTATTTAGAGCCAACACACAGTCTAGCCCTGTACTTGTGGTCGAGTGGATGCAGATATGCAGTCCTTAAACATCCAGTTTTGTTCTGTACATTTCCCCCCTTCTTTGTATTTTTTTAAAAAACTTTCAGTAAAATCTTTTAAGACTGAATTGTGGACGGTTTTTAAAATATGGCTGTGCTCATCTAACTTTTAACTTTCCTGAAAACTGTAACCATTGAACTGATCTTCAAAATATTTTTGAAGGAGTTGCCAATTCTTCAATATATTATACTTAAACATTACATGCTGCAGTTTCTATAAAATAAAATTATCAACTGTCTGTACTTAAAACCCTTAGTTAAATCTCAAAGTGACAAATCCAGGAAGGATTTTCTTGATAGACGAAGCATTGTTTAGGTAATTACACGCAGGTCCAAATGTCTAAGAGATTCTGACTGTTAACATTCCAAACAGCTTTTGCTTTATTACAAACTTGTGCTTTGCCACATAGTTCTTGAGATAGCAATGTTAGCTATTTGACATTATAAACAGCAACAGCACTTTCCTGTTGCTACTGCTGATTGTAATAAGAAAAGGAGTACTTGTGGCACCTTAGAGACTAACAAATTTATTAGAGCATAAGCTTTCGTGAGCTACAGCTCACTTCATCGGATGCATTTGGTGGAAAAAACAGAGGAGAGATTTATAAGCATCGGATGCATCCGATGAAGTGAGCTGTAGCTCACGAAAGCTTATGCTCTAATAAATTTGTTAGTCTCTAAGGTGCCACGGGTACTCCTTTTCTTTTTAAGAATATCAGAGGAACAGTGGGGGGTGGGATGGGAGGGAGAAATACCATGGGGAAATAGTTTTACTTTGTGTAATGACTCATCCATTCCCAGTCTCTATTCAAGCCTAAGTTAATTGTATCCAGTTTGCAAATTAATTCCAATTCAGCAGTCTCTCATTGGAGTCTGTTTTTGAAGCTTTTTTGTTGAAGTATAGCCACTCTAAGATCTGTGATCGAGTGACCAGAGAGATTGAAGTGTTCTCCAACTGGTTTTTGAATGTTCTAATTCTTGACGTCTGATTTGTGTCCATTCATTCTTTTACGTAGAGACTGTCCAGTTTGGCCAATGTACATGGCAGAGGGGCATTGCTGGCACATGATGGCAGATATCACATTGGTAGATGCGCAGGTGAACGAGCCTCTGAGCATCTACCAATGTATATAAATCTCTCCTCTGTTTTTTCCACCAAATGCATCCAATGAAGTGAGCTGTAGCTCACGAAAGCTTATGCTCTAATAAATTTGTTAGTCTCTAAGGTGCCACAAGTACTCCTTTTCCATTTCCCCATGGTATTTCTCCCTCCCACCCCACCCCCCACTGTTCCTCTGATATTCTTGTTAACTGCTGGAATTAGCCTACCTTGCTTGTCACCATGAAAGGTTTTCCTCCTTTCCCCACCCTGCTGCTGGTGATGGCTTATCTTAAGTGATCACTCTCCTTACAGTGTGTATGATAAACCCATTGTTTCATGTTCTCTGTGTGTGTGTATATAAATCTCTCCTCTGTTTTTTCCACCAAATGCATCCGATGAAGTGAGCTGTAGCTCACGAAAGCTTATGCTCTAATAAATTTGTTAGTCTCTAAGGTGCCACAAGTACTCCTTTTCTTTTTGCAAATACAGACTAACAGGGCTGCTACTCTGAAACCTGCTGATTGTAATGACTCCTCTAAGGCTTGATTTACAGTCTGTTAAAATCAGTAGGAGTCTTGAATGGACTTTGGATAAAGCCACAAGAAAACAGTTTCTCCTTAAAAGATGTTAAAAGAAAAATCTCTGTATTTTAAAGGTGGGTAGAATAATGGACATGTCCATAAGAACATAAGCATGGCCATACTAGGACAGACCAAAGGTTCATCCAGCCCAGTATCCTGTCTACCGACAGTGGCCAATGCCAGGTGCCCCAGAGGGAGTGAATCTAACAGGTAATGATCAAGTGATCTCTCTCCTGCCATCCATCTCCACCCTCTGACAAACAGAGGCTAGGACACCATTCCTTAACCTCCATGAATTTATCCCGTTCTCTTTTAAACCCTGTTATAGTCCTAGCCTTCACAACCTCCTCAGACAAGGAGTTTCATAGGTTTACTGTGCGCTGAGTGAAGAAGAACTTTATTTTATTTGTTTTAAACCTGCTTCCCATTAATTTCATTTCGTGACCCCTAGTTCTTATATTATGGAAACAAGTAAATAACTTTTCCTTATTCTCTTTCTCCACACCACTGAACAATCAGGCCTGTAAATACCCCTTCCTCTCTGATCAGGGCCATCCCACATTCCTTCTTCCCTTGATTCCAAAGGTCTTCTACAGCCCTCTCAAAGAATAAGCTTTTTGAAAAGTCCTCTTCACTCCCCTTTTGCTCCTTACAAACCCTAACTGGCTTCTGGCCCTAGGCTCCTCCCACAGGCCCTTCCCAAACAAGACAGCAGCCATACCTGTTTTCCCTCAAGTCTTCCAGTGGAGAGACTCCCTGCTCTCTTCTGGGACTCTCTTTCAGCCAGCCCTCTATAACAGGCTCCTGCCCTCTGGAAGGAATAGTCAATCCATACTCTCCCACCCCACCCCCAGTCAGCCTCCTGCTGAAGGCTTTCTTCCTTTTAAGTCTCACAGCCTGGCCAGTTGTGGCAGGGCCTGGCCGGTCCTGGGTCTCCTGGGCTTATAGGGAGAGGCCACCCTGTTACATTGTGGAATCTTCTTTATTTTTCCACAATATTAAGAGACTATACATGTAACGCCAAAAGACTCCGGTTGTCATCAGATAGGATCAAACCTGGGACCTATGGAGTTTAATGCACGAGTCTCTACTGCATGAGCTAAAAGACACATCTCTTTAAGCCAAGGCTATAGCAGGCTTATCAATCTCTAGTTGGTCTAAGTGCTACTAGAGGGGACAGAGTGCTGCACTAAGCTGGCATGGGCTGCATGCACATCTTTAAAAACAATGGATATATGGACTGTAATGGACTAAAATATTTGTTTCTTTTTTTTAGAAAGGAGGTTGGTTGCCCATGGGCTACAGCGAACAGCTGTTAGAGGAAGAGGGAGTGATCTGGCAAAAAATTGGAAGAGGATCACTTTGCCTACAGAGGAAGAATGGACACAAAATTAGAGCAATCTTATCAATGGAAAATCTGATTTACTGTTTAATGACTGTTAAATATTCTTTTTCTGTTTGTCAACTGTACAGAGTTTGTAAGGAATGCCACTGTTTGTTTCTTCCTCTGATCTAATAAAACCAGACAAAAAGTATTTTCCGTGATTAGTACAAGAGCTGAATGCCTGGGATTTCACTCTTTTTTAAAAAAATATGAGTGTGATCACAGAATCATAGAAATGTAGAGCCAGAAGGGACCTCAAGAAGTCATCATGTCCAGCAGCCTTCTGCACTATGGCAGGACCAAGTAAACCCAGACTATTCCTCACAGGTGTTTGTCCAATCTGTTTTTAAAAAACTTCCAATGATGGGAATTCCACAACATTCATTGGAAGCCTACTCCAGAGCTTAACTACCCTTACAATTAGAAAGTTTTTCTTACTATCTAACCTTAATCTCCTTTGCTGCATCTTAAACCCATTATTTCTTGTCCTTTTTCAGTGGACAGGGTGAACAATTCTTTACTCTCTTTATAACAGCCCTTAACATATTTGAAAACTTATCACATCAGTCTCCATCCCATTCCTTATGCAACTTATACTTATGTTTGTTTTTTTGACTACAGTTGCGCATATTGAGCTGAGGTCTTCACTGAACTGTCTAAAATGACACTCCGATCTCTTTTCTGGGTTGACTGCTCCCAAGTAAAGGCACTGGATGCTAATCTTTAGCCGCAAGTCAGTTTTTACAACTGATTATAAACTCCAGGAAACAGACATTAATAACATTTGCCTGACACAACCTGATGTGTTGCATAGTATAATGGGTTTGATGCTTGTGTGAATCCAAGTCTGGAGGCTCTCCTTTACAAAAAGTATTTATATTCACCCTGACTCATAAGTTCTATAATGGCTTCTCTGCAAAATATGACCACTTTACAACACTTCCCGTGTATGTCATATACATCAAGTGCGTAAGTGTCCTACATGGATCTGCAATATCTTCTGTATAACTAATTTTACAAAATGCTTTTCCCACAGGGCTTGTAATGTCAGCAACAGCTCCGCGTCATCTTTACGTTTAAGTAATTTAACTTAGTTATGCTTTAAACACTTGATGTTCTTATAACATTGTCCTCTTTCCTGGGCCTCCCATACCTCTGATTTTGAACAGCAATAATATGGAAATTCCTTCTCTTCAAGATTCTGGGATGCTACTATTTCTTCAAATAGAAGCCATGCTACTTCAAAACACTTATCTTATTGAAGCAGTATACTTTGAACACCCTTCCATATATTTACATTGCCCAGTTTTTAATTCAGGGAATGTTTTCATAATTACTGAAAGAATTAACTTCTGACTGCTTTTTGTAACTATTTCTGTTCCAAAAACAACAAAAATGCACACCGCTCTCATCAAACCTCCCTCTTCCTCAGAACATTTTTGTTCCTCTTCTCTGGACTTTCTCCAATTTCTCCACGTCTTTGCTGACATGTGGTGCCCAAAACTGGACACAATACTCTAGTTGAGGCCTAATCAGCATGGAGTAGAGCGGAAGAATTATTTTCCGTGTCTTACTTACAACACTCCTGCTAATACAGCCCTGAAGGATGTTTGCTTTTTTTTGCAACACCATTACAATGTTCACTCATATTTAGCTTGTGATCCATTATGACCCTCAGATCCCTTTCTAGTACTCCTTCCTAGGCAGTCGTTTCCCATTTTGTATGTGTGCAACTGAATGTTCCTTTCTAAGTGGAGAACTTTGCATTTGTCCTTATTGAATTTCATCGTATTTACTTCAGACCATTTCTCCAGTTTGTCCAGATCATTCTGAATTTTAATCCTATCCTTCAAACCACTTGCAACCCCTCCCAGCTTGGTATTCTTCACAAACTTTGTAAGTATACTATCTATGCCATTATCTAAATCACTATTGAAGATATTGAACAGAACTGAACTTAGAACTGATCCCTGCGGGACCCCACTAAATATGCCTGTCTAGCTTGACTGTGAAGTACTGATGACTACTTTCTGGGAGCAGTTTTCCAAACAGTTATGCACCCATCTTATAGTAGCTCCATCTAGCTCCTATACTGTACAGGCAGTCCTCAACTTTACGACGTTCAAGTTACAGCGAACAGTACTTATGACATTTATAAACTGTCATCGTGTTTCAACTTTACGACGCTCAATCCGGCATTGTTCCTATGGGAAATTTGAGTTACGACATTTTCAACTTAAGACGCGATTTTCAGGAACCAATTGTGTCGTCAGTCCGAGGACTGCCTGTATTTCCCTAATTTGTTTATGAAAAGGTCATGTGAGATAGTATCAAAGTCAAGATATACACATCATCTGTTTCCTCCCACCCACAAGGCTCATTATCCTGTCAAAGAAAGCTATTAGGTTGGTTTCACAAAATTTGTTTTTGACACATCCATGTTGACTGTTACTTATCACCTTATTATCTTTCAGATGTTTGCAAACTGATTGCTTAATTATTTGCTCCATTATCTTTCCGGGTACTGAAGTTAAGCTGACTGGTCTGTAATTCCCCAAGTTGTCCTAATTTCCCTTTTTATACATTGGCACTATATTTGAACTGGACTCTCCCCCATTTTCCATGACTTTTCGAAGATGATCGCTAATGGATCAGGTATCTCCTCCGTCCACTCCTTGAGTATTCTAGGGCAGGTGGTCTCATCATTTTTCTTTCTGAGGCCCCCCAAGATGCTATAAAAATTACACGGCCCAGCTGTGCCACCACAACTGTTTTCTGCATAGAAAAGCCAGGGCTGCTGTGAGGGGGTATTTCAAGGAGGGCAACTGCCCAGGGCCCCACACCACAGCGGGTAACACAAAGCTAAGTTGCTCAGGCTTTGGCTTCAGCTGCAGGTGGCAGGGCTCGGGGCACCGGGCTACAATCCCACATGACGAGACTTTGACTTTCTGCCCTGGGCTCTAGCAAATCTAATGCCAGCCATGCCTGGCAGGCCCCCTGAAACCTGCACACGGCCCCCCAGGGGGCCCTACACCCCTGGTTGAGAACCACTGAAACACATCCTAGAACAACAAGATCTGGTGACTTGAAGACATCTAACTTGTCTAAGTCATTTTTAACTTGTTCTTTCCCTATTATAGCTTCTGATCCTACCTGCCTTCATGGGATATGCAGAACAATTGATCACAGTCCTCTTTATAACTGTCCTTAAGACTATCAGGTCCCATCATCCCTCCTTCTCGCCCAGTCTTCTTTTCTCAAGACTAACCATGCACAGTTTCTTTAACCTTTCTTCATAGGTCAAAAAGAAAAGGAGTACTTGTGGCACCTTAGAGACTAACAAATTTATTTGAGCATAAGCTTTCGTGAGCTACAGCTCACTTCATCGGATGCATCTGATGAAGTGAGCTGTAGCTAACGAAAGCTTATGCTCAAATAAAGTTGTTCGTCTCTAAGGTGCCACAAGTACTCCTTTTCTTTTTGCGAATACAAACTAACACGGCTGCTACTCTGAAACCTTCATAGGTCAGGTTTTCTAAACTGTTTATCATTTTTGTTGCTCTCCTCTGGACTCTCTCCAATTTGTCCACATCTTTCCTGAAGTGTGGAGCCAAGAATTAGACACAGTATCCAGCTAAGGCCTCACGAGTGCCAGAGGTGACAGTTGCCTCCTGTGTCTTACATACAAACTCTCCTGTTAATACACCCAAGGACGATATTAGTCTGTTCGCTGCTGCATCACGTTGTTGACACATACTCAGTTTGTGATCCACTATAACTCCTAGATGCTTTTCAGCAGTACTACAACCCTAACTATTTATTCCACATTTTGTGGCTGTCCATTTGGTGTTTTCCTTCCTAAGAGAAGTACTTTGCACTTGTCTTTTATTGTCTTGTTGAATTCAGACCAATTCTCCAATTTGCCAAGGTGGTTTTGTATTCTAATCGTGTCCTCCAAAGTGCTTGCAGCCCCTCCTGGCTTGGTGTCATCTACAAATTTTAAGCATCCTCTTAATTTATTATCCAAGACATTAGTGAAAATACTGAATAGCATCATATCCAAGACTGACCCCTGCAAGTCCCCAAGAGATACAGCCTTGAAGTTTGACAGTGAACCACTGATAACTACTTTTTGAGTACAAACTTTCAACCAGTTGTGCACCCACCTTATGGTAATTACATCTAGACCACCTTTCCCTAGATTGCTTATAAAATGTCAATTGGGACAGTGTCAAAAGCCTTATTAAGATTGAGATATATCACAACTACTGCTTCCCCTCTATCCATTAGGCCAGTAATCCTTTTTTCGTCTTTCTTTTGATTTAATTGGTATTCACCCCAGGAAAAAGAGGCAAGCACCGCACCTTACTCAAGGCTAGAACAGCTCGGTTTTACCCATAATAATGATACATAGGGAACAATATAATGCATGAGCAAAATATACTGGGTGGGGATGAATAGTTGGGAAGCAAGAGGATTGCAACTACTATCTGCGGCCTCTGATTAATGCCCTCACGCTGCCCAGAAGTAGCTGTTCAGAACACTGTTCTGCACAAATGAAAACATGAAAGAACAGCTTGCTGGAAGTTGTAAAGACAGCACTGTAATATAAGAATTAGCTAGTCACACGTCTGACTAGCTGTAAAAAGCAAAGGAGGGTTTTACTGGTTGAGAGTTCATGAAGGGAGGTGAACCATATCATTCACAAACAGATTCAATATACAAGAGCAGATTGTCACTGACCCCATTGTGGATAGCAAGTATGAGGAAGGGCACATGAATCCTTTCTGCCTGTCTCACCATGCACACTGCAGGAGGGCTAGGGACAGCTACAGTCCCTGCACTTGATCAGTGTAGGCCTGGCTCCTTTTGCACAACTGAAGAGTGGGGAGGAGCCATGTACTGATGCAATCTATCCATATCATCCTACAGAGCCATCCCTGGGGACAATGCAATGTGTGCACTCCCCCTGGTTATTGGAGAGCTGGGGGAGTGATTTTTATTTAAAGCCTCTGAAAAGAGGCTGTAAAAATGACATCATGAAGTACTAGGCTCATGGTCTTCGATATGTTTAGTTCTCAGGTAAAAAATTGTTTTTCCTGACTTCCACGCATGGAAACTCAACCTGAGATAAGGAAGTCAAGAGCTTTCTTGGTTTTAGCATGAGCACTGATATCTGTAGTAGATTCCACATTCAGAACACAGGTGTTGATTCAGCAAGGCACTTAATCATGTTTGTAAGTTTAAGTGCATGCTTAAGTCTATCCACATTCAGCAAAGCACTTAACTTGACTTCAGCTGAATTTAATTACATGCTTAAATAGTCTGCAAAATTAGGAACTTTAATAATTCTGCACTGGATTTTCAGTAAAACTGTACTGTACCCAATTTCCACAAGCCGAAATGTATGCTTGTTTTGAGTGCACATCACCACACTTCTATTTTTACACCATTACTTATTTGACTATAACTATACTTTTAAGATTTTAGTTTCCTAATTTTTTCTTTATAATTTAATGCAATTATTAGATTATGCACTTTTCCTTTAAGACATACAGTAGCACTGAAATAAATCCAGCTGATCCATGTCAGAACTCATATGAGACCATAATATACCCATACTTTATCAGGCATTTTGATCTGATCAGCTCCTTTGTATCAGCCACTGATAACACAGTCTAAAGAAAGGCACCAGGAAGGAAGGTTCCATGTGCATTTCAGAAAAAAAAAACCTTGATTTTTCCTGTTATCCTATTGACTATTCAGGCCAGATGAGTACTGAAGAATAAAATTGTCTGCAAACATTTAGGAGTACTTCTAAACAGAATTTTGCTTTGAGTAAGTTCTACCCAGTTTGTATTCACTTTTTGTGAACACTAATGTAAGCAAAGTATTGTTCACTCCACGTTCATGTAAAGCAAAATTCGGGCTGATGGCTGAGGTTTGTTTAATCATGAAGCAAAATACACTTCAGGCGGAATCAGCAGATCATCCTACCAGGAGACAGAAATAGCATATGATTTAGGTGACCAAATGTACTTACCTGAATATATGTGTTTTATTAAATTGTGTTCATATGCCTGAGCCAAAATGAAGACATTGCGCATACATCTAATTAGCAACAATGCACTAATGTGGACCCAATCCTCAGACCACACAACGCACCCACTGACTTCAGCTGGAGCAGGATTGAGCTCTACTGCTCACCTGTGTAATTCTTACATATGCTGAGGAGAAGTTCTTCTCATGGGTAATCCAGTGAAGGTGGTCAAGTGGTTGGGGACCAAGACTAGGACTTTGTGTTCAAGTTCCTTCTCTGACACAGACTTCCTGTGTAAATTTAGGCAAATCACCTCACATCTCTCTGCTTCAGTTCCCTACCTGTGAAACTGGAATAACAGTAGTTTCCCCACCACACAGGGATGTTGTGAGGTGCTCAGCTACTACAATAAGGGGGCCACGTATATACCATTGGCGGGTGAAGTGGTATGAAGTGTGAATAAGGGATACAAAATTGGGTCCTAAGAAATAAGGCAGCAGCCACAGGGAAATTAAAGAACAGTGAATTAAACTTCTGCCAATAGGTTAGATTTTAATACTACTGAAAAAATGTTTTGTGAGACAAATGAGTTTGATAATTATTTACTTGTATTTGGAAAGTTGTTAGTAGAAAGAGGGAAAAAACCCTCACAAATTGGTAACTGAAGTCTGAAAAATGCACTGATATAATTTCCATCAGACATCAGAAAAATCTGCCCATCTGGCTCCTCTGATATTATGTTTGATGCTGCCAGGAATAAAAAATAGTAATTAAAGCTACTCAGTGCATGAAACACCCACACTCCCTTGACTTCTCATAACAGTGTCTATTTTTCATACACACAAACCAAGGCCTGGCCTGTAGCTGGCCACTTCCTCCAGAGCCCCAACCATATGCTCTTTCAATGAAGGGGCATCTATAGCCTTAGGGGAAAGTGCAGAGATGCCACTTTAGCTTCCCTCCCCATGTACCTGCACTAGTGAGTATCTGCACTTCTTCTAGCCTTTCTGTGCTTACTGTAAAAGCAGTGAGGATGGTACAGAACTAGCTATTGCTGAAGAGCAGTTTCCTAAAAATCCAACACTTTATGAAAACACAGCTCATTATTTCAACTGATAGGACACACCAAGATTATAAATGACAAACTACTTGTTATAACTGGGAGGTAAAGTGCCAACATTACACTGTTTGCATAGTGATCTCATGCTGTCTATAGTGAATATGGAGGATTAAAGTACCCTTTTGCTAGACATTTCAGATACAGCACTGATGGGCTGCAGCTGTTCCCACTTATATTAACTGCCGGAAGCATTAATGAAATATGAGCACCTAAGTTGTAGAACAAAACTCTAGGAACTATCCTGTTCTGGTAAAGGATGTAGCAAATTGTACAATCTTTTTATTCTGTGGTTGAACAGCACCTAGCATATGACTGGGGTTTCTTGACATTGGCACATACAAATAATTAACAATAGATTGCTAGGCATTTAGTAGACAAACACGAGGTACTTGCAAGGTCCCCAATCACTATGGTGTCTTAGAGGCTAATAGGTTTTCTCCTTCTCTAGTTTATGTGATTCTATGATTTTTCTCGTTTTCTCCACCTTTTCCCCCCAGATAAAGCTTCCAAGGCACTTGGGGGAGGGGAACCCTCACAAAAACAATAGTTTAGGCCTTGTCCATATGGGGTATTTGCCCCAATTAAAGCCATTAGTGTAGCTGAATCAGTACCCTAATGGAGACAGGCAAAACTGCTGTCTGGGATTACCAGTGAAAATAGCAACTTTGCCAATCTAAATTAAGGATTTGCACTGGAGCAGCTACACCAGTGGCTGTAATCGGGAAAAATCCACAGTCTAGATAAGGCTTTACACACCTCCTAGTAACAAGCATTTCTGGCACCCTCACTCCCAGCTCACCGCGAAGTGTGCAGATACATGTGATGCTGGAACCAGTACTGCCTCCATATGTAGTGTCCCTCGGCATGACGAAAGGCTTTGCTATCCACTCTGGGAGTGTGAGCTCCTTCCTCCCTGGTAGGGCCTGCATCATCAGTGATACAGTAAATGTAACTCTGTCTCAGGAGGTAATTACCATCTGCCTATTTCATGTTTGTAGAAAGGAGATGCCCTTTCCTGTTAGAAAAATCTTTTGGGGAAGAGGACAATGTCCAGATTAGCAGACAGAGAACCACATAAGAGGGTCAGCTTGCTATTCTGGTTTCAGAGTAGCAGCCGTGTTAGTCTGTATTCGCAAAAAAGAAAAGGAGTACTTGTGGCACCTTAGAGACTAACAAATTTATTTGAGAATAAGCTTTCGTGAGCTACAGCTCACTTCATCGGATGCATTCGGTGGAATTTTCATCATCCGATGAAGTGAGCTGTAGCTCACGAAAGCTTATGCTCAAATAAATTTGTTAGTCTCTAAGGTGCCAAAAGTACTCTTTTTCTTTCTTCCTATTCTGCTATCACATGTCCTTGTAAGATTATGCCAGCTTCTTGTGACACAATGCCTTAACTGTCTGTTATTATGCATTATAGTAGACCCTACATGCTCCAATCATAGTTGGGGCCCCACTCTGCTGGACATTGCTCAAACAGATAGTAAAAGGCAGTCTCTGCCCTGAAGAGCTTGCAGTTAAGGTTCCAATCCTGCAATATGATGCACAAAAGCAGACTCTACACTGTTGAGGAGCCCCACTGAAGTGAATACCAATATCATATTACGAAATGATGTAAATGGGTGTAACAAGCAAACAGAGGAGATGCACAAAGGAAGACATGGATAGCAGTGAAGAAAATATGGTTATACAGATTTGCTAAGAGCACAATGTTAGTTTGTAATTACCAAATTACATGAAAATACTACGACATTTCATCAGAAGATTAGCATTTTGTGACACATGGTGCAAAGTGGTATTTTGTGGACTTTTAAGGTAAGGGTTTGATCCATGAATACCTTGGAAGTAAAGGCTTATCCAGTAAAACACAAGGACAATTCGGAAAATACTAGGATCACTGGCAATACTGAAAGGAGCCCTGAGTGGAAATACAGTCAAATAAAAAACCTGATATAGAATATAATTATTCCCAGGAAATGAAGCTCACTTCTAAAGCTAAAATGGCCAAAAAAAATCATTTACCTTCCTCAAACCTTAATGAGTTGAAGCACATTTTGCTGCAATATTCTCACTCTGAGACAGAGGAAGCATAAGACAAGAATTTGCTACCAAATGTTTGATGCTCAATCTTCACTAACACTACAGCCGGCTAATTTAAATACTAAGAGCTGAAGTCAATTAGTCTAGACGGGAGTATCTGAGTGGTCAGAATTCAGGTTAACAAATGCTGCATAATATTATCTGAACAATAAAGAGCAGACTTACTACAAAGGATGGATCCCAAGTCTGCCCATTAAACTGTAAAACAGGTGCAAAGAGAGTGTGTGGGAGAGGTTAATTTATCCCACCCCTAAATGGCAGTATAAAATAAAATTAGGATGTAAAATTTGGGGGTGTCTCTCAGGGCAGTTTTTAATTACATGCTTAACAGCATTTTTGCATATAATCATTACTTCAGCCTCTTCATTTGGCATCTACATATTCTTTTGTACCACAATCAAAGAACAAAGATCAAATCCTGTTGAAAGTTAATTCGGGCACTGGAATTGAAAATGGCTATTTTGGTGGAGGATTGGATTAGTTTCACACCACCACCCCCCAGGTTTAAACTGTCTGCATAACCTGCTTGAAATTCTGGTGACTTATTAAATCAGATCTTTGTGGTGCAGCACGGAAGGCACTTGAAGAACACAGGTGAATCAGTATAAAGTTTGAGGGAAAATTCCAAGAATATAGGTCTCCATTTGAATGGGTGGATTCCAAGAGGTAGGGTGAGATGGACAAGATTATCTCTCAAACTAAGTTGTTGATTGGCTCTAGCAGGCAAATAAAAAGAAAACATTTATGACTGACACATCTGTAACCCTCCCAAACTTTGACCAGTTAATCTCCTCCTCTTGCTTTGCAGAGAACGATTTAGGACCACAACTAGGAGCCAGAGTGCATACCCACTCCCTGCTCAGCACCTCGAACAACTTGTCCTGTCCTTTCTCTCTTGACAATGGTGGGTACAACCACCTCAGGAAAGGACACCAGTCTTCTAGGAAAATGTTAACAGAGACAGAAGTACAATTGTGCCAGGGATTTTGCAATTATTACTCTCTAGTATGCTCGGGGCACCTTCTAACAGCTTATATTTGGGCTCTAGGAAGGAATTTCCCTCTGCATGTGATTAGTCTTATTTTGGAGAGCTTTTCTTCTTCCTCTGTTGCCTCCAGTTGGTGTTGAGTAAATATAGTATTGTGTCAAGGCATTTCTATATTTATGGCTAGGTCTACACATGAATACATTGTTTTGTTGCATGTTTGGAGAAATTATTGGTTGATTTTAGAGCAACGTTGAGGTTGGCAGAAATCCACTAGAGTTTTTGATACAATGGTTGGCCTCATAATTAATACCTAACCCAAATATAGAATTGGGAATAAGTGAAACATGGGAGGCAGTGAATGTCATTTACACCATAACATGAGGATGGCTGTTACTATTTTACAGATTCTGGACACCCCTTTGTTAGGACCAGTTGTTTTTACTTTTATTTTTTAAATTTTCAATTAAGAAATCTCAGAGTGATTTAGATTTTAATACCAGAAGGGACCATTCTGATTGTCAAGTCTGACCTGCTATAAAACACAGGCCATAGATTTCACCCAGTGATTCCTGCATCGAGTGGACTAGAACACAACATTTATGGTAGGGACAACGGGAATGGACAGTAACAGCTTCTAGCAGAACTTTCCTAATATTCCTCTGTTCCATCTAAACATGTACAAGCTATCATTATATTTTGTGGTCTCAACAACAGAACAGCATGCTGGCTGATGACAAAAGCAGATTCTGACTGGGTAGGGCTTCCAAGCAGAAATGATTATTTTCTTGTTCTAGTTTAATACATCATTACCAGCAACACCTGTATGTTGATTTAACAAGCTGAATACTTCATGGGTTTTGGAATATATTTGAAATTCATATCATTATCTCCTTACAAAACAAAGGTGAAGTCTCAGATGTTCTAGCTTAAGTCTGATCTGAAGTTCACTCAAGCCAACAGGTCCCTTTGCTCTTCAGAACTGAGACTGTCTCATACTCTGTGTTTGTATAGCATCTAGCACAATGGGACCCTATCTTGTCTGGGGCCTCCATACATTGCCATAATGCTAAAAATAAAGTAATAACTTACAATGGACTTTGGATCAGGACCCTAAGACATAGAGAGTAGCTTTAACAGACTTTAAATATTTTAATCAGGCTGAAAGCAGTCGTGTCTCACATAAATTTAAAAATATTGCCAACATTTTCAAATGCGGGGTGCCTAATGTAAGGCACCTTTAAGCCCCAAATAAAAATGGCCCATGGTGCTAAGGACACACAGCTCCCACTGACTTCAATACTATGAAAACTGGCTATTATTTTTAATGGCAGCTGTCTGGTTGAAGCTGGTTAGAATAAGACACGAGGAGATGGACTAGTGGGTCGATGAGGCAGTCAAAAGCACCTGATAAAGAAATGTATTACATGGCTCAGCAATTTTCATACTAACGTAACTTGAACAAATGAGGCATTCACATTCAACAATGAGCTATCTTCAAGGTGACTCATCATCAAGGAAAAAGGAAAACTTTTGTATATAAACAGTTTGCACCACATATAAAGCACCACTTTGGGGCAGGTAGAGTCAGCAGGAAAACTGCAGCATCATTTGAGAAATACAAAATCTATGTGATATCATGCATCTTTGACTCCCTCAGCTGACCTCTGCCCACTAAGCCAGCTTCCTACGACTTGGTCTCACTTCCAACCACCTAAGCAGCTTCACACAATCACTGTCTTTAAAAATGTGCGAGAGAAATGCTTCCTCTTTCTTCTTCCAAACGTGGAGCTTCCCAACAAAATGACACCTGCCCCATGCTCAGGATGGGCAAGATTTAGCCCCTGTGCCAGTGACTGTTCCCAAATAAAAATATCACTGATTTAAGATGTATTATTTTGCAACCCTGAAGTAGTTTTACATTATTTGATAGATGAGACTCTCAGCACTTGCTTCTAGATAGGCAGTGACCTGAAATATTGGACCCAACATTAATTAATTAATTAAATGAATTAATGATTGCACACACGTGTGTGTGTGTGTATATAGACATATATACACAGAAAAAGCTATTTCAGTTCATTTTTACAAGTTGTTGTAGCTCCTCTGCAGTTGGACTCATGGTAACTAAGGGATCTGGCTTTACAGGTAAACGGATAGGAATAATAACCCCAACAATATGCTTACACAGTCTCTAAAGGATTCCTAAAATTATTTTTCTATAGTGGCACCGGAATATACTTGATGCAGTTGAGTGGTATAAAGGCTTTATTGGTACTCATTTGAGATTACCTGAATAATTCACTTGTGGCTTTGCCATTTGTAATTAATGTGACCATTCCAAGTTCATGCCAATAAAATCTTTCTACCACACAAGCATATATTTTGTTATAGGTCTCACAGCCAGGGATGTTCTTAGATAAGGCTGCCTAACACTTTCCTTTATCAGACACTCTTTAGTTCTGTATTACTTTGCCAAACTTTAATCATTCAGAGTGAAATATTCCTTGTCCAGTGTCTGCCTCAACCTTAACTTTTGGGGGAAGTTTCCGCTAAAATGGTTTGGCCATTTTCAAGAATGAGCTTAATAAAAAGCTTTGTTTTGCTCAACTTTTGCGCAACAAAAAAATTCTTACAATTGTTTTGTGGAGAAGCCCTAGTGTTCCCTGCTTTGGAGCAGGGGCTTACAATTTGGCAGGGGAGGAGGGCCTGCCCTGATATCATGGATGTGCCTTTTGATGTCCCCATGAAAATGTCCCCAAATTCGGCCAAATTATGAGCCTCTAAAAAAATAAATCTGAGTTTGCATATGCTCAATATAGATTTGTTAGAGCTTGGAAGCTAAGCTCTTTGGAAATTCTGTCTGTTCTATTTCCTTCTCAACTGGCCTGCACATGGCTCCATCCCCATAGAGCATGCTCCAACCCAAGGCAGCAGTACGTGAGCAGAACTTTCCCTGGAATTGCTCCTTCTAGCAGCCACAGCCACTATGGCACCCAGCACTGGAACTGAGAGCAGGGAGACTATCTCTCTTTATGCTCTCAATGCTTTCCTCCCACCCCCACCCCAACTGATGCCTAGGTAGAGTGGAGGACAAGGAGGAAACGGCCTGAATGGAATGCTGGGGGGAGGCAGGGGGCGGAGGGAGAGAAGAGGTATAGGATGGGGGCAACTTAGGGTCAGGAGCCTGGGAGGGAGAAACAGGGGTAGGAGTAGAGGGGAAAGAAGATGAAGAAGGGGGATAGTAATGTGAGTGGAAGAGGGAGATCGGATAGGAGCAGAAGGGTGAAAACGGGCAGAAGCACATGAAGGGTGCAGGTGCAGGGGAGAAGGCAGGAGAAAATAGTATGTGATCATATAATTAAAAAAGAAAAGGAGGACTTGTGCCACCTTAGAGACTAACAAATTTATTTGAGCATAAGCTTTCGTGAGCTACAGCTCACTTCATCGGATGCATTAGGTGGAAAATACAGTGGGGAGATTGATATACACACACAGAGAACATGAAACAATGGGTTTATCATACACACTGTAAGGAGAGTGATCACTTAGGATGAGCAATGCCCCTCTGCCATGTACAATGGTCAAACTGGACAGTCTCTATGTAAAAGAATAAATGGACACAAATCAGACGTCAAGAATTATAACATTCAAAAACCAGTCAGAGAACACTTCAATCTCTCCGGTCACACGATTACAGACCTGAGAGTGGCTATCCTTCAACAAAAAAACTTCAAAAACAGACTCCAACGAGAGACTGCTGAATTGGAATTAATTTGCAAACTGGATACAATTAACTTAGGCTTGAATAGAGACTGGGAGTGGATGAGTCATTACATAAAGTAAAACTATTTCCCCATGTTATTTCTCTCCCCACCCCACTCCCCACTGTTCCTCAGACGTTCTTGTTAACTGCTGGAAATGGCCCACCTTGATTATCACCACAAAAGGTTTTCCTCCTTCCCCCCCTCCTTTCTGCTGGTAATAGCTCATCTTAAGTGATCACTCTCCTTACAGTGTGTATGATAAACCCATTGTTTCATGTTCTCTGTGTGTGTATATAAATCTCCCCACTGTATTTTCCACCGAATGCATCCGATGAAGTGAGCTGTAGCTCACGAAAGCTTATGCTCTAATAAATTTGTTAGTCTCTAAGGTGCCACAAGTACTCCTTTTCTTTTTTGCAAATACAGACTAACATGGCTGCTACATTGAAACATATAATTAAAGACTGTATGATATTACATACACAGATAGGGGTTGAATTAAGGTTGCCCAGGCTAGCATAGGTACAGTGAAAAGAAAAGGAGTACTTGTGGCACCTTAGAGACTAACAAATTTATTTGAGCATAAGCTTTCGTGAGCTACAGCTCACTTCATCGGATGCATCATAGGTACACTGTCCACTCATCCCCTTAACATGATGACGAGGAGAAAGAAAGAAGCTGGGGGAGGGAGATAATTTATTTATGATTTATTCTGGGTGCAATAAAGTATTACAGCAGTATGCACAATCAGGTAGGCACTGTTCCCACAGGCAGAGAAGACAAAATCCTTTCCCTGAAGAATTAATAATCCAAGGAGAAAAAGAAATTCGCCCTCAGCAAGTGCAGAGCAGAATGTTTCAAGGCTTCTGTAGAGTAAGGAAATTATATCTTCTTGTCAACTCATGTCACATGAAACAAGTAAAGATCACATAATAAAAGGGATGCAGTGACACTCTAATTTTAGAGCCTAACATGTACTCTCTTTAAAAGAAAGTAAATTTCACACAATATCCATTTCTTCTACAGTATTTTGTTTGTTTCAAAAAAATAAACATGGACTGATTTTTTTTAAACCATTACTGTACATTTTATATTAAAAAGTCAGAAAATGTCTATTTCAAGAATGCCAGATGCAATTTACCTTATTTTCAGGAGAGCAGAAAGTATTTTGGGGATTAAATACATTAACAGACACATAACTAGATAGTGTCTATTTAACAAAACAATTCTGTTTGTAAACAGAAGTTTTTCTCAGTTAAATATATTGCAAGCCCCCTGAAAAGGCTGTAATCTGTATTTTGTTAAATGACACTTCTGACCATTATTTAAATGGAAACCAAAATATACCTACCTGCTCGGTGTGCTTTCAAATCTTCATAGTTTCTTCAATTTGATTTTAGTTATCTGCATTTCTTACAGCACCAAAGTTCAAAGTCACACCCACCACTGCTAGAGAAGCTGCAGCTCTAATAAAACTTTTCCCAACAAGGTGTGGTCAATAATTTAATTACATCATTACTCTAAAATTTTAGGGGGAGTGGGGTTCTCTTGTAATTTTTCCTGTCCCACTAATTACAAAATCAAGACATGCCGAGTTCCTGCAGATTCTCCAACTTTCCATTTACCAAGACTGGAATTTTCAAACAAGCTTTGCTGAGAAACAGTCTGTACTATCTCAATAGGTAAATACTGTAACCTGCCACAGCACTAGTAAAAATACATCTATTTGAATTACACTTGTAAAATTTGCTGAAATATAGACTTTTATTACTTTAAATCAGTGGTTTTTCAAACTGTGGGTCGGGACCCCAAAGTGTTTTAATGGGGTTGCCAGTGCTGGTTTTAACTTGCAGGGGCTCTGGGCCAAAGCCCTGCGTGGCGGGGCTCAAGCTTTGGCTTCAGCAGAGCTCAGGCTTCGGTTGCTGCCCCACCGCCAAGCAGGCTCAGGCTTCGTCCCCCCCACCCCCACCCCTTGGGGGCAATGATTTTGGTTGTCAGAAGGCAGTCACGGTGCAATGAAGTTTGAAAACCCTTGCATTAAATGATGTATATATTTTTCTTCCTATGGTGCATTTGAAACAAAATAGAAGTTAATGTAAGAAACTTTATATAGAGTTTCTCAGCTTTTTTGAATTTTAATTGGTAGCTTTATACATATTATTTACTATATTTGTTGTTCTTGAATGTATGCTTGTGATAACCCCCTCATAATATTTCACAAATATAATTCTATATAAATATTTAATTTAAATAGGACAGCTGGCTATACTTCTCTAAAATATGCCATGTTTTTATAGGAGCATTATCATCATGATTTTCAGGTCAAAGCATATCAGGGGTCAGCAACCTTCGGCACGCGGCCCATCAGGGTAATCCGCTGGCGAGCCTTGAGACATTTTTGTTTAAGTTGACCATCCACAGGCCCGGTCCTTAGTGACTGCGGTTTGCTGCTTCCCACAGCTCCCATTGGCCGGAACAGCGAACTGTGGCCACTGTGAGCTGTGTGGGGGGCCACGCCTACCGACAGTCAATGTAAACAAAATGTCTCACAGTCCGCCAGTGGATTACCCTGATAGGCCGCGTGCCGAAGGTTGCTGACCCCTGATCTGCTTTGACCTGAAAATCATGATAATAATGCTCCTATAAAAACATGGATTATTTTAGAGAAGTATAGCCGAAGTTGCCGACCCCTGAAGCAGACCTAGGACTCTTATCTATGTAGTAGCACCCCGGTCCTGTGAACATGCATATGCTACTATAGGAAGACTCAAGCAAGCATGTGCACAAATATTTGCAGAAGCTGGCCCTAAGGGTTAGATTCTGCCAGTGCTTACTACTAGCACAGTGCTTATACCTTTGAGGTGTCCCACTGATAGCAGTAAGCACTACACCCAGTAGTAAGTATTTCCAGCATCAGGCATTTAGAATTTCTACCAGCTTCTCTACTTGCTGTAGCAGCATTTTCCATTGAGAGCTAATTGCGTCCCCTGAAGTGACAATGGTGAAATTACAGTGCTGGCACTGACCTTAAAAATCATCACAAATATACAGCTAGATAGCAAAAATTAAACAAATTCTATGGAAACTTTATAAACCAGTGAGGTCAAAGGAAGTTTAAAAAGGAAAGAAAACACATGACACTAGGTAGATACAGACTGTAAGGGGAAGCTGACCTTCCAGTAAACCATTTCTATCTGTTTATATCTGTTAACCTACTGTTACTAACTGCACTATAAATATAGGCCATGTACTGGCACCAGTGTCCTCTTTAGAACTGAAAAGTTTCCCCAGCTGCAGCAGAACAGATTATGTATATTATAGCAGCTTTCAGCTAACTGTATTCCTCTACAGAATTGTGGTTTCAGTCATTATGGAGGCACATTTGATAACTGCAGTTTTTTCAACAAAGGACAGTCAGCATAGCATCCATGCAGCTCTCAGGAATTCCACCAGGACCTAATTGTTTTATATTAGGCACACACAAAAAGCCACACACTCGTTTGATGTGACTGGAAAATACCACATAAAACAAGAAAAATATTTTTTGTTAATCTGATAATAGGCTCAACAGAGCTTCTCATTAAAAATATGTTTTTTTATCTTTCCATGCTGGTGGTCCACTGGATTAATTAATTCATTTCACGTTAATTCTACTTTAGATCTGCTGACAAAAAAAATGACGATGGATCCAGGAACTGAGCTGTGAGATACACTGTTCAGCTTCAGGCTGTTCCATGGGTTTCCTTTAGAAGAGACTCCTCGAGAAAGAGGAGTAGGAGGGGGAAGCCCAGCAGGATGGAGAATACAAGGTAAGGCACTGATGTGATTGTGAGTAACATTAACAGTCTCTTAGAAAGCCAAAGGAATCTGAACAACGTCCTACTTCTGTCATGCTCTGCCAAGACACTGCTCTGCATCTGAGAGTTAGAGCATTTCTTTTTACTCTATCAACCCAGTCATTTTTTTATTTTTTAAATGTTTCCACCATAAGGATGGTGGCTGTCATTTCTGAAAAAGTCACTGGCACTCACAGTGAACTACTGCCTTCATAACCAATTGAATTTTCAGTCATCAGAACTGGCTTGAGGAAGACTCTAGGGAAAGCTATATTTTACCTGTTATGCCCAAGGATCTTTGGCTTTTCTCCATCTTCAAAAGAGTGCATGAAAAACAAACTAGTTTAAAATGAAGGTGTAAATCTAGTGGAGACGTTTTCTTTATGACCCATAAGTCTAAATCTTCAATGTATTCCAAACAATTGATTTTTTTAACTGAACTTGTTAGCTACAAGGATAAGCAATACCCAAACTCACAGTCTGTTCACCTCTTATTTATACACTACTGGCTTGATTTTCAGTGCACAACTCCAGCTGAAGTCATTGAGAGCTGCAAATGCTCAGCACCTATGAAAAGTAGGCCCTATACCACTGATATGCGAGAACACATAATAAGCTGAAGTTAGAAAATACCCTGTCTGCGGTGATCTATACTATTATTCTATTGGCACACTGTCACTGCCATCTCTTTCTGCTAGTTGGGAAAATGGACAAGTGGTGCTAAATCTCTGCCCCTCCCTTTTCCCCCCTGACAACTATCAACATGGTTCTTTGCTGTTGGCTGAAAAGGCATGCAGGCATATAGCTACTGATTTCTGAGACCACTCTGATGCTCAGCGCATTGCTAAGCAGTGTCTGTTCTAAATATAATTTGTTGTTCAGACTTCCATCAGAGACTGTGATACAGTTCACTGCCCCTATGTTCAAAAAGACTCAGCTACAGTGCAGAGAAATACACAATTGCCATGCCACAAGCACATTTATTTTACATGCAATCATTATACCACTGAGGGGGTAAAAAAGAGAAGTACATAAACTAACCTAAACTGAGCTCTAGATTCCCTAACGAGCCCAGCCTCTAGAAAGTTGAAAGTAAAGAAAACTTACTCCTGTTTAAATACAATTATAGATCATGGATTAAGAATTCCCAGAAAAACAGCAGCTCCTTGTGTTATGACTCTAATCTGAATAGTATCTCACCACAATAATCTGAGCCTAATGTTGCAGTCACTAAAAGATCAACGACACAGCAGATGCCTTATGTGGATATGTTTCAATATCATGTACATAAAACACATTTTAGAAAAATATGTTCAAAATCAGCACGATTTTTCCCCTTCCAGTGTCTGAATACACAGCTAGGGCTAGAGCCTATATCATTTAATAAAAAATCAACTCACTACAGGAAGCTGGCTAGATTTTGCACATAAGCAGAAACAGAAATAAAATTCTTTAATTATTAAGGAGTATTTTTTTTAAAAGGTAGCTTTTCCTGTTGTTAATACCCAAAATCAGATTACAGTGCAGCTCAGATTAATATTTTAGCATCTGAGTGGAAACAAATGTCTATTAAACTGCAGGATGGCCTTTATAAAGCTTTATAAATAATCATGTCACCTCTCTGCCAGTTGCAGTTGTGACTACTGATTCAGAATGCTAAGTTATTTCATCAAAGTCACGTGTTTACAAGAACATTGCAAAGTGAAGATCAAGGTTAAATAGTTATCACTAAATCCTAGCCAAATAGCTGAGCCTATAACCTTGCAGTTCTGACACGCTGTAACTGTAATATATAGTTAGGGCTCCTGATTCTCAGTTTTCAGAGTAGCAGCCGTGTTAGTCTGTATTCGCAAAAAGAAAAGGAGTACTTGTGGCACCTTAGAGACTAACAAATTTATTAGAGCATAAGCTTTCGTGAGCTACAGCTCACTTCATCGGATGCATTCTCAGTTTTAACCAATAAACACAATAGTGGTTATCCAGTAAACACCAGAAAAACATCAGAGATGCATCTTGTGTCTACTTGGAGCAGTAATGCAGACTATGGCAGTGCGATTTCTAAACTGTCCTAACACGTTGCACATGTAACTGGTTTGTGTAGATCCTGATGGTGCGCACTCAAGGTTCCATAGTGCACTTTAACATAGTGCTGTTTGGGAACATTATAAAGAGATTACTCAACACAGTATATACTACTGCAATGAGCAATGTACATAATACATATGCATGTAATATACATGTATGTTGTATACTATATATCTTGTATATTGTATTGTTATACATTACTTATTACAAAAAGAAAAGGAGTACTTGTGGCACCTTAGAGACTAACGAATTTATTAGAGCATAAGCTTTCGTGAGCTACAGCTCACTTCATCGGATGCATTTGGTGGAAAAAACAGAGGAGAGATTTATATACACACACAGAGAACATGAAACAATGGGTTTATCATACACACTGTAAGTAGAGTGATCACTTAAGATAAGCCATCACCAGCAGCGGGGGGTGGGGGGGGGGTGGGGTGGAGGAAAACCTTTCATGGTGACAAGCAAGGTAGGCTAATTCCAGCAGTTAACAAGAATATCAGAGAAACAGTGGGGGGTGGGGTATGATAAACCCATTGTTTCATGTTCTCTGTGTGTGTGTATATAAATCTCTCCTCTGTTTTTTCCACCAAATGCATCCGATGAAGTGAGCTGTAGCTCACGAAAGCTTATGCTCTAATAAATTTGTTAGTCTCTAAGGTGCCACAAGTACTCCTTTTCTTTTTGCGAATACAGACTAACACGGCTGCTACTCTGAAACCTGTCATTACTTATTACAGTGTATACTAAAAGAAAGCTCAAACCCCCCTGATTTTTGGACATCTAAATAAAACTCAAAAATTGCTAAAAATACGTAGTGAAAAATGAAATTAATAAACCCTACAAAACAGAAGCTCCAGATATAGTAATCAAAGGTTACTGGTGATTTCCCCAGGAGATTTTTTTTTTAATGGAACGAAACTTTTCACGTTAAAAAATAGTCAAGTTAGAATAATCAAAAGTTCAGTCATATCAAAAGAGATATTTATAAAAAGCATCTACATGAAATATCATAGGATATATAAAAAATGGTTACTAACCTTTCATAACTGTTGTTCTTTGAGATGTTAGTTCATGTCCATTCTATGCTAGGTGTGGGTGAGCCACGTGCACTGTTGCCAGAGATTTTGCCCTTAGTGGTAGGGCCAACTCTAATGCCCTCTGGAGTCACATGCATATGTGTATATATAAAGTGCGCTGCCAGGCCTGCACCTTCTCAGAACCTTCTTGCTGGTAACGCTGACAGAGGGGTAGGAGGGTGGGTCATGGAAACATGAGCAATGCAGCTGAAAAAACAACAGTTACGAAAGATTAGTAACTGTTTTTTCTTCTTCGAGTGCTGGCTCGTGACCATTCCATGCTAGGTGACCCAAAAGCTGTACCCCAAGAAGTGGGCTCGGAGTTCATGGACATGCTGACTGTAACACTGCTCTCCTAAAACTGGCATCGTCTTGGGCCTGTTGGATAACGGCCTGTTGGGACGCAAAGGTATGAATCAACAACCAGGTTGCAGCTCTGCAAATGTCCTGGATTGGTACCTGCGCGAGGAACACTGCTGACGAAATCTGGGCCCTTGTGGAATGAGCAGTCATGACGGCTGGAGGCGGGACATTTGCCTGCTCGTAAAAAGCCCGAATACAGGTGGTTATCCAGGACAAGATTCTTTGGGATGACAGAGGTAGCCCTCTCATCCTTTCCACTATTGCTACAAAGAGTTGTGTGGATTTGTGGAAGGGCTTAGTCCTTTCAGTATGAAAGGGGAGGGCCTGCCTAACATTCAGCTTATGAAGCCAATGTTCCTTGGTGGACTTGTGAGGTTTTGGGAAGAAGACAGGTAGAAAAATGATCTGGTTGTTGTGGAATTGTGCCACCACTTTTGGTAGAAAGGTCAGATGGGGGCACAGTTGGACCTTGTCCTTAAAGTACACCATGTAAAGAGGTTCTGAGGTAAGGGCTTTGATCTCAGAGACCCTTCTGGCTGAGATGATAACCACCAGGAAGGTGACCTTCCATGAGAGAAGCAGTAGGGAGCACGATGCTAACAGCTTAAAGGGGGGCCCCCATGAGTTTCGACAAGGCCAGTTTTAAGTCCCATGGGGGGGAGGGGTCTGCTCGTGAACCTGAGGATAGAGCATTTCCAGCCCCTTGAGAAACCGTAGGAGAACAACAATCTGCCGTTCACTGGAGTGGGGAAGGCTGAGATAGGTTCTAAATTAACCTTAATAGATGAAAGCGCCAGACCTGGGTGCTTTAGGTGAAGCAAAGAAGCTCAGAATGGAGAGAGATTCCATTCAGAGGCCCAACAAAAGAAAGTTTCCACTTGGCCAAGTAGGTAGCCCTGGTGGAAAGCTTTCTACTACTTAGCAAGACCTGTTGAACCTGATCCAAGCAGGCTTGTTCCTCGGGATTCAGCCACGCAGCATCCATGCAGTCAGGTGCAGGGAGGCAAGCTTCGGGTGAAGCAATCTGCCATGGTCTTGTGAGATCAAGTCCAGGAGAAGTGGGATTATGAGTGGTGCTACCACCAAGAGGTCCAGAAGCATGCCAAACCACTGCTGATGTGGCCACACTGATGCTATCAGGATAATCCTTGTCTTGTCCCATTTGATATTTAGGAGAACCTTGTGAATCAAGGGAATCTGAGGAAAGGTCTACAGTAGATGGTCTGCCCGTGAGAGGAGAAAAGCATTGGAAAGGAAGCCTGTGCTGTGAACAGAACTAATGGCATTTCCTGTTCTGCCTGCTGGTGAATAGGTCCACCTGGAGAGGCCTGGAAGATGACACTGATGACCTCTCAGTGAAGAGACCACTCATGGTCTCACTGGGAAATGAAAAATGGAAAATGGAAAAGGCTCTGCTAAAGTGATCCGCCGGTCCTGGGAGGGTCCTAGGAGATGCGTTGCCTTGAGGTGAATGGCATGTTTCACACAGAAGTCCCACAGCCGGAGGGCCTCCTAGCACAAGGCCGAAGATCGAGCCCCTCCCTGCTTGTGGATGTAAAACATGGAGGTGGTGTTGTCTATCAGGACCTGCAGTACTTTGCCTGAAATCTGGGGAAGAAATACTTGGCAAGCTAAGTGTACTTGTACTTCCCTGATGTTTATATGTAGGCAGTTCTTCTTGGAACCAGAGGTCCTGGATCCATGGTGGGCTTCCCACCCTAGGTCTGTTGTATCTGAGACTAAGGTTACTGACAGTCGAGGGGCAGAAAAGCATATCCACTTCATTACCAATCCTGGGTCTTTCCACCTGGTCAGGGAAGTGAGGACTGGTTGTGAGTACTGAGTCTAAGTGGTGTCTGCTCAGGGAGTAAACTGACGCCAGCCACATCTGGAGGAGCCTGAGATGCAGCTCTAGGTACTGTACCATATAAGTAAATGCCACTATGGATCACAATAGTGTGAGGCAGACCCAAGCAGTCATAATTGGGGGAACCGTGACCTTGAATATCAGGTACAACATAATCCAGAATCGAGCCTCCAGCATGAAGTCTCTGGCTTGGGTCAAGTCAAGCACTGCTCCAATTAACTATTCTCTGAACTGGGACCAGGATTGACTTGTGCTCATTTATCAGTAAGCCCAGTGCCTGGAAAGTGGCCTGGACTGTACTGATGCTGTGCCGTACCTGAGCCTGGGACTAACTTTTGACCAGTCAGTCATCAAGGTATGGGTAGATTTGCACGCCTTGGCGTCTGAGGAAGGCTGCTACTACTGTCAAAACACTTCATGAAGACCTGTGGGGCTGCTAATAGGCCAAAGGGGGACAGCTGTGATTGGTCGTGGCGTTGACCCACTACAAACCTGAAAAATCTTCTGTGGCCATGAAAGATAGAGATGTCAAAGTAAGCGTCCTTTAAGTCGAGAGTGGCGTATCAGTCCCCTGCATCCAGGGAGGGAATGATGAAGGGCAGGGAGACATGTGGAACCTCAGTTTCTTGAGTTATCTGTTGAGGCGACACAGGTCCAAGATGGTCTGTAGGCTCCCTCTGGCCTTCAGGATTAGGAAATATCGGGAGTAAAACCCCTTCCCTCTCAAGTCCCAGGGAACCTGCTCTACGATCCCCACACGTAGGAGGGATTGAGCAAGAAGTTCCTTGTGAGAAGGGTTCCTGAAGAGGAACAGCCTTGAGGGGTAGATACAAACTGAAGGATATAACCGACTGTTACTGTATTGAGGACCCAACGGTCCAAAGTTATATATTACCAAGCTGGGCTGATAGACCACAGATTGTCCAAAAACAAAAGAGGGGCTGGATCCAGAGCTGAGACTGGTGCACCTTCAAAAGGCTTGCTTGGTCCTGCTGGGATATCTGAGAGAGCCCGACTGGAAGGCTAAAGTGGACAGAAGGAGTTAGCGACACTTGTAATCTTTCCCCTTTCTTTTGTAAGGCTCCTGTCTGGGAAGAACTGTGAATCTGGAAGCCTGCTGTGGTCTAAAGTGCTTTCTCAATGCTTGAGGCTTATAAAGTCCTAAGAACCACAGTGTGGCCCTTGTGTCCATGCAGTTTTGAGTCCTTCTGCTCTGAAAATAGGAAGGAGATCCTGGATGCACTGTTTAATTTTGTGAGGGAGGCCCGAGGACTGGAGCCATGAACAATATCTCATGGCGACTGCCAATGCCATAGTCCTGGCAGCCAAGTCCACTGCATCCAGAGTCACTTGGAGAGAGGTCCTGGTCACACTCTTGCCACCTCCAAAATGGCCATGAACTCTTTCCTTGACTCTTGCGTGAGGGTGTCCTTAAATTTGGACAATGAGTCCCATAGATTAAAATCGTACCTCTCCAGCAAAGCCTGCTGATGGAGATATGCAACTCAAGGCTGCCCACGAATAAACTTTCTGCCCAAAGATGTCTAGTCTTTCAGCCTCTTTATTCTTAGGGATAGCGCTCGACTGCCCCTGCCCATCGCACTCATTTGCTGCTGACATGACCGGGGCAAAAAGTCTCTCAACCACAGGGGACTATTTATACTACTATATATACTAACTCTAAGAACTATATACACTAATGACAATAACTACACTTTGAACAAATGGAGAAGAGTGCAAACCACTGGAAAATAGCCCTTGCCACACCAAAAAGAATAATTCCAGCAACCGTCTTGGGCGGTGAGAAGGAACTGAGAGGGTGTGGCACTGGCTGCGCCCCTTATACCGGCACATATGCATGTAACTCCAGAGAGTGCTAGAGTCAGCCCTACAGATATCACCAAGGGAAAAATCTCCAGCCACAGTGCATGTGGCGCACACACGGTCTCATGTCTAGCATGGAATGGACATGAGCAAGCAGTCAAGAAGAAGATTATCTCACCCAGCAGCTCACTCTTTTCAGATATGAAAAACTTCCCTGTGCTATGTCCCTGGTCAAGGCAACTTTCAAAAAAACCCCTAAAAATTAGTGTTTTCCATTAGAAATTGTGCTGCTGCTTCAATGGATTCCCCTTGCAAATTTGTATCTGTCTCCAGAATGCTTTTCTGGTATGTACATTCTAGCTTTACTATCCCTAATTTTGACTGACGTTTCCTCCCTGTAACAACTGTACTTAGAATGCATCTCCATGATGCGAGCATAAATGTGACTCCCTGCCCAAAGATCTTCCCTTTGCTGTGTAGGAGAAGGATCAGATGCCTCTGTACCACTATTCCATCCTCCTCGAACTCCCTATAGACATCACAAGGAGATAACTCCATGAGGCTGCCACCCATGCAGGGGAGAAGGGAGGAGGACTGGACAGCCCTGCACTAGAAGGGGTCAGAGTCAAGGGGATGCACGTTGTCTCCCATGGGTCTCTGAAGAGTTACCTGGGAGCGGTAATATAACTTTAAGCTCCTATTACATTTGCCAGAACACCCCTATGTGATGGGACTCCACCATTAAGAGGGAGTCCCACAGTCAGCCGTAGTGAAGATCCATTTTGCCAGGGAGGCTCCCAAGCTCACAGAGAGAGACAGAACCTCCATGCAAACACCACCTGTGTTCTCCTGGGAATTCTGGTGGTTCCATAGGGTTTGGGGGAAGGTCCTGTAGCTTGTTGTACAGGGGAGAAAAGCCCTTCTCCCCACTGTTGGAAAAACAAGCAGGAATTTTCAATAAGGGGTTCCTCATGGAGATGCCCTCCCACCCCTGCTGCACACACCCACCAAAGATTTACACAGGAGGGAGCAATCCAGCCTTCTGTTCAGTGGGGTAATTCCACATTTATACTGGTGTAAGTGAACAGAATATGGCTGTGTATTTCCCATTTTGCTGCCTCTACCTTTTATCTCCTCCTTCAAGGCAGGACCTGGGGTGTCCAAGACCAGTGATAAGCCCCTTCCCTCATGTTCATCTTCTACTTGGGCAAGGACTGCTTCCACAGGAAAGAACACTAGATCTCCAGCAAAGGCAAACTCAACCCTTCACATACACCAGGCAGGCGACAGCAACCGTATTGCAGCAAAGAGCAAGGGAAAGGCATCCCACACAAATGCTCTTGGAAGAGCCATAATGACAGTGGCACAAAGTTCACCAGTACTCACATGCTAGAGTGAAGAATGTTACTTATATACAAGATTATTATATTAAAATGGTATTTAGATGTCCTGTTTTTAATGTGGCAGTTCTGTTGTGTGCAAAAGTTCTACTAAAGGTGGTTGGAACTTCATGTATGCAAAGATGTCAGGATCAGGCCCTTAAGTGTATGCCTACTCTGAGAGGCTCCCAGTCTAGATAGACAGACTCATGCTAGGGGGGCTTGAGCTAGCATGCTAAAAATAGTCATAGAGTGTAAAGGCAGAAGGGATCCCCCAGATCATCTAGTCTGACCTCCTGTATATCACAGAACATGAACACTACCCAACACTCGCACAATAAACCCAACCATCAAAATTAGACCAAAGTATCACAGAGTAGGAGACTAAACAATTATGTGCCACAGACAGAACAGAAGGAACCAAGGCCCACCAATGCCCCAGGTTCTGAAATGTCAGGGAATTGATATGCAGCAGATATGCAAGGTCAGATCTGGTGTACATTGTTGTAAACCTGCTGTGCCACTTTGTCCCAGGAAAGATTTCATCTGAGGCAAACTAGTCCATGAGAAATATATAATAGATAATTCTAGCCAATATATTAGTTTAGCTTCAACAGTGCTTTCAACAACAGAGAAGGATTAGCAAGAAGGAGTTCACCTGACAGCTAATAAGAGGCTATTTAGTGATTAATAATGCATTAGTTTATGAATGGTGATTTGTATGACCTTAAAATGCTGCTGCTGCTGCTTCTTGGGATTCTCCTAACCAATCTGCATCTGTCTCAGGAGTGCTTTTCTAATATAGAAATATAGAACACACAAAAAACTACATTAAAAGAAGATTATTAAGGTTGCACAGTTGAACACTCAAAAGTTAGGAAATGTCAGAATTAAGGTTGCTTATACAACCTCATTTTCGGAAACTGCTGAACCATTTTGTCTGAAATATTCCAGAACAATTCAGCTTAAGGCAGAAACACAGCATTGAAAATTTAAACCCAACCAGTTAAATTTTGGCACAGTTATAAGAAAGTGAAAACCAGGTGTTACAATGGGAAATATTGGACAACTTTTACAATAGATGGTACCAGCCCTGCCTATAATTCCGATCAGCATTCCTGTTAGCTTTATTATCCCTAATTGTGAATGCCACTTCCCCCCATTAACCATATGCAAAATATTGTAAAGCCTCCAAATTTTCTCCAATGTCTATGGAGCTTATAAAAGTATGTATTTGTAATTTTTTTTCTTTAATTGAAATGAAGCCTTGGGCATCTTATTACAATTTAAAGATTGCAAGTCATTAGACTGAACACTTGTTACAAATACATTTCTAAGCACTTATTTTATAGCACAACACAGTTTGGGATGACCTATGCATACATTTCATAAACACAATTTAGTCTACTTAGCGAACTGCTGAGAGACTGAAAACAACTGTTTGTTTCTAAATGGTTATCACAGGAAGACAGGTGACAACTCACTCCAATTTTAACTATATATCTTACTATATGTTCCATCCTATGCATCAGATGAAGTGGGCTGTAGCCCACACAAGCTTATGCTCTAATAAATTTGTTTGTCTCTAAGGTGCCACAAGTACTCCTGTTCTTTTACTGTCAGCAGTTTCCAGCCATTAGCAGCTGTCAATGAGGTTCTTGTACTTAGATGGCACCCTGACAGACTGCACTACAAAGAATCTCCTTCACCAAAATTGAGCTAGTCAACCTTCAAGTGAAGACAAATAATAAGCTATACACAAGTAAAGTGCTAAATTTGTTGTGAAACCCTAGAATATGAGTTTGGTCCCTACTACATTTTGATAAATAATGTTGTTTTGTCATGTACTAGTATGAACATACTAAAGAATAATCCCATCTTTCTGAAGTAATGAACACAACCAACTTTTCCAATTGAAACGAATGATTAAATGCAAACGCTGGAACATAACTTGCCTGAACATTTTTTGTTGTTGTTTTCATCCTACAAAAGCACTGTTCAAAGTTTTTAATATTTGGCATGTAGAATTTAGAAAAATGGGCTTATATATTTATAATATTTGTGACAAGGTAATTCCTGTGCCATTCAGTTATCCTGTATACCACAGACCAGTATTGGAAACATTTTATTAATGACCACAGCCATTGTAACATCCCCCAAAATCACTATCACTTCAGCTAAAGGAATAACTGCTTAGCTGGCAACACCAATAGTGTCCCATCTTGTACGTGCACTGGTCACTAGAGAGGGACATGATACATTTAGCCAGAATGCTAGATCATTCTGCTCCCTAACCATAAGCACCAACTCCATGGGTGCTCAAGGGCTGGAGCACCCCGGGGAAAAATGGTGGGTGCTGAGCACCCATCTGCAGCGCCCCTATCAGCTCCCCTACACACCCCCAGCATCTCCCACCCGCCAGCAGGCCCCGTGGATCAGCATCTCCCCCTCCTACAGTGCCTTCCGCCCGCTGTGATGAGCTGTTTCGGCTATTTTGCAGCATGCAGGCAGGAGGAGAGGAGCGAGGATTCAGCGAGCTCAGAGGAGGGGGCAGAACTGGGCGGGAAGAGGCGGGGTGGGGATGGAGCAGTGGTGGGAAGAGGCAGGATGGGCATGGAACCTTGGGGAAAGGGGTGCAATGGGGGCAAGGCCTGGGGCAAAGCTGGGTGTTGAGCACCCTCTGGCATTTTTGAAAGTCGGCGCCTGTGTCCCTAACCAGAGGTAAACAGTTATTTTGTGTCAAGGTCGAAATTTCTTGGTCAAAGTATAGTCAAGGCCAGACTCCAGAGAAAATAATTTTAAAAATAACAATAAAGTAAATAAAAAGATTTTTAGATCCATTCAAAAGCATCTGGCGGTCCATCTATTAACTACCTCTACCCTAACCCTACCTACTGACGAATGAAAATGAACTTAATTGACCAGATTTTCAAAAGGGCTCAGCAATATTGTCTTTGTGCTCCCCACATACATCTGTATCCATGGGTTGTCTTTTGTCTTCTGTTTAGAATGTAAGATCCCTGTCCCAAAGACCATATTTTTGTTCTCTGTTTGTACACCACCCAGCACTTGACCTGGGCTTTTAGGCACTACTGCAGTACTGTTAACGATAATGGTTTCAATGATGACTGCTGGGTGCCGAGCCATTTAGAAATCTGGCCACTGGCATCGGACCCCCAACCAATCTACTCATCCCAGAAAAGCAAACAACTCTTCAGCCCTTTCAAAAAACTCCAGTTTTTCATGATCGTTGAACTCAGAATTATTGTTTGGATTTTTTTAACAATACAATGTAGATGCTTATATTAAGCTAAGACACTTTACATCAATAAACAACAACAATTATAGATCTGAAGAATAGAATAAAAACCTCAAGCTTGTTAACAAAACAAAACATTCTCTATTACTGAAGAGGTCAGTGAAACCTCTGATCAAACAATAAGACCATTCAGTGTGTCTGGAGCTCACCAAATTCAGGTTTTGATGGAACACTGAAGGGAGCGGGTTTCAGAGGCATGCGTATTGCTGTGAGAATGCAGTGTGAAGAGCTAAAATTCAAGGTCTGTTAAGACCCGATGTAAAGAAATGCACAAAGGAAGCTGTTTGTAGAGCACCACAAGTTTGACCAGTCCTCCAAAACCCAGGAACTATGTTAAGTGCCATCTTCTTGGTGCTACCTATTACTACCTTAACTATTAATTTTATATGTGTGTATATATATATATATATATATACACACACACACACACACACACACACACACACACACAGAGATATAGAATTCTCTCATAACAAGATCAACAGTGAAGTGACCCAACAGGCCTTAATTTGGGCAACGATACACGGGGAGAGAAAGTTTTTCAAAAAACAGGGTTCTGGACTATTTAGATCAGTGTTTCTCAACCTTTTTGTGCTGGACTTAATTGTGGACACAGACACCTCCCACTAGAAAAAATGGAGACCCTCCTACCTTAAGCACACAGCTTGCGGCTCCAACCCCATGGGTTGCAGATCTGAAGCCCCAAAGGACATGGGGCTGAAACACAAATTAGTTTCGCTTGGTCCCCTGTGGTGTGGGGCCCCAGGTAATTGCCCTACTTCCTATTCCCTAACGCCTGCTTGTGACCCCCCTAAACATGTCCTATGACCTCCCCATGTTGAAAACACTGATTTAGATCATAACCAACATCTTGAAATGTACCCGAACATGGTTAGTTAACCACTGCAGTGGATTAAGATGCTAATGGTGGTTTGCGCCATTTTTCCTGGTGTTCTCTTCAGAGAACAAATCGGTGACCCTTTCCAATTAATTCAGAGAGGGTAAAAAGGAAAGGCCCTATTTGGAAGGGCAAAAAATGACACAAACTGAGACAGAGGCACCAACCCACCATATTACTTTAAACACAACAATTACATTTCCAGAGGCTCAATTTGATATTCACCAGGCAGGAACTTTGATTGGAACTTCCACAGGTGTACTGCATACAGTGAAGCAGAGCTGGAAACTGAAGGTCTAATTAGATACACAGAGGGAAGCCAGAAAACCCCATAGATGTTGCATGGCAGTCAGAGAGGAGATGGAGATCCCTGTGGAGGCAGAACTTCATATCCAGTTTTTACTGGTCTGTGTTTGTAGCCAGAGCTGAGCAATTTCTATTACTGTTTAAAGAGAAACTTTTTATTTCTTTTGTTATCAGATGTTTTTCTGGGACCTCATGAATAAATGCTGAGGAGAAAAGTTTTTGGATGAACGGTTTATTTATTTGGTTGGTTGCTGGACCAGCTGGTTTCTGCTGCCTGTTTATTCCAATTTTATTAAAGAAAGAGGGGCCACAAAGATGAGCTTGTAATATAATGGCTTATGCATATGTGTATAATTGCCCTCTGGCAGATGGAATGTTTGACCTGTTCTAATGTTTGCATCTGGATTCAAAAGCTTTAATAATGCTAACAGAGCTCTTCCTTGTGTTCAGGGCTGATGCTTTTGGAAAAAAAAACCCTGAGTTCTATTCCCATGCCTCATGTTTGTGCAGTTTAGCTAACCAAGTAGTGTCTGCAGACAACTCGTAATGGCCTAAACCAGAGGTTCTCAATGGGAGTCCACTGGCCCTATGGCTGAAGCCTAGAGCCCCAACATCCCACTCCCAACAGCAGTCATGGGGCTGAAACCCCTAGCCCCACTCCCACAGTGGGGAAACAGCTGGGAGCTGCGGGGATGAAGCTCCAAGCCTAGGTGTTGCCACTGGGTTGAAGCTGGGAGTTGCAGGCCGAAACCCCAACCCCGGTGCCGCTTCAGGGCTGCATCCCGGAGGCCAAGACTAAAGCCCCAAGCTCCAGAGCAGCCCTGGGGCTGCAGGACTGACGCACCGAGCCCCAATGCCACTGCGGGGCTGAAGCTGTGAGGCTGAAACCCAAAACCCGTGTGCCCCGCAGGGCTAAAGCTGGGAGCCAGAGCTGAATCCGGGAGCCATGACACCCAGTGACACCGTGGGGCTAAAGCAGGGAGCAGCAGTGCTGAAGCTAGTCATGGGCTGAAGCCCTGTGCCCCATGGACAGAAGCTCAAGCCCTGGCTTCCTGCCCAGAAGGACAGATTTCCGAGTCAGCCCCTGGGGTGGGGGTCACCTAACCTGTATATCAGCCTCAATGCCTTCTGGCCCAGCTCTGACTCTGTCCCCAGAGACTTTGCATGTCAGGGCTCACTCCTTGGTTTTTGCTCAGTGAGTCTGACACCAGCTTTGCAAGTTAGCTAGCTCCCTTTACTGGTTATAAAGGAGCTATTTCAACTGGAGCAGGACAAGTTACACAGCACAGGGGAAATTTTTGTAAATGTAAACAATGAATATCAGATATGGATACATTTTTAATTCAACCATCAGCTTCAAAACAACAAAGCCCAAAGAGTGATGACACCAAACTTCCGTCAACAACTTAAACAACCATAATGGCTGAAGAACACCAAGGAGGTGATGTGAGTAAGAAACAAAAGCTGCTATTAACCTCGCAAAATTTAGGAAATACGAAGACACATATTTGAATTTCAGTTTGATTTGTTCCGGAAGTACAGAACTGCAGTGTGTAATTTGTGCACAAATACTGTCCAATGAATGTTTGAAACCCTCCAGAGGCATTTAATTACAAAACATGACATCTATAAGGATAAGCACCATTCATTTTTTGAGTGAAAGGCCAAGGAACTGCTTGGTACTAAAGCAGTAATGAAATCAACAACTACTGCAGATAAGAAGTATTTAAGGCCGTCCTGCACAGTGGTGCAGAAAATTGCTAAAACAAAAAAATCACATACGATTGCTGAGATTTTGATAATGCCATGTGTTACTGAAATAACAAAGGCAGTGTTTGGAGAGAAGAAGGCCAAAGTACTGACAAAAATACCGTCGTCAAATGACACTGTCAAACAACGGAACATTTCTATGTCAAAAGTATCTCAGTGTATTGGTCAGCTGCATGACAATGATTTTGCTATACAACTAGATGAATCTACAGACATTTCAAAAATGTCCCACTTACTTGCCTATGTTCGGTATGTGTGGAATAAGGAAATAAAGGAAGACTTTTTGTTTTGCAAAGACCTCAAGATAACAACAACGTCAGGCGACATTTTCAACTGTTAGATGATTTTATGATTTCAGCAGAAAACACCCGGACTAATTGCTCTGGGGTCTGCACTTATGGAACCACAGCAATGACCAGAAAGCTTTCTGATGTTGTGCAAAAAATAAAAGCTGTTGCACCTCGCGCTATTTGGACACACTGTTTTTTACACTGAGAAGCACTTGCTGCAGAAGATATTAAACCAGGTATTCACAGTGTTCTGAATAAAGCGGTAACATTTGTTCGTTTTATTAAATCCAGAGCAACAACTCCAGGTGTTTTGCTGCACTATGTGAGGAGGAGGGTACAGAGTACCATTCCTTGCTCATGCATACAGAAGTGAGATGGCTATCTCAAGGCAGAATGCTTGCCTGTATTTTAATCTCAAGGAAGCGTTATGTACCTTCTTACTTGATAAGAAAACTGAATTTGCTGAAGTGCTGAAAGATGATATGTGTCTGGCAAAACTGGATACCTCGCAGACATATTCAGTGAATGAATAACATGAATAAAACTATGCAAGGTGGGAACACTAATTTTATTGCCCAGAGTGAAAG
The DNA here is from genome assembly GCF_009764565.3 of Dermochelys coriacea. Lineage (NCBI taxonomy): Eukaryota > Metazoa > Chordata > Testudines > Dermochelyidae > Dermochelys > Dermochelys coriacea. The sequence continues at coordinate 249,122,702 of NC_050069.1, read as the reverse complement.
AATTGGGGCATTCAAAAGAAAACTATAACTCTGGAAAGTTTGCATCTGTGGGGGCACTATTGATATGTTTGGGCTCTTACATTCTTTCATTCAGGAGCAAAACATTGACTTTGACGTAATTTAACCTCAGCAGCGCATCTGTCTGGTCTGCTTAACAAATGTAATGCTTATTTTCCTGAACTCACAACAGAACAAGTTGCTACACATATGTGAACTACAAACCCCTTTAGTGAGAACATTGAAGCTAAACTTACATCCCATGTTCCAGCAAAATTATTACACGATCTCAATGACATTTCATCAGACAGCTCCCTCAGAACCAGGTTCAAAGAAATGCCACTGGAGACATTTTGGTGTCAGTGTTCCAATGAATACATCACACCTTCTCCTGCAGCGCTGGAAGTTTTAATCCCCTTTAGTACCACCTACTTAGGCAAAGCTGGAGTTTCAGCCATGACATCAATGAAAACAAAGTACCGAACCAGGATGAACATTGACCATGACATGCGCGTGTGCTTGTCAAAGATATCCCCATGTCTTGGCAGAATTGTTGATCAGCACCAACAACAAGTTTCACACTGAGTAAATGAAAAAATAATATTCAGTTTATTTTTGTGCCTATATTGTCCTTTTTTATATATTTTGTGTGTGTGTGTTTAAGAATCCATTTAATACATCTTTTAATCTCTTGGATATGCAGAAAAAACATTGTTGTGGCACAGGTGGGCCTTGGAGGTTTTGTAGCATTTTTTGGGGGGGCCTAGGAAAGAAAAAGGTTGAGAACCCTGGCCTAACCCTTAGGTTGCCATCATGGTGGATAATGACTAAAATCTCATACGTCAGGGCCTCACCTGGTCATCTGTAAAGCTCAAGAAGGAATTTTTTCTCCAGATGCACAAATGACTAGATATATTATGGGTTTTTTTCTGAAGAATCAGAGATTAGCCACTGGTGAAGATGGGACACCAGACTGGATTGACCAGTGCTCTGAGGTGATGCAGAAAATCCTCTTTCTAGATGTCTGGATGGTGCGTCTTGCTCACATACTCAGACTCGTACTAATCACCAACTACGGATGGAGAAGGAATATTCCACCAGAATAAAATGGCAGAAATCTTTGGGGGACTGAAGGAGGTCACGTTTTTCTGAGGCATGAAGTGTGATTAGCCTGCTGGGATCATCGACACATATCTCACCTAACCCGTTCCTCGCCATTGCAGAGGCCTCGAGCATTGGTGGCACCTGGTCACTCCTGCTCTCTGCCTGTAGCACACCATTTAGTTTCCTAAGGATTGAAATGCTTCAGTCTAGCCAGTCTTTGGGCTTAATATAGGGGTATCTGAGTGAAAATATAATGGCTTGTGATATACAGGAGGTCAGACTTAATGATCTAGTAGTCTTCTCTGGCTTTGAACTCTATGAAACTATCAGCTTGACATTTCTGAGTCTCTGACTAGGGGTGGGGATGGTCTTGCTGAACTATCAGGTCATTTTTTACTCTGGAAATGAAAAGACTGCAAGCCAGTTTACCAATGTGCTTTAAAAATGGCTATTCAATCACAAAAGTCACTCTGCTAATGAAGGCCTCAATCCTGCTATTCACAATGCTCGACAGGACTCACTGCGTATCTGGAGCCCCACTGATTTTGATGAAGCTCAGTAGTCTGCACACTTGGTTCTGCATTGCAAGATGAGGGTTTACATCAATTCGTAAAGTTGAAAATATTAATTGAGATCTTCTGAGTACAATAACAATCTACAAAAACATCAGAGCAGATTGCTTTTTGGTCTCTCATATTGCACAATCACTCTGCTAGCATAATACATGACATTACTGCTTAGCTTCCACAACTTGGCTCCGAAATGCCAATTTTAATTAATTAGATTTTTCAGAACAAGGATTGTGAATATTCATACTGATGGGCTGAGCAAAATGAGTGCAGTTGTCTGAAGGTACACGGATTCTGTTTTCAGCTCTAATATGGCTCTTTAGTGCTTTTAAAAAACAGGATTAAAATTAATTTAGTTTAATTTTTGAATATTTTATTGAACAAACCATTACATAATTAAGGTTTCAGAATTTGGCATAAACAGCATTTACTAGTAAAATAGCACCCTTAAAATTAAGATTGTGACATGCCAATGTAAGCCAAAATGGTGGACGGAAAGAATCAGGCTTGGTGTTCGTATTTTTCACCTTTTAAGTTCCCATTTCCACTAGGTTACTAAACACTACTCCAACTGCACTCTCAATCAGTCTCATAATCTGAAGCAAGGCACACTTTGCTTTCTAGAGCATATTGTGAAAAAGTTACTGAAAAGGTACATAAAAATTGGTATTTACTGATAGAAGGGGAAAATCACCTAATATATTCAGCAAATACAGTAAATGCCTCAAAACAGAAGGCCCTTTTATGATATCTGAAGTCAACTTATTAACTAAGAAGAGTGCTATCAATTCATGATTTTACTGCAATAAGACATCAAGCAAGACACCAAGCTCACGATTTTGAGACCTGACTCATGATATACTGAACATTTGGTGTTGGCAATACTGTAAGAATTGCACATTGAATAAACATATTGTATTGCTAACCCCAAGCTTTCAGAAATCATATTAGCTCCCTCCAAAATCATAAGTTTGGCTTAAAAACCGTAAGGTTTTTTTTAAAAAAAAAAAAAAAAAAAAGACAAATTTGGGGGTTTTTTTATTTGTCCTCAGGTTTTTGAGTCTGTAGCATTCACATTTTCAAGACTTTTTTCTGCAGCCATAAGGGCTAGAAACTTCTACTTCTCTTACCCCACCCCCTGCCCTTCCCCCCACCCTACCCCACCTGAGATTCTCGCATTATATTATGATGATTGCAGAAGTTGGCAACACTTGATTTCTTATGCTCTTTAATCTATAGCAACAAGAATGACAGCACAAAAATGGAGAAGTTGCTTACATAGATTGCAGTATTTTTCCAGTTTCCTTAGACACTTAGAGTATAGAAAGATACTATTGCAGGATTTGAGATGAGCTCTTGAATGACATAAGATTTCCTATGGAACCTAAATTCATCTGGCACTCTCTACCCTCAATTCACACAGCGAGAGAGTGAATTGCAGTACCTTTCCTGAACATGTAATGCCCTCTCTACATTCAACAAGACCTTGGGGAGCCTTTTCCTTTTCTGCTAAATGAAGAGACAATGAGTCCACCCTTAAATTATTGATTTATAACCTTCAGCTTGACTGTGTTTCTGACTCCCCTTCCCAAAACTCCCACCTCCCCTCCACACACAGGATGTTTTTATGGCAAACACAGCAAAAGCCTACTAAGTATCTTAGAGTGGGGAAAAGGAAACATCTAAAACAGGAAATTGAACAATTAGGCCTGGTCTGGATGTGTAGTTTGAATTCTCATAAGCTCTTAGCTCTGCAATACTTTCTATCTTTCTATTGCCAACTGACTTAGCACAGGGAAACTGGTGCGGAAGGTATTATCCATTTGATGGAGATTTTATTCCAGACTTAAGCCAAACGGGGGGGGGGGGGGGGGGCGTGTCTCATGAGGGTAGCCCCAGCAGGTACAATTTAGAAACAAATCTGCCAACAAGGACCAAACCCATACTTTATTTCTAATGAAAGAACATTAAAATAAATAGCATCATTAACTGCATCTGCTAAGAAATTAACTAGCATCTGCAGAGAAGGAATTAATTTCTGTTAAGGAAGATCTTTTATTGCCAGCATCCTGTCCATCCAGCCATTGTAACAGAATCATACATCAATTCTGCTCTTTCATGTCAGACAACCAAAGGAAATAAAGGCTAAAAAGTGTACAAAAAATGGGCATCCATAAGAGAGGAAGTTAGGCACAATTTATGTGCACCATGCAGAGGGTCAGGAAAAGAAGGATGAAGGCATTCAATAAGTTACTTATGACAAAAGTTTCACCACTTCAGAAGCCAACAACAAACAATTTACTCCCATTATATTATAACTCTGGGACTGCAATTAAATCCAGAAATGTTAATAAAACTGGATAGTTGTTGAAACTGGAATGAAACACAGCAACTGCTGAAATTGTTAGTGTCAGTGTTGGCAAATCGTGATTTTGTCATGACTCTCATGATATTTGTCATGAGTCTCGTGATAATTATTATTTTCCTTAAAGCCGCAGCTCATGAGTCAAGTGGATACATGATGATTTCAGCCTTCATTCTTAAAGAAAAAGTAAGTTTCTAGCCCTCGTAGCTGTGGAGAAAGCTTCAAAATGGGAGTCCAGTGATCCTAAAGGCTCAAAGAGCAGAAGGCAAATAAAAAGAACACCAAATCTATTATTTTTACATAATCTCATGATTTGAAAACCAATCATGATTTTTTGTGAGCTTAATTCATGATTTCTGAACTTTCAGGGGTGGCAATACTGTAGCAGTGAACATGCTATACTGCTAAAAACCAAATTGATCACATCTATAAGTGAGCACATGGAGCATGTTCCCTTGTTCAGACTAATCTTTTATTAATATTATTTAAATAAACGCATATAGAACACAAAGGATAGATGTGACCAAATGTACCGCTGTATTCACACCCTACAAACTATTATTATAATCTTTGTACAAAATATGCTTTGTGAGGTATCATTTGAAAACTAAATTCCTGGCTGGTCAATAATACCAGGATGAAATGTGTGAAGCAACATTATATGTGAAGTCATGAATATAATGTGAAATTATGACTGAAATGTGGGTTACTAGATAAGTCTAGTTTCAGAGTAGCAGCTGTGTTAGTCTGTATTCGCAAAAAGAAAAGGAGTATTTGTGGCACCTTAGAGACTAACAAATTTATTTGAGCATAAGCTTTTCATGAGCTAGAGCATCTGATGAAGTGAGCTGTAGCTCACGAAAGCTTATGCTCAAATAAATTTGTTAGTCTCTAAGGTGCCACAAGTACTCCTTTTCTTTTTTGCAAATACAGACTAACAGGGCTGCTACTCTAAAACCTGTTAAAAGGACAACCAGACGCCTCTAGCCAGTGTCATCAAAGTTGATGGGCAATCACCTGTCAAGTGGCCATTCTCTGGCAAATAAGGGGGGTAGTAACAGATCCAACTACATTTTAGCAAACAGCATGGAACCTCTTTTTCCTTGAGACTCTGACTCCAATCTCACAGCAGAAATGAACTTTATCTAGGTGTGACCCTCAGGAAAATAGAAAAGGAGTACTTGTGGCACCTTAGAGACTAACAAATTTGAGCATAAGCTTTCATGAGCTACAGCTCACTTCATCCGATGTAGCTCACGAAAGCTTATGCTCAAATAAATATCTTAATCTCTAAGGTGCCACAAGTACTTCTTTTCTTTTTGCGGATACAAACTAACACAGCTGCTACTCTGAAACCTCAGGAAAATGCATTTCAAAGGGTGAATGGACTATAAAACACACCAAGATCTCTCTCCCTGTCAATCTCTTCATCTCTCTTTCACAGAAAACAAAAGAAACCAGCCATTTGGTCTTTGGGGCAGATCCTGACCTGAAATTTGGTCATCCCTGTTGCTAGGGGGAACATGTTAAAAATTTCACCTTGAACCAAGTCTAATTTGTTAAATTTTAGCTACTGGAAAGCATTTTATCTTTACTTTTCTCATAACCATTTCTGAGGGCTAGTTTACACTACAAGCCCTACAACGGCACAGCTGGACTGCGTGTGGTGAAGATGCTCTATGTTGATGGGAGAGAGCTCTCCCGTCAGCATAATAAAACCACCTCAGTAGCTATGTCTTTGAGAAGTCATGGAAGACGGGAGAGATTCCAGAAGACCAGAAAAGGACAAAGATAGTGCCCATCTATAAAAAGGGAAATAAGGACAACACAGGGAATTACAGACCAGTCAATTTAACTTCTGTACCCGGAAAGCTAATGGAGCAAATAATTAAGCAATCAATTTGCAACCATCTAGAAGATAATAGGGTGATAAGTAACAGTCAGCATTGATTTGTCAAAAACAAATTGTGTCAAATCAACCTGTTAGCTTTCTTTGACAGGGTAATTAGCCTTGTGGATGGGGGGGGAGGGGGAGGAAGCAGTAGACTGGTAAATCTTGATTTTAGTAAAGCTTTTGATACTTTCCTGCATGACCTTCTCATAAATAAAATAGGGAAATGCAACCTACATGGAGCTACTATAAGGTGGGTGCAAAACTGGTTGGAAAACCGTTCACAGAGAGTATTTATCAATGGCTCACATTCATGCTGGAAGAGCATAATGAATGGGGTCCCGCAGGGATCAGTTCTGGGTCCGGTTCTGTTCAATATCTTCATCAATGATTTAGATAATGGCATAGAGAGTACCGATGAAGTGAGCTGTAGCTCATGAAAGCTTATGCTCAAATAAATGTTAGTCTCTAAGGTGCCACAAGTACTCCTTTTCTTTTTGCAGATACAGACTAACACAACTGCTACTCTGAAACCTGTCACTTATAAAGTTTGCGGACGATACCAAGCTGGAAGGAGTTGCAAGTGCTTTGGAGGATAGGATTAAAATTCAAAATGATCTGGACAAACTGGATAAATGTCTGAAGTAAATAGGATGAAATTCAATAAAGAGAAATGCAAAGTACTCCACTTAGGAAGGAACAATCAGTTACACATACACAAAATGGAAAATGACTGCCTAGGAAGGAGTACTGCAGAAAGGGATCTGGTGTCACAGTCAACCACGAGCTAACTATGAGTCAACAGTGTAACGCTTTTGCAAAAAAAGCGAATATTCTGGGATGTATTAGCAAGAGTGTTGGAAGCAAGACACGAGAAGTAATTCTTCTACTCTACTCTGCGCTGATTAGGCTCAACTGGAGTATTGTGTCCAGTTCTGGGCACCACATTTCGGGAAGGATGTGGACAAATTGGAAAGAGCCCACAGAAGAGCAACAAAAATTACTGAAGATCTAGAAAACATGACCTATGAGGGAAGATGGAAAAATCTGGGTTTGTTTAGTCTGGAAAAGAAGACTGAGAGGGAACATGTTTTCAACAGTTTTCAAATATGTAAAAAGTTGTCACAAGGAGGAGGAGGAAGAAAAATTGGTTTTCTTAACCTCTGAGGATAGGACAAGAAGCAAGGGGCTTAAATTGCAGCAAGGGATGTTTAGGTTGGACATTAGGAAAAACTTCCTAACTGTCAGGGTGGTTAAGCACTGGAATAAATTGCCTAGGGAGGTTGTGGAATCTCCATCATTTTTAAGAACAGGTTAGACAAACACCTGTCAGGAATAGTCTAGATAATTAGTCCTGCCACGAGGGCAGGGAACTGGACTAGATGACCTCTCGAGGTCCCTTCCAGTCCTATGATTCTATGTCGGAGGGAGAAGTTGGGGCTTGTGCTTGTCCACACTGGCGCTTAGGTCGGTGTAACTTGCATTGCTCAGAGGGTGGCCTATTTACATCCCTGAACAACATAAGTTATACTGACATAACCCTGTAGTGTAGACAAGCCCTGACTTCAATGCCGTATACTTATATGCACTTAAAATTTATCTCTTTGCAGTTAAATAAACTTGTTTTATTCTTTAATCAAAACTAATCCAGTGTTGCATTCAAACTGAACTGTTTGGGTAAGTCCATTTAAAAGTAAAAAAGTGATGGATATTTTCTCTTACAGTGGCACCGGACCTAAAATATCTGAACTTTCCAGGAACGGGCAGGACAGTGCGGGGGAAATTTGGGACTGGGAGTGTGCTGGAATCACCCTGAATGTGGTAACCAAGGCTGGTGGAAGCCAGAGTGTGACTGGAGTGTTGCGGGATGCTGCAGCTGAACACAGACACTCAGGGTGTGACCTGGATGCTGTTTGGCTATTTGTGAGGGGTCCAGGTTGGGAGCTACAGTAGCAAAATATTGTGAGGCACCCCAAGTTGCAGAGCAGGCGATGACAATCCATCATGGGTCTGGACTGCACCCTGGAATGTCATTATAGAAATCCATTTTCTGCATTACACCTTCATAACCTGGTTTCTGGGAACTCTGTTTTTTTACAAATACATCAAATGGTAACACTTGGAGCTTTACAGTACAGTATTATTAAATATGACACATTGCAAAAGTCTGAAGCAATGCAATTCTGAAATAATATTTGCATTGTTGACTATTAAAAAGGTTAGTAGCATGGTGCAGAGTAACCATGTAGCTCTGTGCGCTGTAGTTCACTATACTTACAGCATTTTTCAATCTCTTCTCCTTAACCTTTGATGACTGCAAATATAGTCACAGTCTCTGAGTCTAATATATCTCACTTCAGCAGGCATTAGCCGGCAGTGTGGAAAATGACAATATTCTAAATAAATGTTTGAAAACAAAAAATAATAATAAATCAAGTATAAGCTGCTGTATACCATCCTAGTACTGCCAACACATGATTTTTTTTTTTTTTAGAGTAGCAGCCGTGTTAGTCTGTATTCGCAAAAAGAAAAGGAGTACTTGTGGCACCTTAGAGACTAACAAATTTATTAGAGCATAAGCTTTCGTGAGCTGTAGCTCACGAAAGCTTATGCTCTAATAAATTTGTTAGTCTCTAAGGTGTCATAAGTACTCATGATTTTGTGAGTCTCACAATATATGAAGTTTTTCTTATAGTTTTTTGGTCCGTCTCCTGGTGTCATGTGATTATGAGAGAATCAAAGCTTTCATTTAAAAAAAAAAGTTTATAGTGCTCATGGATGCAGAGAAAAGCTTGGAAATATGAACCCTAATTGGCCCAGAATCCAGAAAGCAAATAAAAATAATCCAGATTTATTATTTTCAAATCTCCTGGGTTTTAAGACAATGTCATGATCTTTGCAGGCCAGACTCTCAATTTTTGAATGCTTGGGATTTGAAGTGTTGTTCACATCTAGTCAGTGCTCCACTGCTTTTAAGACACAGAGGCTCTTTTTTTTTTTTTGTTAAAGTACTAATGTATGTCAGGAGTCCCTCGGACTGTTTCTAACCCACAGGGTTATCCAAGAGGAAATAATAATAATAATCAGAACCTGGTATGAAAATGTGGAAATCGTTAAACTAGCAATTGAATTTGCAGTAAAAAGAATATGGCTTAGACAAAGTATTTTTCTTCCAAGAAAAACAAACAAGAGTAAAGAAGTACCTCAGTTATAGATGTCTGATACATATATAGAAGAAAAATAACTACAGATGAATGCTCGAGCCAAACTTTCAACTAACATTAATTAGGATGCAATAAATTTTGTAACCTATATTCTGAATAATCAAACCATGCCAGCAATCAAGGGTTAACATCTATCCTCCTTCTCCCAACCTCCCATACACAAGGGTTAAACTGATTATGTAAATAAAAGTTGTCTTTCTACAGCAGATTCATTTTTAATTAATTTACTCATCCAGTTTCCTAGTACACAAACAAATCACAATAGCAGTCTATTCACTTTGTACTCCACGTGCTTGATTCTAATTTCATTTACATTATTTCACACTGGTGTGACTCAAATGACTTTTACAGAGTTTTGCCCGATTTATACCTATTTGAGAGCTGAATCACTTCTAATGTTATTAAATTTTGTGTGAGTCCTGCAAGTTAGTAGTTCCACTGATTGTGAATATTAATAGCTGGCAACACTTTCCATAAAGAGGATGTATAGTAACACTGACGTACGATCTGCTGTACTTCATGAAAAAAATATTTATAACCAAGTTGGGTAGCATAAGAGGCTTTAGAACAGATCTACACTAGAAAAACTACATCGGCACAGCTGCGCCACTGTAGGCATCTGGTGAAGTTGCTCTATGCAAAAGGCAGAGTGCTCTCCCATCGGCATAATTACTTCATCTCCACCAGACGTGGAACTATGCCGGCGGGAGAGCTTAGGGTACTGTAATTTATGTCATTCAGATGCGTGAAAAATACATCCCCCTGAGGGACGCAAGTTAGATTGATGTAAGCGGTAGTGTAGACCTGCCCTTAGTAAGTTCATTTCTAAGAAATGTGGTTTGGTTTCTATTGTTGCCTATTAGAACATAATATAAACAGCAATAATAGTAACGTACACAGTTATTTAAAAGGACACGTGAGAACAGTTAGCCTTACTGATCAGTGATTTAGTAGTTAGCATGCAGTGCACAGAATCTGAGTGTGCGATCATGCTACAATTACATCCATAGGATAAATCCTGTGCTACAAGAGAAGAACTAGAACTCACAAGGTTCTTTGGAATCAGCTCATTAAAAGCAAGTTCTGTTTCTTCCAGAACGCTTTGCCACACATGACAGATCTTAGCCATTTCACTTAATTCACAACTAGAAGGTGCTCAGATATTACAGTGGTGAGGGCAGTATCAAACCTGAACAATAAAGAATGGAATTGGACAGAGTGTGTTACCCTCCTAACCTAAGGAACTCTCAAGTTTTACCATTCACAGAACAGTTCAATTACTATGTTTTTCCATTGGTCCCCTGCATTCCTCTGTCCCCATGATGGTGGCTGGCTGGGTGAACTTCCCCCAAAGGAGTTTGCATGTGCAAAGTGCTAACTCTAACTGAGTCAAAATTAATTGCTGCAGTTATTTTCCCACATATTTGGATTGGGGAGATGCTGTGGCAAACCATCATTCCCTGTCTACACCGCATCATTATTTCCACCAGAAGAGCAACAAACATGCTTCTAAAAGAAGTGGGTGCATAATGCCAAACCCCTCTCCTTCCAACAGTGAAGTCAGCCTACAAGTTTTCCTCAGCTGCTTCAAATACAAAGTGATGCGATGATTGGGCTGAATGTTTGTCCCCTGCTTGTGTATTTCAGGGCCCTTCCTCCTCATATAAATTCTGCCAGCTGAGGGTGAGAGACAGTATGACCAACTTACTTCTCAACCCTGAGCTGGACCAATAAATCAAAAGATAGCAATCATAATTACAAAAGCTCAGCCCACAGAACCCTGAAATTCTCAGCATGATCCCTTCTCAGTGTATAGGAAAGCATTAGCACTAGATGTGATGGCTATAATGGCTAAGATACATCCTCCAAAGACAATTAATTACCAGTTGCTTCCATGTCTTTCTTAATTATCTTACAAACTGTGTATAACATTCTCCATTTTATATTCCTAAAAGGAATGCTGTATTATTTCTTTACAGATCTGAACACTGAATATGTGTGACAGGCAGGAACATTTAGTGCAGACAAAGATGACCTGGAAAATGTGAGCGAAAATTCAAACTCAGAGTGAAACGGAGTTTTCATCTTCCAGATAACCAGTGTACCACAAAGTGACTTAACTCATCTGACAAGATGGAATACAGCTGGCTTCTTATCTCTTGTCCTGCTTAGCAACATGAAAGGAAAAGAAAAACAATGCACTGATACTACAGAACATTTCTTTCCTAATGGTTTCCAGCCAGAATTTTTGAATTTCAGCCATTTCTGAAATAATGGCTAGCATTTGTACATACATTACTTTTTTGTGTGTGACAAGGAAATGTAATTTTTCTTTAAAAAACATACTGGTTAAGACAGAGCCATAACCGAGCATTTTAGTGCCCTGAATGAGCATGCATATTTCTGCCCCCTAGAGACAACACATGGGGGGCATGCAGGGGCTCGCCCCCCCCCCGATTTCTGCCTTCCATTTAGTACAGCGGTTTTCAAACTGTGGGGTACGTCCTCCTGGGGGACAGTTGGCCTTCTACCAGGAACCAGCAGATCAGAAGCTGGTGGGAGTCACCCAGCCCGCTCAAGCCTCTGGCTCTCTTTCCTGTGGGAGCCTGGGCACTGGCTGGCTACCCAGTAGCCCTCCCCTGTCCCCTCCCCAAGACAGGCCACCTCTGTAAGGCCAGGCGCTCCTCAGGTAGGGTGGGTGGCACAGTTCCCACCTGTACCCCTGACACGCTCCTGCCTCAGCCCCGAAGGAGCCTGTAGTCAGCACCTACCTAGGGAGCCTGGCTCCCTAAGGTGCTCCTTGGAGCACTCCTCCCTCTTCGGCACCTGCCTCTCAGCAGCCCACTGAGAGGCCACATTCAGCCCGGGAACCTGCCATTGCAGTCAGGTCACTCTCCTCTTGCTCCCTGCATGCAGTGGAACTGCCCCTTCCTCTCCTTGGCTGCCCTGTCCCATCCCCACCCTTGTGGATCCTGGACTTGCGGTTGCACAGCCCAAGCTCTGAGCTCAGCCACACAAGCCTGGTGCCCAGACCAGATGGCTGGTGCCATGCGGCTGCTGCTGGCAGGCCTGACTCGCTCCCACCAGCTCTGGAAACAAAGGGTAACCATATTTCAAGTTCCCAAACAGAGGAGGAGGGGGGCAGAGTTTGGCGACACTGGAGGGGGTACCTACTGCAGGGGTACCCACTGGAGATGGGGGGCAGTATCACTCCCTGTCACAGTGGCAGGGGTAGCTGGCACAGACCCAGGACACAGCATCAGCCATCAATCAGCACCTCCCTTTGGGCCTCTCTCCCTCCCCAGGGCTGGGCAGGGGCACCATTTCAGATTTTGCAGTTGGGGGGGCAGACAGATGGACTTTAACTGTGATTCCAGGGGTTTCTTAGGTACCTGAAATTTCTAATGTTTTGCAGATAACTTAGAAATTAGCTGACAGGAGCACTGTTATTTAACTCTTGTATAAAGAAATATGTACAAACACCAACTGACGCCATATTTTAAGTTATGTAAATTTAGCACAATCAGGAGATAATACAGCAAAATATTCCCAATCCCAAATCTTTTGGTGGAGTTAGAACTGTTTGGCAGTGTCCTGCCATTAAACCATTAAAACCATCTTTCAGCTCAGTTGGTGGTGGGGAAGAGCCTCTGCTTTGGGAATGGGAGGAGTTCCACTTCAATCCCCATGGCCATGATAAAGTGCCATACATATGAGGAGGGGGTGCCACAGTCACTGAGGGGCCTGCTGCTTTTGTGGGAGAATTCTGGATTTGGGAATGACAGGTCCCAAGATCCCATCTCAGGCAAGCCCGAGCACAGACTGCAGAAGTAATTGGTGCAGATATTTATTTCTGCTGTCAGAAGAAAGACCTGAACTGTTCTGATGGCAAGCTTTGTCTATCTAAGCAAGTGGGTAATGAACAGGCTGGTGTGTATGCGTACCATGCAGCTCCCATGGTTCCTCTGGCTGTCATGGGCCCTACACTGCTCACAGATAACAGAGATTCGCCCTTAGCTCAGGCATCAAGGCCCTGTGCTTTGGTGCAGGCAACAGGTGTTCTGCCACAACAGTGAAGCTCTCCAAGGCTATTGTGGGCAGCACAGTGGCACATGGTCCTTCCAACAGGCTGTTTAACTGTCACAAAAGACCAGTACTTCCCTGAGTTGTTACTCCTCCATCCCAGTGCTCAGTGAGCTGTTCAGTGCAGTGAAAAGGTTGTTACAGAATAGAACAGGGTCAAATAAAAGCTGGCCACTGTAACTGGAAATTATGTGCAAGTGACAACAGCCATCATTTCAACCCCTCAGCTGGAACTGCAGCCTTGGACTCCCCAGTTCCATGGAGTTGAGCGCACATGTATGTCAGGGGTGCTCACTGCCATGTGGGGCCCTAGGAGGCCTTTCCTCCTTGCCACTGCCATGCAGTTGTGTCAGGGTCAAAGGCTTGTCAACAGCCATGGGGCACAGGCCATCCCTGTGTGCGGCAAAGGCCCCAAGATGGCACCAATCCTGTAAGTGCCCTGAGCAATTCCCTGTGGGTGTGTCAGAAACCCTGGCCAGGGATGAGTCTGTTTAAACTGCAAACACCCTATAGTGTGTACAACTGGTGATGAGCAACTTTAATGAAAGCCTTAACTCCAGATGTCCTCTCTCTCCCAGCACTGGGAAGGGGCCAGGCCCCAGGCTGGTGACACTGCTCTGTCAAGGCTCAGCCCTGCACAGAGGTTTGGGAACAGGAGCAGAACCAGTGGCAAATGGCCAGATAGCAGGTCTGGGGAAGGCAACCATTCCATCCTGAGCTAACCACCCACACAGTCCCTTATGGCACAGATCCGTACAGCACCTAGCACATTTCATGTACGCTCCATCACATGGCCCCACTTGTGCATACCTTATCCTCCTAGCGCCTATGCTGAGACTCTTGTATCTGCTCCCCTAACCCTGCATTTCCTGCCTGAGCTCCCTGCATTCCCAACCCTGCACGTACTCCTGGCCCTAGCCTCTACGCTCCTGCCCCCACAGGCACTTGATGCAGCCAGTCTCCTACCTACAGAGCTGCACATAGTTTGCCTGGAACCAGTCATCCAGCCCACCCTCTTCCTGCCCTCCCAGCAGCTGGCACTCAGAGCCCTGCCTGCCTGCCACTGCGGCCCTAGTGCCGGGGGAAAGCCTGTTGCAGCTAGGGTCACTGGACCCGTGATGTTGCGGGATGGGGGTGGACACTGAGCACTCTGGGCTCCAACTAATGCTGCTGGGCCCGATCCTGCAGGGGGGAGGGTCTGGTGCTGCTGGATCCAATCCTGCCCTTCCCACTTTTGCATCCCCACTGGCTCTGTGCCCTGGGCAGCTACCCCTCTCTTCCTGCTCTAGTTACAGCCCTGTGTTAAGGGGGGAAATAAACACTTCCCCCTCTTCCAGAAACCCTCACCCTGCAGTTCTTCACCATTTGTATAAATGTGACACAGTTCAATGACTTTAAAAGATTGAAGAACCTACAGGCCCTTTGATAATTCCCACTGGAGAAACACGTGCAACCTGGCACTCTCTCACGGTGAAACTCTTAACAATTGAACAGAAGGTGTTTATAATGCAGTTGCTCCCAAAGGCCTTAATCACGATCAGGACTTATTGTTCTAGCCATTGTAGAAACACATCGGAAGACACCGCCCCCTACTTCAAGATTTTACAATTTAATTTGAAACAAATATGTGTAATCAACAATTGAAAGGAAGGTGCAGTGAAAATAAGATAATACTGATTAGATCACACGGTTGTACAGGTTAGCTACACGCAGAACTTGATGGCTCATTTGAAAGTATTTATTTTCTACGCTAAAAGTTTTAAAACTTCATTTTTGTATCATCCAGCTTCTTTGGGTATGTCTACACTGCAGTTAAAAACCCACAGCTGGCCAGTGTTAGCTGACTTGGGTTCACAGGCTGTTTAATTGTGGTGTAGATGCTCAGGCTCTAGGCCCATCTCTGAGTCCCAGAATCCAGGCTCCAATCTGAGCCTGAACCTTAGCCTGAGCCCCATGACCCCAAGTCAGCTGACACAGGCCAGCTGTGAGTCTTTAATTGCAGTGTAGACACAGGATTTGAGAATGGGAAATACAATCAGGTACAGCTTCCTTTGTGTGAGACACTTTACAAAGTCTTACAAAGTGCATTGGGCTATTGAGCAGCAGTCATGACAACAGATAAAAGTTAATTTGAATATATGAACAGTAATGCACATTGGCCTAGACACCTAAAATTCTCATGTGCCCTCTGAACTTGTGGGATCCTCAGTGAAAATGGAGTAATTTATGAATAGCTCAATGAAGATATCTGCATAATGTGCTCTACCAGTTAAGAATAGAAAGGAAATGTTTGGGGAGCGAAGAGGGGAACAGAAAAATATAGAACGTTGTATAGTATAAGTTTGCACCACACAATGCATCATACAATATGCTGAACAATGACATGCATTCATGTGTCTCTCTTTTTGGTTGCCCTTGTTTAAGATATAGCTGACACCATAAAGGTCCACAGAAGGCAAAGAAGATGGCCAGAGGTATGGTGACACTTGGGCTTGATAACATGCTGCCAGAATAAAGCCTATTTAACATGGAACAGAGAATTAGAAAGAAGTTGGTTGAGGTAACTGAGATTATAGTGAAAACTGGTCAATCTTTCCTGTTGGAACTGACTCCAAATAAAGTCTTGATTAAATTAAAGGTGTATTAGTTTAAAATCAGTTAAATAAAACACAGAATCATAGAAATGCAGGGCTGGAAAGGACCTTGAGAATCCATTGAGTCCAGCCCCCCTGTGCTGTGGCAGAACCAACCAAACCAAGACCATCCCTAGAGGGTGTTTGTCCAACCTGTTTTTAAACATATCCAATGATGGGGATTCCACAATCTCCCTTAGAAGCCTATTCCAGAGCTTAACTATCCTTAGAGTTAGAAAGTTTTCCCCCATATCTAACTGAAATCTTCCTTGCTGCAAATTAAGCCCATTACATCTTATCCTACCTGCACAGGATATAAAGAACAATTTAATACAGTCCTCTTTCTAACAGGCCTTAACATATTTGAAGATTTATTAGGTCTTCCCTCTCTCTTTTTTTCTCAAGACTAAACAAGCCCAATTTTTTCAACCTTTCCTCATAGATTTTCTAAACCATGCATCATTCCTCTGGACTTTCTCCAATTTGTCCACATCTTTCCTAAAATGTGGCACCCAGAATTGGACACAGTACTCCAGCTAAGGCCTCACCAGCATTAAGTGGAGTGGGACAAATACCTCCGATCTCTTATATACAACACTCCTATTACTACACCCCAGAATATTAGCCTTTTTCACAGCTGCATCCCACTGTGGATTCATATTCAATTTGTGATCCACTATAACTCCCAGATCCTTTTCAGCAGTATTACTGCATAACCAGTGATCCCCTATTTTGTTGCTGTGCATTTGAGGTTTTCTTCCTAACTGAAGTACTTTGCATTTGTCTTTATTGAATTCCATCTTGTTGAATTCAAACCAATTCTCCAATTTGTCAAGGTTGTTTTGAATTATAATCCCCTCCTCCAAAATGTTTGCAACCCCTCCCAGTTTGATGTCATCTGCAAATTTTATAAGCATACTCTTCACTCCATCATCGAAGTCAATAATGAAAATATTGAACAGTATCAGAGCCCAAATTGGCTCTTGCAGGATCCCACTAGATACTCTCTCCCAGTTTTACAGTGAACCATTCATAACCACTCTTTAAGTAGTCTTTTAACCAGTTGTGCACTCACCTGACAGTAATTTCATCTAGACCACATTTCCCTAGTTTTGTTTATTTGTTTCTTTCTGAAGCACTTACAGGAAAAGAAAGTGATCAGGAACAGTCAGCATGTATTCACCAAGGGCAAGTCATGCCTGATTAACCGAATTGCCTTCTGTGATGAGATAACTGGCTCCGTGGATGAGGAGAAAGCAGTGAATGTGTTATTCCTTGACTTTAGCAAAGCTTTTGATATGGTCTCCCACAGTATTCTTCCCCGCAAGTTAAAGAAGTATGAGCTAGATGAATGGACTATAAGGTGGATAGAAAGCTGGCTAGATCGTCGGGCTCAACAGGTAGTGATCAATGGCTACATGTCTAGTTGGCAGCTGGTATCAAGCAGAGTGCCCCAAGGATTGGTCTAGGGGCCGGTTTTGTTCAATATCTTCATTAATGATCTGGAGGATGGCGTGGACTGCACCTGCAGCAAGTTTGCAGATGACACTAAACTGGGAAGAGTGGTACATATGCTGGAGGGTACGGAGAGAATATAGACAGACCTAGACAAATTAGAGAATTGGGCCAAAAGAAATCTGATGAGGTTCAACAAGGACAAGTGCAGAGTTCTGCACTTAGGACAGAAGAATCCATGCACCGCTACAGACTAGGGACCAATTGGCTAGGCAGCAGTTTTGCAGAAAAGGACCAAGGGGTTACAGTGAAAGAGAAGCTGGATATGAGTCAACAGTGTGCCTTTGTTGCCAAGAAGGCCAATGGCATTTTGGGCTGTATAGGTAGGGGCATTGCCAACAGATCGAGGGATGTGATCGTTCCCCTCTATTCGACATTGGTGAGGCCTCATCTGGAGTATTGTGTCCAGTTTTGGGTCCCACGCTACAAGAAGGATGTGGAAATATTGAAAAGCATCCAGCAGAGGGCAACAAAAATGATTAGGGGGCTAGAGCACATGTCTTATGAGGAGAGGCTGAGAGGTTTGGGATGGTTTAGTTTGCAGAAGAGAAGAATGAGGGGGGATTTGATAGCTGCTTTCAACTACCTGAAAGGGGGTTCCAAAGAGGATGGATCTAGACTGTTCTCAGTGGTAGCAGATGACAAAACAAGACTAATGGTCTCAAGTTGCAGTGGGGGAGGTTTAGGTTGGATGTTAGGAAAAACTTTTTCACTAGGAGAGTGGTGAAGCACTGGAATGGGTTACCTAGGGAGGTGGTGGAATCTCTTTCCTTAGAGATTTTTAAGGTCAAAGCCCTGGCTGGGATGATTTAGTTGGGAATTGGTCCTGCCTTGAGCAGGGGGTTGGACTAGATGACCTCCTGAGGTCCCTTCCAACCCTGATATTCTATGATAATGTTTTGTGGGACTGTGTCAAAAGCCTTACTAAAATCAAGATAGTTCATACCTACTCCGCTTGGCAGTAACCCTGTCAAAGAAGAAAATTAGGTTGGTTTGGCATGATTTGTTCTTGACAAATCCATGCTGGCTATTCCTTATAACCTTATTGTCCGCTAGGTGCTTATAAACAGATTGTTGAATAATTTGCTCCAGTATCTTTCCAGGTATTGAAGTTAGGCTATTTCCTTCACTTTCTGGGACAAAGAGTTGTCCGATACATTCCAAGAGCTTACTAGAAAATTTGTGTTTTACCATATTACTTTTCTAACAGGTGTCCGGGTAGTTAAAGTCCTCCATTACTACCAGGTCTTGTGTTCTGGATATTTCTATTATTTGTTCTACATATTTTTCATTCACCTCCTCTTCCTGATTTGATGGTCTACAGCAGACCCCTACCATGACATTACCCCCTTGTAATTATCCCACCAGTGTCTGCGATGCCAGAATACAGCACAATTGTGAAATGCATTACTCCAGGAGATCATAAGGACTAATGCTGGGGCACAGTTTTATCAAGGATGGAGAGTTTTATGACCACTAATAAATGTAATGTATATACAACACAGCTGATTCCATTAATCTCATGCTGAAAGTTATGAATTGAGGGATACAGGTATGGGGGAACATTCCCATCCAACACCCCAAAGTAAAACACTGCATAAATGCGGAGGAGGGAACAGTCTTACTGAACTATCAAATATTTGTCAGTAAAAACAAAACTTCAGGCTTAATGCTGTCTGGCAAATCCTCTTACTAAAAGAGGCAGAGTATTAGAGCACAAGGCTGGGACTCAGAAGATCTGAGTTCTGTTCCCATCACTACCAGTTCACGTGTGAACATAAGGAAGTCACTTAATCCTTCTTTGCTCGAGAGTCCCATTTGGAAAATGGGAATAATGAAAGCTACCTTTGTACCATAAGTATTGGAAAACTTTGGATGGGAAACACAGTATAAGCTATATACTATTACTGAACCAAAATTTAAGTTTAAACACGTTTATGTCCCACTTTGGTGCAGCTGAACATATTAGATACACAAAGCAAGATGCACTTCTATTGCTGCTCCATGTAGCTGGTACATCAGTGGAAAGCTGGCACTTCAGAGAATGTTGTTGTAATCAACACACAAAGGTCATGCAGGAACAAACAATGGAGGGGGTTAAATGGTCACCAGGATTTCCACCATTACTAGAAGTAATCCAAGACTATGGCACATGACATTGTAAATGTAGAAGGATTCTGAGAATCTGCCATGTGTTTCTATCTATGGCACCATATCTATCTAAGAAACACACATCCCTGTCAATAACTCTTTGAAATGTTTAAAGTTGTTTTCCAAGGGTAATAAATAACTTTCATAACTCTTTCCAGGACTGCATTTTTTTCTTAACTAAAGCTATTGTACCTGGCAAGCATAGATGCTGAAACGAAGGTGCTGGGGGTGCAGCAGCACCCCTTAGCTTGAAGTGGTTTCCATTGCACACAGGGTTTACAGTTTGGTTCAATGGCTCTCAGTAACCTCACTATACAAATCATTCCAGCCCCTGGCAAGGGAGTGGTGTGACATTTTTTTGCAAATGCTTTTGAGGTGAGAGAGACATCAATAGCAAAGATACCTTTTATTGGGCACACAACTACTGCACGGGATGACTGACTACACAAGGCGCTATCCAAAAATGTAACTGAAATGTTCAGTGATTGGGGTGGAGCTGGGGATGATAGCATTATGAAAATTCCCCAAAAGATTAATTACTGCATTTCACAGACGCATCCTTTTCTTTTTAAAAAAAAGGAAAAAGGAGTATCTTTTTGCAGATACAGACTAACACAGCGGCTACTCTGAAACCTAGCTTTTTCTTTATCCTTCATAGAGAAAACTTCCTTCTGCAGGTGCACAAACACACAATAAGGAATGTATTGTCGGATATGCGTGATCAAGCACGAGTCCCAAGGCCAGGTAACTTTCAGCCTATCCTAGAAGTGTGCATATTCTTGAATGACTTCACTGGAAGTATTATTGCGATGATCATAATAATAAAATAGAGGTAATATGGATAACAGAGTCCCATCCTTGTGGACATAAAGGCCATATTGCTAATCTCCAGTGTCCAGAAATTGTAAGTCAGGCCCCAAAAATCATGAGATATTTTAAAAAATAATAAATTTTATTCACATTTTGGTTTTGAGCCATTGGGTTAGGCTCAGGTTACAGTCAATTTTCTTCACAACCACAAGCTAAACATCTTTTTATTTAAATGAAAGCTGAGATTCTCATGTAATCACAGGACTCAAGGAGCCAAAGCATTAAGAAAATCACCAAATATTTTGAGACTTGGGATAAAAATCTCAAGACTTGGCACCACAGTATGGGCTATGTGTACAGTTTGGAAATTTCATTGACCAGTAATAGCCCTTTTTTCCCTAGAACTATTTATTCAGTCCAATTCTTGTGAAGGAATTTTGATACATTGTGGGCTGAATACAATTTTCACCAGAGTTTTAGTTTGGCCACAGATTCTCACGCTATCACAGAACTTGTTCCTGCTGCAGACTAAAAGTGACCATTCACTTATAACAGCACCAGAAAAATACGAGAACTGGGTGTTCCTTTCAAACTTGAACCTGAGGATCAAGACTGAGTGCTATGGAAATTATACTGTACTGTTTCATAGTAGCCCAGTTGCAGCCTTGATTCTTCTCATACCCTATTCATCTCTCTTTGTGTATTGTAGGACAGATGCACTACACCATAGTTTCTGAAGTTATTTGAATTTGCATTATACTGTTAATTACTGCATTAATACAATGTGAACTAGTGATTTACCAGATATTTCTTAGATTTGCTACCTAATTTTCTTTAGTATATTGGCTGATGTTTACTCTTTCAATATATGTTACAGTCAAAATACTGTACCTCCTTTTGACAATAGAAGTCTTGTCTAAGACTTTTTTCTTTTACAAAGAACATTACTGGTATAATTTTTATGGTATAAACCATTGTACATGTAGTTATACACACCCACACACACCATTAGTACTCAAACCAAGTGACTGAAAATACAATTTCTGTTTTTATTTTGTCTGACTTTGTCCTCTTTCTCCCTCAATCTATCCCTGTCCACCCAATAGCAGTATTACAGTCTCGTTATTAGCTTCCTTGGGTATTTCGGCTGACCGAGTCTGCAGGACTCGATCCCAGGGTATACTTTAGATGAACATTTAGCCTGTTAGTTGGAGAGTACTCAGAAGATGAGTTTATTAAGTCATTTTTATGAAATCCTGTGTTAAGGATATCGTGTGAGACCACAGCATCTTACTCTGATAGAAGGACACTGTCATTTATATGCAGTAGACTCTTTGCAACATAATGCAAAACATGATACGGAGGCAACCTGGAGCTATTGTCTGAATGTCACTTAAATTCAGCATCTTTCTGATCTGTGAAAAAGTGTGGCCAAAAAAAAAAAAAAAGTCAATATTCAGAGGCGGGAGCACAGACTGTAGCCAGTGCAACCACTTATACCCATGAGTAACTATGCATTGAGTAGTACAGATTGGATCTCATGTTTGTAAATTTGGTCTGTATTAAGGTTTTATTTTAATGTTACATTTATTTGAGAAATTGTACAGACAGTTGGTTCTATCTGGGAATACAGACTCATTTCACATAACACTGAACAGCTGTCAGAAAGTAATACATTTTGGTTGCTACCAATTTGGGACTGGAGTTGAGCCAGTGCCCAAGAGGTGAAAATCTCCATATCCCATTACCTACTCCCTGGAGCCCTCCAGTCACCCATGAAAGTATCCCTTTTAATGTAGCAGATGATTACAGGTATGAAATAGAAGAAATTAACTCAGTTATTTTTAACAGTTGCTTTATTTTCTTGACATCTGTTTCATGAATTTTTCCAATAGGAATGGTCCCATGAATGCAGGCATTGGATTGTTTGTTCTAATCACAATCAAGGGGACGCCGTAAGTTTTTTGTTTTTGTTTTTTTTAGCTTTTACCACATCCATCTCCCAATGATATAATGTTCAGCTAATATGATAATACCTTCATTTCCCTTTTCCAAGTATGTAGGTCTCCCTTTACATCCCAGGCTTGAGAAATAGCTATCTTCTTCTGAAGCTGAAGTTATTATTGATTTGTAAATCCGCTATAAAGGGTTGGAATCTCTGTACACTAAACCAAATCATGCGATCATTTTTTAAGCAGAACTGCCCACTGAAGTGGTTTGCCACTCCGCCTTGGCTCTGGGCCTGAGCACCCTCTGTTTGCTTGCCACTCTACCCTGGCTGAGGGCTTGAGCACCCAAGACTGTTGATTTGTTGATCTACCCTGCCTGAGGGCCTGAGACCCTGGGTGGCGGCCTAGTCTATCTTGACCACTAGGTCACACTGCCCTGGGAGCAAGGGTAACTCAAAGGACTCTGACCACGAGGTCACACTCTCTCATTTTGTGGGTTAGGCCATTGGAGAGATTCTAGCAGTTGGGGCATAAGCTCCCTGCTGACTGTACATGACTGGACACCCCTTGACAGGGTGTATCTACCCCGCGATAGGGTGTTAGTTGAGATCTCGGTGATGACACTAAGTATTATAAGCTCAGGGAGCCCAGCTGGGCATCTGAGTACCATCGACCAGAAGCTCAATTAATTAAATCCAGCAAAGTGTGCATATCACATCTTAAATAGATACACAATCTAGCATCTCAAGTGGGTGTTCATTTTGTGGGTGGGGCTTGAAAAAAACCCCACTGACTTCAACCACCACCATCCCTAATTTTACCCATAAAGGGAACCAACACAAAAAACACAAAAGCAAAATAGTAATAGAAAAGACAAGGAGAGAGACACCCAATGAGAAAAAATGAGTGACATAAAAGTGACAAAACAAAAATTAAACCAAAAGAAAACCTACTAAAAGAAGAAAAAAAGGAACATTAAGAAAGCAAGAAAGAGGAATGCAGGAACATTCTACTGAAATCTTCAGATCAAGACAAGAAGATAAGCTTTAATCATCAAGTTATTGGAATCAATACAGGAATAACTGGATGAAATTCTATGACTCTGTTATACAGGAGGTCAAATTAGATGATTTAAGGGTCCCTTCTGGTCTTAAAGATCTATGAATCTACAAACAGGAAAGGAAAACAGGTGAAGTGGAAGCCAGGGAGATACAGTTATTCATAATTTACTATTTTAGACAGAGAATTTAATGCCAAAAGTGTTACAACAGCCTGGCTGTTATATGCACATGCTCTGCTCTCAGTTACACCAGCCAACAGGCAAATATGTATTTGATAGATACATATGCAGTACAAAGTTCAACAAAAGTACCGAAAGAATGGTTTTTACAAAGGCCACAAATCTGCACTACGCCAAAGATACTGGTGCAGATTCTCACCCATCTCCGTTTTCTTTGTGCCATTCAGGTGCTACGAAGGGAGTGGACACTTCACTGAAATCCCTAGTTGGAGTAGGGACAACAGAATTGTCTCCTTCACCACTCTCCCTGAAGCCCCAATGCACAAGACATGCCAAGGACCGGGAAGGGGCATGTAAAAAAATAGAGAAGTGGCCAGAGTGCACTCTCTCAGCTGCTGGATCAACCCTGGAGGTCCATGTCCAGCTGGTATAGACTGGGCAGCCATTAACATCATTTCTCAAACTGTTTAAATAAAAATTTTAAATTATAGGGAAGCTGAGGATCAGGATTTCTGATGAAGGCACTTCAAGATTGGCGGTAACATCAGTAACCTGCTTGTTTTATTTTATATAAAAGGAGCAAGGAGGAATTTTCTTTTTAATTAGATAATGTTTGCGAAGGGCTCTGAATATGAAAATGTTACATAAGTGTCAACAATTATTGCTGTATACTTTCAACTCTATCTTTTTATCACAGATCATAAGAAGAATTAAGTAGCTTTGAAGATGAAAATAAGTGTGCATGCATACACATGCATAAATACAAACATTTATATAAAAAAGAAAAGGAGTACTTGTGGCACCTTAGAGACTAACAAATTTATTAGAGCATAAGCTTTCGTGAGCTACAGCGTAGCTCACGAAAGCTTATGCTCTAATAAATTTGTTAGTCTCTAAGGTGCCACAAGTACTCCTTTTCTTTTTGCAAATACAGACTAACACGGCTGCTACTCTGAAACCAAACATTTATATAGCTCTCTGGTTCCTGATTTTGGTAACAGATCAATTTTGGACATATTTACATTGCCAAAAGTCAGACTTTTTAAAGCTAAACTCTAGCTTACTATAAAACAGCAAATAAAAAGGTGCACTCGTAGGATTATGGGACAGAACTCAACATCTTGTAGAGCAAAAAGACCTCATTCTGTTCCCACACCATTCCCTGTGGTTTAACTCCACTTGGAGCAGATTAACAAAAGGACTCCACTTTACACAAGTGAAACAGAATACAGTCTGGGCCCAGATATACAATGGTTGTTCTCAGCAGTTCCATGAGATGTTGTATCTTTATATTTATTTGAAGGATAAACTATATTTCTGGTATATCGCTTGAACTGCACTTGACCACAAGGTGGTTTCCCCAAATACTAAAGGAACAGACTAACATTAACACCTTAGAACCATCTTTTTCATTTTTCAATCTGTCACATGGTGACTACGCAGTAACACTGACATTGATAATGTCATAAAATTTTGCACCACATAGCTGCGAAGTGGCCTGGGGAACCCACATCTTCATCTCTTCTAAGTGGGCATCTGCAACTCTTTCTTAAAAAGGGACAGCTCTAGCCTACTTTTACCACCTCCTAGTGATCCACTGATTTATTTAATATGGGGCAAATCCTAGCCCTTCTGATCTGCTCTGTACAGTGCTGGTTGGAGTTCCATGGCTTTGCCTAACTAACAGACTTTAGATGCAACAGGATTCCTGAGGGAGGCTCTGTACAATACAAATGAAAACACACTTGAGTCATGACTTCTTTCAGCCTCCCAAAAGCTAATTGGAGGGTGGTGGAAAGTCTCATAGGATACACATTACAAAAGCTGAGCTTTCAAGCTTCACTATAGAGTCCAGTTTAGAACTTCTGAGCATGCTCTTATCTATGGTTGCTAGGGCCATACCTCGACTTGCAAAGCAGGTCATGTTTTAAAAATAAGATGATAAACACAGTTTGACATTTAACATAGAGCAGAACCTAAGATTAACCATGACCAGCTAACACATTTTTAAATACAATTTACTCTGTCTATATTAGGTACAAAATCATCTCAGTTAAAATTGGCTAATAAATGCTTTTTTAAAAAACATTACAGACTCTCCTAGTCTACACAGGAGCTGGAAGGGAATGTAAAATGTTCCTCCACCAGTTTCATGACAGGCTCTGGTACTCACCTGTCCTTTCTTGCAGAAGATGAGGGCCCAGGTCTTCCACTTTCAGATTTGCCCTTCAATCTGCCTTAGGTAAAGCAGTCTGCATAAAATGTCCTTTTTAAACAGTTTGAGAAATTGTGGGGTTACTAGCTTCCCAGCCTACGCCAGATGGACATGGACCTCAAGGGTCTATCCAGCAACTGCAGATATTGCACTCTGGTCACATCTCTATTTTTACATGCCCCTTATGCATTGTATCAGTAATCAGTAGCTTCAGTAGATACTGACTCCTGCCACATATCAGGGATTTTTTTTAACCTTTTGTAGCTCTGATCACAGTCACATGACTGAGACCAGGATATAAAGATCAGTCTCTTTACCAGAATTCATGTTTGTTGGACCTTTATGCACATGCACATATTAGTAAAACAAGGCTCTAAGGGTCGCATTGATACATTTCTCTCAATGCCAGAAAAGTTACATCTATGATGCAGAAGTTGCTGCTTTCTTTTGATTGTTTAAGGAACTGATTTGGAATGGTGATTGTTGGGGCTGTTGTGAGAAGGGAAGAAAAAGGAGAGTTGTAATCTTACAGATTGAAGTTTGAACTTTCTACATTAAGCCAATCTCTCAGGAGTTCTTCAGCGTAATTCAGAATATATATGAATTATTTTTTAAAGTACCATAAAAATAGTAGTCATAGCTTTGATTACAAGTCAGACCACACACAAATCCATACAGAAGCCAAAACATAATTGGTAAATGCAGTCATGGGAAAACAAACAACAGCATTTGCATTTCAGTGCCTGCCTTGTCAATAATGCCTCAATTGTTTCCTTACACAGAATTGTACATAGAGTCAATTAGCAATGAAATAAATGTTCTTTTTAAAGACTGGGGAAAAAAACCTGGTTCATTTCCTGACCTTTAGGACAAAGACTTGTATTTACAAATAGGGATTCCGACTGAATATCTTGCACCACAGCAGATTATAATCCTCCTTTTTCTTCCCTTCTCAGTGCACAAGAATTCTGGTAAGAGCCTGATCTTTATATCCGGGCCTCAGTCATGTGACTGTGATCAGAGCTACAAAAGGTTAAAAAAATCCCTGATATATGTCAGGAGTCAGTATCCACTGAACCCAGGGATTAATGATCCAATGCATAAATCTTCTCATAGTTTAGCCCTTGTATCAATGGATTTAATCTAGAGATAGACCAAAGAGGAGGGGGTGTGCATCAGAATTAGTGTTAGACTATAAAAGCAGTAACTTGTTTGAATCCAGGGTTCAGGTTTGCACCAAAGCAAAGTGGGCTCTGCAATTTTAGCCCCAAACAGAGAATGCACAGGATGACCAGATTTGGCAATATCATTTTATTCTCAGGATATTTCTACATCTTGGACTGAAATCTTGAGACTTTGGATGCATCCACATCAGAAATTAGAAAATATAGGCCAGTTTCTTTTGTTTCTGTATCTGGGACTAAAACTACCAGAGCCAGGTTTGGATCTGGGAAACTGACTCCGCACTCCACTGTCCCAAAATTCAAATGGGTTCATATTCAAAGTTCCAGTTTTGGTCCATATTTAACTTCTACCACAGAAAACCAATAGAATAAATAGCAGCATCTCTGGCTGAGTAATAGGTATGAACATAATTTTAAAAAATACTTCCAATCTTTCTGTTAAAAAAAAGAATAATATTGGAGACTATAGTAAACATTCCTCCCATGTTCTTAAGTGCCTCAGCTATGGCAGAGTACAACTGAATAATAATCGTCATAATAATTGTAGAATTATTCATTTATTTATGATGAATAAAATATGATGGAGGGCTGTTCCCAAAGATAATGGGAACTTAATCTCTCAAGAAACACACATACATTTCTCATTAATGTTAGTAGGCATTAAGGGACTGATCCAAAACTCATAGATGTCCTTGGTTCAGGCCCTAAGTGCACGCATCAAGGGAGGAAAAATTAATTCTCTTTCAGTACCCTAAGTGAATTCTACACCTAAAATCCATGGTTTTGCATATAAAGAAAAACAAATCACTGAATCAAGAAAGCAGAAAAGTTTAGTAAAATTCACAAAACTAAGAACAAATTTTGAATTACTGTCAAGTCTTTTTTGGTTACAGGTAAGTTAAAAAGAATAGATATTACTAAACCTATGTAAGAACTTAGGTTTTTCAGGATCTGGCATTTCGACTGGCAAAAGCTGATTTAGAAGGAGAAATACATTAACATATCTTCACTGATCAAAAAGATAAGTGTACACCTGGGGTTGGTTGTTTCCTATGCTTTGCTGGAACTGGATCTATTCTTGGATTGACTTGTTTTTTCTAAGTGGGTCAACAATAAATTTAAAACTATGTTTTCTTTCTGCAATCGTAAGTGAAATGTTTTGACCTATACATTGCTTGGAATTTAAATGCCAACTCAACAGTTATACAGGAAAAGCTAATTCAATCACAATAATGGTGAATTCAGTGTTTGTTGTATTACATCTTCTAACTGATCTCAGTAGTAGAGCTGAATACAAAGGAGCTGCTAAAACCTTAACTGCTGATGGGAGAAATCAACATCTTACTTAAAAGAGAGAAAATTATAGAATAACAAAACTGAATATTTATTACTTGTATGGAAATAAAATATTAGAAAAAGCACTGAGGTCATCACGGACAGTTAACCAGATTTTAAATCATTTCCTGTCCTTTTCTCCTAGGAAGAATGGCCTTTCTATGACATGGTCAAGAGAAGAGCAACTTCTAAACCTGTAACTTATTGTTAGCAAAGTCTCATGTTTTGTTTGTTAAGTACCTGGGATTTCTTTGATAAACTGCAAAATTTGAGTTACACAAACCTTAAAGTACAGTTTGAGTCATAAAAATGACTATGCAAAAACTGCTCCTTAACAGATTTACTTCCCGTGTGTATTCCTTATCAGATCTAGTTTCTTTAGTGACAAAAGTATGTACATTCTATTTCTCTACTTTATGTCTTTTAGCAGTGCAAAAACCAACACAGCCATGAAAGAGTGAGCTACATTGTTTTCTAACTCTAAGTTCCAATTGCAATGGTAGTAAGGTATGAGCCATGGAGTACACAGGATGTCATTCTGTTTTCAGGGTTGGCAGTTGGGGAAAAAATATTCATAAATGGAGCATGTTTGATCTGGAAGTCATTGAATGACCTTAAACATTGAACCCCACAATATCATCATCACAGACCCACTTTTCAGATTATAACCACAATTTAAAAATAAATAAAGGGTTCTCTTAATTCACTGAGTTTCCAACGGAAACATTTGTTTACAATGTTCATATAACTAGTGGTGTTTCTAGACAACTACCCAGAGGGCACACTAAAATGCTATACAGCTTGTAATGTTTTTAAAGTAATATCTTAATTCTGTTAGGATAAGAAATTGAGAGCATAGCTATGCAGACAGTTCTAGAGTATGCTGTTTTCTCAATACAAACTAACATTATTACAGTCAGTAGATATTTTGTCAGCCAACTGAACCACTCATTCTCAGTGAAGGGGGACTCTATTTCCTTTACAAATCGAAAGTGGGGGCTGATGCCCAGAAACACTGTCAAAAAGATTTCTGTACTGTCTACTTACTTATTAATCTTACAACTCATCATAATATCCCTACCTGAAATATGAAACTGTTTCCCCAACTGTTTTTGGTGTCAATAGAGCTATTTTCCCACTATTTTTGTAGTGCTGCAGCAGTGAAAATGGATGACTTTCACTTGCTTTTCTACACTAGTGGTTCGCAACCAGGGGTATGCATACTCTTGTGGGTACGTAGCGGTCTTCCAAGGAGTACATCAACTCATCTAGATATTTGCCTAGTTTTACAACAGGCTACATAAAAAGCACTAGTAAAGACAGTACAAACTAAAATTCCATACAGACAATGACTTGTGTAGACTGCTTATATACTATATACTGAAATGTGAGATAGGCAACTGTTGCTAAACTATACGGTATGCTAAGGCATGTTGGCAATGGCAGCTCAGCCTGGCTTATTTAGTTTATGATTGCAACAAAACAAAGATAATAAAATATTGTTATTGAGTATACAACATATTAAAGGTATACATTTGTGTCTTATATAGTGTTGTAACTTTACTATGCATAGAATCCCTGAACAGCAACAATACACACTGAGAATTTACAAACATGTTCTTTTGTTAATCTGCTCCAAGTCTAGCAAATTTATGTCAATATGTTATAACCCATGCAAGAGAATGTCTAGCAATTTCTATTATTTTCATTGTTCCTCACTGGAACGTCCATGTTGTATTTCACTTTAGCAGGACCATCTTCATAGAGCGTGTATTCTTTTAGGAAGTTAATGAATGGATTCCAAACAGAAACCATGTCTGAAACTTGACCCCTGGATAAGTAAATTGCCTTTTCCATCAGAACAATAGGCTTCAGACTTTGGCTCAGATTCAGACCTCTGAGTGTTCAGATATCCAACTACATAACAATGCAAAGACTTGGCTGTTAAGAAAACCAGGTGAACACAGTTTGTTTATACGTCTTCACAGTGACCCCATTAAATAAATATACAGAAGTCAAGAGCATGAATAAGATCAAAAGGCACAATTTTGGAAGTATCCCTATTAACTAGTTTCCTTCCATGATTAACTGAATACTCACATGATAAAAACACACTTATAACACCATGTAAAGAACTCTTCTCATTAAACATTAGGAGAGAAGTCCTTTAGAAAAAATGCAGAGCTATAGAGAGTAAAACAGAGGAGTTAAACACATTCTGAAGACTGAAATAACTTTAAATAGCATCTTGTATTTTCTGATATTCCCTTAATGCTGCTGTATATACCTCCTGCTGTGACTTTTTATCTTTAATTTTTGGTAGCAGTAAGCAAATGCATTTTTAAAGAAAAATTTATATTGAAGTCTGAAGTATATATTCAAATGGACTATATCAACAACGTGGATTATACCAATTGGTGCACAGTGATCAATACCTTATAAATGTCTAGCTGGATTAATAATTAGGTCAGATCTTTAAGACAATGGAGTTAATGGTATTCTGTAAAATGGTGAAGTATAATATGGATACCTTTACTGATCATTCAGATAAACTGAAAAAAATCAAGAAATCCTCCCTGGCAAAGCTATTTTTTCCACATCCAATCTAAGATGACAATTTACAACCAACAAAGATTAATAAATAGCTGGAGAGAGGGAAAAGAATACGTATCAAATGAAGGAAAGCCTACAGAAAATGCAGAAAGGGTCAGTCATAATTTTCAAGGCACTAAAACCTTGGATTTGATTTGTTTTAAATTTGCTATCCTATTCCCATCCATTGTCAGTAATTATGATCTGAGACCATGTTTGGTAAGGAGCTCCGTTTGCAATGTTCTCTTCCTGAAATTCTTCTCTTGTCCTCTTTCTTCCGTTGACGTGTTATACTCTCTTTGATATGCTGATTTACTAGTCCGATTGCTCTCCTATATAAAATCGGTACAACAGATAAAGTTTACAGATAAAGTTTTCTGAATATGATCTGTACAGAAGTGCAAAATATTTGTTTTCATTGAACAGTTTCTTTTAGCAAATATTCTGCTGTTGAAAAGGTGCATTTCTCTCCCTACCTAGACATTTCATTTGAACAAGTACAGTGCTTCTTCATGCCCTTCAGTGCTAGCAGGTGATGAATGAACAGAGTATCACGTACTTCTACCTAAAAATATATCGGGCTGGCTATAAACAACAGTGGAATATACTTAACAGAATCACAGCAACTAAGAGCCTATCTAGCCAGGTTTTTATACCACTGTGGAATCAGCACACTTATGAGTGGGCTCAAAGATTGGTAAACAGAATCTCACAACTAACTGAATACTGTCCTTTCTGCAAAGTTTCCCTGTTTGAGACAGATCTAAGTAAGTTAAATTAGATGTAATTAGAAAGGATGCAATTAGTTCCCTTCTTCTGAGGAGACCCTTCAAAGGACTCTTCAAATAAGGATCAAAGGTAAAATTTCCAAAAGCACCTAGCTGGTTTAGTGTTTCTCAACGACCGGTCCATGGACCGGCACTGGTCCCCAAGATCTCGCTGACACAGTTTAGGAAGGCAGCAAGCCGGTCCCTGGTATCAAAAAGGTTGAGAAACACTGGTTTAGGGTATGTCTACGTAGGGTACATCTACACGGCAATTAAAAACCCATGGCTGGCCCAGGCCAGCTGACTCTGGCTTGCGGGGCTCTGGCTAAGGTGCTGTTTAATTGCGGTGCAGATGTTAAGAATCAAGCTGCAGCCCAAGCTCTGGGACCCTCCAACTTTGCAGGGTCCCAGAGCCTGGGCTCTAGCCCAAGCCTGAACATCTACACTGCAATTAAACAGCCCCTTAGCCTGATGCCTGTGAGCCTAAGTCAGCCAGCACAGGCCAGCCACGGGTATTTAATTACAGTGCAGACATATCTTTATGAGCCTACATTCCACTGAACGTAGGCTCGAAAGCGTCTTTGGAAAGTGGGACTTAGGCTTCACCCTGGACTCACCTGAAACTACTAGCTAGGAGCAAAATAAGACCCCACTCTTGCAAAGCACTAAAACAGTGGTGGGCAACCTGTGTGGCCCATCAGGGTAATCTGAGTGTGGGCCGCGATACATTTTGCTGATGTTGACCGTCCGCAGGCACCGCCCCCCGCAGTTCCCAGTGGCCATGGGTCACCGTTCCTGGCCAATAGGAGCTCCGGGAAGTGGCAGGCCACAGGGACGTGCAGCCTCCATGTTGCCCATCACTGCACTAAAGCATGTGCTGAACACTGAAGTCAATGAGGACTACATATGTGCTTAAGCTCTTTGTAAAACTGTGGCCTAAGTGCAGCTGAATCTATTTCAGCTCAACACCTTACAAACCCCTAAAGTGTTACTCTCTGAGAAGACAGGGGGTACACAAACCAGAGACCAAGGGAGGGAGCTCTGGCAAAACAGTTGCTAACCTGTATGGCTTCTACTTTGGTTTTGTATTTGAAGGAATGCAGTTAGCCGCTTTTGCCAATTTGGTGTCAATCTGTATTAAAGCAGATCCCCTGCAGTAAAACCAGATCTAAAAAAGGTAATTAATTTTGTAGTATTGAGCATCTGGTGAACTTTTCTCTCTCATTGTTCTACCCCCTAGGCTGAGGTTAGGCTCCTAATATTAATGTTTACATTAATGTATTATATATGTAATAATAGCATGTTGCATTACCTGTGTTATAACTTGCAACATCTATTAGGAGACGTAAGAAACCAACAACATGAAATGTAAGTCAGCTGATGTCATCCCTTGGCAAGGACTACTTAGAAAGTGACAGTCACACCTCCAAGTAATATCTATACTCACAAACATTACAGTTCATTAACAATCCTGTGTTTCCGTCTTCATTATGTAACTGATGCTTCCCACATTTGCATAGTAATTGCTTCTTGCTCTTAGTTTTACAGTTTAAAAAAAAAAAAAGTTGGAGAAGAAAACAAGCCTCAAAACTTGTTCCAAAGGAGATTCTGCAGCTGTTCATGTTGTCATGCACTTCAGCGAATTATTTACAGCATTATCTCAGAGGACTCTTTACCAATAAAATATACACACGAGAAATACTATGGGGTAAAAAGCTGTGGGTTTTGTTAGCATTGCCATAGGAGAGACAAATATGATTTACACTTGCTACAAAATACAGACAGATACAGTTGACAAAGGTTATTATAATAAAATGCAATTTGTGCTTATACTAATCACCAGATGTATTAATTAAAGACAGACAAAGATTACAATAAATAATTCTTATACACTTTCCACACACTACAATTTTTAGGGCTGTTTACAGTGTGGCTGTTAAGCAGAGTCCACATTTCATCCCAGAGGCAGTTGCATACATCCTACGCAATTCTCATCTGGTTTACACCTCAGACCCCATTTCTCATATTTCCCCGCAATTCTCTTCACTCCAATGACACCAAACTCCCCACCCCTTGCTTTTTTTTTTCCCCTCACTCTCCACTTCATAAGCATTCTTCCATGCTGCCCACTATGCACAGAATAACTTGCGAATCCAGAGTGTGGAACCCCCCCCCCCCACAAGATCTTTCCATTCAAGCTACTCCTAAAGACTTACTTCTTCCATGAAGCCCACAAACACTATCCTGTGTCAGACACGTGGTGTTGTCACCCCAGTATTGTATATGGGGATAACAGAAGGAAAAAAGAAAATTTAAACTCTACATTAATACCATCCTTTGGGGGCCCCAAGGGGTCTTGTTTTGCTCTGTGTCTACTATATAGCTTATAAACTTTATGTCTTTAACAGGGCCCAGACAATTGTCCACAAAGAAAGAAGAAGAAAGAAGAAAAAAAATAAAAAGGTCTCATTTGGGACCTTCTACATAAGAGACATTGTTCATATGAACAGATTACTATTATTACAGTTAATGTAATTATTAACACACATATGATTATGTTGTAATAGATATACCTAAAAAAATCAAATAAATAAAGTTATACATTTATATCACATATAAAAGAATTAATTCAGTATAGTAACATGCCAGCTTGAGGCTCAATCCTGCAGTGTTTTCTTAGGCAAAGACCCAATGACTTTAGTTTAAACTATTTACTGTTTATATAAGGAAGTATGTACTCTTCATACCTTGTACTTGGCACACTTCAGGTGTAAATTTTCAGAAGGGTTGCAGCACTGGGCCCTCAGTTTTCATTCTTTACCATTTACCATTAAATATACAATTAATAGAAAGAATTAGGCAGAGAACACAGAAAGATTAATAACCTTATTAAGGTCTTCACTCACAAAAAGTATAGTACAAAAACAATGAGGAATCCAGTGGCACCTTAAAGACAGATTTATTTGGGCAGAAGCTTTCGTCGGTAAAAAACCCACTTCTTCGGATGCATTACAGAAAATTACAGATATAGGCATAAATATATATTTACCTTGTTGCTTTTGTGCATACAGACTAACACGGCTACCCCTCTGATAAAAAGTATAATCCAAATCTAATAATTACCCCGAATGCATAACATTTATTTTGTTTCCCCAAAATTGTTCCTCTTTCCCCCTTTTACATCAAAGCATCAGAAAGAAACAAGGAAGCACTAAACTTTACTTATACTCTATCATACTGTATACATCTAGCCAAAACCACAAAACAGGTGACATCAGTATCAAATTCTGTGAGCAAGCTCAAACATGTGGCTTTGTCATCTCTTTCTTAATTTGTAGTTACTAATGGGGAAGCAAGCAGTTTATGAGGAGAAACTAAGTGGAAATCAGGGAATTAATAAATATATTGAAAACAATGTAGTGGTTATGAAGATTTTATATTAACTCAGTAAGGCATTAACCTAGGAAAGTGAATGGTTTCACTATTTAATCAAGATTTCCTGATTAGGTTTAAAAAACTTGTGCAAAAAGGCCTACTAAAAAACCAGGAAAAGGTTAAATTCTGCCCTTATTTACACCAAAAAAAAAAATCTGCAAACTTCAATGGGCTTGCACAAAGTGTAAACTGGGTCAGAATTTGGCCTAAATATGTTTAACAGAAAATACTGTATTGACTTAATAAACAGCCTCTATCCAGAATTTCACACAGATCTCATCTCTTAATTAATGGCAGGAAGTATCATTAATTTCATCCGGATGGCTCGCATGAGTCAATAGAACCCTATGCTTCCCTACGTAGTGCTGCAGGTACATGACCCCCAGGACCGGCTCTAGGCACCAGCAAAGCAAGCACGTGCTTGGGGTGGCACATTTCCAGGAGCAGCATTCCGGCCACCCTTTTTTTTTTTTTTTGCGCTCTCGGCGCTTGGGGTGGCAAATTTTTTGCTTGGGGAGGCAAAAAGCTAAAGCCGGCCCTAATTGCCCCCAGTAGTCAGATTTACGTGACAAATTCAGACCTGCTACAAGTGATATGTTACTCCTCCAAGTAAGTTTATACTAATAATGGAACAAAGATGATAACTGGAAAGAAAGCAACTACCCAAAAGAGTCCACAGAAAAAAGCATTTTTCATTTCAAATTTTTTATTAAAAAAATAACCCATAAGACCTTAAGACAAATGCTAACATCCAGAAAGTCCCACATTTAACAGGCTTTTTAAGTTTGCAACTTTACTCTATATTTGCACCTACATTTTGCCCACTTGACAGAATAATGTTTCAATTTTTTCCTAGTGAAGCCAAGTGATTAAAAAGTTAATTAACAGCAAGCTATGACATTTGGGTTTTGTTCCTTACTCCCTCAAAATACTTTTGTATTAGTTTTTAACTCAAAGATCCTGTGATGGAAGCATTTCTTTAAAATAAAATAAAATATAAAAGTATTAAATAAGTACATGTAAGTTCTTGCTCTAGAACAATCCCTATTCAGCTACTATGCTACAATCCATTTAATTGAGCCTCTAATGTTAATTTACTCAACCACACTATAAAACAGCAAGGATAATATTTTACTGCCCTACATGGTTAGCTTTCAGACTTCACTTTACATTGCCCAGATCAAGGCTCTTGTCTGCCATCTCCCTTTATAGGGAACAATGGGAATGGGGGGGGGAGGAATCACTAAAATAAATAACAGCCATAAAAAAGCCACTCAATATTCTTGATACTAAAACTAAGATCTCTACTTTGAAGTGAGTATAGGTTAAGTTACAGTACCAGCCTTCATCATTAGACCCTTTTTTATGTCAAGTTTTTTTGGTATACAATGCTGCCTTTTTTTTTTTTTTTTTTGAATCAATGCTACACACTGACTCAAACATCTGACCTGAATGAGATAAAACCGAACCAGCTGTTTTCTCTGCTTTCATCTGCCCAGATCTCAAAGAGGGCTTTGTGCACTGTCAGTTCACAGAGAAGAGCTGAAAAAAATCACGTCATGTCAGGGGCACAATATATGTGGGTCACCCAGCAACTCCCAATCCAGATCTGAAGTCTCTCGCCATGCTATCCACCCCCACTTAATCTGAATATGCTAAACGGACATGAATGAAAACAGCAATTACTCACTCTGCTTAAAGAAAAGGAGTACTTGTGGCACCTTAGAGACTAACAAATTTATTAGAGCATAAGCTTTCGTGAGCTACAGCTCACTTCATCGGATGCATTTCCTAAATTTGTTAGTCTCTAAGGTGCCACAAGTACTCCTTTTCTTTTTGCGAATACAGACTAACACGGCTGCTACTCTGAAACTCACTCTGCTTAATTTCTACGAAAAATTAGGGCAGCCAGCTTTTGTTCAGTGGTAGATGCTTTTCTAGATGTTCATATGAGCAGAGGACTTAAGGGGAAAAACACTTTTTCAATTTCATGAACTAAGATAATGACTGTTAATTTGGATCCATTACATTATATAGATCTACACACACACACACACACACACACACACACACACTTACAATGACTTCTCCCAGTCCTTTTCATTACTTCACCTCACTTCCCACAACATCCCTAGTTAGCAGTGAAGTTCACATGCTATGGATTTCTAGCACCAGAATAGATACTTGTATGCCACCCATTAGTTCAAGATGCTGTGCACGCTTAAAAATAGCTCATTTTAATTAAATCTTTTTTTAAATTTCATTCAAAGACATAATCTGAGCGTAAAATGGCTATGTTACAGCCAAAAAACAAAACCATAGCCACCAAGCAGACTTCACAGAGATTCAGGCACTATGTCAGTTTTAACAATCACAAATGTAACATTTGAGGCGTCTGGAATGGGAACATTTTGGGATTAAGTAAAACAACATAAAAAGTACTACCCAGCATATAGATCTTTAGCACTTGTTAGTGGTGACATTTTTGAATCTGTAATCTACCAGGATTAAAGTGTTGGGGTTTTTTTACTATTACTCAGCAGGGCTAGGTCATGGTTGATTCCTTTCCGGCACACTAGCAAACATCACAAACTCCAGCAGAAGATCTGTTCTTTGTAACCTGAGCAGCAGGACTATTCAAATAAATGCCCATTTCAGAACAGCAGTAGCCTTTCAAATGGCACTCAAAGAAGAAACAGCAGCATCATTAAAATTGCTGCAGCATTCTATATTTTTCAAGTCAAAGCTACAGTAATTACATTTTTAAATTCTTTATTCGTTTAAGAAATCAGATCAACATTGCAAACATTCAGAGATGTTACACGAGTTATTTAAACATTATTAGCTCATGTAATAATTCTTTGGCCCAATTCTGCTCCAAAATAATAAATAATAGTAATAAAAACAAAACATTATTTCAGCCTTTAGAGACTCAGAATCTTTTCTATTCCTGCTTAAAATGACATTCCAATTAGATCAGATGACAATACTTTGCATTTCACATCAAATCTCCAAAACATGTTTAACCCTTTGATTAACTAAAAGATCATAAAAACATGAAATAGCGGGTCTTGGTTTTGCCAAAGAAACCAGAGTACAGTATGACCTACTGGATAATTCAGAGGAATGCTCCTAACTTCTGTACTACAGTCTAAACACATGAAAATTCTGCACAGGTATTTCCACATTTGGCCACCAGGTAAATCCTAATGACTTCTGCCGTTCTTAAAAAAAACAAAAAAACAAATAAACCTTTAAGTCGTTATCAAACAAATATTTAAGAGCCAGGGTCTCCATATCTCTTCATTTGTTATTCAAGTTGACTTGAACGCCTGCAAACATTTTTAAATTTACATTTGAAACAAAGTAAAGCATGTGCAAACCTTAAAACCCGATCCAGGAAACTGTTCCATGAGAGCAGATTCCTGCACCTACATGGGGCTCTGCTGATTTTAATGAGGATCTGTGCAAGTGCAGAGGGCTGCATGCATAGAGTTGCTTGAATAAACTGGGCTTTAGTTAGGTGGCTATTTACAAATATTTGTGGATAACTGAAAACTTTTTGATGTTCACAATGGGTCGACTTGTGTTTGGGGACAAGGAGAGATTCTGTCTCAAAGCCAAAGAATTCTTCCTAGAACTCCCCAGCACACAGGGGAGCATGCCCACTGTTATGGTCCCTCTGGGGGTGCAGCCTCCCCTTCTTGACACAATTTCAAGATGACTATGTCCCTTTAAAAAACAATCCTCTGCTATCATGATTTACACAGTCACATTCTTGAAAGAAATTACTTTGCTTAGGAGACATGCCCAAATCCAACTGTGTGGCGGTTGAGAGGCTTACCCTGGGGGGACCTGCGAGGAGATAACATGAGCATGCGTCAACCTCGGCGTTTCTCCCTTTGGCAGTGGGCCTGGAGTAAATCTCCAACCGTTTTTAATTCTTTGCTCTGTTTTTATTTATTTGTTTCCAATATTAATACGGTGGGCCTCAGCGTAGGCCCAAGTACTTTTCTTATGCAAAAACACAACACAACACAAAAGAAATACATTTCCTTGACCCGTCCACCAGACATTGACATATGCTGGCTTCTAGTTTCCAGCCTTTCCCCAAACAGAAGTAAATTTGATTGTTTCCCCTATAGGAAGGAGAACAGCCTTCCACCTGGGAGTAAACTTTTCTCCCTGCTGCCCCTAACTCTGCTTCAGCCTTTTTCTCACCAAAAGAGGGGTTTTTAAAGGTCACCCACAGCCCTTAATTGGGCTGAGGTGTCTCTAATTAACCTGAGGTAACCTCTTTTCAGTTCATAGGAAAAAGGACCGCATTCTAGGGCTGATATACCTGCCTTCCAAAGCTATAAAATGCCCAAATTTGCATCTACAAAAGCAGTTCAGATTGAAAATTCTGACAGTGATAGCACCATGGTGGAGAAACCAACTGGAAGAAAGAGCAAGGACAAGATTGCATAGTACAGCAAAACTCCAAGAGTAGATATATTTAAAAAAAAAAAAAAAAAAAAAAAAAAAAAAAAAGCTTTCTTACAGCTGTCAGGTCTGACTTCAGCACATATAAAGCCTGGTCACTTATAAATTGGCCAAGAATGAGCTCTGACGGTAACTCCAATGCCACCAAAAAACTTCTCCCTTATAGCCTACAATACTTCATAGCAGAGAACGATGCCAGTACTGCAGCACAGCATTTCCAACTCCAAGGAAAGCACCTAGTAGAAGTATTCTTATAGAAGTTTTATTACTCCAACAAATATGCCACTTCAAATCCTGAACATCAGCACTGCTCTAAATTTCATTGGAATACTGAAAGCAGAATTTGTCAAAGCATCAAACAGGCAAAAGCTTCCCACAGAGTCACAACTCAAAGTGCTCATTAGTAAGTAAAGAAAACCATGCACCACCATCATCCCAAAGAAGGAACAAAATTTGTCCTTGCTAATTACTGTTATTTACATAAAATATTATTTTTGTAACAACTCAGCTTACAGTTTAGCACAGTACAAAGTCTCATCATTTCTGTGCTGAAGTAACAACCCCAGAGCCTGCTCTTCCTCCCAACCAAGACTCCTTTGACCAATATGAACACATTCAGGCACGGTATTCAGAGTAATCAGCATTTTTATGTGCACTGCTTAATATACAATTTATTTCATTTTCCAGTTCCCATTTTGTTCAATGCAGAGTTTCTTTACAGTCTAGTTCTTAAGCACAAATTTAACAATGTTCTCTTTTTTTTTTTGACATAAGCATAAAAAACCAACATGATAAGCATAAAAATTTAAAATGCAGAAAAATATAATATGATCATTGTGAATATATTCTTCAGGTTACTTGGTAAACAATGTAGAATAAGAAAAGGAAATTAACTAATGACATTTAAAAAAGATGTTTCAGACCTTCTATTACAAGCATTTACAACGTTAGGCCCTAACCCCACAAAGATTTACAGTCCCATGTGAAAGTCCCACTCAAGCCATAAGTCTTTGCAAGATCAGGACTTTAGTTATACAACTGGAAAGTGTAGGAAAAAGCAGAGACTCTTCTAAATATCTATATGACTAAAAAGCATAAACCAAAAAAGTAGAGATGTGCCAAAGATGCAAAGTTTTGATCTGAATTTAATCTGAACTTCTGAGATGTTTGCATCTGTCTTCGATAAAAAGTTCATTTGTTTGCATTGTGTAGACAGCTAAGGTACATGAAAAATGGCAAGTATCTTAGAACACAGATTTGGAAGCAAACCATTTCAGAGTAATCATGATAGCTAAAACTTGGATGATGGATATAAAAATAAGAGCAGATAATTTCTCAGCTATGAAATAATCCTCAAATACAATCAACCAGTTACCAAGTTTTAATGCATAAAGCATATTCACAAACCTCTATATTGACAAATGAAAGGCAAAAAAGCTAGGATAAAAATACAGTAAATACCTTGACATAAAAATTAAATGTTACATATTCCTATTAAATATTTATATTGCCATAATGCCCAGAGACCCAAGTAAGGATCAGAATCCCATTGTTGTTCAGCATCAAGCACACATACTAAAATATACAGTCCCTGTCTGGATTTTCACTAGCCCTAATATGCCCCCAAAGAGGAATAAGACCCTCCCAGTGTGCATGTATGCACCGCCCTTTGTAACTTCCCCACATCTGGACTCCAGGCATGGGGGAAGAGGTGGAGTAAGCTCAACACAACCACAACTCCCTGCTGCAAGCAAGTGGGAAGAGAAGGAATGGATACATTCCTGACTCCGTACGTGGGCCAGAAATATGCTATACCTGGTAAGGCATGGCTGTCATGTTTCATGCATCTCCATATATGACATTTTATGCAAATTATTTAATAAGACAATTGGCATGTTTGCAAATTACTACCCTTCCCCTATCAACCACCCCAACTCTGCCCCATCTCTTTCCTCAGCCTGCCTTATTCTCTTCCCATTTCTCAGCCCCCCGACCTTTGATCTGCCAGCCTTGCCTTCCCTACCAGCTGTTGCCACCATGGTCTTCTCCTCTACAAGAACTTCTCTCCTGGACCAATGCCAAAAGGGGGAGATGAGAGAGCAGAGTCAGAAAGGCACCACTTGGCTACCTGACAGCATCCCCCCGTGGCCAGAGATTAACTGCTGCTGCTGCCCCCCGGCCCAAATAGAACATTCCAGATAGACTGTGGCAATATGAGGCAGGATTGCCAGACGCCTGAGCGTTCCACGAGATGCGTGACACTTGGCAGACTTGGTAAGAGGCTATAACCAGTTGTTCGCTCCACCCTAGAAGCAAGGTGAAGGAGGAAATGTGACTGAGTAATAATTTCTCCCCAAAGCTGCTCCTGGTCCAGCTTAGCCACACATCATCCATTATACAGGGCTATGCCTAAAGGCACATTCTATCCCTCAGCTAGCTAAATAAATGAGGGTGCAAAATCAGAGGTCATTTTATAATAGGTAGTCCTTAGATCTTCCCCCAAAAAGCTATGCATGGAAAATTACTATTGTTCAGAGAGCTGTATGTTTCAATGGGTATCTTAACTTAAAAATACGAAAATCTTAAGACTGCAGTTCTCATCTGAAATGTACCAAAAAACAACATGTAGGGGTTCCATGTTTGTTCAGTCTCAATGACTCCAGACCAGATTTGTTAGGTTTACAAATAAGAACATCATTTATTTGCCTGACAGTCCTGAAACGTCAACCAGGGATCTGAAAGACAGCCTGTGACCCTCCTTGTTTACATATCATCATTAGCAATAAATATTCTGCAACTGGAAAAGCTAACAACTTTGTTGATGACAAGCCAGAATAGAATCCATCTCCCTCTCCAAGAGCAGGGTTTGCTCTGCAATCTTAAGAGTTAAAATAGCAATAAAAACATATTTTGTCACTAAAGTAAGCAGATTATATTTAGAATGCATAAAGGGGGCATCTTTGTTGGAAAAAAAATTAACACTTTAATGCACTCACTTTCCTTACAATAAACATACTTTAAAATACTCACTGTGAGCCAAATAATGCAGTCCTTACTCAAAATCCCTTATCTTTTAAAACTGGTATAGCTGCAGGGCAAAATTCTGCTCTCATAGTTATCCCAATGTAAATCCACCATTAATTTCAGCAGTTACCCCAGATTTATACCAGTGAAACAGATTAGAATTTATCCTGTTTAGTTCAACTATTAGTCTGAATAACAGTTACTGCACACGCACATGCATTTTCATATTTATTTATAGACATTTCTACAGTGCGCATTGCTATTTTACATGAGACTATCGTTTAAAATGGATCGAACTTAAAACCAGTGTAAAACCCCCTTCGATTTATTCCTACAAAGCACGCTGCAAAACTCTATCGGTGACATTTACCCGAGCAGATGTTCTATACAAGGCCTATGCATCACATAAGGGTTTAAAACAGGGCTGAAATGGGATACAGTAGTAAAGGAGTACTAGTAAATTTCACCCAATATGCCTAAACATAGGGGCCATTTTGTTCCCCCCGAGATCCGTTTTACCCCTCTCATGGAAGGCAGTCAACTGCCTCTACAACACGAACCCCTATCTCCCACCAGTGCCACGCTTAGGATTTATGGGGCCCTACACAGCATTATTATTAAGTTGGTGCCCCTATGCTCCACTGAAGGTGCTCCCCAGCCAGCGCCACTGACCCTAGTGTGTCCAAGGGGCACAGCCACCACCCCCGCCCATGGACTCCCAGAACTCCTTCTCCCCCATTGCTGACACACACCAAGCTTCCTACACAGCAGACACTGCAGCACTGGCTCAAGGCACGCTTCACATTGTCACAGGGGGGCTGCATCTTGCCAGAGCTCACCGCCCTCCTGCAGCCCCTTGCCACTCCTGGCTCACCACAAGCACTTTGACAAGAAGTACCAAGCAGTAATAACAATCACAACAACACCACAAATATGTGTGTGAGTGTGAGAGACTGACTGTGTTGGGGGCCTGTGACTTATGAGAGGCAGAGTATATGTGGGTTTGAGAGCCATCTGTGTGTGTGCGTGAGACTGTGCATGTGTGCGCACGCACAACTGCTGCTGGAGTACTGTGTCCAGACCCGGTTCCACAGGTCCAGAAGGATATCAAAAACTTAGAAAGGGTTCAGAGAAGAGCCATAACAATGATTAAAGGATTAGAAAATCCTTATCGTGACAGACGGATGGAGCTCAATCTGTAACTTAAAGAGAAGATTACAGGATGACTGGTCAAGTCTATAATTACCTACATGGGGAAGAAATACTTAATAATAGGTTTCAGAGTAGCAGCCGTGTTAGTCTGTATTCACAAAGAAAAGGAGTACTTGTGGCACCTTAGAGACTAGCAAATTTATTTGAGCATAAGCTTTTGTGAGCTACAGCTCACTTCATCGGATGCATTTGGTGGAAAAAACAGAGGAGAGATTTATATACACACACAGAGAACATGAAACAATGGGTTTTATCATACACACTGTAAGGAGAGTGATCACTTAAGATGAGCCACAACCAGCAGCGGGGGGGGAGGGGGGGAGGAAAACCTTTCATGGTGACAAGCAAGGTAGGCCATTTCCAGCAGTTAACAAAAACATCTGAGGAACACTGGGGGGTGGGGTGCGGGGGAGAAATAACATGGGGAAATAGTTTTACTTTGTATAATGACTCATCCATTCCCAGTCTCTAGTCAAGCCTAAGTTAATTGTATCCAGTTTGCAAATTAATTCCAATTCAGCAGTCTCTCGTTGGAGTCTGTTTCTGAAGTTTTTTTGTTCAAGGATAGTCACCCTCAGGTCTGAAATCGAGTGACCGGAGAGATTGAAGTGTTCTCTGACTGGTTTTTGAAAGTTATAATTCTTGACGTCTGATTTGTGTCCATTTATTCTTTTACGTAGAGACTGTCCAGTTTGACCAGTGTACATGGCAGAGGGGCATTGCTGGCACATGACGGCATATATCACATTGGTAGATGTGCAGGTGAACGAGCCTCAGATAGCGTGGCTGATGTGAATAGGTTCTATGATGGTGGCCCCTGAATAGATATGTGGACAGAGTTGGCAACGGCTTTGTTGCAAGGATAGGTTCCTGGGTTAGTGGTTCTGTTGTGTGGTGTGTGGTTGCTGGTATTTGCTTCAGATTGGGGGGCTGTCTGTAAGCAAGGACTGGCCTGTCTCCCAAGATCTGTGAGCGTGATGGGTCGTCCTTCAGGATAGGTTGTAGATTCTTGATGATGCGTTGGAGAGGTTTTAGTTGGGGGCTGAAGGTGATGGCTAGTGGCGTTCTGTTGTTTTCTTTGTTGGGCCTGTCCTGTAGTAGG
Organism: Dermochelys coriacea; assembly: GCF_009764565.3. NCBI lineage: Eukaryota > Metazoa > Chordata > Testudines > Dermochelyidae > Dermochelys > Dermochelys coriacea. The sequence continues at coordinate 249,077,820 of NC_050069.1, read as the reverse complement.
TGACTTCTGGGTACTCTTCTGGCTCTGTCAATCTGTTTCTTCACTTCAGCAGGTGGGTATTGTAGTTGTAAGAATGCATGATGGAGATCTTGTAGGTGTTTGTCTCTGTCTGAGGGGTTGGAGCAAATGCGGTTATATCGTGGAGCTTGGCTGTAGACAATGGATCATGTGGTATGATCTGGATGAAAGCTAGAGGCATGTAGGTAGGAACAGCAGTCAGTAGGTTTCCGATATAGGGTGGTGTTTATGTGACCATCGCGTATTAGCACAGTCATGTCCAGGAAGTGGATCTCTTGTGTGGACTGGTCTAGGCTGAGGTTGATGGTGGGATGGAAATTGTTGAAATCATGGTGGAATTCCTCTAGAGCTTCTTTTCCATGGGTCCAGATGATGAAGATGTCATCAACGTAGCGCAAGTAGAGTAGGGGCATTAGGGGATGAGAGCTGAGGAAGCGTTGTTCTAATTCAGCCATAAAAATATTGGCATACTGGGACCATGCGGGTACCCATCGCAGTGCCGTTGATTTGAAGGTATACATTGTCCCTAAATGTGAAATAGTTATGGGTGAGGACAAAGTCACAAAGTTCAGCCACCAAGTTAGCCGTGACATTATCGGGGATACTGTTCCTGACAGCTTGTAGTCCATCTTTGTGTGGAATGTTGGTGTAGAGGGCTTCTACATCCATTTTGCTAGGATGGTGTTTTTAGGAAGATCACCAATGGATTGTAGTTTCCTCAGGAAGTCAGTGGTGTCTCGAAGATAGCTGGGAGTGCTGGTAACATAGGGCCTGAGGAGAGAGTCTACATAGCCAGACAATCCTGCTGTCAGGGTGCCAATGCCTAAGATGATGGGGCGTCCAGGATTTCCAGGTTTATAGATCTTGGGTAGCAGATAGAATACCCCAGGTCGGGGTTCTAGGGGTGTGTCTGTGCGGATTTGTTCTTGTGTTTTTTCAGGGAGTTTCTTGAGCAAATGCTGTAGTTTCTTTTGGTAACTCTCAGTGGGATCAGAGGGTAATGGCTTGTAGAAAGTGGTGTTGGAGAGCTGCCTAGTAGCCTCTTGTTCATATTCCGACCTATTCATGAGGACGACAGCACCTCCTTTGTCAGCCTTTTTGATTATGATGTCAGAGTTGTTTCTGAGGCTGTGGATGGCATTGTGTTCTGCACGGCTGAGGTTATGGGGCAAGCGATGCTGCTTTTCCACAATTTCAGCCCGTGCACGTCGGCGGAAGCACTCTATGTAGAAGTCCAGTCTGTTTCGACCTTCAGGAGGAGTCCACCCAGAATTCTTCTTTTTGTAGTGTTGGTAGGAAGGTCTCTGTGGGTTAATATGTTGGTCAGAGGTGTGTTGGAAATATTCCTTGAGTCGGAGACGTCGAAAATAGGATTTTATACTTTCAAATCAACGGCACTGCGATGGGTACCCGCATGACCCCACAGTATGCCAACATTTTTATGGCTGACTTAGAACAACGCTTCCTCAGCTCTCGTCCCCTAATGCCCCTACTCTACTTGTGCTACATTGATGACATCATCATCATCTGGACCCATGGAAAAGAAGCTCTTGAGGAATTCCACCGTGATTTCAACAATTTCCATCCCACCATCAACTTCAGCCTAGACCAGTCCACACAAGAGATCCACTTCCTGGACACGATGGTGCTAATACGCGATGGTCACATAAACACCACCCTACATCGGAAACCTACTGACCGCTATTCCTACCTACATGCCTCTAGCTTTCATCCAGATCATACCACACGATCCATTGTCTACAGCCAAGCTCTACGATATAACCGCATTTGCTCCAACCCCTCAGACAGACTCAAACACCTACAAGATCTCTCTCATGCATTCTTACAACTACAATACCCACCTGCTGAAGTGAAGAAACAGATTGACAGAGCCAGAAGAGTACCCAGAAGTCACCTACTACAGGACAGGCCCAACAAAGAAAACAGAACGCCACTAGCCATCACCTTCAGCCCCCAACTAAAACCACTCCAACGCATCAACAAGGATCTACAACCTATCCTGAAGGACGACCCATCACTCTCACAGATCTTGGGAGACAGGCCAGTCCTTGCTTACAGACAGCCCCCCAACCTGAAGCAATACTCACCAGCAACCACACACCACACAACAGAACCACTAACCCAGGAACCTATCCTTGCAACAAAGCCCGTTGCCAACTCTGTCCACATATCTATTCAGGGGCCACCATCATAGAGCCTATTAACATCAGCCACACTATCAGATGCTCATTCACCGGCGCATCTACCAATGTGATATATGCCATCATGTGCCAGCAATGCCCCTCTGCCATGTACATTGGCCAAACTGGACAGTCTCTACGTAAAAGAATGAATGGACATAAATCAGACGTCAAGAATTATAACATTCAAAAACCAGTCGGAGAACACTTCAATCTCTCTTGTCACTCAATTTCAGACCTGAGGGTGGCTATCCTTGAACAAAAAAACTTCAAAAACAGACTCCAACGAGAGACTGCTGAATTGGAATTAATTTGCAAACTGGATACAATTAATTTAGGCTTGAATAGAGACTGGGAATGGATGAGTCATTACACAAAGTAAAACTATTTCGCCATGTTATTTCTCCCCCCCACCTCACCCCCCAGTGTTCCTCAGATGTTCTTGTTAACTGCTGGAAATGGCCTACCTTGCTTGTCACCATGAAAGGTTTTCCTCCTTCTCCCTCCCGCCCCCGCTGCTGGTGATGACTCATCTTAAGTGATCACTCTCCTTACAATGTGTATGATAAAACCCATTGTTTCATGTTCTCTGTGTGTTTATATAAATCTCCCCACTGTATTTTCCACCAAATGCATCCGATGAAGTGAGCTGTAGCTCAAGAAAGCTTATGCTCAAATAAATGTTAATCTCTAAAGTGCCACAAGTACTCCTTTCCTTTTTACTTAATAATAGTAATCTTAAATCAAGACTGGATGTATTTCTAAAGATATGTTGAAGGAATTATTTCAAGGAAATTTTATGACTTTTTTTTTTTTGAGTACAGACAGACCCTTAAACATTATTAAGTATAATGTAGTTTCATCACAATGGAAAACAACATAGAAGAGGTATCATGCTATGAAAATTATTCAAACTACTATCTTAAAACAGTCAGAGAATCATATTGTAATAAAAATGAATGTCCATATCCCCCACCTCAGCCTCCACTTAAACAATGGTGAAATCAAGTACAATAATGCTTCAAATTAAGTAACACTTGTACAGTGTATACACAAGTCTTAGCAACAATGGTGGTAAGAAAACTAGCTTTCTTAACTCCTGACAGCTTCTGGACCTGTAACAAACCAGCACACATTTATAAGAGATAAACATGTAAAGATGATCATGCTTCTCATGCCAGATCAAACCTTTAGTTCATCAGACCAATGTTGTGCCTTTACCAGTGTCTCACACATAAAAATTTAGTGAAGGACACTACCCAATTCTCTGACTTAATTGCTCCTGGTCATTTGTGCAGGTGATATGCTGAATAGTTAATGTTTTGAGGGGATAGCAGTCAAAGCATACATGAAAGGAAGAAGCTTGTAAAGTTTCAGTAATTATTTAGAGGCTGTATTTTTGCTTTAAAACTAAAGTTTGAAATCAAAGGAGTCAGTTTCTTGGAGGGTGGGGGGAGTGTTGTTATACATTAGCAGCCTACTGCAAATATTCTCATATTTATTAAAAGCACAGGTAAAGAATTGCTATGGAAAAATCTAGGTTATGCTTTTATCACAGCTGCATACTCCCCCATCCCCTGCCTACCTGCCACACTGATCAGTGACTCTCAAACATTTTGAAACTTATAAAAGCTATAGAATTTATCCTGGATGTTGACAGTTGTGAGATCTGTGATATTTAAGATCTAAACATCATGTTACAGAATTCCGATTCCTATGGTTCACAGATGGACCCCATGCTGCTATGGGGGGTTTTTTTTTGTTTTGTTTTGGTTTGTTTGTTTTTTTGTTTTTTTAATTGAACAGAGCTAGAGAGAGAGATCTGCACCTTTTCAGCCTTTATCAGCCAAATTGCAAGTGGAGGGTTCCATGCTGCCTTCACCCGGAGCTATGTGGTGAAGAAGGGGCAGAAAATCTCCAATGTAAAGAGAAAGGGGATAAAGAATAGTAATTTCATGGTATAACCTATTTCCCTGGGAGTCTGCAGAAGCTTTTTCATGTCCACTCTGCATGTTCCATGGGTGCAGAAGGGGTGTGTAGTGGCATAAAGTGGCTGGAGAGCAGCCACTCTGCGCATCCTGCCCCTCTCATCTACTGCCAGATTGCCATGCAGAAATCCATGATAGCTGAAGCAGATGAATCGCCATTAACTCTCCCCTCTGCTCCTTCTATATCCATTGCAGATGGAAGTAGAGTGCAAGCGGCAGGAGGCAACGACAATATGGGTTATAAGCAGCTGAGGGGAGGAACAGCCCAATGAGTCACAGGATCCATGATGCAGGATTCAAATCTCCATGTGGACCCACCTGGTTTGCAGGCCACACATCCAGCATCCCCTATATGAGGCCATTAACTTCTCCTCGGATGGGCAACATGAGGCTCTAATTATCAGTTCTGGGGGTGGTGGTTAGTACTCCCCCTCACCTGAAGACATGGACAGGATTCACCCCTGAAAAGGAATATGTGGCCAAGGTTTCTACAAAGCTGATAGCACATCTCAGGTACAGACTCCCAGACACCCCAAAACATAACTTATGCTTTAACAGGCCATCACCACACACGTTTTTAGAGCAGATAAAAAGCACCAGACTTTTATCTATCTTTAATGCACTGATGCTGTCAGTGCCTCCTAAGAAAAACTGAGCACCCTTTGTTCCTATTTAAATCAATGGGAATTCTTTGCTCAGCACCTCACAGGATTGAACCTGCATGGCTGAAGTGGAAATGCCCATTTCAAACCTTGAGCCAGCCCAAACTTTGTTTTTTAAAACAGATATGGAGCTGATGTTTTGTACAGTACATCATCTAGCTCTAATAACGGGTGGGATGATACCAGGGGACATAATAAAAACAAAAAGCAATTCTAAACCACCATTTCACATACCACTTTCAGTCAAAAAGGATATGAAGTTTGACTCAGTGTAATCTATGTACATTTAATGGATTTTTCCACACTCTAGTTGGGCTCCATACCAACAGGAAGAAGGTTATTTTTTCACTAAAGATCATTAACAATTCATATGCTGTAGTTTCTACCATATGTGACTCATCAACTGACTGCCTTCTACAGAAGTTTTGGGGGGGTTTTAGATGGGGGAGCACACTATAATTTATATGGTACTTTCACTCAAATTTCAGGGAATGACACTAAAGTACTTTGCTGAGAAAAACTGATTTTGTTTTGAACCACAGTTGCTTAATAAGCTTGTGCTTTTTTTCTGTGTGTTGGAGCGTGGGTAAGAGGCGGAGGGAGAGGGAGGAAAACCACATTTGCAAAACATAAAATGTTTCAGAAGTTCCCCATCCCCTACTTTCCCCTCCACGCACACCAAATTCTCTAACTAGGTTATCTTCAATTGCTCTTCCAGTCGCAAGGGCAACATGTTGTTTCTAATGAATACAACTTTGAATCAAGAGAAGGGGAAAAAATGAGAGGAATCCACCAGAGAGAGTAATTTTCTCACTCTCCTTCCCTCATTCCCCACATCATCAACAGCAGCAGCAAATAGATATTTCCATGTATTTAGTTAAAGCTGAATTTTTAAAAGCTATTTATTTAGGAAGTTTCAATAATTCTATAAGCAACAGAATTCTGGCTTTACTACACATGTCCCTGAAGCAAATCCACATTAGGGTTAATTTTCAACTTTTACGTTTCAACGTAAGCACTGACATCAAAAAAGAAAGAAATCTTGCAATACACAAGTCTTAGCAACAATGGTGCTGCAAGAAATCCTGAGCCTGATTCTTCTCTCACACCAGTTTTATATTACTGTAACTGTGTGAACCTCAATGGAGTTACTGGTGTAAGTGAGAAAAGAGTTGGCTCTGGTTTTACCCCATGTAATTCATATTCAATATATATAATATAATCTCCATTAAATGTACCACTGCCACTGACCTAAAGAATCAGCACCCTTTTAGGGCCCCATTCCAGCAAAACTGTAATTCAGTGAGACTACTCATATGCTTAAAGTTAAACATGTCCTCAAGTGCTCTGCTGGATTAGGCCTTCCTGCTGCTGTAACTTGACAATTTTTATGATGGTTCGTTTTTTTCTGTATAGATAAATGATAGCTATTTATTCAGTAAAACTATATATTCCATTTATTTATATCTGTTCATCCCAAAGGATCCTATTTCTCTTTATGCAAGCAGATTTATTTTGCCAGTGAAACACAGACACCTATGGGAAAGGCGGCTGTAACGGCACACAGTGCAACAGTGTAGTAAGGAATTTTGTTCAAGGACAGCTTTCTTTTTCAGTAACGTGTCATGGGATCTTTATCATCCAATTAGACAAAACAGTACTTCATATGTTAAGGTCTTACCCAAAAAATCCCCAACAGAGTACTGTTTGGAACCTCTTTCTACTTTGGAAAGGAGGAGGATTGAGTGAGCACTACTGGGATTTGAACCTGTGGTTTCAGAACTCTAGGTATTTCAAATATGATGCTTTATTAAGCAGATTTCTGCACTTACAGCAAAACTAACATAGTACTTCTTAATCTGTATAAAGACATTGCTAGAAAGTTTGTAGAAGGAATTTTGGCTTAGAGATTGGAGCAAATAAAAAAGAAATGAATCTCTCTAGATCTGAGCATGCTTCTAAAAAACCCACAAAAACAAAGAATGGTATTCAGGATTCTAAACATGAGTACTTAATGGACCAAGAGAATTTGCTATGTTGCTTTTTTCCTTTGTCATGTACTAGTAGCAATAAGGTGGATAACTGATAGAGCATTAAATAAAAGCGAACATCTTCCTTTGTTTCATATAATGATTAAACAGCCAAAAAGACTAACCTTAGAACATAAAGTATTATAAAGAACAACTTGTTTTTGAACACATCTTCTCTTTATCTATATATAGTATTTTGGTTTTGAAAAAAGTTTGTTTTATAGCAATAGTTAACAGTACAGTCCCAACCCAGTAAGAATTGAAAAAAAGCCTAGTGGTAAGTTCAGGTGACTCCTAGCTTCTATTTCTGGGTAGTCAGACTTGTTATGCAACTTTGTTAACCTTTAGAGCATGAGGCAAAGCCTGTTATTTCTCCATTGCCTAAATGTATTAGGAAGATGGCTATGAGGCTGATGGAAGGGGATTCTGATAGTGATTTTATTTAGATATTTGTTGCTGTGGAATAGTGTGATCTGGAGTTAGGGGTTGGAATCTCTTTATTTTATTAAATGTACTTTAACAGTTTGTCAAGTGTGCCCAGAGATTGGGATAGGCCCTCTTGTTTAGAAGAATATAAATTTCAGTAGCTACAATCACTTAACTCTTCTGCCTTATTTTACCCATCTAAGATATGCGTATAATAATTGCTTACAAACACTAGTATTCCCATAATTAGTCAGAGCATACAGTTGAATCTTTCTGCTGTTGTATTTTGAAATGGAACCAACACAGAAAACCTGCCATCCCACAAAACATGCAGCAATAAAACTTGTCTCCACTGGATAGTATTTTAGTAACTCTGAGCCTTCTGCCAAAGTACTGATATTCTGGTCTGAAGGCTTAAATATTTAGGCCCAAATTTTTACAGGTATTTAAGCACCTGGCTCTCATTGAAATCAATGGAAGTTAGACATCTAAGCAACTTTAAAAATCTGGGTCTTAGTGCTTTGTTACAATTATACTGTAATAACAAAGCAGACTGTTAGTATGACAGACATCAGTTAAGTGGCTATGGGAAGAACGGGGGAGAAAGCTAGATTCATTGCCGGAGCAGAAAAAAAGGGAAGCATTACCAGGGCACCTAAGACCCCAGCCATGCACCAGGACCCTAGTGTGCTAGGGGCTGGACAAACAGAACAAAAAGATAGACCCTATTTCAAAGAATAATAGCAGGACTGTTATTTTCCGAATAAAGAAATGACATCGAACTTGATATCTGAACTCCTTGCATTTATAAAATATACATATACACTGAATGAATTCAATTTGTTCTGATTTGTACTTTTTTTTTGGCAACTGAAATTTCTACTAAAGTGTACTGTACATACGTATGCCAATGACTTCTCACCACAGACAAATTGCAAGTCTGCTCCTCCTCCTTCTGAGCCAGAGGAAGTTCTGATTAATTTCAATAGGAGCAGAATTGACCCTTGAAAGTTATACATTCCTACTTTTCCTTGGCATTCATTGAGATTTGTTTCCATTATCCCTACTACGACTGCAATGGTGGACTGACTCAAAAAGCATTGTAGAAATTATTTCAATCAGACTGAAAGACTGTAATTAGCACAGAACTTCTGTAATAGTTTAATGTAGGCTGCAAATCTGCAATGCTTCCTTTCCAACCAACTCAGACAGTGGTAAAATTTTAACACATTTAATCATAATCAATCTGACTGTCCTTCAAGCCGTCAACACCTTTTCAGTTTTGATTGGAGGCAGGAGAAGGTAAACGATAGCTGCCACCGGTTAAGTAAAATACATGCCGTAGTGGCATGTGATCAGCATTATGTGGAAGGAAAAATATGGCTTTATTTGAGAGTGGGAACACACACACAAGATGTTGTATTTACCGTATCTGATTCACTGGCTCCCAGCTCAGCCCCATTCACACTATGAATCAATGCTTGAACACTCTTCTGAAGTACAAACGCGCAAACACATCCAAGTGCATCATGCCTCCTTGTTTTGTGCGCACACTCACAGTGTCAGGCCAAATTACAAAATTAAAACCATGCCCACAATATTTACACTCAGGTAACTTTAAAGTAAAATAGAGACAATACCAGGCCAATTTATAGTTCTGCCTGTGTGTGTATGTGTGTGTGAAAAAGGAAGATGAAAATGTGTTATTTAGCAGCCTAAATGTCTCTCTTTCCCTGGGGCAGAATCAATGAGCAATGTGAACTTGCAGTGTTTCCTCACAGTATGCATGAATTATATCTTCAGCCATGGAATCAGTACTTTTACTTCAAACAGTATACAGAAATGTCTGTTAATGGTATGCTTCAAGTTGAACAAAATGTCACCCCTACAATGGTGTTTGTCAAGATCAACATTGTAGACAGAACTTGTATTAATTTCACCACTAAAAGTAAACTAATTAGTTATATTTGTCACAAATGACACCAAGCACTGTGTATTCCAGCAGCTATATTGCATTTTCCGTTATTCTGCTTTTCATTGTCTGTTGCATAAACTCCATTTTGCAGATCACAATGATATGGGGAAAGCCCAAATTCATGCCTTCCAGTGCTGCTTTTTTTTTTAAGCCAATATTATACTATGGAGACATACAGACATAGTACAACTATATGTCAGCAACAAAGGTCTCTGCCCATTCTATGCCAGAAACAAAGTTAGCTGTTTTTTTTAAACTTTATTGCAGTACGCTTTCAATTAACTCATTTAATAAACACAGTTTGGTCAGCCATTATGGATGGCATTTAAACTGGCTTAGAAATCACACCAAGTATGAATGGCTAAATTCAGCCCAGATGTAAATAAATATAATTCCAATAACTTCAAGGAATTAGAGTTTGTTTGTGCCATAGACTCATTTTGGCCCTAGCCAAACATGGTCTTTAAATCATGGGGAGAAATCCTGGCCAAAATGAAGTTAAACAACAAAACTCCCACTTCCTTTGGTGGGACCAGGATTTCACCTACAGTCTTTATGTATGGTCTTTAAATCATGCTTTAGTCTCATCCATACAGTCTAGCCAAAACATATCTAAACAAGTAACTTTATTACACAATTGTAATACATGTGTATAATTTTACCCTGTTTTTCAGACTGTTTCTAGAAATCAACAGTGGAAAGCAACTATACTAGCACAACGTTTAAGAGTTGGCGGGATCACAATTTATCACTTTACATAGAGCATAATATTCCAGTCACGGAATCAATTGGCACTGAGTATTTACTGTGCAGATACAATGCTGCTCTTCAAGATGCTACAGTGCTATGGCTGCTTCATCTGTTATATTTTAGGTGTTTGTAAGTAAAAAGTAAAAATTAATTTCAGGTTAGAATTTGGTATTTAAAAAAAGAACCTGCAGTCCAGAGTATTTCCTCCTATTTTTAATGTGTCCCCATAGTTTTTGTTTATAAATAATAAATTCACAAACATTCATAAATTCACATTAGTTCTACAATGTAGCCAACAACTACCACAGCTATCACTGAAAAATGTCAGGCTGCTCCTTCAGCAGCTACAGGTCTGCATCTGCAAGATTCCATCTCAGCAAGCCAATGAACTTTAACAGACATTCCCTACGGGCCAACGTCACCTGCAGGAATAGGTTCTACACTTTACAATGACAGCTACCATAGGGTTGGGTGACATCACTGTAGATGTGCTAACCAGAATTTACAGGATGTACCAATCACACCTAGACATACAATAGTTGAAGTGCACCTGAAGGCACCTAATAGAACTAGACACATAGGGATACAGTTTGCAAGGTGCCCTATCAAATCTCGTGAAGTGCCACAGCTGGCAAGTGTTCTTCTTAATGCTGCACCAAGTGCAGTCTGGGATGAAGTCTAATTTTTCAAGGCAGATTAGATATACAAGGGCTCACATTAATTACAGTAGGAGTTCTGGGCACCTATCCACAAACACAGGTGCAGAAAATATGAGTTTGCTGTTGGCCTTTTATTTCTGAACTATTCAAGTGCAGTAGCACCCACAAGTAACTGTGCAGGACCCATGGCTATTCATATTTTATTATTAAGATCTACTGCTAGTTCCTTTATAACCCATTTTCAGGATTTCTTACTAGTCTGATTTAATTCATACTAAGATAAATTTACCATAGAAATCATCAGTCTAGATACAAAAAGAGAACAACAGAATCATAGGGCTAGAAAGGACTGCAAAGGTCATCTAGTTTAACCTCCCTGCCAAGATGCAGGATTTGTTGAGTCTAAACCATCCAAGACAGATGGCTATCCAGTCTTCTTTTGAAGCCCTCCAGTGAAGGAGCTTCCACAATAACTGAGTTTTGCCTTTTTTTTTTTAAAGCTACAACATATACATCTTTTTTTGCTAAAGGTTTAAAATGGTTTGCTGCAACTATTAAAAAAATAGCCTTGAATTTCTTTCTAAATCTCCTTTTTTCTTAAGGTGAGAGACTGATTACACTCACTGGATTCAGGCTAGCTGTGCTTAGGGGCCTTATATTAGGGAATTCATACTCGCCTCCCTTCTCCCATAGTGGAAGACAGGGCAGCCCTTAGAAGATCCTCAGGATGTTTTTCCCCTGCCTTGCTTCTCTAGACCTAAGCGTTCTGCTGCATGGCCACTGTTCTGGCTGACTTACCCCACAGTTCGCTTTGAACTTGAATTATTAGCCAGAGGAATTGCTACTGAGCAAAGTGAAATGTTCCTTTCTTCCAGCAGCCCGGTCCTTGCCAGTCCAGACAACAACACTAGCCTCAAGTCTTAAACGCTGACCACCATGCCAGACACACAATACAACCGCTGTATTAAAGATGAGGCATGCCTGTATCCCATGCTCAACACTCATCATCAAACAAACCCCACTGTACCAGGCACATCCACGATAGGGGCCACCAGCCACCTCTGATCGAGGCATTATATAAGGTTAGACAGCAGCCTTGAACCCAGATGCCCATGTTCAAACAGGCTTTCTAAACCAAAAGCTTTGATTTAAAACAGATCACAAATGCTGACGATCAGAAAGAGCAACTGCAAGAGGTGAGACACCAGCACCAATTGGAAGGCTTCACAATATTTGGATACAGAGAAAACGGAATATCAAAAAATAATATTTGTACACCACCTTTCATCTTCAAAGCATTGTAAGAACATTAATTAAACCTCAAACACCATGGGGGACAAAGCAGGCAAGCAGTAAAGTTTTTGGGCTCATTACAGTAGTAACTGGATACATTTCTATGCAGGTGAGACAAGACAATCTAAAAGGTCCCTTCCAACCATAAAATCTATTAATTTCTCTCACATTGAATGCATGGGGACACAGAAAGGCAGGGTAAATCACTTCGGAGATAGTGTCAGAGCTGGTATTAAAACTCAGGAGTTCCTTGCTCCCATTCTTCTGTTCTCCACTACTATACACCTCCCTTTCAATGTAACCATTGATTTTACTGCCTCTTAGCACAATATTTGGCTAAACTCATGCATGGTAGTAAACACAAAGTATCAGTGGCTGCCAACTTGGAAGAGCTATCAGGCTTCTAGGTAGGAGGGCAAGAGGGGCAAGAGAATTTCTGCAGTCCACACCAGTAGGTTCAATCCTAAACTCTTAACTCAGACCAGCGCTACTATGACTTCTCTGGTCACAACAGACCTACTTTTTCCAACACTGTCCCTATCCTAAGACCAGGGCAGATCACATTATAACACACTTAATGGTGATTCTGTAATGTAAACAAATGTCAACTGAGAACAAATTAAAGATGTTTCCAGTATGCTTATCTTTATTAGTATTTACTGAGTGCTGTCAGCGTGGTTGGGGATATGTAAACATAACATGACAAAAAGTCCTTGCTTCAAGGAGTTTACAATCTCATTTAGGCACACACAATGCACTTCAGACATAAATAATACAGCAGATGCCAACCCAACTCAAAAAACAGGTCTCATCAGTGAAGAGCTCATCAGTCAAAGGCTCTCTTTTTCATCTCTTAAAAAACCTCTCTCAAAAATTTTAATTTGTTATAAAATGACTCCATTTGATGTAAGAAAAATGTACTTAACTTTCAAAAGCTAATACTGTAAAGACGCACGATGCATTAAAATATACATGCATATTATTCAGTAAATGACAGTATTGCTGAAATTGACATATTACAGAGCTCAAAGGACCAATGTATCTAACAAGCATCCATGGGAGACTGGAGAACTGGTCTTTCTATTACAATTACATCAATACGTAATAACAGCTCATTACAAGACAAACCCTGCTCGCTTTTCTCATACAAGCAGTGTTGTTGAAGTCAATAGGGCTATGTGTCTAAGAAAGTAAATAGGATTTGGCTCTGTATTAAACAGATTATTTCTCCCTGGAGGGAGAGCAGTTAGCAGAGAGCACGGATATTTTTAAAGGAATAATTAAGACACACATTAATATTAAGGGTCTAGTTTAAATCAAGAAAAACAAGACAGACTGAGACTCAGCTGAAAGTCCAGAGTACCACACAGCATCTGATCTTTTGCATGGACTGAATAGCTTTGAGGATTAGTAACACAATATTGAAAGAATGGTTATTTACCCTACAATAACTGTCATTCTTCAAGATGTTATAGTCAGTGTGGATCCTACTGTAGGTGCGCATATGCCTCACAGGGATGAGATCGGAGTCTTTTGGATCACAATTCAAAGTTCATGGTAACTGAGGACTCTGGAAAGCAGGGATGGAGGACGGGTTGTGGGATCCACACTTACTACAATATCTCAAAGCACCACAATTCAGGTCGGGTAAGTAACCATTCTTCCTTCTTCAAGTATGTGTCAGAGTGGACCCCACCGTAGGTGACTGGCAAGCTGTACTGCCTCAGGATGTGGGAATCAAGAGTTCCAGCTGTGTCAGTCAAAAAGTGAACTGCTCTCTTAAACTCGGCACCTGACCAGCAGCTAAGTCCAAGCAGCAATGTTTGAGAAAGGTCAATGGGTTCACGTCACTGCATTATAAATTTCTGATGTTGGCAAATTCCTGAAGCAGGGAGAGGATACTGTTTGCACTCTGATGAAGTGAGCCTTGATATTCAGTGGGAGAGCTACACCAGCCAGCTAAACACATTAAGATAATTGTGTTATTCCCTTAGATAATCTGGGTAACAAGATGGCTTAACCTACAGAATGTCTGGTGATGACTAGAAACCGAGAGACAGTCTGAATAGTTTAGTATAATCATAGAAGATTTGGGTTGGAAATACCTCAGGATGTCATATAGTCCAACCTCCTGCTCAAAGCATGACCAACCCCAACTAAATCAACCAAATAAATAAATAATAATAATAAAGCAAAAGTCTACCACTAGCACCATCTAGTACTACCATCTAGTAACTTCTTTTCTCCTGGTACTGAGTGTGGCTTCAGAAAGATGACAGGCAGGTTAATTGGTTTAGATGAAGTTCTGAGACCACCTTAGCAATGAACTTCAGGTACGGTCTCAGCACCACCTTGTCCTTATGGAATGTTGTACAGGGAGGTTAGGCTGTAAGTAAGGCTGCAAGTCTGTCACGGAGATCACAGATACTGTGACTTTCCGGGACCATCAGGACTTCTGCAGTGGCAATGCAGCTAACCCCAGGTCTGCCCAAGAAGCTGGGGCAGCCCTGGGGCCAGCCACATCGGCCGCTGCTCGGGCAGCCCCATGCAGCTTGTCCTGGGGGACACCAGAGCAGCAGCAGTCCAAGGTGCTGCCCCAGAGCAGTGATCCCAGAGCAGCGATCCCAGAGCAGCCCCGGTGCCCTGGGTCACCCTCCCAGCACCCTCCCAGGCCTACCCCGCCCTGCAAAACAGACCTTAATCAAGCTGAATGTAAGTCCAGCCTGCTTTAAGGACAATAAGTAATTCAGAATCTTTGGTACTGGGGCCTGGTTAGGCTCCAGACCATGTTAGACAGCTCATATCCTCTTCCACGTAAAATAATGTGTTTCCCTGATAGACGTTTTCCTCCTCTGTATCAGGAGTTCCTGGAACATAGAGGAAGCAATCCCTGTCCATGGTACTCACCACCTAACAGCTACACCATTGGGCACAGTGACTTCTGGTCTGGGTGGAGCATCTGGCTGTGGTGCTGTGAGACCACCTCTGGGCGGTCTGGGAGCTGGATTGGAGGTTAAATGGTCCATCTGCAAGAGGTCTGTCAGCCAGAACTGCTTCAGCCAGTATAAAGCTACAGGAATAATTGTGGATCTCTCTCGTTTGATCTTGGGAACCAGGGGAATTGGAAAGGCAGAAAGCCAAACTCTGTTCCATTGCAAGAGGAAGGTGTCTGGCAACAATCCTGGACTCAAACCTCTTCTGGGACAAAAGTTGTGACATTTGGTGTTGTCCCTGGTGGAACATAAGTCTATTACTGGGGATCCCCAATGATGTGATATTTTATGATGGAGCTGTGGAAGGACTATTTAAGATCAGAGAAGGATAACCTGCTCAGAAAGTCTGCTAGGCTACTGCTGATTCTTCGGTGATGAAGAGACAACAGGATTTCCCGAATTCAATGGCCCCCCGAAAGAGAGGAAAGGAGCAGGCAAGCTCCCTTGTTTATGTTGTGCATGGTTGTTGTATTGCCTGTATTGACTTGTATTATGAAGCTTTGAAGGACAGACAGGAACACCACACAGGCCAGCTTGATGGCTCCAAGGTCCAGGATCTTTATATGTCCCATGTTGGCTGTGGACCAAATTCCTTGAATTTGTAGGCAGTGCACATGAATTCTGTGACCAGCTCCATCAGTGTCTTTGTTGGGAATGAGACTGAAAACAGTACCCCTTTCCATATGTTTCTGAGTTCCAGTCTCCAAGCCAATTATGCAATGTCACGATCTGGCATTAACACCTTCCTGTCTATCTGCTCTGTTGTTAGGGAATAGACTGACCTGAGCCAGAGTGGAGTGAAGAGAGATCATGTGCATTCCAGGCTTACCACTGGGATCTGACTCTGATCAGCCAGTCAGTCAGTCAATGCATAAATGCAAATATGTTGCCTTTTCAGGTGGGCTGCTACGCCACTAGGTATTTGTTGAAGAGTAGAGTCCAAATGGTAGTTCCATTGTACTGGTAATGCTGTAGTCCCCCAGTAAAGCTCAAGTACTTCCTACGGGCCAGGTGGATGACTACTTGGAAGTATGCATCCTGCAAGTCAAGAGGCCTGCCTCAGGGTCACAAGGTTGCCTCAGGGCCAACCTCATTGCCACGTCAGAGACATCCATGGCTGCCTGTAGGACTATTCTGGCAACCATTTGGCTTTCTTTCATGATCTCTCTCAATTCCTCCCTAGCATCCTGTGGTACTTTCAGTAGGAAGGGAGTCATCCTTTCCCACATCAGGAAGTTATAATTGGCAAACAATGCTTGGTAGTTTGCCACACAGAGCTGCAGGGAGGCAGATGAGACTTTGCACCTGAGAAGGCCCAGCTTGTTGGAGTCTTTGTCCTTGGATGTGCATTTCAGAGATTTTGACCTTTCCTACACTGAAGCAATAAACAACAATCCTGAATTTGGGTAGGTTTTCAGGGGCATGTGCTAACATTTCTCCACTCAGTTAGATGTGGGCTAAATGGAAGCTGGAATTTGCCTGAATCCCTTGGCTGGCTCAAGTGTGCCCTCGCTGAGAGTGAGAGCAATCTGAGGCTGATGCAGTCAAGATGGCAAAAAGTGAAACAATGGTCATAAAAGGGAAATGTCAAAATGTCTAGGGTCTCAGTGATGCAATCTAGGAGTCCCAGAAAGACTTTAAAATGGTCAACTTCTGGGGCAGGTGCTGATGTAATTGTCTCATTAGGTGATGATGATTCTTTCAGTAGAGAATGGGGATGGTGCTTTTTTTCAGTTATCCCGGGCTCTTGGGTGCTGATGTCAGGCCCTGGTGTTCATGACCTGGGTAGCGATATCACTGAGGAGCCTGATCTCCTCCTCTTTCTGGACATACAGGTGGGGTATCTGCCGCAAGACACCTGAGATGATGGCCCAGAGTATGGTCAGAGCAGCATGTTATATGGTCACTAGACTGGTTGCGGCTGGTCAGCCCAATTCTACTTGCATCCCCTTTGCAGCGGTGTCCTGTTACGGGGATCTCAGGTGCTGTCTCAATGATTGCTCACAAGGTAGAAGAGAGGCTCCCAAATTGATGTCAGGGAGAAAACAATCTGGTGGTGGTGAAGATGAGTAACATTCTTCAAATGGCTGTGTCATGGGGTAATGCTGCAGACCTGGCTCCAGCATCAGGCATGCCCCAATATCAATTATATCCCTGGAGGAAATCATGACCATTCCATGAGAGCATGTCTTAGTCTGCAATCAGCTCAATGGTCAGCACCAGTATATTTTCACTGGTGCTGGTATCAATGCATGTGTCATTCCTGCCTTAGTGCAAGACTTAGGCACACTGTTCTTGGAGAAGTGATGCTTCTCCTCCTTATGGAACAGTGTCTCTTGGTGCTTGGAGCGATGTTATGGTTCCATTTAGCTCTGCCTTTTGATCATGCACTTCTGTTGGGACACTGGTGCTGCTCTGATCATAACATGCCAGAGGCGTCAGTGCCAAGGCTAGTGCCAAGTCTGTCAGTGCCAGTGCTGATGCTGGGGTTGTCAGCACCAGTGTCAGTGTAGTGGTGACTGGTACTGAAGACCCTGGTGTTGAAGTAGTCAATACTGAGATAACCAGCAACTCCTCTGGGTCTGAAGTGACATGCATTGATTGCTCAAGCAGATGCAACTTCAGCCGTGCAAGGAGCAAGGCATGCACAATAAACAATCATCTCTGGCTCTCCCCCAGACAGAATAAGCATTGACTATGCCCATTGACCAGGGGGATGAGTCAACTGCAGGCCAAGCATTGCTTAAAATCCGGAGGGTTTGGAGTCACCATACGGGGTCAGCAAGACGCACCTTGCCCTTCTGTACAGGGTGGTGGTCATGGTTGTCGGTTTGTCTGGTGTCTTGTGGGGTTTTTTTTTTGGAAGCTTCAAATTAAAGAAATCAGGGAATAAAAGGTGAAGATTATTATTTTCTCAAACTAATCAAGAAAAGGACAAGTTTGAAGCTCAGCAGAAGTAGCAGTCAGACACTCCTGTTGCCACTGACAATAAGCAGGAACTGAGGAAGGGTCATAGCCATGCTGCCCTTTATGCCCTTGCACAGGAGCATGAGGGGGTACAGGGTGCATGTGCAGCCCCGATGGACACAGTTATTCAAAAAAAATCCAATCTCCTACACGAGGTGCATACTACAGGTGCATACTAGAAGAAGAACCTTTCTTCTCTAGGTTGCTGGTTCTAATCCAATCCAGAATGGTTGTGACCTGCAGCCATTATTATTATTCGTCTTGCTGAAGTGACCATTGTCTCAATCAAGATCCTGGTCCCATCTTGATAAGCACAGTAAAAACATATTGAGACAAACTTATTATAGGGCCTAATAGAAAGCCTATGAAAAGATTTCCATCAACTGCAATAGACTTTGGTTCAGGCCCTACGTGTAGCCACCTAACTGAAAAAGGTTAGTGGTTTAAGCCCAATTCCCAGCAAATACCGTCAGAACTGATACTGACTGACACCTTTTCTGGCCATCCCAGAAGAGAGGCCAAGAATTAAATGGACACTTTCAACATTACTCCTAAGTCAGGATTGAGGGGTATTGCTGGGGCAGTTCAGGGAAGTCTCGCTGTTATGCCCATCTTGTCCTTTTTCTCTTGCACATGGGAGGAGTTAAGTCGCCAGGGCTGTCAGTTCAGGACTTTCCTACTCATTACAAATTCATTACAAATAAAAATTTAAAGAAAAATAAAGCAAAGACAGACCTTGGGCCGTGATACAGGATGCTGAACACTCTGAGCTCCTATTGAAGTAAATGGAAGGCACTGGCATTCAGCATCATGATGCCTTTTACTGTGTGGCAGGATCCCAGCACACAAAAACCCATATTGTTGCACAAGCCTTCTTGCAGTCAGTGCGGTGAATTAAGGACACAATGATGACCTTATATCTGAATCCCTTTCTTACATTTTGAAATAAGGGACCAGCCTAAACCAACAGACACTTACGTTCAGGGGTTTTATTTCCCCCTTCCTTTTTTTTGTAATGAATATATTATACCTATTTTGCCACTCTTATCAGTTGTTTGTAAAATATTACAGTGAGTTTCCATTAAACTCTAAACACAGACTGATAACATGATTGATGCAGCTTCCTTTCATGCTGATAATTCCTTATCAGAGAGCTAACTCTCCTTATCAGTCAGCTAGTGTTTCTGGCCATATCAGCAAGAAAAATAGCCACAAATATTCCCCAAAGAAGTACAACAATTTAAAGTGTTAATGTCACAGCAGCTAGCATCTATCTACAGTCAAGCATTTAACATATCCTTTAAAGGACATATGCATGGATGGAGAGCAATTAGATAAAACAAAACAAAAATTACAGAAAATATTTCTCGGATTCATATTTACTGAATTAAGTCTGAAAACTGCTGAGCCTCCCTTCACTGACAACAATGGAGGATGAGGGCTCTCATTAGATGCTTGTCATCTTGAGGAATCAGAACCGTTATCTTTACATGCAGATCTGGAGATTTAGGGTCAAGTCCTGCTTGATGCCATGTGTTTCCCATGGTTTGACAGCTACTGCATGTAACAGAGAGCTCTCAGCACTGCCATTCTCATCTTCCCCTTACTGTTCCCTCTTCTCTTTTGCTGCCCTCATTTGTTAGTATCTTGTCTTAAGTTATAATGTAAGCTCTTCAGAGCATAGGCTGTATCTTTCTCTGTGTCTAATACAGTGGGGTCCTGATGCCAACTGAGGTCGGAGGGCTACTGAACTACAAATAAATGTTAGCACTGTAGGTGTGCATGACTGCAGGAAAATCAAAACCACACTGGGCTAGATTCTCCACTGCTCTGCACCTTGTGTAGTCATTTACATTCTGATTTGGTAGCACTTAACACCGATTGTGCACCGACAAACGACTGCGCAACTGGCAAGGCAGTGGGGATTCTGGCTCATAGTCTGTACCTGAAGGCGCTTCTAATCCAAATATTTCAAGAAAAGAAAAAAACAACTGGTTATGGTGAGAAGGTTCAGAAGCATGAGAATGGGAAGCACGGCTTTGGAGCGGAGCCCGGAGCTGGAGCACAGAGCAGCTCCAGAGCAGTGGAGCTGCAGGTTTTTGCCTGGAGCTAGAGCGGAGCTCCAAAGCCCTAACGGGAAGAGAAGACTGCTCTTGGACAGCTTAGTCTACATTTACATTATGAGCTAGGGGTGCAACTTCCAGCTTGCAAATGCATATGCTGGCTCGATGAGAGCTAGTAGGAGTATAAAGAGCAGGGTAGCTGCGGTAGCATGGACAGTAGCAGATCCATATTGAGTGCAACCCCACCTGCGCCTTGTGGGTATGTAGCCATGCTGCTATTGCCACTGTCTGTGCTACCAATACTATTGTTTATATCAGAGGTGGGCAAACTTTTTAGCCCGAGGGACACATCTGGGTATGGAAATTGTATGGGGGACCATGAATGCTCATGAAACTGGGGGTTGGGGTGCAGGAAGGGGTGAGGACTCCAGCTGGGGGTATGGGCTCTGGGGTGGGGCCAGAAATGAATAGCTCAGGGTGTGGGAAGGGGCTCCGGGCTGGGGCAGGTGGTTGGGATGCAGGGGTGTGGGGGCGGGGGTGTGTGCGTTCTGGCTGGGGATGCGAGCTCTGGGGTGGGGATGGAGATAAGGGGTTGGGGGTAGCAGGGGGGTGTCCAGGCTGAGACCGATAGGTTCGGAGGGCAGGAGGGGGATCAGGGCTGGGACAGGAGTTGGGGCGCAAGAGGGGGTCAGGGGTGCAGGCTCTGGGCAGCACTTACCTCAAGCAGCTCACAGAAGCAACGGCATGTTTCTCCTCCATCTCCTATGTGGAGCTGCGGCCAGGCAGCTCTGCATGCTGCCCTGTCCGCAGGTGACCCCCCAGCAGCTCCCATTGGCTGTGGTTCCTGGCCAATGGGAGCTGTGGGGGCAGCATGCAGAGCACCCTGGCTGCCCCTACGTGCTGGAGCTGGTCGGGGGAACATTCCGCTGCTTCTAGGAGCCACGCAGAGCGGGGCAAGCCCCCAACCCAGACCCGGACCCCACTCCCTGGCGGGAGCTCGAGAGCCAAATTAAAATGTCTGAAGGGCTGGATGCACCCCTCAGGCCGTAGTTTGCCCACCCCTGGTTTATACTCTCTCTAGCTCTCATTGAGCATGTGTACACAAAGTGGGAGTCAAACCCCACAGAGAGAAGAATATATACTATGCATGTTTCATATGCATCTCGTCAACTATAGTCAGGTGCATGGGGGGGCAGGGATTTGAGTTTTGTTATCGTTATTAATTTTTAAAACTACACAACTGATGTTTCAGTTATTTTCAATTTGGGGATTAATTAAAAGAAAAGCATTAGGTGCCTTAATCTGGCAATATATTATATTAAGTAGAAACAAAAGCCCAATAATGCAAATCCAAGGCATAGTGCTTACTACCATGAGCAGCTCCCGCTCCAGAAAGTTAATCACGAATAATTTTCTTGTGCACTCAGTAATCCATCCTCCACTCATAGAAAGCAGACGGACAATCTGTTAATGCAAACTATTAAAACGGAACTTTAAAAAAGATCCGCAACACTCAGCTCTACACCCGCTCCCCTCCGTCCCGTCTCAAACTAACAGTCACCACAATGCAGGCTGTGCCATCAGTCCCCAGAATCTATATATATGATTACACAGGCATGGCACTTTTCATCACAAAGAATCCATAAATGTTTTGTGAAATGTATTTACAGCACTGCTGACATGCAGCAATCTCTGAAGTGGAGGGCATCTGCCAACTGGTTTGCAGCATGCTGCACAATAGTGAGAGAGAACATTTTGAACAAGGACGCCAGAACAAACTCTTACTCTTTTATAAAGTGCGGGATCTGAATACGCATACAGACCACACAGAACCTCAGCATTTACTATCTTGTAAAAGTGAAATCACTCACACATTGAAATCTAAGAGGAAGGATGGCTTTATGGTTAAGAAAAGTCACTGGACTGAGGACCCACATGATATAGGTTCAATACCCAGACATTATACAAGTTTCCTATGGGATCTTATTCATAGATTTTTTTTCAGCTAGAAGGGACAATCACGATCATCATATCTGGCCTTCTGCATCACACAGGCCAAAGAACCTCACCGAGTAATTCCTGTATCAAGTCCATAACTTATGATTGTGTTGTCACATATATTTTAGGAAGATATCCAGTTTTCATTTAAAGACTTCAAGTGATGGAGACTCTACCTCTATTGTTCCAATGGTTAATTACCTCACTTAAAAATTTGCACCTTATTTCTAGCTTTAACTTCTAACTGATGGGCCTTGCTATGCCTTTTTCTCCTAGAAAGTATTTCATTTTCACTGCAGAATATGTATTGAATACTTCTGCTTTTTCTACATCATGATAGACAGTTTTACCATTCTTGTCTAGTATCTAACTCAGGGATGGGCAAACTTTTTGGCCCGATGGCCACATCTGGGTATGGAAATTGTATGGTGGGCCATGTATGCTCACAAAACTGGGATTCGGGTGCGGGAGGAGGGAGTGAGGGCTCTCGTTGGGGGTGCAGGCTCTGGGGTGGGGCCAGAAATTAGGAGTTCAGGGTGCGGGAGGGGGCTCTGGGCTCAGGCAGGAGGAGGGGCGAAGGCTCCAGCTGGGAGTGCAGACTCTGGGGTGGGGCTGGGGATGAGAGGCTTGGGGTGCAGAAGGGTGATCCGGGCTGGGACTGAGGGGTTGGGAGGGCAGGAGGAGGATCAGGGCTGGGGCTTGGGCACAAGGGGTGGCTCAGAGATGCAGGCTCCAGTGTTTACCTCAAGCAGCTCCGGGAAGCAGCAGCATGTCCCCCCTTCGGCTCCTATGTTGAGGCATGGCCAGGCATCTCTGCTGTGCGCAGCCCCGTCCGCAGGTTCCCTGCCAATGGGAGCTGCATGGGCGGCGCTTGAGGCAGGGGCAGCATGCGGAGCGGAGCTCTCTGGCTGCCCCTATGTGAGGGAGCCAGAGGGGGACATGCCGCTGCTTCCAAGAGCTGCACAGAGCAGTCCCCAACCCTGCTCCCCAGCTGGAACACTCGAACAGGGCAGGTCCCAGACCCCACTCCCCAGCGGGAATTCAAGGGCCGGATTAAAACAGCTGGCCTGCCAGATGCAGCCCCCGGGCCATAGCTTGCCCACCCCGATCTAACCCATATCATTATTAGGATTTTACACATTCCAGATATAGTTGAAGAATTCCTTTTTATTGTCCTTAACCTTACTGGACACACATTTTTCATAGCTATTTTAAGCTTCCCTTATCAACTGTCTGCATTTCCTAACTGCTGGTTTGTTGTACTCATTGATTTCAGATTCCCCATATTCCAATTTTTTCATATTTATTTTTGTTATTGCTGCCTTTACCTCCCATCTTATCCAGAGTAGTTAATCTCTGGCAAATTCATGCTTTATTTCCCCACCTGTAAAAAAAAAAAGGGGGGGGATAATTAATGCTTCCTTTTCCCGTCTTTGTCTGTCTTGTCTAATTAAATCACAAGCACTTCAGGGCAGGACTGTCTCCTACTATGTGTTTGCATTGCATCTAGCATAGTGAGGCCCTGATCTCGGTTGGGACCTTGAAGTGTTACGGCAGTACACATAAAATAATATTAGAAACTGCCTCACTCTCAATTTTGCTACCTCCAAACCTGAAAAATAGCTAAACTGGCACTCTAATGCTAGCATCCATATCCACAAGGCAACCCCTCAAGTCTACTACTACATACAGTACAAGCAGAGGGAGAAAATCACCTCAATATTATTGGGAGGAGCACATTAAAAATGACAAAGACAGAGGGGGGGAAGGATGCAATCTTTAGTCCAATAGGAAACAGGATGAATGATATTGTTGATACTGATGATGAGTAATACATTATCACTATACTCTGAAAACCTCTAGAGAGATCAAGTACAAGCCAACCTATTTTTAAAATTTAAATTCCCAAACTATGCATAAAACCAGGAGGATGCAATTTTTCTAATAGCCAAGATCATATCTGCCAACAAACAGCATGATTTTATATCATTAAAATAATAAATGTTGAATTGGCTCGAGTATATAACACAACTAACAGTTCCCACACTGCCACTTAAATAATGAAGTGTCATAGGACCCTGCAAAATATTTATCTATTTAGTGCAACCTAAGGAAAAGAAAAAATGTGCGTTACCCTATACTAAATAAGTTTAAAGTGTTTAATAAACCTTTATAAACAAAATGACTGTTACTGCTGTTTTTTTTTCTTGGTGTAGAACACAAGAGTTTGATACATAATATAAATTAAAAATTAAATTGCAGGTCATATAGCTTATGAGAACTGCACCAGTAGAAAATACTGTCCCAAGTAAAAACATCTCAGATGACTGGACAAAGTAATTATGAGTTCTTTCTAATACAATACAACTATTTCTTCCTCCAAAATGAAGATGGTTTTGAGCTACAAAGTTTGTATGTGGACCTGAATCCAGATAGCAGCAATGCTGCTATCTGGCATTTCTCATTTCTCCTCCAAATTAAAGTCCAGTTCAATTTAGGAATGCCTCCACAGTACTCTGCCTGGCAGTCCAACTCTAGGAGTTATGATCTGGGACACTGGAAAGTCAGAGGCATGAGAAAATTGCAAAAATCTGTATTTTGATAATGTTCTACAAATGTTGTTGATGTTTGCAGAAACTACGCTTCCTTTGTTAAAAGATATGGGTACTTGGCTTTTTTCATTATTATACAGGTAGCTTTTGCACTGTAAACCCAGAAAAGCACTGTGATCTAGACTGCCAGGAAACTGTCTCCATCTGTTTCAGAGTAGCAGCCGTGTTAGTCTGTATTCGCAAAAAGAAAAGGAGTACTTGTGGCACCTTAGAGACTAACAAATTTATTAGAGCATAAGCTTTCGTGAGCTACAGCATCCGATGAAGTGAGCTGTAGCTCACGAAAGCTTATGCTCTAATAAATTTGTTAGTCTCTAAGGTGCCACAAGTACTCCTTTTCTTTTTACTGTAAGGAGAGTGATCACTTAAGATAAGCCATCACCAACAGCAGGGGGGGGAAGGAGGAAAACCTTTCATGGTGACAAGCAGGTAGGCTAATTCCAGCAGTTAACAAGAATATCAGAGGAACAGTGGGGGGTGGGGTGGGAGGGAGAAATACCATGGGGAAATAGTTTTACTTTGTGTAATGACTCATCCATTCCCAGTCTCTATTCAAGCCTAAGTTAATTGTATCCAGTTTGCAAATTAATTCCAATTCAGCAGTCTCTCGTTGGAGTCTGTTTTTGAAGCTTTTTTGTTGAAGTATAGCCACTCTTAGGTCTGTGATCGAGTGACCAGAGAGATTGAAGTGTTCTCCAACTGGTTTTTGAATGTTATAATTCTTGACGTCTGATTTGTGTCCATTCATTCTTTTACGTAGAGACTGTCCAGTTTGGCCAATGTACATGGCAGAGGGGCATTGCTGGCACATGATGGCATATATCACATTGGTAGATGCACAGGTGAACGAGCCTCTGATGGTGTGGCTGATGTGATTAGGCCCTATGATGGTATCCCCTGAATAGATATGTGGACAGAGCTCTCGTTCCCTAATGCCCCTACTCTACTTGCGCTACATTGATGACATCTTCATCATCTGGACCCATGGAAAAGAAGCTCTTGAGGAATTCCACCATGATTTCAACAATTTCCATCCCACCATCAACCTCAGCCTGGACCAGTCCACACAAGAGATCCACTTCCTGGACACTACGGTGCTAATAAGCGATGGTCACATAAACACCACCCTATATCGGAAACCTACTGACCGCTATTCCTACCTACATGCCTCTAGCTTTCATCCAGATCATACCACTCGATCCATTGTCTACAGCCAAGCGCTACGATATAACCGCATTTGCTCCAACCCCTCAGACAGAGACAAACACCTACAAGATCTCTATCATGCATTCCTACAACTACAGTACCCACCTGCTGAAGTGAAGAAACAGATTGACAGAGCCAGAAGAGTACCCAGAAGTCACCTACTACAGGACAGGCCCAACAAAGAAAACAACAGAACGCCACTAGCCATCACCTTCAGCCCCCAACTAAAACCCCTCCAACGCATCATCAAGGATCTACAACCTATCCTGAAGGACGAGCCATCGCTCTCTCAGATCTTGGGAGACAGACCAGTCCTTGCTTACAGACAGCCCTCCAATCTGAAGCAAATACTCACCAGCAACCACACACCACACAACAGAACCACTAACCCAGGAACCTATCCTTGCAACAAAGCCCGTTGCCAACTCTGTCCACATATCTATTCAGGGGATACCATCATAGGGCCTAATCACATCAGCCACACCATCAGAGGCTCGTTCACCTGCGCATCTACCAATGTGATATATATCATCATGTGCCAGCAATGCCCCTCTGCCATGTACATTGGCCAAACTGGACAGTCTCTACGTAAAAGAATGAATGGACACAAATCAGACATCAAGAATTATAACATTCAAAAACCAGTTGGAGAACACTTCAATCTCTCTGGTCACTCGATCACAGACCTAAGAGTGGCTATACTTCAACAAAAAAGCTTCAAAAACAGACTCCAACGAGAGACTGCTGAATTGGAATTAATTTGCAAACTGGATACAATTAACTTAGGCTTGAATAGAGACTGGGAATGGATGAGTCATTACACAAAGTAAAACTATTTCCCCATGGTATTTCTCCCTCCCACCCCACCCCCCACTGTTCCTCTGATATTCTTGTTAACTGCTGGAATTAGCCTACCTGCTTGTCACCATGAAAGGTTTTCCTCCTTCCCCCCCCTGCTGTTGGTGATGGCTTATCTTAAGTGATCACTCTCCTTACAGTGTGTTTCATGTTCTCTGTGTGTGTGTGTATATAAATCTCTCCTCTGTTTTTTCCACCAAATGCATCCGATGAAGTGAGCTGTAGCTCACGAAAGCTTATGCTCTAATAAATTTGTTAGTCTCTAAGGTGCCACAAGTACTCCTTTTCTTTTTGTCTCCATCTGAAGAGAGATGGCAAGTTTATGAGATGTACTACCCACGTCAACAAAGAAGTCAATTCAGAGGCTTCTTGGGACTGTTTAAATCTTTAAATATTATTAGCAAGCTAAGAAGCACACACAGCTGGAGTTGATCAAATGTTTATAAACAATGAACCAAATCATCATCTTCTGTAGAAAACCTTACAGCAGGAAAAAATGTAGTTATTAAACACCTTGAGATGTAGTGTGGCAATCTCCCTCGGTTACTCTTATCAACTGCATGGATTCAGCAGCTTCACAGGGGATGTAAAGATTGGGGCAGTACAGGTCAGAGATTCACAGGTAATAATTCTAGCCTCATTCCTCTGGACACCTTGTTAACGCTATCCCATCAGAAGACAGGGCAGGTGACGTGGCCTGAAATATGAAGTGTATTTCCTTAGGTGACTTACATAAGGTGTATTGTCACAGCTTGCATAGATGCAAGTGTCCTTTCTGAGACCATAATTTAGTAATGTACTTAAGTATGTGCTTCAGTCCATACCTCTTCAGCAGAGCATTTAAGCACATGCTTACAGTTAACACACTCTTAAACTTTGCATAATGACAGGTTTCAGAGTAGCAGCTGTGTTAGTCTGTATTCGCAAAAAGAAAAGGAGTATTTGTGGCACCTTAGAGACTAACAAATTTATTTGAGCATAAGCTTTTGTGAGCTACAGCTCACTTCATCGGATGCCAATGAATGAGAAAATTCATCCGATGAAGTGAGCTGTAGCTCACGAAAGGTTATGCTCAAATAAATTTGTTAGTCTCTAAGGTGCCACAAGTACTCCTTTTCTTTTCACATTCTTAAAGTGCTTTTGGGACTCAAGGGGTCTTAAGCCTTATTATATAGAGGATGAAGCCTTTTTCCAAAAGTAGAATTGAGAACTGTAAACTTAAGAACTGATCGTCCCAAAGAGCAAAGGGGAAAGTGGCATTTAGCAAATAACTGAACTAAACTAGGTAAAACATTGGTTTCAGGACCCCTCCAGATTCTGCTGCAGACAGCTCCTAAATTTCTGATGGCCCAGAATGCATCAATCTGTAATGTCACATACACAAGTCTAGCTGCTGAACTGTAAAGTCTGCTATGCAAAGGTCTTGTCTTCACACCAGTCTTCAAACTGACTATCACACAGTTGGTACAGTAATACATTGCTAATCATCAATAGTGACCGTACTATCCACAACCCAGCTGCAGCAGTGGGGCCAGCCCAGAAGCACTCTATTAAGAGGTGGTTTTTAGTCACTGTAAGCTAATTTTATACCCTATGCTGTTTGAGACATTAAGCATATAACATCACAATTTTTAAAAAAAATATTTGTTTGTTTTTGCAGTAGGGGTCCTCTTTAAAAATACTAGGACTTAATCTGCCATACGCCTTACAATAAAATGAAATTACCCAGACTCCTCAAACATAGTACTTGGCAAAAAGCTTTTAATAGGAAACACATAAAGAACATAAAAGACATCTCTTGGGTATTTAAATAAAACAAAACTGCTAGCAATTTTATACTGGAGAGAATAAAAGATTCTCTGGAGAGATTCTACCACCATTTATGGTTCTATTTGCCTCCTTATCCCAAAACAGTGCAACACCCATGAGAAGAGAGAGATCTATCTGGATTCCACTAGCAAACCTTATCTAGCAGGAAAAAGTAACTCCTCTCCCAGTCACATATGTTTCAGTCTTCTTTTTAACTTAAGCACTCTCCAACTTAAATTTAGCTAAAATAAAGTCTTTCCCAAACTATGGAAACTAGAGATGAATTTGCATGTCTATTTTGGAACTGCACTGCCTCAACTATTTCCTTTACACATTAATCAGAATGGGGTATGATTCTACACAATATACTGCTCCACAGCAGTAAAAATCCCTTACAAAAACAAAATCTGTGTCTTTTCTTTCCATGCTTTCAGGAATTCCCTCCAACCGGACATTTCTTAATCAGATTCTGTTTTCCAGGTCAATCAGATTTTTCAAAACTTTCAAATCCTCAGTATTCTTAGGAAAGCATCACACACATCAATCATTATTTTCCACATTTTGCATTTCTATTTCAGATTTAGTCCTTTTTTAATCAAAATTTCCAAGCTCTCTATTGAAACCACTTAAGCCTAAAATGGATCCAGTCTTTTACTACTCTACCATAAATTCTTCTTAAAGACAGACACAGTATGATAAATCCCTTCTGTATCGCTGGATGGTGTGAAACTCAAAGCAGACAAGCCTCCTTCCTGATTCATAGAGGCTTGGAAGTTACACACTCATTGTGTGCCCAGAATAAAACATAAGAAAAAAGAAAAGGCATCAGAAACAAGTCAACAAGTCAAGTCAGCATTATATTTCAATAAATAGAAGTTTCTTCCAGAACATTTGCTATGGTTCAAAAGGATCTAAACGATTATCCAATGTCCAGTTGTAAAAATATAACATTTAAATCTAGTCTTTGCTAAATTACTTTATAAATTGTTGCAAATAACTTTGTCAAAATATAGCTTTATTCAACAGACAAGGTTTACATTTGTTCTAAAACAAAAGCTACTGCAATCATTTTTGCCCTGGTTAATTTTTTATTTTTTTATTTATTCTTCCTGAGGGGCAGGAAGCAGGACACTAGCTGAGACATTACTTTTAGCAAAAAAAACCACCAAAAACACTAGAAACCAGCATGGTATTTTTATTCCCCCAGTCCTGCAAACACTTATATGTATTTAACTTTATCACGGGACTAGTCATATTAAAGTCAATGTGCTACTCATATATATGTATAAAGTTAAGCAGCACTGAGGTCTAAATGTTCACATCCAATATTCAGAATACAAAACAGAGCACATTAAGAACTTCCTATTAAATGTTTGACCTCTCCCATAGTGGCATATTTGTTACAGATAACTGGCCGTTGGCCTGTAAATCTACTCACGTCTGTACCAGATACAACTGCATTCAGGGTCAAATTCTGCCTTCAGATACACACGGAGATCCTGTTAATTTCACATGTGAACTAAGGCAAAATTTAACCTACAATATAGGAACTAAGAAATAGAAATGATACACCAGAATATCCTTGGCACTATCAATAAACTGTCCCACTCTCTTGACAAAACCAATTGGAAAATAAGAGAGTGAATACTGTCTTCAGTGACTGACCACTCAAGAGATTTACAAAAAAAAGACTGTTTAACTGTGGTGTTTTAATAAAGGGCAAGCAGAACTGGGTACACTTTGAGGTTCACTTTTAACACAGGAGTGCTAATATGTCTGCTCTCTAGGATGGGTTTTGCTGTATTTATTACAGAAAGATGGTGATTTGATACACACGCAATATACACAGGCAAAAACTAGCTAAGAGTGAGTTCCTTTGCATGTGGAACAGGTGAAAAAGCTAAAATTTTCCTTCACTTCTGGACCATTGGAGAAAAAGTCTCCGTAAGTTCATATCTGAGGTCTTCTGTCCTCAACAAACTCTCTTACATGAGCAAAGAACATTAGACACATTTACCCCAGAAACCAGTCTTTTCCTTTTTACCATAAACGGTTTTAAAACAAATACCTCTTTTCTTATTGCATGCTTAAACAGTAATACTTAATACCCAGACATGATTTTGAGTCAGAGTACATTATCTCCCAATAATCGCCATGCTAATCTTTATTAAGACTGTATTTTAACAATTATTTTGGTATTAAAACCAATTTTCCAAAGTCTTAGTTTCCATCTTCTAAATCCACTGTTAAGTTACTATAAGAAAGGGAGAACAGAAGTTCTGTAAAGGAACATGTTAACCGCACAGTAAATATTTTAGTTCTAATGCTGATATTTAAATTCTTAACAAGACAATCCACTTCTTTCACTTTGGATAATAATAAGATTTTTCACACTATTCCCGCTCTCACTGCACTAAATATTCTGCCATACAAAACACAGAGGACCCAGTCCAACCCACAGACATGTGCAATCCCAACAAAGTTAATTATTTTATTGCATAGATGTAAATGAAGACAGAATATAGGCCACAATCTTCCAGTTTCTATATGCTCAATTTTGGAAACAGGGCCAAAATCTGCACTGAGATAGGGGTTGGACCGGATACAAGTCACTGCAGAGTTTTTCCCTTAAATGTAACTCAAAACTTTGTAAAAAAGAAAAAGGAGTACTTGTGGCACCTTAGAGACTAACAAATTTATTTGAGCATAAGCTTTCGTGAGCTACAGCTCACTAACACAGCTGCTACTCCAAAACATTGTGGTTTACTACTACCCTCATTCTAATCTTCACCCTGCCCGTTGAACATATCTGTTTGCTCATGCAGCCCACCGCAAAGTAATATCCAGTACCTTGCCTTTCACCCTCAGAACGTTGTCTCACCTCACCCCCCTATTCACAAAAACTCCTCTCTTTGCCCCCAAACTTAAGCTGGAGCAGATGCTACACTGAAGTTCTCTGCTAATACTTTCCTGGATCCTCTAACCTCACCTTCATACTCCAACACTAAAGTGGTCATTGACCTCTTGCTGCTCAAGTCTAAAGCCTCTTCTGCATTCCCATCCTCCTTCACCATTCTGCTACCTCCAGTATAGTGGACCATCCATCCGTCTTTGAACTCTCCTTAGTTTACAGAGACCATATTCTTCTCTCGCTACTCTTTCGTCAGTAACTCTTCTTCATTCCTCCTCTTTGTATCCTTCAGGGCCCCATTCTTGATCCTCAACTTGTCTTCCTCTATATTCGTTGCACTGATTGCCTTCCCCCTAAATCTCTCTTCTCTCCATCAATATTGACCTTTCCACCATCCTCTGTTATCCAATATGCAAAGTAATGCACACTGGAAAACATAATCCCAACTATACATATACAATTATGCGGTCCAAATTAGCGGTTACCACTCAACAAAGATCTTGGAGTAACTGTGGATAGTTCTCTGAAAACAACCGCTCAATGTACAGTGGCAGCCAGAAAAGTTAACAGGGTATTGGGAACCATTAGCAAAAGAATCGCTTGGGGTGGGCAAACTACAGCTCCCGGAAACAGCGACATATCCCCCCTCTAGCTCCTACGTGTAGGGGCAGCCACGGCGCTCCGCACGCTGCCCCCGCCCCAAGCGCCACCCCTGCAGCTCCCAATGGCTGGGAACTGTGGCCAATGGGAGCTGCAGGGGCAGTGCCTGCGGATGGGGCAGCATGCAGCAGAGCAACCTGGCCACGCCTCTGCGTAGGAGAGATATACCGTTGCATTTTCAATATGCAAGTTATTACCACTCCTTTTCATCTCTCCCCCTTTCCTCACATTTCCAAGAGGCTGTGCACAGTGGAAATACGTATTAATTGACTGAGTTTTTTTAATGGATTAAAGAATCCAACAGCTGTATTGCTTAAAAACTTACTTCAATAAACTTTTCCATATTTAATATTGCCTTTGCTTTAAAAAATTAATAGGCCTCATCATATATTTTTTCAGAAAATTGGAAGTTAAAAAAATAAATTAAAAAACCCTACTAGTTAAGTAGAAGTAGGTTACATATAGTCCATATCCTCAACCCTTTCCTGCATCTTATAGAACACCAGGTTCCAACCAATTCCTTTTAACTGTGTATTTAATTGCATGTTCCACGCATTTTGGACATTTGTGCTAAGTTATGTACAGTGAATTTTTTCCATGTTCTGATGAACCCATGATACATCAAATGTTAATGAAATTGAAAAAGTTTATGTCTAGATAAACTAATACCTTTAAGTAGAAAATATTCATGTAGAATTATCTTGGGTTTTAGCTTAATATAGAAAATTCTAAGTGTCAAAGTGTCTGTCCAATGTTCTATTACAAGATTCCTAAGTAAGAGGCCTACAACACTTGATTGATACAGGAAGATGTAACATCAGGGAACTGCATTGAAAGATTTACTTCACAACTTATCTAAAAAAATCTTTATTGTGTTAAATACAAATTGCCTTTCATTAAACATCATTATATAATTTGTATGTTCGTTTAAAGCACCAGTTATAGAGAGTAGTGCTTGCATTTTTCAAAATTATTCATGTTTATACCCTGCAGAAGAGAAAAGTAAAGTTTACTCCCAATGCAAGATTTTTAATCATAGGTACAGTACTCCATTGATCCATCTTCCATTGTTAAATATAGGGAACTACTTGCAAATATGTTTGTTCTGTTTTGTTTTGTTATTTTTTAATCTGAGCTATTTTCTGTGGCCTGGCAATGCTAGTACATACTGAGCATGTGGTGTTTGACCTGTCACACAGCCATGAGATAGTCTGGATGAGGAAATTTTGTACCCAGTCTTTTCCACCTCTGCTCCTCCCACCAGCAGACTTCCAGCTGACAACTTTCCAAGCTGAAATTAAGGACTAGTCTACAAATGACCTGCTGAAATGGTTACTTTGCCCAGGTGGACACGTTCACTGGAGTGCCAAGAGAGGAGGTTTTGCACAATTGTTATATAAAATTTAGGGGCAGGAAATATCTGCTTTTTCATGGCATGGCCACAAAGTTGCTTTAAGAATAAAGCCTACGGTGAAATCCTGGCCCCACTAAAGTCAAGCAGTTTTGATTCAGCTTCAATTCCACTTGCAAGATGTTAAACAGACAGGCCAGATCAATTATACTAATGAATACATCTGGGTTGTGGGTTTCCCCTTTGTTCTTGCAAGCCTGGCTGCTTGGAGATATATGCGTGTATATTAACTTGTGTCTTTTAGTTGTTGTTTCTTAGCTGAGGCAGTATCACCTGGGGCAAAAACCTGAGCAGATCTTCAGTAGGGCAAGCGGGCTGCAAGAAGAGAAAGAGAAATCAACAGGAAAATGATGTATTGCCTCCAAGTGGTGAAAGTTAGCAGAATGCCCCGGAGTTAAAAAAAAAAAATGGCCAGAGCAGTGTATTTCTACATTGGCTAAATGCAAGGTATTTTCGAAGACGTAAGAAGGAACTGAGGAGAGCAGGGGGCAGTGTGTGGTGGGGCCACTTGGAGAGCTTCCTTAAGGATAGAGGGGAAAGGATTTTTTAGTGGGGACAGAACTGAAACTGGGTATGCCTTATTAAGTCAGTATTGTTGTAGCCATGTCGGTCCCAGGACATTAGAGAGACAAGGCGGGTGACAATATCTTTTACTGGACCACCTTCTATTGGTGAGAGAAGTTTTTAAGCTACACAGAACTCTTCTTCTGGTCTGGGAAAGGTACTAAGAATGTCACGCTAAATACAAAAAGAAAAGGAGTACTTGTGGCACCTTAGAGACTAACAAATTTATTTGAGCATAAGCTTTTGTGAGCTACAGCTCACTTCATCGGATGCAGCCTAACACGGCTGCTACTCTGAACGCTAAATACAAGATCAAACAGACAGTTTAGCATAAGTAGTTAGCACATATTCTAAGCGACCATTCAAGGTGAAGTGGCCCATTACCAAACCTATAGCGGGGGGGGGGGGCGGCAGTGGATAACAGATTATTGTAATAAACCATAAATCCAGTGTCTTTATTAAGACCATTTTTAAGTGTCTAGCAAAGCTATGGATTTAAGCTCCCAGGCTTCTCTTTTGAAAGTACTATGCAGGTTTCCTTTGAGGATGAGGACTGATAGGTTAGATATAGACAGGTTTCAGAGTAGCAGCCGTGTTAGTATGTATTTGCAAAAAGAAAAGGAGTACTTGTGGCACCTTACAGACTAACAAATTCATTTGAGCATAAGCTTTCGTGAGCTACAGCTCACTTCATTGGATGCATGTTAGATATAAAGTGATTTGCTTTCAAGATCTATGGATCCTACCTACACTTGCCTATCACAAGATGGGGTATACCTCATCCAGTGCACTAATGCCCCAATAGCAACTATGTGGGTGAAACCAGACAATCACTACACTGCCACACCAGAAAATGATAAAAAAATAACACTGTCACCTGTGAGTGAACACTTAAAGTGATCACTCTATAACTGACCTATCAGTCTTCATCCTCAAAGGAAACCTGCACAATACCTTCAAAAGATGAACCCAGGAGCTTAAATCCATAGATTTGCTAGAAACAAAAACTCATGGTCTTAACAAAGATGCTGGATTTACGGCTTATTACAACAATCTGTAACCCACTAACTCCCTGTGACGGGGTGTTCCAGGCCCTTTGAGGTCCCCCGCTGGAGCCCTCCCAGTCTTATCACAACCTGCTCCATAAAAGGAGCAGTGAAGGTGGGTCCTCCATCCCCGCCTAGAATGGCTGCTTCCCTGCAGCCTATCAGAGCAGAGCGAGCTCAGCTAAAAGGAGTTGCAGATGATGAGGTCAACTCCTGACTGGCAGCAGAGCAGTAAGGAAGGGTGCTTCTTGCAGGTGCTCAAGGAAGAACCAGAAGATGGGCTCTGGTGGCATTGGTATTTGGTGAGGGAGAAGAGGAGTGGAGAACTTCAGCCCTGAGGTAAGGGTGAAGCGGAAGGGGCTACATGGGAAGGGGACCAGGGAATAGCAGCAGCAACTATTAAAAGGAAGCAGCATGTGGCTGCTATTTGTAGGGTTCCTGGGTTAGGATCCAGAGTAGCTGGCAGGCCCAGGTCCCCACACTGGAAGAGAGCTGAAGGGAAGGAATGGCCTGGCTGACAACTGGGGCAATAAGAGCTGGTAAGACAACGAGTCTCCAGGGAGAAAGCCCTCTGGGCACTGCTCTATACCAGGACAGGCACAGACTTAAAGCTAGCCCAGAAGGGATTGAGGACTGAGCGTAGAGTCAGGGATAAAGACTTTAACAAGGGCACAGGGACAGGCTCAGTTGAACCTTTTATCCTGGAAGGGGTTTGTTCGCGCATATTGCCTGTGTCTGACCTGGCCAGAGGGCTGAGCCACTGAAGACCCACATGATGATGTTAACAGCCAACGGGGCTCCAGGAGCAGAGAAAGACAGTGCAGGTTTGCACCCAACCAACAGGAGGCGTTCATGAGAGGTGACTGTCCCTCATCTCACTCCCCTTTTTGTCCTATGACTACAGGGGTGTTAAAGGGCCACTTCACCTTGAATGGTCCCTTAGAATATGTACTAAATTCTTACAACTATCCGTTCAATCCTGTATTTAGCTGTGACATTCTTAGTACCTTTTCCAGACTTGAAGAAGAGGTCTGTGTGACTCAAAAGCTTGTCTCTCTTTCAGCCTTGGAGATTGGAGCAGGTGGGGCCCCAGCGCCCCTCCCCTCCACCTCACTGTGATGCAACATGCACTTCTGCTGTCATGTGCCATTGATAGTGAGCCCCCGGGAGCAGCACAGAATGTGATGCCCCTTCCCCCCAGCCCCTCCCTCCGTGCCACCCCTTCTTCTCAAGACCCCGCCCCTGCACTGCCCCTTACCCCAGTCCCCACCCTCGCACTGTCTCTTTCCTGCAAGACCCCATCCCCCCACTCGCTCCCTTTTCCACCCCCCGATCCTCGTCGCTAGCCCTTGTGAGACGGCTTGCTGCTGCAAGTGCAGATGCAAATACAGGTAAAAGACAGTTAGCGGATCGTGGTTAGATCCTGGCGGATGTGGATCCACGTTTTTGTATCCACACAGGGCTCTAGTTATTAGTCCAGAATGCAATTTTCCATCTTGATCTTTTCAGCTTCCAGAGACCCCAAAATCAGAAGAAAAGGGATAACTGCATGCTGGGATGCACTGTTTCTGCAAGATCTATGTGCTCATTGAGGAATAAGGCCTGATCCACCCACAAAGTTGCCACAATTTAAGTAAAGGTGTAATTCTAAACCAATTTAATTCAACATGGCAACTTTGTGTGTGGACGCTGAAAATGATTTAAACCTGGTTTATAATCATATTTATTTAAACCCAGTATAAATGTGTGTCCTTGCACTGGTTTAACTAATTTGGTTCATTTAAACTGGTGCACGTTTGTGTGTAATAAAGTCCTAAGATAGCTGCAGTTGGCTCCATTTATGTCAACATTGAGCAACTTGCAAGCTCCTGACAATCTCTCACTGAGTACTTAGTTATTAAAGTTCACACATCTCAAGCTGAAGTGTTTAAAGAGAAACAGAAAACTCAGAGAAATCAGTAGTCATCTACACATTACTGTACTTATACAACAAATACCGGAGAATAGGCTAAGGGAACAAGTTGTTTCTGATACCTTTTAATCCTACATTCAGATGTCGATAGCACTACCAAAACTAAAATCTGTAAATCTCACACTATATTTGCAAATCAGGACCACTAATGGATAGAATTTGTTAGTTCTACATAGTTTTGTTTTGCAAATCCAGTGAATTATATCACGTGTGACTCATAGTACAGAGCCTGAAGAGGTAGCAGAGTAGATGGAAGCAAGACAGAATAGATATTCCAATATCCCTCAAACCCCAATCATAAAAACATTTGCATTTAATCACTGAGAATTCAGTTTTGGGATGGAGAAGACACATTATATGCATTTCTCTAAATTATGAGAAAAGGTTTTTCATTCTTATTTGGGTTGGGGAGGATGACATAATTAGAAGCTATAACACAAATGTAAGAGAAGTGGACCATATATAAATTCAAAACTGTATGCCATGTTAAACTGATTGTTGTTAGATAGAAGACCCTCCTGGTTCTTTCATGTTATACAGGGTTGACAGTTCACAAGGATAGAGACCATCTATTTAAATTAATCCCAGGCTTCAAACCGATGTCAAAAATAAAAAGTGCACTTTTGTAAACATATGAACCAAATTCTCCACAACATATGTCCAAGCTGTAACCAAATATGTCTAATAAAAATGTGATTATGTCTATGAATGAACAAATCGGAAAGTATCACTACTACAATATTTTTTCCCAGAAGAAACACAAAATACTTTTATCTTCTATAGCCTACTTATGAAGTGCATTTTTCTTTTTAGTCTCTTGTGGTGCTGTGTAAACTCTCTTGAGTCAATCTGAAAAAAAAAAATCTATAATGAATTATGCAGCGGCAAGTTGTTAAATAAAACAGATTGTGCTTTAGTAAAGAACAGAAGCACTCATGTACATGAAATTTTACTAAAATTAGCTTAATAAACCCGAATTATTGTAGAGATGGTGTTACTATTAACACACACGTTTTTTAATGATCTTATGAAAACAACTGGGACATCATAACCTTTACACCAATGCAAAATCTTTAGACACAGCAGAATCCTATTTTAAACATTCTTCTGTACCATAGCAATGCTGTATCACAGCTGTAGGCTGGTTCACATATACTTTTCATAAAAAACATGTTGTATTT
Organism: Dermochelys coriacea; assembly: GCF_009764565.3. Lineage (NCBI taxonomy): Eukaryota > Metazoa > Chordata > Testudines > Dermochelyidae > Dermochelys > Dermochelys coriacea. Next base: position 249,039,567 of record NC_050069.1, on the reverse strand, counting down.
CTGACATGGGGCTATCAATAGCAGAATTAAACTGCAAAGTATAATCATGTTTCCAAAAAGAACCGGCATATAATTCAAACACTATGCACCACCTTTTTCTACCATCGTCATTCTTTTCTAGCAGAAGTTACATGGAAGCTATATATCAAACAAATAATCTGCTACCCCGATTACATCACTGAAAATAAATCAGTACTATCCCAACTTCCATGAACTTTTTCATTCTACTGTAAAAAAAAAAAACCACTACACCACTATAATTTGACCTGTTATATTCACTTACACTTAGATAACAAGAAACAGAACAGCCTTTTGGTATCCGAGACATATTCCATCAAACATAATGCTTTTATATTTTGTCAAGATCAAAAACAGTTTTCCAAACATATGGGAGCATTCAACCTTTTAACATGAACTCAACGAGGAGTCCGGTGGCACCTTAAAGACTAACAGATTTATTTAGGCATAAGCTTTCGTGGGTAAAAAACCCACTTTTTCAGATGCATGGATCGGAAGTCTCCATGCATCTGAAGAAGTGGGATTTTACCCATAAAAGCATATGCCCAAATCAATCTGTTAGTCTTGAAGGTACCACCAGACTCCTCGTTGTTTTTGTGGATACAGATTAACATGGCTACCCCTCTAATACTTAGCATGAAATAATCATTTCCAAAATGAAATTGTGTAATTCTCATTGAGGAATAAAAGTCACCTGCCTGAAAACAACCGGCAACGGTATCTAAACAGAGCCAAATTCGGCTCTCCCATACACCTGATGGTCAATGGCTTCTAAACACTTTTAAATTTGATACTTGCTTTGAAGAATTGATTGCTTTCCACCTGCCAATGTTTTCATCAAATCTGTGTGACTTGCTAACAAGTTGCTATCAAAGTTTAATGACAACGGAATTGCCCTGACCTTTTTTAATTAATTAATTAGTTATTTTTTAAAATCACATACTCCACACTGTTACAATTCTTTTCCAAAACACAACATACTGTCGTAGAGGAAAAAACAAAATTGATATATAGGAGGGAGATTTTCAACTCCCATTCAATACTTGTAATGACTCAACTCCCAAATCCCATTCATATTCAATGACCCACTGTGCCTTTGAAAAAATCTCTCTGTAAAATATAATGTGCTATATATGTATCATTCTCATCCTCTCTCTGTGCCCCAAGAATGAATGAATACATGCTGGACTAACTTCCTGTTCTTATCTCTGTCAATCACTGTAGGATCAGCATTGTAGTGCTTAGTGATCGACAGAAATATATTGGAGCGAAGAACTCAAGAATCTGAATGTGGAGGAGGCTTCAAATTACTTTCAGTCAAAGTAGCAGAAGCTATCTGAAGCCTGCACCCCAAGCAAGAGGAAAAATTTGTAGGTAAGGGTTCAATACCAAACTGGATGAGCAAGCATCTCAAATAGGTTATTAAGAGAAAGCAGAAAGACTACAAGAACTGGAAGATGGGACAGATCTGCAAGGAAAAAAGACTTGTTGGAGGTCAAAAAGTGTAGAGAAAAAGTGAGAACTGACAAAAGCCAAGCAGAGTTGCACTTTGCAAAAGAAACAACAACCTTGCAACAGTAAACGGTTCTATAGCTACGTAAATAAAAAAGAAAAGGAAAGAAGGGGGACCACTACACATTGTAGATGGGGTGGAGTTTAAAAATAATCTAGGCAGTACCTAAATGAATACTTGTCTCAGTTTTTAATGAGGATTTTAGGGCCAGGGGCAGGGTGGCAAATGGAAACGAGGATATGAAAATTAGAAATTACCACATCAGAGGTGGATGTCAACTCAAACAGCCTAATGGGATCAAATCAGGGAGCCCGGATCGACTCCATCCAAGAATATTAAAGGAACTGGCACATGAAATTGCAAGCCCAATAGCAAGGATTTTTAATGTATCTGAAAACTTCAGGTTCTATCCTATGGCTGGAGAATTGCTAATCAAATACCTATTTTTAAAAAAGGGGGAAAAAGTGATCCAGGAAATAACACGCTCATTAGTTTGGACTCAGTTGTATGCAATGTTTTGGAACAAATTTTGAAAGAGAAAATAGTTAAGGACAAAGAAAAATGGTAATTGGGATAAAATGCAACATGGTTTTACAAAAGGTAGATCATGCGAGATCTCTTTCTTTAAAAAGACAGCTGATTTTATAGCCAATGCAATGGATCTAGTCTACCTGGATTGAAGTAAACCATTTGATACAGTTCCACATGGGATATTATTAAATTGGAGAAGATGGGGATTAATATGAGAATTGAAAGGTGGATAAGGAACTGGTTAAAAGGAAGACTACAATGGGTTATACTGAAAGGTGAACTGTCAGGCTGGAGGGAGGTTACTAGAGGAGTTCCTCAGGGACTGGCCTTGTGACCCATCTTATTTAACATTTTCATTAATGACCATAGCATAAAAAGGGGGATTGTGCTAATAAAATCTGTGGCGACACAAATTTGAGAGGCATTACCAATACGGTGGAGGACCGGAATATCATCAAAGATCTGCACAACCTTGAAAACTGGAGTAATAGAAATGGTATCAAATTTAATAGTGAATAATGCAAGGTCATGCACTTAGGAACTAACAACAAGAATTTTGCCTCTAAGCTGGGGACATATCAATTGAAAGCAACAGAGGAATGGAAAGACCTGGGTGTATTGGTTGATCACAGGATGATTATGAGATGCCATTGGGATGTGGCCGTGAAAAAAAGCTAATGTGATCCATCAGGTGAAGTATTTCTAAAAGAGATGGGGAAGTACTATTACCATTACACAAGGCAGTGGTGAAACCTCATGTGGAATACTCTGTGCAATTCTGGTCTCCCATGTGTAAGAAAGATGAATTCAAACTGGAACAGGTGCAAAGAAGGGTTATTAGGACGATCAGAGGAATGGAAAACCTACCTTACGAAAGGAGACTCAAGGAACTTGGCTTGCTTAGCCTAATCACACGAAGACTGAGGGGAGATATGATTGCTTTCTATAAATAAATCAAAAGGATAAATACCAAGGAGGGAGAGGAGTTATTTAAGTTAAAAGCCAATGTTGGCACAAGAACAAATGGATATAAACTGGCCATCAACAAGTTTATGTTTGAAATTAGACAAAGGTTTCTAACCATCACAGGAGTGAAGTTCTGGACCAGCCTCCCAAGGGGAGCAAAAAAACTAACTAGCTTCAAGACAGAGCTTGAAAAGTTTATGGAGGGGATGGTATGAAAGAGAGATTGCCTATAATGTCATGTGGCCCATATGCAGCTGCTAGTAGCAAATATCCACAATGGCTAGTGATGGGAGACTAAATGGGGAGGGCTCTGAGTTATTTCAGAGAATTCTCTCCCAGGTGTCTGGAGGATGGGTCTTGCCCACATGCTCAGGGTCTAACCATATTTGGGGTTGGGAAGGAATTTTCCACAAGGTCAAATTGGCAGAGACCCTGGGTGTTTTTTTTTCACTCCCTCTGCAGCATGGGGCATTGGTCACTTGCAGGTTTAAACTAGTATAAATGGTGGATTCTCTGTAACTTGGGGTCTTTAAATCATGATTTGAGGACTTCAGTAACTCACCAGAGGTTATGGTCTATTACACGAGTGGGTGGGTTATGTGCAGGAGGTCAGACTAAATGATCATGATGGTTCCTTCTGGCCTTAAAAAAAAAAAAAAAAATCTATGAGTCTATACTCTTACTTTTTTAATATTCTGCAATGTGATACACTGTCCACTCCACCCACCACCTTCTTATATGTCAAAGCAATTGTAAAATATGAAAGAAGAGATAACAAGCATATAAAAAGATGAAAATGTATTCATTCACATAATATTTCACAAAGTTTGCTAGACAGTATGTTCTGATACAGTAACAATTGTTAAAATGAAGCACAAGCTCATGGGGCAGTAGGAAGGACATGTTAGAAATGATAACTCTCGTTCAGGTTAAAAAAAATCTCAAATTATTTTTTCCATTTAGCTAGTTACTGTTCACTGCTTCTCAGTAGTCAACAATCTACCTCATTTGAATGTTGAAGGCTAGTAATAATGGAAGACAGATGAATATGAATCCATTCTCTAGACAATAAAAAGTCAGCTCCATTAAAGTCATGCCTCCCTTAGTGCCTTTTTTTGGGAAGGAGAAGAAATGCTGGATTTGGGGGTTTCATAAGAATTTCACTAGGCTTTTTTATAAGAATCACAGGAATGATCATATCAAATGAGACCAAAGACCCTCCTAGTTAAGTATACTTTCTCTAACAACATCCCACACCAGAAGATTTAAAGGCAAGTGTAAAATGCTATGATGGTTAACTTATTCACTAGTATGCATAAGGGGAAAGTTTATTCCTAAAGTTAGGCAGCTAACGGCTGCTTTATATCCTGAAACAGAAGAACTGATTTCCCTTATATCAACTTAAATTGTTAAGGAATTGATGTAAGCTAAAGTAAGACATGGCAGTCAAACTGATTTACAAGTGCTCACACAAGGGGATTCCACTGATTTAACTACATCATTTTCTAAGTTGATTTAGTCAAAATTAGTGCAACTGTTGTGTAGACAAGGCCTAAGACAGGGTATCTGCAGGTATTAGTCATATAAATGTCTAATCCTTTTCTGAATCTGACTAAGCTCTTTGCCACAATAATATATTAGAGCATTATTAGAGCATTATATTTCACAGATAATAATTTTACATGGCAATTTGCTTTGACCAGATTTAAACATGTTGCCTTTTACTTTTTTGGTGTCATCTTCTTCTTGTATAAGACAATACCGCTCTCAATATATTGAATATTGACTCAGTAAAAGTATAATCTAAATATAATTCTTAAAATTACTTTTTAAATAAATAAAATTCTAGCAGGTGTACAAAAAAATCCAACACCATTTCATAGAATCATAGACTATCAGGGTTGGAAGGGACCTCAGGAAGTCATCTAGTCCAACCCCCTGCTCAAAGCAGGACCAATCCCCAAATAAATCATCCCAGCCAGGGCTTTGTCAAACCTGACCTTAAAAACTTCTAAGGAAGGAGATTCCACCACCTCCCAAGGTAACACATTACAGTGTTTCACCTCCCTCCCAGTGAAAAAGATTTTCCTAATATCCAACCTAAACCTCCCCCACTGCAACTTGAGACCATTAGTCTCGTTTTGTCATCTGCTACCACTGAGAACAGTCTAGATCCATCCTCTTTGGAACCCCCTTTCAGGTAGTTGAAAGCAGCTATCAAATTTTTTGCCTACATATTACCTATATGCAGATCGTTAGTACCACAACACTTCATGGTCAAATCAGAGATCTTAGGGAAGTAAATATTGTGATGTTAGCTCCTAGATTATTAAGAGTTGAAGATTATACTCCACATGTTATAGCAAAGGAAAAGTCCTACTGTTCATTGAGAGTGCACAAACTAGGTAGGATACACATAAAACAAAACAGTGTTCCCTTTGGTATAAAGACTTTAATTAAATCAAATAGAAAAGAATTTTATATAGATTTAAGTGTATAAAGGTAAAGAAAAAAGGCAACATTTCTCAACAATGGCAACAAACAGCATTCCTCAAAATATGTTTGCACATTGATTTTTTTCCCCCTATAATGCAGAGAGGAAGGGTAATCGGATTAAAATATACTGGAGCGTATGGTTTCTATGTTGAGGTATTCAGTATTGGTGGTATTTAGATTGGGCTGAGTATGTGTAAGAGTGACTAGCAGTTACCTCTGATAACCTTCAGATCAGTTGGATGTTTCTTTCCCCCGTCCCCTCTCCCCCCCCCCCCCCCCGCATTCTATAAGCGGAACTTGGAGCGTAGGAGACAATAGAAATAAAAACTATAGCTTACGCGCCACATCATAGTCCAAAGATTGTGATTTGTAGCATCTGCCTTACATGTCCTATCATTCCAGTTCCTATATGATCATTTCACTCACCATCAAGTGCTGTTGAAGCTGAACAGTTGCAAAGCAGTAAAACCACAAAAAGGAAAGGGGTAGTGGTATAACTCCCTTGCAGACATCTTAAAATTAAAGCAGAATTTATATTGCAGGATCCCACAAGACATTTGAAACCTTAGGTGACCTGCTATGATAAAATACCAAACATCAATATCATTACCAACAGTATTTAATGTCCCCCAACAGCCAAACTATTCCGTTTAACACATTACAATTATTGGGAAATAGTGCTTTGCCTTTACAGTTACTTTTTTGATAACACACTCCTACAATACCATATGTAATGTGAAACTTGCTAGGTCACAAAAATCAAATGAATAAAAATGTGCATGTATGTGCGCACACACTCATGCACAGGCTGCCCACCACTGCACTGAAGACATCACAGACCATCTGATTTATATACATCTTTAGAATCTCTGGAAGTGCTAGTTCAAAGAGCCATCTGTTTCCCACATTGCTACTTAACTGAATTAGTTTGGGTTCTGTCCCGTCCTCCCCCCACCCTTTACTTTCTAACACCAACACAAGTTAACTAATAGTTAAATATCAATATTGACAAATGGAACTATGATTCTCCATTCTCTTGAAGCTGTAATTGGAAATAAGTTTCAGTGCATACAATTTTAAAGAACTAAGAACTCAGTAAAGACAGATTTTGTAACAAAAGTCATTTCAGATTTCAAAGCATGAAATTTAGCTGGGGGGGGGGTCACAGTGGGCACTACAAAATTCCAAGGCATGGAATTGTATCCAACCAGATCTCCCCTAACCCAGCCTTCGCTGCATGCCATATACTTCCAGCAGATGTGAGCAAGATCACTTGGAAATTCAGAAAGAAAAGGAGTACTTGTGGCACCTTAGAGATTAACAAATTTATTTGATCATAAGCTTTCGTGAGCTACAGCTCACTTCATCGGATGCATTCGGTGGAAAATACAGTGGGGAGATTTATATACACCGAGAACATAAAACAATGGGTGTTACCATACACACTGTAACGAGAGTGATCAGGTAAGGTGAGCTATTACCAGCAGGAGAGCAGGGGGGAGGGAGGGGACCTTTTGTAGTGATAATACTATCATAGGGCCTAACCACATCAGCCACACTATCAGATGCTCATTCACTGGCGCATCTACCAATGTGATATATGCCATCATGTGCCAGCAATGCCCCTCTGCCATGTATATTGGCCAAACTGGACAGTCTCTACGTAAAAGAATAAATGGACACAAATCAGATGTCAAGAATTATAACATTCAAAAACAAGTCGGAGAACACTTCAATCTCTCTGGTCACTCGATCACAGACCTAAAAGTGGCAATTCTTCAACAAAAAAGCTTCAAAAACAGACTCCAACGAGAGACTGCTGAATTGGAATTAATTTGCAAACTGGATACAATTAACTTAGGCTTGAATAAAGACTGGGAATGGATGTGTCATTACACAAAGTAAAACTATTTCCCCTTGTTTATTTCCCCCACCCCCCACTGTTCCTCACAGGTTCTTCTGCTGGAAATGGCCCACCTTGATTATCACTACAAAAGGTCCCCCCCCACCCTCCCCAGCTTTCCTGCTGGTAATAGCTCACCTTACCTGATCCCTCTTGTTATAGTGTGTATGGTAAAAAGAAAAGGAGTACTTGTGGCACCTTAGAGACTAACAAATTTATTAGAGCATAAGCTTTCGTGAGCTACAGCTCACTTCATCGGATGCATTTGCATTTACAGACTATCACAGCTGCTACTCTGAAACCTGTCAGTGTGTATGGTAACACCCATTGTTTCATTTTCTCTGTGTATATAAATCTCCCCACTATATTTTCCAATACATGCATCCAATGAAGTGAGCTGTAGCTCACGAAAGCTTATGCTCAAATAAATTTGTTAGTCTCTCAGGTGCCACAAGTACTCCTTTTCTTTTTGCGGATACACACGAACATGGCTGTTACTCAAACTTGGAAACTCAGGAGTTTGATCCGTGTTTGACAAGGTGAACCCCTTCCTACCTTTAATCAATTGCGAACAATTATCCAGCCATTTGAGATGGAAAGGGGAAAAAATGGTGGAGGAGGGTGAAAAAAGAGGAAAGAAAAAGGATGGAAAACAAACTGTCATTGAGATACACAAAGTCTCTCGACCCAAGAGAGATCACCACCAGAAACACACCAAATATAATTGCATAATTCTTTCTAAATATATTATCTACCATCAGAAAAACTATTCTCAATGTGAGACCGGTAACTACTCTCTTTAATTTTTAAACACAGGTGAATAATATGGCCCAGACTGATAGAGGATAAAATACATCAAAGAATGGAGATGTACCCTTAGACTTAAATTTTGTATCATGCCAGAAGAAATACGTGCCATAAAAACATGAAGGAGATTTAAAAAGAGGAATGTGTGATTCATGAGAATACTCTATTCCATAAATTAGCATTCTCAAAAAGCTCATTTAGCCTATCTGCTGCAAAGTGACAATATGAAGATTCCAGGTTTCTTCTTTGCAGAGTTAGATAACTTAGCACCTTCTGACTTTTTGCTGTAGAAGATGTCATAACAGTGAGCTCTCAGCTAACATAAGCATCTATTTCTGAACTATGAATCTTTCGCTATGAAATACATAATGACATAATCCATGAGACACTGCTTCCTTTACAAGCCAGATTTGTGTGTCTATGATTACATTGCCCTATAATGGCTAATGCACCAAGAAGGTCGGGGACTGAAACAAGAAAAAGAAAAAAAGATCATTTTTACCTCATGGATTCTTATTTCTGGTGATGATGGACCAGAGAGGTGAGGATTTAGTTTATATAGTTATTGCTTCTGATGTCAGCAGTCAATTGATTCATTACACCTCAAGCTCCCTCCCTTTACCAACAAGCTCAGAAAGGCATGTTTGGCCAAGATCAAAACTTCTGCCTTTCATTGACAAAGATAATTCTCAGAGCCTTTCCCATTGTCAAGTCTCTCTTTGCCATGCTCTCACTAAACATCATTGCCTGCTAAACATAGCCCATCTGTACAGGAGGGAAGTCAGTGCTTGGCTATGCTGTTCCATTCCAATCATAGTGCCCACACTAAGTGCTGGTGGATCAGTAATCAGTTCTGGAGAGAAAAGTTTTAAAGATGTCACAGTCAGGCAAGAAACTGCAAATGACAAGCAAAGCCAAAACAAGATATGTAAGCAAAGCTACTTGAGTTCTCAGCAGATAGGAACAGGGGAAAATAAGTGGAAATTCAAAAATGTTTACTTATTAACATCAGCAAAGTTTCAGCATGGTCTCAAACATTAAAATTTACAGGTATGACTATGGACAATATGTAGTGGAGGAAAGACACAGAAACAGCTGGTTTATTCTTGAGAGCCTTAAATTATTTCATCCTCTGCATCAGAGAAAATGAGGATCCAGTATCATACAGGCTAGGCACAGTAGACAACGGCCACATTTCTGGCTTCCCCACTCCAATCATTTTACAAAAATATCGTTTTTATTATTAATAATAGTGATAGGTCAACTTGAAAACTTCATGACTGCACTGTGAATTACAGGAGCAGAAGCAGATGAAAAAATATGAGTTGTCTCGTAATCTAACTTGGAGAGAATTCAAGACACCTAAAATTGTATCACTGATTTTACATTCTTGGCAGGAAGAATGTGAATAAGAAAACACTCTTTCGCTAGTTTATGCTTTTAATAAGTATCCTGCTATTTGTAGCACACAGGAATTGGTATAATGACTAACAGTGGGTAAGCAGAGCAAGTGCATGAATTGCTATTGAGTTATTCTTAGGCACCTGATGTCATAGCAATGATAGATACTTCTTTGGAAATGTTGCTTAGAAATGCTATCAGGTTGCTTCAGCATTTTTACCAAGCTACTAGAAATTAGGCCTCTTTCAGTACCAAGTACTCAGTCAGTCCCAGGGAGAGAAAAGCAGATGGAGACACCATTAGAAACCTTTCCATTGGAAGAGTATTAATCCTGATTCATACAACTCACTAAAACACACTTGGTGTAAAACAGTATATGGCATCCCACCCATCTTTTATATGTAAACAAAAACCTATGTCCATGGAATGATTCACTACCCCCAATGTGGTATTTCCATCGCACTAGCAAGTAGGTAATCCAAAATGCCTCTCAGAAGGGCAGCCTGAGCAATGCTGCAAACATCCTCTAATTTGCAAGAAACCGTTCATCTTTGACAACAGAGCCATATGCCTTTTTACACACTTGGCAACAACATGCCAAGTGTAAATATCTGAATTACGAAGAAAAAAGGAAAACAGTTTCCGGCTGCTAAAAAAAAAAAAAAAAAAAAAGAGAGAGAAGAGATTGCATCTCTGCAGGCACTTAGAAGCTGAATGACAAATACAAGAGTGGCAAACTATATAGTTTGTTAGGTAATTGTAAAGTTGGCAGAGACTCAGAAAACAATGACTAGGGTAGAAAATGTCAAGTAAATTCTAAACACAGATTGGGTATTTGCCTTAAGAAGCAGGCAAATGTCTGAAGACAGACAACCCAGACATTAATATTGGACTTACTTTCAAATGGAACAAAAGATAAAATGAATCTTGGCAATTGCTGGGCCAGTGCTGAATCCTTCCATTGTTAATTTGGAAAGTTAGTTATTTAACAGTCAAAAAACTGAGGGGAATAGTACTGGTTTGAATCAGTCAGAGTCCAAAACTTATAAATGCTGCATTTGTCAATGCATCTCAACTGTCATTATGAGAAAGCCTGCAGTTCATGCTTCCCTTGCCGGGCAATCAGCTTCAGTGCTGCTAAAAGTCTATGAGAGCATACAATCCATTTTTCCATCACTTCTCTGATTCCTTTATCCTTCATCCTCCCCCAAATTATAAACATAAATTGTTCTCTCAGCACAAGCTGAATTCAGTAGTCTCATATTTCACACACAATCATGCATTTGTCTTCAGCTGGAGTCTGGGGCCGGGGGGGGAGGGTGAAACCAAAGTCAGGAGACTGAACTCCACAGACAAGTAATAGATAATTTTAGCTCATAAACCAATGCTCAGCTCCTTTCCAACAGAGCTGCAGAAGACTGTTAAGCTTCCATAGTGAAGGCTGAAGAACTGGGAATTTCAGTGTCTACGTTTCCAGACACCACATATTCTACCCATTTAGCCACAGAAATGCAGACTATTATATGGAGTCCTGGTAACCCTAACTTGGCTAAGTTAGGCAGAATTTGACTAGTTGACTAAAACTTTATGCAGAGCTAAGTCTCTGGCTCACTATTATGAGTTACCCAGTACTTCAACAGCTTTAATTCTATTATTTGCCATGAGTCACTTTAGTTAACTATTCAGCAAGCAGCAGAAACAGTGAATCACCCTATATTTTCCCAGAGAAACTTCATAAATGAGACATTTCATCTTAGAAGTTATTGAAATATTTTATTATGAAGCAAACTATTTTGATGCTGTAAATAAGTAACAATGATTCAGTTCACCAAACAAAGCCTTCACTTTTTCATGATGATCTGCACTTGCGAATGATAAAGATGGTATGTTGCTCTGCTCATCTACATTTAATTTACTCTGCCTAAACCAGCTACCAAGACGGGAAAGGAAGCAAAATAATTCCTGCTCTTCAACAAGATTTTAACCCAAATCTACGCCTTTCCCTTCTTTATTTTAAGTGTTCCCCAAGGCGCAGGTAATTCAAAATCATTACCTCAGACTTCAATATGAAAGTAGAGACTGTATGACAATTATGTCAATTAATAAGCCAGCGTCTTCAGATATCTTGATTATAATCAGATGCTAAATTTCAAGCTAATTTAAACTACAATCAGTCTGTATTTACATCACAGATGAGTTCTAGATAGGAACTTCAATTAATTTGTGTACATTGTTTGAGAGACTAATTATGACTGTCAGGCACAGTGCTAGACAATAGCTAACAGTTGGTAAACAAACTGATTTTTAAAACAATAATTTTTGTCAATTGTAATCTCATTCATGCAGTGTAAGGACTCCCTTCCCCCCCCCCCCCCCCCATCAATGAGACAAACAAAAAGAAAAAGAAAAAACTTGTCTTGGTTAAAAAAAAATCCTAAACCTTGTTTTAGCTTCTTATATTTCTTGAAGATCTTCAGAACTACTAACCTTGGGATGTGTCTGATTGTTGATTAAATTTGTATTTAATCCTTCAATCTTGACTGGCATAACAAGAAATACAAAATGTTGCCAAAGTATAGAAGACATTAAGCACTGAGTATCTCTCATGCCATAGCTCAATACATCATACGTAAAATCCTGACTCCATTATATCAGTGGTAAAACTTCCATTCACTTCAATGGAGCCAGGATTTCACCCCAAGTGTTTGCCCAGGATATGGCTTCCCAGAAATGTTTTCTCCTCAGTGTTAATGGAGTATGGCCCATTTCTGATTTGTTGGCAGGATGTTTCTAAGTAATTCAGTTCTGTTTTGGCGATTAGGCAATTTGGATTTTCAATAAATAAAAAAGGCATCTGTAGTTCTACTTTATTGACATATGACTTTCCTAAACACTCTGTGATGTTGCACTCCATATGATTTTATGAAAATATGCTAATGAGTGCAAATATAATGTAACTGGAATATGCTTCATGCAAAAGGTCTCTTGTAAGGTATCATTACAAAGCTTATAATAGACTGCATGTGGTCATCCTATTTGTATAAATGTATCATTCTTGTATCTGAAACTAGAAATATGAAATATAACTCTGTGGTCCTATTGTAATTATGCAAAGTGTGGGCCATTAATGGTGGTTTGGAATCTTGATGGCTCCCATCAACTAGGACAATTGGTTGTAATTGGCTCTGTTTACTTGCAAGCCTTCCTGTGAGTCAGGCCAGGAAAAATGAAGGCTTGGGGTCTCACAGGACATGTGACCATGTCACCTGGTACTGGAATCCATCTTAAACCTGGTGCTTTTCCATTTAGAAGGAGGGGTGGGGACCCAGAGAGACAAAAGATTCCCACCTTGTGCCAAAGCTATATAAGAGGGTAGAACAGAGCAAAGGAGGTTCCAGTCATGAGAAATCCCCTAGTTACCATCTGAGCTGGTACTAACAAGAACTGTACCGGGGAAAGGATTGGGCCCAGACTAAGAAGGAGTCCAGTCTGTGAAAGAAGCTTATTGGAACATTTCTGAGGGTGAGATTTTATCTGTAATCAGTTTCTTAGTGTATTAGGCTTAGACTTGCGTGCTTTGTTTTATTTTGCTTGGTAACTTACTTTGTTCTGTCTTATTACTTGGAACCACTTAAATCCTACTTTTATACTTAATAAAATCACTTTTGCTTAATAATTAACCCAGAGTAAGTATATAATATCTGGGGGAGCAAACATCTGTGCATCTCTCTCTATCAGGGTTATAGAGGGCGGACAATTTATGAGTTTACCCTGTATAAGCTTTATACAGAGTAAAACAGATTCATTTGGGGTTTGGATCCCATTGGGAGCTGGGTGTCTGGGCGCTGGAGACAGGAGCACTTCTTAAGCTGTTTTCAGTTAAGTCTGCAGCTTTGGGGTGTGTGGTTGAGACCCTGGGTCTGTGCTGGAGCAGACTGGCATCTGGCTCAACAAGGAGGGTTCTGGAGGCCCAAACTGGCAGAGAAAACGAGCTCAGAGATAGTCTCAGCACATCACGTAACAGTCCCAAGGGGGTTTCTGTGCTTGAACCGTCTCTCTCTCTCTCACACACACACACACACACACACACACACACACACACACACACACACACCTTTTCTTTTCAATAGACAGTACCAATCAACTACTTCCTCTCTTTGGTCAAATGTCATTGTCTATATTTACAAAGAAGAAAAGCAGCTATAACATTTAAAAAAACACACAAATTCAACAGTGCAAGATCTTACCCACACTCTGAGCCTGTGGAAATGTACAAAAGAGCTGTCAAGGTATTCATTGTCAAACTGGGTACATTATTCTTTTGAATGTGGTTGAAAAAGAAGACCCTATTGTTGTAAAGAATTAAGAACAACAAAAAGCACACTCCTGCATTTAGGGAGGAAAAGTAGGGAATAACTGGAATGAAAAGGGAGTGCTTAAAAGTTCAGTTCTGCAGACTCTTCCATGATTCATTGACTTGAACAATGGTTTACCACTGTGAAATATGGCCACAGAAATGATTTTCTCTTATATATTGTTAAGCGACAAGTAAAATTTACTGATAAACACCCAAGAACAAACCCTGTTTCTCCATGGATATAAACTTCTTGGGGGGGGGGGGGGGGAATCAAATTCAGTTTAAAATTCAAATTAAATGTAACAGAGTATACACAATTACGTAGGTTCAGTCAAGATGTGAGAGGCCCAGAATACTGAGCCAAGTACACATTGGGTATTTAAGCAGCGCTGAGTGACTACTCATTCTGTAGAGAGACGACCACTACATTTAGTTATGACCCTCACTTCTGAATCATATTGGCTTGATATAAAGGGCTCCATGATAGCCTCAAACATAACATCCACACCAGAGATGATACAATGTCTCTCATGGATGACTCTTCATTCTTCTTCCAGCTGCCCTAATTGCTGGTTAAACACCTGATCCAATGGCCATTCAAGTTAAAGGGAGCCTTTGACTGGATCAGGGTCCACAAGCAGTGAGAGTCATTTTTCATATAACTCTCAAGTATTCCCATCTTCCCCATTACCCACAAAGTGTCCTGATCCTATTCCTTGCAGCATGCGAAGACATCCTCAGAGCAGCAATTTTAAACAAACGAAACCTTAAATTTAAAAAAAAAAAAAAAAAAAAAAAAAAAAAAAAAACCACACACCCACACACAATCCCACCCCTACCCCCACTCCCAATTTTTGGTTGAGATGTTCAGAAAAAAAAATCTTGGAAACTAATTTTTCAAAATTTTCCATATAAAAATAACTGGCATTTTACACAAAAAGCTATACAAAGAATTTTGTCAGTTTCATTCCTACTTCTGTCCATAGTAATATGCAAGTGACCACTTATTACAGCATGATTTCCTATATCGGGAAATAAGAATTTACCAGCTGGTAAAGCCAGTGACTGTGGTATATATTCATATATTTTTGTGTATTTTTATTACCTAAATACAATGGTGTGCCTAATCCTGCATGTGAACAGTGTTTTAGATATTGACAATATTATCATGCCCTATACAGATTTAGAAAGGAAAACAAAAAGCACATAAATTCTATTTTGACAAGAGGACTAGAGAGCAATATTTTTAGACTCACATGCACCATGACGTCTCAGCCAGAACAAGGGATGTTGCAAAATACTCGTGAGTAGAAACAGCAAAGTATTTGCACTCTAAATTCCTGACTCATTAAATTCTCAAATTGCTCAGCTTAATTTTTCCACACAGTTAACCATTTTTTTTTTGCTTTATGCAGTTTACCTAGAATAAAAATGCCTCCTCTTTCTCTTGCTGTTTTTGTTGCATGAGTCCTACAAATATTTCCATAACAAAGTTTACTATCGCAGTTTACATTGCATCATTCATTATTTGTTTTCTGCTCAGCCTCTTTTATTAGCACAGGATCTGCAGTACCAGATCACACCGATGGGCCACTTAGATCCGTATCCTGTCTCCAACAGTGACCAATAACAAATATTCAGTGGGTAAATATAGAATAGCCTGCTTATGTGGAATTTTCTTCTCAACACCTTCCACTACTAGCTGCCCCAAGTTCTGGCTCTGTGTTTGTACAACAGCTAGCACAATATGGCTAGGGTTCCTTGCAGTTATGATGTGGGGGTGAGAGGAAAGAGAGAAGAATCAGAAGCTCAGACATTAGCATTTATACTCCTAATCTTGTATTTTACCTACAATAGTTTATGCACCTTTCTACTGACTTCACTGGGTTTTATTTCCATTTTCAATTAGCCTCATGAATATTTAATATTGGTGAGTTTTTTTAGTTTAGATATTTTTGTAATCTTTCTTCCTTTTTCATTTTAGGATATGCACACCTTCTGTGACTCCACAAGTGACTGTCCTCAGAAGTTAGATGCCCAAATTAATCTAAAAGCATCTTTGAATTGAGGCCTAACAGAATCCAAGGTTTTATGCAAGTAGATGGCACGTTTACCACTAGGCTTAGACAGACTGAACTATGTGATACTAATGAGGCCTTCAGAGTAGCAGTCGTGTTAGTCTGTATTCGCAAAAAGAAAAGGAGTACTTGTGGCACCTTAGAGACTAACAAATTTATTAGAGCATAAGCTTTCGTGAGCTACAGCTCACTTCATCGGATGCATTTGGTGGAAAAAACAGAGGAGAGATTTATATACACACACACAGAGAACATGGAACAATGGGTTTATCATACACACTGTAAGGAGAGTGATCACTTAAGATAAGCCATCACCAACAGCAGGGGGGGGAAGGAGGAAAACCTTTCATGGTGACAAGCAGGTAGGCTAATTCCAGCAGTTAACAAGAATATCAGAAAAGGAGTACTTGTGGCACCTTAAAGACTAACAAATTTATTAGAGCATAAGCTTTCGTGAGCTACAGCTCACTTCATCGGATGCATTTGGTGGAAAAAACAGAGGAGAGATTTATATACACACACACAGAGAACATGAAACAATGGGTTTATCATACACACTGTAAGGAGAGTGATCACTTAAGATAAGCCATCACCAACAGCAGGGGGGGGAAAGGAGGAAAACCTTTCATGGTGACAAGCAGGTAGGCTAATTCCAGCAGTTAACAAGAATATCAGAGGAACAGTGGGGGGTGGGGTGGGAGGGAGAAATACCATGGGGAAATAGTTTTACTTTGTGTAATGACTCATCCATTCCCAGTCTCTATTCAAGCCTAAGTTAATTGTATCCAGTTTGCAAATTAATTCCAATTCAGCAGTCTCTCGTTGGAGTTTGTTTTTGAAGCTTTTTTTGTTGAAGTATAGCCACTCTTAGGTCTGTGATCGAGTGACCAGAGAGATTGAAGTGTTCTCCAACTGGTTTTTGAATGTTATAATTCTTGACGTCTGATTTGTGTCCATTCATTCTTTTACGTAGAGACTGTCCAGTTTGGCCAATGTACATGGCAGAGGGGCATTGCTGGCACATGATGGCATATATCACATTGGTATGATCACATCACTGAGGTTGATGGTGGGATGGAAATGATTTCAACAATTTCCATCCCACCATCAACCTCAGCCTGGACCAGTCCACACAAGAGATCCACTTCCTGGACACTACGGTGCTAATAAGCGATGGTCACATAAACACCACCCTATATCGGAAACCTACTGACCGCTATTCCTACCTACATGCCTCTAGCTTTCATCCAGATCATACCACTCGATCCATTGTCTACAGCCAAGCGCTACAATATAACCGCATTTGCTCCAACCCCTCAGACAGAGACAAACACCTACAAGATCTCTATCATGCATTCCTACAACTACAGTACCCACCTGCTGAAGTGAAGAAACAGATTGACAGAGCCAGAAGAGTACCCAGAAGTCACCTACTACAGGACAGGCCCAACAAAGAAAACAACAGAACGCCACTAGCCATCACCTTCAGCCCCCAACTAAAACCCCTCCAACGCATCATCAAGGATCTACAACCTATCCTGAAGGACGAGCCATCGCTCTCTCAGATCTTGGGAGACAGACCAGTCCTTGCTTACAGACAGCCCCCCAATCTGAAGCAAATACTCACCAGCAACCACACACCACACAACAGAACCACTAACCCAGGAACCTATCCTTGCAACAAAGCCCGTTGCCAACTCTGTCCACATATCTATTCAGGGGATACCATCATAGGGCCTAATCACATCAGCCACACCATCAGAGGCTCGTTCACCTGTGCATCTACCAATGTGATATATGCCATCATGTGCCAGCAATGCCCCTCTGCCATGTACATTGGCCAAACTGGACAGTCTCTACGCAAAAGAATAAATGGACACAAATCAGACGTCAAGAATTATAACATTCAAAAACCAGTTGGAGAACACTTCAATCTCTCTGGTCACTCGATCACAGACCTAAGAGTGGCTATCCTTCAACAAAAAAGCTTCAAAAACAGACTCCAACGAGAGACTGCTGAATTGGAATTAATTTGCAAACTGGATACAATTAACTTAGGCTTGAATAGAGACTGGGAATGGATGAGTCATTACACAAAGTAAAACTATTTCCCCATGGTATTTCTCCCTCCCACCCCACCCCCCACTGTTCCTCTGATATTCTTGTTAACTGCTGGAATTAGCCTACCTGCTTGTCACCATGAAAGGTTTTCCTCCTTCCCCCCCCTGCTGTTGGTGATGGCTTATCTTAAGTGATCACTCTCCTTACAGTGTGTATGATAAACCCATTGTTCCATGTTCTCTGTGTGTGTGTATATAAATCTCTCCTCTGTTTTTTCCACCAAATGCATCCGATGAAGTGAGCTGTAGCTCACGAAAGCTTATGCTCTAATAAATTTGTTAGTCTCTAAGGTGCCACAAGTACTCCTTTTCTTAATGAGGCCTTGTCACATATCTGCTACGTAACTGCCCATCAGACCCTGGCTAGATTAGCTGGCATGCCCACATTTCTTAGGCTTTTTCTATACTGGCAAGTGAATGACAAAATTTTTGTTGTTCAGAGGTGTTAAAAAAAACACTCCCTCCCCTCAAAAGACAAAAGTTTTGACAAGGAAAAGCACCAGTGTGAACAGTTCTTTGTTGGTAAGAGCACTCTCCTGCCAACAAAGCTACTACAATTCTTTTTTTTTTTTTTTGGGGGGGGGGGGGGGGCTTTGTTGGTGGAAGAGCTCATGGACAAACAGCAGCTACATTGTAGCGGCACAGCTGTGTCGCTAAAAGCTGCATAGTGTAGACAAAGCCTCAGTTTCACTGAGCACAACTGCTGTTCAAAACATTTAAAATACAATCGTGAGAAATTCAATGATTCCTAGCCCTTGGCCCTCCCCAAAATCGTTCTAAATGTTCAACTGTCCAACCATGTGTAACATGGCCTTGAGGCTGCAAAGCAATTGATGACATCTAAGTCATATGAATGAGCAATATTGAATGTAATGCTTTAATGGCTATTTTTTTTTAACTCTTCCTCCAAGCAGACACAAAAGCCCGACTATCCAAACCTCCAAAACGTAATGCACATTTATAACACGCTCCTGACATAAGCAGTGCACTGAACAAGATGTTCGCACACAAGCTTATGAGCGCAAGAACCAAAATACAGGGAAGCTGCTCTGCATTATATAAAGGAGGTGTTACAGTAGCATCTACAATGTCTGACTGCACTCTGCTCTCATGGGGGCTCAGTCTCCAGAACTCAAGCAAGTTGAGGAAATACCACTAGCCAGAACAAGATTTAAACCTTAAAAACTTGTGAGCTAAGTTCTTGGTGGTGTTTAATAAATAAAATAATGGCAACATGAGTTGTGCATGCACATCTGAGGGAAGAATTTGGTGCTAAAGCAGCTTTCAGATTCTCACATAATTGAAAATGTACACTGATCGAATTAACCGGTCCTAGTCACAGTCATAAAAATGTGTTTTAATGTACAGGGTTTTGTTTTGCTTTATTTCTTTGGGTCCACAAAACACACAGGTAAGAAATCAATGAGAGTTCCACACATAAAAAAGATTCAGCAATGAAACAATAATGCCATATTCAATCACAGCTATCGTAGAGTCTAATCTTCAATGATTCAGCCTACTGCCATGTTCCATTCCTCCTCCCTTCTTCCTGTTTGGAAAACAGTGGAATCTCTATCAGCTGGTTATACATGATCAAAACAACCCAACAAAAAAGCCTGGCAACTCCATAACTTAACTAAACTGATTTTATTTCTTTGAATTCTACTGTTGTTAACATGGGGCACGGTGAAGGGATGGAGGAGGGATTTGTTACTCCATTTATTACAAGAGTAAAGAAGGTTTCAGAGTAGCAGCCGTGTTAGTCTGTATTCGCAAAAAGAAAAGGAGTACTTGTGGCACCTTAGAGACTAACAAATTTATTAGAGCATAAGCTTTCGTGAGCTACAGCTCACTTCAGCAAATGCATCCGATGAAGTGAGCTGTAGCTCACGAAAGCTTATGCTCTAATAAATTTGTTAGTCTCTAAGGTGCCACAAGTACTCCTTTTCTTTTTAAGAGTAAAGAAGATTCTCAGGTGGTTGGGGATTTGTGTGTTTGCTTGATTAGGTTTTGGAGGGAAAGGGCACTGAGTATATGGATGTAGAGTTACTAATCTATCTATCTTAAACTGATATAAACCAGGTATAAACTGATTTTAAAAGTATTCACTCTAGGAGTTTGTACTAGTTTAATAAAAACAATCTTAAAATATGACTGTTAAATTACAGCTACATTGTTATGCAGACAAGGCCCAAGATTGTAAGAACAAAACAAGATGCATTGTATAAAAAGACAGAGGACATGAAATTAGTCACTGAAACATTAATGTTGATCATTCTTCAGTACAGCAACCCAAGGCAACAGATTCCTGCCCTGTTATGTGTCCTCCCTCATATTCTTACTGCTCCCCAGTTAACACGAAGTTTTTCAATTTTACATCTAATGTATTTTCTTACTATTAGCGAAGTCTCTCTGTGACACCTGCTATGAAAGGCAAATGCAGCTGCTGCTTGTCAAAGCCTGTTCTGGACCCCAGAGTATACGCCTTGACCAAGCATGCATATTCTGGTATTCCTTACACTCCCCACTGCTTTTGCTCTACTGCTTAAAAAAAAAAAAAAAAGCAAAACCAAAACTACAAGTTCTTTATCAGCTGGCTCAACAGAGGTTTGCAAGGATTTAAAAAATAAAAGCCCAATTAATTCATACAGCCATTACTGATCTGATTATCCCTCTTCAGTGTTACTATTGAAATACAGGAGGGAAAATCCATCATTTTGATTGAAGTTTAAAGAAGACTTGAAATGAGTCTACCAGGAAAAAAAAAAAAAAAAAAAAAAAACCTCCTAAGTTTAGTCTTGGGACATATCCATTTGGAATAAATTTTGACAATGATTTTTTGGATGACTTGTGCTTTTTGTAGTATTTGATATTATCCCATTACTTCCACAGTCTGGACGACCAAAAAAGTCAGATACACAGAAAGGCAGCAGGCTTTATTATCCAATGGTAATGTCACTCCTTGATCGTCCAACAGGGAGCAACTCTGCACGCAGCAGTCCACTTTGCCAAGTTCAGACCTCCCAGTTCTTACATTGAATGACAGAGGACAAGTTTCCTTTAGCAATTATTTGCTCTATTAAAGCTGAATCCTGTAGCCCTTACTCATGTATTACACAGTCAGAATTCCCCTAAGTAAGGAAAGGAAGACTTACCCTTAAAGCACACTTTATAGGCACCCATCATACATACCAAATACCAAATGCATCCGATGAAGTGAGCTGTAGCTCATGAAAGCTTATGCTCAAATAAATTTGTTAGTCTCTAAGGTGCCACAAGTACTCCTTTTCTTTTTGCGAATACAGACTAACACGGCTGCTACTCTGAAACCAAATACTATCTATCTGTTAATTGTATTCTGTGATCCAGAAACAGAAATTGTATTCTGTGATCCAGTCTGCTGGGCTTAAGTCCTGTTCTTTCTGGCAGGGAATTGCTACTGTCAAATTTTTGTACCCTTTGACCTCTGCTGACGGCTGGCCTTCCTGTTGACCTCACTGAGCTGTTTTCCTACCGCTAGCGGGTTCAGTCATGCCTCTGGAAACTCCTACACTCTACTTTCTAGAGCTGAGTTTAGTTTATATTTTTCCCTATCCAAGCGTCACAGAAATCTAGTTTGCTTTTCCAAAACTGGACCTTCTCATGTTTCCCTGATGTAATGTACTCTTCACTGCAACTTTCAGTATCCCTGCTAGCTTTACTTTTTCTTTCCTTCCCTTCCACCCCCCTTCTTTTCCTTCACAAACATCTGTTCTGAAAATTAAAGGTTAGAAGCCAAATTAGAGGTTGAGCGACCCTACATTTACTCCAGAGACTGCAAACAAAACCATTATACAGCTATGTATGAAAATGAAGGGAAAAACCCCAAACCATTCCTTCACTTCCCTCTTGCACAGTGAATCTGTATTACTCTGTAAGGCTTTGTTCTAAAACTAACCCTGTTCGAATGGTAACACGCTTTGGCTCTGAACTCAGTTCAAGTCCACTAAACAGGCACATTCTAAAGACACAACCATTCCTAACCCACACACAAGTTACTGAGAGGACACATTGTATAAAACAAGGACACTTCTGCCAGTTGACACATTTTGAAAACATGGCTTTGTCTTGGATAGCAAGCCTATCAGACATCTTTTGTATTCAGGTACAAATTCAGGGATCTGAACAGAAAAAGCTTTAAACTGCAGAGAATTTTGCAACCATAGACTGTTTGAACCTAAGACTGGAAAATATCTCAAACTCAAGTCTGCTTTTTGAAAACAAATATTTCATTATTCCTCTGCAAACTAACCTCGCCTAATTTTTTTGGCTAGCCCATTAACCAGCATACCCTACATCTGCCAGTTCCAGTCAAATTAACACAGAGCCCCATGACAGAGACAGAGATTAAACATGGAAACTGGCATGAACACAGAAATGATCGTTTTTTTTTAAAAAAGGACTGTTGGTAACTTATTGTCAGTTGTCAAATTAGGCATCTTTCTTTCTTTTTCTTCACTGTTATGGTAGACTAAAGCCTGTAACTACACTTTGAAGAATGATTACAGTGGCTAATTTCAACACTTTTCATCTATGGGGCCATGTTTCATCTGAACTTGGCCTGCGGTCTCAGCTGTCCCCCTGGGACATCATAAGATCAGTAGACATGATTAGTCACCAATTTTTAGTGGGAAGGGTTTGCATGCTGGCAAAAAGAATAATTCTTTTTAAAAAGCCCAGACCCAACACAGAGTAAACCATTTCTGACCCCAAATGGGCTTGCTATCCAGGCCACTGACAAGGTCGTTGATGAAGCAAAAGGTATAGACATATGCACTGCAGTTACAACCCTAATACAGCACATTTTTCCTGTAAATAATTAATTGAACTACAGTCCCTTTAACTTTTCACAAAAAAAAAAAAGCACTTCTGAAAATATAAAAGTCTATTAAATCTTTTTAGAAATCATTCCCATAACATTATGCAGTAGGCAAAGCTGTAAAGATTTACTACGGAAATTAATGTAGGGTAATGTGTTGACAATAAAATTCCTCTCTAAAATGAGGAATAGTCTGACTTCCGTGTAAAAAATAAATTAATGTTTAAGGGTGCAGTAGGAAGGAGGAGGTTTGGTCAAGTCACAAGGTTTAACACACTGGTTAAAAAAAAAAAATGGCCAAGAAGCTTTCATTTCTGCAAACCACTAGTTCAAGATTTTCATGAACTGATAGCAATGAGGCTGCAACATCTAACTGTGTGCTGGAAAAGACAAAAGTTCACTTTGGGATCTGATTTCACTTGGTGCAATCCTCTTGTCAGTTTAAGAGTGCTTTTTATCAATTTAGCTTAATTTGGTAGGGAAACACCTTAAATTGCACTCTTAACTCAACAATACATGGAGTTTGCACTAATTTAACATCAGTTTCTAAACCAATTTAGTTAAAGTTGGTACAACTTGTACATAGACACAGCCTTAACTTTATTAAAGCCTAACATAGGGTGGGATATCTTTTTGGGTCACCTGTCCATTACTTCAGATGCTTTGCTCATGCCTAACTCCCCTCCTCCCAACTGCTATTATGGATATTTGCATGGATAAAAGATGTTAATTAATTTCCCTGCTTACCTCCTACCAGGAATCATGATCCTCAGTATGTGATATCAAAATTAGTTGCTTTGCAAATAATTTTAAGAGAAGCTTCTTCACAGGGTGAAATAAACTGGGGCAGATGAAATTTTTAAATCCTGTATTCATGTATTTCAGAGTAGCAGCCGTGTTAGTCTGTATTCGCAAAAAGAAAAGGAGTACTTGTGGCACCTTAGAGACTAACAAATTTATTAGAGCATAAGCTTTCGTGAGCTACAGCTCACCTCATCGGATTTATTCATGTAGGTGCCACTGGTAATAGCTAACTAGGTCAGAAAAATACAGAAATGCATGACAAGGTTTTTCTCCAAATGGAATACTCTTTTTTTGGAGGCATCGGCAACTCTTCAGGCAAATGCCACCAATCAAGCTAATTTTCACTCCTTCCCATACACTGAACACAATCATAATTGATAGTCAGAAACCCGATGCTCACTCTGAGGAATGAAGTGTGAACATTAGCTATGGCATGTGAACTAATGTGCTCCAAGCCATTCATGAACTACACAGAGGAAAAAAGAAAAGGAAAAGTGGCACCTTAGAGACTAACAAATTTATGAAGTGAGCTGTAGCTCACAAAAGCTTATGCTCAAATAAATTTGTTAGTCTCTAAGGTGCCACAAGTACTCCTTTTCTTTTTGCGAATACAGACTAATACGGCTGCTACTCTGAAACCTGTCATTACACAGAGGAAGACACCAGCAAATACCCTCAGCCCCCAGCCTTACACCCCAGAAATGTGCCATCTTACACTGCTCAAGATCTTCTCTTGAACAATGCAAGCTCATTCATTAGTTCGCCACTTCGTCAAAGGATAGTGAACATGCATCAGCCTTTGTAACCTGAGCAGATTCCCCAAGCACTTTAGACAAACTGACGGGTTAAGATCAAACATTAAAATAAGTTTATTAAATACAGAAAGATAGATGTTAAGTGATTAAAAGTGGTAGGCATAAAGGTCAGAGATAGTTACCCAAGAAAATAAAAAGTAAATATGCATTCTAATGCTAAATTTCCAGACTAAGCAAGATTTGAACTAAATGGCTTTTTTCACCCCATCTACCTGGATGTTGCAAGTAGTTTACAGCTCTTAATACACAGGCTGAATTTCCTTCTCAGCCGGGGACCAGTCTCCTCAGTTCAAAGTCTTTGTCTTCCCAGCGTTCTTGTTGCCTTCAGAGTAGGTGGGGGAGGAAAGAAGTGGCCTCATGATGCCACTGTAAAATAAGGATTTTACACCAGGGTGGGCAAACTACTGCCCAGAGGCTGCATGCGCCCTCCAGATGTTTTTAAATGGTCACTGAGCTCCCGCCAAGGAGCATGGCCTGGGGCTTGTCACACTCCGGCACTCCAGCCAGGGAGTAGGGTTGGGGGCTTGTCCCGCTCCGTGAGGCTTCTGGAAGCAGCGGTATGTCCCCTCTCTGGCTCCTACACGTAGAGGCAGCCAGGGAGCAGAGGCAGTGGGCGGAGCCCCAAGCACCACCCCCATTGGCTGGGAACCGCAGCCAAAGGGAGTTGCAGGGGCGACACCTGTAGACAAAGCAGTGTGCAGAGCTGCCTGGCCACACCTCCACATAGGAGCTGGAGTGGGGACAGGCCGTTGCTTCTGGGAGCTGCTTGAGGTAAGTGTTGCCCGGAGCTTGCACCCATGACCCCCTTCCGTGCCCCAACTCCCTGCCCCAGCCCTGATCCCCCTCGCACGCTCTGAACCTCTTGGTCCCAGCCCGAAGCACTCTCCTGCATCTCCAACCCCTAATCCCCAGCCCCACCCCAGAGCCTGCACCCCCAGCTGGAGCCTTTGCCCCCTCCTACACCCCAACCCCAGTTTCATGAGCATTCATGGCCCGCCATACAATTTTCATACCCAGATGTGGCCCTTGGGCCAAAAAGTTTGCCCACTCCTGTTTTATACTCTAGTTCATATCCCAGGGATGATACAGGCCCAGAAATGTCCTGGTGGGCCTTGCTGAGTCACAGAGTTGAGCAATCCCCATTGTGTGGTGCATATGCAACTGGGTCATAAAGTTGAGCAAACCTCATGGTGCCTGCACAACAGTCTCTTACAGAATGGTAAAACTTTTGTTTAAAAATTCCCCTGCTGGTCAGTGATGATCACTTAACGCCCATCTGGGTATGGGACACCACCTTTACCATCACTGAAGTGCTAGCAGTGGGCTTCTCCCAGACACACAACGTATTTCAACAACAACCACCACCACCATATAGCAAAATCTCAAACACTAATGATAAACTTGTTTTCACAGAACAATAAGTTTCAACAGAGCACAAACTTTCATATGGTATCTTACATGGCATGCTTTATACAAATGATGAACATGGGGGTTACAGGGGGTTACTCTGAGGTCCAGTGCATCACAGGATGACATTATATTTCCCAGATTTTATGGAAGTGTACAGTTTAACCTTGTAGCTATTCTGCATAGCTCTGGAAGCAGGAACACCAATCTATTACAATAGCACAATGGTACTGGAAACAAGTAATAGTCAACACTTAGAGATTAACTTGGTATCTAGTACATTTA
Source organism: Dermochelys coriacea (assembly GCF_009764565.3). Classification (NCBI taxonomy): domain Eukaryota; kingdom Metazoa; phylum Chordata; order Testudines; family Dermochelyidae; genus Dermochelys; species Dermochelys coriacea. Next base: position 249,013,208 of record NC_050069.1, on the reverse strand, counting down.
AAATAAAAAGTAGTTTCAGGAGTTACAGCAGCTCCTGTCTCCACCTCAAAATTCTTAGGATTTTACAGCCACATTTTCCTGGTTTTTAGTGAGGTTTTACTTCATCCCCTACTGCTGTACAAAAGGCCCACACAAACAGGAAACTCATTTGGGACCACATCATGCCTGGCCCTTGCTCTGGTGTGGGCTAAGGGAGTAAGGAGCCTTCTCCTGCTTTACATGGCCTGTGTAAAGGGACCTTCTGCAATTACAATCCGTTGCATTCAGGAAACCACAGGATATGCATAGCACCTCAAAATGGGAGGAGAGGGGAAGAGGGAAGGCAAGAACCCCATCCTTTTTACGCTGGCCCCTGCAGTAGCCTGCGTGCACTGAATAAAAGTTGCAGAATCCTAAAGGGTGCTGCAGCCTACCATACCCCTAAGACAAAATCCTAATAGCCTTTAGGAAACCATAAGTCACAATAAGATACAATGGCCTTTAGCCTGCTCTAAGCTGGTTGGTCTTCAGCCAGCCCCAGGACAGAATGAGGCAGAGGTGTTTTGCCACCAAGATGCATTCCAGTTATGCATCCAACTGCAGCAGCAAGTGATGCTTCAGAGAAGTTTAGGAGTGAGCCCATGATACAGCACTAACTGACCATACAGTGAAACTGACTGTACACAAAGGGTAGTATTCTCAAAAGAGTCTATGTAACATAGGAGCACAAACAACATGGAAAGATAAGGGGGCTTGTACTCCACTATCACATAGTGCTTTTGAAAAATCTCACTCAAGATGTCAAGTACTCGAAGTAAACAACGTGGGGGAAGAGAGAATAAGTATTATTTTCTCAGATTTCCTGCAGTTATAATAATCTCTGCTACTTGTAACAGTTGTGCTGTAGGTAAAAACAATTCATACTGGAGTGTGATGTTTCAGCTAACGCTGTTCCTTTAATAGGCCTCCAAAAAGGAATCATCTAAACACATTCCTCAAGGAAATCTGCAGCAACTGCACTATCATTAACCAACCATTCCATTCAGAAAACCCCAGTGAACATTTTAAATCCATCTTTCCTCTCTGAACTGACTTTAGAATGGTATTTTTGGAAGTATAACTAGTATAAAGGGCATAACTACTTTACCTCATGGAGGTGAGGCTGGATGAAACAAGGAATAAAGTCTAATTATTCAATTGAGGAGCACAAATAATGAGACAAAGGGAGATAATTAAATACAATAAAAGGAATTTCCTAAACAAATTGGGATCGGATTGTAAATAACACTTACTGTACCCATTTATCTCCAGATCTCCTACAAGATATGACTCCTAACATTAATTAAATGTTAAGACGACGGGCCGTGATTTTGCCATCTAATCATATTTTTTATGGAAAAAATGGTTGAGATTTTTTACTGCCTCTTACAGAATATTAGGTACTAAATTGTCCAAAAACTCAATCTCCTCAAGAAACAAAAAGATCTTCTATCGATCCAGTTTGAGCATCTTAGATACCATGCAGAAGACTTGCTTTTATATGAGATATTGGATATAGACTACTCTTCAAACTTCAAAGATTACTATAATCCAAAGGTTTCAGAGTAGCAGCCGTGTTAGTCTGTATTCGCAAAAAGAAAAGGAGTACTTGTGGCACCTTAGAGACTAACAAATTTATTAGAGCATAAGCTTTCGTGAGCTACAGCTCACTTCATCGGATGCATTTGGTGGAAAAAACAGAGGAGAGATTTATATACACACACACAGAGAACATGAAACAATGGGTTTATCATACACACTGTAAGGAGAGTGATCACTTAAGATAAGCCATCACCAGCAGCAGGGGGGGGAAAGGAGGAAAACCTTTCATGGTGACAAGCAGGTAGGCTAATTCCAGCAGTTAACAAGAATATCAGAGGAACAGTGGGGGGTGGGGTGGGAGGGAGAAATACCATGGGGAAATAGTTTTACTTTGTGTAATGACTCATCCATTCCCAGTCTCTATTCAAGCCTAAGTTAATTGTATCCAGTTTGCAAATTAATTCCAATTCAGCAGTCTCTCGTTGGAGTCTGTTTTTGAAGCTTTTTTGTTGAAGTATAGCCACTCTTAGGTCTGTGATCGAGTGACCAGAGAGATTGAAGTGTTCTCCAAATGGTTTTTGAATGTTATAATTCTTGACGTCTGATTAGTGTCCATTCATTCTTTTATGTAGAGACTGTCCAGTTTGGCCAATGTACATGGCAGAGGGGCATTGCTGGCACATGATGGCATATATCACATTGGTAGATGCGCCGGTGAATGAGCATCTGATAGTGTGGCTGATGTGAATAGGCTCTATGATGGTGGCCCCTGAATAGATATGTGGACAGAGTTGGCAACGGGCTTTGTTGCAAGGATAGGTTCCTGGGATAGTGGTTCTGTTGTGTGGTGTGTGGTTGCTGGTGAGTATTTGCTTCAGATTGGGGGGCTGTCTGTAAGCAAGGACTGGTCTGTCTCCCAAGATCTGTGAGAGCGATGGGTCGTCCTTCAGGATAGGTTGTAGATCCTTGATGATGCGTTGGAGAGGTTTTAGTTGGGGGCTGAAGGTGATGGCTAGTGGCGTTCTGTTATTTTCTTTGTTGGGCCTGTCCTGTAGTAGGTGACTTCTGGGTACTCTTCTGGCTCTATCAATCTGTTTCTTCACTTCAGCAGGTGGGTATTGTAGTTGTAGGAATGCATGATAGAGATCTTGTAGGTGTTTTTCTCTGTCTGAGGGGTTGGAGCAAATGCGGTTATATCGTAGCGCTTGGCTGTAGACAATGGATCGAGTGGTATGATCTGGATGAAAGCTAGAGGCATGTAGGTAGGAATAGCGGTCAGTAGGTTTCCGATATAGGGTGGTGTTTATGTGACCATCGCTTATTAGCACCGTAGTGTCCAGGAAGTGGACCTCTTGTGTGGACTGGTCCAGGCTGAGGTTGATGGTGGGATGGAAATTGTTGAAATCATGGTGGAATTCCTCAAGAGCTTCTTTTCCATGGGTCCAGATGATGAAGATGTCATCAATGTAGCGCAAGTAGAGTAGGGGCATTAGGGGACGAGAGCTGAGGAAGCGTTGTTCTAAGTCAGCCATAAAAATGTTGGCATACTGTGGGGCCATGCGGGTACCCATCGCAGTGCCGCCGATTTGAAGGTATACAATGTCACCAAATGTGAAATAGTTATGGGTCAGGACAAAGTCACAAAGTTCAGCCACCAGATTAGCCGTGACAGTATCGGGGATACTGTTCCTGACGGCTTGTAGTCCATCTTTGTGTGGAATGTTGGTGTAGAGGGCTTCTACAGCCATAGTGGCTAGGATGGTGTTTTTAGGAAGATCACCAATGGACTGTCGTTTCCTCAGAAGTCAGTGGTGTCTCAAAGATAGCTGGGAGTGCTGGTAACGAAGGGCCTGAGGAGGGAGTCTACATAGCCAGACAATCCTGCTGTCAGGGTGCCAATGCCTGAGATGATGGGGCGTCCAGGATTTCCAGGTTTATGGATCTTGGGTAGCAGATAGAATACCCCAGGTCGGGGCACCAGGGGTGTGTCTGTGCGGGATTTGTTCTTGTGCTTTTTCAGGGAGTTTCTTGAGCAAATGCTGTAGTTTCTTTTGGTAACTCTCAGTGGGATCAGAGGGTAATGGCTTGTAGAAAGTGGTGTTGGAGAGCTGCCTAGTAGCCTCTTGTTCATACTCCGACCTATTCATGATGACAACAGCACCTCCTTTGTCAGCCTTTTTGATTATGTCGTCAGAGTTGTTTCTGAGGCTGTGGATGGCACTGTGTTCTGCATGGCTGAGGTTATGGGGTAAGCGATGCTGCTTTTCCACAATTTCAGCTCGTGCACGTCGGCGGAAACAGTCTATGTAGAAATCCAGGCTGCTGTTTCGACCTTCAGGAGGAGTCCACCCAGAATCCTTCTTTTTGTAGTGTTGGCAGGAAGGTCTCTGTGGGTTAATATGTTGGTCAGAGGTGTGTTGGAAATATTCCTTGAGTCTGAGACGTCGAAAATAGGATTCTAGGTCACCACAGAATTGTATCATGTTCGTGGGGGTGGAGGGGCAAAAGGAGAGGCCCCGAGATAGGACAGATTCTTCTGCTGGGCTAAGAGTATAGTTGGATAGATTAACAATATTGCTGGGTGGGTTACGGGAACCATTGTTGTGGCCCCTTGTGGCATATAGTAGTTTAGATAGCTTAGTGTCCTTTTTCTTTTGTAGAGAAGCAAAGAACTTTGTGACTTTGTCCTGACCCATAACTATTTCACATTTGGTGACAATGTATACCTTCAAATCAGCGGCACTGCGATGGGTACCCGCATGGCCCCACAGTATGCCAACATTTTTATGGCTGACTTAGAACAACGCTTCCTCAGCTCTTGTCCCCTAATGCCCCTACTCTACTTGCGCTACATTGATGACATCTTCATCATCTGAACCCATGGAAAAGAAGCTCTTGAGGAATTCCACCATGATTTCAACAATTTCCATCCCACCATCAACCTCAGCCTGGACCAGTCCACACAAGAGAGCCACTTCCTGGACACTACGGTGCTAATAAGCGATGGTCACATAAACACCACCCTGTATCGGAAACCTACTGACCGCTATTCCTACCTACATGCCTCTAGCTTTCATCCAGATCATACCACTCGATCCATTGTCTACAGCCAAGCGCTACGATATAACCGCATTTGCTCCAACCCCTCAGACAGAGAAAAACACCTACAAGATCTCTATCATGCATTCCTACAATTACAATACCCACCTGCTGAAGTGAAGAAACAGATTGACAGAGCCAGAAGAGTACCCAGAAGTCACCTACTACAGGACAGGCCCAACAAAGAAAATAACAGAACGCCACTAGCCGTCACCTTCAGCCCCCAACTAAAACCTCTCCAACGCATCATCAAGAATCTACAACCTATCCTGAAGGACGATCCATCACTCTCACAGATCTTGGGAGACAGACCAGTCCTTGCTTACAGACAGCCCCCCAATCTGAAGCAAATACTCACCAGCAACCACACACCACACAACAGAACCACTAACCCAGGAACCTATCCTTGCAACAAAGCCCATTGCCAACTCTGTCCACATATCTATTCAGGGGATACCATCATAGGGACTAATCACATCAGCCACACTATCAGAGGCTCGTTCACCTGTGCATCTACCAATGTGATATCTGCCATCATGTGCCAGCAATGCCCCTCTGCCATGTACATTGGCCAAACTGGACAGTCTCTACGTAAAAGAATGAATGGACACAAATCAGACGTCAAGAATTATAACATTCAAAAACCAGTTGGAGAACACTTCAATCTCTCTGGTCACTCGATCACAGACCTAAGAGTGGCTATACTTCAACAAAAAAGCTTCAAAAACAGACTCCAATGAGAGACTGCTGAATTGGAATTAATTTGCAAACTGGATACAATTAACTTAGGCTTGAATAGAGACTGGGAATGGATGAGTCATTACACAAAGTAAAACTATTTCCCCATCCCACCCCACCCCCCACTGTTCCTCTGATATTCTTAAAAAGAAAAGGAGTACTTGTGGCACCTTAGAGACTAACAAATTTATTAGAGCATAAGCTTTCGTGAGCTACAGCTCACTTCATCGGATGCATTTGGTGGAAAAAACAGAGGAGAGATTTATATACACACACACAGAGAACATGAAACAATGGGTTTATCATACACACTGTAAGGAGAGTGATCACTTAAGATAAGCCATCACCAACAGCAAGGGGGGGAAAGGAGGAAAACCTTTCATGGTGACAAGCAGGTAGGCTAATTCCAGCAGTTAACAAGAATATCAGAGGAACAGTGGGGGGTGGGGTGGGAGGGAGAAATACCATGGGGAAATACAGGTTTCAGAGTAGCAGCCGTGTTAGTCTGTATTCGCAAAAAGAAAAGGAGTACTTGTGGCACCTTAGAGACTAACAAATTTATTAGAGCATAAGCTTTCGTGAGCTACAGCTCATCCGATGAAGTGAGCTGTAGCTCACGAAAGCTTATGCTCTAATAAATTTGTTAGTCTCTAAGGTGCCACAAGTACTCCTTTTCTTCATGGGGAAATAGTTTTACTTTGTGTAATGACTCATCCATTCCCAGTCTCTATTCAAGCCTAAGTTAATTGTATCCAGTTTGCAACAAAGAAAACAGAACGCCACTAGCCATCACCTTCAGCCCCCAACTAAAACCTCTCCAACTCATCATCAAGGATCTACAACCTATCCTGAAGGAAGCCATCGCTCTCTCAGATCTTGGGAGACAGACCAGTCCTTGCTTACAGACAGCCCCCCAATCTGAAGCAAATACTCACCAGCAACCACCACCACCACCAAACTGGATACAATTAACTTAGGCTTGAATAGAGACTGGGAATGGATGATAGGTTTCAGAGTAGCAGCCGTGTTAGTCTGTATTCTCAAAAAGAAAAGGAGTACTTGTGGCACCTTAGAGACTAACAAATTTATTAGAGCATAAGCTTTCGTGAGCTACAGCTCACTTCATCGGATGCATTTGGTGGAAAAAACAGAGTAGAGATTTATATACACACACACAGAGAACATGAAACAATGGGTTTATCATACACACTGTAAGGAGAGTGATCACTTAAGATAAGCCATCACCAACAGCAGGGGGGGGAAGGAGGAAAACCTTTCATGGTGACAAGCAGGTAGGCTAATTCCAGCAGTTAACAAGAATATCAGAGGAACAGTGGGGGGTGGGGTGGGAGGGAGAAATACCATGGGGAAATAGTTTTACTTTGTGTAATGACTCATCCATTCCCAGTCTCTATTCAAGCCTAAGTTAATTGTATCCAGTTTGCAAATTAATTCCAATTCAGCAGTCTCTCGTTGGAGTCTGTTTTTGAAGCTTTTTTGTTGAAGTATAGCCACTCTTAGGTCTGTGATCGAGTGACCAGAGAGATTGAAGTGTTCTCCAAATGGTTTTTGAATGTTATAATTCTTGACGTCTGATTTGTGTCCATTCATTCTTTTACGTAGAGACTGTCCAGTTTGGCCAATGTACATGGCAGAGGGGCATTGCTGGCACATGATGGCATATATCACATTGGTAGATGCGCAGGTGAAGGAGCCTCTGATAGTGTGGCTGATGTGATTAGGCCCTATGATGGTATCCCCTGAATAGATATGTGGACAGAGTTGGCAACGGGCTTTGTTGCAAGGATAGGTTCCTGGGATAGTGGTTCTGTTGTGTGGTGTGTGGTTGCTGGTGAGTATTTGCTTCAGATTGGGGGGCTGTCTGTAAGCAAGGACTGGTCTGTCTCCCAAGATCTGTGAGAGCGATGGGTCGTCCTTCAGGATAGGTTGTAGATCCTTGATGATGCGTTGGAGAGGTTTTAGTTGGGGGCTGAAGGTGATGGCTAGTGGCGTTCTGTTATTTTCTTTGTTGGGCCTGTCCTGTAGTAGGTGACTTCTGGGTACTCTTCTGGCTCTATCAATCTGTTTCTTCACTTCAGCAGGTGGGTATTGTAGTTGTAGGAATGCATGATAGAGATCTTGTAGGTGTTTTTCTCTGTCTGAGGGGTTGGAGCAAATGCGGTTATATCGTAGCGCTTGGCTGTAGACAATGGATCGAGTGGTATGATCTGGATGAAAGCTAGAGGCATGTAGGTAGGAATAGCGGTCAGTAGGTTTCCGATATAGGGTGGTGTTTATGTGACCATCGCTTATTAGCACCGTAGTGTCCAGGAAGTGGACCTCTTGTGTGGACTGGTCCAGGCTGAGGTTGATGGTGGGATGGAAATTGTTGAAATCATGGTGGAATTCCTCAAGAGCTTCTTTTCCATGGGTCCAGATGATGAAGATGTCATCAATGTAGCGCAAGTAGAGTAGGGGCATTAGGGGACGAGAGCTGAGGAAGCGTTGTTCTAAGTCAGCCATAAAAATGTTGGCATACTGTGGGGCCATGCGGGTACCCATCGCAGTGCCGCCGATTTGAAGGTATACAATGTCACCAAATGTGAAATAGTTATGGGTCAGGACAAAGTCACAAAGTTCAGCCACCAGATTAGCCGTGACAGTATCGGGGATACTGTTCCTGACGGCTTGTAGTCCATCTTTGTGTGGAATGTTGGTGTAGAGGGCTTCTACAGCCATAGTGGCTAGGATGGTGTTTTTAGGAAGATCACCAATGGACTGTCGTTTCCTCAGAAGTCAGTGGTGTCTCAAAGATAGCTGGGAGTGCTGGTAACGAAGGGCCTGAGGAGGGAGTCTACATAGCCAGACAATCCTGCTGTCAGGGTGCCAATGCCTGAGATGATGGGGCGTCCAGGATTTCCAGGTTTATGGATCTTGGGTAGCAGATAGAATACCCCAGGTCGGGGCACCAGGGGTGTGTCTGTGCGGGATTTGTTCTTGTGCTTTTTCAGGGAGTTTCTTGAGCAAATGCTGTAGTTTCTTTTGGTAACTCTCAGTGGGATCAGAGGGTAATGGCTTGTAGAAAGTGGTGTTGGAGAGCTGCCTAGTAGCCTCTTGTTCATACTCCGACCTATTCATGATGACAACAGCACCTCCTTTGTCAGCCTTTTTGATTATGTCGTCAGAGTTGTTTCTGAGGCTGTGGATGGCACTGTGTTCTGCATGGCTGAGGTTATGGGGTAAGCGATGCTGCTTTTCCACAATTTCAGCTCGTGCACGTCGGCGGAAACAGTCTATGTAGAAATCCAGGCTGCTGTTTCGACCTTCAGGAGGAGTCCACCCAGAATCCTTCTTTTTGTAGTGTTGGCAGGAAGGTCTCTGTGGGTTAATATGTTGGTCAGAGGTGTGTTGGAAATATTCCTTGAGTCTGAGACGTCGAAAATAGGATTCTAGGTCACCACAGAATTGTATCATGTTCGTGGGGGTGGAGGGGCAAAAGGAGAGGCCCCGAGATAGGACAGATTCTTCTGCTGGGCTAAGAGTATAGTTGGATAGATTAACAATATTGCTGGGTGGGTTACGGGAACCATTGTTGTGGCCCCTTGTGGCATATAGTAGTTTAGATAGCTTAGTGTCCTTTTTCTTTTGTAGAGAAGCAAAGAACTTTGTGACTTTGTCCTGACCCATAACTATTTCACATTTGGTGACAATGTATACCTTCAAATCAGCGGCACTGCGATGGGTACCCGCATGGCCCCACAGTATGCCAACATTTTTATGGCTGACTTAGAACAACGCTTCCTCAGCTCTTGTCCCCTAATGCCCCTACTCTACTTGCGCTACATTGATGACATCTTCATCATCTGAACCCATGGAAAAGAAGCTCTTGAGGAATTCCACCATGATTTCAACAATTTCCATCCCACCATCAACCTCAGCCTGGACCAGTCCACACAAGAGAGCCACTTCCTGGACACTACGGTGCTAATAAGCGATGGTCACATAAACACCACCCTGTATCGGAAACCTACTGACCGCTATTCCTACCTACATGCCTCTAGCTTTCATCCAGATCATACCACTCGATCCATTGTCTACAGCCAAGCGCTACGATATAACCGCATTTGCTCCAACCCCTCAGACAGAGAAAAACACCTACAAGATCTCTATCATGCATTCCTACAATTACAATACCCACCTGCTGAAGTGAAGAAACAGATTGACAGAGCCAGAAGAGTACCCAGAAGTCACCTACTACAGGACAGGCCCAACAAAGAAAATAACAGAACGCCACTAGCCGTCACCTTCAGCCCCCAACTAAAACCTCTCCAACGCATCATCAAGAATCTACAACCTATCCTGAAGGACGATCCATCACTCTCACAGATCTTGGGAGACAGACCAGTCCTTGCTTACAGACAGCCCCCCAATCTGAAGCAAATACTCACCAGCAACCACACACCACACAACAGAACCACTAACCCAGGAACCTATCCTTGCAACAAAGCCCATTGCCAGGTTAGCCGTGACAGTATCGGGGATACTGGGAATGGATGAGTCATTACACAAAGTAATACTATTTCCCCATGGTATTTCTCCCTCCCACCCCACCCCCCACTGTTCCTCTGATATTCTTGTTAACTGCTGGAATTAGCCTACCTGCTTGTCACCATGAAAGGTTTTCCTCCTTTCCCCACCCTGCTGCTGGTGATGGCTTATCTTAAGTGATCACTCTCCTCACAGTGTGTAAGATAAACCCATTGTTTCATGTTCTCTCTCTCTCTCTGTGTGTGTGTGTGTGTGTGTGTGTGTGTGTGTGTGTGTGTGTGTGTGTGTGTGTGTGTGTGTGTGTGTGTGTGTGTGTGTGTAAATCTCTCCTCTGTTTTTTCCACCAAATGCATCCGATGAAGTGAGCTGTAGCTCACGAAAGCTTATGCTCTAATAAATTTGTTAGTCTCTAAGGTGCCACAATATAATCCAAAGACATCACTATGCCTTTTTCAAACATTTCAAGGTATAGCTTTCAATGCTACGGAGTAGACAACAATTGTTACTAATAATATTATAATGTTCTTTTGGCCTAGTAAAGCCTGTTTTCTTTGGGGGTTTTAAGTGTTTGTGAATTGTGTCAGTTAAAGACCACTTGAATCTATTTTAATTGGCCAAACCGGATAGTCTCTACGCAAAAGAATAAATGGACACAAATCAGACGTCAAGAATTATAACGTTCAAAAACCAGTTGGGAAACACTTCCATGTCCCTGGACACTCAGGTACAGACCTAAAAATCGCAATTATTCAACAACAAAAAAACTTCAAAAACAGACTCCAACGAGAAACTGCAGAACTGGAATCCATTTGTAAACTGGACACCATTGAATTAGGCTTGAATAAAGACTGGGAGTGGATGAGTCATTACACAAACGGAAAGCTATTTCCCCATACTAATTTTCCCCCTACTCTTACTCACACCTTCTTGTCAACTGTTTGAAATGGGCCATCCTGATTATCACTACAGAAGTTTTTTTTCTCCAGCTGATAATAGCCCACCTTAATCGATTAGTCTCGTATGGCAACCCTCATTTTTTTCATGTTCTCTGTATATGTATCTATATCTCTATCTTCCTACTGTATGTTCCACTGCATGCATCTGATGAAGTGGGCTTTAGCCCATGAAAGCTTATGTTCAAATACATTTGTTAGTCTCTAAGGAGCCTCAAGTACTCCTTGCTCTTTTTAATGACTGAAACGCTCTCCTATCCCATCCAGTGGGTCTCAGTCATGATCTGGAAGGATCGCTTGATTAGGGAATTTACCTTCCATGCCCATTCAGTCCTTTGACTTTCTGTTGATAACATCAATAAGGGTGCCAATTACTGCAAGGGGATTCTATATATGGACACTAGGGACCACACTGAGAGCACCAACTCACTTCACATTGGCCCTACACACATCCAGTATAGTGATTTGCCACCACTTGGAAAGAGCATCTGCATACATCAACATACATGTAGGTGTGGACAAGGATTTCTTCTGCACTGTGGCTAAAATTAAATTTAAATCCCCTTGAAAGTATTCAAGAGGAGACACAAGTTTCAGGTTCCAAAGGGTACAAAGCACTGTGGGGTTGGATGAAAGAAAGATGCAAGACCAATCTCTCTCTCAGAGCCCTCTGCCAGCAAATCCACAAAGCATCATAAATAGCTTATCTACTTTTGTGCCCTCATCATCATAGTATCAGAGCAACTCTCAATCATCCATGGATTTTATCTGTGCAATGCCCCTGTGAGGGAGGGAAGCACAATCTCCATTTTACAGATGGGGAACTGAGATTAACTGGATAGATTAAATCCAACATAACATAGGAAGAAAGTGGCTGAGACAGGAATTAAATCCAGGTTTAATAAATCCTAGTCCAGAGCTCTATCCAATAGATCATCCTTCTTACTTGGTAGGTTACTGCTGGAAATGTCCTACACTCACTATGGAAATAATGGTGAAAAAGGTAGAGACAAAACAGGATTAAAATGGTGGCTCCAGAAGGGCATAGTAAAGGAAACCCAAGACTTCATCACTATCAGCCCACATTTGGTACCTGAATATTCTAGACTGCAGGGTATTTTGTTACTCTGAAATTATTTTAAATAGAGCCATTCATGGAAAAAAAAAAGTACAAAAATAAAAAATCCATAAAGAATAATATGATGCATTTTCTGTGCCTGTACATCCAACAGATTGATGGAATTTTTATACTCTACTGGGCCAATCAATGGTCCATGATATGACAACTTCTGCAATCAGGCCTTAAAACATTAAGAGTTTCCTTTGGAGCCATTACATACTAATACCACCCATCTTAAGTGGTCTATCATTGTAAATGTAGTGTCATTTTATTTAAAATACACTTATACCAATTGTTAATTACTGATACTTTGTGTTTAATTTTATTTTGCATTTTTATATTTTTGACAGGGACACAAAACCACAGATAGGCCCCCTCCTCGAAGACCTGTATAAATCTAAACAAAAAAAAAAAGGTAAGTTGTGAGAGGGATGATATGAGGAAGGCAATGTTAATAGTCTGCATTTATTGACAAATGGACAACAAACCCTCACTTGTTTACATTTCCTAATTTCGAGAGAAGAAGTTAATGCCTGATTCTGGTAAACAATATACTGTAGCGCAAAAGGTACATTGACAGATACTGCTTGCCCTAAAAATGCTGAAAGAAATTAAAGGCATGTAATAGTTCAACCAAGTTTACATTCAATGCCCTGTCCAGTACATTCACAGATTTTGTTTTGAGTTTTTCCATGTTCCTCTACTAACAGTCAGCCTGGCCAACACTGGGTGATATGGGAACAACATCATCACAAGTTTGAATTTATTAGTGTGGCTGGGTATAACAGAGAGCATACCAGTTCCGGAAAGAATATTTTCCAGTGGACACTATTCCATACCACATTTTTCTGTTTCAGGGGATTTATTTTATTGAGAGAAATATTCCAATTAGAGGAATATTTACCAGTAGGATGTCAGCAACATTACAATACAATTGAGTTGCAGAAGGAAAAAATGATAAATACATCAGTGCACTATTACACTCTATTCATCATATATACCTACAAACAGATTGTGTTCTGTCAAACTTCTCTCTTCTCTTCCATAAAGACATAAACCAGCCATAGAACTTCAAAACAATTTTTTTAAAGTTAAAGATCATCTATCATGAAACAACTGAGTTCTAAGTCTAATCTTATCAAGGTCAAGATAAAATATATTTATATAGAGAAAAGCACAAATAAAGTGACACAGCAAGATAATTCAATAACGTGTAACATGCAGAAAAAGAAAAGGGAAAATAATGTTATTCCAAATTGAATTCTCCCTTTGTCTTGGCTTCCCTATATCCCATCTCCATGCCATATCATGAGGTCTTACACTTGAGCTTACTATTTAAGTTAGTTTACACATCAGGGCCAGGTCCTGGTCTTCCCATGTATCATTAAAACAGCACACACTTATGGTATGGTGTTTAGATAAACAGTGACAACAGTTGTCTCTATTTTGAATGGTCATTATTTTATGTGTATAAAGAAAAGGAAGAATAGCCCATTGGTTAAAGCATTAATCTAATGTTCAAGAGAGCAGGGTTCAGTTCCTTCTCACCACAGGACTTCTCGTCTGACCTTGGGAAGTCATTTAGTCTCTCTGTGCCTCAGTTCCCCATCTGTGAAATGGGGATAATAGCACTTTACCTCACAGAGGTGTTGTGAGGATACATATATGAACGACTAAAAGGCACTCAGGTGCTATGGAAATGTGTGCATACAAGTACCTAATACAGATTAAACAATATGTTTTTAATTGAACACACCTTTCCCACTGCAAAGCATATTTGCTTTTTGGGTTGCTGGATTTTAGTTATTCAAACTGAAATAACTGTTGTATCACCAGTAAGAAGAATAAATCCACACACTAAGAAGTATGTTTGTCTAGTAACAACAATAGGAACTAAAAAAGTGTTTCATGTTGTTAAACTAAACTAAGAAGCGACAGAACAACTGACAACATAAGGGAGTAATGATCCAATATTCATACTGCAAAAAAATCCACGATGGAATTTATTACAAGCAAAGGTTCAGCTCAGCATGAAACTAAGCACCTTACCTGAATAAATCACAGTTAACAAGCTGAATGTGCTTTTGCAGTCATCACCAAACTGGACTACAGTACAATATGTCTGACTCTAGTCTCTATAATTTCACCTCAACTACAGTTGAGTGTCTTGCTGAAATTAGGTTAATTAATAATCCACAATAAGACAATATAAATATACATTTTACTTGCATACCCCAAAGCCACAAACATGAGGTGATAAGTTGTGAAATACCCTCAATTCATAAGTAAGGCAGAGAATTTATTTAGGCAAGTTTAAGATCAACTAAAAAGAATGGTGCTGGTTCCATTCATCTCCTAGGAACATAAACCATTTGATATACTCTACAGTAATAGGGGAATACTACTTACAAGTTTCCAGTGTGAGAACATGGAGCACAAATCAAACGCAGGTTTTCCCCGGCGATAATACTTTCAAGTCTTTTCTGGTTGTGAAACATTTTTAAAATAATGCTCTCAGACCTCTCATTCACAGATAGTAAAAGAACAAAGAAACATTCACCAACCACTACCACGGGAGCAGCTAGGGAGTAAACTGGAGGCCTAAATCTGGTTCAGTCCACAGATCAGGGAAGGGATGGCACAGAGAGTAATGATTTAGATTATTACACCCACCGAATAAAGTGACAGTAAAGCCCTGGGTCTGCGAAAACAGAACAGTGATTTCTTAAAAGATTTAGGGCCAGATCTCCAGCTGGTGTAAACTAGTGAAGTATCCCTGACTTCAATAGAATTATATCAATTTACCCCATTGTGGATATGGTCCCTAGGCTAAAAAAATACAGTGCCATTTGAGAAATAAATATCAAGATTTAATCCATTTTTCTTATGAAGATAAACTTGCAGTGTACACTGGATCTGACCAGGATGATGTTGAAAAGATTTAAACCATTTTGAACCTCTGTCACTGAAGACAGGAAACAGATTTCTGTTGAATCCTATGGCTGCAGCCTCTGTAAAGTGCTTTTGAGATGCCTGTACACCTAAATCATAACAAATATGAATCCTGATTAATTAGTATGAAAATTAGATGCAAACAAAAGTAATAAAGATGAGAATTCTCTGCTGACTCAGTAAGCAGACAATCAAGTTTCAACTACTTCGATTCTTCATTAAAGGGATCTGAATTACACTTGCACATAAGTGTATTCTACTTTAAGATTCTCACTCCACATTAATATTACTTCAAGGACTGAAAGGAGTACTTGTGGCACCTTAGAGACTAACAAATTTATTTGAGCATAAGCTTTCGTGAGCTACAGCTCACTTCATCGGATGCATTTAGTGGAAAATACAGTGG
Source organism: Dermochelys coriacea (assembly GCF_009764565.3). Lineage (NCBI taxonomy): Eukaryota > Metazoa > Chordata > Testudines > Dermochelyidae > Dermochelys > Dermochelys coriacea. The sequence continues at coordinate 248,997,832 of NC_050069.1, read as the reverse complement.
GGAGATTTATATACACACATACAGAGAACATGAAACAATGGGTTTTATCATACACACTGTAAAGAGAGTGATCACTTAAGATGAGCCATCACCAGCAGCGGGGGGGGAGGGAGGGGGGAGAGGAGGAAAACCTTTCATGGTGACAAGCAAGTTAGGCCATTTCCAGCAGTTAACAAGTGATCTTAAGTGATCACTCTCCTTACAGTGTGTATGATAAAACCCATTGTTTCATGTTCTCTGTGTGTGTATATATATATAAATCTCCCCACTGTATTTTCCACCGAATGCATCTGATGAAGTGAGCTGTAGCTCACGAAAGCTTATGCTCAAATAAATTTGTTAGTCTCTAAGGTGCCACAAGTACTCCTTTTCTTTTTGCGAATAAAGACTAACATGGCTGCTACTCTGAAACCTGTCATTATTCAAGGACTGAGATCACAATAATCTAGTTCACTTCAGTTAGCATTTCATCCCCTCTGTCAAGAAAGATTTATTTCCATGCATACAGCAACTAAGCCAATTACATAGAATTAATCCATTTTTCCCAAAACATTTCTTCTTGGCTAAAATCTTGCAAGGCCAAAACCTAGGATACATCACAGCATGACAGCTTCTTGGAAGGAAAGGAGCCAAAACATCAGGCAAGACATGAATGATTAAGATGGACCGATTACGACAATTACCTAAACAAAGACCATTTTGGCATAGCACCCACTGAGATTAATGGTAAGTGATAAGATCTGACAACACCATGCCACCTGTTGCCCAGAAATTCATTCGTTAGGACAAGCGATCTGAAAATATAATGAGCAATTGAGAAAGAGGCCCCTGGAATCCCAAAGCAAGCAAAAACAAGATGTTCACAGAGAACAGATCTACTGTCTTTTATCATTTGGATTTGAAGATATAAACTGATTTGCTGCAAGTTATTCATTACATTTCCCCAATGAAAGCTTCGTGTGTGGCTCTCGCATTATCTTCTCATTATTATTCAGAAGTTAGAAATCATAGTATTCTACTTCACTTCAATTTTTCACCCATTGACAAGAGGAATTTCATTAAAGGTAATACTGACACCAGCCAAGCCATTAACAGTGGAATCAATTGTTTCCACAAGTCTTGCCTTTGGGTTAATACCTCTGAGACAGAGTACTACAGGGTCCAGCTTCTTTAGTCCTCCATTATACAAAGCACTACAGACACAGAGCACAAAAGACCATATGATAGGTAATTATAAATAGCCTTTTATCGCAAGTATTTGAACTACAGTACACGTTCGCTATAACGCCCTTCACAATATTGTACTTTGGGCCATAGCAAACCCAGTCCCTTGATCCCACCTCAAGCCCCACCAATGCGGCGAGGGCAGAGAGCTCCTCTGGCCAGCTGTCAGCCTCCCGCTGCAGCCCCAGGGCCAGAGGAGTTTTCCCCAGCCACTCCACTCTCCACCCCTCCAGTGGTTCTCTTTTGCTATAACGAACCCCTGGCTCTACTGAACAAATGGCTTTGATCCCCAGGGATTCGTTATAGCGAGGGTGGACTGTACATCAGCTTCAATTTTAGTCAACGCTATGAGCTCCAGATATATAATAGGACTCCTCTCTATGGATCCATCATGTTAGCAGGCACTGACAGGTCTGGGAAATGTTAAGTGTGGCTAGTTAATTTCACCTTGCGTGTAACTGAGGTGGAGGGAGCCATCCACACAGAGAAATCTAGGATCTGTGCCTGAGCCCCACTAGTGGAGGAACCCTCAGAACACCCACTACTCCTGGGGAGAAGGCATGGACTGGAGCATATGTTGCTTATTTTATGTTAAGAATAATCGGCTGCGGTTTACTCTGTTTTAAGGGAAATCAATTGCACTGATGTAACAGAGGGGACAATTTGACATGGTGATTTTAGAAAGCGTCTCTCCTCTTTGGGTCCAGGTGAAAATTCCAACAGGTCAAACAAACAGGCTTCAGACTCTGTGTTTCATGATCTGAGCAAAAGATCAAATTTTCAAAATGTGGTCCCCTTTGGTCCAGGCACACCTTTAATTGTGCAACAGATTGTACATGTAATCATTTCACACTCTCTTTCTTTTGTGCATGCAAATGAAACGTGTTGATTAAGCACATGTACACTATACCATTTGTGTGCACAAGTGACACTGCATGTAAACTGCACACGCACAAATGGAAGCCAATTTGATGTCCCTTTGAAAATGTCTCTTGAATTCAACAATATCTGCAATACAAAAAGAATGGGATGAATTTAGGGGTCTATGTACCTGGTTTGAAACATCTTAACTCCTTGCTATTACAATACAAAAGGAGTACTTGTGGCACCTTAGAGACCTTATTTGAGAAGGTATTTATATATATATTTATTCACCTTAGAGAATTTATTTGAGCATAAGCTTTCATGAGCTACAGCTCACTTCATCGGATGCATTCAGTTTTCACTGAAGCTGATGCTCAAATAAATGTGTTAGTCTTTAAGGTGCCGCAAGTACTTCTTTTCTTTTTGCGAATACAGACTAACACGGCTGCTACTCTGAAACATATTACAATACTGTACATTGAGTACCATGCAGTTTACCTGTGAACCTTTTGGATGAGATGTTAAATATCCATGTTATGTATGCCCTGCTTGGATAATAAAGTTATCTTGAGACTTTTCCAAAGAACAGATTCCTGTCCTATTATCCTTGGCAGCCATACCCCTTCCCAGAGATAGCTGCATTTCAGTGAAGGAGCATGTATATAGCTTCGAGTTGGAATGAAAACTGTTACACAAATGTACATTATTCTAAATATTACTGTAATATTGGCTAGAGAAAAACATGGCGAACAACAGCACCTTGTTTAGTGACTAGCAACAGAGAGTAGGAAAGGGTCAGTACCTGGTCACCAGTCGTTTAAAATAAAACAAAGCTTTCCTGTGGTAGTTAATGCTGAGCTGCTCTTATAACTCCCATCATTCTAAATCATCTGGAAAAAATCTGACAAGAGTAGTTGGAGAATCCCCATTTAAGGTTCAGTAGGTTAAAAATAAAACAAACACATTACCAAAGAGCCATGAATGAGAGAAGAGGGAGAAGCGGGGAATGCGACTTAAAATGGAAGGGAGGGATTGTGGAAGAGTGAAGAACATGGAAGACACCGGATGTAAAATCCTGACCCATTGGCATTAATGGGAATTTTACCATTGAATTCAATGGCGTCAGGACCTCCCCCAGATTCAACAGGAGAGAAGGGACAAGACTCCGATTGTGACTGACTCTTGTGTGAGGCATGCAAGAGGAAATGTGTTTGCATCTCTTCCTGCACAACAGCGACAATCTGGCCCCAAGTCTAACTCTACTGCCACTGAAATCAGTGGGAAAAATCCAACTGATTCTAATTGGATCTAGCAGCCTCCAAAATAGTCCTTGGCATCTTCTAACTTTACATACATTAAATGGTTCTCAAACTACTTCTTGCTTATAGAATACCAATTCTGAAGCACTGGGCTCAGCTATAACAGCTAGGAAGGCCACAGCTCTATTTGTGAATGTTCTTAAGTATTTTATATTGGGGGCTAGACAGTTCTACTGTTTTTCATAGAGTCCAAGGCCAAAGGGACCATCAGAATTACCTAGTCTGACCTCCTGTATAACAGGCCATAGAACTTCCCCAATATAACACCTTACATCCAAAGCACAGTGTGGAACTACACAGTTGATCTAAAATCCTCTCATTTTAACTAATGCATTATAGCACATCAAAATCAAAAATAAATTCTAATTGTCTGTTTCTTCTGAAGTGGGTCTGAATACCCAGACTCATATTTCTCAAAACCAAGAAATTTTACCAAAATTTTGCCTTTTGCCAAACCACAATTTTGAGGATTGTGACAGATGCAAAGTAAGATCACTGCTTAAAAAAAAAACAAAAAACCCCAACTCACTCCTAATTACACTCAGTCATTAGCTGCAGAAATAGATAGGTCTATATCAGAATTACAGTACATCAGATCGAAAATTTGTACGGCCATGTAGCTGCTTTTTCTGGAATCAGACTGGATTAGACTTCTGATGAATGGTAAAATATTTGCAATAGCATTGCCTCACTGAAAATTGTTTAGGCTTGTAGGACAGGCAGAGAGAGGGCTTCAGTTAACCACCAAGACAGACAACAGTCTGGGAAAGCAAGCTGTGTGTAGGGACACAAATCTGGTTTATAGGGGAATATCCTAAGCTAGTGTAAATTGACACCCATGGGCCTATGACAATTTACATCCTCTGAGGATGTACTCCCTAAAAATCAAATCTTTTCCCCATCCAGCTCAATGGAAACATACTCCAAATTCTGCACTTTTAATTGGGATTTATAATGATTTGGCTTTGGCTCTTAGGGCAGAATTTGGGGTATATTTCCCTTGAGTTGGTTAGTCACACATCAGAAAACACCACCCATGAGGAAAAAAATAAAGTAAAATAGGTACAAATAATAAGAAGCAAGAAAGCTTTTAAATATGTCAGATGTGTTCCCAGTAATTTCTGGAATAGAAATGAAAATTTATGAGGAGGTGAGTGACTGCATAAAAGAAACTTACAGATAGCATACCCAAAATACAGCATACGTTACAGATAGTATACGCAGTTATTACCGCTGATTAAGACTTACACTAAATAGGAGTGGCCTCAGCAAAGCCAAAGGAATTTCCACCGCTAATTTAAGGCGAAGAGACAAATATAAAAATAGCAATCATCCCAGGTGGTTTATTCCTTGTCCAATATAAATTCAATCCTTTGCTTCTCTCCATCCTCTCATATTGTTCCCATTCAGTGCCCCACAAACCACTGTAACAATACCCAGACTACCCCCCCCAAAAAAAAACCTTTAAAGCATTATTCTAAATTACATTGTTGTTTCTGGAATACTTACACATACTCAAGGTGTTTCTTTCAGCAAATCAGTGTTAGATAGAGGCCTGTTGCAATTATGGGAAAAAATCGCATTATCCAGACAAAGTGTGACTAAATTAACTTTGAGTGGGCATTATATACTAGATAGGAGAGGAATTAACAACCAGTCATGCATCAGCGGATGGAATTCCTACACAGAATAGGAGCCACAGGCGAAAGAACCCATCCCCACCCTCCAACCCCAACTGTAGTTTATTGCTAATGGAGGTATAGTTTATGGAACTGCTGCTGCCATTCCCTTGTCTTGCCCACAAACAATCCCATGCTATATGGAGACCCACCAGCAAGTGCACAGGAATTGTGAAACCCAAGCTGAATCTCTATTCCCCCCTGCCAGCCGCAAGCAGTTGTTTCTACTGCAGTTTGGGCCTTCCATGTCCTTGGGAGCAGGTGGGGAAGACAGGCTATAGACTCCATATCCGTAATTTCTTATTTAAGGTTTAAAAGTAGGTTATTCACAAGTGTACATTTGCAAATATATTAACCTGGTTTAACTTTGGTGTTCAGCACTTAAAACAAGATAAATCTCTTGTTTCTTTTAACTTGAAGAGGAATGTGCAGACAAAAACAGAGTTCAAGCAGTATTAGCCACTGGTAGTACGCAATTAGACCCACTATACAGTACTATCTGCCAACAATTCATTTAATCCTATTCCACCCATTTTATGCAAAAGAACCCTCCACAATGAGGTACCCATAACTCTTTGCCTTTTCATGGAGGAAATACAGCAGACATGTTTTCTTCACGTTCCTGTAAATATTGGCAAGGCACATCTATTGGAACAAATGTCCAAATATTATACTTAACATCTGCACTTTAATTATAAAATAAGTCTTTCTACTTCAACTGAACTTTAATTTAATTTAATTTAATAATTTAATTACTTCAACTGAAATTTAATTCAGTAGCATATTTCTATAATTCTCATGAACCTAACTGGCATACTGATCTCTACATTTTCATCTTATTTTTAGCATAATTTTGTTAAATGGTAGCTTTAAGTTATCAAAAATCAAGGACATAAAATACTGTTAGAACTTTCAAAATAATATATCCCACAGTTTCAAGACAATAAGATATAAACATCTCTATTCTTGATTGTGACTTGTAGTTGTAAGAACTGTAGGATACTTTCATAGCTACATAGCTAACCACCCCTCATTTAAAAAAAAAAAAAAGTAAGACTGCAGCTGGTCTCCAACAGCTTCTAATTTAAGGAAGGAATGCTATACAAAATGCATGTATATGAATTCAGCTCTCCCCACACCCACTGATATGCATCTCTAGAGAAACAAGAGGACAGGACAGAAGTATATGGAGAAATCAGCACTTACATTATGTGATACTAATTTTATAAGCCAACTGTTATATGTTTCATGAGAGAACTAGTCTGCCCTCAGAGCCCTTACACATCTTTGATTGATAAGTAAACTGAAATATTAAGTAAACAGTATAATCTCTAAAAGACATAGCACTCTTTTGTGGGAGACCAATATTGTACTTAAAACATTCAAAAAAGACAAGGTTTAGCTGGAAATTGCATACAAGAGCGATATACAGCATCTAAACAATTAAACTTATTTTGCACTACTGTACTGAGACTTTCTGATAGAACAAAATATTTCCAGAAAGAAAATATTAAAAAACATTCCAAATGGATTTCATGTACTGTTTGACAACTTCACCATATTAAATTATAAAATGACAATGTTGACCAACAAGTTTATCCTAGCCAGACAAGATGTAGTTTAGGAGGAGGTGTTCCCTTAAAGAAAAAAGGATAAGTGAAACTACATATACTCTACTAAGAGAGTGTTCAAGTTACATTTGCTGTGGAAGTTTCTTGCATGAGGGAACTTACAGACAAGACATACTAGAGAACAATGGAGTTATACTATATTCAAGCCAGTAGCCTGGCATTGTACCGAACAGAGTACTATTTGCAGGCGTACTCTTTAGACTTTTTAGTTCTCAATTGTGTGAATAAAAAAGTCTACCTTAAAGGTGAACTGAAAAGTTTTCACTCCTTTCCCTCCCCACCTCCATCCCTTTAACTTACAAGAGTTTTAGAAACCTTTAAAAGATGGTACATCAATAACTGAATACATTTTCAGAATAACATTGTCCCCAAAGCCTTATAAGGTATGTGGTAAATGTCTATATTCCCCCACAAACCTCCATTCCATCCAGAGTGCAACAGACCAGCTGCGAGAGCGCTTCTCAATGCACATAGACTGACACAGGATAACTCTGCTCAAGTAAGTATGCTTAAAACAGCAGGGTAGCCGGGGCTAGTACGGGTGGAAGCTTGGGCCTGAGTACGGACATGCTGGGTACAGATTCAGGCAGCTAGTCTCAGCCACCACCCATCTTCCCTTGGCTACATTGCTATATCTAGCACAGTAGCTCAAGCAAAGCTAGCATGTCTGTCTATCCATGCTGAGAAGCATGCTCTCGGCTGCAGTGTAGACATACTCAATGTCCTAACGCATCTCTCCTCCCATCACACTTCCTGATCCATACCAGTATGTCAGCTGACCAGTTGCACCATTTCCCATCTTCATGGCTCTCCCAGATTCTGCTGTCCCTGAGGGATCAGGACAGCTTCCATTTCATTTCCCTCTCCCTCCTGTCCTCACTTGAGCCTTTCCTTTTCCACCAGTCTTCTGTTTTGGACTTCATTAGTTTGCTTCTTCTATTCTACTCCTTTCTGTGTTTTTCCCTCTACCACCCATCTGCTACTGGCTTGACAAAGCTCTGGCTGGGATGATTTAGTTGGGATTGGTCCTGCTTTGAGCAGGAGGTTGGACTAGATGACCTCCTGAGGTCTCTTCCAACCTTAACTTCTATTATTCCTTGATCAACACCACACCACTATGTTTATTTTTAGGAAAATAGATAAGAAATAGGCTTTCCAAATGAAATTACTGGAGGAATTTTAGATTAGGAAGATATTGTTATGTATGTTCGAATTTGGATCAGGTCCTGGGGTTAAAACTCCAGCTCTTGCAAATAAGACTCACAGGTTCCTTAATGAGCACAAATGGCTTGAGTTTTAAATCTCATTAAAAATACCCAAATTTACCAGGGTGGCTGCCCAGATACTATAGAGTATCAAGTAGAATAAATGCAGCTGCTGGACTGAACAATTCCAAGAGTACATTTCCCTGCTTAAATTGTAAAAAGAGTTAAACTAAAGAACTTCTGGGAGTTGAAGACCAGCCACTTGCAGTCAAAATTTGTTCAAGGTATAAACCAGCAGCCTTTTCTGCAGGCATGGCTATTCCCTTTAGTTGGATTAGTTCACTCAAAATAGGAGAAACTAATTCAAACCAGAGAAAAGCTAGCCTTCCTGGTCTATGCAATGAACAGAAACCAAGTGCCAGATGAAGCAATCCTAATCTCAAAAAATTGACAGGCCCTAGTGGATTTCAAAAATTTGAAAGAGGACTAAACAGTTGTTACAGTTTAGCCCTTTTAATCAAACCATCAGCTTTAACTGAAACACGCTTCGATTCTGGCAAAGGTTTTGTCACAAAAAAGAAACTGAAAGCAATGAAATTTGGAGACATTCTACCATCAATACTACAACTTTTCTGTATCTTCTCCAATTTTTGTTAGACTATTTCCTGGAAAAAAAATTGCAGTACTGTGTACCATGAATCGTAATGTGGTGACAGTTTATCATCTATGAAATGTGAGACACGTTGACTCAACATGTGAACTCAGAGGATTCCTGTCCCATAAGGTATCTAAATAATTAGTTTAAATTCAGTTTGGCCCTCAAGAGAGAGGCTTGTCTTCAAATTTAAGATATTATAGGTCCTGGTCTAAGCCAGGAAAGCCTTCCATTGGCTGTCAAAGTCTTCACATCAAGCCCATGGAATTTACAATTTGACCATTTTAACGCAACCCACTGTACATTAATCATTAGTAACTACAGGAGAAAGGAGACATAGCAAGAGTCAAATAACGTAGCACTGAATTTAACCCCATCTGGCTATCAAAGTGATTCCTGTGGTAGCACTCTAGAATACCGTGATGCAATATCAATTATTTAAATCATTTTTCTTTTTGTTTGGAAAGCATATTTATTTTAGGTATTCTCTAGATTTATATGAAAATAAAAAGGCATGTCCGTCCAAAATCTCTGTAGTTTGCCATAAAGTACAAAATCATATCCCATTACACACACAGCCAGCAGAACACGAAACCCCCCTTTCCTTCCAATAAATCTGATTCTCCTTGAGAGCCCATCTTCACAGCACCATGTGAAAACAGATGCACCTCACAGCATGCCCTGAAAGCCATTGGTCCCAGGCTACATCAGACCAGGAGGAGACCTGTTCCAGATTTCCATCTACAATACTGGAATGTAGTCTCCATTGGAACGTAGTCTGCTTTCTTTGGAATTTCAAGGGAGAAAGGGGAAAACCAACTCCAAATGCCCTTGATACATGGGCGATTTTTTGGTAATATTAATATACACTGACATTTTACAAAACAAGTTTGAACTGAAAATGCCATTCAAACTACAATAGCACCCAGAGACCCCAGCCAAAATGGGGAGTCCCTCCTCTCCACAACAAAAGATAAAGAGGGAAAGGAAAACAACAAAACAAACACACTTTTGCTGCATGGGACCAACCATAGCTCAGGCCAAATAGGGTCTATCCAATGGACCCAGACCTTTGTGTAGGTGGCCTTATGCTCCATACTTCTGTAGTACATAGCGTTACCGATCTGCTTCTAATCTGAATTCCTTCCCTTCTGTGGAGTGGAGTGGAGTGCAACCCACAAAGTTGTTTTAAAATAGCTCATCTGGTTTAAATTTAAAAGTTTAGGACAAATTCTGCCTTAGATTACAACCCAAATGAAGTAGATGGGGTCTAATCAAGGCATAATTTGACTGTTAGGGTCTTGCAAAATCCAAATTTGTTTTCTAAATGACACATGGCTAATTGTCTGTCAGGCTCGCCCACCATTCCTCATCCTGCATATTTCTGAGGGATCAAGGACATTCTGAAGGAGAATGATTTAAAATTAAAATAGGTCTGCTGTGCAGAGTCTCGGGGGTCTTCCACTGATGGCTCTGGAATGTGGTGAGCTAATCTGGCATCCTAGATATTTAATTGACACCAAAAGTTCTCAGGAAATAATTTTTCAATAATGCATCTCAGACACAACTGACAGATTTTTCTTTGCAGTAATAAAAATCCATTTAGGATGGAGAAAACTTAGTCTTTCAGGGGCTAAATTCTCTTTGCAGAGTTGAAATCACCAATATTACATGTTTCTAACCGGTAAAATACTGTACACTAACTACATCAGTATTATTCTGAGAAAAGGAGAAGACATACTGCCACTTTGGTAAGAGCATACCCCTTTTTTAAGTCAGATATCCATTATTCAGTATTTCCACAGCATGTCTGTCCAAGTTCAAAATAGTTCATGACCCACAAAGAAAATATATAATCCCAGCACATCTGGGCAGAGGTTCCAAATGTCAGTCTCCTTTCCCAGCTAGTGGACTATACTTATATATGATGCAACAACTAAAATAAACATCCTTCTCCACTGACAACATGCAACAAAACAGACACTTCTTCTGCACTGCGTTTTCAAACAAACAAACGTCATTACATTGAATATTAGGACTATTCCAGTGTTCTCCCCATTACTTAAATTAAAAAAATATATTTTATGTGATGATGATCCATCTATCTGGGGGGGTTGAATAGCATATGAACATTTATAAAGTTGAAGGCCCCTGCTCCTTCACCTATCCTAATTTGGATGAGACACAAAGACAAGGTGAGTGTGGTAATGTTTTTTAATTGGACCAGCTTTTGCTGGTGAGACAGAGAGAGAGAGAGAGAGAGAGAGAGAGAGAGAGAGAGAAGCTTTTGAGCTACACGAGCTCTTCTTCAGGTCTGGGAAAGGTATTCCGACCATCACAGCTAAATGCAAGGTGAAACAGATTGTTTAGCACAAGTAGTTAACACATATTGTAAGGGACCACTCAAGGGAGACAATCCGTTCCACCTGGCATTTTGCTGGGACTTCAAAGGAAGTTTTGCCATTGAGACAGAGAGGCCATAGCGACCTAAGTTTTAAAACTACAAATTACTCAATCATAGGGTGACCATACGTCCTGTTTTGGCCAGGACAGTCCCTTTTTTAAGCCCTGTCCTGGCCGTCCCGACTTTTTTGGCAAAAGTGGGCATTTGTCCCATTTGCTCTTGCCGACTGATCAAGTTGGGGTGCAGAGGAACGTGCAGAGGAGCAAGTGGCAACGCCAGCCCCACTCAGGGGGGGTAGGCAGGGCTCCAGCGAGCAGCAACACCAGCCCCAGCCTTGTGGGGGGGTGGGGCAGGAAGGGCTCTGGCAAGCAGCGACATCAGCCCCAGCCTCATGCGTGGGGGAGGGGGACGGCAGGGCAGACAGCCCTTGGGGTGGGAGTGTTTCAGGCAAGTGGCTCAGACTAACCCCACGTAGGGAGGGGGGGCTCAGGCTAGCAGCATGTGGTGTCCCATTTTCCCTTTAGGAAACATGGTCACCGTACTTGGTCATATTTCTTCTACTGCCTGCTAAGACTGTGATTTCTCTGAAACATCAGCAAGTTTCCCCAATATTTTAGTATGTGTTTAATCTATTATTTAAAAAAAAAAAAAAAAAAAAAAAGCTGGACTCCAGCACTTTCATAACCCCTCCTAAATATTCCCACTTCTGGCTACCCTAGAACCTGTCAGAAAGGGATTAGGGTAAATAAACAAAGAGTAAAAGTACATTTTAAAGGACAGTCACAAGAACCAGAACTGCTCTAAAACTAAATCAATATGTGAAAACAGCCTGAGAGATTTTTCTCAGGAATAATCTTCAGATAAAATCATAATCTGTTTAAATGGAAAGATTACTGCTGTTTAAGTTATCTACTATCAACAGCATCAAGTGCTTCTGAGGCATATGTGAAGTCAAAAGGGCAATCTTTGAACTGTTTCATGAGCATAAAAGGGAGGGGGGGGAATATTTTCTTTCAAAGAAAATACCTGCATCCATAAAAACTATTTGAGAAAGAAACCAAGAATTAACTCAGCAAAATTGTATTCCAGTTCTTTAAACTGGGGGGGGAAGGGGGAGGAAGGGAAGAGAAGCTCGTTGTTTTTATTTTGTCTAGGTTAGTAGATACCCCAATATCCTTCTTCTGAAAGTGAGATTACCTACAGTAATTTGTCCTTTCTTTGAATCTATTGTCCCTGTAGATAAGACTAGCAGCTCTCCTGGAGAAGGTCCAAACCTAATGTCAAATAAAAGAATCTTCTATGAAAATAAGTAGAGGGATAGAGCTTCAATAGACAAGGGTCAGTGACAAACGGCGGCATAAAAATAACCTTACTAAGCATTGTGGTGGGAAGGAGAATCCTACAGCATAAACCTTAACAGTGAAGATGAAACAGAATTTGCCTCCTTATCCAATGAGATTTCCTAGCAGTTCTTTCATTCTTCACAGCTGCATTCTGGAGCTAATGCTAATACAGGAGTGGGCAAACTTTTTGGCCCGAGGGCCACATCTGGATGGGAGAATTGCATGCAGGGCCATGAATGTAGGCCTGGGGCAGAGGGTTGGGGTGTGGGAGGGGGTGCAGTATGCAGGATGGGGCTCAGGAGGGGGAATCAGGGCAAGGGGTTGGGGAGTGGGGTGCTTACCTGGAGCAGCTCCGGGGTGGCAGTGGTGCCACGCCACTAAGGCAGGCTCTCTGCCTGCCCTGGCCCAGCGCCGCTCCCAGAAGCAGCCAGCACCACATCCCTGTGACCCCTGGAGGGTGGAGGGGGCAGAGGGTTCCGCACGCTGCCCTCACCTGTGGGTTCCACACCCAAAGCTCCGGGGAAACCTGGCCAATGGGAGCTTTGGGTGTGGAACCCACAGGTGAGGGCAGCGCGTGGAGCCCTCTGCCCCCGCTCCATTCCCCAAGGCCACAGTGCCGGCCGCTTCCAGGAGCAGAGTGGGGCCTGCAGCACCATGGGGGCGACAATCCCACGGGCCAGATCCAAAGCCCTGAGGGGCCGGATCCGGCCCGCAGTTTGCCCACCCCTGTGCTAATAGGAGCCTTCCTAACAACTAACCCATAGTTTCTCTGTGAAGATTTCCAGCTGAAAATAAGATGGGTGGGGCAGGGGGGAAGAGGAAAGAATTGTCTGTTCAATCTCAGAGCTGAGTGGGTTATATTTAAAAAATTATTACAATGTTGTCCGGTGGGGCCTGTATTCTAAATGCCAGTGGCTATTGGAACAGGATTGTTCTGAGCTGCTATGCTGTGCAGCAGCTGGGAAACTCTGGCAGCAGTTACGGACTTCTGCTATAGCAGGGCTGAATAATAAAATCAATCTCTGTGCCTCTAATTCCCACTGCCCCCACCCATTGTCTGTCTTGTCTATTTAGACTTTAAACTCTCTTCAAGGCAAGGACTACCACCATGCAATGGTTAGCACAACAAGGGCTGCAATAATAGTAAATCCAGTTTATAGTTTGTTATGCCGGAAAAATTAAAATGTCATATGAGAAACGAGAGAACTTGCGAAGCAGCAACAGCAAGAGGCAAGCTGCTAGCAACAGGTAGCAATGATCTGGATGTCCAGAGCACACGGAGGGCTTTTTAAAGTGCTTTTCTTTTCTAAAATCATTGTTTCATGGATGTGAGAAAACAGACAAACTAATAACTAAGGCTACAATTTAGTCACGGAGATCGCGGAAGTCACGGAATCCGTAACTTCCAGAGACCCCTATGACTTCAGCCTACAGTGGTCGAGAGCTTCAGGGTCCTGCCGCTCGCAGAGGTAGGGAGCTGCGGGATATCCCTTGACACTTCTGGCAGCCTCTTGAACTCTAAGCTGCTGCAGATGGCAGGGTACCCTGCAGCTCCCAGCCACTGCGAGTGGTGGGGGAAACCCCAGAGCTCCTGGCCACTGCAGGTGGTGGGGGCCCTTGGAGCTGCCAGTGGCAGGGGAACCCCTGAGCTCCCAGCCACCATTGGCAGCGGGCAACCCCACAGCTCTCGGCTGCCACGGAACCCCTGAGCTCCAGCCCCCATGCGTTGGGCATCCAGCTACTGCGGCTGCAAGGGAACCACTGAGTTCCCAGCTGCTGTGGGCCCTTGGAGCTATGGGCGGCAGGGGCACCCCAGAGCTCCCAGCCCCCACGGACAGCAGGGGGACACCCAGAGCTGCAAGCGGGAGTGTACCCCCACAGTCCCTGCAGTGGCTCCTAGCCCCTGTGCAGCTGCCCCACTTCAGGCAGCGTGGGGACCCGCAGATCTCCATTTTGTCTGGGATATTTTTATTAAAAGTCACAGACAGGTCATGGTGTCCATGAATTTTTCGTCTTTTTGCCCGTGATCTGTCCCTGACTTTTATTAAAAATATCCGTGACAAAATCTTAGCCTTAATCATAACTAACTGCGCAAGATGTTAACTCTTCTATCCCCTGCCATTTTTAAAGGACAACAAACTATACACTTCCCTATAGACATATCTTTAGCTTCCTATTATAACTCCAGCAACAAACAAAGTGCTGCACAATAGTGTACTATATTACTTCCATTCCCCCTTTTTAAATACTTTGGCTATGGATAAAGGTTTAACGCTAAGTGCAGTATATTTTATGAGTTTTACACTTTCATTAGGTCTCTGCTCCTATTAGCTGAACAAGAGTCATTTTATATTGTAAGTCCTGCACGTTATAGAAAATATTTCTCCGTTTTCATGTGATTTAACAGGGGGCAAATAGGGTCATGATAGCTAAACATGGAAAAATATTATCCAGCTCAACCTCCTATGATGGTAGAATGTATTGTCACCAATAAAGATTGTATGACAAATTAAATAGCTATAACATTTTCATTGCTGTAGTTTTACTTAGCACTTATCTCTTCTCGCTAAGCGGATTACAAAAGATTCCGGACTCATAATTAAATGGCTATATGCATTTAGATAGTATATACACCATAATATCACCAAGTTATCTTCAAAGTGTTACTATTAAAGACACAAAGTCAGACAGAAAAAGCCTAAACAAGCAACAAAATCACAAACCTCCATCTGACCAAAAAGCATGTCACAACAAATACAACAGCATGGAGTTGTATTTTTTTCCATCTGTATATACATATCACACAGTACTTTTCAAACATCTCTGACAAGGACTTTGAATCTGAATAATCAATTCTTCGGCTGATGTACACTCTGCTTAATTACTTCCATTGTATATTTCAACAATATTTTTACTCAGATTGCCTACAAAGTTTATCTGAGTTATCCAAAACAAAATTTATAGTTACAGAAAAAGGGCCAAATTATCTGCAGACATTATTCCCTAGCCCCTGCCATACCAGCTGAATGTCGAGGTCAGCCATACCAGCTGAATGTCACCAGCAACATTCTCCTTGAAAGTCAACCTGGCTGACATTCCAGACAGTTTTCTGTAGATCTGGTAACTTTAGGTAAAGACAGACAAAGATTTCCAACTCTTAGCTGTCCGCCAGTTTTGGTTCAACAACAACAGATTTGGATTGAATCTCTCTTCCACTTTAATGTACCGGAAGAAGTAAGTAATTCCTTACTGAAGAGTATGTCTGACACTATTAACCGGTTTCAGAGTAGCAGCCGTGTTAGTCTGTATTCGCAAAAAGAAAAGGAGTACTTGTGGCACCTTAGAGACTAACACATTTATTTGAGCACAAGCTTTCGTGAGCTACAGATCATTAACCGGGAAATAATTCTTTAAAGCAAGTTGCACTTATTTACATTGACACAAGATAGCAAAATCATAATTTTGAAAATATTCATAACCATGGTGCACCATGTCTCCTCTAAAGTCAGAGCACTGAAGTAGATATACATAAACAGAAAGTGGAAAAAGACATACAAGTGGTGTTAATGTATTCATCTTTTAAACAAAGATGAACGCATTATCATCATACCAAGTTACAAACAAAAGGTCATAGATTATATTCCATTAAGCAATATTCCTAGATGGTTTCAGAGTAGCAGCCGTGTTAGTCTGTATTCGCAAAAAGAAAAGGAGTACCGGTGGCACCTTAGAGACTCTAAGGTGCCACCGGTACTCCTTTTCTTATTCCTAGATGGATTTGCTTTGGTGGTTTTAACTAGGAGTTTTGTTGATTTTTTTAAAAAAATAAATACATAGGTTTTTGTATTTATGTTTAATTGTCCTTTGAGAAGTCTAACAATCAGATTTTTCAAATTCCCACATTTCCCCACAGTGCATACAAAAAAAACGTAGTTACAAAAAATTATAGTATTAAAATCAACTACATTCACTTTTTTAGATTGTGAAACAAAAATCATTTTTGTTTGAATTTGAGCTATGCTTCAGTTTTGTGCATCCCCCATACATGTGTTGTATTATTTCCACTCTGCTTTTGAAAAGTCTGTGTGTAAGCAGCAGTGAAAGTGACCAGATTCACACCAATTTCACTGAGTCCTTGCTCAAAAAAGTTCTGAGCAGTTGTAGCAGAGGCTGGCACTGGTGGTAAAATCTTGGCCCCACTGAAGTTCATGTAAATCTTACCATTGCCTGCATTAGGAGCAGGATTAGGTAGATTCCCACCATCTCACCCTCTTAAGTGACAGGTTTCAGAGTAGCAGCCGTGTTAGTCTGTATTCGCAAAAAGAAAAGGAGTACTTGTGGCATCTTAGAGACTAAGGTCTCTAAGGTGCCACAAGTACTCCTTTTCTCTTAAGTGAGTGAACCTTGACTCCCCACAACAGCAAATCAAGTTTTGAGAATCAGATAGGAGCAAGGAAAGAAAAATAAATTCTCCCTTCTAACAGTTGTGATAGCTTCAAATTTACCTACCAGCCAAGGGATGGTATAAAAAGAAGACACCCCCACAACCCCTGACAGAGTCCAGAGACAGCATTATAGCAGGAATCCCAGTGTCCCTCCTCCTCTCACAGCTGGGAATGGCCTCCTTTCAGATGGCTGCCCCTGGATATCACTGGTGAGTCATCCACCTTTATTTTCATACCAGCTTCCGGCTAATAGGTATTCAACACATTTTCAAGCCATAAGTTAAGTGTGTTCTCTTTGTGCTCTCTCAGCGTAAGTGCTTTCCTGTACAACTAATGGTAAACATCTAATTTCAAATTCTCATGCTAAAACCTTTATATATTCCCACCTGGATCATTTTCAAAAATGCAAGATGCTCTGTACTAGATCAATCTCCAATTAAAACATACATGTGAGAAAGAATCTCGGTCAAGAAAATTAAGTAAAAGGATCATATCCTGAGAATGGTACTGTACTAACTTTTAATGCTGTATTGTGCATTAGATCATTAAAGGATAATTTTCACTTTCCTTCCTGCTATACAAGACCTATGTCCCAAGTTTGTATTTGCTACAAGCTACTTTCATTGTTGGACAAGATTATCGTAAGACTCTTCTTACCTAAAAAGAAGAAAAAACACCAACAGTCTAGTTTGCAAGGAACAAAAAAAAAAAAAAATACTGGATTAACAATTCTAAACTACTTTGCAAAAAAAAAAAAAAGTATCACTACAGCATATGTGAAAACATCAGTATTTTCTGTAATGTTAATGCTCCAAAAATATGTCTTAATGATCAAAAAGACCACCACCATCAGAGAATTAAGCTTTTTTTTAAATCAAAGATTCCCTATATTTAATCCTTCCAGCATAATCTTACATATCAAAACTAGATAAAACAGCTGAAGCTCAACAAATAGATTTTTTGCAAAATGTTTTAAGTTAAACACATACAGAGTGAACAAAGTCAATATGAGGCTGGCTGTAACCTTATAAAAAGCCTCAAATCATTACTCTGGATGACAAAAGAGGCTGCACACAAATATAGCATTTCACACTGTAGGCAGTTTCCTTGCAATATAGGTCAGTTCCCTCTTGCACTATCAAGGGACTCAGGCTTCTCAAGACAAAAGTTATCACAATGTTTATTTAGAATGCATGTGACCCTCCAACTTCTACAGATCGTGGTACCAGACCAAGGAAAATGACTCATTGCTGCTAATAACTGTCAACAACGGGTCCACCTAACCTTATGCATGGAGATGGGATGAAACCATTTGCAGCTCTGTAACAAAAAGAGTTCACGTGAGGCCCAGGCTCACAGCACATGTGGTCAGTAATGGATCATACTGCTGGTGAAGATGGATGGCAGAAGTCAAGCTGAAAAAACCATTCTCTGCTAAACAGGACAACAGCGCACATTTCTGGTTCTTAACTTGACCTTTATATTTCCCTCGCATTCAGCTGTATGTTGAATAGCTTATCTGCAAATTGTATTCTGCATCTCAGTATCCATTAAAACAGAAGCAAAAGTGGTTCATTCCTTTCCAACCGAGATCAACAGCATGACCACTCGTAAGCATTCTCCGAACATTTTTGCACGAGCTGGCTGCAAAGTGTTTGGTCTTAAATTCTTGCTCCCCCAGTGAACAGCTTCTGAAGACCTTTTAACACTCCAGTCCAGATTAGCAGATACTGAGTGTGTCTGTTGAAGCTTCGCACTGGGATGCTTCTGTCCCTAAAAGGCCAGGGAGTGCTTCTGAGTTTGAGGGCTACAACTATAAGGTAGAGAGACAGGCAAGCCAAACGGAGTCCACGGAAGATGGTCTGGAGTGAACTGTGATGTTTGAGACATCTCTAACCTTTGTGATTTCTCTTCATTTTCAGAGCTGTAGCCACACATACAGCATGCCCTTATTCCTTGCCTTCTTCACTTTTTAAACAACATAATGTAAGGTGCCATGAGAGTACAAAGCAATTTACAAATATAATTAATCTCAGAACATCCCTGGATAGCAGGTAAGTATTACCATCATCCCCATTTTACAGCTGGGGAAACTGAGGCACAATGTCATATAAGTCAGTAGCAGAGCTCGAAGTAATACCCAGGTCTCATGTCAAGTCCTGCACTTTAACGTTAAAGTCATCCCTTTCTGCAAGCTTTCCCATGAAGTAACTGAAGGAGAAAACTTAAATGGAGCAACTCACCACAAAATAGAAAAGAGGTTTGGAAAAAAGGGGAGAGCGTCATGCCCAGGGATTGGGCAGCCAGGCCTAGTGGTCAGAGCAACAGCAATCAGAGACCAGAAATGGTGAGCAGGCCAAAGCCAGAAACCAGGAGTCAGATCAGGGGCCAAGAGTGAGCAGAAGAAGAGTAGGCCTCTCATGAGATCTGACAAAGGATTCCATCTTGTTACATGGACACTTTCTGGAACTCCTCCTTGGCTTAAGAGGGCCTCTGGACCAATAAAAAAAGAGCCCACAAGAGAAGCTGTCAGTCTGGTCTTCAGAGGTGATACTTCCTGTTGTGTTTACCTCCACGGGGTCTTTGTGATAACATATGCAGCCTTATCATGACTGCCAGATAGCAGCATGGATGCAGCAGCCACCCCACAGTCCCGGATTCTAGTCCCTGCAGAACATCACAGAGAATGGCACTGATTGGATTTCAGCCAGATGACACCAAAACCTTGTGAAAGCTCTCACTGTTGATGGCCAACTGCCATACACAGCTGGAAAGAAAGCCCCCAGCAAGTACTGGAACAGTAGGTACTCAGGATGAAGGAAAGAAAAACTCAAAGCATTTCATTTTTTTTTTTTTTTAAAAGAAATCACAAAGTTGCAAAGAAACCAAATAGCTCTATATTATAGTGTTTACTCATATATCATGTTATGTTGTAATTTTGTACTGTCTGAATACCATGAAATATAAAGACTTCACCAAAGGAAATCACTACTCAGATAACCCTAAGAACATATAGTAGAAGTTATTCCATACACTCACCAACTCCCTAAAATATATAATGTAATAAAAGTACATTATACATGATAAAATTATATTACAAATATCTGCTCTACTGTAAGAGCAAAAGCATTCTTATATATGTCACTGAGGCAAAGAATTTAGCAAGATTCAAAGAGACTGGACATTTAAAAAGATAGCAAGAATATCTAAAGTTATAATAGTTAACTGGTAAAGAAGTTAAAAAGGGAATATAAAACGTCAGGGCTTAAACCCATCTTTAACTATTATTGGAGACCTTCATGGTGGGCATATTATCCCACATGTGCCCATGCAGGATTTCTTGTAACTTCCTGTAAGGCATCTAGTGCTGGCCACTGTTAGAGACAAGATACTGAACTAGATAGACCCAGAGTCTGATCAGCATATCTGCATGTGCTCAAGTCCTAGGCCACAATATCGTTTGCCTAACATTGTTAAAGAACCACTGTTGTGCCATACTAGCAATAAAACAACATGTTAGAACATGGACATCCATAACTGTGGCTGTCAATTCATGCTAGTTCTCAGTTATACTTATCAGGTGGACATGCCCTAAGCAATAACTCATGTAGGAAAGGAATTAGCTTAAAGGTTACTGTAATACTGTAAGGTTTCAGAGTAGCAGCCGTGTTAGTCTGTATTCACAAAAAGAAAAGGAGTACTTGTGGCACCTTAGAGACTAACAAATTTATTTGAGCATAAGCTTTTGTGAGCTACAGCTCACAATACTGTAAGGCCTGCAAGAGTTAGACATCGGAAGGCAGGAAGGACTTTCTGAACATTGTAAGCTAAATCACAATACTATTAAAGAAAAAAAAAAAAAGGGTCTTGCCCCAGATTTTTAGGCAGCTGGAAGGTAATGGTGCACTGAACAAATGTAGAAAACATGAATGCAAATTGGAATTCACACATTTATTTGTCATTGTATGTTTCTGGCTCAACAGTGTGTACAGCTGGTTTCAGAAATACAATGTGCTACTTCATACGTAATATAAAAAGATTCATGTCAATTGCAAATTAACATTTAGAAGGAACATTCTTCTGCAAGACATAAATGATTTAACATTTGGAATTATATAATCTGACCATCTTGTTTCCATGCACTGATGAATGGACTTTCATTTCCAGAGTCACAGCTGGGACTGGAAGTTTTGCTTGGGGTTGATTTGTATACTTTACTGAAGGACATTGCTAAGCATTAGTCATAACACAAAACAAAAAAAAAATCAAAGTACATACTGTTCTGAGAGGTGCCAAGACCTTAAAAAACATGGCCTAGCTGCTGTACAATGTGGCATGGTTTCTGCGAATTTAGAATAAAAGCTATCCAGTTCATGCATATACATGTGGCACAGTAATGTCCATGGATGTGGCATGTGATACACATCAGAGGCAAACAAAAAACTTTCACGAGTTTGGATGCTTCAAAAGAAAAATTAAGAGAAATTGATGGGCTGCTTAGTTTGTGACAAACAAATATAAAGTCACATGAATCTTTTGTACAATATACTTTAAAGAACATATTGGTTTATTTTTCAGTTTTTCTAATCAAACTATAACATCTCATAAAAATATTAATTTGTATGAGATATTATGATTCTTTGGTTTCAGGAATACTAGAATGAAAACAAGAAAAGCAAATGTGTATAGATCACAGAATTAAGATGCACTCAATGCACTTTTGTAATAAGAGGAGTGCATTGAAAAGAAGAATATAGTCTGTCCTACAGAAGCTCAACATAGAAAAATACAGCAAACTGACAAGTGTGAAGTAACAAACCAGTTATTTTTCTGATTTACACTTTTTACCGATGAATCTAAACAAAAATATTTCTATGAGAAAACAGAACTACTTGTAATTACTCAACTCTCAAAAACGTGCAAGTCATCTCACAAAATAAAACATTGACATTGCCCTGAATAGCTTACAAGCTGTATTTGACATGGCTCAGTAATGCCCTGCTTCAAAAAGCATCACTATTCAGAACAACATTTGAACATAAGATCATAAGAACGGCCACACTGGGTCAGACTAATGGCCCATCTAGCCCAGTGTCCTGTCTTCTGACAGTGGCCAATGCCAGATGCTTCACAGGGAATGAACAGAATGGGAAGTTACCAACTGATCCATCCCCTGTCATCCACTCCCAGCTTCTGGCAGTCAAAGACTAGGGACACCCTGAGCATGGGATTGCATTTCTAACCATCTTAGTTAGTAGCCACAGATGGATCTATCTTTCCCAAACTTATCCAATTCTTTTTGAACCCTGTTACAGCTTTGGCCTTCACAGCATCCCTGGTAATGAGTTCCGTAAGTGGACTGTGTGTTGTGTGAAGTAGTAATTCCTTTTTGTTTGTTTGTTTTAAACCTGCTGCTTATTAATTTCATTGAGTGACCCCGGTTCTTGAGTTATGCGAAGGAGTAAATAACACTTCCTTATTCAATTTCTCCACACTACTATTATATCCCCCTCTTAGTCATCTCTTTTCCCAGCTGAAAAGTCCCAGTCTTAAATCTCTCCTCATATGAAAGCTGTTCCATACCTCTAACCGTTTTTGTTGCCATTTTCTGACCCTGTTTCAATTCTAATGCATCTTTTTTGAGATGAGGCGACTAAAACTGCATGGAGTATTCAAGACGTGGGTATACCATGGATTTATATAGTGCCATTATGATATTTTTTGTCTTACTATCTCTCTCTTTCCTAATGGTTTCTAACATTCTGTTAGCTTGTTTTACTGGCACGGTTGAGCTGATGTTTTCCAAGAACTATCCACAATGACTCCAAGATCTCTTCACTGAGCGTTAAGAGCTAATTGAGATCTTTTTGTATGTATAGTTGGGATGATGTTTTTCCAGTGTGCATTCTTTGCATTTATCAGCATTGAATTTGCTCTGCCATTTTGTTGCCCAGTCACCAAGTTTTGTGAGATCCTTCTACAACTCTTCACAATCTGCTTTGGACTTAACTATCTTGAATAATTTTGTATCATCTGCAAATTTTGCCACCTCACAGTTTATCCTTTTTTCAGATCATTTGTGAATATGTTGAACAGCACTGGTCCCAGTACAGTTCCGTGAGGGAAACTACTATTTACCTCTCTCCATTCTGAAAATTGACCATTTATTCCTACCCTTTGAATCCTCTCTCTTAACCAGTTACTGATCAATAAGAGGACTGTCCCTCTTATCCCATGTGCTTAAGTGCTGTCATAAATAGGGATGGACTTAAACACATGCTTAAATCCTTTTCTGAATCAGGGAACAATGAAGGGAAGGAAAGAGAAAGTATGAGGTGACAAAATCATTTAGTAAAGCAGGCACATATATTGATGGTTCCATTAAAAAGTTATTTACCACCCCGCTCCTCCTCCTCACAGGCAATACAGCAGAATTAGGATAATCAGTAATGGGAACTCAGCATTCCTCCCACATGGAGCTCATTGCAGGATTGTCATCTGTACGAACCCAACTTCCAGTCCAAGTAGCTGAGATCCAATTGTTCTGAAGCAGGGGAGCCTAAAAAACACGGCCTTTTAATTTAAAATAAGACAGTTAAGTTAAAAGAGGGGAATTCATCTTGTTCAAAGTCCTAAGGCTGAACCAGAGTTATTGTGAGACAAGTAAAATATTTTAGATGCCCAGAAATCTTACATTGATGCCCCATTTTCATTTTAAATTCTAGGACACTGCTTCAATTTAAAAACACACACAAAATCAGTTTGTTTGTCTAAATCTGTAGAATTACTATTCATTAATGTAACTAAATAAGAAGCAGTTCCTGTTATTTATTAATAACTCTGGCTATGGTTACACCTCTTCATTTAATAAAATATATAAAACTAACTAATTGATAACTTACATATCTCCCTGGGGGCACATCTACATTAACAGTCACATCTTCAGGCCACTCACCACCCCCAGGGTAGTGCATCCTTCAATACCTGAAGAAGTGTCTCATCCAAGCACAACTGTAATGGAAGTGTCTGTAAAACCTTATTTTACAGGAGTGTGGTAAGGCTTCTATAACTGGTCTATAAAACAGATGGATAGCCTCTGGTGAAAGCACTAGGTCTCAAATTCAAGAAAGGTCTCAGAGTAGCAGCTGTGTCAGTCTGTATCCGCAAAAAGAAAAGGAGTACTTGTGGCACTAGTCTCTAAGGTGCCACAAGTACTCTTCTTTTTGCAAATTCAAGAAAGTATCCTATCTAGAATGGCATGTTAGCACATGATTAAAGTTAAGCACATGCTTAAGTTCTGTTTACTTCAACTGGACATAAGCAAATACTTAAAGTTAAGCATGTGTAAGAACTTTTCTGAACTGAGGCCTATCTATGTGAAAAGTTTTAGGCACCAAGACCATTTAAGCCTGGATTCACCCCACTCCCCACCTAAAGATGTAAAATTAAACTTCACAATTCTTCAAGGCACTGAGATAATGGGATTGGATCTTTGATACCCACTATTTGAAAGAAGCATGGCAATTTGATTAAAATAACTGTTAAAAGAGTAAGAAGAACAAGTGCAATAGAAATGAAGACTAAGATTTTTTCCTTCAGTTGGTTTGCTTTTACAAAAAAAAAAAAATTACATTTTAATCCTATAGGTTTGCAATTGCATTTACTATTAATTTTTGAATTCCAAGCTTGTTTTATGTACTGTATCTATTCCTTACTTACAACTTATATCATAAAAAGAAAAGGAGTACCCGTGGCACCTTAGAGACTAACAAATTTATTAGAGCATAAGCTTTCGTGAGCTACAGCTCACTTCATTGGATGCATGCAGTGGAAAATACAGTTGCGAGATTTTATATACACAGAAAACATGAAACAATGTGTGTTATCATACACACTGTAAACGAGTGTCATCAGGTAAAGTGAGCTATTCCCAGCAGGAGAGTGGAGGAGGGGGCGGGCGGGGAGGAACTTTTTGTAGTGATAATCAAGGTGGGCCATATCCAGCAGTTGACAAGAACATCTGAGGAACAGGGGGGGGGGGGGGGAGGGGGGGACATGGGGAAATAGTTTTACTTTGTGTAATGACATCCACTCCCAGTCTTTATTCAAGCCTAAGTTAATTGTATCCAGTTTGCAAAATGAACTCCAATTCAACAGTCTCTCGTTGGAGTCTGGTTTTGAAGCTTTTTTGTTGAAGAACTGCAACTTTTAGGTCTGTAACCGAGTGACCAAAGAGACTGAAGTGTTCTCTGACTGGCTTTTGAATGTTATAATTCTTGACGCCTGATTTGTGTTCATTTATTCTTTTACTTAGAGACTGTCCAGTTTGACCAATGTACATGGCAGAGGGGCATTGCTGGCACATGATGGCATATATCACATTGGTATATGTGCAGGTGAACGAGCCTCTGATAGTGTGGCTGATGTGATTAGGCCCTATGATGCTGTCCTCTGAATAGATATGTGGTCACATTTGGCACTGGGCTTTGTTGCAAGGATAGGTTCCTGGGTTAGTGGTTTTGTTGTGTGGTGTGTGGTTGCTGGTGAATATTTGCTTCAGGTTGGGGGGCTGTCTGTAAGCAAGGACTGGCCTGCCTCCCAAGATCTGAGAGAGCGATGGGTCGTCCTTCAGGATAGGTTGTAGATCCTTGATGGTGTGTTGGAGAAGTTTTAGTTGGGGGCTGAAGGTGATGGCTAGTGGCATTCTGTTATTTTCTTTGTTGGGCTGTCCTGTAGCAGGCAACTTCTGGGTACTCTTCTGGCTCTGTCAATCTGTTTCTTCACTTCAGCAGGTGGGCACTGTAGTTGTAAGAACACTTGATAGAGATCTTGTAGGTGTTTGTCTCTGTCTGAGGAGTTGGAGCAAATGCGGCTGTATCATAGAGCTTGACTGTAGACAATGGATCTCATGGTGTGGTCTGGATGAAAGCTGGAGGCATGTAGGTAAGCAATGCCCCTCTGCCATGTACATTGGCCAAACTGTACAGTCTCTACGTAAAAGAATAAATGGACACAAATCAGATGTCACCTCACCTGATCACTCTCATTACAGTGTGTATGGTAGCACACATTGTTTCATGTTCTCGGTGTGTATAAAATCTCCCGACTCTATTTTCCACTACATGCATCCGATAAAGTGAGCTGTAGCTCACGAAAGCTTATGATCAAATAAATTTGTTAGTCTCTAAGGTGCCACAAGTACTCCTTTTCTTTTAACTTATACCATAATAACCTGCGTTTGTTTTGTATTTTACAAATAGCATCCCAGTGATTTAATTGCCTTAGAAAATCTTCTGTAAAGGATTTTTTTTTTTTTTTGGTAAATCCCCCTTCTCAACTACAAGGAGCTGCCTGGCTGTTAATTTTTTATTATGTGCTATTATTGTGTGTTGATACAGGTTTCAAATCTTAATGTGATAAAAATGCATTAGGAACATGTAAGAGTTTGAATATTTATGTGATCCAACCTTTTTTCAGAAGCATGTCAGGTTCTATAAAAACGGGGCAAAAAATAAAAAATCACAGCATTTTTTTTTTCTACTCTTTTCTCCAACCCAAGCTTCCCCTCCATATTCCCAACACTTTGGAAATGGTCATTTTAAATACAAATACAAATAAGTAATTTTTTTAAACTGAAAAAACAGGTTGGATTGTGATGATTGAAGTTTACATGGTTTAAAATCAGCATGTTTTGACTCAATACTGACATTTATTCACTGTTCTAAGAAAGGCACTTTGGGTTAAAAAACAGGTTTTAAAGTAATGATGCAATCTAAAGCAATAGTTTTGAAACTGCACTATGGGTTCAGTCATGACATCAGCTCATGGAAAAAAATCAGATTCAAACTAAGCTATAGTGTGGGCTTCAAGTGGCTAGGCCTGATAAATCTGTCAGGAATGTGAAAGGCTACATTATTGGAAGCTTTTGTTGAAAGCAAATTCTAAGCATGGAAACTATTTTTGTATCGCCTGTAGTTTCTTTTCTTGTCTCTACTGTACTCCAAGAAAGAAGCCAAGTGAGGATATTTATGCCAAGCCACCATATATCCTTGTACATGAACAAAACACAAGACTGTAGATTTATACCCCTATTCTTCAAGACAAGTAGTAGTGCCACATCTGGATAACAATGTACCGCCCACAACCTGAAGTTCAAACTCCCCATATCAGTTCTGGCTTCCTCCGTGTCATTTTATTGTTCCATTAGACTTAAATACCCAGATTCTGGGAAATTTGGTTTCAGAGTAGCAGCCGTGTTAGTCTGTATTCACAAAAAGAAAAGGAGTACTTGTGGCACCTTAGAGACTAACAAATTTATTAGAGCATAAGCTTTCGTGAGCTAAGCTCACTTCATCGGATGCATCACGAAAGCTTATTCTCCAATAAATTTGTTAGTCTCTAAGGTGCCACAAGTACTCCTTTTCTTTTTGGGAAGCCCAGCTAGGTATCCATTGTAGAAGGAAGAAAGCAACAACAGCTGCCCTCTATGAGTGACATGGGAAATTGTTTGGATTTGTTTTCATCATCAGTTTATTCATTTATGGTTTGAAATGAAGGAAAGCTGCTGGATTGGGGAGTTTTTGTTACACAATTCCATTTTTAATTTGTGACAAAGGCAGCTGGAGCTTTTAAAAATGTATAATAAAATCAAATAGTCTGCTCAGGAAATGTATCATACTGATTTAATATTGTTACTAACTTCTTTACCTGTTCAAATCTAAATTATCGTCATGTAGATGATTCTAAAGATTAATTTATTCACATTTTTTATTTATTATACTCAACTTCACTAAAAATACTCACGAGTCCAACCCACTTCAGGTCACATACAAATGCTAAATCTAACAGGAAACAAGTTCTGTTTTGGTAAATTGTTGCCCTATATTATTTCTGGAAGTTACCTTTCTTACATGATTGATTTGACATCCAAATAAAAAACACAGAATAGTCAACTATTTAAAGAGTCTAGATAAGAGTGAAAGATACAGGCAACATATTTTTCTAATATTATTGCCAGCAGGAAGAATGATCCCTGTAATCCTTTTTAAAATACTAGCTAGGCTTTAAATCCAGGAAAAATCAAATGAATACATATTTTGGTACCTACACTGGATTCCTTCAACTCTGTAACATCTCTACAAATAAGCAGTTGGTCTTAACAGCTGATTGCTTGTTTACTCAATAACTAGATGCAGTTGTTCCACCTTTAGAGTCTTCCTGTTGTCCAGTGGAGACCATAACTGTTTTTCTTTCCTAGTCTGTGCCAGATATCAGAGTATTGAAACAGGGACTAAGGAGAGCAAAATGTTTCCTAAATCATACTCCTACCTGGTAATTTAACTATTATGGCTCCAGTGATTCAGAACACAAGAAGTCAGGCTTTAAAAGTAGGGTTATTCAATCATTTCCACAACCCAAAACAAAAGAAAAAAAGGTTTCAAGTACCTCCAGTTTTCCTCAGAATATACCTTCTTTGATAGTAGATGATTTTACTGATTTGGTCCAATTTCAGAGTGATATTTTATATCAAAAGTTACTGGGATTTTTTCAGTAAACATTTTTTTAAATATACTGATCCTGTACTGTTCACTTCATTAACAAAAATGTCTGCCAAGTTTGAGAATTTACTATAGCACAGCCATGACATTACACTACATTTACTAATGGCTACAGATGCAGGTTTTTTGTCACCTTCAGCATCATTGGACTTCTGAGCCATTTGATACAATGAATCATGTATTTTTCCAGCATGCTTAAGGTCCACTGATAAGCTATCTGATATAGCCTTGGCATGTTTCAAATTGTGCCTCTCATACCACATGAGGACAGTCTAACTGGGTCAGCACTTTTCAGTTCTCACTTCCTTTTTTACATTTTCAAACTATGCCTCTTGTTCTCCTCTTTTTGGCCCAGATTCAGCAGTCCATTCGTATTCAAAACACTTTAAAATGTACCTAAAAGTAAGCACATACTTACATTCCAATTGACCTCAATGGGATTTAAGCACATGCTTAAATTGAGAACATGCTCAAAATGATTTGATCAACAGGGATTGATTTAAGAATGCACCTAAATGCCTTTATTAGCAAGTATAGTCTTTGCTTTCATAACTATGCAGACAATACAATACTCAGATATATTTTTCTCTTCATTCTGAATGTCACACTGCAATTTTCACTCTGACCAATATTTTACAGGACATTCAATAATAGATGTCTCACAATTTTATGAAGCTGAATCCAAAGAAAGACATAAGCACTGATTACTGGCTCTAAGCAGTTGTGGAGAAATGTTCCCGCCTTAGCAACTACATTCAGTAAAGTACCACTGAGTCCATATTCAAGTACAAAAAGCCTGGGTATAATGTTAATCTCAGACTGTCCATTCCTAAAACTGGATTTATTAAAGCACCTATAATATTAGAGGGCTCTTACATTTAGAAAAGCAAGACATAAGACCCAACGGTTGGAAGTTGAAGCTAGAAAAATTGAAACTGGATAAAGAGCAAATTTTAGATCCTCCCTCATTTGAAGTCTCTAGGTTAAGACTGGATGTCTTTCTAAAAGATAGGTTTCAGAGTAGCAGCCGTGTTAGTCTGTATCCACAAAAAGAAAAGGAGTACTTCTGGCACCTTAGAGGCTAACAAATTTATTTGAGCATAAGCTTTTGTGAGTTACAACAAATAAATTTGTTAGTCTCTACGGTGCCACAAGTATTCCTTTTCTTTTTTCTAAAAGATGCGCTCTATTTCCTCCACAAGTTATTGCACTTGATGCAGGAATTATAAGAAGGAGTTCTATGGTCCGAGTTATCCAGGAGGTCAGAATAGAATAGATGATCATAACGGTCCCCTCTGGCTTTAAAAATCTATGAATTCCTGAAATATCATCATCAGCCTGAAACCATTGTTAAACAACACAAATCTGAAACGACTGACGATGTATGCATGTTTTAACAACTATTGCAATTCTTTATATCCAAGAGCTCCATCTTAAATTATAGATGGGACACAGCTTTATAAGCACATGCCCACCCAAGCACATTACTCCTATTTTAAAGTCTTTACATTGGTTCCCTGTCAAATCATGCATTGACTTCAAAGCTATGTCCCTGTCTGCCAAACTGATCTTCTCTCTCATTATGTTCCCAACCAATTACTGGGATCTGAACTTGCTCCAGTTTTTAAAATGGTTCAAGAGGAGCCAGAGTATTTTGTAACTATATGCTACTGCAACTGGAAAGGCCTGTTCTGTGTCGCCATACAAAGCAAGACTAAAGATACATATTTTAACCTCAGACAAAGACTGTTCCGACATGCAGATAATTTTATCATGTTACTTGTACAATGCTGCAAGACACTGCTGTAAAGAATGTCATAAAATATATGCTGCTGTTACCAAATTTAATTAAATTGTTATCACTTCACAAAAAACACACATCATAAGACTAAAAGGTATTTATTAAAAAAACAAAAAAACAATAATTTTGTCGACAAAGGTACTGGTGAGTCATTAAAACAAAGGGCTAGTCAGTAAGAGAGCTAGAATACAACAAAGCAGAAATAAATAAAATTGGTTTCAATGACAGAGCCATATATTTCTGCTGAAGCGGAGGATGAGTATCAGAGTATTGTGGTAGGCCTTTTAAACCAAAACAATGATAATGATCTGTCCCTTGTCCCACTTGACCTGAGTTATTTTAGGAATGGGAAGCATGGTGGGGAGGGAAGGCATATATCTAATCCACAAAGCTCAGAAGGAATCTGAGAGTCACAGAATGTGGGGACATAGAGATGCCTATCTCTGAAAGAGCTGCTTCTTCAGATAACATTCCCATAAGTGGGAAGACTTGCTCATTCTAAGAGTTGAGGGTGGTGGGATTGGGTTTTGGGGGGAGAGGTTGGGAGGTATTCTGGATGCACAGCCCTTTTAATCCCCAAAATACCCCCCACACATACATACACACACACACACACACACACACACACACACACACACACTCACACTCTGGGGTTTTGGGGCCACATGATTTAAAAATAAGAGTATTTGTTTCGTGAGTAAGGAAAATAAATTGTTGTTTCAACAGAAGTTTGCACAAGTTAACTCTCAATTTCTCAAATGTGTCATGCTTAAGTAAGCTATTAGTTTCTAGATTGCAGAGGCTCTCAACCTTTCCAGACTACTGTACCCCTTTCAGGAGGTGGATTTGTCCTGTATACCCCCAGGTTTGACCTCACTTAAAAACTACTTGCTTACAAAATCAGACATAAAAATACAAAAGTGTCACAACACACTATTACTGAAAAATTGCTTACTTTCTCATCTTTACCATATAATTATAAAATAAATACATTTGAATTTAAATATAGTTCTTACATTTCAGTGTATAGTATATAGAGTAGGGCTGTCAAGCGATTAAAAAAATTAATCGTGATTAATCGCACTGTTAAACAATAGAATACCATTTATTTTAAATATTTTTGGATGTTTATTACATTTTCAAATATGTTAATTTCAATTACAATACAGAATACAAAGTGTATAGTGCTCACTTTATATTTATTTTTGATTACAAATATTTGCATTGTAAAAAACAAAAAAAATATTTTTCAGTTCACCTCATACAAGTACTGTAGTGCAATCTCTTTATCATGAAAGTTCAACTTACAAATGTAGAATTTTACCAAAATAACTGCATTCAAACATAAAACAATGTAAAACTTTAGAGCCTACAAGTCCACTCAGTCCTACTTCTTGGTCAGCCAATCACTCAGACAAACAAGGTTGATTACAATTTGCAGGAGATAATGCTGTCTGCTTCTTGTTTACAATGTCACCTGACAGTGAGAACAGGCGTTCATATGGCACTGTTGTAGATCACGTTGCAAGATATTTAGCGTATCTGGAATGTAAAGATTCATATGTCCCTTCATGCTTCAACCACCATTCCAGAAGACATGCTTCCATGCTGATGATGGGTTCTGCTCGATAACGATCCAAAGCAGAGCGGAGCGATGCATATTCATTTTCATCATTTGAGTCAGATGCCACAAGAAGGTGGTTGATTTTCTTTTTTGGTGGTTTGGGTTCTGTAGCTTCCGCATCAGAGTGTTGCTCTTTTAAGACTTCTAAAAGCATGCTCCGTCCCTCGTCCCTCTCAGATTTTGGATGGCATTTCAGATTCTTAAACCTTGGGTCGAGTGCTGTAGCTATTTTTAGAAATCTGGCACCAGTACTTTCTTTGTGTTTTGTCAAATCTGCTGTGAAAGTGTTCTTAAAACTAACATGTGCTGGGTCATTATAAGAGACTGCTATCATATAAAATATATGAAGAATGCAGGTAAAACAGAGCAGGAGACATAATTCTCCTCCCAAGGAGTACAGTCACAATTTAATTAATGCGTTATTTTTTTTAAACGAGCATCATCAGCATGGAAGCATGTCTTCCGGAATGGTGGCCGAAGCATGGAAGGGGCATACAAATGCTTATCATATCTGGCATGTAAATACCTTGCAATGTCAGCTACAAAAGTGCCATGCAAACACCGGTTCTGACTTTCAGGTGACATTGTACATAAGAAGCAGGCAGCCGTATCTCCCGTCAGTGTAAACAAACTTGTTTGTCTTAGCAATTGGCACAATAAGAAGTAGGACTTAGTGGACTTGTAGGTGCTAAAGTTTTAAATTGTTTTGTTTTTGAGTGCAGTTATGTAACCAAAAAAAAAAGTCTGTATTTGTAAGTTACACTTTCACGATAAAGAGATTGCACTTCAGTATTTGTATGAGGTGAATTGAAAAATACTATTTCTTTTGTTTATTTTTACAGTGATATATTTATAATAAAAAATAATATAAAGTGAGCACTGTGCACTTTGCATTCTGTGTTGTAATTGAAATCAATATTGAAAATGTAGAAAAACATGCAAAAATATTTAATAAATTTCAATTGCTATTCTATTGTTATAAGTGTGATTAATCGCAATTAATTTTAAGTTAATCATGTGACTTAACTGTGATTAATTGACAGCCCTAATATAGAGCAGTATAAACAAATCATTGTATGAAATTTTATTTGTACTGGCTTTGCAAGTGCAAAACTAGGCAAATATGTAGATGAGCTGATGTACTCCCTGGAAGACTTCTGCGAACCCCCAGGGGTATGTGTACCCCTGGTTGAGAACCACTGCTATAAGGAATGTGCGCTTTGTTCAATTAATTTTTTTTATGATTTTATGCCTCAAGTTTAATCAGTTCAATGAAGTGACACAAAACATATGGTATGTAAGCGAACTTTATACATTACTTTCACCAGCCCTGTGGATTCAAACATTAACGTTGTATTCATTTTTGCAGATCATTCCTATTATTGCACCACTAGTCCAAAGTTTGCATCTGTGAATTTCGGCTGCTCAGCTCTTATGGAACACAATAAATGAAGGGTAGCAGGACCACACAGAGCTATTAACTTCCTAGCCATCATTATGTTATCACAAAGACTACTCTGACAAAGCCAAGAGATCCAATAGACTCAACGGGAATAAAGAAAAGATGTCTCCACATAAAATTAAAGTTCTGGGTAGAATATTAGTAGATTGAAAAGAGCAACTGCCTTTGTAGGTCAATGTGCTGGACAGCAAGAGGAAGGTACAAAAAATATGCAGAGCACAGCTCAATGATATGTAGGGCCCTACCAAATTCATGACCATGAAAAACACGTCATGGACCGTGAAATCTGGTCTCCCTCTGTGAAATCTGGCCTTTTGTGTGCTTTTACCCTATACTCTACAGATTATATGGGGGGAGATCAGCATTTCTCAAATTGAGGGTCCTGACCCAAAAGGGAGTTGTAGGGGGGTCACAAGGTTATTTTAGGGGGGACGTGGTATTACCACCCTTACTTCTGTGCTGCCTTCAGAGCTGGGTGGCCAGAGAGCGGCAGCTGTTGGACAAACGCCCAGCTCTGAAGGCAGTGCCCCGCCAGCAGCAACGCAGCAGTAAGGGTAGCAACGCCATACCATGCCACCTTTACTACTGCACTGCTGCCTTCGGAGTGGTGCTCCCAGCCAGCAGCTGCCGCTCTCCAGCTGTCCAGCTCTGAAGGCAGCACCACTGCCAGCAACAGCACAGAAGTAAGGGTAGCAATACCACAATAAACTTTCATCCACCCCACACACACACACCCCTCCTTTTTGGGTCAGGACCTCTATAATTAGAGCACCATGAAATTTCTGATTTAAGTAGATGAAATCATGAAATTTATGATTTTTAAAAATCCTATGACTGTGAAATTGATCAGAATGGATCATGAATTTGGTAGGGCCCTAATCATGTGGTATGACTCTGCAGCTAATTCTAGCACCACTCCATAAATAATTAGAGCAGTACATGAACTCTTAAAAGGTGTCTTCGGCTATGTCTACACTACCACTTATGTCAGTATAAAATTATGTCACTCGGCTAAGCCACCCCCCTAAGCAACATAAATTACACCGACCTAAGCGCTGGTGTGGACAGCGCTATGTCAGCGGGAGAGCTTCTCCCGCCAACATAGTTACTGCCACTTATTGGGGATGGATTAATTAATTAAGAGCTCTCCCATCGGATTATAACGCCTACAGTAGAGATCTTATAACGGCACAGCTGTAAGATCTTGTGTAGCCATCATCTTTTCCATACAGTTCCTGAGGGGATGAAGGAGATACTTCATCCTTAGCGTCCCCCGCCTTACACTGACTTTCTTGAATTCTAGAAAATTCCCACCATCCACCTCCCTCCGCCTCTCCCTCTCTCACACAGAGTCCTTAAATTGAGTCTTAAGAATTATACCGATAGAGCCAGAATTTCCAAATCTGGCCCACATACTTGGCCCTGGAGCTGAGGAGATAAATGTTTTTGTCGATGGGTTGAGGATTACAGCAGATCCAGGAATCAGGTTTGTTAAGGCCACATCAGAGATAAGAAATGCTCCAGTTTTAGTTCTCATTTCCCAATCTCCCTCATCCTCTGCAATGCTCTATTTGGTCTACCAGTATTCCAACTGGAACTTTAATTTGGTCTTGAGGCATCTTTTTCTTTATTCCCATTGGGTCCTGCTATATTTTATATAGAAAAAGGGAAAAAGTTAAATTATGTCCATAGACTAAAATGGGCATCAACACAAGTGGCTACCAGGTCTTTGTAATGGTCAGTATCTTTATTTTGATGCACAGTGATTACTGGTCAACCCTGTTTCCTTATTAGCAGATCAAATGCATCTTGGTTTCATGAGCACATCCTCTGTGGACTGATGTGCATCTTAGGCCATCTTTTAACAAGGTGACTTTTCCTGCTACTGAAGACAGAATGTTCCTGAGGAGGAGATTTTTCTGTGACCAACAAAAACAAAGTTGTACTCTCTCATATATATGAGAGAGAGAGAAACACACACACATGGTGATTTGAGAGCTGAGAAACAAGTAACAGGAGCTAAACATTCAACAGAGGATCAAAGTGACATAACAGTTCTCAGGACAGGGGATCCTATTGTGGGTGGTTCAACTATACCAAAAGTGTTTGATGACGGCTTCCAGTTTATTCAGAATGATTCATTATTGCTTTAATTGCCCGAAACAGTGAAAAGATATGGGATACTGAAGTGCATGATTATAGGTGGGCACAAATCTCAATATGGATTTGAACAAAAGTAATAGAAGATCTCATCAAAATTCAAGACATTTTCATACCTGAATTAGCTTTTATGGCTAAATCAATCAAATAAATTGATTTTAAACAACATTCAATACTACTTACCCACTTTCTGCAGTTAGAATGGCTGGAAATATTCTTCCTAAAATATAAAGAAGCCCAATACTTCTCTGACACCAGTGTAATTCAAAAATACCTCCTCTGAAGTCAATGAAGTTGAACTAGTATAAGTGACAGGAGTATCAGGCCCATAGCATTCAAATCACCATGGAGACACACAGGAGAATTTGTTTCCACTATCTGCAACAATCTGACTTCATGAAGTTGAACTAGTATAAGTGACAGGAGTATCAGGCCCATAGCATTCAAATCACCATCAGTAATTCTCACCCACAACCTCAGTTCAAATTATTGATGCAAGACGTAAATTTGCAATCATTACCAAGTTTTATGCACAAAAACAATAGCTATTATTTTAACTAAAACAATTTTAAAATTCAAACATCTGCTTGAATGCATATATTGTATGCATTTTATTCTATTTTAGATATAGAGAGAGCGCGCATGCGCTAGTTATTACTGTATATATCATAATTTAAAGCCAAATTTTAAGTCCCAGTACTGCAAGAGATCTGAGATAGGGACCAAATGACTGCAGTTGATATCTATTATAAGACACTAGACATGCCATAGAAGTGAATTTTTACCTGTCACTATTTCTTCTAAAGATCTGAAGTGATGCCTGGGTTTTAGTGCATCACCACCACCAAGGATCCTCCCAGCTAAATAGTAGTTTGTCATTTAGGAAGGAAGGGAAATCTCAGGGAAACATGGCCAAGAATACCACTTTGAATGAAAAAGAATATAATCTTGTATTACACACATAGGACTCAATCTAAAAGTGATGTGTAAAGAGTTCAGGGTGCGAGTTACATGTCAGTAAGTGGGTATGAGTCTTACCCCCTGTCATAAATATAAAGGGAAGAATAACCACCTTTCTGTATACAGTGCTATAAAATCCCTCCTTGCCAGAGGCAAAACCCTTTCACCTGTAAAGGATTAAGAAACTAGGATAACCTCGCTGGCACCTGACCCAAAATGACCGAGGGGACAAGATACTTTCAAATTTGGGGGGCGAGGGGGGAACAAAGGGTTTGTCTGCCTGTTTGATGCTTTTGTCCGGAACAGATCAGGAATGCAGCCTTACAACTCCTGTTAAGTTAGTAAGTAATCTAGCTAGAAAATGTGTTAGATTTCCTTTTGTTTAATGGCTGGTAAAATAAAATGTGCTGGAGGGAATGTATATTCCTGTTTTTGTGTCTTTTTGTAACTTAAGGTTTTGCCTAGAGGGATTCTCTATGTTTTGAATCTGACTACCCTGTAAGGTATTTACCATCCCGATTTTACAGAGGTGATTCTTTTACCTTTTCTTTAATTAAAATTCTTCTTCTAAGAACCTGATTGATTCATCATTGTTCTTAAGATCCAAGGGTTTGGGTCTGTGTTCATCTGTACAAATTGGTGAGGATTCTTATCAAGCCTTCCCCAACAAAGGGGGTGTAGGACTTGGGGGGGATAATTTGGGGAAAGACGTCTCCAAGTGGTCTCTTTCCCTGTTCTTTTTTAACACGCTTAGTGGTGGCAGCATATGGTTCAAGGACAAGGCGAAGTTTGTATCTGGGGGAAGTTTTTAACCTAAGCTGGTAAGAATAAGCTTAGGGGGTCTTTCATGCAGGTCCCCACATCTGTACCCTAGAGTTCAGAGTGACGAAAGAATCTTGACACCCCCATACTGCAAAATGAAAGGCTAGTGCAGACGCCTGAACCTGCATGGAGCCCCACTGTGTATCTACTTTCAGGATCAGTAAATCTAAGGTGACAATATATACACATATGGAAGAGGCAATTCAGCCACAGACAATCACATGAATATAGTCCTACTAAAAGCAAATGGTATCTTTCTCTGTGTTAGGTTATTATGCAGATAAGGCACAGCTTTGGATTCAGAATACTTCAACTGACAAATGATCTGGTTTTTCTTCACTCTGATAACTGTGGCCTACGACAGGATGAATTTGAGCATTTTTCACTGCTTATATAACAGGTGCATTCCTAAATACGCAAAGATGATCTGAAGATATGGTTTATAATCCGTGCTTTATGCTTGAACAATTCAAATAGCTTTCATCATGTAGAAAGCATTAACTGCTCTTTGCAAGATGTTCCTTTTTTTAAATTATATGCTACAAATGACATTTTTGGGGTGGTCTTCAGATCAATAAAAAAAAATATGCTGGATGGAACCCTGATCCAAAAAGTTATATTTTTAAATAAAGTACATTAAGCTCTTTATTTTCCAAGGGCCAGATTCTGTAGCTCATGAAAGCTTATGCTCAAATAAATTTGTTAGTTAGTCTCTAAGGTGCCACAAGTACTCCTTTTCTTTTTGCGAATACAGACTAACACGGCTGCTACTCTGAATTCTGCATCCTGTTCACACATTTGTCATAAATATAAAGGGAAGGGTAAACACCTTTAAAATCCCTCCTGGCCAGAGGAAAAGGGTTAAGAAGCTAGGATAACCTCGCTGGCACCTGATCAAAATGACCAATGAGGAGACAAGATACTTTCAAAGCTGGAGGGGGGGGGAGACTCCACAACACACTGGCATCAAGTATAGGGGTAAGGTACTATTCATATGAGTAAAGATACCAGAAGTTGGCCCTTAATATGCATGATACATCTTTAGCCTGAAGATAAGGGCAATAACAAAAAAAAGACAGGCAGCAAGTACGATTATCAGAACATCTGCACTTCAGCAGGTTTATAAAATACTCCGATTTCATGTAGTTGGTTGCTCAAAAGCATGAGCTTTGAAAGCTTCAGCCTCCAAGGTATCAGTCTGGCACCTTTCACAGGCACTCTGTGCATGAAAAAAGAAGACCACAATGACAGCTACAGTCTGGCAAAAGGGAAATAAACCCGAATAATCTCCTCCTTTGTCTTGCACCCCCATTTGTTGATTAAGAGGACTGATGGGAAGGCAGACAACACAGGAATCCCCCAGTGTTTTACTACTACAAATCCCAGTGTTTGATGCCTCTCTTGCTCCAGGTACATGTTATTACAAACAGTAATGATCTGTCATCCTACAATTATCCAGTAATCCTTTAGAATGGATCCCCACTGATCAGAGACCATACTGAAAACAACTAGGTGAAGCAAGAGAACCACTTGTTCATCTATGCCTAGGTTTTCCACAGAGGTTACTTTCTCTTTGCCAAATGGCAGACCTCAAAGGCAGTCAGGCAAATCTCAGTCCATGTATTTCCTTTTAGAGAATGACAGGAGTGTCATGGGCTTTTCTGAACTCTATTCATCTTGAAAAAAAGAAAAGGAGTATTCCTTTTCTTTTTGCGGATACAGACTAATATGGCTGCTACTCTGAAACCAATTCATCTTGAGCAGACAGGTATCAAATTATTTTTTTAAGCATTCCCTATGAGTTTCCCTGTTACATTTAAGGTTCCAAAAGAAATTCCATTCCTACAAAACAGGATTTATTATTTGCATTGCGTTTGCACTTCAGAACCCCAGTCATGAGTCTGAACCCTATTGTGTTTTTTCTAATTATTTTCCCCACTCCGAGTAGATTTTAGCCCTTGTTCCACCTCAGCAGAGACTAGAAACATGTAAGATGTTACATTAGCATCAAAAATTACTGACACACATCGGAAAGAGAGGAGACTAGTTCCTGTATTAATGTTTCTAGTCATACTTGGTCTTTGCTTTAAGAGGAAGTACATCAAACACTAGGATTAAAATCCTGGGCATTACTGAAGTCAATGGGAGTTTTGCCATTTATGTCTGTGCAACCAGAACCGCATCCTGGGAGCAGAGGAACAGCCAGGGGAAAGAACACCTCTTGGCAAAACACTAGTAAACCTCACCATTTTATAGCTTCCCTCCAGACATGTACTGAAGCCACTGAGAAGCTTCTTATTTCATCCTTTGTTTTCTAATCACTGGACTTCATGCTTTAAATTATTCCTTTGGGGGAGGGAAGCAGAGGGGAGGGCAGTACTGAAATTCTTGCCCAGGTGAACTAAGGGCTATGCAAGCGTTTGGGAACTTTTGCATTTGACTCCTATAGCTCTGCAATAACGTATTGTGCTCCCAAGAAGAACTATGAGCATTTCTGTTGATGGAGTTTAAAAGCAGCTATTTATACAACACCTATCAGTCAAGTATCCCAAACCAGTATTCAAACATTAATGTTCACAACTGCCCTGTGAGGTAGGTATCATTATACCCATTTGGGCAACTGAGACTTAAAGTCAAGGCTATTCAGTTATAGAGCTAGGAACAGAATCCACAAGTTCTGCTCCCCATACTCCTCCTCTAAAAAGGAGACCATACTGAATATTCCCTATCCATTCCAGAAATTACATTCCATATCACACATGAAGGGGACAGTATCCACCTCACAGTGAGGCAGATGATGAGACTGGCACTGGACAGAAAAAATGCCACTTCTCTGTTAGCTTCTGTTATAAAAGGAGGAACAAACTGAGCACTGTGGGGTATACTTTCAGGAGAAAGCTGTTAGGGAGCAAGTTAGTGAACAGAGGGCGTTTCTTTGCTCTACAATTTCTAGCTATCTCTTTAGGATCCGGCACCTCCAAGCTGAAATCTGGGGAAGTTTTCCTCTGACAGTGTTGCGCTCTCTTTTGGGTTAAGAGATTTCTTTCCCCCTCCCCGTCCCTTTCACTCACCAGAGTCCAACCAACTTGCTCAAGCTCACTTCATTCCCTGTGGACTGGAGCCCAGTACTACTGCATGTCTAACCAAAGTTGGAGGGGGTGTAGCAAACCCACCAAAGCATAACCGTGGCCCTCCTAGTAGGCATGATTGACGAGCACTGCTAGCTAAAACTACAACGGGCTTGAGTAGAAAAGGGAGACTCCATATTAGGCAAGTTGACATTTCTTACCTCTCTGACTGTTAGTGAAAGATTGCGTTTTCTGTCTGTGCGTATGGACCTCTATGCTGCTTAGAAGCAATGGACTGTTTTCCACTTGTACTCTCTCCTCCCCAACTGGTTGTCTCAGATCACCTGGGAGGCCAGCGTGTGGGGGAGGCCAATGAGACAAGTCGTCTCCTACTCAAGGTCAGCAGCTGCATCAGAGCAAATACATAGCACTCACGGAACCCATGATGGCAGCTGAAGGGAGAAATATGCTACCAGTATCTTTCCTACTCTTCACTCGTTGTCAGAAAGCAGAGGAACAAATAAGAGCTGTTGAGACTGTCTAGTGAGGCAAAAGAAAAAAAAAAGACATCAGAGCAAGGAAAAGCAGTTCTGAGCAGTGCCAAAAGTCTTTTGATGAGAACTGGTTATGCTGCTGCTTTCAGCATGAAGTAGGAAAGAGCCACTCACCACTTCCAAATTAGTATATTGAGAATGTAGAAATACAGGATGCATTGTAGCCACTTACGCTGACACAGTTAAAAATAAAACTCAAAACTCCAAGGGGAAGGGAAAAAAGGCAAAATCAATACATATATTCAGTTAACCAGAAAAAAAAACAACATTTGATTTAAATGGGACCAAAGCAAGTACACCAAAGTGTGTACTTGCCCTCTTGTGCCAAGATATTTCAGCACACTGTAACACACACTCTGAGCTTACCTCCCAGCTATATCAAGGCACAAATGGAGCATATTAAGGATAGATTTTCAGTCTCAGAATTGAGTTCTTTCACCAGGTTATTTAAAAGAATAATATCTCATTTAAAAAGTGGGTTATTGACCCACACATAGGGAGATTTTAAAATCCATATTATTGACCTGATACTTATAGACTATATAGTAGTCATAAGAACAAAAAAAAAAAAAATGGTCATACTGGGTCAGACCAAAGGTCCTCCTAACCCAGGATCCTGTATCCAGTATCATTGTCTTCCAACAATGGCCACTGCCAGGTAAGCCAGAGGGAATGAACAGAACAGGTAATCAAGTGATCCATTCCTTGTCATTCTGGCAAACAGAGGCTAGGGACACCATCCCTGCCCATCCTGGCTAATAGCCATTGATGGACCTATCCTCCATGAATTTATCTAGTTTGTTTTTTTTTTGAACTAGTCATTACAATCTATATAGGGTAAGTACGTACACTAAGGGTGTTTTTGAAATCCATATTATTGGCCCAACTGAATTTAATATCCTGTCCACCTGTAGAGAGTACAGATATTTATGGTGCAGATACAGATTTTTTTTAAAAGTTATTGCATATAGACATTAACTGATCATTTGTAAGCTATCAAGAACCAGTAAAACCTTAAGCACTCAGCTGTAATACCAGTTTTTAAAATTACCAATAGGACGTGGATATGAACTACACCACTCATAACACGATAAAAAAAAATGTAAAGTCACCTAACTAACCCCAAACCTACATATTTGAGGGGCAGCAGGTTGTTTTTAAAAAGATACTTTGATAATTTACAGGTTTCAGAGTAGCAGCCATGTTAGTCTGTATTCGCAAAAAGAAAAGGAGTACTTGTGGCACCTTAGAGACTAAAATTTATTAGAGCATAAGCTTTCATGAGCTACAGCTCACTTCATCGGATGCATTTGGTGGAAAAAACAGAGGAGAGATTTATATACACACACACAGAGAACATGAAACAATGGGTTTATCATACACACTGTAAGGAGAGTGATCACTTAAGATAAGCCATCACCAACAGCGGGGGGGGGGGGGGAGGAGGAAAACCTTTCATGGTGACAAGCAGGTAGGCTAATTCCAGCAGTTAACAAGAATATCAGAGGAACAGTGGGGGGTGGGGTGGGAGGGAGAAATACCATGGGGAAATAGTTTTACTTTGTGTAATG
The DNA here is from genome assembly GCF_009764565.3 of Dermochelys coriacea. NCBI lineage: Eukaryota > Metazoa > Chordata > Testudines > Dermochelyidae > Dermochelys > Dermochelys coriacea. The sequence continues at coordinate 248,955,483 of NC_050069.1, read as the reverse complement.
ACTCATCCATTCCCAGTCTCTATTCAAGCCTAAATTAATTGTATCCAGTTTGCAAATTAATTCCAATTCAGCAGTCTCTCGTTGGAGTCTGTTTTTGAAGCTTTTTTGTTGAAGGATAGCCACTCTTAGGTCTGTGATCGAGTGACCAGAGAGATTGAAGTGTTCTCCAACTGGTTTTTGAACGTTATAATTCTTTACGTAAAAGAATGAATGGACACAAATCAGACGTCGAGACTGTCCAGTTTGGCCAATGTACATGGCAGAGGGGCATTGCTGGCACATGATGGCATATATCACATTGGTAGATGCGCAGGTGAACGAGCCTCTGATAGTGTGGCTGATGTGATTAGGCCCTATGATGGTATCCCCTGAATAGATATGTGGACAGAGTTGGCAACGGGCTTTGTTGCAAGGATAGGTTCCTGGGTTAGTGGTTCTGTTGTGTGGTGTGTGGTTGCTGGTGAGTATTTGCTTCAGATTGGGGGGCTGTCTGTAAGCAAGGATTGGTCTGTCTCCCAAGATCTGAGAGAGCGATGGCTCGTCCTTCAGGATAGGTTGTAGATCCTTGATGATGCGTTGGAGAGGTTTTAGTTGGGGGCTGAAGGTGATGGCTAGTGGCGTTCTGTTGTTTTCTTTGTTGGGCCTGTCCTGTAGTAGGTGACTTCTGGGTACTCTTCTGGCTCTGTCAATCTGTTTCTTCACTTCAGCAGGTGGGTATTGTAGTTGTAGGAATGCATGATAGAGATCTTGTAGGTGTTTGTCTCTGTCTGAGGGGTTGGAGCAAATGCGGTTATATCGTAGCGCTTGGCTGTAGACAATACATCGAGTGGTATGATCTTCCTAAAAACACCATCCTAGCCACTATGGATGTAGAAGCCCTCTACACCAACATTCCACACATAGATGGACTACAAGCAGTCAGGAACAGTATCCCCGATACTGTCACGGCTAACCTGGTGGCAGAACTTTGTGACTTTGTCCTGACCCATAACTATTTCACATTTGGTGACAATGTATACCTTCAAATCAGCGGCACTGCGATGGGTACCCGCATGGCCCCACAGTATGCCAACATTTTTATGGCTGACTTAGAACAACGCTTCCTCAGCTCTCGTCCCCTAATGCCCCTACTCTACTTGCGCTACATTGATGACATCTTCATCATCTGGACCCATGGAAAAGAAGCTCTTGAGGAATTCCACCATGATTTCAACAATTTCCATCCCACCATCAACCTCAGCCTGGACCAGTCCACACAAGAGATCCACTTCCTAGACACTACGGTGATAATACGCCATGGTCACATAAACACCACCCTATATCGGAAACCTACTGACCGCTATTCCTGCCTACATGCCTCTAGCTTTCATCCAGATCATACCACTCGATCCATTGTCTACAGCCAAGCGCTACGATATAACCGCATTTGCTCCAACCCCTCAGACAGAGACAAACACCTACAAGATCTCTATCATGCATTCCTACAACTACAATACCCACCTGCTGAAGTGAAGAAACAGATTGACAGAGCCAGAAGAGTACCCAGAAGTCACCTACTACAGGACAGGCCCAACAAAGAAAACAACAGAACGCCACTAGCCATCACCTTCAGCCCCCAACTAAAACCTCTCCAACGCATCATCAAGGATCTACAACCTATCCTGAAGGACGAGCCATCGCTCTCTCAGATCTTGGGAGACAGACCAATCCTTGCTTACAGACAGCCCCCCAATCTGAAGCAAATACTCACCAGCAACCACACACCACACAACAGAACCACTAACCCAGGAACCTATCCTTGCAACAAAGCCCGTTGCCAACTCTGTCCACATATCTATTCAGGGGATACCATCATAGGGCCTAATCACATCAGCCACACTATCAGAGGCTCGTTCACCTGCGCATCTACCAATGTGATATATGCCATCATGTGCCAGCAATGCCCCTCTGCCATGTACATTGGCCAAACTGGACAGTCTCGACGTCTGATTTGTGTCCATTCATTCTTTTACGTAAAGAATTATAACGTTCAAAAACCAGTTGGAGAACACTTCAATCTCTCTGGTCACTCGATCACAGACCTAAGAGTGGCTATCCTTCAACAAAAAAGCTTCAAAAACAGACTCCAACGAGAGACTGCTGAATTGGAATTAATTTGCAAACTGGATACAATTAATTTAGGCTTGAATAGAGACTGGGAATGGATGAGTCATTACACAAAGTAAAACTATTTCCCCATGGTATTTCTCCCTCCCACCCCACCCCCCACTGTTCCTCTGATATTCTTGTTAACTGCTGGAATTAGCCTACCTGCTTGTCACCATGAAAGGTTTTCCTCCTTCCCCCCCCCTGCTGTTGGTGATGGCTTATCTTAAGTGATCACTCTCCTTACAAAAAGAAAAGGAGTACTTGTGGCCACAAGTACTCCTTTTCTTTTTGCGAATACAGACTAACACGGCTGCTACTCTGTCACTCTCCTTACAGTGTGTATGATAAACCCATTGTTTCATGTTCTCTGTGCGTGTGTATATAAATCTCTCCTCTGTTTTTTCCACCAAATGCATCCAATGAAGTGAGCTGTAGCTCACGAAAGCTTATGCTCTAATAAATTTGTTAGCCTCTAAGGTGCCACAAGTACTCCTTTTCTTTTTGATAATTTAAAAATGTATGAAGGTTTGTGACTTTTCAAGTTTTAATAAAAGACTCCACCGTTGCACAAGATGGGAGGGGAAGGGAGACTTATCAAGTTACTTTTGTGCTGGGACTTTTATTCATATATTCATAGATTTTAAGGCCAGAAGAACCCATTATGGCCATGTGGTCTGACCTTCTGGATAAAACAGGCCATAGAATTTCACCAAGCGATTCCCACATAAGCCCATTACTTCTGGTTGAGCTACAGTGTATCTTTTAGAAAGACATCAAGTCTTGAATTACAGATTTCAAGTGATAGAGAATCCATCACGTCCCTAGGTATGTTGTTTCAATGGTTAATTACCCTATTAAAAATGTCTGATTTATTTCTGAGTATGTCTAGCTTCAGCTTCCAGCTACTAGCTCTTGTTATGCCTTTGTCTACTAGATTAATGAGCCCCCTCTAATCAGAAATCTTTCCCCCAAGTAGGTACTCTTGGTACATAAAGTCACCTCTTAACCTTTCCTTTGTTAAGTTAAATCAAAGAAGCTCAATTTATTTCTCATTGTGGGTATGTCTATACAGCCATTAAACCCCCACAGCTGGCCCAGGTCCTGGTCCAGGCTCCTGGGGAATAGGCTGTGGGGCTGTAAAACTGTTGTGGAGCAATTTTGGAGCTCTGGCACCCCCATCTTTTATTTCAGCATTGACATTTTCCAGGCCTTTGTTTATTCTTGTAGCTCTTTTCTGAACCATTTTCAATTTGCCAAATCCTTTTTAAAGTGTGGACATCAGAATCGGACAAAGTACCAGTAACATTCTCACTAAGGTGCCACGATGTCCCGGAGCGCCTGCTTCGGGGAGCTCGTCCCGTTCGCAGAGGAGCGGTGTCACGGCAGCCAGTCCCATGCGCCCCGTCGCCCCATCCACTCACCCGGTGCCCCCCCCCTCGTGCCCCGCTCGTGCGGCGGGACGTGGGGGTGGAGTTTTGGGGGGACATTGCGTTGGGATCTGGGAAGTGGGGTCGGCTGTGTGTGCCGGCTCCCGGGTATCGAGGGGGAGACGGGCCTGCCCTGCATGGCTGTCTGTGATGCTCAGATAAATTTGTTAGTCTCTAAGGTGCCACAAGTACTCCTTTTCTTTTTTGCAAATACAGACTAACACGGCTGCTACTCTGAAACTAAGGTTGTATAAAGTGATCATAACACCTCCCTATTTCTTCTCAGTATTCCCTTGATTATACATCCAAAGATTGCATTTGCTCTCTTGGGCACATAACACAGGTAGTCCGTGTTAAGCTAGTTATCCACTGTGACCCCAAAATTTCTTTTCTTTAGTAAATGCTTTCCAAAATACAGTCCAGCTTCCAATTATAGCAGAGCTAAAATATTTGAACCCAGGACTTCCAACAACCATAGTAAGGGTCTTACTCCCAAACTACTGCACCACTTTTAGGCAAAACCAGAGAGAATTTCATGGTGCAGATAGATATTACACACACAGCCAACTTCTGAGACTTGTAACTACACACAGAGAGAACTTCATGACTAGAGAGTGTCAAACATATCATCAGTAGAAACATAAGTTCCAATACAATTTTATACCACAATAAAATTTCAGCTAACCACTTTTGTTGCTGCTCCTCACAACAAACCAACCTACTCTATTATAACACTGAGCCAATTAAAAATGTTGCCAATCTGTCATTTTATCACTTAGCACTAAGATTCACTCCAACAGCCCAGCAATGTAATATATTTTTCTGCCTCCAAGGAAATAAAGCTAACCCCTAGATTTTTACACTCAAAAAAAGTTGTGTGCATTTTGCAGTGGCTTGTTTACATCTTCAGTCTATTTAATCAGGTTGTATAGAATAAGGAGCTACTCCTGCCCCTTAGAAGTCAATGGAAGTTTTGCCACTGATGTCAATGGTAGCAAGATAGATAGATAAGAAAGATAAGTCTCTGCATTTTGCCATTTTACTAGATAAGTGTTATTTGTTCATCCTCAGGCATCTGTTAAAAGACAGCTATAACAGCATTTGAATTGCAATGTTCATTTAAGATTCTTTAGCAAAATGGAACTGCTTACATGTCACCACAGTGCAGTAGTCTGGTTTTATTTGCACAGACTCTTCATCAAAATATTAGCTATTTATCCGAATCACATTCCACTCAGCAAGGGGAAAACAGCGTATAAGATCCCAATTCTCCTCGGATTTGCTTGCAATGACGACAGTGTAGCAGTCTAGCTTGAAGACAGTAGTGGGAGAATGAAACATCAGCGTATCAAGAAAATAATGAGCAATAGCCATGAAAATTGTTGATCCATGCACAATATTTTTAAGTGAAATCTGAATTGTGAATCAACGTGTTTCACAAACTCATGGCTAGAAAAAGGGTGTTAAACTATTAATTATTTCCTGTAATTTCAAGGTCTAAAACTACAACCTGAAAAATTACTTATGTAAATGTAATTAGAAAGTAGACAGAGTTATGAAAAAGCTGTGACGATTATATGATTTTTTAATCTTTCCAAAAACATTAAGTGAATTTGTGCTAACAGATTTATATTCCTCAAGACCAATTTCCTCCATTTGGTCACTAAACAGGTACAAAATAGACAAGAGAAATGAAAATTTCCTCACATCATCCTGCCAATGTACTGCACCTTTAGCCTAAAAGGGCCACTTCTGGCAATGAAAGGATAGTTCAGCTGCTATGTGCATTCAGTCTCGGGCTTTCTGCAGGGATTGCTAAATAAAAAGATCCTAGCAACAAAATTGTTTTCTGTGATGAGGACATCTGTGCATTAAGAACAAGACTATCAATTTACTTCACACGGGTCATAAAGCCAACCAAAAACTTTCAACCTCTGCCAGTCTAGGCAGCCTTTGAGCCAGTGATCTAGAAGTAAAACACACAGTGTTCCATTACCAATACTTTGACATTTCCAGTGGAGCTGGCTGAAAACTTTCTTAATTCAAATTCTTTCAGCCAAAGAAAGGGGACACATTTTTAACAAAAAATTTTCCTTTTAATACAAGAAACTGGATGGAGCTGTTAATATTTTTAGTTTTGATTTACACACATAGTCAAAATATGTTTGGAAAAAAAAAAAGGAATGTCTGATGTCATCATTAACTTAGATTAGGTATGATAGGTTGTCTGACTCCAGATAGCAAGTCACAAGATCTATATACTGCAACAGGACCTGACAGAGATCCTCGTATTACAATTGTTTCAGAACAACCAATATTTTAATTTTTCCTTCTTTCCCTCCTTAGCTACTGCCCTACCTATTCAGTCATACAAATATCTGCAAGCCCCAAGAGTAGACCCATACTTGATACTGCTTTCTAGAAATGAAACATCATGTAATAAGTCTATCATCCCTGGGAATGGTTTCTGCACTTTTCAGCTCACCCATGATTATTAGCACTAGTAACATACAACAACTCTTCACAATGGCTTTCTTTTCATAGTAGAATCTCTCAGGTTGTCAGCTCTCTTGCTCGCTTTACTCAAACTGCCCAAGGTATGACTTCTTTAAAAAAAAAAATAAATAAATAAAATAAAAAAAGGTCCCTGGGAGCAGTTAACACATAGGGCCTAATTTTTAACTTTAACGGTAAATTTGGGTGCTCAGTTCCACACCTGGATGCTTTGTGCTGTTCAGTGTATCCAGATTTGGAAACCCATGTATGAAAATTATGGTAACTATATTATTGTATATACATGATCTAAGTGTTGACCAAGTAAAGCAACTCAAGTACTGCTTCTTAGATGGCCTAGTTCTCCCACTGCCCTTGCAAAAGGGGGTGCAGGAGTGCCATCTACATGGTACACTCCTCCCATCCCCCCTTGCATCCTACAGAAGTTGTTCTGCTAGCACTCCACCAGGCTTAGGGGAAGAGAAAGAAGATTAGGAGTCAGGAACTGGCCATTCTTCAGCACCACTCCCTGGAAACCTCCCCGTCTATAATTCTCCCATTTAGAACTGCATTAACTCCTTCTGGGTCTCCTCCACAGCTGCTACTGAGAAGCCTCAAGAGACTCCAGTTCAAAGCAACATAGCTCCTCTTAATGTTGTGGCCTTCCAAGCACCTCCTGTCTCGGGGAACAATTTGCAGGGAATTCCTCAAGATGAATTGCCCCTCTGTGCTTTATTGCAGCAGAGGATAATGTGCCCCCAATCTATTTCATAGTTTTTAAGGATGTACTTAGTAGTGGTACTGAAAACTTGATCAAGCAATTAGAAGCTCTAGTTAACATTACCGTAAAACTCATTTGACTGAGTTACACAACCCTAAAATGAGCAATTCTCTGATTTGCATCACTAAGTCAAGTGGTATTATGTGAAACCAAGACTTAGATTTTTAGCATATACTTACTTTAACAACATAAGCAGGAGACAGAAATAAACACTGCACAGGACAGCAGGGGTCTGGAAATGCACCAATCTCAGCCTCATGAGTTGAGGAAAGAAAGGAAACGTTACAACAGTGACCTTTTTAAGACAATTACAGAACACTGTTAATGAGCTCTGGACAGTAGGCCACATCCCATCCTCAGCTAGATGACTGGGGACAGCAAAACTGGTCCTTAGGAAGGGGGGCAGAGTGGGACCATCAGGACTTCAGCATAGACAAGAGCTCACCTACAAGGGAGGTGGGGAATATACATGCAAAATTTCACAAGGATTAAGAGTTTATGTCAAAACTGCTATGTACTGTGGTGCATTCTTATACAGCAGTGAGTCATCTTGTCTGACAAAAAGAAAAGGAGTACCCGTGGCACCTTAGAGACTAACAAATTTATTAGAGCATAAGCTTTCGTGAGCTACAGCTCACTTCATCGGATGCATTTGGTGGAAAAAGCAGAGGAGAGATTTATATACACACACACACACAGAGAACATGAAACAATGGGTTTATCATACACACTGTAAGGAGAGTGATCACTTAAGATAAGCCATCACCAGCAGCAGGGGGGGGAAAGGAGGAAAACCTTTCATGGTGACAAGCAAGGTAGGCTAATTCCAGCAGTTCAGAACCACTAACCCAGGAACCTATCCTTGCAACAAAGCCCGTTGCCAACTCTGTCCACATATCTATTCAGGGGATACCATCATAGGGCCTAATCACATCAGCCACACTATCAGAGGCTCGTTCACCTGCGCATCTACCAATGTGATATATTTTAAGTACAGCAGAGATACAGTACATTTAAGATTTTCTGGCTATGTCTACACTACTAATGTGCCACTGTAGTGCGGACACTTCCTACATCCACAGAAGGGCTTTTTCCATTGATGTACATAATCCACTTCTCCCAGAGGTGGTAGCCAGGTCAGAGGAAGAATTCTTCCATCAACTCAGCTGTGCTCTATGTTAGGTCAACCTAACTGCAGCGCTCAGGATGCGAAACTTCATAGCCCTGAGCAATGTAGCTAACAATCTAATTTGTATACATAGACCAGGCCGGCCTCCCTCCCTCCCCCCACACACTTTGAGCTATAAAAACCTAAAGGTACCTATTGATGTCCCTTTGGAGAGATATTTATCTTTCTACTGCTCTCCATTCCCATTATACCTGTGTTTTATATAGAATGAGATTTTTTTAATAATCATTTTTCTGAAGAAAATTAAAGGGAAGTTTAATCTGTGCTCCAGAATAAATGGAGTTACGAGGGTAAAGCCTGTTTGAATCTAAATGTGACAGCATACTCCAAAATATGGAAGAATATTTTTAGATGTGGGCTAGGCTATTGAACAACAATATACATGAACAATATACATAATATAGTTTGGCAAGGGAAAGCAATATTAGGCTTTTACCTGCTGGATTGTTCAGTAGAACCGGAGATAGGCAACATGTTACAAATAAATTGCTTGCTGGCTGCTTTACTAACAAAACTGATGCCCCGAGGCAATTTTCACACATCCTTGAGAAGGGAAGCAATTGTGTCTCTGTTGTGTTACACAGTACTGATAATCTGAATGATCTATCAAGTATAACACTTCACCATAAACCACTGCACAACAGCAGCCTCAAATAATGATATATTTACAGCATACTTTCAGGAGAGCTGCTTTGGGGAAATCCTCGGAATATGCATAGTATGTTTTACAAGACATTAAAATGTGTTTCAAATGAATGAGTAGCCAAGGCACGCCAATGCCATTAGGGAAATCCCTGTGATGCATCAACATACACTAAAGGTCTTGAGTTCAGATATCAGAGCAAAGCCAAATAACTACAAATGTAACAAATATTAAAGCTCTAATTCCCTTGCTTTAAATGAGAGCGTTAACTCATGAGCGACTCTGGCTGCATTTATAAAACAATCAGCTCTCTTGTTCTCGCTCTCAAACCAGTACACTGTCCAGCACAACTGATGACAAGAGCTTCATCTTAAAAGGGAAAAAAAAGTTTCTTTAGATCCCACTGGACAGGCTGGTTGTACCCATTTGCTAGAGTATCATCTGTTGAAGACTGAATTAAAGCAAAAGAATTACTGTGTCCCCAAATTCATACAGGTATGGTAGTTATTCAAGTTTCCACAGTCTTAACCTGCTATGGTGGTACAGGGTCAGCTGGTTAATATTCTTAAGTACTAACTATAGTACTCCTTTTCTTTTTTATAGGAACTAAGGTTCCCTGGCCCCAACCCCATGAGTATATCCAGACATACGGTTTGCTGCTTTTAGTTTCCATAGTAGACCCTGCCAACTATATCTCCCTTCTGAAAGCACTTGTATTTTTGCTGACTGTATTATTCTAGTAGTGTATGAGGCCCTTGCTTTCCTATCCTGAAGGAAACACTGCATAGTAACAGACACAAAAAGAGGAGATGGGTATGGGGAGCACATAGCCCTACAACAAACAAATTAATTTGCAACCTGGGCCAAACAACAACCCAATAAATCCAAACATTAATGCACATAATGGGGCCAATGGACATAACTAAAACTGAGGGCCAAATTAATTAGCTGAACATGTGTCCAGGCCCTCTGAGAATCAATTAATATTCATAAAAAAGATCTGCTGACATTTTATGAAAAATATTCTTTTGGGAAAGGTTCATACACAAAAAAAACCTATGCCACATATTCATAAAATGGAGGAGGAAAGAAACTAATATATACAGCTTATAGTGAAAATAATTTCTGAACAGGATGTTTTTCACATTTTCCATATGGCATCTGTGGTTCCTTAAGCATTTCTACAAGGTTATCTGACACTTGGATAAAATAATGGAAGAAATTTAAAGGATCTTTTCCCAATTAATTTAGGATCAGAAAGTAATTTAAAGGGCAATGTAATCTTGTGTACCCTTAAATTAATCCAAAAAAAAAAAAAAAAGTATTTCCAGAGCAATTCTTTCTAATTGGTAGGCACTTTTAAGAAATGTATGGGTCTTTTAATTTTATAATGCAAAGACATTCATAAAAACACTTTTATTACTATTATATCAGATCTTCAGTTAGTAGAAAATAAGATGATTCATCTAATTCCATCCAGTAAAAAATTATACAGGGTTAGAAAACTAAAGGCTCATAAAATTGCAAATAGCCTTAATGAACTACACTATGAAGTGAGATGCTGATTGCATCAGCCCAGAACAGCTACAGTTCATCAGCTATGCAAGCACCAGTACAGACAGTAGAAACTACTACAGAGCTTCAGAGCAAGCAGGTAATCTACTAGTGTACATGCACACACACTCATACAAACATCTTAAAGAATATTGAACTGGATGGTAGAAGACCCACTACTTACTTAAAACACTTTCACAAACTATTGTTTTGCATTTCCATATTTTCAGAGACACACTGTAACATTTCTCCCTGCTCCAACATTAAGGGAAAACATCATGGTAAGGTATATACTAATGCCTTAAACTGAACATAAAATTACACCTCAACACTTACCATGAAAGTGGACTTTACTCCTCAGGTGATGAATTTACAGTACACACCTTCTCACATGGATTTAGACTGCAGACATACACTATAAGGTTTTTGAGACTCTGGCCACACCAACTTTTAAAACATATTAAGAAAAGTAACATGATCTGAAAGTGGTTAACTGAATTTACATACATACTACATTTTAAAACTCTTTAACAACTGTATTTTTTTTAAATAATCATTTTCAGACTTCAGAGATAACCCTGTCACCAGTGGAAATGAAGACAAGGATTGCTGCAGAAGTTTGGTCAGCCTTCCCTAACAATCACAACACAACCCCTACAAATTCAACACTTTCAGAAGGTACATCTCCTCCTTGCAGAGCAAAGCACGTCAGCTTCAAGATTTGGACAAAAATCATAGTAAACTTCCTTACCTTGTCCCATACACTTCACATCATATCCAAACTGGTAACAGGGCAGGTTGTGTGGTTACCTGGCAGGTAATGTGGTTACCTTGACCACGGAATTCAATGAGACTTTGCATGAAGACAGGCACTACCCAGCTTGAGCAAGTAGATCGGAATCTATTTGTAAGTGAAAAAATATTGCTACCCCTACTCAAAAAAACAAAACAAAACCAAGCTGAAAGACACTGAGGTTGTAAGAGCCAAACAGTGTCTTGTGGGCTTGTGACACAGCACTGCTCTCCCAGTCCCAGTGAGACTACTAATATGTATCAAGTTCCGCACATTCATAAATACTTGCAAGATTGAGCCCATCATTTATACAAGCTGGTTAAAACACCTGAGAAGTATTTAGCTCTAGAATAAGAAACCACAAACAATCAGTCACTCCTTTCCAAAATACAGCAACTTTCATCTGGAAGTTGCCCAAAAGCCTCTGATGCTCACAAGTGTGTTTTGCACTGTGGGACAGGTGCACCAGGAGTCCCAGAATGTACTGGTACAACTTACAGTTATAAGACACATAGCTCACAGATGTGTCAACACTGTATAGCTGGATAGATACACTAAAACATACATAAGCATAAGCAATGCAATAAATCATTTCACACAGTCAACGAAGTGAGCTGTAGCTCACAAAAGCTTATGCTCAAATAAATTTGTTAGTCTCTAAGGTGCCACAAGTCCTCCTTTTCTCTCTACAACAGTTTTTTTTCCATAAGCCCTCTTTCAGGAAAGCCCTTAAGCAAATGCTTTAAGTTAAGCTTATCTTTAAGTCCCATTAACTTTCATAGGACTTAAGAACATGCATAACTTTCTGCAAGTGCTTAAGTGCTGTCCTGAATCTGTTTGCTCTCCCAAGTTTCCTGAAACTGGGCCTTAATATACAGACACACTATCACTATATAAGTGCAACACACACTAAGACCCTGATCCTGCAAGCATATGAATCATGTGCTTAATTTTACTACTGTGAGCAATCCGATTGATTTCAATTGAACTGTTCAAAATAGCAATGTTAAGTACACACAAATGTTTGTGGGATCAGGGCCTAGCAATGCAAAATTGTTCTGAAAACCATTTAAAGTACTGTGCTAGCATGATAAGCACATTACCTACAATTACATTACCTACAACTACACCTTCTAAAATTAGCGATCATAGTGTATGTAGAGATACATCTACCTTAGGAAATTATGGGCATAGGCCAAAATTTCCAATGTGGGTGCCTAAAGTTAACAAATGAGTGGCTTAATTTTCAGAGGTGCTGAACACCTGCAATCACCATTAGATTCACTTCATTTAGACCACTCATTTAAGTGAAGTCACTTCAGTGGTGCTCTGTCTCCCCTTCCCTCCTCCCTTCTACCCCCCTCCCATTAAACCATTCATGTATTTAGAGTTAAAAAATATAGGTGCCATGTTTTGAAGACATTGGCCATACTGCCCACTAGGAGTTGGGTTCAGTGCCACAAAAGAAAGAGATATTGTTTGTGGGATAAGTTCACTCCAGCTGGAACTCCAATGAAGTAAATAATTACACCAGGTATGAAGCTGGACCGTGTGTACAAATGTCTAATTGCTAAACATATCCTACTTCCTCAATACATTACTGGATTATGCTCAGCACTCCAACACTCTGTGTTCTTAACCACAGAAATATATCATTCAGAGGAAAGTTATATTCAGATTGATTATAGCATCCCGAAAATACAGTGTATATATTAAATTTGTTTTCATTACAATACTGTTGATATATAGATCATACTCTATATGAACTCAACATCTCTACTTGCAGCCAGAATGCGGGGTATCCAGCATACTCTAGTATAAACAGTCAGCTTTTCCTGTCCCTATTAGCACAGATAAGGGCCAATCAATGCACAGTAGGCTGCAATAAGGCAATCTCGCCTTTTAATCTCCTTTATTTCAAGATTTCAGGGCACTGAAAAAAGCTACAGGACTTAGAGCAATGCACAGAGCCACACGCTCATTCCCTGAAAGCGTTAAAAGGAAAAATACAATGTCAACATCAGCTCCTCCCTGCTGTGGAAATTGGCATGAGTACATTTTACTTTCTGGCAACAAGCCCTTCTAAAACCGTTACAAAAAAATGAAGTTCGATATGTTGAGCTATTCCAACGACTGATTTGGGACATGCTGGGTTATTTTCCCCCCCTTCTGTTAAGCGTCATTCTAACAGCCTTTCAGAGGTAGATGAACGTTAATTGTCTTTGATAAGAGAGAGGGGACCAAGCAACCGTTAGCAAAATTTTACTCCTGGACACAGCAAACTCTAGCGTTATGATAAAGAAATACGCTCACTCTCTTCCCCAGAGAGGACTATATTAGATACAAATTATAGATTTAGTGTGACAGTTGAGCACATGAACTCGTTAGTAGCCAGCCAATAAAGTAACCCTCATACAAAATAATCATTCGGCACATCTCGTTACTTAACCCAATCTGATACACATCAAAATGTGAAGCGAGAGACACGCTGGGTGGCGGGTTTAGCCTCTTCAGCTTATCCTCCAAATCAGAGGAACAATAATAGGAGAATTACACTGACATCTTTTCCAACCAGGGAATCCGTGGAGCATCCAAACAGACCAAACCGGAGAATGATCCCAAGCTCGCAATTAAAAATGTTAAACGACTTTTCTGTTTAAACTAAAATCCTTGTTTCTCCTAAAGAAATAATTAACGGGCTTTTTTTTTTTTTTTTAAAAAAAACCTTCCTAGATATTATTATTTTGGTTGCAGCTGATTTAAATGTTGACTCCGCTGCATGGACTTCAACGCAAGTCCCTGGATATATTCAAATAGGTTTTGTTACAAAGTATATAGCAGATTTCTGTAATACTGCATTTTCTTGGCAGGACAGGAATCCCTGCAAGCCCAGCCCTTAAGATTTTTCCATCTTCCGTAATAAAACATGCAACACTGGAGCAGCAAATCCTGCTGCCAAAGCCCCCTCTTCCATCTCCACCAGCACTGGGGCAGGAGAGGCAGCGAGAAGGAGGAGGAATTTACAGTCAGAAAAAAAAAATTACACAGCCTCAGAAAAAGGTAGTGGGGGGAAGGGGCAGAAAAAAAAAAAGAGAGACAACAGGCGCCATCAGGAATTAGGGAGAAAACAAAAGCAACCACGGGAAAAAAAATATTCAATAAACCAGTTTCCCGAGAAACTGAAAATGCAGCAAATTCCTCATGGAGCGTCCCAGGGAGAAAGAGGGAAAAAATCAACCCAATGTTCTGTGGGATCCCCCCCCCCATTCCTTAGGCTGTGTCACATACCAGGAGAAACTGACACTCACAGGAAACAACTGTACCGTGCGAAATACACGCAGGAGATGAGGACACAAAGCTGGGGACGAGAGGTTACACACTGCAGCAGAGACAATCAGCCTTCCAGGGGAACCCCCCCGCCCCATCGAAGTGTCACTCCCCCCCGGCCCCTCGGTTCTCCTCCTAGCCTACTGCTCCCACCACCCCGGAGCTGCAGACAGCCCCGGAGCGGGGTCCCCTCGGGTCTCTCGGCGGGCGAGGCTGGGGTGGAAATGAGGGGGACGATCACAAGTCATTTACCTTCCGATAATTCCAGCTCCAGCTCAGCCAGCCTGGCTCTCACCTCCAGAGGCAGGGACATGCTCTCAAGGCTGCGGTCCGCCATACTCGAGCCAAGGCGACTTTCTCTCCCCTCCTCTCTCTCTTCTCTTTGTTTGCAACAGAAAAGGGGGGAACGTGGGGGGCTTGCGGTGGATGCCAGACTCCTCGCGCGGTCTCAGCGGTGCATACAGGAGGGAGGGAGGGAGGCGGACGAGGAGTCCGCGCGCAGGGATGGGGTGGAGGGAATGCAGAGATTTCTCCTCTCCTCCTCCTCCTCCTCCTCCTCCCTCGCCGCTTCCTTCAGGGGAGCCCCGCCATGGCCGCCGCCGCCGCCGCCTGCTGCTGCTTGCAGCTCCTCGGCACCGCGGCTCGGTCTAGCCCGGCCCGCCCGCTGCAACCCGCGGGGTGACTCCTGCACAGCGCGCCCGGGCTCCGCGCGACCCGGCTCCGGCGAGCGCTCGAGACGGCTGCTGCGGGTGGAACTGCGGCGCGGCTGCCGCGGCCAGCGAGAGCGGCTGTCACACGCACGTGACCCGCCGGGTGCAGCGCCCCCCGCACGCCCCTAGGGGGTGCGCTCGAGCCCGCCCCATCTCCCCGGGCGGCGGGCAGCCCCCCCCCCCGGCAGGGCGGAACCGAACGCTCCCGGGAGCGCCGCCGGCGCGCGGGGACCGGCGGCGAAGTTGGCGGCGAGCCCGGTGGCCGGGTTCTGCCCCTCCCCCCCCCCGCTGCGAGCCGGGTGACGCCGTGCGCTGGAGGGCGCCGCTCCGCCGCCTCGTGACTGCTCCCACGGGCACTTCGGGGACCGTTCATGGGCGGCGGGTCGCCAGCAACGCTGTCTTAGGTCACATGCCACGCTAGGCAGCCTTTGGGGGCTTGCTCGAAAAGCCCCGCCGCTTTGGGGTTCGGTTTTCGCGCAGCATTTTGTGGCATCGGCTTTTGTTGCTCCACGTTCGTCTGCGTGACAGTTATTTTCAGGGTATTGCATCTGATGGAGGTTTATGTGCTAACGGCGTGTGCTTGGCGCTGTACAAATACAGTGCCCTCGCCAGGCCGCTCCTCTGTAGAAATTTGCCGCTCAAGGTTAGGGCATTGGGTCACGTTCCTGTATGTCATTCACAACTCTCTCTCTCTCTCTCTTTCTCTCTACTCTGAGCTTTTTATGTCTAAAAATGACTACAATATGAATTAAACAAGCAAAACCAATTATTTCACATCATTTCTGGAAGCGTAAGGCGGTATTAGAAAGGCTTTTCTACATGGAGTTGTTCCAGAATACCTATTCTGGAATATCCCTGAATAACCATTTGAGGACGTTCTTATTCCAGACTAAGAGTGGTCCTCCCTTCATCCAAATTAATTTTCAAGTGTGGACAAGTCCTAATACGTACCTCCTTTATAATGCTCTTTAACTTAAAAGTGCTTTACGAAATAGTGAGTTAGTCTTCACACTAAAAGAAAAGGAGGACTTGTGGCACCTTAGAGACTAACAAATTTATTAGAGCATAAGCTTTCGTGAGCTACAGCTCACTTCATCGTAAATCTCTCCTCTGTTTTTTCCACCAAATGCATCCGATGAAGTGAGCTGTAGCTCGCGAAAGCTTATGCTCTAATAAATTTGTTAGTCTCTAAGGTGCCACAAGTACTCCTTTTCTTTTTGCGAATACAGACTAACACGGCTGCTACTCTGAAAGTCTTCACACTGTGAACTAAGTATTGTCATCCCATTTTAAGGGAGTGAGGAACACTGTGTCCCATGTCCACAGAGGGAACCAATGTGTTGCAGTAAGATTTCTTTTCCATGTTCCCCATGTTACCTGTGAGAAGATCATGTGCTTTAGAACCTGGGTAGCAGGGACAGAATGTTGAAGCCAGAGGGGCTCTTGGCTGTTTGGAATGACAGATGTGTAAGGACCTAGCAGGTGGCAGCACTGCACACAGGTGCCAAGCAATTTACCCAAATTCAACATCAGAGATAGAAATAATACCAGAGGTCCTGAATTCCATTTTTTTTTCTCTAACAAACCAGGTAACTTTCAGCATATTCTGATATGTTCATTTTGAACTACATTCTCCACAACCAAGAAATAAACAAACACTGAGTACACTTTAATGAAAGCATATGTGTGTGTATATTCCATTGGTTGGGGATGGACCTAACCACAATTCTGGTTGTTCTTGTTTTATTTAGGTTATAGTGTGTCCATGCTTATGCCTCACAAATCATGACTTTCATTTAATGAGTCTCGGGAAGCTGAAAGGAGGGATACTTTGTGTAGACACTTTTAAAAACAGTTGGAAAATCAGTTCTCTTAGTATAAGGATGACAGTTCACGAAAATATAAAGATATAATACAAGGCAGTGCCTTCCTTCATCGCTCCATATTCGTTAAACTGGGGGTTACAAAACTTTTTCCCCTGAGGTCCACGTATGCAGCTGCAATAGGCACTGCGGGCCACTATTAACACTTCTTGAGGGAAATTATTCATTTTAATTATTACATACATATAAACTATAACACTAAATAAACAATGTACATATTTCCTTTTCATTTTATTATAAACAATTGTGATAGAAATCACTAGCAATATGCACTCAAAGAAATGCTTCAGGATCTCTTTGAAACCAGTTTTAGTAAAATTACACTTTTAAAAAATGTTGAGAGCAAACTGTGGTATTCAAATAGGTAAAACACGGTTTTGTATAACACTGAACAAGATTACAACACGAGTCACATGGAGTTAAAGATTTACTAAGAGCTTGACTGGAGAATGCAGTTGCATCCACCAACGGACTACCAGGGACTGGAGTTTGGAATCCCTGCATTAAACCAGTTGCTGTATTATAACAAGCAGACTGAACATCTGCAGTTCTTCCTGTCTCCTTCTTCCTCCAAGGAGTTCCTGGAGACACTTTGTGGAAAGGAAGAAGCAAGCTGCTAGACCATCTTCTAGTTCCAAAAATACATTTAATACATAATCCCCAGACAGAGATGCATAAAGATAATAATAGATGCTGCACTTGATCTTAGTGAAAGGCCAAGAAGTGATCATTCTCAGTTCAAAGTCTTGATTTACAAGAAGCACATTGGATCCAATCCTACTCCCATTTAAGTCAGTAGCAGCAAAATCAAAGAATGTAGGAGCTCCTTTGAAAGAGTAGAGTAAGCTTTAGAATGTGTCTGTAGTAGGGAATTTTACAAAGATTCCCACCATATTACCACTAGTTCAGATGAACTGGCTTCTGGTGTCTTCCCACTGTCATGTTTAGTTGACATGGTGGTAAAAGCAATCCTGGGCTCTGGGAGCCTAGGCTTCCTCTGGTGCTAGGGTTGCCAAGCCTCCAGGATTGGCCTGTAGTCTCCCAGAATCGGCGTCGATCTCCCGGTGACTATTGAAAGCAATCAGGGAGATTTTAATAGGATATTTTAAGAAAATGACATTACGTCATGTTGAGGGGAAAATTTCCTGGAAAAACTTCAGTCAGAATTGGCAACCCTAACTGGTGCTAACACTAGTTCAGTTGAAGTAATACTGGAACCAGGGGGAATATTTTTGTAAAATTCAGTAATGTTGACAAGACTTTAGGCCATGTCTATACTAGGAGCACTTTGTCAGCATAGGTACTTTAGCAGCATAACATTCCTATTTGCAGCTTATTTTATACAGGCAAAATGGAGCCATCCTGAGCAAAGCAAGCTATACTGGCAAACGCATAGTTGTGCCAGTATAACTATCTACACTAGGGGCTTTTGCTAACTCTGCTGTATCAATCAGGAATCACTCCTCTTCACACCACTGACAGAGATAGCTATGCAAGTAGAAATATGTGCTGTAGACATGATCTTAGTAGATGAATCCCTTAATTTCATTTGCTTCTATCCGTTTAGTCATCATATACTCTAATTTCTTTTAACCATTCCCATGCTGCTCCTTAGTGCAGTGCAAGACCAGAACCAATTATTCAGGTCCTTTTTAGCAGGCCCATTACGTTTTACAGCATGACAACAAACATGCCATTTAGGGTGATACAAGAGCATACAAGGTATATAGGGTAATGTTTTTGTCTTCTGTGGAATGATTCCTGAGTGATACCAGCACAGACACACAGAATCCTATCTCTGATCTTTCTTGTTTCAGTCAGGTTAGGATCTAGCCAATGAAAACCAGCTAAAACTATATGCTCTAGGGTTCCTATCTGAAAATCCATGTTCTGTTTATTTATTGTTTTGTGTGGGACACAGTATGCTGAAAGCATCAGAGCACTGCAGGAGTAGCTTTTTCATGTATTAATGAGGCGGCCAAAAGGGAGAAAATACAAAGCGTTGTAGTAATCCAGTTTCCCTCACTAAAGCGTATCTCAGAGTTGCACCTTTATTTCTTAAATCTTTCAGCTGATAAGTGGTGATTATTTTACTTGTTATCTGATTGTTGCAGAATATATGCTAGTTGCGTTTTCCATTTTCCAAATTTTTGCCTTTTATGACATTGCACAAAGGGGCCTAATGGGAAACATTCGAACATTTGCAACATTTACAGCTAAAGGTCTCCTGGCATTTTCATTACAACTGCCATAAATCAGTCACTTTAAAAGGAAAAATAATCACTCTAAGATTAAATTTAACTTATTCAAATTGAAGGATCTGAATAACTCACCTGAATAATTCAATTTGTTTGAGTAGGACTGCTCGCAGGAGAAGAGACTATTTACATAAGTAAGGATTTTCAGGATCATGCCCAGGGTACCAGATATCAAGGAAATCAGTTTGGATATTTTCAACTTATTTAAATTTAAAACAAGAAGAAAGAAATTCACAGGATTTGAATCATTGTGGTCTACTCAATTAATGCTTTAAAATTTTTAGATGAAAGGCACCAGGATCAGGATCTTTCACTGAAGTCAGAGGTAAAACTCCCATTGATTTCAGTGGGAAAAGAGGAAGGTACTAAATACAAAATATTAAGATTAATTAATACTGTCATATTATACTGTTATACTTGGTATAACCCTTTTTGTCAAATACATATGTCTTTAAAAGCTCTTTTGACTGGATTTGCATGCCATAAGTACCTTATCTGTTCAAGAGAAGAGATGAATTTGTCCTTTTCTCTCACTGACAAGGCCCTGATCCTGTAGTTTTAGAGTTATCTAACCTGAATTAGCTATCCCAATGTAAAATCCTAATGGAGACAAGGCATAGGTAGTTTTTAACCTCAGTGTAGGTAATTGAGGTATAACCCAGGTGGGGGTGGGGTAGGGCATAGTGATGACTTCAACTAGCCCCATTGAGTCTTGGGCCTGCTCTACTGTACAAAGTTAAGTCCATTTAAGCCTCCCTGGTGTCAATGTAGTTGTGTGTGTCTACACTTCAATTTATCTCTGCTCCATGTAAGCTCTCCGTTACACTGATATAATAACATCACCTCCCCAAGTGGCATTGAGCCATGGTCAATGTATTGAGGTTGACGCAGCATGAATGTAGACCCCACCAGTCCTCCAGCAGTTGTACCACATTGCCCGACACTGACAATTGTGAACTCCACTTCCCAGAAGTCACAGAGAGCAGAAGCCCCCTTGCCTTTTAAAACCCCATGAATTTTTGAAATGACTTTCCCTTATTGCCCAGCTTGGCAAGCACACTAGCAGCTGTCCATTGTTGGGTGCAGCTGCCCAAACGATCATGCCGCCTACCATGGGCGGCACGTGAACTGCTGGATGTGGAAGGCTAGCCCACAGCCCCTTCCCTTCCAGCCGAGGCCCCGCCCCTTACACACACACCGGGAACCCAGAGCCCCCCACCATGGCCGCTTGCCCCCGCCCCAGGCTGGCTAATGCTCGCAGTCCCACCAGCCCCGGAGCACTGGGAGGGAGAGTGCACAGTGCCACTGCAGCATCCCCAACCCCGGAGTGCCGGGAGGGACAGAGCAGGGCACTGGCACAGCTCCAGGAAGGCGGGCAGCATGGCCCCAGCCCCTGGAGCCCAGCAGCACTGCCAAAGCAGGGCCCTGAGGATAGAGTGTGGGCAGGGACACCCCTGGCTGTTTGGGGAGGCCCAGCCTCCCCCACCCACCATCCATGCCACCTACACACTCCAGGCACACTCTGGCCTGGAGTAGACAGAAGATATTGGATCTTCTGGTCCTGTGATGAGAAGAGGCTGTGGAAGCACAGCTACGGACCAGCCATAGAAATGTGGCCATGTATGAGCAGCTTGCACAGGGGATGCAGGAGAAGGAGGTATGACAGGGATCAGCAGCAGTGCTGCGCGAAAGTGAAGGAACTGTGGCAGGCATATCAGAAGGCCAGAGAGACCAACAGTTGATCCAGTGCCAAGCCATAGACCTGTTGCTTTTACAAAGAGCTGCAGGCCATACTTGGGAGAGACCCGCTCCCCCCCACCCCGCACAAAACCATAGTTATCCCCAAGGAACCCGAGTCACAGGCACCTGGTGTAAACAGTGAGGTGTAGGTGGAGGAAGAAGAGAAGGAGGATGGGAGGCATGTGACTGGGGGTTGGGGGGGGGCATGAAAAGCAGTTTGTTTATATACAGAGGGATGTCATTTGAATCCTGCTGAGAGATCTCGGGAAACTTCCACGGAGGTACATTGCAATCTTGTCCTGAAGGTTTCTATGGATGATATTCTTATTTCTTTCACAATGGTAGGACACTTGCCCACGTCAATCAGCAATAACTTCAGCAGACACCATGCAGTAACCAGCCTAGCAGCTTATGGGCCCAGGCAGCTTTGTGACGCCAGCAGCAGCTGTGCTTTCTCAAGCTTTGTTACCCTCAAAAGTGAGATATCAGATAAAATCACCACCGCCTGGGGAAAATGGTGCCAGTATCCAATGCTATTGCTCTCCACCCATAGTTTCATGCAACCAATCAATTCCCTCATCGTTTTCCGCAACTCTGGTGGGCCATATTTACAGCGTCTGGAGCTGTGAGTGGCGCTGTGCAAAGCAAAGTGCAAGCAGAAATGTCACTAAACATGTTTTGTTTAAAATTTTAGAGGAGCAAGGAAAGGGAGTTCTGAATCTTAACTTTTGCTTTCACTTGTGACTATACTGACAATGGTACCTCTATGCATTTTATCTGTAGCTCGTGCCATTGCAGACCTGAAGTGTTCCCCCTCCATATCCAGGGACACCTGACCATGATAAGGAGAAGGAAGCAAACAATATGGAAGGATATGTTTGGTGAGATCCTGCAAGCCAGTGCTGCATTGGACCATGAGCAGAGAGTTGGAGAATGAATATTTCAGGCTGTATGGAGAAGGAAAGAGCGGACAAGAGAAAGGCTCAGGAGTCAGCGAGGGGATTGCACCAGGACGTAATGGGGCTTCTCTGGCAGCAAACACATATGCTGCAGACTCTTGTGGCTCTACAGATTCAACAATCCCTGGCTCACCTCCTTTTGCAGTCCGTAGAGAACTCCAGCATAGCACCCCCCCTTCACCTCTCCTCAAGATTCCACATGGCATTAGGGGCCGCAGCCCCTACCCGTACCACTCCACAATGGAGGACATTTAGGACAACCACAGCTTCACATACACTAATCTCTGAGAGCCACAGTTGATGTATGTGTAGCTTAAATGGACATGACTGTTCCTTTCCCTTCTTTAAGCTCTGTTCCATACACTTATTAAGGTTTTAATATATTTGCTTTTAACTTGCACAGAATTTTTGTATGTGTTTCTGTTACTCCATAAAAGAGTATTGTGTGTAAAATAATTAATCTTTATTAGTTCCCAACATATGCTGCAGAGTACCTGGTGGTAATGAAAGCACCCACTTAGTAGTTATTGTACACTGTGACAAAACTCATGGGACCAGTGACAAATACAGTGTAATCATCATAAATATACAGCAAGTACCATAAAATTAATAGGTGCATTGACAGTGTCATACTCATAGATGTGTACTAAAGCACCACACAATTTGTAAGAGGCCCCCAGACAGCAGGGCCAGGTAGAGCACAGTACACCACAAGGTATTACTCTGTGCTCTTTCACAGCCTCCCTGAGTTCCAGGGCTCTGCACTGAACTCTTCTGATAGCTCTTGTGTCTGGCTGTTCAACCTCCATCCTGGCAGGAACTTTTCCCCCTTTTTTTCCACAAATATTATGCAGCCTGTGGCAGGCTGCTATAACCATTAGGATATTTTTCTCAATGAGATCCAAACTTGTAAGTAAACACACCAGTGCCCTTTCAGCCTACCAAAAGCACATTCAACTGTCATTCTGCACCTGCTGAGCTAATAGTTGAATCTTTCCTTGGTGTTATTCAGGTGGCCAGTGTACAGCTTCAGAGCCAGGGGAGTAAGGGATAGGGTGACTCTCCCAGCACCACTATTGGCATTTCAACATCGCCACTGCTATACCTCCAACTGGGAAAGAAAGTCCCTGCTTGTAGCATTCTGAACAGTTCCATGTTCTTAAAGATATGAGCATCATGCACCTTCTGTGACCAGCCAACATTGAGGTCAGTGAAGCCTCTCTGGTGATCTATAGCTCTTGTAAAACCAGAGAAAAATAGCCCTTTCTGTTGATGTACTCTGTGCTAAGGTAGTCTGGTGCCAAAATAGAGATATGCGTGCCATCTATAGCTCCACTGCAGTTCAGGGACCCCATAGCTGAAAAGCCATCCATTATGTCCTGCACATTGCTGAGAGTCACTGTCCTGAATAGCAAGAAGGGACTAATGGACCTGCACACTTGTATGACAATGGCTCCCTGAGTAGATTTTCCAACTCCAAAATGATTTTCCACTGATGTTGCTGCACTGGAGGGCTACGGAGAGCTCATCACACAGATCCACGAATGTGACCTTGCAGATCCAAAAATATGCAGCCACTGCTCATCATCCCAAGTCTGCATGATGATGCTATCCGACCAGGCAATGCTCATTTCTTGGGCCCAGAAGTGGCACTCCACTGTTTGCAGCTGCTCCATGAACTCCACCAACAATCTTGAATTGGTTCTCACTATGTCCCACTGCCATCTGCCCTACAGGAAATGGTCATGTTCCCTGTGGCTCTGCAAATACCAGAGGATTCTGATTCCTGTGCTCATAACGTTCATGACAATAGTGCAGAGCTGGGCAGGCTCTGTGCTTCTGTTGGAAATGGCAGACAGCAACAAGTCCCACATGGGGTCATGGGATTTTTGAAATAGGTACAAAAATGATGGGATAGAGATGGCATTATGGGGTGGAGAAAGTTGCATGATGGAAACTTGACTGTGCAGTCCCACTCACCCCAGCACAACTCATTTCTGCCCCACCATGCAGTGCCAAAACTTCCCAAAAAATAGTATGCTGGATGGTGGTGAGTTGCACACTGGGATACCTACTCATGGTGCACCACACTGTGCATCAAAACCAGAACTCCTGGTGAGTACACAGAGTGCTGACACAAGGAGGCAAGTATGCATGCACACAAGTGCTATCCTAATTGCAGCAGCTTTATGCCAGTGTAACTTGGTTTGGCAAAAGTGTGTAGTGTAGACATACCTTTTTAGAGTAAACTAAGGGCATGTTGAGATAGCTATGTGGGTCAGGCATGTGAAAAA
The DNA here is from genome assembly GCF_009764565.3 of Dermochelys coriacea. Classification (NCBI taxonomy): domain Eukaryota; kingdom Metazoa; phylum Chordata; order Testudines; family Dermochelyidae; genus Dermochelys; species Dermochelys coriacea. Next base: position 248,931,284 of record NC_050069.1, on the reverse strand, counting down.
AATCACCCCCATGACCAACATAGTTATGCCAATCTAATCCTCAGTGTAGGCACAACTATGTCAACTGAAGAATGCTTCCATTGACATAGCTAACTTCGTTTGGGGGAGGTGGTGTTTCTACACTGGCAGAAAAATTCCCTCCATCGTCTACCCCACAGAGTCATGCCAACATAGCTATGCCAATATAGTCTCTGTAGTGTAGATGTACACTGAGATAAAAACTACCTATGCCTTGTCTCTGCTAGGATTTTATATCGAGATAGCTAAATTGGGTTAGATATTTATGTGTAACTTGAGTTAGCTATCTTAGGCTTTGTCTACACTGCCAATTGAACGACTAAAGTTTTGTCATTCACAGGTGCATAAAGAAGGTTTGCCATGGCAAGTGGCAGTGTAAACAGCTTGTTGTCAGCAGGAGTGCTCTCCTGTCGACAACGCGAACCCCACTCATAGGGGGTGGAAGTATTTTGTCTGCAAAAGTGCTGACAACGTTTACACTGCCCGACTTTTAGTGACTCGGCCACGTCGACATGGCCGTGTCGTTACAAACTGTGTAGTGTAGACAAAGCCTCAGTGTAAAAAACCCATCTCTCTTCACAGTCAAGACATATTCTAAGGCCAGATTTACACTAAAAACTTTTGCAGATATAATGTCACTTAGGGTGTGATTTTTAAATGATATTTCTATAAAAGAAAAAGCCCTAGCTGAGATGCAGTTATACTGGCAAAAAATTGCTTTTGATGGTAGCTTATTTGTTCAGGGATCTGGTATAAACAATACTGGCAAAAGCACACTTTTGCTGGTAGAAGTTGTGTCTACCCCAGAGGGAGTTGTCAGTATAGTTATAACAGCAAACCTTTTTTAGTGTGTGAAGGATTGGCACCTAAAAGTTTTATCAGTGAGGGGAAGAAATTGGCTCAGAACTGGAGAATGCAGGGAAAGAGGACTGTCTGGAGATAACTTTTGTAAAATGCATGCAATGCAATGGAAGCTTATATTTATCCCCGGGAGCCCTTACAATACATATGAATAAAGAATTAAGGGAGAGAAAATGAATTTAATATAATCTAAATCAGTGGTCTCCAACCTTTTTATGCCCAAGATCACTTTTTGAATTTAAGGGTGTCAAGGTTCCTTCCCCACTCTGAACTCTAGGGTACAGATGTGGGGACCTGCATGAAAACCTCCTAAGCTTACTTTTACCAGCTTAGGTTAAAACTTCCCCAAGGTACAAACTATTTTACCCTTTGCCCTTGGACTTCCACTGCCACCACCAAATGTTTGACTGGGTTTACTGGGAAAGCGTTATTTGGAAACGTCTTTCCCCCCAAAATCCTCACCAAAACCTTGCACCCCCCTGCCTGGGGAAGGCTTGATAAAAATCATCACCAATTTGCATAGGTGACCACAGACCCAAACTCTTGGATCTTAAGAACAATGAAAAAAGCATTCAATTTCTTACAAGAAGAATTTTAATAGAAGAAACGGTAAAAAGAATCACCTCTGTAAAATCAGGATGGTAAATACCTTACAGGGTAATTAGATTCAAAACACAGAGAATCCTTCTAGGCAAAACCTTAAGTTACAAAAAGACACAAAGACAGGAATATCCATTCTATTCAGCACAGCCTATTTCCTCAGCCATTTAAAGAAATCAGAATCTAACGCATATCTAGCTAGATTACTCACTAAGTTCTAAGACTTCATTCCTGTTCTGTCCCTGGCAAAAGCATCACACAGACAGACACAGACCCTTTGTTTCTCCCTCCCTCCAGCTTTGAAAGTATCTTGTCTCCTCATTGGTCATTGTGGTCAGGTGCCAGCGAGGTTATCCTAGCTTCTTAACCCTTTACAGGTGAAAGGGTTTTTTCCTCTGGCCAGGAGGGATTTTAAAGGTGTTTACCTTCCCTTTATATTTATAACAAAGGGCAACCCAGAATCTATCCCACCTCTTCCCTGAGGCCCACTCACTTCATCCCCCCTCTCTCTGTCACTCATTCTCCCCCACCCTCACTCACTTTCACTGGGCTGGGGTCGTGGTTCAGGAGAGGGTGCAGATTCTGGGCTGGGGTCAAGGGGTTTGCAGTGTGTTCCCAGGCTCCGGGCTGAGCCTGGGGCAGGGGGTTGGGGGTGCAGGAGGGGGTGAGGCTGCAAGCTCTGGGAGGGAGTTTGGGTGCAGGAGGGGGCTCCGGGCTGGGGCAGAGCGTTGGGGTGCAGGAGGGGATACAAGGTGCTGGGTCTGGGGGGGAGTCAGGGCTGGGACTTGGGGTGCAGGAGTAGGTTCAGTGTTAAGGAGGAGGTATGGGATACTGGCTCTGGGAGGGGGCTCAGGGCTGGTTTGGGGTGTTGGTTCTGGGAGGGGGCTCAGGACTGCGGGTGGAGGAGATGGTTCAGGCTCCGGGAGGAGGCTCAGGGCTGGGGTGCAGCTTTCCACTGGGCAGCACTTACCTCTGGCAGCTCCTGGTTGGTGGTGAAGTGTGGCTGCTGCTAAGACAGGCTCCCTGCCTACCCCACCCACACACCGCTTCCGGAAGAGGCCAACACGCCCCTGTGGCCCCTGGTGGGGGCGCGGGCGGCATATGGTTCTATGCTCTGCCCCTCTCTGCAAGCACTGCCCCTGCAGTTTCCATTGGCCACAGCTCCCCATTCCTGGCCAAAGGGAGCTGCGGGGGCAGTGATTGCAGGCAGGCGTAGTCCACAGAGGGAGACCCCTGCCCTCCCACCCCCAGGACAGCAATGGCTGCTTCCGGGAGTGGCGTGGGGCTGGGGTAGGCAGGGAGACTGTCTTAGCGGCAGCCCTGTGCCACCGGAGATCGCGATTGATTGGGAGATCCTCTATGATCGACCAGTCGATCACGATCGGCTGGTTGGAGACCACTGATCCAGATATACCTTTGTACACCTATGGTACCTGAATTCCTAAAACTATTCCTTTCTTCTAGGCACTTTAGCAATAGGAGGAGGGCCAAATTTAGTAATGGATTGATCAATTTATAAAATGCTCCAGTGAAGCAGATGGGAGATTTGTGTAAGGCAGGCAGGATTTGGCAATCCTGTCACAAATAGTGACAAATCAGAGATGGTTCGTAGAAAAGCACCAAAAATAATTAGAGACCTAGAGGGATTTATAAGGAAAGATTTAAAAAAGGGAAGTTTTTTAGCTTGCTAAGCAACAACTAAGGCTGGTCCAGATAACTATCCACAATTATTTAAAAGGTGTGTGCATTAAGGTAACAATACATTAGATTGGTAGAAGGGTATATAACTAGGAATAAAGGGATAAAATTAAGAATGGAAGATTTTAAGATAAATATCAGAAAAAAGCTTACAAAGGAGACTACTATTAAACTCTAGAACAGTGTCCTAAGGGAAGGGGTAGAGTCCCCGAAATTTGAAAAATTAAAACTAGAAGAGACAAAGTACTCAAGAATATGTTGTAGGTTTAGGAAATAATCCTACACTGCTATTGGTTAAACACTCTTGTCTGGCACTTGTTACACAAGGGGTGAGTTGTGGTTTATTTTCTGCTAAACTGCTTTGTTTACCTCTGGCTACTGCCTGGTGTTCTCTCCATGGCTTGGAGCACCAGCTGTACCAAATAGGTTTTGCCTCTCCAAACACAAAACCACTGGACAGCAACCTCATCTCACTGCTTCAGATTAATCTCTGTTGGCAGAGCGAAGTGAGGTACTGCTCTCAGCTTGATGGTATTTCTCTGGTTGTGTATATGGATGTAATGCAATAACTTTTGAATACCACATCCAATCAATTCCAAAATGTGTTGTTGCTTAGCAAGCTGTGAAAATGTTGCTCTTTTAATGTTCCTTTATAAATCGGTCCCTCCAGGTACATAATTATTTGTGTTGCTTTCCTTTGAATTCCTCTGATTTGTCACTACTTGATCCAAGGGAATGCTCTAGACATCAGTGGGCAGAACCCTATTTATCAGAAACCTGGTAGGAGGAAGCGGCAGACACACCGAGCGACTAGCATTTGCTTAGCTGACCCAGATCTGCAATTGTGTATAGACTAAGGCTATGTCTACACTACCACTTCTGTCAGCAAAATTTAAGTCACTCAGGGGTGTTGATATTCCACCTCCCTGAGTGACATAAATTATGTTGGCATAAGTGGCAGTGTGCTCCCACTGCTTGTTGGGGGTGGATTAATTATGTTGGGGGGAGAACTCTTTCCCATCGGCATAGAATGGCTATATGAGAAATCTTACAGTGGTGCATCAGTACAACTGTGCCACTGTACGCTCTCTAGTGTAGACATAGCCTAAGGACCTGGCAATTAATTATGGCAGTCATTAACACCTTCAAGCATAACAAGACCCCCCCCATATCAGCCCTGCCCATCTTCCCAACAGAGCGTAATATGTTGACACCCTGAATGATTCATCTCCCAAACAGAAAGAAAAGAAATAAGAATGGTGGGGGAGAAGCGGGAAGAGGGGGCATAAGTGGAAGGGAGGTAATGGGGGAACACAGAGCCCCTGGCATGGAGGAAATGGGGGAATGGAAGGGTATAGAGAACTCCTAGTGCATGTGGGAGAGGATGAGGGAGCCTGGTATGGATGGAAGAGGGAATGGGGGACTTGCAGAGTTCCTAACATGGGAGGAAGAATGGGGAACAATTGTAAGGAGGGAGGAGGACATGGTGGACTCACAGCACCACTGGTGTGTGGAAGAGAGGGGAATGGGGGATGCACAGATCCCAAGATGTGAGGGAAGGTGTTGGAGAGAGTGTCTGAAATAGAGTGGGATAGGAAGGTGGCACACAGGGAGCTTATGGAGGGATTCAAGGAGCCCCCACATGTGTAATGAGCTGAGACTGCAGAAGCTACAGACTGTGACCTTCTAGTTTAACTTTCAGTGAATTTGCCTTTTTTTTTTTTTTTTTTTTTTTTTTTAAGGAAGGTAGTATGGTCAAGTGGACTCAGTGCAGGATTTACAGCTAGGAACCTCAGAGCTCTAATCCCAACTCTAGCCCTGTTTTGCTGTATATTGCTAAAGCATGGGCACGCATCCAGTTCCCTTTCACTTCAGCGGATATTGGAGCTGGTTTCACAGTCACTTAAATTCTCTGTGTCACAATTCGCCATTTGTACAATGGGGATAATTCCACTTAGGGCTTGCCTACATGTGGGGTAAGACACATGACAAGAGTGTGACTTCTAAAGTGCACTAACATGTTGTGCATTAGCTGGTCCACGTGTAGACCCTGCTGCTGCGAACTAAAGCTCCCTAGTGTGCTTTAAAATAAGGTTGTTTGGAATAGTACTATGTTAAAACCCACTTGGGGACATTAGTGCACACCAGCAGGGGCTACATGTACCAATTAAGACGCAACATGTTAGGAGAAAGAAAAGGAATACTTGTGCCACCTTAGAGACTAACAAATTTATTTGAGCATAAGCTGTAGCTCACGAAATCTTATGCTCAAATAAATTTGTTAGTCTCTAAGGTACCACAAGTACTCCTTTTCTTTTTGCGAATACAGACTAACACGGCTGCTACTCTGAAACTTGTTAGGAAGCTTTAGAAATCCAATAAAGGTGCATGACCTCACCATGTAGACAAGCCCCTACTTACCCCACAGAAGTGTTGTGAGGATTAATTAGTTGATAAGACATGTGTTTACTACAGGAAACACCTTGAATACTGCACAACGCTTTCAAAAGATGGCTTGGGAGCTTAAATTCATTACTCCGCTAGACACAAAAAATCATGGATTGAACAAAGACACTAGATTTATGCCTTGTTACCACAAGCTGGCTGTAACCGAATAAGCCCTCTCTTTTTGTCCTATGACTGCAGAGGTATTAATGTACCACTCTGCCTTGAATGGTCCCTTACAATATGTGCTAACTACTTATGCTAAGTTTTATAGTAGCAGCCGTGTTAGTCTGTATTCGCAAAAAGAAAAGGAGTACTTGTGGCACCTTAGAGACTAACAAATTTATTAGAGCATAAGCTTTCGTGAGCTACAACTCACTTCATCGGATGCATTTGGTGGAAAAAAAAATGTGCCACAAGTACTCCTTTTCTTTTTACTTATGCTAAAACAATCTGTTCCACCTTGCATTTTGCTGGGAGTACTTTTCCCAGACCTGAAGAAGAGCCTTGTGTGGCTTGAAAGTTTGTCTCTCTCACCAACTGAAGTTGGTCCAATAAAAGATATTACCTCACCCATCGAGTCTCTCAAGGTGGAGCTTGACATTAAAAGCTCTTCAGTAATGTTTAGGATTCTAATCGACTATACATTTTTTGGCACAAGTAATGTGTTTTATAGGATTGAGCCATGTTAGATGAAAATGTCATGTGAATGGCATATAAACTGAATTCCACCCTTCCTTTTTATATACTGTATTAGGAGTCAACTCCTTTAATGTTTTCATTCATTTCAGATTTAAGTGATAGCAATAAAAACATGGCAGACATAAATTCCATAAACATGTGACTAAGCCACAAATTCAGATTCAAAGAAATACATAATCCCAAATATAATTAACAGTAAAAGGCCTGATCTTCCCTCAGCAGGATACAATAATCTCCTCTTGGTTTCAAGGTGGTTGTATAGTCTGTGGGAAGAACTAGGTGACCTGCAAAGCATTTTTTCAATTGGGTTTTTTCCTTCATCATAATGTTTAAGGTTTTCACAACACTTAAGTCGTCCCGTCCCCCCCTCCCCAAATCTTGTGAGGTAATGCATCCGATGAAGTGAGCTGTAGCTCATGAAAGCTTATGTTCAAATAAATTTGTTAGTCTCTAAGGTGCCACAAGTCCTCCTTTTCTTTTTGCGGATACAGACTAACACGGCTGCTACTCTGAAACCTGTTTTAGGAATGTCACATTTGGTCTTCACTGGTTTTTCTAGAGGGCTTCTTGGTATTATCAGAGATGTGCATGCTCTCCCATCTTAATGGAAGGGATGGAGGGGGGTTGAATCTTTAATAAAGATTTCATTTCTCTTAAGCATTTATCAGTTAATCGGGTGTTAGCGAAAACAAATGTTAGGAACACTTTAAATAGGCTGACTCTCAGGGCTTGTCTACACTTGCACTTTACAGCGCTGCAACTTTCTCGCTCAGGGGTGTAAAAAACACCCCCCAAGTGCTGCAAGTTTCAGCGCTGTAAAATACCAGTGTAGACAGTACACCAGCACTGGGAGGTATTCCCTCGTAGAGGTGGGGGGTTTTTAGCGCTGAGAGAGCTCGCTCCCAGCACAGGTGCCACAACTACACAGCGGCAGCATTTTAACATTGCTAGTGAAGACATGCCCTCAAACTATGTCTACACTGGCAATTGAACAACAAAAAGACAAAAGTTTGCAGCGACAAGCACCACTGTGAACAGCGCTTTGTCAGCAAGAACGCTCTCCTGCTGACAATGCAAACCCTGTTCGTTGGGAGTGGAAGTTTTTGCATGACGTTTAAGGGCACAGCTGAAGAGACACAGCCAGGTCGCTAAAAGCTGTGTAGCCTCAGGCTTTGTCTGTACTGGCACTTTCCTCCTTAAAACTTTTGTTGCTCAGGGGTGTGAAAAAACATCACCCTGAATGACAAAAGTTTTAATGAATAAAAGCGCAGGTGTAGACAGTGCTTTATTGGCGGGAGCCACTCTCACCTCGATGAAGCTACCGACCCTCATTGGGGGTGGTTTAATTTTGTTACCTGGAGGGACAAAGCAGCTACACTATGCACAGCATAGCCTCAGTTGCTCAGTTCCAGTTCCTTATCTCATAATATTTCTAATTCTCCAGTTGACAGAGTTTTTCAGGGCAGCCCAGACCTGAATTTCTAATATAAAACTATTTTTAAAGGACAAAAATCTTTCTGGTTTCCTTTATATATTGTGCAGAATTAAAAAAGGACACAAGGCCATTTCCCATCCACCCCTACCCTTTCCAGGTCATTTAAAGTCCCCCTGCTGTAAGCCCTTACCTATGCAAGGGGTCCTTAACATGTGAGTAAAGGCTTCTCATTGAGTAAAGGTTTTGTCACATCACTCACTATATTATAAAATTCTAATAACTATGTGTGATGGGATCCCCAGAGTACAACTGGAACTGTGGGAACCGCTGTGCTCCCTTAACTCTCCAGTCTGGGTTGTCTCTCACAAAGCTATCAGCGTGTGGAGCCTCACACCCAGCTAAATTGCATGAACGCTCCCTGAGCCACCCATGATCCATACAGAGAGAAGCACCAGCCAATCACCTCAGCCTCTAGCCTTGCGCTCAGAAACGTACCATCTTACACTGCTCAACACTCTGTTGGACAGTGCAAGCTCATTAATTAGTTCACCACTCCTACAAAAGGGTAGTGAACGTGCAACAGTCATTGTTAACCTGAGCTAAAATTCCTCAAGCACTTAAACTGCCCCCTCCCCCTCTGTTTTAGGTAAAATATAAAACAGATTTATTAATTACAGAAAGATAGATTTTAAGTGATTATAAGTGGTAGGCATAGAGATCAAATTTGGTTACATAAAAATAAAAATAGAAATGCAATCTAAATTCTAATTTTATCAGACTAAACAAGATTGGAATCAAGCAGTCTCTCACCATAATAGATGTTACAGTGGCTCAGAGGTGGACTCCCTTCCAGCCTTGGACCAATCTCCCTCGTTCAAAGTCTTTGTCTTACAGACAATCTTCCAGGTGTTGAGCTGTCGGGGGAGAGGCCAAGTGATGATGTCACTGTCCCTCTTTTATACCTTTTCCAGCTGCTAGAAAGATCCTTTCTGGGACGTGGGTTAGGCTGCCCCATTGCAAATGTGCTATGTCTACACTAGAGACCTTACGTGGCACAGCTGTTTCGTAAGGTTTCGCTCTACGCTGACAGGAAAGAGCTCTCCCGTCGGCATCATTAAATCACTTCCAACAAGCTGTCCACACGGGTGCTTCTGCTGGTATAACTTATGTCAGTCAGGGGTGTGTTTTGCTCTGGTACAGACATAGCCTGAGAAGCCTCTGCAATAGTGGATTCTTCATGATGAACCATCAACGTCTGGCCAGTGATGGCTGCTCCTTTGTTGCAACTGAAAGGCTAGCTGGGGGGTTTCCCAACCTCACAACGCATTTCAGTAACACAGATAGCAATACTTCATAATTTCACATACAGTGACAGAACATACAATCCAACAGGATATTAACGTTCACCAAATCAAGACTTCTTAAATGATACCTCACAAGGCATACTCTGTACAAAACATACCATAATCACATGACAGTGGTGAATATGGGGTCCAGGGTGCTACTTTGATACAGCAAGCCCAGAGTTGCCGGAGCTATGAACTGCCAAGCCTAGAGGTTCCGATGGTCTGCCCTGGCACAAATTAAACACTGTGTATGCATCATTCCCTTCCGTGGGTGGAATGTTAGACCTGCTCAGGTGGGCTGCTCTTTAGTGCAGCAGGTTTACAGAGGCTACAAGTGCTGACACCTTACAGAGATTCTTCATTAGCCCCTGAAGCAGGGTCATATGTTTTTAGAGCAGAAAGTCTTGAAGTGTTATCTCTACCAATGACTCCAAAGTCTGCATGGTCACAGGGTGTTATATAGCTAACAATAGTGAGGTCCTGTACTGCAATGGAGTCATACGTTGAGCTTAAAGAAAAGTCTTGGATCTTAAGAACAATGAAAAAGCATTCAGTTTCTTAAAAGAAGAATTTTAATAGAAGAAAAAGTAAAAAGAATCACCTGTAAAATCTGGATGGTAAATACCTTACAGGGTAATTAGATTCAAAACATAGAGAATCCCTCTAGGCAAAACCGTAAGTTACAAAAAGACACAAAAACAGGATTATCCATTCCATTCAGCACAGATTATTTTCTCAGCCATTTAAAGAAATCAGAATCTAATGCATATCTAGCTAGATTCCTTACTAAGTTCTAAGACTCCATTCCTGTTCTGTCCCCGGCAAAAGCATCACACAGACAGAGAGAGAGGCTTTGTTTCTCTCTCCCCCTAGCTTTTGAAAGTATCTTGTCTCCTCATTGGTCATTTTGGTCAGGTGCCAGCAAGGTTATCCTAGCTTCTTAACCCTTTACAAGGGATTTTCTTTTGGCGAGGAGTGATTTTAAAGGTGTTTACCCTTCCCTTTATATTTATGACAGATGGAGATTCCACCACCTCCCTAACAAACCCATTCCAGTGCTTCACCACCCTTCTAGTGAAATAGTGTTTCCAAATATCCAACCTAGACCACCCCCATTGCAACTTGAGACCATTGCTCCTTGTTTTGTCATCTGCCACCACTTTGAACAGCCTAGCTCCATCCTCTTTGGAATGCCCCTTCAGATTGTTGAAGGCTGCTATCAAATCCCCCCTCATTCTTCTCTTCTGAAGACTAAAGAAGCGCAGTTCCCTCAGCCTCTCCTCATAAGTCATGTGCCCCAGCCCCTAATCATTTTCATTGCCCTCTGCTGGATTCTCTCTAATTTGTTCACATCCTTTCTGTAGTGGTGGGCCCAAAACAGAACACTATACTCCAGATGTGGCCTCACCAGTGTCAAATAGAGGGGAATAATCACTTCCCTTGATCTGCTGGAAATGCTTCTACTGATGTAGCCCAATATGTCATTAGCTTTCTTGGCAACAAGGGCACACCGTTGACTCTTATCCAGCTTCTCATCCACTGTAATTCCCAGGTCCTTTTCTGCAGAACGGTCAGTCCCCAGCCTGTAGCAGTGCCTGGGATTCTTCCATCCTAAGTGCAGGACTCTGCACTTGTCCTTGTTGAACCTCATCAGATTTCTTTTAGCCCAATCCTCCAATTTTTCTAGGTCACTCTGGACCCTATCCCTACCCTCCAGTGTATCTACTTCTCCCCCCAGCTTAGTGTCATCCACGAATTTGCTGAGTTTAATCCATCCCATTATCCAGACCACTAATGAAGATGTTGAACAAAACCAGTCCCAGGACAGACCCCAGAGGAACTCTGCTTGATACTGGCTGCCAACTAGACATCGAGCCATTGATCACTATCCATTGAGCCTGACCATCTAGCCAGCTTTCTATCCGCCTTGTAGTCTATTCATCCAATCCACACTTTTTTAACTTGCTGGCAAGAATACTGTGGAAGACCATATCAAAAGCTTTGCTAAAGTCAAGATATATCATGTCCACCACTTACCGCATATCCACAGAGCCATTTATCTCATCACAGAAGGCAATGAGGTTGGCCAGGCATGACTTATCCTTGGTGAATCCATGCTGACTGTTCCTAATCACCTTCCTCTCCTCCAAGTGCTTCAAAATGGATTCCTTGAGGACCTGCTCTATGATTTTTTCAGGGACTGAGGTGAGGCTGACCAGCCTGTAGTTCCCCAGATTCTCCTTCTTTCCTTTTCTAAAGATGGGCACTATATTTGCCTTTTTCCAATCATCCGGGACCTCCCCTGATCACCACGAGTTTTCAAAGATAATGGCCAATGGCTCTGCAATCACATCAGTACCCTCGGATGCATTAGATCCAGCCCAATGGAATTGTGTATATCCAGCTTTTCTAAATAGTCCTTAACCTGTTCTTTCTCAGGTTAAGGACTATTTAGGCTCAGGCTTCTCACCTCCCTCACCATACTGTGCTGGCCAGTGCAGCAGTCTGGGAGCTGACCTTGTTTGTGAAGACTGAGGCAAAAAAAGCATTGAGGACTTCAGATTTTTCCACATAATCTGTCACTAGATTGCCTCCCAATTTAGTAAGGGTCCCACACTTTCCCTGACCTTTTTCTTGTTGCTAATATACCTATAGAAACCCTTCTTGTTACCCGTTGCATCCCTTGCTAGCTACAACTCCAGCTGTGCTTTGGCCTTCCTGATTATACCCCTGCATGGTCGAGCAATATTTTTATACTCTTCAGTCATCTATCCAAGTTTCCACTTCTTGTAATCTTTGTTTTTGTGTTTAAGCTCACAGAAGATTTCTCTGTTAAGCCAAGCTGGTTGCCTGCCATATTTGCTATTCTTTCTGGACATCAGGATGGTTTGTTCCTGTACCCTTGATAAGACTTCTTTAAAATACAGACAGCTCTCCTGGACTCCTTTCCCCCTCATATTAGCCTCACAGAGGGTCGAAGTCTGCTTTTCTGAAGTCCAGGGTCTGTATTCTGCTGCTCTCCTTTCTGTGATAATTCCTGACTGGGATACACAGCCAGCAAATGATCAAACTGATACTATGTATTACTACCAACAGCAACCACCACGTTTAGGAGACATATAAAGATTGGGTTCAGAGTAGCAGCCATGTTAGTCTGTACCTGCAAAAAGAAAAGGAGTACTTGTGGCACCTTAGAGACTAACAAATTTATTTGAAATTTATTATAAATTTATTTATTTAGTTAGGGGCTGAAGATGATGGCTAGTGGCGTGCTGTTATTTTCTTTGTTGGGCCTGTCCTGTAGTAGTTAACTTCTGGGTACTCTTCTGGCTCTGTCAATCTGTTTCTTCACTTCAGCAGGTGGGTACTGTAGTTGTAAGAACGCTTGATAGAGATCTTGTAAGTGTTTGTCTCTGTCTGAGGGGTTGGAGCAAATGCGGTTGTATCGTAGAGCTTGGCTTTAGACAATGGATCATGTGGTGTGGTCTGGATGCAAGCTGGAGGCATTTAGGTAGGCATAGCCGTCAGTAGGTTTCTGGTATAGGGTGGTGTCCACCGCTTTATGTTATTGCTGGGTGGGTTAAGGATTATAACATTAAAAAACCAGTCAGAGAACACTTCAATCTCTTTGGTCACTCGATTACAGACCTAAAAGTGGTAATTCTTCAACAAAAAAACTTCAAAAACAGACTCCAATGAGGGACTGCTGAATTGGAATTCATTTGCAAACTGGATACAATTAATTTAGGCTTGAATGAAGACTAGGAGTGGATGTGTCATTACACAAAGTAAAACTATTTCTTCATGTTTATTCCCCCCATTCCTCACATGTTCTTGTCAACTGCTGGAAATGGCCCACCTTGATTATCACTACAAAAGGTCCCCCCCCCAACTCTCCTACTGGTAATGGCTCACCTTACCCTCTTGTTACAGTGTGTACGGTAACACCCATTGTTTCATGTTCTCTATGTATATAAATCTCCCCACTGTATTTTCCACTGCATGCATCCGATGAAGTGAGCTGTAGCTCACGAAAGCTTATGCTCAAATAAATTTGTTAGTCTCTAAGGTGCCACAAGTACTCCTTTTCTTTTTTTATAAAGATTGGTTATCTTTCTGAGAGTTTGTTTTTATTAAATACCAATTAACAACACACACACACACACACACAAGGCTTGATGGAAAAGGAGATAAGAGTGCAGGGCAGTGTAGGTTCTCATAATTGCATGTAAGTCCAGCTGTCATTTAGGAAGCTGTCTGAAGAGGTGGTGAAGTGAATGGGGTATTGAGACTTCCAGGAAGTTGCAAGGAATATGGGAGAGGAGTTTAGGGAGGGTATGGAAAGCAGTTCTGTATTGGCTGTTGGAGAGCGGAAGGGGAGTTGTGTATGCATGTGTTCTGATTGGAGAATGATTAGGGACTTCAACATCTGTTTGCTCCTCCATCACTTTTATCATCTGCTCCTGGCCCTTTACAATGCACTCCTCACTCTCCTTTCTGTCCTGCCTTTCTATTTTAATTTTTTCCTTCAGGGTCTCTCCCTACTCCCTGCGTTCTCTTTTTTTGGCCTCTGAGGATTGGATCGCCTCTTGGAACATGTCCTCCTTGCTCCGCCTTGGTGACTTCTTTGTCTGGCAGAAGCACTCTGTCGGTGTGTAGGGGGTTCCCCGGAAGGCTACATCTGCCGAACCACAAGAAACAATAGATAGAAGCATGATTGTGAGTTCACACAGAGCCTTGAATCATTATAGTAAAATATACATCTTTTAACATACAAATCACTTTCTTTCTGTCCCTTGGCAAGCACCCATCTTGGCGAACACCCTAAACCTGGTGAGTTCGGCCTGGGGAGGGAGGGGTTGGGTGTTCAAAATGGGGCAAAGGGTCTAGATGGTTTTTTTAAGGATAACACTGCAGACAACTAGGGACATATTGTAAATTCTGCCACAATTTTCCACTGGTGGAGCGTCATTGAAGCTGGTCTCTCACTCCTGAGGGTAAGCAAGGATGCAAGGGTGCATCTGCATGCATGCGGCTTCAGACCCAATCCCTATGCTGCTTGCCTGTGTGCCACTTTGGTTCCACACAAGTGATTGCCAATTGGGATGGGAAAGTTTCCTACAATGTGGGAAGGAACAAAGCATCTCTGCCAAGGAACCTTCGGCAGAGGATTGGCAAGTACTTCCAGGAAAGTTTCCTAGAGAACTCTCTGGAGGATTCCCATGAAATCTCGGTATGCATTAACAAACCGTTCCACCACACTGCTTAGCTGCACAGGGGAATGTGAAGCACAGACAAACACAGCTAGTCTTGTGCATTTCTATCCCTTCAACCACTTCTGAATATACACAGCAAAAGACAGCTGTACCTCATATAAGCAAGCAGCATCAGCTCAAAAAGACCACTTACGAGAGCTCTCCTCTCCTGCATCATGCGTGCCAGAGACGGGGTCCTGGGACTGGCTGGACCCCTCCGGAGTGGAAAAGAGGTCCTGACTTGCCATGCCACCGGACAACCCTGCTGTGTGCTCCACATTGTCCTTGAACTCAATCTCCTTGTGCACGACTTTGTCCTCAGGGTTGAGTCTGCTGCCTCCAGCCCTGCAAAAGTAGCCACAGAGCTCTTGGTGGTGGAGGTGAATAGCATCCAGCTCCTCACAGAAATGGCAAGTCTTCTGTGCAGCACCGGAGTGACAGTTTGTGTTCCTTGCCTTCTGGTACACCTGCTTCGGCTCCTTTATTTTCACCTGGCACTGATGAGTGTCCCATTCATAGCCCTCATGCAACAAGCCATGAGAAATCTGACCATAGATATCCAAGTTCCTATGGCTGGAGTGAAGCTAGAACTGTACAGCCTCCTCTCGCCACAGTGCCAACAGATCCAAAAACTTGGGCGCGCTCCAAGCAGGAGACTGTTTGCTGTGTGGAGCCACCATGGTCAGCTGGGAAGATGCAATGTGAGCAGTCTACGCCAAGCAAACAGGAAGTGTGTGTGTGTGTGTGTGTGCAGGAGAGACAGACAGTGTGAGTTGGGGAGAGTGAGTGTGTCAGCATGCTATCTCATAAGTTCAGACAGCCACCAGAAGCAACCAGTCCTGAGGCAGGGGGAGGGGGAAACCCCGACATCAGCCCCTGCCACAGGTGCCTCTTTCTAATTTTCCCTGGGAGTGCTCAACCCTCGCTTAGTCCCAGACCCCAACCCCGCCCATGCTCCATCCCTTCCCCCAAGGCCTGCCCCCATCCCACCTCTTCCCGCCCCCACTACACTCCCCACCTCTTTCTGCCCCTCCCCCTTTCCCCCCAGTGCCTCCAGCATGCTGCAAAAGAGCTGTTCTGCAGGGTTCAGGAGGTGCTGGGGGAAGGGGGCCGCTGGTGGGTGGGAGTTGTGGGGCAGGGAGGGAGATGACTTCTGGTGGGTGCTAAACACCCAATTTTTTTTCTGTGGGTGCTCCAGCCCTGGAACACCCATGGAGTCAGCACCTACCCCCCGCTTCCCTCCCTGGCTCTGCCCAGCACAGAGTCTCTCTCTTTCTCTCTCACACACACACACCCCTGCCTGCCTTCCTGCCTCTGTGTTCAGTGTGGGAGACAGCAGGAGCATGCCACGTTAATGATTTGCTCCTTGTTTCCCCGAGCAGCGCAGCACAGCACCCCGGCTGTCAGAATGGAGCTTTGAAAGGGGAGGGGGTGCGTGCCTGCAGGGCTACTGAGTTCAAAACAATGAGCAGAGCGGTCACTTCTGGCATTGTGGGACACCTCCAGAGGCCAATTACAGCGATAAAAGTAAGCAAGGTGTTTACACTGGCACTTTGGCGATAAAACCTTTGTGCGAAAAGCCTTATCACTATTGTCAAGATGGTTTTATTAAAACACTGCAATTGAGAAGTTTTGTTGCAAAAAGTGGCTTTGCAGTGTGCAAAAAAGCTTGGCAGTATAGACTAGCCATAAGGCCAAGGGTAGATCCGACCAACTTTAATAGCTTCTCTACTCTCTTCCATGGGCTTCCTGTTCTTATGCCTTTTGGGATATGAGATGAGAGGTTCATGTCCACTCCACCCGACTGAAAAATGAATGGGTAACAACATTGGCATTCGGATAGCCCTTCGGAGTCCACTGCCTGTTGAGATGAAAGATGTTGGAGTATGTGGTTCAGATTTCTCTTGCAGATATTGATCTAATATCTCTGTGAATAGCAGAGCATGGCATCAGTTGGCATTCAGTTCACACTTGGTCAATTTTCTCTGCAAGTGTAAGTGGCAGAAACCATTTCTTTTTTAAATCAAAACTTAGATTCTGCAGGTGCTAAAAAATCTTGGATGGGGGAGAGGAGAGGCCCCTGATCCACCACTGAATGAAATAAAACATTTGGATATCATTCTTTCATTATTAAAGATAATAGATGAAGCGGGAGCATCAGTAGTAGCTTTTTTCTTCATTTCACAATGCTCAGAAAGCAATGATGTGTCCATTGAGATCTAAGATTGTCAAATAGCAGAATCAATTTTGTGTAAAGACTAAAGTATCTGAACCACTTTGATGAGAATCAGATTCAAAATTTTACAGAGCTGGTCTCAGAGATTATTGTGTATCACGCTCCACAAATTCTAGTTAGGCAATTGAAAAGAATCTGTTTCTGGCAGCCAAATTTCTCCTCTTCCCCTTGCCCCTTTCCCCAAAAGTGTTGCCTGTTTTAAGAATTGATTTAGGATAATAACGAGGAGTCCTTGTGGCACCTTAGAGACTAACAAATTTATCTGGGCATTTCGTGTTATTTTAAGGTAGCATACTCATTGACCATTTAAAGAAAAATCTATGAGCAAGGCTCATGATTATGGTACCTCAGTAGTGCTGATCATATTTGATGAAACTTTGCTACGGGAACCACCCTGACAAAATCATTGTTCAGAATTCCAGTAGTCCTGCCTTTACATAATCCCATGTGGCAATAGGTGTAGACCATACACTGACTGTAGAATGTAATGAACACTTTCATTTAACATGAAGGTATTGCATCTCATGCATGCCAGTGTAGGAGACTATTGAACTGAAGTCAACCTTTGGATTGTTTCACCCAATGGAAATTATTTCTTCTTTCATCTGTAGTGAGAAATAATTTGTCATCTTTTCATATGAAGGCGGGTCAACAGCATATAAAGGATGGGTGAGTTCAAGTAGCTTCAGCGTAGAACGCCGAGACAGGAACTTCTGGCTAATAACTTCCTTTGTGTGCTTGAGGAAGCCATTTTGTGTTGTAACAAGTTAATTTGAGTTAACCGGTAATCAGTTAACTACCAACTATAGATGATGGTCCAGAGCTGGGCAGAGCACAAACATTTTTTCCTGGTTATGATTCAATCTGGCATCTAGAGTAGCATTTATAATGGTTGGCAATCAAACTTAAATTCCAATACAACCAAACACTGTGGTCTAGACACATCCTTATTCTCCACTGCTTTGCATATTGTGTAGTCATTTCCACCTGTGCAAAATGAGTACGCAATGCTTTGCACAGGTGGAAATGACTACACAATGTGTAAAGTAGTGGCGATTCATGTCCTTAATGTCTATGCCTATGTATTCCCAGCAGCAGCTACAGTAGTACTAACTTGGAATTATACTGTGCACTCTACTGCAGTTACTCTGCATTTCTACTGGTGTAATAGATGAGAACCATTGAAAAGCACTCAGTGTAAAAAGTACTATGCATTATTGTTATAACAAATTTACCTTCTCTATGGTTAGCTAATTTTAGCCAGTGAGCCTGGCTAAGTTTGTGCACCACTAACAAATCCCCTTAGATTAGTCGAAGAGTACCCATTGTTTAACAGATGAAGAACCACTAAGTCATCTGATGACAATGAAGACAGCCACAAAAAAATAGCATCCAGATGGTGTGTTATGATATTTAAGTTGTGACATTGCCTCAATACAAGATAAAGCTGTGTGGTTTCAATGCACACTTTATCATCTTCAAGTCTTGCTTTCTTGCTGCTGAATGGAGCTTTACCCCTCCCAGCTTCTCTAATTCCATTCAGTGGAGGTTCAACTCTTACCTGCAAGGGGAAAAGAGCTTGGGAAACAGATTCCAGTGGTTCCCACAGTGCCCGGTCTCAGCATGCCCAGCTCTGCCCAGTACATACATACCAAGGAATTGAAGGGCACACTTGTGCCTAAAATCCAGGTATAGCCTGTGGCACACCAACCAGGTGCATTGTCTTCATGAGAGCTACATTTATATTCACATAGAATTTCATATGGTGGAACAGCCAGATGTGGAAGATCAGTGGTGTAAATATTCTTTTAAACAAAGAACAAAACAAAAAAGCCCCACAGTCTATATAAATAATAGGTGAACAAATTATATGAGCTAGAGAAAGAATAATTGAATGAGAGGAAAAATGTGGATATATGTTTGGGTTTGTAGGCAGTACCCAGGATCAGACCAATGTCAAAGACAGGGGTTATACTTTCAGAGATAGTAGCTATAATGGGAATATCATATGGGGAAGAGACCATAAATGTACTATGTAAAATCTTCAAGAAAAAAAATAGATGAAGTCAAGATCTGAAAAGAGCCAATAGAATGCCCTAGAAGGAAGGGAGTGAGGGGTGTGTGTGTGTGTGTAAACACACAAAAACTATGCTAAAAACATGAAGATTGCAAAGTCAACAAAAATTAGGAAGAAGATCAGAATTGCCCCCCTGGTGCACTAGGAAACAATCTTTAATTACATGAGCACATCCTATTTTTTCCTAAAGGAGCCTCTGTCAGATAGAGCACAGAATAGATGATGCTGGTTTTTTTCTTTATTGTTCAATGTGTGGCCTCACGCCTTATTTTCTGCACCCTATTCAAACTCTTGCTCAGAAGACAGAAATATTAATTTCCTTAGAGGCTTTGCTATGGTGTTCATCACTGTAGTGTCTGAGTGTGTCATAAACATTAACTTATTTGCAGAACACCCTGGTGAGAGTAAAGTGATATTATTCCCATTTTTCAGACAGAGAGCTGAGGCAGAGAGAGATTAAGGTCAACCTTAATTCAGGTATTTACTAACTTGCTGTTACAACCTTAATGTTCTTTTAACTAGTTTTGTGTGTGTGATATTATGATATACTGTGGAAGGATTGTTTTGGTGTACTTCCCTCACCCCTTGTTTTCAAATTTGAAATAGATCATTAATTCCAGTGCATTAGTTAAAATCCTATTTCTTCTGAAGATTTTTGGTTTTGGTATTACAGTGGGTGCAGGTAGCGACTCCTATAGTTAAAAGTTTCCTGCTACTTTCCATTATAAGACCCCTTTTTCAGTTGCTTATAACGTAGCCAAACAAACTTTTGGGCTGGAGTTATCCCTAGCAGGTATGTGTCCCCACATGAAATTCTTTTGTAAAGTTTCAGCAAAAATAATTGGCCCATATCTCAGAACAAGGTTAGGGGGAAAGATGTTGTTTTGACAATGTTATAAAATTCTTACAACTGTTTTGTTGAGAAGTCCAGTCTTTCAGTGCTTTGGTGCAGGAACTGGAAATTTGGCAGGGGGTCACCTTGGTGTCAGGGATGTGCCTTTCGCTATCCCCATAAATATTTGCCTGAATTTGGTCAAGTTATGACCCTCTGAAAACGTTAGTTTCTACATCCTCAGTAGAGATGAGATGAGTTTCACAGCTAAATTCTTTGAAGAGTCTGTTTGCACTGAGCATGCTCTATCCTGGAGATGCGGGAGCTGAGCAAGACTTTTCCTGCTATTGTTCCTCCAAGTTGCTGTGGCTTTGGGCATAGGAACTGAGAACAGCGGTAACCTTAATTCTGACATTTCCTATCTTTTCAGTGCATGACTTTACAATATTAAGCTTCTTTTCATATATTCTAAGGAAATAAGGAAATAGATTAGCCCTCTTTCCAAGTGGGCAGGACAAAATTGAAGTCCAAGCATTATTAATTATTATTATTATTTTTAACAGAAAAGCATGTGGACACAGGATATTATATACTGTGATAGACCCAGGCCAGTTGGATACATCAGAGTAGCCCTATTGAGATCCAGGAAGTGCTGCTGCTAAAGGATCCCCGAAGCCTAAGAGGGGGGTCCACAGGACCTGGAAACCAAATAATCAGTGGACGTCGCCCAGAAGAATTTTGCCCAGATACGTGAACGGACAGAGGATTGGAAATAGGCCCCACAGTCACAGGAGACTCCATTGGCCAACCTCTTCACCCTGGTTTTATAGATGGCCACTTTAGCCAGGACCAGGAGGAGGTTGACCAGGAGGTCCTGTGGCTTGGTGGGGCCACGGATAGGGAGTGCATAGATAAGGAGGTGAGGGGAAAAGTGCAACCAAAAATGTAACAAAATATTCGTGAGGAGCCGGAAGAGGGGCTGCAACCTGGCACACTCCAGATAAGTGTGTGTCAGGGTCTCCCTCAGGCCGCAAAAGGGGTAGGTGTCTGGGATAGGGGTGAACTGCATCAAGTACATACCCGTGCTCACAGCCCCGTGAAGGAACCGCCAACTCATATCCCCAGCGGGCCTCGGGACCAGGGTGGAGTATAAGCTGGCCCACTGGGGCTCCTCAACCTCTAGAGGTGGCAGGAGGTCCCGCCACTTTGTGTCGGGGTGAGACACGAGGGTGAGGACGTGAAAAGCATGGAGCACGAAAATGTATAGATGTTTCCTTGGCGCGGTCTGGAAGTGGACCGGCTGCGGATCGTGCAGCTGGCTCATGGTGAAGGGGCGGGGGTCGGTCAGGTCCACGGAGCAGGAGCCTGATGAAAAGATCTGGAGGGCCTGGGGTGGTGGGGGCATGCCCTCTCTTAGGACCCGGTCGAGGTAAACCCGAGCAACGGGTGGCAAAGTGGCCCTCACCTCCTGAGGTATGCGCCGGGGAGTACGAGGCCTGGAGAGCCCCATGCACTGAACCAGCATCACGGGATCCAGCCAGTCTCACCGGTCATAGTCCAGGAGATCTCCAACTCTGGTGACTTCTGCCAGGACCAACCTCTGGCACACCGAGGGGGACTCTGCTACCTGCACACGGAGCTGGGGGTTGTGTAGCAGGGGCTCCGCAAGGAGATCTGCCCCCAAGGTGGCCACCACGGAGCTGGTCCCTGAGAACAGTTTCCACGTCCGGAGGAGGTCCTGGTAGAAGACCGGCAGCCCAGAGAGGTCTCGCGGAAGACCTCTTGGATGGAGATAAAGGAGCTGCCGGTCGTATTGAAGCCCTCGGAAGCAGCACAGGAAGGCGTGCGCCAGTATGCTCCAGTATCCTCTGCAGGGCCTGGAGGCGGAAGATGTGGACCTGAGTGTGTAGACACTTCAGGCCCTGCCCTCCCTCCTCCAGGGGTAGATGGAGAACCCCTGCAGGGACCCAGTGCAGTCCTGAACAAAAGAACTCCAGAATCGATGTCCGGAGATGGGCCAGGAAACCCGGGGCCAGGACCAGGGTGTTGAGCTGGTACCACAGCATGGATAGGACTAGTTGATTAAGCACCAGCGCTCTCCATCGAAGGGAGAGGCACTGGAATAGTCCTGTTCATTTCCAGAGCCATTCAATCACACTGCCCTCTGAACTGTGCCAGTTCTCTGGCAGAGATGGATGCGTGGCAGAAAGGTAAACACCAAGATAGAGCAGCGGACCCGCACTGCACCTGATGGCCTGAAGCGCGGGTGGGAGGGAGCTCGCCTGCCACCCATCCTCGACCACCAGGCCCGAGCTCTTGACCGAGCGGATCCGGGGGGAGGAGGCTGCTGAATAGATGGCCTATCAAGCCTCCACCTGCGCCAAGTTGCCTGGGTCCTGGACCACCAGGAGCACATCGTTGGTGTACACCGACAGGACCAGCCACAGCTCTGGCTCTCGTAGCACCAACCCCATCAACCTCCTGCGGAGGAGACAGAGGAAGGGCTCCATCGCCAGAGTATACAGCTGGCCCCAGAAGGGGCACCCCTGCCATACTCCTCGCCCAAAGCTGACCGGTTCGGTCAGGGTCCAGTTGAGCCTGACCAGACACTCTGTGGAGGCATACAGCACCTGGAGAAAACCCACAAACTGGGGTCCAAAGCCAAACACTTGCAGAGTGCTCAGGAGATACCTATGGGTCCACCCTGTTGAACGCTGTCTCCTGATCCAGGGACAGGAGGGCGAATGACAGATCATCCCTACACCCAATTTCTAAGAGGTCCCGGACCAGATACTGGTTGTCAAAGATGGCGTGGTCTGGGACGGTGTAGGTCTGGTGTGGGTGGACCATGTCCGCCAGCATGGACCCTAGCCGCAGCAAGATGGCTTTTCCTATGACTTTGTAGTCCATGCTGAGGAGCGAGATAGGACACCAATTCCGTAAATCGCGGAGGTCCCCCTTCTTCGGCAATAAGGTGAGCATGGCTTGCCTGCACGAAAGAGGGAGGAACCCACTGTGCAAGGACTCGGCCCAGTTGGTGACTAGGTCTGGGCCAAGGACGTCCCAGAACATGTGGTAGAACTCCACACTCAGCCTGTCCATGCCCGAATATGTATTGGTGGGCATGCAGCAGAGGGCTTCCGAGAACTCGGCCAGAGTGAGAGGCAGATCTAGCCAGTCTCGGTCACCTGCACTGACTGTAGTGAGATCGTCCCAGAGCACTCTGCAAGCATTAAGATTGGTTGGATCTGGGGAGAAAAGGTTTGCGTAGAAGGCCCTGGCCCTCCTGCACATCTCCGCCGAATCCATGAGGGGGGTGCCATCCTCCGTGAGGAGGCAGGTGACATGCTTCTTGGCCCCCCTCCTTTTCTCTAGGGCATAGAAAAAGCGGGAGCCGCAATCCATCTCCCAAAGGAAATGGATGTGGGATCGAACAAAGGCGTCCTGGGCCTGATGGTCTTCGAGGGCTTGGAGCTCCTCCCACTTCTCCCGGCATGTTTCACAGAGGGATGGATCCTCGGAGGTAGGACAGGGAACCAAGGGGCTTGTTTGTTTGCCCCACCCCAGCCTCCGAAGCAAAAGCTGCAGAGGGAAAAGGGCGAGGCAGGCAAACAAACCGAAGCTAGTAAGGGGGGCTGGGGCAAAGAGGAGGGACAAAAGGCTGCAAGGGGCAAATGGGGCAGGTAGCAATGGGCAAAGCTGTGGGGGGGTCAGTCCAAGGGGGGCAGCACATGCGCCTGCACAAAAAGTCAGTTTTGGCTGGCTGCTGCTTCCGGCCCAAATGGTGGTGAAAAGGCTTGGCAAGCCAGGTGAGCAGTTGAGTCCCAGAGGCAGGAGCTGAAGGCAGATGATAAGTGTCCACTGGGGGGTGGTTGAGGGGGCAATGATGGTGGGGGGGCAAAAGGGGACCCACAGATGGACTAACGGCAGGTTCCACCCCACATCCCGTGTCCCCACAAACAAAGTCAAAAACCCCCACCACAAGAGCACAGCTCAAAAGCTATTCAGTCTTTGAGTGCCCCCTCCACAGTGGTCTGCAGAGTCCCTGTACATTCCCCCAGCAGCAAATGGTCCTCTTCTTCTCCTCCTGTGGGTTCCAGCAGCTCCCCAGCAGCACACACAGCAGTAGCTCCAGGTGGCAGTCCAGTGGTCCAGGCAGGCAGAAAGGACACCTCTCAGGTGGTGGTGGTGATGTCTGCAGCAACTGGGGCTGGAGCAGGGGTCCCTCACTCCCCTCCTCTGGAGAGCAGGCCAGCAGGCCCCCCCCCCAAGGGGCTGCAGCAGTAGCAGCAACTGAGGGTTGGGGTGGGGGGGAAGAATCTAGTGGCCAGCTAGCAACCAGATAGCAGAGAGGGATGGGGGTGGTGTCTGGCCCAGCCAAGGGAGTAGCTGGAGCAGCAATAAGAGCCTGGGCCTGGGCTCAGCAACAGTCTCCCTCCAGGCCAAGGGGCTATAGGAGAGAGTCAGAGGCAGCTATACTATTCACTGGCTTAACAGTTTTCTGTCCCCTGACTGACCAGAGCAAGGGCTGCTCCATGCTAATGAGAACACCTGACTCCAATTAACTTGCAAAGAGTCAGGTGAGGCTGTTAAGCTAATATGACCACCTGATTCTAATTAAGGCCTCTCTGATACTATAAAAGGTACTCCAGTCAGGAAGAGGAGAGCAAGTACAGCTGAAGGGCTAGTTAATGAAGATACCCTCAAGTCATTGGTAAGGGAGAAGCTGGAGAGCTGTGAGGAAGTGGCTCAGGGAAATGTAGCAACTCTGGCAGTGAAAGGTTGATTGCCAACAGCTGCTACCATTAGGGTCCATGGGCTGGAATCTGGAGTAGAGGGCGGGCCTGGGTTCCCCCCAACCCACCACTACAAAAACACCTCCTGAGAGGGGAAAAGAGGCCCAACAGGACAGGAGGCTAAATTGTTTTGGTATGAGGCTGTAGGAGCAACAGAGACTGTGGGAATTCTCTCACCAACCTCCTTGCTGGCTTATGATGAAAAGGGATCAGACTATCCCTATCCCTAGCCCTAGAGAGAGAAGAGCTACGTGGAGGGTTGCAGTGAGCCTCTGAAGCTAGCATAAACCACGGAGAAGCATGGGACCCACAGGGACAAGGTTGGAGCTCTGCCATAATACATATTCTTCATTTGTTATTTACAATATATACACAGTTCCAGTTATTGCTGTGAGGTAGGAAAGAATTAGACAGCAAAAGCAGCAGTAAAGTTTACTGCACTTTCACTGCTCCAGGAAATCAGCTCTCCATTGAAGTTCCCCTGTGTGTTTTGTCTTCTCTAGTTCAGACACATTACAATTATTTTATAAAAATACACCTAGGCTGTCAGTACAGCTCATCTCCCTCCAGACTGACTTTTTTGCAATCCAACCTCTTGGGTTTGGACAGAATGGTCTTGTCTACATTGGAAGTACCTAGCACATTGTGAGTGTTACCACCATATCAAATGAGTAAACAGCAGCATATGAAGTGATTAAAAGCTATAAAGCCAACTCATAATAAAACTAGCGCTTTAAGTTCAAGATATTGATTTTGCTTCTTCAAGTAACCTTTTAGGATTGTGTATGAAGTGCAGGGATGTCACTGTCATCTTGTGCTGCCATTTTGAATAATCTGCGGCAAGACATCATTAAAGATAGGGTCAGTACAGCTGTTTAAATAATTGTAAGATGACAATCTATATTTTATCCCTTTTTAAAAAGCCAGTGCCACCTTACTAATTTGCACCTTCAAAGCCCTGAGTCTGCTGGTGTAAAAACCGTTTGCATGGGTCATCAGCAGGTCATGAATCTCTAAACCTAAAGTCTTATATCTACTACCTGAGCTAAAGGAGTACTATCAGCACTGTTAGGAGGAGTAGTAGGTTGTTATCCTAAAATGGACTACCCACTAGAGAGGGTCAAAGACACAAAATGTACAAATGGGTTGCACCAGTTGTGTGTACAAAGCTCCCATTGGGCATTATATACACATTTAGAGTACAGGTCCAAGACTGGCTTTCATCTAGTGTTAGGGAAGCAGTTCTTTAATAAACTTTACAACAAGTAATTATGCCCAATTTCATGACATTAAACTTACAGGAGATGTGGCAACACTGATCTCCATTACTGTCACAAATTGACAATGAATAAGTTGTCCAGGAGTCTGTGCTCAAAACACTTGTTTTTCCGTGAAGAAAGCATGTTATTTTCCTCTGTGGACTTGATTGGATCTGTACAGTAATTACTTCCTGTTATTAGGATTAATTGGCCACTCTTTTCCTTCAAGTCACTCAGTCAGGGACACAGATGTAGTTAGCTAGTTTTTAGAATCTGAGCCAGGTCATTTGGATTCAAAAACCTGATTCATTGTATGACCTCTATGCCAGAACTTAACCATCCACATAAAAACAGATTAAAAATGTTATTCAGGTGTAACCCCTCTTTCATCCCTGGGTTATTTGGGAGCAGGGAACATTCACATATGTGCCCGGGTATCTGATGTTGTTGACACTAAAGGAGATCCTGAGTATCCCAGTGGTGATGTTAGGTAGGTGGGAATTCTCTATCCACCCTTCTGCTGCCGTCATTTTACTTGTAGAGGAAATTAAAATAAGGTGGTACCTCCACGTGGCTGGGCCCTGTACGCACACACAATGGGTGTGCCTTGGAAGCCTCCAGGAGTAAACCTAAAACAGTCTTGAGATCAATTGGTCTAACTCAAAAATACTAATTATAAACAATATATACCCAATAGGCACTTAGATTAGAATGAGCACACACTTTTAGTTAACAATTTAAGAAAACATGATAAAACAAACTAAGATTACATGTCATCACTAATTTAAATCAGCGGTGGGGCAGTTCAATAAATTAATTAACAAATACACTTTACAATAGTAAATGAAACGTATTTACCTGACATTTACACTGCCACCATTTACCCCACCCTTGAGTTTGCACTCCTCTGGATTTGCATGGGAGTGCTTGGAGATCTCGAAGCTGGAGAAAGTGCTCTGTTGGTCCAGTGAATCAATCCAGCCAAGGCAACAAGCTACACAACCTCTCAGAAGATTGGAGTTGTCTTAACCAAATGTCACCAACCATGGTTTCTGGTCTGATGAGAAGATCGCTCTGCCTCTTCTCAGACTCAAACAACCCATTAAAGTCTCCTTGCTGTGCCCCTTCTCTTGCAAGTACTTTCCCAGACAAGGGGCATGGTTACTCTCACTGCCTTCACTGCAGGCCCACCTCAGTCAGCTTTAGGCACAGCAACAGTCTCTGCCCGGCTCTAGTGAAGCCTCTAAGATCTCTTACTTTTCTCCCAGGTTTTTCTCTCCTATTCACTATCTGCAGTGCATAGTATAACTTTCACTCAGACGTATTTATGGCAGATGAGAGACCCGAGGGTTCAAAAGACTATACTGAACAACAGCCAGACAAGAATGGACTTTTGGAACAAAAAAGCGTAAAGTGGTTTTTCTGGGCAATATCTGGGGGAAGGGAGATGAATGCAAATTCCCCACCTCTGGTGATGCAAAAGCACAGCCTTTTGAAGCTATGCTCTGAGGAGCAGGTCATGATTTGGTGATCACCTGTTACATGAGGCCAACATCAAAGGCTTGAGCTGCATAAAAAAAAAATCAGGCTGATCTGCCCAGTCTGTGGTCTGACTCTGAGACAATTATGAACTTGAAGCCACAGGAAACACCCAGTTGTGAGTTTGGAAAGACTGCCACCACCAAAGCCTGAGACTGGAGTTGGGGTGAACTCTGGTAAGCTTTTTAGCACACATATAGGTTTTTAGTGTTTTTAATATGTTCTTTTTGTAATGCTGACACCTTATAAGGAAACACGTTTATTCATAAAGAGCTGTGTGGTAACTGATAACTACTGGCAATACACTGAGCACAGCCTGAGAAGAGAAAGCGAAGTGCAGATGCTTGTCTGTTTATTCAGTCTGACTTGCTAGGACTATCACAGGGAGCTCCAAGTCAGGAGCGAGAGAGATGCAGGTCTCTGCCCAAAAGAGGGGAGGGCTGAGGAATCAAGTTCCTAGAAAAGGGACCATGGAGAGGGATACAGGTGCCCCTGCCCTGCCCTGTGACAGTATTATCTTGCCATTTGCCAAGCTGAATCCCATTGTGTTATTTTCTAACCATGGTTCTAGCTCTGAAAGAGTAAATTCAACCCTGGTGCAATTGGGTGAATGTAACAGGGACCTTTTCTAACTGCCGCTTCGTGGCTCATCTGGGAAATTAGCTCATCACTGTCTGCAATTGCTCAGCTCATTGCCTCAGTCACTCACTCTGCGGCCCCTCTCTCACGGGTCAGGAGCTGCAGTGCCTCTCCTTTGGGGCTTAGCCCTCTGGCCAAGTCACCATCATCCTCCCCTTCCAGGGTACTCTCAACATGTTCCTCATCATCCCAGGCAGTCCTTATGTTTACTGCCCTGGCTGGGCCACTCCCTCAGTGGCTAGACCACAAGGTTCCAGACAGCCTCTAAATTCACTGCCCAGACTGTGCCACTCAGTGGGTGGGGAGGGAAGGCCTGGGTTCCCCTTACTCTGGGTTCCAGTCCAGGGAAGCTGTGTACTACCACAAACCTTCTTGTCACTCCCCTAGACTATGTCCTACTGTGCTTAATCCAGGCTCACATTCTCAACCCTTCCAGCCAAACCCCTTTCCTCTGGCTCTTTAGACAAACCCCTCCTTTTGGGTCCAAATCCTTTTCTCTCCCTCATCCCTGTGACTGCAGCCCTCTTCCCTGTCACCCCCTTAGTGCTACCAGCTCCCTGGCTTTATAGAAGCCCTGCATTTTTCTGCACAGGTAAGCGTCCCTTGATTAGACCTTTCCTCTTAGTCTAAATGTCCCCCAGTTTGCAGCCTAATTGATTAATTGGCCCACTGGCCTACATTAACCCCTTCAGGAAGAATGTGGGGTGCATACCCCATCACAGTGCCATTCTATTGAAGTCAGTGGCATTGCACCCACTTACTTCAGGACTGAATCTGGCCCACATGTCCCATAGTATTATGTATCTGTCCTCACTGGTCAGCATTATATACAAACTTAATTAGCATCCTGCATTAATTAATATACCATCCAGAGGGTATATTCATCATAGCAAGAGTTGCCCAGTTTCTCTCTTCCAGAAGCCCACACCCAGCAATCAGCATGGTTGGAAACAGGTTTCAGAGGGGTAGCCATATTAGTCTGCATCAGTAAACGCAATGAGGAGTCCTTGTGGCACCTTAGAGACTAACCAATTTATTTGGACATAAGCTTTCGGGGGATAAAATCCACTTCATCAGATACATGGAGTAGAAAATACAGTAGGTATTAAAATACAGGTACATATATTACAGCACAGGAAAAGATGGGAGTTACCTTACCAAGTGGGGAGTCAGGGCTAATGAGGCCAATTCAAACAGGGTGGATATAGCTCAGGGATGGGCAAACTTTTTGGCTTGAGGGCCACATTGGGGTGAAAAACTGTATGGAGGACCGGGTAGGGAAGGCTGTGCCTCCCCAAACAGCCTGGCCCTCACCCCCTCTGACCCCTCCCACTTCCTGCTCCCTGATTGTCCCCCTCACAACCCCCATCTCACCCATCCAACCCCGCCCCCGCTCCTTGTTCCCTGACCGCCCCCTCCCAGGATCCCCACCCCTAACCACCCCTGGGACCCCACCCCTATCCAACCTTCCCTGTCCCCTGCCCCGAACCTCTGCCTATCCAACTGCCCCCCCCGAACCTCCGCCCCATCCAACCACCCCCTGATCCCTGTCTCCTGACTGGCCCCCAGGTGCCCCTGCCCCATATCCATTGCCCCGGCCCCTTTACTAAGCTGCTCAGAGCAGCATGTCTGGACCCACGCTGACCAGCCAGACACGCTGTGGACAGCATGGCACTCTGAGGCTGCCGGGCAGGACGGTCCTGCGGGCCATAGTTTGCCCATCTCTGATGGAGCCTATTCCCAATAGTTAACAAAAAGGTGAGAGTATCAACAGAGG
Source organism: Dermochelys coriacea (assembly GCF_009764565.3). NCBI lineage: Eukaryota > Metazoa > Chordata > Testudines > Dermochelyidae > Dermochelys > Dermochelys coriacea. Next base: position 248,901,769 of record NC_050069.1, on the reverse strand, counting down.
GAAAATTACTTTTTGTAGTGACCCAGCCACACCCAGTCTTTATTCAGGAATTCTCTCTCTGCAATGATTGGAAAAGCCCTTGGCAGAGTTTTGTTTTAGTTTTTTGTGACTCAAAAAATCAAAACATTCAGAGTCCATAATCATGAGTTATCTTCTTCACCTAGTTCACAAACCAGATCAAAATTAAACACAGAGTGATACAGATTTGCTCACCTGCTCTATGGGCCCATCATCCATCTTCTTTACTCTAGGTCAGGGGTCCCCAACGCAGTGCCTGTGGGTGCCATGGCGCCCACCGGGGCAGTTTTGTGCGCCCGCAAGACACCGTGACACCAAAATGCTGCTGCCACCTATGGCCACTGGTGAACTGCCCGCCGAAATGCCACCGAGAAGCATTGCCATTTCTCCGCGGCATTTCAGCAGCGACGGTTCTTGCCGTGGCTGCGCTCGGTGGTGGCATTTCAGTGGTGGGGTCTCCGGCGCCTGCCACAGTCTTCTGGGAATAGCAATATGCTATTCCCACAGAAAGGTTGGGGACCACTGCTCTAAGTGGACAGATCTGTGTAGTCCCTAGAGAGCCTTCCCTCATCTCCAAATAAATGTGTGAGAGAAGAACATTCAAAGGTTCCACTCCAATAAGAGCCACCTGGATCATGATCTGGATGATTATAAATCATTCAGATTCCCCGGAAACAGTAATATCTGGCTTCCTGGGCCACGGCCACTGGTTTGCTTGGCTAACTGTTGTAGTAGCCAGGCAAGGTACTAACAAACTTCAACGGGACTTTATTTTTTAAAGTGGAAACCTCTTTTCCAAACTGCTGCTGCAGCCTCATTAGCTCTCCTTCAGCCTCTTCAACTCCTCCCCCTCCTTCCTGTTTCCTGTTCTTTCAGACTCCTAACAGCCAATGCTCCCAATTCTAATAATTACAAACAACATCTAAACACCACATTCCCATCTCTCAAGGAACTCTCCCAATTACAATAAACATTGTTGTTCTAACCACAGGAACAAATAGGAAACAAGGCATTATACTGTTGACAGAATTATTACACTAAAAATTACAGATACACTATAGATACTACATAACATAGTCTCTAGTCCAGCCAGGTGATCGTCTGGGTCTGACAGGCTGTCTCTCGAGCCCTGGTTCCAGTGCAATGTCTTGTTGTGTTGATACTACAGTGAAGTCATCCAATGCATAATGGGTGTTGGTATCATCTCCTCTTGGTGCATAGGCAGGTGCAAGATAAGAAACATTCCATACCCACCCATCAGAAAGTCGATAGGTGTAAGGTCCCTTCTTCTCTATGATTTTAAGAGGAGCTGTGAATTTATGATCCCCTTTGCGTAAAATTCCAGGTTTATAGATTCATAGATACTAAGGTCAGAAGGGACCATTCTGATCATCTAGTCCGACCTCCTGCACAGCGCAGGCCACAGAATCTCACCCACCCACTCCTATGAAAAACCTCACCCATGTCTGAGCTATTGAAGTCCTTAAATCATGGTTCAAAGACTTCAAGGAGCAGAGAAGCCTCCCTCAAGTCAACCATGCCCCATGCTACAGAGGAAGGCGAAAAACCTCCAGGGCCTCTCCAATCTGCCCTGGAGGAAAATTCCTTCCCGACCCCAAATATGGAAATCAGCTAAACCCTGAGCATATAGGCAAGATTCACCAGCCAGATACCCAGGAAAGAATTTTCTATAGTAACTCAGATCCCATCCATCTAATATCCCATCTCAGGGGATTTGGCCTACTTACCCTGAATATTTAAAGATCAATTACTTACCAAAATCCCATTATCCCATCATACCATCTCCTCCATAAACTTATCGAGTAGAATCTTAAAACCAGATAGATCTTTTGCCCCCACTGCTTCCCTTGGAAGGTTATTCCAAAACTTCACTCCTCTGATGGTTAAAAACCTTCGTCTGATTTCAAGTCTAAACTTCCTGGTGGCCAGTTTATACCCATTTGTTCTTGTGTCCACATTGGTGCTGAGCTTAAATAATTCCTCTCCCTCTCCTATATTTATCCCTCTGATATATTTATAGAGAGCAATCATATCTCCCCATAACCTTCTTTTAGTTAGGCTAAACAAGCCAAGCTCCTTAAGTCTCCTTTCATAAGACAAGTTTTCCATTCCTCGGATCATCCTAGTAGCCCTTCTCTGTACCTGCTCCAGTTTGAATTCATCCTTTTTAAACATGGGAGACCAGAACTGCACACAGTATTCTAGGTGAGGTCTCACCAGTGCCTTGTATAACGGTATAACTAAAACCTCCTTATCCCTACTGGAATTGCCTCTCCTGATGCATCCCAAAACCGCATTAGCTTTTTTCACAGCCATATCACTTTGGCAGCTCATAGTCATCCTATGATCAACCAATACTCCAAGGTCCTTCTCCTCTTCCGTTACTTCTAATTGATGCGTCCCCAACTTATAACTAAAATTCTTGTTATTAATCCCTAAATGCATAACCTTACACTTCTCGCTATTAAATTTCATCCTATTACTATTACTCCAGTTTACAAGTTTCAGAGTAGCAGCCATGTTAGTCTGTATTCGCAAAAAGAAAAGGAGTATCCGTGGCACCTTAGAGACTAACAAATTTATTAGAGCATAAGCTTTCGTGAGCTACAGCTCACTTCATCGGATGCATTTACATGCAAAGCTTATGCTCTAATAAATTTGTTAGTCTCTAAGGTGCCACGGGTACTCCTTTTCTTTTTCCAGTTTACAAGGTAATCCAGATCCTCCTGTATAATATCCCGATCCTTCTCCAAATTGGCAATACCTCCCAGCTTTGTATCATCTGCAAACTTTATTAGCACACTCCCACTTTTTGTGCCAAGGTCAGTAATAAAAAGATTAAATAAGATTGGTCCCAAAACCGATCCCTGAGGAACTCCACTGGTAACCTCCCTCCAACCTGACAGTTCGCCTTTCAGTAGGACCCGTTGCAGTCTCCCCTTTAACCAATTCCTTATCCACCTTTTGATGTTCATATTGATCCCCATCTTCTCCAATTTAACTAATAATTCCCCATGTGGCACGGTATCAAATGCCTTACTGAAATCTAGGTAAATTAGATCCACTGCATTTCCTTTATCTAAAAAGTCTGTTACTTTTTCAAAAAAGGAGATTAGGTTGGTTTGGCACGATCTACCTTTTGTAAAACCATGTTGAATTTTGTCCCATTTACCATTGACTTCAATGTCCTTAACTAATTTCTCCTTCAAAATTTTTTCCAGAACCTTGCATACTACAGATGTCAAACTAACTGGCCTGCAGTTACCCGGATCACTTTTTTTTCCTTTCTTAAAAATAGGAACTATATTAGCAATTCTCCAATCATTCGGTACTACTCCTGAGTTTACAGATTAATTAAAAATTCTTGCTAATGGGCTTGAAATTTCAGGTGCCAATTCCTTTAATATTCTTGGATGAAGATTATCTGGGCCCCCCGATTTAGTCCCATTAAGCTGTTTCAGTTTCGCTTCTACCTCTGATATGGTAATATCTACCTCTATATCCTCCTTCCCATTTGTCATGCTACCATTATCCCCAAGATCCTCTTTAGCCTTATTAAAGACTGAGGCAAAGTATTTGTTTAGATATTGGGCCATGCCTAGATTATCTTTAACCTCCACTCCATCCTCAGTGTTAAGCGGCCCCACTTCTTCCTTCTTAGTTTTCTTCTTATTTATATGGCTATAGAACCTTTTACTATTGGTTTTAATTCCCTTTGCAAGGTCCAACTCTACTCGACTTTTAGCCTGTCTCACTTTATCCCTACATGTTCTGACCTCAATTAGGTAGCTTTCCTTGCTGATCCCTCCCATCTTCCACTCCCTGTATGCTTTCTGCTTCTTCTTAATCACCTCTCTAAGATGCTTGCTCATCCAGCTTGGTCTACAACTCCTTCCTATGAATTTTTTCCCCTTTCTTGGGATACAGGCTTCTGATAGCTTCTGCAGTTTTGATTTAAAGTAATCCCAGGCCTCCTCTACCTTTAGATCCATAAGTTCTTCAGTCCAATCCACTCCCTAACTATTTCCTTAATTTTTGAAAGTCAGCCCTTTTGAAATCAAAAACCCTAGTTGCAGATTTATTTTTGTTAATCCTTCCATTTAGTTTGAACTGAATTAGCTCATGATCACTTGAGCCAAGATTGTCCCCTACAACCATTTCTTCTATGAGGTCCTCGCTATTCACCAAAATTAAATCTAAAATGGAATCCCCTCTAGTCGGTTCAGCAACTACTTGATGAAGGAATCCATCAGCTATCGCATCTAGGAAAATCTGAGCCCTATTATTATTACTAGCACTGGTTCTCCAGTCTATATCTGGGAAGTTAAAGTCTCCCATGATCATGCAGTTCCCATTAGTATTTACTTTATTAAAGACATTAAAAAGGGCTCTATCCATATCCAAATTAGATCCCGGAGGTCTATAGCATACCCCAAGCACTATCGTAGGAGAGGCTTTACTAGTTTTCTTCCCCAATGTAATTTTTGCCCAGACGGACTCTGTCTTATCCATTGCATCGCTTCTTATTTCTTTACATTCTACCTCATCATTGATATACAATGCTACTCCACCCCCTTTACCTTTGTTTCTGTCTTTCCTAAAGAGCACATACCCTTCAATACCTGTAGTCCAGTCATGACTACTATTCCACCATGTTTCTGTTATCCCTATAATATATGGTTTCACTTCCTGCACCAGTAGCTCTAGTTCCTCCATTTTGTTACCTAGACTCCTCGCATTGGTGTACAAACATCTTAATTTTTGCTGTTTGGCCTCGCTCACATTTTGTACCCTATTAGGCACAGTCATTCTACAGCCAGTATAACCTATTAGACTAGTATCCACACCGCCCTCGCTCCTTATATACATTCTCCTACCCACGGCTGTATCCTTTCTTACTTCATTTTCTTCCCTCTCAATGCTAAAATCTGGCGTGGAGATTTTCTGGACATCTCCCATCCATCTCCCCCCAATTCCTAGTTTAAAGCTCTCTTTATCAGTTGTGCCAGCCTCGATCCTAGAAGTCTATTTCCTTCCCTACTCAGATGAAGTCCATCCCGAGAGAACTGTCCTCTGTCCGTGAATGCCTCCCAGTGGCCATACATCCCAAAGCCCTCCTTATAGCACCACTGCCTAAGCCATCTGTTGACAGTCATAATCTTGTCAGACCTTTGTTGCCCTTCTCTAGGAACAGGAAGGATCCCGCTAAAGATCACCTGAGCCTCAATTTCCTTAAGCGTCTTCCCCAGCCTAGCATAGTCTCCCTTAATACTTTCCAGCGAGAATCTAGCTGTATCATTTGTTCCCACATGAAGGATAATTAGGGGATTCTTTCCCGCTCCCTTGAGGATCCTTTTCAACCTCAGGTCTACATCCCGTATCTTAGCACCCGGAAGACAGCACACCCTTCTATTCTCAGGATCAGCTCTAGTTACAGGCCTGTCTATTCTTCTCAATAAAGAGTCCCCGATCACATAGACCTGCCTTTTCCTGGTCACCGTGCTATTCTCCAGTCTCTCCCCTGTTCCCTCTGGCTGCAAGTTCTTTCCATTCCTATTTTCCCTTACAATCTTCTTCAACCCATCCTGTATCCTCCTGGGGCTCATATTTGGTGTAGTCTCCCTTGACTCTTCCCCTTTTTCTATAGGACTAGCCTCTCTTCTCTTCTTCCTTACCCTTCCACCTTCAACAAGTACCTGCTGAGCCCCTTCTTCATTTTCCAACTCTGCAAACCTGTTCCTAAGCTCTATTTCTCCTTCACTAGCCCTTCTTTTTCTCTGCCTGGTTCTTTGAGTCACATGTTTCCACTGACCACTTTCCTCATCCAGTCTCTCCTCAAAATTCCCCAGCCCTGCTTCCATCCGAGAGTCTGAGCTTTTCCCTTCAGATACCTCATATCTTTGCTCTATCATCTGCTCAAACCCCTTCCTAAACTCAACCAGACTTTCCACCTGCATCTCCAAACCTCGGATCTTTTCCTCCATCAGCTCTATCAGACGACATTTCATGCAGAAAAAACTCTTACCGGTTCCCCCCTCCAGGATCATGTACATACCACAGCTTCCACATCCAGTCATTCTCAATGTGTCTTTCACTACAGGAGTCACTCCCACAGCTGCCTCTGTATCTGTCATCTCCTTCCCACCTAAATCCTGTTAATCTGGGAAACACAAGCCACACCACAAAGACCACCCCCCCAGCAAAAGCAAACCCCAAACAAGCACCACAATCCAAACTCCCCTTGCAAACTCCCACTCAAACTCCCCTGTTTAGAGCTCTGTTTGCTAGCTCCTGTTTTCATATTCAATGAAGGAACCACACTGAAACTTTGGTTCCTTAGCACCCCGCCACTTGTCTGTGAAAGCCTTATACTTTGCTTGGTTCTGTTCAACTGTTTTTCTCACATCATCCTCAGTTGGGGCCTCAGGTTGTGCCTTTAACAATCCAGCAATGTTCAGTTTAGCATTTGTCTGTTTCCCATGCACTAGCTCGGCGGTTGATCTTTGCATTGTGGCTTGTCATGTAGCCCGGTACACTTGCAAGAAATCAGCAGTGAAGGTTATCCACAATCGCCCTTCCATTTTAGCCGTATGCAGACTCTTTCAAACTTCTGATAAACCATTTGATTTCCCCATTGGCTTGAGGGTAGTATAGTGATGACCTTCTGTGTAAAATGTTCCTTTCTGCTAGAAAAGTTTCAAACTCCAGGGAAGTAAATTGACTACCATTAATTGAAACCAGTTCTTTGTAATGCATCCGATGAAGTGAGCTGTAGCTCACGAAAGCTTATGCTCTAATAAATTTGTTAGTCTCTAAGGTGCCACAAGTACTCCTTTTCTTTTTGCAGTTCTTTGGTGTTACCTTCCCTGCTAAAAACTGAAGAGAGGTACTTAATTACTGTAGCAGAAGAGATTTGCAATGTAAACTCTACCTCAGGCCATTTACTGAAATAGTCTATTAAGGTGATGGCATAACAACAGTCAATTGGAGCAGTATCAAAGAGTTCTACAATGTCAATTGTCACTTTTTCCCATGCAGATTCAGGAAGAGGAACAGGCTGTAATGGAGGGGTATATGTCACTGCTGTCTTATTATGCATTTGGCAAGTGACACAGGATTTTGTGAGTGCTTCAGTTTGAGAGTCCATCCCTGGCCACCAATACAGATCCCGTAGTCATTGTTTGGTTCTGACAGTTCCTAGATGAGTATCATGTTCCAGGTGTATGAGTTTTGACTGTAATTCTTCTGGCACAAGTAGCTGCTGTGTACCTTGTAGCACACAGCCATCGAGCAAAGAAAGTTCATCCTGAACTCTAAAATAAGGCAGCACAACTGGGTCAAGATTTTTAGGGTTACTGGGCCATCTCTTTGTCAGAAATTCCCATAGTTTTTGTTGAATTGGATACGCTGAACAAGCAGCTTGAAATTGTTCTCTTGTAACTGCAGTAACAGTGCTTGTAATAAGTGCAACTACTACATCCCCATCCTCCAGTGGACCATCTGGAGGAGGCAAAGGCAGGCAAGAAAGGCACTCAGCTACCACATTTTCATTTCCAGACTTACATTCCAGTTCATAATTGAAAGAGTAGTCTTGCAGACCATCTAGCAATATGATATCCTGCTCTTCCCAGTCCTTTCATAGTGAGCAACATCAAAGGTCTGTGGTCTGTGCGCAGCTTGAATGTGCAGCCCCTCAGATAAGTTCTCCATTTTTCAGTAGCCCATTACTTAGTATCCTTGAAGCAAATGCAACAGTCCTCTCTGTGTTGTCCTCATGCAGTTGTGTGAGGACAGCCCCAAGTCCATAATCAGAAGCATCAGTAGGTATAATTGTGGGCAATGCAGGACTGAATAGTGCAAGTACTGGACTATGTAAAATCAAGTCTTTCACCATTTCGAAACTAGCTTGTGCATCTGTTGTCCACACTAAGGTTGAACTTCCCTGTAGTAAGTCTCATAACGGTTCAATGACAGAAGCATAATAGGGAATGAATTTTGCAAACCAGGAGGTAAGACCCAAGAAGGAACATAAGGTATGGAAATCTGTTGGAGGAGCAGCATTTGAAATTGCCAGGATATGAGCTGGATCAGGTTTTAGTCCAGACTGTGAAATTGTATGCCCCAGAAAGGAGAGTTCAGTTTGTCTAAATTTGCATTTGGATCTATTGAGCTTGAGGCCTGCTTTGCTGATACAGTTTAGTACAGACTGCAGGTTGTTGTCATGCTCCTCTGAAGTATTTCCAAACATGATATCATCATCCAAATAGCACTGAACTCCATGTTAATTATTCAGATTCAATATCATTTTTTGGAAGGCACTTTGGAAGGCTGATGTGAGACCATATGGAACACGTTTAAACTGGAATAGTCCTTCATGTGTAATGAATGCTGTGAGGACTCTGCTATCTTCATGCAACATAACCTGGTGGTATGTGCTTGCAAATCAAGAGTAGAAAACATCTTTGCTCCACAGACTTCTGCAAATACTTCTTCTATGTGAGGAAGAGGATGGCGGTCAATCACAATAGCTTTATTTGGCTCCCTTAAGTCCACACAAAGGCGAATGCCTCCACCCTACTTCTGCGTCACTACTATAGGTGAAACCCATTCTGAGGAGTTAATCTCTTCAATAATGTCCTCTTGAACAAGTTTTCTAAGTTCCTCTGAAACAGCTTCCCTGACTGAAAATGGTAAGCGCCGTAATTTCTGTCGTACAGGCATCACATTATTCTGCATTTTAACTTTATGCAGAAACCCATTAGCACAGCCAAGTTTCTCCTCAATCTGATGTTGGGTCCCAGCTGAAACTGCTGTGTTTATTGTAAGAGTGCTTTGCTGAGGAAGATCAATTCGTCCATTAACTACCCTGAGATTTAAAGCAGCCAATAAATCTCTGCCAAGGATAGGAGTGCCTTTATGGACAAGGTAGAACTCTGCAGTTACACCGCAATCACCACTATTGCTGGCAGGCAGCCACGTACCGGAATATGGTTTTTCAAATAGCACACCAAGTGAAGCTTGGGTTCAGTAAGAGGCACATCTTTAAAGTAATGCAAATAGAGGGAATCAGGTAGTATAGATACTGCTGAGCCAACATTAGCTGAATAGAGTGTGATTTGCCTGAGGGTATGGCAGAAACGTTTACTGTGCACTTTATTTGTTCTGGAATATGTGCAGTAGTGATTTTGTCCATGCTCAGCACAGTAACATCTGGTATTGTAACTGCATGCACCTATTGATTGAACTGGCTGCTGCAACATACTTTAGCAAAATGCCCAATCTTTTTGCAATGATTGCACTGAGCTACTTTTGCCGGACATCCTGTGTAGTTTGCAAGGTGTTGTGGGGATCCACAGAGAAAGTATGCTTTTACTGTATTTTGAATTTGCTGATTTGGTGGTTTTTCATTAGTTTTCCTCTTGTAATTGTTTGTCTGCAGTGATAGTGAACTTTTCTTCAAAGGAGTCATGGCCTGGACTGTGCCTCCTGAATCCATGCTCATTATTTTGGCTACAGCTGTAGCTGACTCAATCTGGGTAGCAATGGTTATTGCTTTTTCTAGTGTAAGTTGTGGTTCTAGAAGTAAACGTTCTCTTACACGAAGCATGGTTTTCTCAATGAGCTGGTCTCTAATCATCTCATCTGCCATATTCCCAAAATCACAAGTTAGAATCAGACTCCTCAGCAATATACTGTATTATAGTCTCCCCTGGTTTCTGCTCACGCTGGTGAAATCTGTAGCGATTAGCTACTACATTGACTTTTGGCACAAAAAAAGTTCTTTAATGCAGTGAGTGCAGTCTCATATTTCTCGTCTGCAAAGGGAAAAGTGTAAAATATATGCTGCCCTTCTGCTCCAAGGCAGTGGATTCGCAGAGCGGGCTTTCTTACTTCAGAAATCTCTGTAGCACTGATTGCAAGCAGATAAGCCTTAAACATATGGATCCAGGCAGTAAAAGCAATTGGAAGCTCACCTGGGCTTTGTAAAAATTATGCAGGTGGGTTCAGAGGCAGAAGATCCCATCCTCATTGCCAAAATGTTGTAGTAGCCAGGCAAGGTACTAACAAACTTCAACAGGACTTTATTTTTTAAAATGGAAACCTCTTTTCCAAGCTGCTGCTGCACCCTCAGTAGCTCTCCCTCAGCCTCTTCAATTCCTCTCCCCTATTTCCTGTCCTTTCAGACTCCCAACAGCCAGTGCTCCCAATTCTAATAATTACAAGCAACATCTAAACACCACACTAACCCACTGCAGAGATGTTTACAAGACTAGACCTAGTGTGGAAATTGGAGAAGAGTAGTTCTGGGCCAAGGGGGTTCTCAGAAAAGTTGCACACTCCACCTTATTCTTCAAGAGCATTGATGCATCCACACCACTCCAGAGATCTATCACTTGTTCTCATCCAAGAACTTCCAGACTAATGCATTTGTTTGCGAGATGGGACCAAGGAAGTATTTCTCTGTGACAGATGAGGGATTGATGAAGTAAAAATATATCATAGGGCCAAAAAGACTGGTATCTCTACCAAGACCGTTCAAGAAACCCATGTATTGTACACAATTCTGTAAGATACATACCTGGGATAAGAAGACCAGATCTTCACAACTGTGACTGAGCTCATCATCATTAAGAGTAGTGAATTATTTCTTCATCTAAGATCCTTCACCTTAGAGAAGATAAATTCCCAGATACCATATTAAATATGCTAGACTTATAACATTGCCCTTTACAGTGGCTAGTGTCCCTTGAAGATGAATGCGGGGGGGGGGGAGCTCTGTGCAGCTGAATGAAAACATCAACTCTGAGCTTAATAATTGCATGACACAGTTGCCTATGTAGACTGCAGAATTTGTGTTGCTGCTGGTGGTGTCCAGCAACAGCATATGAAGAATAAAGGGAGAGATGGGATAGAAACAGCTAGAACAAAGTAGAAACAGTATCTGGGAGATGGAAAAGTATATGAACAATAAGATGCTGGAGGAATAATTCCTATATAAAAATCTAATTTAAATCAAGGTTGGAGAAGCATACTCACAGATAGGAAGCATTACACTGGGTATTAGCCTTGCCTCCCATGCATAGGTTACTTTGATCTCCTACAGAGTTTTGAGGCTACGGTTTAGTCAGAATTAATTTGCCCCTATGTTTAACCTCACAAAATATTGAGAGCCCACTTCCTCACTGTCATAAAATTCTAAGAAAATATTGTGTCCTCTTTTCAAAATTGAAGCAAACAGCATAAAGTCTACTATGCATGACATTCATAAGCAGATAAATAGACCAAGCCAAATCCATCCCTGATATAACTCTCCTGAAATTTATAGGCTTATTCCAAAGATGAATTTTGCCCTATGACCTATCATATTCTTTTTGTTTTTTTTGCTAATTAGTGTGGTAGCATGATTACAAGAAGATTATAGCTCAGTGTTGAGCTTCCTTCCCTGTATTTGTCCCTCTTACATGAACACAAGATCTCCAAGGAAGACTCCGCTATAAACACAGTTATTTGGAAAACTCTGGAGCCTCAATAATGGATCAAGCTGAAGCTGAGGCATTACTAGGAGTCTTTTAAAAAAAAAAAAAAAAAAGAAAAAGAAAAGAAGTACTTGTGGCACTTTAGAGACTAACAAATTTATTTGAGCATAAGCTTTCGTGCATCCAATGAAGTGAGCTGTAGCTCACGAAAGCTTATGCTCTAATAAATTTGTTAGTCTCTAAGGTGCCACAAGTCCTCCTTTTCTTTTTGCAAATACAGACTAACACGGCTGCTACTCTGAAACCTTTTTTTTTTTAATTTGTCTCCTAGGAATAATTTGATTTGTGACCCCTTTTACTCTCACAATGGTGAGCAATTACTGACACAAGCAGTCCCATGACTTCAAGTGGATTACTCTTGGGAGTAAGTACTCACCACTGTGAGCAAGAGCTGCACAGTCTTGTCCTATGTCTTATTTTACGGTATATTAAATTAGGGATTTAACTGTGAAAAGACGGCAAGAGAAACCAGATAAGAGCTTTAGAGCCGAGGACAGAATGTGCTATGACATACTTTGCACATTTTAATAAAAGCCACTAGCAGGTATACATTGCAGGAGAAGAAAAAAAACTATATTCCTTCAATGTGAAATTATTGAATATTTAACGCCAGGGAAGAGATTGTTTAGTCCTTGGCTTCCTCTATTAGAAATAAAGTCACTGCACTAAATTTTAAATACAAAGGGCTAAAACACATTAGGGCACAAGCCTGCAGTCCTTACTCAAGCAAACCTCCTAATCAGATTATTGCCTGAAGAAAGAATGCTAGATTGGGCCCCAAAAGTGCAGATGCAGTGCCTCCTGAGAGGTGCTGATGACTGCCTTCAATTCTCCTGACATTAACAGGCGTAAACGTTACTCAGCAATTTGTAGGAAACACAAGGTTGGACCGAAATGAAATCACCAATAAATGGCACCATGTATGGTCCTTTTGCCAAGCCAGTTTCAAAGACCGAAGAAGACTCTGCTCTGATTGGCTGTTTTTCATAACAAGTCCATGAAAAGATCTTAGACCTCACCTTCTTGCCCATATAGTTCATACACATGACTACTGCAGGGTGCTGCTTTTAGGACTTTTTGAGGGGAAATTTAGTTTGGAAGAAAATAGCCAGTAGAGGGAGTCTTGACAACTCAGTCAGGCTATTTTGGGTGCCAGACAGCTGTTTGACAACTGAAGAATTGTTATCAAGGCTGTAATAAAAGCAACATATTATAAATGTCAGTATGTCCTAGCCCAAGGTCCAGATTCAGCTCTTGAGTGAGCGCCCAGCTCCCACTCACTCTGAGATTTGGTTTCATTCAGAGTTTGAGGATTATCAAAGCTACCTGAACATCTTGGATGTGACAAAAAACTGGCCTTGAAGTCTCAGACGGGTCCCACTTATATTGCTATTCCTACTCTGGGGACATGGGGGGACACTTACAGAATGAGAGCTCCCTGTCTGCATTTCAGTCTTCTTGTTAGGTAGGACTGAACTGTGTTGTGTCACAAACTGGGCTAAAGCTCTGAAAAAGCTTAAGATGCTAGCATGGCTCAGACACATGGTTAAAACCATCCTATCTAGAGCTGGTTGGGAATCTGTCAACTCATCACTTTTCCATCAAAAATGCTGATTCATTGAAGCCAAAATGGTTCAGAAAACAGGGTTAGGTTTGATTTTTTGAACTTGTTGAAATATTTCATTCTAACATTTTTGAATGAAAAATATTCAATTTTCTGGTTTGGAACAACTTTTAGTTTCAGAATAAACAAAAGGAGTACTTGTGGCACCTTATAGACTAACAAATTTATTTGAGCATAAGCTTTCGTGAGCTACAGCTCACTTCATCGGATGCATCCTTTTGTTTTTGCGAATACAGACTAACACGGCTGCTACTCTGAAACCTAGTTTCAGAATGTTACCTAATTAGCCTAAAGGGTTAAAAAAAAAAAAGGTCAAAAAAGGTCAAAATCAAATGGAAACATTCTGATTGACACAGAAAAGGTACGGGGAGAATCAATTTTTTCAGTTTATGGATATTTTCATGATTTAAATGTTTCATTCCTATCTGAGATGGGTAAAAAATTCTTTATCTCAAAAATATACAATACAAAACCTGTTTTTTCACACACCTCTAGTCCTGTCTGCACCTAACGCAGAACCATGTTTTACCTGTATTGGTATACTACCATATGGTAACCACGTCTCCACCAGCACAGAGCAGGTCTCCCACCTGGAAGAATGGGATATTGCCAGGGTTGCAGTATACTCTGGGAGTACAGTTAAAACACAGTTTAGTTCTACAAGGCTGACTCGTGTATTAATTCTGTTTTAACCTGGCCCCTTAAATTGTAGGAACCAAGAATACAGTAGAGAGAACTAGATTTGTCATGAGATTTCTTGTAATTCCTGTGGCAGCTATGAGCAGCCTGCCTGACCTTAATTTTTTCTCACTCTGAAAAAAGGGAGATGTGCTAGACACTCCATGAAACCCACTAGAGACTTTGTTATTGCTATTGCAGGTACTCAGATACTATGGTGATAGGTTGCAGTTTAAAAAAACCTAAGCATGACAGATATTAACACTTATGATTTGTAGTTCTGTTTTGGTCATGTTTTGTGCTATGTGGTGCACAGCCCCTCAACGGTCTTTCAAAGGAGGTAGAGGGTGCTCAGCAGCACCTCTCAGGATCAAACACTTTGCAGCTCCAGGACCACACTGTTAATTAAGAGCCCGCTTAAGCTATCAGAAAGACTCATTGATTTTGATGGGCTTTGGATCACAATCTAAGAAAACACCCATAGAGATGAAACCACTGAAGGGATCTTGATTGCCTGAAAAAATTATTTTGTTTGTCTTACAGCACATCTGCACAGCAACACTGAACAAGGTTACTTATCTCTGCAAATGACTCACTAATGCAATCAAAGGAAATGTAGCTCTGTCCTCAAAGGAGGTAGAGGAAGGTGAACATGGCAATGTGTGAATCAGAGATTGGAATGGAGAAGGCAGAATTATTCCTGCAGAGTGTGGCCACAGAATGGCTGATGGGTCCAGTGTGTTGGTGGTGCGGAGGGAGCTGTAAAAAATGAAATGATCTTAACATACAAGACACCGTCACGTCTGGTTGAGTTATAAATACTATACAGTTTTTAAAAAAAAGCTATTGTGGTATGTCAGGTGTTCTGATTAAGTGCTGGCTGGAGCTGAGTCATACAAAATTAAAAAGTGAATTGAAGTTTTCCAACCATGAAAAACAAAAAATTGTATATGGGAAGGATTGTTTAGTTGCTAAAACACTAGGCTAATATTCAATCAGTTCCCAGCTCTCTCTCAGGGTTCTGGGAGGATAAATTCATTACCTCGCTGGAGGAATTCAGATTAGAACCTCAGAGTTATGAACACTACAGCTACAAACTGACCAGTCAATCACACATCTCATATGGAACTGGAAGTATGCAATCAGGCAGCAGAAGAGACCAAAAATAAAATCAAATCAAAGCATTTACAGTACAGTCCTGTGTTAAATGCAAACTACTAAAAAAAAAGGGGGGGGGGGGGAAGCAGCATTTTCTTCTGCATAGTAAACTCTGTTCAGTATATCAAAGTTAGTTTTTATAAAAAGAGTTCAACTTGGCTGCTGGCAGAGAAGCCAGACTCATAGGGACGGAGGGATGGAGCGAAAAGGTGCTTTTTTCCCCCACAGTGAGGGGGCTATCAACAGGAAGGTAGAAAATTGGGAGTGAGGGCGGAGTGATGTTTCCCTTATCTTCCCATCCCCTCTAGAATTGTCACATGTGCAGAAAAGCCTGCAGATCTGCAGGTGTGTGAAGCCACATCCCTAGGGAATTCTTGTCCTCCCCCTCCCTAGCCCTGACCTCCGACCTCCAGACTGCAGGAATCTCTGTGTGCAAGATAGGTTCACTACTGGCCTAAAGGGGGCCATTCTGGGAATGAGGAGAAGTTGGGGCCAGATGGGAATGTTTTTCCCCATGGAAATCCCCACAGGATTGGGGAGAAGCACTGAGACCAGGCTGGAAAGGTCTCTAGCCTGTGAAAGAAATACCTGGAGTTTTAAGCTGCAAGCAAGAGGAGCTTGCCTACAAGAACCTCTGCAATCTGCCTAAAACAACATTTAGGGTGAGAAATTGCTAGTTATAACCAGTTTCTTTAGTATATTAAGCTTAGCTTACATGTTTGTTTCATTTGCTAGATAATCTGCTTTGATCCCTTATAATCACTTAAAATCTGTCTTTTGTAGCTAATAAACTTTTTTGTTTTTTCTAAAACAATTTTGTGGAATTCATAACGGGGGGGGGGGGGGAGGAGAAGCTGTGCATATCTTCCTCCACATTGAGTACATCAGGTGGCACCCTAGGGGGGAGGGACAACCTGTCACAGCAGGCTCAGGGACCTTGCCCTTGCAACATGGTTTCACAGGGACTAATATTACTGGGAGGTTAAATGGAGACTCAGAGACCTGCAGAGAACAAATGGCCTTCTGTGAGAATTGGTAGGCTGTTGTGCAGACTTCACATAGTTCACAAAACCTGCTTGTTTCACTGGCCTGTCCTCCCCTCCCCTCAAACCTGAGAGAATGTGTTGCATTGCGCTGAGTGAGTTTGGATTCAGGAATGTTAAGGCGCATCCTTCTACTTTCCTATGGGTGTATGCACATGGCCCTTAGTTTCCTTCCTAATTTGGAAATGCAACACCTTATTTTGCATTTTTATCTATGGTGTTGGAAGAAAATATAAAATTGTCACTGATAAAATCTGCAGCTATTACAAAGATTAGGGGATTGGATTATCTGGATTGGTTGGTATATTTGGTCACAAACAAAAAATAAATGTTTTAATAGGGCTGACTGTACATTTTTACTTCCATGAGCAAAGAATATAGGCCATACTTACAGAATCAAGGACTCTATCCTGTTAAGCTGTGACTCATAGTAAGACTTGTGGATCTTGGTGAATAATCAGCTCAACATGAAGTTACTGTTGATGTTATGGCCAAAAAGGACTAATGATATCCTTGGATGTTTAAACAGGAGAATTTCAAAAAGGCGTGGGGACACTATATTTTTATTTGGTGTGGTATGATTTCTGCTGGAAGATTGCATCCATTTTTGGTGTCCACCATTCAAGAAGGATGTTGATAAATGGGAGAGGGTTCTGAGGAGACCCATTAGAATGATTAAAGGATTAGAAAAAATGCCTTATAGTGATAGACTCCAGGAACTAAATGTATTTAGCTTAACACAGAGAAGGGAAAGGGGTGACAAATCACACTCTGTAAGTACCTTCCTGGGGAACAAATATTTGATAATGGGCTTTTCTAGCCGAGAAAAGTATAACAAGATCTAATGGCCGAAGTTCAAGTTAGACATATTCAGACTGGAAATAAGTTGCGTATTTTTAATAGTGCGTGTAATTCACCATTGGAATAATTTACCAAGGGTTGTGGTAATTCCATTACTGTGAATTATTAAATTAAGGTAGGATGTTTTTCTAAAAGACCTGCTCGAGTTCAAAGAGGAGTTATTTAGGGGATGTTTTTTGGCCTGTGCTGTTCGGGAGATACGTCTAGGAGATCACAGTGCTCCCTGCTGCCCTTAGAATTTATAAATAGATGCTCCTTGCTGTGACTGGTTTATTCTTGCTAGGATTATCCATGTGTGTGAACAGATTTTCAGATGAAAAGGCTCAAAGGGAATTGCTGGGAAAGGGTGGTGAGCATCGCTTAACGGAAATCTGATAGAATAAAATTGATATACATTAGAAACCTCAGTTATGAATACCTTGGGAATGGAGGTTGTTTGTAACTCTTTACAAAATGTTATGATGGTTCTTTCAAAAGTTTACAACTGAACATTGACTTAATAGAGCTTTGAACCTTTACTATGCAGAAGAAAAATGCTGCTTCCCCCCCCCCTTTTTTTTTAATAGTTTACTTTTAATGCAGTACTGTACTTGCTTTTTTTTTTTAGTCTCTGCTACTGCCTGATTCCATATTTCTGATTCCAGATGAAGCGTGTGGTTGACTGGTCAGTTTGTAACTCTGGTGTTCATAACTCAGGTTCTACTGTAGCCTTTTGAGTCATGAAGGTCCCAGTAGGCCACAAATGCTTTTCAGAAGAAATGTCAGCTTGCTGTGGAACCTTTTAAAAAAAAAAAACAAAAAAAAACAAAACTCAAAGCCAGTATTTTCTTCTCCCCCATCCAAAAAGGAAAATGAATGCCTAAATAAAAAAATTCTACATTAATTCCAGCGTTATGTTTGAGATGCCTAAAACTAGGAGTGTCATATGTAACTGTAGCCCTTTTTACATATGGATTAGGACAAGGACCTTCAATCTTTCAGTGCATTATCAAACAACACTGGGCAACCTGACATACTATTCAATAAATATTGGCTTTATAAATCGGGATTGTTTATTAAATTAGATGTTATATTTTTGTATATTTTTTTTAAAATAAGGGAATTCCATCTTCAAATTTCAATTTCATTGTAGGGTAAAAGCTCTAATTGGACTCTGGATTCAGTTCCCAGCTCCATTACAGACTGTGTGTATGATGTGGGCCAAGTCACTTAACCTCTGTGCCTCAATTCTCCAGGCTATGGATAACACCAATTCCTTTCTGCCACACCTTTGTGTATCTTAACTTACAAATTCCATTTAAAAAAAATCTACATTCAAAGTATGCTATTTAGGTTGTAAAAATAAGCATTCAGCAATTAAAAATGCCATATTTACACTTGCCTGTGTAATCTTAATCCTGCTCTTTGTGCATTCATTTTGTGCACTCAATGAGGCCCGGGGTCTGGTTGAAAAAAATGTGAGCAAGCAGTTAAAGACTGCAGCATGATGCATACAAGGGGACAGAATTAAGGTAGTAATCATTAATTTGGCATTTCCCAAATCTCCAATGCTTGACTTTACAACCTAAATAACATTCTTTTAAATGTATTTTGAATAAAGTTTCCTAGAGTTTCTTTTTAATAAAAGGTTAAAAATAATTATGTGCAACTATAGGAGAAAAATACTCCATCCATCGTGAACAGGGTTTAAACCTTTAACCTTCAGTACTGCAGCCACTGCTATCACTGTTGCAAAGATGGAGGTGTTAGAACTTCTCAGAAAAAGTCACTAGCATCTTTTACAATAGAAAGTACTTAAGGTAGAGGTTGCACCTAATTCCCCCTCTAACAAGACATAATAATAATAATGCATTATATGCCTATTATTTTGGATGTTGCCAGAAGGCCTGGTTGGAATTAGATTTTCTGTTCCATAGTGGTTGCATGTCTTTTATTCCGTGTGCATGTAGGACTATACTTGGGCAAGCCTCTTGACCTCTGTACCTCAGCTTCTCCTTTTATAAAATTAAGATAATAAAACTAACCTTTGAAAAGTGGTTTGAGATCTAGTGATGAAAAGACCCAGATAAGAAGTAGGTGTTAGTATTAATAGTATATTATTATTGCATGGAGATGTATGCTCATATCTACGTCTACAAATTGTGCGCGCATCAGGAAGAGTCAAGTGATTTGATAAACAGTGAAATGCAAAGCTCAGTGAGATATTCGTTGGCAAGTTACAATTGCCCATGCTGCAAAGAGAAAAAACATACACTACAGAGCAAATGGCAGGGCATTCTGGGTTTCCTGGAAGTGGGTTTGTTTTTTGCGGGGAGGGTTAGGTAAGCAATGGAATAAGAAAGCATAAGTGCAGCTAATACCTACGCTGCTTGTGTTCTTGTGATTGCCTGGCAACAGTCAGAAGACATATCACTATTAGAGCAAGCAGAGCTAGAATGGCTGGTGGTGGGGAGTACATATAGCCAGACTGTCACTGGCACAGATAAACAAATGTGCCCTATAATTCATGAAAGAGCAGACCAACCCTTTCTGTGCTGCAGAACAATTCAAAAAGAGATAAATACAGGGTTTTTGTTTGTTTATGGTAGTGGAGACAGGAGGGTTCAAAACTACATCAGGACATGAGTTTGTCTTAGCGCCCAGTCCTGCCAGGTACTGAATACACTCAGTGACCATTGACTCAATAGCTTGCAGGATTGCACACTAACAGAGAAAAATAATGCAACGAGGACTAAATATTAATGACCTGATAGAACAAAATGTTGATAGAACAAAGTGTTGAGCAGGCACTCTAGAGGTGACAAGTGATGGTAATGTGGAAATTGAGGATGTTCAGCTCTGGGTCTGACAGAAAGGTCCTGGAAATAAACTGGTCTTTATTTCTTAGTCCTAGTCACATGGTCTAGGTCAGAGGCAAAGATCAAAATCCCTATCGTATGAGTAGAGGCAGAATCCACAGACCCTAGTGGCTACCTTCACAACAATCTCATAGGGAGGCCCTTAGCATCTGGAAAGATTGTGCCCAGGCCTATTGTCAATGAAGTCTACAACAAAACCCCCATTGATTCCAGCAAAGGCAGTTTCAGACCTTAGAGATAAAAACTGAAATGGTTTTTGTTTGCTCACCATTTAAAATATTCAGTAATGCATCTGAAGTGAAAGGAAATGACACTGTCACAAAGAGAAGATAAGGAGTACTTGTGGCACCTTAGAGGCTAACAAATTTATTAGAGCATAAGCTTTCGTGAGCTACAGCTCACTTCATCGGATGCATTTGGTGGAAAAAACAGAGGAGAGATTTATATACACACACACAGAGAACATGAAACAATGGGTTTATCATACACACTGTAAGGAGAGTGATCACTTAAGATAAGCCATCACTAGCAGCAGGGGGGGAAAGGAGGAAAACCTTTCATGGTGACAAGCAAGGTAGGCTAATTCCAGCAGTTAACAAGAATATCAGAGGAACAGTGGGGGGTGGGGTGGGGGGGAGAAATACCATGGGGAAATAGTTTTACTTTGTGTAATGACTCATCCGTTCCCAGTCTCTATTCAAGCCTAAGTTAATTGTATCCAGTTTGCAAATTAATTCCAATTCAGCAGTCTCTCCTTGGAGTCTGTTTTTGAAGCTTTTTTGTTGAAGGATAGCCACTCTTAGGTCTGTGATCGAGTGACCAGAGAGATTGAAGTGTTCTCCAATTAATTTGCAAACTGGATACAATTAACTTAGGCTTGAATAGAGACTGGGAATGGATGAGTCATTACACAAAGTAAAACTATTTCCCCATGGTATTTCTCCCCCCCCACCCACCCCCCACTGTTCCTCTGATATTCTTGTTAACTGCTGGAATTAGCCTACCTTGCTTGTCACCATGAAAGGTTTTCCTCCTTTCCCCCCCTGCTGCTGGTGATGGCTTATCTTAAGTGATCACTCTCCTTACAGTGTGTATGATAAACCCATTGTTTCATGTTCTCTGTGTGTGTGTGTATATAAATCTCTCCTCTGTTTTTTCCACCAAATGCATCCGATGAAGTGAGCTGTAGCTCACAAAAGCTTATGCTCTAATAAATTTGTTAGTCTCTAAGGTGCCACAAGTACTCCTTTTCTTTTTGCGAATACAGACTAACACGGCTGCTACTCTGAAACAAAGAGAAGATACAGCATTTAGCATCCTTCTGGTCTCCACCTAACCTTGCACAAGTTACCTCAAAGATCAAGAAACACAGAATATTGTGACACTAATTAAAAATGTTCCAAGAGATGACCATTTTTGCAGCTACTACATCTGGTTACCCGTTTGTTCAGATGCGACTACTTCATACTTAGAATTAAGCCATGCCAGACTAAATTCACTCCCTGGTATAACTGCTAAAGTCAGGGAGGGATTTAGCCCTCTTTGTTTCACCAGTAATTAATATCTAAATTCTCCCAGTTTGTCAGCATTTATTTGATAGCTATTTCCAATTGATTGTCAGTCAATTTCCTAAGTGGTGAGAGAGAGAATCAGTAGGAAGATCTAATGATTTAACAGGTTCTAGACAGTATGAATATCTCAGGAAATGTAAAAAAAAGGAGGACTTGTGGCACCTCAGAGGCTAACAAATTTATTTAAGCATAAGCTTTCGTGAGCTACAGCTAGCTCACGAAAGGTTATGCTCAAATAAATTTGTTAGTCTCTGAGGTGCCACAAGTCCTCCTTTTATTTTTGTGGCTACAGACTAACATGGCTGCTACTCTGAAACCTGTGAGGAAATGTAGCCGCTCTCTCCAATGAAAGATCAAATTTGGTACCAAAACCAAAGGTACCTGAATGCATTCATAGGCATGGATTTTTCCATTGCCTGGCTCATCGCATAGCTATTTACCTGCAGAACTCTCCCCACTGTGTACAGCAGTCTGCTAACTGGAATAAAGAGGCCTGAAATGAATACTGAGGAATATTCTCTCTATAAAAAGATTTCTCTAGAACCCTATGAGGGACCCACTCCCAAATACAATGGAGGGTGTCCAGTGATGACATGCGCTGAACATACTGTGCTTTGGCTATGGGAATTTGAAGCAGAGCATTAATTAGAGCAGTTCCAGGCTGCTCTAGTTTACACTGGTACAGGGAACATAAAGGTGTCACAAAGCTATCTTTGAGTCTCTAGGAGAGATTTGAAGGAGGGCAATGTGGGAGTGTGACCCAAGAACCTCTTAGGCTACATCTAAACTACAAAATTAGGTCAAATTTATAGAAGTTGATTTTTTAGAAATCAATTTTATACAGTCAATTGTGTGTCCAGAACCAGAACCTGCAAAAGCGGCGACAGCAACGCTGTGAGGAGAATGATGAGGACATGGACACAGACTTCTCTCAAAGTACGGGCCGCGGCAATGTGGACATCATGGGGGTGATAGGGCAGCTTCATGCCATGGAACCAAGCACAGACTGGTGGGACCACATAGTGTTGTGGGTCTGGGACGATTCCCAATGGCTACAAAACTTTCGCACGTGTAAGGGCACTTTCAACATTGTGACTTGTTATCCCCTGCCCTGAAGCATCAGAATACCAAGATAAGAGCAGCCTTCACAGTTCACAAGCAAGTGGCGATAGTCCTGTGAAAGCTTGCAATGCCAGACAGCTACCCGTCAGTCGGGAATCAATTTGGAGTGGGCAAATCTACTGTGGGGGCTGCTGTGATCCAAGTAGCCAACGCAATCACTGAGCTGCTGCTACCAAGGGAAGTGACTCTGGGAAATGTGCAGATCATAGTGGATGGCTTTGCTGCAATGGGGTTCCCTAACTGTGGTGGGGTGATAAATGGAACACATATCCCTATCTTGGGACCGTATCACCTTGGCAGCCAGTATATAAACTGCAAGGGGTACTTTTCAATGGTGCTGCAAGCACTGGTGGATCACAAAGGATGTTTCACCAACATCAATGTGGGATGACCGGGAAAGGTTCATGACACTTGCATCTTCAGGAACTCTGGTCTGTTTCAACAGCTGCAGGGACTTTCTTCCCAGAGCAGAAAATAACTGTGGGGGATGTTGAAATGGCTATAATTATCCTTGGGGACCCAGACTATCCCTTAATGCCATTGCTCATGAAGCCATACACAGGCACCCTGGACAGTAGTCAGGAGCTGTTCAACTACAGGCTGAGCAAGTGCAGAATGATGGTAGAATGTGCATTCGAATGTTTAAAAGCGCACTGCCACAGTTCATTGACTTGGTTAGACCTCAGCGAAACCAATATTCCCATTGTAATTACTGCTTGCTGTGCACTCCACAATATCTGTGAGATTAAGGGGGAGATGTTTATGGCAGGGTGGGAGGTTGAGGCAAATCGCCTGGCTGCTGATTACATGCAGCCAGACACCAGGGTGGTTAGAAGAGTACAGGAGGGTGCGGTGCACATCAGAGAAGCTTTGAAAGCCAGTTTCATGACTGGCCAGGCTACGGTGTGAAAGTTCTGTTTGTTTCTCGTTGATGAAAACCCCCACCCCTTGGTTCACTCTACTTCCCTGTGAGCTAACCCCCCGCCCCTTCCCCCTTCGATCACCGCTTGCAGAGACAATTAAGTCATTGTTACTTCAAATTCATGCATTCTTTATTAATTCATCACACAAATAGGGGGATAACTGTCAAGGTAGCCCGGGAGGGGTGGGGGGAGAAGGGGAGGACAAGGCCACACTGCACTTTTTAAAACTTATTGAATGCCAGCTTTCTGTTGCTTGGAAAGTCCTCTGGGGTGGAGTGGTTGGGTGCCTGGAGGCCCCCCATCATGTTTTGGGCATCTGGGTGAGCAGGCTCTGGAAGTTGGGGAGGAGGGCGGTTGGTTACACAATGGCTGTAGCGGGGTCTGTGCTCATGCTGCCTTTCCTGCACCTCAACCATAAGCCGGAGCATATCAGTTTGACCCTCCAGTAGCCTCAGCATTGACTTCTGCCTTCTGTCAGCAAGTTGACGCCACCTGCCATCTTCAACCTGTCCTCGCATTCATATTGTGCTTTCCTGGACTCTAACATTGTCTGCCTCCATGCATTCTGCTGGGCTCTTTCAGTGTGGGAGGGCTACATGAGCTCAGAGAACATTTCATTGCGAGTGCGTTTTTTTCGCCTTCCAATCTTTGCTAGCCTCTGGGAAGGAGATGACAATGTGAGCATTGAAACATTTGCAGCTGAGGGAGGGAAAAAAAGGGAGAGTAGTAGTTAAAAAGACATTTTAGAGAACAATGGGTAGACTCTTTCAGGATGAACCTTGCTGTTAACATTAGATAGCACACGTGCAATCGGTACAAGGTCGCATTTTGTGTCTTATATTGAGGGTCTGCCGGTTTGGTGTGAGAGATCACACACGGAGGGCCAGCAAGCAACAGAATTCAGTTTGCAGGCAGCCATGCTTAAGCCACTTTGGCTTCTTTAACCTTCATAATGTGGGAATGGTTTCAAACAGCAGCGCTCTCATTTCCCATACCAAACACCTGTTGGGTTGGCCATTTAAAAAGGAGGGGCTGCAGTTTTCAGGTTAACGTGCAGCACAAACGCAACTAAATGCCCCACCCCCACACACACATCCAATTCTCTGGGATGATCACTTCACCCTTCCCCACACCACGTGGCTAATAGTGGGGAAGATTTCTGTTCAGTCACAGGCAAACAGCCCAGTAGGAATGGCCACCTCTGAATGTCCCCTTAATAAAATTACCCTATTTCAACCAGGTGACCGAGTGATATCACTCTCCTGAGGATAACACAGAGAAATAAAGAACGGATGTTGCTTGAATGCCAGCAAATACTGGGACCATATGCTGCCATGCTTTGTTATGCAATGATTCCGGACGACGTGCTGCTGGCCTGCCGTGGTAAAGTGTCCTACCATGGAGGACAGAATAAGCCTGCCCTCCCCAGAAACCTTTTGCAAAGGCTTTGGGAGTACATCCAGGAGAGCTTTATGGAGATGTCCCTGGAGAATTTCTGCTCCATCCCCAGACACATTAACAGACTTTTCCACTAGCTGTACTGGCCGCAAATTAATCATTAAACTCGCTTGCTTTTAAACCATGTATTATAAATTTACGAAGGTACACTCACCAAAGGTCCCTTCTTTGCCTGGCGGGTCCAGGAGCCCGCCTTGGGTATGTTTGGGGGGTACTGGCAGGGTGAGTAAGTTCCTGGCTCTCGGGGAAAACGGTTTCTCTGCTTGCTTGCTGTGTGCTATCATCTTACTCGTCCCCAAAATGCGCATCCCTGTTGCGTGATAATCCATTGATGGAGTCAAAGCACAGGGGTGGGATAGTGGTGGCTGCACCCCCTAGAATGGCATGCAGCTCATCATAGAAGTGGCATGCCTGGGGCTCTGACCCTGAGTGGCCATTTGCCTCTCTAGTTTTTTGATAGGCTTGCCTCAGCTCCTTAAGTTTCATGCGGCATTGCTGCGAGTCCCCGTTATAGCCTCTGTCCTTCATATCCTTGGAGATTTTTTCAAATGTTTGGGCATTTCATCTTTTGGAACAGAGTTCTGATAGCACAGATTCATCTCCCCATACAGTGATCAGATCCCGTTCGGTCCATGCTGGAGCTCTTTTGCGATTCTGGGTCTCCATCATGGTCACCTCTGCTGATGAGATCTGCACTCACCTGCAGCTTGCCACGCTGGCCAAACAGGAAAGGAGATTCAAAAGTTCGCGGGCCTTTTCCTGTCTACCTGGCCAGTTCATCTGAGTTGGGAGCGCTGTCCAGCGCGGTCACAGTGGAGCACTTTGGGATAGCTCCCAGAGGCCAGTACCATCAAATTGCATCCACACTATCCTGAATTCAACTCAGCAAGGCCGATTTCAGCGCTAATCCCCTCGTCAGGGGAGTACAGAAATCGATTTTAAGAACCCTTTAAATCAAAGTAAATAGCTTCATCATTTGGATGGGTGCAGGGTTAAATCGATCTAACGCTTATAAATTCGACCTAAACTCATAGTGTAGACCAGGGCGTAATGTCATCTGGCAAGAGGGTTAAAGGAATAGCCTGATTCTGGTATGTGCATTCTGGATCACCAAAGAATGTCATGTGTGCTGCCAACTGAAAGCCAATGTCACAGTGGTTATTCATATAACTGTGAACTGTATTAGTACATGTACTATGTAAGGAGCTACGTACATATACTGAAAATATGTTCTTAGAGTCTGTATCGAGGTATTAGTCACCAGCAGAGGTGAAAAACAGATGTTCTCTCAAACAAGAGATGATTATTCACCTCTCTCTCTCTCTCTGTTGGGATGTAAATTAAGTATTGTAAGCTAACACAATGGATGCCTATTTCCATACAAAGTTGGATATTAATGAAGAGATGTGGAATCAGCAGGAAGGGAGCACACAGGAAAAAATAAGCCACAGGAGGTTATCCTGTCTATGATTAAAGACAAGGAATTCTCAGGGTACTTCTAGAAAGGAACGAAGGAATCCTAGCATCCTGCAGATAGGAAATAAATGCACTGTCCATTTATGTTCATGAAAATGGAATCTCAGCCAGCCTTGGTTGAAAATGCTGAAGAGGACTTTTGGTGAGAAACTTCTTTAGACAGGAGGTTAACCTATTAGTTAAGTTTAGTCTCTAGAAAGCATTTTTTAATATGTAATAATTTGTTTCCAATATTTTCACTCACTATCTTCTGAACCTCTGTTCTTTGATGATAAACTTATGCTTGTTTTCACTATAAATATGTCTAAGTGCTGTGATGTTAACCAAAGTGCTGGTCCTGAGTTGACTCTTACAAGCTGGTGGGTGCCAGCCTCTTGGAAGTAAGAGGCCTGGTAGTTCTGTGAGTGTTCAGCAGGTAAGGGACTGGACACTGTAGATAATGCTTGGAGAGGGTGCGAGGGTTGGTGTATGCCATTCGCTAACCTGCACAGAGGGAGTGAGGCCTGCAAGATAGAGATTGTGCTGACAGAGGCTGTGGGTTTCAGGGAGCTGATACACAATAAGCACAGAGAAAACTCCTTTATGCTAAGGGCAGAAAGTAGTCAGGTGCTTCACAACCTGGGTACACCTTGGGATTGTCACAGGGCAAGGGTGGCGAGTTGTATAAGCCAGTGGTGCTCAGGCTCCAGCAAATTCAGGGCCCGGCTCTACCAATGTTCAGGGCCGGGGTCTCTCCCCTGGTCCTGCCTGCCACCCCCACATGTCCCCTCCCCGAGCATTGCTGCCTACTCTGGGCAGTGTGTGTCTGAGCCCTGCAGCTATGCGCTGCACTCCCTTGCAGTCAGGCAACTCTGAGGGGTGGGGAGCTTACCCTGGTTGGACCTCTGGAGCAGCAGCGTGGGGGGGGCTTGGTGAGGACTGAAGCTTCTGGAGCTCACTTCTGCCAGGGAAGGTCCTTCTCTCTGACTCCTCTGCCCCAGCCCAGCCTGCCTGCTGTACCCCAAACTCCTCATTCCCAGCCCAGCCCCATACCCCACATCCCCCCACCCTCTGTCCCAGCCCTGAGCCCACACCCAGCACCCAAACTCCCTCCCAGAGCCCGCACCCCTCCTGCGCTCAAACTTCCTCCCAGAGCCTGCACCCCAAACTCCCTCCCAGAGCCTTAGGCAGGTGTGATGGGGGTGGGGCTGGGGGCGGGGGGAAAGAGTGGGACTTGGACCTGTTCTGGGGACCACTAAAAATTATACAAACCTGCTGCCCCTGTCACAGGGGACTTCATGGTTTTTGGTGAGGAGATTTCCCACATGTATATGCAGTGTATTAAAAAGCAGGGGGTCGGGGGGAGGGCAGGGAGGAGAAGAAGCAGAGAGGAACCAGACCCGAGAATGAAGTTTTGTTCCAATTTTTGGGGTTTGGAATCCACATATTGGGCCTTCCCCTCACTTTACACCAGGAGTCACTCCTGATTGATACTGGTGTAAAGTGAGAGGAGAATTACGATCACCAGGGCTACTACTGACAAAAGAGAAGAGAAGGCCTTCTCTTGAGAAGAGAAGAGAAGGCCATTGCATTAGGGGCACTTGTGCCTGAGCTTTTTGGAGGGAAGGTGCAGACAGAGGAAACCTAGTTAAAAATCGAATTATGAGAAGCTGTGAATCACATGCAACCGGGGCCTGCTCCACCGGAGTTGGTGAGGGTCTTTAAAATATTACACTAACTGCAGAAATGATTTTCTGTACTAGCTGCATGGGAGGATGGAGGTTGCAAAGCAGGCATGCAGGGTGACCTCAACTCCTGTGCATGGGAAAGAAGGGCTCTGCACCAGCTCCATATAAGCCAGCATGGAGGAAGATTGGAAGTGGGTTTCAGGTGAAACTGGTGCTTTCATATTTGTGCAAATCCAGCAGTGCCTAACCCTCAGATAAGACAACTCCAAAGGTTTGAGTAGCATCTGTAAACTGACAGGGGTTTTGGTGGGTTCTCATCCCCGGATGAAGGGGCTTTCGTATTTAAAAAATCCTGGGCCCACGGACGTCAATGGGAGTTTTACCATGGATTGGAGTAGGGTCAGTATTTCACCCATTGATTCTATTCCCCATGAATGGAAAATAAAGTCAGTCAGTGCATAAACATACCGTGCTTTGGGATTTGTTGACTATGGTTTTAGCAAAGGACATAGTAAACTCCTATATTGGATTAGCTGCAAATTACCTTTAGTAAAACCAATCTCACTCTTCAGCAGCTCTTTTAAGTGATATTATTATTAGCTGTTCTTCAGAGGATGGCAGGCAGGCAGCCAGTAACGCACTGGGAGTTTACCATCCGCTCCTCTATAGGTTTGAACACTGGAGAGATTTTCCTTTTTAGGACTTGCTTTGAATACGATTAGTGGGCTACTTGCCATTTTGTTACACAAGTGACTCCTTGTGCATTAAGGCAAAAGGTATATGACAGGTATTTTGTCAATGGGAAACTCTTGATGCACAATATTTCCATTCATTCATCTGCTTGTTTATTCATATAGTGAAACTATTCCTGGTATTCTCTCTCTCTCTGAAGTAACAGACATGATACATTGAATTAAAGAATTTATACACACCCCTTTGCAGCTGTCAACAAAATGAAAATTAGGCGGCCTTATTTTTAAAATGTTGTGGGTTGTGTGTGTTTATCTTCATATACATGCATATAAATATTTATGTCATAGTAGTTCCTGTGACCTCAGTCATGGACCAGGACTCCATTGTGCTAGATACTGTACAAAAGCAAAACAAAGAGAAAGCCGCTGCCCTAACAGATTATAATCTAAGTAATAATTTTACGCTGAATTTTAAATGAATTTCCAAATTGTAACTTGCTTAATGTCCAATGCTACAGCACTCACTGCAGGATTGGGGCCTTAGGTATCAAAATTAATGAAGGGGCTTGAACACTTCAGATAACTGCAATCCCATCATTTAAAATACTGAACATTTAGAAAGTGATCAACAGAAGTCACTAGTTGATGGGGTACGTTCATTCAAACTCATGTCCTACTCTATTTCTTTCAATGTGCTAAAAAGTCATGTATTATAAAAACATCTCAAAGCCATAAAAGAATAGTAAATGCAGGGGCCACTGTGAAAGGAATGCTTTACTCAGAGTTTTAGATCCAACAACTAAATTCATGGTACATGGTGAATTCCAGAAGTGAATGGACAAGATTTTCTAAAGGGCCCAGCACCCATCAGCTCCCCTTTAGGAACCCAACTGATGTGACCAAGATTTCAACAGCCACAGAGAACAATAGAGAATCTCTCACCCACACTTTGAGAACAATGGGAACTGTTGTCTGTAAATCTGACCATTTCCTTTAGGGGCCTAAATGGGAATTAAGCTTTTTAGGAAACCTGGCCCACTGTAAGGGTTGCAGTGCTACATTTATACACGTGAAGAGAAGGCAAGTGAATGGGAATGCTCTGAAAGATCTGGTGATGCAGAAGGAAACTACCACCAGCTGCTCTGTTTTACTGGCGCCATGGCAGAGAATAAGCGCCTCTCTGGTTTCCTCTAAACCAGAACAGGATGAGTTTGGAAGAGACAGCACCTGAGCTGGCATCACAGTTTTCTCTTCTCTTCTGCAGACTAAACAATCCCAGTTGCCTCAGCCTCATAAGTCATGTGTTCCAGTCCCCTAATCATTTTTGTTGCCCTCCGCTGGACGCTTCCCAATTTTTCCACATTCTTCTTGTAGTGTGGGGCCCAAAACTGGACACAATACTCCAGCTGAGGCCTCACCAATGTCGACCAGAGGGGAACGATCACGCCCCTCGATCTGCTGGCAATGCCCCAACTTATACAGCCCAAAATGCCATTGGCCTTCCTGGCAACAAGAGCACACTGTTGACTCATATCAGCTTCTCGTCCACTGTAACTCCTACGTCCTTTTCTACAGAACTAGCCATTCGGTCCCTAGTCTGTAGCAGTGCATGGGATTCCTGAGTCCTAAGTGCAGGACTCTGCACTTGTCCTTGTTGAACCTCATCAGATTTCTTTTGGTCCAAACCTCTAATTTGTCTAGGGCCCTCTGTATCCTAACCCTACCCTCCAGTGTATGTACCACTCCTCCCAGTTTAGTGTCATCTGAAAACTTGGCAATCCATGTCATACTCCAAATGATTAATGAAGATATTGAACAAAACTGGCCCGAGGACCGACCCTTGGGGCACTCCGCTTGATACTGGCTGCCAACTAGACATGGAGCCATTGATCACTACCCGTTGAGCCCGACGATCTAGCCAGCTTTCTATCCATCTTATAGTCCATTCATTCAGCCCATACTACTTTAACTTGCTGGCAAAAATACTGTGGGAGACCGCTAAAGTCAAGGAACAACATGTCCACTGCTTTCCCCTCATCCACAGAGCCAGTTATCTCGTCAGAGAAGTCAATTAGGTTAGTCAATTAGATGACTTGCCCTTGGTGAATCCATGCTGACTGTTCCTTATCAAAGTGCTTCAGAATTAATTCCTTGAGGACCTGCTCTATGATTCGCTGACCTTGTTCGTGAAGACAGAGGCAAAAAAAAGCATTGAGTACATTAGCTTTTTCCACATCCTCTGTCACTAAGTTGCCTCCCTCATTCAGTAAGAGGCCCACAATTTCCTTGACTTTCTTCTTGTTGCTAACATACCTGAAGAAACCCTTCTTGTTACTCTTAACATCTCTTGCTAGCTGCAACTCCAAGTGTGATTTGGCCTTCCTGATTTCACTCCTGCATGCCTGAGCAATATTTTTAAACTCCTCCCTGGTCATTTGTCCCATCTTCTTTTTTGTGTTTAAGAACAGCAAGGATTTCACTGTTAAGCCAAGCTGGTCGCCTGCCATATTTACTATTCTTTTTACACATCAGGATGGTTTGTTCCTGCAACCTCAATAAGGATTCTTTAAAATGAGTCCAGGAGAGCTGGCTGTCTTTCCCCCTCATGTTATTCTCCCAGGGGATCCTGCCCATCAGTTCCCTGAGGGAGTCAAAGTCTGCTTTTCTGAAGTCCAGGGTCTGTATTCTGCTGCTCTCCTTTCTTCCTTGTGTCAGGATCCTGAACTCTACCATCTCACGGTCACTGCCTCCCAGGTTCCCCCACGACTTTTGATTCCCCTACTAATTCTTCCCGGTTTGTGAGCAGCAAGTCAAGAAGATCTCTGCCCCTAGTTGGTTCCTCCAGCACTTGCACCAGGAAATTGTCCCCTACACTTTCCAAAAACTTCCTGGATTGCTCTCCCAGCAGATATCAGGGTGATTGAAGTCTCCCATGAGAACCAGGACCTGCGATCTAGTAATTTCTGTTAGTTGCCAGAAGAAAGCCTCATCCCCCGGGCTATAGCAGACTCCCACCACGACATCACCCTTGTTGTTCACACTTCTAAACTTAATCCAGAGACTCTCGGGTTTTTCCTGAAATTTCATACCGGAGCTCTGGGCAGCAATACTGCTCTCTTACATACAATGCAACTCCCTCACCTTTTCTGCCCTGCCTGTCCTTCCTAAACAGTTTATATCCATCCATGACAGTACTCCATCATATGAGTTATCCCAACAAATCCGTGTTATTCCAATCACATCATAATTCCTTGACTGTGCCAGAACTTTCAGTTCTCCCTGCTGGTTTCCCAGGCTTCTTGCATTTGTGTATAGGCACTTAACATAACTCGCTGATCATCTCTTTTTCTCAGTATGAGGCAGGAGCCCTCCCCTCTTGTGCTCTCCTGCTCTTGCTTCCTCCCAGTATCTCACTTTCCCCCTTCCTCAGGGCTTTGGTCTCCTTCCCCTGGTGAACCTAGTTTAAAGCCCTCCTCACTAGGTTAGCCAGCCTGCTTGTGAAGATGCTCTTCCCCCTCTTCGTTAGGTGAAGCCCGTCTCTGCCTAGCACTCCTTCTTGGAACACCATCCTATGGTCAAAGAATACAAAGCTTTCTCTCTGACACCATGTGCATAGCCATTCGTTGACTTCTACAATTCGATGGTCTGTACCCAGGTCTTTTCCTTCCACAGGAAGGATGGACGAGAGTACCACTTACACCTCAAATTCCTTTATCCTTTTTCCCAGAGCCATGTAGTCTGCAGTGATCTGCTGAAGGTCATTCTTGGCAGTATCATTGATGCCCACGTGGAGAAGCAGGAAAGGGTAGAGGTCTGAGGGCTTGATGAGTCTCAGCAGTCTCTCAGTCACATCATGAATCCTAGCTCCTGGCAAGCAGCAGACTTCTCAGTTTTCCCAGTCGGGGCGGCAGGTAGATGACTCAGTCCCCCTGAGGAGGGAGTCCCTGACCACCACCACCCGCCTTCTTCTCTTGGGAGCGGTGGTCATGGAACCCCCATCCCTAGGACAGTGCATCTCATGCTTTCCAATCAGGCAGAGTCTCCTTCTGCTCCCTTCCCTCAGATGCATCATCTAGTCCACTCTCCGCATTAGTACCTGTGGCGAGAACACGAAAACGATTGCTTACCTGTATCTACATTGCTGGTACATGGTTGCTCCCTTTTCTTCTAGAAGTCACATACTGCCAAATTTCTTTACCATCCTTCTGTCCCCACTATGCAGCCTGCTCTGAATCTTCAGAATAGTGTCCGTAGAAGCATATACTGATGTCTGTCCAGGAAATCTTCAGTTTCTCTTATGCAACGCAGGGTCGATACTTGTTTCTTCAGACCTTGAGTCTTCTCTTCCAATATGGAGACCAACTTGCACTTTGTACAGACAAAGTCACTTCTGTCCTGTGGAAGAAAGACAAACATGGCACATCCTGTGCAGGTAACAGCTGAACGTTCACCATCCATATTATCTTTCTTCTAAGAGCTTCCTCAGGTGTTGTAGTAACTACTAAGAGAAGCCTGCAAGATGAAAGCCTCAGGGGGCTCTTCCCAAGCAAACTCACTCTGTTAACCTCTCCGCTGTTTGCCGCGCAGCTGATTGGCTTTTTATAACAGTCAGGCCCACTCAAGGCTCACCTGGAACAAAGCATTCCCAATTCACGCTTTTCAAACAATCAAGCACATGGTCAAACAAACTGTCCCCGCAACAGTCACTCACTCAGATACTCACCAACACAGCTCCCCTAATGCAGCACTTAGCTTACCTCCTCTCGGACAGATCCCAGGCAAACTCCCTCTGCTAGCCTCTCCACTGTTAGCCTCCCTCAGTTCGCCCAAAGATCAGCCTTTGCAGGGGTTATTTCTCAAATAAGAGGTGGCTGCTCACATCAGACTTGACCAGGGGGTTAGACTAACTAAGCACTTGGCTTTTCAAAACATTTTCTGCATATCCCAATAGGTGCTCTGTTCAGCTTGCTGGAGCCCTTTCCACCCTTATTCTGTCTGTTTCTCCCTCAGCCTGTGACCTTTCTCAAACTCGTATTGAATGAGTGTTTGGTTAGTTAACATACCACAAAACTCTCAAAGGAGAGCCTTTTTGTGCAAATCATACAGGCAAAGTGCATTGCGTAATATTTCCCTGCCACTTTCATGACATTTGAGTTTGCACAGGACACAAGTCTTACATAAACAGGGTATTAAGATCTAAGGCTCTCTTTTGAGATCCTATGAACTTGTGTGAGGTTTGTGGGTGTTGCTTCTCTAACTGCAGAGAACAGTTTGCACAGAATACAGTAAAACAAATCAAAACCAAAGCTTATAGCCTTGATTCAGCAGAGCACTTGAGCACTGATTTCAGTGGGATAAGCACATACTGAATACCGTCTTGAATAGAGTGTACGACTATGTGTGCAAAAATTAAACATGGGCAGGGAAGTAAAACAGCATTTCAACTAGAAAAATACATATTGTAGCCTATTATAAACTGGAATTTACTGGAGGGCTGTGGACTGCTGCAGCCTGTACTCCATTCCCCCCTCAACAACATAAGCTCAATACAGTCTGTCTGAACATTCTCCCCTCTCCTGGGGTTTGCCTCTTTTTAAAAAATCTGAAATAAAGCCCATGGCAGAATAGTACATAATCACAGAAAGGCTTTTCTCAGCAGGTCTTCCTGTACGTGCCTCTTGCTCTTTCCTCATCTGAGACCCTCTCAAGCCTTTTTCATTCTTGGGTCAGAACTGAAGAGACCCTCCTGACCTAGCTTCCAGGGCGAGTCAGAAAAACAGTTTTATACCTCCTTACAGGTTTCTAAAGTCTGACACTCAGCCCTTGGATCCTGTGGTCCAGATACTACTGTCACATGTGTATTACAAATAGATTAGAAATAATCATAATTTGCTGCATTACACATCAGTTGCGTATGGTGGCAAGGGTGAGAACAACTGGCCTAAGTCTTTAGAAGTGACTAAGGATTTTGCATGCCGTACTTGGCACACCTTAAAAGGAACCTCGTTTTTCAGAAAGTGATGAGTAACCACCCTCAGAAAAATCAAGCCCTTTTAAGGCATCTTAAGTTAAGCATCCAGAATCTCCAGTCACTTTGAATTCTGTGACCTAAAGTCTCAAAACATCTTGTTCCTTCTTTGCATAAAGAAAAGATTATGAAAAAAAGAAAGCTATTTTGCATAAAATGCCAATTAACATACTGCCTGAGAAAACTGCCAATTTATAAGCAATAATAATTTATAAAGATTATTTTATTTACAAAGCAAAGCACCTTTTCCCCACCTGCTGAGGCACTCAAGTTGCTTCACAAGCAATTTAAAATTCAACACAACAAAAAACAGCTTTTTTTTTTAAAAAACCCACTGATGTAATTTAAAAAAAAACAAAGATGGTAGCATCACTAAACAGCAGCAGCAGAGGGTCAAGAGAAGCTTATCAAAGGGGTATCAAGGATTCAAAGCTAGGACAGCTTTGATAAAGCACAGTTCTCAGATGTCAGAGTAGCAGCCGTGTTTGTCTGTATTCGCAAAAAAGAAAAGGAGGACTTGTGGCACCTTAGAGACTAACAAATTTATTTGAGCATAAGCTTTCGTGAGCTACAGCTCACTTCATCGGATGCATTCGGTGGAAAATACAGTGGGGAGATTGATATACACACACAGAGAACATGAAACAATGGGTTTTATCATACACATGGTAAGGAGAGTGATTATTTAAGATGAGCTATTAGCATCCGATGAAGTGAGCTGTAGCTCATGAAAGCTTATGCTCAAATAAATTTGTTAGTCTCTAAGGTGCCACAAGTACTCCAGTTCTCAGATGGTATTTCTAGGGTGGGTGGGAATGAGCCACTTCAGATGGGGAAAGGGAATGAAGAGTATTAACACATATAAAAAGTTTCTTTTCTAAATTTAGTGCTCATGAAAGGTGCTGAATGAAAATGTATCCGATGTCCTCTCTTTATCTGCAGCACTGCCACAGAATGAGAAGTAGCAAAAGTTAACAGGCGTCCTTACCTGGCTCTGCTGAGGCCTGAGCCCTGATCTGGAAATATTACCCTTGAGGATGACAGGTTTGCTTAGTCACCTTGCTGACTCAGCCCTTGGTCTCTGCTCCAACAGTTTACAAGGGTGGTAAGTAGTGCTACTTGCAGGGGTGAAAGTAACTTAAAGGACTTACTGGTACTCTTGAGTCCTGATGAGGGGGCGGGGCCTCAATGGGAAAAGGTGGGGCCTTTAAATCCCCAGGCACTTCAAATCAGGATTTAAAGGGCCTGGGGCTAGGGCTGTGGGAGCAGCAGCTGGGAGCCCCGGGCCCTTTAATCACCCCCTGAGCTTCTAGCTACAGAGGCAACTGAGAGCCTTGAGGTTTGGGGGTGATTTAAAGGGGGCTATTTAAAGGGTCTGGGGCCACCGCTACTGCCCCAGCCCTTTAACTTGCCACCAGAGCCCTGCTGCCGCTACCCCAGGGCTCCGACAACAAGGCTCCGGGGACAATTTAAAGGGCCTGGGCCAGATTAACTTTTTGTGGGCCTGGCGCCAAACATATTTGAGGGCCCCCCTGGGGAAAGAAGAGGCCAGGGGCAAAAGCACAGCGGGGCATAGTGGTGGTGGTGGGGGAAAGGATTGGTCCCCAGCTGGAGCGAGGCAGGGGCCAGGGCAAGATGAGCACAGTGAGGAATGGGGGGAGAATTAGTCCCTGCTGACTGGAGCAAGGCAGGGGCTGGGGGCAAAAACACAGTGGGGCGGGAGCTAGGGTTGGTCATTGGAGCAAGGGAGGGGCTGGGGGTAAACTGCAAGGGCAGCAGGGCTGGGGAGGGGGTAAACAGGATCCCCCACACACACCCCTGCCCACAGAGTGGGTACCTACCTTCTCCCTGGTTCTAGCCCATTCTTTGTATCTCTCTGCACCAAGTGGAGAGTGGGGGTGCACTGAGAACAGGGCTGGGGATGCAGGGTCTGGGAGGAAGTTAAGGTGCAGGAGCAGGCTGTGGGTTGGGGTGCAGGGTCTGTCCAGGAGCTAGAATGAGGGAGAGGGCTCAGGGTTGGGGTGTGGAGTGCTTACCTGGGGCAGCTCCCATTCAGTGTGAGGGGTGCAGGTGGGTATGTGGGGTGGGGGAGGGTGCAGGAGCTC
Organism: Dermochelys coriacea; assembly: GCF_009764565.3. Classification (NCBI taxonomy): domain Eukaryota; kingdom Metazoa; phylum Chordata; order Testudines; family Dermochelyidae; genus Dermochelys; species Dermochelys coriacea. The sequence continues at coordinate 248,864,929 of NC_050069.1, read as the reverse complement.
CCATTTGGTCTCAGGATGGGGGTGGGGATGTGTGGGGGGGTGCAGGAGTCAGGACATGGGGTGTGGAGGGTGCAGGAATCAGGGCAGAGGCCTGGGGGTGTGGGCTGGGATTGCTCCCAGCTCCCTGCCCTGAGCGGCTCATGGCAGGGGGCTGGAGGGGGGATGCCCTGATTCCACCACCCTCCCCAAGGCCCCGCCCCCACCTCTTCTCTGCTTCCTCTTGCCAGCAAACAGCTGATTGGCAGCACGGAGAGAGAGTGAGGGGGAGGGGGAACGCAGCACACTGGGGAAAGAGGCAGGGAAGTGGGGAGCTGGGCTGCCAGCAGAGCCTGCCCTGCAGCAGCAGGACAGAACCCTGGGAGAAAGCAGCACCAAGCTTCTGCCCCCATAGGAGAGAGCAGGGGGTGGGTGGAGAAGAGCAGCCAGGGCCTCTTCTGAGTGTGGGCCCTTTAAATAGCCGTTGGAGATCCACTGCTGCTATCTCAGGGCTCCAGCAGTGGGGCTCTGGTGGAAATTTAAAGGGTCTGGGGCTCCCGCCGCTGCTGGGAGCCCCAGGCCCTTTAAATTGCCACCTGGGGACGCCCGTCTGCCCCGGTACAGCGCACCGGCTCTTGACGGTATGTCGTACTGGGGCGTACTGGCTTACTTGCACCTCTGGCTACTTGTGATAGACACACCAAGCGGAGCACAATGGCAGCATTAGGCTCTGGCTCCTGATGAGTGGGAAAATCAATCACAGTGCCATTTTGTCTAGTTTGATCTCTATAAACAAAAGGCAACATGAAATAAGCGAGTTGAAATGGCAGGATCCCTCTCACCATCTATTCCCCCCCCCAACTTCTACACACACACACACACACACACGAGTTTAGTGGCGGGCAAAGAGCATCAGTCTATTTGAGACTGAGAAGGGTGGGCCTAAACCCACATAGGTCAAAAGGCCTACTTCAGCTGAGGGAGGGGGCCACACATCCCAGAAGACAACTCGCTACATGGGACAAAAAAGGGAAAGAAAAACCAGGAACAAGAGCACAAGTCGAAGTTTTACAACCAGGGCACTGGTTGGGAGCACTGAGCAGGGCCATGGAAGATGTTTGGAGTAAAGGCTGGACTGCCAGAGGTCCTTGCCTTCATAGGGTGGTAGGATGTCTCACAATTTAGTGTCAGGGTGGGACACATAGGTGAGGAATGTACAGAGGGGTGCACAAGATGATGTAGATATGTTCCCTGGGCCTGGCTCCGGAGTGGACTAGCTGGGTAGTATGCAGCCTGTTTGGGTGGTGTGCTGTGGGAGTTGAGAGGCTCATGGAGTAGGGGCCTTGTGTTGACCTCTGGAGATTCAGGGAATATGGATATGTGGGTAGCCACCACCTGCAGGACCTGTTCTAAGTACATCAGAGAGGCATTGTGGCCATCATCTCCTAGGGCATGCAGAAGGAGATACAAGGGGTGTCCAGCCCCATGCTCTGGGTGACCATCACAGGGTGCACCACTCTCACTAGCCACAGCCTGGGAAGTCATTAATTCTGGTGACATCAGCCAGGACCAACCTCCAGCACAATACGGGGGCCTCCACCATCTATGCAGAGAGATGGGGATTGATATAATGGAGGCTTCCCCAGGGACTGTGGTGGACCTGGTCAGAGACAAGCTTCCAGGTCCTGAGGAGGTCCTGCTAGAAGCCAGCAGCTCAGAGAGGTCTCAGGGGAACCTTTTGTGTATCTGCAGCTGATCATATCAGAGCTCTCAGAGGCAGCAAAGGAAGGCATGCACCAGCTGCCTTCATACTAGTCTAAAAGCATTGAAAAGTCTTTGCAGAGCCTGGAGGAGAACATATTGACCTGACTCTTGACACAGATCAGGCCCTGTCCTCTCTCTCCCAAGAGGCCTCTCAGGGCCCCCTCAGAAACCCAATGCTTCCCTAGCCTTAACTCCAGGACCTTCCTTGGGTTTCTGGGGTGGGCTCAGGATGATTAACTGGTGCCACACCATGGACAGAACCAGCTGGTTAATGACCAACACTCTTACCCCTAAAGAAAGAGGTGCCAGACAAACCCTATCCGTGCCTGCATCTGGCCAGATACCCTGGCTTTCAATTCAGTCCAATAAACTAGCAGGAAGGGACCAGTAAAGGAGAGGTAGACACAAAGATAGATCAGTGGACCTGTGCCTCACTGGATAGGAAGAAGCCGACCTGCCACCCAGTCTCAACCACCAGGCCAGCTGACCTGGTAGCTTGGAAAGCATGCTTTCTGCTGCTCGAGGGACAGGAGGGCAAGTGACAGCTGTGCCCTACATGGGAAAAATTGCAGAACAGGTAGAAGTTGTCCAAGGTGGTCCAGATTGGGACAGTGTATGTCTATTCAGGATGCATCAGGTCCACCAGCATAGACTCTTGCTACAACAAGATGACCTTGTAGTCTATACTGAGGAGCAAAACTGGGCATCAATTCATCAGGTTGCAGCAGTCCTACTTTTTTTTTTTTTGGCAGCTGGGCAAGCATGGCCTACTTGCACAACAGGGTAGCAGCTCACTCCTGAGGGACTCAGCCCAGGTGATGGTGAGGTCTGGCCCAAGGATGTCCAGAACTTGCGGTAGAGCCCCATGGTCAGCCCATTGATGTCAAGGGCTTCCAAGACTTGGCCAGAGTGAGAGGACCCTCCAGCCTCTCCTGGTCACCCATGCCAACTGTCAGGAGTCCATCCCACAGAATCTCACTAGCATCGGGTGTTGGTCAGAGTTGGAGCCAAAAGATCAGTGTAAAAAGATCCCTCACCATCTCTTACGTCATACCCAGATCCATCAGAGAGGTGCCATCAAGTGTTTTTTTGGCACCCCTCCTCTCTTCCAAGGCATGGAAGAAGTGGGATCTGTAATCTCTCTTTGAGGAGCTGGCAATGCGACTGGGTGAAGACTCTCTGGATCCAGAACAGGTACATCTTGACAGCCCTGAAGTCCTCTTTGTTCACAAAATAGGTACAGCACAGCCAATTACATCCCCAGTTCCCTTGGTTCTAGAACACTGTATATGTGATTTATGTATTCATTGTAAATTATTCTGCCATAGAGGGACCAATTCTACTGTTTAGAAGGTAGTTTGGTCTACAAGTCTAGTTACTCCTCAGGTTCTACGCTGAGCATGCTAACAAGGGTGTAAATCACTGCCAATTTTGAGAGGTTTTTTCCCCCCAAAGAAGAACTTGGAACTGGACAACCAAGTCATTTCACAAAGTGCCAAACAGCCATCAGAGGGTAATGAGTTTGGGTCATGCTCACTACAGACCAGGGCTGGAGTTCAAACTGTGTTCTGGATATGATCCAGTCAGCAGTTATTGGTTCGTGAAGCGTGTGCATGTTTCTCTAAGGTGGTATTTCAGAAATAATGAATACAATCCTGAAAACGAGCCTGGGTAAGACTGCCTGTGCACCACCAATCGATCAACTGAGCACAGCACATCATAGAGAAACTGAGTTCCATATAGATGGTTTTATTTCCAGCTTTGCATCTACCAAGAGGTAGTGCCGGCTTGTGGTAGCTGGGTATGACCAGATAGCAGGCCTGCAACACAGCTATTAAAACACGTACTTAAAAATATCAGAATGAATGATAGAAGAAAGAAAAGGAGGTCCATGTAGATTTACTAATGTCAGAGGATGGTCCTCATCTCAGATGCTCCCAAAAGGAAGACACAGGTAAGGTGTTACTGCTTGAGAATTTACAGCAAATCATCTGCCTTTATGTATTTTCTAAATAGCTTTTTTTGCTGTTGGCAGTGCTCAGACATGTTTACTATCCTCTCTGAAGTGAGAGATTGGAGGGATAGCATGCCATTTCTTTTTTGAATCAGCAGGTGTTATCACTTAACATATAATGCCAGGATTAGTGCTACAGTAGAACCTCAAGAGTTCTGAACACCAGAGTTATGAACTGACCGGTCAACCACACACCTCATTTGGAACCAGGAGTATGCAATCCGTCAGAGACGGAAAAAAACCCACAACCACCAATACTATATAATACAGTACTGCAGTGGTTCTCAACCAGAGGTACGTGCACCTCTGGGGATAGGCAGAGATCTTCCAGGGAGATAGTTGCCTAGTTTTATAACAGGTTACACAAAAAGCATTGGCAAAGTCAATACAAACTAAAATTTCATACAGACAAAATGAAAAAGTAAGCAATTTCAGTAATAGTGTGCTGTAGTACTTTTGTATTTTTATGTCTGATTTTGTAAGCAAGTAGTTTTTAAGAGAAGTGAAACCTGGGGTATGCAAAACTAATCAGACTCATGAACAGAGTACAGTAGTCTGGAAAGGTCGAGAACTGTGTTAAATGTAAATTACTAGAAAAATAAAGGGAACGTTTAAAAAAGATTTGACAAGGTAAGGAAACTTTCTGTGCTTGTTTCATTTAAATTAAGATATTTAAAAGCAGTATTTTTCTTCTGCATAGTAAAGTTTCAAAGCTGCATTAAGTCAATGTTCAGTAGTAAATTTGAAAGAACCACCATAACGTTTTATTCAGAGTTCTGAACAACCTCCACTCCAGAGGTATTCGTAACTGAGGTTCTATTGTAATTTATTATACAGCACTTTAGAAATAAAGCCTGTCGTAACTTACAAGAAGAACTGTATTTATAGCTACAGTAAACATTGAGGGGTTTCACTTTAAGTGCCATGGGTCAGAACCTCAGCTGGAGTAAGCAAGCATAGCAGAGTCAAAGGAGTTATGCCAATTGACATCTATGGAGTTTAAGGTTTCAAATGTGTTGCATGATATCTTCGGTTTTCTGTCTGGACAGAAGCTTGGACATTTCTCTAATCTTAACAATAAAAGAGTCGAGGTGAAACAAGACCTTTTTTTCATTGCTAAGAGTGCTGCAGCAAGGCAAACTTGGTCTCAGAAGTGTTGGAGACCTTACTCTTCAGATTACCCAAAGATGCAAAAGCATCTCCACTGGAGGCTCAGCACAATAGTATATAGCTCAAAGCTCAAGAATGTAGGCAATGAGCTACCACAGCAAGGAGCATGGTACAAAAGCATAGATTTAACACAATACCAGTGTCTTCAGCTAGGTGGGTCCTAAGAAATAAAACTGGACTGAGTAGCTAATCTCATTCTTCCTACCAGCATAACATCTAACATTTTAATTAACTTTTTCAGGCCTGAAAGGTCCTTTCTTCAGATGGTGTTAGTATATATCAGGTGAACTATGATGACCTATGTATCTGATCTAGATACAGTATAGGAAGATTTTAATGCTATGATAGGTTAGCTAACATCAAAACTGTACTTGAAATGCTGTCCAGGATTCTCCTGTCATTGCTCAGTCATCTGTGATCTAGCGAATGAAGAATCTGGAATTTTGTTGTTCTTACGCGACTTGCCCTCCCCCCCCCCCCGGGATTGGAGTTATTGAGAGCATTATAAATGGAGAAAAGGGAAGAGATAGCAATGCAGAAAAAAGTGGCAGAAAAATAGGAGAGATGGAGTGGGGAAGAGATGAACAGAAAAGGATAGAAGGAGGAAGGGAAAAGAAGCAGGGAAGGGAAAAAGTGGGGGAGAGAAAAAAATGTGATATAATAATGGAGTCAGGAAAAATGAGTAGACAAAGAAGTTCAAAAGGGAGGGGATAAGGAGAGATGAAGAAAGGGAAGGAAAAGATCAGGCTGGTATTATGAATTTTGAGGAGAGGGAAAGAATCAGTCCATGAGTTGTGCGGTGTATAGGAATAGGGTAGTGTCCCTTTAAATAGTTGGAGAGTCCTTTGATGGTGCTTACCATGTCTGTGTTTTAGAAGCCCCCCGCAAACATCAATGAGAGCAGCAGCATGTATTTTGAGCTTAGAGCACCCCAATGCCAGATGGCACACTATTGCCATGATATTTACCCAAAAGGTGGCATCATGGGAAAGCTAATAACTCACGAATACTAATATTCTGGTGTGCTGCGGAAGTGGCAGAAGGGGGAGCCACAGGCACCCTAATTATGGCCCCAGCCCCCTGCTACTCCTTTGCCCCAAGCCCCCACTCTTGGGCCATCCCTTCCCCCCAGGCCCTGCTCCACCTCTTACCGCCGAGACCCTGCCCCCATCCTGCTCCTTTCCGCTCCTCTCTTCCCCCTCCCCCCAGTCGCTTGTCTTTATGGCCAGTAAAAATTAAGACGTCATAGCCCTCCCACTTTTAAAAGTTTGGGTGCCATGGCCCCTTGATCCCCCCATTTTGGCATCCTGGTGTGCTGTGTGTACAGTTAACCCACAAAAAGACTTTACAAAATGTGCTGAAAATGTGACTAAATTGTGTTTAAACTAGGCATGTCAGTGGGAGTTGGTAAACAGGTTTTTTTTCTGGACAAAAGAAAGAAAGAGACCAACACTTCAGTCCAGGTGCAGTCAAAATCAATGTGCTATTCACTTGTACTGGAGGTTGCAGGAAGAGATCTGGCATAAAAATCACCACCAGCGTAGGGATCATAGAATCATAGAATCATAGAATATCAGGGTTGGAAGGGACCCCAGAAGGTCATCTAGTCCAACCCCCTGCTCAAAGCAGGACCAAGTCCCAGTTAAATCATCCCAGCCAGGGCTTTGTCAAGCCTGACCTTAAAAACCTCTAAGGAAGGAGATTCTACCACCTCCCTAGGTAACGCATTCCAGTGTTTCACCACCCTCTTAGTGAAAAAGTTTTTCCTAATATCCAATCTAAACCTCCCCCATTGCAACTTGAGACCATTACTCCTCGTTCTGTCATCTGCTACCATTGAGAACAGTCTAGAGCCATCCTCTTTGAAACCCCCTTTCAGGTAGTTGAAAGCAGCTATCAAATCCCCCCTCATTCTTCTCTTCTGCAGACTAAACAATCCCAGCTCCCTCAGCCTCTCCTCATAAGTCATGTGCTCTAGACCCCTAATCATTTTTGTTGCCCTTCGTTGTACTCTTTCCAATTTATCCACATCCTTCCTGTAGTGTGGGGCCCAAAACTGGACACAGTACTCCAGATGAGGCCTCACCAGTGTCGAATAGAGGGGAACGATCACGTCCCTCGATCTGCTCGCTATGCCCCTACTTATACATCCCAAAATGCCATTGGCCTTCTTGGCAACAAGGGCACACTGCTGACTCATATCCAGCTTCTCGTCCACTGTCACCCCTAGGTCCTTTTCCGCAGAACTGCTGCCGAGCCATTCGGTCCCTAGTCTGTAGCGGTGCATTGGATTCTTCCATCCTAAGTGCAGGACCCTGCACTTATCCTTATTGAACCTCATTAGATTTCTTTTGGCCCAATCCTCCAATTTGTCTAGGTCCTTCTGTATCCTATCCCTCCCCTCCAGCGTATCTACCACTCCTCCCAGTTTAGTATCATCCGCAAATTTGCTGAGAGTGCAATCCACACCATCCTCCAGATCATTTATGAAGATATTGAACAAAACGGGCCCCAGGACCGACCCCTGGGGCACTCCACTTGACACCGGCTGCCAACTAGACATGGAGCCATTGATCACTACCCGTTGAGCCCGACAATCTAGCCAGCTTTCTACCCACCTTATAGTGCATTCATCCAGCCCATACTTCCTTAACTTGCTGACAAGAATGCTGTGGGAGACCGTGTCAAAAGCTTTGCTAAAGTCAAGAAACAATACATCCATTGCTTTCCCTTCATCCACAGAACCAGTAATCTCATCATAAAAGGCGATTAGATTAGTCAGGCATGACCTTCCCTTGGTGAATCCATGCTGACTGTTCCTGATCACTTTCCTCTCCTCTAAGTGCTTCAGGATTGATTCTTTGAGGACCTGCTCCATGATTTTTCCAGGGACTGAGGTGAGGCTGACCGGCCTGTAGTTCCCAGGATCCTCCTTCTTCCCTTTTTTAAAGATGGGCACTACATTAGCCTTTTTCCAGTCATCCGGGACTTCCCCCGTTCGCCACGAGTTTTCAAAGATAATGGCCAAGGGCTCTGCAATCACAGCCGCCAATTCCTTCAGCACTCTCGGATGCAATTCGATCAGCACGGAGTCTACACCAGACAGCATGGCATTTACACCCAACAAGGGAAAGGAACTTTGTCTGCAGTGACCCTTCAAAAGAATACATTTTAATGGTTTGCTAGAGCCAGGGTTTTCAGGACAAATTTTTTGGTGGCCTCAGAGTGCAACCACCAACTCTCACTGATGGCTGCTCTCGCACCTTTTCCTAAAATATTTAATTAGCTTTAGGAAAACCAAATAAATATGGACATATACACGCCCAAATCATTGAAATTTAGTTATCGCTAGCTAGTAAGTCTGTTGTAAAAAGCAATAACAACAAACAAAAGTATCACTGTTCACAGAAGACTTACTCAGCCCTGCAAGCCTGAGGGCAAATTAGGACTGGAGGGTTGGTTGGGGTAGGCAGTAGGTGCCAGGGGCAATGGAGTTGGGGGTGGGGGTCTGGGGAGACCAGAGCCTGAAGCCCCATCGCCAGAGCCCAAAGTCCCATAACTGGGGGATGGGGATGGAGCCTAAAGCCATGCGGCTGGAGCCCGGGGCTTAGGGTTGCCAATCCTTCCAGATTGTCCAGGAGTCTCCTGGAATCGGCTTCAATCTCCCAGTTGCTATTCAAAACAATCCAGGAGATTTTAACAGGCCAAAAGTCCAGTTGGCAGTGCAGCGGGGCTAAAGTAGGCTCCCTACCTGCCCTGGCTCCATACGACTCCTGGAAGCTGCCAGCATGGCTGGCTCCTAGGTGTAGGGGAAGTCAGGAGTGGGGGTCTCTCTGTGCTGTCCCTGCCTTAAGAACTGACTCTACAGCTCCCATTGGCCAGGAACTGCAGCCAATGGGAGCTGCGGGGACAGTGCATGCAGGCAGGGGACAGTAGATTCATAGATACTAAGGTCAGAAGGGACCATTCTGATCACCTAGTCCGACCTCCTGCACAGCGCAGGCCACAGAATCTCACCCACCCACTCCTACAAAAAACCTCACCTATGTCTGAGCTATTGAAGTCCTTAAATTATGGTTATGGTTTAAAGACTTCAAGGAGCAGAGAAGCCTCCCTCCAGTCACCCATGCCCCATGCTACAGAGGAAGGTGAAAAACCTCCAGGGCCTCTCCAATCTGCCCTGGAGGAAAATTCCTTCCCGACCCCAAATATGGCGATCAACTAAACCCTGAGCATATGGGCAAGATTCACCAGCCAGATACCCAGGAAAGAATTTTCTGTAGTAACTCAGATCCTATCCATCTAATATCCCATCTCAGGGGATTAGTCCTATTTACCCTGAATATTTAAAGATCAATTACTTACCAAAATCCCATTATCCCATCATACCATCTCCTCCATAAACTTATCGAGTAGAATCTTAAAACCAGATAGATCTTTTGCCCCCACTGCTTCCCTTGGAAGGCTATTCCAAAACTTCACTCCTCTGATGGTTAGAAACCTTCGTCTAATTTCAAGTCTAAACTTCCTGGTGGCCAGTTTATACCCATTTGTTCTTCTGTCCACATTGGTGCTGAGCTGAAATAATTCCTCTCCCTCTCCTGTATTTATCCCTCTGATATATTTATAGAGAGCAATCATATCTCCCTTCAACCTTCTTTTAGTTAGGCTAAACAAGCCAAGCTCCTTAAGTCTCCTTTCATAAGACAAGTTTTCCATTCCTCGGATCATCCTAGTAGCCCTTCTCTGTACCTGGTCCAGTTTGAATTCATCCTTTTTAAACATGGGAGACCAGGACTGCACACAGTATTCTAGGTGAGGTTTCACCAGTGCCTTGTATAATGGTACTAAAACCTCCTTATCCTTACTGGAAATGCCTCTTCTGATGCATCCCAAAACCGCATTAGCTTTTTTCACAGCCATATCACATTGGCAGCTCATAGTCATCCTATGATCAACCAATACTCCAAGGTCCTTCTCCTCTTCCGTTACTTCTAATTGATGCGTCCCCAACTTATAAATAAAATTCTTGTTATTAATCCCTAAATGCATAACCTTACACTTCTCACTATTAAATTTCATCCTATTACTATTACTCCAGTTTACAAGGTCATCCAGATCCTCCTGTATAATATCCCGATCCTTCTCCAAATTGGCAATACCTCCCAGCTTTGTATCATCTGCAAACTTTATTAGCACACTCCCACTTTTTGTGCCAAGGTCAGTAATAAAAAGATTAAATAAGATTGGTCCCAAAACCGATCCCTGAGGAACTCCACTGGTAACCTCCCTCCAACCTGACAGTTCGCCTTTCAGTAGGACCCGTTGCAGTCTCCCCTTTAACCAATTCCTTATCCACCTTTTGATGTTCATATTGATCCCCATCTTCTCCAATTTAACGAATAATTCCCCATGTGGCACGGTATCAAATCCCTTACTGAAATCTAGGTAAATTAGATCCACTGCATTTCCTTTATCTAAAAAGTCTGTTACTTTTTCAAAAAAGGAGATTAGGTTGGTTTGACACGATCTACCTTTTGTAAAACCATGTTGTATTTTGTCCCATTTACCATTGACTTCAATGTCCTTAACTACTTTCTCCTTCAAAATTTTTTCCAGGACCTTGCATACTACAGATGTCAAACTAACTGGCCTGTAGTTACCCAGATCACTTTTTTTCCCTTTCTTAAAAATAGGAACTATATTAGCAATTCTCCAATCATTCGGTACTACTCCTGAGTTTACAGAATCATTAAAAATTCTTGCTAATGGGCTTGCAATTTCAGGTGCCAATTCCTTTAATATTCTTGGATGAAGATTATCTGGGCCCCCCGATTTAGTCCCATTAAGATGTTTGAGTTTCACTTCTACCTCAGATATGGTAATATCTACCTCCATATCCTCCTTCCCATTTGTCATGCTACCATTATCCCTAAGATCCTCTTTAGCCTTATTAAAAACTGAGGCAAAGTATTTGTTTAGATATCGGCCCATGCCTAGATTATCTTTAACCTCCACTCCATCCTCAGTGTTAAGCGGCCCCACTTCTTCTTTCTTAGTTTTCTTCTTATTTATATGGCTATGGAACCTTTTACTATTGGTTTTAATTCCCTTTGCAAGGTCCAACTCTATTCGACTTTTAGCCTGTCTCACTTTATCCCTACATGTTCTGACCTCAATTAGGTAGCTTTCCTTGCTGATCCCTCCCATCTTCCACTCCCTGTATGCTTTCTGCTTCTTCTTAATCACCTCTCTAAGATGCTTGCTCATCCAGCTTGGTCTACAACTCCTTCCTATGAATTTTTTCCCCTTTCTTGGGATACAGGCTTCCAATAGCTTCTGCAGCTTTGATTTAAAGTAATCCCAGGCCTCCTCTACCTTTAGATCCATAAGTTCTTCAGTCCAATCCACTTCCCTAACTAATTTCCTTAATTTTTGAAAGTCAGCCCTTTTGAAATCAAAAACCCTAGTTGCAGATTTATTTTTGTTAATCCTTCCATTTAGTTTGAACTGAATTAGCTCATGATCACTTGAGCCAAGATTGTCCCCTACAACCATTTCTTCTATGAGGTCCTCGCTACTCACCAAAATTAAATCTAAAATGGCATCCCCTCTAGTCGGTTCAGCAACTACTTGATGAAGGAATCCATCAGCTATCGCATCTAGGAAAATCTGAGCCCTATTATTACTAGCACTGGTCCTCCAGTCTATATCTGGGAAGTTAAAGTCTCCCATGATCACACAGTTTCCATTAGTATTTACTTTATTAAAAACATTAAAAGGGCTCTATCCATATCCAAATTAGATCCCAGAGGTCTATAGCACACCCCAAGCACTATCGTACGAGAGGCTTTACTAGTTATCTTCCCCAATGTAATTTTTGCCCAGACGGATTCTAACTTATCCATTGCATCGCTTCTTATTTCTTTACATTCTACCTCATCGATATACAATGCTACTCCACCCCCTTTACCTTTGTTTCTGTCTTTCCTAAACAGCACATACCCTTCAATACCTGTAGTCCAGCCATGACTACTATTCCACCATGTTTCTGTTATCCCTATAGTATCTGGTTTCACTTATAGATTCATAGATACTAAGGTCAGAAGGGACTATTCTGATTATCTAGTCCGACCTCCTGCACAGCGCAAGCCACAGAATCTTACCCACCCACTCCTATGAAAAACCTCACCCATGTCTGAGCTATTGAAGTCCTTAAATCATGGTTCAAAGACTTCAAGGAGCAGAGAAGCCTCCCTCAAGTCAACCATGCCCCACGCTACAGAGGAAGGCAAATCCAATCTGCCCTGGAGGAAAATTCCTTCCCGACCCAAATATGGCGATCAGCTAAACCCTGAGCATATGGGCAAGATTCACCAGCCAGATACCCAGGAAAGAGTTTTCTATAGTAACTCAGATCCCATCCAATATCCCATCTCAGGGGATTTGGCCTATTTATCCTGAATATTTAAAGATCAATTACTTACCAAAATCTCATTATCCCATCATACCATCTCCTCCATAAACTTATCGAGTAGAATCTTAAAACCAGATAGATCTTTTGCTCCCACTGCTTCCCTTGCAAAGTTATTCCAAAACTTCACTCCTCTGATGGTTAAAAACCTTCGTCTGATTTCAAGTCTAAACTTCCTGGTGGCCAGTTTATACCCATTTGTTCTTCTGTCCACATTGGTGCTGAGCTGAAATAATTCCTCTCCCTCTCCTGTATTTATCCCTCTGATATATTTATAGAGAGCAATCATATCTCCCCTCAACCTTCTTTTAGTTAGGCTAAACAAGCCAAGCTCCTTAAGTCTCCTTTCATAAGACAAGTTTTCCATTCCTCGGATCTTCCTGCACCAGTAGCTCTAGTTCCTCCATTTTGTTACCTAGACTCCTCGCATTGGTGTACAAACATCTTAATTTTTGCTGTTTGGCCTCGCTCACATTTTGTACCCTATTAGGCACAGTCATTCTACAGCCAGTATAACCTATTAGACTAGTATCCACACCGCCCTCGCTCCTTATATACATTCTCCTACCCACGGCTGTATCCTTTCTTACTTCGTCTTCTTCCCTCTCAATGCTAAAATCTGGCGTGGAGATTACCTGGACATCTCCCAACCATCTCCCCCTAATTCCTAGTTTAAAGCTCTCTATCAGTTGTGCCAGCCGCGATCCTAGAAGTCTATTTCCTTCTCTACTCAGATCAAGTCCATCCCGAGAGAACTGTCCTCTGTCCGTGAATGCCTCCCAGTGGCCATACATCCCAAAGCCATCCTTATAGCACCACTGCCTAAGCCATCTGTTGACAGTCATAATCTTGTCAGACCTTTGTTGCCCTTCTCTAGGAACAGGAAGGATCCCACTAAAGATCACCTGAGCCTCAATTTCCTTAAGCGTCTTCCACAGCCTAGCATAGTCTCCCTTAATACTTTCCAGTGAGGATCTAGCCGTATCATTTGTTCCCACATGAAGGATACTAGGGGATTCTTTTCCGCTCCCTTGAGGATCCTTTTCAACCTCAGGTCTACATCCCGTATCTTAGCACCCGGAAGACAACACACCCTTCTATTCTCTGGATCAGCTCTAGTTACAGGCCTGTCTATTCTTCTCAATAAAGAGTCCCCGATCACATAGACCTGCCTTTTCCTGGTGATGGTGCTATTCTCCAGTCTCTCCCCTGTTCCCTCTGGCTGCAAGTTCTTTCCATTCCTATTTTCCCTTATAATCCTCTTCACCACATCCTGTATCCTCCTGGGGCTCATATTTGGTGTAGTCTCCCTTGACTCTTCCCCTTTTCCTATAGGACTAGCCTCTCTTCTCTTCTTCCTTACCCTTCCACCTTCAACAAGTACCTGCTGAGCCCCTTCTTCATTTTCCAACTCTGCAAACCTGTTCCTAAGCTCTATTTCTCCTTCACTAGCCCTTTTCCTCTGCCTGGTTCTTTGAGTCACATGCTTCCACTGACCACTTTCCTCACCCAGTCTTCCCTCAGAATTCCCCAGCCCTGCTTCCATCTGTGAGTCTGAGCTTTTCCCTTCAGATACCTCATATCTTTGCTCCATCATCTGCTCAAACCCCTTCCTAAACTGAATGAGACTTTCCACCTGCATCTCCAAGCCTCGGATCTTTTCCTCCATGAGCTCTATCAGACGGCATTTCATGCAGAAAAAACTCTTACCAGGTCCCCCCTCCAGGATCATGTACATACCACAGCTTCCACATCCAGTCATCCTCAATGCGTCTTTCACTACAGGAGTCACTCCCACAGCTGCCTCTGTATCTGTCATCGCCTTCCCACCTAAGTCCTGTTAATCTGGGAAACACAAGTCACACCAAAAAGACCACCACCCCCAGCAAAAGCAAACCCCAAACAAGCACCACAATACAAACTCCCCTTACAAACTCCCACTCAAACTCCCCTGTTTACAGCTCTGTTTGCTAGCTTCTGTGCTGCTGCAGCTGTCTGGCCACCCCGATCCTAGAAGCTGGAGGGACATGCTGGTCGCTTTCAGGAGCGGCCTGAGGTAAGCACTGCCTGGCTGGAGCCTACTCCAGGCCCAATCCAGAACCCCTCTTCCAGGCACCAACCCCCTGCCCCAGCACTGAACCCCCTTCCACACCCAGACTCCATCCCAGAACCCACACCCCAGCCTGCACCCCAACCCCCAGCCCCTACCCCAGCCCTGAGCCCCCTCCTGCACCCAAACTCCCACCCAGAACCTGCACCCTGAATCCCTACTGCACCCCAACCCCCTGCCCCAGGCTTGCCCAGAGATCCCTCCCACACTCTGAACCCCTCTGCCCCAACCCTTCAGCCCAGAGCCCACACCCCCTCTCACCTCAAACCCCTGCTCCAGCCCAGTGAAAGTGAGTGAGGGTGCGCGACAGCGAGCAATGGGGAGTGTGGGGAAAATGGAGTGAGCAGCCATCTGGCCCCCCCATCCCCCGCCCCCCCTTTTTTTTTTGGCTTGGGCAGTTGCGCTCGCGGAGCTTGGGGCTGCAAAAACCTAGAGCCGGCCCAGCGGGAAGGAGACAAAAAACTGAAAGGAGATAAACAGCAGAATATGTGGAGAGGAAAATGAGAAGCAGAGGGAAGACAACAGAACTCAGGAACTGGCATTCTAGAGCCTTTTTTTGCCATTGCCTCAGGTTCGCTAGTCCTCCAGTTATCCAAAGTGATTCCAGTCAGCAATACAACAAGAAGAGAGTCTGCTTTTAGGGACACTGATACAGAGCAGAGATGGGCCCTGTATTATGAAGTTTGGCTCCAGAACCCAACATTCCCAAAATTCCTACCTAGGCTTGAACTTCAAGCCCATTATTTATAAAGGAGACAAGCCACATACCTGCTCTGAATGAACTTTCTCAAAGCAGGAAGGCACTCAGAATTGATGCTCCACTTTGGCCTCACTTCAAACTTACAGAAAGAGGCAGGCTTTTATCTGCCCTAGAAACAGCCTCACCCTCTCTGCTGTTGTGTAGCAAACTGGGCTGGCTTCCTCCCACTCCAGCAGTAGCTACATTTCACTGGTGCTCTGGTACATAAACTGTGAATCATTTGGGATCCTTTGTCTTGAAAGATGCCACGTTAGTAAGAATAAAGAATTAAAAAAATTAAACTTTTAGGAACACAACATGTGGCCAAAAAGGGCGGGGGGGGGGGGGGGAGAAGAGAAAAGCAATGAATAGAATTGTTTGGAAACTTTCATTTTATCCAAAATTTTCAAATTTCTGTTGAACATTTGTTTCTTTCAAAAGTTTCCCCACAGAAAATACTTACTATTTTCTAACCAGCTCTAGCATTGACCAAAATATAAACAAATTTCTTGAAAATCCACCCATACTGACCAAGAACTTAAAAAACTTTTACATTTTTCTTTAATACAGTTAAATGATGGGACTTAAGTCTAGAGTGGTGTTAGAAGCATGAATTGTGTTTGTTGCAGGGGAAGAATGAGCTGCTGGCGGCTGCTGCAGAAATAGGGAGCTTTCATTGCAAAAACATGGAGCAAACTGAAGCATGGCTCTATCTCCCTGGCTGAAAAATACCAGGTAAGTTTTATTTTGCAACATGCTACAAAAATGCCCACTTCCTATTTTGGTCTTCAGCTGGAAATATTAGAAAACAATGACATCAGTCAAAAAAAAAAGTTTTCACCTTCCTTCCTTTTGAATGCCATGTTTTCAAATCTTGTCTAAGGCCTTCTGCATTGCAGACTGTTACTTGAGGCCACTGTTTCCAGCATCCTAGTGCTAACAATGCACCATGGAGATCTATGTGCTTACTCAGGATCCATTGTCAATTCCCCAGCAATGAAAGTTAATGGGATTCACTCTCTATTCCACTCCCACCCCAACTCCAGTTCTTGGAAGGGCCAAATCCCATTTCAGTTACAGCACTGAAAGTCCCTTGAATCCAATCAAGTTGCTCACATTTACACTGATGTAACTGAATGCAGATTTTGACCCTATGTTGTTGGTGTAGTTGTATATTAACTTAATGTAGGCTATTTTCTGAGGTTGGTTCCTCTTTGCAAAGTGTATCAATTTACTGAAAGCCAGAGTGTTCCTCTAAGCTTCCTATATCACAAATGTACCATTTGGAGCATGGCTAGGGAGAGAGTTTTCATTTAGTCAATTAGGGCTGCGATTGCAGGAGGGGATGAAATTGACTTGCACTTATGTCCATTACTGTTGTTGCTAGTTTTGCTCTGTGTAGAGTATTTTATATGATGGGTTCCTTTTGTATCATTTGGAATTCAATCCTTACTACTTTAAAGTTTTTTTCCTTATTGAACTGCTTTTCTTCCTGGTGGAATCTGTCTGTATGTTGGTTTGGAATAGAATGAAACCTCTTAACAAACAGGCGCATTGCAGGGATTTTTGGTGAAATATTACTAGCGTTGTCTTCATTTCCAGCCAGCTATTTCCTCTAGTATTTACTCAGCTGATTAATTTTAACAAGCACCTGAGAGAGTAATTCTACAACACAAGGGAATTCATAGCCCGAGAACAAGGGGAAAAAAGGTAGCTAGTACTAGAAAATGATCGTATTCAGGTGGCCGACCCCAGGAAATGCACCTGAACATGAGCATATGAAAGGGGAATGAGTAGAGGAAGGTGATGTATAATATTCTACCTGCATCTCACACGCTGGGAGAGAAACCACATTTTAAAAGGTTTTCCAATGAAAGAAACTCAGATCCAAAAAAAGAGATTGATACCAGGCACAGGCAAAGTGAAGGTATATCCTGCACCATCAGATCTCGGTGCATTCTGGAAGTCTGAAAAAAAAAAATCCCATGGAACTTCATGCAAGATGAGAGGGGAGGCCTTGCCATCCTGGCCCAATTCCAATGTGCCCAAATAATTGCTGCCTCTTAAATCCTTGAGGTGATTGCAACTGGATCCAGTGTTTTTCTTCTCTTCCTGACCCAATCTGTCACATGGCATAGCAAACAGATGGCATGTTGCATCTGAGCTGGCTGAACTTCAGCAGTGTGGAAGGTGATTCTGGAAGACGCGAGACACAGTTTATACAGCACTTGGAGAATCCTGTGGAGGAAAGGTGCTATAGAAAGACCAGACCAGATTCTATCATCTATATAATTTAAGTGCTCTCCTCAGATTTGATCTCAATTTATTTAGTTTAATCTTGGTCCAAACTTTGGAGTTTTTCCTTCAATAGTGACAGGTCTAACAATTCAGAACCATACGTTGACTCAAGAGTCCTCTTTTGCGTCCAGAACTTGCGAAAAGGCTTTAGAAAGTTTTGTGCCTCCATTATTATGTAACTAAGCACTTCTATACCAGGTTTTTCCCTGTAGATCTTAGTGCACACTACTCTAGTTGATAAGCATTATCATCCCATTTTACATTATAGGGAAACTGAGGTACAGAAAGGTTAATGGATTTGCCAAGGTTCATACCAAGTCATAGGCAGATCTTCCGTTCTCAGCACGGTCTTCTTACTCCCCAACTGGTATCCTACTCACTGGGTCTTCTGCAGAGCTGAAGTGGTGATTGGGGTAGAGACTGAAGATGATAAACTGTATTCAAAATGTCTTACTGTTACAGAGAAACTTAGGGCTGGTCTAGAAAAGCTACAGTGGTATAGCTATGTGGGTGGGGTGAGTGTTTTGCCAGTGAGACCTCTGGCATGGATGAAGTTATACTGCTATAAAGGTGCCTCACACTGGTATAATTTATTCCCAACCAGGAATAAATTGTGCTGATATAAGCACCTTTACACTGTTGTAACTACGTCCATCCTGGAGGAGGGGGGGGCACGTATACTGCTTTAATTACACTGGTATTGTTGAAGTGGCAAAGTTTTCCACTATAAACAAGCCCTTAGATAACTGTGCTAAAGAGAGGGGGCTGGGTGGGGAGGTGTTATTACTGACCATTTTCCTACTGCTAGAAGCTAATCAAGACCAGGGAACTCCACCTCTTATTTATTCCCTCCCACACCCTTCATTCCCAACTTTCTTCTTTGCTTTGGAGAGCTCTGTACACAGCATTTGTCCCCCGAGAAGGAGAGCTCTGCCAAGCTAAGGTGCTTCCACCTTCAGACCAGCTGGCAGCAGTTGCCTGTCACCCTCCCCTGTGCAAAGCCTAAACATATTACCTTTGTGACGTACTGCATCTGTACTCCAACTGGCTTGGTAAGCAAGAGACTGGAGGCGGTTCCTGAGTGAGCCAGGGTCTCCCACTGCACAGGCCTGCTGCCAGGCAACAGGACTTAAGGCAGACATCCTACTCCTGCTGCTGCACTGTTTATTACAGGTGCTGAAGTAAATAAGATCATATTCCCACTTTCCCTTCCTAGATTTTGCTGTGACCACAGGTGTAGTGACAGGGACTTTCTGGAGCTGGTCACATTTGCAAGATAGAGTCAGTACAATAAAGGGAATGATTATTGCCTTGATCTCACTAAATTGCCATTTGATGTTCACACTGCAAAGATGGCTCAGGGTGGGAGTATACTACTGAAATATCCATCATGGCACTTCTATCTCTTCCTGAAAGAAAGGAGCAGACTAAAAAGATCCAGGTCGTGGGTAGTCAGATTGCACTGCACCTTACATGTAGTACTCTATCTTTAACCTCTTTAAAAATAAACTATGATGGTTGCCCTGAGAAACGGGTTCTTACCCCCTCATCCCCTGCAGTTTTGCACAACACAGTTTCCTCCCCCCCCCCACAGCGTAACAGCAACATATTACATTTTACAAAGCAGCCCTCCAGGCCGCCAGAATCCAGCTAGCCAAGAAGCTACAGTGAGACTGTCTCTGAAAAGGGGAAAGGTGATAAACAATTGGAGATTTTTCTCACTGCTTCTGCAGGCATAACATGATTGAGTTTAATTTGCCATTGCAAGTAAGAGGAAAAAACATCTCCCCCTGCCAGTGGAAAAGCATTGGAACAACATATGTACAGTGCTTATACCATTTACAGAAAAAATATAGGACGAATCCACTATTACCATGAAAGAAAAGGAGTACTTGTGGCACCTTAGAGACTAACAAATTTATTAGAGCATAAGCTTTCGTGAACTACAGCTCACTTCATCGGATGCATTTGGTGGAAAATTTGGTGTTTTTTTTTTCACCAAATGCATCCGATGAAGTGAGCTGAAGCTCACGAAAGCTTATGCTCTAATAAATTTGTTAGTCTCTAAGGTGCCACAAGTACTCCTTTTCTTTTTGCGAATACAAACTAACACGGCTGCTACTCTGAAACTGTTACCATGTTTTACCTTTCCCAGACAAGCATGTAATATCTACCCAGGTTGCACTTTTACAGCTGTCTCATGCATGCTGCCGTAGAATATCCTATGGTGATGAGTTTCATATTCCACAGATGGTAAAGCACATACAAGGTTAGGTTAGGTCAAGCTCAAAGAGCCAAGGCTAAATACATCCCTATGGTGATTCCACTGAAATACTTGAGCTACACCAGGAACAAAGGTTCTTATTTCCAGATAAAAGATCAATCTTTTCAGTCTGAGCCACCCTCTTTCATTTTATCAGCTGTCAGTTAACAGTTACTAGGACCTGCTTGGCTCAGCTGGGGATGCAAGAGGAAAGCTTCCCTTATGTGATAAAAAAAGCAACGATCATATAAACGCAGCCTGTGAATGAATGCATGTGCCTCAACAGCTCTTAGTCTCTACTGACTGAACTAGATATCTCAGGACTGATTCCAAAGACAGGTCTCCCTGTTGATTGTTACTTTCTGAAGTGCCAGTGATCTTGATGATATACAAGTCACTAAAATAGTAGAAGTCTCGGCCCTGAAGAGCTCCCAATGCAAGGGAAGGGAGCCAGTTGAATACTACAAAGATTTGCAAATATTCTCATGAAAAGAAATGTGGCAAGCCCATTTTGCTGTGATCCACCCTTTATCCAGGAAGGAGGTAATGAATTTTCCTGTGAGCGTTAGCTCCAAAATACGGTAACAGGAACAAGTCACTCATTGTTTGCTGTTCTCTTGTACGTTGGCGTGCGTTTAAAAAACACACCACCATTTGAAGTCTCAACTTTCAGCCTACCTATAAACAACCCATCCTCAAAATGTGGGGTTTTTTATATGTAAAAATAAGTCTCCTATGTAAACAAACCAGCCAATGAAAATACCCAAACAATGAAGAGAATATCCCAAGCAAAACTTTTAGTTCATGAAAAGAAAGGAAAACCACAGGCTCTGTTAGTGCACTAGGGACTTCACTATTGCTGTTGATTATACATGAAAAGTGCTCAGATACTATGGCACTACAGCAGTATAAAACCCTAAAACAGATGTAACATATGTTGGGACTGCATGGTTTTTCATGCTACTACATTGGTAAAGGGAAAAGCAAACTTTTAATGCACAAGTAATAGTTTGCATTAAACAAAAGCTGGGACCAAACCAGCACCTGCTGCTGGAGTGGGCTATTCTCACTGCAGGGGGAATATCAAGATGAATCTGATGCCCTAACCTCCTCCCACATGAGGATATATGAGCAAGGTTAGGCTAGAATAGTTCTATGCCTATTTTATTTGGGTTCTTATGCTCCCACCATCACTTGGATGTCAAAGTACCTCCCAGAGCAATACAACAGAGTAATTTACACTACTGCTTGAATGCTTTCTACTCTGATGAAGGTTACACGGAGTCCTGAAGGGTGGATACATATTGCACACATGTGGTTTAATTACTCATTATGCACAATTTATGACAATTTTTTCCCAATTTTTTCTTTTTGCGCATTTTCTGAGAATGGATTCCAATTTCTAACAGTAATAATTTATCTGCTGCATAGTCCACACAAATCAGTTTCAGCCTATGGGTTGTTTGTTTACCAGAAAATTCACACATGAAAATGTATCTTATTCATTATTCACTATTCTATTTAAAAAAAAGCTTTTGTCATCCCTTTGGAAACAGCAATATCATGCGACTTAAGTGACCAATCACATATCACCAGTGGAAAATACCCAGACAAATAGGGTCAACCAATTTGCTAGGAAAGTCAAATCCAGCAGCCAGGCCTTATTGCAGAACAAGAGTGAACCAGGCAAACGCAACCCCCCTTCCCTGGCTACTAACCTTCAAATAACCCCCTCTATCTCAAGAGCTGGTGACAAGAGGTGGACTGTGCATTGTGCCCTGAAGATCAATAACTAGAACTTCTTATACCCAAGGGGTGAGAGTGAGTGAACCACATACTAGATACAAGGCTGAGCTACCCAGTTAGATTCTGGATCCAAACTTCATCATTCAGAAACATTTGATTGTATGCTCCTTGGGGCAAGGGCCATCTTTTTGTTCAGTGCCCAGCGTGGTGGAGGGAGGTTCCTGGTCCCTGACTGGTGCTCCTAGGCACTATAACAAGTGGTTTGTTCCATTAGAGAGAGAAGGATCAGGTACAGAATTCATTTCTGGATCCAACCTTTTCCAGTGTTCTGGAGTGTTTTAATCTAGGGATTGGTTTTCAGTCAGGCCCATCTCTACTATATCCTGTTGTTGAATCATACATCCCTACTAAGAGACACTTAAAATAACCCTCTAAAATGACAGGAAGATAATTCCATCAGAGTGAGTTAAAAGTAGCAACTGCTGGAAGTGACACTGAGCAGTTTAAATGTCAAAATTATTGAAGACTGTATTTTCAGTCTTATTTGGCAGACAAATCACTACCAGTTTTCTGGCTGTACATGCTAATCCCATAAAAACATTGCAAAATCAGAGGAAATCTTAACTAGCTAAAAAAGGGCATGGGCATAGGAGAGTCCAGTAAATACCCCCAGAGTTGAGCAAACTTGATAAAAGTCACAACTAGGATTTAGAAAGACAACTATCCCAATTACTTCAAGCAGCTACTTAGACCATCACCCAAGTAAGAGACTAATAGAAAATTTAGAACATGTTCTTTTTCCACTTCACCCATGTAAGCTTCCCTAGATAAAGTGGAGTGAAGTTCTGGAACAGCCTTCCAAGGGGAGCAGCGGGGACAAAAACCTAACTGGCTTCAAGACTGAGTTTTATAAGTTTATGGAGGGGATGGTATGATGAGATTGCCTACAATGGCATGTAGCTGATCTGCAACTGCTAACAGCAAATATCTCCAATGGCTGGTGATGGGACACTACATGGGGAGGGCTCCTAGTTACTACAGAGAATTTTTTACCGCGTCTGGCTGCTGGGTCATGCCAAAATGTTCAGGGTCTAACTGATCACCATATTTGGTGTCAGGAAGGAATATCCCCCCAGGTCAGATTGGAAAAGACTCAGTTTTTTTAGCCTTCCTCTGCAGCATGGGGCATGGGTCACTTGCAGGTTTAAACTAGTGTAAATGACTGATTTTGACTTCAAGTCTTTAAAATCAGTGGTCCCCAAACAATGTTTCTATCATGCCCCCCTTGCCCTAATGGAATCTGCACCCCTTAGGAGCTGTGGTTGGGAGCCAGGGCTGAGGCCATGGCCAGGAGCAGAGCCGCGGTTGGGGCCAGGAGCCAAGGCCAGGAACTGAGGCCAGGGCTAGAGCTGCAGCTGGAGCCAAGCTATGGCTGGGAATAGAGCTGCAGCTGGTCCCAGGGGACGAGGCCAGGGTTGCAGTGGGGCTGAGGCCAGAAGTGGGATTGCAGCTGGGTCCGGGAGAAAGGCTGTCTCAGAAACCATCATACTGCAGTCTCAGACAAATTGTCCTTGTTTCTGTCAAATACAAACTATTGCTCTAAAAATACTCTGCAAAAGGCAAACTCCTGCACTACTGACAGGGCTCACTATTACAGGATGCAAGAATCCCCTGCTCAGATGAAGGTTAAGTGGCAATATGTGGTGGTGTGACAGGGTGGGACTCACCATACTAGTGCCTCCTGCTGGTCATCTTGCAGATCAGCTTCACAGGTCAGTACTCTGACTCTCAGTAGTGTCTCTGCCACGGTCACTTCTGCTCCTGGACCCATGTCACTCCAAGGATCACAGTGTCCTCTTCAGGACACAGCTCTCCAGCTGTGCCTCACTCTGTTCTCCCCACTTCTGGGAGACAGTCCGCAGTTCAACGGTCCAGCCACTTCCTCAGTGGCAAGTAGGAGGGGGACCTGGACCTGTTCACTACTCTGGGTCCTGGCCCAGTGACCCTGTAGATGGCAGCCACTTGCTGCGTCCCCTCTAACCTCTCAGTCTATTTGCATAGGCCACATCCCCACAGCCCCAGTGCCTTCTTCTCCCTTGCCTTAGGACCTCAGCCTGAAACTCCCAGCCAGGAGCTCTTCCCTAGCTCTCCTGGTCCCTGCTAGTAGCACTGCTCTGTCCAGGGTCCTGGCTTTCTTCAACCAGCAAGGCAGCCAGTCCTTCCGCCTTGAGCTCCAAGGAGCAGCTGAACCTGCTCTTCCCTGCAGCTCTTCTTTTATGGGCCTGCCAGGCCATGAATGGCTGCTCTTCGCAGCCCCTTTCCTGCTAGCTGCTTTCTGCACAACCTCCCTAGGGCTCTATTAACACCTTGCAGGCCAGTGGTGCAGACACCCCATAACAGGTGGCTAAAGCAAAGAATCATGTCAGGATTTCTCTGTTCTAATCATGGCTTAGTCACTGACTTGGGCAAATTACAATCTTTGTGTCTCTATTTACCTAGTCTGTATAATGTAGTTTTCAAAAACACATCTACTTCCCAAGGTGCTGTATTCCTCGATCTCTTATGTAGTCTACTGTATTCTGAGATAAAAAATGTTTAAAAAAATAAAAAGGACGTTGGCTTGATAAACATAAATTTGACACAGTGAAACCTAATTTCTTATTGCTTATATTCGCTCCAGAAACTTCCATACTACAAGGATGCACATACACACATCATAGTTACCACAAAGAGAGGTGCAGGTTTTTCAGTCTCGCACACAGTTCCTAAAGAATTGGAAAGCTGTTCTGTATTGTACTGCAGCTGAAATATAACATTTTAAGTATTTAAATAATGCTGAAATGGCTGGATCTGGATACCTTGCTGTGTGTCTGCAATGGATACAAGCAGTTGCCCTTTGGGCTAGATTTATTTCTACAGATTGCTGCTTAAAGAGCGACAGGTTCTAGATTACAATGCACTAACTTCCTTTCTTCTGCCCTCTAATGCTAGCTAGAAGGCTACATTAAAAAAAGGAATCTCATTTTTTGTGTCACAGTAACACCAATTACACTAGAAGCACTAATAAATGTTGGTGGTAGGGAGAGAAAACACTGCTGACACCTAAATTCTTTCATTCAGATGTAGTTTAAACAGTTTAGCACCATATGTCTTAGTTCATTAAGATAAGTAACAGATGTGACCAGAATAGATTCAGACAATTCATGGATCTATAGATCCAGGTTCTGCATTAGGATGGGCCCAATGGACCCAGAAAATTTGGATTCAATGATCTGTGGGAGGTGGGGCCATGGCTAGACTTTGCTGGTGCCTTCCATGGGGGCTGGGCACTGGCATGATTTGAGGACTTCAGTAACACAGCCAAAGGTTAGGGGTCTATTACAGGAGTAAGTGGGCAAGGTTAAATGGCCTGTGAAGTGCAAGAGGACAGTCTAGATGATCATGATGGTCCCTTCTAGCCTTAGTCTCCGAGTCTATGAGATAGCACAGGCAGGGCAGAGAACTAGAGGGCTATGAGCACTTTTACAGGGGGCTCTTTGACTTGCCAGGGCATGGGGCTGTGATTTATTGGTCCTTGTAGGATGAATTTAGTCCTTGTCTACCAGTCAAAGTAGCAGGCATGGTAAACACACTGAGCAACATAGGCTTTCTACCATTTCACATCAGCAATGTTCTCTTGCAAGCTGTGATAAGTAGATTAGCTTGTAACCTCATGAGGATGAAACCATTCCACTCTCACTGCCTTAGTCATATTACAACACAAAGTTCTTTGACACAATCTTTACAGTAGGGAAGAGTTCTCTGTTTAACACTTTGCACCTCATTTAATTTGCACTTGTTCTTAAACTCTGTCTTCTGAGCAATATCTCATCCCTCCATGTCAAATCTGTTAGCTAGATGAGAACTCTCTTTCCAGCAATGCAACAGGAAAGTTGAACTGGTCTACAGGGTATCTAAATTATCTAAATTATGTAAATATTCTTCCAGCAAGTTCAGGTGCAACAAAAGAAATATGTCTTTGACTCCCTATAAAACAACAGTTCTATGCAGATTTGGTTTCTGGTTCATTTTGACATTTGAGATCTCATGCTTGCCAAAGGTGCAAGATTAAAGCCACAGTTACAGCATGGGCAGCTTCTCCAAGTCCACCTGCAAATGGGATTCAAGATTGACCTGGAGAAAGCAATGTACGATCTTGAGAGGACCTATATTCCCCAGTGAAGTCAATGTAAATTGTGGATGGTTGAGGCCATCTCAGTATAAGGTCTTTAATCCTGCTCCCCCTTTTCCTCCCCCCATCCCCTTCCTGGCCACTTAAGATTCAAGTTGGATTCCAAATTGGGGAAGGGGGGGAAATCCAGTCATGCAGCCAGTGATTTACTGTGGCATGCAGTGCTATGTGCATGCAAAGCAGGGATGATTAGTACAAGCTGATCAATGCCTGCATTTGCAGGGACACAGGTGGCATAAAAGAAAAGGAGTACTTGTGGCACCCTAGAGACTAAAATTTGAGCATAAGCTTTCGTGAGCTACAACGTAAACATATTTGTGCTGTTTTCTCTCGCTGACACTAGCATTTTCAGAGGCAGCCAAGAAATTGAGTCTCATTGCATGAGCTGTGTTGGTATTAAGTCAAGAGTACCTGCAAAGACTTTCAGTACTGTAGGTCTGGTGTCTGGCTGCCACAGGTGGAAGTGAGGGAGGTTGCAAAGGCACATCTGTGGTGGTTCTATGCTACTCTATCCTAGTTCAGCACCCTGTTAGTACTGCCTGAATTTTAGTCCACTTTGTGTAATGATGCAGGAGAACTTATCGTACAGCAGCAACTCCAAATTGTCTGTCTGATTTCTAGGAAGAGCCAACTTTCTACGCTTGCTCTTGTAGCTCATTAGTCCTCTCCAGACATTCATCTGCCGATCAGTCACCAGGCTCCATGGCATAGATGGATGACTTTCTATCAGAGGCCTGAAACTCCTCTTCCACTTAGGGATCTCCAGCAAGCTGACATCTTCCAATGTCACTGCAGCCTGTAATAATCTTAATTCCATTACTAGTTTAAAAAGATTGGTCAGTCCCTGTCCACAAAAGCCTATATTTATTTTTTTAAATAAAAATTAATTACTTGCCATTGTCGAGGGGTTGGAGGTGGGTGGAAGGGAGGGGAGAAAACCTAGGACACAGCAGCAGCAGAGCAGAGAAACAGAGGAAACTGAATCCCAAAGAGATAAAAATTGAAACTTTTCCCTTGCTGTGATGCAGAAAGTTAAAGAGGAAAAACTTTTTTCCCCCCACCTGAACAGAAAAGTAACGAGCTGTCTCATTCAGTGGAGGTGAGGTACCCACGATGGCACTAACTGTCAGAGAAAGGGTCCAGACTCTCCAGGAGAAAAGAACGAAGGCCAGGAATAACCTGCTGCAGGAGAGATACAGAAAGACTTTGCCAACAGGTCAGAGGAGCTCCTGGAAATTCAGAAGGAGATGCTGCAGCCCTGGCCATGTTGGGGAGAGAGAGAGAAAAAGATGGCAGCTCACTACTCAAGCATGACTGGGCGATGAGGGAACAAGAATGCCAGCAGCAGAGGGAACTGTCCGAGTTGCTGCTTAACATGATGGCCAGCAGGCAGTAGAAAATGCCAGCCCAGACCCCACATCTTGCTCCAGCCTGAGTCCAGCTTGCTCCAATCTCATTCCCTCTACGCTACCACGTGCTGCAGCCACTGGACAAATCTGGGTATGGAATGAGCCAGTCAATGCAATCCATGAATGGATGTGCACATGGACAGATGTACCCAAGGCTTTCCACTCCTTGAACCCATGGGGGAATAACAGGTGCACTGATGATGTGAAATTCTATTCTATGGAACATTGCACTCCTGGGTTTTATGTTTTGTTTTCTTTGCACTTCATTTTGTTTGCCCTTTTTTAGTTAGTGACAGCTGATCTACCTGTGTTGACTTAAATTATTTTGCTGTTCAATCTCTGAGTGTGAGAGTGCTCAGAGAAAGAGAGGAAGTTCAAAGCAAAGCTTTTCCTGAAGTCTCAGATTAACCATATGTATATTGATAAAGATAATACAGGTAGATTGACACAGCGCACTAGTGTTGTGCTCACATTATCCCTTCCCTCATTTCCCACTCCAAACCAAGGAGGTGGGTACCCAAGGTATCCAGTACTTCCCTAGCTCTTCTAGACCCAGCCCCAGAGATCAGAGGCACGTTTACTGGCTGCTTGTACCAGCACAGGCATTGATCCACTCCTGACCAAAGAACTCCTCATATCTGTCGTGTGGGGCCCAGAGGCCCTAACACCACGAATGGTCTTGTACACACGGGCATCCAGATGGTTTTATAGGCAGCATGATCTTGCCTTCAGTGGGCAGAATGCATATTCCATCACCATCCTTCACCTGGTCAGGGTGTAATTAAACCTCCTTCTGCCACGTACTCTCACATCAGGGCAGGGCTTCATAAACCAGGGACAGAGGATATCTTGAGACACCCAGCCTATCATTGGGCATAGACATCCTGTTGATATCCATATTATTGGTCAGGAATTAAGCCCCATCTTGTCAATATTTGAAAATCCCTGATCTCTGGGACACCTTGGCATCAGGCAGGGCACCTCCGGAAATTTGTTTCCATGGCACACACGGTTAATCCCTGTGGAGCCATCCCTGCTGCTGTCACTGGCCCAGTGACTCATCTGCCAATTTAGCACTGTCCTCTGCCCCCACCTTCCAGCCTGTCCTATCCAGGTGCAGGGTCACACCCCTGCCCTGAGAGGTGACACAGGGAGCTCTGGTGCAGGAGATGGCCCTAGAGCAGCAGTAGCACTGGCCACCCCACGCCCACTCAGGCTCAGTCTAGTGGCCCTCCGTCATGACAAGAAGCTGCAGGGACAAAACTGAGTAGTCAGTGCAGCTGCGACTTGGTGCATGGGGTTGCAACACCCGTCATTCAGTTTTAGCCCCACAGCTCCTCCCCATCATAGCAGAGAGGCCGCAGGCCCAGTCCCACATGGGCAGTGGAACGGCCAGTGCTTCACCACTGCCAATGGTACACACTAGCCCATGAGTACTACTGGCATCTTTCACCCTTACGGTGCAGCCCACTTTCATGTTCATAAACCTTCTTCTGTAGTCAAGCAAGGCCTGGGTAATGAGCAGTTAATATCCTTTCTGGTTTACATATTTGTGTGCACCTTGTGGGGGTGGGAAGGCAGACAATGGGCACTGGTATGCTATCGAGGGCCCCCAAACATTTCCCCAGAGTCTGCTATTATTTTGGGATATTAGCAATCTTCACGACCCAGGGATAATCTACAGCAGCAAATTGCCTCACAAGCCTCCATCACCACAGCACTGACAGCTGACTTGCGAACACCAAACTGATTAGCCACAGACCTGTAGCTGTCTGTGGTAGCCAACTTCCAGATTGCTATTGCTATCTACTTGTGGACTTGTCTTATCTCTCTTATCTGCATATCCTGGTGCTGAAGGGCCAGAGCAAGATCCCACACAACTCCAGATAGAGCTTCTGGACCTACTACTGGTCATACCAGGCCTGTATAACAATGTACTCCCACCACTTCACTTGTAGTCCTGCTCCAGAACTGTTGCCAGTGTAGGGGGAATCCACACCTATTCAAACCTGCTTCAGCTGTCTCCACCCTGCTGCGTCTGCATGCAGTCTGTGTTATCTCCTTAGCAACGCATGCCACCACCTTCTCAGGGGAAGAAGACGCTGTCAAAATGCCTTCCACCATGTCTCGATCTGTATATCTGCCTCCTGTGCCAAAATCAGAGTTGCATTAATGGCAACAGCTGAAACAGTCATTGTCCTGAGCTGGATCCATGCATTGGCTCCTGGTGGGAGCAGAAGCCACAGACAGAAGTCTAGAACATGCCTGAGCTAGTGGGCTAAGAACTCTTCCACAACAGAGCCCAGGAGAACAGTCAAGTTCTCCCACAGTACACTTTGCAACAACTCAAGAGTAGCACAGTTCAGAGCATCACTAAGAACCACGGGATATGCCCTGAGAAATAACTCTGAGTATAGTTTTGCATGGCCCATGGCCATTCGCACCTGAGCTAGGCTAAACCAGGTGCACTCTGCAGTGAAGATATACCCCTAGTCACTGCTGACTTGAGGTGGATTTGAATGGATAACCAATTCCAGTATTCTATTACTCATTCCATGAGTCGTCCAGTCCCCTACATCATATCAGATGCCCCCTCATCCCATTTACAGTGAGTCAGATGTTTCAGAGGTAGCACAGTGGATCAGATGTTCTAAGTAGTGAAAAGCAAGCCAGGAAGAAAGGCAGTGAAGAACTGACCTCTGGCCCAATAAGAGCCTCTCAGCATAAGACAGCATTTGTTCTTTTAGGGTGGTGTATCTTTTAGGATATGGAATGAGTAATCTTTTAATCTCATCATTCTGATATCATGAACCACCCACTCTTCATTCCACATAGCTTATTGCATTAGACTGAGTGAGAAGGGGAACAGATTAAAGATCATCTCTCTATCATGTATGCCGTTTACTGGTATGAAGTCAGTGCTGCAGTGGTCATTACTGGGACTGGGTTTAAAATGCTCAAGAAGGATACAAGTTGTGTGCGAACATCTTTTTGAAGAATGGTACGATCTGCCCTGCCACTCATTCACAGTCTTGGAATTAGCTTAGCTTCACCACTAGGTCCCGGTCAAACCCTGCTGCCACTTTTCTATAGTCCTTTCTTCTCAACCCCAGCTAATCAAACCTAGGCCATGACCTTGGTCATTGTACATCATGTTTCAGTGTCATTACTGCCTGTCAAACAGGCCAAAATCATTCACTGTCCTCTACTCCTGATCACCATCACTTCCCTTTTCAAAGGCCTTCACTGCCATCTCCTGAATCAACCAACACTGAATCTTCTCTAGCCTGCTCATAAATAGTCCTCATTGCCATAGTACGAGTGCCTCACAATTAACTTAGCCTCCTATTACCCTCATTTTGCAGATTGAGAATTGAGGCACAGACAAAATAAGGGACATGCCCAAGATGGCAGAGGGGGAATTAAAATCAAATCTCCAGAGTCCCTGGGCACAACCTTAACCACAAGACCATACTTCCTCTCTTCCTCTTATTCTCAAAGTCAAGGCTACAGCACTGCCCCTACCTACATCACCAACATCGTTTACTCCTAGCTCCTTCTCAGCTTAATTCCCCCTGGCTTTGTCGAGCATTCATGCCTTCCTCCACACATCTCCTTACCAGAGTTTACTTCCCACACTGTTGCACACAACAGCAACAACTACTATCCTCTTCCAAACCAGCTTCTGGCATTTCTCTACTCAGCTCCTTCATCAGTTGTATGGTCTGCCTACCATGTTGGGGCAAGAAGTGTTTCTTCAGATATTGGTAGATTTAAAGCCAGAAGGGATCACTGATCACCCGGTTGGCCCTCCTGCATACTAACGCCATAGAATTTCATGCAGCCATTTCTGCATCAAGCCCTTCTTCTCTCATTGCATGACCCCCCCCAACAAAGCAGCTCCAACCATCTTGCTTTTTATTCCACATTGTGTTAATGCAGATATTTCCATGTTATATTAATATTTAAAATCTAAGGTAGAAGAAGACTTGAAGATAGTGAGCTTTAATTACAAGAAAACAAGGAAAGAGTTCATCTATGCAAGAGTCTAGCTCACTGGCCATCAGGGGAGCAGAAGAGGCATAAAACAGGGTTATACTGAAGGCGAACGTTCAACACAACACATACTTTCCTCTTCCAACTGCTATGGGAACAGTTTTTTCCTAGCATGCAGGACTTCTTCCTGTCTGCTGCACCATATACTTCCTAAAATAAGCCACTTTAAGACACTTTTCTAATCAAGAAAACTGAGCGCTAAAGAAGAGTTTTAAAATGGAAGTTTGGAGAAAGGTAGAGTTATAAAGCAAAAACTTACAGTCTTTTCTACCATGCAAATGCTGTAACAGCCCTTACTCTGTATTTGGAACCGAAAAACCCCTCAAACAATTCCATTAGCTGCTGTTCTGGGTGATAAACGTTTAATGCTGGAACAGCAGCATCTATCTACACATGAAAGTTAATCCAGAATAAAGTAGGGGGTATATTTAAAATGGATGAACTATTCCTGATTAACTTTGTGTGGGGATGCTCTTATTCTGGAATAAGAAATGGAGGTTACTTACCTGCAACTGGTGGTTCTTTGAGATGTGTGGTCTGAATTCTACATGTGGGGTACACATGCACACCATGCACCTGAGTCCAGAAATTTTTGTAAGTAAGAGTCATTGGGCCACACGTGCAGTAGATCTCCTTTTGCTTCACAGAGATCAAAAAGTGCAGTGTGGACTGATGCCTCTCTAGTTCCTTTTCTTACCGTGAATCTAGACATGATCGGCAAGCGAGCGGTGGCACAGGAGCTAGCAAACGGAGCTGACAACAGAGGAGTTTGAGTGGGAGTTCTGTGGGAGGAGGCAAGCCCCTGGTCTTTAGGGGCAGTGAGTGAGTTCTTGGGTTCCCCCGGCCCCCCCCTTCCAGTTTGCAGAAGCTGGTAGGGGGCAGTGAGCTGTGAGAGAAGCAGAGCCTTTGATCAGAGCATAGCCCTGACCAGGGGATGGGGCTTTCCTGATTAGGGGGCCTATAAAGGCAGTGAAGTAACCAGCCAGTGGCATAGGAGCAGTGGCCCAGGAGCTAGCAAAGAGCGTAAAGCAGTGGAGTTTGTTAGGGGAGCTTGGGGGAGGGACTGTGTGGTGTTCTGGTTTGGTTTTTCCTTGACAGGAGCGTAGGCACCAAGGCTGACAGATACAGAGGCAGCAGTGGCAGTGACCCACAGAATGGAAGAGACAATGAAAATGACCAGATGTGGAAGCTGTGGCATGTACATTATCCTGGAGCAGGTACCCAAAAAAAGCTTTGTATGAAGTGCTGCCTGATAGAGCTGGTGGAAGAGAAGATCCTAGGTTTGGAGATGCAGGTGAAAACTACGGTTGAACTTGGAAGGGGATTTGAGCAGACGATGGAGGGAAGGCAAGAGGAGGCTGAAAGAAAAAAAAAATCAAAGACTCACAAATGCAAGCTGGACTGGAGAACTGAGTGTAGACTGCTGGGTGAAGAAAGCAGCCAGTAGAGACACGCAACTACTAGAACCAGGCAGAGGAGAAGACTGGCTAGTGAAGAAGAAAGAGCTCAGGAACAGGTTTGCTGAGTTGGAAAAAGAAGAAGGGGCACAGCAGGCAGTAACAGAAGGTGGGAGGGCAAGAAAAAAAAAGAGAAAAGTGGCTAGTCTTACAAGACGACGAGAAGAGACCCAGACGAACAGGGGAACCCACACAGGAGCAGGACAGGCTATAGTGGAGACCCAGACCCTGGAAGAGGGAAGCAGGTTGCTCCTCTTGATAGCGAGCCTGAGGCAAGAGAGGGACAGCCTGCGGGCCCAGCTGCGAGGGAAGCTGGGAAAGTAAAGACCCCCCCCTCACCCTTGGGTGCGTGGTCTTAAGAGGGAGGGTGTGTGATGGGGCATCCGCCCCACACTGATAGGAGGAGGGTTACTGGTGGCTGCTGTGTCTCCAAGGGATGCTGCTGGCATTTTGCTGACCAATTTCATTGGTTTCTGGTAGGGTTACAGAGCATAGTCTGTTGAGGGCTTTGGATATTAGAAACAGGGCTGGAATCTGATAGGATCAATGTACAGCATGTTTGGGTTCCCCTGTTTGTTTGGGTCTCTTCTGCCCCATCCATCACCTCCCTACATCCCCCTGCTGAGTGTGGGAGATGGCTTTCTGCTAGGTCCTCAGTCCTCACTGCCCCCTCGCTCTGGGCAGTCACCGACCAAGCCCAGCTCTCAGGCATTCTCCTATTTCGTTTCTGGGGGCAATGCCTTTTTATATGGCCCTCTTTATGGCACTGGATGCATGTCCTTTGCCTCCCCATGGCCATTGCCCTCCTATAGTCATCCTCTGGCTCAGCCCCATACTCTGGGCTAGCCTGGGCTCTACAGTTATGGGTTGGGCACTCCCTCTTCAGGTGCCCCTGTTGCCCACAAACCAATGTCCTACCTAGAAGGTGCCAGATGAAACTTCACATAGCCTCCTTCATCAGCCTCAGGTATAGTACATGGACTGGAAGTGAAAGATTTTGCAACACTGTAGCAAGGTCTCCACCTGAGAACAAACTCTACAGTCTACTTGCTTTCTGAAAATGGAAGGCAGAATTTGGTACTGGTATTACTTGGTACTGGTTGTGTGAGAGAGCCCGAATGAGCCCAGACTGTGCACCATTTTAACAAGCCAAGCACAGAGGTCTTCTGTAGAAGGAAAAAGAAGAACGACTTGGGCAGCCATTTCCTAAAGGAATTTCCCGCTGTCAACAAGTATTTCCTCTATTTTACTAGGATTGTGCTTTAGCCAACTCAGCTTTTAGAAGAGCACCTTTGCAAAATAATGCCGTTTCCAAGGGGCATGGTAAATCTGCGACAAATAGACATTGGGTCAAAGTATCCAGTTTACTATAATACATCTTTGTATGAGGTGGCATTGTAGCTCTTAAAAACACTATTAAGTTTTTAAAAATACACTCTTGGGTTTCTCCAACACCCACACCCACCCACCCCTGCAATATTTAATTGCCAAAACTCCAGAGGCCTTACTAGCCATATTTTACAAGCTCTCTTAATGAACCCAATAGACCAGAAAAATAATTATTAAACTGCAGCATAAGCCTATATTTTATCTATATTATTTTTATAAAGTGGATTTTAAATTCCATATGGAAGAGTTCTCCTCTTACTTCTTTGTTGGAAGCATCATGCACCTTACATAAATACTTGCCTTTAAAACCTAGTACTGTAGAGGTAATGCCTAGGGACCATGGATCAAGTCTCCCATTGTGCTTGGCACTGTACATAAGATGACAGTCCTTGCCCATAAAAGGATTATAATCTAAATGTCAGAAGACAAGTGGATACAAGAAGATTGGGGAGCAAAAGGCAACACTGGAACAACACTAATCAGTGTAATTGCAACAATCATAACTCACCAGCTAGCTAACCACATCATGTGTTTTGATACACCAATGATATTTTGATCCTTTGGACAGGTAACCTAAACTCTCTTGCAGATTTGCATGACAACTTCAGGAACCACCACCCACCCACCCAGACTCTCTAGAAGACTTCCACACCAGCATCAATTTGCTGGACACTACAATCAGTGTCAGCAATGGAGCCTAGAAGTCTATAGACAAGAAACCCATGCATCACACTTATCTTCACAGATCCAGCAACCGCCACAGACACACCAAGTCACCTATTATCCACAGCAGCATTTCTCAAACTGAGGTCTGCGGACCCCTGGGGTCCTCAAGTGTACTCCTGGGGGTCTGCACACCCCTCTGATCAACTACTCCCCCTCCAGAAGAGTAACAGGGCTAAGGCAGGCTCCCTACCTGCCCTGGCTCCGTGCCGCCCCGGGAAGCAGGCAGCACGTCCCTGCAGCCCCTGGGTGGGGGGCAGGAGGTCTCTGCGCGCAGCCCCTGACCTGAGCGCAGACTCCGTAGCTCTCATTGGCTGGGACCTGTGGGCAGGGGCAGTGTACAGAGACCCACCACCTAGAAGCCGCTGCCAGAGATGTGCCAGCTGCTTTCAGGAGCCGCCCGAGCTGGCTCGGTCTCTATCAGCAGCACAAAGACAGCTCGGGGCTTCTGATATTATAGAGTCAATCAACTGCAGTTTTGCCCAATAATTGCCCCTTTTGCTCTTAAGTTTCTAAACTGGCTCACAGGAGTGTGATATAATTAGCAGTTTTCTGCTGCACTTCAGCGGAGCACCTCATGCAGGAAGAAGGTACTTAAAGGGCTGATTTTTAGCGCTCAAAAAGCGGCATCTCTGAGGAGTTCAGCTTGAATCAACCCAGTACTGAGTGGGGATTTGACTATTTGGTTCACACAGCAGTTATTCAACTCCTAAATTCCACCTAGCAACTAGAGCAGCCAAACCAGGTCAGCCTCCCTTCCAGACAGCAGTTAGACCAGGTCACTGCCAACTAGGAAGATAAAATTGGAGTGTTCTACACACCCAAGTCAGCAATATAATGAATACCTCAGACCCCACCTCCCTCACATTCATGAGGAAGTCAATGGGCCCCACTAAGTGCTAAAGGCAGCAGTTAAATTACTTGAAATAAAAGCTTCAGTTAATCAGCCATTCCAGACTGCTGTTGCCATCTGAACCGCCTGGGGAAATTCACAATATTGAGGTAGAATCTACAATAGGCTACACACTGTGTCAATGTATGGTCCCTGCTCTGAAAAGCTTACAAGCTAAAGACAAGAGGAAGGACGGAGACAGCTAAAGAGAGACATAAAAGCAAACCAGTGCACATCTTGTCAGCTCCCTTGGTTATATTTCAGTTTACCTCCATTTTTCTCAGCCAGGGATGTCACAACTCTCTTCAGGCTCCACAATTCCATGACAGTGTTAAACTGGCTGGTACTTATGAGAACACAGGTGGCATTTTATCCTGGTGAGAACCTATGTCCCACTTCTTAAATTTCTAGCTGTCACGAATAAAGCTGGTCATGAATGCCTTCCTGGGTGTTATCCTTAAGGAAGGAATCTTTTTGAATTGAGCTCCCTAAAAAGGTGGAGGGCTATTGTGCACCTCCATTCAAATCCCCAATCCCTGTAAAATTTATATCTTCAAAAATGTGTGTTCCTCAGCACTTAGGAAGAACAATTTATAGCCCACACAAGCGGAAGTCTTTTCATTGAGTCAGCCCATCCCCTCTTTAATTAGAGATTTAAGTAAAGAGATGCTAGCAATCTGAGGGGCACAATTGATATCCTTCATCCTCCATTTAGTTTCTTTACTTCACTAGAGTAAGAGCAGTAACATGGTCCAGTAATCAGGGTACTACCCGGGAGATCCAGGTCCACAATATTGTTCCAGTGTGAGGCTTAATCTCTCTGTGCCTCCATTCCCTACCTGTAAAAATCAGACTATAGTAATCTCTCGCTTACATTGAGAGTATAAATACCAGGAAGATTATGAGGCATTGAAATATGGTAATGGAGTTCACACAAGTCCCTAAAAATAGACATATAGCTTTACCAAACCAGATGGAGAAAAATCAGTTTTTGATTATATAAATTGTAATCAGTTTCTTTTTAAATCATTTAAAATAATTCTGAATTTAATACAAAGCGTTTTAAGGCCTAAACTACTTATAATCCCTAAATATATTAGAATAAAAAAAATATGATGAATCCATGAGCCTCTATCAAAAACGTTGAGTCCAGGACAGCTTTTCTATATAAAGAAAGAATGGGGGGGGGGGGGGACATCTAACATTTGAAGTAAAGCTTTACAAATATGGCACAGTAGGTCATGTACTGTACTGTATTGTTTTGTTGGGTAAATGTTATATGCAGTTGTGTGCTTAAATTCCAGTTACAATCCTCATGCAGCTTGACACAAATCCTAAGCAAAAAAAATTAATTATCTCCTAAATAAGCAATACATCATTCATCATTTTCTAACATACTAAAATGCGCAATTAGTCAATAAGAATTGGAAAATATTAAGCTAAATGTATTTTATTGTGGTGGGTGTACTCTCCTAGGCAGTAGGGATGTACCAGAGCTACTGTGAAGGCTCCCTAGTTGTAAATCAACATGTTTTAATGGCTATATCAACTAATGAGAATGCACCTTTCTTTAGAAAACAATTAAAAATAGAAAAGTTGATTAAAATCAATGATTGGTGAAAGTTTTCCACGTGATGATTTAAATCCATCCTGCTACCAAATCCTTATAAAAGACAGACAATACTAGGACTAGTGGGGAAAAGATTATTCCCCCAGAAACTGAGCTTTGGGCTGAAAACTGAAATATTTGACTCAAATGCTGCTGTGATTCATCATGGAAGACTAAGTATGTCTGGGAAACCTGTCCCAGAGATGAGAATGGGAGCATAAGGCTGTCCGTGGACACCTCTGGCACTGTGGGCCTAGAGTTCAATTGAGGAGTTCAGTCTGTAGAGCTATCTTTTTTTCTTAACAGGTTTCAAGGTGGTATCTGTGTTAGTCTGTATCGGCAAAAACAGCGAGGAGTACTTGTGGCACCTTATAGACTAACAAATTTATTTGGGCAAAAGCTTTCGTGGGCTAAAACCGACTTCAGATGTATGGAGTGGAAAATACAGTAGGAAGATATATATATAGCAGTACGTGAAAAGATGGGAGTGGATGAGTCACTACAAAAACTAAAAAAAAACCCAACAAAACACTAATTTCCCCATGCTAATTTCCCCCGACTCACAGCTTTTTGTTAACAGTTTGAAATGTGCCACCCTGATTACCACTACAAAAAGTGATTTTTCATCCTGTTGATAATAGCCCACTTTAATTGATTTGTCTCAACCCCTCACTGAATAAGGCCACTCCCATCTTTTCATGTACTGCTATATATTACACACATCTTCATACTGTATTTTCCACTGCATCCATCTGATGAAGTTGGTTTTAGACCATGAAATCTTATGACCAAATAAATTGGTTAGTCTATAAAATGCCAAATATACTCCTTGTTGTTTTTGCCGATACAGACTAACACAGATATCACCTTGAAACCTGTTAAGAAAAAAAAAAAAAAGATAGCTCTACAGACTGAACTTCTCAATTGAACTCTAGGCCCATAGTGCCAGAGGTGTCCACGGACAGCAGGTTCACAGACAGTAGGACAACCTTGAACAGATTAGGCAAAGTTTCTTTCACAGATTTACCATCTAGTAAATGCTCTGTAGACCACTAAAAGGTCATTTTAAAAACAGAAGGTTAACACTCTTTCATTGAGACAGCAAACCTCCAGGGAATCATTTTGCTTCCCAAACATCTTTGCCTGACCAATAAAATTAAAGACTAACAAATTGAGGTTGCTTACTTGTAGCTGGAGGTTCTTCAAGACGGATGGTCCCTATCTGTATTCCACACATGCATACCATGTACCCGAGATCAGAGATTTCTAGCAATATCTTTTGGTCTGTGCCTGCACAGTTGCTCTCCTGATGGACGCCTCTCCAATTCCACTGTTACTGTAAATCATAAGGATTCGAATCAGAGAAGAAGGATGGTGGATAGTGATTTGCAAATATGGACCTCACATCTTGAAGACTTTCCAGTTGCAGGTAAGAAATCTCCATTTCTTCTTTGAGTGCTGGTCCCTGAGTATTCCCCATGGGTAATAGGTATGCAATACTTAAACAGGAGGAGGGTGCAAGAATGCAGTTGGTATGATACTTGTAATACTGCTGGCCCAACAGCTGCATCTCCAGAACAGGCTTTAACTAATGTTTAATGTTTCATGAATGTATGGATAGAGCTCCAGGTAGCTGCCTTACAGGTGTGCAGTATAATCACCTCTTAAAAGAGATGTTAAGGTTACTTATGCAGTAGTGCAATGGACTCCACCTCATCCAGTGGAGGAATACAAGCCAATGGATAAAGAATGACACAGGATAAAATGAATTTAGGGAGTCTCAGCAGCTAATGCTCATCCTTGCGATCAGTAATGCAACCAATAACCCTCATAATTTTCTGATGGATTCAGTTCTTTGCAGGTAGAGTGCCAAAACTTGTCTGATATCCAGAGTGTGAAGTCTTCTTTTCTCACTGGAAGCATGAGGTTTTGGAAAGAATACTGGTAAGTTAATAGGTTGATTTGTGAAGTTACCTTAGTTACAAATTTTGAACAGTCTCCTTATGAAAAATGGTGTATGGCAGGGTCAGCCGTGAGTGCTCCTTGTTCACTTGCTCTTCTGGCCAATGTGATAGGGACTAAAAACAGTGGCCTGTGTGTAGAGGTGGGATGCAGAACACGTGGCCAGTGGTTCACAGGGTGGTCTGGTAAGTACTGATAGTAGGAAGTTGAGGTTCCATTGTGGTGCAGATTTCCCCACCAGTGGGAAGGTCCTACTAGACCTTTCACAAATCTAATTGTTGTTGGGTGAATAAAAATGGAGTGTCCTAACAGAGGATAGAAGGCACTGATTACTGCTAGATAGACCCACAGGGAACTAATAGAAAGCCCTGAAATCTTCAGGGAAAGGAGAGTCTCAAATAGAGATATCTGCAGGTTCTGGAGAGGACGGATTTCTCTACCTGGACATAAGGTAATGCCTCCATTTAGATAGAACATTTTCTGGTGGAGTCTTTTCTACTTTCATAGAGAATAGACTGAACAGCCTGTATGTTTCTGATGCCCCTCCAAATACTAGGCCATGAGGTGAAGGTAGCCTTTGTTGGGGAAATTGGTCTTGCTGTTTTTATGGTTTAAAAGATTCAGAAAGGGTCAGATGCTTGAGATGATGGGATGACATTTGAAGAAGGACCAGAAATCAGAATTGTCTGGGCTGGTAGGGTGCTATGACAATGGATTTGAGTTTTGTCACAGCAAATCTTTAGCAGAACTTGTGGTTGTCAGGCAGGGATGGCAAATATGGGGCTATTGCTTCATCTGGAGAGGACGATGAAACACCTGTTACCTGTGTTGTGTAGGAGATGGTCAATGGGACTCATGGACAGATCCGGCACATCTAACACAGCGATTCCATGGACCTCAATAGGGTCAACATGAAGGACTGACCAGTCAGGGGGATCCCACAGCATCAGATACCATTGATCCCTCAGACCGTTGTATCAGGGTGGAAGATGGACTCCAGAGAGTTTCTTTGTCTGAACTCATCTCCTAGGGGAGTTGGTTTATCTAGAGCTTCCGATTTGTCCAGAGACAAAGCTGGTTCCTGTTGGACTGGTGGAGCTGTCAATACCAGAGGTTGAAAGCTCCTGCTTATGGGTGGGAGAGGGAAACATCCCCATCTTATCTTTTCCTTTTCTGGTGTCAAAATGTGTCTCAGGAGGACTGGTCCTGAAAGAGCAGATTGAAGATAGAGAAGGGTGAAGACATCCTTCAGGGAACTGTAGGTTTCAGTTAGTCCCAGAGCATAGGGTGTTCCAGTAATTAGGACTGACAGATGCAGCACAACCATGGTCTCAGGGGATAGCTGGTCCTTCCAGGTATGGGCAAGTACTGTCAAAGCATCTGACTGGGAACTCTTAGATGGTGGTTGTGGTGCTGATTCTTAGGCTTGAGTCAGAGCTGTCACTGTTACTGGTGGATCCTTTCTGCTCTGTGATTTATCCTCATGTTCAGAGTGTTTAACGGGCTGAAATCCTTAGGACCCACATCCAAGGACTCACCTGACTGACCATTGGAGAAAGGTCCCTTCTTTTGGAAGCAGACCTGGGAAGAGATCTAGCCTTGTGTTTATAAGAGTGGCTCTTACCCTTATGAGAAGCCCCAGTTGATGATTCCTTGGGCTTGCTTAGCTCTGGCTTTCACTCCTGAACTTGTGTGCCGAGGGGTGCTGCTCAAGGATTGAGGCCGATGTATGCAAGGGAGGGCTCCCTGGACTGGATCCAACTGAAGGCTCCTGGCCATCGCCACAAAATGTTTCCTTAGATAGCATTTTCACCCCTCATGGGTTAGAGGGGGGAAAGAATGGCAAATGCTGCACTTAGTTGAGATATGAAACCTCTCCCAGGCTATAGAGGCAGTGCCTGTGTTAGTCAGTCATGGAGAAGGAGCTGGGGCAGGAGAGTCAGTTCTTAAGCCTGGGACTCCGGGCCTTGACTTTGTCCACAGGTAGAGAGTCCTCAAGGAGGGGAAAAGCTAAGCTATACTAATTAGTGTTTTAGTCTTACAGTATAAACACTAAAATACTAAAAACCATGTACAATATATTTACAGCTTCTGAAGAGGAAACATGGAGGTATCTATGTACACAGAGGATTCCGACTCAGGCCATTTGGTGGTCATAGGGAAATAGAGAGACATCTGTCCATACTGACCTTTATACCCTTGATTTGAAGCATGAGGGGAACTGCACAGATAATAGACACTACTTGTTAGAAATCTCTGATCTCAGGCATATAGGGACCAGCTCTTGAACATTAGCATGCTCCTATGGTTTTACTAGTCACTCATCTTTTCCATGGGAGGAAAGATGGCAACAAAACCCACTTCTCCCACCATGCTTGAATCAAGCAACCTGCAGATGCTGAAATATGGAAAAAAACAGAAAAAGTTTGATGAGTGCTGCTCAACCTTCTAGTTATGTCAGAAAGCACTGAAATAATGGTATGCACAGTAGTATAGTCAAGCTAAACAACATGCTGGGTGTGCACACTGCTAAATTCGAGTTGTGTACCTTCCACTTCCCACTGTTGATATGCAAAATAGCACCCCCCTCCCCCAATGCCAGAGTTTTAACAGAAAAGGAATCACTGTTTCCAAGTTCACATAAGCAAGCCTTGACTGTTCCCTTTTGGCTTGGCTTCCAATCTCAAACACTCACATACAAGATGTCACCATCCTCCAAAGGTTTCAATACCTTCCCCCGCTAAATTTTACTAGTCAGAGGAAGGGACATGTCCACTATATGCAGGATGCTGGCCAGGATCCCCAGCACATCCAGAACACCAAACTAGAGAAAGCCTTTGCATTTTCTCAAGATTCACTAACAGGAAAGCAGCCAGTTCAATGCATAAGAACACACTCTTCACAGCAAAAGAGTCAATATGATGTCTATCACTTGAAGCAGCATCTCTAACCTGCACTTTTCCCTTGCCATAGTGTTCATAAAGGAACTTTCCTTCAGCGCACCCAGGACTTGTTCCACACAACATGGAACATAGGAAGTATACTTAGATTTTAGCATGACAGAACTGAACAACTATATCATTCACTCACTGGAAAACCAGCAATAACTATAAATATTCAGAGGCAGACCACACTTGTTTAATTTGCACTGAAAACTAGTCTGGGATCCCCAAATCTAAAATATCAAATCTGACACGTTTAATCTAAAACTGATTTTAATCCATGGACTTTCA
Source organism: Dermochelys coriacea (assembly GCF_009764565.3). Lineage (NCBI taxonomy): Eukaryota > Metazoa > Chordata > Testudines > Dermochelyidae > Dermochelys > Dermochelys coriacea. Next base: position 248,822,414 of record NC_050069.1, on the reverse strand, counting down.
AACATACCACCAACAATGTTCATGTGAGTGTGTGTGTGGGGGGGCAAGAGAAAAATTAAGTTCAACATATATTAAACGTGTTACAATACACAGAGCACATTGATCTATGAAAAACACCTTGCTATTCACATGTGAGGATCAGCAAACATTATATCATGAGAGACTTTATAGCAAAGAATTACAAGATTAAACTGCCAGAGCAGGTGGGGAAAGTGGTGGAGTTTGAGGGAAGGATGATAGTAGTAGGGGAGAAGGGCAGAGCTTCTAGAAGTAATGATAAGCTTGTAAGAGCTGTTAGAGTGGAGAGGCAGATGTGGGTGTAGGTAGGGTAGAAATCCTTCTGGGATCTGAAGAGCAGGAAGGAGTGGGAGTTTGTGCATGGCACATGTCCAGAACTGGAGCCCTAATGGCATAAAATGTAAGAGGCATTTTTATTAGGCACCTATAATTCCATCTGTTTGGTAATTATGTACATCTATTGAGCCTTGCTATCATGTTTTATGACTCCAAATTTATCCATCTATTCTTTCTTCCCTCAGAGTGCTCTTCACTATAATAGATTTACTGCTCTACAGACAACTGTCTACCCACAGTAAATGTGAACATAAAGCTACTGAAATGGTGGAAAGTGTTAGTATTCAAATGAATCAAATAAGGGCATACAAGCATACACTTCTCCTCAAATTGAAGTTTTTCCATAAACTGTGGTCTTACAACATTTTGGAGGAAAAAAAAAGAAGTTAGCAAGCCTCTCCCCACACAGTACTGATAAAATTACGACCAAAAGTAAGTAACCTGGATCCCCATTGGTTTCCGTTTTATCAAACGGATTTTCAAAATGTGGCACTGTAGGAAGCGTCTGAAAGTTGTGCTGCTTTAAACTATGCTAGTATAGCAGTACAATTCCTCTATGTTGGTACAGCCTATTCACATACATAAGGAAAACAAGTATCCACACTAGGGCTTGTACCAGTATAGCTATTTTAGTATAAAAAAAATCACACCCCTAAAGGAACTGGTAGAGCTTTTCAGCATTGACCAAACCTTATGATAGTCAATAGGGTAAGAAGTTTAATTTTAAAGATTCTACAGCTATTATACATTAAAAGAGACAAAATTTATACAAGATTTGCCATAAAATAAGACTTTTAGGGTATATTTACACTGCAAATAAAAACCTGCAGCTGGCCTGTGCCAGCTGACTTGAGCTCCCAGGGCTTGGGCTACAGGACTGTTTCACTGCAGTGTAGACTCTCAGGTTTGGGCTGCAGCCCAAGCTCTGGGACTCTCCCACCTTGCAGGGTCTTGGAGCATGGGCTCCAGCCCATGCCTGGAATTCTACACTGTAATGAGACAGCCCCACAGCCCCAGGCCCCATAAACCTGTCAGCTGGCACAGGCCAGCCGTGGGTTTTTATCTGCAGTGTAGACATACCCTTAAATGGAATTTAGGATTAGAGTCCGAGAATGAGTCAGCTAGCAGGTTTGGTGCCAAAAACTTGCAGAATACTTACCTGATGATGATCCTTCCCATCTTTGCTTTTTCCTCTATTTCTAGTGGCATAAAACTGAGTAGTTTGTGTTTGTTCAATACCAATGTCAGTGCACCACTGGCAGAATATTTGTCAAACTGCTGCTGCTCCTGCTGCCTCAATGAAGGAGGCATTTACTCATTTTGGCTATACTCACACTACCTAAACCTAGGTCACTGTAGAATCCAAATCCCACCCCCAGTGCAACTTCACCAGTTGTAGCTCTAGCGTAAGCCACCTTCTGGTGCTTCACGGTAGGTCTACCCAGGAAAAAAAAAAAAAACAAAAATAAAACCTCCATAGCAGCAAGTCTCACAACTTGAGGCAACCAGTTTAGGCTTATGCTATGGAGCTAAAACTTAGTCGATATGTTTGGCCTCAGGCTGCAGCTCAGGCTCTGGGACCTCCCCCTGGCCTGGTTTCGGAGGTTAGGCTCCAGCCCGAGCCAGAATGTCTACACTATTTTTAGCCCTGTAGGTCAAGCCCAAGTCAGTTAACCCAGGCTCTCAGACACTGCTGTGGGGGATTTTTTTGCTGGGTACATGTACTCTGAGTCGCTGTGTTTTCTTAAAAAATGAGGTGTCCTTGTGGCACCTTAGAGACTAACAAATTTGTTAGTCTCTAAGGTGCCACAAGGACTCCTTGTTGTATTTGCTGATACAGATTAACATGGCTACCGCTCTGAAACACGTTTTCTAAATGTGTTCTCAGCGGGTTAGATCATTTCTCAAACTGGGGTTCTGACCCAAAAGGCTATTGCAGGGGGGCTCGCGAGATGGTATGGTATTGCCACCCTTACTTCTGCACTGCTGCTTGCAATGACATTGCTTTCAGAGCTGGGTAGCCAGACAGTGGCTACTACAGGCTGACCACCCAGTTCCAAAAGCAGTGCTGCCCCAATAGCAGCGCAGAAGTAAGGGTGGCATAGTATGGTATTGCTGTACCCTGCCCGCCATCTTCCCCTGGGCAGCGTCCTCTAGTTGGGAACTTGAAATATTTCAGCGCCTCTGGCTGCAGGGATAATGATTACATGCTTAATTTAGTGCTCCTATGAGGATGTACAGTAATTTGCTATCCCTTTTTTTGGGGGGGGGGGGGGGGGAAGGTTGTCACAGTCTGAAATATTTTCAACGGGGGTCAGCAAAAAAAGTCTGAGAACGCCCTAGGTTAGATGAAGGTCTTGTTCACACTGCAAAGTTACATTGTGTTTGAACACATCAACTAAGGACGTGTCTACATGAGACATTAGTGAACGGCAAGCCATGGTGTGAATCTATAGTACACTAGGTTGGTGTGCAGTACCATCCCATGTGAACACTAGCACCGTGCACTCAAAGTACCAGAGTGCACTCTGGCTCTTACTACTTGTAAAGTACAGCATGTCAAAGAGCACACTGGTACTTTCAGAGCACCGTAGCAGTGTCCACAGGGGATGTTACTAGGGAGCAAGCTAGCTCGTTGCAGATGCATGCCCCGCTTTGCTGTGCAGTATCGTCCTGTGCAGACAATCCTTCTAACAGATACTAAGCACACAAATGTAGAGACAAGGATGTGCCATATTTAACACTGTCAGCCAGTCACAGTTAACCGTAACAGTCCTTGTCAGCACAGAGTGTAAATTCATAGATACTAATGCCAGAATGAACCTTTGTGATCATCTACTCTGACCTGCTGCACAGCACAGGCTATAGAACTTTCCCCAAAATAATATCTAGAGCAGATCTTGTAGAAAAAATATTGGATGTTTAAGAATTGCCAGTGATGGAGAATCCACTATGAATGTTGGCAAACTGTTCCAAAGATTAATTACTCTCACTGTTCAAATTATTTCCACTCTGAATTTGTCTAGCTTCAACTTCCAGCCATTGGATCATGTAATACTTTTTTTGCTAGACTGCAGAGCCCATTATTAAATATTTGTTCCCTATATAAGTGCTATTAGATTAATCAGGTCACTCCATAATCTTCTCTTTGTTAAACTAAATAGATTGAGCTCCCTGAGTTTATCATTGGCAGGCATGTTTTCTTAACCTTTAATCATTCTTATGGCTTTTCTCTGAACCCTCTTAATTTATTAAGAGCCTTCCTGAACTGTGGGCACCAGAACTGGACACAGTATTCCAGCAGTGGTCAGACCAGTGCCTCTCTACTAAAGATTCCCATTTATGCATCCCTAGCTTTTTGGCCACAGTGTCACACTGGGAGTTCATGTTTAGCGGATTATCTACCATGGCCTCCAAATCTTTTTCAGAATCACTGGTTCTGAGGATAGAGTTCCCCACTGTGTAAGTATGGCCTACATTCTTCAATCCCTGATGCATTCATTTAGCTATATTAAAATACGTAGTTTACTGTGCGCAGCTTACCAAGGGCTCTAGATTGCTCTGAAGCAGTGACCTGTCCTCTTCAGCATTTACCACACCAATAATTATTTAGCTAACACAATAAGCATTCCTAGTGTAAAGAAGCCTATGGTGTTTAAAATACCAGAAGCTGGTCTACAATGGCACCCCAAATGTTTCTCCCTCTGTGAGAGCTGCCATTAGTGGTGGCAACAGGGGAAATGGAAAGAAAAAACAGACAGACAGGTGTCAGCTTAGCAAACAGCATCCAATGACAGTTAGAAAGTACTATTCTACCACTTAAGAGATATCATTGGGAGTTCTGTGCTCTAAAGGCTCTTTAATATACAACACATGCTAAAACACTAAGACTTGATGGGTAACCCAGTATCTATTTTGCTAACATTAAACTTGGTTCTCGCAACTGGTAAATACTAAATGCAGCCAATTCATATGCTGGACTAAAAGAAATAAAAGGACTTCAATTATTTTTGAAGGTTTTTTGTTTTTTTAAACCTGGAGGGCAGAGTATCCAAAACACTTTTTTCCCCATCGAATAAAATAGCCAAACAATGTAACTGAGGTAGTGCCTTACAAACAGTTTTCTAGACTGAGAAAGTCATGTACCAGGACACTAAGTTTCAATCCAAAATTGAAGCCCAAAGTATTATGGGACAGTCATAAATCCCCAAAAGGGGGTTGCAATGGAAGCATTCATAAAAAGATCAACGTACAGTGGGACAAGCATCATTCCTACATTAACTGTTTCCTAATGAAGGCGTGCAATTGTTTGCTCATCTTTTTAAATTGTGAAGACATGTTTACGAGGTTTAATCTTTACACCATGGTTTATAAACTAATTTCAAATCTATTCACAGCAGAGAAACATCCATAATATAAAGCAATGTTGAAGCAACGTACTCTCCACAAATGTGAGCAAAAACAAAAAGGTAAGAGTGACCAATACCGGTGAACCGTTTAATTGAAAAAAAAAATCAAAAAAATATCAAGAATTCAACAGTGCCTAAATCTTTATTTTTCATAACCTACATATTTTTCAAATTAGACAGTTTTACATTTTATGACACAAAAGGAAACTTAAATTACCAATAGTTTACATGTAAGCTTGATTCCAGTCTTAATGGAAGAAGTAGAACAAAAACAAAAACCCTCAAAAAAGCTTCCATATTACACTTCTATGTCATGAATTGGCAGCTGTTAGCTCTCCTTGAAAGTCTTCGATTGTCTGCTGCTATTAGTGTAATAGGTTACAAAGCACATAAAAATCCCTAAAGTTGCTAGCTGAAGGAGATATAGAGATAGGTATGCACCATTACAGTCAGCTGTTGCTTGTGATACACTGCATTGCACCCACAAACAAAGGGCCTTTCCATATTAACTGCTGAATCTTCAGAAGATAATGCAGCAACATAAAGGTTTGCCACTTTCCACTGATTTCTAAGTGGCAAATTATGATGTCATGGTGGAGACTGATCTGAAATGAAATTCATATTAAGTCTCAAAAGCAACCTTTTTTCAAATACATTCCTGGAACAAGAGTCTCAGATCCTGTGTTAACTTGTTTTATACTTCCAAATGAAAAGCATCACCACACAATCCTACAAGTTAAAATGCCAATTTTAATTACTTTATCTCTGAACCTGTAACTCAGATACTGCGTTCTGGGAGGATTTTTTCCTTTTAACTTTTTAAAAGCCACATGTTAACAGCTATAGGAACCATAGCAACAGTCTGCATGCAACATCACAACTTTCTACTCTGAAAGTCCATTTTGTCACTAAGTGGAAAAATCTCAAAAGTAAATGCAGCAAAGATAAGTTTTTGTATATCATATACAGCTACTTGGCAGGTCACTTTTGCTTATTTTTATAAAGCTATAAAACCACATCAGAGCAAGGTTTAAACTCCTGTTGCAACAGACTGTTGCTGGGTAAGCAGTAATTACAGTGTATTGACCTAGTACAAATGGCAGCAGAATACATTATAACAGCACAACACAATCCGCTGGTCTCAATATATTACCTTATGTCCCAGTTGGCTATTATGATTAGCTGTACACTGTTGCTGTAAGTGACCATTTTGTATTGTTTGCAGCTGTTGAGGTTTACACTTTCAGCAGGCAAACAACAAATCACACAGCTGGCCTAAGCCATATACAAGTCTAGCTGCCACTTTCACTGCCCACTGGGGAAAGGATAAGAATACTAAAATCCAATGACAGAACTGGTTTCTAAATTTTGATGATGTTCGCTGTTGTCAGAGTTTATCTCCTCCAAAAGAAATCAAAGTGTGCTTTTTAACAAAGGAACAAACAAATCTCATCTTGCCCATTTTAACCAACTCTGTGGTACACATCAGGCTGGATTTAAAAGGTCAATTCATTACCATCAGATATCCGCAGTATAAAAATTGCGGAGAAATTAACTGCTACTCCCCCCCCCTTTTTTTTTTTTTTTTAAGCACACACAGCCATATTCAAGTTCATTATCCATCTATGTAAGCATGGATTCTCTCTCTCTGGAAGAGGTGGTCAAATAAGCTTCAGGGTTTTTTTTTCTTGGCTATTTGAACTATTATCCCAATGAATTTGTTTGATTTTATTACTGGGATTTTTAAAATTTCAGTTGAACTGCTAGACTGCCAGAATTAACTATTTATATTATGTTCTGGAACACCTATTGGTTAAAATGCACACTTTTAGAGAGAGACTTATGAAAACATTTGAGGGCTTTGAAATAAGACTTTCTTTCCATTTCCCTTTTGCAGTGAAGAGGCAGAGTCAGTTCAGCACACCAGAATAAAAGAAAAGAAAACAACAAATTAAAGTAATATTCAAACCACAACATTTAGTTTATCTACATCCAGCTCAACAGCAACATTTATAATATATCAATAATTTTTATCAGTTTTTTTTCTTTAGGGTACCTTTTTATATGTTCTGATTATTTACAACTGTACAAGCAAAGCACACACTTCCAAGTGCACATATTTAATACAGTATTGACTATTTGCATTTACAGATTTTTCAACAATCTGAAAAAGATCAACTGTTTACGATCTTTAAGGTATATTACAAAAACTGCTGCTAGTTCCTGTACTACAGTATGTTTACCCAGTAAGACCAGTGACAATAGATACATACTGTAACTGAGTAATTCTGTAACTAACTCATGCTAACCCTTAAGGGGGTCAGACTTCATTAACTCTAAGCTGTCTTATACAAAAGTTAAGGCAAAGTCATTTTCAAGTTTAAATAAAATTCAAGTCTTTAAATATTGGATGGAAATAATTTTTAAAAAATCAGTTGTTTAAACAAACATTTTTGTGGAATAAACTGTACTGTTATATTCAGCAGGAAAGAGGTTTATCTGAACTGCCTGCTATTTAAACACTTAAAGAAAATTTTTAGGCATTTTAAAACAAAAATAATTTATATTCAACTTTATTAGAAGCTTGCTAAATTTAGTGCATCCTTGTCCTTCAGAAAGCGCATCACTTCTAAAGTGTGAGAAACCTCATCCCAGAGGTAAACAGCAGGGATCTCTTCCTCCACCACAAAAAACAAATACCATTATCTCAAGGGTTGAAAAATTTAAATCCACATGCCAATGCTTGTAGTTACAGGAAGACGTCAACATTAGGCTGACTAAGATATGAACTCTTTCAAAGAGCACTTGGGGCCAAGTTAAAAAAAAAAGTCTACACTGAGCACAGGGATAACTAGAAAGTACAGTAATGACTCTAGTTAACTCCATCCTGGTGAGGGGGAAGTTTAGATCATCACAAGAACACTATTGTGCTTTCTTGTGATAACAGCCATTAGCAGGCTTCACCACTATATAAGCTCACAACCTCAATTTTTTTTCTATTCACAATGTGCTTTGTATTTGGAAATTATAGTATTCATTTTATTCTGGAGTGAGAAGCTGGTTACTTGCTTGCAGTACATCAGAACACAAATATTTTAGAACATCTCTATTGGTGCTGTCTGGAGGACTTACTTTTTTTTGTTTTGTTTTTTTGCAAAAGTCATCAAAAAGGATTAGTTTTAAAAAAATGCTATAATCAACTATTAGTTTAACCTAAAAGTGCAAGTTTAACAACTGATATTTGGAACAGCAGCTCAATAAAAAATCCTCAAGGTCATATTCATACTATTTTTGTACGATTTTTTTTTTCCACGCTCTACGCTAGCTGCCATTATCAGTCTTTTGGACATTTTAGAGATATAGTTACTTGCAGACCAGTTTATTAAAAAATTGCAGCAGCACAGTTCAGGAATACTTACTGTATTGAGCTTGGATTCACATTGCCACAAGGAGGCTTCATAAAAAAATTGATTTTTTAAGAGAACACATTTTCCATCTTGAAAATAATCAGACTAAGCATCACCTCCAGTTAAGCACCAGCCTAAATACAAGGTTTAGATCAATTAAATCCTGGAAAAATAGAACATTTGTTCAAGAGGGTAAAAAATTATTTCATAGAAGAAAAAACATGCAGGCATTTTATATGCCTAGCAGCACTGCAAGCTCCCTAACCAGCAACTCATTCTCTGTACTCTGAGTGGGAACATGGGTTTTAATTGGTGGGAAGTAGAACTCTTTTCAACCCCCTCCCAAGCATTAGTTTCACTGAGGAGATTTTGGGGGGGTGTTCTGTTCTTTATTTAAACGTTTCCCAATGGCTGGAGGGGGCGATCTGCGCCCTGACTGTCGCCTCTGGTCTTTGGGCTGTCCTGGATTTGACTTTGTGGGAGGGGGTTCTCTGTTTTTCTCTATTGTTTCTGTGGGCTTTCTTTCATCTTTCCCACAAGCTACAGTGTTTGGCTTCTGTTCTTTCTGGGGCGGCAACGTAGGTGGATCCTTAGTTGTTCTCTGGCAAATCTCTGCATAACTAGGTTTTCGTAGTTCCTGTGAAATGGAAGATAAACAGAAGACACTGAAGTTAACACAGTATTAGTCTTCATTGTGACTATGTAGCACAGCAATTATGCATGACAATATACGCAACTACAGGGAAGATTTAGCACAATTTAGCATGTGAAGTTTGTGCAAGTAGCATTACAGCCAAGACTGGCTGGAAGCAAGAGACAAATCTTCGCGTAATAGGTTTATCTCTGAACAGCAGAGTATAACCTCCCATCTGAACCTGAACAAGATGGTGGGAACAGGGGTAAAGAATTATCTCCTTTTAAAGTTTAACAGATATATTTGCTAATACTAAGACTGCCTCCTTTGGAAAAATGGTTACCTAACTTTCATAACTTATTCTTTGAGATGTGTTGCTCATATCCATTCCGTGTTAGGTGTGTGCACGCCCACATGCATGGTTGTCGGAAATTTTCCCCTTAGCGGTATATCCATAAGGCTGCCTCTGGCGCCCCCTCTAGTTCCACGCTCACGTGCCAGTATATTGGGTGCCGCGAGCTCTGCACCCTCTCAGTTCCTTCTTGCCGTCAATGCAGACAGCGGGGAAGGAGGGCAGGTCATGGAATAGACGTGAGCAACACATCTCAAAGAACAGTTACAAACGGTAGGTAATTTTTCTTCAAGTGCTTGCTCACGTTGATTCCATGTTAGGTGACTCACAAGCAGTATCCATGGAGGTGGTCTTGCAGTTCATGGTTGTGCGGCTTGCAAAACTGCTTTGCCAAAGTTGGCGTTGTCCCAGGCTGTGTGGTTGGATGCGAAGATATGGGCTTAAAACCAGGTAGCGGCTCTGCAGATATCTTGAATCAGTACCTGCACAAAGTTGCTGAAGAAACTTGTGCTCTAGAGGAATGGGCAGTCACGATAGCCGGTAGCGACACCCCCACTTGTTCATAGCAGAACCTGATGCAGGCGGTTATCCACAAGGAGATCCTCTGAGAGGAAAAGGGGAGGCCCTTCATTCTGTCTACCTTGGTGATGAAAAGCTGCGTCAACTTACAGAAGGGTTTAGTTCTCTTGATGTAGAAGGCTAAAGCCCGTCTAACATCCAAACAGAATAACCGTTAGACTGGTGAGGCTTCGGGAAGAAAACCAGTAGGAAGATGTCCTTGTTATAGCGGAACTGCAACTCCATCTTTGGTAAGAATGCTGGATGGGGGTGTAGCTGGACTTTATCCTTACAGAAAACTGAAAGGGTATTCTGACATGAAACCTCTGATTCTGTACAACTGTCAGGCCAAAGTGATCACTACCAGGAAGGTGACCTTCCACAAGAGAAGCAGCAGAGAGCAGGATGCCAATGGCTCGAAGGGGGGACCCAGGAGCCGAGAGAGAACCAGATTCAAGTCCCACGGAAGGACTGGATTGTGGACCTGAGGGTAGAGCCTCTCCAAGCCTTTCAAGAACCTGAGCATCATTTCATGAGAGAAGAACGATCTGCCCTGGATCGGAGGATGAAAAAACTGAGATAGCTGCCAAATGCACTCTGATTGATAAAAGGGCCAGCCCTGGAGTTTGAGGTGAAGCAGGTAGTCCAGACTGGATTGAAGTTAGGACTTGGAGGTGGAAGACAACAGGTAAAGCATTTCCACTTGGCCAGGTAGATAGTCCTGGTGGAGGGCTTCCGGCTATCCAACAGGATGTTCTGCACTTGAGCTGAGTAGGCCCATTCCTCAGCATACAGCCAGGCAGAAGCCACATTATCAGACAAAGGGACACTAGGTTTGGGTGGCGCAGATAGCCCTGGTTCCGAGAGTAGATCCGTTCGGAGCAGGAGTTCGAGCAGGGTTGCTACGGAGAGATCCACAAGCATGCCGAACCAATGCTCTCGAGGCCAGGCTGGAGCCATCATGATTTTTATCTTGTCTCTCGATCTTCAAGAGGACCTTGTACAGCAGGGGTATTGGCAGGAAAGTGCATCTGACAGGAAGCCTCTGTCAAGCCTGTCAATTTAACAAAACTGCTGACATTTCCTTTTCAGTCTGGATGCGAACAGATCCACCTGGGGAGTCCCCCAACTCTGGAAGATCGCACTGACCACCTGTGGGTAGAGTGACCACTTGAGGCAAGACCAGAAGAACCTGCTGAGGAGACTTGCCAGCGAATTCCTGGCCCCCGGGAGGCGCAAAGCCACAAGATGAATGCCATGCTGCACAAAAGTCCCATAACTGGAGAGCCTCTTGGCACAGGACTGATGAGCGAGCTCCACCTTGTTCGTTGATGTAGAACATTGCAGCGGTAGTGTCTGTCAGGCTTTGAACAACTCCGCCCATCAGGTAGGGAAAAATGCCTGGCAGGCCTAGGGTATCATCCTGAGTTCCCTGACATTTATACAGAGGGAACAATCCTCCTATGACCAGAGACCTTGTGCATGGAGACCATCGTGGTGGGCTCCCCACCCCAGATCAGACGCGTCAGAGACCAACATCACTGATAGAGATAGGGCTGTGAAGGGAATCCTTTCCAACACAAATCAAGGGTCTGTCCATCAAGCCAGGGATGACAGGATGTGCGATGGGACCGTGATCAGTAGGTCCAAATCACGTTTGCTGGGAGCTTTGACTGATGCCAGCCACATCTGCAGAGGTGTAAAGCACAGACGCACGTGTCGGACCAAGTAAGTACATGCTGCCATGTGGCCCAGCAGCTTGAGGCATACCCGGGCGCTTGTGAACGGGTGGGGCTCTTAAAAGTATGATGAAGTCTGACATGGCTGAGAACTGGTACTCCAGCAGAAAGACCCTGGCCTGGGTAGAATGAAGTGCTGCTCCTATAAATTCTGTTCACTGAACTGGGGCCAGAATTGATTTCTGCTCATTTATAAGTAGACCTAGCTGTGAACTGGTAATGGCACTGGCCCACTACGAATCGGAGGAATCTCATGTGACCATGGAAAATAAAAATATGGAAATAGGCATCCTTTAAGTCTAGGGATACCAGTATCCTGGATCCAGGGAGGGGATGATGGAGGCCAGGGAGACCATGCAGAACTTCAACTTCTTGAGATGTATGTTAAGGCGATGCAGGTCTAGGATGGGTCTGAGGCCCAGTTTGGCCTTTGGGATTAGAAAATAGCGGGAATAAATCCCCTTTCCCTCATATCTTGAGGAATTTCCTCTACAGCCCCTGCCCATAGGAGGGTTTCCACCTCCTGGATGAGAAGTCTCTTGTGAGAAAGGTCCCTGAAGAAGGATGGGGAGGGAGGGAGGGAGAACTGCAGGGTGTAACCAGATGTTATGATGTTGAGCACCCAATGGTCTGAGATAATTCGGGACCATGCAGAAAGGAACAGAGACAACCGGTGCAAAAATAAAAGGGGGACTGGATCCTGGGGTTAGTCTGGTGTGTTGCCCTGGGGCACACCCTCAAATTGTTTGCCATGGGCCACCTGAGCGGTGTCCGACTGCAGGGTCAAGGAGAATGGGGAAAATAGGCGGCATTAAAGTCTTGGTCTTTCCTTCTATAGGATCTTTGTCAAGGTGGACCCGAGTATGTGGGTGGTGGCGGTGGCGGCCGGAAGTGCCTCCCTGATGTCGGAGGTTCTTAGAACCCAAAGGAGTGCAAGGTGGCCCTTGAGTCCTTCAGTCCATGCAGCCTGGTGTCCGTCTGCTGCAAAAACAGGGCATTGCTCCCGAATGGGAAGTCCTGGATGGACAGTTGAACCTTGTTCAAGAGCCCTGAGGACTGCAGCCACGAACTGCGTCACATGGAGACAGCAGATCCATCTATTGCGCTGCCAAATCGGCTACATCTAACGCTGCTTGAAGAAAGGCCTTGGCCATTGCCTTACCCTCTTCCAAGATGGAAGAACTCTTGTTTTTGACTCCTGGGCAGAGTCCCTTAACTTGGCCATTGAATGCCAAGTGTTGCAATTGTATCGCCCCAGCAATGCTTGCTGATTGGTGATACATAGCTGCAGACTGGCAGTTGAATACACTTTTCTACCAAAAAGGTGAAGTTTCTTAGGGTCTTTGTTTTTAGGGGTTGTACTAGATTGCCCATCTGTCCTGTTTGCAGATGAGACCACCAGTGACCATGGAGGTGCTTGGGTGGGAGTACATGTATTTAGAGCTTTGGGCAGGGATATTTTTTTTCCCTCTGCCCTTTAGGATGTTGGGGGCAAAGAGGATGGCATTTGCCACAGTGCTTTGACAAGTTTTAAACTATATACAAGGAAAAAACTCGAAGAATCCAAGAACAAATATCACTAGGGAACTTGCAAGAGCAAGGAGTATTCCAACAACTGTCACAGGCAGTAAGAATGAACTAAGAGGCTGTGGGGCTGGCGGCATCCAATATACTGGCGCAGGAGCATGAGACTCCAGAAGGCGCCAAAAACTGTTCCTCTGGATACCGCTAAGGGAAAAATTTCCCACCATCATGCATGTGCATGAACCTAACATAGAACTGACACAGGCAAGCACTCTAAGAACTTTCCACTTAACCGGTTCTCTCTCCTCTTCTCAGATTATGATGGAAAAGGGCAACAGAACCAAGAAAGAAGGGAGTTTGGAAGAATGTTATTCATTAAAAGACAAAAAAATTGCCAAATCAGATATCTAAATATGGAGGAGGAGAAGGTCACAACAGTGAGGTCAACTTGTCCTTTCTGCTTTGGGCAATATGCTAAATCGATGAATCAAAAGAAAACATGGATACTTGCATACAGCACCACAGACGTAACAAAAAAGCAGTTAAATATTTGAAGCTACCCATACTGTCTGAGTTATTGACATGCCATCCAATTGTTGACAAGGCTCAAAAGTCATCAGATGATACTTGGGTGTTCTGGATAAAAGTAAGTTTGGGACTGGAACAGTGCCTCACGCAATGTTGTCTCTAAGGGTATGTCTACACTGCAGTGTAAGCCCAGGGTTTAAACTCAGGCTCAAACTTAACCCCCACTTCCATCTACACATAAATCCTGCTGATCCAGCGCTTAGATCCAGGTTCCCAGGACCCTTGGGGGTAGAGGGTTCAAGCCTGAGTCAAGCCAGGACCCAAGGTTCAAGCCCTAATGCTTTACAATGCAGATGCAGCCCCATTAGATTTACGGTCTGGGAGACGCAAAAGTATCCCATGGGCTGACTTTTTGTCCTCTGGACGGTCAAGTTTGGTGGATGGTCAAGTTTACACACACTGCAAGATGAACAAAGGACCAGAGCAGACATCTTCTGGGAGGGTGCTAGGAAGTCTGAGATATGGGTGGTTGGACTCAGGCCTGCATAATGCAATGTAGATGCTAGAGCCCCAGATTGGGATTCAGGTTTCAATAATTAGTAACCAGAGATTACAAATGAGTGGAGATGCTCTAGCCGTAAGTTAACAAACCCAGGGTCTGCTAACTTGAGTTCTATGAACCCTGGGCTTTCATTGCAATGCAGACATTATTTACACATGTGCTTAAGGGTTTTAGTACATAGGCTCTGCCAACACAGACAAGCATCCCCTTTTGTGATCAATAAAGTTCACCATTACACACCTTGCTGTGCCTGGAGTACATAGGCAGTGCAGTGCAGGTTTCAGTCTCCCTGATAAACATATTAAGGTCTGAGTGACCTCCAAAAACTCCACAAACGTTTGGTAGGATAATGGATAGAGGTAATGTTGGGAGATCTAGGGAAGTAACAGAGGAAGGAGAGGCAGGAGGGAGGGGATAGAGTGAAACCAAACTATGGGGAAGTGGGTTAACAAATCATGAGAAGAGGAAATGCGTTAGTTAAATGGTGCTCCCAGATCAACACTCTCCACTATGAACGTAAAATGACGACAACTGCGTAAACCGATGTTTTCCTGCCTTTCCAACTCCAAAATTGCACTTACTGGTGCTCAGGAAAAAAAAAGTCACTCCACCTATGACTAACCGTTCCTTCTAATTCTTCAGTGAGCTAAATTTTAATCATGAAAATGCAAAAATACTCTTGCCATTTTTTCTGCAAAATGTTATACAGCTATATTATTGCAAGTAATCAGAAGAGACTTGAGGCAAGAGTAAAGATGCTGGGCTCACAGCTGTACGTATCAATGGACAAACAATGGAAACGCTGTACTGTTAATACATCAAGTGATAACACTTACAAAAAATAGCTAATATGATCACTTACTATGGCAGCCCCATTGACTTGTACTGATTTACATGCAGTACTGAGCGTTGAAGAAAGTCTTTCCATACTTTGTGTCTCTCTCTGCTGCTTATCGACAACCTTGGAGTCACTGCAAGCACATGTCAGAAAGTGAAGCTCATGAAAAGCTATCTTCATGTTTGGAACTTGAAAAGTCAACATGTGAGCAGATTACGCATCAAAGAGTACTTTTAAATCAGACTGATTTAGACTGCAAGAAAGTTACAGCTATATGTGAACTGACATCTATAACAACCTTTTAAAAGTTAATTCGCTATATATTTTAAACCCTACTATTTTAAAAACTATTACTCTTTAATACATAACTTAAAATAAGGAACATGTTACAAATTCTAATTAAGTTTGTATTTGTTTGAAAATAGAGATAGAGATAGACCAGGACATCAAAGCTCACATTATCTTTCTATAATCTTATTTTCTGATTCTGAAGTCTCAAGTAAAACAGGTTGTGGCACACAGTACTTGGAAACAATTCTATTATTGTATGCACAAAGTGATATTGAATATTGCTGTGGGAGTTAGTCTACGAACTCCTTTGTTCTGTAAGTGGGGGTGTCTACAATATAATGTGAGCCCAGGGTTTGAACTCAGACTCAAGCTTAATCCCCTTCGGTCTACACACAAATTACACTAACGTAGGGCTCAGACCCAGGGTCCCAGGACCCTATGGGAGTGGAAGGCTCAAGCCAGAGTCAAGCCAGGACAAACCTCATTGCTTTGCAGTGCAGGCACAGCCCGACTGGACTCCTGGCTCTGGGAGTCTGCCAAAAGCAACCCACAATCCCATGGGCCGACTTTCTTTGTCCTCTGTATAGTCAAGCTTGATGAAAAACGGTTACCTACCTTCTGTAACTTGTTCTTTGAGATGTGTTACTCATGTCCACTCCATTTCAGGTGTGCGTGCGCCCAAGTGCACAGTTGTCTGATATTTCTGCCTTAGAGGTATCCATAGGGCTGACTGTGGTGCCCCCTGGAGTGGCGCTCCCATGCAGAGGCCTATCAGGCGCCGCCGGCTTGCATCCTCTCAGTTCCTTCTTGCTGGCAACTCTGACAGAAGGGTAGGAGAGCAAGTAATGCAATGAACACAAGCAACACATCTCAAAGAACAATTATGAAAGGAAGGTAACCATTTTTTCTTCGAGTGCTTGCTCATGTCGATTCCATGTTGGGTGACTCACAAGCAGTATCCACGGAGGTGGGCTTGGAGTTCACAGCTTAGCGGCTTGCAGTACTTCCCTACTGAAGCCAGCATCATCCCAGGCCTGCTGGGAAAGATCATGGTGGGACGTAAAAGTGTGGATGGATGACTAGGTGGCAGCCCTACAGATGCCCTGGATAGGCACATGGGCCAGAAACGCTGCCAAGGAGGCCTGTGCCCTGGTAGAGTCAATGTTGATAATCACCAGGTGCAGCACCTTTGCTAGGTTGTAGCAGAAGCAAATGCTGGCAGTGATCCAAGAAGAAATTCTTTGAGTGGATATTGGGTAACCTTTCATCCTGTCGGCCACAGCGATGAACAATTGTGTCGCCTTACAGAATGACTTGGTCCTATCCACATAGAAGGCCAGAGCCTTCTTGACAACCAGGGTGTGTAGACTGTGCCCCTCTTCTGACTTGCGTGGCTTGGAAATAAGACCGGTAAGTAAATGTCCTGGCTCAAATGAAACACACTACTTTAGGAAGAAAAGCCAGGTGCAGCCTTAGCTGGGCCCTGTCTTTGTAGAAGGAGCCACCGTACATGGCCCAGAGGTGAGCGCCTGAATCTCAGATACCGGAAGGGCTGACGTCACCACAACCAGGAATGTGACCTTTCAGGAGAAAAACAGGAAGCCAGGGCCTCAAAGGGAGGATCCGTGAGCTGAGACAGCACCAGATACAAGTCCCACTGAGGGACGGGATCTCTGACTTGTGGGTAGAGGCCACTCCAGGCTCTTAAGGAATCTGGCTGTGAAATCCTAAGCAAAAACAGACTTACCCTGCAACGGCAAGTGAAAGGCTGAGATAGCTGCTAGATGGACCTTGATCGTTGAGAGGAACAAGCCCTGGAGCTTGAGACGCAGGAGGTAGTCCAGAATAAGCTGCAGCGAAGCCCACGCAGGATGAACATCTTTGTCCACAGTTCAACAGGTGAAGTCTCTCTATTTGGCCATGTAGGTTGCGCTGGTGGAGGGCTTCCTGCTTCCCAAACAGAACGCACTGAATCTCTGCCAAGCACTGCTGCTCCTGTGTGTTTAACAATGCAGTCGCCAAGCCATCAAATATAGCGTCACCAGGTTGGGGTGCAGAAGACTGCCATGGTTCTGGGACAACAGGTCTGAGCGGTAGCTGGAACGGGGTTGCTACCAAGAGGCCAGCAGGATGCTGAACCAGTGTTGGTGTGGCCATGCTGATGCTATGAGGATGATCTTCTCCCTATCCTGTTTGATCTACATGAGGACCCTGGGCAGCAACAGTACAGGAGGGAAGGCGTACATCAGATCCCCCGACCATGGGAGCAGAAAGGCATAAGACAGGGCTCCTCCTCCAATCGAGCTGAAGATTGGGCACTTCCTGTTCTGCCCGGACACGAACAAGTCCACCTGGGGAGTTCCCCACCTGCAGAAGATGGAGCTGACCACCTCCGGATGAAGGGACTGCTTGTGGAGAGATGAGACCGTCCTGCTGAGGCGAACTGCCAATGCGTTCTTGGACCTTGGAAGGTGAGCAGTTATGAGATGGATATTGTACTGCAGACAGAAGACCCAGAGGCAGATGGCTTCCTGGCAAAGGGCTGATGACCTGGCTCTGCCCTGCCTGTTGATACAGAAAACTGTAGCCATGTTGTCCGTCAGGACCTGGACCACCCTGTCTTGTATACAAAGGTAGAAAAGCCCTGAGTTCTCTGACATTGATATGAAGGGAACGATTGAGACTGGACCAATGGCCTTGAATGTTGAGAGTGCCCAGGTGGGCTTCCCAGCCCAGGTCTGAGGTATCGTAGACAAGGGTCACCAACTAGGATGGGGCCGTGAAGGGAACACTTTCCAAAACCGATGAGGGACGCCAGTTCACTGTCTGGAATCCTGACCGCCTGGTCCCTGCTGTGCCGGTTGGGGACAGACTGATGCCAGCCACACCTGGAGAGGTCTGAGGGGGAGTCGTGCATGCCAGACCATGTAAGTACATGCTGCAAATGTGGCCCAGCAGCCTCAGGCACATGTGGGTGGTGGTGAGCAGGTGGGCTCACAGGCCCGTAATGCAGTCTGCCATGGCCTGGAATCGAGACTTGGGGAGGAAGGCCCTGGCCTGAGTGGAGTTGTGGACCGCTCCGATGAACTCCATGCATTGTACCAGGGTTACGGTTGATTTTTTTCTCGTTTATTATCAAACCCAGATCTCAACAGGTGGAACAGACCAGGTGAAGTGCCGCCACACCTGAGTGGCAGACCAACCCTTTATCAACCAGTCGTCAAGGTACAGGTATATTTGGACTCCCCGACATCTCAGGTAAGTAGCCACTGGAGCTATACATTTTGTGAATACCCTCGGAGCCGACGAAAGACCAAAGGGCATCACCGTAAACTGGAAATGGTGCTGTCCCAACATGAAGCGGAGGAAGTGCCGGTGCCCTGGAAAGATGGAAGCATGCGTCCTTTAAATCGAGGTAGGTGGACCAGTCTCCCAGATCCAGGAAGGGGATTATGGAGGGCAGGGAAACATGCGAAACTTCAACTTCTGGAGTAATGTGTTGAGGCGACAAAGGTCTAGTCTGGGTCTGAAACCCCCTTCTGCCTTTGGAATTAGGAAGTAGCGGGAGTAGAATCCTCTGCCTTCCACGTTCTAAGGAATCTTTTCCTTTGCCCCCAGGCACAGGAGGTTTTCGACCTCCTGAACGAGGAGCTGCTCATGAGAAGGGTCCCCAAAGAGGGATGGGAAGGGATGGTCGGCTGTAAACTGCAGGGTGTAGCCCGAAGAAACCATATCTAGCACCCAGCAGTTTGAGGTGACACGGGGCTAGGCTGACCAGAAAGTGTGGAGGCAGTTGAGGAAACAGAGGGTTGGATCCAGTACATTGGTGGGGGCGCTGAGCACACCCTCAAAATGACTGCTGGCCTCCTGACTTCTGGGAAGGTCAGGTTGAGCACCCGGGTGGGAAGAGAACAGGTAGCATCTCTTAAGCCCTTTGTCCTTGTCCCTGTAGGAGCCAGACTTGGGGCCCTCCAGGGCCTAGATTGCGTTGGAGGAGGAAGTGGCGGAGGGTGGAACGGCTTCGTGGACTGCTGAGGGATGTGCAAACCCAGGGAATGGAGGGTGGCTCAGGAGTCCTTGAGACCATGGAGCCTAGAGTCAATTAGCTCAGAAAAGAGCCCCGAACCGCCAAATGGGATCCTGTATCATGGTAGGCATCTCCTTGGACAGCCCAGAATCCTGCAACCAGGAGCTACGTCACATGGCCACTACCAACACGGCAGCCGAGTCCATCACATTTCAGGCCATCTGGAGGAATCCTTGGGCCACCACCATGCTTTTGCTCACCAATGCAGTGAACTCTTGGCCATGATCCTGTGGGAGGGCCTCTGAACTTACTGAGAAAGTCCCACAGGTTAAAGTTATAACATTCCAGCAGGGCCTGGTGGTTAAAGACCCTAAACCAATGGTGGGCAACCTGGGGCCTGCGGCCTGTCAGGTTAATCGGCTGGTGGGCCACGAGACAGTTTGTTTACACTGACCATCCGCAGTCATGGCCGCCTGCAGCTCCCAGTGGCAACGGTTTGCCTGTGGACGGTCAATGTCAACAAATGGTCTCATGGCCCGCCAGCTGATTACCCTGATAGGCCACATGCCACCCGCAGGTTGCCCACCACTGCCCTAAACCGTAAGCTGACAGTCTAATAAATTTCTCTCCTGAAAAAGTTGAATCTCTTGGCCTCCTTAGTTTTGGGCCTTCTGCTGGGGTGGCCCAGTCCGTCCCTTTCATTCACCACAGGGGGATGAATATACAGATACTCAAAGCTCTTGGCAGGGACATAGGCATGGCTACATTTGCAGATATAGAGTGCCAGGAGTTAAGCCAGCCCTCGGAGACTGCAGCAGGGAAAGCACTGCTGTGTGTTCACACTGTCAGCTGCCAGTGCAGTGACATGGCCACATTAGCAGCTCTTGCAATGCCACAGAGAGCAGTGCATTGTGGTAGCTAACCCAGTGCGCAAGTGGCTGCATGCTTTTCAAATCAGGGAAGGGGGGTGGTGGAGTGTGACAGGGAGTGTGTTGTTGTGTTTGCTGGGGAAGAGATTGTTTTGGAGGGCAGAGTGTGTCAGCATGCTATTTTGTAAGTTCAGACAGTGGCAGAGGGAAAGGGAAAACCCCAATATCAGCCCCCACCCCTCTTTCACCACACTCGCCTGCCTCTGCAGCAGGGGGCATTCCACAGTAATGGTTTGCTTTGTCCTGGAGCAGATAAGCATGCCAGCTGTCAGAAATGAAGCTTTGAAAGGGGAGACGCATGCCTGCAGCCAAGTTCAAAACAATGAGAAGAGTGGCCACTTGACTTCAGGGGATTATGGGACGTTTCGGAGACCAATCACAATGCTGTAATGCAACACGTTGTCCTTATTGGCACCCGGGCGTTTCAGCCAGGGCGCAGCAAGCTCTATGCTTCTTGTGGAGGTAGATTATCAGGAGCGCTCCAGCTGCAGAGTCCAGGCGCTCTACATGCCTTGTCAGTGTGAACACCTCAGGAGTTAGGGCGCCCCGGGCTGATTTAATGCGCTCCAACTTGCAAGTGTAGCCAAGGCCATAGTATTTCGTTTCTGCATTCTTGGATGTTGGCAGAATAGATGAGGATGTTTGCCACACCAACTTGGCTATTTTGATCACTCCTGGGTGGACAGGCAATGCCATTTTTGCCAGTGTGGTGGCAGAGATGACATTGAAGAGGTCTTCTGCCTCTTAAACTCTCTGATTTGAAAGCCCAGATTCTCTGCCACCCGTTTAAGGAGGGCCTCGTGGTCCTTAAAACTGTCTGGGTGGACTGCTGTTGTGGGAAGGTCCAGCCACCACCTACTCAGGGGACAATGATGACAACTGAGTGGCCTGAGGGATGGTATCACCCCCTTCTTTGTCAGGGGAGGGCTCCCTTGGCACCAGAGTACAGGGCGTGGGTTCTGCCTCCATGCCATGCTCCAATTGTGGCACAGGTGGCACCTCAGGCGGCTTGTCCGATGTGGCCAAGGCATGTTGGGTGTACTGGACCAGCATCACTGGCATCCCAGTACTGCCCCGGCTCTGCACAGTGCTGTCCCCACAGCTCCCATTGGCTGAGATTCCTGGCCAATGAGAGCTGCAGAGCTGGCGCTAGGGGAGGGGACAGTGTGAGGCGCTTCCTTGATTACCCCTGGGCCTAGTGGCCAGTCGCTTCTGGGAGCTGACTGTACTTTTAACAACCTGGCAATCCTAGCTTCCCCCCTGCAGTAGGGCAAGCTAGAGTTCGCGGCTTCAGCCCCACGGCATGGAAATTTGCTGCAGGTCGAATGAAAAGCAGCAGCAGGCAGGATTCGGCCCACAGGCCATAGGTTCCCCACCCCTGGCTTAAAGTATTCTTTTTGCCATTTTATTAAAAATTTACAGATATTAAGAATCAAGACTATGCAATTTGTTAGCAACTATAAAGTGTGCACATTTATTACACAACAAACAAGCTAATGCCTTCTGCTTTATGTATAGTTCACACAGGAGATATTGTTACTCCATTCCTTGATTAAGGATTCAATAGCTAGTTACACACAGTGTACCTAAACTTTTGAAAATGCAAACTCGATTCAGAAAAGAATAATTAGAGGCATGTAATTAAATCCTTACTCAGGAGACTGGGATGGGGAAGGAGACCTTTCAAATGTCCCAGACAGAGCAGGAGATGCTGGCAACAATGGCTCTCGAGGAATTCCTGAAGGAATAGTGTTTGTACTTGCATCCACATTTAGGTTCTAAAAAAACAAAACCACATGTTTAAGCAGAGGTGTTAGGACTGCCCTTGTTCTTGCAAAGGAACAAGAAAGCTACATGATTTACATATTAATTTATAGTGAACAGCCACAGATCAACAGGCTAATGCTGAACATAAAGGAAGCTAAGTTACCTCCGGGATGGGGTGGGGTGGGGGGGGGGAAGAAGAGGAGAAGAAAAGAGCAGCCATGGTTTGACAACAAAGATGGTTCAGAGTCTCCCAACATCCTTTTCACCTTCCAAAACAACATGTTTACTCCTTGGGCTTTGGTCAGACAGATCCAATGGGTACATCCATACTTGGGATCCAACAGTAGGATCCTTACTGAAGTACCTTCTTGTGTAGCCATTTGAAACCAATGACACCATGAAAAGGTGCTGTTCTTGGGCTCTGTCCCAAAAGCCTAATTTTTTAGCTGGTGAAGCTCATTTCAATGCCTTTTAACAGGGCACCTTGACAACAGTATCACTTCTTTCAACTTGGTATTTTGTAAAGGCAAGTTCTCTTTAAGTGTCTCATGGGCTTCAGTACCTTTTTGAGAAGAGTGTGTAGGCATCACAGCCTTTAGAGGAGTGCTCTTACCCAAGACCTAAAGGGCCCTTTTCACACCCATCTGAAGTGGGACTGACCACTGAATACAAAAAACCTTAAAATTCTCCACTGCCCAAAAGACTGATCCTTCCTCCTGGGCAAGGCCTAAGAGGACCTAGACATACTAAAATCCAAATAGCTGCAAAATTAAAAGAGAAACTTTATCCATGCTAAAACCAGCTCTAACAAAACCAATTAAAAATATTATATTTGTCCATCAAGTAAGACAGAAGGGAGAGGTTGGCTCTGTGACCATTTCTGCAAGCAGACAAGCGAAGCAAGGGGAGCAGTGTATGCATGCGTGCATGCGGGAATTTTTTTGTCCTCCAACTACACTCAAAATTGGTTCCATGTTGATGTGGCTAGGCATGAGATCCCTACAGTGGGGTCTGTGGATAGGCAATTCCATGAAGGTGAACAGTAATCTGTGAGGCAGTTATGATTCAGACCACATACTAATTATGTTCAGTTTCTCTGAACAAAATCAGAGACTTACACTTTGGTGAAAACGAAATCATGAGCAGCTGCATGCAGCACGTGCATAGTTGGTATTTAGAAATTAACTAGAAGAGAGTACCACTCTGCACCCACAGTTAAGTGGGTAAAGGCTTGATCCTGCAAGGTACTGAACATCCTGGCCCAAATCCAACACACCACTTATGCACATACTTAACTATAATTATATGAATAGTCTTGATAGAAGCATATGATGGATTTGGGCTTGAGTGCTCAACTCCTTGCATGACTGAGCACTAAAATTTCATGGTTAGAGATCAGAGAGACAACGCAGATGATGTAATATCTTTTATTGGACCAACTTCTGGTGATGCAAGAGACAAGCTTACGCAGAGCTCTTCTGAAAGAGTTTCCCAAGCTATATTTAGAGGGAGAGTATGGTGCATGATCAGCGAAGGACTGAATATCTAGGTTCTGTTCCTGTCTTTTACATAAGAGCGGCCACACTGGGTCAGACCAAAGGTCCATCTAGCCCAATATCCTGCCTTCTGACAGTGGCCAATGCCAGGTGCCCCAGAGGGAATGAACAGAACAGGTAATCATCAAGTGATGCATCCTCTCTTGCCCATTCCCAGTTTCTGGCAAAGAGAGAGGCTAGGACACCATCCCTGTCCATCCTAGCTAACAGCCATTGATGGACCTATCCTCCATGAACTTACCTAGTTCTTTTGTGAACCCTGTTATAATCTTGGCCTTCACATCCTCTGGCAAAGAGTTTCAAAGACTGACTGTGCATTGTGTGAAAAAATACTTCCTTTTGTTTGTTTTAAACTTGCTGCCTATTAATTTCATTTGGTGACTCCTAGTTCTTGTGTTATGAGAAGGAATAAATAACACTTCCTTATTTACTTTCTCCACACCAGTCATGATTTTAGACCTCTATCATATCCCTCCTTTTTCACTTTTTTCCCAAGCTGAAAAGTTCCATATGAGGAGAGATTAATAAAATTGGAAGCTGTTCCATACCTCTAATAATGTTTATTGCCCTTTTCTGAACCCTTTCCAATTCCAATATATCTTTTTTTTGAGATGGGGCAACCACATCTGCATGTAGTATTCAATATGTGGGAGTACCATGAATTTAGAGAGGCAATATGATATTTTCGGTCTTATTATCTATTCCTTTCTTAAAAGATTCCCTATATTCTGTTCACTTTGACACACTGAGTGGATGTTTTCAGAGAACTATCCACAATGACTCCAAGATCTTTCTTGAGTGGTAACAGCTAATTTAGACCAACATTTTATACGTATAGTTGGGATTATGTTTCCCAATGTGCATTACTTTGCATTTATCAACATTAAATTTCATCTGCCATCAGCCACCCAGTTTTGAGAGATCCTCTAGTAGCTCTTTGCAGTCTGCCTAGGACTTAACTATCTTGAGTAGTTTTGTATCATCTGCAAATTTCACCACCTCCCTGTTTACCCCATTTTCCAGATCACTTATGAATATGTTGAATAGGACCGGTCCTTGTACAGACCCCTGGGGGACACCACTATTTACCTCTCTTTTCAACTGATTTATGTAATCTGGTTTGAATAAACCTCTGTATCTGGTCGCCCATCTGTAAAACAAGGATAGCAATACTTGCCTACTTCAGAGGGCTATTGTGAAGCTTGGAGGAAAAAAATGCTATGAAATCCTGGAGATGAAAAGCAGGAAGTATAATCTAGGAATCCCCACTTTAAATTCTGTTGAGCACGCCCACAACACCCTACAGGGTGGAATCAAACTCCCTTGGAAACCAAATCAATGAGATCCCATTCTTTCTCAAGTGGCAATTCTCAGGATCAAACCCTCTTTTCCAAATATGAGCACATGCACAATGTAGCAGAAACCAGAAACAGGAGTCCAAGGCAAACTCCTCACGCAACGTGGCAATAGACTGTGCTGTCATGAGACCATCCTGGCCTAACCAAATTAGAGCTGCCCTTGTAGAAGAACGAAGACTTGTTATATTTGAGTAAAGAAGATATGAATCTTTAACAGTTAAAACAGGTAAAATTTCCAAGAGACTGTAGGCCAGATCCTTAAATATGGCCAAAATGCAGAGACTACAAATTGGTGAAAAAGTGCAAGTGTGGTGGTGGGGAGGAGGAGAAGGATAAGGAAAATGAGTGAAGGTGGCTTAGAAATCACTTTTGCACTGCTCTGGCACTGTTCTGTAAATGGCTATACCCCGTGTTAGAACCTTAGGGCTTTCTTTAACTGACACCATTACCAGCATCAGTGGGTAGAAAAATGTAACCAGGGATTGCTACGACATAGGACACTTCCACTATATCCTCTTTACTACCACCATATCAGGGTGGGTGGGAAAGCGGTTGTGGTTGGAGAAAAGAGGGAATGTTGTGTAAGCCCTTTTATGATGCTCTTTACCACTAGTGGGTTATCCTTACAACGAGGAAGGTGATCACCCTGAGCCAGTTAAACCAATTTTATAAAGTCCACAGCAACCCTCCTGCACCGGAGGATCTGGTTATTTTATAACTGGGAATCAACATACACAATATTGATAAAGCAGCTAAACTAAAACTAAAGCAAACAAATTTAAACTGAAGGGTCGGTGGAACAGACTTCCATAACCCAGTCTGTTTGATAGTTGCTATGGAATTAAATCCGTCTTGGAGAGCACCCTGTGCCCACAGATTATCCTCTGCACCATCTATGAGCAGCTAGAGAGAGCATCAACTCTGAATTACATCTCTAGCTGCATCCTGAAAGCAGAGTCTGCCAGGTCATTTTGGTGTATTTTTACATTCTCCAACTGATATCAAACATCAGCTCTTGGATTCAATTGCTTTAGCAATACTTATTATTTCAACCAACAAACCCAGTGTTTAGAGAGAAAGTTTCCGGGCTCTTTCCTTATATTTCAGAGGCTGAAAATGTGTTTTCCGCACCTGCAACAGTTCTCTAGGTGTTTAAGGGGAGGGGGAAAAAAACAACAAATCAAACTATGAGCAAATCGCAGTGAAAGAGTATGTCTACACTACGAAATTAGGTTGATTTTATAGAAGTCCATTTTTAGAATTCCATTTTATACAGTCAATTGCGTATGTCCACATTAAGTGCATTAAGTCGGCAGACTGTGTCCTCACTACCGTGGCTAGCATTAACTTACAGAGCAATGCACTGTGAGCAGCTATCCCACAGTTCCTGCAGTCTCCACTGCCCATTGGAATTCTGGGTTAAGCTCCCAATGCCTGATGGGGCAAAAACTTTGTCACAGGTGGTTTTGGGTACAGGTCATCAGGCGCCCTCCCTTCCTTCCTCTGTGAAAGCAATGGCAGACAATTGTTTTGCACCTTCTTTCCAGGGTTCCGGCTGCCGGCCTCACTCAGCCCGCTGCCTGCCTGGATGATGGAAACCCCAGGCGGGCAGTGGGCTGAGCGGGGCCGGCGGACAGAGCCCCAGACTGGCAGTGGGCTGCGGCTCCGTCCGCTGGCTCCTGCCAGCCAGGGTCCCGGCTGCTGGCTCCGCTCAGCCCGCTGCCATGCTTGCTATACCATGGCAAGCATGGAGCCCGCTCAGCTCACCATACATCTCCTGGGTGCTGCTGGCAGATGCGGTACTGCATTGCTACACAGAAGCAGCTCCTTGCCTTCACGGAAGACGGTGCAGTAGGACTGATAGCCTTCATACGTCTCCTGGGTGCATCTGGCAGACCTCAGTAAGGTCGATCAGGGCCCCTGAACAGACACAGCTATCCTCCTCTTAGAGCACCAAATGGGAGTGACTCCAGGTCATTCTCTTTAAGTTTTGTTTCATGGAGATTCAGTCCTGCATGGAATATCATGTGAGCTGGAGGCTTCTGCCTTAGGCTGCTCTCCCAGCCGGCAGCACCGCGCAGTCGCACCTACCCCTGCCTACCCTTGCTCCCATGGCTCATGAAGCCTGGAGAGTAGTAAGGAGCACTTCAACTTGTGAAATGACAAATCCAGAATGAAGGATTGCACTGTATAGGCTACATTAAGATTATTTCAGAGTCCTAGATAGCATTTAGTCCTTCATGAAAATTTTCACCCGCCCCTAACAAAAATGTTCATTTATCAGAGCAGCTGAAAGGGTAAGAAACCCGGGACTATAACTTAGAGAGCTTCCATATTATTTAACTCAGAACTGATATAATTCAAAGTAAAATCTCACAGTGCAGTCTCTTCTAAGACTAAAAATGCAGGAGGGGAGTCAGAAAAAGAAACAGGAACCTGTTTCCGCCCACTTTCAAACCAGGAACCTTTCACGTGTTAGGTGAACATGATAACCACTAAACTACGGAAACCCAATTTGAATGCATTCCTCGCATGGTACCAATTATACTTTATGTAACGTGGGGTTGTGTACTGATAGTTTGGTGTGTTACGGGGCTTCTCTTTTTTCTGCCACAGACTTGGCTGAATGCTCAGGAATGTTTTCTCTAGCTACAGAAACTACCTAATGCAATGTCTATATCTACTGCCTTCCTGCTTACAAAGCGGTCATGCCCCCACCCAAGGCTGACACAGCGCAGAGTGCATGTGACACACTGACCTGGCTCGGGCAGGATCAGTAGTGAGGCATGATACTTTTGCTGTTAAGCAAACACAGCAATTCTGTCCTGGCCTCAGCCACTGAATGCATCCATGCATTAAGCTGTGCCCTATCAATGCGGGAGGACTGCATGAGGTCGGAAAACATGTCATCGCAAGTGCATTTTTTCCGCCTTCTAATCTGCAATAACCTCAGAGACAGAGATGTCAGGGGAAGCATAGAAACATTCTGGGGGGACTGCATGGTCACCTGTGCTGCTGAGTTCGCCATGCTGGCCAAACAGGAAATGAAATTCAAAAGTTCTTGGGGCTTTTCCTGTGTACCTGGCTAGTGCATCTCAGTTCAAAGTGCCGTCCAGAGCAGTCACAATGGAGCACTCTGGGATAGCTCCCGGAGGCCAATACTGTCAAATTTCATCCACACTACCCCAAATTCGACCCGGCGATGTAGATTTCAGCACTAATCCCCTCATCGGGGAGGAGTACAGAAATCGATTTTAAGAGCCCTTTAAGTCGACAAAAATGGCTTCGTCATGTGGACGGGTGCAGGATTAAATTGATCTAACGATGCTAAATTCAACTTAAACTTGTAGTGTAGACCAGGGCTAAGATTATTTTTCACTTAATGCTATCAAAAATGTAACAAGTAGTAACCTGACGCAACTGGGAACATTGAAAAAATTGCTCTCTGTTTTCATCGCTAGCAACTAATTAGAAATAGTTAGTCTGGGGCACCAATACTCCACACCACCTCAGTTATCCTTCAACAAGGAGGGTGCACTCTTGCCAACCAACCGCTAGGATGAGAATGAAGATGACAACAAAGGAGTTATACACAGAACAACTACAGTTTTCCATGGTCTAGATAAAAGCATAGTTAAGTTCTACTTGAATTATGTTTTTACTGAATAAACCACTGAATTTGAAACAAAGGAGGTATGTAAAGCAGTAAACTCAAACTACTCACTCTTTCCTTTGATGTTCCCATTATGACACTGGACAGTCTGTTTTCAAACAAGTCTTCAGTCTTCAAATTGCCTGCAGCCCCAGGTAATGGAGGGAAGCTGGACAATCCCAATTCAAAGCTAGGAGATGGAGGCTTTGGAGGTGGCGGAGACTGCGTTTGACCTCTCTGTAACAGAAGTGTGACATATTAAATCAGACTACAGTTAAGGAAGATTATGGGACTCTGATACAAAACTAAGCACCAAAAATAGGAAAGACCAGGGCCTCAATGTTACTCACCATCAGATCCCTGACAAAATTTAATTCTGACTAAAATGTACAATGTGAAGTGAGGAACATAAGCCCTATTTACACAAAACAAGTTGTACTGCTTTAACTATACTTGAATAGTTAATGAGTTACAAGTGTGGATATAGTTATTCCAGTAAAACTTATGCCTGTAGAGGAAGGGGCATAAGCTGTATCAGTATAGAGAACCTTTATACAGAGAACTGTCTACACTAGAAGTCATATTGGTGCAACTATTTTGATAAATAAAAATCACATCGCTATCCAAAATAGTTATTCAGGTACAAAGTCTACTGGTAGACCAGACCATTTGCTGAATGGTATTTGGTAACTTACTTGCTCATGGTCTGTCACAATGCACTGTAGAAACAGAAGCTTATTTATACCCACTGAGTCACCATTTTAGTAATTATAGGACTTAATACAAAAAGAAGTAAAAGTTACATAGCAGAACTCTTCACTATTTGTCCAGGCGGTTTCAGTAAAAAAACAGACAAAACAAAACCAACCAACCAAAAGAGAGAGAGTCTCTCTCTCTTCAAAGATGTTTTTAGAGCTGAAACATATTACAATCAGAGTTCTGACTCATTTTAATAGGTGTTCCCCTTATTCCATTGATACTGCATCTGTCCTTGAAATAGATTGCCTGCTATACTTAACAGATGAAGGCAGCCCAAGGTTTTCCAGGACCTGCAGCAGCAGAGATTCCAGGACTAAAACACTGGCAATGCAGCACCCAAGAGAATCCAATCCAGTCAGAATCAAGACTTTTGATGCCAAAGCAGTGGGGTCTGAAGAGCAGCTGCCAACTTTTTTTTTTTTTAAATATATATTTAATTTGCTTTCTTCTAGAAGCTTGCAGGATTGTCAGTGTGCAGCTGACTGCATATAAGCAGGACAAACGTACAGCTACTGTGATCTGAAGAGTTGCTGCTTTGTCTCCGAGACCGGCCATAGTCTTTGTAAACTAGATGCCTCCAAGCAATAATGGTCTTGGACAGTTTTGAAGTCACAGCACCAGCACATTATTAGAAATCAGACATTTTCAGAGCCATTACAGGTGCAGGACTGAATGAGACTTAATAGGTACAAGATCACCTCAAATCTGGGCCTAGAAACAGCTTACAAGGTTTCAGTGGTATCGTCCACACATCTTGGTTAGGGAACTCAGCTGAACAGTTTCCGAGCAGAAGGTGGCCCAGGTCCTACTGGGGGGTTGGTGTCACAAACGCCAGCTTAGCTAGTAAAGCTGATGCTGGACATCTGATGCCAGAATTGGTCAACTCGGCCTGAAGTCACTGCCGTGAGCAGGGGTGAATGAGGTGGCTCTCCTGCTCCTGAGGTCGTCCAGACAGTACCCGTGCCTGATGTGTACCATTTCTTCTTTGTTCTTCTAACTAAAGAAATCTTTACCAACCTGTCTATCTAAAATGTAAGTAGCAACTGAAAGGAAAAAAAAAAAAAAGGGAAGCACCAAGGACACCATCTGCATTCCAAGACCGTTGCACATCTGACTGCTAAAAAACCAACTGAAGGGCAGCTGGACCCATTCTCCCTTTTATACCATCTGAAACTCTAGAAGGGGCTTTAACAGAAACAGACCCTGCTGTCTAGAAGATTCCACAGCTCAATGCCACGAGGCACCAATCCCACAAGTGGGACTATGCAAAGGCCACCTCCTTCAGTGAAGATCTGCAGTAATAATGTAATGATGGTGAAACTGTCATTTTTTCCTTCATCTATCAAGAAACTGTGTTGCAAAAGTGGCCAAATGGGGTATGGCAATGAAGTTTTAAACAAGTGAATTGAGGGAAAGGCTGTGGGTATAAACTTAAATCAAATCTCAGGTCCCACAACAGAGCGACAGATATTGACTGTAAAGTTTATTTTTGGTGTAAGCCCAAGCTTTTCAAACTTCAAGTCTAATGTTTTATTTATGCCTAAAATTAAAGTTGTATTAAATTGCAGATTAACAGTATTTTTTGGTAACTTGCAATACTGTTAATGAAGGCTACATTCAAGACCTATTTCTTGAGTTATGTAGATGGCAACTGTGCTCATACATCACCCATCATAAAATGAGCTCACTAGTGTGTGAAATCAGGTGTTGTGTGGTGTTCCCTCTGAAATCCATCTCATTTCACCCCCTGCCAACTTTAGAAGCACCTTAGTGGCTTCTTCTCTACAAAGATGTTTTTAGAGCTGAAACATCATACTACAATCAGCGTTCTGCCTCATTTTAATAGGTGTTCCAATTATACCATTGATACTGCATATGAATTAATCACTGTAAGGTAACTAATTCTTACACTCTTAATTCTACTATGGTGCATTAGTGATTTTCAAGTTCCAAATGAGGCATGTCTGAACCTCGAGAAATCCTTGTACTTACCTTGTCAACTCTCACTGGAAGTTTAAATAAATACAAGGCATTCAGCTGAAGTATCATCACAAGTAGTAAGAATGTGGGTAATGTATCATTAAAAAAACCTAGCATTTCAAATTTTCTCTCCAACCTTCTGCATTAATAATCAATCAGATTCCCCCCTGATATTTAGTGTTCATTATGTGGTATATTCTAATGTAGATTTAGATCTATTTTCCTTAACAAAACAGGCAGTTATCTTTAGTTTACTATTAGAAAGCACGTTTTCTTGTGTAACCTCTTATTTAAGCCTTGTCAGTTACTCTTCATGGTAATCAAGTTCTTGTTTGTTATCCATATTTTGCTTATAGATTAATTATGATCCAACACTCACTGTAAACTTGTCCTCCCTTTTCTTTCGATAGCCATATGAATTTTTCCTAGAAGACAGACATACAATTAACATCAAAACTTTGCCTAGATGGGATATAAAAATAATCTATTTCTGAGTTACCTTATTACTGTCACCCTCATCCTAGAGGCTTATTATACAAGTCATTATTTTAGAGACAGTGACTAGTAAGGATTAAAGAGGAAACATGATTGAAGAAAAGCTCATACTAGAAAAAAAGGCACGAAGTTTACACAAGGCAAAACTACTTTTTTAAAAATGAAAATTCCCCTGTTCAAAATACAACTTTATCTAAAACTATCAGGAAGTCTTGGACACCCAAAACCATTAAACAAACAAGGGCTGAATAATTTTTACCCTATATTTAGGAAGTGATTTAGTACTGGCTGAAACTTTAAAACATAGCTTATTTGCAGAAAAGAAACCCAGTTACCTACCTTTCGTAACTGTTGTTCTTCAAGAGGTGTTGCTCATGTCCATTCCAAGACCCAGCAGCCCACATCTCTGTTGGCACATAGCTGGCAAGAAGGAACTGAAGTGGCAGCAGGTTGGCACGGCCCTATATAAAGCGCCACGGAGTGTCTGAGCCGACCTGATGGGTACTGCTGGGGGAAAACCTTCCGACTACTGTGCACAAGGCGCACACACACCTAATTGGAATTGACATGAGCAAGCACTTGAAGACGACCACGTATTTTATCTTTAGCTTTTCATTATGCCTTTCCAAAAAGAAAAAGGTAACAGCATTTGTGATGCTTCGTTAATATGTCTATGTATTAAGAAAAAAATAGAAACTCACTAGGAAATATCCTAGCGTTTTATCTAATGCCAAAAGCATCAGAATGTGAACTCTAATAATAAACACTTAATTCTTTCATCTACATGATTATACATGTTAACGTATCGTTCACAACTTAAACCTGTTTTAGAAAAAGAAAACCATGTCCAGATATAGTTCTTTTGCATACAACACCAAAGGATTTAACACAGGGAGTTCTTACTTTTACATTTAAAGTACTCATTTTTATTTAGTGAAAAGGCAAGGTAAAATTTGACTTCTGACTTCAGCTTGCCGAAAAAACTGGCATTTCATAATTAAGGCAACGATTTATTCATGGGTACTTTAATAAATGTCGTGGACAGGTCACAGGCAATAAACAAACATACACAGCCTGTGACCTGTCCATGACTTTTACTAAAAATACCTGTGATTAAACCTGGTGTGTGAGTGTGCGCACGCACACACACATATGTGTACGTACCGGGGGGGGAGGGGGGGAGAGGAAGAGGTACCAGGGGCGGCCTGAGGCCAGCAGACTGCCCCTGTTCCAGCCAGCCAGGGACCACGGCCAGAGCAGCAGCTGATGCGATTGTCCCCAGGGGGCCACCCGAGTGGTTGTCCCTGGAGTCAACTGCTTGGGTGGCCCTGGGGTCAGCCACACTGGTCCCTGCACAAGTCATGGAGGTCGCAGAAAGTCACACAGATTCCATTACTTCCGCAACCTCTGTGAGGGACACAGAGCCCTATTCATAATTCAAATAGTTATTGATAAGGAAGAGTGATTGCTTCCTTTTGCCCCAAAATTACTTTAAAATACAATCCTAAAAGTGTGACTAAAAAAAATGGCAGTGTGGTTTTATGTTTGTATCTCAATGGCTTCCATATCAAATCTGCTCAATTTGCAAATTAAAAATTACTTCTGACTCCTAGCCCTGCCAACTTCACCTGGGAACTAAAGTGTAAACTAGATTTCTTCCTTACAGCACAACAGATCCCACAGTCCAAAATGTGCCCTTGGTTACTCTTATGCAACTCCATTTTCTTTGCATCACACAGGTATAAGTGAAACCACAATTTGGCCCGACCACTGAAAGTTAGTTAACTATATTATGTGTTAGCTGGGATACAATCCTGCTCACATACTCCTAGGTGAATTATCTACAGTATTAGACTGAGTGCAAAGTGTTAACTGTTTCACTCAATCTAGCAGTTATGACTGAACACACAGTAAGCAGGACCAATTGAAAGTGCCATTTTTAAATAGTCACTTAAGAAAACCAGTTCACTTAAACTGGGCCCCCATTTAAACATTTCCCGGAGATTCTATAAGCCATACAACTCTTTATACAGTTTTAGAAAATGGATGATTTTAGCACAAGTCAAAAATGAACATGAAAGCTTTCTCTAAAAAGAGGTTAGAATGTCAACATTTTAGGGCCACAACAGGTTACCTCCCTTATTTAACATTAATGTACTGTTTAATCAACTGAACATGTTCAGAGAAAACGTTTCCATCAGAGCCTTAATTATATTGAAAAGACATGGCTATAGTTAATGTTACTGCTGTTTCTGAAAGTGTTTACTACCGTGTATACAAATAAATACTTAGAAGCAGACCACACCATAGGTATTTATACGAACAACTGTTAAAAACACTCACCTTCCTCTTCCTAAGCCAGGGGAAGAGTCAATATTAGTCTGTTCCATTCGTCCAGTTCCTATATCCCTCTTTGTATAACTTGTAGTAGTATTTTGCATCCGTGTCCTGTTTTGCCCTGGTTGCCTTGTCTGTGGACTCCTGACACCATTAATCAAACGATCAGCAGAAAAGTTGAATATTGTAGGACTGTCTAGAAGCCCAGGTCCCCTTTCTACATTGGGTATGGTGTGCCGTAGATGTGATTTGCTAGGATTCCTACAAATCAGGAATACATTGTATTCAAAAATGGTTATGTGAACTGCTTGGTACTTTGTTGTATATTTATATAATCCTTATAAATTGATCATCTTCTTAAAAAGAGATGAATTATTATTTGGATACATATAAAGTATTTTTAGCAAAATTAAACCTTGGAACTTCTATTTTAACTTAGTGCTTGACTAAAACTATTCTAAACTTAAATATACAACATGAATAAATCTGCTGATAATTATATTTCAAAAGAGTATAATTGCAGCCAAGGTCTTCAGTAAAGACATTCCAAATAGAGTATTCTCAGAACTGAAGTGACAACCAGTCCAGAAAAACAGTTTTAGTAATCTGCATTACAGAAAGATACATTTTCAGTGGGAACTTTGAACAGAAAGTTACAAAGCCAAACTCTGATCATGCACATAGACCAGTTCAGAGCTACAAGGCAGCAATGCTATCACTTTTAATATTGCGGTGTTGTGCTGATATCAGTATCATCTGGCCATATTTAATCTTACAGCAAGTTTAATTTAGCATTCAACTTGCAAGCTAAAGGTTTTTTTTAAGCTATGAAGAATAAAGTAACTTGCACAACTCCTGGAATACAGATATTTTAAAAAATGATTATATACATTTTTGTTTGGTTGAACTTGCCTGCTTCTGGGAGGATACTGTCTGAGTGAAGTCAATGGAGAAGCAGGGGGCTTGAAGGTTGGTGATGTAAACCCATTGATAAATCCAGCATTGGGAAATGGCGTTACCTAGAGAATAAAAACATTGTGTGGACATACATTTGATGATCACATACTATATAATCAAACTGAATGTTTATTTTCAGAGTGGAAAACTGAATACTTGTTTATACTAAAGGTCTTGAACCTCCACGGGTTTGTCAAAATAGCGACTATGGTATTCTTTAAAGAAAGATAAATTTGGAGGTTAATTCCCTTCATTTCTGAGATCTAGTCCTCTTCGCTTGTTCTGAATGTCTGAAGTTTTTAAAAACAATATTCCATGTCATTCTACGCAGGACAGTATTTCAAAAAGGTTTTTATTTTTTCATTTTTAGTTTAAGATTATGTGACGAGAACATTTTTTGGCCAGCGCATGCATGACAAACTCATTCAAGAGGAAGTTTATAAACAGCCATTATGCATGCTCAAAAGATAACTGGAGATAATTTTTTTTTTACTGTTAATATTGATCTAATTTTCTCCCTTATGTAGTCTAAGATATGTTTCCTATATTATACAGCATCAGAACATGCATGGTGCTTTAAAAACTAGTAAAACAGTGTCCCTGTCCCAAAGAGTTTACGTCGTCAGGAGACGCAACATAGTGAGATGACAACGTTCAGCTGGGGTAGGAAGAGGACTACAACAGGCTTACATGGCTATTTAAGTAACTAATTCATGCTTCACGAAGATTAGGAGTTTCCCCCTTACTAGTTTGGATTCAAAGATAACTCGAAGGTTAAAGCGTTAGCCTCATGGAATAAGTGCATTTTGAGAAAGACATTTAAGGCAAGGCTGGATGCATGGCAGACAGGGTCAGGAAGCAGGTTCCAGGAGTGAAGAGCCGCACAGAAGAATGAAATGTGTGGAAAGAGGACATGAAGACATTCAGTTTTGGAAGAGTAATGGTAATAGGTAGCAGTGTAAAAGGTAGTAGAAAGCAAAAAACATTATGCCCCAACATCCCAGTTTGGCATTTCTAGTACCTTGTTACTCCATCCCACTGCACAATACATTATAGATTCATGTTACACTTTAAGATAAATTTACTTTCCAATACTCATTTTCAAATGTGCCAAATAGAAGGATACAATCACATCTCATGTTTTAGCTGTCTGAAGGTAAAAATAGGTGTGATTGCTATGTTGATGCACAAATTATTTTAAACAGCGTTGACGTCCAGATTTGAAAATTATGGACTGCGTAAAAAAACAAACAAACAATCTCTGTTCAGAGTTCACAGTAACTACTGGAATGGCCAGTTATCTAGTTACTACAACTTGCACAAATCTTCATTGCATGTGAAAAAGAGAGTAAAACAGGTAAGTTAAATTTATTCAGTATGCCAAGAAAACTGCTACTTTATCAGTTAAAATATATTGACCTATTTAATAATACAAGCATTCAGCAACAGTTATAACATACAAATACCTCAGTCACGATCTCTTAAAGTACATTTAGTCAAGCACAGTATTACCAATGTATACAAAACATGTCGACTGTCAAGGCTAGCAACCTTTCGCTTACAGTTTCTCCATATGCTAGATCTCTTCCTCATTTTCTGAGCAGCTTGCTGACAAAGTCTTACCAAAATTGGTAAATGTCTGTTACAGGGACCTCTAATTTTTCACGTTGTTCGGCACCACTCTACGTGTGTATTATTGTTTGTCTTGCTCCCAATAGGAAAAAAGGACTTAATAGAATGCTTATTGAAAGGGAGCTACCAAAGTCAAAGTGAAGCTCTTAAATTTTAGACTTACTTTTTACTGTTCCTATCCACCTTCTACTAATGTTCCCGCTATCATTGAGCATACTAAGCAATCATTTTAGTTAAAAAATTAAACCCAAGTTTACAGTTACTTCTTACAATGGCACAAGCACCAAGAAAATTGTCTTTCCTGCCTAACTAGTTCAAAGGAAAGTTTGCTGCACAAAAAAAAGCAACAACCCACAACTGAATGTGGTAACAGTAAGACAACAGTCTCAGTTAATACTTGCATCAGCAAGATGAGCTGAGAATTAAACTTTCAAACATGTATGAAAAGAGTACTACATAAATGCTTAACAGTGTCAAGTTCTTCTCAAAGAATTGGAGGTTACATTATATCTACTGAAAATTATATATACAGAAAAAACCCACACTGTCTAGAAGTGCGAAGAGCATCACAAATCACTGACAATTGAAATTTAACAGTGCAGTTGTAACACCACACCTTACTGTTAGCATAAAACAACATGCCAGCAAACAGGCCACCATCAAGGGATTAAAAGTGATATTGTTCAATACTTTAGGCTTCAAATTTAGATAAAGATTTTACAAAGCCTATTAATACAAGTGAAGATTCAGTGAAAAAGGCTTGCTCTGAAGTTACAGCATTTGTAATCCAAAGGCTGCAACATTGCACTAGTTGTGAAGAATCAGAAAGTCAAAGTATTTTTTATTGTCCAAACTGAGTGAAATGCACGAGGTAAATAAATGTAATTCAGGTTATTCAAATTATTCTTTAAGCGAAAGTCTTTTAAATGATCAGTACCCTTCCTCAGAAGAGCCATTAGTTTGAAAAAATTTCATTATGATCATTTTCCATTCAGAAAATGTCTTTTCTTTCCAATTCTAATGGAACCCACAACACGCTTTTATTGACTTTGACATAAACAGTGATACTGTTGGACAACAAGTATGTGACCATGTTTGAAAATGGTACAGTTACTGTTGTTACTGAGTCATTTGTCCACATCTCAAAAATCAAAAGTTTTCAGGTGTTACTTAAATCAGGACATGGGTGTCCAGAGATGAACGTGCACTCCATCAAATCTCCTCCCCATTCTATAGCTCCCTTTAAACACTAACTGCAAAGGGTTCTGGCTGCTTTCCCTATGTGTCAATGTGTTCACCACAACTTCCTAATTATCAAGTTAGTTCAAAGATACTTTAATCATTTGCCAAGATTTCTAAATAGTCTCTTTCTGATTCTGAGCACCGCTACCCTAGTTTATTTTAACCTCAATTAAAGAGGGATATGGGGGTGGGAGGATGGTTCCACTTGTGACAACCTTGGCCCCCACCAATCAATGACACTCCATAGCCACTTCATGCATGCAGCTTTTTGTGTACTAATACAACTGGCCAAACAAGAAGCACAAGTGGCAGTGGAGCTGGCCCAAGTAATTCTGATGTGGCACTAAGTCGCACCTTCTTCTCCACGTATGTACAACATGCCTCAGGCGCCACATGACCAGGATTCATCACTGAATTTGGTCTGCTGGTTGAACCATTAGCTTCCCCAACTTGGGCTGGGTACTGATGGAGTGTGACATGAATGGTGATGCAAGAGTAAGTGGGAAGGAGGAGGAAAGGCTGTAGAATACAGAGAGTGTGGGGTCTGTCAAGTAGCTCATGTGATTGCACTAGCAATGCAGACCTAAGGCTGCCGCTAGCTCTGAATACAGAAAATGCAAGATTTCTTTAAATCAGTACTTCCTTAGAGATTATCAATAATTTTTAAACCTAATAATATAGATGTTAGTTTTGCAATTGTCAGGATGTGTCGAATAGGGCAATCCTGCACATTAACCCTGCAAGAGAAAAATCTTAAAATTTTAAACTAATATGCTAGATTATCCCCTCTCAACTAGTCCTGTTAGGTGCTTTCTGTACATAACATTGAATTGGATTTATAAATACACTCATACACATATGCTATGAAGATTACCTTTTTAAAAGTATTTAATACTTTTACTCAGAGGGGGATGCTTAAGTGTTTAACCTTTAGAACAAAAACCCCTATGATTTAAATTTAAAAACATGAGGAAAGTAACTTCTGAAGCCTCCCTTTCTTTAAAAAAGGAAAGAAAAGAAACCAGATGCCTCTTTCAAAGAGGGTCTCATACTTCAAAATATGGACTGCCAATGTCCACTTTCAAGAAAAGCCCACACCACATACAATCAGAGGAGTGGAACTTAGATTGTGACCTCCCACACGCAGTCCGTCAAACTGAACACTAAACACTCTTCTTGAAACAGTTAAACATGCAGCAGCTGTAGACAAATGCTTCTCATACCCCTAAACACTTACCAATGTTGGATCAAGATAGCTGTGCGTAGTAGACCAGGTCTGTGGGGCAATTAAGCTGTACAGAGGAAACTGCTGTTGGGGACTGTATACTGGAGGTAAATAAAAGGATGCTGTATAACGCTGTTGTGTGTAGAGGTTCATGTCCAGAGGTCTGTATCCATTCTTTGGCAAAAATGTATTTATAGCTATTGCCTTTGCTTTTATCCTTGCCTGCAAGAGAGATTTAAATTACTTAAGTACACCAACTAATTATGTTAATAGTAAATAAAATCGTATAAACAGCTTTATTTACCTTAATTGGTTTTCCTTGGAAAGTTTTCACTTCTTCTCTAAGGTATCTGTAAGCCTTATAAAATTGACATCTTTTTAAAAAGTTGTCAAAAATCCATTATGAATATTAATTTAAACACAACAACTAATATTAAAGGAGTTTTGGTAGACCAAGAAGTATTGCTACATTTGAAGCATCACCAGTACTGAATGGAGGTAACTAATTGTATAAACAGTCAATGCAAGTTAGAACACTTCTTCAGTCACTGAAGCTAAATTTGATATAGAATTACACAGCTTTTTAAAAAGGCATTTAAAAAGTTTAAATCAGTATTTTATTTCTTAAGATAGGGTGATGCTTCAAGATATGCTACAGAATATCAGCATGTGTAGTAAATAAGGTTAAAGTATTTCACAGGAAACCAGAACATATGCACACAGGATAAAGTTCTTACTGGTTATGTTTTGCTAAATCAGACTTCTGATATTATTAACTGGAGGTTTAACCGTATTTTTTTGACTAGAAATATTCACAAAAAATTTATGTACATGTGGATTTTTGCCCACCCTGATCCGCTGTTGCCTTGGAGCATTCTAAAGACTACATAACTATTGTGCAATATTGGAAAAAAAAAAAAAAAGTCGTTACCTGCTGTGCATCAGCTTCTGACTCAAATGTAATGAACCAATTGTCATTATAGGCAAACTCACAGTTGATAAATTTAGGCAAATTATCTCCCCTGAAGAGTGCTTCAACCTCCTAAGAAAAGGTTGAAGGGAGAATTGATGGAGAAAAAAAGAAAGATTATTGTGAAGTGTAGAACTCTGAATGTGAACTACTGGTAAGAGACAAGAATAAAAATACTTTTCAGCTTGCTAGACTAAGAACTGTGAGAAGATTATAATACCCGCAGTAATGCTGAATCTTAAAATTTACTTTTCATATAAAGGGATATGAAATGTTGCATTACAAAGGCCGTACTGGGATTGTTCTTCTCAGTACTGTTTAAAAACAGGAGCACAAAGCTATTTAGAGGGCTTTCATTTGAGAATAAATGCAGGATTTCTGTTGCCTCAAAATAGTGGATTTTGGCAGCACAGAAGCAAAAATACTTTTCAACGTTAATTTACAATACTTCTGCCTAAAGTACAGAATATTCCATTCTGTTTTATTCATAGAACCAAAAGCCAAGTAATATCCAGAACCATGATGTGACTCTGAAGACCTGACAGCAGCTTTGAACATTCTGG
Organism: Dermochelys coriacea; assembly: GCF_009764565.3. Taxonomy (NCBI): domain Eukaryota; kingdom Metazoa; phylum Chordata; order Testudines; family Dermochelyidae; genus Dermochelys; species Dermochelys coriacea. Next base: position 248,781,769 of record NC_050069.1, on the reverse strand, counting down.
TCAAACTTTCTACAGTTTTCCATTACATTAGAAAATGTACACCATTTACATCTACTGTAGTTTCTACAGTGTTTAGCTACACCATCCATTTCTCTTCTGATAGGTCTTGGCCATTTTTAAAGCCAGTGATTCACACAACAATTTTGCAAGTGTTCAAGGCAGATCAGCTACACAGTTCCAGCACCAATACATCTTGTCATAATCAGCAAATGGGTGACGGGGGGGAAAAACATCCATGTAACACACGAAATGCCTCTTTGCGAATTCTCTTGAAAGTTAAAATAGCTGGACTGTTGAAAGACTTGCCATATCTTCAGTTTTAATTTTCCCTTTTTTTGTTCTTTAAGAATGTTATGCTTCTGTTTATTTTAAAGTGCACTGTTACTTCCTATTACTTTTTCCGTCAGTAATAGAATACATTTAATTCCTTTCAATATGAATTTTTCTTGTAAGTTTTCATTCATAGGCTTTCCCATCCTGTGTTAAGTCTGCCTCCTTCTTGCTCCCCAAAATGAAGTAGTTGCGGACCCCTCTGCTGCTCCATCTTCTTTCTACTATCAAATCCAATCTGCTTCAAAGATACACACTGAATGCCTTCACATTCCACCCCCAATTTTTTTCTTCACGTTCCATAATTAGTGGTCCACTGAACCACTAACACTACTTCCAACAAAACTAGTATATATTAAAGCTGATTGCCTCAGCGCTACAGGAAAGCTTCTGAAGCTTGAAGTCACTCACCAGGACAGGCTTCCATCTTCAGCAGTGACTTTTTGCATTAGAAGTTTTTCCTTTTCACAATTTCATCCATTTACTAGTTATGCCCCAGAGCAAAGAGACTGGAACATATTGTGAAGAAGGCCAGCAGAGAGTATTTTAAGGGAGGGAGATTCTAAGCTGAGGAAGCCAGAGAAGTACTCTGCTAATCTATTGTGGAGGCATGGTCACCTGCCTAAATCCCTGAACAGGTCTGTAGTGTAACTACAACCATGGTTCTATAGAGGAAGACCAGCAGTTAAACCTGTTTATAAGAATTTCTGTATGGTCTCAATAGCAGTTTGAGTGCTTCAGACCTTTACAGAAGTTCATGTGAAACACACGTCTTACTATAATATCCTTGAAATCATGCATTTCTACAGAGAAACACCACAGATCATTCTAATGGACTTCATAAACCAAAGTCTAGCAATCTCATTAGAAACATTAAAAAGTAGGTTACATCCCCTCTGTATATTCTTATTGTCAACTGGAGAATGCTAATTCCTGAGTCAAGAGGGTGAAGCATTATAAGTTTTATGGAACTACAAAATTCTTACTTCAATGGGTGTAGATTCAGGTACTTCACGTAAAATCACAATGCAACGATTCTGATTTGGCCTGACTTTCTCTCCCTTCTCATCCACTTGGACTAAAGGCAATGCTAAGAGGAAAGGGGGGAAAAAAATCTGGTTTTAGAAAACAGTAAGTGAAGCAGTTTTACACCCTGAAAGAGCTAGTCACTTAAGGTCTGCCTGCACTGCGCTGTTTACATGAATTTATTTTTAAACAATTTTGATCCTGTTTGTGTAAAAGGTCATAGTATAAAATGTGGTTACTTTCCAGCCATCTTAAACATGCTCATTGTCAAATATAGACAGACCTTTAATCTAATTAAAGCTATGAAATTCTGTCTAAGGCAGTGAAATATGAATGTGCTAGCACTTGATGAAAGGCTGAACATTCGCTAATGTTAGATAGTTTTAAGTGGCCTTATTTAAGTTGCAAATATTTAGTATGTTCTAAAGCATTTAGTATGTACAAAAACAAAAATGCTGTCAAAATACACCATTTACTTACATCTCAGCACTTCCACAATCAAATCCATATCAGTACTGAGTTTCTTGACATGATCAAGGTTTGCTACTGTCATTATTGGCACATACTGATCACTGTCCATCTGTGATATAAGGTACATGTCACTGGCAAGATTCTCTCTGTTGGAAGGAAAAATAAGTGGTTAATCCTGGTTTCCATTTAAATTCATTATGTGCAAAAAAGGATCATTTGCAAAGAAAAAATTTCCACAGTGGAATGTTATATCCATCTTCATAAAGTAGGAAGTACCAGATTCTTACAGCATCCTTTGTCTTGAGAAAATATTTTTACTCATTTTCCATCAGAACCACTCAACACCATTATTTTGCTGTTCCACTTCAAACTAATTGTTAGAATGACCACCAACCGTTAACCATTTCACTGCCACAAATTGTGCTGGCATACTTGGAAGAGGCAAGTGATCCCTCTTCCTGAATATGCGAGGTCCTGAAAATTCCACTGTTTCAATGCACTGTCAATTGTAAGTGGATGTTAACTTTAAGTGGTAACATAGGAGTTCAAGGGTTAACATCTTGTATTAGTTTTATAACTATGTAGGATGAAATGAATTTACTTCAATCTCAAATACAGATGCATAGGCAGAATGCACAAGCATATCAAAGCCCTCCAACAACCTTATGAATTGTATTTTATTTCATAGTCTCACTATCCTCTTAATCTAAAGTCACAAAAAGTGTAGTGAAGTAGTATAGAGATGTGATGAATAAAACTGGGTTATGAATTTCAGAACAGTAGATTCATTAATTTTAAGGCCAGAAGTGACCACTGTTGACCTCCTGCATAAAACACAGGCCACAGCACCTCAGCCAGTAATTTCTGCATTGAATCCATTGTTTCTGTTTAAGCTACAGAATATATCAATAGCATTACATGCTGAATTTTTTCTATGGATCATTTCCTCTAATATTGCTATTCCTTTCCACTAAGTTTTTAGTTTGGAAGACAGATCTCATCACATCTTAGAGATTGAAGGTAATATATAACAGGATCCTAACTATCCTATGTCGTCCCATATTTAAGTATTATTATACATACCTAGATAAGCAGAACTCCAGCGTTTTTTTAAGCACTTCTCGTAGGTCTTCCTGACCTTCTGGCTGCAATTGGTCATTTCCTCCTAAGTATGGAAGATGTACGGTTGTATGATTAAATTGAACAGAAAACAGTGAAATCTAAAAGTGAATTCTGCTAGAAAGTACTAAAAGTAACTTCTTCAAAAGTCATACCCAGAGTCAGCTATAGCCTAAAAACTTTCAACATTAATAAGACTTGAATGCTAGATACTAAAAAAATGACTACCAATCAGAAAAGTAAGGAATAGATAATCCCTATATCAGGAATAAAAGATTAATAAAGCAACATATCTGGATGTCTCTGTGCCCACAAGCAGTTGGAAGAGCTTTAGAGAAGCGCTGGAAGTATATGGTAAGGATTGTAAATACTTGAGTTAGATTTGGTTTTATGTTTTCCCCTCTATCACACTTACAAGATTGAAAAGAAACTAAGTAAATTCAAGGTTGAGTAACCCCTTACAAATATCAAGAAAGCAGTGCAGTGAAGTATCAGCAGTTCTCAAACTGTGGGTCAGGACCCACAAGTGGGTTGCAATATTGTTTCCATGTGATCACCAGGGAGGCCATTAGACTTGCTGGGGCCCAGGCCTGAAGCTAAAGCCTGAGCACTGCCACCCCCGAGACTTCAGCCCTGGGCGGGGGGTGGGGGTGGGGGGGGGTGGTCTATAACTTCAGCCCAGCCGCCCAGAGCTGAAGCCCAAGCCCCATGGTGAAGCCAAAGTCTGAGGGCTTCAGCCCTGGGCAGCAGGGCTCAAGTTACAGGCCCCCTGCCCAGGGGTGACACTCTTGGGCTTCAGCTTTGCCCCTCCCTCCCCCATGAGGTGGCAGGTCTCAGGCCGGCTCAGGTACCCTCTCCTGAAATCGTGTAGTAATTTCTAATTGTTGGAAGGGGGCTGAGGCCCAGTGAAATTTGAGAACTGATCCATTTTCACCAATGCCCTCACCACTGTGTTCCAAATTCACAAGCACTACATCTCTGAAGGAAAGATGTAGTTGCTGTAACTCAAACCACAGTTTTACGGTACCATTTTTGTAAATGTAATTGATGTACAAATGGTTACAGACGCATATCAACCAATACATTTTCCCCCTCATTATAAAATGTTACGTTTGTGTCTCCTAGACCAGGGATGTCAAACTCTGTGTCGAGGTCAAACTTCATTTCTAATTATTGCCATTGGGCTAGTGTACAAGTTTAGGACTACATACTAAAAGTCACTCTAGAGTGAAGACTCCCAATGAGGTCAATGGGAGGTATGTACGAAGACCAAACATAGTAACTGAACATTCGTTTATATCATTTACTGCCTGTTTAATGATCTTTTCCATTCACCGGAAAAAATATGTTCATCTCTAGAACCCACCACCACCATTACAGTCTTGTTTTCCTTCCTTCTTAATTCACCTTTACCCATTTCTCTTCAGTTTCCTTCCCCCCATCCCTGAAGCTGCTAGTTAGGACACTAAACAGTCAGAATTGGAATCTATTCCTGACACTATGCTACATAATCATTATAATATATACTGAAAAAAGAGAGCTAGTTAAGAGTAAGTATAACAAGACCCTTCTGCAGTAGTCTGAAAACTTTACTAAAACACACCACGACAAGTTTGGTCATTTACAGCTTCATTAAGAAGCTTGTAACAAGGGCGACTCAGAAGAATGTGTGTGACTCAGTTTCATAAGACAAACAAAAGAGGATAAGCAACACATTAGAATAAGTGAAAAATTCATATTTAAACAAATGGTTAATATATTTTTTTAAAAAGTCTTTATACCAACTAACATTGCCTTTTGCTTCACACAAATATTAGACACTTAGCTCACCTACTTACACTTACTGTAGAGATTTAATACCCACAAAATGCAGTATTGTACAAGAACCGATTAGGTTTATATTAGCATGTTAATTTTTAAGGGAAAACTGTACTGTACTTTGACACAATTCAGATTTTGAACACATTCTGTAAGATGTTTAGGCTGACAAGCAAGAGTGATTATTTCCTGTGATGTTTGTATCTAGTACAGTAGGAGCTCAGAGTTATGAACTGACCAGTCAACCACACACCTCATTTGGAACCAGAAGTATGCAATCAGGCAGCAGTGGAGACAAAAAAGGAACTACAGTACAGTACTGTGTTAAATGTGAACTACTAAACAAATAATGGGAAAGTTAAACAAAGAAGGTGACAAGGCAATTGTTTCTGTGCTTGTTTCATTTAAATTAAGATGGTTAAAAGCAGCATTCTTCTTCTGCATAGTAAAGTTTCAAAGTTGTATTAAGTCAATGTTTAGATGTAAACTTTTGAAAGAACTACCATAACATTTTGTTCAGAGTTACGAACATTTCAGAGTTACAAACAACCTTCATTCCCGAGGTTTTTGCAACTCGGAGGTTCTATTGTAAACATGTTCATTATTCAGCTACAAGACAAAAACAGTTCACAATTAATTTCTAATCAAAGCATAAAGAAAGTTTCTTTTCTTACCTGTCTGAGTGGTTTCATGTATCGATTCATACTCTGAATCATCTAGAGCCAAAGGGTTCATATCTCTTTGGTCTGACACCGGAACAGTTAGCGATGGCTCTTGCAGTTCTGTTAACACTGCATTTTGCTGCTTTTTGTCACCATCACCATTGGCATCCAGTCCTGCAGCAAGGATTACAAGAAAATGTCTGAAGTGGATTTTTCATTAAGGTCTAAACTTTCATTTGCAATAACAATTATATATACACAAACCTCAGTAAAGAATTGTATTCTGGAAGAAATCTGAGAATACCCTTGTTTTTTAATCATTTTTGTGTTTACGTCTTACACTAGAAAATTTGTGACATTATTCGGAAGTTCTGGACTGGGTTTACTTCAGCCAGAATGGAAGCTTTTTAAACTATTATTCATACCTTCTTTGCAGGAATCTGGAGGATGATCAGGTATTTCTTCCCAGGTTTTGTTCACACTACCATCAGTGGCACCACTAGCTTCCAAATGTAACATATGATTCCCCCATACCTTTGCATTAGGATTTAACTCAGAAACCTTGGTTGACTCCTAGAAAAGAAATTTTGGATTATGTACTTTGTAGATGAGTCACATTTATATAGGTGACATAAAAGAAACCTGACATATAATGCTGGAGGGCATCCCAAGTTTCTTCACCACACGACTGATTGAGGAAAAAAGGAGGAACAGTAACAGAACTACTGGTGCAAGGACAATACCATTGTGTAGAAATTAACATTTCTGCAGCTACAATGACTAATGTTTATCGCTTTCATGGATCTGCCACTTATAAGTTTGTTAATACATCTTTTACATTGCTTACTAACAAATGTTTATGTTACATCTCTACTTCAAGCGGAGATTTGTTCCCTGCCTATTCCTGTGAAAGAGACCAGAGAAGAAAAATAGCACCATATGAAGTGTGTGTGACAAAACTTGGCTAATAGCATTTGGCAAGAAGAAGGCCAAAAGGTTGGTAGTTTAAAAAAAAAAAAAAAAAAAAAAAAAAGACAATTCAGCATGTTCCTTGAGCACCACCTATACATGCAAACTGAATTGCTGCTGCTGACACTGTATGCCCCCTCTGTTAACCAGCACCGGAAACAATTTGTAGTATAAATAGGATAGGACAACACTGTTTCCAGCACCATTATAGAAATCACTAAAGGCAATGGTGCTGAAGACAATTGCGTTCCATTTACACTACCAATTCATCCATTTTTACATCCAGGAGGTCAATACTAGTTTAAAAGGGGGATGAGTGTGTGGCAGGTAATACACTTTTAAATGCTGCTGAATTCAGGCATGCTTTGTTATTTATTTCCTAGCTTTTTCAGGAAGCTTTCCCAAGTGATTATGACCAATGCCATCAGCTTCCATTTTTAAAACAAAGGGAATTTCCAGCCCTTATGATTGCAAAGGGCCTTAAAAATGTGAATCAGGTGCTGGTGATGAAATTGCTGGGCAAGATTAGAGCAGCTGCTACTGATACACTGGGCCTGTCGGTGGAACTCCACTTGCTTTGCTAGCGAACCAAGGCAGAGTTGGAGAAGCAGCTGTAAGTCAAGTTTGTTTTTCTCTCCCCCCCAGTTGGCCAAGACCCAGTGCATTCCTGTTTAGCTGCCGTGCAGCCTTTTCCTCCTCCCTCACTTCCACAATGCCCGCCTCAAAAGGTGTGCAGAAGATACCCAAGCTCCTAATCCCTTTCCAGAAAGGAACTAAAGATTTCAGGAGCTCCACAAGCCTCCTCCCTAAATAAAGGAGGGGGCAAAGCAGAACCCCTATGCCCCAGGAACAGCAGAAGTGGAGCAGCAAGGAAAGGGAGAGGCATTTGCCATCATGAAGGCCTTGAGGCCTACCCAGGCTGGGTGTGGTGTTGCTGCCATTGCCACCAAGTAACTCATTATAATGTAACAGATTTGGTAGAAGACGAAAGTGATGAATTTTAGGGTTGGGGTGGGAAGAGAAGTGATTAAATGAGGGATGTAGAGAACTGATGAGCTGAAGTGAGTGATGGAACGGTGGGAATGATTTGTGCTACAAAAGAGACTGAGGTGGGGAAAATTAGCAAGATTGATGTATGTATGTATGTATGTATGTATCCATCCCCATCACTACTGTACCTCTGTCAAATTCTCCATGTATTTATTCGCAACACATCTGGAAGGGAAGTGCTAGCATCACATTTTGCAGATGGGAAACAGACAAAAGACTAAAGCACAGAATTTTTACGTGTATTTAGGTGTTGCTCCACTCAGCACTGCAATGCCTAACTACCTTTTTGCGTATGAGTCTAAGTGACCTCCCCAAGTTCATTTAGCAAGTCTGTGGCAGAGCAGGAAACTGAACTCTAATTTCCCATGTCCTAGCCTAGTGCCCTAACCTCTGTACCATCCTTCCTCACGAGGAGGAGTATTTGGTGTGAAGTGTGCAGGCACACGGTTTACTTGGTTCTAAAAGTTTAATTCTTCTTGACGCGAGGCATTCCCACTGAAATAAATGAACACCCTGCAAAGCTGATCTGAACTACTCTGAAAAAGTTTAAGATTTAAAACTCTCTTTAAGTGAGGCAGGCTCTCAGCAGTTTTTAATATACGTGATGTAGAATACATTAGAATAGAAAATGTCATTTTATTGTGTGATTATAAATATAGCTCTTAGATACCACAATGAAGGGGACTACTGACAATCTTCCGATAGCTTTCCTTACTTGTGATGAACAGTTGTAGCAAGATCTCATTTATACAGCAATTCTCAATTCTGGAAATTCACACACTTTGGTAAGGATTAAACTTCTAAACATTGATTTAGATTTGACAATGGTCAGTAACATTTTTGGACTATATCAGCATGACGTAACTTCATTTTATTGAGCCAAAACTGATCAATACGCTTTTTGAAAGAGTATATGAAACTTATGATTTGATTAAACAGCGCAACTCCCAATTTCAAGAGCCACATTTTAAAGTTTAATATACTGTAAATGATCAAATCATGCTTGTAAAAATACTTACAAATTCTGCATCTTGCCATCCCCAAATACCACCATTTTTTGCCACTAGCAACTGATAAGGATCTCTTTCTATAGCAAGTGAAGAAACTATCAAATCTTGAGGTTGGTTCTGGAAATTCTCAGTTATGTGTTGTCGGTCACTCTCCATAACTGTGTTAGAAGTAGCAGTATTCCATAAATAGCCCATCAGATATTCATTACCACCACTAAAGATGGTGTCAGAAAATATCTGACTTGTAAAATCAGCATTATCAGCTTGCAGAGTTAAGAACCGTGAACCCATTTCATCTTGGGAATTTTGAGTATCCAGCTTACAGGTATTTTCTGATTCATTCAAAATATCTTCCATCAGATCTAGAACACACTTCTCATTGCCTTGCTGAAGTCCTCTAGCACCAACTGGGACATTAGGTAATTCATATGAAGGAGTAGCAGCATATCTATCTACCTGCCCTGGGTCAGTATAAACCCCACAAAAAGATTTATCAGATGTGTTCAGATCACAAGTTTCAGTCTGTTCATGATTTGCGGTGGAAAGTTTTCTCAAACTTTTTATCTCAGCATCTAGAATGTAACTGCTGTTTTCAGATTCAGTGTTCTTTGTTCCCAACCACTTTATATTCTCACTTGTTTGTGCTTCCGCATAGTCAGCTGATGTATTAGAAACATCAACATTTTCTTCTTTTGACAGACTGTGACACAGGTTTTCTTCACCCCTTTGAAATTCTGGTTCCTTTAGATCTGAAACACATTTTTCATAAGTTTCTGGATGTTCTTCAGATGAAGGTTCAGTAGACCTTTTAACATAAACGGAGTCTAATTCTGTATCATCACAGTTATCTGTCACATCACACTTTCCCACTTGTTTCTGAAGAACATCTAAATAGGATCTTTGGCTTGATGGAGACAGACAGCTAGGAGATCCAAATATATCACTACGAGCTCTTTCATGATTTCTGAAACTGTTCCCCATTTTTAATCCATCATCTGTACAGTCTTCCAAAATTACAGGTCTATCATGCATAACTGAGAAAACATTCTGATTATGTATTAAGTCTCTATTGAGACTTAGTGTATTACTGTCATGATCAAAAATGTTAACTTCAGAATCCGGCTCACTATCTTCTGTTTCATTATTAATGGTCCCCCATTGAAGCATTTCTAGTTTTGGTTGTTTCACCATTTCTGCACCACCACCTGTTAATCTGGCAGGGTCAGTTCCAGCACTCAATTCATTTTCCACTGCATGAAATGAACATTTATCCCATAGTTCATCTTGTTTATAATTCAAGTTCATTTTATTCATATTTGAATATGCCAGCAAAGATACAGAGGAAATACTGTTTTTGTTAAATGAACTGGAATAGTTATATAATTTACCTTTATTTTCTGGCAGTGCTGGTGAAAGCTGACATTCTAGACTGTTTTCGTTTTGGATTATTTCATGTGTACTTATGTTATGTGGCTTGCAAGATGCTAAAGTATGATTTCTTACCCTTAATGAAGTCCTCCTCAGACAACGAGTTTCCACAGGAATGTTATCTGCTTGATATGAGGGAGTTTGCCCAACGATGCTCACATGATTGTTATCTTCTATGGTATTAGGACTTAAAACATTTGACAGTATTTTTGTTTCAGTGCTGCCTTTCGTATCAGTTTGAAAATCTAAAACACTCTTTAACGTTGAGGGCACTTTAATCACGTTTGCAACCAAAACATTTTCCAAGCTACACAAAATTTCATCTGTATATTTCTCTTTATCTTCCAGGAGCGGTTCTAATTTGCTGTCACTTTCAGAAGTAGTAAAAGGGGCCTCTTTTCTAATTTCACAGTACATTGTCTGAAATGTGTTTGTTTTCTCATTAGAATTTAGTTTACTTTCTGGCTTTAATAGGGAATCCTCTTGGCTAAGGTTTTCCAGATCTTGGGTCACTGAAAAGGAATCACTGTCTGTTTTCTGAAATTTTAAGTGAAAACACAAGTTACTTGTAGTATCATCTAATTTTTGTTTAGTATTTGCTTCCTTTTCAGTTTTCAGTAAATGTTGACTTAAATGAAATGGTGTGGTCGCAGTGTTACAATTTCTCTCAGTCTTTCCTAAATTATATTCTTTAGCATTTAGAGCCAATAAGATGTCAGAAGTAGAGCTGTCAACATGTTTCACACCTTTTGAATAAGGACAATATTCTTCTTCTCTGAGAGCATTCACAAATTTTACAGACTCATTGTTTTTATTAATTGATTCATTCAAACTGACACTACTATCTAGTGTATCCAATCCTTGAGTGCTATTTTCATGAACCTCTTCATCATATACTAGTGCTCTTAAACCATCTGTTGCTATAGAGTCCATATTTAGCCTGCATGTCTGACAGCTGCTATCCAGTAAGCCTGTATAAGATGACTGGACATCCATATGATAATACTCCTTTGTTTCATTTTTTTGCAGGTTTGACCTATGCTCCTCTTCACATACAGACAGTTCTTTTTGTGTATTAAACTCTGCTTCTACTTGTGCTGACTGCAGGATTGGAAATTCTTTCCTAGTGTCTCGAGGGCATACCACATTGCACATTCCTTCAACTGTAACAGCTGAATTATCTACGTCTGCTGCCATCGCTCCATGCTCGGTAGCTGGCATCTCTTCATCCACTTTCAGGTCTTCAGCGTCTACAATACAAATACTATAAAACTCCTTATCTCTTCTACGTTGTCTATGGTCTATATCAATATAGGTAAAAGCTGGAACTGCTGTTTGTCTGTGTAATGTATCTGAAATCTTTCTATAGCTGTCACAACTGTTGTCTTGAACATTCTCCACTGTTTCATTCTGTGTTCGTGAATATTCACATTTAACTGGGTAATATTCCAGATAACTCATATTTAACAAAGTTTCTTCCTCTGAGCTTTGACCTAGAGCCACTGGTTCCCATGAAGGAGAAATACAGTCCAATGAGCAACATGGCTCTCTGGCTATAATGTGTGTGTTTCCGTTAGGACTATTACATGGAGAGATTTCTGTATTTGTACACTGAGTATTCCTATTGGTATTTTCAATTATTCTTTCACTGCCATCCCAGTCTTCCTTTTCTTTACTCTTTTCCAAATATTCATATCTGTTAAAGACCTTTAGGATAGGACTAAATGAAAGAAAAAAGTTAAAAGGTCTGTTAGACTTTCTTTTAGTGACCTGCTCATGGTCAGTGTTCTCCACGCTTTTGTATGAAGGATACCTTGTTTTTCTACCCCAGAACCCATGTTTAGGATTTGACTCCATGTAATTATCGGTATGAATGCACTCAATGCCAACTAAAGCAGCTGTCCCATTAGCCGTCTTTTCTACTGCATACAGCTCCTTACTTTCCACAGTTTCTAAAATTGAAGATAAAGTTTTACTTATCCTGTTTTCTGGTGCCTCCTCTTCCACAGATTTTTGTAACAGACCAGTTTTTTCATTATTTTTGCTGGTAGTTAGTTCTTTACTGAAGCAGCAACCCATGTTTAAGAAATTGTACTACTGGAGAGCTCACATTGCAAATCGCCTTCTTGCACATCTAACTAACTTTCTACTGTTTCTGAAAAGACAAGCCAACACCCAGATGCCAAAAATAGTACATTTAAAACCCTGCAGGGAGCTCATATGCCATTGCCACTCAAAGTCCAAATCCCAATTAGAGCAATGTTTTAACGTTTCATTATACGTACTGTAGTAGCTAAGTCAGAGTTTTCCTAACCAAAACATAGCAGACAAATATTTTAAGATCTGTGAGCATTTAATTGCTACATTTCCTGAGAAAAGTTGCCTTAAACCAAACTACTTTAGCTCACGAAAGCTTATGCTCAAATAAATGTGTTAGTCTAAGGTGCCACAAGTACTCCTTTTCTTTTTACTTTAACTATGACTTTACCAAAGTGCAAACATGCCCTAAACCTAGTTTCCTTGAAATTGCAGATATGACCATCAATAGCTAAAGCAGAGCTACACGCAAGTTTGACTCAGATTTAAAGAACCACAGAAAAAGTATTACTGAAGCTGTTGTGCACATGACTATACTCCAACGGTGGTTCTATAAAAGTGAATATACAGTAAGGTACTACTTTTTAGAAAAAAGTGAATTAAGGTCACAACTCTTGTAGTCAAGAGTTATAAGCTATCCAAATCCCTCTCCTCCAAACAATTTTTTTTTAAAATTAATACATCAATACAAATCAATTGCTTGTCCAAAAGCAGATTTAAATATAGCAATTATTCAGGCAGCTTGTTATTCCCCTTTCTACAGCTCCAGTACATATGACGTGCTTGCAGGTTTAAAGGGAAACAGCTTTAATGAACCAATACCACAGCATGCTTAGGTACTTCATTGTTATTTTAGTTCACTCTAAGTACTCTATCAATTGCATTAACTTTCTAAAACAGAAAGCCCTGCAACATATCTAGATATCTGTTGTAGTCTTATCTACATAATTTTTACTTCCTTTTTTCAGGGGCTTTTAAATTCTGACAAAGCTTAGTCATCCTCATCATAAAGCAAAAATGCCTAGGTCACCACACCACTATAATTTAAAGGAGTAGGTTTATTTATTTTAAATTGTCTCTTGCTTTCCCTTCTTGGACTTCACTTTACTCTTCTTTCCTAAAGAGAATATCTTTCCTGCACTGTTTTCAGTGTGTACTTCCTCTTCTCTCTCCCCCTCTTTACTTACATGGTAGTTCTACCTCTTCCTCTATTTGTCTATGCCATTTTTGCCAACAAAACAAAACAAAAACAACCCACTTCACTTGCTCACCTATTCTACTTTTTTTTATTTTACCCCAACAGTAATTCCCCTACTTCCCACCCACAGCTAGGTGTTCTCCCATTCATCCTTTCCACAAGGCTTGACACATTTACCATGACTAAAGTGTTCCAGGTCCCATTTTCCAGGGATAACAAACAGAACCAACCTCCCATCATCTGGGTTTGGCTTACAACCAAAATACTCTTGCTACAGCTTAGGGAACGCCAGTCTTTTATAGCCTGTGGCTAGCATGCAAGACTAATGCGAAATGTGCCTCCACTGTTACCACAAAAATTCCTCTGGATACTGGAAGGAACAGTGTCTATTCCTCTCATCCACTTCATAAATTCCAAGTTTCTCCATAAGTGGTAGTGAGAGTCTAACCAAGTTACCCATCTCCCAGCATCTTTTCAGTTTTACTTGGAAAACAGACAGTCTTATTCTGCTGTTGCTCACAGCCTTCCCAAGAAGCATCAGCATGAAACTGACCTACTCTAAAGTTTTATTGCCACCTAGGAGATTGTAAGTCAAGTCTTGTCAGTTAAACTGCTGCAATTAACATTTATTCTGCTGCTGCCTAATAAGTTCTGAACAGCAGCATAGGTGATGGTCCCATGCCTGCAGACTCAGGAAGATGACCCTGTATTGTTTCACACTTAGTTCAGGTTTAGAAGATTCTGTGCAACCACAGAATCTGGAACCTGAGTGCTTAAAAAAAAAAAAAAAAAGATTTAAAGAATACATGCTGCTTAAGTTGACGACACTTTGTCTAGGAAAGATTCTTACTTGTCTGCTTGGTTGGGCAAGCAGTTTTCAAGTTCTGAAAGAAGTTTCCAAAATTGTATTAAATACACAATGCTTCAGTTTAAACAAACCCACAATCACATTTTTCTCAGATTGCTCAGCTATCTCTACCTTGTCTATTTTAATTTTATACAGTTCAGACTATACTTTTTTTTTTTTTTTAATTCTTTTACAACGTCCCAACCTTACTATTGCCAGAGATATTTCACTATCTTTGTGGTAAAATTAGAGAAGATTGTAAGTTCTTCCAGTTTACTTAGTGTACTATGGGGTACAAAGTTGTACAACAGTCTTCCAGGTGTTGCACTAGATCTTTTTGCAAATACCTTGCTATTAATTTCTGCTCTATTTTCCATTGAATTTAAACGCATGCCAAACAAGAAGTAAACTTTTGGAAAGACTGTCAGTTTGGAGAATTACCTATAATCCTTTTACTTTGGTAAAATGTTTTCTACCAGATTCCCACTACTGAGCCTGCATTCCCAGACTGCGACTAACATGAAAGCTCTAATCTTCAGAGCTCTAAAGAGAAGATGGCTCACCAGTGAAATGCTGGTGAAATGCCGATAAAGTGTATAAGACCTACAAACACCTGGAGACATGGACGGCTTTCAAGAAAAAGACAATACAAAAAAGTAAAAACAGTCCTGTCTCCAAAAACTAAACATTTTGATCCCTCTGTAATACGCTATTTACTAGTAACAAATTTACAAGGAAAAACTGGAACATGCAAGGTTCTAATGTAGGAAACATGAGAGTAAACCTGCTCCTTTACTGTTATGGAACTGGTAAGATTTAACCACACTATCTGAAGACATCCTTTAGAAGGGACAAGGTAGGAAAGGTACAAAAGCATAACATAAGTCTTAATTATTCCAAAGTTCATTAGGAGCTTACGTTAGTACTGGGGGGAGAAATCTTACTATAAGAATTGAGCATGCAAATGGTCTTTTAAAAAAATATTTCAAGAATTTGCAGTTGAGCCATTGTAGGAGAAAGTATTCCTAGAAGAATAAGTATCAAGTGAGCCAGTCCTTGCATTAACTAGTGTGTAAGCACGGAAATTGGACAAGCATCAATTTGCAATCCCTGGGAAAGAATCTTTCCCTACAGAGATACAGTCGGAATAAACAACTCTGAAGATTGAGCAACATCATATCTTTGTCCAGTTTGATTTCTTTTTACCTTGGGGAGCAGCACTGCGAGGTGGTTGCAGCAAGGACTTATAGGCCAAAATCAATGTTCATTAGCTGTCCAAAGTCCCCAGTTTCTTTTCTTTCTGCAAGGTGCGTGGTATTTTGTTTTAAGTGATTTCATATCTGATGTCTCCCTACCCCTATTTTGTACACAGTGTGAATTTGTTTGAAGACAGTTGCTACAGAGAAAACTTTTCGCAACTTTTTGATTTTTTGTACGCCACTGTATTAGTCTGTTGCAGACTAAAATTTGTTCTGTCCACAGAACAAAAGAAACTGAATTTGGGAAGTGCTACTCATTGCCTCAAATAAGGCTAAAGACTAAAATACGTTAAGTCACACGGATAGCCAACTCTCTAACTTCAGACAGGCACATGCTAAAGAGTTAAATTGGTCAATTTTCAGAAGAAACTCTGTTCAACACTAAGCCTCTTACCATTAGAAAGAATGCACAATCTCCAAGAAATTTGCCTGAGGCTCCACAGAAACAGACACATTTTGGCCCAAGTTACCAAATCTGTGAACAATGTCACAAGTCCCTATAGCTGAACTGTTCTTAAGCATAGGAAGTCTTATCCACCATTGTTACCATCTGCTGCCCCCTTCCCTTTTAACCCTCCTCCCTCACAAATTCTTTCCTGGGACAGGGTTCCTCAACATGCTTGTGTCTAACTTGACTCAGATTTAATTATGAGTCATTTTTCCACTACATTTCCTGGAAAAGAGAACTGGTAGCCTCTCCTCCCCATTTAGAATACATTTCATTGAATATATGAAATGTGTGAATGATTCAGAAATTTGTAAGATCAGCATGTCAGAGCAGTTAATAGTGTCAGAGTTTAAGACCAGAAGAGACCACCAGATCATCTAGTCTGACCTCCTGTACATCACAGGCCAATACCACCCAGCACCCACACGCTAAACCCAACCACTGTTTTGTTTTGTAACGGTTCATAAAGATGGTTATCAGATATACCTAAGGCCCATAGAAAATAGTTTAAGTCTTTTACTAAACAGACACTGACAGGTTGGACCCATTGGGAAGCCACCCGATTTGCTGAGGTACCACTGAGTCTATCTGTTCTGCCAGTATGGGCCCCCTTTAGCCTGTCTTGCTGAGCCAGGCTCTGACACACAGGCAGGGCCACACCAAGCTGCAGATCAGCTCTGGGAAGACTGATCTTAAGGGACTTGCCCCAGCACTCAGATGTCCACCTCCCTTGGATTGCAGACCCAAACATACATTTTGAAATTTGCCCCCTCCCTCAATGTGGAGGGAGTTAGAAATTTACAGAAACTGGGTTTAATAATAAACAAAAATTGTATTAACTATAAAAGGCAGATTTTAAGTCTTAAAGGGGGAACAAGCAGAACAAAGCAGATTACTAAGCAAATTAAATCAAACACAAACTAAGCTAGTTTCACTAAAGACATTGGTTACAAATAGTATTTCTCACCCTAGATATTGTTGCAGGCAGTTCGCGAAGTTTCTGTGGTTCAGAGTTCCAGTTATATTCCTTTTCAGACTGGACCCCTGTCTCAGTCTGGACTCCCCCCTTGCCTTCCCTTTTGCACTTTCTCCTCTCGGGTAGACAGGCCAGGGAAAGGAGGAGTCCTGTTTGCCTTCCTCCACACCCTTAAATAGGATTTACATAAGGTGGGAATTCTTTGTTTCCCAAACTTTACCCTCCCCCTGCCCCTTCCCTTACAGTGGAAAGTTACATGAAGTCCCAGGTAATGTTTAAAAAGAAAAGGAGTACTTGTAGCACCTTAGAGACTAAAATTTATTGGAGCATAAGCTTTCGTGAGCTACAGCTCACTTCATCGAATGCATTTGGTGGAATTTTTTTCCACCAAATGCATCCGATGAAGTGAGCTGTAGCTCACGAAAGCTTATGCTCCAATAAATTTGTTAGTCTCTAAGGTGCCACAAGTACTCCTTTTCTTTTTGCGAATACAGACTAACACGGTTGCTACTCTGAAACAGGTAATGTTTAGTATCATTTAGTATCAGGTAGTAGACCACCCGACTCTGTAGCATCACAGTGTCCAGGAGTCAGTGGCAGTATGGAAAGTCCACAGGAAGGCCAAGCTTTTCACAGCTCATTGTCTTCACGGATGGGCCATCCACCCTGTCTGACTTTTCCATTGTTGTATCTGAAGTGTTAGTCGTGGGGGTCACCCAAAGCAGCATAGCTGAAGTACAGATACATAGTCAATATTCCCAACTTCAGATACAAAAACGATACAGGCATACAAATAGGATAATCGCATTCAGTAAGTCATAACCTTTCCAGGGATATCTCACATGAGCCATCTTGCATATCTCAGTGATGTCATTCATATCATAAGCATATTTTTATAAAGAATATGGAATGACACATCAGACATGTTAACAAAATGTGAAGAGAAAGCTTGCTACAACAGAGTAACAAAGTGCCATTAAAACTAGAGCATGCCTACTGGATCTGAAAGTTTTCATTTAGTGCTCTCACAGGCAAGCAATTCTACTATTTACATTAACAGGAAAACAAAATGGGAAATTCTGTGGCCAAGACAACACTTACTGTGGCTTTATCATACCATTTTCTTTATGTATATTCTGGTGTTTCTAAGGCAGGACAGAGAAAAAAAATATGAAAAATAAATTTTATTGACAAGTTACTAGTTTAGTTCTTTCCCATGTTTAGTCTTAAGTTGCTAAAGAGAATGTTTTGTACTTTGTTTCTTTAATTTCCTACTCAATAAAATTTTAGATTTTACAAAGATTTTTCCCCCTGCTAAGAAATCCTCATCTACACTGAAGAGACAATTCAAATCATTAGAACTGGTAAGGCAACTCCCATCTTTTCATGGAGAGAGAGAGGGAGAGGGAGAGAGAGAGGGAGAGAGAGAGAGTGTGTGTGTGTGTAAGTAAGTAAAATCTTCCACTCCATGCATCTGATGAAGTGGGTTTTAACCCATGAAAGCTTATGCCCAAATAAATTTGTTAGTTAGTGTGTAATATGCCAGAAGTACTCCTCATTGATTTTGCTGATACAGACTAACAACTATCATTCTGATTACCTGAGCAGTAGATGAACCAGACAACTGTGCCCAAGTTAAGGATCTTCTCTACAGTGAGCAACAGAATAATCAAATTAGGAATGGTAAAATGTATTGACATAGGGCTGCTATTAAAACACCTGGGGGGGGAAAACCCACTATCAAAGGCAGCCTCTCTTGCAGTTGAAGAATGAAATTATGATTTAGGAGATGAGAATTCAATTCACAGTTGTCTCAGCTTATGATCTTGGGCATGTCACCTACTCTTACTGTGCCTCAGTTCCTCATCTGTAAAATGGGGATAATATGGCCCACTTACTATGACAGAGAAATACAAAACCAAAAAAAAGTGACACATCAAGAACTGATAGTAATTTAGTACGAGAGGAACTTGGAGAAAACTTCAGGGCTGGACAATAAGGATCCCAGATCTACTAAAACTAAGAGTCACTTGACTCCACCACTGCCATTTTATTACCCTCATTAAAAAGTATACTGAGGTTTTAAAAACAAATTATTTTAGATATGGGAGTTTCTCCAAGCTGCTGACATTAAAGATGGCAAAAGTTCAGTTTTGTTCAGTTTTCTGCCAAAGTAGGATTGTTTCTTACAGCCAGGTGCTGTGTCTAGTTTTAATAGTATCCAACAATAGAGTTTCCACTGTTTCCAAGCTATTTCAAGGAGCCTAACACAGTAAGTAGTTTGGACACCATACAACATTTAATGACCAATCATTCACTGAGGTTTCCTAGATACAAGATTGAAGAAATCCCTCTGCCTCACTTAGCGCTTGTCTACATAGGAGTTTTAAAGTGAATCAAACCAAAGTTAATCCTGTTTGAAAATGGCTGTATACATGATTCATTTCATCATTGCACACAAACTCCTCATTTAACAAACTCTGGAGTCCTCTTGCCAAGTGGACTATGATTCCTACAAATTAATTAGTGCAGTCTACTGTTCATGTGCATGCATCTGCCTCCATGCTTCCAAAGGCTATCCCACAGTGCTCTGCAGGTTGCCCATGACTGACTTGTCTGTTCACTTGTGTCATCCTCCTGCTCTGGTGTCAAGTTCCCAGGACAATCCCTTCCCCCTTTACAGTTGGAGCAGACAAAATATTCTCATTTTCTCCTGGACCCCACTGTATCATTATTCTTGCAGCTATACTGAGACCCTGGATCTCCATCACCATCTGGAGAAAAGTACTGGTGCAGGACACTCTTATGGCTGGCCACTAGAATAAAGACCTTTTGGCCTCAAGACTGGGACAATGACCAATGCAGGAAAAAGAGAAAGCATTTTAAGAGAATGTACACTGAAATGAGGGACAATGACAATCTGGTAGAGGACATGTTATGCCCATTTTATGATGAACTGGACAGGATCTTACACAATTATAGCTCAACTCATCCAAGACACCATGTGGAACCTGCTCTCCCCACCACCACAGATGACCAGCAAGACCCACTGGAGGATGCTGGAGAAGTGCCAATTCCTGAGAGATTTAGGATCTTTTTGGGATCCCGAACCCTAATGCTAGCCAGCTGGAAAGTCAGCTGCAGTCATACCCTGCTGCAACATATACTGATTCTTGCCCTGCATCAGCAGAGGCTCAGTCCCAGTTAGAAAGCCAGGTTGCAAACCAAGAGTCCGATTCCCTGGAGGGAATTTCAACATGTAAGTACCTATCTTTACAATTTATTATTGTCATGCTATACAACACTTTCTGCCTTTTATTCTGGGTGCCCCACAGCCATTTTAGACAGATGTGAGCCAGAAGCTAGCCCCTGCCTCCCTCTGTCCATGCTGACCTATTGGCTTCCCCATAGTGTTTCCGAATTGGCGGCTGCTCCACCCAGGTGACAGTCCTCATGCAAGCCACAGTTATCAACAGTCTTCAGGACCGTGCCACAGAGGCCACTTGTCCATCTTCGTTTCTCCTTCCCTCACCTGTCCTACCTAGAAAATGCCACCCATTCACCAGCCTAAAATGCATGGTGCAGCCACAGCCTCTACCCCACCCCCCCAGCACATTTGATTAATGAAAACAAAATTATTGCAAAATGCAACTGTTTTTTGAGACTGTGGTTACAGAAAAATAAATTTGGTTAGTGTTCCGAGTTTACATAAGGTATTAAATGGACATTGCATGCCCAGAAAAAGGTACAAACAGTACTGTTCTCTGATGAGGTGTCAATGCCCTGTAACATACATAGTCCACTAACAATTATAGCAGGACCCCATCTGCACTCTCTCCATGTTTTCAGGGGAGATAAACAGAATTTAAAACTAAGGAATTGTTCAATTTTAGTTTGCACATCATAGGTAATAGTTGCACACGCATCTGTTCCTAGTATAGCACACCCATGCTTCCCTCCCCTCCCAGTATAGCTTGCAAGCCCTTTCTTCTCCTGCAGTACTCCTGAGGTGGCCCACTGTGGTGAATAACTTCACAGAATCACTCACTGGTCTGCCGTTTCCTTTTTTAAAGCAATACTGTTCTCTGCTTCCTAGTCACCTGCCTCAGTGCATCATCGAGAGTGTGGACAGCCTAATGGGGATCCACAGGGTATTACTCTCTGCTCAGCCTTGAATACATCTCCAAACCCTCCAACACCGGAGGGCCTAAAACAAAACTGCAAAACCAAAATGGGAATATAATTCCAACTCAACCCATCCCACCCCACCCCACCACCTACTAAAGCACAGCAGCAAACATAGCATACAGAAATCCTAGTGCACGCAGCACCTCCTCACATGCAGGCCACTTACCATCTCTGAGGTTCCCCAAGATGGAAAGTGTCGTAAGGAGGTAAAGTCATACAAGCATAATAAACGAAAATGCTACCATGGCCAGTCTGAAATATGAACAATAAGCGACTGGGTGTCCCCTCCCCACTTCCAATACTCCCACAACCACCTGCAACAGCCAAACCATGAAGGACAGGGCCTCTAGCTACTGTTGAGAGGCTGGCCAACTAGAAGGAGCAAAAAAAGGAAGGTTCAGGACAAAATGTTCACCGAATTCATGGCAGAGCCCTAAACTAAGACCACACTGGCTGATAGAGGAAGAAAGAAATCCAGCTCTCCCAGGAGACTATGGCAGTGATCAAGGAAGTGGCTAAGGAAAGCATCAAAAAAAGACAGGAATACACAGAGGCAACTCCAGAATGCTCTCCTAAAAACATGATCCTGATAGGCCGCAATACTGGTTACGGGCCCCAGCAGCAATTCATCCATCCATATCCACACAGCACTTGTTGGAGAGGCCACTCCCATCAGGTCCAACATCCACCCACCAGGAACACCGGTTCCACAAGTCCAGAATTTATGAACCGTGGCACCAGAACGACTGTATACAAGTGGTAAGACCTATCCACACTAACTTTAAGTCTCTTCCTCCTGCAAACTTGTTATTTTTGCTGTTTACATTGTTGCACTTTTAGTTTGGTTCACACTGTTTTATTTAAAGGTTAGCTTTTTGTTGGTCAGAATGTTTTGGAAAATGTATTTTCAAATAAAAAAAGGTTTTATTTCAAGTTTTTGGCTTTGTTACTATTCCATAATAAAAATGGTTTCAAATCCATGTTGGTCCATTCTCACTCATCACTAAATGGAACACAATTCTTTAAATAAAGCTAAAATAATTCAAAGTTTTACAGAAGTATATAGCCAATATCCCACCTCCACCAGCCTTAAACGTACTGAACTGATCAAAATCTATCCCAGTTTGCCCCCACCACGGAGTAGCAGCTGGATACACAGATCCACAGATCCTACCAGGAGATTCAAAATATGAGCAACAGGTATCCCTAAAAGTATTCTCCTGCATGCTAGCATTCTCTACAGGATGCCCTGCTGGCTGCTCAAACTGCCAAGCAAGTCTCTGCACCTTGGTTCCATGCATTGATAAGGCTTTCCCTCTTTGGTCTCTCAAATATTGTGCAGAGCACAGCTATGATAATTGGGACTCTTTCTGCTGCATCCAAATGATTCCATAAGCAGCAGCATCGGTCTTTCAAAACAGCCAAATGCACACAATCACCTTCCTGCAACTACTCAGACAGTTAACATGTTCCTTCCTTCTGCTTGGTGGTAAGGTGGATGAAGTCCAAAGCCGAACGTGTGGCTCTGTGCACTGTAATACAGCCCAGTCAGCCCCTGCATACTCTCACTTATCATAGCAGCATAGTGCATTTCTGGGTCCATGCTGGCAGGAAGCAATTCAAAAATGGCAAAAATGCTCATCCAAAAAGGAAGCGTGACATGAAACACCAGAACATGGGGGTTTAAAATCTGAATCCTCCCAACTTCCACTTTGCATCCCACAATTCACAGTGAAAACTATCCCATAATATACATTGCTCAGCCACACAGGAAAGGACCTTGGGATATCTCCCCCCCCCCCCCCCCCCCCCGAGAATGATACTCCACCAGTTCGCAGCAAACTACTGCTGTGTGTTCACACCATGTTGAAATTTAGAACAGAACAAGCATATTAGGTGCATACTATTGGTGGTACTTGTATCCTTTGAGTTACCAGATGTGCATCTAAAAAGTTGCATTAAACCCCTCCTGTAGACAGACCCTTAGCCATTACCAGACTAAAGTAAATTTTGAAAACTCCCAGTGAACGTGTTCACTTTGTCTACACAGAGCCAGATTTTTAGGTAGGGGCGTTCTGAGAGTAGGGGCCAAGGGGTCCTACCAAAAAACCCCCCGTGTCTTAATTTGCTTACTACTAGGCAGACCACTAGCTGCTCAAACTATGGAGCAGTTAAATGTGTGTTGTAAGTTTTGATCTATGTTTGTAAAGGAAGACTGTCACTACATTTTATTGAGAGACACTAATCCTTTACAGAAATTAAAAAACCACCAAACAAAAAACAAAACAAAAACACGCTTCTGTGGGTTCATTGGTTCACTCCAGGCTCCAGACCAATACCCAAGGAGTTATGTTTTCCAAGGTCTACATCTATTCCAGAAGCCTCCCAGACAGACATTCTGTGAAGGGGAGACTGAACTGGCAGAAAGCAGACGTCTAACCTTCATTTGAGGGGCACAGCCAAGATGGCTAGGGAATACATTTCAGTGCATCCCCAATAACCTCCAGGGAGCTGAGCTCTTGTGCTCTCAGGGTTTCTGGTAGGGCCTCCACAAGCAGCAACACGTTGTGATGAATACCCCCAGTGCACAGAGGTCCAGAGAAGTAATCTACATCTTTCTGCACCAGTTTACAGAAATATAGCCTTATGACCTTTAAAAAGTAGTTCAATTCAAATAAATTGGAAAAAACAGTGATTTTCATAAAAAATCCCAAGTGCTTTCTTGTTAATGTTTTAGCCAGGACCTCGACCAGAATTATTCTTTGAAGCGTCTTCATAAAAAAAGTTTTACAAATTAGATGACCTTCTTTGTATGTTTCTTGAATTCTACTGAAGTAAGAAGTTTTGCTCATGAATCTACAGACACATTCCCAGATTCTGTACAGTAAGCACCAAATAATTACTAATATGTATTCCCTCTCATATAAAATGTCTGAATATTTTGTCTTTTAAAGAAACCCCTTCTGAAGCATAGTTCAATATACTATGTCACTAACAAAGGTGCTCTACACGAGCAGTGCCCTAAGAACCACGATACTGGTATAGTTCATGAAAAGCTTGAAAAATAACGACACTTAAGAAAAGCTTACCACTCCTGAAAACTAGAGATTATGCTTAATCTTCAGGTCTCATGCTATGGATAGCATTTCAAGTCTTCCAAACTCATGTTAACTGTTTGCCTTCAGAAGTTCTTTTACCAGAGTTTAGACATGAGAGAACAGATTTCATCTAAAGTTACTGAAGATGGTTAATCCCATTTCTAAACAGATACGGAAGAGCAGAAATTTGAGATTTGTCTCTACATTTGCATCTAGCATTATGTGTTTTAATTAAGGACATTTTACTATTTTAGAAGAACTAGCATTAAACAAAAAGCATAGTGAATGGCTTCTCAGAGTGGGAGACTAACGCAAATAAGTGGACACCCTTTTCTTTAGAGCAGCAACTGCTGTACCTATTAGATCCAGATGTAGCACTGAAAGTTACTGGTATTTTGACTGTTTCCTCGAGTCAGATATTCTGAGGAGAGGCAACTTTAGCATGCAACAAAGACTCTGCATATCTGAAATAACGCCATTCTAAATTTGGCTCAGTATATTCCCGTCTGTAATTTTAAAGAGAAGAGAAACATCTACATTTGAGTTTGAGGCAGAACAGAATTGAGGCAAGAAAGTGACTCAACTAAAAAGAAATAAGGTCCCCAATCTCCACTTATGCCCATGTTTTAGGACAACCTGGAGAATACACGTTTAATTAGTGGAAGTGAGAAAAGCAGAGTACACTAGTTTGAAGTGGTCTAGTGATCTGTGTTATATGCTCTAGCAAAGAATGTTTTAAAAAAAGTGTTGAGAAGATCAATCAGATAACATGTTGTGCTGCATATAAGTACACCTCAAGTGTACTAGTGCAGTGGTCCCCAAACGTGGGGAAGGGTGCGGCAGGCCTGGGCCAACCCCACCAGAGGATGGGAAGGGAGCACCACCCAGCCCTGCTCTGTCACTAGCCCCAGGGGCGGGGTAGCAGCTGCTCCTGGAGCCTGCAGGAGCACTCTGACAGCTCAGTCTAGAGGTATTGACAGCTCCCTACTCCTGCCCCAAGTGCAGCTCCCACTCCCTACCCAGTCCCAAAGGGACCATTTTTCTTAAAGGCAAAGCACTATTACATTTTAGTCTCTCAAATCATTTAAGTACTGTTTATGCAAGAAGTCAAATTTTGCATTTGGTTAATAAAAAAAATTTCAAACCCAAATGTCTAAGTTTTTTGGAACATTTGCTACTATCACTGTAAATCTGTACACAAGTTGCATTTACCATGCATTTTGCCAAAAGCCACATGAACCCGATAATGCCATTTATTAGATCCTGCACTGCAACATGTATTTTGTGCAGTCTGCCAGAGTGCTCCAACTATGCAAAATACCATTTTCCACAAATTAACACACTTAAGCTAAAAATATCCATGCCAGGATTTATTCCTGTAAAATTTCTCCTCATGTGTAGATTCTAGCATTTTCTTTTGACTGACTTCAGGGTTGGTAACTTGATTTTGTTTAAAAAAAACAAACAAAAAATACCCTCCTCTCCAACTGGCTTTAGCATACTAGTAAGTGCATAATATGTTAACTAAAGATGCATACTACTCCAAGACTGAGCAACAACTTTGTACCATGAAGGTGAATTTCCAGGAGTTATGGAAATGCAGCTACCTAGACAACTATTTCTCAGGATTTTTGGTGGTGGTGCCATGTACTGCCCACATCCTGTATTAGAACGTTTTGGGCTACAATTTGTATTAAAGACTGCCAAACAAAAGTGCATATTTGTTTAAAATACAAAACAAAGACTACATTAAGAAACTAAGTGAAATTATTTTTTTACTATAATACTTACTAGATGAGAACTGTCTTTAACTTCTTGTACTTGCTGCACCTGCGGTTCAGCCACAACTTTAGTGTCCTGATCAGAAGTCATGAGCTGTCTGCTTTTTGGCTCCTCAGAGAGAACTTTACTCGTCACCTTGGTAAGCTGCAGAGAAAAAAAAAAAGAGACAGATGCTATAAAAGTGACTATTAAAATAGTTCAAGAATTCATAAGCAACTTCATTTTGAAGAACGGCAAGAAGAACAGCTACAACTGTTTCTACTGTAGATTATCCAGTGGAAAACAGCTGTAAGCAAAATTTACATTGATCCACCTCGAGACTCATTCAGGTTGGTTTCCAACAATGCACCACCTCTTTTTGCCACCGCTGCAGCCAATTTATTTTTTTCCCCATTTGATTAAAAAGATTCCAAGTTCCAGTACAAATGGATTTTCAGGTTCCCAACTGTTGTAACATTTCATCTTAGCAATTTAAAAAAAAAAAAAAAAAAAGAGAGGTCACATCACAATTGCTTTTCTATGTTAGCAGGACTTAAGTCACTTTATTCCATCATGCTTGAAAGTTCCTTTATCCAGCCGGATGGGTAGAAAGCTGATGAGGGGTGAAAATCTGCAGGACAGTGATGGCTTCAAATTTTACAGCTATTATTAAATACCTCTGTCTTAGTAAACCATTGGCGTTTCATAAAAAAAATAAGAGTCATTGTATATATCACATCCTTCATTTTTAAAGAAGGACTGGAATATAAATGAGAATATTTTTGTGGGGGGGCAGAACCTCATTTGAAATACTGCGTACAATTCTGGTCTCATGTGTGTAAGAAAGATGAATTCAAACTAGAACAGGTGCAGAGAAAGGCTACTTAGGATGATCAGAAGAATGAAAAACCTTCCTTCTGGAGAGGAGGCTCAAAGAGCTTGGCTAGTTTAGCCTAACCAAGAAGGCTGAGAGGAGATATGATTGCTCTCTATAAATACACCAAAGAGATAAATACCAGGGAGGGAAAGAAGTGAAGCACCAATGTTGACACAAGAACAATAGACAAACTGGCCATCAACAAGTTTAGGCTTGAAATTAGACTAAGGTTTCAACCATCAGAGAAGCGAAGTTCTGGATCAGCCTTCCAGGAGCAGTGGGGGCAAAAAACCTAATTGGCTTCAAGATAGAGCTTGGTAAGTTTGTGGGGGGGGGATGGGATGATGAGACTACCTACAATGATACGTAGCCGATCTGCGACTGCTAGTAGCAAATATTCTCAACAGCCAGAGTTGGGACACTAGATGGGGAGGGCTCCCAGATACTACAGAGAATTCTTTCACGTGTCTGGCTGGCTGGGCCTTGTGCACATGCTCCGGGTCTAACTGAGAGCCGTATTTGGAGTTGGGAAGGAATTTCCCCCCACGTCAGAGGGGCACAGACTGGGATTTTTCAACTCTTTTTTGCAGCATGGGGCACAGGTCACTTGCAGATTTAAAGTAGTGCAAATGCGGGATTTTCTGAAACTTGGGTGTCTTTAAATCATGATTTGAGGACTTCAGAAACTCAGCCAGAGGTTATGGGTCTACTACAGGAGTAGGTGGGTGAGGTTCTATGGACTACAACGTGCAGGTGGTCAGACTAGATCAGAGGTGGGCAAACTACTGCCCACGGGACCGTCCTGCCTGGCCTGAGCTCCTGGCCAGGGAGGCTAGTCCCTGGCCCCTCCCCCGCAGTCTTATTGCGATGCGCAGCCAGTGCTCTGGACCGCCACTTTTGCCGGGCAGCACAGCTGGCTCTCACATGATAAGGGGCAGGGAGTCCTGTGGGCAGTTGGATGGGGGGGCGCGGCTCTGGGGTGGTGGTGGTCAAGGGCAGGGGAGGGGCTGGATAGGGCATGGGAGTCCCAGGGGGCCTGTCAAGGGGCAGGGTTGTAGATAGGGGTTGGGGCAGTCAGGGGACAAGGAACGGTTGAATAGGGTGGAATTTTGGGGGTGGTGAGGGGACAGGGAGAAGGGGGTTTGAATGGGTCGGGAAGTGGGAGAGGGCAGATGGGGCCAGGCTGTATGGGGAGGCACAGTCTTCCCTACCTGGCCCTCCATATAGTTTTGCAACCCTGATGTGGCCTCTGGCCAAAAAGTTTGCCCACCCCTGAACTAGATGATCATGATGGTGCCTTCTGGCCTTAAAGTTCCAGAGTACAAATGGAGGTTTTTTGTTAGTATTTTAAAACCCAATGTTAGCCCTAGAGTACCACACACACAAAATTGTGCAATATGTGGAAGGTACAACCTTGAACATGTTAGATTTAGCACTAAAGCCAAGGGGTGAGATGCAGCGTTGTGCCTATAAGAGGCGGCACAGAATGCGCACCCCAGGGAAATGAAGAGGTTGGGATATATGCTAGGGTAGCTTTAAGTCATCTTCGCACTCTCCAAATCCTGGGCTACTCTGGAGGATGGAGCAAATCTCCAGCCTAACTCACAGAGCCCCTGTGGCCTTTATACATTACCGCAGAGTCCAGGAATGCCTGGGATCTCCACAGCACTGCAGACCTGCCCAGGCACATGCAAAACCCTGGTTCAGTGGTGTAAGCGGGTCCAATGAGGCACCCTTACTGCCATTACCTCAGTACCTGCTGCGAGGAAGATTTTCCCTAGGTGGGACTAGGGGTTTTAGTACACATTTATGCCACATTAGCCCTTTTACTCAGCATAAAGGGACCACACAAATAAAGTATTCAAGCACTCACTCAAGAGGTTTTGCAGGTAGCTAGAGAAACTACGGCTAGAACTGAAAAGTGAAACTTTAAAAAACATTACTAGATTAATGTATGGCAAATACAGAAAGTAAATTTTGGAGTCTACATTGAGAAGTTTCAGAGTAGCAGCCGTGTTAGTCTGTATTCGCAAAATAAGGAGTACTTGTGGCACCTTAGAGACTAACAAATTTATTTGAGCATAAGCTTTCATGAGCTATAGCTCACTTCACCTTAAGTGATCACTCTCTCATTACAGTGTGTATGGCAACACCCATTGTTTCATGTTCTCTATGTATATAAATCTCCCCACTCTATTTTCTACTGCATGCATCCGATGAAGTGAGCTGTAGCTCACAAAAGCTTATGCTCAAATAAATTTGTTAGTCTCTAAGGTACCACAAGTTCTCCTTTTCTTTTTGCATTGAGAAGGTGTTCTATATGTGGCATGACTCTGTATATCCCAGATATTTATAGTGCTATGGCAGATCCAAGTAAATAGGCTAAGGAGAATAATTTTTTTTTAAATAATTGATAAATTTCAAAGTTTATTTTTAAAGCTTTTTTTTAATCTATTTACATTCACAATTTTGCAAATTTATGAGGATCAGACAATAAATGTTGAGACTCAAAATTAAAGCATTATAAATCATTAACACACAAGTTGTCAACATCAAATATCAAAATACACAAAATTAAATATCCTTAAATTCTCTAAATTCTCAAGCAGCATTTTTCTTACTTTACCTACATGTACATTTCTATCAATGGAAATATTTTTTCATCAGTTTGTGTACATATGGTGAAACTGATGTTTGCCAACAAAAGACTAATCCTTTCAAATCTACAAGTAACCAAAGAACTCAAAATTACAAGATCTAGGTTCCATTATCTGACTCATTGCTCATTCAACAGATCCATCATTTTACTGGCATTGCTCAAGGAACCGAAATTTAAGTCGCCGTCAAGACTAAGTATCTAGTTTAGATGAACCCTTGCTTACCATATGATGCTAAGTATGCAACAGTGGTGGTTTGACCATACAGCATGAAAAATATTTTGGGCATATTCTTTTGGAAAACCAGTGTACTACTTCTACCCAACCAGTTCTTGAGAAGTAGCCCCTTAAATAAAGCACGCAAGGAAGCAGAAGGGTAGAGAAAATAAATTTCTTTGTGGTGAAGGACTTACTAACCATAAGAGCCAAATAAAGTGTTGGCATGTGAGGTGTCAGAAAACATTGTTATTTGTATATTAATATTTCATAAAGTCTAATTAAACAGTTTCACTAATAGTTACTTCAAGATGAAACTATGTTTGAGAACATAAGGTATTTCTAACTATTGAATCTCTACATTTCTTCCCCGCAGAAATTCAAGGGTGGGAAGAATTTGTCCAAACACTAACAGAGCCCAGGTATCTAGGTACCTGGGAAATATTCCTGAAAGTATTCTTTAACTTCCACTCTCACAAGTTATTAACCATGAAGATTTTTTTTTTTTAAATAAGGTAGCGTGTAGGCTACTGAAGTACATTCAGGGCTGGCAGGGCTGGCAAGCTGAGACAGTCTTGGGCAACAGCACCCCCCTCCCAGCAGCAGCACAAGTTTGGGTTTTGGAGGGGGTTCAGGGCTGTAGGTTGGAGTGCTAGAGGGGGTGAGGGCTCTGGGCGGCGCTTACCTTGGTGGGCTGCCTGGAAGTGGTGACATCCCCCACCCCAGCTCCTAGACAGAGGCATGGCCAGGCAGCTCTGCATGCTGCCTGCACCCTGAGAGGGCGGTGCCTGTAGGCAGAGGCAGCACTCAGAGCCCCCTGGCCATGCCTCCACCTAGGAGCCAAGGACTGTGCAGGCAGCCCCCAGGCCAGACGCACCAGCTGTTGCAGAGGTCAGGGGTGGCTTCCATGACAAATTCACAGCCTTATGAATAATCCGTAACAAAACGTCAGTGGGTTGCTCCCTGTAGCTGCCATACAGATCTCAGAGATCAGCACATTTCTGGAGGAGGCTGAAGAGGTTGCCTCTGCCCTGGTGGAGTGTCCCTTGACCTTTGAAGGGAGAGACATGCCAGCCAAGTATTTCCAACAGTCATCACTCTGTGATCCACTTCAAGATTCTCTGAGGAAAAGAAGGCATGACCTTTTCAATATGCCAGATATGGCCATGAAGAGGAAAGGAGAGTTTGAAAGACTTTGTTCCGATGAGGTAAAGCAGGGCCCTGGACTCATCCAGAGAAGGATGTTTTTCTCCTGGTGATAAGTGTAGCTTCAGGCAGAAGACTGATAAGGCAATAGACTGGTTTCAGGTGCAATTCAGAGACCACTTTAAGAATGAACTTGGTGCGATTTCATCACCACCATGGTTACATGAAAAGGTATTTATGGTGGTTCAGCCATAGGAGACCTACAGCTTACTGATGTGATGGTGAGGTGGCATAACGGACATTCTAATAATGATTTGATGGCAGCTCTATGAGCTATAGGATGATGATGTTGAAGTCCCACAGGTGCCTGATCTCTAACCAGAGAGCAGGTATGAAGGAGAACCATGAGGAATCTCAATACTGTAGGATGCAAAAAAAGCTGAATGTGACTGTACTGGAGTGTGGCATGCCGATATTGTTGGATTTAAGAGCTACAGGCTAGTCCTGCTGGCTTCAGCAGCCATATGTAGTCCAGAATCTTTGGTACTGGGGCCTCTACCAGGTTCAAATCCCCCCACCACCCATGGGCAGTCCAAAACAATCTTTTCTACTTTAAGTCTTTCTGGTCCAACTTTGCAAAAACAATCTCCTGAGCATCTAGGGCAGAGGTAGGCAAACTATGGCCTGCGGGCCACATCTGGCCTGCCAGCAGATTAAACCTGGCCCTTGAACTCCTGCTGGGGAGTGGGATCTGGGGCTTTCCCTGCTCCTGCACTCCAGTGGGGGAGCAGGGTCAGGGGCTGCTCCGTGTGCCATGGCTCCCTGAAGCAGCACGATGTCCCCATTCCAGCTCTTATGTATAGGGACAGACAGGGGGATCCACGCTCCACCCCAAGTGCTGCCCCCGCAGCTCCCATTGACCAGGAACTGCAGCCAATGGGAGCTTCAGGGCAGCACCTGTGGAGAGGGCAGCATGCAGAGTTGCTTGGCCACGTCTCTGCGTAGGAGCTGGAGAGGGGATATGCTCATCCAGGAGCTTCCCCTCCTGCACCCCAACCCCCTGCCCCAGCTGTCTCCCACATTCCAAATCCCTCCATCTCAGCTTGGAGTAC
The DNA here is from genome assembly GCF_009764565.3 of Dermochelys coriacea. Taxonomy (NCBI): domain Eukaryota; kingdom Metazoa; phylum Chordata; order Testudines; family Dermochelyidae; genus Dermochelys; species Dermochelys coriacea. Next base: position 248,750,006 of record NC_050069.1, on the reverse strand, counting down.
TTGCCTACACCCCAAACCCCTCATCCCCAGCCCCACCGCAGAGCCCACACCTCCAGCTGGAGCCCTCACACCCCAACCTCCTGCCCCAGCCCAGAGCACCCCCGCCCTGCCCTCCTCATTTCTAGCCCCACCGCAGAGCCTGCACCCCCGGCCAGAGCCCTCACCCCATCCTGTACCTCAATCCAAACTTCATGAGCATTCATGGCCCTGCCACACAATTTCTATACCCAGATGTGGCCCACGAGCCAAAAAGTTTGCTCACCCTGCTCTAGGGGGCAATCCCTGTCAGTTCTATTCATCCAGCTGCCATCCATGCCATCAGGTGCAACCATTGTGGGCCTATGGGCAATATTTGACCCTAGTTTTGCAACAGCATTTTCAAAACAGACAGAAAGATGTACAGAAGGGCTGGCTGAACATGTGTGGAGATCTGACAGCACATCATACTGGCTGAAGCAATTTTGATCTTGGATATTATCCTGGAGAAGACATATAGCAGTCCTTGAGATCACCAAACAGAAAGGCATCTGAACAAAAGTCAGTGCTCACATGTTCACTGAAGCAGAAGTCTTTACACTTGGCATTGTCATGGCGAACAGATCTATGGCGGAACATCAGGTCTAGGATAGATTTCTGTGGTGAATACTCACAGCTGTTCCAGGAACCTGCAATGGCTTGACAGACTTGGACCTGGAAGATGTAGAGCTAGCATAGTGTCACTCCATGATGGCGGCACCATTCCCAAAACTCAATTGCTTCCAGACAAAGAAAAAATGATGATCAAGTGCCTCTGTTTCTTTTTAAATTGCGCAAAGCCAATGCGTTGTCCATCAGAATCTGCACTGCAGGGTTTCAGACAGGACAGGTAGGAAAGCCATATAAGCTAACCTAGTGGCTCTCAATTTCAAGATATACATGTAGAGCTTAAGATCTTGGGACCATGAGTCTTGCATCTGAAAGTGATTAAGGTGAGTGGACCAGACTGTCCCTGACACATCTGTGACCTGTGTCATTGTCAGGGAGAGACCAAAAAAAAGTACCTCTTTTCTCACATCCAGTGGGTGTGGCCACCAGTCAAGTTCCTGCAGGATTCTGGTCAGGACCATGACTTGTTTTATTAATATGATGTTTGGATGAGGAGTACCTGCCTCTGATTTGCCAGTCATCTAGATACAGATAGAAGTGGATTTCCTCTTAGATGTGCCACTGCTATAACCAGGTACTTTCCCCACCCCCATAGATTCCAAAACCAGATTCATGAAGAGACTGTGCCACAGAGACTGCAAAGGGAAGAACCCAGCATTGACAGTGGTTGGGTCCTATTGTGAACCTGAGGTACTTCTTGTGGGCCAGGCGGATGGTGACATGGAAGTACTGTAGACACCGTGCAAGTTGAGAGCCATGAACCAGTCATGAGCCTGAAGCAATGCCATTCTAAACCTGAGACACCATACGTGTGTTAAGTCTCCTGTGGTCTACGATAGGACAAAGGGGTCTGGATCAGCAGCTTTCAATCTGACAAGCACTAGTACAAACTAAGGTGCCAAAATAAAAAATTTGTTCTGAAGATTCTGAGAAGAATTTGGAGATGTTTAGCTTGAGGTAAAATCTAGCAGGGTGGACCAGCTAGATTCCGGCCAGCAGGAACTTGGAGACAGTTGCAGATGCCCTGCCCTTTAAGCACTTGCATGACTGCACATGCTCAGCCACAACAGACACTGCTAGTTTTAAAACAAGTATTGCATTCAAAGTATACAATACCACCCCATTCTGCCTATGCATCTTCTTGTTTATTTTCCTTCCACTGTGGAACTTTTTCACCTCCCCTCTATTCTTGCAATCATGCCCCCTCTCCCTCCCCCAGCTTGTTCTTTCTAGAACATGAACGGTCAGCACTAGTACTTCATACATGTAAAGCCTGTGGAGGAAAAACAAGTAGGATGACATGATTTTAACAACCATGAGTAAAGCTCCACTGCTCTGAGGTTCCCTTTTGGCACTTCCTAACTACCTGTTATCAGTCACACAGTAGTCAGCTAAATGATTATTCTAGGTTGACATTAGACAAGTTAGTAGTAAACTTCTTAGATGGCTAACAATGTCATGAATAATATAATCATGAAATGCAATGGCCATACAAGCATTTAAAAAAAAAAAGTTATAATTAAAAATAGCATAACAACTAATCAGCGTTCAACCTCTAACATTAAGGCCTGGTCTACATGTAGATGTTAGATCGACCTATCTAGGTCACTCAGGGATGCAAAATATTTTGCATGCTGAGTGCCGTAGTTAGTTGGACTTCACCCCGGAGGAAACATAACTAGGTTTCCAGAAGAATTCTTCTGTTGACCTAGCTACTGACTCTCAAAAAGATGAATTAAATACACCAAAGGAAAAACCCCTTCTGTCAATGGCAGGAAGCACCTACACTATGATGCTACAGCAGCACAAATGTAGTACCACAGCTGTGCCACTGTAGTGGCAATAATTTAAATATGCCCTTAGTTGATGTGTCACGTTGGATCTCATGTAAAACTTTTGTCAAGAACTAACCTGTGGCAATTTCATTTGGAATACTCTGCCATATAAATATTCTTACCATTTGCATTATTTGTTGCATTAATACGTAGTATGAGTTAATCATACTGGCCACCCAATTGGGTAAGAATTTTACAATTAAATAAACCATGTTCGCATGTGCGGAATGCCACAGCCACTTGCCATGAATGAAAATTAGAACATCATTTCATATTTCCTGTGAGCTCTGCTGCAACATCCCAGATTGTGTGGTGACATCACACATACTACTGAACCTGACTACAGAGCTGACCTACAGGGTTAAGTGGCTTTATTATTATAAAGCACCGTTTTGGAAAGTTAATTACTTTATAATGAACTTTTCAAAACCACACCATTATAATAAAGTCACCACTTACCAGTATCTTGTAGTCCAACTCTAATCTGGTAGGGTTCCATATTAGCCATATCACAGAACAGGGCATTTGCATACAGCTTAGTAGAACACAGGTACTTCAGAATGAGCTAAATGACAATTATAAGCGAGTTAAGCGTCAAATGCCCCTTCATACTTTTGTGGAAGACTATAAAGTTTGTAGATTTAAAAGATTTATTAATTATGCTGTGTGCTGGTATCAACAACCTTGCTAAGAATGACAAACTGTCGATAGACAAGGTGGGTGAGAATATCTTTATTGGACCAACTTCTGTTGGTGATACAGGCAAGGTTTCAACCTTACACAGAGCTCTTCAAGTCTGTGTAAACTTGAAAGCTTGTCTGTCACCAGCAGAAGTTTGTTCCAATAAAAGATATTACCTCACCCTCTCTCTCTCTCTCTCTCCCCAATATCCTGGGACCAACATAGCAGCAACCCCACAGCAAACAATGCTCTAGAGCAGTGATTCTCAAGCTACCTGATGTGGGAGACAGGCATTCCCCCCCCGCTCCCCACGTGCGCACAGACTGGCAGCCGATGGCTCGCGGACCAGCACCGGTCTGCAGACCACCACTTTGAGTAGCACTGCTCTAGATGACAATGTGACTACTCAATGTGACCTATTGGAAGCAAGTTAAACATCTTATAGTATCAAGGTAATAGGTAAAATAGTTAATGCTCAATATAATAAATGTATATTTCTACATTCATATAGCATTAACAAATTTAAATTAAATATTTAAGATTCTCATAGCAAGGTTGGCATATCCATTGTTAATTGTGTATCTTAAAAACAAACCGACTAGTCATCCTAACACTGGCATACATACAGAGTGCGGTCAAGTTGTTGCTATATACACAAGTGTTCCTATGGGCTCTACTCAAGTCAACAGAAGCTCTGAAGGCACATCAGCATTTGGACCTTTGTTGTTTAAATTTACAGGTTAATATTGTAATGCAATTTTTTGCATTTAAAACAGAGGAAAGCCTAGCCACAGCATAAGGATGTCACACAATTCCATAGACTACAGGAATCCAATATACAAAAACCATGCCCTCCCACAAAGCTGAATGATTTTTCCACAACTGCACAGACATCCTACTCAGTAGCAAACATTTATCTAATGCACCAGGCAGCTTTGAACTCTAGTACAAGACAATAGAATCACAGAACCGTAGACCTGTAAGGTACCTTGAAAGGTCATCTAGTCCAGTCCCCTGCAATCAGGCAGGAGTAAGTATCATCAAGATCATCCCTGACCAGGGCTTGTCTACACTTACAATGCTGCAACAGCACAGCTGCACTGGAGGTGCTGTGCCTCTGTAGTGCTTAGCAAAGACACTATGTTGCCAGGAAAGCTTCTCAGGTTGGCATAGGCACTTAATCTCCCTGAGAAGAAGTAGCTGTGTTGAGACGGCAGCCCTTCCATCAAAATAGTGCTGTTTACAATGGGGGTTAGGTCAGTATACCTGTGTCGCTCTGCGGTGTTGATTTTTCACACCCCGAGCAACGTCGTTATACTGACGCAAGTTCCTAATGTAGATCAAAGTAATCTGTTCTAGTGCTAACTATCCTTATAGTTAGGAAGTTTTTCCTAATGTCAAACCTAAATCTCCCTTGCTGCAATTTAAGCCCATTACTTCTTGTCCTGTTCTCAGTGGTTAGGGAGAACAATTTATCACTTACCTCTTTTTAAGAGCCATTTACATACTTGAAGACTTACATTCCCCCCTCAGTCTTCCCTTCTCCAGACTAAACAAACCCAATTTTTTTTAAATCTCCCCTTGCAAGTCACATTTTCTAGACCTTTAATTGCTTTTGTTGCTCTCCTTTGGACTTTCTCCAATTTGTCCACAACTTTCCTGAAGTATGTTGCCTAGAACTGAACAGTATTGTACTTGAGTTGAGGCCTTATCAGTGTTGAGTAGAGTAGAAGAATTACTTCATGTCTTACTTACAACACTCCTGCTAATACATCCCAAAGCGAAGTTCACTTTTTTTGCAACAGTATTACATCGCTGACTCCTATTGAGTTTGTGGTCCACTATAATGTCCAGATCCTTTTCTGCAGTACTCCTCCCTAGGCAGTAATTTCCCATTTTATGTTTGTGCATTTGGTTATCCCTTCTTAAGTGCAGTACTTAGCATTTGTCCTTACTGAAATTCATCCTATTTATTTCAGGCTATTTCATATTCTAATCCTGTCCTCCAAAGTGCTTGCAACACCTCCCAGCTTGGTATTGTTCACAAACTTGTAAGTATATTCTCTATGTTATTATCCAAATCACTTATGACAATATTGAACAGAAATGGATGCAGGACCAATACCCGTGGTACCTGACTCGATATGCCCTTCCACTTTGACTAAGAACAATTGATAAGATGTGCACCCACCTTACAACGGGTACATTAAGCTATATTTCCCTAGTTTGTTTGAGAAGGTCATAGGATATAGTACAAAAGCATTACTTGAAGTAAAGATAGATTACATCTACTGCCTCCCCCCCATCCACAAGGCTTGTTACTCTATCAAAGAAGGATATTAGGTTGGTTTGATATGATTTGTTCTTGATAAATCCATGCTGACTTATCACATTATTATAGTCTAGGTGGTTACAAACTGATTGCTTGATTTGCTCCATTATCTTTCAAGGTACTTAAGTTAAGTTTACTGGGCTGCAAGTCCCTGGGTTGAGCTTATTCCCCTTTTAGTAGATGGCTACTGTATTTTCCCTTTGCAAGTCCTCTGGAATCTCTCTCACCCTCCTAAAGTTCTCAAAGATAGTTGCTAATGGCTCAGATCTCAGCCAGTTCCTTCAGTTTTCTAGGATGTATATAGTCAGGCCCTGCTGAGTGGAAGGCCTCTGTCTACTAAGGGCTAGTCTATAAATAGAAAGTTAGATCAACTCAGCTACATCTCTCAGGAGTGTGAAAAATTCACACCTCTTGAATGATACAGCTAAGCTGCCCCAAGTCCCCATATAGGCAGTGCTACGTCAATAGAAAAATTCTTCTACTGACCTAGCTTCCACCTCTCTGGGAGGTGGATTACCTACACCTATGAGAGCACCTCTCCAGTTGGTGTGTACACTGAAGCACAACAGCAGCACTGTTGCAACATTTCGAGTTTAGACAAGCCCTAAGTAATTCTTGACTTGTTCTTTCCCTATTTCAGTCTCAGAGCCTACCTTATTTATGCTGATGTTTTAGTGTTAGTCATCTGATCACTCCTAAACTTTTCAATGAAAACCAAAACACCCCCAAGCATTTAACACCTTGGCCATTGCTGTATCTTCGGATATTGGCTATCCCTTCTCATTTGAGTAATGGGCCTACCTCAGTATTCCTCTTGCTTCTAATGTATTTAGAAAGTGTGTTACTCTTGATGTTGCTAACTAATTTAATTTTGTTTTGTGCCTTACCTTTCTAATTCAACCTTAAATTATTAAAATTATCAAACTTGTAACTGTTTATATAGTTGTCTAACTTTTTCTTCAGATTTATCAAGGGGCTATTTTAGCAAAAGCTAGGCATTAGTTAAATGCTAAAATTAGATTGAGACATTAATATGTAAAGTCTTTATTTTGAAGACACAAAATTCATCTCCACTATCCTAACCCAAGAACAGCTAAATGGATTTTGCTTAAGTTTAACAACAAAAATTCACCCTTGGGATGAACCCAAGCAGGGCATTTCAGCTGAAAAAGAGAACCAAAGTACAAAGTGAAAAAAATGGTTACTTACCTCTGTTCTTTGAGATGTGTTGCTCATGTCCATTCCAATAGCTATGTGCGCGATCACCGGAAAGCTATTCCCCTAGCACTATCAGTCAGGTCGGCTGTGGAGACCCCTGGAGTGATGCCTTCATGGCGGCGTGTATATATATATATATATATGTCCCTGCTGACTGGCCACCTGCTCAGTTCCTTCTTGCTAGAATACTCAGACAGCGGGGAAGCGGGTGGGATTTGGAATGGACATGAGCAACATCTTGAAGAACAGTTACGAGAGGTAAGTAACTGTTTCTTCTTTGAGTGATTGCTCCTGTGCCTTCCAATAGGTGACTTCCAAGCAGTTGCGCAGGGGGAGGGGTCAGAGTTCACCAGATCACTGAATGCAGGACTGCCCTACCAAAGGCAGAAGCATCCCTTGCCTGCTGGGTAATAGCGTAGTGTGAAGTGAAGGTGTGGACAAAAGACCACGTCGCCGCCTTGCGGTTATCCTGGATAGGGACCTGCGCCAGGAATGCAGTGGACGCCGCCTGCGCTGTAAGCGGAGGGGCTGGAACTTTAGCCAGATCATAGCAAGTCCTGATACAGGATGTGATACATGACTAAATGCGCTGTGATGAGATCGGAAGCCCCCTCATTCTTTCTGCAATGGCAATAAAGAGCTATGGTGATTTACGAAATTATGGCTTCATGCGTTCAGTATAAAATGCTAAGGCACGTCCAACATCCAGGGAATGGAACGTGTGCTCCCCGTTAGTGGCATGGGGTTTAGGAAAGAACACAGGTAAAAATACATCTTGGTTCACATGAAACTGGGATACAACCTTAGGGAGAAACACAGGGTGAAGGCATAGCTGCACTTTGTCCTTATAGGATACTGTATAAGGAGGTTTGGAGATCAGTGCTCTGAGTTCGGAAACCCTTCAGCGGAGGTTACAGCCACCAGAAAGGCCACCTTCTAGGAGAGACAGGATAGAAGACAGGTAGCCATGGCTCAAAAAGGGGGCCCCCCATGAGTGAGGACAGGACTAAGCTGAGGTCCCACTGGGGAACAGGCCGACGTATAGGGGGATAAAGTCTGTCCAAGCCTTTAAGAATACCTCCCACCATGGGGTTATGGAACACTGACCCACCCGTCTTTCCTGGGTGAAAGGCCGAAATGGCTGCAGGGATCTCAGGGATGATATTGCTAACCCTTGGTGCTTAAGATATAAAAGCTAGTCCAAAATAAGGGGATTTGGGGCTGATTGTGGCTCAGTTCCCCTTTGTCGAGACCAAATGGAGAAACTCTTCCACTTACTGGCTAAGTGGCTTGAGTGGAGGGTTTCTTACTTCCCAACAGGACCTCCCTCACTGAGTCCAAGCACTGAAGCTCAAGAGGGTTCAGCCATGGAGTTTCCACTCCATGAGGTGGAGGAACTCTAGATTGGGGTGTTGCAGACTGCCGTGATCCTGTTTGATTAGGATTGGACAGAGGGGAAGCACTACTGGTCTGTCCACCGAGAGGTTCAATAGCATGGTGAACCAGTGCTGGTGAGGCCATGCTGGTCCTATGAGGATCAAAGAAGCCCTGTCCTGACGAGTCTTGAGGAGCACTCTGTGTATGAGGGGGAATGGTGGAAACGCATACAGCAGATGACCTGTCCATAACAAGTGAAATGCGTCTGCGGTAGAGCCTGGGCTGTGGTTCTGGAAGGAGCAAAACCTCTGGCACTTCCTGTTCCACGCCGCGAACAGGTCCATGTGGGGAGAGCCCCACCTCTGGAAAATCGAGTGAGCGATGTCCGGTCTGAGGGACCATTAGTGACCGTGAAACGAGCGACTGAGTCAATTGGCTAGCTAGTTTTGCATCCCTGGAAGGCGCGACGCCTGTAGGTGTATAGAGTGGGCAATGCAAAAGTCCCACAATGTGAGGGCTTCCCGGCACAGGAAGCAAGCAAGCACCACCGTTTGTTTATATAGAACATCACTGCAGTGTTGTCTGTGAGCACTGATACACACATGCTCTGGAGGTAGATCTGGAATGCTTGGCATGCTCAGCGAACCACCCTCAGCTCCCTTACGTTGATGTGCAGCAATAGCTCTGTATGGGACCAGAGGCCCTGGGTTCTGATATTGCCCACATGTGCTCCCCAACCAAGTGCTGAGGCGTCTGTGACCAGGGAGAGCATAGTTTGGGGTTTGGTGAAGGGTACTCCAGCACAAACCAGCTGTTGTAGCCACCAGTGGAGAGAGTCGAGAATCCAAGGCGGGAGGGTCACTATTGAGTCCAATGGGTCCCTGCTCGGTCTGTACACTTGCGCTAACCATGCCTGGAGGGGCCAAAGGTGCAGCCTGGTGTGCTGCACTACGTATGTACAGGCTGCCATGTGCCCCAATAGCCTCGTGCACTTTCTGGCCGTGGTTGTGGGAAAGTGGTGCAGAGTCTCGATAATGTCCGTGAGCGCTTTGAAACGCGCTTCCAGAGGAAATGCCTTCACCTGCGTGGAGTCCAAGAGAGCTCCTATGAACTCTATTCGTTGTGTGGGGGTCGGTGTGGACTTGGGCTCGTTCAATGCAAGTCCAGCCTGCAAAATCTCTCCCTGGTCAGGGACAAGTGTTCTGCCACCTGTTCCTGGGAATTGGCTTTGATGAGCCAGTCGTCCAGATAGATACAGGAATACCTTGCACCTGGCGCTTGCGAAGGAAGGCTGCCATGACTGCCATACACTTGGTGAACACCTGGGGGGCTGCAGAGAGGCCAAAGGCCAGCACCATCAGTTCAGGGTGCTCCCACGGACTACAAATCTGAGGAAGTGCCTCTGGGCTGGGATAATGAAAATATGCAATTACGCGTCCTTCAAGTTGAGAGTGGCGTATCAGTCTCCCGGATCCAGGGAGGGAATGATGGTGGCCAGAGAGACCATTCGAAACTTCACCTTCTTTATGAATGTGTTGAGGTCTCATAGGTCCAGCATAGGACGAAGCCCGCCCTTGGCCCTGGGGATAAGGAAATAGCCAGAGTAGAATCCCTTGGCCCTGAATTCCTGAGGAACCTCCTCTATTGCCCCTAGAGCTAGGAGCGAATGCACCTCCTGCAAAAGGAGTTGCTCATGAGAGGGGTGCCTGAAGAGGGACAGGGAAGGGGAGGTGGGAGGGCAGAAGGGAACAGAATTGAATAGAGTATCCCACCAATACCGTGCTGAGGACCCAACGGTCTGATGTGATCCAAGACCAAGCATGGTAGAAGCAGGAGAGTCTGTTCACAAGTAGGGACCGGGGGGCAAGGGGGAATGATCCAAGATGGCAACTGGTGTGCCATCCTCGGGTGCATCTTCAAAGGTTTGGCTTGGGGCCAGGGGCTATTTGGCTGAACCCTGGCCTTGGCCTCAGGAGGATTGTGGAGGGTGCCTCCTATTATTCCTGCCCATTCTTGATCGATCTTGCCTAGGAGGCCTAGGGTAGAAACAGGAAAGTGGTTGAGGCCCAAAGGGCTCTCTCTGAAGCATTGGGGAGTGTAGCCCCAGAGACTTCAGAGTTACCTGCGAGTCCTTCAGGCTATGCAGCCATGTGTCTGTATTTTGGACAAACAGGCCCACGCAGTCAAAGGGGAGGTCTTGTATTGTGTTCTGGACCTCAGGTGGAATACCTGAAACCTGGAGCCACGCTCTGTGCATCAATGCGATGCAGTGGCCATGGTTCAAGCCTCAGAGTCCACCATATCCAGGGTGGCCTGGAGGGCTGACCTAGGAGATTACTCTACTCTCCTCAAGGAGCACACCAAACTCCATGCAAGGGTCAGACAGAATTAACTCCTGGAATTTAGCCAACAAGTTCCAGGAATTAAAGGTATAGCGACTCAGCACTGCCTGCTGGTTCACTACTTGAAGCTAGAGCCCCCCCAGTCAAATAGACTTTAGGGCCAAAGAGATCTAGATTCTTTATGTCCCATGACTTAGGTGCAGGGCCTGGCTGTTCCTAGTGATCTTTGTGGTTTGCTGCATCAACTACCAGAGTCCCCAGTTGAGGGTGGGTAAAAAGGTACTCATAGCCCTTCTGTGGCACAAAATAGTGTCTCTCAACCCCTTTAGCCATTGGTGGTATAGAGACCAGCGTCTGCCAGAGCACCTTCATAGTGTTCTAAGTTATCCTTATGAGGGGGAAGGGCCACTCTAGAAGGATCTTCGGGAGTGAGGATGTCCACCACCGGATCCGCGTCCTCCATAACCTCCTCTGCCTGGAGGTTAAAGTTTACAGCCACTCTCCTAAGCAGGTCCTAGTGACCTTTAGTGTCCATTGATGGTAGATTGGTGGAGGTGCCCGCCACCGCCTCGTCCGACAAAGAGGAGGAAGAGGTTCCTGGGACAGGGTCTTCTTGCCCTTCTGGTTCTCTGGAAGTTGGGTCAGGTACCTTTGAGTTCCCGGCAACCGGAGGTGGCTCAACTGTCACTGATATCAGTGCAGGAGGGGTTGTGCTTGCTCAGCAGCCCTGTCTCATATGGGGTCCTCAGGGCCCTAGGGGTCTAGTGTGCCAGTGACGTTGCTGATAGGGGGCACAGAGTGCTGATGCTACCGATACCAGCCTGGATCCCTGACCCTGGTGGTAGGCCCAAGGGGTAAAAAAGGGCCATTGTACTGGGCCTGCCACAGGTGTGGCCAGGAGATGGCTGGTGCCAGTTGCTCCGCTGACCTAAGGTGCCGGGACCAGGACCGGTGATGGCTGCATCAGGAGACGGAAGACTGTCTCTGACAAGTACTCTGTACCTGACCATGGGAGTGCGAAGCCAGATGGTGCCGGTAAGCGCTATCGGGGGGATGATGATCAGTACCACAACATCGTTGGCTTACCCGATAATGAATTAACGGTGGTGCCACCATCGGTGCAGTTACAGTTGTTGGAGCCACCTGCAGTGCCAGGCTCGACACTGCAGTCAGTGCTGTTGCTGGTGTTACTGGCAGTAGCATAGTTTGCAAAACCGGGACCCGCACCTGCAGGGCCAGGTACTGCGCCATCATGGTGATGAGATCTTGGGCTGCCTTGTAGGTATCTGGAGTGGAGGGGAGATCAAGCTCATCCTCCAAGTTGTCCCAGGTAGGGGAGTCCGTTTTTGCTGGACTCAATGGCTCCGCCACTGGGGTCGGAATCAATGGTGCCGGTTCTTGAGGATCAGACCAAAGGTGTCCCGCTGGAGAATGCGCCCCACTGGAATCCCCCCGTGGCTTCTTGATGGGGAAATGTCTGGCTGCTTCTTCTTATGTGGCACCAGGGATTGCGAATGGTGCCGCCTGAAAGCGCTGGCCTTGCGGGCTGGGGAGCGGTGCCTGTGCTCCCTGGCAGAGTCCTTCCTTGGTGCCGGGACATCCTGTAGCGAGGCAGGTGTGCTGCACACTGAGGATACTGGTGCTAGCTCTGGCTGAGGCCGAAGGGCCGACTCCATTAGGAAGAGCTTCAAACGATAGTCCCACTCTTAGTTCTGGATCTGAAGCGCCTGCAAATAGGGCACTTATCTGTCTGATGGCCCTCCCCGAGGCACCTGAAACAGGTGGCATGCGGATAACTTAAGGACATAGCTTTAACCCCTTAAACCCCTGCGACTGAGGTATGTCCAAGCGCCGGGGAGAGTAGAGCGGGGGGGAGGGGAAGTCCCCTGAAGTAAGCTAAACTAAACTATTAGCAACTAACTGATTGACTACTATTTCAACAAAACAAAGGAACCACTAGGTAAGGCACTTGCAGATGCAAGAGACTGAGCTGTTCCAACACTGTCACAGGAGGTAAGGAGCTGAGCAGGCGGCGGGCTGGCAGGGACATATACCCACACACGGCCATGAAGGTGCCACTCCATGAGTTTCCACAGCTGACCTAACGGGTACCGCTAGGGGAAAAGCTTTCCGGCGATCACACATGCAGCGCACGCACACACCTATTGGAATGCACAAGAGCAATCAAAGAAGAAACATGGGTTATAATAAAACTTGAGTTACAACCATCTATAGTTTTTACTACCCAAGAACTGTAAGTCAATGTAACACATGCAAAAAGTCAGCTGCATTATTAGCTGTCTTTGCAGGAAGGCAAGGACTGAATAATACTGAATGAACTACTTACAGATTTCAGAATATGACCCTCAACACTGAACTACCATTAACTTGAAAACTTGAACCTACTTTTTCCTCTAATCTTTGTTGTAAACTTTACTTGTATGTAGTCAGTTTTGCTATCTGGAGTGAACATGAGCATGGATGTGTAAGGGTTTAACATACGCAGGATCAGGTCAGTCAGATTTGTTATTTTAAAACATACAAAACGCAAAACAATGCTCCAGGGCTGAAATCTTGCATGCTAGTTTTCAGACCAGAGTAATCAGTCCTTAAAAAAAAGAGTTTATAATGCAAATGCTGACAACTAACTTTAGCATGGCAAACAGCAACACCATAAAACAAAGAACCTCACTAGAATAAAGATCTTTTCATTGCCCTTCCAGCAAATGTAAACTAATATATATTTGCATTTAGCTCGATGCATAAATCCCTTTCTTCACAAACTAGTCTGAAACCAGGTTAAGGGAAGTTTTTCAAAAGAAGCCTTCAACATAGAAGCACACTTCCATTAGTTACCTTAACACAAGAATGCTCTAGTTGAGACCTTCCAAGAGGTACGTGCATTAATTTTTTTCAACACCAGAAAACTCTGTCCCCAAATTTCCACCTACCTTCCCACCTGGAAGTCAGAAAGCCCTTACTACATCTATAGTCACTCTCACATGCCTTTCCTTCTGCACTAGAGCACTGCATTAGCAGCTAGTGGTCCCCAAACTGTGGGTGCACACCTCAGATGGGCATGGAGAAGTGTTCAGGGGGGCAGGGCGGGTCCTAGGCCGGCCCCCATGACAGGCAGGGAGTGCCATCCAGCCCCACTCTATCCCCAGCTGCAGCTCTGCTCTTGGGGCAGCCCCCACAATGGGAAGGGAGTGCCACCCAGCCCCAGGCCGTAGATCTGATCCCATCCCCAGCCCCTACTCCACTTGTCACCCCATACCTACCCCCAGCTGTGGCCGTGGCCCCTGGCATAGGTGTGGCTCCACCCTGCAACCTCAGGCCCCCCTACCCAGAGGCTGCACACCGACTCCTAGGGGGTGGGGGGCTGAGGCGAGAAACATGCATGAAAAGTTTGGGGACCATGGCTGCAGGAGCTTCTCCATCTCCTGTGAGAGCACTCCGTACTTCACTGTAGGAAGTTAGTCATAGTTCAGTGTCTACAGCAGCGTTTCCAACCGGTGTGCGGCACACCGGTGTGCTGCCAGAATCAAACAGGTGTGCCATGGAATTTTTTGAAAAACTTAATGAGAGAACCAAAAAAACCTTCCCTTTTATTTTAATTAGTGCTGGAGCTGGATCACATTCTGTACTTTTGCTCTCTAGGACAAGACCCCTTTCATTATTATGCGCGAGTCAACCTCGCTTTGGGGAATGGAGTGTAAGATGCAAATCTGAGTCCTGTGGAGTAGAGGGGGAAGCCATCCTCTGATTGGCCATTTGCCTCACTATCCCACCTCCTCCACAGGCAGAGCAACCAATCTTTTTCCCCTTCTGTGATCAATAGGTCCCCTCCTCTGCCCCCCCCTTCCTGCAGCCACTGGCCATAGGGAAGAGACCCAGGACCCCAACCTGGAAGGGGAGCAGGGATCCCACTGAAGCCCCCCAGGAGAAGCAGGTTAGTTGGAGGAATTGGGGAGGCAGAACCCTTCTGGGAGGGGAAGAACTGATGGGATCTAGAGGGCAGAACTGGATTTGGAGACTGAGGGGCAGAATTTATTGCAAGGCAGGGGGCAGGCAGATGTGGGGGTGAGAACTCCTGCAACAGGGGCCAAAATCCTCATACCCAATACATTTGAGAGCATGGGGAGCACTAACACACTGAGGATAGGCTGGGGAAGTTAACCAATCAAGACTGAAAGTTTTTTGTATGTAACTAACCATGTTTTGGGGGCCAATCTCCTGATTTGTTGGGGTCTGGTGGGGTTTTTTTTTGGGTGTCTCTTCAGGTTGGCAATACTCTGAGTGGGGCTCAAGTATATTGCATTTAAAAACAGCAGAGTTACACATGCTTGGGAAGACTTATTAATTGCTCATCATCTCAAAATATTATTTTGAAGTGCATGTCACTCTCTTCACTAAGCATGCTTTTGTCCAGAATTCTTATATCTAGCTTTAATGTTAGTTTCCACTGTTGAAAATGTTAATTCTGGCACAAAAAAAAAAAAAAAAAAAAAGGAGACTGATCTAACATCACCTGCCATGGTTTTGATTTTAACTGTACTAGCCTCATTCTGGATTGGCTCATGAACATTCAGAAGTTCACTTGGAGACAATATGGTGCTATGCCTCAAAATAATTAAAGGTATCAAGGTCTGCTGCAACAGAGAAGGTTGGCAACCATTGGTCAACAGTGTACTTGTCAGCTGAGGTATTATTGATGGGCACTACCCTCCAGCCATTGGCCACCTATGCTTATGGACTAGTAACTGTAAGTGAGTTGGATGCACTATAGTTCTGTATTTAACTTAGCTACCTAGTACAGGCCAGATATAAGTGTGATGAGTAAAATTGTTTAAGGCAGTGGTTCCCAAACTTGTTCCACCACTTGTGCAGGGAAAGCCCGGGCTGGGACAGGCCAGTTTGTTTACCTGCCACGTCTGCAGGTTTGGCAGATTGTGGCTCCCACTGGCCGTGATTCGCTGCTCCATACCAATGGGGGCTGCGGGAAATGGCACGGGCCAAGGGAGTGAGAGCCATAATTGGCCAAACCTGTGGACGTGGCAGGTAAACAAACTGGCCTGGCCCAGCTGGGGCTTTCCCTGCACAAGCGGCAGAACAAGTCTGGGAACTGCTGGTCTAAGGCAATATTCAAAAATACTTTCAATGGAATAGAGGCCTTTGTCATGAGTACAAAGATGAGCCACCAAGCACCTCAGTATACTAAGCTTCTATTTTTAGTAAATAGAGGCCTAGTTTACACTACACAGTTAGGTAGACGTAATCTACCTTATGTCGACCTAATAACAAATGTGTCTACACTACCAGGTTCCTTGTGCCAACGTAACTTGTTGGATCATATTAAAGAAGTTCTGTATTAAAATCACATGAGTTTGATTCCCCATAGTTTAAATTCCAAGGTATTGCTAATTAAGAGGTCTCTTGGTTTTTGGTACCGTTTCCCTCCCTTTGTGTGTGAAACTTGCAAGCTGCTAATTGTGTTAGTACATTCTAAGAGTCTGTTCTCAAAGCAATTCTTTGTAACAACAACTACTCACACAGAGAGACTCAAAGCAATACTCTAACAGCACCCAGAGACTCCCTGCCCTTTTGTTGTATTCATCTCTTTGTTAACAATTGTGATTAAAATAGAGATAGAGGATGTATGTGGATGGATGCTTGGTGTGGATAATAACTGAATGATCAGGGAGGTGCCAGCCTAAGAATCCAGTGTCCATCGACTGAAGAAGGTGTCAAGTGGTAATAACCAGACGACCCCCGGAGAGCAGACTGGAATCCATCCAACAGCCTCAAGAATGGGAGAACCAAAGAACAAGATAACATCTGGCAGCATGGAGCCATCAGGAACGTGCCATCTGCTGATTGATTCAGCAACAGCATGATGAAGCAATTCCCATAGACTGGCATAGGAAGAAATTCCTATAAAAATGGACTCTAGAAAGTGAGAACTTTGGGGTCCGATTCTGCAAACCAACTTCCAGGAGCATCAGACAAGGCCCTGCTCCCTCCTCACGTCCAGGCCAACTGGCCAGGGGCTTGGCATGAGCAACTAAGGCTGGTAACTATGATAACAGCCTTGCAGAACGTGTGTGTGTGCGCGAAATTGAATCGAATGTTATAGCTATAACTAACTGCTTACTATGATTCTTTCTGTATTCACAATAAATGTGATATTTTGCCTTTTCCCCTTTAATAAGATACCAATAAAATAAAAACCAGCAGGATAACAAACAGACTTCGGCTATGTCTATGCTATGGATCGTACAGCAGCACAGCTGTACCACTGCAGCTGTGCTGATGTAAAGTCTCATGTATAGCCGCTCTATGCCAGCAGAAGAGAGCTCTGCTGCCAGCATAACTAAACCACCCCTAACAACTGGCGGTAGCTATGTCAGCAGGACAGTGTCTTCCGCCGACATAGTACTGTCCACTCCGGTGCTTTTGTTGGTCAGGGGGATGTTTTGTTTTTTCCCCCCTACACCCATGACTGACAAAAGTGCTAGTGTAGACATAGCCTTAATTACTCCACCTCCATGAGAGATGTAGAACTTAATTCAATGTTGTTAGGTCAACGTTGACGCAGCGTAGACTAGCGTTGCTTATGTTGACTTAACTGGCCTTCAGAAGGTGTCCTACAATGCTTCACTGTGACTGCTCTGGTAAATATGTTCAACTCTGCTGCACAGTAGCCAGGAAAAAGTCCCTCCCAGTTAAAGGGCCAGTAACTTTTGAATTTGTATTTCCTGTTTTTCCAGTGTGGAGAGCTCACCTGCACAGCTGATCATGGCTGCTCCACTCTCCAAAACTGAAGTACACAGGAGGCGATGGAACTTATTAGTCTATGAAGAGAAGAGGCTGTGCAGGTACAGCTGATTCAACCACAGAAATGGAGACATCTATGAGCAGATTGTGCAGGACATGGGGGAGAAGGGCTACACCAGGGACACACAGCAGTGCCATGTGAAGGGGGAAGAAAACAAAAACAATCAAGGAACTGCGGTGGGCATACCAGAAGGCAAGGGAGGTGAACAATTGCTCTTGTGCAGCACTGCAGACATGCCGCTTCCACAAGGAGCTGCATGCGACTCAGCAGCGACCCTACCATAACCCCCCGAGAGCAGCTTGGATACCTCTGAGGAGCTGGAGTCCCAGGCCAGCATGGGCAACACTGAAGTGACAATCTTGGACAAGGAAGAGGAGAAGAAGAAGAAGAATGGGAGACAGGTGAGTAGGGGATCCATTCTTTCCAAGAGCCAGGAGCTGTTTGTAACCCCAGAGCAGTCCAGCCAGTCACAGGACAGAGCTGTGGCGAAGTGTGATGTTGGGGAAGGAATCTCTGGCGAGTATGAAATTTCAAGTTATTGTCTTATAGTTCTATTTTTTAATCAAAATTAACAAGGTGAGGTACAGTGCCTATCTGCTTCCCAGTGGCCACACCAGGTAGGCAGATGGTGCCCAATGAAAAAGACCCTTTTATTTATATAAGTAAAATAAAGTAAAATAAAAAATAAATGAGAGAAACACCCTCCCCCCCCCCCAGGAATCCACTATAGAAGTCTCCAGGAAACTTTTGTGGAGGTACTCTGAAATCTGTTGCAGAAAGTTTCTGGGGAGGGCTGCCTTATTTCTTCCACTACAGTAGGACACTAGTGAGTGACAAAAGATTTGCACACATAAGTGGTAGTGCAGACAGCATTAGGCTAAAGAATTTTAGAAAATTCCAGCCAAAACTGTTCAACTACTTCCAAGAACAAAGCTAAGCAAAACAATGCATTTTCTCTCCTATGCTAGTGATTGGGACCTTTTCCTTGAAAGCATCTAGAGTTACCATGCTTTGGTAGAAGCAGGGACTTAATCTTTCAAGGACCCTATCAGGGATGTGTTCACCATCCCTATGAAAAATGTGCCAAAATACAAGTTTGGGGGAGGGGGGTGGGGAGGAAATAGTTTGCATGTGCTGAGTGGAGACAAGTTTCAGCAGTTAAATTTCTCCCAAACATTCTGCGAACACTGGGCATGATCCAGGCCAGGTCTAGAAAACTTCCCCTGCAGCTCTGGGGTGCTGCAGACTGTGGTGCGTAGCTCTGGCATACAGGGTAAACAGGCAGAATCTACCTCCATCACTCACTCCTCTTCCCCAGGCAAGATGAAGCAGGATGCTGCCTGACAACAGGGAGAAGAGCCAGACCTGGGTGGGAGGAAAGATGGAAGCTAGGAGCGCTGGAAAATGGAGCTCACTGGCCGAAGGGCTGGAGATTGGGATGTGAAGCCAAAAGAGCCGAGACTGGGACTGGTTAAGTGAGAATGGGACTGGGACAGCTACAGGTTGCAAGGCAAAGGGCAAAAGGAGTCATGCTTAAGGAAAATAGGCAGAAGAGTGTGCCCACTAGAGTACGCACCCCCCCAGTGCCTGAAATGGAACCCAAGATCTCCAAGTTTCGCTATTCTTCTGCTGTCAACAAATATCCGTGAAACACATTGGCAAAATTTGTGTCACATCCTCTTTAGAGCTGGTTCAGAGGATGACAACCTACTATTCATTAAGGTGTGTGAAGTAGGCAGATCCTATAATAAGCACTATAGAAGAGCCCATGAGAAATAATTCTTAAGCAGAGCTTGAAGAGTGTGCAATAGATAAGGCATGGGGATGCATCCTGAATAAAGGAGAAAAAAAATACTGAACAGCTACTTAAAAAGTAAGCACTGGCTGTCCTGTGCATTGATGAAGACAGGGCTCATGGAAAAAATAGTCTGATCACATAATTCAAGAATATATCATAATGCACATACACAAAGGGGACAAATTAAGGTTATACAGGCAACCTCAATTCTAAATTTGGAGCAACTTTAATGTTATTTTAACAGATTTTTTTAAAATATATACATGCGTACACTGAAGTTTTAAATACAGTGTTGTGTTATTTTTAAAAAATAAAATCAATGAATTGAGGTTAAAGTTTCTGATTTCAGGTTAAACTGACTTGCGACACTTCATCTAATATACGAAAGCTTAGTTACAGAAGGAATCAATAGTAGTGACTTGTGCATTTACCATATTAGCCAGAGATGAATTTAAAAGGGATGCCATCAAGTGTATTCTTTGTTTTTAAGTGGTTCAGCTACTATACCTCTTCCTGAGCCCATATCATTTTGTGGTTTTACAATCACTTTTTACCGATTTGATTTAAAGGGTTTCTTTTCTATACTTTAAAACATTAAAAAAGATCCACACAAAGTAAAGCCAATTATATAGGGAAACACAAGGATGCTATATGCAAGCCTTAGTGCACAAATGTACAAAATAAATGGAAGATAGATTCTCTGCATTTTCATCCATAATAGTCTTTGCATGTTATTTGCAGATAAAGTGGAGTAGGATTTAAACTACTAAAGTTAAACATTTTAAAATCAGCAGGTCCAGATAACATGCATCCAAGAGTTTTAAAAGAATTGGTTGAGGAGCTCGTTGGATCATTAATATTGGCTTTCACTAAATTTTGGAACAGTGGGGCAGTTCCAGAAGATTAGGAGAAAGCTACGGGTAAGTCAATATTTTAAAAAAGAGTGAATGGGATGACCTGGGTAATCATATGCCTGCCAGTCTGACATTGATCCCGGGCAAGATAATGGAGAAGCTGACACACGACTCTGTTAATAAAGCATTGAAGGAGAGAGTGTTTAACTTGGTACCTCACAATATTTTGATTTAAAACAACTAGAATTTAATATTAACATGGCATGCTTTAAACAGACTATACCAGCTAAGAGATGTAATTGTAAATCGTAAATACACAAAATGTAATTGTGACCAGTGAATCACTGAGCAACCGTGTTTCTAGTGAGGACCCAGAGGCAACAGTTCATGGTCCTTTTACTATTTGACATTTTTATCAGCGACCTGGAAGAAAACATAAGATCATCACTGATCAAGTTTGCACAAATTGGGGGAGTAGTCAATAATAATAATAAGGACTGGTCACTGATACAGAACAAACTGATTTGCTTGGTAAAGCTGGATGCAAATTAATACCGTTTTAATATAACTGTATACATCTCGGAAGAAAGAATGTCAGCCATACTTACCAGATTGGGGACTCTACACTAGGAAGCAGTGACTTTCAGAAAGATATGTGGATTCTGGTGGATAACCAACTGAACATGTGCTCCCAAATCAACACTGTACCCAACAGAGCTAATACGACGCTTGGATGCCTATATAGGGGAATCTTAAGTAGGAGTAGTGGGGTTATTTTACCTCTGTTTTTGGTACTGATGTGACCACTGCTGGAATACTGTGTCCAGTTCTGGTGTGTACAATTTAAGAAGGATGTTGATAAACTGGAGAAAGTTGGGAGAAGAAGCATGAGAATGATTAAGCGATTAGGAAACATGCCTTATTGTGACTGAGCTCTTGAGTATTTAGCAGAACAAAAACAGAAGGTTAAGGAACAGAGTTGTTTACAGTCTTAAAAATTTAATAAAGGGCTCTTCAACCTAGCAGAGAAAGGTATAACATGTTCCAACATCTGGAAGTTGAAGCAAGACAAATTCAGACTGGAAGGTGTTAAAAAAAATTAACAGTGAGGGTAATTAACCATTAGAACAGCCTACCAAGGGTGGATTCACCATAAAGTTGAAGATATTCTCTAGGAATTATTTTGAGGAATTATTCTATGGCCTGTGTTATAGGTCAGACTAGATCATCACTATGGTTGCTTCTGGCCTTGGAATCTATGAATTAAGTTGACAGTGTGCTTTTAATGTTTTTTTTAAAATATGGTCTGCATTTAGGCTGATTTACACCCTAGAACTAACCAGACTCAGGATTCAGCACACAAATAATTTTAGACTAATTTTTTTAGTTTTAGATCTTTCAGAACCGCTGGCCAGTTCCAGACTCACTGTGGACTGCATCTTTTCCAGGAAGAACAAAAAAATTACTAATACATTAAGATGGCCATTGGGGCCACAGATTTTGCATATGGAAGTTTTAGTTTTTATAACAAATTAGACACCAGAGGGCAGTGTGACCAAAGTAGATGCAGGTTGCTTGAGTTCCTAAGCAGTCCACAGAAAATACCTAAACATTGTCTCCTAAAACCCACCATTCAACTACTGAAACCCCCCAAGATGCCCTTTAGCTCAGCATTTCTCTCTCCAATATCTGGAAGCACACCGCCTCCACCACCCCCATAGAGATCTGCCTCCTCACCTTCTACAGATGGTTGCCTGAGACTGATGGAATGCAAGTGGATGGCCATTCTGCAAGCGGTAGCCACAGATACTGTTGAAATTGCATCTACCCTACAGACCACCATGACTAAGATTCACAGTGCACTACAAGCTCTATTCAGATGGATAAGTGAAGCAGAACACAATTTCTGAAGTGGGTGATGTTTTCAAGGACAACCAACTACAGGTTATGAAGACCTGGAATAATATCAAGATTATTAAGACCAAACTAATTTATCTAGAAAGCCATTCATGGTGATGCAACATCAGGATTGTGGGAATACAGAAAGATAAGTCTTCTGAATCTGTTCCTAAACTCCTAACATGCCCTAACAAAGATTTTTGTTTTGATATACCTCGGGCACATCAGTTCCTTGCCCCCAAACCAGTTTCAGAAGATCAGCCTAGAGCACTGACTGAAGTTCATCACTAAGGAGCTTATACAGCAGAAAATCAGAGGGGAAAAAAGAAGCTGTTAAGAACAAACAGTCATACTGATTTAGATCAATGGTCCATCTAGCCCAGTATCCCAGCTCTGACAGTGGCCAGAAGGGAGGGAATGAACAGAACAGGGCAATTTCAAGTGTTCCATCCCGCATCATGCAAGGCCAGCTTCAGGCAGTCAGAGGTTTAGGGATTACACCACTGACCATCTTGGACCCATTGTTGAACCCATCCTTCATGAACTTATGTAATTCTTTTTGGAATTCTTTTCCCTCACAACATCCCTCATAAGTCCCACAGGTGAACTGTGCATTGTGTAAAGTAGTAGTCCATAAGGAAGCACCATCTAATAAAGCAAATATATCATTGATTTATTAGATAGTACTTCCTTATAGACTAATGTATCAAGGCTCTGTTGGTAAAGGGGATTACTATAGCTGTAATGTTTGGGCCCCAGGGGCCGAGCGTCTACAAGTTACAACTCATGCAGCCACCCTCCCCATCCCACAGGTGTCAAGTGGGAATTTTGGACATTTAAACAGATACTTTTTTGACTATATGGTACTAATGTCTATTTCTCTCTCCACTATCTTTTTCCCATTTTGTTTTTTCACTTATTTAATTCCTCTCTCCTCGCCCCCTTCCCATTATCCTCCCATGCTGGAAATTTCCTTCCCACGCCTGCTGAATAAATAGTGGGACGCAACAGCCTACCCCTGGATTATATAAAACTTTTGCTGTAGCTATGCAAACACTGTTCAAGAAAATTTTCAATTTCTCATTCACAAACTGACTTTATACTTTATTGGTACATTTTAACAATGAAGGCACCCATAATTAAACATGTCTCCTAGAATATAAAGGGTTTTCATAACCCTATTACAAAATACACTCATTACTAATGCTGACATCGCCATGCTCCAAGAGACATGTAACAGAACCCGATGATCGTAAACTGAACAGAGATTGGGCAGGCCTCATTTTCTAGTTGCTTTAATTCTAAATACATAAAAAGTTGAATGAGCATAAGAGGTCTGAATGAGGGTAGATGCATTGTCTTCAAGGCTGAAATTGGCAATTCTGTAATCATCTTTGCCAATCTCTATGGGCCAAACAGAGATGATCCTAATTTTTCTCATACTTTATGAATATAAATTACACGGGTCAGATCCAATTATTATAGCTAGCGACTTTAACGAAAGTCTAGATCCAGTCTTGGAGAAGTTTCTCCATCTCCATATAACACTGCTAATACCCGTCAGGTACTTCATATATACATGCCTGATTCAGGCTTACAAGGTATGTGGCAATTATAGCCTCTGTCCTTAGGATTGCCCCAGTTTTGTTGTGTTTTTTTCCCCAGCAGGTCATTCAACACATTCAAGATCGGACTATTTCTTACTATTATCACTTGATAAATTCCATCATTTATTGTGGTACTGTTATATTGTTATAGTTGACAATGCTCCTATGCAATCTTTTAGGCCTACAGGGTATGTACCCGCCAACTAAAATGTGAGATTGACCACCACTGAAATTTGATACTCACTGGAGTTACCAAATGATGCAAGAAGTTTTTCTCTTTCTTTAAAAGAAATGCTGCCATTTCTTCACCAGCTGCCACATTTTGGGAAGCCATGAAAGCCTTCATTAGAGACCCTATTAACTATTTTGCGACCTTTATAAAAGGAGTGGAGAGAACAGAGAAATTGATACCATTGCAAAGGAAATTAAGACCTGGGATAAAGACTATGCTTCTGCCCTCTGCCTAAAGAAACTCAGAACCCTCATCAAAAGGTATGAAATCAATAAACTTCTGCCCCAAAAGGCAGAAGTTACGTTATTTTGTTTGAAGCAAGATTACTGGGAATCTGGCAAGAGAGCTGGCAAGCTATTGGCACAAAAGGCTAACAGAAATGAGATTGCTCCTATTCACGACAGTAACAAATTTTATACAACAACTAAAACAGATTTAAAACTATGTTTAGCTGAAGAGAATATTGGTAAAGATGCCCTAGTAACTATTCTAATGGATTGTCTAGGATATTCATCTCTAACTCTCAGAAGGAACTTCTAGACACCCAGCTAGAAATCACAGAACTGACTCAGGCTATAAAAGAAATAAAAGGTTGGAAAGATTACTGGCACAGACTGGTTTCCTACTGAATTTTACCAAAAGTTCACTGAAACTTCAACTCCTAGATTAATGAATATTGTCAAGGAGGCCAAGAATGAGAAAACTTTCCCACCACTCTAAGAGAAGCTGTAATTTCAGTTATTTCTAGACCTGGAAAAAACCACAGACTATGTAGTAATTACAGGCCAATTTCTTTAATCAGTTGCGATACTAAAATTAAGCAAAAGCTTGTTATGCAGTTGGACAAAGTTCTCTCACATTACACACAAATCAGGTAGGCTTCCTTTATAATAGGCATGGCTCAGATAACGTGTGTCAATTGATATTATTACCACCGAGAGATTCTAAAGAATCCTTAGCTGTCATTTCTTCAGATGCTGATAAGGCCTTTGACTGCATAACCTGGGACTTTTTTTCAATGTAATATCAAAATTTTGATTTGATAACCAATTCATTGCTTGGATGGAGCTTTTCTGCTCTAGCCTGACTTACAGGTAATACCAATGGTATTATTTCTGCCTTTTCTTCCATTACAGAGAGGTCTGAGGCATGACTGCCCTCTTTGTCCTCTGTTTGTTTAGCTTTACAATGTTGGGCCATTTCCATCTGGGCAAATCAACATACCCATCGTACCAGGATGGGATACAAAGAGAGAATAAGTTTATGCTCTACCTGGGTGATGCTCCTGTATTTGTCTCTAAGCCCGATACTGCTATTCCCAAGTATTATTAATACGTTTGGACACATTTCAGGACACAAAATTAATTGAGGGTAAATCAGAAATTCCAGGCATTAACATATGTGCCAAAAGGGTTTTCATCAAATTTGGACTTTCAATGGCAATCCTCTTGCATGAAATATTGAGTAATATTGATTTCCAGTAATATTCAAGACACCTCTAAGTTAAATACAGAACGAAATGTTGTCCAATTTAGGGAGACAGTTCATAAACCCTCAGTTTGTAAGGCAGCATTAATATACTGAAAATCAATGTCCTTCCCAGAACGTAGATTGTCCTGAGCAGTCTCACTATTTCTATTCCTCAAACTTATTTTAAGGAAGTTCCTTTGGGGTGCTGGTAAAAAATCTAGACTGAACAAATTACAGTCCCCATCTCTGGAAGGATTTTGTTTTCCAGCTTGGCAAATTCTCTCCTTTTGTTAAGCCAGGCATCTTTATGGCCATTAGATATGACCTCACAGACCTTATTTTGGGTTCAGATTGAATTAACCATTGGTATACTATCTCCCCAGCTTCAGGCATTGTGAGCTGGAACTTTTATAGATTTGATAGCACCAGAGCTCATACAATAATAGCTGTAAGGCAAGGTTGGTTAAACTTGGCTACAAAGTTCTGCTTCCATCCATTCTTCTTTGGAGAGGCAGTCCTACCCTTAAAGTCAACTGCAAAACCTTGATACAGAGGAATGGGGGGGGGGGGAAGGGAATTATGATTATCAGTTATCTGCAACACAATGATTAAGGCTGCATGTCTGTCAGGTGACTTCCCATGACTTCTGCAGTGCCGGTGCAGCTGGCTTCAGGGTTGCCCAAGCAGCTCTGGAAGCCCCTGGGCCAGAAGCAGTTTGGTGTGGGAGGGGGATCTGGGGCTGGAGTGCGGGGTGCCACTTACCTCAGGGGGTCTTCCTGGAAGCAGCTGGCAGTCCCTGCAGCTCCTAGGTGGCACCACCCCCGCATCTCCTATTGGCTCAAGTTCCCAGTCTATGGGAGCTGTGGAGCTGGTGCTTGTGGTGGGGGCAGCTAAAGTGTTTAATGACAGATGTGTTTGGGCTGTATGCACCAGGAATTCCAAAAAGTTTCAAAATAATAAAAGGTTCTGGATTTATTCAGCCAGCTGTATCCTTTTATGATTTTCTGGCCTGAAAAACTCTGCTAAAGATTGACAACTTGAGATTTGATTGGAATAGAGATTTGGATACAGAACTATCTCCAACTCAATGGAATACAATTGTATCAAATGTTAAACTATAGAACTGAAAGGAAAGCTTATTCAAGGTAAGTGGCTTTTTTTTTTTTTTTGAACATACTGGTTCCCACACAGGCTAATGGTAATGGGCCTCAAATGAGGACTGCTGTTAGAAATGTAGCTCCTTTAGTGCTACATTAGTACATGTTTCGGGAGTGCCCCTGTATTGAGAATATCTGTCCTTTGACCCACCTCATACCCAATTTGATATTGGATACTAAATTTAATTCTTGGATATATTCCCGACACCTGGAGACTATCTGGTAACAAGACAGCTTGGCTCCAATTGCACAGCTTTGGTCACTAAAAGATTAAACCTGCAAAAATGAAGTCTGTCCACACCAAATACTGATGCCTGGCTCAGTGACATGGTTGACTGTATAGCTAACTGGCATTCCACAGAAGAGAAATGCCAGAAAAATTCAAAGCAATTTGGGCTGATTCTTTAGAGGTCTATGATCAAAGTAGACCCTCAAGATAGAGATGTTGCTTCCTCTCTCCTCCCTTTATCCTAACCCCCTTTATTTACTAAGTATATTATAAAGAATCTGGTATATTTGTAGTACTTGGAAAAATTAGTAAAAAAAGCGCACCTTGTCCTGCTCTAAGCTCAGAGCAGCAGCAAGTTGTATGTGCCCGACTTCTCAAATGGATACATTCTGAAGTGCCAACAGCAAACATGGGCCGAGCTGAAGTCTTTACAAGACCAAGAAGTATAAAATATGCTAGCAAGTTAATTATGTTCTGAAACCCATCCTCACCTGCAGCCATATTCAGCATGTCTGTAGTTAGCTCAATTTTAGGTTTTCTGTTCCATGCCACATTAAAAAAAATGCAGGAGAAAGGCGTTAGTGCATTGAATAATATGTTCATTTCAATTATATTACAAGGCTGTGCACCCCATCCTTCTCTGGGGGCAATGCACTCAAAATTTGCAACTCTACAATCCAAGAAACACTGCCAGATTGGGGTCCTTTGTGTGACAAGACCTAGAAGAAGATTATGCCAGAGAAAGAACTGACTGGATGCGACTATACTACTTGTGTAAAGTTTCAGAGTAGCAGCCTTGTTAGTCTGTATTCGCAAAAAGAAAAGGAGTACTTGTGGCACCTTAGAGACTAACAAATTTATTAGAGCATAAGCTTTCGTGAGCTACAGCTCACTTCCCCTTAAGTGATCACTCTTGTTACAGTGTGTAGGGTAACACCCATTGTTTCATGTTCTCTATGTATATAAATCTCCCCACTGTATTTTCCACTGAATGCATCCGATGAAGTGAGCTGTAGCTCACAAAAGCTTACGCTCAAATAAATTTGTTAGTCTCTAAGGTGCCACAAGTACTCCTATACTTATGTAAGGTGTCTGATAAGAGCACTCTGTGCCTGGAAGTCACTAAGGAAAACATACGTGCAATAAGCAATTTTAGGTTTGCTTCCAATGCTCTTTCAGCTAAATTTATTTTCAAGCTTGACACAGCACTGAAGACAATGTACATAATGATACACAAAAAATTGCTAAACAATTAAGTTGACTATACATAATATACCTGACACAAGACAAAGGCAACTTAAGTTTAAGTCAATTTAACAGCACATGTGCCCTAACCCTCGCCAGCCACGGGTACACACCTTACTACTACCAGACATCATTCCAGACAGCAACAGCATGCCTTTACCCGATTACCGATTCCAAATACATGCAACTGTAAATTTAAACAAACCCTTAGCCTTCCCTTCTGCACACTGTCTTGCCATCCCAGAACTTGGCAGAGTGAATTGTGGTCTGTGGTTTGTATAAACCTGTCCCTTTCCTGCCTTTTTGCTTGAGAGAACAGACTTAAAATTTTTATTAATGCTAATGTTAAAATTATATAATATACAGGTTGAGAAAAGAGCGTCTGTACATCTGGGTACAGTGCTTAGATTATCTACAAAATACAAAGTTTGTTTTTAAAAGTCATAGGATACAGAGTATATAATCAGCAATAACCCAAATTTAGGTGAATAAAATTTAAGAATACAGTTTAGACATTAGAATCCAAAATACTGCATGAAGCCCTGGTCTACACTAGGAGTTGAGGTTGAATTTAGCAGCGTTAAATAGATTTAACCTGTACCCATCCAAACGACGAAGCCCCCCCCTTTTTTTTGGGCTTAAAGGGCTCTTAAAATAGATTTCTTTACTCCACCCCCAACAAGACAATTAGTGCTGAAATTGGCCTTGCCAGGTGAAATTTGGGTACTGTGGAATTTGGGGTACTGTGGACGCAATTAGACTGTACTGGCCTCCGGGAGCTATCCCAGAGTGTTCCATTGTGACTGCTCTGGACAGGGCTCTCAACTCAGATGCACTGGCAAGTAGACAGGAAAAGGCCCGTGAACTTTCGAATTTCATTTCCGGGCCAGCGTGGCAAGCTGCAGGTGACCATGCAGAGCTCATCAGCAGAGGTGAGCATGATGGAGTCACAGAATTGCAAAAGAGCTCCAGCATGGACTGAACGGTATCCGATCGCTGTATGGGGAAAGGAAACTGTGCTATCAGAACTCTGTTCCAGTTTTTGAAATGCCAAAACATGTGTCAAAAATCTCCCAGGGCACAAAGGACAGAGGCTATAACAGGGACCCAAAGCAGTGCCACGTGAACTTAAGGAGCTGAGGCAAGCCTACCAGAAAACCAGAGAGGCGAACGGCCGCTCTGGGTCAGAGCCCCAAACATGCCGATTCTAGGATGAGCTGCATGCCATTTTAGGGGTTTCAGGCACCACTACCCCAACCCTGTGCTTTGACTCCTTCAATGGAGAGGGAGGCAACATGGAAGTAGGTTTGGGGAACGAGGAAGATGATGATGAGGTTGTAGATCGCTCACAGCAAACAAGCAGAAAAACCAGTTTTCCCGACAGCCAGGAATTGTTTCTCACCCTGGACCTGGAGCCAGTACCCCCTGAACCCACCCAAGGCTGCCTCCCGGACCTGCCAGGTGGAGAAGGGACTTCTGGCGAGTATCTTTTTAAACAGTATACGTGGTTTAAAAGCAAGCATGTTTAATGATTAATTTGCCCTGGCATTTGTTGCCAGTACAGCTAGTGGAAAAGTCTGGTAACGTATCTGGGGATGGAGCGGAAATCCTCCAGGGACATCTCCATAAAGCTCTCCTGGATGTACTCCCAAAGCCTTTGCAAAAGGTTTCTGTGGAGGGCAGTCTTATTCCATCTACCATGGTAGGACACTTTACCACGCCAGGCAAGTAGCATGTACTCGCGAATCATTGCAGAACAAAGCATTGCAGCATATATTTGCCAGCGTTCAAACAACATCCATTCTTTATCTCTCTGCATTATATCAGGAGAGTGATATCATTCATGGTCATCTGGTTGAAATCTGGTGCTTTTCTTACAGGGACATTCAGAGGTGCCCGTTCCTGCTGTTAGCCACGGGGAGGGGAGAGGAGTTAGCCACGTGGTGGGGACAGGCAAAATGCAACCTTGTAACGAAAGCACATGTACCATGTATGTAATGTTAACATCAAGGTTTACCATGAAAGAGTGTACCCATTGTTCTATAAAATGTGTCTTTTTAAATACCACTGTCCCTTTTTTCCCCCTCCACCAGCTGCACGCATTTCAAGGATCACAGGATCTTCTCCTTCCCAGAGGCCAGCGAAGATGAGAAGGCGGAAAAAAAAAAAGAGCGCACTTGCGATGAAATGTTGTCTGAGCTCATGCTGGCCTCCCACACTGACAGAGCACAGACGAATGCAGACAATGGAGGCAGACAATGCCAGAGTGCAAGAAAGCACAAAATGACTGGGAGGAAAGGTGGTGGGCTGAAGAGAGGGCTGAAGCTGACAGGTGGCAGCAGCGTGATGAGAGGAGGCAGGATGCAATGCTGAGGCTACTGGAGGATCAAACTAATATGCTCCAGCGTATGGTTGAGCTGAAGGAAAGGCAGCTGGAGCACAGACCCCCCCGCTACAACCCCTGTGTAACCAACTGCCCTCAGACTTCCAGAGCCTCCTCACCCAGATGCCCAAGAATGTGGTGGGGGGGCTCCGGCCACCCAGCCACTCCACCCCAGACAATTGCCCAAGCAACCGGAGATTCAATAAGTTTTGAAGTGCCGTGTGACCTTGTCCTTCCCATCTCCATTACCCCTCCCGGGCTACCTTGGCAATTATCCCCCTATTTGTGTGATGAATTAATAAAGAAGGCATGAATGTGAAGCAACAATGACTTCATTGCCTCTGCAAGCGGTGATCGAAGGGGCGAGGGTATGGTGGTTAGCTTACAGGGAAGTAGAGTGAACCAATGGGGGGGGAGGGTTATCAAGGAGAAATAAAACAGAACTTCCACACCGTAGCCTGGCCAGTCACGAAACTGGTTTTCAAAGTTTCTCTGATGCGCACCGCCTGTGTTCTTCTAACCGCCCTGGTGTCTGGCTGTGCTTAAATCAGCAGCCAAGCGATTTGCCTCAACCTCCCACCCCGCCATAAACGTCTCCCCTTACTCTCACAGATATTGTGGAGTTCACAGCAAGCAGAAACAGTAGGAATATTGGTTTCACTGAAGTTTAACCGAGTCAGTAAACTGCGCCAGTGCGCTTTTAAACGTCCAAATGCACATTCTACCACCATTCTATACTTGCTCTGCCTGTAGTTGAACAGCTCCTGACTACTCTCCAGGCTGCCTGTGTATGGCTTCATGATCCATGGCATTAAGGGGTAGGCTGGGTCCCCAAGGATAACCACCATTGGGAATTGTCCCAGACCTGCAACACTATGCGGTCCCACCAATCTGTGCTTGTTTCCCAAGCCCAGAATTAGTGTTCTACCACATGAACCTGCCCCATTACAACCATGATGCTCACATTGCCAGGGCCCATGCTTTGAGCGATGTCTGTGTCCATGTCCTCATCACTGCGCTGACGTCACCTACTCGCCCGGTTTTGCTTTGCCAGGCTCTGGTGCTGCATATAGTGCTGGATAATGTGCGTGGTGTTTAATGTGCTCCTAATTGCCAAAGTGATCTGATCAGGCTCCATGCTTGCTGTGGTATGGCGTCTGCACAGAAAAAAGGTGCAGAACAATTGTCTGCTGTTGCTCTGAAGGAGGGAGGGTCTGACGACATGTACCCAGAACCACTCCCAACAACGTTTTTGCCCCATTAGGCATTGGGATCTCAACCCAGAATTCCAATGGGTGGCGGAGACTGCTGGAACTGTGGGATGGCTACCCACAGTGCAACACTCTGGAAGTCGATGCTAGCCTTGGTACTGTGGAAGCACTCTGCTGAGTTAATGCACTAAGAGCATTTTGTGTGGGGGAACACAATTGATTATATAAAAAAGATTTCTAAAAACCAACTTTATAAATTCGACTTAATTTTATAGTGTCGACATACCCTAAGGGAGTGTCTGTCAGTATCCCCATACACCCCTCACACCCAGAGCCCCTCCATAACAGTGAATATTCTTTCATTTTTTTTTTTTAAATATAGAGTGTAATTGAGGACAGAGGGTTGCTCAAGTTTCACATCTAGATTTCTCACACCCTAGGCAAGTGTCTTAATTTTAGGTCAACAAGCAGCTAACGCTAGGCCAGGAATTCCCTCACTCTCAAGAGGAGGCATTCACAGCCTCTGCTACCTCAGACAAAAGGGGAGAGCATCCCAAATGAGTAGTCATCAGAACACTAGTCAGTCACTTTCCTCTGAACTCAGTTTGTGACTATATAACCTCCCATACGGTCTCCTTCCCTAATTTTACGGCTGCCCTTACCAATAGTATTTCACCAATGAGAACAGCAGTGGAGTTAATTGAGGCAATTCCTCTCTATCAGCTGGGTAACTGTGCAGGAGTTGCAGGCAAATAAACGTTATCTTCTGTTATGAGGGGCACAATGAAGAAACCAAACAAAAATTAATATCATTTGTGAGGGGCGGGGAGGGGAAAAAAAAAGAAGAAGAAGAAGATGGGAGGAAGAGACCTGGGTTTGTTTCTTCCTTCCTCCTCCCCAAGGAAGCATCCTCAGCAACAGCAGAGTACTGCAAGTAGAGCACTGTAAATGTTGCTTTGGGTGCTAGAGCTTCTGGAGTGAAACCGACACAAGTCAAGTCGATTTCACTCTGCTACTGCTCTGCTATTTTCTAAAGGGCTACCGGCAGCAGGGCAGATGCCAAGCCCCACTGTCAGACCTCAAAGTCATGTCAGGGGGTTGCATTTGTAGTAAGATGCAGAATTCCCACAACAGTCTCAAGTGAACTCCTGCACTGAAACCAAAGAAAGCGAGCTGGTTGGTTAGTGATCACTTACTTTTTGAATCAGAAACCGAACAGCTGTCTGAATAAAAGGCAACATAATCTAGGAACAACCACAGAGTTGGGAGCAGGGGTCAGCAACATATCCGTACATGGACACAAGCGTATGTGGTAAAAACTTTGAGGCCCGGGGTAATTTTTCAAGTAATGTTGAATGATTGAATGACATAACCCACCCAATGTCCATCACTAAGTATGGTAATTTTCTCAAGTGTCCTTCATGCCACATGGTGGTGCCAACATCTGGTTGGGAGCTAGTTGCTTCAGCATTCTAACCCCAGGTCAGCGTAAGTAAACTCAGTTAATCTTTGCCTCAGTTTTCATTCTGTACAACAGGGATACTACTTGCCATTCCTACCTCACAGGCTAAGGGGGTAGTTAGTGTTGGTACAGCATTTTGAAAAATTAGA
This sequence comes from Dermochelys coriacea, assembly GCF_009764565.3. Lineage (NCBI taxonomy): Eukaryota > Metazoa > Chordata > Testudines > Dermochelyidae > Dermochelys > Dermochelys coriacea. The sequence goes on along the minus strand of NC_050069.1, from coordinate 248,717,042 downwards.
GCTCTATACAATTGCTAAATATTATATTACATACCTCAGTACCTATTGACTACAAGCTTGGAGATGGGTGGAAAACAGGTGTCTCTTGCTGAAGATGAAGCCATAGTTTATTACTGCCTACACATTCAGTGATCAAGGACCAGAAAACCAGAACCAGGTGAGAGGAATCGATTTTTCTGCACTTATTAAAATTCTCTATACAAGTATTAACTTTTTTTGCTCCGTTTTATTATTGTTTCACCTACTTTGAAGAAGAAAACTGTAAACACTTCGATAAGAGCCCTGAAAAGCTGTCTAGTTTCACTGTAGTATTTACATGTTTCAATATGCTTTACAAAATGGCATTTTGTAAATTTCAAATCTAAAACAAAGCTCCTCAACAATCTTTAGATAACCATACGCCTAGAAAGAACAGGCTGGGAGATCGTAGTCTCCAGCACTTGAAGCCTACAACTGTCACAAATGGCTATGCTAGCTCTTCTTACACCAACAAACAAGTCTTGCTTTTAAAGCAGAGCTAAAGAAAGCACATTTAAACAAGAGAAAGAAAAATGGTTTTACAGCTCTACTAAGAGGTCAAGACCACATTAAAGAGAATCAGCTAATTCACCAACACCCAATTGCTACAACATTCTGGCCTTCATAGTCTCCATGAAGGCCCTTTGGATTACAAACTGCATAACATTTCCATCCCACCCCTTTAAGTATGCACACAGAAAGGCATTACGAGTGATCAACGCACACTGATGAACAAATAAATGTGTTCTAGGAACAGAAAAAATAAAGCTCGTCTTGGACTTGAGGGCTATGGTTGTGTTACATCCATGTAGATGTTGTCTACACTGGCTCCTCAGCTGGCCAAATCACAAGATTTAAACTTCTAGGCAGAAGCGGTTCAAAAGACAGCTAACTGGAGCCTCCTGGTCACATCAAAAGATTTTACAGGTTTACTAATGATTTAAGTGAAAGTATAAGCTGATTTATTTATACACATATGCACATGGTGCTCCAAACAATACAGTTTAAGAAGACAGGGTTAAGTAATCTCACAGCTTTGCAGTATTTCCCTCCAAGCTAGTCAGCAGTTTTAAGTAACAGCCATGGTCACACATGACCCTATGACCTAACAAAAGGTTCAAGAAGAGGCTTAAGGTTCACCACTTAAGGCAAAAAAAAAAAAAAAAAAAAAAAAAACCCCAGCAAAAACCACACTTGGACATTTCAAAGGTTCTACACTTGCAGCAAGATTAGTAGTTTTGTTCTTTTATTTCTAGTCAATACATATGCAAAACTGTAAAAAAAAAAAAAAAATTCCAGGTACCAGATACTGAGCCACAATGCATTCTAAATAAATCTAAAACTAAGAGTGAAGGGGGGAGGGGGGAGAAGAGGAGAACTGACAAGTTTCTCTACATTTATTTCACATGGCTATTAATCCTAGCGGTCAGGTGAAGGTGATGAGATTCACATGACTAAGGAAAGATGAATTTCCCTTTCATGAGACTAAACCAACAATCCATTGTAAAATGAGCAAAAGCAAATCTGCAATTGTGGTCCATGCTTACAATTAAATGGGCACACCGCCTCATAGCAAACGGATTAACGACAGATAGCAACAACTTTGTACAACGCTATGCAAGCTAAACAGAAAACTGCCAAAATGCACAGCACCATCTGAGGACCGGATAGGTCTGGAAGAATCAGCTTTTCAGGTTATTCGTTGCTGTAGGTAAAATGTGTGCAATAAGTCCCCCCCACCAGAACTTCTCATGCCCTCCCTCCCCAGAGTATATTCCACACCCCCCAGAGTGGTCTGCCCTTCCAGTTAGAAAACCTCTGGTCCATGATACTGTAGTTTCATATTTCAGTACAACTATACACCTCTAAAACAAAGGCATGACTTAACCCAACAAGGAAAGAGAGAGAAGTCTAACTCTGGGCTGACACTTTGCCTTAAGTACCTTCCCTTAATAAACCAGATACTACCAAGGTATTTCTTCTTCACATTTCTTCTCTTCAAGAGTCAGTATAATAATGCCTGCATCTGAAATTTTCCATGCATCTGAAGTAGTGGGTTTTTTTCCCATGAAAGCTTATGCCCAAATAAATCTGTTAGTCTTTAAGGTGCCATTGGACTCCTTGTTGTTTTTGTAGATACAGACTATTACAGCTACCTTGGTACTTGATACCAAGGTATTGATTGGAACACTGCCTCTTGCTCTAGCAATCAGATACAAGACAAAGTTTCATCTTGAAGCTATAAAGTTAATTTAATGGGCACTACCAAGGTTTAGGTCAAAAGTCTGGTCTAATTCAACAGATCTTAATGAGCTTATATTCTAAACAATTGAAATATATATTCTAAAACTGCATATTTTGAGTCCAAAACGAGCGTTTTCCTTATTTAAGTAAAAACATTTCACTGACGTTTGAGACTTAGGAGATCATTTGATTTTTTAGTGCTTTGAGAAATAGTCTAACCTTCACATGCAGTTTGCATGATTCATCAGGTTTTTTAAGAAAGTGGTGTTATCCAACCAATTTGCATGACTGCTTAGTTTAAGACCGACTATATATTTAATGTTTGATTGCCCATTTTTAAAAAAAAAAAAAAAAACGGGCAATCAACAGGATTTAAAAAGTCACTAGGATATTTGCTAGAGTTAGGACTGACCAGAGCATATAGTGGGGAAACTATGGTAGTACTGGTACACTATGTTTTCTTCAACCACAGCAGATCTTTGGAGCATGACAGCAAAATAAAAGTGCTGACACATTCAAAGCCCAAGTGGGAGTTATACTATAAGATCAAATATAATTGATAGTGCAGGTAAAGAACCAGTTTTCTTTCAATGAAAATGTTGGCTCAATTCATGAAGATTCTTTTAATTAAAAAAATGGTTAAATTTCTTTTACAGGACAATCTAAAGTCAGTTTCCTTCTGAGTTTCCCTGGAGGTCACTCCAAAAAACTTTTCCGATGTAATTTAAGAATCTTTTGGCTTATGCTTGTGAATGTCCTAAAGGCAAGATACAAGTCTTTATAAACTATACTAATTTAAAGTGGTCACAAATGTATGTTCATTAAACTTGTCATTTTCCTCACTTTTAGGACATTCTACCTTGAATTATTGACCATGATTACGTAAGATTTTATATTTGACAAAAAATGAATTAAATAGCGCAATGGAGGTCGATCACTTCAACATTATTTTTTGCAACTAATCCATGCTCCAGCCCAAAATATAATACTAATGCACAATCTTTTAAAAATAAGCAAACTGGTTCACAAAGACACCTACTGTAGTGCACTTTTAGTTATAGCTAGTCTAACAGTCACATTTGTAATCAGAGCTACTGGTAAGTTCAGCTACTCTGAAAATGGTAATTCAGGTTTTTTGGCTCATTGTTAAAGGATGGACTTGTTTCAAAATTTCAGCCTGGATTCAAATCTAATACTCCATCCTTAACTTCCCCACAGTCAAAATACTTCAGCACAACGAACACCACTATACTGCTCTGAAACCGTATCAATATCTTGATACCATGGAGCAAGATAAAATGTCAACCTGCATCAGAACTCGGAATTTTTTGGTCAAATAGTTTTCACCCACAAATGTGGTTCTGGGGCAACTGAAGTGAACCACTTCAATTTTTTTCAATTTCTTCCCATTCTCCCCCTCCCCAAATTCCTCACTGCTTTTTTTTATTTGGCCAAAACTTTGTCAAATTCACAAATAATTTTCAACCCAATAAACAAATAGAAAAAAAATTGAAAAAACTTAACTGTTCATTTCAATTTTTTAAATGAAACATGTGTGTTTCAAAATGTCATTTTGAAATGTAGATGGATTTGTTTTAAAAAAAGGTACACCCCACAAAACACAAAAAACTGAAAAAACCCTAACTGAAATTTGTGTTTGTTTCAGTGAGAAAAGCCAGTTCAGTCACTGAGCTGAAAAGAAAACCCACCAATTATTCACCCAGCTCTAATCATAACACTTTGGAGAATCTTGTTAAATATCACAAGCCAAAGTGCATCAGGTGAATACTTAGATGAGAAACAGAAAAATAAGCAGTGCTATTCTCAGCTACCTAGAAGAAGAGTATGGAGAACCATGCAATTCACTGTGCCATCCTTCAGGCATAACAGGACTAATTATCAGAGACTGGGTGGCAATGTAGGCAGGATTAAGGACATCAACCCCAGTGATCTAGTCAAATTCCACTGTGGGTAATTAATTTCTGCCCACCTTTGTTGCTGTGTTAACTGGAAAAGTTACAGTGTAGGCATAAAGAAAAGGAGTACTTGTGGCACCTTAGAGACTAACAAATTTATTAGAGCATAAGCTTTCGTGAGCTACAGCTCACTTCATCGGATGCATTTGGTGGACATAGTAGTTCTCAAAAGCACCTGAGGACAGCAAAACACAATATACATCATAACTCAGTTTAACAGCCATAATTAGTTTCAGGAAGTTCAAGACACTTATTTTAACTGTCTGTTTAATTTTTCTCTATTCTTTTGATTTCTTAGAGTAAGACATTTTGAAATAAGGCGGTATTGACTCATTTAAGCATAAAACCTTCCAGCCACTGGGTATGAGTAAGCAAACTGCTTTTGGACATTGGCCGGTTGATTCATCCGTTCCTTGTTTGAACAACGATCAGCACTAGCAAAGCTTCATTGTGGGGCAACCTGAGACAGCACCATAACCTGTAAAAAGTACCATTATGAGTACCAACACTAAAAGATTTCAGTCTTACCAGAACTTCAGCATAAAGTTTCCCGAGACAATTTTTAGATTCAGCTTTGTAATTGGAGTGTCTGATGAAGCAATTAGTTAAAAAAAAAAAAAAGTCACTAACCACATAACTATTTAGTTAATATCTTATTTCTCAAGACTTATTTCCAGAATAGCAACATCTTAAGATTACAAAGGGCTTGGAAATATCTTAATCAACAAGGACATACAGTTTGTATCTGTTCACATTTGACTAGTACTAGCTATTCTACCAGCGAACACCTAAATATATATTTATTTTGTTCTTTAAAATATATAACTTGCCATTTGGAGTCTATCATTTTTGACAGCACATCTCCCTGATATAATGAAGCAACATGTCATGCCTGAAAAATATGGCTTTATATTTCCCAAGCTTGAAAACAGGTTTCCTTTGCTTATCCAACCTTGTCTCTTACACCATCTTCTTTCTGCCAGCGATGCCAAGCATTGATACTCCATTTGTTAGCTTTTCTTACAACCGTTGTTCTGCTTTGATTTGTGGAGTCTTCCCCGACAGCACAGAATATCTTACCTGAGCTGGTTAGCAAGGCCACTACCCTCTCCATTTAAATCCTTCCTCAAGACCCATTTCTTCCAGGACAAATACAAGAAACAAGTTGATCATGTGATTGACTTCTTTCTTGTAAGCCGTCTGCTGTTTATGAAAAGTGGAAGGGTCTAAGGTAGGAAATGTGGTACAAGGACACTGGAATCAAAATTGGGGAGATAAAGGTGATGAATGGTGCAGGGATAACAGGAGGCAAAACTGTTCAGTTTAAAGGTTCCTTGGTTATTTTTAACTGATAAGACATGTATCATCAAAACCTGATCACCTTGCTTGTACTTTATACCCCTTTCCCTGTCACCTTTCGTTATCATTGGATTGAATACACTTTATGTGGATTACATGAATATGCCTTCCCTCCATGTTTTCAACATATCGCAGTTGCATAGTTACTACCAGCTAAATGTTCAATATTTAATATAAACAGTTATAAAAGTTTATCATTAAATTACCATGCCTATTAAGCTCATAACTGATTTAAAGCTAAACCCTATCGCCAGTTATGAGATTTAAAGTGACGACAAAGAACTGCAGTTCTTCACAAAACATTTAGCTTAGACAAAAACTATTATTTACTTTCATTTCTGTAAAATAAGGCAAGTAGTTAATATTTAACTCTATTCTCATCAGTTTAAAAACAACTTTTGAGAATGACCTAAATAGTTATCAGTGTCTCAAAGGAAGAAAGGGTCCTGGTCTAACACCTCCATGTTGTTCTGTAACAGTGTTAAAAATAAGTTCTCAGCTGTAAAACCGTGGAAGCAAATTTATTTCAACTGATGCATGAACCCAATATTTAGATCGGACCATACCTTTTTATATAGTATTCTTGTATGAAGGCATGCAATATAAAGTTAAAAGCAAGTGATACAAGTTACAGAATTTTCCTATGCAGGCCTTCTTTTTCCAATATATAAAAGTGTGGGAATTTGAAGACAAGAATAACCAGGGAAAGGTACTAGAAGTTTTAAGGTGGTAATGCACTTGTGATATATCTTGAAAATATACCAGTTAAGAAAACTAGTTAAGAAAACACTTTATACTTTAGCACAAGTTGGAACAAACACTTTCTTGTTCGAATATGGATTTTAAAAAAAAAAAAAACTAACCTAGCTTTTTTCACTTGAGGTTCTATACGAGTAATCATTTATTTCAAATATATTAAACCAATTAAAAATGTTTAAAGTGTTACTGTATTATTGAAAGCTAGACCACAATACAAGTTTCAGCATTCTGGGGCAGAAAAATATCCACTTCTATATACTATATAGAAAAATAAAGCACCATTTACATTGTACGCCTCTCAGGTATCATCCCAGTTCTTTCAACATTTAGAAAGCTAAAGTCCTATTCTAATAGCAAAGATGTGAAACTACTAATAAAATGTATGTTGATTAACTTTACATTTCAGAACACATTTTCTTAGAAAGCTGATTTGATAAGGTGTACAGTAACTGACATGTCAGATATACAGCCCTAGAGATAGAACTGCTCAGGTAAGTTTTGGGAAAAAAATATCATTTGGGAAATAACAGTAGTTCTAAAAAGCCCAATCAGATTCACAGCACAAAGTGAAGTTTGGAAAAAGTTGCATGAAGGGCTCCAACGTGCAACCCCTTTCTCTTACTTCACTTAAGTTAGATTCTTAACCAAATGTTGTTGAGCTTTCAGATGAAGGCCAGAAAAACTAAACCACAGACATGATCTAGGAGAGCAAGTAATAGACTGGAAGTCAGAATTCCTGATTTTTAACCCCACCTGTGACTCAAACTGGGTCTGAAATCAGCTCTCCCTGTGACCACAGGCAAATCTCAACTTCACTTTGCCTCAATATCCACACCCACAGAGTAGAAATAGTGATATTCTTCTGCCTCACAGGACTTACATGCAACATGGTGATTGAAAGCACTGAACATGTGAAGTAGTAATTTTGAGCATCTGTACAAACTAAAAGAGGAGAAAACTTGGCTGAAGCAGCACATGGAGGAACCAACAGCAACCACACTTGAAAAGCAATACCTGAGGACCCAATACTTTTTGCTGGTGCTTCTTTTGACGTGTTCGTACACGTGCCTTTGAAGCTCCTAGGCTTATTAACTCATTTGTGTCCAGGGGAAGATTTGGCTACAGGAATCCAGGCAGCAGCGCCTGGCTGAGTGAGGCTGTGCAAGGACCCCACGTCTCCGCCCGCCAAAGGCAGCGCACGGCTGTGACGCTTTGCAAAAGCTTTATGGAGCTACTCGTATCTTTCCTCGACACCCCCGCCCCCATCCCGGCCTCGAAGGGAGCGACTCTGCCGCGGGGCCGGATCTCCGCTGAGACTGCCTGTCAAGGAGGCGAGGCCAGACCAGGGCGGGGAGGCAGAGCCGCTTTAGGCAGCGACTGGCTGCGGCTCCCGCCCGGGAGATCCAGCCCCCGGGTAGGGGAGTGCGCTGGGCGCTCCCCAGCAAGGCGGGGGCAGCTACCATGGGGGGCTCTGAGCAGCCGACACAGCTCGGGGGCCCGGCCCGGCCCCACACCGAGGAACTCGCACTCGCCACGACCAGCAGCGCCCGGTGCCGGGATCCAACTCCCGCAGGAGCAGGATCTGCGGGTAGGAAGATGGCGGCCCTGGCCGCCTCCCCGGTGAGAGGAGGTGGCGGGTCGCAGCACAGGGAGGAGCCGGAGCGAGGCCGGCCAAGGGGAGGGAGTGGGCCCAGGGAGGCCCCTTCAACTCACCCGTCACCAACAGCCACTGCCGCCCGGGCCGCTCGCGTCTCCGCTGAGGTCGATGCTGGGGCCGCTGCCGGGGTCTCCGCGGGGGCTGGGGCGCCTCTCACTCCTGCCGGGGTCTCCGCGGGGGCCGGGGCTTCTCTCCGCCGCCGCCACCACCAGGGCCTCGCTGCTGCCGGATCCCAGGAGGAGGAGGATGGAGAGCGGGACCCGGGGGAAGGAAGCGGCAGCGGCGGCGGCGGGGAAGGGGGGGGGCGTGGACAAGGAGGCGGCGGCGGTACTTGGGGCCCAAAACGTCTCTGATCTCAGAAGCCGCAACACCCCGCTCGCATGAGAGACCCGCAGCCCCGCTTCCGGCTCCCGGCGGAAGTCCCGCCTTCGCCAGCGGAAGATATTGGCCGTCGCTAAAGCTTCCCCAGCCCGCAGCAGCCGCCGATGATTGGCGGAGCGGACCCCGCGCGCGGCATGACGCGTTTCGGCACGTGACCAGGTGCCGTCCCCGGCCCTGCATATGCGCGCGGAGTGGGGAGGGCAGATCCTCTTCTCCCCCCCCCCCCTCGCACCGAGCACGCCCACCGGAGGAATGTGACTTCTTCCACGCCGTCCCTCGCTGCTGCTGCAGCCGGAAAAATTAAAGGGACCAGTATGGATAGAGAACTAGTCATAGTGTCCCCCACTGGGGCGCGCTACCTCCCTTTAATTGGGGGGAGCGTTCAAGGCAGATAACGGCTGCCCGCCCCACCTCCTTCGCAAAGGCCGGGCACGCCTAACCTTTGCTTCACTAGCATGGCTACCGTGGGAAAGGGGAGCTCTAAATCACGCCTCCAGGTTCCCTTAACGGGGGGCACCCCTCACTTAACCTAGAGTCCCCCCACCTCCCCTTTAATGGAGGGACATGCCCACTCAACCTAGAACCCCACCACCACTTCCCCTTTAATGGAGGGACACTCCTACTCAACCTAGAACCCCACCACCACCTCCCCTTTAATGGAGGGACACTCCCACTCAACCTAGAACCCCAACACCACTTCCCCTTTAATGGAGAGACACTTCCCACTCAACCTAGAACCCCAACACCACTTCCCCTTTAATGGAGGGATACTCCCACTCAACCTAGAACCCCAACACCACTTCCCCTTTAATGGAGAGCCACTCCTACTCAACCTAGAACCCCACCACCACCTCCTCCCCTTTAATGGAGGGCCACTCCTACTCAACCTAGAGCCCCCCATCACCTCCCCTTTAATGGAGGGCCACTCCTACTCAACCTAGAACCCCACCACCACTTCCCCTTTAATGGACACTCCCACTCAACCTAGAACCCCCCACCACCTTCCCTTTAATGGAGGGACACTCCTACTCAACCTAGAGCCCCCCATCATCTCCCCTTTAATGGAGGGACACTCCCAATCAACCTAGAACCCCAACAGCACTTCCCCTTTAATGGAGGGCCACTCCTACTCAAACTAGAACCCCACCACCACCTCCCCTTTAATGGAGGGACACTCCCACTCAACCTAGAGCCCCCCATCACCTCCCCTTTAATGGAGGGACACTCCCACTCAACCTAGAGCCCCACCACCTCTTCACATCAAATCCGTGGATATCAGCTTTATATCCACAGATCATTTTTGTGAATGGGACGCAGATACAAATTTTGTATCCACACAGGGCTCTACTAGTGATGGACAGGTACCCATAGGAATTCTGTTCAGATTGCTGCACTTGACTATTCCAAGTGTACAGCTTGCAAAGGCAGCAAAGAGTGTCATGGTTCCAGTAATGGGTTCAAGCCTTATCAGATATGTAGGGCTTTATTCTTCCCCTTAGAAAAAGTGGTTCAGTATTCATTCTTGGGGAAATGAGTAAGTTAAACCAGAGACCTTTTGTTTTTAAAGATTAAGGACCTTGTTTCTCTTCCACATGCTACTGCAATGGAGTGCTTGCACACAAAAATGACAAGCTACTGCTGGTTCTGTATGATTTATAACAAGGGCTCTGCAAAACAATTATAACCTCTACTGCCTCAGGTTTAATGAATGTTTTAGTTACAGTGAGGAAAAAAAATACACACAATGGTTGGTGATGGGAGAAAAAGGGAGTGGTCAATTCCTATAGAAGTCTGACACAGGGCAAATGGAAGCAAATCTGATAAATGGCGCTTTGTTGTATTATGTTTTTCTTCCTTCTCTTTTTCAATTGCCTGCTTGTGTTAGCCATCAAGAAAAAAAAATCTAATGTGAGACTTTCTCTAAAAGGTCAATGTAGTTAAAAAAAATTGGTACTTACACTGTATTATTCCTCTGAGGGGTTTTTTCATTTCCTCATTTTTATTTTGGTAATGCATGGAGGCCCCAATCATAGCCAAATGTAGCAAAAAGATATTCCCTGTTTCTGAGTGTAGTAGATGGATGAAATATGTGGAGAGGAGGATGAGGTAACAGTAAAATACAGGTTTCAGAGTAGCAGCTGTGTTAGTCTGTATTCGCAAAAAGAAAAGGAGGACTTGTGGCACCTTAGAGACTAACAAATTTATTTGAGCCAAAGCTTTCGTGAGCTACAGCTCACTTCATCAGATGCATGCGGTGGAAAATACAGTGGGGAGATTTTATATACACAGAGAACATGAAACAATGGGTGTTACCGTACACACTGTAACGAGAGTGATCAGGTAAGGTGAGCTATTAGCAGCAGGTGGGGGGAGGAAGAAACCTTTTTGTAGTGATAATCAAGGTGGGCCATTTCCAGCAGTTGACAAGAACGTCTGAGGGGGGAGGGAATAACCTGGGGAAATAGTTTTACTTTGTGTAATAATCTATCGATTCCCAATCTCTATTCAAGCCTAAATTAATTGTATCCAGTTTGCAAATTAATTCCAATTCAGCAGTTTCTCGTTGGAGTCTGTTTTTGAAGTTTTTTTTGTTGAAGAATAGCCACTCTTAGGTCTGTAATCGAGTGACCAAAGAGATTGAAGTGTTCTCCGACTGGTCTTTCAATGTTATAATTCTTGACATCTGATTTGTGTCCTTTTATTCTTTTACATAGAGGCTGTCTAGTTTGACCAATGTAAATGGCAGAGGGGCATTGCTGGCACATGATGGAATATATCACATTGGTAGCTGTGCAGGTGAACGAGTTCTGATAGTGTGGCTGATGTGATTAGGCCCTATGATGGTGTCCCCTGAATAGATATGTGGACATAGTTGGCAACGGGCTTTGTTGCAAGGATAGGTTCCTGGGTTAGCGGTTCTGTTGTGTGGTGTGTAGTTGCTGGTGCGTATTTGCTTCAGGTTGGGGGGCTGTCTGTAAGCACTGTTCCTCAGACATTCTTGTCAACTGCTGGAAATGGCCCACCTTGATTATCACTACAAAAGGTTTTCTTCCTCCCTCCCCCCTGCTGGTAATAGCTCATCTTAAGTGATCACTCTCCTTACAGTGTATATGGTAACACCCATTGTTTTATGTTCTCTGTGTATATAAATCTCCCTACTGTATTTTCCACTGAATGCATCCGATAAAGTGAGCTGTAGCTCACAGAAGCTTATGCTCAAATAAATTTGTTAGTCTCTAAAGTGCCACAAGTACTCCTTTTCTTTTTAGAATCATAGAATCATAGAATATCAGGGTTGGAAGGGACCCCAGAAGGTCATCTAGTCCAACCCCCTGCTCAAAGCAGGACCAAGTCCCAGTTAAATCATCCCAGCCAGGGCTTTGTCAAGCCTGACCTTAAAAACCTCTAAGGAAGGAGATTCTACCACCTCCCTAGGTAACGCATTCCAGTGTTTCACCACCCTCTTAGTGAAAAAGTTTTTCCTAATATCCAATCTAAACCTCCCCCATTGCAACTTGAGACCATTACTCCTCGTTCTGTCATCTGCTACCATTGAGAACAGTCTAGAGCCATCCTCTTTGAAACCCCCTTTCAGGTAGTTGAAAGCAGCTATCAAATCCCCCCTCATTCTTCTCTTCTGCAGACTAAACAATCCCAGCTCCCTCAGCCTCTCCTCATAAGTCATGTGCTCTAGACCCCTAATCATTTTCGTTGCCCTTCGTTGTACTCTTTCCAAATTATCCACATCCTTCCTGTAGTGTGGGGCCCAAAACTGGACACAGTACTCCAGATGAGGCCTCACCAGTGTCGAATAGAGGGGAACGATCACGTCCCTCGATCTGCTCGCTATGCCCCTACTTATACATCCCAAAATGCCATTGGCCTTCTTGGCAACAAGGGCACACTGCTGACTCATATCCAGCTTCTCGTCCACTGTCACCCCTAGGTCCTTTTCCGCAGAACTGCTGCCGAGCCATTCGGTCCCTAGTCTGTAGCGGTGCATTGGATTCTTCCATCCTAAGTGCAGGACCCTGCACTTATCCTTATTGAACCTCATTAGATTTCTTTTGGCCCAATCCTCCAATTTGTCTAGGTCCTTCTGTATCCTATCCCTCCCCTCCAGCGTATCTACCACTCCTCCCAGTTTAGTATCATCCGCAAATTTGCTGAGAGTGCAATCCACACCATCCTCCAGATCATTTATGAAGATATTGAACAAAACGGGCCCCAGGACCGACCCCTGGGGCACTCCACTTGACACCGGCTGCCAACTAGACATGGAGCCATTGATCACTACCCGTTGAGCCCGACAATCTAGCCAGCTTTCTACCCACCTTATAGTGCATTCATCCAGCCCATACTTCCTTAACTTGCTGACAAGAATGCTGTGGGAGACCGTGTCAAAAGCTTTGCTAAAGTCAAGAAACAATACATCCACTGCTTTCCCTTCATCCACAGAACCAGTAATCTCATCATAAAAGGCGATTAGATTAGTCAGGCATGACCTTCCCTTGGTGAATCCATGCTGACTGTTCCTGATCACTTTCCTCTCCTCTAAGTGCTTCAGGATTGATTCTTTGAGGACCTGCTCCATGATTTTTCCAGGGACTGAGGTGAGGCTGACCGGCCTGTAGTTCCCAGGATCCTCCTTCTTCCCTTTTTTAAAGATGGGCACTACATTAGCCTTTTTCCAGTCATCCGGGACTTCCCCCGTTCGCCACGAGTTTTCAAAGATAATGGCCAAGGGCTCTGCAATCACAGCCGCCAATTCCTTCAGCACTCTCGGATGCAATTCGTCCGGCCCCATGGACTTGTGCACGTCCAGCTTTTCTAAATAGTCCCTAACCACCTCTATCTCTACAGAGGGCTGGCCATCTCTTCCCCATTTTGTGTTGCCCAGCACAGCAGTCTGGGAGCTGACCTTGTTAGTGAAAACAGAGGCAAAAAAAGCATTGAGTACATTAGCTTTTTCCACATCCTCTGTCACTAGCTTGCCTCCCTCATTCAGTAAGGGGCCCACACTTTCCTTGGCTTTCTTCTTGTTGCCAACATACCTGAAGAAACCCTTCTTGTTACTCTTGACATCTCTTGCTAGCTGCAGCTCCAGGTGCGATTTGGCCCTCCTGATATCTTTCCTACATGCCCGAGCAATATTTTTATACTCTTCCCTGGTCATATGTCCAACCTTCCACTTCTTGTAAGCTTCTTTTTTATGTTTAAGATCCGCTAGGATTTCACCATTAAGCCAAGCTGGTCGCCTGCCATATTTACTATTCTTTCGACTCATCGGGATGGTTTGTCCCTGTAACCTCAACAGGGATTCCTTGAAATACAGCCAGCTCTCCTGGACTCCCTTCCCTTTCATGTTAGTCCCCCAGGGGATCCTGGCCATCTGTTCCCTGAGGGAGTCAAAGTCTGCTTTCCTGAAGTCCAGGGTCCGTATCCTGCTGCTTACCTTTCTTCCCTGCGTCAGGATCCTGAACTCAACCAACTCATGGTCACTGCCTCCCAGATTCCCATCCACTTTTGCTTCCCCCACTAATTCTACCCGGTTTGTGAGCAGCAGGTCAAGAAAAGCGCTCCCCCTAGTTGGCTCCCCTAGCACTTGCACCAGGAAATTGTCCCCTACGCTTTCCAAAAACTTCCTGGATTGTCTATGCACCGCTGTATTGCTCTCCCAGCAGATATCAGGAAAATTAAAGTCACCCATGAGAATCAGGGCATGCGATCTAGTAGCTTCCGTGAGTTGCCGGAAGAAAGCCTCATCCACCTCATCCCCCTGGTCCGGTGGTCTATAGCAGACTCCCACCATGACATCACTTTTGTTGCACACACTTCTAAACTTAATCCAGAGACACTCAGGTTTTTCCACAGTTTCATACCGGAGCTCTGAGCAGTCATACTGCTCCCTTACATACAGTGCTACTCCCCCACCTTTTCTGCCCTGCCTGTCCTTCCTGAACAGTTTATAACCATCCATGACTGTACTCCAGTCATGTGAGTTATCCCACCAAGTCTCTGTTATTCCAATCACGTCATAATTCCTTGACATCACCAGGACCTCCAGTTCTCCCTGCTTGTTTCCAAGGCTTTGTGCATTTGTATATAAGCACTTGAGATAACCTGTTGATCGCCCCTCATTCCCAGTATGGGGGAGGTTTAGATTGGATATTAGGAAAAACTTTTTCACTAAGAGGGTGGTGAAACACTGGAATGCGTTACCTAGGGAGGTGGTAGAATCTCCTTCCTTAGAGGTTTTTAAGGTCAGGCTTGACAAAGCCCTGGCTGGGATGATTTAACTGGGACTTGGTCCTGCTTTGAGCAGGGGGTTGGACTAGATGACCTTCTGGGGTCCCTTCCAACCCTGATATTCTATGATTCTATGATTCTATGAGGCAGGAGCCCTCCCCTCACAGACATTCCTGCCTGTGCTTCCTCCCGGTATCCCGCTTTCCCACTTACCTCAGGGCTTTGGTCTCCTTCCCCCGGTGAACCTAGTTTAAAGCCCTCCTCACTAGGTTAGCCAGCCTGCTGGCAAAGATGTTCTTCCCTCTCTTCGTAAGATGGAGCCCGTCTCTGCCCAGCACTCCTCCTTCATGGAACACCATCCCATGGTCAAAGAATCCAAAGCCTTCTCTCCGACACCACCTGCGTAGCCATTCGTTGACCTCCACGATTCGACGGTCCCTACCCAGGCCTTTTCCTTCCACGGGGAGGATGGACGAGAACACCACTTGCGCCTCCAACTCCTTTATCCTTCTTCCCAGAGCCACGTAGTCCGCAGTGATCCGCTCAAGGTCATTCTTGGCAGTGTCATTGGTGCCCACGTGGAGAAGCAGGAAGGGGTAGCGATCCGAGGGCTTGATGAGTCTCGGCAGTCTCTCCGTCACATCACGAATCTTAGCCCCTGGCAAGCAGCAGACTTCTCGGTTTTCCCGGTCAGGGCGGCAGATAGATGACTCAGTCCCCCGGAGGAGAGAGTCCCCGACCACCACCACCCGCCTTCTCCTCTTGGGAGTGGTGGTCGTGGAACCCCCAACCTCAGGACATCGCATCTCATGCCTCCCAACCAGCGGGGTCTCCTTCTGCTTTCTCCCCCCAGACATATCATCTGGTCCACTCTCCGCATTGGTACCTGTGGAGAGAACATGAAAGCGGTTAGTTACCTGTGTCTGTGTTACTGGAACCCGGACATTCCGCTTACCTCTTCTGGAGGTCACATGTTGCCAAGCTTCTTCACTGGCCTCTTGGCTCATTTTTTAGTAAAATACACACTCTTTTGCATAATGAGCAACTGGAGGTTGTTATCTGCTTGGCTACTTCTAGTTCTTTCCATTATTTGCAATGACTTTTACTTTTCCCCAGGGTGCGCCTTCCCCCACTCTGCCCCTTTCCCCAAGGCCCCACCTTCACTCTGCCCACTCCCCCGAGGTCCTGTCCTCATTCTGCCCCCTCCCTGAGGCCCCTGCTTGCTGCTCTCTGCCCTGCCCCAAGTCTCTCCCCAAGCCACCAAACAGCTGTTTGGCGGTGCCCTCGATTAGCTGATTGGCTGTGGCTCGTAGGTGTTTAGCACCCACTATTTTTTTTCCTGCATGCTCCAGCCTTGGAGCACCCATGGAGTCAATACCTATGCTTTCCATAGTATCATGGCTGAAGTATTAATCAGGTTTCCATGCCTATATGTAGAATACATCAATTTTTACACAGTATACTTCAATTTCAATAGGTAATGTGTAGCTCATTTGACATTTTTCTTTATCTACTGTGCCGACAGCTGTGGAGTGTGCATACAGGTATGGATAAAATATCCTAAATTATCAATGGGTGCTGTTGACTAATACAAACTAATCCCACCTTCCACACAGATCAAGTATTGAATTTAGACTAGCAAAGGGCTGCATACCAATGGGAGATGCAGGGGACGGCAGTATCCTAAGTCCCATTGGCTGGTTTAGGCAGGGAGCCACCTAGTGCACTGGCTTTGTGAATCACAGTCAGACTCTAAGGTTCCTATTCCTCTCCCCATTCATTCTATAGGAGCCTAGGCACCTAACTTAGGCTTTGAGCATCACTGTTTTCCATGTGATTTTTATAGGCACCTAAAAGGGGCTACAGCATTCAGCATTGCAGAATCTAAATTCTTTTGTGGATCCTGCCTTGAGAGATTAAATGATTTACCCAAGGTCACAGAGAAATTGTGTGGCGGAGTCAGGAATAGATCCAGAGCTCCTGAGTTCAAGCCCTAAACACCAGACCATTCTTACTCTCAGATGTCCATACTCTCCTACATTGGAATGATCAGGCATTCACTCAAATAAGCTGATACACATGTATTATTGCTCATACGGCTATTTGTACACACCTACATTTATCAGAATGCTCCACATTCAGTTCAGATAACGAAAGCTACAAACATTATCCTCCATTCTGACATGCAACAGCTTTTTAAATATTGAGTTGTCCTTCATTCTTTCAAATAAATGTATATGCATAAATTTAGAATATCCATAGCTGAATACAAGCAAGGATGTTAATCTGAATGTGTGATCACACTAGCATCTGTCCTGGTTTGGAAGTAACCACTCTGCTGCAGGCCCATTGCTAGGTTATCATTAGGGCCCTACCAAATTCATGGCTATGAAGAACGCGTCACAGACTGTGAAATCTGACCTAGTCCCTGAAATCTGGTCTTATGTGTGCTTTTACCCTGTACTATACAGATTTCACAGGGGAGATCAGTGTTTCTCAAACTGGGGGTCCTGATCCAAAAGGGAGTTGTGGGGGGGGTTGGAAGGTTATTTTTGGGGGTCACAGTATTGCCACCCTTACTTCTGTGGTCTCTTCAGTGCTGGGTGGCCAGAAAGTGGCAGCTGTTAGTCAGGTACCCAGCTCTGAAGGCAGAGCCCCACTAGCAGCAGCACAGAAGTAAGCCCATATCATACTACACCATCCTTAGTTCTGTGCCGCTGTTTGTAGTGGTGCTACGTCCAGAACTGGACACCTGGCCGGCAGCCACTGCTCTGCACCAGCCCAGCACTGAAGGCAGTGCTGCCGCCAGCAGCAGTGCAGAAGTGACCCCCTTCCCCACAATAAAATTTTGACCTCCCCCACACACAACTCCCTTTTGGGTCAGGACACCTGCAATTACAACACCATGAAATTTCAGATTTAAATATCTGAACTCAGGGAAAAAAGAAAAGGAGGACTTGTGGCATCTTAGAGACTAACAAATTTATTTGAGCATAAGCTTTCATGAGCTACAGCTCGCTTCATCGGATGCATACAGTAGAAAATGCAGTGGGGAGATTTTATATACACAGAGAACATGAAACAATGAGTGTTACCATACACACTGTAACGAGAGTGATCAGGTAAGGTGAGCTATTACCGGGGGGTGGGGAGGAACCTTTTGTTGTGATAATCAAGGTGGGCCATTTCCAGCAGTTCACAAGAACGTATCAGGAACAGTAGGGGGGGAAATAAACATGGGGAAATAATTTTACTTTGTGTAATGACACATTCGCACAGACACACCCCTAGAACTCCGACCAGGGGTATTCTATCTGCTACCCAAGATACATAAACCTGGAAATCCTGGACGCCCCATCATCTCAGGCATTGGCATCCTGACAGCAGGATTGTCTGGCTATGTAGACTCCCTCCTCAGGCCCTATGCTACCAGCACTCCCAGCTATCTTCGAGACACCACTGACTTCCTGAGGAAACTACAGTCCATTGGTGATCTTCCTGAAAACACCATCCTGACCACTATGGATGTAGAAGCCCCCTACACCAACATTCCACACAAAGATGGACTACAAGCCGTCAGGAACAGTATCCCTGATAATGTCACGACTAACCTGTTGGCTGAACTTTGTGACTTTGTCCTCACCCATAACTATTTCACATTTGGGGACACCTTCAATGGGATACCTTCAAATCAGTGGCACTGCTATGGGTACCCGCATGGCCCCACAGTATGCCAACATTTTTATGGCTGACTTAGAACAACACTTCCTCAACTCTCGTCCCCTAATGCCCCTACTCTACTTGCGCTACATTGATGACATCTTCATCATCTGGTCCCATGGAAAAGAAGCCCTTGAGGAATTCCAGCATGATTTCAACAATTTCCATCCCACCATCAACCTCCGCCTAGACCAGTCCACACAAGAGATCCACTTCCTGGACACTACGGTGCTAATAAGCAATGGTCACATAAACACCACCTTATACTGGAAACCTACTGACTGCTATGCTTACCTACATGCTTCCAGCTTTCATCCAGACCACACCACACCACACGATCCACTGTCTACAGCCAAGCTCTAGGATACAACGGCATTTGCTCCAACCCCTCAGACAAAGACAAGCACCTACAAGATCTCTATCAAGTGTTCTTACAACTACAGTACCCACCTGCTGAAGTGAAGAAACAGATTGACAGAGCCAGAAGAGTACCCAGAAGTTACCTACTACAGGACAGGCCCAACAAAGAAAATAACAGAACGTCACTAGCCATCACCTTCAGCCCCCAACTAAAACCTCTCCAATGTATCATCAAGGATCTACAACCTATCCTGAAGGATGACCCATCACTCTCACAGATCTTGGGAGACAGGCCAGTCCTTGCTTACAGACAGCCCCCCCAACCGGAAGCAAATACTCACTAGCAACCACACAACAAAACCACTAACCCAGGAACCTATCCTTGCAACAAAGCCGTTGCCAACTGTGTCCACATATCTATTCAGGGGACATCATCATAGGGCCTAATCACATCAGCCACACTATCAGAGGCTCGTTCACCTGCACATCTACCAATGTGATATATGCCATCATGTACCAGCAATGCCCCTCTGCCATGTATATTGGCCAAACTGGACAGTCTCTACGTAAAAGAATAAATGGACACAAATCAGACGTCAAGAATTATAACATTCAAAAACCAGTCGGAGAACACTTCAGTCTCTTTGGTCACTCGATTACAGACCTAAAAGTGGCTATTCTTCAACAAAAAAAACTTCAAAAACAGACTCCAATGAGAGACTGCTGAATTGGAATTAATTTGCAAACTGGATACAATTAACTTAGGCTTGAATAAAGACTGGGAGTGGATGGGTCATTACACAAAGTAAAACTATTTCCCCATGTTTATTTTCCCCCTACTGTTCCTCACACGTTCTTGTCAGCTGCTGGAAATGGCTCACTTTGATTATCACTACAAAAGGTTTTTCCCCCCCCCCCACTCTCCTGCTGGTAATAGCTCACCTTACCTGATAACTCTTGTTACTGTGTGTATGGTAACACCCATTGTTTCATGTTCTCTGTGTATATAAAATCTCCCCACTGTATTTTCCACTGAATGCATCCGATGAAGTGAGCTGTAGCTCATGAAAGCTTTGGCTCAAATAAATTTGTTAGTCTCTAAGGTGCCACAAGTACTCCTTTTCTTTTTGCAGGTACAGACTAACATGGCTGCTACTCTGAAACCTGAAATCAGGGACTAATTTTGCTCCCAAAGGCAAAATTCAGATTGATTCTCGAGGAGCATGTTCAATCCCCATATACACACACTGTAGCTCTAAGAACCCAGAAAAGTAACTGATAACAAGTTGTGCAGTGTGGGATTTTCCTGGCAGGATTAACTAACATGATTTGGTAGCAAACCACTGCTTAACAGGATGGTCTGCCCCGTAAAGGCCAGGGGGCCCTATTTCATTATCAGACCCTGGGGGTACTGGGTCAGGTGTTTTCTATAATGGAGTCAGAGAGCTCAGATGGAGGCTGCTCTCTGGGGAGTTTGGTTCCTCTGAGTGTTCAGGGAGTAGTGAAAGGCTTCTGAGCCAATGTAGGTCAGGGAATAGCTTTATTTTGTGTTTCTTTGCTAGGTTTTTGTTTGAATGAATAAACCATATCCTGAGGAAAGGGCTTGAAAGAGACATGGAGTGAAATGTTAGTCTTCTGTAGGCTCAGGGGAGACAGGCCAGAAGCTCTGTGCATTTTGTTGAACTAGGTTAAACAAAACTATTTTAAACAGATACTAGCCCTCTTACATTATTCCATTGTGGATCTTTAATACAGTAACTGTTTTTTAAAGTTACAATGTGTATGTCAGCCATTTTCATCTCTGCTGAAGTGTAATTTTCTGTAATGCAGTTTTAGAGCACTGGTTAGTAAAGCTAAAATCACTGCTGGGAGCAGCTTGGTATTACTATTAACTGCTCTCATGTAAGTCTGTAATTAGTGTTTAAATATATCCCACATAAACACAGGTCTGAAAATTATCATCCTGGCAGCTCATCAGACCAACGAGCTTCCAGGTCTTATGTATGTCTGTTGTAATATTCAAATTCCTCAGTGCAATAATAATCTGTTTCTGAGAGCTTTTTATTTAAAAAAGAATTTTTAGCCACTTAATTATTCTCTGAAAATGTTAATGAAACTTTAATAAGGAGTCATACTTTTTCATATTTTTGTAAGTGACTCAGAATTTTCCTAAATGATCTGAAACGTATTTTAATTCTTCTCAGTGCTGGGCTTGCATTTTAACATCTCCTTAACTTCGTACTTGCTTTCACAGTCCCCATCTTTGCGGTAGCTGAGCTTTTCACAAAATTCATGAATTTATCATCCGGACAACCCTGTTGAGTATTATTATCCCCATATTACAGATGGAGAACTGAGGCCCAGCGACATTAAGGCCCAATCTTGCAACTGATTCTATGCCAGAAAGCTCTTGCACCTAATGGAGCCCTGTTTAAATCAATTGTAGTGTCCTGAACAGGGATGTTTTTCTGAAAAGTGATTATAATTTTGTATTTCCATGTCCTCACACCAAGGCATAGACACTAGTAGTCAGTGAGGATTATATCCATGACAAGTTTTTAGCATTGGCTATTTTGACCTACTTGCTCACAACTAAAAAACAGCTGGAATCATTTTGCATTTAAAAAATAAAAAAAAAACACACAGAAAAAAATTCACCTTTGGGATAGGCATTGAGTTCAATTCTCCCTTCACACGTTGCAATGAAGTTACACTGGTATAAAACAGGGTATAGAGTAAAATGGTTTTAGCCATACCAGAAAACTACTCTCATTCCTCAACAAAAAAGTCTGGCTAAATCAAATGTAGAGAACTTAAGAAAATCACTTTTCAAAAAGAGATGTATAATTTGTAATAGGTTTGTTGACAATTATGCAGCAAAAATGTGACCACGAACCTAAATAATATTATGGTTTTTCACTACTCTTTGCTCATCTTCAGTTAATAGCAGATATAATTTTTAACGTGCCTAGCCTAGTAAGACAGAGTGCAAGAACAATATTGTCCATATGAGGAGCAAACCCAGAACATGTTTCAATGTCAAAGTTCAGTTGGCCTAAGTAACAAATTTTTAATCAGAGAAATCTCTAAATTCTAAAATCTCAGAAACACCCCAACACTTTTATCTGCCTCCAGCGCTAATTACATAATCCCTGTATGTCATGGCCTACATATTATTCACAGAGAAATTGCAGACCATTTTAACCTTTGCGATCTAATCATAGAAATGTATGCTTCATTGTTCTAACTTTCTATAGAATGCCCCTCTGTGCCAGAAAAACTGAAGAATTTTCAGACACCAACCAATGCATAAAAAGAGTATCTATTCAATGATAGAGATAATGAATTGTTTTTATTTTTCTTATTCATCTACACGTGCTCCTCACCACCAAAATAGCATATCTGAAGAATGAAGAGTTAACAGATTTTCAGCTGCCTTGCACCTTGTGTAGTCATTTACACCTTGCACAGAAAATGCAAGGTGCATGTAAAATGCTACCATTTGTATTGCCTCGGTATAAATGACTACACTATGTGTAAGGTAGTGGAGAATTGGGTCCTCTCTGGATTTTTTTTCATATAGGAATTGGAGATTTGCAAATTCAGGATTTTGGTTGGTGAATAGTTATGCCCTGTCCATATTGGGAGCAGAATTATTGTAGATACAAACAGCTGTTTAAACATAGGCTGTTGGTATCAGGTTTCTGATCTAGCACAGCAGGGAAAGAGATTTTTCCAAGAGTCTTGCTAGAGATTATCTCCCCGAGGAGGCCTATAGTGTGGTTTTATAACACAGTTCTAAGGGTACAAATTGGCTATGTTGGGAAGATCAAGTCTGTAACATGATAATGCTCTATGTTATAACATGGTCTGGTGCCATCTACACAGGCAAGACCTAACCATGTTGTAACATGACTGGATTAGTATCATTTCAATACACAGTTACCTGACTAGGAAAATGCAGTTGTGTAGATGCTCCCTAACACCGCTCAGGAGAGTACAAGAACTCTACTAGCAAAGTAACAACTGGTTTTATCATTGTTCTGCATAGGTGCTGAAACTGGGGCTGCGGCAGAACCCCCTGGTTTAAAGTGATTTCCATCATACACGGGGTTTACAATTTAGTTCAATGGCATCTCAGCACCCTCGCTATACAAATACTTCCAGCACCCCTCTGGTTCTGGCCCCAATCTGTTCAGGCCCCAAAGCAGATCATACTGTATTTGGGTGGCAAAAAATTTCATATTTATACATATTATAAAAAAACCCTTGATGTAACATATAATAAATATCTTATGTATATTAGGGCTGTCGATTAATCTCCATTAACTCATGCAATTAACTCAAAAAATTAATTGCAGTTTTAATTGTACCGGTAAACAATAGAATACCAATTGAAATTTATGAAATATTTTGGATGTTTTTCTACATTTCCAGCTATATTGATTTCAAGTACAACACAGAATACAAAGTGTACAATGCTCTCTTTATATTATTTTTATTACAAATATTTGCAGAGTAAAATGATAAAAGAAAAAGTATTTTTCAATTCACCTCATACAAGTACCATAGTGCAATTTCTTTATCGTGAAAGTGCAACTTACAAATGCAGATTTTTTTTTGTTACATAACCACACTCTAAAACAAAACAATATAAAACTTTAGAGCCTACAAGTCCACTAAGTTTTATTTCTTGTTCAGCCAATTACTAAGAGAAACAAGTTTGTTTACAATTATGGGAGATAATGCTGCCCACTTCTTATTTACAGTGTCACCTGAAAGTGTTCGCATAGCACTTTTGTAGCCGGCATTGCAAGGTACTTACATGCCAGATATGCTAAACATTTGTATGCCTCTTCATGCTTCAGCCACCATTCCAGATGACATGCTTCCATGCTGATGATGCTCGTTAAAAAAAATGTGTTAATTAAATTTGTCATTTAAGTCCTTGGGGGAGAAATGTATGTCTCCTGCTCCGTGTTTTACTCACATTCTGCCATATATTTCATGTTATAGCAATCTTAGATGATGACCCATGTTGTTCATTTTAAGAACACTTTCACTGCAGATTTGGCAAAATGCAAAAAAGGTACCAATGTGAGATTTCTAAAGATAGCTACAGAACTTGTGCCAAGATTTAAGAATCTGAAGTGCCTTCCAAAATCTGAGAGGGAAGAGATGTGGAGCATGCTTTCAGAAGTCTTAAAAGTGCAACACTTTGATGCGGAAACTACAGAATCCGAACCACCAAAAAGAAAACCAACCTTCTGCTGGTGGCATCTGACTCAGATGATGAAAATGAACATGCGTGGGTCTGCACTGCTTTGGATCATTATTGGGCAGAACCCATGGATGCATGTCCTCTGGAATGGTGGTTGAAGCATGAAGGGACATATGAATCTTTAGTGCATCTGGCACGTAAATATCTTGCCACACCGGCTACAGCAGTGCCATGCGAATATCTGTTCTCACTTTCAGGTGACATTGTAAACAAGAAGTGGGAAGCATTATCCCCTGCAAATGTAAACAAAGGTGTTTGTCTGAATGATTAGCTGAACAAGAAGTAGGACTGAGTGGACTTGTAGGCTCTAAAGTTTTACATTGTTAGATTTTTGAATGCAGTTATTTTTTCTACATAATTCTCCGTTTGTAAGTTCAACTTTCATAATAAAGAGATTGCGCTACAGTACTTGTATTAAATTAATTGAAAAATACTATTTCTTTTATTTTTATGGTGCAAATATTTTTATAAAAATAAATATAAAGTGAGCATTGTACACTTTGTATTCTGTTTTGTAATTGAAATCAATATATTTGCAAATGTGGAAAACATCCAAAAATATTTATATAAATAGTATTCTATTGTTTAACAGCATGATTAATGGCACAATTTATCACGATTAATTTCTGTAATTGTGCGATTAATCACGGTTAATTTCTTTAATCGCTTGAAAGCCCTAATGTATTTATTTGGTGAAGATTTAATTCTCCAAATGCCATAAAATACTGGGCATTAATTAGTGAGAATGAAAGTGCCTTGAAATACTATGGACCAATTTTGTATGCTCAAAGCTGCCCCTTGATGCCAGCATCATGTGCAGCTACTGGAGTATTCCCCTTGTGTAGGGGAATCCTCAGGTAACATAAAATCACCATAATAGCTTCTGCGCACCATCCTCCCTGTGGTCACTGCAGGGGATGTGATTTGCGGGAGAAAGTGACATGGCTCTATGGTACTGGTGATCTCCAGCTGCACTAGTGGCCCCTTGATAGTCAGTGGAAGTGGGACCAGGATAGGGGGATTACAAAGTTGGTTCAGAGCAACCATAGTACCCTCTTCTCCAGCTGCACCAAACACTTGTCAGTCTTAGGATATGGCCACATATCTGTTTTCAAAACACTAGAATTACATACAGTGCCTGGTCCTTCATCTAAACCTCCCAAGTTAACAACACTTGGTCTGGCCAGTTTTCATAGCTTCAGTAAGTGTACAATTGACAGCTAAATGTATCCCACAAAGGGGACGATTGCATAGAGTTTTACACCTTGGGGCTTTATTAAAAGGTTACAATTTTCCTAGTGATAAGAAAGGTATATTTGCTAAAGGAGGTGATTAGGGAGGCGAGCAGCAAGTGTGCCAGAAAAAAAACTTAGTGATATGGCAGCTATCAATCATGGTGGGATTTATTTGTTTTCATATATATTAATGAATTCTAGATTAAATACTCCTGTTGCTGCTCAAGATGATTATTACATAAGTTAAAAAGGGGTATCATTCTCAAGCAGAAATAATGTATAATTGCTAATCTTACAATAGATCACCCACTCTGCTATACAATGCCTTAGAGCAGTGTTTCCCAAACTTGGGACGTCGCTTGTTCAGGGAAAGCCCCTGGTGGGCCAGGCCGGTTTGTTTACCTGCTGCGTCCGCAGATTCGGCCAATCGCGGCTCCCACTGGCCGCGGTTTGCCGCTGCAGGCCAATGGGGGTTGTGGAAAGCGGTGCGCGGTCAGCACATGCCGCTTCCCGCAGCCCCCATTGGCCTGGATAAGCGGCGTCCCAAGTTTGGGAAACACTGCCTTAGAGTGTGCCAGCTTCTGAATCACAAGTGAAAAACTCAGATGGAGCTTGATCCAAAGTCAGTGGAGACACTATAGCATAAAGAACAAATCAGGTCCTCCCATAGAAAAAGCTGTAGGTTTTTCTTTCAAGTGATTGTCCAGATGAATTCCACTCTTGGTGCACATGTACCCCATGCACCTGTGAATAGAATCTTTTGGTCAGCAGTGCCTGCTGGCCACACCTGCATCCTGAGAGCCTTTGCATCACCCCCACCTGAGGGCATAAAAGAGAGTGGTGGCCCACGACTGACAGAAAAAACTGCAGATGGTGTCCTTATCTCTTGCACTTGGTTAGCTTTGTTTGTAAACAGTTTTGTCATAGGGTACATAATAGTTATTTAGTGTGTTAGTTAGTTGATAGGCTTCTGTTGGTAAATGGGCTTCAGCCATAATGTCTGAAACAAATCTCCTGGTTCTAAATATTGCCCCTCTTGTGAGGTGGCCATGGCCCTCAATGATAGGCATACCACAGGTTTATTTTGTCTAGGAGATAGGCATACCACCAAGAAATGTTTGATCTGCTGATCATTTTCCAAACAAATGCAGAAGGCTCGCCTGAAGTTTTTCTTGTTAGACAGATTAATGAGACCTGCTTTGAATCCAGCAGACAAGACCCTACAGAGCAGTCTTCCTCTAAAGTGCTCCAGTGAGCTCTGAGTCTGATGTTAGCTGTCAAACACATTATTTGAAAAAGACCTCTTCTGTTCCTACCCTCAAGTCAGCACCATTGGCTTCTGAGAGGGGTAGGACAGAGTATTGCACTGCTCAACAACACAGGCATTGATCACTTTCTGAGGGACCCGGTAAAAAAACACCATCCACTCCAGTACTGTGTCAGGATTCTGGGCGATGGTGGGCAGGACTCGTGGCAGAAGCTTGGGATTCCAGAACAGAAGCCAGAGTCAGAGCCAGTATCAGTCAATGAGATACCAGCGGGAGCCATGTTTCATTTTTGAATCCAATATTTTGTGGACCTCGTATCTGTCATGACCCTGGACCTGCACTGCAGGAGGAGGCAGTTGTGTTCAATGCACAAAAGAGTTGTTGACGTATGGCTTTAATAGAGACACTGAGTATACCCAGAAGGATCTGTATATTTGGAGCCAAATGGTCACAAGATTGATCAATGAAGAACAACAACAAAAAGTCTTTACTGATGCCATCCCAGAGGCTAGAATTTATAGGAGCAATCTTAGACTGAGCAACAGCAAGAGCTTACCTTCCTCAAAGCAGATTTGAAATCATGGTGGACCTCAAATTATCTACAGAACCATCCTCAAATGTCAGTAACAACATAGATCACTCAAACACATGGCCTCTTGCACAAACATAATTCAGCAGACCAGACTTCATCTTCGTGGCATGGAAGGATGGTTGAAGTCTGTCTACCTGCCAGGCGGACATCACATCGATATGACAATTCAAATTTTTTAAGATATCCTTCTGTCATTAAATTGATGGAAGGACCCTTCTTGGTATGCAAGGGAGTACTATTTTCACCTCCTCTGCCCACAAAAACACGTGTTACAGATGTTTCCATCCTTGACTCGGGAGCACACTTGGATCACCGTCAAACCCAAGAACTTTGATCTCAAGAAAACAAGAACCTACACATAAGTGTCCTGGAGGTAAAAGCAACCCCGTTAGTCTGTTTAAATTTCTACCTATGATCCAAGAAATACCTATTCAGGTTATGACAGACAACATCATGGTGTGAACAGACACGAAGCCTGATCTTTCACCCTGGGCAAAAGAGCAATTTGTCTGTGGAATTGGTGCATCAGTCATCAGATTACCCTACTAGCTCTATATCTTCCAGAGTTACTGTGGCAGGGTGTGTGGTCTGCTCTTGCCTCTTTCCAAACAAACAAACTATTCAGAGACCTTCTTTAGTAAAAACACCAGTGATTTATTTACAAAGTTCATTCCCAACAACTTTACAGATTGTGCAGCACCTTTAACAGTATCCTGGGGCTCTAAGGCTTCTGAGCCTAGCAGGGGAGAGACCGCCTATGGCCTTAGCTTCTGCCAGCCTACTGCTCTTTAACTTTCTCTCTCAGATTTCCTTCCTGTGCCTTTATACCCTTAGGAGGTCAAGGACTTGTTTGCCACAGAAATTAACACAGCATGTCAGAATTTTGGCTCCAGGTGGCCTGCAAGCCCTAGCTTCCAGTCAAATGCTTTCCTTGTATATAACTCAGGGGATAATGTATATGTACCCTCTAATACTGAGGGTCTTGAGAATACTCAGTGCAGGACATGGAGATAATGATCCTGATAGCATCTGCCTGGTCCAGATAGTTTTGGTATCCAAATCTAAAGAAACTATCCATCCACCTGCCTAAGATATAATTTCCCCAAAACAATGGACAGATTCTTCTTCTGGACCCAACCCCATTGCATCTCACAGCATGGATTCTGGTTGGCTAAGTGAGGTGGAAAGAGACTATTCCTCTGATATTCTCCACATTCTAACTTGGAACAGAAAAGACTCCACAAGAATCTCCATATGCAGCTCAGTATAAAAGATTCACGATTTGGGCAGAACAGCATCATCTTTCTTCCTTGGAGACACTAATTGCCTTTATTTTGGATTGTTTGTTAACTCTGAAGAACTATGGACTATCGATTAGTTCTATCAGAGTGCACCTGGCAGGAATATCAGCCCATCATCCTCTGATTCAGGGTTACATGCTATTCTCACACCTCCTTAAAGGCCTAGTTCACGTTTCCTTCTGTCTGGGAGCCCCCCTCCTTCCTAGGATCTTAATGGGATTTTAACTAGATTGGTGGATCTCTCCTTTGAGCCCTTGTCATCATGCTTTCTACACTAATTTTTAGTGAAAATTGCCTTTTTAGTGGCAATCACATTAGTTCAAAGGGCCAGGAAATTGCAGGCAATCCATTGCACATTGTCTTCAGGAAAGAAAAAAAAAATTTCTGGGGCCTCAGCCAGTTTTTATCTGAAGTGATCTGTGCCTTGCATCTGAACCAGATGATCTACCTACCTGTTTTCTTGCCCTAGTCTGATGACAACCAAGGGGAAGCTAATCACCACACTTTTGCGGCACTTAGGGCTCTCTCCTTTTACCTTGATAGACCCAAAACTTTTCGGGTCTCATCTAGATTATTCATTGCTTTTGTGGAGAGGGCTGAAAGCCAAGCTATATCATCCAAAAGAATTTTGAAATTGGTCTCTGATTGCATTAAGCTAAGTTATTAGTTAGCTAATTTAGAGTCCCCTCCATCCACCTCACTCAAGCAAAAATAAGGGCTCGTTCAATCAGAGCACATTCAGCATGTGTGGCTTCTTTGAGATGAGTTCCCATCACTGAAACATATAAGGCAGCTAACTGTGATCAATACATACATTTACAAGACACTTGTTTCTCACAGAGGCAATTAAATCAGATCTCTCTTGGCAGAGCTGTCTTACAGTCATTATTTAGGTAGACTCCGGGCACCCACTGCTTCTACATCACATTACTGTTTTTCCATATGTATTCCACTTTTGGTGATTCACAATCACTTGAAGAAGAAAGAATGGCTACTTACCTTATATCTTAAGGAACCACAGTTATTATGTTCTCCATGCGTATTTTATGCCCTGTCCTCCTTCCCCACTAGTGGGGAGTCTTGTGGATTCTCTGTTGGTGAAGAAACTAATGGACAATTGACGACACTTTGCCCTTTATGCCCCTTGGAGGGCACAGGTACAGCCCCAACAAGCACGACTGGCCAAATGATTTTGATCTTAGGAGCATGCACATCAAGAGTGGACTATGTCTGGACAACACCTCTTGAACCACAGTGCAATGTAAGTAACCATTCTGTTTGTGGTGTTGATTCTCGGAGTTTCCTATAAATCATCCACAGGTTGGGCAGGGGCATGACCTTCTAACTTGTGTTTGTCCTAAGATCTGGGGGTAAATCCTGTGAATCTCAAATCATGCTCATAAGTCTAGTACTTTTATGCAGAGGTTCAGTGCCTTTTAGTTAACATGAGTCTTGCTTCCCCTTTAGAGTAATAGAAGAGTTGCAATCTTATAAACACCAGTTCCATGTCTCACTAGAGTAAGTATAGGCTGTAGCGGGGTAGTTACCCAGCTCCTGTGAAAGGCTAGGCTGATTGGAGAAGCAGCCACAGCTGGGGCCATGCCCCAATCAGGCCACAGCTGCCCCTAGAAAAGGGCTGTGAGCCAGGAGCTGAGTAAGTCTCTCTCTCTAGTGGTGAGAGAGAAGGACCTAGCTGTCTGGGAGCAGGGTCTTATTGGGATCCGGGAAGTGGGCGGGCGAAGCCTGTCTACTGCTAAAGGATCCCCCCCAGCCTAAAAGGGGGATCCACAGGACCTAGATGCCCAAAAAATTCTGGGGGACAACTAATAAAATAACAGGGATAGGAGTGCGGTCAAAAGGTCAAACGAAGGGAACCAGACGGGGACACCGAGCAGAGAACCCCACATAGCGCCCACTGCTCCTCAAAGGCGTCAAGGGAGTCAGAGGACGCCGCCCAGAGGAACTCTGCCCGGATACGTGAACGGACTGAGGATCGGAAATAGGCCCCACAGTCACAGGAGACTCCATCGGCCAACCTCCTCACTCTGGTTTTGTAGATGTCTGGGAGCAGGGTACTAGAGATAGAGAAGTGCTTGGGAAAGGTAAGAGAAGCTGAGGCACTCCAGCCTGGCAGTTCCCCAGGCTGTAGGTCTTGTGTATGGTCTAAAGAGAGGTACTGGCTGGCAGGGAAAGGCAGCAGGTCCAAACCCCTCTTGCCAGCAATGAGTGGTTTACAGACTGCAACTTGCCCCAGTGAGTGGGGGTAAGGGGCTAGATGGTGACTGGTGGTAGCTACTGAGATAAGGTGGGGATAGAGGGTTGGGGGTTCCCTGGGGAGGGGAGACCCAGACTGGGGGTTACAGCTAGGGGCAGCACCCCAAGGTAAAGAGCCCTGGTGTCCAGGAGGAACATGAGGCCAGCAGCAGGTGAGACACCAGCCAGGAGGAGGCGCTCTGTATGCTGGAGAGCTAATTCCCACAATGACCAGCAGGAGGTGCTGCACAGGTGAGTCATCACATCACTACATAGGCAACATAGATATCAAATGCCAATGCATTTGTATGGCCCCATTCCCTAAACAAAGATGGCCATTGATTAAGAGCAAACATGGAAACTTCAATGTGTCAGTGAAAAAGGACAGCTCTTCATTCCAGAGAACAAATCAAATTAGTGACTGACAATACGAGTTATGCCTGTAGGCATGGATCTTGCTGGGTGTGAGTAAGCTTGCATATAGTTTGATTTGGGTACTAGGTTAAACTGTAACTATAAGTGAACAGCTGTGTGCTAGAGTTAGAGTGGAAACACCCTAACCTGATAAACTTGAAACGTAGATAAGGTAAGGATATAAGTGATTGGTCCTTCCAGGATCTACAAAGTGACTTATCCTTACATGATCAGTATGATGTCCAAACCAATTAGATTCAAGATTTAACTAGGGAAAATGTAGTGTGGGACATATCTTAATTGCAAGCTATCACCCTGTATCTAAACTCGCTGTGTCTGGGCCTGGCCAGCATGGTCATAAAGCTGCCTAATAAAGTAACATCAGAGACAAGCTGGACTTGAACTGAGTTTTTGGATCCCAGAGAACTAGAGGAAGTGTTGTCCCATAATTGGACAAGGTGTTCTGGATAAGCTGGAAAAGGTCTCAGAGGGAATCCTAACAATGCCATGATCGGGGATCAAGATCACTGCCTTTAGATCCAGGCATAAGTAACCCTTCTGCCAGGTTGGAGGCAGCAGCAACAAGGGTTGGGTTCAATATCTAGGGATTCCTCTTAACAATATAAAACAGAACTAGCTTGAGCCCTCCCCCCAGGAATCTGGGAAAACTATCTATCACTTCTGGGCCTCTCTAAGAGGCAATACTTCCTCACTCACAAGCACTGAGTCTGTGTATAGCAAAAGAAAACTTTTAATTAAAGGGAATCTAGGAATGATTGGAAAAACACCACAGTAACATTCAAAAGCATGTGACCATAAGCAAACACCCACCCGACAGTACATTGGGCAGCATCCTTAGCTATGTTGAGAGCTTCTCACATTGACATAGCTACCACCTCTTATGGAGATGTCTTAACTATGCTGACAAGAGAAGCACTCCCATCAGCGGTGCAGCTGTGCTGCTGTAGCATTTGTATGTGAAGACAAGCCCTAGGTGTGTCTATGTAAATAATCTCTGCGACTGAAGTCTTTCCACCCAGTTCATCACTAGATGCCAATGGAGAGCTCATTCAGAGGCTGCTTAAACATAGTATTACAGTAGAACCTCAGAGCTACAAAGACCTTGAGAATGGAGGTTGTCTGTAACTCTGAAATGTTCGTAAAAAGAAAAGGAGTACTTGTGGCACCTTAGAGACTAACAAATTTATTAGAGCATAAGCTTTCGTGAGCTACAGCTCACTTCATCGGATGCATCTGATGAAGTGAGCTGTAGCTCACGAAAGCTTATGCTCTAATAAATTTGTTAGTCTCTAAGGTGCCACAAGTACTCCTTTTCTTTTTGCGAATACAGACTAATACGGCTGCTACTCTGAAATCTGAAATGTTCGAAACTCTGAACAAAACGTTATGGTTGTTCTTTCAAAAGTTTACAACTGAACATTGACTTAATACAGCTTTGAAATTTTACTATGCAGAAGAAAAATTCTGCTTTTAACCATCTTTTTAAATGAAACAAGCACAAACAGTTTTCTTGTCAAATCTTTTTTTAAACTTTCCCTTTATATTTTAGTAGTTTAACACAGTACTGTATTTGCCTTTTTAAAAACGTTTTTGGTCTCTGCTGCTGCCTGATTGCATACTTCCAGTTCCAAATGAGGTGTATGGTTAATCGGTCAGTATGCAACTCTGGATGTTTGTAACTCTGAGGTTCTACTGTATTTTTGATAACTTGAGTATTTAATACCAAAAGATCAGAGAGAAAAAACATCATGAAAAATGTACTGTAGTGAAAGGCATTTATTTATACTGGGATTCTGAGGCATTGAACTCTGTATTACTAGTTCACATCTGGCTTAGGTGAGCATAACTGAAATCTGTTTTTTAGCCTATGTGAAATGAGTTGGTGGTTACAGTCCAACACTTAGTGGACAGATGTCCATCTCAGAAAAAGCACTCTATCTACTTGGTAAGCTTGGTGGCAAAGGCTGAGGACTTCAGTCAAAAGAAGCCAGGATGAAAGGATATTTTATACTGAAAATGAGTCCAGGATGGAATTGTAATTTGATGACAGGTAGGTTGAACAATCCTCTCCATCCTAGAGATGGTCTCTCTACATGAGAATTTTGGCACATTGATGGGGTGTTTTAGTGAAGTTTTCACTAACGCTGCCTGTGCCTTTCCAATCGTTTGGATAAAGAGAAGTCTTCCAAAGGTGGTGGAAGAGAAGTTCTGTATCCCCAAGGCTGGGAGGATCACAGCCACCACTCCCAGGAGGAAGTGTAAAGTAGTGGTGGTTGGTGCTCTTCTGAGGGAGACGGAGACACCCATCTGTCTCCCTGACATGGCATCCCGGGAGGTGGTGCTGCCTGTCAGGGGCCCATATCCAAGATATTATGGAGGGATTGTTGAGGATCATCTGGCCCTCTGACCACTACCTTATACTACTCATTCATGTGGATCCTAATGATACTGCAAGGTATGACCCTGAGCAGATCAGAAGTGACTACAGGGCTCTGAGAGTGAAGGTGAAGGAGCTGGGGGTGCAGGTGGTATTATCTTCAATCCTTCCAGCCCAGGTAGGGGCTCAGGCAGGCATAGATGCATCCTGGCGGTAAATGCCTGGCTGCGAGGGGGATAATACACATGACTGGCATGTTGGTATAGAAGGGTACAGCTTGCTCAGGAAGGACAGACGGGGGGTGGGGGGAGCATAGAATTCTAGGACTGGAAGAGACATTGAGAAGTCATCTAGTCCAGTCCCCTGCATTCATGGCAGGACTAAGTATTATCTAGACCAGTGCTATGCAAAGTGGTGGTCTGTGGACCGGTGCCAGTCCGTGAGCCATTGGCTGCTGGTCTGCACACACATTGGGGGGGAAAAATAGCTTGAGAAGCAGTGATCTAGACCATCCCTGACAGGTGTTTGTCCAATCTGCTCTTAAAAATCTCCAATGAGATTGCCTCCCTGGGCAATTTATTCCAGTGCTTAACCACCCTGACTCTTAAAAGAGGGAAAGAATAAGTTAAGTTACTTAGACAAGTTAGATGTCTTCAAGTCACTAGGGCCTGATGAAATATATCCTAAAATACTCAAGAAGCTCACAGGCAATATCTGAGTCATTAGCAATTATCTTCAAAAAGTCATGGAAGACAAGAGAGATTCCAAAGGACTGGAAAAGGGCAAATATAGTGCCCATCTATAAATAGGGTAATAAGGACAATCTGAGGAATTGGAGACCAGTCAGCTTAACTTCAGTACATGGAAAGATAATGGAACACTTAATTAAGCAATCAATTTGCAAACAATTAAGATAAGGTGATAAGTAACAGCGTGGATTTGTCAAGAACAAATTGTCAGACCAACCTAATTGCTTTCTTTGGCAGAGTAACAAGTCTTGTGGACAGAGGGGAAGTGGTATATGTGGTATATCTAGGCTTTAGTAAGGCTTTCGATACTGTCAAAAACAAACTAGGGAAATACAACCTAGATGGAACTACTATAAGGTGGGTGCATAACTGGTTGGAAAATTGTTCCCAGAGCGTAGTTATCAGTGGTTCACAGTCCAGCTGGAAGGGCATCTCAAGTTGAGTCCCACAGGGATCAGTTTTGGGTCCGGTTCCGTTCAAAATCTTCATCAATGATTTAGATAATGACATAGAGAGTACATTTATAAAGTTTGTGGATGATACCAAGCTGGGAAGGTTGCAAATGCTTTGAGTATAGGATTAAAATTTAAAATGATCTAGACAAGCTGGAGAAATGGTCTGAAATCAGATGAAATTCAATAAGGACAAATCCAAAGTACTCCACTTAAGAAGGAACAGTCAGTTGCACACATACAAAATGGGAAATGATTGCTTAGGAAGGAGTACTGTGGAAAGGGATCTGGGGTTCTTAGTGGATCACAAGCTAAACAGTGTAACACTGCTGCAAAAAAAAAAAAAAAAAAAAAAAAAACCATTCTGGGATGTTGTTGCAGGGTCTGCTCAGGCTTCCCCTCCCTTGCAGCTGCACCCTGCGCTTAGGTTGGTCAAATAAAGAGTCTCAACGCCCTCCTGTGCTGATTCACCTTTGTGTCTTTATTTACAGTGCTCCCATTAGCCCCCAAGCGCTATCCTCCTACAGACCCTTCCTATGGTCTTCTAGCCCTTGAGCCTCCTATAGTTGGTACAGAGGCAGAAATGCAGCCCTCCTGTCCCTTACCAAGCTAGCCCTGACTGAGCTTTTCTCAGGGCTTATATAATCATCCCAGTACTCAGCACAGCTGTCTCCACATGGCTCAGTCTATTCTGGGCCAGCCCTCTTTAGGACCTGCAGCTGGGCCCCCTGCTGAGTGCCTGGGTCTCCATACCTGGCCTCCCTGCCAGGAAGCAGGATGTGGCCAACTCCTTTTAGCAGGACATTCATGGGGTTTACCTCTGCCCTGCCATAGATGTATTAGCAGGAGTGTTGTAAGCAAGACATGAGAAATAAGTCTTCCGCTCTACTCTGTGCTGGTAAGGCTGGAGTATTGTGTCCAGTTCTCAGTGCCACATTTCAGGAAAGATGTGGACAAACTGGAGAAAAGAGCAACAACAATGATCATCACTTTTCAAGTACATAAAAAGGTTGTTACAAGGAAGAGGGAGAAAAATTGTACTTGTTAAACTCTGAGCATAGGACAAGAAGCCAAGGGCTTAAACTGCAGCAAGGGCAGTTTAGGTTGGACATTAGGAAAAACTTCCTAACTTTCAGGGTTGTTAAGCACTGGATTAAATTGCCTAGGGAAGTTATGGATTGTCCATCACTGGAGATTTTTAAAAGCAGGTTAGACAAACACCTGTCAGGGATGGTATAATACTTAGTCCTGCCATGAGTGCAAGGGACTAGACTAGAATCATAGGACTGAAAGATGACCTCCTGAGGTCCCTAGTCAAGTCCCCTGCACTCATAGCAGGACTAAATATTATCTAGACTAGAAGACAGCTCGAGGTCCCTTCCAGGCCTATGACTCTATCATCAGGGCTGACACTCTGAGACTGTACAGGAACAGTAAAAATTCACTTAACAGATAAAATGCACTGTGCATGTTTACATTAATTTTCAATACAGAACAATTATTAAAATCTAAACTGTTGCTTTAAACCCTGGCATTATTTTTGTATTTCCAACACTTTTTTTTATATGCTTGTACGGTGCCTAAAACTTTTTGGGCTCTACCGTAATATAAATAATTACAGAATAAGAAGTTCTGATGCAAAATCAGAGGGCTATTTGTGAAGTGTCTTGCATAAATGCATTAAATTTTCTTTCCAAGTGTCATAAACTGGTCAGGAAGGTAATTGTAGCGTTGACTGATCTAGTAAATGGATTAATAGATTTCAAGAGCAGAAGGGACCATTGTAATCATGTAGTCTGACCTCCTGTATAACACAGGTCCTAGAACTTCCCCAAAATTATTCCTAGAGCATATCTGAGTGCATTGTGCAAATGTGGCACTAGAGATGCAAAACCAATGTTTGTCAGTGACACGTGAGTTAGACATTTTCAAGGGTTTAATCCAAGATGGGATCCGGGAGTGTGGAACATGAAAAATAAGAGCGGTTAAGTTCCAGATACATTGGTGGGTGGAACAATGGGACTGAAAGTTGTGCAACCTTCTGAGGCTGAGCTTGCAGAGGCCACAGCATGTGGTATTTATGACAGGCAGGCAGCCAAACCAAGAGGAACCAAGGCAGAAAGAGAAAATGTGAAACTCCCATCTGCTCAGAATACCATGTAAAGAAATCCTCTATATGGCCACAAAGATAGACTTGACCCACAAACAGAAAGCTACCTCTCTCATTTATTTCCAATAATATGTAAGCCTATGTTATCAACATTGAAATGTATTTTTTACATATGATAAAACTGGAACTTTTTAATGAGACTAAAAATTTAGTATGAGAATATAAAAATCCTATTGATAGCCAGAAAGCTGGAGAGGGGGAGGAGAAGAAAATGGGAAGACATTAAGTTTTTAACACTGAAAAAGCCAGAGATTAATAAATGAAAATAGAGATTTGAAAAATAAGCAAAAGGCAGAGGATGGAAAAAATCTTGTTCTGTCAGAGTCAGCAGTTTGGGCCCTAGTATGTGTCCTTACTCAGCCCTTCCTCCCTGCTGGTTCTTGGGTAAACTTGTAGCATCTTGGTTTATAGTCAGAGTTTAGCACAATGGAGGCCTGATCTGGGCTAGGTCCTCTGGACAGTACAGATGCAATGCAAATAATAGACAATAATAATCTTGAGAGGTGCTAAGCCCCTAGTGACCACTATTAAATCCCATGGGATTTAATAATACTATCAACTATATCAGAGTTGGAGTATAAGGCCCAGGCAGCCCAGACAACCTTGGAGCAGCTCAGAAAATATTAAGCGAGATACAAGTAAGGGCAAGGTTGAGGGAACCCCATAGGAGAGGAAGTGGTTTTAATTCCCACCCATAGGAGCAATCCAGAAGGCTAACACACAAACCTGCTTTTATGGCATGTGACATTCAGCATTCTGCTAAATGCAGTAATCTTTTAAAATATAATTTGTTGAGAATAAAATTTTCAAAAGAACTTAAGCTCCATTTTCAAAAGAGATCCAGGCTCTTAGGACCCTAAGCCTCATGGAGAGGATTTAGGTTTATAAAAGCTTAAATCAGATTTGAAAATGGGGTCAAGGCTTGTAAATCATGTAGGTGGCTCTTGAAAATTTTACCTTATGTCTCCCTTGTTCTCTCTTTTCCCTATCCTTAAAGCCATGTCTACACTACAAAATTATCAAAAAGAAAAGGAGTACTTGTGGCACCTTAGAGACTAACAAATTTATTAGAGCATAAGCTTTCGTGAGCTACAGCTCACTTCATCGGATGCCTCCGATGAAGTGAGCTGTAGCTCACGAAAGCTTATGCTCTAATAAATTTGTTAGTCTCTAAGGTGCCACAAGTACTCCTTTTCTTTTTGCGAATACAGACTAACACGGCTGCTACTCTGAAACTACAAAATTATGTCAACCTAATTTACAATGGCATACAGCCACTGCAGTTATAAAATCACTTGTATGTGTGCACACTTGGTTTCTTGTGTCGGTGGTATGAGCCCTCACCAGGAGCGCTTGAATCAATTGTATTGTCAGTTTGGGGCATTGGGGGACAGCTCCTGAAAGCCAGTAACAGTCTACGTAAGCAATGTTACACTGACATTGAGTCAATCTAATTACATCAACTGTGACTCTACGCCACACGGGGAGGTGGTCATAGGTGCTGACTACATGGGTGCTTCAGGGCTGGAACACCCATAGAAGAGGAAAAGGTGGGTGCTGAGCACCCACAGGTGGCTCCCCCAATCAGCTGTTCCACAGCAGGCAGGAGGTGAGGGCAGGGTGCACTTGTGGGAGGGGGCGGAATGGGGTGGGAAGAGGCAGGGCAGAGGTGGGGCGTTGTCAGGGGTGGAGGGGGAAAGGGGCCTGCGGCAGAGCTGGAGGGAGCACCCCCTGGCATATTAGAAAGTCGTCACCTCTGGAGGTGGTGGTACTAAATCGGCACAGAGGCATTTACATCGGTGGGAATCAAATTTAAGTGAAAACACTTCCACAACTAGGTCAACACAAGGCCATAGTCAACCTTTTTTCTCTTTTGTTTCTCTTGGGTATATTTACCTTTTTACTTCCCTTTCACTTCTGCTTCTTCATTCCCCTTTGTTGTGTTCTCTCTCTCCTCCCTCATTTTCAGTTGCTCCTTCCAGTCCCTCACTCTCTCCCTCCTGCAGTCTCTCTCTCCTTCCAAAAACTCATTAAACTGTCACTCCACCTAAATAGCTCTTTTCTAAAACATCCACCCAGTCTTTTCCTTCTACTTCCCCACCAATCTAGTTACCCTTCACTTGGTTCTATCCCACCAAGTCACTCTTTGTCTCTGTGCATTTTCAAGGTATCAATCACTAGTCTAGGCAACAAGGCCCACATCCTCAAAGGTATTTAGGTAGGTGAAATCAATGGAAGTTAGGTACCTAAATACTTTTTGAGCATGTGGGCCCAACTCCTCATTCTCCCTCTAACATAGAACTAGCAAGACCTGAAATGGCTTTGAAAAGCAGTCTGGATTGACTTCATCTCCCTCCCTTTCCTCACAAAGTCTGTTTCTTTCTCTCCTGTGCACAGAACCTCTGAAAGCAGAGTGTATGGTGAAGATAAGGCGATGTGACTGGCATGCAGCAGTTTTCCAGCTATTTCCAATCGTCAGTACAGCCCTTAGAGCCACAGACAAGAGTCTTTAAGTGAGGGCAGCTGCTCTGAGGCTGCTTTAATTTACACTGGGGCCAAACTGGTCCCTGGCCAGCCCCAGAAGCAGGCATAAAACACCTTTGCCCCAGACT
This sequence comes from Dermochelys coriacea, assembly GCF_009764565.3. Lineage (NCBI taxonomy): Eukaryota > Metazoa > Chordata > Testudines > Dermochelyidae > Dermochelys > Dermochelys coriacea. The sequence goes on along the minus strand of NC_050069.1, from coordinate 248,677,594 downwards.
TCACTCTGGTCCTGTGTTGATTGCAGCTTGGCCAGATGTAAAAATGAATGTCTACAAAACCAACTGTGCCTGGCTTATCTAATTAAAAATAGCCTTTTTAATACTTAAAAATCTCACGACATTCAAATATGTTATTTTGGGCATATCTGCTAGTGAGGGCTGGGCCCCATTGGAAAGCGGAGAATCTTCCCATCTCAGTGAGATAAAGCTGCCATTTCTAGTCCTGTAGTGTCCTGAGAGATCAGATTTAGAAACTGAGGTTTTTATATATAGACGACCCGTTACTGGCCGAGGACTGAATCTTGCACCATCCAGGCCTTCAGGCAAAGACAGTTTTGTGAGAGAAAATCTATATTTGAGGGAGGAGTAAGCATTTCTCTGGCAGGTAGACTTTAAAAATATGGTGATTATCTGAAGCTCCTCAAGGGGGGGTTGAAATGTTAAAATGAGGCTTAGGGGTGACAGATTAGTAGACAGGTGACATGATCATATGTTTAGTTTTGGTAGCATCTAAATGCCCCAACTCGGATCCAGTCTCCATTGTCCTAGGCAGTATAAAAGCACATAGAAACAGTTCCTGCAACAAAGAGCTTAAAACTAAATAGACAAGACAATAGTAGTATCCCCGTTTTACAGATAGGGAACTGAAGTACAGAGAGATTAACTGACTGGCCATAGGTGCTGACTTCTCGTGGCGCTGGTGGGTGTTCGAAACGCCTCTGCCCCTGGCCCCGCTCCCATTCCAACCCCTTCCCCCAAATCCCTCTCCTGGCCCTGCCTCTTCCCCAGAGCACGCCAAGTTCCTGCTCCTGCTCTCTCCCTCTCAGAGCTTGCTACAGCTGTTTGGCGCCAGCAAGCGCTGGGAGGTAGGCAGAGGAGTGGGGAGTGGTGCGCTCAAGGGAGGAAGAGGAGGAGGAAGGGAGGTGGGGCAGGGAGCTTGGCTGCTGGTGGGTGCAGATCACCCACTAATTTTTCCCTGTGGGTGCTCCAGCACATGCGAATTCTGTGGTGAAGCCAGGAATTGAAACCAAATCTGCCAGTCTAGTACTTTCACCACAAGGCCACCCTTACTCTCTTAGTATGTGATAATATATCTTATTTATTTTACATTTATAGTATGGTAATGCCCAAAGGTCCCAATTAGGAGGGTGCTCTGCAAACAAAGAAAAGAGACAGTCTCTGTTCTGAAGATCAGACCGTCTAAAGATGAGAGGTGGGGGCAAAGGGTAAGGAAAGGGAATATCACATATAAGCAAAATATAAACTGTACTGGTACATTGCCCATACAACATACAAGCAAAAATATAAACGGCATAGATGTGTTGCCCATATGTATGAGAAGGACAGGATGACTTTTTCTCTATCTACTCCCAGCTGTGCTCAAAGCGAGCAGAAATTGAATACCAACATGTATTTTTATCTGAAAGTTAGTACCAGTATGTTTTTTCACCTCCATATAAACAAAGAAAAAGAAGGGTTTGTTCTGCTTCACTGGAGCAAAATAATAATACAATAGAGTACCATTCAGCAACACAAATAGCAACTGTCCTGTGACCTCTCTATTTAAATGGGTATCCATGGTGAGATCCACGTTGTTTTTGTTAGATGGCTTCAGAACTGTGTGGCAGTTTGTACTGTAGATATAGCAGGGAAGAAAGGCTGGAAAATGCCAGTTACAATTAAATAATGAAGTAAGATGTAGAAGTTTCATTACATCATACTGCAGAAGGCTATATCCCTGGCTCTATTAGTGTGTTTCTATTCATCCTGTTTTTCCAACACCATTCAAATTAAGAGCTAGATTGTGGTTTTCGGCACAGCCCTGAGCAAGGGCTGGCACATAAATTGCACCACCCCTGGCACAGTGCCTTGCTTCCTTTCCGCTGGCTTTGGCAGGGCAGAGAATAGCAATTTGCTGCTGGCTTCTAGTCTGCAGCTGCTCCAGGACTCTGCTCTGCTCAGAGGGCAAAGGGGCATCTCAGGACTAAAGGCAGTAGCTATGGATACCTGCAGCACAAGTGGCCCCTAATGCCTGAAGGGGGGAACTGCAGGCAGCTCAGGCAAACTTCCTCAGGTGGCTCCACGTGTTTAACCTGAAATCCCAGGACTCACAATAATACTGAGAGTGTTGGCTGCCCTGGATATATGGCAGTAGGGGAATAAAGACAAGAACCAGATGGGGGGAGTCTGACAGAATTAGTAATGAAATAGTGTGTATCTTGGGGGCCTTTGTGTTCATACCAAAGGATATCTAGCGGCAGTATTGCCAACCCCAGATTGCAAAAATCATGAGTCGGGCCCCGAAATGTCATGAGATTTGAAAAATAATCTGAGGTTCTTTTTATTTATCTTCTACTGTTGGGGCAAATGGGGTTCATATTTTCAAGCTTTTCTCTACAAGTACGAGGGCTAGAAATTTATTTTTAAAATGAAAGCTGAGTTCTCGGATAATAACCTGAATCCAGAAGCTGGGGCTTTAAGAAAACCCCTAAATATCATGAGACTCATGATAAAGTCATGAGAGTTGAAAAAACCTGCAGTCATATACTCTGCAGTCTGCCTGAAATTTGAGTTCTGTCTTATTTGCTGAACTTGGATCATTTATTTCCAGACAAAATCCTAGAAGGGAAATCCAGTCATAACATTAGCGAAGTTAACAATTCTGAGCCAAACCCTGGTCTTAGTGAAGTCAATAGCAAAACTCCTGTGGAATACAATGGGACTAAGATCAGCCCCATATACCTTTTATTTAAAAAAATAAAAAATAAAAATCCATATATAGGTCTCTAGAAACCAAGGCTGGCACTACTGAGTGGGCAGGGGATGGGCAAAAAGGACATTTGCCAACTCCCCCCACCCCTCAAGATCTTTAAGGGGCCCCAACTTATAAGCAGATTTGGGCTATTTTGTTTTCTCCAACCAGGTGTTTTCCCCCATAAATTGTGAGTTGCAGGTTTTGGGGCTTCTTTTCAAAATGGCCACTTGTTTTGGGGCTTCTCACAGCACCTGTGTGGAACAGAAGCCCAAACGAGGTTCGTTCTCCCTGTCACAGACATATCATTTTCAAATTCCTGACATACTGGTGCATGTATGCATTTTGCATGTGGTCACAAGTCACAGCAATGTGGCCAGGTGGCATATGCACAGGCGGGCGAGGGTGGAGTGACGGGGTTGGACTCACAGCAGCAATAGCAGGTGCATCACATGGTAGCATTGCCCAGTCCAGGGTGCACACACACACGTACATTGCAGCCTGGCTTTTATGTCACATGTATGACTCCATTCACGTGTGCATTGCAGTCTGCAAGTTGCTGTGATGTGCAATGAGTTGCACATGGCTGACCACATGTTTGGCCAGGAAAGTCAGGTGAGTGACCAGGGCTGGAAAGTCCCAGCGGTGGTGGGAGAGGGGTTGAGGGCAAGCTGTTGGTGGGCTGTAGGGAATGTTGGAGGGTGGTGAAGAGAATTGTGGGGAGATTGGTGGGCTGTTGAGTGAGTGTGTGAAGGGGGGGCAGAATGTTGGGGTGAACAGGGCAAGTTGTGGAGGGGCGTGGTGGGGTGAGGGGTTTTCAAATGATGGGATATATTAGGGGGGCTGTGGGGTGAATGGGGGATTTTGGGGGAAGTGGGGTTGGTGACCAGGGTGTTGGGGGGGGGAAGTTGTGATTGGGGCTGAGGTGTCAAAAGGTTGGAAGTTGTGGTGAGTGGGATGTGTGTCAGGGAGGGCTGCTGGATGTATATGTGGGCTGGTGGAGGGTTGTTGGAGTATATGTGGAGTGGGAGGGGTCTGTATAGGGTAAGGTTGGAAGAGGTCTGTGTGTGGAGTAGGGGAAGAGGGGCATTCTGGGGAGTCTGTATGGGATGGGGGACCTTTGCTACGCAGCCCCTGTGCAGGAACATAGCAATGTCAGCGTACTGTTCATGCCATGCAGGGTTGGCAGCAACTGGAGCAGTGTTCCTGCTCTGAATCTGCTCTTGGACTGTGCCTATTGGGCAGAGTTTGGTGATGCACTGTTCTGGCAGAGGGATTGCACGGTGGCATCCTTAGAGCTGCTGGGATACATGTGCATCCATAGAGTGGCAAATGTCCATTAATTTAGTCAAGACACTGTGATGCTTTCTCAGGATGCTCAGGACTGTGACTTACCTTGATAACCCCCTGCCTCCAGCGAGAGGAAGACTTGCTGGTGCTTAATTGGGTGTCAGCTCCCTGATACCATCAGTCTGTTAGACACCTAAAAAATCTTCTCAGGGGTCTGCCAGCCCTTACTTTGCCTTAACAATAGGTGCACCCCAACCCCTGAGCTCTCTTGAAGCATTCCCTTGCAGAATCTAGCACTTCACTGGACACTCGTATAAATTACCAGGTAAGTTGTCTACAAAGGAGCAGTACACACACCAACTTGTTTGGTTCAACTGAGGATCAGCTCCAACATAACATCATAGCACTGAGATATATTTATAGTGAAAACAATCATAAGTTTATTTTGAAAGTCTAAGAATTAAAAGATAGTGACTAAGGATAATGATGGAAACAGAAATGGTTACATTAAAACAAAGTATAACATGCTTCCTGGAGTCTAAACTTAATGTTAACAGGCTCAAACCCTTGTCTAAAGAAGTTTATCTCACTTAAAGCAATCTCCCAGCATCTCCAACCAACATGGCTGGGATCCCTCTTTCATGAACACAAAAAGTACTGCCTTTGTGCTTCCTCAGTGAAAGATGGAGGGGTATCTCTTTTGCCTTCCCCATATATTCTCTAAAGTCATTGTTTTGTCCCCAGAGTCAGGACAACCCCAGTGGTTTATTCCCTGGTGTGCTGGCTCCATGTTGTCTTCAAATTCTCATGTTGATGTAGTTTGCAAACGGGCCTCCATTGTGTTAACATACAAAACTTATTTTGAATCAAGACAGACAGGTGCATATACATCCTTTGTTGGGTCAGAACCTGCTTGTCAACTCTGATTTGATTCAGACTTCAAAACATATTTTCCAGTATTTATACACAACTCCTTAAATATCATCAGTACGTACATCTCAACAATTCTGAAGATCAGTAATACATAAGCTTTTATCAGATACCTCACTTGACCCTTTCTGGATAAATACTTTGAAAGCAATGTGGTGGGTGTAGAGAGTTGTCCCACCTGGCAGGAGTGATTTCCAGAACAGTGAACACTTTGCTAGTTTGCATTGAAGGATTCTTAGGGTCAGATGCATCCAAAATGAGTTTATTTAACTGTTGAGCCAAAAAGCTAAACACATTCTAATGGGAGTGAAAACTGCAAACTATTGTTGCTTGACTGTACACTGGCTTGTTCTCATATAGAACGTGTCTTTATTCTTTGGTATAGAAAAGTGGATGAATAAGAATCATCTATTAAGATTTTTTCTCACCTTTCTGAATATCAAAGGTGCTACTGGAGCAGAACTTCCTGAAACTGCTTGGAAGCAACTAGAAGACATGGGACTAAAAATAACAGACTGCAGAGCCCAATGTTACAATCATGGCTCCAATATGAGGGGCTAGCACAAGGCACAAAGGAAGAAAGTTAACTCCTTTGTCATGTACATGTAGCTGCAACTGGAACTTGCTGATTTCTGATGCTGCTGCCTCCTCCCTTGAGACCAAAATTTTATTTGGTATACTGAAAAGTGTCTACATTATCTGGTAGCTCTCTTAAAAGGTGAGATACTTTCTAAAAGTGTGTGGATATTTCCCTGAACCCCCTGTCTGAAACAAGATGGAAGGCATGCATAGATGCTGTAAAAGCTGTTGAATAACAACTCCCCCAGATCTGTGACACACTGCAGGAGCTACATGACTGTACTTCTGACAGTATCTGGCTTGCTCAGAGCAAAATCATTGCAAAAGAAATTGTCTACTTATCCTTCCATGGTAGCCCTCATATAAAGCTATGATGATCAGATGCCTGGAGCTGTCTGTCTGCCTGATTAGTTCCGCCCAGCTGAGAAAGAGCATGAACTTCATTAGCTGTCCCTTTATAAAAGAGGAAATGAAGACCCAAAACTGCAGTACCTTCTAGAAAGCTGAGTGCTGGTGATCCCAAAGGATGGCTACTGGAGTTGCCACAGAAAGGAACTGCTCTAGAAAAACCAAGTGGACAGGAGGGAGTCTGTTTGGAGCCCTTTATTGCTGAGGTTCTGAAGTAAGAGGCAGAAAATCTTCTAACTGGTGCAAGAGGGAAGAATCTGCAAGGGTTTTGATTGTTTTGTTGAGAAGTAATGGGGTGTACAAACAGCACACTGAGCTGGAAGGGGTTAAAGGACAGTTCTGGGTCCAAGTAGCCCTGCCCCTCCAGACCATGATCTAACTGGAGACAGGGTTGAAAAGGGGAGGAGGACAGATCTACCCTGAAGGCTCCTGATAAGGGTGTTGGAGAAGCCTTCCTGGAGGGACTAACTCCGTATGTGGATTCCAGTTGGGGCTGATGGTTTGATTGCCTTTTCTTTTGCTTTTCACCTGATTTTTAGACTAGAAGCTGTGGGAGAACAGCAGATGGTAGGGAAGGTACCTTGGAAGGCACCTTTGGGGACCAGACACTCTTGACCCTCCTAGGGCCCTGGGCTGGAACATGGTAGAGTGGGTGGGCCCAAGCTCCCCTACCACTGCCCACCTCACTGCACCTCTGATTCAAAGAGGGCCTGGGATGCAAAACCTACTCACTGGGAGGTGGCACTAGGTGTGATAACCACTGGTCACCTACCCAAATAGGACTCTGTTACAAAAAGGCTTAAATCAACTATTACCTGCTGAAAACAACTTCCCTGGATGCCTTAAAGCCCAGACAGAGTTAATCCCAAGGAGTGAGCTGACCCAGCAAGAACAAAGCTTGTTCTGCTAGGAGGAGGATGCTATAAGATAGGCATAATACTTTTATACCTCACTGTGTGGTACCAGGTACTCAAATCAGCAGAATCTGCAAGCTGTTTCAGAGAAATGATATGGAGTTTAGAATGTCACACCGATTAATAGAAATAGCAGCAGCAACCATCCAGGATTATTGTGAGACAGGTTTTGATATAGCTCTTGAGAAAGCCAAAGAGATGGCTCATGAGTTGGATGTAGAACCAATATTTCCAGTTAGTCACTAGAGAAGATGACAGAAAAGGTTATTTGAGGGTGGAGCAGCTGACAGTGAAATGGATATAAAAGACAAATTCAGGATTGATTTCTGATATTCACTCCTGAACATTATTGTTGCAGAAACTTACAGCAGGTTTGAAGGAATTTTTAGCTATGTATGGCTTCTTACATGTATTCCCCAAACTAGATGGTGACTCTGTGGAAGAGGCATGTAAAGAATTGGCTGCATCTAAAGTGGACTTATCAGCTGACCTATTGGATGAATTTGTGACATTAAATTGTATTGTGAACATGGACAAAATAAAAATTCAGCATGAGATTCTGAACTTTTTCATTAAGAACACATTTCCCAGTGTTTACATAGCATAGCGCATACATTTAACTATTCCTATTATTGTGGCTTCAGCTGAATGCTCTTTCTCCAAATTAAAGATATTTATAGTCTCAAATCACAGGAGAGAGAGTGTTTTAGCCCTATTGTTTGTTGGAAGTCAAGTTGGAAATGATCAATACTTTTGCATCCACAAAGGCGAGAAAGATTGTGTTGTAATGATTTTACCTCAATACAGGGTGAACTTTTTTCATTTATTAATTTTAAGATGAAGTCATTTGCCTATTTCAGGCCAGGGATTGATGTCTGGTGTGACATTGAATTCCATATTCCTTATGAAAATATGCTTATGATGTGAATATGACATAACTGAGATATACTTTATGCCAGATGACTCAAGTGAGATCATTGGAAAGGTTATGATTTACTGAATGCTTATCCAATTTGTATGCCTGTATCATTTCTGTACCTGAAGTTAGGAATATTGACTATGTATCTGTATTTCAACTATGCTACTTTGGGTGATGCCCACGGTTAACACTTCAGGTCCACCAAAGGAAAAGCCAGACAGGGAGGATGGCCAATCCATGAAGACAATGAGCTGTGAAAAGCTTGGCCTTCCTGTGGACTCTCCATACTGCCACTGACTCATGGACACTGTGATGCTACAGAGTCAGGTGGTCTACTACTTGATATTAAACATTACCTGGGACTTCAAGTAACTTTCCACTGTAAGGGAAGGGGGGGGGTCAAGTTTGGGAAACAAAGGATTCCCACCTTATGTAAATCCTATTTAAGGATGGGGAAGAAGGCAAACAGGACTCTCCTCTCCATGGCCTGCCTGCCCAAGAGGAAAGACTGCAAAAGGGAAGGCAAGCGGGGAGTCCAGACTGAGACGGGGGTCCAGTCTGAAAAGGAATATAACTGGAACTCTGAAACAGAAACTTTGCAAAGTGCCTGCAACAATATCTAGGGTGAGAAATACTATTTGTAATCAATGTCTTTAGTGAAACTAGCTTAGTTTGTGTGTTTGATTTAATTTGCTTAGTAATCTGCTTTGTTCGGTTTGTTCCCCCTTTACCACTTAAAATCTGCCTTTTATAGTTAATAAAATTTGTTTTGTTTGTTCAACCCAATATTTGTAATTTCTAACTGTGGGGTAAGAAGTGTGCACACCGCTCTCCACATTGAGGGAGGGGGCGAATTTCATAATATATCTTTTGGGTCTGCACTCCAAGGGAGGTGGACATCTGAGTGCTGGGGCAAGTCTCTTAAGCTGAATCTTCCCAGAGCTGGTCTGCAGCTGGGTATGGCCCTTTGTGTGTATTAGAGGAGGCTTTAACCTGTCTTGCTGAGCCAGGCTATTAAAGGGGGCCCATGCTGGCAGAACAGGTAGACTCAGTGTTATCTCAGCATACCAGGTGGCTTCCCAAGGGGTCCAACCCATTACATCTGGTTTAACTCATCAGTTATGTGACAGGTAAGCTGCACTGGATTCTGCATTATTTAAGTGTCTTGCTTCCACAGAACTATAATTTCAGCAGCTACCATCATCAGTCAGGATTTAAAGAACATAAGGTAACAAGCCAACCGATTCATTTCTTTTTATGAGTATTGCATTGGGAGGGGTTTAGAAAGTTTCCTTTCCTTATACTTATTAAAACTATTTGTGGTGGTGTGTAGGTGGGCATTCACTTCTTGAGTGCCTCCTTGCAGCTACGTACAGTATTGCAATCCTTTTCCTGCTCCCAGAACCCGCTACAGGCTGTCTGCCTGTCCCTGCCGGTCTTCTCTGGCTCAGCCCTCTGGCAGGGTCACACAGCCAAAATGAATACCTTCCAGGACAGTGAAGAGTCCAACAAATAAATAGTCTGTCTGCCCTCCCCAGGGTCTTCAACCCCAGCTCTGGGCTCTTTAGACTTAGCCCTTTACTCATGCTTCCTAATGAAACCAGTCCCTTTCTTGAGCTTAGGTTAGGCTTGTCTCTGCTTTTCAGGGTTTACACACTTTGCTGGTGGTCAGTGGGGGAACCCAGGCCTGACCACTATTCTGGGTTCCAACCCATGGACTTTGTAAACAGTATCAGAGTACTGCTCAGTTGAGTTCATTGCTGCTTTTTCCATAGGCCTCTTCCGTCCTGGGCCTTTATCTTCACCCTCAGCTCAGGGACAGAATTCTCAGGTCCTTCTCTCCCTGCAGACCCAGCTATGCCTGTGCAGCCAGAGACAAACCCTGACTAGTCCTCATGCCTGTGTGGCTAAATAGGGGCACCTTTCTCCACTCCTTTGGTCCCAGCGAGGGACTTCCCTGAGAGGGCTCTCAAGCTCCTTTTATTAAGCCTGCTGGGCTATGATTGGCTGTCACTAGCCCTTGGATGACTAGATCTCTGTAGTTTCCACGATGGCTGCTCTGGAAAAGCCTCTCTAGGCAGGTCTAGAGGACCCAGCTTCACTGCTCCATTCATCTCACATTATTTTGTTTGCTATGTAAGCAGATTCCATCTGGACGATCTTCACAGTAAGAACAGTATAATTTAACATATCTTGTTAATGTGCTTTAAACCACTCATTTGCACTTGGGGTTGTCAGCAGAAATACATTTAAAAAAAAATTAAGTGCAGTGTATAATCTATATCTCCCTTGCCTTTTAGTGTGATAGATCTAATAGAAAACGGTGTTGCAACATTCTTACTATGTCACTTCTATTTTCATTTTGGAATCTTTTTTCTTTCTAGCCTGGCAGGGAAAATTATACTTAAAACAGCACCAGATTGGAGAGTCTCCATCCTTTATATAAATTATAAATCACAGCAAAACACTGACATAGTAGCCAAATTCCAAGATTTTCCAGGGGTCAGTCTAGCCCCTGGATACCTGGAAGGCTGTCTATTTTTTTTTAAATAGCAGCATTCAGGGACCAAAAAAATATCCACTCCTCATCCCTGATAATTGACCCTGCTAGACATAGAAAGAATTGTTAAAAGTGGATGTAACTTTACCATATGCTTGTTTAGTTTTTGTACTCCACTCAGTTTGGATAATGAAAGTAGACTTGTCAATAAATGTTCTGTCTGTACAGATCCAGGTAGGGTAAGCCCCACTAAAATATCCCAGCTGTTAACTACACTGTAAACTTTGTGTAGCCTCTGTTCAAAATCTAACACACAGTTAAAGAATTAAGATTAAGAATATGTGTCAGTGGAGTCCAGCAAACAACCCTACAATCAATTTTTCACTGTCTTTACGAAACAACCCAAATGTTACAAAGGCTGGAAATGAACAGTTAAGGGACCCAGCTAATGCCCCATGGCAACATAAATCCTTCATCACTCACTGTTTGCCTGAATTACACTGCACATCCACGCTGGAATGTTGGGGTGGCTGATGATGCTCTTGCTGCTGGGTCCCCCACCCCTAGTACTGAAGATGCTGATGCTGCTTTCCCTTCAGCCTGTAATGGGTGGGCTGAAGATTCTCTCAATACTGCCTCCGTGGGGAAGCTGAAGAACTGGGCTGGTGGGCTCCTTCTGTCCCCAGCATTTGGAACAGCTGCTCTTTTCATGGGGGATGGGAGGGGAGTGAGGCGTGGGACCCAGCAGCAGAGGCAGAATGGTGACTGAAGGCCCAGTGCAATGGCAGCATGACAGAATCAAGAAAAAGATATGGCTTGTGTATCTGTGGGGAGGAGGGGGTTTGGCTGTGCTTGGAGGAAGAACAAAATTTGGGTGACCGTTTATGTGAGCATGGATGTCTACATGTGTGAAGGCAGAACAAGTGTGTGTGTGTGTGTGTGTGTGTGTCTGTCTGTCTGTGGGTGGGGAAATATTGATCTGTTTTGGAAGGTGGAATCAAATGGTTTGTACGTTTCTGTTGGGAGAAGTAGAAATAATTGGTGTGCCCTGAAGAGGCAGAATTGTTGTGGAGGTTAGAATTAAACTAACTGTGTTTCCAAATACATGCATATTTAAAACTGGAGTGGGTTTGATTGGATAGTGTTTGCAGATCTGAATCTTCATTGGCCCCACTCCTGTAAAAAGATGAGAGCAGCTCCTGGCTGTATTTCAGGCCCCCCCAGACCAGGCTTTGGGGGTGTATGTTTTTAGGTTTTGTGTCCTGTGATTTTTGTCCTCTTTCTTTCTTTCTTTCTTTCTTTCTAGGTTTTTTTACTGCTCCCATCACTATAGTATCTGCGCGCCTTACAAAAGTTAAATCATCCACAGGCCAGTCCCCAGTTTGGCATGCCCAAAGTGTGGGCAAGGATGGCTTTCCACCATCTTTCCAACTCCAGATCCTGGTGGTAGCCAGGAGTTGGTACAGTGCAACCTAGAGCAGCCTCTAACTTGTGCTGACTAGTTCTTCTGGCCCAGGATAACCTGCATGCCTTGAACTCTAGTTGCACTCTCTCCTGCCTCCACCCCTGAGGCCAGGGCATGTGGCTAGAACTGTTTATGCCACCTGGGGCTTGCCCTAGGCAAGGGACATCCCCAGCTAGATATTTGTCAGTTATCCATTTCCTTTGCACCATAACAGCCTCTCAAAGAGAATGGAGCTGGGGCCAGGATCTTGCACTGTGTAACTGTTCTACAGAGAAACCTGCAGCATTAGACATTCATCTTCTAGCAGTGCTTAGTATATAATAGAAAAAATACTCTTAATCCAGGTTAAAAGAACAGGAATACTTGTGGCACCTTAGAGACTAACAAATTTATTTGAGCATAAGCTTTTGTGAGCTACAGCTCACTTCATCCGATGCATTCAGTGGAAAATACAGTTGGGAGATTTATATACACAGAGAACATGGAAACAATGGGTGTTACCATACACACTGTAACCAGAGTGATCAGGTAAGGTGAGGTATTACCAGCAGGGGGAGAGGGGGAAACAAAAAAAACCTTTTGTAGTGATAATCAAGATGGGCCATTTCCAGCAGTTGACAAGAATGTGTGAGGAACAGTAGGGGGGAAAATAAACATGGGGAAATAGTTTTATTTTGTGTAATGACACATCCACTCCCAGTCTTTATTCAAGCCTAAATTAATGGTGTTTCCCAAAATGGAGCTTCTGGAATTCCCCAGTCATTAAGGAGCCAGTGTGGTGATGGTAGTGTTAATGTCTGGCACAGGTTTTGTTTTGACTTTCTTTACAGGGGTGAATTTCACTGTGAATCACCTAGATCCTTGGATAGGCCTCAAGTGGCAAATAGGCCTTGTGCTGGGCCTCTGCACAGGTATGAAATTCCTTCAATAGGAACAAATAAAGGGAGAAAGAGAAAAGCAGAGAAGGTGGATGGAAAGGTGCCTAAAAGAGGGAGGAGGTGAAAACTACCTCAGAATGAGATGGTTGTTAAGGGGAGCAGAAAAGGTAGCACAGAGAAAGGGGAAGAAGAAGAAAGGAACAAAGAAAAAAGGAAGAGAAGTGGAGATGAGATAGTGAAAGCTTCTGTGCTAAGAAAACTAATTTCAGAATGAAACTGCCACTTCACCAGAATGAAGCCAGAGAAGTTCTCTCAGGACAAATGCAATATTCTTAGAAATCCAAGTTTTAATAGTGAAGTTCAGCACAAGCTGCAAATGCCTCAGGGAAGTAGCAGACAGATCTGCAAATAATGAATTACAGAAGTGAAATCAGGATGTAATAAAAGCCTTAGTACCCCTTTGAGATAACATGTGCTCTTACCTGGAGAGGTTCCTAAGAGGGCTGTGGGAGCTTTAGAGAAAGCACAGATTCCAAAATTGCAAACTTCAGAAACAGGAAGAAGAGAATTGCCTTCTAAAGAAACTATGACAGAAGATTCCTCTGCTGGGAGAGGTCAGTCAGTAACAACCCTGTCTTTAGTCATCACTGAAACACTGAAATCAGAAAGGCAATCGCGCAAGGCAGTAAGAATTGCTGCAAGGGCTGACTGATGTATCTTTTTTTCTCTCTATATCAGCGATGCGGCCGAGCCACCAAGCTCAACTCTGACTTCAGATCCAGATCCAAGTTTCACCAAAGTTTGGATCCTGGAGTTTGGGCCAGGCACAAAGTTCATCCAAACTTCTCAAAGCTTGGGAATGTTCAAATCCAGGTTTTTTTAGCTGTCTTTCTATGTTGATGTGTAAGTATCTAAATAGACTAGAACTAGTTTCTTTCTGATGATGACAACAGAACAATACATCATATTAGCAATGGTACACAGATATTAAATAAAATAAAAAAAAATTTAAAAAATGGTACGCTCAAACTGGTATGGAAAGGGGAATATTAAATGCCTTCATATTGCTTTGTTTGTAAATAGGAACATCCCTAGGACTAATAGCTGGGTACTCTGTGAGCACTATATATTAGATATAGTGTATACAGGGAATTTTGGATAAAGGGTAGAATGCACAAGTGGGAGGTTTGGCAGATCAAAAGCTAATAGCACAATAAGAAGATCAAAGTATTCAGCCAAGTATTGAAATGAAGTGGTAGTTTAAAAGGATCTGACCAGAATTTCCTTAACATCGGTAATTCATTTCTTTATTTTGGAAAGTAGCAATAAAGCTCTCCTCTAGGTGATTTTTTTTTTAAACCTTCACAGCTAATGATTTCCTGTGCTTTGATAACTTCAGCTGAAAGTTTTTTTGTGATCTGTACAGTGCAAAGTTTTCTGTTTTGATTCTTGCCATGTGTCACTTCATAAACATTTGAGGAACTTTTTTATGCTTTCTGTGGTAACTTTGAGCCTGATCCAGGTCTCACTCACCCTGTGTAATGACAGGTTTCAGAGTAGCAGCCGTGTTAGTCTGTATTCGCAAAAAGAAAAGGAGTACTTGTGGCACCTTAGAGACTAACACATTTATTTGAGCATAAGCTTTCATGAGCATCCGATGAAGTGAGCTGTAGCTCACGAAAGCTTATGCTCATATAAATTTGTTAGTCTCTAAGGTGCCACAAGTACTCCTTTTCTTTTCACCCTGTGTATTATTTATTGTATTGTTGAGTGCCTAGAAGGCTTCACTGAAGAATCAGAGCTCCATTGTGCTAAGCATTGTACATGTATTTTACCAAAAGCCTATCCCTGCCCCAAATAGCTTACAATCTAAATACAAGACAAGAGATACAGGTAGATACAACAAACAGATGGGGAGGAGCACAAGGCAGTAATGAGACACTTATAATTAGTGTACCAACCTATAGTTACAGGATTCTAACTACCTAGTCACTGTCAAGTGTTTTGTACGCATCAAGGCCCAGGTGTGTTTTAAGGAGAGATTTAAAGAGATTTGCTGATTCTTACAAGAAGCTCTTCCCATGCATAGAAGGTGAGTGGTATGGAAGAAAATAAGGAACGAAACTTTGTGTAACTGCAGTTAGTTGAGATGTGCACAAATCTTGTGTTATTCCTGGTCAACTGTTTGTCATATGCTGTATACTGTAAGCAGTTTAAGAAAATTTTATGCTTTTGGAGTGAGAAGATGAGCTTTATCCCTGCTGTTGCTGGATTTATTATAGTCAGAAAACTTAGATGCAAACTCCTTCAACTCTTGTTTGTCTAGCTTATGTTAAATATATATATTACTGAAAGCTCATTTCCCCTAGCATTAAGATAAACTTCTCAGATTTTTTATAACTATGCTTTTCATGTCATAATTCTTTGTGAAATTTTAATACATCTGTTCCTGAGATGAGTACCTCAGTTACTTGATTCAATATTTAATATGCATGTTAAAGCTGACACGAGAAAAGCTTTGCAAAAAGATCCATAGAATTGTGTTGACTATTTTTGATTTGCATAAATATTATTCAGCTAAAGTGTTTGCAACATAAAGCAGCAAAAATATTTCTATAAACCACAGAAAAATATTTATGCAAAATCAGAAACTCCATGTTTTAATACAGAGGTTCCCAAACTGTTGGCCATGACACAATCCCAGATGGTCTGCCGACGCATTCTCCAGTTAAGCCCTTAGGCCTTCTCTACACTACAGGGGAAATTTGATCTAAGCTACACAATTTGAGTTACGTGAAAAACGTAACTCAAATCAACATAGCTTAAATCTACTTACCGCGTGGTCCACACTACGTGATGTCGATGGGAGACACTCTCCCGTCGGCTCCCCCTACTCTTCTCTATCGGGTGGAGTATAGGAGTTGACGGAGAGCAATCTGCGGTCGATTTAACAGGTCTTCACTAGACCTGCTAAATCAACTGCCGATGCATCGATTGCGGCTTGTCGATCCCCTGGTAAGTCTAGACAAGCCCTTAGTAAATCTTTAACTCCATGAGTGACTCCTGTAATCTTAAAAAGAAAAGCAGTACTTGTGGCACCTTAGAGACTAACAAATTTATTAGAGCATAAGCTTTCGTGAGCATCCGATGAAGTGAGCTGTAGCTCACGAAAGCTTATGCTCTAATAAATTTGTTAGTCTCTAAGGTGCCACAAGTACTGCTTTTCTTTTTGCCAATACAGACTAACACGGCTGCTACTCTGAATCCTGTAATCTTGTTCAGTTTGATACAAAATTGTGTTTTCCCTGTCTGAATGCCACATTTTACTCTTGACTTTTTTTTTTTAAACGTGTGCTAAAACCAGGGGTGCTAGAATAATTTGTATAGTGGGGGTGCTCAGAGCCATTGAACCAAACTGTAAACCCTCTATATGATGAAAACCGCTTCAGACGGTATAGCAACCCCCCCCCCAGCACCTCTAGTTCCAGCACCTATGACTAAAACTGGTTTCAAAGATCTTGAAGCATTTCTGTGAATGCATAGTGCTAAGGATTTCTATCATTACAATGGTTTACATTAAAATGAAAAGGAAACATGTACAGTGTTTATTTACAGTGTTATAGTTTATATGTATGTAATTAAAACTAATTTTCCTCAAGAAGTGTTAATAGTGAGCCGCAGTGCCTATTGCAGCTGCACAGGTGTACCTCGGGGGAAAAAAGTTTGGGAACCCCAGGTTTAATATATTTACTATGGACTTCCCAGCTAGAAAAATCAGGTGATCAATATATTTTACATTGCGTAAGCCATCAAAGCAATGAAAGTTGCATGCAGCATTGAGTTGAATGTAGGACTGTGGTTATGCTCATTTCTGTCTGTAAATGAGAGAGAAGAAAGGCAAGAAGTGAGAAGATGAGCTTTATCCCTGCTGTTGCTGGGTTTATTATAGTCAGAAAACTTAGATGCAAACTCCTTCAACTCTTGACTGGCATTACTTTCTTGGAGTTACTATAATAATAATTATTATAATAATAAGCCATTATAATAATATTCACTGCTATGACTTACATACACTTTTATGCCTTTTCTCCTCCATACATACAATCAAATACTCAATTTGATTAAAAACAGCAGAAACCTAAAAAGTAAAACAAATAAATAGTTTAAAATGTCATTCTGCAATTTACAAGGTCATTGTCATGAAGATTATGTCGCTAGGTGACCTCGGATGATATCAGCCATTAAAATACTGCAGTATTTTCCAAATGCAGTAATCAAATCATTTTAGATTGAATGATTTTGTATTATAGCAGAGTGCCACCTCTGCTATCGTTAAGGTTGCTCATTACATTCTATTTAAAGGTGGACTATTCTAAGTGCTCTGCAATTACATGCTTCCTTGGATTGTCTTGAAATTGGACCAGTGGTAGGGCAGTCTCAGTAGCTGAGGAGAGTATGGGCTGTTGGAGCAGTGTGGGTGAGTGTTGGAGTAGTGCAGGGAAGGAAAGGAAGGAGCAGAACTGTGCAGTCAGGGGTTTTGGTGGGAGGCTTCAGCTTTGTCTTCCCAAAAGTCCCATATCCATCTATTAATCATAGGTACTTATGTGGCCCCCGCTAATTCAGCCTCACAATCTTTAATGTGTCTATCCTCACAACATCCCTGTGAAGTAGGGAAGTGCTATTATCCTATATTCTAAGGGCACCAGGCACCATTGTGCAACTCTAATTCTGTGTTAATTTAGTTTTTTGGCATTTAATAACAATAAAGGGTTAAGAAAGCTTTGCTTGAAACCAGTAGTCAGGGGAGTTCAATTGTTTTTAAGTACACCTAACGCCATGAACGGGGCTGGCTCTAGGCTTTTTGCCGCCCCAAGCCATGAAGTCAAAATAAAGTTCAATATTTAAAAAATGTTAATTTCTAATCTGAGTGTATGGTTTTTTTAACCTTATAAATGGTATTTTATTGAATGAATTCATGCTAAAAATCTTTTGTAGTCATTGGTGATTGTTTCAATAAGGAAATAGTCATAAAAAATAATAGCTACAGTAGATTAAGTAGTCACTTAGAAACTTTCTTTACTCCACACTGCACTCTTAAAAAAATGTGGGGACAAATCAGCTTCATGTTCTGTCACTTTTGTTTGGCAAACAACAGTAGGAGAGAGACTTATTTATTTATTGTCTTGTGATACAGAAAATCATTTGAATTATTATCCATATATTTTTTATTTTACAAATCCAATTATATCAAGCTGTATTGAGATGTAAGGAGTTCAATCTGGTTAGGTTATCAAAAAGATGATAGGTGACTTGATTGTGTTGTAAAAGTACCTACACAGGGAGAACATACTGAATACCAAAGGCTTCTTTAACCTAGCAGAGACAGGCATAACAAGAGCCAAAAGCTGGAAGTTAAAGCCAGACAAATTTATATTTGAAATAAGGCACACATTTTTAACAGAGTGATTAAGCATTGGAACAAAGTCCCCGGGGAAGTGATGAGGTCTAAATCATTTGAAATCAGGACTGGGTGCCTTTCTGGAAGATGCTTTATTCAAACACAAGTTGTGGTCTCTATAGAAGAGTAACTAGATTAATTTCTATGGCCTTGATTAACAGGAGGTCAGAATAATGGACCCTTGTAGCCTTAAAATGTATGAATATATTAAATGGATTTTTGCTCGCTGTAATTGTTCTTTTAAAGGCTGGAGGCCTGTAGCTGGCCAGTCCTGTATAATTAGCTCTGCCTGCAAAACCTGGGATGAGGTGTGGGGCTTAATTTGTAGAACTTGCTGGGTATGAAGGAACTGATTCCCCTATACAAGCAGCAGGAAGCTGCAGAGAGGAGAACATGCTCTGAGAGATGCAAACAACAAAAATGGAGCTGGATTGAGAGACTTCAGTAGGGGCTTCTCACGCCCAGCCCGGGAATGACTGCTGGGAGTGAGAAGTCTCTAGCAGGAAGCCCTGAGGTATTAGTGGGAAAGATTACAGAGACTGCTATGGGAGAGCAGGCTCCAGCTGGAGTCTTTAAGGACCCCAACAGGAATAACTAGGAGTGTGGACTTGTGGAAGATTTGAGAACTTTGTTTTGGGGTTAATATTGTTATTTGAATAAATCCAGCCCCAAGGAGGGATGTTGCTGAACCAAAGAAGTATTTGATTCAAGAGGCCCTGAGTTGAAGAGGGAAACTAAGGCAAGGTGCCTGCAGTGTGACCTCAGGCCATGATGGGGTGTTGGGAGGGGTCTGGCCTGTTTACACTCACTAAAGGGCTTGATCCTGCTCCCATTGAAGTCAATGGTAAAACTCCCATTGACTTCAGTGGAGCAGGATCAAGCCCTAATGTACTTGGCCTGCTTCCCTACATCAAAGCATGAATTGCATGTAAAAGCAGAGGTAACCCTGAATCAATTCTGTGTTTATAAATTGACTTACGTGAACTAAAATATTTATTTGTTGGGTGGTGGGAAAACTTTGCAAAACTTTAAAAAGCATAATTTTCTTACAGCCTGCTAGCTAGATATTAACTAATAATCATTGTTTAATGTGCCAAGATCCTTTTCAATATCAAAATAAAAAAGGATTAACAGCTGGACATAATCTATGAAACTATTGTACAGTATTTGTATCCATTGCTCAAGTAGGATGATCAGTTATTTAATATCTAGCAGCATAAATTACATTCCATGCTCTGGCAGTGAAAGAGACGCATACTCATTGGATGCAACTGTGAATGTGTTCATGGAAACCCATTCCAGAGAAATCCAGTTCAGGGTTTAATGTTGAACTAAAATACTCAATAATTTGATACAGATAATCTATGCTCAGATGTCCAGCACCATAAATGTGGTCATATATACACCAGGAATTCCAATCTGCTGCCTCATTGTCTGAGTATGTGATCACAAACACCTCTTCAGAGGTGAGCTTGTTTTACCTAGCTCAGTCACTACAGCTATTGGAGGCACTGAGATTCTTGCTTTCCTCTGTACAGATTGGGAGATATCTTTACTGAGGTGAATGCTTAGGGCAATCCATTCTGGCTCTATGGGAGAAATCTCTAGAGAAGTTGCAGCATTTCAGATCTTTCACAGGTGATACTTGGATGTCTTTAGGACCATGTCTGGGTATCTTACCTTAAGGGACAAGAAATTCCACTACTCATTCTCTATAGCTTGTAGTGTGACACAACTATTTTGTGTACTGGGAATCATTAAAAATACACAAATTCTTAATGCTTAGACGAGACTTTAGGTATTGCGTATTCCATGATTCAGAATACCTACTTCACTTTTACTGTATGGCAATTATGCTCTGTTTCAAATAAATTTGATTTCACCCCAGGCTCTGTTCATGAGCATCTTGTTGCTGTTGTCCCAACTCAGGCAGATACTTAAGCATATGCCTAACTTGGAGTTAGTCAATAAGACTATGCACATGCTTAAGTTAAGCACATACTTACTAGTTTGGGGTAAAGTTAAGGTGAGGGGTGAAAATAGGGCTAATTTTAATGGGAAGCCAGATTCTACCTTAATTTTGGAGTGGCTATGTCTGGGTACTAGCTCTGGGTACTCAAATGAACAAACATGTCATGGAGCAATGTGGACATTTTGTTGGCATGCCTCATGTACTACCAGAAAGAGCATACATTTTTGTAGAGGAGATAAAGTGACTGGTGTGGGGGGTGTTGTGTGGATTTTTTAAAATTCTCTTGATGGTGACCTGCCTAAACCCCAATTTCCAAACAAAGCTTTAATTCTCTTTTCTCCAGGGCTCTAAAATGCAGAACACAAATTTGTGGTAAATCATCTTGTTAGACATTAACAGCAACTAAGAGTAAGTAATGTTGTTTTTTCCTCCCAAGGGAATTATTTAATGTTTAATGAAAATACTGATTTGCATAATTCACTTGCAGTTTAAAGGTCACTGTCAATCTGTCACTAGCATAACAGGATAATTACTTAAAATGACGATCTTCCAGCCACAAAAGAATGCTCATTTGTTGAAAATGACAATTTAAAATGATAGTATTAATTATATCCGTGTCATTCTATTTTTAAGAATGTCTGAAGTTTCTCTACCATAATTCTCAAAGCTGTGTGTCTTTCTGACTGAACTATGGGAAGCAAGAAGTAGCTGTATATACCAGCGACTCTTGCAGAGGAAATCCTTCCTTCTTAACTTAACTATTTTCCATCAAATAGTACTGCGCTTTCTTTCCCACTGTCCTACATTTGATAGTTATCATTTAAGAATCCAGATGGGTGGCAACTTTAACAGAAATATGCAACAGCTTAGCAAATTAAAATGGCAGAAACATTAAAAGCAAGCTATCTCTTGTCCATTTAGGGCTATGTCATCCCTAGTCTTGCGTGAGTGCATAAGGGAATGAGTGCAAGGAGCTTCCCTGCCCACTCCACAACGCCGATTGTGCCAAGAGTCAGACACAGTCTTGATCCTTGTATTCATAACGACCAAGTGATTCTAGCACCAGCAGTGATGCTAGAAGTTTTATAGAGGTGAGGTGAATTAGAGTGGAACCATCATCCTGCTGTCCAAAACAAACAGTGATTGTGAGTGGCTTCAGATATGGCACTCTAATAAAGGGGTAGCAGATGCCACTGTTGTGTGGGTTCCCTGGCACTCCTGGAGGTGACATTCCTGCCTTAGGCATGATGCCTCCTGCTTTTGTCAATTCACAGCCCTGTATCACTGTAACAAGGTTGGTTCTGGCAGGACCCAACTGAGAGTGCCAATTCAGGGCAAATTACTTAAAGCAGGGCAGTTACAGCCCAAGGCTGGGGTTTCTATGCACATCAAGGCAAACCAAACCAGCCAAACAGAGAAGACTTTTTCGTTTTATCCCACTGGCTAACCACAAGTCACACAACCAATTCCCTTAGGCACTCCGGTTTCCCAGTATCACCACCAGTGCCACTCGTTATGGGGACAAATGGTTATGAAAACCAATACCCCAGTAAAAGAAAAAAGGTTCTCTCAATCCCAAAGGACCAAGCCCAGACCCAGGTCAATATACAAATCGGATCTTACCCACAAATCACGCTATTGTCAATCCTTTAGAATCTAAAATCTAAAGGTTTATTCATAAAAGGAAAGAAATATAGATGAGTGTTAGAATTGGTTAAATGGAATCAATTACATACAGTAAGAAAAGGAGTACTTGTGGCACCTTAGAGACTAACAAATTTATTAGAGCATAAGCTTTCGTGAGCTACAGCTCACTTCATCGGATGCATTTGGTGGAAAAAACAGAGGAGAGATTTATATACACACACACAGAGAACATGAAACAATGGGTTTATCATACACACTGTAAGGAGAGTGATCACTTAAGATAAGCCATCACCCACAGCAGGGGGGGGAAAGGAGGAAAACCTTCCATGGTGACAAGCAGGTAGGCTAATTCCAGCAGTTAACAAGAATATCAGAGGAACAATGGGGGGTGGGGTGGGGGGGAGAAATACCATGGGGAAATAGTTTTACTTTGTGTAATGACTCATCCATTCCCAGTCTCTATTCAAGCCTAAGTTAATTGTATCCAGTTTGCAAATTAATTCCAATTCAGCAGTCTCTCGTTGGAGTCTGTTTTTGAAGCTTTTTTGTTGAAGTATAGCCACTCTTAGGTCTGTGATCGAGTGACCAGAGAGATTGAAGTGTTCTCCAACTGGTTTTTGAATGTTATAATTCTTGACGTCTGATTTGTGTCCATTCATTCTTTTACGTAGAGACTGTCCAGTTTGGCCAATGTACATGGCAGAGGGGCATTGCTGGCACATGATGGCATATATCACATTGGTAGATGCGCAGGTGAACGAGCCTCTGATAGTGTGGCTGATGTGATTAGGCCCTATGATGGTATCCCCTGAATAGATATGTGGACAGAGTTGGCAACGGGCTTTGTTGCAAGGATAGGTTCCTGGGTTAGTGGTTCTGTTGTGTGGTGTGTGGTTGCTGGTGAGGATTTGCTTCAGATTGGGGGGCTGTCTGTAAGCAAGGACTGGTCTATCTCCCAAGATCTGAGAGAGCGATGGCTCGTCCTTCAGGATAGGTTGTAGATCCTTGATGATGCGTTGGAGAGGTTTTAGTTGGGGGCTGAAGGTGATGGCTAGTGGCGTTCTGTTGTTTTCTTTGTTGGGCCTGTCCTGTAGTAGGTGACTTCTGGGTACTCTTCTGACTCTGTCAATCTGTTTCTTCACTTCAGCAGGTGGGTATTGTAGTTGTAGGAATGCATGATAGAGATCTTGTAGGTGTTTGTCTCTGTCTGAGGGGTTGGAGCAAATGCGGTTATATCGTAGAGCTTGGCTGTAGACAATGGATCGTGTGGTATGATCTGGATGAAAGCTAGAGGTATGTAGGTAGGAATAGCGGTCAGTAGGTTTCCGGTATAGGGTGGTGTTTATGTGACCATCGCTTATTAGCACCATAGTGTCCAGGAAGTGGATCTCTTGTGTGGACTGGTCCAGGCTGAGGTTGATGGTGGGATGGAAATTGTTGAAATCATGGTGGAATTACTCAATGGCTTCTTTTCCATGGGTCCAGATGATGAAGATGTCATCAATGTAGCGCAAGTAGAGTAGGGGCATTAGGGGACGAGAGCTGAGGAAGCGTTGTTCTAAGTCAGCCATAAAAATGTTGGCATACTGTGGGGCCATGCGGGTACCCATCGCAGTGCTGCTGATTTGAAGGTATACATTGTCACCAAATGTGAAATAGTTATGGGTCAGGACAAAGTCACAAAGTTCTGCCACCAGGTTAGCCGTGACAGTATCGGGGATACTGTTCCTGACGGCTTGTAGTCCATCTTTGTGTGGAATGTTGGTGTAGAGGGCTTCTACATCCATAGTGGCTAGGATGGTGTTTTTAGGAAGATCACCAATGGACTGTAGTTTCCTCAGGAAATCGGTGGTGTCTCGAAGATAGCTGGGAGTGCTGGTAACGAAGGGCCTGAGGAGGGAGTCTACATAGCCAGACAATCCTGCTGTCAGGGTGCCAATGCCTGAGATGATGGGGTGTCCAGGATTTCCAGGTTTATGGATCTTGGGTAGCAGATAGAATACCCCAGGTCGGGGCTCCAGGGGTGTGTCTGTGCGGATTTGTTCTTGTGCTTTTTCAGGGAGTTTCTTGAGCAAATGCTGTAGTTTCTTTTGGTAACTCTCAGTGGGATCAGAGGGTAATGGCTTGTAGAAAGTGGTGTTGGAGAGCTGCCTAGTAGCCTCTTGTTCATACTCCGACCTATTCATGATGACGACAGCACCTCCTTTGTCAGCCTTTTTGATTATGATGTCAGAGTTGTTTCCTTCAAATCAGCGGCACTGCGATGGGTACCCGCATGGCCCCACAGTATGCCAACATTTTTATGGCTGACTTAGAACAACGCTTCCTCAGCTCTCGTCCCCTAATGCCCCTACTCTACTTGCGCTACATTGATGACATCTTCATCATCTGGACCCATGGAAAAGAAGCTCTTGAGGAATTCCACCATGATTTCAACAATTTCCATCCCACCATCAACCTCAGCCTGGACCAGTCCACACAAGAGATCCACTTCCTGGACACTACGGTGCTAATAAGCGATGGTCACATAAACACCACCCTATATCGGAAACCTACTGACCGCTATTCCTACCTACATGCCTCTAGCTTTCATCCAGATCATACCACTCGATCCATTGTCTACAGCCAAGCGCTACGATATAACCGCATTTGCTCCAACCCCTCAGACAGAGACAAACACCTACAAGATCTCTATCATGCATTCCTACAACTACAATACCCACCTGCTGAAGTGAAGAAACAGATTGACAGAGCCAGAAGAGTACCCAGAAGTCGCCTACTACAGGACAGGCCCAACAAAGAAAACAACAGAACGCCACTAGCCATCACCTTCAGCCCCCAACTAAAACCTCTCCAACGCATCATCAAGGATCTACAACCTATCCTGAAGGACGAGCCATCGCTCTCTCAGATCTTGGGAGATAGACCAGTCCTTGCTTACAGACAGCCCCCCAATCTGAAGCAAATCCTCACCAGCAACCACACACCACACAACAGAACCACTAACCCAGGAACCTATCCTTGCAACAAAGCCCGTTGCCAACTCTGTCCACATATCTATTCAGGGGATACCATCATAGGGCCTAATCACATCAGCCACACTATCAGAGGCTCGTTCACCTGCGCATCTACCAATGTGATATATGCCATCATGTGCCAGCAATGCCCCTCTGCCATGTACATTGGCCAAACTGGACAGTCTCTACGTAAAAGAATGAATGGACACAAATCAGACGTCAAGAATTATAACATTCAAAAACCAGTTGGAGAACACTTCAATCTCTCTGGTCACTCGATCACAGACCTAAGAGTGGCTATACTTCAACAAAAAAGCTTCAAAAACAGACTCCAACGAGAGACTGCTGAATTGGAATTAATTTGCAAACTGGATACAATTAACTTAGGCTTGAATAGAGACTGGGAATGGATGAGTCATTACACAAAGTAAAACTATTTCCCCATGGTATTTCTCCCCCCCACCCCACCCCCCATTGTTCCTCTGATATTCTTGTTAACTGCTGGAATTAGCCTACCTGCTTGTCACCATGGAAGGTTTTCCTCCTTTCCCCCCCCTGCTGTGGGTGATGGCTTATCTTAAGTGATCACTCTCCTTACAGTGTGTATGATAAACCCATTGTTTCATGTTCTCTGTGTGTGTGTATATAAATCTCTCCTCTGTTTTTTCCACCAAATGCATCCGATGAAGTGAGCTGTAGCTCACGAAAGCTTATGCTCTAATAAATTTGTTAGTCTCTAAGGTGCCACAAGTACTCCTTTTCTTTTTGCGAATACAGACTAACACGGCTGCTACTCTGAAACCTAAAATTACATACAGTAATGGCAAAGTTCTTGGTTCAGGCTTGCAGCAGTGATGGGATAAACTGCAGGTTCAAATCAAGTCTCTGGAGAACATCCACAGCTGGGATGGGTCTTTCAGTCCTTGGTTCAAAGCTTCAATGTAGCCAAGTTCCTCCAGAGGTAAGTAGTAGGACTGAAGACAAGATGGAGGAGCTGCAGCAGCTTTTTATATTCTCTTGCCATGTAGTCTGTCTGTCTTTGTTCCAAAGACAAGCTGTCCATCACATGGCCTGGAAAAACCTCAGAATTCTGTTCATAGGCATGTTCCTGCATACCTTGCTGAGTCCCAAGGCGTGTAGTGAGAAGCTTATGAGAGAAAGTTCCAGCACACTCAGCTCCATGAGGTAGGCCTCCCAGTACAGCCCTCAGCCACTACCTCCTCATAGCTAATTATGCACTGTCAAGGCTGATTCCCCACTCTGGCACTTTGAGTGCAGAAGGTGGGGACCTGCAAGGATTCTAAAAAAGTAATATTGGCCACTTCAGGCTTGTATTAAACTCTCAAGGTTACAGCTTTTCTCTGACCTTGGATGGGTAGATGCTGCCACCCACCAAAGTGCAAAAAACCCCTTGGAACCCAGGAAGGTGCACTTGGGAATTCCTCCCTGTGGGATACCTTCAAGCCCTTTCACACCCCCCTCCAGAGAAGAGCTGAGAAAGAAAACAAAAGAAATCAGCTGGTTAAACAACATGCACACACCTCTTAGGACACACAAAAAACAATCCTGTTCTTAAATAAAAAAAGGTAAATTTTATTAAAAACAAACAAAGAAACTTAGGCTATTGCTAGATTTAAAAAGAGCAAATATCAAAATTAAGCATCAAGAATGGTTTTCTTGAGGTCCAGCTTAATGGTTGCCAGCAAAACAAAACCATTTGGGGGTTAGCACAGAGGAGTCCACAAGCCAATAAGAAATAAAAGAAATAACCCTAATCACGTCTTCCTAGACATTTCCTGATTTACTTATATAGCTGGGGTTTTAGATAAGCAATTCCTAAGTATGATTTGATGATTTTTCATACCTGTTTTAGCATCCTACAGCAATGCAGCTGTGTCTCCTCTCTCTGGAGGACAGACAGACAGACAAAGGGAAAGTTTTTTCCCCAATTTTAAAAAGTTCTAGCCCTCCCATTGGCTCTTTTGGTTAGGTGCCCACTCCCTTCCTTTTACTTATGGGCTTTTTTAACCCTTTACAGGTAAAGCAAGTAGAGAATAGCTACTAACAGGGATTTTATAGCTAACTGGCTGGGTGGGTGTTCATAAAAGGGAGCTCCGCCTCCCCACTTCATTTATCATACGTACCCTGAAATCTTACATGATAATCAACCTGGAAACAAATTACACTCTGGCTTTCCCTAGTGGATCATTACACTATATTTACTCTAGACTATGGAGTCTTCTGTGGTTAATGCTCGTTCTAGTTTTATTATTATTTCTATTGCAGTAGCATCTATGGGCCCCAACCATCCATACTCGGCATTCTACAAATCCTAAGAGGTCTGCTTCCAGGCTAGCTATTTGAAAAAACAACAGAAACCAATAGCATTTGACCGCAATGGTCCAAAAGATGACTGTAATAGTAGCAAGCTTCAGAGGAGAAGCCGTGTTAGTCTGGCTCTGTAAAAGCAGCAAAGAGTCCTGTGGCACCTTATAGACTAACAGACGTATTGGAGCTTGAGCTTTCGTGGGTGAATACCCACTTCGTCGGATATTGTGGATATCCGAATACGAAGTGCGTATTCACCCACGAAAGCTCATGCTCCAATACGTCTGTTAGTCTATAAGGTGCCACAGGACTCTTTGCTGCTGTAATAAATAGTAATATCACTGCAGAACTGGAGGTGATGACTATAAAATACAGTAGTATTTTATAATATTAAAATCCAGTGTGGAGGTCTGCTGTGTAAATTTAACTGCTGATGCATCACAGGTACAATTGTAATAACACAGCTGAACAACCTTTATTGGGGTGTGAAGTAACCAACAGAGTAAAACAGTAAAGTAGAGAAGTTGGATTATTATCAGAGCCAACTGGTATCTTCTAAATCCTTCTGGGTTTCATTCTTTTTATGGAATGACTCCATTTTGCAATCTTGATGCAGCATCAAGTTTCCACATTGTTTCCTCTGGAGAAGGCTGAATTCAAGGGAAAAAAGTCAAAGGATAATATAAATTTTCATTGGCAACATTTAATAAATATCCTGCACTAAACCAGGCATAGTGATGGAACAAGCTCGCAGGCTAGCCTGGAGATTTGACTGCGCTAGAAGGACTGTGAATATAATTACTGTCACTATTGGTTGCATCAAGAATTGCAGCCACATGACTTTAAAGCTTCATCAGTTTTAGTCAATGCTTTAAGGCTGGATCTCTTTTTAGTGGAGTGGGATCCCTCTAATCCCCTTCACATAGTTTTTGTGTCCTATTTTTGGACAGCTAGGGAACTTTTCTGTGTCCATTTCCCAATTAACAATGACAATAAAGCGAACTGAGGACTGGGTCTGATGAGGAGGAACAGAAACAAGAGAATTGGCTCTGGACTGTGTCTGATAGTATGTAACACCAGGAGGAGGAGCAATGCTTCCCTACTATGGTGAATGACACTATAGAAAACTCTCGGACAGACAGCAAGGGAAAGAGGACTCTCCTATTACTATGTCTTGGGAGGGGGTTCTATGAGAAGGCGCAGGAAGAAGAGACGACCTGAAAGAAAAGGAGTCAGCCACCGAAGCCAGAATGTCTGTCAGGAGTGAGATACTAGACTTCCATCAATTCCCCCTACGGAACTCCATCAGGCTGGCAGCTGGGGAGTTGGCAAATTAACCCTATAAGGGGCAGAGAGGCGTGACAGAGAATGGCGGGTTTGTTTTGGAGATACGACCATGTTAGTGCTGTATTCTAATCATATCTCTTCCCCTTTAACATCTGTGTTCTCTCCTTGTAGCCTCCATGGAAGCAGCTCACATGCACAGGCCTGTAGGCTCAGGCAGCAGG
Organism: Dermochelys coriacea; assembly: GCF_009764565.3. Classification (NCBI taxonomy): domain Eukaryota; kingdom Metazoa; phylum Chordata; order Testudines; family Dermochelyidae; genus Dermochelys; species Dermochelys coriacea. The sequence continues at coordinate 248,649,029 of NC_050069.1, read as the reverse complement.
TCCTGGGCCCAAAATTCTCTTTCCTGCATAGCTGTGGTACACCGCACAGGACACCTCCACCAAACCCTGAGCAACGTGTCATCTTCTGGTGAGTAGGGAGCTGGGGGAGAAGCTCAGAAAGGATTAGAGAGAAGGATCAGCAAAAATATGTAAGAGCAAAAATAAAAAAATAAATAAAGATAAGAATGAGAAAAAGGAGAAACGAGAAAAAGTGGACAGAAAAAAACAGGGATGGTTGCATCTGGGCAAAACTGTTGTACCAGGGACATGGAAGGACCCATCTGCCAATCCATCTCATGGGTTCAGGGGGAGAAGACGGCTGCAACAAGAAATCATTGGCTTAAACATGTTGTCATGAATACTGTTCTGATCAAGAAGCAGTCATTGCTAATCACTAAAAGTTGATTATGTCAATTCCCTAGGAGATCTCTCTGTAAAACAGTCACTCCAATTAAGTGGAGTATCCTGTACTTTTAGAAGAATTGGTACTATTAAGTGGAGTACACAGTGGCTACCAATTGTAGCTCTGTAAAGCGGAGAAAATTTATATCTTGCGATGAATATACTGTGTTTCTGTAGGACTTATTCCATGTTTCTACAGTGCCCATCGCTGTGGTATTCTATAGGACTTTATGATTAGCTCTCTTCTGCACTAGATGCCCTTTCCCAACACACATCTAAGTACAGTTCCCAACTTCCCCTTTATTTAATGGGAGCAGTCCATTTTCTCTGACTTGCTATCTGAAGTCAGAGACAAATGTTGATAGATATTGACGGCATCAAAATTATTTCTTTGTTGAAGATTGATTTTCTTGGGCTCCAACAGTATGGCTGCATTCCCAGAAATGTCTCTTAATTTATCTCTAAGGTGTCAAACTGAGACAGAAGGAACAAGTTTTAAATATAAAAATCTCTTCAAAGAGGGACCATTTCACACATGATGAAGTTCCAGCCGTAGCCCTTGGTGCAGTAAAATGTAGAATTAGCCGAGAAGAACAGAGGCTGTGAATTACACTGTTAAGGGAGAGAAATTAGGTTTAGAGTAAAAGCAGCAAAGAGTCCTGTGGCACCTTATAGACTAACAGACGTATTGGAGCATGAGCTTTCGTGGGTGAATACCCACTTCGTCGGATGCAGGTAGTGGAAATTTCCAGAGGTAGGTATAAATATGCAAGCAAGAATCAGGCTAAGGATAACGAGATTAGTTCAATCAGGGAGGATGAGGCCCTCTTCTAGCAGTTGAGGTGTGAACACCAAGGGAGGAGAAACTGCTTTTGTACTTGGCGAGCCATTCACAATCTTTGTTTAATCCTGAGCTGATGGTGTCAAATTTGCAAATGAACTGAAGCTCAGCGGTTTCTCTTTGAAGTCTGGTCCTGAAGGTTTTTTTGCTGCAGGATGGCCACTTTTAAATCTGCTATTGTGTGTCCAGGGAGGTTGAAGTGTTCTCCCACAGGTTTTTGTATATTGCCATTCCTAATATCTGATTTGTGTCCATTTATCCTTTTATGTAGAGACTGTCCAGTTTGGCCAATGTACATAGCAGAGGGGCATTGCTGGCACATGATGGCATATATTACATTGGTGGACATGCAGGTGAATGAACCGGTGATGGTGTGGCTGATCTGGTTAGGTCCTGTGATGGTGTTGCTGGTGTAGATATGTGGGCAGAGTTGGCATTGAGGTTTGTTGCATGGATTGGTTCCTGAGTTAGTTACTATGGTGTGGTATGGAGTTGCTGGTGAGAATATGCTTCAGGTTGGCAGGTTGTCTGTGGGTGAGGACTGGCCTGCCTCCCAAGGCCTGTGAAAGTGAGGGATTGTTGTCCAGGATGGTTTGTAGATCACTGATGATGTGTTGGAGAGGTTTTAGCTGAGAACTGTATGTGATGGCCAGTGGAGTTCTGTTGGTTTCATTCTTGGGCTTGTCTTGCAGCAGGAGGCTTCTGGGTACATGTCTGGCTCTGTTGATGTTTCCTTATTTCCTCATGTGGGTATCATAGTTTTGAGAAGGCTTGGTGAAGATCTTGTAGGTGTTGGTCTCTGTCTGAGGGGTTGGAGCAAATGCGGTTGTACCTCAGTGCTTGGCTGTAAACAATGGATCGTGTGGTGTGTCTGGGGTGGAAGCTGGAGGCATGAAGGTAGGCATAGCGGTCGGTGGGTTTTTGGTATAGGGTGGTGTTAACGTGACCGTCACTTATTTGCACCGTGGTGTCTAGGAAGTGGACCTCCCGTGTAGATTAGTCCAGGCTGAGGTTGATGGTGGGGTGGAAGTTGTTGAAATCGTGGTGGAATTCTTCCAGGGTTTCCTTCCCATGGGTCCAGATGATGATGTCATCAATGTAATGTAGGTAGAGAAGAGGCGTGAGTGGACAAGAGCTGAGGAAGCATTGTTCCAGATCAGCCATAAAAATGTTGGCATATTGTGGGGCCATGCAGGTGCCCATAGCAGTGTCACTGGTCTGGAGGTATATATTGTCACCAAATTTGAAATAATTGTGCGTGAGGATAAAGTTACAGAGCTCAGCAACCAGTTGTGCTGTGGCATCATCAGGGATACTGTTCCTGACAGCTTGTATTCCATCTGTGTGTTGGATGTTTGTGTAGAGAGCCTCAACGTCCATGGTGGCTAGGATGGTGTTTTCTGGAAGATCACCAATGCATTGTAGTTGTTTTCTCAGGAAATCAGTGGTGTCACAGAGATAGCTGGGAGTGCTGGTGGCGTAGGGTCTGAGTAGAGAGTCCAAATATCCGGACAGTCCTTCAGTGAGAGTACCAATGCCTGAAATGATGGAGAGTCCAAGGTTTCCGGGTTTGTGGATCTTGGGTAGTAGATAGAATAACCCTGGTCGGGGCTCTAAGGGTATGTTGATTTGTTCCAGTGTTAGTGTAGGGAGTGTCCTGAGTAGATGGTGCAGTTTCTTAGTGTATTCCTCAGTGGGATCTGAGGAAAGTGGCCTGTAGAATTTGGTATTGGAGAGTTGTCTGACTACCCAAAGGAGGCTGCCAGACCTGTTCATGATGACAACAGCACCTCCTTCATCAGCCTCTATAATTATAATGTCAGGGTTGTTTCTGAGGTTGTGGATGGCATTGCGTTCTGCACAACTTAGGTTATGAGGCAAGCGATGTTGTTTTTCCACAATTTCTGCCTGTGCACGTCGGCGGAAGCATTCTATATATAGGTCCAGACTGTCATTTTGCCCTCAGGAGGAGTCCATGTGGAGTTCTTCTTGTGCTATTGGTGGGAGGGTATTTGTGTATCAGTGTGCTGTTCAGTGTTATCTTGAAAGTATTCTTTGAGTTGGAGATGGTGATAGTAGGCTTCCAGATCACCACAGAACTGTATCATGCTTGTGGGGTGGCAGGGCAGAAAAAGAGTCCCCAAGATAAGGCAGACTCTTCTGCTGGGCTGAGTGTGTAGCTGGATAGATTGATGATATTGCTGGGTGAGTTAGGGGTACCACTGTTGTGGCCCCATGTGGCAGGTAGGATTTTAGAGTGGGTCTGGCTCTCAGGCCAAGGGCTGCTGAGAGGACATTCACCGCACTGCAGTCCGAACATTTGATTCTTATACTGAGGACTACCTGACAGACACCTGTGTGACCTAGTAGTAGCTAGACAATGAGTGAGGAAAAAGGAGAGTAAAATAAGACAGAGGGGATGCATAGTTGGTTGTCTGCAGCATTATACAGAAGGAGTGGCTTTGAAAGCTATGATGGGAATTCAGCTCCTCAGCACAGTGAAAGCCAGGCATGTCGCTTAGTAGTCACTGATGCTGACAGCATCACTCTTCAATCCTCCCTGTTGCCCAGACTGATCAATATCAATAGCTCCTTCTAGTCTGTCATCTCATCCTTCAAAGAAGAGTGAAGGAAAACACCCTATGAATGTGCAAGGTGACATTCTAGAATAGCGTGGAGAGGCACAATCATTGATATGATTTGCATTGTAATTGTTACATGACACTAAGTCAATGGAGTTGTACCTACTTGCACCAGATCTGATGCATGACCATGATGCTGTTACAGTAGTGCATATATGTAGTCTATAACATGGAACTCTGACACAAAATACAATAGTCATGAACACCAGAGTTACAAACTGACCACACACACCTCATTTGGAACCAGAAGTATGTAATCAGGCAGCAGCGGGGGGAAAAAAAGCAAATACAGCACAGCACTTTGTTAAACGTAAACTATTAAAAGAAAGGAAAGGCAGCTTTTTTCTTCTGCATAGTAAAGTTTCAAAGCTGTACTAAGTCAATGTTCAGTTGTAAACTTCTGAAAGATCAGCCATAACGGTTTGTGTACAAGATTAATAGGGAGTCAGAGTAAAATTTCTATCAAATTAAATAAACATGCAATACTGTAGTGATTGTACTGGACTTGACTTAGGGTGGAGATCTTTCAGTAGACAGTGCTTCTTTACTCCAGGATCCCTGCCTTATAGTGGAGGTCAAATGGGGTGCATAGGAAATGGGGCCTCCCTTGATCTTGATCCACACAAATTACATATGTACTTTGCCATTGAGGCTATGGAATTATTGTAGCATCTCTTGAGTATGACTAATATTCCTTATTATTTTGATCTGTTTGGGCAAGCTTATGCTGCATACAGCAAAGTTTTCTTCACACAGGAAGCTGGAAGCAGAAGAAAGACAGGCTGCAGAGCAAGGTTAAGGGAAACAACCTCTTCCATCAGAATGACCATGCAAGCAGTCAACAAAAGCTCTATGCTCTAAGCTAGGCACCACAGAGGAACAAACAAAACCCCTGCTCCTCTAGTCCATTCAGAGGCCTTATCTACCTCTCAGGGGACCAGGTGAGGCTTTCCCACTCACTGGGAGTTCAAACAATTTTTAACTCAAAGGGAAGAAACCCCTATTTTGTGCTGGTTCTAAGACTTCCCCTCAACTCAGGGAAACATGGACAGTCTTTGTCACTCCCTAAATGGGAAAACAGTCTATAGAAATGGGGTCCCTTTTCCCAGGTAACCCCTTGTCTCACTAGCTATCTACAGATCTCATGAACCCAGCCAGATTCCTCTGATCCTCAAAAGAGATCTTTCCCTGGCAGAGCAGCACCATTGCCCCTTCTCTCTCCTCCACGTGGGTAGCAACTCAGCACTAGTTCATTCCAGGCTTATAGGAGACAGAAATTCTTTACCAGAGATAGTTGCAGTCTGAAGGCTGCTTCCATTTCTTGTTCCCCTCCTGATTCCTTTCTCCAGGCTTGGTAGTGTAGCTGGTGCTGTGCAACAGAGCGCCCTGAAAACAGCCCCCCCTCATTGTGGGGTTTGGGCACCTTCTCACGCACTAGTTATCTTTATTCCTTTGCAAATCTTTTCTAAATATTAGAGAATCAGATCTCTTTCCAATGAATAATTAGGCCTGCTGCTGGATGGCATACACTAGATGTAAGGTAGGTTTCCCGTTAATAAGACAAGGACTGGAGAAGTGACACTTTACAAGTTATTAGCATTGCTACTAATTGCAGCATCAAACTAAATGGTTGGGGGTTTTTTAAGATGAAAATCTGGAGGCAGATTTCTAGCCCACAGAACTAAGCATCTGACCTGGCCCATTAACTGAGGTGGCGGCTGGGAACAGCAGAAAAAGAGCAACGAAAAGGAATGAGTCTTGAGTGTGCAGATTATTTTCCAGTAGTCTGCACCTCCATCTTGTGTGATGAATAGGTCAGACCCAGTACATCATCATGCTGCAAAGGTTCACTTTCGCACTAGCTGAAAGACCAATGTTGGAGTCTTGCCATGGCCAAGCTTTGGTAGCTCAAGTCAAAGGGAAGACTGGCCACCTGTCATGAGGGCAGGTCAAACTAAATTAGAGAGCTCCAGCAGTTCAAAAAGTATTGCCAGTGTATCTCCTGAGGTGAGGCTTGTATAAATTCAAGTCAGCACTTAGTACTGCCCGCTGAATTCCAACACCGCTCTAGGCCCAGCAGTCACATTAAGTTGTAAAGAAAAGGCTCTCTCTTTGCTGCCTTGTCTGACAGTTTAAAAAAAAACACCAAACATACAGAGCCACTCCGCATGTATGTTTCTTCTCCTGAGTTTTACAGATCCATGTTTACATACACACTCTGGCATAGTCCTGCCCTTAATTCTGGTGAGCCACACAGGTTTGGGAAGTTGAGAGTGCCAGCTTCTGATCCCAGAGTCCGTCTGTCAGTGCACAGAAGGATGGTTCATTGTGTTTGGGAAGACACTCCTGACTTTTGCTCCAAAAAGAACAGCATACAATCCTTGGAGTAGCTATGGATGAACTCAGGGAATGGCAGTATAGGTGCAGCAGGTGAGATCCTGACCACATACCCGCTTGGCATGTTAGTGCTAGGTTGGAGGATGGGCCTTCCTGTTCTGCTGATGTGTGGGGGTTGGGGATGAAGAGGTTCCCTATCCCAGTATTGCTCATGATTTTGTCATGAGACTCATGATAATTATTGTTTTCCTTAAAGCCCCAGCTCCCAGAGTAAAGTAGATATGTGATGATTTCATCCTTCATTCTTAAAGAAAAAGTAAGTTTCTAGCCCTCGTGGCTCTGAAGAAAACTTCAAAATGTGACCCCAGTGCACCCTAAAGGCTCAAAAAGCAAAAGGCAAATAAAAAGAACACCAAATCTATTATTTGTACATAATTTTGTGATTTTTAAAGCCAATCTCAAGGTTTTTGGTGAGCCTGACTTATGATTTCTGAACATGAGTTTGGCAATATTGCTACCCTCACTTCCCCATCTAGCATTTCCACAGCAGATGGTAGGATTTTCATCTGTGCTAGCAACAACCCTGTTTACCACAGATAAGAACCTACACTTAATACCATGTTTGTCATGTCGTAATATGTACTAAAACCTGAAGGGAGTCTCTAGCAGAGCTTTCAAACTGTACCAACTAGCTGTGAAGTTTGAAAGTTATGGGAAACAGAGGAGGTACCATTGGGGAAAAACAATAATAATACAGTAACAATCTTAAAAAGAAATGTGACCATGACCAGAACCTCTGGTTTCCCCTTGATACTTCTACCCCTAAACAAACAATCAGGGACATGCCCCTCAGATATAGGGCTCTGCAGAAAAGCTCATACAGCTCTCTGTGTGTTTACCTCTTTTGTACAAGTTGCAAACATAAGGCCCAGTCATATCTCCCTCAGCCTACCTGGCTCCTCTCCATTTCCTCCCTAAAGCAGATCCTGGACCTCACAGAGGGGCCTGGGAAGATGGTGCCACAGAGTCACCTAAGCTCCCGTTCTTCAGTTCTGTGCATGGAGAACTACTGAAGGCGCAGTTCATCTGGCCCCTTGTTTTCTACAGATGAATCTCTGATGATCTAACACTCAATCAACGTTACCAGAGGGAGGAATTATTAGGCTACTACAGTAAGTTGTGTAGAAACTAGGACTAATTAGAGGAAATTAAGAAGTGGATGTGACGTTCCCCTAGTGTTATCTGGACCAATGATCTGCTAAGTCACTCCACTCCTCGACTCTGGGAGCCAGCCTTACCCTGCTCTGCTGTGAGAACCCCCCACTCGTGGGCTGTTCACGCACAGCCTCTGGCATGTAAGCTGCTCCCAGCTACATGAGTGAGCACTTTTGGCCAGCTGCTGCTTGGATTGTGCAACCGAATGATACTAGCCGATATCTGCAGTCCCAAAGACAACTCTAGGAACCTCTGTCTTGCAGTGTCCAGTTATGCCCGCTGGATGCTGCAAGCTTATGAGTTTGTCAATTTAACAAAGAAACTGATATGTACCACACTTGTTATCCCAAGGGGAGTCTCTGACATGCTTCAAACCAAAGGTACTACTTCAGGTAGAACAAAAAAATTTATTAACTACAAAAGATAGATTTTAAATGATTATAAGTCAAAGCACAACAAGTCAGATTTAGTCAAACGAAATAAAAGCAAAACACATTCTAAGCTGATCTTAAAATTTTCTGTTCCCTTATAAACTTACATGCTTCTTACCACAGGCTTGCTGGTTGCCTTTCAGCCAGGCTCTCCCCTTTGATCAGTGCTTCAGTCACTTGGGGATGGTGTCTGTAGATGGAGGTGGAAGAGAGAGCATGTTAAAGGTCTCTCTCTTTTATCATGTTCTTTCTTCCCTCTTGGCTTTCCCTCCCTCCCCCTGCCTTCAGAGTCAGGTGAGCATTACCTCATCATAGTCCCAAACTGACCAAGGGAAGGGGGGGGTGACTCACTGCAGAGTCCAACAGATCCTTTGTTGCTGCCTAGGCCAGTGTCCTTTGTTCCTGTGAGGCTGGGCTGGGTTTGTCCTATACGTGCCCTGATGAGGTGTGAACTGCCCCTCTGCTCCTGGGGAGTTTTGCCTGGGCTTGTTTTAAGCCATGAAGACACATTTTCAGCCTCATAACTATATACATGAAATTACAACCTAACATTACAACAACAATGCTCAGTGCATCATAAGCCTCCTGAAGACACCTGACATAGAATCATAGAATATCAGGGTTGGAAGGGACCTCAGAAGATCATCTAGTCCAACCCCCTGCTCAAAGGAGGACCAATCCCCAATTTTTGCCCCAGATCCCTAAATGGCCCCCTTAAGGATTGAATTCACAACCCTGGGTTTAAGCAGGCCAATGCTCAAACCACTGAGCTACCCCTCCCCCAACAAACTTTGCATTGGATACCACACAATCATATTATAAGGATGAACATGGGGGTGCAGGGTGTTCCCCTGAGGTACAGAGTGTCACAGTGGAATATCAGGAAAAGTGTCCTAATAGTGAGATCAATATGGCTGGGGTATGGTATCCCTGGTGAAGTGGTGGAAGACCTATTGCTTGGGACTCTTAGCCAGGACAAAGCACCAATACTTGTGCAATGGGGAATAATCTTGCATTTGAAGGAGCTGGACTAGTTAACCAAATACATCTCTAACATCTGATTTTAAAACTGTTCTTCACTTCCTTTCTTGCCTCAAGAGTGGACTCCTTGGATGGGGTCCAGCTCCATTATCCAAATTGTTTTTTGTCAAGGCAACTCCTAGGAAAGTTGCCTTGACATTTTGGTGCAAATTTCATTATATATTAGTAGATACAGAAGCTAAAAATATGGGGTGGAATCCTGCCTCAGTTTAAGTCAACAGGAGTTTTTCCATTAACTTCAAGGGGACCAGGATTTCCACCCTGGGTTCCTTGTACAGCATGAGTTCCTCCACATGCGTGTTGTCTATAGATTTGAGAAAAGTGTTGTTAGTCCAGCTGTTCCATTTTTCTGAACGTTTCATTCAGACATCTGTACTTGGATGATAATGCAAGACTGATTGAAGCTTTTGCACAACATCAAACCTTGACAAAGATCTTTACATGTGTGGAAAGAGTTCTAGGACATTGTTTAATTGTTCACCATCAACAGTTGTTCACCTAATGCCAGTTAAATGCATCAACAACATCCTAAATTCTCTGATTACAATTAAAAAGCATCTTCTATTACTGTTATGACTGAGTCCAGCAACAGCTATCACAAGTGGAAGGAAAATGTCATGTCAAATCCAACAAACGGGTGAGCTTGTAGAGCCATGCACCTTCTTTGGATCTGTGTCAGCAGCTGCTGCTTTTTCATTAGTCAAAGGCAAAATCCTCACCAAATCCATAACACTTCATACAACAATGTCAATAATTAACATTAATCTCTGCAACTTTGTCTTTCATGAAGAAGTCTAGAATTATAGTATTTACAATAAGGACAATCTAGTTAACAGTGAAAATTGTTTATCTTTTTTTGGCACATCAAAATCAGTCTAATAAAACATACATTAATGCAAGTATTCCTGATTGTTATTTGTATACTCACTGACAGGTCTAATCAAAATGTCAAGGTCCATGCCGTTGAGTTCATTCTCCTTCTCCAGGTTTATATCATGGAATAAGGAATATAGCTGAAATACAGTCTATCACAATACCGTGATGAGTTCAGTTAAGTAATTGCTTTTACTTAGGACTTTCCAGTTATATTTCTATCTCAGGCTTCACACTGTGTTGTGTTTTTAACTGTGTCAGCTCTGGAGAGAAGAGACAGAACTCTGCAGTATTGAATACAGAGGGAATTTTTTAAGAGGCTGCTGACCCTCCAGCTTTCCTATGCTCTTTAGCTCTCAGACAGACTACCACAACCTGTCTCCCTGTGTCTTGGCCTAGATTTCATGGTAACGGAATGGATTGACAACAACACATCCATCTTTTGTTTAAACTAGTGTTTTAACAAACATTGGTTCTCAGCCTATGGGGAGCGAACCCCATCACAACCCCCATCTTTCTTTATTGCGAGAAAGAAATGGGTCCTGAAAACTTTTTTTGTTTTATCATGGGTCAATGTACAGAACAGGTCAAGAACTGCTGGTTTAAAACTCTTGAATACTCTGTACTATAACTGGAAACTTATATGACAAACAGTTTTATTCCTTTTCAAATGTGAAAACGGTAGCGGCACCCTACGACAATAATATAATTGTTTTTTTAAAGTGCAGATTGGAATAAAACATTTTAATTGACCCATAACAATTTTGGGAGGGGGGGACATTTCACTTAGTCAGAAAATTTTAATTGTTTTGGTTTTGTTTTGGAATGGAAAAAATTCAAAATAATGGAATTTCCTGCTAAATGAAATATCTGGTTTCTGCCTGCCTCCAGCATAAGGTCTAGATCAGAGGTCCCCAAACTGTGGGGCAAACCCCCTTACAAGGGGGGGTCAAGGAATGTTACGAGGGGCGTGGCTAGGACTGGACCAGCCCCCACACGGGCCGTGGAGGGAGAGCCACTCAGCTCCGCTCCTGGCCTTAGTCCCAGCTCTGGCTACTGGGGCCACACCTGGGGCCAGTCCCACACCTGGGGCCAATGATGAGCTGCCAAAATCTGAAGAACCGGTTCCTTCAGTCGCTCTGGGTCTTCAGTGGCACTGAAGGACCCGCTGGTGAAGTGCCATTGAAGACCCGGAGTGAGTGAAGGATCCGCCGCCAAAATGCTGCTGAAGACCCGGAGTGCCACCGGGTGAGTAAAAATTAAAAAGGGATTCTCAGGGCAACCCTCCCCAGCTGAGAGCTCAGCCGGGTTGGACAGGATGGTCCCACGGGCCGGATGTGGCCCGCGGGCCGGAGTTTGCCCACCCTTTTAACAACTGGTTCTAAACCGGCTTCAAAATATAACAACCAGTTTGTGCGAACTGGCTCCAGCTCACCACTGCCTGGGGCTCCGCTCTTGGCCCTGCTCCTGGTGCCCCAGCTGCCAGTCTCGGCCCCCAGCCAAGGCTCCGCCCCTTCCCACAGCTGTGGCACCAGCCTCAGCCCCCTTACCTCATCTGCGTACCGTCCTCCGGCTTTGGGGGCGGGGGGCATGGAGGGGGTAAGGGGGGGCACAAGGTAAAAAGTTTGGGGACCACTGGTCTAGATGTAATCTCTCAGGTCCTCTGGCCCTGTATCTTCCTGCTCTGGCTACCACTGGCTGCTGCCAGCAACAGGGTGCATCTCAGCCCTTTCCTCTGCAGCCAGGTTCCGGATTGCAGCCTCCTGCCTGCTGTTCCTACTCACATGCAACCTCTGCCTCACTCTTGTCAGACAGTTGGGTCCCCTACATCCCTTTCCTGTACTGGAGGGATTATGGAACCCTCTGCTGGGAGGATGCTGCACCAAGGATTAACACAAGGCCCAGTAATGAGCAGGGTTCCTAGAACTCCATTTGCCATAGAAAATGCCTAACTTTCATTTTTATAGAGACTCTTTAGTTTTTACATTTTGTGAAAAAATTAAAACATATTAACTAAATTAACTGAAAGTACTAGTGTCACTTATTCAATGTGTGCAACTTCCACTTCTTGTGGTTGATTTTTGAATGCACTTTAAATTTACTAGCTAAACATACTCCAATAAACTGATTCTAGTGTATAGAGGTTACTCAGTGGTGAATGAAGGTTCATGTTTTAATGCATCTCAAATTTCACTTCAGTCTCTAGATGTGAGTAATTAAAGTTATGAAAAGATGCTGAAAACTTTAAAAATCACCCCAAATATCATGTCACTGACTTTGGCAATGACAAATTTCACGTTGATGGTAATGTGTTGTGCAGTTCTGTGTGCAGCAAGGCTGTAGATTACTTTCAAAGGCAGACAATTGTATAACACGTGGAAAGTGCTAAATCTAAACTGAATGAAAAGAAACAAAAACTGTTAAGGTTCCTTCCCTACTCTGAACTTTAAGGTACAGATGTGGGGACCTGCATGAAAGACCTCGTAAGCTTATTCTTACCATCTTAGGTTAAAAACTTCCCCAAGGTACAAACTTTGCCTTGTCCTTGAACAGTATGCTGCTACCACCAAGCCTTTTAAACAAAGAACAGGAAAAGAGACCACTTGTAGATGTCTTTCCCCAAAATGTTCCCCCCCCCCATGCCCTACACCCCCTTTCTTGGGAAAGGTTTGATGATGATCCTTACCAATTGGTACAAGTGAACACACAGACCCAAATCCTTGGATTTTAAGAACAATAACAAATCAATCAGGTTCTTAAAAGAAGAATTTTAATTAAAGAAAAGGTAAAAGAATCACCTCTGTAAAATCAGGATGGTAAATACCTTACAGGGTAATCAGATTCAAAACAGAGAATCCCTCTAAGCAAAACCTTAAGTTACAAAAAGACACAAAAACAGGAATATACATTCCTTCCACCACAGTTTATTTTATCAGCCATTAAACAAAAGAAAATCTAACTAATTTTCTAGCTAGATTACTTACTAATTTAACAGGAGTTGGAAGGCTTTGTTCAATATCTTCATTAATGATCTGGAGGATGGCATGGATTGCACCCTCAGCTAGTGTGCAGATGACACTAAACTGGGAGGAGAATAGATATGTTTGAGGGTGGATAGGATACAGAGGGACCTAGACAAATTAGAGGATTGGTCCAAAAGAAATCTGATGAGGTTCAACAAGGACAAGTGCAGAGTCGGAAGAATCCCATGCACCACTACAGACTAGGGACTGAATGGCTAGGCAGCAGTTCTGCAGAAAAGGACGTAGGGGTTACAGTTGATGAGAAGCTGGATATGAATCAACAGTGTTCCCGTGTTGCCAAGAAGGCCAATACGCATTTTGGGATATATAAGTAGGGGCATTGCCAGCAGATCGAAGGACGTGATCGTTTCCCTCTATTCGACGTTGGTGAGGCCTCATCTGGAGTACTGTGTCCAGTTTTGGGCCCCACACTACAAGAAGGATGTGAAAAAATTGGAAAATGTCCAGCAGAGGGGACTGGAACACATGACTTATGAGGAGAGGCTGAGGGAACTGGTATTGTTTAGTTTGCGGAAGAGAAGAATTAGGGGGGATTTGATAGCTGCTTTCAACTACCTGAAAGGGGGTTCCAAAAAGGATGGATCTAGACTGTTCTCAGTGGTAGCAGATGACAGAACAAGGAGTAATGGTCTCAAGTTGCAGTGGGGAAGGTTTAGGTTGGATATTAGGAAAACCTTTTCATGAGGAGGGTGGTGAAGCATTGGAATGCGTTACCTAGGGAGGTGGTGGAATCTTCTTCCTTTGAAGTTTTTAAAGGTCAGGCTTAACAAAGCCCTGGCTGGGATGATTTAGTTGGGGATTGGTCCTGCTTTGAGCAGGGGCTTGGACTAGATGACCTCCTGAGGTCCCTTCCAACCCTGATATTCTATGATTCAAGAGGGAATCTAGGGACATAAAATGGAGGTTAGGAATGCAGACATGGAGTCTGGGAATCTCTCCGGTATCCGTACCACCTCCTCCCTCTCTTTAATAACCCAGCTTCCCTTGCTTGTGGTCAAGTTTATTTGGGCTGAGCACTCTCAAAACCATCTGTGCTTGATTTGTTTACAGCAGGTTGTTTATTTTTTTGTTGCTGTTTTCAAAATGGGATAATGCTGTTTATAAGTCTGTTCTCTGTTGTGCCCATACTGTTAACATATACCCTGTTTTAGGATTTCCTATCCATCTAGGAATAGCAATCATAATTTTCGCAGCTGAAATTATTAATTTCATGCGGTGCCCAAAGTCCAGGATTTTCTAGCTTTGCAAATTTTCTTTCCCAATATTATGAATTCCTTTTTTGACTAGTGTGGTCCAGATAAGTGTGCTGTTTTAACAACCTTGACCATTCCCCCTTCTTTATTTTATTTTTATTTTTTTTATTCAATGCATAACAAGTTTGGTACCATGTATGCTGCACACATTTGCCTGAGAAACATTAATTAAAGTACAATATTTATAGATATATTAAATAACAGTGAGTTAATTTTACTATTTTTTTGGTCATTTATTTCAAAATATCTGTCCGCAAGTATGTCTGAATGGAGTGGAGGCACAGGGTCACATGGTGAGGGAGGAAGGTGGTGCAGAGCTACATAGAGACAGATTCAGGAAATGTTGTAATGTTTGCTGAATTTTATAGAGAGATCCCAACTTTTGTGCCACCCAGTATGGTTGCCAGTGTTTTTATTGGCTTTACAGTTTTTGTAGAGCACCTTTTAAAAAAAGATTTTATGGTAGAGGTGCTTACTTTGGACTAGTGTGGGGAGTTGCATATTATTTATTATCTGCCATCAAAATACCTGGGCTTTATTTACATACCCATCTATCAATTATTTTGGGCCTACTAAAATACAATTATTTTGCCTTAGAAAAACTTTGGACTTGTTTATATGCCACAACATTTAGTACCTTTTAAAGATGTTTTTTGGGAATATATTAACTTTTAAACCATGCAGTTTCTTTTTTAATTGTTCATTTTGACCCGCAGATACCGTTTAAATTCAACCTTGTAGTTTTTTTTAACTACCACCACTACTACCCCGGTGTTTAAACACCACAAATATTTTAGAAAGGTAGATTGGTTTTGTTTAGTTTTAGATGGTGCTTTATAGATTTTTATGGTGCAATTGGAGTTTACAGTACCTTTGTGGTGGCTTGGGGACCAGGGAATTACCAGTCGAAGTGTTTTTCAATCTTTGGATCAACTTTACACCCTTTACATTAGGACAGACACTGTCGTAAGCCTTTACCACTTTATGGTTGCAAATATATTAGACAAAAAGGGAAGAAATCATTTTTTGCTCCACACCCCCCCCCCTTCATTTTGTGAGCTTTTAGTTGACTTTGTTTTAAGCCCAACTTCACCCTTTAAGTGCGTATTCAAGTATATTATGCAGTTTACAGAAGGAGGTGTATGACAGAAACTTTCACACAGGACTGGAGAGTGAGATTGCTGCGCACTCAGCTGGCAGCAGTGACTCCTGTCTTGTGAGCCTGGGCTTGGCTCCCTTCTGCGCATTATGATATGGTGCACAGGGTCACATGGTGTTGTGAGCCTGTGCAAATGTCACAATACCACTCACTCAAATTTGGCCCGACTGCCTCTCCATCATGATGGAGAGGCAGTTGGGCCAAACCTGAATGGTTAAGAAATTCCTTTGCTAAAGCTCTGTTCTTTGCTTTCTGCCACATCATCCCTGAAAGGGTTACTTGAGAAACCAGAGCTTCCACCGCTAGGTGAGCTCTATGGGAACATGTCTAAGCAACTGGGAGGGCTGTGGGAATGGTTCCAAGGTCTAAGTGGCCAGACTGCAGGGTTCCAATGCCCTAGAAGGGTGCAAGACATGGGGTCTGCACTGGGGAGGGCACCTGAGAGACTGAGAGTTAGGAAGTGACCAGTCGCTACCCAGACCCAGTGGGGCTTGGAAGCCAGCAGTTGGTGCTACTCGCCACAGACTGGTGTCCATCCAGAGAAGGGAACTGGACCAGATTGTGACAATAGTAATAGCTCACAAAGTAGCAAGCAAGAGTGTTACTATTGTGCCTTGTGCCTTTATTGAAAGATACTGTAGAATGTCATAAAGCTTCTGATATATTACTAAAGGTTTAATGTTGCTGTATTTGGCAATGGGAAACTTAAGCCGGTGACTCAAAAGCACCACCTGCTGATTCTTAACATAACTTTCTAAACTCCATCTTTCTTCTTAGAATGAAAATTGCTATAGTTGTAACTCTGCGTCTAATAGCAGCAATGAGACAAGGTGGGTGACGTAATATCTATTATTGGACCAACTTCAAGACCTGAAGAAGAGCTCTGTGCAGCTTGAAAGCTTGTCTTTCACCAACAGACGGGGGTCCAATGGAGATAATACCTCATTCACCTTGTTCTTCAAATAACCTCAGACCAACACAGCTACAAGAACAATGCAAATAATAATATCAATAGCATACTTCCTTTAATGAATATCATTACAACTACCTCTTAAGTATAGCCTAATAAGGATTTAAACATTAATGAAACCCCAAACCTACCACCTAGAAACTTGAAGATCAAGACACTGATTCCTTTTTTGAAAGGGACAATTTCTCATTTTTCAATGTTGTGTCTAAAATATAACTAAGTGCAGATTTGTGGCACAGCTAATTAAAGATGCATTTTTATGTCAAACTACTTGGCTTCTGAAAAAACTAAAATATGCTGTAAAATATGCCTGCAATTTTATTTTTGTCAGCAAAATTACACATGCACATTTCCCCAAGCGGAAAATCTGAGGAAACTTCACATCAGGTCCTAAGTGTGTTAAGTATGAGATAAGAGGTACAATCTTATCCTTACTATGTATAAGTAACTCTTTTTATATTCCAACGACCCTCAATGCAGGATTGTCCATTCTTCCCCATTGTTTACACCCACATCTATTAAAGGCACAGTCCAGTCTATGTACCTTAATGCACTCATCATTCAGTTGTCTTGCATAAGATCAAATAATTAAACCAACGTAGCTCTGCTAGATATCACCTGCTAACTGTACTCTTACTTACTGAGAGTTTGTTCCTTTGTTCTTCTTTTCTCTGTTTCCCCTTCTCCCACTAAAAAAACATTACCTGGCTGATATCTACCATCATCATTCAGGAAAGGCTTGCGGACAAACCAGCTTTTGTCTTGTAGACTAAATATGTCTTAGTCTTGGGTTATTCTAATCTCTGATAAGGAATTCCACATCTGGGTGGGGTGGGGTACAGGGGCTCTACCAAGAACATTGTACCCATGTTCATGGGCCTCTGTCAACACATAGTTTTCTGAGGGAGCAGAGTTGCCTTGCTGGGTTACAGAGGTCATAAATGTCCTAGCCTGCAAAGTGAGGTCAATGACTCTAAAGCTGGTCTGGACTGAAGAGTAAGCTATTGGAGCACACAGAGCACCAAGGTGAGGTGCTCTTGCTGGAGTTTCCTATGTATGATGGGGTGTTGTAAGGGGGTTCACTCACCACTCTGGCGCCCCTGCTGGCTGTCATAGGAATTAGCTCTGCATGTTAGTGCACCCTCTTCAGGTGTCAGAGTAGCAGCTGTGTTAGTCTGTATTCGCAAAAAAGAAAAGGAGTACTTGTGGCACCTTGGAGACTAACAAATTTATATGAGCATAAGCTTTCGTGAGCTACAGCTCACTTCATCGGATGCATTCAGTGGAAAATACAGTGGGGAGATTTATATACACACACAGGGAACATGAAACAATGGGTTTTATCATACACACTGTAAGGAGAGTGATCACTTAAGATGAGCTATTACCAGCAGGAAGGAGGGGGGAAAGGAAGAAAACCTTTTGTGGTGATAATCAAGGTGGGCCATTTCCAGCAGTTAACAAGAACGTCTGAGGAACAGTGGGGGTGTGGGGTGTGGGGAGAAATAACATGGAGAAATACTTTTACTTTATGTAATGACTCATCCACTCCCAGTCTCTATTCAAGCCTAAATTAATTGTATCCAGTTTGAAAATTAATTCCAATTCAGCAGACTCTCGTTGGAGTCTGTTTTTGAAGTTTTTTTGTTGAAGGATAGCCACTCTCAGGTCTGTAATTGTGTGATCGGAGAGATTGAAGTGTTCTCCAACTGGTTTTTGAATGTTATAATTCTTGACATCTGATTTGTGTCCATTTATTCTTTTACATAGAGACTGTCCACTTTGACCAATGTACATGGCAGAGGGGCATTGCTGGCACATGATGGCATATATCACATTGGTAGATGCGCAGGTGAACGAGCCTCTAATAGTGTGGCTGATGTGATTAGGCCCTATGATGGTGTCCCCTGAATAGATATGTGGACAGAGTTGGCAACGGGCTTTGTTGCAAGGATAGGTTCCTGGGTTAGTGGTTCTGTTGTGTGGTGTGTGGTTGCTGGTGAGTATTTGCTTCAGGTTGGGGGGCTGTCTGTAAGCAAGGACTGGCCTGTCTCCCAAGATCTGTGAGAGTGATGGGTCGTCCTTCAGGATAGGTTGTAGATCCTTGATGATGCGTTGGAGAGGTTTTAGTTGGGGGCTGAAGGTGATGGCTAGTGGCGTTGTGTTATTTTCTTTGTTGGGCCTGTCCTGTAGTAGGTGACTTCTGGGTACTCTTCTAGCTCTGTCAGTCTGCTTCTTCACTTCAGCAGGTGGGTATTGTAGTTGTAGGAAACGCTTGATAGAGATCTTGTAGGTGTTTGTCTCTGTTTGATGGGTTGGAGCAAATGCGGTTGTATGTAGAGCTTGGCTGTAGATAATGGATCGTGTGGTGTGGTCTGGATGAAAGCTGGAGACATGTAGGTAGGCATAGCGGTCAGTAGGTTTCTGGTATAGGGTGGTGTTTAT
This sequence comes from Dermochelys coriacea, assembly GCF_009764565.3. Lineage (NCBI taxonomy): Eukaryota > Metazoa > Chordata > Testudines > Dermochelyidae > Dermochelys > Dermochelys coriacea. Next base: position 248,630,376 of record NC_050069.1, on the reverse strand, counting down.
GTGACCATCGCTTATTAGCACCGTAGTGTCCAGGAAGTGGATCTCTTGTGTGGACTGGTCCAGGCTGAGGTTGATGGTGGGATGGAAATTGTTGAAATCACGGTGGAATTCCTCAAAGGCTTCTTTTCCATGGGTCCAGATGATGAAGATGTCATCAATGTAGCGCAAGTAGAGTAGGGGCATTAGGGGATGAGAGCTGAGGAAGCGTTGTTCTAAGTCAGCCACAAAAATGTTGGCATACTGTGGGGCCATGCGGGTACCCATCGCAGTGCTGCTGATTTGAAGGTATACATTGTTCCCAAATGTGAAATAGTTATGGGTGAGGACAAAGTCACAAAGTTCAGTCACCAGGTTAGCTGTGACTTTATCGGGGATACTGTTCCTGATGGCTTGTAGTCCATCTTTGTGTGGAATGTTGGTGTAGAGGGCTTCTACATCCATAGTGGCTAGGATGGTGTTTTTAGGAAGATCATCGATGGATTGTAGTTTCCTCGGGAAGTTAGTGGTGTCTCGAAGATAGCTGGGAGTGCTGGTAGCATAGGGCCTGGGGAGGGAGTCTACATAGCCAGACAATCCTGCTGTCAGGGTGCCAATGCCTGAGATGATGGGGCGTCCAGGATTTCCAGGTTTATGGATCTTGGGTAGCAGATAGAATACCCCAGGTCGGGATTCCAGGGGTGTGTCTGTGCGGATTTGTTCTTGTGCTTTTTCAGGGAGTTTCTTGAGCAAATGCTGTAGTTTCTTTTGGTAACTCTCAGTGGGATCAGAGGTTAATGGCTTGTAGAAAGTGGTGTCGGAGAGCTGCCTAGTAGCCTCTTGTTTATATTCCAACCTATTCATGATGATGACAGCACCTCCTTTGTCAGCCTTTTTGATTATGATGTCAGAGTTGTTTCTGAGGCTGTGGATGGCATTGTGTTCTGCACGGCTGAGGTTATGGGGCAAGTGATGCTGTTTTTCCACAATTTTAGCCCGTGCACGTCGGCGGAAGCACTCTATGTAGAAGTCCAGTCTGTTATTTTGACCTTCAGGAGGAGTCCACCCAGAATCCTTCTTTTTGTAGTGTTGGTTGGAAGGTCCCTCTGGGTTAATACGTTTGTTAGAGGTATGTTGGAAATATTCCTTGAGTTGGAGACGTTGAAAATAGGATTCTAGGTCACCACAGAACTGTATCATGTTCGTGGGGGTGGAGGGGCAAAAGGAGAGGCCCAGATATAGGACAGTTATTTCTGCTGGACTCAGAGTATAGTTGGACAGATTAACAATATTGCTGGGTGGGTTAAGGGAACCACTGTTGTGGCCCCTTGTGGCATGTAGTAGTTTTGAGAGTTTAGTGTCCTTTTTCTTTTGTAGAGAAGCAAAGTGTGTGTTGTAGATGGCTTGTCTAGTTTTTGTAAAGTCCAGCCACGAGGAAGTTTGTGTGGAAGGTTGGTTCTTTATGAGAGTATCCAGTTTTGAGAGCTCATTCTTAATCTTTCCCTATTTGCTGTAGAGGATGTTGATCAGGTGGTTCTGCAGTTTCTTTGAGAGTGTGTGGCACAAGCTATCAGCATAGTCTGTGTGGTATGTAGACTGTAATGGATTTTTTACCTTCAGTCCTTTTGGTATGATGTCCATCTGTTTGCATTTGGAGAGGAAGATGATGTCTGTCTGTATCTATACGAGTTTTTTCATGAAGTTGGTAGATTTCCACTCCATACGGCTAAATTCAGTGCCTTGCATAATAACAGGTTTCAGAGTAGCAGCCGCGTTAGTCTGTATTCGCAAAAAAGAAAAGGAGTACTTGTGGCACCTTGGAGACTAACAAATTTATTTGAGCATAAGCTTTCGTGAGCTACAGCTCACTTCATCAGATGCATTCGGTGGAAAATACAGTGGGAGATTTATATACACACACAGAGAACATGAAACAATGGGTTTTATCATACACACTGTAAGGAGAGTGATCACTTAAGATGAGCTATTACCAGCAGGAAGAAGGGGGGGAAGGAGGAAAACCTTTTGTGGTGATAATCAAGGTGGGCCATTTCCAGCAGTTAACAAGAACGTCTGAGGAACAGTGGGGGGTGAGGTGGGGGGAGAAATAACATGGAGAAATAGTTTTACTTTATGTAATGACTCATCCACTCCCAGTCTCTATTCAAGCCTAAATTAATTGTATCCAGTTTGCAAATTAATTCCAATTCAGCAGTCTGTCGTTGGAGTCAGTTTTTGACGTTTTTTTTTGAAGGATAGCCACTCTCAGGTCTGTAATCGTGTGATCGGAGAGATTGAAGTGTTCTCCGACTGGTTTTTGAATGTTATAATTCTTGACATCTGATTTGTGTCCATTTATTCTTTTACATAGAGACTGTCCACTTTGACCAACGTACATGGCAGAGGGGCATTGGTGGCACATGATGGCATATATCACATTGGTAGATGTGCAGGTGAATGAGCCTCTAATAGTGTGGCTGATGTGATTAGGCCCTATGATGGTGTCCCCTGAATAGATATGTGGACAGAGTTGGCAACGGGCTTTGTTGCAAGGATAGGTTCCTGGGTTAGTGGTTCTGTTGTGTGGTGTGTGGTTGCTGGTGAGTATTTGCTTCAGGTTGGGGGGCTGTCTGTAAGCAAGGACTGGCCTGTCTCCCAAGATCTGTGAGAGTGATGGGTCGTCCTTCAGGATAGGTTGTAGATCCTTGATGATACATTGGAGAGGTTTTAGTTGGGGGCTGAAGTACTAGCTAGCGGCGTTGTGTTATTTTCTTTGTTGGGCCTGTCCTGTAGTAGGTGACTTCTAGGTACTCTTCTGGCTCTGTCAATCTGTTTCTTCACTTCAGCAGGTGGATATTGTAGTTGTAAGAATGCATGAGAGAGGTCTTGTAGGTATTTGTCTCTGTCTGAGGGGTTGGAACAAATGCGTTTATATCATAGAGCTTGGCTGTAGACAATGGATCGTGTGGTTTGATCTGGATGAAAGCTAGAGGCATGTAGATAGGAATAGCGGTCAGTAGATTTCCAATATAGGGTGTTTATGTGACCGTCGCTTATTAGCACCATAGTGTCCAGGAAGTGGATCTCTTGTGTGGACTGGTCCAGGCTGAGGTTGATGGTTGGATGGAAATTGTTGAAATCACGGTGGAATTCCTCAAAGGCTTCTTTTCCATGGGTCCAGATGATGATGATGTCATCAATGTAGCGCAAGTACAGTAGGGGCATTGGGGACGAGAGCTCGCCACCATCAGTCCTGCTCTAGGACCCTCATCTCTCACAGACTGCCACATCCTTTCAGTGACACAGCCCTCTGGCTGTGCCACACACTGTGCTCTCCCCTTCTGGGGGACCTGGAGTCCACCATTCAGTCACTTTGCTTAGTAGCTACTGCAGCAAATTTTCTGGTCACTTCCTCATGGCCTCAGCATCCTCTTTGCTTTAGGACCTCAATGTATAAACCCCAGCAGCCAGCCAGGAACTGTCTCTTGTTCACTGCTAGGAACATTGCTCTGTCCAGGGTGCTAGTAGTTCTCTCAGCCCTCCAGAGACACAGTCCTTCCTTCTAGCAGAGAACTGCCTTCCTCTGCCCTGCAGCTCCTGTTTTTTTATATGGGCCTGCTTGGCCCTGATTGGCTGCTCGCTTCAGCCCTTTTCTGATTGGCTGCCTCCTGTGCAGTCTCCTTAGAGCTCTATTAACCCCTTAGAGCCCAGTATGGGGCAGGTGCCCCATCACAGGTTTCCATGCCACACAAGACTTGAAGGGGTTAAGGTGGCATTGGGTCAGTTAACTCCCCAGGCTTCACTTGGAGGAGCCAGAGAGCAGGGATTAATTAAATGAAGCTCAGGTGGACAGGAATAGGAGGGGCCTATATAAAGCCCAGGAACTCAGTGCAGAATAGGGGTTGTAGGGAAGTAGTCTGCAGTTACTTCTTGGGAGAGCTGTTTGGGACTACAGTTACTTCCTAGGAAAAGGGAGTTGTGATTGACAAGCCTGGGAGAGAAGGAGGGAGAGAACTAGAAAGGTAGAAAGGCTTGCAGGAAAAGTAGCAAGGTATGGGGCAAGGCAGAACTTGGTTGTTGCTGAGTGGGAACCTGGAGCAGAGGGTGGGACTGGGACTGGGTTCTCCTACCAGCCACTGGGGAAGTGCCACAGGCCAGGTAGCGGAGAGGGGACACTCTAAGACAGTTTTCCCTGAAAGATATTTTTACCTTGGAGGGGGAAAACACGAGTGACCTGGCTGGAGGGCTGAGTCACAAAGAGGAAGCAGGAGCTCCTGGCTTGAGATAGGGGCTGTGGGGGGGAGAGAGAGAGAGAGATGGATTGCAGCTGCAGGAAGGGGCATTGGCCTGTCAGAGCTAAGCCCCAGAACCACCAGGAGGTGGCGTTGTCCTAGCGGTGAGTAGAGTGCCCTGTCACAGATGGACTGCTGCTAGTTGTATAGTTAGCAAACCTCTGTGGCTGTGCCTGTTGTCTGAGGTAGAGTATGTTGCAGTGTGCATTGTGGTCCTCTTCATTTGTCTAGGGAAGGCTGGATGGGACTCCCTTTGGAACTGGAGCCCTTTGATGCCATTCTCATTGGCTGGAGAGGTTGTTAAGGGATTAGCTGTTGCCCCACAATGTTCTGAATCCCTGCCAGCCCTGGGAGCGAGCAGCTATCTGTGGAAATGGGAACCATGTGTCCCTTTCTTCACCTTAAACAATAATTACTACAGGGCTACTTGACCAGCCCCAGAGGTGTTATGTGGGGAGCAAAGAAGCAAGTAAATGTTAGGACTTAATAGCCAATCTTCTAGAATTTGTTTTAGGCTTGATCTTTCATTGTATGTATGTACTCCATCCATGCTCCACTTGGACTGTGGGTTGGAGGAAGGAGAGGGTGGCTGGAAACTGGCCCAGCCCTTGCTCAACTTAGCATTGTACAGGGGTATCAATGACTTACACCCGTGGTGTAATGTCCCTCAAAGGCCTTATGCCAGCAAAGAACTGGGTATAGGAAAGCTTGACTCTGCCATGCTTCATCTCCTCTCTGTCCTGACCTGACCTCTAATGCATTTCTGACTGGGATAAGAACACTTCGTGCTGCATAGGAGAACGTGTAGCAGACTGGAGAATCCAGCCTTTCACCTCTTTTGTTCAGCCCATCTGTTTTCTTTTGTGCTTTCCCAGTGAAATAACTACTGGGAAGACAACACAGGGCACAATATATGTTTATTGTATTGCTTGAATAAACTGAAAAGTTTTCCCAGGACTAGGCTGTAACTGCAATAAACTCACGTTAACATGTTTTATTGCATTAGTGAGACTGATCCTAAAGGTATCTCGGACATGTTACCATCGAAGAGATTAGAATTCATTACCTATTTACTGGCATGCTTGTTAATCTTCATAGCTTTATGATCCATGATGGTAGTGATTTAATGACTAAGGTATTGAGAATCAAACTCTATCTTGACACCAATCCCCACCCCCACCCCGTGTGTACTGATGTGAACTTACATTTGACACTACTTTGAAATAAAATCATGAGCACAAAAACATTTCAGATATCACATGGATGCAACTCGTGTACTAATGCCAGGCGATGGCTTTATTTTACTTAAGGAATTAATGAACCAGTGCTAGATTGACAGCCCTTAGACTGATGTAACTATTCTGTGGTTAACTAGATAACAATAGAGGAAGCAATAGGCAGTTTGGGAAGCTTGTGTTGTCAGCAGAGTCGGGGGTGAGGGCTCCGGCCCAGGGTGCAGGCTCCAGGCTGGGGCCAGAAATTAGGGGTTCAGGCTTTGGGAGGGGGCTCCAGGTTGGTGTAGGGGGTTGGGGTGCGGAAGGAGGTGAGGGCTCCAGCTGAGGGTATGGGCTCTGGGGTCAGGCCAGGGATGAGAGGTTTGGGTTGCAGGAGGGGACTCTGGGCTTGGGGTTGAGGTGCAGGAAGGGGTGCGGGGTACAGGCTCTGGGAAGGAGTTTGGGTGCGGGATGGGGCTCAGGGCTGGCATTGGGCTCCAGGAGTGGGTGTTGGCACCAGGAGGGAGTTGGGGTGCAGGAGGGGGCTTAGTGCTGGGAAAAGGGGTTGGGATGTGGGACGAGGTGTGGGGAGCAGGCTCTGGGCGGTGCTTACTTCAGGGGGCTCCCTGGAAGTGGAGACATGTTCCTCAACTCTTAGATGCTGGCATGGCCAGGCAGATCTGTGCTGTGCATGCCGCAGTTGCTATCCTCGCAACTCCCATTGGTTACATTTCCCTGCCAATGGGAGCTGTGGAGCCAGCGGGCTGGGGCAGCTTGCAGAGCTTCCCTGATCACTCCTGTACCTAGGGGCCGCAGAGACATTGTGGCTGCTTCCAGGAGCTGCACAGAACCACAGCAGGCAGGGAGTCTGCCTTAACCCCACTGCACCGCTGACCGGACTTTTAATGACCCGGTCAGCAGTGCTGACCGGAGCTGCCAGGGTCCCTTTTTGACTGGGTGTTCTGGTCGAAAATCAGATGCCTGGCAACCCTACCCCTGCACCCAACCTGGGGACTGCTGCACTCTCCCAATCCCACCAGTTACCTACAGGAGGGTCAGGGGAGGCTCTCTCCTCCCCGCTGCACCTGCCCCAGCAGCCGGGCCCAGGTGAGGGGTGGCCTGCCGCCACTTCCCTCAGCCAGGCTCTCTCTCAGGCAGCACAGCTGCCACACTGCGTGGCTGGGCTCTCACGTCAACCCAGAACGGCTGGTGGGAGAAGTGTGTGTTCCCCCAATTTTGCTCCCCAGCATGTTTCTGGCTCACTCAAGCCTTTGACTCTGACAGCTGGGTGCAGGTGGGGAGCGGAAGGGGCGGGACCACCTATTTCTCCCCCCGGACACTCTGCTCTGGGTCATCGTGAGAGCCCTGCCGCCCAGCTAGCGTGGCAGCTGCCTGCAAGAGAGAGACCCTGGCTGCGGGTGGTAGTGGCAGTAGTAGGAGAAAGACAGAGCCCCTCTCCCTGCCCTGGCAGGCCAATCTGGGAGGGCACTTGCCCCCACATGTCCCCCCTATGTGTTACCCCTGCTCCTGCAGGTGGCAACTGGACTTTTGGCATCTGGTCAGTGTTTCTGACTGGACACTGTCAGGTGCTGTTTTCGACCAGACTTTCCGGTTGAAAACTGGATACCGGGCCACCCTACTGACTGGTGGGAAGAATCAGCAGATGGGTTCTTAAAACCTTCAGCTGCTCAAAGTATTTGCCCAGGGCTGTGATAGTTCCTGTTTGCCCCCTGCCTGGGACCTAGCCCTGCCTTGCAACAGGTAACCAGCTCTGACCCTTGTTTCCTATTCCTGACTTTGGCTACTGTTCCTTTGCCCTGTACTGCAGGGGCCTCAGGAGTAAGACTGAAACAACACTGCCAACTTGTGTGATGGCTTCTGTGATCTGATCATTAATAATCTGACCAGAACCATAAATCTCTTTTTGTCTCTTCTGATCATTAATTCTCAGACAGCTGCAGCGGCACAGGAGCTAGCAAACAGAGCTCTAAACAGGGGAGTTTGAGTGGGAGTTCTGTTGGAGGAGAAGGTAGTTGTACTTGGTATTGTATTTTTAGTATTTGTATTTGTATTTGTGTGTGTGTAGGGGTTTTGTGCTGGGAGAGCAGCTGAGCCTGATTAGGGGGTGGGGCTTTGTGCTGAGAGAGCAGCTGAGCCCTGCCTAGGGGGTGGGGCTTCTGACTAGGGGCCCTATAAAGGTAGCCAGCCAGTCAGGCAGTGGCACAGGAGTGAGCAAACAGAGCTCTAAACAGGGGAGTTTGCAAGGGGAGTTTGGATTGTGGTGCTTGTTTGGGGTTTGCTTTTGCTGGGGGGTGTGCGGTCTTTTTGGTGTGGCTTGTGTTTCCCAGATTAACAGGATTTAGGTGGGAAGGAGATGACAGATATGGAGGCAGCTGTGGGAGTGACTCCTGCAGTGAAAGACACATTGAGGATGACTGGATGTGGAAGCTGTGGTATGTACATGATCCTGGAGGGGGGAACCGGTAAGAGTTTTGTCTGCATGAAATGCCGTCTGATAGAGCTGATGGAGGAAAAGATCCGAGGTTTGGAGATGCAGGTGGAAAGTCTCGTTGAGTTTAGGAAGGGGTTTGAGCAGATGATGGAGCAAAGATATGAGGTATCTGAAGGGAAAAGCTCAGACTCTCGGATGGAAGCAGGGCTGGGGAATTTTGAGGAGAGACTGGATGAGGAAAGTGGTCAGTGGAAACATGTGACTCAAAGAACCAGGCAGAGAAAAAGACGGGCTAGTGAAGGAGAAATAGAGCTTAGGAACAGGTTTGCAGAGTTGGAAAATGAAGAAGGGGCTCAGCAGGTAGTCGCTGAAGGTGGAAGGGTAAGGAAGAAGAGAAGAGAGGCTAGCCCTATAGAAAAAGGGGAAGAGTCAAGGGAGACTACACCAATTATGAGCCCCAGGAGGATACAGGATGGGTTGAAGAGAATTGTAAGGGAAAATAGGAATGGAAAGAACTTGCAGCCAGAGGGAACAGGGGAGAGACTGGAGAATAGCACTGTCACCAGGAAAAGGCAGGTCTATGTGATCGGGGACTCTTTATTGAGAAGAATAGACAGGCCTGTAACTAGAGCTGATCCTGAGAATAGAAGGGTGTGCTGTCTTCCGGGTGCTAAGATAAGGGATGTAGACCTGAGGTTGAAAAGGATCCTCAAGGGAGCGGGAAAGAATCCCCTAATTATCCTTCATGTGGGAACAAATGATACAGCCAGATTCTCACTGGAAAGTATCAAGGGAGACTATGCTAGGCTGGGGAAGACGCTTAAGGAAATTGAGGCTCAGGTGATCTTTAGCGGGATCCTTCCTGTTCCTAGAGAAGGGCAACAAAGGTGTGACAAGATTATGACTGTCAACAGATGGCTTAGGCAGTGGTGCTATAAGGAGGGCTTTGGGATGTATGGCCACTGGGAGGCATTCACGGACAGAGGTCAGTTCTCTCGGGATGGACTTCATCTGAGTAGGGAAGGAAATAGACTTCTAGGATCGAGGCTGGCACAACTGATAAAGAGAGCTTTAAACTAGGAATTGGGGGGAGATGGATGGGAGATGTCCGGAAAATCTCCACGCCAGATTTTAGCATTGAGAGGGAAGAAGATGAAGTAAGAAAGGATACAGCCATGGGTAGGAGAATGTATATAAGGAGCGAGGGCGGTGTGGATACTAGTCTAATAGGTTATAATGGCTGTAGAATGACTGTGCCTAATAGGGTACAAAATGTGAGCGAGGCCAAACAGCAAAAATTAAGATGTTTATACACCAATGCGAGGAGTCTAGGTAACAAAATGGAGGAACTAGAGCTACTGGTGCAGGAAGTGAAACCAGATATTATAGGGATAACAGAAACATGGTGGAATAGTAGTCATGACTGGACTACAGGTATTGAAGGGTATGTGCTGTTTAGGAAAGACAGAAACAAAGGTAAAGGGGGTGGAGTAGCATTGTATATCAACGATGAGTTAGAATGTAAAGAAATAAGAAGCGATGCAATGGATAAGACAGAGTCTGTCTGGGCAAAAATTACATTGGGGAAGAAAACTAGTAAAGCCTCTCCTATGATAGTGCTTGGGGTGTGCTATAGACCTCCGGGATCTAATTTGGTTATGGATAGAGCCCTTTTTAATGTCTTTAATCAAGTAAATACTAATGGAAACTGCGTGATCATGGGAGACTTTAACTTCCCAGATATAGACTGGAGGACCAGTGCTAGTAATAATAATAGGGCTCAGATTTTCCTAGATGTGATAGCTGATGGATTCCTTCAACAAGTAGTTTCTGAACCGACTAGAGGGGATGCCATTTTAGATTTAATTTTGGTGAGTAGCGAGGACCTCATAGAAGAAATGGTTGTAGGGGACAATCTTGGCTCAAGTGATCATGAGCTAATTCAGTTCAAACTAAATGGAAGGATTAACAAAAATAAATCTGCAACTAGGGTTTTTGATTTCAAAAGGGCTGACTTTCAAAAATTAAGGCAATTAGTTAGGGAAGTGGATTGGACTGAAGAACTTATGGATCTAAAGGCAGTTGAGGCCTGGGATTACTTTAAATCAAAACTGCAGAAGCTATCGGAAGCCTGTATCCCAAGAAAGGGGAAAAAATTCATAGGAAGGAGTTGTAGACCAAGCTGGATGAGCAAGCATCTTAGAGAGGTGATTATGAAGAAGCAGAAAGCATACAGGGAGTGGAAGATGGGAGGGATCAGCAAGGAAAGCTACCTAATTGAGGTCAGAAGATGTAGGGATAAAGTCAGAGAGGCTAAAAGTCGAGTAGAGTTGGACCTTGCAAAGGGAATTAAAACCAATAGTAAAAGGTTCTATAGCCATATAAATAAGAAGAAAACAAAGAAAGAAGAAGTGGGGCCGCTTAATACTGAGGATGGAGCGGAGGTTAAAGATAATCTAGGCATGGCCCAATATCTAAACAAATACTTTGCCTCAGTCTTTAATAAGGCTAAAGAGGAGCTTGGGGATAATGGTAGCATGACAAATGGGAAGGAGGCTATAGAGGTAGATATTACCATATCAGAGGTAGAAGCGAAACTGAAACAGCTTAATGGGACTAAATCGAGGGGCCCAGATAATCTTCATCCAAGAATATTAAAGGAATTGGCACCTGAAATTGCAAGCCCATTAGCAAGAATTTTTAATGAATCTGTAAACTCAGGAATAGTACCGAATGATTGGAGAATTGCTAATATAGTTCCTATTTTTAAGAAAGGAAAAAAAAGTGATCCGGGTAACTAGAGGCCAGTTAGTTTGACATCTGTAGTATGCAAGGTCCTGGAAAAAATTTTGAAGGAGAAATTAGTTAAGGACATTGAAGTCAATGGTAAATGGGACAAAATACAACATGGTTTTACAAAAGGTAGATCGTGCCAAACCAACCTAATCTCCTTTTTTGAAAAAGTAACAGATTTTTTAGATAAAGGAAATGCAGTGGATCTAATTTACCTAGATTTCAGTAAGGCATTTGATACCGTGCCACATGGGGAATTATTAGTTAAATTGGAGAAGATGGGGATCAATATGAACATCAGAAGGTGGATAAGGAATTGGTTAAAGGGGAGACTGCAACGGGTCCTACTGAAAGGCGAACTGTCAGGTTGGAGGGAGGTTACCAGTGGAGTTCCTCAGGGATCGGTTTTGGGACCAATCTTATTTAATCTTTTTGTTACTGACCTTGGCACAAAAAGTGGGAGTGTGCTAATAAAGTTTGCAGATGATACAAAGCTGGGAGGTATTGCCAATTCGGAGAAGGATCGGGATATTATACAGGAGGATCTGGATGACCTTGTAAACTGGAGTAATAGTAATAGGATGAAATTTAATAGTGAGAAGTGTAAGGTTATGCATTTAGGGATTAATAACAAGAATTTTAGTTATAAGCTGGGGACGCATCAATTAGAAGTAACGGAAGAGGAGAAGGACCTTGGAGTATTGGTTGATCATAGGATGACTATGAGCTGCCAATGTGATATGGCTGTGAAAAAAGCTAATGCGGTTTTGGGATGCATCAGGAGAGGCATTTCCAGTAGGGATAAGGAGGTTTTAGTACCGTTATACAAGGCACTGGTGAGACCTCACCTAGAATACTGTGTGCAGTTCTGGTCTCCCATGTTTAAAAAGGATGAATTCAAACTGGAGCAGGTACAGAGAAGGGCTACTAGGATGATCCGAGGAATGGAAAACTTGTCTTATGAAAGGAGACTTAAGGAGCTTGGCTTGTTTAGCCTAACTAAAAGAAGGTTGAGGGGAGATATGATTGCTCTCTATAAATATATCAGAGGGATAAATATAGGAGAGGGAGAGGAATTATTTAAGCTCAGCACCAATGTGGACACAAGAACAAATGGGTATAAACTGACCACCAGGAAGTTTAGACTTGAAATCAGACGAAGGTTTTTAACCATCAGAGGAGTGAAGTTTTGGAATAACCTTCCAAGGGAAGCAGTGGGGGCAAAAGATCTATCTGGTTTTAAGATTCTACTCGATAAGTTTATGGAGGAGATGGTATGATGGGATAATGGGATTTTGGTAAGTAACTGATCTTTAAATATTCAGGGTAAATAGGCCAAATCCCCTGAGATGGGATATTAGATGGATGGGATCTGAGTTACTATAGAAAATTCTTTCCTGGGTATCTGGCTGGTGAATCTTGCCCATATGCTCAGGGTTTAGCTGATTGCCATATTTGGGGTTGGGAAGGAATTTTCCTCCAGGGCAGATTGGAGAGGCCCTGGAGGTTTTTTGCCTTCCTCTGTAGCATGGGGCATGGTTGACTGGAGGGAGGCTTCTCTGCTCCTTGAAGTTTTGAACCATGATTTGAGGACTTCAATAGCTCAGACATGGGTGAGGTTTTTCATAGGAGTGGTGGGTGACATTCTGTGGCCTGCGCTGTGCAGGAGGTCGGACTAGATGATCAGAGTGGTCCCTTCTGACCTTAGTATCTATGAATCTATTCTGGGTTTGAGTTAGACCGGTTACACCTAAGTGTGAAACATAGACATTGCCAGTCTTCTGAGTCTCCTTATTTTATCAATTGAACGGGGTTCAAGTGCCCTTTTCTGATAAAGAAATGCAGGACTAGGACTTTCATGTAGGCAAAGTTCATTGCAGTCAGTGTTTATAGGTTAGCTTAAATATTTTGACACAGCCTAATGAAATGAAACCAATGTCTTGGTTACATGCATAGGGGCTGATCCTGACACTTGCTAAACCATTTTTTATTCTGTTGAAGCTGGAGCCACTCCTGATTAGACTGAGGTATCTGAATTTAGTTCAGGCCTTCTAGAATCAAATAGAAGAGACCTATAAGACCATTAAGTCTTTTCCGTCTGCTGGGGCAGGATGGCCAACATTTTCTGAAGTGGTGATGATTTTGGATATCCTACTGAGACACTTTGGGCCTCTTCCTTCATACTTGCTGAACACCTACAATTTCCATTCCCATCAATGGGCCAGACAGTTGCTAAGCACCTCAGACAATCAGACTCAGGGGCATGGATCCATAAAGTTACTTAAATCCCATTTTTAGGCACCTCCATGATCCACAAAACTCCCAGTTGGCTGCTGCCTAACCCTGTAGGTGCCTAAAGTCACTCACTGCCTATTTTTTTGCAATAAAAAGTTCCCTAGTTGCCCATGTTACTGCCTCTAGTCATGTGCACTGCTGCCTCACTCTAGGTGCCCAAATGCCTATCTCCTGCCTAAGTGCCAGAGTAATCCACAAGTTGGGGTGGAAAGACAGGTGTTGGGCTTGTATCCAGTATGCATGTTCAGAGGCTGCTTAATTCAGAACAGCCACGGGGGAGGGAGGAGGAGGCAGCTCTCCTGTATAACCTTTAACCTAGTGGAGAGGGTAGTGTGCCAAATCCCAGGTACTGGTTCAAGTCCCCCTTCTGCCTGATGAACAGAAGGGATTTCCACGGGGATCTGTAAGTCTCAGGTGTGTGCTCTAACCACTAGGATATAAAGGGAATCTTGCATTGTTTTGGCTCAATATTTAATTATTCAATTAAAATGGAACAACTTGACTAGGGGATAGTTGATTGAGCCCCACATCAGGCAATTTTCTTGCCTAGTGGTTAGAGCACTCAGTTGAGTCCTGTACCCATCTCTTCTTATCAGGCAGAGGGAAAACTTGAACTGGTCATCTCTCACATCCCAGGTAAATACCTGAACGACTGAGCTAAACATTATAAGGGAGCTCAGCCTCTTCTCCTTCCCCCTGATGTCTTGTGTGGAGTTAGGTGGCCTCTAAGCATGCTTACTGGATCAGGCCCCACATCCAAGTTAAGTAGTGATGAACCCATTTCCCCCAAGTTTATGGATCACAAGCAGAAATAGGCACCTCCCTGCAGGTGCCTGGCTCCATGAGAGGGAGGAGGTACATACATATCATTGGTCTATCCCATCACCTAGCTTAAATGACTTATGTTGACCACTTGTGATTTAATGGTTATAGTTTTAACTTTTTGAATCTCAATATCTACTGTTAAACAATTGTCTGATCCCCTCCATAACTTGCTGCAACTGTGAACATTTAAATTGATTATTTTTAAGCATTTAAAAATGTTAATACTATCTGTTAATTTGGGGTGGGGGATGGTAGGGGGTATTGAATTCTGCCAAGCCCACACAAGTCACTCCACTGCTTTAAAATATTGTGCAAGACTTCTTTCTACTATTATTATGAGTGATACATAATAATGGGTCTATTAGTTGGGCAGACAGGAAAATGTATGTAACCACAGTTCCTGGAATTTAGGGCAATCATTCAGTCATTCTAAGACAGACAGTAGAATTGTACCTGAGACAACCTTGGAGATCCCCTAATGTAATGGCTCCTTATGGGGGAAGCACTGAACAACTGGGATGTCATGGCATCAGAGAGGAATTTGTAACATAAAAAAATTATAAGGACTGTATCCACTAAAAAAACTAAAACCTCTTCTTTGGAAGGCTGCTGTGGATGGGAGAAGATGACTCTCTCTCTTCATACACAAACATTTCTATTTTGTTTAAACTTTGCTATTTAGTGGTCATCTGAAAATTTATCTTCATTTATAAAATGTAACTGATTAATCTTAAAGTGCATGTATATGTAACTCTGCTTTTAATTATTAAAAGCAGGAAAGACTCTTTCCAGTGCCAACCTCTAGGATTCTGAGAAAAGATTTGATAAACCAAGAAAGAAATTCTACAAACACAGGCTTTGTCAGAAAGTGAATTCCAGAGCTAAAGGTCTCCAGTGAGAACACCTTGCTACCATTGTCTTCTCTCTTTTCAGGCACATATGCCTTCTTTCTTGTGAAAGGCGATGCAATTTGTTCAGGACAGTGGAGCTACTTCACCTCACAATGATGTAACCTGTACATAAATCCACTAACATTCTGTGGCATTACACCACTGTAAGTGACAGATCTTGGGGCTTATCTTTATTTACCTATCTACCCACTATCTTGTTCACTTTATATGCATGATATAGAGAACAACTTATATGCATTCCATCAAGATAATTAAAAATGTTCTTGCAACCAAAACAACATATAAATAAAAATGGTTACCTGAACCTTCTCACCACTTCAAGAACACATGAAGTACTTGCATTAAAATGTTTATGAAGCAGCATGCCTCAAAATAGATACAAAGATATTCTGATTTTACAAGGAGATTGGAATGCTAAAGTGGGTACTGATGCACAGGCAGATTGGCGAGATTATTGTGACCCTTTCTGTAATGCGGTAATTTATGAGAGAGGATTGAGACTTTTCGAGTTTGCTAGCTATAACAATCTGGTTCTTGCAAACATATTAGGAACACAGAAAGCATCCAGATGATCAACATGGCGTACACCTTAATGGTCTACAGCACAGCCAGATTGATTACATCATAGTGCAAAACTGATTTCGTTCTGGGATTAACAGAGCTAAAACAAGGAGCTTCCCTGGTGCTGATATTGGAAGTGATCATGACCTTGTGATGCTAAATTTTTGGCAGCAGCTAAGGAAAATTGTCAGGCCAAACTTCACCAGAACCAAGTTTGACTTAGAAAGACTCAGAGACCGAAACATTGCAGAGTCATTCCAAGCAATGATCGGCAGAAAATTTGCCCAGCTCCTTGCTCTAGACTTGACATTTTAGTTAAAGGGGTTCCTAAGCTTTAACAACCCATGAACCCCTTTAACTAAAATGTCAAGTCTCATGAACCCCTTCCTAAAAATGAATATTTCCAGGGATTTTCTCCCTTACCTCAGCATAAATTATAAAAGCAGTGATCTTGGAAATATAAAATTTGTTTTTATGAGATGCTTATTACACACTATTTACTAATTACTATTTATCATTACAGTATTTTTATTACATTATGCAAACAGCAACACTCTTCCAAGATCTCACTTTTGGAGCTTGTATACTTTTGATTAAGCCTGTTACAAAACAAGGCTGCTATCAGAGGTGCCAATAGGAAAAAAGGATGCGGGGGCAAAACCGCTGTGCACCCTGGGGCCTAGCGGGGCACCGCTGGAAAAGTGGGGGGGCCCACGGGGGCTGCTGGAAAAAAGGGGAGAGACCCTTGGGGGGCATGCCAATGCAGGGGTGACACATGATCCTCATCACCCCCCTGTACTGGTGCCTCTGGCTCCTATGTTTCATCAAGGAGTATCAGATATGAAACAGCTAGAAGATATTTAAGAAGCCAACTCAAGAGTTCCTCCTAAACAAGCATTCAGGTCTTGAGCAGTCCAGGCAAACAACGTATGTTACAACAAAGCTCAAACTTGTTCTTCATAATCATTTAAAAACAATACTAGCAGTCTATTTAATTTTAAAAACAGCAAAAAATATCCACCTCCCTTTCTATTTCTTATAAGAAATCTTGAAGTTTAAATCTCCTCAGTGTGATAGATATGCTTGCTTTGATCTTCTTAGCTCGTGGAAGTCCCCAAGGCTCCGGGCTGCTGGCCCCGAGCTGCCTGGGGTCCCTATGGATAGCTTTGTCCACCATTAAGGAATTTTTTCCCAAGAACCCCCTCTAACCTCAGTTTGGGAACCACTGCTTTAGAAGAAGAAGTAGTAACAATGACCAACAATTTCAACGCAGTAATGAATGAGGCAGCAATGGACATCCTTGGGAAACATCTTAAGAAAACAAAACCATGGGTCACAAATGAAATACTACAAATGTGTGACATTAGAAGAGAACTTAAGAGAGACAAGAACAGCACTGAGGGAGCTGGTAAATACAGAGCAATTGGCAGAAAGATCAAGAAAGAAATGAAGGTGGCCAAGGAGATATGGATTGAAAAACAATGCTCTAAAATTGAAGTGTGTATCAATAATAAAAATAGCAAACGAGCCATCCAGGTTGTAAAAGATCTGATGAAGGAAAGATGGACCAAAGCTAACGCAGTCATTGGGTACAGAAGCTGATTTGAAGGACAGGTTACAAACCATAGTTAATAGTTCCGCAATTTCACATTTGAGTTCGTTCAGAACTCTTGGGTGAATGCCATCTGGTCCCAGTGACTTGTTACTGTTAAGTTGATCAACTAATTCCAAAACCTCGTCTAATGACACTTCAATCTATGAAATTCCTCAGATTTGTCACCTACAAAGGATGGCTGAGGTTGGGGAATCTCCCTAACATCCTCAGCCGTGAAGACTGAAGCAAAGAATTAATTTATTTTCTCTGCAATGACTTTATCGTCTTTAAGTGCTCTTTTTGTATCTCGATTGTCCAGAGGCCCCACTGGTTGTTTAGCAGGCTTCCTGCTTCTGATGTACTTAAAAAACATTTTGTTATTACCTTTTGAGTTTTTGGCTAGCTGTCCTTCAAACTCCTTTTTTGGCTTTTCGTTTTATATTTTTACACTTAATTTAACAGTGTTTATGCTCCTTTCTATTTACCTCACTAAGATTTGACTTCCACTTTTTAAAAGATGCCTTTTTATCTCTCACTGCTTCTTTTACATGGCTGTTAAGCCATGGTGGCTCTTTTTTAGTTCTTGTGCTGTGTTTTTAAATTTGGGGTATACATTTAAGTTGGGCAAATGTAAAGTAATGCACATTGGAAAAAATAACCCCAACTATTTATACAATATGATGGGAGCTAATTTAGCTACAACGAATCAGGAAAGAGATCTTGGAGTCATTGTGATAGTTCTCTGAAGACGTCCGTGCAGTGTGCAGCGGCAGTCAAAAAAGAAAACAGGATGTTGGGAATCATTAAAAAAGGGATAGAGAATGAGACGGAGAATATCTTATTGCCGTAGTATAAATCCATGGTACTCCCACATCTTGAAAACTGTGTACAGATGTGGTCTTCTCATCTCAAAAAAGATATACTGGCATTGCAAAAGGTTCAGAGAAGGGCAACTAAAATGACTAGAGGTTTGGAACAGAACCCATAGGAGCAGAGATTAAAGAGGCTGGGACTTTTCATCTTGGAAAAGAGGAGACTAAGGTGGGATATAATGGAGGTATATAAAATCATGAGTGTAGTGGAGAAAGTGAATAAGGAAAAGTTGTTTACTTGTTCCCATAATATAAGAACTAGGGGCCAGTAAATGAAATTGGTAGGCAGCAGGTTTGAAACAAATAAAAGGAAGTTCTTCCTCACACAGCGCAGAGTCAACCTGTGGAATTCCTTGCCTGAGGAGGTTGTGAAGGCTATGACTATGGACTATGATGGGGTTTAAAAGAGAACTGGATAAATTAATGGAGGTTAAGTTCATTAATGGCTATTAGCCAGGATGGGTAAGGAATGGTGCCTCTGTTTGTCAGAGGGTGGAGCTGGATGGCAGGAGAGAGATCACTTGATCATTACCTGTTAGGTTCACTCCCCCTGGGACATCTGACATTGGCCGCTGTCAGCAGACAGGATACTGGCCTGGACTTTTGGTCTGACCCAGTATGAGATGCTTCTGTAAAATTCTGGGCATCTCCTACTTCAACCACATCACTAATGAAGAAGTCCACAACATCATCACCCAAAGCGCTGGGTCATATGAGGACCTCCTGACGACTGTGAAGAAGCGCAAGCTGAAGTGGTACGGCCATGTAACAAGATCCTCCTCCAAGGCACAGTACAGGGGAAGAGAAGAAGAGGTGTAGAGAGAAAAAGAGATGGACTGACAACATAAAAGAGTGGACGGGAATGGACTTCATGGAGACTCAAGCACTGACACACAATCCTCAGGGGTGGAGACAATTGGTTGATTGCTCATCAGTGATAGAGCCCCAATGATCAATGCGGCTACGGGAGTGATGATGATGATGCCTCAAGATAATAGGGCAGCTGTAAAATAATCTTGAGTGGTTTTATTAACATGTTTGCAATAAGTGGTGTTCATATATTTATTACTGAAGTTAATTTGTGGAAAAGGTTAACTGGTGACTCAACTGATTCGATGGATTGTTATTGCTGAAATACCCTGAAAATTCCCATGCATTGACATCTGCTTGGAGCATCCTACCAAAACTGTAAGGCAAACAAGGTGAAGAAAATGCAGAAGGAATAATTTATTTAAAAACAAACCCCTAGTGTTGTAGAAAAATGTGCATTATGACAGAATATTACACACCATGGATATACATCCAGGTGGAAGGTTTCACTGTCTGTATGATACAAGGAACAAAAACAAACAATATTTTTTTTAATTTTTAGTCTAGTTTTCATTGTCCAAATATCCCAGAAAAATTGTAATTTATTTAAAACAAATTTATTTTAGTGGCATGTGTGATGGTCTCCTCTGGGAATACAGAACCATGTGTGAGAGAGAGAGCTATGCTGGGTTTTAAACCATGTGTAAGCTCCTTGCCACACCAGTCTGTCCACCACACCAGCAAACTCCTTGAGACTCTATCAGTCTTAACCTTGCTTTGCAGGTAACAATTAGTGAATTAGTTCCTGAGTTCCCCCAGAGATTTCTCTCTATAGCATCCAGTCCCTCTCAAGTGATATGCACAGAAATTAAGTTTGCTGTCTCCAAAGAGACCATGCATACACCAGCTTGTTAGGTTAACTGAGGACTCACTCTTTACTTCAATATAACAGCACTGAGCTGGTCTATAGTAAAACTAAGAATCAGTTTATGAACAAAGAACAGCGATTTAAGTGATACTAAGCAAAGACAGTTGGGTTACAAACAAAACATGCTTTCTAGTGACTAAAACTTAATTTTAGCAAGTTACAATCTTTGTTTAAGCAGTTTTCTCGGTTAAATCAACTGAAATCTCCAGCTGTCCAGGCTTGAGGATCCAACTTTCACAGAATCTTGTGAGACTTCTGCTTAATGTTCTTTCACACATCCATCCATTCTAGGTATATATTTTTTTCAAATATCAATTGATTTCTATTTTTCCTGGACTGTTATGTATGGGGAAGAGAAAATGAAGGTGGGGGGAGATGGGAATAGTGGCAAGAAATACGGACCATGAAATGTCTACAACATGTCCTTTAGCTGCACCAGGATGTGTCAAAGGCACTGATATGAAGTGCAAGCTCTGATATAAGGGTACCCTGCCTGTCCGCATTGCTGTCTGGGGCTCCTGGCGGGAGCAGAGGATTTCAGCTTCCACCCAAGGAGCTAGTGGCCATATAATAGCCTCAGGATGAGTGGCGAGTGTCTGCCAGGCTTGATGTTTGCTCTTTGTAGGCTTGTTTGAGTGGGAGTTTGCAAGGGGAGTTTGTAGGGAAGACTAAAAGAGGCAGGCAGAGGAACAAACAAGCTAGTGAAGGGATTGTGTGGTGGTCTGGCAATGTTTTGGTGCTTGTTCAGGGTTTGTTTTGCTGTGGGTGGTGGTGTTTTGGTTTGGTTTGTGTTTCCTGGACTAACAGGACTTAGGTGAGAAGGTGAGGACAGATACAGAGGCAGCAGTGGTAGTGACCCAAGTAGTGGAGGACACAGCGAAGATTACGAGATGTAAAAGCTGTGGCATGTACATGATCCTGGAGGGGATACCTGAAAAGAGTTTCATCTGCATGAAGTGCCACCTGATAGAGCTGATGGAAGAAAAGATCTGAGGATTGGAGATGCAAGTGGAAACTCTGAGTTTAGAAGGGGTTCACATGGATGATGGAGCAAAGACATGAGAAGGCTGAAGGGGAAAGCTCAGACTTGCAGATGGAAGTAGGACCAAAGAACTCTGAGGGGAGACTGCCGGGAGAGGAAAGTGGACCGTGGAAGCATGTGACCAAGAGAACGAAGCAAAGGAAAAGGCAGGCTAATGAAGGAGAAACAGAGTTCAGGAACAGGTTTGCAGAGTTGGAAAATGAAGAAGGGGCACAGCAGATGGTCACTGAAGGTGAGAGGGCAAGGAAGAAGAGAAGAACAGCTAGTTCTATAGAAAGAGGGGAAGAGTCAATGGAGATAACAACACCAAATATGAGCCCCAGGAGGATACGGGATGGGTTGCAGAGGATTGCAAGTGATAATAGGAATCGAGAGGACTTGCAGTCAGAGGGAACAGGAGATAGACCGGAGAATCTCACCATCACAGAAAAAGGCAGCACTAAGTGATTGGGGACTCCTTACTGAGAAGAATAGACAGTCCTGTAACCAGAGCTGATCCACAGAATAGAAGGGTATGCTGTCTGCCAGGTGCAAAGATATGGGATGTGGACCTGAGGCTGAAGAGGATCCTAACGGGAGTGGGAAAGAATCCACTAATTGTCCTTCATGTGGGAACAAATGATACGACTAGATTCTCTCTGGAACTTATCAAGGGAGACTGTGCCAGGCTGGGGAAGATGCAAAAGGAAATCGAGGCTCAGGTGATCTTCAGTGAGATTCTGCCTGTTCCTAGAGAAGGGCAACAGAGGTATGACTTGATTATGATGATCAACAAATGGCTCAGACAGTGGTGCTACAAGGAGGGCTTTGGGATGTATGGCCACTGGGAAGCATTCATGGACAGAGGACTGTTCTCTCAGGATGGACTTCACCTGAGTAGGGAGGGAAATAGACTTCTAGGATGGAGGCTGGCACAACTGATTAAGAGAGTTTTAAACTAGGAATTTGCAGGAGATGGTTGGGAGATATCCAGGTAATCTCCACGCCGGATTTTAACATTGAGAGGGAAGAAAACGAAGTAAGAAAGGATACAGCCGTGGGTAGGAGAATGGACATAAGGAGGAAGGGTAGTGTACATACCAGTCTAATAGGTGATACTGGTGGTTGGTAGAATGTCTATGCCCAAGTAGGTAAAGAATGTGAGCAAAGCCAAACAGCAAACATTAAGGTGTTTGTACACTAATGCAAGGAGCCTAGGTAACAACATGGAGGAACTAGAGCTACTGGTGCAGGAAGTGAAACCAGATATTATAGGGATAACAGAAACATGGTGGTCATGACTGGGGTACAGGTATTCAAGGGTATGTGCTGTTTAGGAAAGACAGAAACAAAGGTAAAGGGGGTGGAGTAGCATTGTATATCAACGATGAGGTAGACTGTAAAGAAATAAGAAGTAATGGAATGGTTAAGACATAGTCTGTCTGGGCAAAAATCACATTGGGGAAGAACGCTACTAGAGCCCTGGGATAGGGCTTGGGGTATGCTATAGACTGCCAGAATCCGATTTGGATATGGATAGAGACCTCTTTAAAGTTTTTAATGAAGTAAATACTAATGGGAATTGTGTGATCATGGGAGACTTTAACTTCCTAGATATAGACTAGAGGACAAGTGCTAGTAATAATAATAGGGCTCAGATTTTCCTGGATATGATAGCTGATGGATTCCTTCATCAAAGTAATTGCTGAACTGAGAAGAGGGGATGCCATTTTAGATTTGGTTTTGGTGAGTAGTAAAGACGTCATAGAAGAAATGGTTGTAGGGGACAGCCTTGGTTCGAGTGATCATGAGCTAATTCAGTTCAAACTAAATGGAAGGATAAACAAAAATAGATCTGTGACTAGTGTTTTTGATTTTAAAAGGGCTAACTTTAAAAAAAAATAAGAAAATTAGTTAGGGAAGTAGATTGGACTGAAGAACTTGTGGATCTAAAGGCGGAGGAGTCCTGGTATTACTTCAAGTCAAAGTTGCAGAAACTATCAGAAGCCTGCATCCCAAGGAAGGGGAAAAAATTCATAGGCAGGAGTTGTGGACCAAGTTGGATGAGCAAGCACCTCAGAAATGTGATTAAGAAAAAGCAGAAAGCCCACAAGGAGTGGAAGATAAGAGGGGTTAGCAAGGAAAGGTACCTTATTGAGGTTAGAACATGTAGAGATAAAGTGAGAAAGGCCAAAAGCCACGTAGAGTTGGACCTTGCAAAGGGAATTAAAACCAATAGTAAAAAGTTCTATAGTCATATAAATAAGAAGAAACCAAAGAAGGGACCATTAAACATGGAGGATGGAGTGAAGGTTAAGGATAATCTAAGAATGGCTCAATATCTAAATAAATATTTCCCTCTGTCTTTAATGAGGTTAATGAGGAGGTTAGGGATAATGGTAGGATGACAAATGGGAATGAGGATATGGAGGTAGATATTACCACATCTGAGGCTGAAGCCAAACTCGAACAGTTTAATTTGACTAAATCGTGGGGCCCAGATAATCTTCATCCAAGCATATTAAAGGAACTGGCACACGAAATTGCAAGCCCATTAGCAAGATTTTTTAATGAATCTGTAAACTCAAGGGTTGTACCTTATGACTGGAGAATTGCTAACATAATTCCTATTTTTAAGAAAGAAAAAAAAAGTGATCTGGGTAACTACAGACCTGTTAGTTTGACATCTGTAGTATGCAAGGTCTTGGAAAAAATTTTGAAGGAGAAAGTAGTCAAGGACATTGAGGTCAATGATAATTGGGACAAAATACAACATGGTTTTACAAAAAGTAGATCGTGCCAAACCAACCCGATCTCCTCCTTTGAGAAGTGTGACGGGGCAAGGCCAGATGGCTATGGAAGAGTAGTCTTATTGGGATCCGGGAAGTGAACGGGCAAAGCCTGTCCACCGCTAAAGGATCCCCCCCCAGCCTAAAAGAGGGATCCAGAGGACCTAGATGCCCAAAAAATTCAGGGGGACAACTAATGAAATAACAGGGACAGGAGTGTGGTCAAAGGATCAAACGAAGGGAAGGGGACGGGGACACCGAGCAGAGAACCCCGGACAGCGCCCACTGCTCCTCAAAGGCGTCAAGGGAGTCAGAGGACGCCGCCCAGAGGAACTCTGCCCGGATACGTGAATGGACCGAGGATCGGAAATAGGCCCCACAGTCACAGGAGACTCCATTGGCCAACCTCCTCACTCTGGTTTTATAGATGGCCGCTTTTGCTAGGGCCAGGAGGAGGTTGACCAGGAGATCCCGTGACTTTGTGGGGCCACGGATAGGGAGTGCATAAATGAGAAGGTGAGGGGAGAAGTGCAACCAAAAACGTAATAAAATATTGGTAAGGAGCTGGAATAGGGGTTGCAGCCTGGCACACTCCAAGTATACATGTTCCAGGGTATCCCTCACGCCGCAAAAGGGGCAGATGTCTGGGATTGAGGTGAACCGTGCCAAGTACATGCCCGTGCTCACGGCTCCGTGAAGGAGCCGCCAACTGACATCCCTGGCGGGCCTTGGGACTAAGGTGGAATATAGGCTGGCCCACCGGGGCTCCTCACCCTCCAAAGGTGGCAGGAGGTCCCGCCATTTTGTATTGGGGCGGGACACGAGGGTGAGGGCGTGAAGGGTGTGGAAAACGAGCATGTTGAGATGTTTTCTTGGCGTGGTTTGAAAGCAGACCGGCTGCATCTCGTGCAGCCGGCTTCTAGTGAAGGGGTGAAGGGGTCAGTTGGGTCCACGGGGCAGGGGTCCAATTAAAAGGTCCGGCGGGCCTGGGGTAGTGGGTGGTTGGGGCGTGCCCTCGTGCAGGACCCGGTTGAGATGAAACCGAGCAGCGGGTGGCAAAGCAGCCTTCACCTCCTGAAGTATGCGCCGGGGAGTACAAGGTCTGGAAAGCCCCATGCGCTGAGCGAGCATCAGGGGATCCAGCCAGTCTCCCCGGTCATAGTCCAGGAGGTCTCCGACTCTTGTGACCTCTGCCAGGACCAACCTCTGGCGCACCGAGCGGGACTCCGCCACCTGCACACGGAGCTGGGGATTGTGTAGCAGGGGCTCCGTGAGGAGATCTGCCCCCTCGGTGGCCGCCATGGACCTGGTCATTGAAAAGAGTTTCCAGGTCCGGAGGAGGTCCTGTTAGAAGACCGGCAGCCCAGAGAGGTCTCACGGAAGACCTCTCGGATGGAGATAAAGGAGCTGCCGGTCGTATCGGAGCCCTCAGAAGCGGCGCAGGAAGACGTGCGCCAGTATGCTCCACGCCGGACTACCTGCACCATAAAGGAGCCTCTGCAGGGTCTGGAGGCGGAAGACATGGACCTGAGTAAGCAGACATTTTAGGCCCTGCCCTCCCTCCTCCAGAGGTAGATGGAGAACCCCTGCAAGGACCCAGTGCAGTCCTGACCAAAAGAACTCCAGAATCGATGTCTGGAGGTTGGCCAGGAAAGCCGGGGCCGGGACCAGGGTGTTGAGCCGGTACCAGAGCATGGACAGGACTAGTTGATTAAGCACCAGCACTCTCCCTTGAAGGGAGAGGCACCGGAATAGTCCTGTCCATTTACGGAGCCGTTCTATCACCACGCCCTCTAAATTCTGCCAGTTCTCTGGCAGAGAGGGATGCGTGGCAGAAAGGTAAACGCCCAGATAGAGCAGCGGACCCGTGCTTCACTGGATGGCCTGAAGCGCGGGTGGGAGGGAGCTCGCCTGCCGCCAGTCCCCTACCACCAAGCCAGAGCTCTTGACCCAGTTGACCCGTGCGGAGGAGGCTGCCGAATAGATGGCCTGGCAAGCCTCCACCCACGCCAAGTCGCCCAGGTCCTGGACCACAAGGAGCACGTCATCAGCGTATGCCGACAACCAGCCGCAGCTCCGGCTCCCTCAGCACCAACCCTGTCAACCTCCTTCGGAGGAGACAGAGGAAGGGCTCGATAGCCAGAGCGTACAGCTGGCCTGAGAGGGGGCATGCTTGCCGTACTCCTCGCCCGAAGCTGACTGGTTCGGTCAGGGTCCAGTTGAGCCTGACCAAACGCTCTGTGGAGGCATACGGCGCCCGGAGAAAACCCACAAACTGATGTCCGAAGCCAAACGCTTGCAGAGTGCTGAGGAGATACCCGTGATCCACGCTGTCGAACGCCTTCTCCTGATCTAAGGACAGGAGGGCGAACGACAGACCATCCCTATACCCGAGTTCCAAAAGGTCCCGGACCAGATATAGGTTGTCGAAGATGCTACGGCC
Organism: Dermochelys coriacea; assembly: GCF_009764565.3. Lineage (NCBI taxonomy): Eukaryota > Metazoa > Chordata > Testudines > Dermochelyidae > Dermochelys > Dermochelys coriacea. Next base: position 248,604,600 of record NC_050069.1, on the reverse strand, counting down.
CGGGACGGTGTAGGTCTGGTCTGGCTGGACCACGTCCGCCAGCATGGACCCTAGCCGCAGCGAGATTGCTTTTGCCACAACTTTGTAGTCCGTGCTGAGGAGCGAGACGGGACGCCAATTTCGTAAATCGTGGAGGTCCCCCTTCTTCGGCAATAAGGCGAGCACGGCTCCCCTGCATGAAAGAGGGAGGACCCCGCTCTGCAAAGACTCAGCCCAGACGGTGACTAGGTCTGGGCCGAGGACGTCCCAGAACACGCGGTAGAACTCCATGGTCAGCCCGTCCATGCCCGGAGATTTATTGGTGGGCATGCGACGGAGGGCTTCTTAGAACTCGGTCAGAGTGAGAGGCAGCTCTAGCCGGTCTCGGTCGCCCACGCTGACCGTCGGGAGCTCCTCCCAGAGCACTCTGCAAGCATTAGGGTCAGTCGGATCCGGGGAGAAAAGGCTTGCGTAGAAAGCTCTCGCCCTTCCGCACATCTCCACCGCATCCATGAGGGGGGTGCCATCTTCTGCCAGTAGGCAGATGACATGTTTTTAAGCCCCCCTCTTTTTCTCCAGGCCATAGAAGAAGCGGGAGCCGCGATCCATCTCCCAAAGGAGACAGATGCGGGATCGAACAAAGGCATCCCGAGCCCGATGGTCCTCGAGGGTCCGGAGCTCCTCCCGCTTCTCGCGGCACGCTCCGGAGGGGGGTGGATCCTTGGGGCTGGCGGCCAGATACCTCTCCAGCTCTAAGACCTCCCGTTCCAACTGCTCTATCGCCGCATCCCTCCGTCAGCTGGCGCCCCGGGTGTAGTCACGGCAGAAGAGCCGGGCGCGCACCTTCCCTAGGTCCCACCACCGCCGCGCCGAGGGAAAGGCACGCTGCTGCCCTCGCCAGGCCAGCCAGAATTCCTGGAAGGATGCCACGAAGCCCGCATCCTCCAGCAAGCTGTTGTTAAAATGCCAATAGGCCAACCCCGGCCTCTCCGCGCAGAGGGAGGCTGTCACGGTGGCTATATGATGGTCAGAAAATGGGGCCGGCCGGATGCTGGAGGAGTGGGCTCATGAAAGATGAAAGTGTGATAAATAAATGTGGTCCAACCGGGAGTGGCGCGACCGATGGGCTTCCACCCGGACAAAGGTGAACGTGGAAGTGTCATCCGGGTGGTGGTCGTGCCAGACATCCACCAGGGAGTGGTGTTCGACTATCTCCTGGAGGACGGCGACGGCGGCCGGGCTCTGCTCAGTCCCCGAGCGGTCCCGCTCCTCAAGGGTGATGTTAAAGTCTCCTCCCAGGACCAGGCACTCATGAGGATCCAAGGTGCCGAGGAAGGCGGACGCATGCTGATAGAATTGCAGCCACTCCGGGCTCGCTGCTGGGGCATAGATGTTGACGAGGTTGACTACGAGCCCCTCCATGCGGACCCGGAGGTGCAGCAGGCGACCCGGCACAGCCTCGGTGACCCCAAGCATCTCAGGCCGTAGGTCAGGGGAGAACAGGGTTGCCACTCCAGCCGTACGAACTGTGAGGTGGCTAAAGTAGACCCTGTCCCCCCAATCCAGCCTTCAGCTGTCTTTGGCGGTCGGATCCGTATGGGTATCCTGCAGGAAAACCACAGAGTATCTCTCCTTCCGAAGGAAGGAGAGCACCTGGCACCTGTGGAGACCCATCCTACAGCCACGGGTGTTCAATGTTGCGATGGTAAAGGATGCCATGAGAAGGGCTGGGGGGATCCTCGCCAGTAGGGAAGCTCGCGGCTCCTGGCGGGCCGCGCAGCAGTCCGTGACCCACCCCGTAGGTGAGTAAGGAGTCACGGAAGTGGCGGACCCGCTGGTAGGCCGCGGCGCCCTGCCTCCCGGTCCTTTTACCCTCCCCCATGAGGGCCCTTGCGGCCCGGAGGATTTGATTAAAGTCCCCCCATCGCTGGAGGGCAAGCTGGACTTTGTTGCGGGAGCCACGGACGTCTTCTAGAAACTCCCGCAACTCCTCTCGCAGCGCATGGGGGGCTGGGTTTATGGTCTGGTTACTCCCCGACGGGGCCCTTGGCACAGCCCCGTGGCCCACGGAGATGGGCAGACAGGGTGCGGACCCCCGACGGGGCTCCTGATGGGTTGACCTGAATGCTGGAGCGATAGGGGGCGGCGGAGGGAGGATAGCAGCCCCTGGTGGGTCGGGACGGGTAAACACGAAGGCCACTCCCTGGGAGTCATCTGTTGGAAAGGGAAGGAGACGGTCCCAGGGGTGGCAATAATATCTCGGGAGGTGGGCGGGATAAGGGCAGGGGCAGGGGTAGAGGTGAGAGTATGGGTCGGGAGAGGGCTCTCACTGATGCCGGGTGCAAGCTCTCTGGTGGATTTGGCAGCCACGGCATCAGGAGGTGGACTTTCTTCTGTAGGGTCCTCTCCCGGAAAGGAGGTCGAATGCTCCTCACCAGCTGCGTGGCACTGGCCGTCGCCTCAACTGGCTCGCCGGCTCTCAGCGGGGTGCCCTCTGCAGCCGGGTTGATGGAGGAGTCCAGGGGCTCCTCGGAGGTGGGAGCAGAAGCAACGGTTAGGGGGAGGGAACATGGGGAAAGGGGGGCTGGAGTGAAGTCGCCCAGATTGAGGCCCACTGGCATAGGATCGTCCTCCCCCTGGGTGACCGGGGTCAGACCCAGGGCCTCGATCTCCTCATATATAGACGGGAAATTGTTTTCCGCTATCCCGGGATTCTCCCCGCCGGCACCTGACACGACAGTTACTTCGGGGCACACTGGGGTTTCATATGGTGCCTTGGGGGTCTTGGAGGGGAGGGACTCCCGTGGAGGGGAGATACCGCCTTCCAGTGCTGCCACGTCTTCCCCAGCCGGCTCTGGTGGATGGAACACACCCGTGGGTAGAGCGGAAGGCTCGGCATCAGTGCCCCCCTTCCTGGTCTTCCGGGGGGCTTCCGCGTCAGATGGGAGGAGCGGACCTCGAGCCTTCCGCTTGCCCCGCTTCCTCTGGACTAGGGCCCAGCCCTCCATGGCATCATCCAGGGGCTGGCTAGCAGGGGTTGTGTCACGGGGCAGAGGCGATGGCTCAGGGACTCGAGGGGGTAACGTTGGGGCAGCACAAGGGAGGGAAGATTCCCCTTGGGGCGGGCCCTCTCCCATCCTGGGCGGTGTCCCTGCCGCCCCCTCCTCCACAGGCTCCGCCAGATTGCAAACAGCGGGGGCGGGGTTCTCCCGCTCATCTGGGCATAGTGGGGGAGGTGCCCCTTGGGCCCGAGCGGGAGCAATGGTGGACTGGGAAGGAGGAGGGGTGGTTTCGGGTGCCGGGCAGCCAGGGGCGTCGGCGATGACGGGGCCGGTCCCCTGCCGGGGCTCGGGGGTCCTGGATGCCCCTCCTTCCCGGGCCCGGGGGCAGACCCTCCGGACGTGCCCTATCGCCCGGCAGAGGTAGCACCGGGCCTCCCCCGTGGAATAATGCACCCTGTAATGGGTCCCCTGGTAGGGGACTAGGAAGGACCCCTCGAGTGCCTCTCCGTCGCGCGCCGCCGGCGGCAGTTGAAGCTGCACTTGCCGGCGGAACGAGAGGACGTGACGGAGGGCGGGGTCTTTGCAGCCCAACGGGAGAGGGCTGATGACAGAGATGGTCTTTCCCAAGGTAGAAAGGGCAGGTAACAGGGCGGCATTGGGGAGAAAGGGAGGGACGGAAATCAGGACCAGGCGGACGCCCAGGTCCTCTAGCGGCTCTAAGGGGACGAACACGCCCCCCACCGCCAGGCCCTTCTCCACCGCCTCCTGGGCGGCGGCCTCCAATGTTAAGAAGAAGATGACCTTGCCGTACATTTTGGAGGCCGCCACAATGGCCGTGGGCCCCACCCCTCGCCAATGCCCGCACATAGGTCTCCACGTGGAGTGAGGCGGGCACCAGGAGGCAACGGACGCCGTGCTTCCTGGTCATGGTGGGAAAGGGGCCCCAGCCGCTATAGATGGTAGCGGAGGCGGTGGGCTGGAGAAATGACGTAGCAGCAGGCGGGGGGGCTGCCGCCACCTGGGCGTATGGTCTGGGGGCCGGGGGAGGGACACCTGCAGAGCTGGTGGAGGGAACAGCGGGGAGGGGCGCCCCAGCTGGAGATGGGGCCAGGGCATTGGGGGCAGCCCCTGCCATGGAGGGCCTGGTCTTCTTAGCGGGGCCCTTCCCCTTCTTCTTCCCCTGGCCCTTCCCGCCAGCTGGGGGGGCTCCCCCCAAATCTGAGGGGGTGATAGACGTGGCAGTAGTGGAGGTCACCCTGGTGCCCGTCGCTGCTGGTGCCCCAGCGGGGGTGATGGCAGATGGTTTGGCAGCGGAGGTAGAAGCTTGGGGGGGTGACGGAGGGGCAGGCAGGGGAGGGGGAGCTCGGGCTACTGGAGCGGTCTCACCCGTCTCATCCCCCGCCATCATGAGCAAGGAGGAAAGGGGGCTGACCACAGACCAAAAGGAGGAGGGGAGAGGGGAAGCAGGTCGACCACTCCTCCCCGCTAGGCTCCAGGCAGGGGAGGAGGGCACCAAAAGGGGTGGGCTGGACGGGGGGCAATCAGGGGTTAGGGGTCAGTCACCGACACAAGGTGGAATTCCGGCTCCTCTTGGTGCACTAGGGGAGGGGGGGGATACAACAACATTGAGGGTGTAGTGAAGAGGGTTGCAACTAAAATGGGGAATTGCACAAGCGCATGGGAGGGTGCATGGGCACACGGAGCGAGGGGCTAAGCGGTCTGGAGGTAGAACAGGGAAACCAAGGGGCTAGCTTCAGAGGCTGGGGGGGGCAAGCAAACAAAGGCTGCAGAAGGAAATGGGCAGAGCAGGCAAACAAACTGAAGCTAGTAAGGGGGGCTGGAGCAAAAGAGGAGGCAAAGCAAGTGGCAAATGGGGCAGGTAGTAAAGGGCAAAGCTGGGGGGTAGGCAGTCCGGGGGGGGGCACATGTGCCCATGTGCACTTGCACAAGTCTTTTTTAGCTGGCTGCTGCTTCTGGCCCAAAGGGTGGAAATAGGGTGTGGCAAGCCAAGCAAGCAGCTGAGTCCAGAGGCAGGAGCTGAGGCAGATGGTATACAGCCAGTGGGGGTGGTGGAGGGGGCAGCGGTGGTGGTAATAGTGGTGGGGGTTGGGGGGACACAGAGATGGATCGGGGGGCAGCTCCATGCCATACCCCCTGTGTCCCTACAAACACAGTCAAAACCCGCACCACAAGAGCTCAGTTTGAAAATTACTCAGTCTTAGGGCCCCCTCCACGGTGGTCTGCAAAGTCTCTAGGTGCTGCCGCACTGGCAGATGATCCTCTTCTTCTCTTCCTCGGGCTTCAGCAGCTCCAGGCAGCGGCCTCTGCAGCAGCAGCAGCTCCAGGAACTTCAGGTGGTGGTCCAGGCAGGCAGAATGGACCCCTCTCAGGTGGTGGTGCTGGTGGTGGTATCCACAACAGCAGTGGCTGGGGTCCCTCACTCCTCCCCTCTGGGGAGTGGGCTAGCAGCCCCCTCCCCACCCCAGGGCTGCAGTTGCAGCAGTAGCAGCACCCAAGAGTGGGGGGTCCAGCAACCAGGTAGCAGAGAACGGGGTGGGGGGTGTCTGGCCCAGCCAGGGGAGCAGCTGGAGTAGCAGGGAGAGCTTAGGGCCTAGCAGCAGGAGTAGCAGCTTCCCACCTCCCTCCAAGCTAGAAGGCTATGGAAGAGTAGGTAGAGGTAGAGGTAGAGGTAGAGGTGTAGAGAGAGAGAGAGAGAGAGAGAGAGAGAGAGAGAGAGAGAGAGAGAGAGAGAGAGGGGTTAAACAAATTCCTGGTACCAGGATAAGTGAAATGGCAGCTGCTCCAGGTCAATTAAGACACCTGGGGCCAATTAAGAACTTTCCAGAAGGCAGGGAGAAGGCTAGGTTGATTGGGACACCTGAAGCCAATCGGGTTGGCTGAAACTAGTTAAAAGCCTCCCAGTTAGTCAGGTGGGTGAACGTGTCAGGAGCTGTGGGAGGAAGTTGTGCTGTTGGAGAGGCTGAGTAGTACACACCATATCAGGCACAAGGAAGGAGGCCGTGAGGTAAGGGTGAAGTGAAGCTTGAGGAAGTGAGGACTGCTATGGGGGAAGTAGCCCAGGGAATTGTACATGTCATGTTTCTGAAAGGTCAGCTACCATAGCTGATTCTATTAGGGTCCCTATGCTGGAGCCCGGAGTAGAGGGTGGGTGGGCCCGGGCTCCCCCATCATCTTTGCCCCGATTAATCACTGAGACTGGGAGACAACAGAGACTGTGCAAGGAAGGATAACTTCTTCTCACCTCCCTCGCTGGCTTATGATGAAAATGGCTCAGTAGACTGTGACCCTTGTCTCTAGAGAAAGAAGGGTTACGTGGAGGGTCACAGTGAGCCTCTGAAGCTAGCAAAATCGACCAGGAAATGTGGGACCCACGGAGGCAAGGACAGAGCTTTGTCACAACTGGTGTCAGAAGTGGTGGGAGAGCAGCTGAGCCCTGCTTAGGGGGTGGGGCTTCTGACTAGGGGTCCTATAAAAGTAGCCAGCCAGTCAGACAGCGGCACAGACAGCTGCAGCAGCACAGGAGCTAGCAAACAGAGCTCTAAATAGGGGAGTTTGAGAGGGAGTTCTGTTGGAGGAGAAGGTAGTTGTACTTGGTTTTGTATTTTTAGTATTTGTGTGTGTGTAGGGGCTTTGTGATGGGAGAGCAGCTGAGCCCTGCTTAGGGGGTGGGGCTTTGTGCTGGGAGAGCAGCTGAGCCCTGCTTAGGGGGTGGGGCTTATGACTAGAGGTCCTATAAAGGTAGCCAGCCAGTCAGGCAGTGGCACAGGAGCGAGCAAACAGAGCTCTAAACAGGGGAGTTTGAGTGGGAGTTTGCAAGGGGAGTTTGGATTGTGGTGCTTGTTTGGGGTTTGCTTTTGCTGGGGGGTGTGGTCTTTTTGTTGTGGCTTGTGTTTCCCAGATTAACAGGACTTAGGTGGGAAGGTAATGACAGATATGGAGGCAGCTGTGGGAGTGACTCCTGTAGTGGAAGACACATTGAGGATGACTGGATGTGGAAGCTGTGGCATGTTACATGATCCTGGAGGGGGGGAACCGGTAAGAGTTTTTTCTGCATGAAATGCCATCTGATAGAGCTGATGGAGGAAAAGATCCGAGGTTTGGAGATGCAGGTGGAAAGTCTTGTTGAGTTTAGGAAGGGGTTTGAGCAGATGATGGAGCAAAGATATGAGGTATCTGAAGGGAAAAGCTCAGACTCACGGATGGAAGCAGGGCTGGGGAATTTTGAGGGGAGACTGGGTGAGGAAAGTGGTCAGTGGAAACATGTGACTAAAAGAACCAGGCAGAGGAAAAGATGGGCTAGTGAAGGAGAAATAGATCTTAGGAATAGGTTTGCAGAGTTGGAAAATGAAGAAGGGGCTCAGCAGGTACTTGTTGAAGGTGGAAGGGTAAGGAAGAAGAGAAGAGAGGCTAGTCCTATAGGAAAAGCGGAAGAGTCAAGGGAGACTACACCAAATATGAGCCCCAGGAGGATACAGGATGGGTTGAAGAAGATTATAAGGGAAAATAGGAATGGAAAGAACTTGCAGCCAGAGGGAACAGGGGAGAGACTGGAGAATAGCAGCGTCACCAGGAAAAGGCAGGTCTATGTGATCGGGGACTCTTTATTGAGAAGAATAGACAGGCCTGTAACTAGAGCTGATCCAGAGAATAGAAGGGTGTGCTGTCTTCCGGGTGCTAAGATACGGGATGTAGACCTGAGGTTGAAAAGGATCCTAAAGGGAGCGGGAAAGAATCCCCTAATTATCCTTCATGTGGGAACAAATGATACGGCTAGATTCTCGCTGGAAAGTATTAAGGGAGACTATGTTAGGCTGGGGAAGACGCTTAAGGAAATTTAGGCTCAGGTGATCTTTAGCGGGATCCTTCCTGTTCCTAGAGAAGGGCAACAAAGGTGTGACAAGATTATGACTGTCAACAGATGGCTTAGGCAGTGGTGCTATAAGGAGGGCTTTGGGATGTATGGCCACTGGGAGGCATTCACGGACAGAGGACAGTTCTCTTGGGATGGACTTCATCTGAGTAGGGAAGGAAATAGACTTCTAGGATCGAGGCTGGCACAACTGATAAAGAGAGCTTTAAACTAGGAATTAGGGGGAGATGGATGGGAGATGTCCAGGAAATTTCCACGCCAGATTTTAGCAGTGAGAGGGAAGAAGATGAAGTAAGAAAGGATACAGCCGGGGGTAGGAGAATGTATATAAGGAGCGAGGGCGGTGTGGATACTAGTCTAATAGGTTATACTGGCTGTAGAATGACTGTGCCTAATAGGGTACAAAATGTGAGCGAGGCCAAACAGCAAAAATTAAGATGTTTATACACCAATGCGAGGAGCCTAGGTAACAAAATAGAGGAACTAGAGCTACTGGTGCAGGAAGTGAAACCAGATATTATAGGGATAACAGAAACATGGTGGAATAGTAGTCATGACTGGACTACAGGTATTGAAGGGTATGTGCTCTTTAGGAAAGACAGAAACAAAGGTAAAGGGGGTGGAGTAGCATTGTATATCAATGATGAGGTAGAATGTAAAGAAATAAGAAGCGATGCAATGGATAAGACAGAGTCCGTCTGGGCAAAAATTACATTGGGGAAGAAAACTAGTAAAGCCTCTCCTACGATAGTGCTTGGGGTGTGCTATAGACCTCCGGGATCTAATTTGGATATGGATAGAGCCCTTTTTAATGTCTTTAATCAAGTAAATACTAATGGAAACTGCGTGATCAATGATAGAGACTTTAACTTCCCAGATATAGACTGGAGGACCAGTGCTAGTAATAATAATAGGGCTCAGATTTTCCTAGATGCGATAGCTGATGGATTCCTTCATCAAGTAGTTGCTGAACCGACTAGAGGGGATGCCATTTTAGATTTAATTTTGGTGAGTAGCGAGGACCTCATAGAAGAAATGGTTGTAGGGGACAATCTTGGCTCAAGTGATCATGAGCTAATTCAGTTCAAACTAAATGGAAGGATTAACAAAAATAAATCTGCAACTAGGGTTTTTGATTTCAAAAGGGCTGACTTTCAAAAATTAAGGAAATTAGTTAGGGAAGTGGATTGGACTGAAGAACTTATGGATCTAAAGGTAGAGGAGGCCTGGGATTACTTTAAATCAAAGCTGCAGAAGCTATTGGAAGCCTGTATCCCAAGAAAGGGGAAAAAATTCATAGGAAGGAGTTGTAGACCAAGCTGGATGAGCAAGCATCTCAGAGAGGTGATTAAGAAGAAGCAGAAAGCATACAGGGAGTGGAAGATGGGAGGGATCAGCAAGGAAAGCTACCTAATTGAGGTCAGAACATGTAGGGATAAAGTGAGACAGGCTAAAAGTCGAGTAGAGTTGGACCTTGCAAAAGGAATTAAAACCAATAGTAAAAGGTTCTATAGCCAGATAAATAAGAAGAAAACTAAGAAAAAAGAAGTGGGGCCGCTTAACACTGAGGATGGAGTGGAGGTTAAAGATAATCTAGGCATGGCCCAATATCTAAACAAATACTTTGCCTCAGTCTTTAATAAGGCTAAAGAGGAGCTTGGGGATAATGTAGCATGACAAATGGGAATGAGGATATAGAGGTAGATATTACCATAACTGAGGTAGAAGCAAAACTGAAACAGCTTAATGGGACTAAATCAGGGGGGCCCAGATAATCTTCATCCAAGAATATTAAAGGAATTGGCACCTGAAATTGCAAGCCCATTAGCAAGAATTTTTAATGATTCTGTAAACTCAGGAGTAGTACCGAATGATTGGAGAATTGCTAATATAGTTCCTATTTTTAAGAAAGGAAAAAAAAAGTGATCCGGGTAACTACAGGCCAGTTAGTTTGACATCTGTAGTATGCAAGGTCCTGGAAAAAATTTTGAAGGAGAAATTAATTAAGGACATTGAAGTCAATGGTAAATGGGACAAAATACAACATGGTTTTACAAAAGGTAGATCGTGCCAAACCAACCTAATCTCCTTTTTTGAAAAAGTAACAGATTTTTTAGATAAAGGAAATGCAGTGGATCTAATTTACCTAGATTTCAGTAAGGTATTTGATACCGTGCCACATGGGGAATTATTAGTTAAATTGGAGAAGATGGGGATCAATATGAACATCAAAAGGTGGATAAGGAATTGGTTAAAGGGGAGACTGCAACGGGTTCTACTGAAAGGCGAACTGTCAGGTTGGAGGGAGGTTACCAGTGGAGTTCCTCAGGGATCGGTTTTGGGACCAATCTTATTTAATCTTTTTATTACTGACCTTGGCACAAAAAGTGGGAGTGTGCTAATAAAGTTTGCAGATGATACAAAGCTGGGAGGTATTGCCAATTCGGAGAAGGATCGGGATATTATACAGGAGGATCTGGATGACCTTGTAAACTGGAGTAATAGTAATAGGATGAAATTTAATAGTGAGAAGTGTAAGGTTATGCATATAGGGATTAATAACAAGAATTTTAGTTATAAATTGGGGACGCATTAATTAGAAGTAACGGAAGAGGAGAAGGACCTTGGAGTATTGGTTGATCATAGGATGACTATGAGCTGCCAATGTGATATGGCTGTGAAAAAAGCTAATGCGGTTTTGGGATGCATCAGGAGAGGCATTTCCAGTAGGGATAAGGAGGTTTTAGTACCGTTATACAAGGCACTGGTGAGACCTCACCTAGAATACTGTGTGCAGTTCTGGTCTCCCATGTTTAAAAAGGATGAATTCAAACTGGAGCAGGTACAGAGAAGGGCTACTAGGATGATCTGAGGAATGGAAAACTTGTCTTATGAAAGGAGACTTAAGGAGCTTGGCTTGTTTAGCCTAACTAAAAGAAGGTTGAGGGGAGATATGATTGCTCTCTATAAATATATCAGAGGGATAAATACAGGAGAGGGCGAGGAATTATTTCAGCTCAGCACCAATGTGGACACAAGAACAAATGGGTATAAACTGGCCACCAGGAAGTTTAGACTTGAAATCAGACGAAGGTTTTTAACCATCAGAGGAGTGAAGTTTTGGAATAGCCTTCCAAGGGAAGCAGTGGGGCAAAAGATCTATCTGGTTTTAAGATTCTACTTGATAAGTTTATGGAGGAGATGGTATGATGGGATAATGGGATTTTGGTAAGTAATTGATCTTTAAATATTCAGGGTAAATAGGCCAAATCCCCTGAGATGGGATATTAGATGGATGAGATCTGAGTTACCCAGGAAAGAATTTTCTGTAGTATCTGGCAGGTGAATCTTGCCCATATGCTCAGGGTTTAGCTGATTGCCATATTTGGGGTCGGGAAGGAATTTTCCTCCAGGGCAGATTGGAGAGGCCCTGGAGGTTTTTTGCCTTCCTCTGTAGCATGGGGCATGGTTGACTTGAGGGAGGCTTCTCTGCTCCTTGAAGTCTTTAAACCATGATTTAAGGACTTCAATAGCTCAGACATGGGTGAGGTTTTTCATAGGAGTGGGTGGGTGAGATTCTGTGGCCTGCGCTGTGCAGGAGGTCGGACTAGATGATCAGAATTGTCACTTCTGACCTTAGTATCTATGAATCTATGAATAAGTGGGATTTCGTTCACATTGTGGCGGAAGAAAGAGGTTTGTTTTTGTTTTTTAAAAAATGCACTTGGGGTTTGGATTTTTGTTTTTTGTTTGTTTGCTTTGTACCACAATGGAGGAGGTGGTAAGAGCTCTGGTACAAGCCACAGCAGCCCAGCAGGAGGCCACCCGGGTTCAGGCAATGGCACAACAGGAGTCTATGCGGCTAGAGCAGGAAACCAATCAATTATTGATGAGCTAGCTGACCCAAGATCGTGCTCTCTTGAGAGAGGTGGTGGACCAGCTGAAGATCCTCACCACCCAGGCCCAGGGTCCAACGGGACGCAAACCCTGAGGGCCACTGGTTGTCTGCCAAAGATGACGTCAGGAGATGACGTAGAGGCATATCTCCTCTCATTCGAAAGGACTGCTCAGCCTAGGCGTGGCCCTAGGAGCACTGGGCCAGCATCTTCGCACCTTTTTTGTCTGGAGAGGCCCAGAAGGCCTACTTTGAGTTGCCTGCCAGAGATGCCATTGACTATACCCGTCTGAAGGCAGAGATTGGGGGTTGGACTAGATGACCTTCTGGGGTCCCTTCCAACCCTGATATTCTATGATCCTAGCATGAGCAGGGGTAACGGCAGCGGTAAGGGCCCAAAGGTTCCATGAGTGGAAATACCAGGAGAACAAACCCCCGAGGTCCCAGCTATTCGACCTCATATACCTCGCATGGAAGTGGTTACAGCCCGAGGTGTGCAGGCTGGAGGAGATTTTGGAAACCCTGGTCATAGACCATTAATGAGGGGACTGCTGCCAGATCTCCGCTAATGGGGTAGGCCAGAATGATCCGTCCACTTACGACGAGATGATAACACTGGTAGAAAGATGGATGACAGCCAGGGGACTGACCCGACTACCCAAGGAAGGCCCCTTTCGAAGCAAGCACCTGACCCCAACCCTGGAAGGTTGGGCAGCCAAACCCCTGGGGAGTCCTAGGTGGAAGGGGGGGGCGAAAACCAGCGGGCATCCCAGAAGGAAGGGATTGGCCTGAGTTGAGGGAACCCCGGAACTAAACCCCCTAGCCCCTGGGATAGGGGAGTGATTAAAAGCAATTATAGATGTTATGCAGGTGGGGAGTGGGGACACATAGCAGCACAGTGTCCCGGGGACCGAGGAGCCTATGCAATTAACTTGGGGGATTGGGAGGTCCCATGCTCCCTTATCCACCTCGTGGGGGTCACATTAGCCCCGCATAATTACACCAGGCCAGTGAGGATAAATGGAGCAGAGACTACAGCGCTTGTGGACTCTGGGAGTGCTATCACCCTCATATCAGGTAAGCTGGTAAAAAATAGTCAGCTGCTACAAGCCAAATGCATAGCAGTGATGTGCATGCATGGGGCCATGAACCATTACCCCACCATCCCAGTGGAGATAGAGTTCAGGGAAACCCCACTGAGGTGACCGTGGGCGTAGTTCCTAAACTCCCATATCCTGTAGTCATTGGGAGGGACTATGCAGGGTTTGATAATTTACTCCTCCCGAAGAGGCTGAAGGGAGATGGGGACCCTGAGGACAGCGACTTGTCACCGGGGGAATGTCAACCCCCGAAGTTCGCTGAGATTTCTCAGGATCTGTTCTAAGCCCCCCGAAAGACCTCGAAGACAAAAAAGGAGAGGAAGGCAGCGAAGGCCTTGGGAACCCGGATCCTGACCCAGGGCCAGAAGACCTCTCTAGTAGGCAGATGGATGCGAGCAGCCAACAGAGAATCTTCCACCACAGAAGATGAGCCAGAAGCTGCCCCCAGCCATGACGGCGGCGAGCTGTTGGAAGAAGCAGAAGCCGGCCCCTGGGAGCTTGGGTAGGTTAGTCCCAGGAAAGAAACTTTTGGGCGGGACCAGGAGGAGGACCCCAGATATGATAAAGCCAGGAAAGAAGTGGCCGAGATTGATGGGAAACCCGTGGATGGGAAGGTTTGGGGTCCCAGACCTTACTTTATAGTGAAGAAAGATCTCCTGTAGTGCGTGGTGCAAATGCAGGAGCAAGAGATGCAACAACTTCTGGTGCCACGAAAACATCAAAAAGCCATATTGAGTCTCGCCCACAGTCACCTGTTTGGAGGACACCTAGGGGTAGAGAAAACCCAGGCATGGATCTTGTGGAGATTCTTCTGGCCAAGAGTACATGAAGATGTCCGGCGATACTGCACCTCTTGTCCGGAGTGTTGCCTGCACTTGCAGGCTCCTTTGGTACCTCTTCCAATAATAGAGGTTCCTGTTGAACGGATAGCCATGGATCTGGTAGGGCCCCTAGAGAAGACAGCTTGGGGCCATCAACATGTGCTTGTTGTACCGGACTATGCAACCCGGTACCTGGAAACTGTTCCCCTGCACAACACAGCTTCCAAGACAATAGCTAAGGAGCTTGTACAGATCTTTGCCCGGGTTGGGCTACCCAAGGAGATATTGACTCATCAAGGGACACCTTTCATGTTCAAGTTGATGAAAGATCTCTGTTCATTGCTCCATGTACAAGCCCTACGGACCTCTGTATACCACCCGCAAACAGATGGACTTGTGGAAAGGTTCAATAGGACCCTCAAGGCCATGATCAGGAAAGTGGTGAGCTGGGATGGGAAAGAAATACCCTATTGCCTTACCTCATATTCGCCATCCGGGAGGTTCCGCAAGCCTCCACGGGTTTCTCTCCTTTCAAATTACATATGGGAACCACCCTTGGGGCATATTGGATATAGCCAGAGAAGCCTGGGAAGAGGAGCCAAATCCTGGAAGGAACATAGTTGAACATGTACTGCGGAAAAGAGATCAGATAGCCTTAGTTACGCCCATTGTACAGGAACACTTGGAGAGAGCACAGAAGACCCAACGAACCCATTATAACCACGAAGCAAAGCTTCGACAGTTCCAACCAGCGGATCGGGTGATGGTACTGGTACCCACAGCAGAAAGTAAACTGTTGGCCCAGTGGCAGGGACCCTACTAAATAATCGAAGCCGTGAGAGAGGTGAACTATAAGGTGCGGCAGCCAGGCTGCCGGAAATCGGAGCAAATTTACCACATCAATCTTCTAAAACCTTGGCACGATTGAGAGACATGCTTAGTCATGCAGGAGACCCTTCCCTAGGAGGATAACTTACACGAGCAAGTGAGGACATCATCCGACTTGACACCGATCCAAAAGATCGAGGCAGCCGACATGATTAATTGCAACAGAGATGTGTTCTCTACAAAACCAGGGCGGACGACTGAGACCTATCACCATATCCGCACGATCCCCGGAGCCAAGGTAACATTGAGACCCTACCAAATCCCAGCAGCCAAAAGAGAGGAAATCAAGGCCGAAGTAAAGAAAATGTTAGAATTAGGGGTTATTGAAGAATCTTACAGTCAGTGGTCCAGTCCAATTGTTCTAGTGCCTAAACCTGATGGTACCATGAGATTCTGTAATGACTTTTGCCGACTGAATGAAATATCCCAGTTTGATGCATACCCCATACCACGCATCGACGAACTGGTTGACCGACTGGGTAGTGCCCGATTCTTGATTACACTGGATCTGACGAAAGGGTACTGGCAGATTCCTCTGACCAAAGAAGCTAAAGAAAAGACAGCATTCTCCACCCTGGATGGGCTATTCCAGTACACCGTCCTCCCTTTTGGGCTACATGGGGCCCCAGCCACATTTCAGTGCCTCATGGATAAGCTGCTGCGCCCCCATACAAGTTATGCAGCTGCATACCTAGATGATGTCATCATCCATACGCCAGACTGCGGAACCCACTTGGAGAAAGTTGAGGAAGTACTGCGCACCTTAAGGCAAGCTGGCCTCACTACTAATCCCGCTAAATGCGCCATAGGGCTAGCAGAGGCTAGGTCCCTGGAATATATTGTGGGAAGGGGCATAGTGAAGCCCCAAATGAATAAGCTAGAGGCAATTCAAAACTGGCCCCGGCCGACCCAAAAGAAGCAGGTCCGTGTGTTCCTAGTCGTGGTAGGCTATTACCGACAGTTTATTCCCCACTTTGCCACTAGGGCAAGTCCCCTAACGGACTTGGTGAAAGCCCGAGATCCAGACATGGTAAAGTGGACTGACGCAGCACAGGGGGCATTTACAGACCTTCGGACGGCCCTCTGTAATGACCCCGTACTCATAGCCCCAGACTTTAACAGGGAATTTATTTTACAAACAGATGCTTCCGAGGTGGGGTTGGGAGCAGTTCTGACGCATATGGTGGGAGAAGAGGAACACCCAATCCTCTACCTAAGCAGAAAGCTTCTCCCAAGAGAACAGAAATATGCAGTAGTCGAGAGAGAATGCCTTGCTGTCAAATGGGCTATGGAGACACTGCGTTATTACTTCTTAGGCCGGCGATTTATTCTTGTGACGGACCATGCACCCCTCCAGTGGATGCAGCGGAATAAGGAAAAGAATGCAAGGGTCACCAGGTGGTTCTTATCCCTCCAACCATTCCAGTTCCGCATACGGCACAGGGCTGGATGCCACCATGGCAACGCTGATGGTCTGTCACGAGCATACTGCCTGGCGTCCCAAGTTGCCCAACTCTATGGTGTTGAGCAGAGGGGGGGATATGTGACGGCGCAAAGCCAGATGGCTATGGAAGAGTAGTGGGAGAGAGAGAGATTCGCTCCAGGCTAAACAAATCCCTGGACCAGGATAAGTGAAATGGCAGCTGCTCCAGGTCAATTAAGACACCTCAGGCCATTTAAGAACTTTCCAGAAGGCAGGGAGAAGGCTAGGTTGATTGGGACACCTGAAGCCAATCAGGGGCTGGCTGAAACTAGTTAAAAGCCTCCCAGTTAGTCAGGTGGGTGTGCATCTCAGGAGCTGTGGGAGGAAGCTGTGCTGTTGGAGAGACTGAGTAGTACACACCATATCAGGCACAAGGAAGGAGGCCCTGAGGTAAGGGTGAAGTGGAGCTTGAGGAAGTGAGGGCTGCTGTGGGGGAAGTAGCCCAGGGAATTGTACATGTCATGTTTCTGAAAGGTCAGCTACCATAGCTGATTCTATTAGGGTCCCTGGGCTGGAGCCTGGAGTGGAGGGTGGGTGGGCCTGGGCTCCCCCCTCACCTTTGCCCCTGATTAATCACTGAGACTGGGAGTCAACAGAGACTGCAAGGAAGGATAAGTTCTCCTCACCTCCCTCGCTGGCTTATGATGAAAATGGCTCAGTAGACTGTGACCCTTGTCTCTAGAGAAAGAAGGGTTATGTGGAGGGTCACAATAAGCCTCTGAGGCTAGCGAAATCTGCCAGAAAATGTGGGACCCACGGAGGCAAGGGCAGAGTTTTGTCACAGAAGGTAACAGATTTTTTAGACAAAGGAAATGCAGTGGATCTAATTTACCTTGATTTCAGTAAGGCATTTCATATGGTTCCACTTGGGGAATTATTAGCTAAATTGGAAAAGATGGGGATCAACATGAAAATTTTAAGGTGGATAAGGAACTGGTTAAAGGGGAGACTACAAGGAGTCGCACTGAAAGGTGAACTGTCAGGCTGGAAGGAGGTTACTAGTGGAGTTCCTCAGGGATCGGTTTTGGACCAATCTTATTTAATCTTTTTATTACTGACCTTGGCACAAAAAGTGGGAATGTGCTAATAAAATTTGCGGATGACACAAAGCTGGGAGGTATTGCCAGGACTGGGATATCTTACAGGAAAATCTGGATGACCTTGTAAACTGGAGTAATACTAATACGATGAAATTTAATAGTGAAAAGTGCAAGGTCATGCATTTAGGGATTAATAACAAAAATTTTTGTTATAAGCTGGGGACGCATCACTTGGAGGTAACAGAGGAGGAGGAGGACCTCGGAGTATTAGCTGATCATAGGATGACTATGAGCCGCCAATGTGATATGGCTGTGAAAAAAGCTAATGCGGTCCTGGGATGCATCAGGCGAGGTATTTCCAGTAGAGATAAGGAGATGTTAGTACCGTTATATAAGGCACTGCTGAGACCTCATCTGGAATATTGTGTGGAGTTCTGGTCTCCCATGTTTAGGAAAGATGAATTCAAACTGGAACAGGTACAGAGAAGGGTTACTAGGATGATCTGAGGAATGAAAAACCTGTCTTATGAAAGGGGACTCAAAGAGCTTGGCTTGTTTAGCCTAACCAAAAGAAGGCTGAGGGGAGATATGATTGCTCTCTATAAATATATCAGAGGGATAAATACTAGGAAGGGAGAGGAATTATTTAAGCTCAGTACCAATGTGGACACAAGAACAAATGCATATAAACTGGCCACCAGGAAGTTTAGACTTGAAATTAGATGAAGGTTTCTAACCATCAGAGGAGTGAAGTTCTGGAACAGCCTTCCAAGGGGAGCAGTGGGGGCAAAAGACATATCTGGCTTCAAGAGTAAGCTTGATACATTTATGGAGGGGATGGTATGATGGGATAGCCTAATTCTGGCAATTAATTGATCTTTGACTATTAGCGGTAAATATGCCCAGTGGCCTGTGATGAGATGTTAGATGGGGTGGGATCTGAGTTACTACATAGAATTCTTTCCTGGGTGTTTGGCTGGTGAGTCTTGTCCCCATGCTCAGGGTTTAGCTGATTGCCATATTTGGGGTCGGGAAGGAATTTTCCTCTGAGGCAGATTGACAGAGGCCCTGGGTTTTTTTTGCCTTCCTCTGCAGTGTGGGGCACGGACCACTTAATGGAGGATTCTCTGCACCTTGAAGTCTTTAAACTATATTTTGAGGACTTCAATAGCTTAGACATAGGTTAGGGGTTTGCTACAGGAGTGGGTAGGTGAGATTC
The DNA here is from genome assembly GCF_009764565.3 of Dermochelys coriacea. Lineage (NCBI taxonomy): Eukaryota > Metazoa > Chordata > Testudines > Dermochelyidae > Dermochelys > Dermochelys coriacea. Next base: position 248,586,282 of record NC_050069.1, on the reverse strand, counting down.
TGTGGCCTGAGTTGTGCAGGAGGTCAGACTAGACTACCTTAATGGTTCCTTCTGACCTTAAAGTCTATGATTCTATGTCTGTCATTTTCTCTTTGCTTTTCTTGATTTTCCACTTTGAGACCTGCCTATATTAAAAAAATGAGCAGTGTTTAGCAAAACGTTTCATTAATACCCCATGTTGAGTGATATTTAAATCAGCTCACTGCTCCCCATACAGAGTTCTCATTCTCCCAAATCAGTGCCCCAACTCACTGCTTCCCACCCAAAGCTCCCCCTCCATTATTCAGAACCTAGGGGAAACAGAATGGTGTGCTGTCTTACCAGAGCCAAGACAAGAGACATCTCCCTAAGACTGCATAGGCTTCTGATGTTGATGGACTGGGATCCACAGGTGATGGTGCATATCAGTACTAATGACACTTCATCGCGGAATATCTCTCAGGTTATGGACTACTTCAGAGAATTCCGAAGGGTGCTGAGATAGAAAAATATTCAAGTGATTTTCTTGAAGATCATTCCTGTCCCATGAGCAAAGGAAGAAAGGAGGCTGAACGTTCTGGAAGTGAAAAGCTGGCTAGGTAAGTGGTATAAGGTAGAAAGGTTTTGAAAGGCCTCAAACTAACAACAAAAGGAAAGAGTAAAAAGGGGGAAGAAATGAGCACTTATTTAACACAAAACTCAGGTGGTGAGAACAAAAATAATCAAGAAACCAAAGGACGTAAAGAGAAGAAATTATTTAATTGCCTATAAACCAGTGCTAGGAGCCTGAGTGACAGACAAGAATTGGAGTTGCTCACTTGAGCATAAATTGGATCTAGTTGGAATGACTGAAACCTCTTGGGATGATTCACATGATTGGAATGTGAAAAATCAATGGTTATAGCTAAGGCTAAGGTTTTGTCATGGATATTTTTAGTAAAAGTCATGGACATGTCATGGGCAATTAACAAAAATTCACAGAAGCTGTGACTTGTCTGTGACTTTTGATGTTGCAGCTCCATGGTTGTGGCTTGGAGCTACGGGTTTCTCCCTTTACCCATAAAGAAAAGGAGTACTTGTGGCACCTTAGAGACTAACAAATTTATTAGAGCATAAGCTTTCGTGAGCTGCAGCTCACTTCATCGGATGCATTTGCAAATGCATCCGATGAAGTGAGCTGCAGCTCACGAAAGCTTATGCTCTAATAAATTTGTTAGTCTCTAAGGTGCCACAAGTACTCCTTTTCTTTTTGAGAATACAGACTAACACGGCTGCTACTCTGATCCCTTTACCCATGGCGACCGGAAGCTGCAGGGTGACCATATTTCACAAAGACAAAATGGGACACTCCCAGCCACTCGCCCAAGGCCATCCACGCAAGGTTGTCGTCTATCGCTGGAACCCTTAGGAGGGTCCCCTCAGAAGTCTGTCATCTGTCGCTGGAACTTTGCAGGGGCCCTCTGTCGCTTGTCACCTGTTGCTGGAACCCGGCCAGGGCCCGACTGGCTGTCAGCTCCAGAGTCCTGCAGCCCCGGGAACTGAAGCAGAGAATGTCAGGGAGGTCTCTGGACGTCACGGATTCCGTGACTTCCATGACCTCTGTAACATAAACTTAGCCTTAGTTATAGCCTATTCATGAAGGATCAAATGGGCAAGAGGCACTCTTTGTCAAACATGGTATAACCTGTTTCTGAGTCACTGATAATTCGGAAGAAAATGATCTTGAATACTTATGGATCAATGTTGTAACAGAAAAGCACAAGATGGGGGTATTAGCTGGTGTCTGCTACAGCCCACCAAATTTCACAGGGGAACAGGATAACAAGCTCCTTAAGCATTTCTCTCTCATGTGTAGGGCAAAAAAAAAAAGCTGCATAATCATGGGGGCTTCAGTCTGAATGACACATGCTGGAGGTCTCATGCAGCCAGTACTAAAACATCCTTGGAATTTCTAAATATTATAGATGACAGTTTCCTAACTCAAAGTGTTGCATACCATCTACAGGAGTTCTATGTTAGACCTTGTCTTGATAGATAAAGAGAAACCGATCACAGAACTAAAAATTAGTGGTAGCTTAGGTACAAGTAATCATGACCTGATCACATTTGTTATGTACAATAGCATAAAGTCCAAATCAATAATTGAGACCCTAAGAGCGCCTCAGTGCCAGCTGGCAGAGGGCACACTGTTCTGTAAACTCCTAACACATTGCTGACATACTATTTATCTATAAAGCATGTTGTGTGAAGTATCAAATGAAAGCCAGTGACACACCAGTCACTAATAGTGTAGGAAGTTATATACAGATGGTATGTAAAGAGTTATGTATGTGTGCTGGAAACATGTTCTTAAAATAAGTTTTGGGGGCATACAAGTTTATCTTAGACAGTGGAAAGTTTTGCCTGTTTGCCTGTGTCTCTAATGTAAATTGAGCAAGGTGATGCCAGAGACAATGGGCAGTTAATTTGCATCTGAGGTAAACACCAGTTATCAGGAGGAGGAGGAAACTGCATGGTGTCAGCACACTGGAGGACACACTGCAGCCTGAACCAGCCAGGGGTCATTCTGACTCTTGAGACAAGGACAACGAACTTTGGGGAAAGCAAAAGGACATCTGGTTATCCAGCCCTTAGGAGACACAGACGCCAGCTCTCTAACTTTGAAAGAGTGGATCCCCTTCCATGTAGGAAGGTGACACTAAAAGGATGCTTTAGGTAAGAAGCTTATCTTAGACAAGGATAGTGGCTTGTTGAGTTACTTTTTAATCACTAGAAAGCATGATTATACAGTAGAACCCTGTTTATCTGACCCTCTATTATCTGGCTCTCCATATTAACTGAATAACCAGCGTGTACAGGTCCAGAAGCGAGTGATCTCTCCTGTGGCTGCTAGACGGCACTACAGCCTCACACTTTTCCATTCTCTGGATTAGTTGAATTTTTGTTTATCCAATCTGGCCCTGGTCCCAATTAGATTTGATAAACAAGGTTCTGTTGTATTTTTGTTTTATTTGTAACCATTTTCTGTTTCTATTATCTCTACTTAGAATCACTACAATCTCTGTTCTTTATTAATAAACTTATTATATTATAAATTCAGTTCAGTCCTCAGCTGAGCCAACAGGCTGGTGTGTATGCTGTCTCTTTAGAGGCAGCAGACTTGGTAATTTCTGTAAGTGTCCAATGATGGGCTGGATACTGCAGAAGAATGTTCTTCCATGGCGTTCAGTAACTGGAGGCTTCAAGCGTAACGTGCAAGAAAAGGACTGGCAAAATCATGAGAAGTTTGGTCAGCTGGCTAACAGACAGCAGTCTCAGGGAGCTGACACACAGTTTAGCAGCAACAAATCTCTCTCTCTCTCATGGAGGCACAGGTGTTACAAGCAAGGCCGTTCTTACCCATATGCAAAGTACACAGCTGCGTAGGGCACCAGGAAATTTGGGCACCAAATTCCCTGGTGCCCTGCGCAGCTGCGTGCTGCTCCAGCCCCTGCCCCGCTTCTTCCTCAGGGCCCCCCCTTGCTCCGCCCCAGCCCCACCTCTTCCCGCCCCTAAGGACTGCAGCAGGGCCGGCCTGCACTCACCTGTGGTGGGAAGTACAGTGACTCAGTCCCAGCTGTGTCGCTGGTGAGTGCTGGGGGGCATTTCCCCCTGTCCCCAAGCCAGCCCTGTCCCCCCCCCCCCCCCCGCGGAGGCCTGGGGCCAGTCTCCCTCCTCCCCCCCACATAGAGGCCTGGGGCTCCACAAACCCTCCCCGCGGGGGTGGGGGGGCTGCATAGGGCCCCAAAATAGCTAGGGACGGCCCTGATTACAAGATAACTCTCTCAGCTCTGGACACCCCGAGAAAGCATCACAGCAATCGATGGTTGGTTCAGAAAGCTGAAAACAACCACAAGCCAAATCAGCTGGAAGGATGAACTTAAACAGAAAAATGTGAATGACAACTGGGCAGTGTTTAAGAACACTTTTACGAGATGCCAAAAAAGCCATAATCCCACAATTGAAGGAAGGCCACACTAGTTAAAAAAACCAATCTGGTTTAGAGGGGAAGTGAAGGTGGATATAAAAACAGTATATAGCAAATGGAAGAAAGGGGAAGCTGAAGGTATTGTCTATTACTATATAGAAACAGTATTATTAATGCAGAAAAAGCAGAAGTGTACCATAGATATTTCTGTTCTGTGTTTGGGAACTGATGTCATATCATGGGCTGTTGATACACTTTCCATTCCCATTTCTCATCATAACTCAGGAGGATTTTTAAACTGCAGCTGCTAAAGGAACACCTTATTAAATCAGCACATACCACTAACTTACATCCAAGAGTTTTAAAATAACAGGAGCTTGTTGGACAATTAATGTTAATTTTTCAATAAATCTCGGACTATTGCAGAAGTTCCAAATGACTGGAAGAAAGCTAATGTTGAGCCAGTATTGAAAAAGGGTAAACAGGATGACCTGCATAATTAAAAGCCTGACACTGATCCAGGGAAAAATAATGGAACAGCTGATATGAAAGGAGAGCAACATAATGCCAATCAACCTGAGTTTATGGAAGAAGGCTAACTTTATTTTTGATGAGATTACAGGTTTGATTAATAAAGATATTAGTGCTGATGTAATTATATTTAGTTTTCTGTAAGGCATTTGACATAGTGCCATGTGACATTTTTAGCAAAAAACCTAGAATGAGCCAAAATTTACATGGCACACATTAAGTGGTTTAAAAAATGACTAACTGCTAATTGTAAATGGGGAATTATCATGGAGCAGGGTGTGTGTTTAGTGAGGTCCCATAGGTCTTGGCCTGAACTAATTAACAATGTTATCAATGTAAGTAAACATGAAATCAGGAAGTAAACATGAAATCATCACTGATCAAGTTTGCAGAGGACTCAAACAGTGGGAGAAGGATAGGTAATGAAGATAGGTCACTGATACAGGGCAATCTGGATTGCTTGATAAACCAGGCACAAAGCAACCAAAATGTGCATTTTTATATGTTTAGCAGTAAGTAGAGTCATTCATCTCGGGAACAAAGAATGTAAGCCCTCCATACAGGATAGGGGACTTGATCTTGGGAAGCTGTAATAGTAGAAAGAAAAGGAGTACTTGTGGCACCTTAGAGACTAACAAATTTATTAGAGCATAAGCTTTCGTGAGCTACAGCTCACTTCATCGGATGCATTTGGTGGAAAAAACAGAGGGAAGATTTATATACACACACAGAGACCATGAAACAATGGGTTTATCATACACACTGTAAGGAGACTGATCACTTAGGATAAGCCATCACCAGCAGCGGGTGGGGGGGGGGGAAGGAGGAAAACCTTTCAAGCAAGGTAGGCTAATTCCAGCAGTTAACAAGAATATCTGAGGAACAGTGGGGAGTGGGGTGGGGGGAGAAATAACATGGGGAAATAGTTTTACTTTGTGTAATGACTCATCCATTCCCAGTCTCTATTTAAGCCTAAGTTAATTGTATCCAGTTTGCAAATTAATTCCAATTCAGCAGTCTCTCATTGGAGTCTGTTTTTGAAGCTTTTTTGTTGAAGGATAGCCACTCTTAGGTCTGTAATCGAGTGACCAGAGAGATTGAAGTGTTCTCCAACTGGTTTTTGAATGTTATAATTCTTGACATCTGATTTGTGTCCATTCATTCTTTTACGTAGAGACTGTCCAGTTTGGCCAATGTACATGGCAGAGGGGCATTGCTGGTACATGATGGCATATATCACATTGGTAGATGCGCAGGTGAACGAGCCTCTGATAGTGTGGCTGATGTAATTAGGCCCTATGATGGTATCCCCTGAATAGATATGTGGACGGAGTTGGCAACGGGCTTTGTTGCAAGGATAGGTTCCTGGGTTAGTGGTTCTGTTGTGTGGTGTGTGGTTGTTGGTGAGTATTTGCAATGGGTCAATGTATACCTTCAAATCAGCAGCACTGCGATGGGTACCCGCATGGCCCCACAGTATGCCAACATTTTTATGGCTGACTTAGAACAACGCTTCCTCAGCTCTCGTCCCCTAATGCCCCTACTCTACTTGCGCTACATTGATGACATCTTCATCATCTGGACCCATGGAAAAGAAGCCATTGAGGAATTCCACCATGATTTCAACAATTTCCATCCCACCATCAACCTCAGCCTGGACCAGTCCACACAAGAGATCCACTTCCTGGACACTATGGTGCTAATAAGCGATGGTCACATAAACACCACCCTATACCGGAAACCTACTGACCGCTATTCCTACCTACATACCTCTAGCTTTCATCCAGATCATACCACACGATCCATTGTCTACAGCCAAGCTCTACGATATAACCGCATTTGCTCCAACCCCTCAGACAGAGACAAACACCTACAAGATCTCTATCATGCATTCCTACAACTACAATACCCACCTGCTGAAGTGAAGAAACAGATTGACAGAGTCAGAAGAGTACCCAGAAGTCACCTACTACAGGACAGGCCCAACAAAGAAATTAACAGAACGCCACTAGCCATCACCTTCAGCCCCCAACTAAAACCTCTCCAACGCATCATCAAGGATCTACAACCTATCCTGAAGGATGACCCATCACTCTCACAGATCTTGGGAGACAGGCCAGTCCTTGCTTACAGACAGCCCCCCAATCTGAAGCAAATACTCACCAGCAACCACACACCACACAACAGAACCACTAACCCAGGAACCTATCCTTGCAACAACGCCCATTGCCAACTCTGTCCACATATCTATTCAGGGGACACCATCATAGGGCCTAATCACATCAGCCACATTATCAGAGGCTCGTTCATCTGCGCATCTACCAATGTGATATATGCCATCATGTGCCAGCAATGCCCCTCTGCCATGTACATTGGCCAAACTGGACAGTCTCCATGTAAAAGAATGAATGGATACAAATCAGACGTCAGGAATTATAACATTCAAAAACCAGTCAGAGAACACTTCAGTCTCTCCGGTCACTCGATTACAGACCTGAGGGTGGCTATCCTTCAACAAAAAAACTTCAAAAACAGACTCCAACAAGAGACTGCTGAATTGGAATTAATTTACAAACTGGATACAATTAATTTAGGCTTGAACAGAGACTGGGAATGGATGAGTCATTACACAAAGTAAAACTGTTTCCCCATGTTATTTCTCCCCCCTACTCCACTCCCCCACTGTTCCTCTGATATTCTTGTTAACTGCTGGAATTAGCCTACCTGCTTGTCACCATGAAAGGTTTTCCTCCTTTCCCCGCCCTGCTGCTGGTGATGGCTTATCTTAAGTGATCACTCTCCTTACAATGACAGGTTTCAGAGTAGCAGCCGTGTTAGTCTGTATTCGCAAAAAGAAAAGGAGTACTTGTGGCACCTTAGAGACTAAAAAATTTATTAGAGCATAAGCTTTCATGAGCTACAGCTCACTTCATCGGATGCAAATAGCTCATCTTAAGTGATCACTCTCCTTACAGTGTGTATGATAAAACGCCTTGTTTCATGTTCTCTGTGTGGGTATATCAATCTCCCCACTGTATTTTCCACCGAATGCATCCGATGAAGTGAGCTGTAGCTCACGAAAGCTTATGCTCTAATAAATGTGTTAGTCTCTACGGTGCCACAAGTCCTCCTTTTCTTTTCCGGGCCTCAGGGCGGCGCTGCAGTTCTGAGCGCCAAGGCAGGGGGCGCTGTGCCCAAGGCGCGCGGCTGGCAAAGGGCCGATAGTTTAACTCTTGTCCCGGGCTGAGCGGCTCGCAGCTCGTTGGAAGTCTCGCGAGACTGTAGACGGCCGTTCCGGACCCGGCTAGCCACGCGGGGCGGTTGCAGCCATGGCGCTCTACAACTTTAAGAAGATTATGGTGGTTCCTTCCGCTAAGGTGAAGCTCGTCTTCCGTCCCCCGCCAGCGCCCTCGCCGTGGTAGCGGCGGGGAGGGGGCGCACGTCCTCCCCCTTTCTCCTAACGGCCGCTGGGCGGCAGCTGGTGCTGAGCTGGAGCCATGTGTGTCAGGAGCGCCGCCCCGTCCCCGGCGCGTGGGACCTTCGCTGCCCCGGGCAGCCTCCGGCCGTGTACACGGCGGGGGTGTGTGTGTGTGTGTGTGTGTGTGTGTGATGGGCGGGAGGAGTTGGGGGGGGCCCAGCAGAGGAGTGGAAGTTGGGGGCAGGGGCCCAGCAGTGGAGTGGGGGGGCAGGGGGCCAGCAGAGGAGCTGGGGGGAGGAGTGGAGTATTGGGCTACGTGCATGTCAGAGGCACCGCTGCCCTGTGAAGCTAACAGGAGAGTGGGGTGCCTCTCTGGTGCGGGCAGATCCAGCCCCCCTGAACCCTGAGTGCAGTTCTGCTCCACTTGTGATAGAAAACCACGTCAGCCCGACAGCCGATCTAGCCCTTGGCGTGGTGGCATCAGGCTGGTTTCACTGAAACAGTGTTCGCCGTGAAGTGTCCTGGGGAAAGGTGATGGTTATCAACTCTCACTGTGTCCTGGGAAAAGGTGATGGTTATCAACTCTCACTGTCTTGTGCTTTTCCAGGAAGCTAGCAAAGTCTTAGTCAAATTTAAACATAAGCACACATTTTCAGTAACAGTCCCTCCTACGGTGCAGAAACTTGGAGCTTGTTAGTATTTAAACCAAACTAGGGTTTGACTGGCAGGAATTTTCTAAATTGTATCATGGAGCAGGTGTGCGTAATCCTGTAATTGTAATCCAGACTGTTACTGATTTGCTGTCTGGCCTTAAACAAATCTTTGTACCTCAGTTTCCTTTCTGTAATCTATTTAGTTACCTGGCAAAGATTAATTACTCTATTTAATAGTTATATACTGTTTTTACTATGTAAGTGCTCAGTATTAACCTTTACAGGGGAGACATTAAACAATGCAAATCTGCAACACAAAGGGTACTGAACATAAGGTACTATCGCAAGTAGTGATTATTATAAGGAATTTATTGTTCTGTGATAATCTGAGTTATCATCACTGCTATGTGCGTAACCTTAGGTATGCGGGAGAACTCCCTCAAAGTGACCTATTACTCATGTCTGAAATGTGAATAAAATTGTCTTAGTTAAAAAAGACTTCAACAAATTTAAGATTGAGATAAATTCTTGGGACTAAACATAGTAAATCTCTCTCTAAAGGTTCTCTGGGGGATATCAATATAAAATGGCTACATCCAAGAGAGTTTATACATTTTGGTTTTCCCGGGACAGTCACCTTTTGTTTTTCTTTCTGGCCATCTCTTTTCTAAATGCAGAAATGGCCTGCTTTCAATCCTTATTTTGAGCTTCAGAAGTTCTGTGCCATTATCAGAGACGTATGTTAATACCGATGACAATGCTGATGGGTGCCTGCCTCCCGCAGGCTTCTGCTGACTCTTCTTCGCCCAACCCTTCATTACCCCTCTTCAGAGACAGTTGCTTAAAATCTGTGAAAATGGTGTGAAATTGGCTTTGGAGTTTCATCAGGGTTAGAAGCCTGAGTGGGGTGGTCAGATGGTTGGAGAAAGGACAGTAATGTGCATATTATAAGCAATTGCCTCAACAGGAAAATATAGAGAAATGTTTTTATTAACAATAACTTATGGTTTCATATAGTATCTATTGTGAGAGTATGCAGGTGCTGCACATGCATAACTCAGTACACAACTCCGAGTGGGTCAATAAAATACTTACCTGGACAAAAAACAAACAACTTTTCCCCTCCTATTTAACAGTCAGTCAAAAGTGGGGGGGCGAATGAAGCCTTTCATTATGATGTGTGCCTCACCAAACTTGGACTCTGACGCAGCAGCAGAGAGCGAGGGAGCTGTAGAGATTTGGGCCTTCAGCTGAACACCTTACTGCCCACCCTGATCATTTGAGATCTAGCACTGATAGCGGATACTTGACAGTTCCCTGAACTGTTAAGGAATGTAGGAAAAGGAGGCTGTATCTTAAATAGCTGAAATGAACACTGGATAAAAGAACGAAAGGTTCTGCTTACAAATTTGTGGGTGGTGCATGGGACTGGAGGTTTGAACTTAATTTAAATGGAAGGACTTGTTTAGATATCTTAAAATTGGAGTGACATGTGATCCATGTTTTTTATTGATGCCTTTGAAGCCACACAACACCTTTTTTGTTTCAATAAACTTGGTTATCCTACACACTGTGCAAAATTCTTAACTTCCACAACAGTGATAGAAAGTGGATGCATTGTGTTCTGTCAACCTAATTGCAGGTAAAAGTGTGATATGATATATGAAGTGTGTACTGATTCTTTCAATAACTGCTTAGGTGTTTTTGTAAAACACTTAACTGCTCTGATTTCCTTTTCTAAATAACTTTCATATTAGAATATGGGTTCTTAGTAATAAGTAATACAGTCTTTGCTGATAATTGTACTTTTCTTTAACTGCAGGATTTCATAGATCTGACATTGTCGAAGACTCAGCGAAAGACTCCGACAGTCATTCATAAGCATTATCAAATCCACCGCATTCGACAGTTTTACATGAGAAAAGTTAAATACACCCAGCAAAATTACCATGACAGACTCACCCAAATCTTAACAGATTTCCCAAAATTAGATGTAAGTGACTTTGGCAATTGATAAGTGAAAGAAAATGTACCTTAAATTCATTAGAGCTAATGCTGTGACTGTAAATTGTGAGGTTTTGTTGGCTAAGCAAAATCAAGCTGACTTACTACTTGGATAGGAGACTTTTGAAGAAAAATTTATATCTGCAGGAAGAGGTATTGATAACTCAGATGGCTCTATTTCTTTTGAGTAAAGTTCTGAATCAGGGCTCGAACAGTGTGTTAGGACAACTTTTTTCTGGAGCTCACATCTTGTAGACAAGAGGTAAAATCAAAGTCTTAACCACTAGTGGTGATTAGAGGTCCCACAGCACTTTTTCCAGGAGAGGGAATTTTAGCATTAACTTCTAGATAAATTTAAATTTGATAGAAACTTCAGTTGAATGATGGGTAAAGAAATATAGCCTGTTAAAGGACTTTGTGACCTCCTATTTCTAGTGAAAGGTGCTAAAGAAACATACGGTATTATTATTTTCACAGTTGTTGCCATTCAAATGTTTTGTAGGAAAGAATGAGCATCCAAATATAGGTCTGATCAGTGTGTTTACAGTCTGAACAGTAAGTTTAGTTTGCAGTTGGAGATGTGCAGTCTTCAGTGACTTCAGTGGGACTTCGTGTATGCCTGTACTTAATCCAATGCAGAATGGAGACCTTAGTTTGCATGGGATTTTTTCTGACTTCTATTTCTAATGCCTGATCTCTATTACAAAGTTCTGAAGTACAGTTTCTGTATTTAACTAGTTTGGTATCTATATCATGTGGTTAAATTTCTAAAAATAAATCACATAGATGGATAAAATATTCTCTCTAATTCTTTTACAAAGAGATGAAGGGATGTGTTGTAAACTCTCTTCAAAAAGAATTGATGTGAAGAAGGTACACTCTTCATATGCTGACGAATTTATTCAGGCATGAAAAATTGTCTGCCTAACTAGAGATGAATCTTACAGAATTTAGCGTTCAGTGAAAGAGAGGAATTACTTTGCTGTGTTCTCACAGTAGCAGAAGTATGTTAGAAAAAAGGCTGGCACTATACAGTAGGCTTGCAGTTTCCCTCTATACAATATAATCTTGCATTTTTTCCTTTTTAACAAAAAATATTCTTACAAAGAAAAAGGCACAAGCAGAAATTTAGCTGAAGTCCAATGAAAAATAAAGCAGGAAATCAAAGTTATGGAAAAAGCATTCAAATTTTTGGATAAGCAGATTGTTTTCTTTAGAGATTTTTAGATATGGAGAATGGTCTTCAGTTTGTACTTGTCAGCTGTACCAGTGGTTTCTTGTATCTATGAAAAAGTTGAAATCAGCAGTAAGAAGTCTTACATTCATGAAAAAACATTCAGAAAAGGTTTTGATTGATTTATTTTATGCTTTTCTAGGATATCCATCCTTTTTATGCAGATTTGATGAATGTTCTCTATGACAAAGATCATTACAAGTTGGCCTTAGGACAGATTAATATTGCCAAGAATCTGATTGACAAGTAAGATACCTTAATTTATTTTTCTGTGGCTTGTTTTTGTCATAACAACAGATTAATATTTTCTTTCCTCCCGTAATAGTGTTTCTAAAGATTATGTGCGCCTGATGAAGTATGGCGATTCTCTTTATCGATGCAAACAGTTGAAACGGGCAGCTCTGGGACGTATGTGTACGATTATCAAAAGGCAGAAGCAAAGTTTAGAATATTTGGAACAAGGTATGTATTGCAAATATGGTAAAATGAAGCATTTTGAAGAGAGAATTTAAAATACAGACTTATGCCTGAAGACTTTTTACCAATTGTTTTTATAAATAGCATCTAAACTTACTTTAACTGAAAGAGGTTTGAGGAGAAATATTTTTTCTTTTTTCAGTTTATTTACTTTGGGAAATTATCAACATTTTGTGGCTAGTTAGTTTCGCTATTTCTTCTGAATAGTCAGTCAAATATACCTGCTTTTTCTGAGATTTTTTTTTTTTTTTTTTTTTTTTGGCATGGCAAGAGGAGAGGGAAAAACGTTTTTAAAAAACAGGAAAATCTAATTGGCACAAATAATTGGCGCAGGAGTCTTGGAAAGATTGAGTACCTTGAAGTATTCTTAACTTGTTTCTAAAACTGATTAGATTTCTTGTTGTTTGCAGTGGTGTTGTAGCCCTGTTGGTCCCAGAATATTAGAGAGACAAGGGGGGTGAGCTAATATCTTTTATTTGGCCATCTTTTGTTGGTGAAAAAGACAAACTTTTGAGCTTACTTAGAGCTCTTCAGATCTAGGAAAGGTACTCGGAGTGTCATAAGCTAAATGCAAGGTGGAACAGATTGTTTAGCATAATGATCCCCTGAAATGTGTTAACTATATTTGCTAAACAGTCTGTTGTACCTGTTATTTAGCTGAGACACTTAGTACATTTCCCAAACCTGAAAGAGAGCTCTGTGTAAGCTCAAAAGTTTGTCTGTCTGCAACAAATGATTGTCCAGTAAAAGAAATTATCTCGCCCATCTTGTTGACAGTTGCATTGCATTCACAGTTAATTATGTTTGTACAGTGCATTTTTCCTAGTATTTGATTTACTTTGACTAAATGATATAGGCTGTCATTATTTATCTGTATCAATTCCCTGTGTCTGATTTAATAGAGGCCAAATATTTTTTTATACATTTTTCTCTGTAGCCCTTTGTCTCTTGTTCATATTATATCTAATTGAGAGGGATGATGTGTTAATTAAAATATAATATTTACAAGAAACAGTCACATTTTATATTAAGGTTCTATTTGTAAATAGATTATCTAGGTTAATAAATGTTTTCATAAATGGTTAATTGTTAAAAGTCCAATAGGTTGTTTATAACCATCTAGAACACCTTCTACTGAGATGCTTATAACTATAACGTATTCAACTCATTCTTGTAACGTGCTTTATTAATAATTTATTAACACTTTATGAAGCACTTACAAATGGAAACTTAATGCAAAAATGTCTAAATTAAATGTGGTTTATGAATAATGTTGTTTCTGAAATAAAATCAGAAACTTTCCCATCTACAAAGAAAGATGTCTTCCCTTCTATTTTAGTACATTTAAACTTTATTTTATCACCCATGTAATTCAGTCAAGCTTTTTAAACTTTTCAGTGCGACAACATTTGTCCCGTTTGCCAACTATTGATCCCAATACACGAACTCTTCTGTTGTGTGGCTACCCAAATGTTGGAAAATCGAGCTTTATAAATAAGGTATGTGAGTTTGTTGTAAAAAATATTACTTCAAAGTTTTTAAATAATTTGAAATATTGGGACTCTACCCAAGGATCTTAGCTAGCAGGTCTCTGTACAAGGTTAGGGATTTAGTATGAATCTCAGGACTGTAGAAGGAAATGAAAAACAGATTTATTTTTAAATCAATTTATTGTATCATAAGCTTCCCCAGTGTTGTGAAATCTTTCTCACAGAGAGAGCAAAAAGTGTATTAACCTTCTATAGAAAATCATTGAGACTAACCATTTTGGTGTAGTAAAGGAAGTGCATTATAATTGATATGCTGCTGTCAGGAAAATAATTGTCTCAGTAAATGAAAAAAATCTTTCTTTGGGGATTTTTCTTTTTTTAAGGTGACAAGAGCAGATGTGGAAGTGCAGCCTTATGCCTTTACCACAAAATCCCTCTTTGTGGGACACATGGATTATAGGTATCTGCGTTGGCAGGTAAGAGCTATTGCTAACTTACTGCTCTGTTTCCACAGGAATGAATTGGTTAGGATCCTGTTGCTGTTGAGAATACCATTTTGCTTGCTGATGTCTGTTTCTAAAGTACTGTACCTAAAGAACTGCTGTGTAAGATCTCTCTTTACATAATGTGCTGAGTAAGGTCAGCTATAAGAAGGGGTTCTAAAAATGTAGATCCTGGGGTTTTTCAGTTTCTGGGAGGGACAGGGCACTTGCATAACTCCTGAGTAGTAATGGAAAGTGAGTCATCTCCAGACTGGATCAGGTCAGGGCAGGTCTCCCTCCCTCTGATTCAGTCCAAGTGAAAATGCACACAAACTTCAGGTAGTCTTTCCTTGTATTACTGTGATACTCTTTTCTCTGACTATAATTTGAAGTACTCGGTCTCATCTTATTTTAACACGAATACTATTGTCGTCTTATTCATTTTTCATGTTCTTACTTTGAATGAATTTACAAACTCGTGGTTGAAAGGAAACAATATATATATAGTTGCTATTGTCAGCGTCTATTCTTATGGTTTTTATATGGTTTTTATACCATGCTTATCACTATAGTATCTGAGCACTTTCCAGTAGTATATTAAGCCACATAACTACACATCTGTCATGTTTTGTTCTCTCTTTCTTTCTCCAGAGAAAGAAGCATGTGCAGTAGAATGTCTTGTTTTGGCGATCTCTCTCTCTCTCTCTCTCTCTCTCTCTCTCTTTAATATAAATATACTTGTTGCTATGTGTTTCTGTTAGAGAAGGCAGGTCAAAGAAATGTGCTTTGCACTTGAAGCAGAAAGTTGTGAGGTTCCTAAGTTCCTGGCGGTGTTCATTCCACAGTCTCGGACTGCCCCCAGAGAAGGTGCGCTCTCATGCACATACAAGCTTTACTCTTATTGTTGAGAGTTCCATTACGCCAGAAGAGCATAGTTTACTCCTGGGGGAATTCTGCGCCACTACTCATGCATAGTTTCAGAGTAGCAGCCGTGTTAGTCAGTATTCGCAAAAAGAAAAGGAGTACTTGTGGCACCTTAGAGACTTCCTTTTTGTAAGGAGAGTGATCACTTAAGATGAGCTATTACCAGCAGAAAGGGGGGGGAGGAGGAAAACCTTTTATGGTGATGATCAAGGTGGGCCATTTCCAGCAGTTAACAAGAAGGTCTGAGGAACAGTAGGCGGGGGGGTGGCGGGGAGAAATAACATGGGGAAATAGTTTTACTTTGTGTAATGACCCATCCACTCCCAGTCTCTATTCAAGCCTAAATTAATTGTATCCAGTTTGCAAATTAATTCCAATTCAGCAGTCTTTCGTTGGAGTCTGTTTTTGAAGTTTTTTTTGTTGAAGGATAGCCACTCTCAGGTCTGTAATCTAGTGACCAGAGAGATTGAAGTGTTCTCCGACTGGTTTTTGAATGTTATAATTCTTGACGTCTGATTTGTGTCCATTTATTCTTTTACGTAGAGACTGTCCGGTTTGACCAATGTACATGGCAGAGGGGCATTGCTGGCACATGATAGCGTATATCACATTGGTAGATGCGCAGGTGAACGAGGGGAGGGGTCACTATGCAGGGAGCTGCTCTCCCATCCGCTGGACCCCCTATATCCAGAGCCCCACCCTTGTGCATATGTACCCTCACCCCTGCATGCAGCCAGCCCCCCCACACTCGAAGCCCTCTCGCTTACTATCTTGGTGCAGCTAGAGTGGAGGGGCAGGGCCCCCGAGTGTTTTTAGGGCAGGCCCAGCCCTTGTGCTGTGTCAGGGTTGGGTGCAGCCTCACCGCCAAGTCCATGTCCCGGGGGAAGGGAGGGCTACAGGGGTGATCTTCATATCTGTTCAGCCAGTGGCCTGTGCTCCCCACTGCCATGCTTGGAGCCTCCACATTTATTTATTGACAATATGCAGAATTTGAACATACCGTGTGCAGGATTTGTATTTTTTTGGCACAGAATTCCCTCAGGAGTATAGTTGTTGATCATGGTCTTTGTCCTGAAGCTTTAGATGATTGTTTAGATATCCTGGGGCCTGGTCATGGGGGGCTATGAAGATAGGAACCTTACACTTGATTTGATATTCTGTGGGAAGCCAATGTAGGGAGCAGAGGACAGGTTTGATATGTTACTGCTTTGCTTCTTTCCTAACCAGTAATCACAAACATACTGTGAAAGATTGATTGGTCCATATCACTTTTCTCCCCTCATCTCTAATCCCCACGATCTTATTACTTCTGTGGCTAATATATGTTATATTAAGGTGTGAGCTAATTATGTTAATCTAAATTATAGGTGGTAGATACCCCTGGTATTTTGGATCATCCTTTGGAAGAAAGGAATACCATTGAGATGCAGGCTATAACAGCGCTTGCACATCTTCGTGCTGCTGTGCTTTTTGTAATGGATGTATCTGAGCAGTGCGGGCATAGTCTGGAGGAGCAGCTAGAACTCTTCAAAAATATTAAACCACTATTTGCTAATAAGGTAGATCTGATTTACATTAGTCAAATCTAATTTTTCACAATGTGAAACAGTAAGCTGAATAATATTGTTTACTTTCTTTCTATTAGCCTCTTATAATTGTAGCAAACAAGTGTGACGTGAAAAGGATTTCTGAACTTCCTGAAGAAAATCAGGTTAGAAGGCCTTTTCTTCTTTTCATAATTTACAAATGCGTTATATGCATTTGTCGTGGAATAGTATGAGTTATAATGTGCATGGGTGAACTTCATTGTATAACTTCTTAATTGGACAGTTTTCAATAACCTGATGAAGAGTAAGGCGGTCTTGATTTTTGTTTTTTAAAAAAATAAAATAATCTTGAATACCTACTAAGATGTGTTTTTGCGTATTTCCACGTATGGGGGGGTATGTGTGTGAGAGAGATTAGCCTGATTTTTCATAAGTGCAAAGCACGCATAGCTCCTGTTGATTTCATAGATAGTAAGGCCAGAAAAGGTCATCTGATCTGAAGTCTTGCATAACACAGACCAGTGTTAACAGTTTCTGGGTAGAGACGACTGAGTACTGGTGTGAAGCACAGTATCTTGAACTGTCTAAATGGAAGTTACAGATGAAGCAGTATCTGCACACACAGGCCTGATTTTTCATATGCACACGGGTTACCTTGATTTTTACAAGTTCTGAGCATGTATCTAATGTGTATATTTTTTTTCTGTTTGTTACTTAACTTACTATTTACATCTGATCCCCATAAAATATTTGTGTAAAAGTTAGTTTATGCAAAGTTTCTGTAGTTCCTCTTTAGGGAAAACATCTATTAATACAATTGCTCAATAATGTCAGAAGAAACTTTTATTTTGAGATGAGATTAGAAGTTTGACTTTGTTTAATGAGTTGGAAACAGTGATCTTTAAGAAATAATCAGAACTTACTTTATTTTTGTGTGTTCTGTTTGTTTTTCAGAAAATGTTTGAAAATTTAGAAGCGGAAGGATTTCCTGTCATAGAGACAAGTACTCTAACAGAAGAAGGTGTGATTAAAGTTAAAACAGAGGTGAGTTTCTTCTTTTACTTGCACAAATTTTGTTCCAAATATCTAAGTTTTGTTTTACTGTTTGTGAATCTAGTCTTTAATAAAGTAGTGGACTGGTGCTCTGGTTTGAGACAGATATAGCAAGTTTTCCTGTGTATCTGAGAAACTATGACACTCGAATGTTCAAGTTTTGGGTCTCCCCTTGGGCAGATACTGCTGGATGAGCAAAATTGTTTATTGCTTTCTATGATGTGAATAAATGGAGATTAGCTTGAGACAAGCAAGCATGATTTTTACTTCGGACATATTTATTGTACAGTTTTTCTTACTGAAACGGGGGCTTTGTGAAAATTATTGCTTTTTTTATTGAGGATCCCAGGTGAATGATAGCCACCCGCTCTTATCCCAGCATATAACAATGCAGTAGATGTAAAATAGATTGTAGGTCACAAAATCTAAAATGGCAGAAAAAATTATACACATTAAAATGAAAACCCTGGATCTTGATTTGCACTGAAGAGTTAGTTTTAAAATTATTAATAACTCTAATCCAGCAGTTCTCAAACTGTGGGTCGGGACCCCAAAGAGCACCATGGCCCCGTTTTCATGGGGTCACCAGGGCCAGCATTAGACTTGCTGGGACCCAGGGCTGAAGCTGAATTCTGAGCTCCACCCCAGCCGGGGGTGGTGGGGCTCAGGCTCGGGCTCCTTCCCTCCGTCTCTGGGGTCATGGAGTAATTTTGTTGTCAGTAGGGGGTCGTGGTGCAATGAAGTTTGAGAACCCCTGCGAATCATTGATTAGATTTATATAAATTCTATGCAGCGTCTTTAATCCTGGTGGAAATACTATGTACTATGGGAACTTCTCCATTGTCTTTCAGATATTAATCTTAAATTGACTACTTGTGCAGATGCTGTTTGGTCATTTCTTAGACCGGGGTGGCCAACGTGTGGCTCCTTGTATAGGCACCGACTCCGGTGCTGGAGCTACATTTGTAAACTTTCCAATGTGCTGGGGATTGTCACTGCTCAACCTCTGGCTCTGCCACAAGCCCTGCCCTCACTCCACCCCTTCCCGACCCTTCCCCTGAGCCTTCTGTGCCCTGGCTCTTCCCCCTTCCCCCAGCCCCCTGCATGGCACGAAACAGCTGATCGGGGGGTGCGGGGAGGGAAGGAGAGGTGCTGATCGGCGGGGCTGCCGGTGGGTGGGAGGTGTGGGGCGGGATGGGAACTGATACGGGGCTGCTGACGTATTACTGTGGCTCTTTGGCAGTGTACATTGGTAAATTCTGGCTTCTTCTCAGGCTCAGGTTTGCCACCCCGTCTTAGACTAGTGTGTCTCTTGCTACACAGAAATAACACATGAGGAAATTCCACCTACTTTGAACTCTTGTCCCATCAGACCTTTTGTTAGCAGGGATAAAAAAAAGATAGTCATTAATTTGGCCCTGCTTTTGGTCTGGGCCAGCAAAGAATTGTTCTTAGCTAAAAATAAAACACGCCCACTAGATTTAATAATTTTATTAAGATAATGTTGAAGTAAAAAGAAAATGGTACAGAGTTTAAGCATAGAGGTTTCTGGTTATCAGGGAATAAGGTACAAAGGGGGAGGGATAGCTCAGTGGTTTGAGCATTGGCCTGCAAAACCCAGGGTTGTGAGTTCAATCCTTGAGGGGGCCATTTAGGGATCTGGGGCAAAAATTGTGGATTGTGCCTGCTTTGAGCAGGGGGTTGGACTAGATGATCTCCTGAGGTCCCTTCCAACCCTGATATTCTATGATTAAGATTATCAAGGGGTGCGAAACTCAGTTTAGGAGTGGGTGGTGTAAGGAATGCATAATCTGCAATCTCCCCAATTGGGGGTAAAAGTTTAATGGGTCAAAGTACAGACATTGAGCTATGGGGTTATGTTGTCCATATAATGGCAATGTTCAGGTGTGGAGTATAATGAGCGGATACGATGATGAGGGTGGATCTATCCTCATTTGGTGAGGTTTAATGTTCAGTGAGTTTATGGTTCCAGTTCATATGGTCCAATGGAAAAAGTCTCTCAGTCCCTTTCCCATAGTTGATGCATGATGTTGTACCGGCTCACACCTCCTGGTACTGTTGGTGGCCGGTGATGTGTTCGATGTAGATGTCCCTGGATCGTCGGATGGTGTCCGAGACCATGAGGCGCTGCATGAGCCGTGCGTAGCGTCGACCGATCCCACAGGTCCACAGCACATGCTCGTTGCAGGGGTCCCAAGAGCCCAGGGCTCTGACGATCAGGGCATCCATCTGCACCTTGTAGTCCTTCGCTGTCAGGGTGTTGGCCAGGGGGGGTGTATTTTTCCAGTTTACGAGCTCAGGCTTCGCGGAAGGCTGGGGTCCTGTTCTCGAAGGAGACCATGATGTCGACGAGGATTATCTTTTTCTGGGCCTCGTCGGTGACTACCACGTCAGGTCGCAACTGGCTGTCGGTGCCGGGGATGGCGCAGTTCACGGCGACCTCCCCCGGACGCGGTGCGATGGCTTTCACTAGGCGGTTCTGGATGGTGGCGTGGCGCAGCTGCCAACCTCTGGAGTGGGACTTGCAGCTGCACAGGATGTGCAGCAGGGTCTCGTTGGAGTAGCAGCACTTCCTGCAATGCTTGTCTCGGTTCCTGTGGTGGACGGCTCCGTTGAGAGGGACGCAGTTGAGCCGGGCACGGTGGATGAACTGCTAGTCAGCGAAATGGGTGAAGCCGTTCCCGGCGAGGAAGTGGTTGCTGGTGTCCCATTTGCTGGTCAGTTTGAATGCTTTACCCTGGGCCGGTTTACACTTCAGGATTTCCATGTACAGCGAGTGGATGGCTGCCTTCAGGGTCCTCTCCAGCATGCCCCTGGTGCTTGGGGTGACGATGGTGTTGTCGTCGGACCTGATCTGCGGCACCAGGATTCCCAGCTCCTGGCGCTCCTCACACCACTCCCAGCAGCAACCGATGCGCTTCCCCAGGCGGCGCGTGGCATTACGAGTGCGGGACCACAGTGAAGTGATGTCGCCACCGTCCCATCCGAATTCGCCATCCAGGGAAACGCTCAGGAAGCTGGCAGTGTCTTGGTTAGAGGGGACTCTGCCGATCCGCTTCTTTGTTGCGTCATGGAGGGCGTTTGCTCCGATGTTCCTTACCATGATGTCGGGACACATCAGCAGGCGGAAGGCATGGGTGATCACCGCGATGTCACACAGGTCACCCATGCGGGGGACATTGGCACTGCCATGCCTGTGGGTGATATAGACCAGTTCATTGCTGGCCCTCTGGGGAAGGAACAGCCACTTCTTCACCAACTGCCGGACAATCTTGTCTGCCTTGTTGAGGGGTACCTTTGCCACGGCAGATCCCCTTAGGACGACTGAGAAGCGGGGGATCAGGAAGGTGTTCAGGGCGTTTATCTATTACATAATAGCAAAAGCTAAGCTTTGAAAAGGTCCTGTGTCTCCCTAGAAATAAATATGAAGACAGTTTGTTTTTTGGGAACCATTTTCTGGACATTACTCGTGCCTTACATTGGAAACTATTTTCAAACTCCATATCCAAGATTGAACAAATCTGACAACCAGATCCTTAACTATAATTCATCACATTTCCTTGGCATGATTTTCCAGATTTCTTAAAAAAAAAAAAAAAAACTTGACTGAGATTTTTTTCTTCTATAAGCCTTTGTTGCTTTGATTTTTCTTTCTGTATTGCTTGTAGATTCTCACTGTAGGAGATTCCGTTCCCATTTAGTTATAACTGAAATATGAATATTGTTACATAGCTGCTTTTGTATTGAGTTTTAAAAGAGAGGGTTTTTTTTTTGTGTGGCGGGGAGAACAGTGACTTAAAATGAGATTTGAACTAGGTCTCCATAGGTAAAAAGGCAGTGCATTAAATCACTGTATCATGCAGCCTTCTCTCTGTCCCCGATAATAATTAATGACACCTTATACCTTTTTAGGCCTGTGACAGACTGTTGTCCCATCGCGTTGATACCAAAATGAAAGGAAATAAGGTGAATGAAGTGCTGAACCGACTACATTTAGCTGTACCAAGCAAAAGAGATAATAAGGTAGGTTATTAAAATTTGGATATATTTTTCAGTAGTCTTTGAAAATCCTTTTTTGCTAACTTAATGTGGGGATTCATTTTGTTGGAATCCTGTGAATTTCAGGATCTCAGTTAATGTATTGGCATAGTGAATCAGTTTGACATTACCCAGGCTACAAACTGGACTGATGGATAGCTGTGTCCCCTCAATTCTCTGACCTGAGGTGTCTTTTACGCTGCTTTGCTGTAAGAGCAACCACTCCTGGTCTTCCCACACACAGCCTCCAGCATATAAATCACTCTAAGCTATACTGTATGGGTGCTATAGCCAGCCACCCATGAATTACACTGCGGGGCAACATCAGCAAACTCCCAGTGTCAGATTTCCCCCCAGAAATGTGTGTCTCGTACTGCCCAGCACCCTTCTGGACAATACAAATTCATAGAAAGTCCATCATTTCGTTAAGAGAAAATGATATGCACAAGTCTTATTTCAAATGAAGTTTCCCAAACACTTCAATCCAAATATATACTGGTTCAGATAAAACAATAAAAAAAAAAAACCCATTTCTTAACTACAGAAAGATAGATTTTAAGTGATTTACAAATAATGAGACATAAAAGTCAATATTGATTACAAAGAAATAAAAGGTAGAACATAATTAACTCCTAATTTAAGCTAAATAAATTCAAGAGAAACCTTTGCTTTACCATATGCTTTCTAAGTCTTACTGTCTGGAATCCTTTCAGGCAGGATTCCTCCCCTAGTTCAGTGTTAATTTCCTTGTCCTTCAGGTGGTGGTGATGCTGTGAGTAGAGATAAAGGGAGAGATAATTTGGGGCATCTGTTCCCCATTATTATATCTTTTCATCCTCTTTGAGGATCATCTCCAGTTGGGATTCAAGAGACACAGTCTGTGGGACGGGGACTTCCAGCTGTTTTTTTTTTTTTTTTTTTTTTTTTTTTTTTGCCAAGATGTAAATTTCTCACTCACACACCCCTTTCCTGCCAAAGAGTGGCCGCTTAACCAAGGAAAGTCCATTGAATTTTGTTGAAACCTGGCTGAGGTATAGGTTTGCCTTTTGATTTTGGGGAAGCAGTTTGTGCCTGCTTTTCTAAACTTGGAATATGACTCAATAATGTTATACAGTAGAATCTTATAACTTTACATACAATATTGCCACTAGCGTTTTACCAGGACAAAATGATCAGCACACTGAGTTTTCAAATGATACCTGACAAGGCATATTTTGTACAAAATCCATTATAGTTTTTGTAAAAAGCGTGAACATAGGGATACAGACTTTCACAATCGGTTAAGATTATTGAAACTTTTTCTTACAGAGAAACATATAGTAACAATGTTTTATTTGCATTACAGAAAATTTGGGATTCTCACATTATATTAAAAAAGAAAAGAATCACATGCTTTTGTGATCATGTTTATTGCATTAATTTCAGGAAAGGCCACCTTTCATTCCTGAGGGAGCAGTAACACGTAAGAAACGCATGGAAGTAGATGCACCTAAAAAGAAGAGGGTAAGTGGCCTTCAGAATAGATTTGACACCCTTGAATTGAGGAATTAGTAGTGAAATTTAAAAAATCAAAATAAAAGAGTGATCATTGAAAAGTACAATATTTATGCTACGTATGTCTTTTTAGGAGAGAGATCTTGAAGTGGAAATGGGAGATGATTATATTTTGGATCTTCAGAGTAAGTGTTGTTCAAGTCTCAGTATAATTATTTTAGGAAGTGAAATTGGGCTGAAGTTGTCTTTTTGTGTTTATAGCAGAAAGTTTCAAGCAGGAAAATCTTATCCTAACTATTTCAATCTTAAATATCCCTGCTGCTATTTTAGTGATCACTAGCAGACTTTTTCTCTAATTCCAAATTAGTAAAAATGGGCTTTCTGTTCTCACTTCTGTTGTGATGTAGTTTGGAGTGTCTTCCAGTTTGTAGAATTACTGAAACGGAATGAATGGCTTGATGACTCAGCTCTTCTGTTTCTTTTGTCCTGCTTGAACATATCTGATGCATATTCTAGCATGATCCTTGTCTTAAGGGAAATAGTTGATTTGTGGAGAGAATAATTTGGTGTGTTCTTTTTCACTTATATTATTATTGCTCATTATTTGTGTGTTACATGCATCATCACTGTTTGACAAGACTTCCAGTGTAAAGTTCTGTGTGGCACGGATTCTGTATGTTATCAAATTCTTCCATTTTAGAGAGAGACTTGTATTTTATATTATGGTGTAAATATTTTCTCCCATCATGGATTTTTCTATAAAATGTTTCAACAAGTTAAAGTATTGGTTAATTTTGCTTAATTTCTTTTTTTCAGAATATTGGGATCTAATGAATTCATCTGAAAAATATGATAAGATACCTGAGATCTGGGAAGGACATAACATAGCTGATTATATTGATCCAGATATCATGAGGGTGAGCTTTATGCTATTTGTTTTACACTGTTGAGGATATTCTCTCCTGTTCTCATTGAATTTAGTTTGTTTCTGTCTTCAAGTGGTATGAATCAACAGATGTATTAAGTTAGTAAAACTTCAGTTTATTTCTCTTCTGATATGCATGCATAAACTGATAAAGTTTCTTAAATTCATAAGTAACAAAATATAGTGGTTTATAGTCTGAAGAAGTGGTTTTTTACCCACGAAAGCTTATGCCCAAATAAATCTGTTAGTCTTTAAGGTGCCACCGGACTCCTTGTTGTTTTTGTGGATACAGACTAACACGGCTACCCCATGATACTTTAAACTATAGTTTTGTAACTTTTCTTAGTGTATTCTTGGAAGGAACACAAAATTTATCATAGGTAAAGATGATATTTTCATACTGAGTGTCAGTTGTGTCTGTCTATAGTGACTCAGCAAATAGTTCGCTTTGCCATCAGAATCAATGTTGATCTTTTTCATTATAACATCTTAAAAAATAAGGTTTGTTAGAGAACGTGCATTCCTTCCACTGTCTGACTCTGCAGTGACAGATGAAACAGAATGATCATAATTTTTTTAGTGAATTATTATTATGCCTTCACTGCCAGAATAAAGTAAAATATTTTGAGTGTTAAAGTAGTTTGAGTGTTAATCCTAAACTGTTTGACAGCATCCTTTTAATTTGACGAAGCAGTAGAGAACTCTTGCTGTTTTCATTTCTGTTTTATGATAAAGAGCCAAGGAGAAATAACAGGGAACTCACTCTGGAGCTTAGGTTGGTTAGAAGGATCATCATAGAGTAACATGAGCTGCTCCCTTCTTCAAGGGCTGAGTGTGCTGCCTTTCTAGTGCCTTCTAGCCCAGAGGATGAGACTGACATTTGGAAATTGAATCAAGGTTCTTTACATGGAAACAGTCTGACCACAAGGTTGTGATAGTGTCCCTTTTAAAGGTAAACACTATAAACAAGATGTTTCTGATCCTAAATATGGACTGTGACTGACTGAGGATATCCTGCAGTATCCTAGACAAGCCTTATGGAATTAAGATAAGCTTTAATGAATTAAGTTAAACCTTGCTGAATTAGGTTTAATATCTTTCAAGTCTATTATATTAAAAATGAAAGTGTGTGTGTGTGTTGTTGTGGAATTGTATGCAACTCCTATATATCAGCCCTTTGAAACCACCCTATTGGACAGGTTCACATATATTAATTCAAACTGGATACTCCAGGGAACAACAGACAGAGGATGAATTTTTGGATAAATAGCTTAGTTTTAAATAGACTCATGGCCTTCTTTCTGATCCAGCAAACGGACAAGACCCTTGCCCACAGAAGGTCCCAATCCTTAGGGAAGGATTGGAAGGACTGCACCTTCTGAGGCCCATAAGATGGTGTGCTTGTTCTGAGCTGAAATGATGATGAACTTGAAACTACAAGGAAACCCCTTGGGTGGAGTTTGGAGAAGGGCTGCTTCTGCTGGAGCCAATATTAGCTTGCGGTGATCTCTGATAAGCTTATTAGCATGTATGCAAGTTTTTAATGTTTTCTCAGTAGTGCCTGTTACTTTAAGAATAAAGTAGACATTTTTATGAGCTGTGTGGTAATTGTAACTAACTGTGGCACTTTTAGCCATCTCTGAAGAGAAAGCAAGCAAGTCTGCTTGGACAGCCTGTCTCTGCCAAGATAACACAATATAGTCGGACTATGCAGCCTGGAAATATTCTGATCAGACTGGAGTGAGACACAGGCCTTTGACAATGGCTGGGGAGCTGGAAGCCTGAGAGTGGGTTCCCTTCATGAGTCACTGTGGGGAAATACAGGTGCAGTTGTTTTGAACTGTGATACAAATAACTTGTTTTTCATTTGATCTCTTTACGTTTTAAGAAACTGGAAGAGTTAGAGAAAGAGGAAGAGCTGAGGCAAGCTGCTGGGGAATATGACAGTGAACCAGAAAGTGAAGATGAGGAAATGTTGGAAATCAGACAATTGGCACAACAGATTCGAGAAAAAAAGAAACTAAAAATTCTGGAATCCAAGGAAAAAGATACTCAGGGTCCAAAAATGCCTAGGACAGCTAGAAGGGTAAGTATAAAATACTTTCAGTAATATGGTCTTGTTCATGGATAATATGCAAATGGCAAATGATTCATTATTAGGTGTGATTTCAGTTACAGGATTCTATCAATCAGTGTAGCACTTTCTCCCCTACACCTCCTTTTCTTGCCAAAAACAGGTTCAAAGAATGCCACTGGAGTTCTAGGAATAGCTACTGTGGTGGTAGGTAAAGAGATGTGGAAATATGGGGGAAGCAGTAGAACAGTCTGAGACATGTTGGACAAGGGAAGGGGTGGGAGCCTCCATAAGAAATGGATCTGGCATTTTGGACCTTTTAGCTTATTAAATAAAAATTGGTAAACTATATAATAGAGCTGTAATTCCATTAAGGGGATCTGGTGAGGTCATAAATACACTGAAAACCTAAAACAGAATTATGGCAGCATAATCCTAAATTTGGCTGTTCTATAACAAGTTGAACTGATCTTCCCCATGGCTTCTTCCCTGTTGTTCTGCCCCTTCTCGCTTCTTTCCTGCTGCTCTCTCCCTACCTTCTCTCTTTGTATTACCTCTGGGCCTGCTGTGTCCAAAACTCTACTTTAGTGAGTTATATAGGTCATGCCAAACAAATGCCAGTAGTACCATCACATTATGTCACACTATTAAATATACAATATAGGAAAACTCATAGGAATTTATTTAAAAATTTTGTAGTGGGTTTGGTTTTCCCTCTTCACCTGCAAACCCGGTGTTCTTTAGTTATCATGAGTCTAAGTGTATGTGGCTTGGAGAGAGCCAGGAAAACCTCTTGCAAAGATATAAAATAGCAATGTATACATAAAAATGTCACTAACATAAAAACTATTATTTTAGACCATTCCTGGGCTGGAAGTGATTGCTGGCTCCCTTTGGAAAGTTCGGGAAACTCTTTCCAATTATATAAAGCAGCTGTGTCTAGCCCAGCAGGATGGCAAGAAGTCATATTGTAAAGCTGTGACATTTTTAGAAAACTCTTAATGTCCTAGGTTAGAATTTTGCTAATAGTGGATATGTAATTTTTGGTAAAAGAGGGGGAATTGCACATTTAGAATTTGCACATTTTGGGAAGATAAGGAAATATTTATGTAACAAGTAGATTTAATAAACAAACAGCAAAACCTGGCAGCTATTTGAAGTTGCTGTAGAGTTTGGACTATTAAAATAATTCCATGAAGATGGATTAGTGGGCAGAGAGCCAGCAAAGTGATCAAAAGTGAATGATAAATTCATTTATCATGTGGCTCTGCAGTTTATTGAATGTATATGTCCATATAATGATGGGTGTATGTATAATACATAGACATTTTGTTTGATTAAGAAAACATATGGAACCACCTTTTTAAAAGAAACATTTTCTTTATCTTTTTTTTTTTTTTTAGGTCCAACGGAAGATACTAGAGAAGGAGATGAGCAGTCTTGGTCTTGACATGGCTGGTAAAGATGAAGTAAGACTTTTGCTAATTAAGTATTACAAATATATGTTTGAAGAGTGAGGGTTTGAAAATCCCATTGGAGTTGTGTGCCGAACTCCTTTTGGATGCCTTTGAAAATCCCCCTAAATTGTCAGTTACCTCTACAGTTGATAAACTGAGTGAACCGGACCATTAATTCATGTGTGGACATGCAGAACTTCTGTTGTTGCTTTATCTGGCTTGATTGATCTCTACTGTTAGGCCATGCTAGTTAACTAGAAAAGATTTCTTTGCCATCTTTTTTCACAATGATATGCTTGTATCGGCACTGCTGTCTTGTATTAGAACACCTCGTGTTGATTTGGGTGGGATTCCAGCTCTCCAGGATAAGCTTAATGTACAAGAGTCTACTTTGGGGATACAGAATTAAAGAGCAACAATTTTTAGTATTTTTAATTTTTGAGGACAAAATATTTATTAGGATAAATGCCCATTAAAAATGTGGCTTAAAGACAGTGACAGATTGAGCAGGCTAATCATACATCAGCACCATAAATTACTGTTTTTTTAAGTGAGACAAGGTGGGTGAGGTAATATCTTTCATTGGATCAATGTGTGTTGGGGAAAGAAGACACTCTTTCAGGCATACACAGAGCTCTTCTTCAGGCATGACTTTAAGTGTCTGACTAGCACTTAGCAGGTAATGCAGTCACGGAGTAAATTGTCCATCCCTGGATTTTGGGGGCCACTTTATTGTATCACAAGATCCCAGCACTCCTATTTATACTCCTAATATAGCACAACCATATACAGAGGTCTCAGGTGAGACCAAAGTCTTCAGATAATAAGGGGTTGAGACGTTAGGAATAATAAGTGGGGCCATTATACATTTGAAGTAAATACTCATGGTCTGCAGATCTTGGAATCCAGGTTTATTTAGGAGCCATACTTCCCAAAGGCCTGCTATCTCAGCCAGACTCTGTAGAGGAAGGAGCCTAAGACTGGTGTGGAGTGATGCTGGTTGTCGTGACTTTGAAGCCTTTTCATGCTTTATCATATAAAGCTACTGGTAGTTACCTTAGTCTGGGTTTCCCCACTGTGTAAAGTTTATTTTTGTTTGTTTTTGCTGAGCTGCTGCAATCTTTATTATGTGTTCACTTTTCTGAATGATATTTTTGAAGTCATCTACCTCAAAAGTCTGGTGCAGAAAGATAGACACCGTAGTATTTAAGGGGAATCAGTATGAGAATGTTGAATGAGTGATACTAAGTGCATTTTGGTGATGTTTTGCATAAAAAATACCACAGAACTTTGATCAACAGTGGACTTAAGGACTTTATCCAATGGTCTTTAGCTTAACGAGAAAGAGCCAAGAGTACTGTATCACAGAAAGCCACAGGATGTCTTTTTACAGTGATTTTTAAATTATTCTATTTGAAATAGACAATAGCAACTCTAATGCTTACTTTGTGAATTTCAGGCACATTACGTAGTCCAAGCAAGAAGATCCAGGAGTGTTGCTAGGAAACGTAAACGTGAAGAATCTGAACCCCCTAAGTCTGCAGCACGCAGTCGCAGTTCCTCTCGCACACCACGTGACACTTCTGGTCTACGAGATGCAAAGGTTTGTTTCAGTTCATTAACGTTATATAAACTTTACAGTAACTGCTACAGTACATGTTCACATTTACAGATATTTTTAATAGAATATAGATGAGGATTTACTATTTGTACAAAGTTTCAAATGATCTTCAATGAAACTTTGCTCTGGTCTCTTTTCAGTATATATTTTGTGGAGGGGATTTGTCTGCTCTTCATGATTTAAAATCAGATATTGATCGGATTCCTTATGCACTCTGAAAAATTACAACATATAAAGTAAAATGTAGTAATACAAAATGTTTAAAATGTCTTTCACAAAACACACTTGGTAACACTCATAATTTAATACATTTATTTTTATACACCTGAGAAGGAAAGGCAATCTAAATTGAAATGGAATTCATTATTAACTTCACACATCTCATAATCTGACACTTAAATCCTGTGTCTAAATGTTTAGATGCCCAAAGATCTAATTAGGTCACTCTTAATATATTTGGAAATAGGATGCTAGCCTAAGTTCTTCTCATTTGAAGGAATTTCTAACTGAGCTAACTTTGTTTGGAAAGGAGATTTGTTTCCCCTTTGTCACTTTTTCTTACATGTGGCCTTGATAACCCTCTCTTTGTCTCTAACTGCGGAGATGATGGTTTGTGCTTGGCCTCTGTTTTGATATCTCCTTCCCGACATTCTGCAATTTGGGTTTGCTAGACTTTTAAATAGAATTTTGTTCAAGTTTCTTGCTGAGGAGAAAGAAAGGGAGAATCTCTCTCAAATGTTTATTTCTGTTTCATATAGATGGTGAAGAAGGTTAAGACTATCATGAAGAATTCTCAAAAGAAAATGAATCGCTTGGGCAAGAAAGGAGAGGCAGATAGGCATGTGTTTGACCTTAAACCCAAACATTTACTGTCTGGCAAAAGGAAATCTGGTACAACACAGAGAAGATAAAAACATTTTTCTGAATTAAAGCTACTTTGCTGTCCTGTTTGTTTTTTTCCTAATAAAATCTAGATTGTATAATTTGGAAACAAAAATAATTCTAAAGAAATGCAGAAATCTTTCCTTGGTAACTATTTAGATCTAAATGTACAGAGGGAGAGTTTGACATTTTGGTTCCCGTAGTCCAAAGTGGGTTAGTAAGGCCATGGAAATTGATCTGACTATCACCACTAGAACCAAAGTTTTGAATGGACATCAGCTTGGCATCAGTCCAGATGAACCGTCTGAATGACTACAGAAGTTGATGGTATTAAACCCAAATGGACTTGGGATGTTGTCATAAGAACTGTAACCGTAACAAGAAACTTTACATTAGCATGGCCAGTTAAAATGGCCTTAAGGATATTTTACATCCAGTAGTTCCAAAAAATACATTATTGCCAATAACAAAATAACAGTAATATTTAGCATTATGCCACATGCACAGTATTACAAATAGCTTGTTATATAAGATCACACACTTATTCAGCACATGCAAAGCTGGAGACTTTAATAGTATCTTAAATTTAAAAAAAAATCCAATGCTTTAGAGCACTTCCTTTTTTTTTAATGATCATGATTGAAACATTTGCTTGTTTCTGAACCTAATTTGCATATGACCTGTTATAAATGAAAAATAGGCAAGAATACATGTTCTTTAGTAAATCAATAGGATCTGTTATCTTTGTTCTCAGCTCAGAAGGAGCTTGTTTAATCCGTTGTGTTTAGGACATTTAATTTAATTTACACTGCAACGTAGAAGTTTTTTTTTTTTAATGAGGTACTTTTTGCAGTAATAGAGGTAAACCAAACTATTAAAAGACTTTTTGTGTTGGGGAGCGTATGCTTAGACTTTCCAAACTATAGAGGAGCACAGCACTAATTCTCTACAACCCTAAAATAAAATAGCAAGTATAATTTCTTCTGGCACTGGGAAAACTGTTGATGGTCAGAAGGGCTGAGTGGTGCTGGCTATCTCTGTCTGATAACCAAGCCTGTCTTCCCTGCCATGTCCCCTGACACACATGGTAGCCTCATTATGTATAGTATAAAGTAAGAAAAACGTGGATGTTAAAACCTCCAGCACTAGTATAAGGAAATATTTTGGCATAAGAATTTGATTAAAATGTGTATAATTTAAAACTTGCAAGAGTATAATGTTTAGAAAGGGGAGACTAGAACTTTGCCTTTTACACTTTGGCCAAAATCAGGGCAAATTTAGCTATAGTACTTTTGTTTTGACATGTTGAAACTTTGGTCTTTGGCTTTCAATATTTGTTCCAGGCAAGATGTACTCTCCCAATTGCTGAATCTGCTATTTTTTATGCCAAAGAGATAATCTTGTCTTTTAAGTGGTTGGCAGTGCCTTTCATCCCTTCATTTGAATTGGGATGGGAACTCTGTTGCCTGAGTGGGATGTATTTTTTTTAATCTATTTGTTTAATGAATTGAATAAGCAGCATGCACTTTCCATTATTGAACTGTGTTATAGTTAGTTTATTGTAACATCCCTCTGCTATGGAGTAGAATGGTCTTCCCCATCTTTGGTTTAATTCTGATAATCAGACTTTGTGTAATATCTTCAAAAGCAGTTAATAGGACAGTTTTAGTGAAATATTTCTTTAGTTTAAGGGGGTATTCAGTGAAATGTCTCTAGATATACACAAATGCAATTTCAGCAGATGTCCTCTCCTCTGATACTTCAGTTCCTGTTTTAACTTTAAAGAACATGATTAGCTTTCACTGACAATACAGTAATGAAGCACTAGTTGTGATTGTTTGTACTGTTGAATTTCTTCCCCATTTTTTAATGCTAGTGAGACAAGTTGTGCGTTATAAACATATTCCCTTCATTTCTGAAAAGCACTATGTACTAATATAGTACTTCCCTAGAAGTGCAGGTTATTGTAAATTGAGTTTAGTTTTGTTTACAAAAAAGTGTTTAAGCTGTTTTTGTAACAAAAGCCCTGACCTGTGTTAAGATTAGTGGTCTTCTTGGGAATTTTTCTTGCCAATGCTCTGGCAAAACTTCAGATTGGGTAATGCAACTGGCAGTTGTATACTGTCACTTCTATCCTAGAGTGGTTGCCAGGAGTTTTACCCAATGTGACTGTTGGTCCGATAGAGAAAATACATAGGGATAACTTGTGAAATTTTATTTTCTTATGCTCCTACAATTACACTGACTTCATTGAAGCAGAATGGATTTTACAGAAGGCATCATTTAGCGTTCAGTTCTCAATGCCGTTCGAGCTCTTACACTTAAGTTGTCTCAATTCAGATCACACTGAGCAAAAAAACTTATCTTCTGGTTTTCGTCTGAAAAAACTCGTACCTGAATAAACAATATTTTAGTTCATATGCTTTTAATATACACCTTTACAGCAACATGTACTTTTGTATTTAAAGGCAGGCTTTCAGGGTAAATGTTTGGCTTAATTTCACTATCTGGTCAGATTGTTACCTAACTTGAATAGAGCAGGCTCTATTTTAGTGTCCAGTATCAGCCAGAACAGCTCTCCTTAGAACCTCTCAATAATTCAAATCATAAGTGTTTTGATATTCCACCATGATCTGCTTGTACGAACCACAGGCTCAGTTTCAGGGGGGTTGTAGTTCCATTTTGGTGCCTACAATGTAAATTGAAGGGGGAAGAGGAGAAAACTAAAGAACCAGGAAAACAGTTGACTAAAATTTAGAAGTGAAGAACAGTGCCAAATGGTGGCTTGACCCAAAACACAACCACACTCAAAGGTTCATGTAGAGGACAATGTTTATTTTTGTCATCAGGAATTTTAGAAATAATACTACTTAATCCTCTACAACACTTCAAGGCTGCTCCACTAAAGATAAGGGGGAAGATGTCATGGGGTCACAAGGTGTTACCTTTTTCTTGAAAGGTTTAATTAAAGGTCATACTGCTTTCTTTGCTTTCTGATTCTAACGGAGAACCCTCAACCTAGTTTTACTGTCTTCCACTCCACAAGACTCCCACCACACTACCAATAGTAATTTTAAGTGTTTAAGTTCAAAGAACTTAGTGAATTACCAAGGTTCTTATATTTGCATTCTAACAATGGTTAAGTCGCACTTCTTTCTTTGTTCCTAAATGTCCTTTTAAGGACTGCAGTTAATAGCCTTGTCCTTCACTTTTTTTAGGCAAGAACAGATTTCCATTGTAATTGCCCTGTATGAAAACATCTAAGTTGCAATTCATTTTCTGCTTTAGAATACCAATAAAATGTTAAACTTAGTGGCAGTCTTCAGTGATATTAGTATTCTACTTCAAACTTGTACAAAAGAGCAGAGGAACCAGTCACTCCAGGTGATTTTCATGTGACACACCCATGTTTGTGTAACTTACATTTTCAAAGTAACACATTTAGAAGTTGTAATGAAAATTTAAAGTATTACTGAGACTGACATAGCTGTGAAGTTTGATTTGTTTACTTTGTGCATTTGTTAGCATTTCCCTAATAAATCAGTTTTTTCCTTGATGAAAAAGGATCTTAAAAGCAATAGAGGAATTAACAAGCCATAGTTTTTTATAAAAGATAAAGAGATGCTAGTTAAACAGTGTCCTTGAACTAGTATAAATACTAATTGACAAAGTTCCTTTAATTAACCCAACTGCGTCCATAAACTGAGTTTTGAAGATGTGTCAGATTAATTGTAAGTGGCTGGGTGGCTACATCAGAAGTGGCACATATCTACTGTCACAATGGAGACTGAACTAATGGAGGTTTCAGAGTAGCAGCCATGTTAGTTTGTATTTGCAAAAAGAAAAGGAGTACTTGTGGCACCTTAACATTTATTTGAGCATAAGCTTTCGTGAGCTACGTGCATCCGATGAAGTGAGCTGTAGCTCACGAGAGCTTATGCTCAAATTAATTTGTTAGTCTCTAAGTTGCCACAAGTACTCCTTTTCTTTGAACTAAATGGAGTTAGAGACTGGATTATCCTCTATGTACTAGAGAGCATCACTCCCCATCAGGTTATAGGCACTGCATGGAAAGGCAATGCAGGGAAGCTTACTTTGCTGTTGTCTATTTGTGTCATCTCCTTGTACAAAATTCATACCGGATAAGCTCCATTAAATGTATTTCAGTGCCCCTCAAAATAAAGGTTTACAATTTCTTTTCTACATGGGCTTTCTATCTTAGTATTCATTAAGCCCCAAACAAGTTCATATACTATACCTACTGTTATTTACTTATAGTCATCAAGGCTGGCTTTACCCTCCAAACTTTTTTCAGTACTTGGGTAACATCACAGCTTGCCTGCTCTGAAAAGATGACTTAAGTTACCCATGCTGTCAGGCCAGCACTGTTGTTCAGCTGTAAATTAACACAAAAAACCACAACCCAACAGCCCTGCTCGCTCCCCGGCTCAAAAAACAAACACAAAAACCCCAGCCCAACTGCCACAACATCACTATGCATAGGAACAGAAATTCCTACAATAGGTACTGCTGATGTACCATTTTTGTCAGTATTCAAAACTTAAGAATTACAAGTTACCTTACTGCTATTAAGACAGCATCCCACTGTTATCCCTCACCACTACATTCACTTAGAGCTTTTTACATTCTGTGTATTTTTTCATGATCCACAAATCTATTTAAATTATGCAGGTTATCCCACCATTTAAAAAGAAAAGTCTCTGCAATTAATTTGAACCATGGAGTAATCTTGATTTCATTTTTTGATGCTTTTTCCAAGAGTAGTTTTAGTTCTTCCTGTGTCACATAACAGTAGCTTTTGATCTCATTCGGATCAGGATTCAGTGTTACATTCTTCTTCACAAACAAGATGTAATCAATTTCATGTTCTCCCCAGATCTCATCAGAGCAGGCCTTGTAGTGAATTCGCGTTAGATAGGAGATTTCTTCTGGAGTTACCTAAAACCAAAATCCTTAATTAACTAATCTGCAGTAAGAGATAGGGAGACACAGGCAAGATATTTT
The DNA here is from genome assembly GCF_009764565.3 of Dermochelys coriacea. Classification (NCBI taxonomy): domain Eukaryota; kingdom Metazoa; phylum Chordata; order Testudines; family Dermochelyidae; genus Dermochelys; species Dermochelys coriacea. The sequence continues at coordinate 248,550,986 of NC_050069.1, read as the reverse complement.
AATTAATATATTTTGGAAGTGGATAAAACAAGACTGTTATGCATCACCTTTCTGAAGGGACACTATCAGTTTAAAAAACACTCCAACATACATTTTTGGTCTGGAAAAAAGTTTGAAGCTTATTTTTAATACACAAAGAGGAAAAAAAATTTTTTTGTCCAAGTTGGTGCATGTGACAGCACTCCTGTTGAGTTGGCTTCATTGTTTCCCTATACACCAGTATGCTTTCTGGTTTTGTGTGGGTTTTTCTACATGGAAACAGAAGAAACATTTTTAAATAGTGAAGTAATTTTAAAAAAATAAATCCAACACTGCCAGGGGACTCGGGCAGGTATCCTACTTGTTACCCCTTTCAACTTTCATAATTGACTAGGTACAGCAGCCCTACCTCTCATTGCCAATTTGTATTTTAAAATCATTGAAATATTGTTGGGTCACTTTTTAAAGCTGGTGATTAAAAGTCCTTTCCCATGTTAGTAAACAGAGGATTTAAACTGAAATGATGAAGTCTTACTTTGCACCATGTTATTTACTCTTTGCCTTATATTTAGGTTGAAGGAAGAAGTACTCTTGAAGGATCCTTTTTTTTTGTGAACAATTTATTTTATTGCTTTGGTACTGTATCCAGGATTAAAGTATTTGGGTCCAGTTATGGGAGAGAGAGAATAGGATATTTTTCAACAAGTGCCTCACAAACGTGTGTTCATTGTAGAATATAAAACACACCAAAGGCAGCTAACAGTCAGTTGGGTTTCTTGGCAATGACTGTTAATTTATAGTAACTTACAACAGATGGCAATATTTATTTCAGATTCTTGTAAATAATTTTGATTTTAACACTATTTGGAATCCTATGTCTCTACTTTGTGCGTTGCCTTCCAGGATCCTTTAGTAGGCAGTTGGACAAGACTTTTAGAATCTGTAAGACACTTGTGCCAATTGACTCACCAATATTTACATCTATTCCCTACGCAACTGGACCTATAAGATTAAACAGTTTAATTCCTCTTCAGTGTAAGATTTTGATTACAAATCCTAGCAGGTAGTTACTTTGTGCCAAATTCAAAAGTTTACTGTTCAGTTTTTCTTCAGGTAAATTATTAATCTGTAGCAATACACTCTGTTACCTGTTCCAGAGGAATTCCTAACTCTGCTCTTAATCGCCTCTGTGCTGCTCGCCGAACACCATGGGCATTATTTTCTTCCAGTTCTAGTGGGGTGCTTAGTGGATGGCTGCAGCAAGTGTTGGTAAAACAATCTGTAAAAAGTTTGTGTGCAGTCAATATTCAGAACAGCAAAATACATTGCAGAAATCTAGTATAGAACAGCTGCATCACCAGTCCCTATGTTTTTTTTAAAAAGATGTCTAAACACCCTCCACTTTAAAGCTTGAGCATCCTTTCCTACTCCTTTGTTTGTGTTTGAGAAAAAACAGAAACAGATTTCCCCTAATCAAATATTTCTAACAGAAGTTAAAATTAACCCAATTTTGCATGTTAGTGCCTTATTCGTGCTGCATTATCACCTTGGATAATAAATGCTGTCCCCGCAGAGGATCTCATCTAGTGTTGCAAGATCAGCAGGGGAAACACTCTGCATTGTTTATCCTGTAGACTTTAGACCTGGAGTGTCTGAAAGTTTGATTAACAACAGACTCCAAAGGATACTCCCCAGCAGACAGTGCAGATCAGCTCTGAAGAGGCAGGACAAGTGAGTACGAACTGCAAATGTTGCTTGCTTATTTAGGGCTTTCCTATACAAAACTTAGGACTTGTCTTCATTACTGGATGATCAATGCTGCTGCAATTGATGCAGCGGGTGTCTATTTAGCAGGTCTAGTGAAGTTATTCACGTAACTGGAGTAGCGTAACTTAGGTCGACTTAGCCTGGTAATGAAGACAAGCTTTTAGCTTACCGCAAGCTTGCGGGGGAGGGGGGGTGTTAAATATACCCCATGCTAGCCTGCTGAACACTAAGTATCCATGTGGATCCTGCTGCCACACACTGCCCCAGAGCATTTTAATCTACTCCAGTTTTAAAGTGGGGTAGATCAAGGTGCACCAGGGTCCATATAGATACTTAGCCCATGGCAGGAGTAGATTCAAACCCTAGCTTGCTGTAAAACTAAGCAGTTGCATAGACAAGCCCTTAGATTGGTAGAAAAGAGCACCACCCACTGAACTGAATGTTTTCACATTAATTACAGATATTGGAGCATGGTAAATGCTTCTAGGTGACCAAACCAGTCTATAAATAATCATTAAAACCCAGGTGCAAAGCACTTAAACACATGTTTAAATCCTACTGACCTGCATGGGATTTAAAGCACATGTCTGACTGCTTTGACTGAAGCAGCAGTCTCATAATACAATGAGATTTTTCTGGAATGGACAAGATTTAGACATTTTCAAGTCTAAGATGAGTTTCACAGTTCTAAATGGAAACAGGCATATTTAGGTTTCTCTGTAAGTTGTCTTGCTTATTGTTTTGACATTAATAAAGAACTAGATTGTGAGAAAAAAGACCAAAGCATGAAAGGAGAAAAAGAGGGACGCTGCAAGGTGACTATGACGCTGGCAGGCCAGGTGCAAGCTCTTGCCAAAGCTCCAAGCATTAGCTAAAAACTGACAAACTCATAGCTATACAGACCGGACCATTTCACTTGTGTGTTAGTGTTGCTTAAAATCAGTATTAGTTTTCTAAGACTGTATTTAGTGCTTGCACCAAGGTTAGTCTATTTTTTTTTTCAAGGTCCAAATTTCACGGTCAAGGTCCAGACTACAAAGAAACATTTTTCACACCACAGTAACAATAATTATAAGTAGCAAATAAACAGATTTTGTGGTCCATTCAAAAGTGTCTGCTGGTCTGGATTTGGCCCGTGGTCCACCTATTGACTACCGCAGGCTTAGACTCTATAGTATGTTTGTTAGTTGCTGCATGCATTCATTTTATTTGTAATGTCTGTATTTCATGCTATAAGAGAATATATAAGTTTTGCTTTATAACTTTGAAAATATTTGCTCTAAATTTGAACTCCGATGGGAAGAGTGTCTCCTGCCCACTCAGAAGAACCATCAAAATCAGATGGGATTTTGTGCAACAGCGCACAAAAGAAACAATCAATACAAAGGATTGGTGAAGGGCCCTATCACATCTTGGAAATGCTACTTGCAAGGACACTCATCCTATGGAACTGGAGGCTGAATGAAGGCAATAAAACAAAGACTTAACAAAATTTTCCATCTCTTTGCTTTTTGAACTCTCACAAGGCCATACACCCCCAGGAGTTACACCTGGATCTACCCTGAAAGATACTTTAAATTGATAAAAAGAAAAGGAGTACTTGTGGCACCTTAGAGGCTAACAAATTTATTTGAGCATAAGCTTTGTGAGCTACAGCTCACTTCATCAGATGAAGTGAAGTGAGCTATAGCTCATGAAAGCTTATGCTCAAGTAAATTTGTTAGTCTCTAAGGTACCACAAGTACTCCTTTCGTTTTTGTGAATACAGACTAACACGGCTGCTACTCTGAAACCTTTAAATTGATAGATCACTACAGCTCTGTCACTCTTAGGACTTAGATTGCAACTCATTTGCATATATATGTTTGCTTGCTTTAACCTGCCAATAACGCTTATTTCTTTTTCCCCAGTTCATAAACCTTTAGTTAATTTGTTACAGAACTGCCTTCGGGTATTGTCTTTGACATGAGATCTAAAGTACCAGTTGATCTGGGATAAGTGACTGGCTTCTTGGAACTGGGAGCAACCTGAATATTGTGGTGTAAGTGACCATTTTTCACTAAGTCCAGCTTGCCTGGACAGCAAGATAGACTGGAGAGTCTAAGGGGACTGTGACTCAACGGTAACACTGATACAGTGATCTAGGAGTTCACTTTTGTTACTGGCTTGGTGAAATCTAATTATAGTACATACCAACAGTCTGGGGTGTCTGTTCTGTTTTTGACAGTCTGCCCTGAGGTATGCACACTCAGTTCTGAGCATTTCTAGACAGTGAGATAGGGGCACAGTACCTTTTGATCAAAAGCAGTATTTTTGCTACCTCATGAGGTAGGGTGGAAAGAGAACCACTAAAACAGCAGCGTCAAATAAAAGGAGTCAGTTTTCAGATTCAACTCAGGATCATCTTCCAACAGCAAAATATTTTTTTTCCTGAGAAACTTCAGTTGCACTTCTTTCCAAGTGGAATCTAAAGGATCAAATTCCATTTGCACTTTCCCACTTTGTTTTCTAGCTCTTCTCTATTGAAAAAGTTAGTTACAAGCACTCCCTGGACCTGCATAAACATGTCTGCACATGTCCTCAGACAATCTCTCCCAACAGGTCTCTCTAATCCATGCTATAATTATTCTCTAATGCAAGAAGTTGATGTGCCTATACATTGGCTTCATCCTCTGGAAAAGCCCAAAACTAATTAACTTTCTCTCCTCTCCCCAAGGAAACTGATGTTAAAGTCTGTAGAGGAAGTTATGGTGGGAAATGAAAGAGGGGCACAAACACAGCTTTTTACCTTAGCATGAAATGTTTACGTACGAACCTGGAAAAGTAATTTTAGCGTCGGATCTCTGCTGCAATAGCAACTTATCTTCTGTATTGAATAAAAAAACACTGAAAGCTCGGTGCAATAATCCTAAAACAGACATAAGAACATAAGTATTATTCTCTGATATACAAGATTAAAAAAGAACTGCAAGTACAATAGCAAAGATCACGGAACCAGAACAGGTTCATCTTTGAAAGGTTTTTTCCTCAATCTTATGTGCTAGAAAGTTTTCTTAAGAAGTGGAAAAAAAAGAAACACTTTAGATTTTGTATTTTGACTTATGTTAAATGTTAGCTTTTCCTGTTCCCACACATGCACAAATTTATAAGTATCTGCTTCCAATATCTTACTGCAATTAAGCTCAATGTCTCTGAAGCAAGTTTATCTAAAGCATGTTTGGGCAAGTCACTACCGGGGCTTAGTCCTTATGTGAGATTTTATATGAGAGAGAGATAATGTAGAACAGGCTGTTAAAATCCCAAACTTTACTTTGGAAGGCATCCAGCACTCACAATAATGCGCATAGAATAAGAAGTAGAATTTAAAAACATAACTTCCCCAAAAATGTTAGCTCTCTATCCTTCTCCAGGACAAGCTCCTTGTTACTGTGAGTACACAAAAGCAATCTGCAAACCTTAAATGAAATACCATTTATTGGGCCACCAAAAATAAAAAGGATAAGCATTCGAGAAGTATACAGATTCTGTTTCCAGTAGACACAAACCAGCATATAAGATTGAGACAAATTCCCTTTTAACTCCCCTCTGTGAAGTGGTTATATTTTGCCATTTGAAAAAATAAACCTACTAAAATTAATTACTGTCTTCTAATACTTTTATTTTGTTATAATATATCTATTTGCTTATATTTAGTAAGTTAAAAAAATTTGTGAGTCAAAAGCACCTTGCTAATGTTCACAGCAATATGTTCCTAGTACTATCATCTTTATTCTCCCTTCCTTATTGCCTCCAGTTGTTTGTTGTTCCCACTGTAGCATCTTGCTTTAAAATTAGATTGTAAACTCTTCAAGGCCAGGTTTATGTTTATTTATATATATCACACAATGATTAACATAATTTCCTATCAATGTAAACTGTACCTTTATCAATGTTTTCATTCAGATGGCAGTTTTTCTTGGTATCTGCACCAATCTTCTTGTCATTTTCATCAATAAGGATACACATCTCTGCCAAAAGCTGCACCTGCTGCTCATCAAGATTATCTGTGTTTACTTCAGGCATAGCTGTGGTACTTCTCTTTCTACTGAAAAAAGTGATCAAAAGAGACAATCACTTGATGAGATTGAGGGCCAGCAAATTTAGAAGAAGTTAGAATATTTCACACATCACATGTTCAGCCTTCAGAATTTGCTGCCATAGGTGGTAGACTCTAATACTGTGGATAGTTTTACAATAAGTTATAGTTATTTTGTTTAGAGAAGGCTAAGCAAACTTTATTCTGATAAATGTAAATGGATTGGCACAGAGATGAAGTTATTGGCTACCCCACAGTATGTACTGTACTGCACTGCAATATTAGCTAGATGCTTTAGGGATTTTTGTCACTCTTCTCTGAAAGAGCAGGTATGGAAGGACGCTGGGTATCTGATCTGATATAGGAAATCCTGCATCATATGGTACAGATCAGCTTGCCCAAACCAGATTCTGTGAACTAATCATATGGCCTGGACCACATGAACATATATGTATGTGAAGGGAGCACAGTTGCTTCCCAGATAGGAACTCCCAAGGACATACTTGAAAGACAATGAGGCAATCTGCTACATTCAAGGACTCAGTTTCCAACAAGTTACAAAGATTGTTTTGCCAAAGCTAGAGATTACCAGATCAAAGGACTACAAATGGCTAAAAAGTGACATGACTCCTGCAAAGGAGGGTGGAGTTGCCAGACTGCCTAGGGCGGGGTGGCCAACCCGTGGCTCTGGAGCTACATGCAGCTCTTAAGAAGTTAATATGCAGCTCTTTGTATAGGCACTGACTCCAGGGCTGGAGCTACAGGCGCCAACTTTCCAGTGTGCCGGGGTGCTCACTGCTCAACCTCTGGCCCTGCCACAGGCCCTGCCTCCCCAGAGCCTTCCATGCCCTCACTCCTCCCCGGGAGGTGCTGGGAGGGTGGAGCTGATGGGGAGCTGCTGACGTATTACTGTGGCTTTTTGGCAATGTACATTGGTAAATTCTGGCTCAGGTTGGCCACCCCGGTCTCAGGAGTTGTCAGTAAGCTCTGAGTAGGGAGACGAGCTGAGACAGAGAGAAGCTCAGTGGAAGACACTGTAAGAAGTCATATCTACCAGGGTCTCCATGTGAAAGATGGTTAAAAATCTGATAAGGTAAACATGTACAATCTGTTTTAATATTTTTAAGATTTTTTTTTTATGAAATGCTTGCTTTAAGGAGGTTATTTGGTCACTGATTTACCACTGTCATTGCCCCACAGAGGGAACAGAATTGCAGCTGGACATAAATCAGATCTGCTGAGATAATCACAGTTCATACATAGAAAAATGCAATCTAGGGCCCTGTCAGAGTGGGAGAATTACATGATTCCACCCTGAGAGACACATGACAACTACAGGCCCGAAACCAAGAGGGTGTGTGCTCAGAGTGTACATCTACACTGTGATAAAACTAACTCACAGAACTGGGTCTTAGAGCCAGGGTCAGCTGAGTTGGTCTAATAGGACTTGAGCTGTGGGGCTAAAAATTGCAGTGTAGATGATCAGGCTTGGACTAAAGGGTTCTGAGACCACTATGAGATGTCTTATCGCAGTGTTGCAATAACGAGAGAGAGCAGGAGTCTGAGGTGCAGTATGCCCAGAAACTAACATGGGGCAGTGTATTCTAAACAATTTTCTAATTAAATACCTTTTTCATCCTGTTTTTTTCCCTGCGCGTAAAGAGCTGCAAGATCTGCCCAAGATGTGATAAGTTTGTACAGAGACTTTACTAGTGCTACAAATCAATTTATACTTTTTATGAGGAATTAAAGTTAGTTATATGTGATTTGTCTGCCCCTAAGGCTCCTACAAATGACTGAGGGTTTTACAGTTACCTTTTGCTATTTTAAAAAATTGTTTCACACCACCAACACACCACACCCACGCAATCGCACGAAAACACCCAGCACAGAAAGATCCTCCTGGGGCCTCAGGCTGGGACCAGATGACGTGGATGAGGAGTTACAGCTAAGGATGCATCCGATAAAGTGAGCTGTAGCTCACAAAAGCTTATGCTCAAATAAATGTTAGTCTCTAAGGTGCCACAAGTCCTCCTTTTCTTTTAGCTAAGGAGAAGATTCACCCACACTAAAAAGAGCCAGGGGTGTAAAAGGCGCTTCCACACAATATCCCCTCAACCCCACCTCCATCCCCCTAAGTCCCTGTTCCCCTGAAACTCCCAACCCCAGTCCCCAATATCACCCATCCTCCCTCCCCCTGACATCTCATCCCCAATCCCAGAGAGCTCAGTAGCAGACCCTATAGGAAGTCAGATAAAGGACTGGGAGACCTTGGTGTGAGATCCCTCAATCCTGACACCCCCATCCTCTAAACTCCTGACACCCTCCGTTCCTGTCCCCCGGCATCCCCAACACCATCCTGCTATCCCTGATACCCCCATCCTCCTGTCCCCTGACATCCTCCTGTCCCCCTGACATCCCCACCCCCATCCTCCTATTTCCCCCAACACCACCACTCCTGTCCCCCCAACATCCCTTCATCCTCCTAACCCCCCCACTCCCCCCAACATCCCCACCCCATATCCTCCTATCCCCCGAAACCCCCACTCCTGTCCCAACACCCCACCCCGCATTCACCTATCCCCTGACACCCCACTCCCATCCCCCCCGACACCCCACCCTGCATCTGCCTATCCCAACACCCCACTCCTGTCCCCCGACACCCCCACCCCGCATCCGCCTATCCCCTGACACCCCACTCCCGTCCCCCCTGACACCCCACCCTGCATCGGCCTATCCCGACACCCCACCCCGCATCCGCCTATCCCGACACCCCACTCCCGTCCCCGACACCCCATTCCACATCCGCCTATCCCGACACCCCACTCCTGTCCCCCGACACCCCCACTCCACATCCGCCTATCCCGACACCCCACTCCCGTCCCCCCGACACCCCCACCCCGCATCCACCTATCCCGACACCCCCACTCCCGTCCCCCCGACACCCCACCCTGCATCCGCCTATCCCGACACCCCACTCCTGTCCCCCCGACACCCCACCCTGCATCCGCCTATCCCGACACCCCACTCCTGTCCCCTGACACCCCCACCCCGCATCCACCTATCCCGACACCCCACTCCCATCCCCCCGACACTCCCACCCCGCATCCACCTATCCCGACACCCCCACTCCTGTCCCCTGACACCCCCACCCCGCATCCGCCTATCCCGACACCCCCACTCCCATCCCCCCCGGCACCCCCACCCCGCATCCGCCTATCCCGACACCCCCACTCCCATCCCCCCCGGCACCCCCACCCCGCATCCGCCTATCCCCTGACACCCCCACTCCCATCCCCCCCGGCACCCCCACCCCGCATCCACCTATCCCGACACCCCCACTCCCATCCCCCCCGGCACCCCCACCCCGCATCCGCCTATCCCCTGACACCCCCACTCCCATGCCCCGACTCCCCCGCATACGCTACCTCACCACCCCCCGTCCAGACCATGCCCAAGGTCTGCTCCCGTTAGCGCCCCCCGCCCCGTTTACTCCCATTACTCCCTCCCGCATCGCCCCCCCGGCCAGAGACGCTGCGGCAGGCGCCGCCGCTGCGCTCACCCCGCGGGGCTGTCGGCCCGGGCCCCCCGTCCCAGCAGGCTCGCGGCGGGCAGTCGCGAGGTGTGAGAGCGCGCGGCGCCCCTGCCACCCACAGCCGCCGCCAACCCGCACAGCGCGCGCCACATCGCCCGTCACCCCGCGGCCGCCAATAGCGGCGCCCCGAAAGCCGCGCGTCACCGCATCGCCCGATCGCGCCACCGCGCCTCGGCGTAGGGCCCGCGTCCGGGCGGGGCGGACCCCCATCCAGCCTAGCCAATCACAGCTAGTGACCGCGTATAGAGTGAGAGTAGAGGAAACGGGAACAGCCAATGGCGAGCGAGGGTTAGGCAGCGACTGACCAATGGGGAAGCGAGGATGAGGCTGCGCGTATGGCCGTGGAGAAGTTTGACCCTGTGTCTTTGCCGCAGGAGCGACCCCCGGAAGCTAGGGGTTAATCATCCTGGCAGTGAAGATGAGCTGGAATGAGACTGCACTATGACTGTGTGGGCCTCAGCCTTTCTTCACAATGGGGCATTAACTCTGAAACCTACAGGGGGCACCTCAAACCTCAGCACTGGGAACCATCATGTCACTAATGGCCATTTGAGCAAAACCATCCAGCTAATGTATTTATTCCCCATGATCCTGATCTGTGTCATGCTTTAGGTGCCCCCCTAAAAAAGTGCTGGGGAGGTTATTATTTGCATTGCATTAGCATGTAGGCACCCCTCTTATGAACTAGGACCAGATTGTGTTAGGTATTGTACAAACACAGAACAAAAAGGTTATCCCTACCCCCAAAGAATTTACAATCTAAGCCAAGAGACACCAAAGAGATACAGACAGAAGGGGGTGCATAAGGAAATAGTGAAACAGTGGGCCTTTCTGCAGAATTTAGTTTGATTTTGCAGCAGCATATGTGAGTTCTTGGTTAGATGAAGTAATACAATCATCATATGGAGTACTTTAAAGCTATGAAATTATAGCACATGTAGGCCTTTGCTTATAAGAATTAGGGTTTAACATGTTTAGTTTTGTGAATAGTATGAAATACGATGTTCTTACTTGCTCATGTCCTTGCTTTTAAGTGCTTGAATTTGTAAATGACATGCTAACTAAGTTTACTGTTGCTTAGTGATGTTAAATTATTTGGAAACTAACAGGGGTTTTTTGGGTGGCTTTTCCAGCGGGTTTGTTAAATAAAATGTATTAAATAACATTTAAATGAATTAAATGAACTGTTCACCAAATTAAATTAAATGTGATGCACAAACCTCTAATGGCTCCTGAGGACTCTTGTCTCATTCAGTGCACACTTCACCAACAAATTCACATCGCTATGAACTTTCCAAAGAGCTCAGTGTGGACAGAGTTAACCACCACCTGTGGGCCTCTCCCCAAATCCTGTAGGTTGGAGTGTCTCACAGCTAATGCTTCGATCCTCCCATAAATTCTGCAGAGATGGACCACTGCACAGCATGAGCCCTAATACCTTAAGGTGCTTGAGACTCCAACACACATCTCTGTTGTACAAGAAGAGTCCTAGTTTTTACATTTTGAAAGTCTGGCCACATTCCTCAGGTGCAAAGTGCTACAAATGGAGTGGATATCCCTTCTTAGCACCTCTCAGTTCTCAGCAAAAAATTACTATTATCTGAAAGTTGCCAGTAAACAAAAGGGAGGTTTGCAGGGCTGCAGCCCGGGAAGGAAGCATTGGGATGTGTTAAGGTGTGGCCCGTGGTACCAGGGCAAAGTGCAGGTCAGAGAGGGTAGCAAAAAGTACTACACAGCTCTTCAGGCACCCATTGCCCTGTTCTCCATGGAAAGCCTCCGCACCCATGCCGCTGCGCCCCCCTGTCCTGCCTGCAGCCTTACCTCCCAGCTTCCCTTCCTAGCCCTTAGCACCTGGACTCCAGCAGGGTTCCCGCGCTGGGTAGAGATGCGGGTGCCTCAGCACATTATCTCCTGTGAGGGTGGTGGGTCCCAGAAGCAGGCAGGTTAGTGGGACTGCAGCAGGGAAGGAAGATTTGGAACGTGCTGAGCCTGACAGCAGGATGCAGCTTAAGAGCACAGGGAGAGGTACTGTGCATATCCCAGCACTTCCTTCCCTAGCTGCAGCCCTGCAAACCTGTCTGTGGCCAAGGCCTTTTTTCCACAAAGTTGTCAATAAGCAGCATGCCTGTTGCCAGTAACTGAATGCCATTAACATGACAGTATGATGGGGTTTATAAACCCCACACTGGCAACAAGGGGTTAAGGACTCAGCCAGCCCTGCCCAACCTGCAAGAGATGCCCAGACTGGGGAGGAGTTAAAAGGGAGCAGAACAGCTCACTTGTGATAGGCCATGGTAGAGAGTAGACCTGTAACTGCTATGGGAAGGTAGGCTCTTGTCCAGCAGCAGCTGCTCAAAGGTCCCTCCCTGAGAGAATGGAGGATCTGTTTCAGGTACACCCTGAGAGGGAGGCACTTCCCCTTCTCTCTAGTATGAACTCTGTTTGTGTTAATTCCCCTTGTGTTGTTTAGGGACTACCTCCCCAGCTGGGTATCTCATGCAGGTTGAACTTTGCAGACTGAAATTTGGACAATAGTGGGGTATTAGGAAGCGCAGCCTTAAGGTGTTCCTGGGTTTCAGACCTTTTAGATCTCACAAAGCCCTGAGCCGGAGCTGGGCTCCCCTACCAAAACCCCAACCCCTTAAGCCAGGGGTGGGCAAACTTTTTGTCCCGAGGGCCCCAGCTGGGTGGGGAAATTGTATGCAGGGCCATGAATGTAGGGCTGGGGCAGAGGGTTATGGTGTGGGAGGGGGTGCAGGAAGGGGCTCAGGGAAGGGGAGTGGAGTGCAGGAGGGGTGTGGAGTGTGGCAGGGGTCTCAAGGCAGAGGATTGGGGTGCAGGAGTGGTTTGGGATGTGGGCTCCAGCCCAGCGCCGCTTACCTCGAGCGGCTCTGGGGTGGCAGTGGTGTGCGGCAGGGCTAAGGCAGGTTTCAGAGTAGCAGCCGTGTTAGTCTGTATTCGCAAAAAGAAAAGGAGTACTTGTGGCACCTTAGAGACTAACAAATTTATTAGAGCATAAGCTTTCGTGAGCTACAGCTCAGTGAGCTGTAGCTCACGAAAGCTTATGCTCTAATAAATTTGTTAGTCTCTAAGGTGCCACAAGTACTCCCTTTCTTACGGCTAAGGCAGGTTCCCTGCCTGCCCTGGTCCCATGCCACTCCCAGAAGTGGCCAGCATGTCATCTTGGCTGCTTGTTAGCTTTATGGCTTTGTTTACCTCTGCATGTAATCAAGCCAATCAGACAGATAAATGCACATTCTTCTGTCTAGGGCAGGCTAGATGTATGCACTGCCTCCCAAACACATTTAAGAATGTATTTCCAGTACACACCCAAATGTACACAATTTGTACATACATCATGTAGTAATTTTCAGAACACCAGTGTATCACCAGTTTACATATAATACTTTACAAAATTCCTTTTATGTACATATGACAACAACGTTGGGTTAGTGAGTGCATCAGGCCTGATAGGTAACAGTATAATGCAGGCGTGGCCAAACCATGGCTCACGAGCTGCATGTGGCTCTTTGACAGGTGAGCTGAGGCGCGTGGAGTTTGGGGCTTCACCCTGTGTGTGGGATGAGCCAGTGTTCACAGCTTCAGCCCAGCGGTGGGAAGGGGTGCCAAGGCTTGGGGCTTCCCCCTGAGAGAGGGGGATGAGTCAGCATTCGTGGCTCCAGCCCCGCAGTGGGGAGGGGGTGCCGAGACTTGGCGCTTTCTCCGCAGTGAGGCGAGCCAGCGCTCGTGGCTTCAGCCCTGGGGTGGGGAGGGCACTGAGGCTCAGGGACTCTACGTTAATTTCGTGGATGACAATGACCTCTTCAAACTGTAAGAAACGCAAGTATGAAGAATTCAGAGTAGCAGCCGTGTTAGTCTGTATTCGCAAAAAGAAAAGGTGTACTTGCGGCACCTTAGAGACTAACAAATTTATTAGAGCATAAGCTTTCGTGAGCTACAGCTCACTTCATCGAATGCATTTGATGGTAAAAACAGAGGGGAGATGGATATATACACACACAGAGAACATGAAACAATGGGTTTATCATACACGCTGTAAGGAGAGTGGTCACTTAAGATAAGCCATCACCAGCCTGGCGGGGGGGGGGGGGGGGAGAGGAGGAAAACCTTTCATGGTGACAAGCAAGGTAGGCTATTTCCAGCAGTTAACAAGAATATCTGATGTTTCAGAGTAGCAGCCGTGTTAGTCTGTATTCGCAAAAAGAAAAGGAGTACTTGTGGCACCTTAGAGACTAACAAATTTATTAGAGCATAAGCTTTCGTGAGCTACAGCTCACTTCATCGGATGCATTTGGTGGAAAAAACAGAGGAGAGATTTATATACACACACACAGAGAACATGAAACAATGGGTTTATCATACACACTGTAAGGAGAGTGATCACTTAAGATAAGCCATCACCAACAGCAGGGGGGGGAAGGAGGAAAACCTTTCATGGTGACAAGCAGGTAGGCTAATTCCAGCAGTTAACAAGAATATCAGAGGAACAGTGGGGGGTGGGGTGGGAGGGAGAAATACCATGGGGAAATAGTTTTACTTTGTGTAATGACTCATCCATTCCCAGTCTCTATTCAAGCCTAAGTTAATTGTATCCAGTTTGCAAATTAATTCCAATTCAGCAGTCTCTCGTTGGAGTCTGTTTTTGAAGCTTTTTTGTTGAAGTATAGCCACTCTTAGGTCTGTGATCGAGTGACCAGAGAGATTGAAGTGTTCTCCAACTGGTTTTTGAATGTTATAATTCTTGACGTCTGATTTGTGTCCATTCATTCTTTTACGTAGAGACTGTCCAGTTTGGCCAATGTACATGGCAGAGGGGCATTGCTGGCACATGATGGCATATATCACATTGGTAGATGCACAGGTGAACGAGCCTCTGATGGTGTGGCTGATGTGATTAGGCCCTATGATGGTATCCCCTGAATAGATATGTGGACAGAGTTGGCAACGGGCTTTGTTGCAAGGATAGGTTCCTGGGTTAGTGGTTCTGTTGTGTGGTGTGTGGTTGCTGGTGAGTATTTGCTTCAGATTGGGGGGCTGTCTGTAAGCAAGGACTGGTCTGTCTCCCAAGATCTGAGAGAGCGATGGCTCGTCCTTCAGGATAGGTTGTAGATCCTTGATGATGCGTTGGAGGGGTTTTAGTTGGGGGCTGAAGGTGATGGCTAGTGGCGTTCTGTTGTTTTCTTTGTTGGGCCTGTCCTGTAGTAGGTGACTTCTGGGTACTCTTCTGGCTCTGTCAATCTGTTTCTTCACTTCAGCAGGTGGGTACTGTAGTTGTAGGAATGCATGATAGAGATCTTGTAGGTGTTTGTCTCTGTCTGAGGGGTTGGAGCAAATGCGGTTATATCGTAGCGCTTGGCTGTAGACAATGGATCGAGTGGTATGATCTGGATGAAAGCTAGAGGCATGTAGGTAGGAATAGCGGTCAGTAGGTTTCCGATATAGGGTGGTGTTTATGTGACCATCGCTTATTAGCACCGTAGTGTCCAGGAAGTGGATCTCTTGTGTGGACTGGTCCAGGCTGAGGTTGATGGTGGGATGGAAATTGTTGAAATCATGGTGGAATTCCTCAAGAGCTTCTTTTCCATGGGTCCAGATGATGAAGATGTCATCAATGTAGCGCAAGTAGAGTAGGGGCATTAGGGAACGAGAGCTGAGGAAGCGTTGTTCTAAGTCAGCCATAAAAATGTTGGCATACTGTGGGGCCATGCGGGTACCCATCGCAGTGCCGCTGATTTGAAGGTATACATTGTCACCAAATGTGAAATAGTTATGGGTCAGGACAAAGTCACAAAGTTCTGCCACCAGGTTAGCCGTGACAGTATCGGGGATACTGTTCCTGACGGCTTGTAGTCCATCTTTGTGTGGAATGTTGGTGTAGAGGGCTTCTACATCCATAGTGGCTAGGATGGTGTTTTTAGGAAGATCACCAATGGACTGTAGTTTCCTCAGGAAATCGGTGGTGTCTCGAAGATAGCTGGGAGTGCTGGTAACGAAGGGCCTGAGGAGGGAGTCTACATAGCCAGACAATCCTGCTGTCAGGGTGCCAATGCCTGAGATGATGGGGCGTCCAGGATTTCCAGGTTTATGGATCTTGGGTAGCAGATAGAATACCCCAGGTCCTGGCTCCAGGGGTGTGTCTGTGCGGATTTGTTCTTGTGCTTTTTCAGGGAGTTTCTTGAGCAAATGCTGTAGTTTCTTTTGGTAACTCTCAGTGGGATCAGAGGGTAATGGCTTGTAGAAAGTGGTGTTGGAGAGCTGCCTAGTAGCCTCTTGTTCATACTCTGACCTATTCATGATGACGACAGCACCTCCTTTGTCAGCCTTTTTGATTATGATGTCAGAGTTGTTTCTGAGGCTGTGGATGGCACTGTGTTCTGCATGGCTGAGGTTATGGGGTAAGCGATGCTGCTTTTCCACAATTTCAGCTCGTGCACGTCGGCGGAAGCAGTCTATGTAGAAATCCAGGCTGCTGTTTCGACCTTCAGGAGGAGTCCACCCAGAATCCTTCTTTTTGTAGTGTTGGTAGGAAGGTCTCTGTGGTTTAATATGTTGGTCAGAGATGTGTTGGAAATATTCCTTGAGTCGGAGAGGTCGAAAATAGGATTCTAGGTCACCACAGAACTATATCATGTTCGTGGGGGTGGAGGGGCAAAAGGAGAGGCCCTGAGATAGGACAGATTCTTCCGCTGGGCTAAGAGTATAGTTGGATAGATTAACAATATTGCTGGGTGGGTTACGGGAAGCACTGTTGTGGCCCCTTGTGGCATGTAGTAGTTTAGATAGCTTAATGTCCTTTTTCTTTTGTAGAGAATCAAAGTGTGTGTTGTAAATGGCTTGTCTAGTTTTTGTAAAGTCCAGCCACGAGGAAGTTTGTGTGGAAGGTTGGTTCTTTATGAGAGTATCCAGTTTTGAGAGCTCATTCTTAATCTTTCCCTGTTTGCTGTAGAGGATGTTGATCAGGTGCACACCCCTAGAACCGCGACCGGGGGTATTCTATCTGCTACCCAAGATCCATAAACCTGGAAATCCTGGATGCCCCATCATCTAAGGCATTGGCACCCTGACAGCAGGATTGTCTGGCTATGTAGATTCCCTCCTCAGGCCCTATGTTACCAGCACTCCCAGCTATCTTCGAGACACCACTGACTTCCTGAGGAAACTGGTGATCTTCCTAAAAACACCATCCTAGCCACTATGGATATAGAAGCCCTCTATACCAACATTCCACACAAAGATGGACTACAAGCTGTCAGGAACAGTATCCCCGATAATGTCACGGCTAACCTGATGGCTGAACTTTGACTTTGTCCTCACCCATAACTATTTCACATTTGGGGACAATGTATACCTTCAAATCAGCGGCACTGCGATGGGTACCCGCATGGCCCCACAGTATGCCAACATTTTTATGGCTGACTTAGAACAACGCTTCCTCAGCTCTCGTCTCCTACTGCCCCTACTCTACTTGCGCTACATTGATGACATCTTCATCATCTGGACCCATGGAAAAGAAGCCCTTGAGGAATTCCACCATGATTTCAACAATTTCCATCCCACCATCAACCTCAGCCTGGACCAGTCCACACAAGAGATCCACTTCCTGGACACTACGGTGCTAATACGCGATGGTCACACAAACACCACCCTATATCGGAAACCTACTGACCGCTATTCCTACCGACATGCCTCTAGCTTTCATCCAGATCATACCACACGATCCATTGTCTACAGCCAAGCTCTACGATATAACCACATTTGCTCCAACCCCTCAGACACCTACAAGATCTCTATCATGCATTCCTACAACTACAATACCCACCTGCTGAAGTGAAGAAACAGATTGACAGAGCCAGAAGAGTACCCAGAAGTCACCTACTACAGGACAGGCCCAACAAAGAAAATAACAGAACGCACTAGCCATCACCTTCAGCCCCCAACTAAAACCTCTCCAACGCATCATCAAGGATCTACAACCTATCCTGAAGGACGACCCATCGCTCTCACAGATCTTGGGAGACAGGCCAGTCCTTGCTTACAGACAGCCCCCCAACCTGAAGCAAATACTCACCAGCAACCACACACCATACAACAGAACCACTAACCCAGGAACCTATCCTTGCAACAAAGCCAGTTGTCAACTCTGTCCACATATCTATTCAGGGGACACCATCATAGGGCCTAATCACATCAGCCACACTATCAGAGGCTCGTTCACCTGCGCATCTACCAATGTGATATATGCCATCATGTGCCAGCAATGCCCCTCTGCCATGTACATTGGTCAAACTGGACAGTCTCTACGTAAAAGAATGAATGGACACAAATCAGACGTCAAGAATTATAACATTCAAAAACCAGTCGGAGAACACTTCAGTCTGTCTGGTCACTTGATTACAGACCTGAGGGTGGCTCTCCTTCAACAAAAAAGCTGCAAAAACAGACTCCAAGGAGAGACTGCTGAATTGGAATTAATTTGCAAACTGGATACAATTAACTTAGGCTTGAATAGAGACTGGGAATGGATGAGTCATTACACAAAATAAAACTATTTCCCCATGGTATTTCCCCCCCCCCCCCACTGTTCCTCAGATGTTCTTGTTAACTGCTGGAAATGGCCTACCTTGCTTGTCACCATAAAAGGTTTTCCTCCTTTCCCCCCTCTGCTGTTGGTGATGGCTCATCTTAAGTGATCACTCTCCTTACAGTGTGTATGATAAAACCCATTGTTTCATGTTCTCTGTGTGTATATAAATCTCCCCTCTGTATTTTCCACCAAATGCATCTGATGAAGTGAGCTGTAGCTCATGAACGCTTATGCTCAAATACATTTGTTAGTCTCTAAGGTGCCACAAGTACTCCTTTTCTTTTTGCGAATACAGACTAGCACAGCTGCTACTCTGAAACCTATAATCTTTCCATTACTACAACCGGTAGTGGTGGAAGGAGCAACAGACAAAAACAAAGAGAGACATGCAAAGGCCAAAGCCTACAAAGCTAAGACAAGACCTCCCAGAATTACAGCTGGGAGAGCTTCTTAGGATAATGTTATTGCCTCAGAACAAATCATGCCCTTTGGAAGCAAGCTATGCTTTTTGAACAGATAAATCCTCATTCATATAACGTAGCTATGCATTGGCATGTATTGCACCGAAGTAACAAACGAATATGTTTACCCACTATAAATGCAAAACAAAAACATGTCCTTGGAGGATGGTGAAATATGCACTCTACTGACGCTTGATCAGCAGGACACTGAAGGAATACAGGCTAACAAGCGACTGACACTCTCAAAACAACATACCACCCAAAGAACCAACTGCAAGGCAGTCTCTTTCATCACAAGAAAGACTTGCACTGTTTATAATATTCAACCACCTGTAAGATGTAGACAAGACCTTGCACAATTCTAAGGTGTGAAAGAACAAACCTCCCAACCTCTCCACTAATGTTAAATTGTGGAAAATATCTTGGTTGCCAAGCAAGTTAAGAGTTAATCAAAAGAACCCCCCCCTCCTCCCCCAAGTAATGTTAAATTGTATGATGAGATGGTCTGTAGACTTTAAGGGAAAGCAAACTAATTAAGCAGGTTATGGTATTTGTTTAATTTTGCTATCTTAGAGATGGTAAAGGGGATGTTACAATAGATAGTACCCCTTATTGAGAAGCTGTAGTCTCTAGTATGCTTACATGTAGGAACCTAGAGAACACTACTTTGAAGAAGTGCTTGACAAGAAAGGACTGTTTATGTGGAGGAAGGAGTAAAGCCTGAAAGTTGCATTGTCTTGGCGCTCTCTCTTCTAATGCTTGAACACTGAACAGGGGGGCTTTGCCTTCTTCCTTTAGCAAGTTGGAAGAACTTGAGCCCAGGAAATGCAACTCTCCCTCCAGATTCTCCTCTTAGCTTCCTAAGTCTAAAGCCAAGCTACGCTGTAGTGTTAGATGTGTCTATTCAGGAAAATGGAAAGGAGGGAGTGTCTGTTTTGCCACCTGGTGGTTAAGGCTGAGAAGCCGTAATTAGTGGAGTTCTGCTCCCTAGTAGTTTCTGCAGGATGTCCTCTCTCTGGTTCCCAGGTCCCTAAGTACTACAGGGATGGTTGTTACATTCCTTATCCTCCCCTTATTGCTATAGGGCCTGATTCTGCTTTCATTTACAAATCCTGCATCATCCTGTTGCCATTGTTCCATGGGGGGGAGGGGGAGGAGAAGAGAGAAACACTCTCAAGGACACCTGCCCCAGGACTGAGAGTATGGGCTCAATGGGAGAGGGATGCACCACATGTCTCTAAAGCCTCCACCAAATATGGAATCTTGTGGTCTGCTTTTTAATTTCTGGATGAATCCATATGCAGGTGGAAATATTTGGAGTGAAGGGGTTATCACAGTGTATGGTGTGGCTCACAACTGAGAGTGCCTACCTCAGGGCAGACTGTCAGAAAACTGGGCAGACACCCTAAACTAGTGGTATGTTCTATAATTAGATTTCCCAAGCCACTAACAAATGTGAACTCGATCACTATACCAGTCTGACCACTGAGTCACAGACAGTCCTCTTACACACTTACCATCCAGACAAACTGGCCTTTGTGATAAAAGGTCACTTATACCAAAAATCACATCACATCAGGTTGCTCCCAGTTCCAAGAGGTCAGTCATTTACCTCAGATCAATTGGTACTCTGGATCTTACAACAAAGACAATGCTGATAGCTAATTCTATAGTGAACTAACTAAAAGTTTATTAGCTAAGAAAATAAAGTGAAAGTTATTGAGGTTAAAGCAGGTAAAATATACGCACAGGTGACTCTCAATCTATAATTCTCAATGGTTGCAGAGATGTAGTAATCTGTCAGTTTTCCAAAAGTCTCTCAGGGCCACCCAGCATAACTCTAGAAATCTCGGTCTTCTTGTTCAGTTGTTCTGCCTTGTTAGAATCCAAACAGTTCGGAGATGCAGGATCTTTCCTTGAATCGATACTTATAGCTTCTTCTCACAGAAAACAGCTGTTTCGCTACAGCCGTGGGCTTTTCCTTTGATAGACTGAGGAATGCATTTTGAGTCTTTGGCCTCGGATCATCACACATAATGACCACTTTTTTTGAAATTAGCACTTTTCTGTTACAGTTCTTCAGCTGCATTTCACAAGGCTTCTTTCTCAGTTGATGGGTTATTTAGTTAAAGGGGTATTCGCAATGTAAATGTTATTACATTATAACAGGATACAGATAAGTGAAAACAATGCTAGCAACTTACCATTAGTTTTCATGAAGTTTAAACACAAATACACTCTTATACATTTAACAATTATTTTGATCTATACTAATGCACAAGTGAATTGACCTGGGGCTTCGGCCTGAGCTGGCAACTGGTCTGCCAGCATCACAGGGGTAATTGTAGTATGGTAGTGACTGGGGTAATTGGAGTAGGGGTAACTTTTGTGGTTCAAACAGCAGGGGCATTAGGATAATTGAGAGATGATTGAAGATGGGATAGCTGGTGCTTGAATAACAGAAGACTGGGAAAATCACAGTTAGGATAATTCAGGCTGCACTGTAGTTATGGTCAGAAGAGTTATTACTTCCTTACTGCAATACATGTAGAAAACCCAGTTATATATATTTTGTGCTATGTATTCAGAAGAGGAGGTAGGAAATGCTGAATTGGGCAAAAAAAGGTAGAAGTAGTATCCCAAACTCCACTCATTTAAAATGCCTATTATAGTACATTGCACAGATCATAATGTGATTCCCTAACAATTAAAATGGAGTTAACAGGGTTGGAATTGTATATCTGTATTTTAGATAAAATATATTACTAGGATTATTCCTGAATATTGTAAACCCAAGAAAATCAGAGTTAAGATTAAATTTAAAACAAATCAAAATCCATTCAGGTATGGAAATGTGCAATTAGAGCACCTTGACAAAATTAACTTTATGCTATAATGATATCATCCACTATTTTAAGGCATTATAGTGTCTGTATTCCCACATAAGATCTAGTGTGTTTTTAAATATAAATTTAAATTTATTTCCCTTCATGTGTCATTAGAAGCAGACTTAGTTTGGGGGTCCTAACTATGCATTTCCACTTCTTAGCATGTTTTTAAAAAGGCATCTTAAGGGACAGTTGCCTGTGTCCACAGTTCCACTAAGATCAATAGGAGACCATAGTCATTTTGAGATGTACATTGGCCAAACTGGACAGTCTCTACGTAAAAGAATGAATGGACATAAATCAGACGTCAAGAATTATAACATTCAAAAACCAGTTGGAGAACACTTCAATCTCTCTGGTCACTCGATCACAGATCTTAGAGTGGCTATACTTCAACAAAAAAGCTTCAAAAACAGACTCCAACGAGAGACTGCTGAATTGGAATTAATTTGCAAACTGGATACAATTAACTTAGGCTTGAATAGAGACTGGGAATGGATGAGTCATTACACAAAGTAAAACTATTTCCCCCTGGTATTTCTCCCTCCCACCCCACCCCCCACTGTTCCTCTGATATTCTTGTTAACTGCTGGAATTAGCCTACCTTGCTTGTCACCATGAAAGGTTTTCCTCCTTTCCCCCCCCCTGCTGCTGGTGATGGCTTATCTTAAGTGATCACTCTCCTTACAGTATGTATGATAAACCCATTGTTTCATGTTCTCTGTGTGTGTGTATATAAATCTCTCCTCTGTTTTTTCCACCAAATGCATCCGATGAAGTGAGCTGTAGCTCACGAAAGCTTATGCTCTAATAAATTTGTTAGTCTCTAAGGTGCCACCGGTACTCCTTTTCATTTTGAAAGATGGTATTTCTTCATGGACTCCTCTGAAGTAGATCATTATAGTTCAGCTTCTGCTGAAGGATCAACTTTGTTACAAAACATAATAACCATAAATGACCATTAATCCTTAAATATTTATTCAAATAGAGCCTATGTACAAGATTTCAATGAGTTTTAACAATAGGGCAGACTTGAAGAGTTTTTTATTATTCCATTATTAACCATAATTTGGGAGGAAAGTCTGATCCAGGGTGCTATATTTCTTAAAGGCCACATTTTAAAATTAAACTAACTAATTAATTTGTAAATTCTTAGAAAATTCACTGTGTGCTCAGAGTAAGACCTGTAAGTCTGGGGATGACAAACTGAAAGAGATGGCATTCCTGCTTTTAACGCCAAACTTCTTAACTTTCGAGCTGAGTAGCACCTCCATAATAATCTGCCTCCTTTCTTATATGCTTTGATCAGCAATTAAATAGTTAACATTGCTCTTTATTAATGGGCTTCTGACGCAACCCTTGGGAGGAGAGGTACTGAATACCCCTCAGTCTGGGGCAGATGTAGGTTGTGTGTGATTTAAAACCTTGACTCTGGAGCACATCCTGCCAGCTTCTACACACCACGTCCCAGCTTGCTGAGCTGCCCCGAGCTGCCCCAAGCTACCCTTCCTGTTCAACGCCCTCTGTTGTTAATGTTTGGGGATAATGACAATACATCTATACTGCATTTGTCTAATCCCTACTCTCAGTTTAGGCAGGGTCTACCCAGCCTGCTGGTATCACCTAGGTTGGGAGCTACACTGTGATAAACAGCATTAATTGCTCTCTGAGGTGCCCATTGTACGTCTAGCCTCTGGCTTGGCGTGTGCATATGCTGCCCCGCTGGGATGGAGCCACCGGCTGCTATCAGCCAGCGGGCTGCTCTGTCTTCTCGATGCGTCTGTGGCTACTTGGGGCCCGACCACTGCAGAGGTCAGCCTCCTAGTCACGTGATCTTTACTCTTTCAGAGTAGCAGCCGTGTTAGTCTGTATCCACAAAAAGAACAGGAGTACTTGTGGCACCTTAGAGACTAACAAATTTATTTGAGCATAAGCTTTTGTGGGCTACAACCCACTTCATTGGATGCATAGAATGGAACATATAGTAAGTGTGTGTGTGTGTGTGTGTGTGTGTGTGTGTATATATACAAAGAAGGTGGAAGTTGCCATACAGACTGTAAGAGGCTAATTAATTAAGATGAGCTACTATCAGCAGGAGAAAAAAAAATTTGTAGCGATAATCACGATGGTCGATTTAGACAGTTGATAAGAAGGTGTGAGGATACTTAACATAAGGAAATAGATGCAATGTGTGCAATGACCCAGCCACTCCCAGTCTCTATTCAAACCCAAGTTAATGGTATCTAGTTTGCATATTAATGCGAGCTCAGCAGTTTCTCCTTGGAGTCTGTTTCTGAAGCTTTCCTGTTGCAAAATTAAAAGGAGTACTTGTGGCACCTTAGAGACTAACAAATTTATTAGAGCATAAGCTTTCGTGAGCTACAGCTCACTTCATCGGATGCATTTGGTGGAAAAAACAGAGGGGAGATTGATATACACACACAGAGAACATGAAACAATGGGTTTATCATACACACTGTAAGGAGAGATCACTTAAGATAGCCATCACCAGCAGCAGGGGGGGGAAAGGAGGAAAACCTTTCATGGTGACAAGCAAGGTAGGCTAATTCCAGCAGTTAACAAGAATATCAGAGGAACAGTGGGGGGTGGGGTGGGGGGGAGAAATACCATGGGGAAATAGTTTTACTTTGTGTAATGACTCATCCATTCCCAGTCTCTGTTCAAGCCTAAGTTAATTGTATCCAGTTTGCAAATTAATTCCAATTCAGCAGTCTCTGGTTGGAGTCTGTTTTTGAAGCTTTTTTGTTGAAGTATAGCCACCCTCAGGTCTGTAATCGAGTGACCAAAGAGATTGAAGTGTTCTCTAACTGGTTTTTGAATGTTATAATTCTTGACGTCTGATTTGTGTCCATTTATTCTTTTATGTAGAGACTGTCCAGTTTGGCCAATGTACATGGCAGAGGGGCATTGCTGGCACATGATGGCATATATCACATTGGTAGATGCGCAGGTGAACGAGCCTCTGATGGTGTGGCTGATGTGATTAGGCCCTATGATGGTGTCCCCTGAATAGATATGTGGACGGAGTTGGCAATGGGCTTTGTTGCAAGGATAGGTTCCTGGGTTAGTGGTTCTGTTGTGTGGTGTGTGGTTGCTGGTGAGTATTTGCTTCAGATTGGGGGGCTGTCTGTAAGCAAGGACTGGTCTGTCTCCCAAGATCTGAGAGAGCGATGGCTCGTCCTTCAGGATAGGTTGTAGATCCTTGATGATGCGTTGGAGGGGTTTTAGTTGGGGGCTGAAGGTGATGGCTAGTGGCGTTCTGTTATCTTCTTTGTTGGGCCTGTCCTGTAGTAGGTGACTTCTGGGTACTCTTCTGGCTCTGTCAGTCTGTTTCTTCACTTCAGCAGGTGGGTATTGTAGTTGTAAAATTGCCACCCTTAAATCTGTCACTGAGTGGCCAGACAGGCTGAAGCGCTCTCCTGCCGGGTTTGAAAGGTGTGAGGCCCGATGTCCGATTTGTGTCCATTGATCTGCTCTGTGTCCCCCTCGGCCCGCCCCGCCCCTCCCGGGGGCCCAGGGCCTTCGCTCCGCCCCCAAGCTACGCTCTGCGCAGCCCCCCCCTTCTCTATGGTGCGGGTGGAGGCGGCGCTTCCGCTCGGAGCCGGATGTTGGCGGGTTTCTCCTGTGAGCGGGTTCTTGGTGCTGCTCGGTTCAGAGACGCTTCGGACCAGCTGTCGCCTCCTACGGCGTGTCCCGTCCGCCTTCCGCGCTAGGCCCCGGCCCGGCCCGGCCCCGCCCGCCCTCCTTTCCCGGGTCGTGCGCGGCGCTCCCTTGGGACTCGGCCCTGGCCGTTGGTGACAGGTGAGCGCGGGGGGGCCTCGGCTCCCCGCCCGGTCCCAGACCCTCCGCCATTTTCGCGCCCGAGGAGGCTGCCCCCGGTGTCGGGACGGGCGAGGCGGCCAAGGGGGGAGGATCTTAAAGCAGTTCCCGCCCCCCCCCACCACCCCCGGCCGGCTTCCTTCCCCCGGGACACTGTCCCTTCTCTGCCGCTGGGGTGGGGCCCTCGCCATTCCTCGGCGGCGGCGGGGGCCGCTTCCTTTCTCCCCTCGGGAGTCGGGGTGACGGTGGGGAGGGGTCTGAACGGGCCCCGGCTGTGGGTGAGGGGCGGCGCGAGGGCGCTCCGTAGCGGGGAGGGAGTGTTGCTGGGGGGGCACCGCTAGGGCGGCACGGGTGCTCTGAGCCATGGGTGAGGGACGTTGGCAGGGTCCCCAAATGCTGCGACGAGAGGGGGTTTTCCACGTGTTGCCGCCGGACCCTGGCCGTGCCCTGGGAGCTCTTCCCTGTGCGCGGCCATTTGATTTTACGGTTGCTGCCCTGAGCTGCAGCAGAAATAACCTCCCCGTTTCCCCTTGCTCAGGGCTGGTACGCGAGGAACCAGTTGCGTTGAAGAATTTCCCTTTATTATATTTTCTCTGGGAGTTAAATGAGCGTTACAGGCACAGCTCGCGTCACATGCTGCCGCTGCTCAGTTAGCATACAGTACAGCAGTGTCATGAGGAGAAACTTTATGGACCCAGGCAAATCCTTACTCTTCCACAAGTGACAAAGATCTTCTAACTGTGTTTATAAATTAAGCTTTTAAAGCTTCACAGTCAATTTCCAGGAGTTATCAGCATGTTTACACTGTTAAGTGAAAGGAAACGTGCTGTTTCATTTCCTTCCTAAAATTAGGGAATGGAAAACCTTTATACAAAGACTAGAATAAGTGTTGTATTTCAGGAATTAATACAGTTATTGTGTCCCTCATGTTGTGTTTTGGGGCAAAAACTTTTACATGTCTTGTCTTTGTCAACTTTTGAATTTCATAGCATTTCCAGTTTGTCAATCGTAGTCATCGTTTTAATACGTTCTTGTCAGTAACCCTGTTTCATGGAAGGTTTATTTAATGAACTGGCATAGCTCCTTTGAATTGATTTCAACTCCACTGAATAAACCTTTCAGGGAAACATAAATGTGTGGTGTTAAAAATATTTCTTCATTACAGCAAAATCTCACTTCATTTATATATAACAACTGGATTTAGAAAAAATGAGTACCTTTTATGATGTTTGCATAATAGAAACTTGATTTCATCAGTAACATACTTAGTTTTAGGCAGCTTCTAAACTGCACTCACTTCTGTTGTTTTGTGTGTTCTTTTGTTTAGGTAAACGCATCACGCTAGGAACTCTTTTAATGAGAGGCTTGTGTACAAACTGGAACCAAATTAAATGACTTTTAATTCACAACTTTAAAGTTGTTTCAATACAAGTCTGTGTGAAGTCTTATTTCAAATAATGTCCTATTCTGATTTAATTTAAATTTTTTTAACCAATTTAAATTAAATTGAAATAGGAAACTCTTAATCTGAAATAATTATCCATACGTAGATTTGCATTAAAACTGATTTAGTTACTCTGGTTCCGGTTTGAGTATAGACCAGCCCCTTGTGTCTTAAACGTTAAACATAACTTTGTCCTTTATGTGGACGAGGACAGTTGTTTAAAAACATGTTAGCTGGTTGTAGTTAACCTTAGAGATTAGTGTTAACCATGGCCAGCTAATATGTTCTTAAAGATCACTTGTCCACGTCTATTCAAGTTACAGAGGTGAAAGTAAAATGCAGCTTTTACCGGTACGGGGTTGCGTTGCCCTCTCCCCCCGGAAGGGGTGGGGTAGCATTCCCCATTGGCAGCCCTTCTGGTTTGGGACCTGGCAGGGCCGCTAATGGGGGGAGGAGGGGCACAAAAGATGTTAAAGTGCTGCTGTGGCAGCATTTTAAGCAGAGTTCTTAAAGCGCTGCCACGGCAGTGCTTTAAAGTCAGCGGTACGGGTGGTACTGGCGGCTACCTTTTACCGGTACGCCCTACCGGCCCGTACCCCTTACTTTCTCCCCTGACTAGTTACTAAATTATCATTTTAAGTAAAACATATTAGTGCTGTCTAATATAATATACTTTCCCAGTGGAAATGTGGCCTAATGCACTTCATTTTAAAACTTAGTTTGCTTAAATAGATTTTGTGTACTGAAACTGTTTTCTTGAACATGGGATGAAGTGGTTAGTTTGGAACAGGATACTTTATTCACATGAAAAACAAGGAGTACTTGTGGCACCTTAGAGACTAACATTTGTTTGGGTATAAGCTTTTGTGGGCTAAAACCTACTTCATCAGATGCATGCAGTGGAAAATACAGTAGGAAGAGATATATATATCTCACACACACAGAGAGCATGAAAAAATGGGTGTTATACCAACTGCAACAAGCCTAATCAATTAAAGGTAGGCTATTATCAGCAGCAGAAAAAAAACATTTGTAGTGATAATCAGAATGGGCCATTTCAAACAGTTGACAAGAAGGTGTGAGTAACAATAGTAACCTATCCTGAAGGATGACCCATCACTCTCACAGATCTTGGGAGACAGGCCAGTCCTTGCTTACAGACAGCTCCCCAACCTGAAGCAAATACTCACCAGCAACTACTCTACAAAAACACTAACCCAGGAACCTATCCTTGCAACAAAGCCTGTTGCCAACTCTGTCCACGTATCTATTCAGGGGACACCATCATAGGGCCTAATCACATCAGCCATACCATAAGAGGCTCGTTCACCTGCACATCTACCAATGTGATATACCATCATGTTCTAGCAATGCCCCTCTGCCATGTACATTGGCCAAACCGGACAATCTCTACACGAAAGAATAAATGGACACAAATCAGACGTCAAGAATTATAACATTCAAAAACCAGTCGGAGAACACTTCAGCCTCCCTGGTCACTCAATTACAGACCTAAAAGTGGCAATTCTTCAACAAAAAAAACTTCAAAAACAGACTCCAATGAGAAACTGCAGAACTGGAATTAATTTGCAAACTGGACACCATTAAATTAAGTTTGAATAAAGACTGGGAGTGGATGGGTCATTACACAAAGTAAAAACTATTTCCCTGTACTAATTCCCCCCCCCCCCGCCCCCATTGCTCTCACCTTCTTGTCCAATGTTTTACATGGACCATCCTGATTATCACTACAAATGTTTTTTTCCTATTGCTGATAATAGTCTACCTTAATTGATTAGTCTCATTGCAGTTGGTATGGCAACACCCATTTTTTCATGTTCTGTGTGTTTATATCTATCTTCTACTGTATTTTCCACTGCATGAATCCTATGAAGTGGATTTTAGCCCATGAAAGCTTATGCCCAAATGAATGTTAGTCTCTAGTGTGCCACAAGTACTCCTCATTTTTTTTTGCTGATACAGACTAACATGGCTACCAGTCTAAAACCTTTATTCACATGGCAATACTTGCATAGCTTGCCAAAGTGTAAAAATGACACAATCCTCGGATCGTTGTAATAATACAGAAATATTCTTTTCATTGGTAGATCTCAAAGTGCTTTGTAAAGGAGGTAAGTGTCAGATGGGAAAACTGAGGCACAGAGTATATTGACTTGTCCAAGGTCTCCCAGCAAGTCAATGGCAGAGCTGGGAGTCAAATCCTGGTGTTCTAAGTCCCAGTCTAGTGCTCTATCCACTAGGCCACCTTATCAAGCATTTGTCAGGAGAGACTCACAGTATGCTAGGGGTTCTTCCAGTAACCACTGGTCATTGTTGTCTATTCCTGATTCATTGACAGATGCTACATAATGTGGTATTGAGTCTACAGTCTTTTCGTAATTTAAAGAGCAGTGCTCAGTTTGGATGTTCTCTGGGTTATGTTTGACCAGTTTTAGAGTTTCACTTAATGTTTGAAATTGGGAGGATTGGACATTGCAGTGTTTGTGTGTGCCATTTGAACAATGTTCAAGCTTGTGGTGTATAGTGGATAAATTAGAGCACTTACAAATGCTTTGAGACAAGGTGTTGTACAAATGTTGGATTCTTGCTAGTACTTGAGTGATCTTACTGAGAAGTATTACCCTTAGAGTCCTTCTTATGTGGTTTTTTGTTAACTATTTAACCAATAAAAAAAAAGTTACTTAGCTATTGGATAACTAACGTACTCACAAGAGGTTTATTGCTGTTAGGGAATAGTCTATTTTTAAAAATTAAACTAAGAGCATAATAGCAATTTAGCTACCCAGATACTGTTTATCCAGTACCTAACTGTAGCAGGGTGATAACTCACCGGTGCAGCACCTCCTGCTAGTCATCTCAGGAATTAGCTCTCCAGCCTTCAAAGCGCCTCCTCCTGACCGGTGCCTCGCCTGCCACTGGCCCCGTGTCCCTCCCAGACCCTGGTGCCCTTTTCCTCAGGGTTCTGCCCCAGTAGTACCCCCACACTCTGGGTCTCCCCTCCCAGGGGATCCCCCAACTCTCTAAACCCACCTTGCCTCAGTAGCTATTGCCAGTCATCATCTAACCCCTGCTCACTGCGGCAGACTGCAGTGTAATGGCTACTCATCATTGGCAAGAGGTTAGGATCAGCTGCCTCTGCCTATTCCCAGGCTCCCCGTCAGCAGCCCCAGTACCTTTCTGGGCCTTTACCAAGGCCTGCAGGTTTACCAGGTTGGAGCTCCAGCTCCCTAGCACCTTTTGCCTTTCCCCAGCACTGCTATAGCTCTAGGTACTTTGCTCTCAGGTAGTAGCCCTTCTCACTCTAGGGCAAGAGTGAGAGTCTTTACAGCTTCTGGACCTCAGCCCTCTTATAGGGCCAGCTATGGCCTGATTGGGGCGTGGCCCCAGCTGTGGCTACTTCCCCCAATCAGCCTAGCTGTTCCCAGCCACAGCCCTCTCCAGGGCTGCTTTAACCCCTTCAGGGCTGGAGCGGGGTGACTACCCTGCTACACTAACACAGTGAGGTCCTGGCCCATGAATGAGATGCCTAAGTTCTACCCAATAAGAATAAAACTCCTCAAATACTCAGTCTTTGTATTCACCTGGATTCCTCATTGTTTCTTGATAATCAAATAGCTGTAGTCATAAAAAAAAAAAAAGAAGAAGCGCTTTTCCATTTGATTCACAAGAAGACTGTACCCTACTGTTAGATTTGCATTGTGGTGCATGAATTTGAGACATTCAGAATTGTTTGGAGGAAGGTAGTTTGTATCTTTCTAAGAAATTAAAATCTGTTGAAATAACATGGAGGCTACTTAAACATACCTTACCGGAATATCAGGCAGTGATTCACTGAAGAAATGTTGTTCCTTCAAAAGTCTTGGATAAAGTTATCAGGTCACTGTGAAAATATGATTAATATGAACTAGTGTGCTGTTGGATAGCCAGTGTTGTACCTAGAGAGGTGAGCTTTATTTCTGTGTGTTAAATTGAAGCAATAAAGATGTGCTATGAGTTTGTCTACTGGGTAGATTTAGAGACTTGTCCACCTTCAATATATCAAAATTTTACATTTTCTAGGTCTAGCTGTTGTCAGAGGCTAGATACTGCAGTGTGAGACTATATTTTTTAAAAAAGTCTTCAACATTTCTGTATTACTATTCCAGGTGAAAAATAATCCCTTGAGAGAGAATAAATTCATACATTTAAAAGGATGGTGTCACTTTGCTTTACAGTGGGAGGCACTGAGTCAGTATCATGTGAGGTAGAGCATTAGACGGAGTCTCAAGAGACCTGCTTTCAATTCCTAGTGCAGTCATAGACTTGCTGTGTGTGACCTTGCACAAATAATTTCATCTACCATTTGTGTCAGTTCTCCATCTATGAAATAGGGATGATAATTCCCTACCTCCCATATAATTATCAAGCACTTGGATACTATGATGATGGGATCCACATAATTGTTGTTGGATAACTGATTTGAGATAGGCTAATGAAAGATGGAGCCCTGAGATGGATCTGGGGCAGTATTTATTGCCTCTTCAGAACATGGGAATGAGGGCTGGGCTTTTCACCAGTACATTGCACTTGAACTTCACTAGTGGGTTCTCTTACTGTCTTTCACATTGGCTTTTGTCTAGTTGTCTCCGGCTAGTAGCTGCCTAGTTAACTTTTCAAGCCATGGCATTTCAAGTCATGGCATTTAACAGAGTAATTTGTCAGCTGGCCCAATGGGAAGTTCAGTTACCATCCGTGGAGAGGTTCCTTTCTGACCCTTCTAAAAGTAACAGAATACTGAAAAAATGTAATAGTTTGATATAGCAAGTAAATATGTTGTCACAATAGCTACTGAGAGTTTACACTTCCACTGTCTGGTTTTTAAAGAAAATTGCAATGTTAGTTATGCCATAATTAAATGAATGTATTGTGTATGTAATGTTGAAATTGACATTGCCTGTGTTGCAGTCTATAATTTTGTTTTCTAAATGATAATATGCTACAGTGTATGTTGAAACTAAATTAGTCTTGTAATAAGTGTCAAATAGATTAAATATTTGATCACCCTTACAATGATTATCCTTAGCTTTAGCATTGCTACTATGATATCTAATATGGTATAATGTTTAAATGTGTATTTATTTAGAAGGAACAACTATTTTATCCTAAAAAGCCATTTTACCTGACTTTCAAATCTGCTGAACGCTTGGAACTCCCACTGAATTCATGAGGGAGTTGCGAATGCTCAGTGTCCCTGAAAATAAGTGTTCACAGAGTACCTCAAAATGGAAGCGTTGTGTTCCCACTAATTTCTAGAGCTATATGGACACTGAGAACATAACTGCATAAGCTAGGAATTCAATTAAAAACTTCTGTTAATTTCAAAATCGGTCACATACAATGAAAGGCTTGCCAAACAATAATTAATCACTTTTATTTTCAAACATGACCTGTGGGAAAACAATGACTTAAAAGTGTTTGACATCGACCTGTTTAATCGGACTTCATTTTAGCAATTATCCTCCTGTTCAGCAGTAATAAGGAACTTTCAGATCTACTTCATTATGTACTGCACACTAAAATAGCTAATTGTTGTTCTGAAACTTAATGTTTGATAGGGAGATATTCAAAAGTACTTAAGGGATTTAGGACTAATGGGAGGTAATGGGACTATTACGTTCCTTATTTGCTTTTGAAAATCTAAAACCTCTAAAGTATTCAATATCAATATAGATAGAATTTAACAAAACTGAGCAGGGAATGAGGAAAATGAACTTGGTTCTTAGGTAAAAGAGATCTTGCTGCAAACTCTTCATTCTCCCTGACCTCCTCGCTGTTTTTTCCCAACTCTTATGTTTTTTTGAATGAACAAAAAAGGAGCTGCAGTGCTTTAGTCATTCCATCTGCACTCTGACACTTCCTAAAATGGATTTCCTCTCTGGCTTGCAGCAACAAGCTTGCCCCTTGCATTCTTTCCTTGCATTACACAACTTGTTTAACTCCTGAACAACAAACAACAGAGAAGAAACATGCAAGCAGAGTACGTTCACTGTTGCAGTAAGTGCCTTTCTGAAAAGAATGGAAGTCTAATACTAGTTTGCACCTTAATTTGAATTAGTTACTGCTGCTTCATCATCATAGTCAAATAAAGCACAACAATAATTTGTTACACAAATCTATTCCAACTCTAACAAAATACTATAATTGACTCAATATATGGTAACTTTTATTACAGAAAGGTAGGTGATAGAGCTTTACTTTCTCACATTTTAAAATGTTTATTAGTTGTATCAAAAAAGGATAATTGAAATATATGAATAATATGGCATTGTAAGAATAGGTGATTATTCACAACATAGGCTATTCTCTAGAGTACATCATTTGTCCCTGCTTGTGCTGATTGGTAGCAAATGAGTTTGACACACATCTTTATTATGTCAAGGCTTTGAGAAATCACTGTAGGAGAAGATATTATTCAGGCGTTTATTGTAACACTTGAGCTGTCCGAAGCTTCGTGGCAGAATAAGTACAGATACTCATTGTGCTGATTTTATAGTACATCTGTATTAGCACTCTAAAATGCAACTAGAATGCTGTTTAACAATATTGCATTATTAGATCCTGCTGCTGTACAGATTGTTTGTTTATTCCTGATCAGCTGCCCTCCTTTTAGACTAAGAATTAGCTTTGAGAAGTTCTGTTTGGTTTGGAATCAGGGTTCAGGAGGCAAGTGGATCATTGACCCATTCTGGCTCTTCAGCCAGGTAGCTCTATCAGCAGAGGAGAGATGGGTATGGCTCTTTTCAGAAACCATTGATATAACTTCCTGAATCAGCAGGAAAAAAAGCCAATATACTTGACTAATCAGACTAACTATATAACATGACAGTTTTAAGTCTTTCTCCTTGTTTGGGTCAAATATGGTGCTTAATATTGACGTGCAGTTATTTTTTTGTCTGCATGTTTTAGTTACTAAAGAGTTCAAGCTAAAGATGTGAAAGACTTTGGTTTATGTGCTGTTTTACTAATCAATATTTAATATGGTTTTCATAGGATATGTAACATGACACTGATACTCTGGACAGGTAACTTTAATTGTTTGAAAGCATTACCTAATAAGGGGCATCCAGGTAACTGCCAGTAATGAGCACCTTTATTGTTTTATGCTGTAGGATCATATTGCCAAAGATATTTTTTGTAAAGTCTACATCATAGAAAATGTAGCTTATATTGTGATCACCTTTTTGACTAAAAAATCATTTTTACAATTTTGAAAATGTTTTCATACGGATATTTAAAGGGATACTGTCAACTTGACTGTTTGAATTAGCTAATTGTTTAAACAAATCTTAAACCAACACATACTATTTAAATTTTAAAAAAATCCTTAATTATGGAGGTTTTTGTTGTTGTGTTCTGCTCCTTTACTAAATGTTTTTATAGTGGGCACGAGAGCAACAACTCTGAATGTACTTAAGCTGGTCCCTTCTATTTCCCCTCCCTCCCTCTCTATGCACATGCTTGCCTGCTGCCTCTTCAATGTCAGCTTTGCTGCTCCTGTACTAGTAAACACCTTCATGCAAGGGCTGGGGAAGAGTGTGCATGTGAACTGACTCCAGAGTAGTGCATGAGTCTTGTGATTGTGCTGGTGCATGAGAAAGAGAGTGTGCAACTGATCATCAGTAAAAGTGTTAGAATGCTATCGTGGACAAAATAAGCTGAAATAATAGAGAAATGATGTTTTCCTCTAATCTTTCAGTTATTGTAATATTAGGTATAACAGTAGGTACACATTTTTCAGGGAGAAATGATTTTTTTCTCCCAGTTGACTGTTTCAAGTTATTAGTCTGTATTTTTTCCAGTGTAAAATGTATCGGTATGCAGTTGCCAGAACTAGTGGGGGAAAGAAGTCTAGAAAGACTGTTGTGAAGCAGTCTGTAAAGACCTACCAAAATGAAATACCTTTAATAAGCCAAGGCAGTGCACATTGAAGGGAGTAGTGTAACCTCAATGCAACTATCTAGGCATCCTTGTTGATCAAGGACAATGACTCAAAGTGAAACATTTAAAACAGACCCAACAGTTTATTTTCATCAATCTTAGAGTTGTTTGCTACATCAATCCTATTTTTATAAGTAACTAAGTTTCCTTTTATGTGATAAATAAAAAACTTTGGGTGAAATGAGAAACATCCTACACAAAAGTACAGTTCTCTCCCTCCTCTTTGCATCCCAATGATTTTGTGAACCTGGTTGTGACTAGTTTCTTCTAATAAACCACAGATAAAAGAGAGTAAGGGGGCAATGCGAAGTACCCAGTGAGACTTAGTGGAAGCATTTTAGATACTGTTGTAGCCTGGATTTTATTTTAGATTCATTGTGGGTTTGGTACTGGAAGTTTAGTGGTACTCATAGAACAGATGATACATCAAGGGGCCCAAAACCTCTAAAAATAATCTTTGTATTTTAAGTAAGAAGAGAGAGAGTGTGTGTGTGTGTGTGTGTGAGAGAGAGAGAGAGAGAGCAGGAGCAAGCATTCAAACCTTAACTAACAGTTGGAGTCCATCAGATTTTTTTTATATGTGTGTGTGTGTGTGTGTGTGTGTGTGTGTATATATATATATATATATATATAAATCTGATGGACTTTATATATATATATAAAAATCAAAGCAAATTGAAGGACATTGTCTACTTAGCCCATAATACTTTTCAGTAAGTTACTTTTGTCATTGGCTGAATATTTGATAATGCAGGATTTAAAAATGTTGAAAACCAAATGAGTTAACATGTAATGTTGTAAAGAGTGTGATGGTGCTCATTCCTAGCTTGCTCAAGCTTTAGTATTTTGGCAGATCTTAAACTGGAGATGGCCATGGGTCTGATGTAATTTTTCTTCTGATTAACTTCTTTAGGAAGTTTAGTTAATAGCTCAGCCTTAATAGCTGTGCCAACTCTGCTCTCCTTTTGCTCTGCAGACTACTGCAGCTATTCTTTGGGTTGTGATTACTTTTTCAGAAATCATTAAGGCTGGAGAATGAATATTTTTTCCAGTTATCTCAATGTTACATTATCAACAAAGTTTTAAATCAGTGAGAACTTAACTTATTTGAATTGCTTTATAGTAAAACTGAGATTGCTATTGCGATTAATTCAAAAAAATTAAATGTTTTGAAACTGATACTGAAACCAGTTTTAAAACAACTGTTATAATTCCTAGATTTTTTTCAAAATTAAACTAAATTTTTGACAACGAAGTATATATTCTCCAATAGTTTATGCAACAAATCATTTGATTTTCTTAAATTGAGAAACACAGTGGGTCATGTATAGTAAATTTAGTTGAAGAGATACTGTCAGGTATATAACTTGGCTTTTGTTTTAACAGCCTTAGGAAACCTAATATTTATAGAAATGTTTTGACTAACTAAAAATTAAATGAAATTGACTATAAACAAACATGAAACTGACAAGGCTAGTTTCTTTATACAAGCTGAGTGAATGTTGAAAGACTAGATTTTCAAATTTTTCAACCTTACTTTAAATTACTATCATTAGAGGTAAAAAGCAAGCACACTTATGGAATTGTGTAGACTAACAAACCGTGGTTTTATATATTTGTAACCTGACAGTGTCCCTCAATTATCAAGTCCCTGTACTTCCATTTTCCAGCTGGATTTTAACTTTGCATGTGTTTCAGTGAAATACAATATGAATATTGGTTGTTTCCTGGAAGCATTTTGGAGCTATCTCTAGATTTTAATTTGGAAAGTGGTTAGTAATCACAAGATAGTGAAATTATTTTTTTTCATTTTGTGGAGGGTTAGTAACGAATGAAAAAATGCAGTGTAATGTGATTCCATTCTCTACTTATTCAGATTCATATATTTAAACTCTTAAAAATTAGTTACTTAAATTACAGCTGTAAGTTTAATAGAAATCGGTCCCTCCTGGAAGGGCTTAATGAAATCTAAAACAAAACTAGAATTCAATAGACCTAAATGTTTCCATTCCAAGAAATACTTCTTACTGTGGCCTGTTATGTAGAGCAAATTGTAATGCTTAATACTTGTCCTTAGTTTATCATAGGCGTCTCAGTGAAGTTATTTCCTTGAAGTAATGCCCACAGAAAGTGGAAGTTGTGCAACTGCTCGGCAAGCAAAGCAGAAGCGCAAATCGCACAGTCTTTCTATACGAAGAACCAACAGTTCTGAGCAAGAAAGGACGGGATTGCAAAGAGAGATGTTGGAAGGGCAGGTAAACTAACAGTTTGATATTCAAGAACTAATTTCTTAAAACTCTTTACAAATAAATAATGGAACTGTCTTATTTCTTTGTGTACCGAAAAATAAATACAGACTTAAGTCATGAAGAATATTTAGTTAAACTGGAACTTTAAGTGGACAGATGTTAATGGGAAAACTTTACAAATTATGCTGTAATACCCTTCCATAAAATAAATGCCCCTAAGAACATAGCCTAGCCACATTTATTGGGAAACTGGTTTTAACAGTCAAGCCATGTTAAAAACAGTCTGTACAAATCAGCTCAAGTATAAATGAGATAATTGTGTACTTTCTTCAGGGCAGAGAATGACAAATCCAGGATTCTTGTGTAACCTTCATTTACCTGCCCAGAACTCTGATAACAGATACAAACTTGACTCCATTTTAACCTGAAGTGATTTTGAATGCTTTAGTAAGTCTTCCAGTACAAATGTAGAGTTTGTAAGGAAATGGGGTGGGAGAACATAATGCAGTTAAGTTCCAAACAGCCATTAACTTCATATACTGGGCAATATGGACTTGGCAAAGAATATCAGACTTCTAACTGAATTGTCCAGGAGAGATGACTTTGAAATATTAAGAACAAAATATCAGATAAAGAAGTCATGAACTTCTTTGTAGTCATAAATCTTCAAAGGAAAAATAGGTCTAACTGTGCGAGGCTCTCTGAAAAGTTACCCTTTCTGAGGAGACAAAGGTATATTGCTTCATTTTGCTAGACAAAAGCAAAAATCCTTGTAATCAAGCCCATAATGTTACTCATTTAGAGTTGGTAACTAGCTTTTTCTAAGTTTTGGGTTAGTTTGCAACTTACTTCTAAAGAAACCTTCACTGTGTTTAAAGTTAATCCTTATAGTTAGTACCTGTATTTTTTCAGCTCATTATATAAAACATCCATTTTTGTGTCTCATATTTTCTGAAGTACTGAATAGGTAATGACAGGTTTCAGAGTAGCAGCCGTGTTAGTCTGTATTCGCAAAAAGAAAAGGAGTACTTGTGGCACCTTAGAGACTAACAAATTTATTAGAGCATAAGCTTTCGTGAGCTACAGCCGATGAAGTGAGCTGTAGCTCACGAAAGCTTATGCTCTAATAAATTTGTTAGTCTCTAAGGTGCCACAAGTACTCCTTTTCTTTTTGTGAATAGGTAATAGTCTCAGAAAGGATATCTTCTTACCTTCCTTCCTGACTTAAACAAGCAGTGATAAGGGACAGCTGAGATACTGGACTAGCAGAAAGGTTATTTTCGATTACTCCAGGCATTGGTCTAAAAGCAACCAGGACAACAAGGGCAAAGCTTGAGAGGTTAAGAGCTGCTGACATTTTGTATTTTTATATGGTAAATATTAAAATAAATTAAAGATGGGTAGTTTTTGTTTAATATCAAAGAATACAAACAGTTAGCAGGCTGTTAAACTAAGGGTATACGTGCCCAACAATGTAAGCCTAGGGTTAGTGGGACTTGAGTTAGCTGACGTCTGTCAGGGAACCCTGGGTTTGAGCGTCTAAATTACATTTTAACCCTAGGTTAAGGATTTTCTGGCCTTGACTAGGGCTCGTTCTTTAGTTGTAGGCTCCTGGTAAATTTGCTAAATTCTGCTGACAAGCACATTTGTATAAGGCTGTCTAATGGCTGGTCTACATACAAACTTTTAATTAAATCTGTTTTATAAAAGTCTGTGTGTGAACACTTTTATTTCACAGTAAAAGTGATTCAAGTCATTTTTAGATAACTTGCACTGAAGGTAACTAAATTGATTTAAATTCACATCGTTTGTTTGTAGACCACACTTGATTAATTTGTCTCCCTTCTTTAACCGTTGTTCTTGTCTATCCCCAGTCCTGTCTTGTCATGGATTGTGCTGGGAC
This sequence comes from Dermochelys coriacea, assembly GCF_009764565.3. Taxonomy (NCBI): domain Eukaryota; kingdom Metazoa; phylum Chordata; order Testudines; family Dermochelyidae; genus Dermochelys; species Dermochelys coriacea. The sequence goes on along the minus strand of NC_050069.1, from coordinate 248,512,182 downwards.
ATTAAATTCTGAGGTTTTTGTTTGTGCAAAAAACAAAGTAGTTTTTGAGACTAGAGGTTGATTAAAGATGGCACGTATATTGGGTCATCAAGTCAATCCCCTTGGTATCCCAATTAGATGAAATTTTATTATTTTATGAAAATATATGGTAATTTGTTCCATTGCTTAAATTTCGTTGTTGTCCACCTCTACCCCCACCCCCAAAAAGTTTTTTTTTTTCCACTTCCCAACTTAGATTTTCCGTTCTATAGTGGTTTCTCCAGTATCACTTGCTCTGTCCTCAGTGACTGCTGACTCTAGGTACTTCACTTCCTGGTTGCGTACACTTCCCCACCAAGTGAAGTAAGCTGTTGTTGCCTCTTGAGGATCCTTTTATCCTCAGCCTTTCATCTGAGTGCTTAGGCTTTCTCCGAAACAGCCTTTGAAACAGCTGACAGTGCAGCCTGTTGGTAGTGCCCTTTTCCCTGATAGTAGGTAGGTCCTGACCTAAATTTTAGAGTGCCCCTATTTTATTGTCATCTTCACAACAGAAGTTGGGACTACACCCACTTGCTTTTGTTGCCTGGCTCTGTTTTCCTTTTATCTGATACAGTCTGCACGATCAAAAACAACGAGGAGTCCTTGTGGCACCTTACAGGCTAACAAATTTATTTGGGCATAAGTTTTCGTGGGCTAAAACCCACTTCATTAGATGCATTGAGTAGAAAATACAGTAGGCAGGTATAAATACGCAGCACGTGAAAAGATGGGAGTTGCCTTACTAACTGGGGGGTCTTTTCATGTGCTGTGTATTTATACCTGCCTACTGTGTTTTCCACTCTATGCATCTGATGAAGTGGGTTTTAGCTCACAAAAGCTTATGCCCAAATAATTTTGTTAGTCTCTAAGGTGCCACAAGGACTCCTCGTTGTTTTTGCTGATACAGAGTAATACGGCTACCACTTTGAAACCAGTCTTCACAATGTGCTCTTTGTAGCTGCTTAAACTAGGAAATAGAGGCAAAGGTTTGAAATTTAAATGATTACAAATTTGGATTTTGCCTCTTCACTTTTCTTTTTATAAAATGTTTTGTTATGAATCCCGTTCTGAGGTTTGCAGATTGAAACATGAGTCTGGAAGTTAGTTAATGTTCTCAATGTAATTGTGGCTACATTGCATGTATTGCATACTTGAACCTAAACTTATCCAGGTGTGCACAGGATAACTCCTGTAAGTGAGTTAATGTTAGATTATTTTCAGTTTTCAACCTTAATATTGCATTAACATAGGTTTATGTGGATTTAAGAGATGCTGTCACTTGGTGGTCTTTATCCTATTTATAACATGTCTTGCTAGTTCCCATTTTCCAGAGACATCACCATTTGGAGCGTCTGATAAATGTATCTTTGGAGAAACTTAAGTTTACTTACCTTTTACTGGCTATTGGAACACCTGGTCAGGCAGATGATTGTGGTTTAAGGGCTCAGAGTTTTGAGCTATGGAAATTATTTCCCATATGCTTAAAGCACTCACAGAGGAATTACTAAATTTGCTGCTTTATATCTTGTGAGCATAGTAATTCTCACTTTAGTGAAAACGTCTCTAACATAAAACATACAACTGGCAAACTAAAAATTTAACACACACAATTAATAGCTCACCTTCAGTTATTGTGTAATATCAACAACAGAAGAAAGGAAAGAGAAATGTCTCAGCCGTAGTGCAAGGATATTTTAACAAAAAGAAAAGGAGTACTTGTGGCACCTTAGAGACTAACAAAAGCTTATGCTCTAATAAATTTGTTAGTCTCTAAGGTGCCACAAGTACTCCTTTTCTTTTTGCGAATACAGACTAACACGGCTGCTACTCTGAAACCTGATATTTTAACAGTTAGAGACATAAATATACAATTTTGCCCCAAATATGCAATTCATTGAGTTTAGGTAACTGATTTGCATAATCACTGTGTATAGCTGTTTTTCACTCTGTTCTGGCTATTTATAATCCTCCTTCTCTAGTACACTTTTGTATTTAGCAATTCTAAGTAGTTTGTCTTCAACAGGCAGTTGTTTCACCTTCACTCTATCTAAAGAGATTCCAGCATGTATGAAAGAATGTCCTGTAAAGCTGATGAAACAAAAAATGTCCTGTAAAATTGAAGAAAGTGAAATGATATCTTTTTAAAGAAGCTAAATCGTTTTGATTCATTACCTACTTTCTTCTGGTTTACTCACCATCCTCTCAGCAAAGCAGCCAAAGGCCTTGGTAGCAGAACTATTTGTATTATGAACAGCACATAGAAATCCCACTGCTCAGAGTGTGAGAAAATTGCTTGTCCCAAAGACATTACTGTCTAAATACATAAGACAGAGTGGGAGAAAAGTACTATGTATCCCCATATTGCAGATGGGCCGATGAAACAACAAGAGATTTGCCTAAGGTCAATACAGGAATTCTGTGGCAGAGCTTAGAATTGAACCTAGATCATTTAAGTCCCTGTCCAGTGCTTTTATCACAAGAACACCCTTTCTCTCTTGAATAATTGTCACATTTGTGTATACAGGGAAGTATCCCAGCTCATCTGTTCGAATTCAGTTCTGAATACTGTGTAAAGAAATGTGTTGCATTTACTGTGGAGAGAAAAGTCTTGATGATCTGTAGGGAGGAAAGGAGATGTATTAGAAATAATGAGATGAAAGGAGAGAGGAGATGGATGATGGGTGGCCAGAATAGCTAACTGTTCAAAGTGAATGTTTTTTGAAGTTTGGCAACATTTTGTTTTGTATGTGTTTAATTTGATACTTTGTTTATTTCAATTGGAGAGTGCTTCCTGTTTTAGGTCATAACCACATCTCAAGCTAATAAGCTCTTCAACTTTTTTATTCATTTTTTGTACTTCCAAGGTATGACTACTTCATAAACTGGAAACACCTTAAGATATAATATAATACACACACTTTTAATTTTTAAAACCATCTACACAGGAAAAAACAAGCAGCATCTTGGTATAAATTGCCCTATAGCAGAAAATAAGGAATTTATTTAACCCAGCAGGTTTGATATTTCTCCTTTACAGGGAAAACAGCTTGAAAATGAAGCCATTATTACTTTATTATGTGTAAAATACAGCCCAAGAGTTTTCTTGCTTGTGTTTTACATTACAAATACCAGTTTTCCTCTGTACTGGAGAATGGAAGAACTGTTGAGATTGAGTTAAGAGATTGAAATTGGTGCTGTAGTTTCCCTTTTCCAAGGGGAGGTTTAGTCAAATTGTTTATACCTTTTGAGTTGTTTGTTGAAACCCGTTTAACTAAAGACTCCAGATTACTAGGTGAAAAAGCTCTTTCTGAAAGAGTAAACATCTCCTCTCCTTTAAGTTAGGTCTGGGAAGCTACACTTAGGTTTCAGTGCCACTCACACTTGTGTTTTTGCTGAAAGTTGGGAGAATAATTTTCTTATGGTGATTAACCTGGGTAGGTTTTGGGGAAAGTTGGTGAGTTTTTTCCTTTTTTTAAATAGGGATTTGAATGAAGAGAATTTAGATGGCATAAAATGATACAAAAGGAACAGTGGGACAGGAGGTTGAACAGAGTGAAGGTAATGCGGAGGAGTAGGAAGAAATGAACAGAGAGGTAGGCAGGGGATAGCTGTGCAAAATCTTGATGCTGAGAATGAGGAAATTTTGATGTAGACGCTGAAAGAAGACCAGTGATAGACTTGAGAAGGAGTGGTGTTAGTTGTGGAAAAGAAGATTTTAGCTATGGCATTTTTCATGAACTTGAGCAGAGCAAGAAGGGGCTGTAGTAGTCAGTGTAGGAAGCAAGAATTTTAGCCATGGAGGTGTGAATGACTGAGATTTTGAGATGTCAGGAAATCAGATGTGACTTGCTTACAGCCTATATATGTAGGGAGAGACTTGAATAGAATCACAAGTTGAAAACTTGGGAAATTAGGAGGATGGTGATATCAAAGGCTGTAGACGAGAGAAAAATGGAGTCCGTTTTTCAGCTACACTGTGCTTGGGCTGGTGCAGAAACATTACATGCAGGAACATGGGCTCCGCTTCTGTTCTTTCTTTCAGTTCAACTTGAAAGTTCATCTTGGACAAAGAAAATAAACTCCTTTCTCTTCAATTTAATTTCCAGTTATCATAATGTTGCATTATTTGGGGTGCCAGCACTGCTGGAGAATGTTTTGTTAAAAGCAAACTTTCCTTTGGAATTTAAATTAAAAAAAAATCTCATGCAGCCAGGAGGGTGTGAATTGACAGCAGTTGAACTTGTGATTCCACGAAGTCTTGGGGTTTCAGGCTTTTAATTATTACAGCTAGAATTACTTGAATAATTTAATGTTTTTACTTTTGCCCGTGTATCTGCTGACTTGCTCTATTAAAAATGTAATAAGAAATTAAAATGTATGATGTTGTAAGTTATAGAACTTCATAGGTATTGAATAGCTTTATTTAAACAAAATACCAGTTTAAAAACTCAGATCACTACAATAAAGTACCATATTTTGTCCTACTCTTCAGCCTCAGACTAAGTGAAAATATAAGCATGCTACAGTAGAAATATAATTTAAATGCTCTGCTAACAAACTAATGTTCAGAAATGATTTTCTTTATTAAAACAAATATCTTTGGTCCTCAGCACCCCAACATTCCTATTATATCATAACTTCAGTATTTACAGAATTAACTGCTGATAGTTTTTTAAAAAATAAACTTAAAACTTGGTATCAGTGTTAACATTTTTTCCCCTCTAGGATACTAAACTTCCTTCATCTGTTCGGAATACACTTCTGGAGCTTTTTGGGCAAATAGAGCGAGAGTTTGAAAACCTTTATATTGAAAATTTGGAATGTGAGTATGGTTTTCTTACAACTTGAAAACAACTATATGGAATTAGATTATAGTAGGATTCATTGTGGTCATAAAATACTCTGTATGCTAGAAACTAATGTACCCTTATTTAGGACTTTTCATTGTGAAGAATTTACAAATCACCTAAAATCATATCCCTAAATTGGAGTCTGCCCCTTTTCTGAAAAAGTGCCTTGGGATCTTTTCCACAAGGAGTTAGGACTCCTGTGGTGTCTTACCTGAAAGATAGAACTCTGGCAGCATTGTGCTCCTTAGCACCATACTGGAGAATTGTTTCAGTATTGACTCAAAGGGAAGCCTGCTGTCTCCCATATCAGCGGTAAAGCTTCCTGCATGACACAGGTTTTCTTAGAGGTCTCCAATCAAGGTATTAATTGGACATAACCCTGATTAGGTTGTGAGATCTAGTATGTCTACAGACCATTATTTTTTGTTAGTGTGGGCTACTTTAGTAAAGAGGATTCACAATACATATATTAGCATTAGTCAATACCTGGGGTTTCCTGATTAGTTAGTATATTATACTCGCACAAAAATTAAAAGACCATTGTTGCAAAGTTAAGCACTCAAAAGTTGGGAAATGCCTAGGGTCTGGTTTAAAAAAAAGTATGTGATCATGTAATTTAAGACTGCATCATAATGCATATACACAAGGGCTCAAATTAAGCTTGGACAGCAAACCTTAATTCTGATATTTCCTAACTTTTGAGTGTTCAACTCTGCAGCCTTAAAGTTCTTTGAACGCTGTGTGTGTAATTTCTTGGTATTTTTAAAAAGCAAACCGAAAAAAAAATCTGGCATCTAGTAGACGCCCACATCATTCATCAGCAGGGTTGGAACCTTCAGAGCCACCACACACCCCTTTGTAATTAGGAGTAACTGGTAGCAATAGTAGATTGCCATCCTCTGTGTGAATTAGCACTAGAGGGGAATATGGGACATTTTGCCAGTGGATTTTGCAGGTATTTGCTGACAACAGAGGAATGATGGGACCAGGCTGTCTTGGGTTCCATTCCAGACTCTGGAGGGGACTGTGCTCTTCCCTCTTTTCCCCCACAGTATGACCCCTTTTGTCCCACTCCCTCCACTCCAATCTGTCCCTGTTCCAGTTCTCTCTTTCCCGCCCTGGCTCTGTGTCTCAATTCCATTCTACTCATCTAGCTAGTCCCACTCTCCACTCAGGCTTCTCATCCCAATCCCAGTCTCTTTGTCCAGTCATTCCCAGCTCCTTGTCTCCAGCCCCAGTGCCCAGCTAGTCACAGTTTCCGCTCCCAGCTCTTCATCTGATCTCTGTCCCCGCCCTGGCCTACCATTACATCCCACACGTTCCCTATCCCCTCTGGCTTCCCATCCCAAAGCTCCCTGTCTAATTGCAGTGTCCATCCCACCCCCTCCACGTATACACGCTCCTGCACTCATTGTCACGGTCTCTTTTCCCTGGCTCTCTCCCCAGTTACTCATTTGATTTGTCTCCTCTTCCACCTACTGGCTCCCAGTCCTACTCTCCTTGTCCAGCCAGTCCCTCTTCCCTTTCCCCCGGGCTCCTTGTGCCAATTCTACTGAACCAACACGTCTGCTTTGTCTCCCTCTACATTCAAATCAACCAGCTTCCTCCTCCATGCTGCCTGAGCCCAGCAGAGTGGTCATTGAGAGCACAGGGGAGAGAGTGTGTCCCTGATCTCAATTTAGATGCCCAGACATGGCACAGCCTCCAGCAACCCAGAGCTGTTTCAGGGAAAGTCCTGCTCAGTTCTTGGCTGGAGACTGCCCATTGTGGACGGAATCTTCAGGGAATTTAGGTGCTCAAATCTAGGTTTCTACTGAGTATGTGCAAACTTGCTATTTTTTTTCCAAATGCCTGTAATTTGGCCAAATGTTGATGGATTTTCATAGAAACAGCAAACTGTACATCCCTGGCACAAAGGTCACTCTGCCAAATTTCAAATCTCTGCTCTAAAACACAGGAGTAAGAGCTTTTAAAAGAAAAAGTTCTCAGAATTGAACTTGGGCAAAACATATTTTACCCTGGCCTTGTTCTCTGAGGTGGATGAACCATTTTGTCTGAAATTTTCTAATAAACTTTAGCCTGAGGCAGACACCAGGCATGGAAAACTTCAGCCAAGCAATTAAGTTTGGCAAAGGTATAAAACATTGAAAACCGTGTTTTATCATAGGAAGTATTGGGTAACCTTAGTTAGTGGTGCTACCAGCCCTGCTTGTAAAAAAATTGTATAGTACAAATGGTGAGTATGGGTGGTTTAGAGAAGTAATAGTAAAAGTAAATTGTGCAATACTGTATGCACACAGTATCAAAGGTGGTGTTGAGATTCTCATTCATGTTGTGAACATAGTTTTTTATGCTTACATGCAAAAACTACTTCTGTATTACAGTAAATGTTTACGGAACACTTGAATGACACACATTAAATGTGTAGTACAAACGTTGAATTCTTCTTTTAAGTATAAGTTAATCTTAATTAAGATACTTCTAGGAATAAAATGAGTAACTCCTGGGAGAACTCTATGCCAAAAAATTAAAAATTCTGTGCACAATATTTTAAAATTCTGCATATTTTATTTGTCAAAATAACACAATACAATCACACCAGTTTCAATTATTTTTGGTCATTTATTTCAAAATACCTGTCAGCGAGTATGTCTGTAACAATACAGACAACAAAGGTCCAGGAAATGTTTTTTGACAAATGGATTCCTTACTAGGCATATTAATACAGAACTCTTGAGTAATAACTCATTTAAACTGTTATACAGAACAGTATTTCCTGCACTCCACAGAAGCAGTGCAAAGGCTGGGGGGAGTCAAGGATAACAGAGGTGCTGAGGGAGAGGGAAGTAAATTGCTGGGAAGGAGCCTGGGTGTGAACTTGGAGTGTTGTTTGGTATGGGTGGGGAAAAGCATAGAACAGGTTTTTTGTGGGGGCTGGGAGGGATTGTTAGGGAGCTTCCCCCATGCAGACCCTGGCTGACCCTTAGCCTCTCCCATTCAGTCAGGCACATCTGCCCCTGTCCCCATGTGTTCCTGCATCCCCATGAGTCCTTGCACCCCCCTATCCACATGTCTCTCCACCCCTAGTCAGACACCCCCTCCCCCATCCCCATGTGGCTCTGTGCCCCAACCCAGCCACTCCCCTGTCCCTATGTGTCCCAGAACCACTTCCCTCATCATCATGTGGACCTGCACCTCCACTCCCATTCAGCCCCTGCCCCAGACTGTCTTCCTGCACTAGCCCTTGTGAGCCCCTGTCTGACCCCCCCACTAGCACCCGCACACTGTCTGTCTCTCCGTAGCCCCTGTCTCCTGACCTGTGAAGAAGTCTCTGCAGGCTCTTTCTCTTCCGTAGCTGGTTGGGAGCTGCTGTGTTCTAGTTCCACAGTGCATATGGTGGGCAAAAGTGGAACTGCAGTAACATTTTGGCAGAAGCTTTTTTTTGCGCAAAAAATTTAAAATATGCGTGGCTCATTAATTATGCGCATGCACAGTAGCGCAGAATTCCCCCAGGAGTAATGAGTGTTCTTGTTTAATCTAATTAGCTTCAATATGCTATTGCCCTACAGTATCTTTTTTGATTTTCAGCAGTGCACTAGCTTTAAATAGATAGCATACAGAAGGAAAAACTCTGCTTTATAACTTAATAGAACCTAGAAATGATTTGCTAATTGTGGATGAAATAACTGCTATGAGGCCACAGACTTGCATTCACTTCCCGAATTTCCATTTTTTGAGTGGAGTTAGTTTGATACATGAGTTCTACACACATTACAGGTATTGTCCTGTTAGTGTTCAGTCACATCTGCTAGCAAACTGTAGTGAGAAGTGATAAGACTATTTGGCAAAGTTTCCTTGGAACCTGGGTCAAGGTTTATCTTTGGTTGGGAAGTTCAGCATGACATTTTTTCTTTGTTTAGAACATGCAGACTGCTTTTATAAGATTATAATAAACTACTCTTGTGACTCGTAACATAAAATAGATGACTTAATACTACAAAATTCCTTAGAGTACAATATTTTAATGATGTGCTTTTAATTGCTTATTTATATTGACTTTTTTTGCTACTGTTAGTACGTCGAGAGATCGATACACTTAATGAGCGCTTAGCAGTCGAAGGACAGACAATTGACGGAGCTGAACTGAGCAAAGGACAACTGAAGACAAAAGGTAAGATAAATATTAACAAATATTAGGTTTTCTGTAGCTTGCTTTTCCTACTTAGCTTAAGAAAATTTACAATTTAGTTAAAGGGAATTGATACCATTGCACAAATAAGTTAACAAACTTATTACCCGAAATATTTTCCTTTGAACTTATTTGTCTCAACAGCCAGTCATAGTACCAGTCAGCTTTCACAGAAATTGAAGACCACTTACAAGGCATCTACCAGCAAGGTATGAGACAAACTAAACCTCTTCTTAACGTTCATGAGACTAACGTGGCTGTTTTTACATGATAACGTATTGTATGTTAAGCGGTATAGTTCCATTTCTAAATAAACATGCCTAGTAAAGAGTAGTATCTATCTTGGATTCAGCAATTATCCCTCACTTCAGAAGTGCTATACTAAACTTCTGGAAAATATGATTAAGAATGCTAATAGAAATTGGAGTATGGGATTTTGTGGTAGTGTAAACTACAAAAGAATTATTGTTATTTTCATGTTGAAAATACAAAATTAACTGTTAAGTTTTGACTAAGGACTTCTTTGGGAATGACCTCTAAAACTATCCTTAGAAGGCCTTGCAGCTGAATTGATTTAAACTGGTTGATTGTCTATGTAGTGTGGTTTTGAGCTTTTCCTATCAAAGGTTGTCTATTCTTGATCTTCAAGTTCCCAACCTCTCCATCATGCTCCTTTCCAATAGGCAGACAGGCACCCCTTCTTGCACTGTGTCTCTTCACAGTTGCCACAGTCTTACCATTTATGTCCCCACGTTGATATTTCTCTCCATTTTTGGTCTTATTTTTCTGTATTCCTGTATCTTGTGTTTTTTTTTATCTACCAGTCTTTTCTCCCTCCCATTCCCAAACCACTAGATGTCTACACGCTGCTCTTTTTTGCTTGGTGTGAGGGTCATTCATTGGTAGCTTCATGGGGAAGGGCAGCAGATGCGTTTGCAATGAAAAATGGTGCCCGACCTTGTAGATTAAATACTTGACTGTTCCCATGGTTAGCTGCATTATATGCTGCTGTGGGAGTATAGAGGCATTGTGGGAGATTTTTACAGGAGCCATTTACTTCTCTACTTGGAAGTGTGGTAATATGAATACAGTATGGTGAAGCAGACCTAACCTTTTTGCACCTTTTTCAGGCCCCACTCTCTTCTCTGCTCCCTTTTACCCCTTGAATTAGTCTGACAATCTCAAAGGCCTGCCAACAAGCTGTGAAAACATTAGTATAAGAAAGTAAATGCTAAAAATTAACACAGTGCTAATTTTTTGGGTGATTCAAAGTTAATATTTTGTATATAATCTAGATAAATAAAAAGTAAGGAGATGCACTGGGCTGGCTTTAAAGTCTGTATTTAATGTGTATGGATTTCTGTAGACAAAATTCATATATGGGGAAACAAAAGGATAAGAACGGGGTATTGTTTTTTATTATTTATTCCAACCTAACAAGTTTATTCCCTTAGTCCCTGAAGACTTTTATAAAATTCCTATTGTCGTGGATCAGTCTGCATGTACTAATGTGATGAGAATATACCCCCATTTTTTGTAATGCATAAATTGCAAATTCATTAACAAGGCTAGTTAAAATATGGGCAACATAGGATTAATTGTACAGCTATTTTGTAGTCACAGAATAGTACTTTTCATTTCGATGAATATGCAGAAATTACTGTTTGTAAAGCAGGTGTTGAATACTTATCTTCTCTTAATTGCTTGCAATGTAGCGCTCAAATTCTTTCCCAGGCAAAGCAGGTGGACCTCGCAACTTCTACGTGGGAAGCTGGGAAATATGGGGTGGAGACTCATGGGTAACTGCTTTGCTTCCCAGTGTGCCAGTATGCATGTACAGCTAAGTAATGGCGAATGGTGGAACATGCAGAATCTCATAATTTTTCATGGGTATCATATCTGTCAACTGTGCCATGTCAGAAGACTTTACACTCTTTATTATTACTAATTTACTGCTCTTGCTTGTATATACAAAACAATGAATCAGAAGAGTAAAAAAGACTGAACTAGTAGCATTTCTTCCCACTGTGTTCTGCCGAGTTTAACCTCTGCAGTTTGTGGGAGTGTGCTCGTTTTGAACAGTCACTTTTCTGAGTGGGAAGGTAGTCACTCTTTCTTTGAATTCTGTAAAACAAAGAAACTACAGTGCGCTTAGAGACAGAAGTTCAGGAAAGATATACAGAATAATATCTGGTTTAAAAAAAATTCTCTTGCACTCAAACTCCATAGGGAAATCTGCCAAAGAGCTGTAGGATAGCAACTGTATGGCTAAGTCAGAGGGAATGGAGCCTCAATTTTCCACTTTAAGTGTCAGACTGCTGTATTGTGCTTGACTGATCAGGTTCTTCATTCTTCTTTCTACTGATGCTGTAGTGTAGTTAAATGCCATTTTGGCATCCGCCTTTCGAAATGGAAATAACTTGTAACTGGCTTAATATTAAGATGTCAATACAAGATCAAGAAGGTGAAAGTGAGCAGTTCTATGAAAGAAGACTTTATCTAAAATATCTTAAATAGCAAGTGACAGGGCATATTTTTAATAGGTATATCTTAAATTAATATCCACGGAAGGTATATTTGAAAGTTTTCTCCCGTGAAAGGGGTTTTTAATCGATTCAGTGGTATTTGAATAATTTTTTTGCTTCCTCTTTGCACCGTAGTTCATGGAGGTGGAAGTAGTAGTAAAATATTCCAGTAAATAAAACCACCTGTGCTTGAAGTGGGAGAAAGCAAAGGAAAACAGATTTCATTTGTTACCTCTCATGTAAAGTTAATATCTGGTACAGAATTCTTATTCCTGAGTTTTAGCTCCCCAGTGTGGCACAGTAAAAACTGCCCAGGCTTTAAAAGTTTATCACTAAGTCAGTAATAGTGGTCTTGGGTGTGAGTCAACTATCAGTGCTGGCCACACACCAAACTGAGGAGAGTCAGCTACTGTGTTTGAACATTACAGTCAATTCTTAATTGGTGGTGGTGGGGTGCTGGGAAGGCTCCTTCCAGAAAACTAAGACAATCCCCAAAGAACTCCTGCATAGAAAAAATCATGGCTCAAAATCAGAAACCACAAACTTAGAATTCAAACATAAACACCACCTGAAACAAACCCATCAAATCTGTGGGAAGTGGATCGGTGAATTCCTGCCAAATGGTTTTCAGAGAAGCAGAATTACAAGGTAAATAATTAGCTCTTCTCTATGAGCACCATTTTTTACATAAGTCTTACTCTTGAAGAGTAAGTAATTAAAGGATTTTTCTAACAGAAAAATATAGCAATGACTACTAAAAAGGGCTTTAAAAATGAAGGCAAATGCCAGATGCTCAAAGTATGATGTGTCTAAATACATGGCTTGACAAGCCTGCCTTGTTGAAGCTCTTTTTCAGAGAGACTTTAATGACAATGGGAAGAAAATGCATAAGAACTTAAACTGACAGAATCATATTCCAAAACTGAAGATAAAATGACTTTGCCTAGGTTACTTTTAATGGCATCTTCAAGGGGGGAGTGTAGGCTCAAGAGCTGAAAGATGTATATATATGTAACTTTTAAATGATAAGCAGTTGAGAGGTATGTTTTCCTGTAACTTCCTTCTACTATTCTGCTTTGCATACATGGCTCCATTTTGTTTTAAGGAGTATATTAAATCTGAAAGCTGCATTTTAAGATTGTCTTGAAGGTTTTTTGATTAATTCTGCAGTATGGTTAAACTACTAATCTCTACCTTGTTTTGTGAGGATTAACCTGTTTCCTTTTAAATGCATCCTTAAGTGATTGTTGCTTCTGTTGATTTGAAGCTGTTCTGTTTATTAACAATTAAATTTTGACTTTATAGAGGATTTCATCATTAGAAGACAACATGCAAAAAAACCCCTTGGGAATATTTTAATTCTCAATATTCTTCCAGGCTCTCTCTGTTTTTATGAAGTCTCTCTTTCCTGGAACAATTTCACTTTGTTTTAATCACATGATATTTGAATTCCATGTCTTTGTCTAGTTCAGTCATCACAGATTAATAGGACTTCATTCTTAGTAATATTTTTCCAGAGTAAAACCTCTAATAGAGGAAATTCTTTGTAGCTGAAATGTAGAATTATTTAAGATCCTATTTGCTTTTAAGTTCAGACATTTTAGGGTTTCAATTAACCAGTGTCTGACTACATAACTTAAAATATCTGTTCATAATTATCATTCTGTTAAGAATTTTTTCAGGATGTATTATTTACACAATTTGTTTACACAATTAACACACTTGTTAAATGAGCCCCAAAGCTTGTGAAAATGAAGGAGTAATACCTACATCATAGATGAGCGAAATTTGTTTTTTATCCCCTTTATATTGGGGGATTTTTTGTTTGTACGTGCTTAGTTTCAGCGTGTCTCTGGAAGTCTGTCATGTTTCGGCAAGGCAAATTTTATTTTTATCTTGCTTCCACTTCCTTTTGATCTGGAATTTATCCAATTCAGATACCCTAATATGGATGGGTCACCACTGTGTACAGTGTTCCTGCACTAATATAATCATTTATTTTCCTGTAAGATGGGTATTTTTCCCTGGGTTCTGTTATCTGCTTTCTTGTTCTGTTAATACTTATCTAAATACTAATTTTGATTTAATAAAAAGTTCTTCATAACAGCGCTGAATCTAAGGGAATTTGACCAGCAAGTGGCTCAGATATAACTTTGTTAGCCTCTGATTTTTTGACACTTTTGTGAAAGAATGCTTCATTATCATGCAAATGGAACTGCTTGCATATGCTTCCTGGTCAATTCTTATATACTGCAAAATGTTAAAGACTTAAAACTAATTGAATTTTTTTGCAATTTTGAAGAAAAGTGGCTTAACATTTTTGGAATTTTGTTTTACACATTTTTGGCAGCTCTACATATTGTATGGAAAACCAGTTTTCCCAGACTTATATAACAATACAGTTCACATCAGACAGCAAAATACAAGCTACCCTCGGGCACATAACCATTTGTGGAGAGGGGAAGGGAAATTCTTATAACCAAGGACCTCCTACCAAACTGAATGGAAAGCGTAGACATTGGGCCAAATTCTGTTCGGTGGTATCTGTGCCATCTCATTTGTATTACATTATTCTAACCCAGGACAAAATGTGTCCCATTGTCTTCATAAGAAAACATTGAGAGCATATGCATCAAAAGACTTATTTTTCTTCAGTTAAAGGTCAAGAAACTCTTGATAAATAATGAACTATAAGAAAAATGTTATCTATTTATGTTAACAAAGGCTGTGCATAGTGCCTTTTGGGGAGTGATTAACAATTATCTGCTGATTGATAGGAAAAATAAATTGTTCTTTCTGCTATTATAGATTGTATCCAGTTTCAAAACTACAACATCGAGGGCAATCTGTCAACTGGTGAAGGAGTATGTTGGCCACAGGGATGGTATTTGGGATGTCAGTGTCACGAAAACTCAGCCAGTGGTGTTGGGGACGGCATCTGCTGGTAATTTTTTGTTTTAATTCCAGTATCTCTCACAATGTTTGTGTTAGATTTAGTAAGTAGTGTGATTAGATTTAAAGCATAAGTGAAAGCTTAGTTGCATTCTATATATGAGTATGTCTTCATGGGTCTTTTATTTTAGATCTTGATTTAATTGCATTTGTTTGGCTAACTGTCCTTTCAAGTAGTTTATATAGTTACCCTGATGATAGATTTATATTAAGGAGGTTCGACATCTTAAACTCTCTAAACAAAATGAAATGGATTTATCTGAAATTCTGTTTAGCCTGGATATATGTGGGAAAGTTCAAGTATCCTAGTTGTGTGTTAGCCTTCAACCCTGAGTTAGCGGTGATCCACTTACAATTTAATGGCTATTCAGTGTGCTAAAAGGAATGGATGTAGTATCATTTAGGGAGCTCCTTTTTTCCCTTCCTTTCTCAGAAATCCCATAAGGTAATTTTGGGTTGTTGTTAACTTGGAGGGTACTCACATGGGATACAACAATTGGGGGAGATGACCTATTGTTAACTGTGTACATATAGCCTGTGTCTGGTTTTGTGTGTGTTTAATGCCCTTTGGGAAGCAGAATCATTAATATAGTGATGACAGTTCTCTTCAGAGGTGCAGTAGTGTTTGCTTCCATACATTTAATTGTATGGTGTCTGAGGCATACAGTTGAAAGTAATCCTGGTTTTTGATGCTACCTAAGCATCTAGAAGCAGCTGAAGATCTGTAAGGATCACAGATTGAGGACCTTATTAATGCATATTCTCCCTCAGTTGCGAGGCAGATACTACAGCCGTCAGTTCACACTTAAATGTTTTTTGGCAACAGCAGCATCACCTCCATATGAGTCCCTATCTTGGACAGACACTGAGAAAGTAAAGCTTTGTTACCTCTAGGTTGGATAATATGTTCTAATTGGTGTTACCTTGTAGAGTAGATCAGCATGTGGAGATGCTTAGTGGTGTTCAGTGTATGCAGCACTTACCATATGTGCACTACAGACTGAACTATTGCTTCTAGGTACAAATGAGTTGTTTTAATTTACAAAGCCCTGTACGTTTTAGGTCCTGATTCAACTTAGAAACGTCTTTTCTCCTTTTGTTGCATCTCTGCAACAGATTAGCTTGGATGCTTTTTACTTGCAATCTGAGGACTCCTATCTGTTGAAAGGTTTCAGAGTAGCAGCCGTGTTAGTCTGTATTCGCAAAAAGAAAAGGAGTACTTGTGGCACCTTAGAGACTAACAAATTTATTAGAGCATAAGCTTTCGTGAGCTACAGCTCACTTCATCCGATGAAGTGAGCTGTAGCTCACGAAAGCTTATGCTCTAATAAATTTGTTAGTCTCTAAGGTGCCACAAGTACTCCTTTTCTATCTGTTGAAAGGCCTTCTTGAGTGAAAGAAGCAAACACTCTTGTGGGTTCCATTTTAAGTTGACTTTTTTTTCCTCCCATCACTTCAGTTGTGCAGTGTTTTTAATGGCATAAAAATAGCCTAAACTTGATGGGTACGTAGTTCCATTCATCTTTTTCTAAGTAATAGAATACAACTTCTAGAAGTAGAACATGCCGGTCAAAACTCATCTCAAACTAACTTGATTTAAAGTAGCAGCTTCCTGTTAAATTTTATAATTGACACTAACCATTTTTTTCAAGGTGTAGTGAATGGAAACTTTGAAAATACAATGCAGCTTTCCTTTAAGTACTTAGTCAATTGAAGCTTATTTCATTTGTCCTGCTAGCAATTATGCTTTTCACTGTAAGGCTTGTATAATAGTAGTTGAAAAATAAAATTTTTCATATATTTGAAATGCTTACAAATGCTTCTGCTTTAACCTTTGTAGACCATACTGCCTTGCTGTGGAGTATAGAAACAGGAAAGTGCCTTGTCAAATATGTAGGACATGTTGGATCAGGTAAGAGCATACAAGGTGCTTGGAATGGGGTTTGGGTGCACATATATATATGTATGTGTATGTATGCATACATACATGTTAATCTTTCTATAATGGCTTCCATTATAAATGTTCCCAACTCCATTAGAAAATTCCATTGTAAAGTTTCCCTAATCTTTGTCTTACAAAAATGTTTTCTGACAATGCTCCTCTTTAAAGCTAACTTGTAAAATACTTCTATCAATGTTGAGAATAAAATACATTATACAGACAAAAACTGTTAAAAGAACACTATTAAGATTGCCAAGTCATGCACTCCAAATGTAGAATATGCTAGAATCACGATGGTCTGTGCAACCTTTAATTTATAATATCTGAGTATTCCACAAACATGAACTTAGTTTTACAATCCCTCATTGAGATGAGGAGATATCATCTCCATTTTACAGGTCCAACAGAAAATAGTGTACAGTGCTACACAGTGCTGATTCATCACCAAAAAAGGTCTGTCCTGTGCACTGAATGAAAGAGATCGTATGGGGGAAAAAGTCTTTAATTACATAATCACATCTTATCATAATGCATATGAACAAGGCAGTCAAATAAAGGTTGCACAGGTGGATTTTCACTGGAATAGCAAACGGCACATCCTTGTCATAACAGCATCCCTGTTTTCAAATTTCAGGTCCTTGCTCCAAAGCGGAGAGTGCTAGCTTTTCTCAAAGACAGTTGACAGATTCTTTTTAAACATGGGCAAAATGTATCTTTTTCCTAGCCTTTTCTTGGAAATTGCAGAATTGTTTTGGCTGAAATTATCTAATAATACTCACTTGGAGGCAGACACCTGGCATGAAAATTTTAGCCTGAACAGTTAGTTTTGCAAAGTTAAAAGCAGTCAAAAACAGAGTCTTATGATGGGAAGCATCTGGCAAACCTGATAATGGGAGGTGATGCCTGCCCCGCGTATAATAGGTAACTCTTAAATGTATTTGATTCTTTTGAAAACATATAAAAATGAATAATATTGTAATTAAAACATGCTTTGTTAATATCTAGGCTTTCAAATATCTCAAGCTGCTACGGATATGGTAGCTTTATAAAAATCATGTTGAAAGTTTCAACCACTTCATTTGCTTACAGATGTTCATTTTTGAGTTACTGAATAATTAAATGTGAAAGTTGCAAAGGTTCTAGTCAATTTTATTAAAACAAACAATTAAAATGTATTTAATTTATATGCAGAACACTTAAACACGATGAAGGTCCTAAATTATCATGTTAATACAATTCTCATTGATTTGTATGACTCTCTTAATTCATATTCTGTGAGCAATTAAAATGGAATACATCAGATGTAAAGTAAAACAGCAATAATCATTGCAATGTGGAATTGATCTGTGAATTAATAAGTATAAACAATTTCAGGGCTAGCTTTGTAAATATATTACAAAAACCCCAAGAACTTGTTTAAAACATTTCCATAATATTTTTAAATTACAGGCATTCTAAAAAATTAAACAACTTTTTACTAAATAGAATAGTTACTCTAAGTGACAGTTTTTTCATGAAGCATTTCAGAAGGGCAATATACAGATAACGAAAAAAATTATTAGAAATGTGTAGTGAAAAAATATGTTTGACTCTCAGTTGTTGGAACATAGTCTAAAGGATTTATTGGCATTCTACTTTGGTAGGCCCAATATTGACCTCTGCTATTGCAAGGTTATGTTCTATTTAACATGATGTTTCACCAGCCCTTATTAGTAACTTTGTAGGAAGTTGTTTGATTGAAGTCCTTCAGCAAACAACTAATTGTTTACTGAGGCCAAAGAGGAAGATGAAAAAGCTAGCATGAAATCTAGTATACGTTCCTTGTTCAAACGTAAAAATGAATTTAATACAATAACTCTAGTATAAAGAGTTCTTCATTACCTTATATTATTCAACACTGAGTGTGAAGACTTCTGTGGTCCTGCAAATGTATGTGGATCTTAAGAAATTTTCACTAAGGTAGAAAAAGGCCCATCTGCCAGCCATAAGGTTACTTGTATTACTTGCTCATGTCATTAAACATTAAATATTTCTGCTGTATCCACTAGGTGGCTTATTTAATTGTAGTCACAAGTGAGAAACATTTATCTTTGTGTATAAACTAGTCTACGTAGGTTTATGTGGCTAATAATTCTAGAATCATAGAATTGTAGGACTCGAAGAGACCTCGAGAGGTCTAATCCAAGCCCCTGCACTCAAGACAGGACTAAGTATTATCTAGATTAGGAGTCGGCAACCCTAGAAGTGGTGTGTTGTCTTCATTTATTCACTTTAATTTAAGGTTTCGCGTGCCAATAATACATTTTAATGTTTTTTAGAAGGTCTCGCTCTCTAAGTCCATATATTGTATAACTAAACTATTGTCGTATGTAAACAAAGTTTTCAAAATGTTTAAGAAGCTTCATTTAAAATTAAATTAAAATGCTGATCTTACACCGCTGGCCTGCTCAGCCTGTTGCCAGCCTGGGGTTCCATTCACCTAGGCCAGCAGCAGGCTGAGCGGGGCCTGTGGCGGGGACCCCGGCTGGCAAGGGGCCGGCAGCCAGAACCCCAGACCAGCAGTGGGCTGAGCAGGGCCAGTGGCCGGGACCCCAGACCAGCAGTGGGCTGAACAGCTCAGTCCACTGCCGCTCAGCCCGCTGCCGGTCTGGGGTTCCATCTGCCGACTCCTGCTAGCCAGAGTCGGGGGGAGAGGGATAGCTCAGTGGTTTGAGCATTGGCCTGCTAAACCCATGGTTGTGTGTTCAATCCTTGAGGGGGCCATTTAGGGATCTGGGGCAAAAATTGGGAATTGGTCCTGCTCTGAGCTGGGGGTTGGACTAGATGACCTCCTGAGGTCCCTTCCAACCCTGATATTCTATTCTATGATAAGAGTCCTGGCTGCCGGCTCCGCTGAGCCCGCTGCCGGCCAGGGGTCCTGGCCTGTCCACATAGAATAGGTACTTGCCTTCTCCCTGGTTCTAGTCATTCTCTTCCTCTCTCTGCACTGAGATGAGGGTGGGAGTGTGCTGAGACCAGGGCTGGGGGTGAAGGAGCAGGTTGGGGTGCAGATCTGGCCAGGAGCTAGAATGAGGGAGGGGGCTCAGGGTTGGGGCAGGAGGTTTGGGTGTGGAGCGCTTACCTGGGCAGCTCCCATTTGGTGTGAGGGGTGCAGGTGGGAATATGGGTATGTGTGCAGGAGCTCCTGTTTGGTGCTCAGGGCAGGGGTCTGGGGTTGTGGGGGGTGTGTGCCGGAGTCAGGGCTGGGATTGTGGGGGGGTGCAGGGGTCAGGGCAGAGGGCTGGGGGTGTGTGAGGGGGGTGCAGGGGTCAGGGCAGGGGGCTGTGGTGTGTGTGAGGGGATGCAGGAGTCAGGGCAGAGGGCTGGGGATGTGGGCTGGGGTCGTGGGGGTGCTTCCAGCCCTCTGCCCCGAGCAGCTCACAGCAGGGGGCTGGAGGGGATATCCCTTGATTCTACCCCCCTCCACAAGGTCTCCGGAGCAGAGAGTGTGCTTTGGTTCCTCTTTTCCCTCTCCCACTCCGTAGCAAGGGCCGTCAGGTGATCGGCAGCAGGGAGGAAGAGAAGGAGGGCCAGGAACCCAGCACGCTGGGGGAAGGTTGCCTGCCCTGCAAGGAGAGAGTGGTGGGTGGGGGGGCGGAAAAGAGCAGGCCAGGTCAGGCAGGAATTTTAATGGCACGCTGCTGTCTGCTGGGGTCTGGCAGACAGCAGCATGCCATTAAAAATTGGCTCGCGTGCGGTCTTTGGCATGCGTGCCATAGGTTGCTGATCCCTGATCTAGATAATCCCTGACAGGTGTCTAACTTGTCCTTAAAAATCTCCAATGGCGAAGATTCCACAACCTCCCTAGGCAATTTATTCCAGTGCTTAACCACCCTGACAATTCAGAAGTGTTTCCGAATGTCCAATCTAAACTGCTGTTACTGCAATTTAAGCCTGTTGTTTCTTGTCCTATCCTCAGAGGTTAAAGAGAACAATTTTTCTCCCTCCTCCTTGTAACAACCTTTTATGTACTAGAAAACTGTTATGTGCTCTCCTCAGTCTTCTCCAGACTAAACAAACCCTTTCCCTCATAGGTCTAGATATTTAATTATTTTTGTTCCTCTTCTCTGGACTTTCTTGAATTTTTCCACATCTTTCTTGAAATGTGGCACCCAGAATGGACACAACACTCTTATTTGAGGCCTAATCAACGCAGATAGAGCAGAAGAATTACTTCTCATGTCTTGCTTATAACACTGCTGCTAATACATCCCAGAATGTTTTGCCTTTTTTTTTTTTTTTTGCAAGTGTTACACTGTTGACTCATATTTAGCTTGTGATTTTCTATGCCCCCAAGATCCCTTTCCACAGTATTCCTTCCTAGTCAGTCATTTCTTATTTTGTATGTGTGCAACGGATTGTTACCTCCTAAGTGGAATACTTTGCATTTGTCCTTATTGAATTTCATCCTATTTACTTCAGACCATTTCTCCAGTTTGTCTAGATCATTTTGAATTTTAATCCTATCTTTCAAAGCACTTGCAACCCATCCCAGCTTGGTAACATTCACAAACTTTGTAAGTGTACCCTCTATGCCATAATCTAAATCATTGATGACGATATTGAACAGAACCAGACCCCACTTGATATGCCCTTCCAGCTTTACTCTGAACCAGTGATAAATACTCTGAGGAACAATTTTCCAAACAGTTATGCACCCACCTTATAGTAGTTCCATCTAGGTTGTATTCCCCTAATTTTTATATAAGAAGGTCATGCAAGACAATATTAAAAATCTTTTGAAAGTCAAGATATACACATCCATCATTTCTCTCCTTTCCATAAGGCTTGTTACTGTGTCAAAGAAAGCTGCTCGGTTGGTTTGATATGATTTGTTCTTCACAAATCCATGCTGACTAGTACTTATACCATACTATCTTATCACAAGCCTTCAGGATAAAATTCGACTCTTCCCTACTTTTTAAATGTTTTTACCATTTAAACTGACTTCTAAAAGATTTTTTCCTGTAACTTTCACCTAAAATTTGGTTTTGTTTTACACAGTAAATTCTATAAAGTTCCATCCAACGGAGCAAGTAGCTCTTACAGGTATGTAGAATTTTTGTTTCATGAATTGTGCTAGTCATAAGAAAGTAAAAATAAACCACACTTTACTGTAACACTGTGTGTTAACTCTTGCTGAGTAGCAGATATTTTTGATATTATCCCCATCTTTCCTTCTCCAATTCCCTACTATTTATCAACTCATTCTAATTTAATAAGCTTTTGGTGCAGAGATCATGTCTTTTCTGATTTGGGAAATATCTAGTAGTCCTTAGTGTGCAAATGGGAGTAATAAATATCTCATTGCCATTTTACTTTTTTATTTTCTATTCTAATTTTCTTCAAATAAAGAAAAACCTAATGATACTTTTTAATATTAATGAAGAAACTATAGACTTCAAAAGGCAATAATGGAAGGATATTCTCTGTATAGTGGCTGATATATGTTACGAGTGTGACAACCTTTTCATTGGCCATAACATTATCAATACAGAATCGTGTTCAAATCTGTAGGATGTGGTTAATCCTATGGTTCATATGATTCAGGGATAAGGTGTTGGCTTTAGGATTCAGGAGACTGAGATTCAGTTGCCTGTTTTATTACAGGCTGCCTGTGTGACCTCTGGGGCAAGTTACTTAATATCTCTGTGCCTTACTTCCCCATAGGTAAATGGACATATTGGAACTTCCCTGCTAAACAGGGGTCATGAGGAAAAACATGTTCAAGATTGGGAGGCATACAAGGGTTATGGGGACCATATACGTACCTATGAATGTAAATATTTCTTCCCAGAC
Source organism: Dermochelys coriacea (assembly GCF_009764565.3). NCBI lineage: Eukaryota > Metazoa > Chordata > Testudines > Dermochelyidae > Dermochelys > Dermochelys coriacea. The sequence goes on along the minus strand of NC_050069.1, from coordinate 248,489,868 downwards.
AATCTTTTGTGGTGGTTTTTCTCTAGCATTTATAGTTGAATCTGCTCAAGCTTAGAGTTATGTAATAGCTAGAGCCCTACCAAAATCACAGGTCCATTTTGGTCAATTTCTCAGGCATAGAATTTTAAAAATTGTAAATTTAATGATTTCAGATGTTTAAATCAGAAATTTCAGTGGTGTAGCTGTAGCAGTCCAGACCCGAAATGGGGTTCTGTGGAGGGGATTTGCAAGGTTATTGTAGGGGGGTCACAGTATTGCCATTCTTTCTTCTGTGCTGCTGCTGGCGGTAGCGCTGCCTTCAGAGTTGGGCGGCTGGAGAGCTATGGCTGCTGGCTGGGAGCCCAGCTCGGAATGCAGAGCTGCTGCTGGTGGTGGTCCCCCTACAATAACCTTGCGATTCCTCTCCCTACCCCCCACCACCACCCTGGTAGCCCCTTTTTGGGGTGGGACCCCTTCTCAGGTCTCCCCCATGAAAACCTGTATAGTACAGGGTAAAAGTAGACAAAAGACCAGATTTCATAGGGGAGACAAGATTTCATAGTCTGTGACGTGTTCTTCGTGGCCATGAATTTGGTAGAGCCCTAATAATAGCAGTAAGGTTGAAATACTGTTGCAATTATAAACCTCATTTTCCTTCCTCCAAAAGCCAAAGCTGAGTTTTCTCTGTTTAAATTAAAGTTGCTCAAACAAACCACTTTTGAGATATGGGATGCTGAAAAATGGCAAAGTTCTTAACCTCTAGCTATTTCTACACTGTCCTCTATGTGAAGTGAATTTATAATGGAAAATAATAAACCCAGAATGCTGAAGGTAGGAAATTATCAGATAAAGTTTTAACACCAACCTTGAGTGTAGCCTTGTTTCTACCAATCCTCCTCCTTCTAGCATCACTGTAGGGCCTCAAATCCTCACGAAAAAACATGCCAAAGAATACTTCTCATTTAGATCTACCAGCCATATGTGCTGGAGATTCCACTATGAGCTAGAAGCCATCTCGCTTCATACTTTTTCATAGGGGCGGTAACAGAGACCAGCTTGTACCCTTTTCTTATTACACAGTTGGGCAGCAGATCCCACAATATCCTGTGTACTTTCACAAGAACTTGAAATCCTCATGGAATGTACTTTGTATAGGCCACGGGTGTGTGAGAGTTACCTTGTTTCTAATTCACATATGCTATCGAGATTTAGTTTTCCTTTATGCAGCAACTGGTAGGTCTGTAACCTTACAAAATTTGATGCTACCTTGAGCTACTTAAGGTAGAAACATATTTGTTGGTTTGGATTCTTCTTATAATCGTACTTAATTTTTGTGTCTGATGATAAAAATCCTTGGATGACAATGGGAAAGAACATGGGGAGAAAATTCCTTTTTATTTCCTAAAACATTGAGGACACATCAATTGTTTTATTAATATAAAATCCATGTTAAAATTTGCTAGTAACATCTTAGTGTTTTGGAACAGAAGACTAATAAAATGTTCACGTATACACTGTTTTCAACAGTGTGTTTTCCCGAAAAGAAAGTGAATGTTTTCATTTTAGGTGTAATTAAGTTGGATGACTTCTCCCCTTTTGCATAATGAATCATGTTCTCAGCAAACTGTCAAGCCTTGGAAACAACCATTTATGCTGAGTCTTACCAAAATTTGTTAGAAAAAAGTGTTGTTCCTGCAGCATAGCCAAAATGTGAAAACAAAACATTTTCTGTATTGTGTTTATGGAAATATACTTATTCAGTTTATTTCTGTGCAGCATCTGGAGACCAGACGGCTCACATTTGGAGATACATGGTACAGTTGCCCATGCCTCAGCCAACAGCAGACTGCAATGTAAGCAATAAACTTACACAGATTAAAAAATGATTCTAGGGCATCTTCATCCAATTTAGGTGGCATGATTACATATAGAAGTGTAATAGACACTCTTATTTAAAGGGATATTTTCAACTCAAATTTGGCCCAAATGTTACATTTTTGTGAAAAGACAATTACAAAACTCTGTGGTCAATAGATTAATTTCTGTGGCCTTCCTTTCGTGTTTCCAAGACATATATTGCAGCACTGAATCTGAAAATGCAACTGACTTCGTTGATTTTTTTTTCCAAATAAAGATTAAAATAATAATTAAACAGAATAGTGACAAGTAAAATTTTGCATTGTAATCCAAAATATAGTTGTTAATAAAGTTGTATAAAATGAGATTAAAGTTGAGTGCACCTCTAACCATGTTTAAAAAAAATTGTTGAGACACGTTAGTAGGTTGTTTATGGGTCCATATGTATCAGTCTTAACTAGCATGAATAATGAACTGGTATTCAGGATTTAGCTTTATCTTGTATCCATTCCGCAATACTTAGACTGAATTCAGTAGTAGTTCACTAACTTGTACTAATAACAGCAGGACCTATTATGGATTACCAAACTTCCTGAATTAGTCCCTGATCCTGAAAATGCTTAAATATATACATCCATGGGACTATTCACAAATGTAAAATTACTCACATTTAGTGAGTCTTACAGTATCTGGGCTTACATAAGTCCCAAATTCAGCAAAGCACTTATGTATGGGCCTCAAAGAGACTTAAATATATGTTTTAAAATTAAGCATGTGCTTAAGTTCTTTTCTGCATTGGGGTCTAAGTGAGCAAATATAATAAGGATAACGCCTCTATGTATTTCATTATTTTAGTAAGTATAGATCAGTTTTAGTCGACATTTTTTATTTTAAAACATTATACAGATGTACTATAGTATATTTTCTAAAAGTAGTGTAATATTAGTTATTATGGTCACACTTCAGTCTTTTGCTATTAAATCTTTGCCAAGAACTAGGGAGAAACTGTCAGTTATCACAGACACCTGCTAACTTAATTTTGCTAAATCACAAAGCTGCTGTGTTCTACGGTACAGATTCTGGTGCAGTGTTTTCTTTGATCTGCCAAATAGACAGAATCTAATGAGACTGAGCTCCATCAGTGTACTTGTATATGCTATACATTTTGGGTATGTCTACACAGCAGAGGAAAACCTTGGGCTGGCCCATGCCAGCTGACTTGGGCTTTTTCTTTGCTCTTTGGGCATTTCCTTTTAGGCTGAAATGTACCAGCTACCACACAAGGAACCCTAGTTTTTTGTTGCATGTATAACTTAAAGGTATGGTCTTCTATTGTATGAGGTATCTTCACCCACCTTTCTGGTTTATGGTACTAGTGTATCTGGATTTCAGGCCCACTCTGACATCTGTGACCTATGCGTAGGGTAAGTTAGATGGTTTACAGGTTAATGTCCAGTCTGTCCTTGGAGGCTAGGGTACGTAGGAATTATTAGTGTGATAATGGCACAGTAGGGTTTCAGATGTGAGAGACTAGTCTGTTTTAACTTTGATTCTCATGCACTTGTGCTGTAGCGTTTTGGTTACAAACACTGTAAAGAAATGTTTCATTCCAACGGTGTCTTCGACATGTTTAAAAATTCAGTGGAAACACTTCTAGAGGTGTTTAAATCCTTTTTTAATAACTGAAATTTGGGGCCTAAATTGTTATTGTTCTGTTGATTTTTGTTAACCACATAACCTTTTATCAGTCCCTCTAACTTGTTATCAAACCAAATACTTCTACCTAAAAAATAAAGCTGCGTAAAAGTATGTTTAAACTGGATATTTTGCTAGTGGATTTCCGTGCAAAGAATCCTATACCATAGTTCCATAAATTAGGGGCAAAACAGAATAGTGAGCTAATATGCAACTTAGTCAAGCAATGAGTGGATATGCAGTTAATACTGTCAGTATTTCTATTGTAACCTTCCATTTTTAGCTGTCTGAATGCCAGCCATTTCAGATAATTTCTCACTGATTTGTCATGGCAAATATAAATTCCCTTTCAAGTTAGCAAGGATATATTTTAGATTTTCAGAGAGAGAGAGAGCCCCTTTCCCCAGTCAGTTTAGCTAGTGGCAAAGAAAGAGGAAAATTTTTACCAAACTCAGGTTGAAAATTTTAATTATATATGGTGGTTTACTTGTTTTGGCACTTTCCATTATCAAAGATCTATATAAATGCTCCTCCTAGCATCCAAATCTGGTAGGAAAGTAATGTTTTTATTTTGCAAATGAAAAAATGAAGAGGATGTCTACACTGTGAAGGCTATACTGGAAAGCTACAGGGCCATAGCTATGTTGGTATAACCCTGTTGAAGAGTTAAAGGGGTAATAGATTCATAGATTCCAAGGCCAGAAGGGACCACTGTGATCGTCTAGTCTGATGTCCTATATAACAAAGGCCCTTAAATTTCCCCAAAACAGTTCCTAGAGTAGATCTCCAAAACATCCAATCTTAATTTAAAAATTGTCAGTGAAGGAGAATCCACCTGCATCTTTGTAAATTGTTTCAATAGTTCATTACTTTCACTTAAAAGGTGTACACGTTATTTACATCTAACTGGTATGTGTGCACCATCCATGCATTGATCCCATGTCTTGTGGGTCTCTGTAAAACATCAATCTCATACCTTGTTGCATACTATGTGTCGCACATTAAATTAATCTCTTGGTGTGTATGTCATGGGTTGACACTAAACTTGGATGATTTCGCTTACTCTTCCCTGTCTTCCTGTCTTCCCTGCATCCACAGCCTTTTCTGCATGGGGGACCAAATCCTGATATGATTGGGGTTGAGAACAGGGGAAGTTCCAAAATTCATAGAATGACATTTGACTCACCCAGCATGTGGAGGAGGAGTGGGGTGTGAGGGGAAAAGAGTGTCTGGATCTGGTGTTTGATCTCAGCTCATTATAAGGCTCAGGATTCTGAATCTCTCTGATTTCCCAGAACTTGGGGGTGTTGGAATCTCGGCAGGAAGATGCTGGGGTGTCTCTATTGGGGGGCTGCCTGGGAATATGCTTTGGCCTTGGAACAGGACTCGATAGCACCCATTACGCAGTGGGATTTGTCAGCAAAAGTGAAAGTAAAATGAGAGAGGCTTGGACTTGGTCCCGAGGAAGCTGCTTGGGTTGCTTTGGAGTCCAGGGGATGCAGCAACTCGTAGGGAAGATGGGGAGCGAGGTAACCCCCAAAGCTCAGCCCTCTGGGGAGAAACTTCAGTTGAGGAGGAGGTACCACTACCATGTGCAGTCCACGTCAAAGTGGCCCTGGGGATATAGCCACCGGACATATCGGGAGCCCAGCAAGCTCTGGAGGAAGTGCTTGGCCCTTGCCTTCCTCCTGCAACCCCCCGACCCCCAGGAAAGGAGGCTCAGCAGTGCCTGGTGCTAGTGGATACAGTGGGGCTCTGAGTTGTAGCTGGGACAAGGCACAGGAGCTGCTGTGGGATGGGAAGTGGAGCAGTTGCTCATGTCGGGGAGGCACCGGGATCCTAAACACCATCTGCAGAGAGGCCATGTGGAGTAAGAAATGGGGAGGGGCAAGGTCTATGGGGACTGTGACCTGATGCCTCCTCCTAGACCCCTCTCTGCTTCCACATCCTCCCCTCTCCTGATTTTGCCCCTTACATCTCTCTGTGACTCTACATATACTTGCCTTCAACTCCTCTGCTTCCCCCTACATCCCTCAATAATACTGTAAATGCTATTTACCCTAATTATTTAGTGCTTAATCATGATATATAGCTCAGTGTCATCTGAGAGATACATAAGTTCTAGTGAAATATAGTGCATTACGAAGGGGTAGCTTACCCTACAAAGGCTTTTCTGGAACAGCTATACTGGTATAGTTATATCAGCAGAGCCCCTTAGTGGAGATGCAGCTTATGCCAGCAAAAGGAATACGGTTAAACCATCTCCCCCATGTATAGCTGTCTGAGTATAGGGTTTTTTTTGTTTTGTTTTTGTTTTTGCTGGTATTGCTATGTCAAGCGAGTGGCTTTTTGGAGTACAACTTTCCATTGATAAATAGAAAAAATGTTCATATTTATACTCTTGTGATTAACAGCAAATGTCTGGGGAAGATGAAATTGAGTTTTCAGATAAAGATGAACCTGATGGAGATGCAGATGGTTCCAGTGACTGTCCCACTATCCGAGCTCCGTTAACCTCCCTGAAAAGCCATCAAGGAGTAGTCATAGCAGCTGACTGGTTGGTTGGAGGGAAGCAAGCTATAACAGCTTCCTGGGATAGGACAGCAAATCTGTATGATGTGGAGACATCTGAACTTGTCCATTCACTGACAGGTATCTCTTTGCTTATATGAAAGCTTTTTAAGGTTGCTGGTTTGTTTCTTGGTAATGATCACTCCTTCCAGACATCAAAATCTTCTGGATGAGTAATGTGTCTTTTTGGGGCAGGCAGGGACTTAAAAAACATAAGCATAAATATTACATCACTATTTATAAAAAAAGAAAAGGAGTACCCGTGGCACCTTAGAGACTAACAAATTTATTAGAGCATAAGCTTTCGTGAGCTACAGCTCACTTCATCGGATGCAGCTCACGAAAGCTTATGCTCTAATAAATTTGTTAGTCTCTAAGGTGCCACGGGTACTCCTTTTCTTTTTGCGAATACAGACTAACACGGCTGCTACTCTGAAACCTATCACTATTTATGTATGATATTAATTCCTTGAATGCCATGAACGTGTAATTCTTCTTTGAGCATCTGATATAACCTATAAAACTGAGCAATTGTTTTTGAAACTTAGTGCTGCAGTTTTTCTTAGTACTTCTTAAGTTTTGTTTTTCATTCTTCTGCTACTTTAGGTAGCAGTAATATATTGCTACTTAATGGTCAGATTAAATGACTAGTCATTAAATTGTAACTTTCAAATACAGCTCTAAATGTCTGCAACAGCAGTAATATTACTAATTACTGTTACCAGAGCAATTACTTTTTTTTTACAAAAATTGTGTCTGATCAGCATTTCATTCCAAATGTTTGTGGAAATGAAAAGTCTTGTGTTTTCGTTACCTTAAATGTTCTCATCTGTGGTTGTAGGGCATGACCAAGAGCTAACCCATTGTTGTACACATCCCACTCAACGTCTTGTGGTGACATCATCACGTGATACAACCTTCCGTCTGTGGGATTTCAGAGATCCTTCTATCCATTCTGTGAATGTCTTTCAGGGCCACACAGAGTAAGTGACAGTTGTTTCACAGGTTTTTTACGTATTTAGAATGGATGAATGTTATTGAGTTGATAAACTGTACCAAAAGATTCCTGTAGTTTTTATGATATTAAGACCATCTCTGTGTTAGTTTAGGAAACTTTGCCTTTCACAGAAACCCTTTAATACTCTCCTGCAAATATAATACTGTGGCATTAAATGCTAAAAAAGCAATAATTGCACTTGCTGTGTTGTTGCTTACACAATAGGTCTCTTTTTAATTAGGCATCTTTAATAAGTAGTTCATGCTCTTTACATTTAAATTTACTGTAAATTCTTGTTTAAGCAGTGTTGTGTGTAGTTTAGGAACGCTGCTGTAAAATATTAAGAGAAATTCCCCCCCCCTTATTTGTTGTAGTCTTAATTGTGAAATAAAGGTGACTTGTACAGAGCCAAGAAAACAAATTAAAGGCAACATTTTAAGTTTCTGTACTCTTTTTCATTTTGCAGTAATTTTTAACTTCACAACTTATACTTACAAATTAGACGCATGCAAATATTTCAGACACTGTTTCACCTATCAAAAATGACTGATGTGTTTAAAACTTTTGTGATGAGTTATGGGATTTGATGCTTATCTGCTGGCTTCTACTGAAGATAACGGAAGTCGCTGTATGAATCTCTGAATATGGTGGCAAAGCATACTCTTATTTTAAGTAAAACAAAAATGAGGGAGGTGAGGAAAGCAGAAGGCAAACATCCTAAATATCTTAACCAAATTAGAAAGTGGTATAGATTTAAAAGCCCTTGCTGTTTGTGAAGTTTGAAAGCAAAGCTTGACTATCAGAGGATGTATGTGTGGGGGCAGGGGTTCCCAAAAGGTGAGCACTGACTTAAATGGGAGTTTCTTTTTATTCTCATTTAGATATTTCCATGTTGCTTAATAATAATTTGAAATTTGCTATATCAATAGTTTTTTGTAAGTGTCCACCTCCTTGTTCCAAACTCAGATACACTATCTCAAGTGTATGACTTCCAAACTATGATGGGTGCCAGTGTATCACAATTAGCCATTTACTGATCTGTTTTTTTCTTACAGTAGAGTAGACTGAACCATGGCTTGAGGGCTTGAATTGGTTTGTGGACTTGTTAATTGTGGCCTATACATAAGAGGAATTAGGTTTTGTGCTGCTCATACTCCTTCCCCCTGTGCTTTAATACTCACAGGTTATACATACAGAGCACAGAGGGAAGAAGTGTGATTTGAAAATTAATGCTTTACTGGTGTACGAGATCCGTCACTATATACTCAATGATGTCAAATCGCATGGATCTTGAGAGGCTGGAAAAGCTGAAAAGGATCGAAGACTGAAGATGAAAAATTACCATCTGAACTATTGCAGATTGTGGTGGGGGCTATGTTTTTAACACTAGAGACAAATTTTGACCATTTTTTGGTCACACTTTCTTCAGCTTTCAACCATCACTCCTGTCTCCATTTGTCTTCCCTTTTTTGTGTGTCATTCTTTTGCATGTTTGTCACCTTTAGAGTCCTGCATCAGAGTTTGGTCAGCATTATCTGACTGATTTGATATAGCACTTTCTCTCCTGCCAATAGTTAACTTAAAAAATTCTTACTTTACTGTATATCAATTATATGTTTATCTACTTTATTTTTGGTACCTTTATGTCAGAAGAATGCGTTTACAGCCTTAGATCCTAGAGATGCTTAGAATTCTTACTTTGTGGAAGAGATGATGCTTTGCTGCAAGCAGGATATTATACCTGAGAGAGATCCTAAGCTTGCTTGTAAGAGGAAGGCGCCGTAGTTCATAGATGACATACTTCTGGTCCGTTTGTCTGTTTTTATGTGCTGCACATAAGTCCCACAATGTTCTAGCATAGCTGGGTATGCTCTGCTCCCATTATGTAGTGTGAGAGCAGCTCTTTTGCCTACTGGAATGAGGTATAACAGAAGGAATTGATGGAGGTGTAAATTACCCCATTGTGGCACTGAGAATTTTATTAGGCTCACACATTAAAAGGAATAGTGCATTTGTCATGGTGACAAGGCTAGCTGCCTCTGTCCCCCTTGGGATCTCTGAGTGCAGCCCATCAGGTGTTGGGTCTCTTGTGTCTTTACCTATCCAGGATTGGAATTTTGCAGTTCTCCCACTCGTAGCCCATGTCATGGCTTAGAGTACTTGTGTATCCACTGTTATCAGCCAGAGGTCTGAGTTAGGCACCTGTGATTCTTCCCTTTGGGAGTCTTGACCAGTGGTATATAGTGACCATAAGTTTTCTTACATCAGAAGTACTGTTTGTTTAGCGGTAGGAACAAATCTTTTAGAGAAAAAGGGTTTTCAAACAGTCTGCTTGCATGTCTATCTTACCTAAAGTCTTAGTACTCCTTCTAGGCCAAACTACTTCTTCATCCCCAGCAGTTTCCTGTGTGTAGCTTGTTCCACTGAACAACTACAGGCTCTCTTGAGAGAGTGTCACTTTAAATTCTGGGAGTGGGTAGTTTTTTGTTGTTTGACCTAGTCATTGGTGGTTCCTAGTCAGCACCGGTTTTGTAAGCTGGTTGAAGACAGAAGTAGAATCATAAAAGCTTGCAGTTCTGGCATTCGTGTTAGTCTGTATTCGCAAAAAGGAAAGCAGTACTTGTGGCACCTTAGAGACTAACAAATTTATTAGTTCTGGCATTGTTGCTTAACAATTTTTTAAGTGTCAGTTTATGGGTGGGTGACTGGAGCAATCTCCTTTTTCCTACTTGTATTCCAGAAATTTTTTTTCTAAGATACTATTCACATGACATCTTCAAGAATTATCATGCAGTTTATAGGTTGATCAACTTGGGAATATGTAACCTGTTTTTATCTAAAAGATCCAAGGGAATATACAAGTACTTTTTAAAAATTGACTGTATATGTGTATAAATATATAAAAGTAGTGTGGGTGATGTAGATTGTGAGGATAGATAGTATTCACGTACATGATTTAACTTGCCACTTTTGTGGTTTTTCCCCCTGAAGTCACAGATTGTTATTCCCACTTGTTCTGGTTGAGATTCAAAACCACTGTTGGATCCTGTTGGTACATGGATCAGAAGTACATTTTTCTTCCCCCATCAGAAGAAATGATTTTTCAGTCACTTTTATCTCTAAAGTGGGAGTAAAACTTTGCACTTCCTGTTCAAGTGGGGCCTAGCATCTGCTTTGTAATCTTAATCAGTAGGAGATAGTAAGTAATGTGAGACTAAATGTGAATTTCAGTAGGATTATAATTCAGAGGAATTCTGAATACTCTTCTTACCTGTGCCATGTAGAGCGTTCATCACAGAGCCCTACAGTTAAATATTTGCAATATATTGTTCAAACTGCTTTCAGATCATCTTCCAACAGATGGCACCATAACCCTTTATTAAATGCTGAAAATATTCCATGACAACACTTGGGCACTCAGCCTCCAGAAGAGTCCCAAATTTAGGAAAAGAGAAAACAAACCAGAATGAAATTCTCCTCAAGCATCCATTGCTTTAGCCACTTAGGGCTGACAGTACAGTTTCTCTGTTTTAGATAGGTTTATGCATCAAACAGCTGCTTGTTTAAAAAAATTGGAAAGATGCATGAGGGAGGGAATCTGAACTAGATGATATGATAAACTAAGCTTTTTCTCAGCACTATATTAAAACTCAAAATATAACATGGCTTAAAAGTACAGTGTCTCTGTCCACATTGAAGGAAAACAGTCTTTAAAATCTGTGTTCAAACTGTAATGTCACCTGATTTTTGTTCGAGCATCTTTAAAATCATAAATTGCAGATAGCATGTTTTCTGAGAGCTATCCTCTAAGTCTTTCAAGTTGAATATTGAATTATTATAATGCTGCACATGTTCTAAGCTAATTCTAGAACATGTTACATTTTTATAAAAGCACTCTACATTAAAAATACTTCTTGAATTTTTGCTGTGTGTCTTAAAAAGGTAACATAATGAAAAATTAGACTACCATTCATGTTTGATCCATGTATACCAGACGTAATTAAGAGAAATCAGTAGGTGCGATTCTCAAAAGTAACTAAATCAGACTTCCAGACTTGATGTCCTAGGCACATGATAAAATGCTAGTCTTACTTCCAAAGAATGCATGTTTTTGGTGAGTTGTTCCAATGAGTTTTGGTGAGTTGTACCTTCACAGTTTAAAAATGTGCACTTTATTTCTGAGTCTGAATTTGTCTAGCTTCAGCTTCCAACTATTGTATTTTGTCTGCTAGATTGAATAGCCCTTTACTATCAAATTTCTGTTCTCTATGTAGTTAGTTACAGACTGATCAAGTCATCTCTTAACCGTCTCTTTATTAAACTAAACAGATTGAGCTTTTAGAGTCTTTCACTATAAGGCATTTTTTCTAGTCCTTAAATCTGTCTAATGGCTCTTTTCAAAACCCTCTCCTTCAATTCTTCAATTTCCTTCTTGAATTGTGGACAACAGTACTGAACACAGTATTTCAACAGTGGTTGCATCAGTGCCAAACACAGAGGTAAAATAACCTCTCTACTACTTCTCCTCTTTTTTCCCCAGTTTATACTCCTAGGATCTTATGTTCAGCTGATTATTCACTATCATCCCCCAAGTCCTTTTCAGAGTCCCTGCTTCCCAGGATAGGAGTCCCATCCTGTAAGTATGGCCTACATACTTTACATTCAAAATGCATATTGTTTGCTTGCAGCCAGCTTACTAGGCAATCCAGATTGCTCTGTATGAGTGACCTGTCCTCTTGTTTACTTCCCATGTCCCCAGTATTTTTATCATCTGTGTAATTTATTAGTGATACTGTTTTCTTCCAGGTCATGGATAAAAATATTAAAAAGCATAGGGCCAAGAACCAATCATTGAGGACCTTGTTAGAAATAAACCACTTGATTATTCCCTATTTGCAGTTAACCAGTTTTTAATCCATTTAATATGTGCCATGTTGATTTTGTATGTTCTCGTTCTTCAAGTGCTTGCTCATGTCCATTCTATATTAGGTGTGTGTGCTCACCACATGCACTGATGCTGGAAGTTTTACCTTCAGCAGTATCCATAGGGGACCGGCTCTGGCGCCCTCTGGAGTGGCACCTACACTGTGCAGTATAAGGGGTGCCGCCGGCTTCCCCCACCCTCAGTTCCTTCTTGCCGCAAGTGACGGTGCTAGTACGTCCACTGCTTTAGCTAGCGAAGTTTCATTCTCTGCTCTTGCGAACTTTGAAATCCTGTAAAATAATTATATATAGTTAGTAGTTTTAGTTACCCTTAGTAGTTAGTTCTTGAACTTAGTAGTAGTTCTTGAACTCTTCATTAGTCTGGGACAGGACTCATCCAGGGGTTGCAGCATGCCCCAGTCCTCAGGCTTTAAGCCCTGTGCTCGCTGCAAACTGCCTCTTCCTGTCAGCGATCCACATACCAGCTGCCTAAGGTGTTTAGATGAAGTGTACATAAGTGACAAGTGCCGTATCTGCAAGACCTTCAAACCTAGGACAAAGAAGAAGTGCGATATCCATCTAAGATCACTCCTAATGGAGTTATCACTCACTCTGGCACCGGAGCAGTGGTCCAACTCTGCACCAAACACAGTGGTGCAGAAACTGCGCAGTGCTCCCCCGGTGCCGTCCACGAGCCAGCACCAGTCTTCCTCCATGGCTCAGCTCAAGAAGACACTGAGGAGAAGATCTCCTACCTCCCGCAAGGGAACGGAAAGGGCATGGGGAGAGCCAAGACCTGTGTCGGGCAGCTCAACATCCCACTCGGGAAGTTGGGCCCCAGCTCAAGTCAAGTGGTGCAGCCCATCCCATGCTTTGCTTGTGACTCCAGATAGTGACGCCCGAAGCCCTTCAAGCCACAACGTGGTCCTCTGTCCACATGTTTACTACTCATTATGCTATCACTTAGCAGGCCAGGGATGACTCTGGGTTCGGCAGAGTTGTGTTGCAATCTTCTCATCCGTGACCTCCTACCCACTTCCAGGGGTACTGCTTGGGAGTCACCTCATATGGAATGGACAGATTAAGCACTCAAAGACAGTTACCTTTTCCCATAACTGGTGTTCTTCAAGATGTGTTGCTCATTTCCATTCCATGACTGCTTTCCTTCCCTACTGTTGGAGTTTTCTGCAAGAAGGAACTGAGGGTGCGGGGAGCCGGCAGCGCCCTTATACCCCACCATGCGGGCACCACTCCAGAGGGCACCAGAACCGGTCCCTTATGGACACTGCTGAGGGAAAAACTTCTGGCACCAGTGCATGTGGCGAGCGCACACACCTAATATGAAATGGACCTGAGCAACACATCTTGAAGAACACCAGTTACAGAAAAGGTAACTGTCTTTTTCTTAATTAAAATATAGTTTGGTATCGAGTCAGAAGCTTTGAATGAGAGCTGCGGAGTGCTCTAAAATCCACATGGTTACTCAAATTGTGGAGGTATGATGGAGGTAGCATTGGAATTGGAGCACTGCCTAAGCATTTGGAAGGGGAAATGGAGAGAAGAAGAATGTTGGAGGTGCTGGAACTGTGCAGGGAAGAGTGGGGTGGAATGGAGGGAGTAGACCTGTTCAGTGGGGGATGTTGGCAGCTTCAGCACTACCCTTCATAACTCCCCACTGCACTCATGCCATGAAAAGTCTGTCCTCTTTCAAAACATGTCCCCACTGACTCTGTGCTTGTCCCTGCACTGTACCTGCCTCCTCACTCTAGCACTTCAGCCTGCAAGTTTCATGCCAACACCAGTCTCTGCATGACGAGGAGGATTGAGAAGGGAGGACTAGGCTGTTTGGGACAAGTGGAGAGACAGGAAACAATGCAGGAACAGTGAAGGGAATAACGTACAGCCAATGGCATTCAGTTACCTGGATAATCATTGCTATGGAGCCAGAAGTGGTGGACAAGGAGAGCTGGGCTGTGATCCATGGGTCTGTTGAGAAAAAAAATAATTCTTTTTTTAAACAAAGGGAATTAAATGCCAAAGAACTTTACAACAGAGTTAAGGTTGCTCAGTAGTATGTCAAGCCGTCACAGGTCTCATTCAGATATGCTCGTACTTCTGAAAATCAGGAAATAGAGTTAAGGCACATGCTACTCTACAACATAACCTTACTCTGCCCTCTTCGAGTGATGCCCCAACATTCCAATAACACACATGCTATGGACTGCTCAGGGAATGGAATACATGAGCACTTGGACAAAGTCTAACACTTTAGTTCTAAGGCAAAACTTGGGGTTAGGTTACGCATAGTCAACATGAGCTGTCAGACTCTCACTGAACCTGCCTACTCCACACAAACCGTGCCTTTACCCTTGACCTGAGGATTCCTGCAGAAACATTGCCTCCGCTTACCCCTCACTACGTACCAGAGACAAAAGTCGTGTGTGCCACCAGACTGCTGACAGTCCCCATAACAAGACTACCTCCGTGTGCAGCTGCTGATGCAAACTCCAGAAATGAGGCATACTTGATCCTTCAAAGTACATGTGAACTCCTCGTATCAGTGACAGTTCTTCCAACCTGCTCCTACCAATTATTCCATCATTCAGTATAGCCACCTCAAAAACAGTGCATGTAGAGAAATGCTATCTGTCCTCTTCGGTTGTTTTACAGTCAGAGGTTAGACCTTTGAAATCATGTAATTCCCATTACCAGCTTACCTATTTTCACACTCCAGCTGCAATATTATGTAGCTGTCTATACTCCGTTCCTATCTCCGATTCCCAAAGTATCATTACAGGATCGTTAGCTCTTCAGGAGAGATTAGCTAATAAATTCACACTGGAACTGAGGAACATTCATGAGGAAGAGAATTGTGAAAGTTTGGAACTGTCAGAAAATTGTGACCCTCCCTCCTGATTGACAGTATACTAATTCTCTGTAGTGGTTCTAGGCAAAAAATACCAAGCTTTATGGGAAAGAGAAATTGTGAAACTCTGGGAGTCTTTCTTTCTGTGAAAGAGAGCCTTGAAATTTCATTTCCTTAAAAACCCTTATTGAGGGCAGCTTCTGATGCTTGTATTACAAAAATGAGAGTTGCTGTCTTGGAGTTATGCTTTTAGGCGTGCGTTGGCTACAGGTTTTGGGGATGTCTCAAAAATTTCAGCAGAAACTAGGGAATCTCCTCTTTTCTTGTAGAGGATGTGCTTCTGGGGTTTGAAAGAGTGGAACACATGTTAATAAAGCCACACTTTGTCAACTGGGTGCAATCATCCAGCCCTTGCCTTTAAAAGTGCAGTAGTAGGAATTCAGGGGTGTCCAGAACACCTTGCAAATAACCCTTGTTGGTTCCAGCCCCATGCTCCCAAGCAGTACCAACCTTTTGTTTTTGAAAGGCTGTAGAACAGGTAAGCAATCAGTTTCTGACCTGGAGGATAAGCAACCTTCTACCATCATTGGCCCTAATCTTTGGACACTTGTGGGTGCTAAGTATTTTTGAGGGTTACTGAATCAGCATCCAGGAAAGCCCACAATTTTTTCCCACCAAGCTCATGTGAGTACAGTTCTATCTGGAATATCAAATGATGGAAAAATCCATTCCCTTCTTGCAAAAATTGTCTAATCCATGCTACCTACAAAGTGTTTTGTATTTTTCCAGCTACTTTCTGATACCAAAAGTCCATCCGATGAAGTGAGCTGTAGCTCAAGAAAGCTTATACTCAAATAAATTTGTTAGTCTCTAAGGTGCCACAAGTACTCCTTTTCTTTTTGTGAATACAGATTAACACGGCTGCTACTCTGAAACCTGTCAAAAGTCCAATATCACCCATCCCGGATTGGGGACTTCAGCCAGTATTTGATCAATGAAAATTTCCAAATGAGCATTTCTAAGATGTAATTCCTAACCTTGCTGGAAATATCTGCTGGTTATGTGCTTTTGAATGAAGTTCACCTCTGTGCAGAGGACCTGGACAAGGTCTACACACAAATGAAACATTGCAAAGTTGGATTTAAGTTGACACCAATACAACTGGTTAGAGCATGTCTACTTCTCAAGGTTATTCCCCCTCCTTCACTCTGCTAGTGATGCTAGCATTGAGGCTTTCTTCTTTGTCTATGACTGTGTAGTTACTTACTGTCCCTGTGCATGGAATGCCCTCTAAGACTGGTTTTTCCAGACTACTTTCTCATATAACCTCATTAAGACCCTCTCTGTTATTGCAATATCGATAAGAAATTGGTCGAGTGTTCACATATGTTACTTTTTTTTTCTTAAAATGTTTAGCTTCATGATGTGTTCAAACCGCTAATTAATACCTGTATGATCCTATAATTGTAACCCTTCGTCTTTCCTCCTTCATTTTGTTTTTGTTACCCTGCTTCGCAATTCATCTGTAAATGGATTAACTATTCTGAACAGGAACCATGTATTTTTGTCTGTACTGTAAAGTGTCTGGCACACTTTTGAGCACTGAAAATAAGTTCTTAGCCCTGTACCTTGAATCTTCTAGTCAGATTTTCCATGTATACTTGTGGTGTCCTAAACTTGTACATCTAAATACTAGATAAGAAAAGCAGTACTTGTGGCACCTTAGAGACTAACAAATTTATTAGAGCATAAGCTTTCGTGAGCTACAGCTCACTTCATCGGATGCATTTGGTGGAAAAAACAGAGGAGAGATTTATATAGACACACAGAGAACAAGAAACAATGGGTTTATCATACACACTGTAAGGAGAGCTATGGCTTATCTTAAGTGATCACTCTCCTTACAGTGTGTATGATAAACCCATTGTTTCTTGTTCTCTGTGTGTGTATATAAATCTCTCCTCTGTTTTTTCCACCAAATGCATCCGATGAAGTGAGCTGTAGCTCACGAAAGCTTATGCTCTAATAAATTTGTTAGTCTCTAAGGTGCCACAAGTACTGCTTTTCTTTTTGCGAATACAGACTAACACGGCTGCTACTCTGAAACTTAAATACTAGATGTTCATTCACAGATTAGACATATGCATGTGCATGTAATCAACATGCAGTGATGCTAACTTAAGACAACTGTTCCAAGAGAATTGCAAAACAGCAGTATCAAGTTATCTATACACTGTATATTAAGCAGTATGGTTTTGACTCTTGCCAAATTTAGGGTGTCTCCCCAATAGCTTCCTGACATTTCTGGATACTATGGCCAACATGTCTTGAATGTCTCTAGTGCAGTGTTGTGAGTTGTGGTACTTATTTGTTCTTGCACACTCTTTCCACACTCTTGTGTATAAATAATTTCCAAGCTTGTTTACCTATTTTTATGGCCTTTTTAGAGTCATCTGTGGAGATGTTGAGTCTTTATATTGGGATCTAATACAGTATATGCTCTGGAATATCGTTTTCCTACTGCTTTCTGACAAGAATTACTACAAGTATTTGACATATTCCCTATGTGCTCACCCTTCCCCACCTTCTCTGTAGAGTTGGGCATAACAGTTTCTTTAGTTTTTCATTGCAACTGCAATAAAAAGAAACTGACAGTTGAGGCAGTTACTGGCCATTACGCCGCATCAGCAGGTGGGCTAAAGACTCTATTTGTACCAGTTTTGACAATATTTTTAAGTGGACCAACATTTTGGCATTTGATAAGATTTTAAATTGATTTCGGATATTTGAGATACACATGAATGGAAAAGATCATACATTTCCTCCTCCTGTCAGTAAATGGACACATTTCTCTCATTTCATTTCGTTTCATTTCATTTCAACTGACTTGGAATAACTCCAATGAAGGAAAATAAAAAATTATCACTTTTGCTGTAATAATACAACACATTTTGGTTTATAATCTAAACTAATTTGAAATTAATAATTAATGCTTACAGTGGGAAAATACTATTGTCACCAAACTAATGGGGAAAATATTAAAATGTAAACTGAGCAAATTATTTCAAATTTATAATTTGAGATATACAGATATATAATTAGAATTTAAATTTGTCTAACTGTACTGTCTCTACTTTTAAATAATGAAATATGTAATGTTGGTTTTTATTGGGAGCATTACACTGAATTTTTAACTAGACATTTTCTTAAATTGTTATGTCTGTCCAGAGAGCATAATCAAATTAATAATCTCAAAGTGCTTTTAATAGTCATTTTCTATAATAGTGGTGTACAGCATTTGTTTTAATTGCATTAAAATCAGGTATATGGAGGAATTGTTATAGGAGATCTCCTTTATGTTCCAAATAACTATTCTGTATCTTATTGCTCTACTAAGAGAAAATGTGGGGTTTTTTTCTTTCAACTGTCATGTTTCTAAGTTTTATAACTTGTACTTTATATAAACACGGTAATATATTTTATTGGACAAACTTCTGTGTAGTGAGAGAGACAAGCTTTCAAGCCACTCAGAGCTCTTCTTCAGGTCTAGGAAAGGTAATCAGGCCTGAAGAAAGAGTTCTGTGTAAGCTCAAAAGCTTGTCTCTCACCAGCACAAAGTTGTCTAATAAAAGAGATTACCTCACCCACCTTGTCTCCCTAATATCCTGGGACCGACCTGACTATAACTACACTGCATTTGTATAAAAATAACACTTTTGAGTAGTAATTTATTGAATAGCAAAAAATCAGTTAATCACAATGTCTGGTTTGTCTTTCTTTGTAAGTCCAGTTTCAGAAGGAAGCTCAACTAGCTGGCCTGCACGAAACCCTAGTAGTACCTGGTCATAACTTCTCACAAAATATTTAGTGTTCAAGACCATACAGGCATCTTCCTCGATACAAAAAGCACTGTATTATTGTTACATGTTTAACATTTTCTAAAATAGTGTGTACTGCAAATAAAGGAAACTATAGAGTTAATTTTTTTGATATGGTGCCAAAAAGCATACTGCATCGGCATTTCATGGTCCAACATTTTCAACATCATTTTTTTTCCTGTGTGTGAAATTTCAGCAGATTGTTATGCAAAATAGTTTTGTGTCTCTGTGTGACTGGAGAGACAGCTGTTAGTCCTAATGAGGAGTGCTAGCATTACAGTATTTCCGTTGATTGAGACCCACGGAGGGAGCAGAATGTTCCAGATCAGGCAGTGGTGTGTGGTGAGAAAGTGCCACGCTGTCAGCTGGAAGTATATGCTCGGCTGCTCGCTACGACAAGATAAATGAGTTTTGCTGGGGTTTGGCAGAGTCTGAAGCTTTCCTGGAGAACAGTAGTAGTACACCAAACTCCCTGTGGGACCCACGGTTTAAGGTGTCATAAGACGACTGCCTCTTTGCCAGTTTTTTGTCCTACAATGCCTGTCATCCTTTTGAGTTATTAAAAACCTAATGTCTTTTAGCATTCCATTAACACAGGGTCTAATGATCTTTTGTTGATGCATTTTATTAATTTAAACTAGGGGATGTTAACTACAGTTTTAACTTGGTTAGAACCACTTAAAGGCCAGTAAAAGCAGAAGAAGGGAGAAGTTATTTAATCTCTTCCTTTTTTTCTTACATTAATGGTTTGTATTCAGTACAGCTAAAGCTTGAGTTTTTAAATTATTTATTTATTTATTTATTTTTAACTTCTAGGTCTCCAAACGTTTGGTGCTAACACATTAACTGGCTGCTTCAGCAAACCCCCTGAGTTCAAGTTCTGTTTTAGTTCGTAACTGAAAAATGTTGGCTTTTGTTGTTCCTATTTTGTCTTACAGTTTGATGTGATTTTTACCAGTCTCATATCAAGAAAAGCCCCAAATTGGAATAATAGGGAGTTTCAAGTGAGCTATGATTTGAATTGCATGAGAATAGCACAGCACCGGCCCACACACTTAGGCCAATGGTATTATTTGCAACCATTTCTGAATTTAATTTACAAGCAATTTGAATGTTTCATTCAATGCATTCCACCTTAAAGAAACTTAGAATTGGTGCTTAGTAAACTTGTTTATCTAACAGTAGTTTAAGCACTGATAATTTACTGCTTGTCTGTCTGCAGGGAGGTGGTGGCAACTGCACCTTCTCTGGGTACGTCTACATTGCAATTAAAAACCTGTGGCTGGCCTATGCTGTTTAATTGCCGTGTAGATGTTGAGGTTTGGGCTGGAGCCTGGACTCTGGGATCCTCAGTTAAACAGCCCCTTACCCCGAGCCTCACAAGCCTAAGTCGGCTGATATGGGCCCACTACATGTGTCTAATTGCAATGTAGACATACCCTCTTTTCCTCTCTATTGAAGAGATCCAGGAGGGGAACAGTCAATGTGGTGGAGGGGGAAAAATCTAATTTGATGGCTTCTGGGGAAACCCTATGACAAACTTACTACTGAGGAGTCTCTTAGTTGCATAATGACAGGTTTCATAGTAGCAGCTGTGTTAGTCTGTATTCGCAAAAAGAAAAGGAGTACTTGTGGCACCTTAGAGACTAACAAATTTATTAGAGCATAAGCTTTCGTGAGCTACAACTCACTTCATCGGATGCATCCGATGAAGTGAGCTGTAGCTCACGAAAGCTTATGCTCTAATAAATTTGTTAGTCTCTAAGGTGCCACAAGTACTCTTTTTCTTAGTTGCATAAAGAGCTAGTGTAGCATCATACAGAAACCATGTATTTGTAGGTTATACTTCGGAGGAAAGCTTTACTACTTGTTTAACTCTGTTGCATAGTATGGAAAATACATGTACCATATAAAATTCTCCAGCCCAAGAATGAAGTAATTTTACAAGGAAAGGGTATTCATTCCAGTCATCTAGGGCATCTATTACTTTGCTGTCCAAGGGCTCCATCCTGCAATTGTGATTGGTGGGAACCAGATTGTGCCTTCGGTATTTGTGGCCCCAAAGTCCTATTTAGGTGCACAAATGTCTCTATTTTTGTGCTGGGGAGCATGGAGTTCTGAAGATTGGGTTGTGAACACCTTTGATTCATGCTGTGTGAATTTCCTGGATAGCTTAGTTGCACTCTAATAGTGCATTAAGAAACTTTGTATCATTAATACAGTGGAGTTGAGACCTAATTAGAGTTTAATTTGATGTCAATTTAAATTAAGAGGGCTTGCGTAAACTGGTCCGTTGTGACCTGGATAGTGCTAATCTCAATCAGTAGTCTGAATAGACATGAAATCAAATTCTCACAGTACAACAGAAATGACAGGAACAACTGACATCTTAAATTAAAATTACTAAATTCCAAGAAATTGATGTGCCTGACCTCAGCTACAGGATAGGTCATTAAATCATATCCATAGAAACCGAGCTGAGAAGCATACTTTAATGGTTTAGGAGAGGGAAGAAAGTACATTGGATACGTGGAAACTAGCCAACAAATTTTTAGTTGAGAATTTGTGTTTATATTAATGAAATAAAATTGAAGAAATAGGTCAAAACCCCTGAGATCTATCGTTTTAAGTTTAACAACTAAATGAGTATTCTTTATGGTCACTTATCATAACATTTTCATCCTTCATTAGAGTTCAGCAATATATTTGACATTCTGTATTTACATTTCTTGGCACCATTTTTCTTCCTTACGGGTGCTGATACTTTTTTTTTTTTTTTATGTTAGCATATCACAGATTTAGGTATAATGGGTCAGATCCTAAGTATCAGCTGATGATCTGACAAATCTTCTAGCAGTATCTGAAATGCACCCATGAAATGTGTCTATATACCATTACAAGTGTGTGTGTGTGTGTGTGTGTGCGCGTGTGTGTGTGTGTGTGTGTGTACAATAAAATCTAAAAATATTTTAAACCAAAACATTTTCTAACTTCGTCTGAAGTCTCTAAAGGAGCTTAATTTTCTTCCTGATGTGGACAACACAAATGACTAAAGCAGTACAGAAATTCAGTTTGGCAGGAAAAATATAGAAGCTTGGGTACTGGGAGATTAAAATAGTCTAATTTTACCTTTTAAATGTAGCATTCATTCCATTTAATGAATAGTTTAGTATTTTATCTTCTGCCAACGTGACCAGAGTGAATGAAGAGGGATTTGTTATGATTTGATAACTAAAATTAGAGATGGAAGATTGGGCAAGTTAGTAGAAACTATAGTAAAGAACAGAATTATCAGACATAGATAAACATGATTTATTTGGGAAAAGTCAACACCGTTCTTGTAAAAGGGGAAGTCATTCCTTACCAGTCTATTAAAATTCTTTGAGGTGTCAACAAGCAAGTGAATAAGGGTGATCCAGTCAATGTACTATACTTGGATTTTCAACCACCCTTCGACAGGATCCCAACCAAAGGCTCTTAAGAAAAGCAGGCATTCCTGGGATAAGACAGAGGTCCATTTATGGATCAGGAACTAATTAAAAAAAAGATAGGAAACAAAGGTAGCTTTCAAGATGGAAAGAGGTGAACAGCGGGGTCCTCTGTACTGGGACCTGTGCTGTTCAGTGTATTCATAAATGATTTGGAAAGGGGAGTAAACAGTGAACTAGCAAAGTTTGCAAATGATAAAAATTATTCACGATAGTGAAGTCCAAAGCTGATTGAAGAATTACAGGGATATTTTACAAAACTGGGCAACAAAATGTCAGATGAAATTAAACAGTGAGTGCAAAGTAATGCACATTGGAGAAAATAATCTCAACTACACACATATACACATAGGCTCTAAATTAGCCGTTACCACTGAAGAAAGAGGTCTTGGAGTCACCGTGGACAGTTCTCTGAAAACTTCAGCTCAGTTCGCAGCACCAGTCAAAGAAACAAACAGTGTTAGGAACCATTAGGAAAGGGTTTAGAAAAGAGACAAGGGTGGACAGGGACATATGTTAAAGATCTATAGAATCATGAATGGTGAGGAAAAAATTAATAGAGAAGTGTTTTTACCCTGTCTCACAATACAAAACCAGGAGTCACCTAATGAAACTAGCCGGCAGCAGGTTTAATACAAACAAGAGGAAATTTTTTTCCACACAACATACAATTAACCTGTGGAACTCATTGCCATGGGATGTTGTGATAGCCAAAAGCATAACTGGTTTCAAAAAAGAACTAGATGAGTTCATGGAGGGTAGGTCCATCAATGGGATATTAGCCAAGAGGGTCAGGGATGCAACCCTGTAGCTGGGCAATCCCAAATCTCTAACTGCCAGAAACTGCAAGGGGAGGATGGGATAGATCACTCCAAAATTGCCCTGTTCTGTATGTTCCTCCTGAAGCTCTGGTACTGGCCACTGTTCAAGACAGAATAGTGGACTAGATGGACCATTGGTCTGACGGATATGGCAGTTCTTATGACTACTTAGTTTCTCTAGTCTGTCTGTACCAGTGGAGCACTTTTCTCTACAGTGTTGTTTTTTCCCCTAGGGCTTTGTCCAGTCTAGCTTTATGTCCCAAGTGACCTGGCTTCCCTCATTTCCACTGAGAGTTTATTCAAAGTCTAAAAGAAAAGGAGTACTTGTGGCACCTTAGAGACTAACAAATTTATTAGAGCATAAGCTTTCGTGAGCTACAGCTCACTTCATCGGATGCATCCGATGAAGTGAGCTGTAGCTCACGAAAGCTTATGCTCTAATAAATTTGTTAGTCTCTAAGGTGCCACAAGTACTCCTTTTCTTTTTGAGAATACAGACTAACACGGCTGCTACTCTGAAACCTATTCAAAGTCTAATATCTCTCACTTGAAGATTGCCTTAATTTTTAGTCACTTTGGTTTAAAATTATCTATTGCAAATTACACATTTAAAAGAACGTAAGAATAGTTAACAGAAGAATTTGAAATCAAGGTTCCTTAACTCTTCCTGAAGCTTTGATTATTACTCTTTTTTACTCCCAATTGTTTAGCACCGTGACATCAGCTGTTTTCACAGTGGGTGACAATGTTGTTTCGGGTAGCGATGACCGTACTGTAAAAGTCTGGGACTTGAAAAATATGAGATCTCCTATTGCTACTATCCGTACAGACTCTGCAGTGAACAGGTAAACAAATAGTCAATTGAATTAACCCTAAAAAATTTCAATTAAAATGTGTTGAACCTAAACTAAAATTCAATGATCAAGAGTGAAAACAAAGCTTCGGTTGGATTTGTAAAAAGCCTTCTTATAAAGCAGATAATTTTGCTTTCCTGGAATTTCTGGTGGTAGTTGTGCATCCGTGTGCGTGTGCCACAGATGATCAAGCTTATTCCAATAAAAAAAAATCTTTGCTGTAATACACTCATTATACTGTTAAATTTAATAGTAAATATTCAACCACATCACTGTCAATGAACTCAGACTTGTACTGTCAAGTCCTGTTTGTCAGGCTCAGTTTTGTACATAACCTACTTTTATCTTTTCTATGCAGGATTAATGTATGTGTTGGCCAAAGAATCATTGCCCTTCCACATGACAACCGTCAGGTTAGATTATTTGACATGTCAGGAGTGCGATTAGCACGGCTTCCTCGCAGTAACAGACAGGTAGCTGAATTTCTGGAGTGAAAATGTTGTCAGTTACTGAAAATTAGTGTTTAATTCAAAACATTTTGAGTTTTCTAAATTTGGGTAAATCTTGCAAACTTTGGAACAGATAAATTAATATTTTAATTTTTTTTACTGAATCCTCAAAATATGTATGATGTATATTTTCAATTTAGCTGGTTTCACCTTGACTTCTCTGTGCTGAAGTGTTTCTGACTTTTTAAAATGTTATAAATGAGGTGAAGAATGTTTAAAAACCACTTGAAGTCTAAATGTAAAGTGTATCTTAGAACATGGATCTGCTCTGAAAAATGACTGACTAGATAACATCTTGAAGTTCCAGGTCTCTCAGTGATTGCCTATTAAATTTGTTTAGTTGACAAGTAAAAAAATGTTTCAGTCCATCCTGCAAACTGAAGTTTTTGATAGTGATGCTTTTTTCCCATGCTTGTGCTAGTATCCATTTTGGACTTGGGACTTAGTAATAGAGCTGATGTGTAGGTTTAAAAAAAAAAAAAAACCGCAACATTTTTCTCTCCTTTTGTGTAGGGGGCTGGAATATGTTAACTGGAATATGTAGTAAAAACGGTCCTGAAAAATTCAGCTAGGTGACTCATAATAGACGCAAAATAGATCTGAGTAATTAGGTGCCACTTTTATATAGTCCCTTGTTCTAACAATAACTACCCTTTAAAATTAGAGTAAACTTACTTAATATTGCAGTTCTATAGCATCTTTCAGGCATTCCATAGGACCTGAAAGCATTTTACAAACTCTGCGTCTCACAACATTCCTGGAAAGTAGATGTATAGAAATCATATTGCATGCCACTGAAACTCAGCCCACTCTGGGGCTGGAATGCAACAGCTATAAAACACTGCAAGACAGTTTAAAGGAAGGGTTTTAAGAATAGTTTAACCATAAGGAACAGGGAGGGGAGTATTGAAGTGTCAGTATTTCAGTTTGGTTTTTTGATGCTTCAGCCTTGTGATTTGAGGGATGGCAAGGATTCTGTTTGGGACTGCTTGTTAATTGATTTGAGGGGTAGCTGTTGTGAGACATTATTTTTCTCCCACAGTGCACTAATGTCATGACTCCACAGTAGTATTAGCCCTTCTTTGTTAAGAGAATGAATGATCAGAAACCAAAACCAAATCTCTTGTGAGTGCAGAGCCATTGGAATGTGACTGAACAGGCTGCTATTATTTTTCTTACAGAAAGTAACTTTTGATAATACTTTTAAAAAAACAAAAGTAGATTAAGACTTCTGGGCAAGATCAGTAATTAGGCAGGATCCAGGGTGCTGGTGATTCAGTTGGTGATACTCTTTCATATAAGCCAGTATTACCAGTGCCCCAGCATAGTTTTAAGGGATACTGTGTGCTAAAGAACTTTCACCTTTCAGGTGAGACCAACAAATGATCTTTAGGGTCCCTATTAAGGTACATCTACACAGCAAAAAAAAAAAAAACCCAAAAAAACCCCGTGGTAGTATGTCTCAGCCTGGGTCAGCTGACTTGGGCACATTCTACAGGACTAAATGTAGAAGTGTAGACATTCAGGCTTGGGCTGGAGCGCAGGCTGTGATACCCAGTGAGAGTGGGACAGTCTTCAGCCTGAGCCCAAACATCTCCACTGCTGTTTTTAGCACTGTAGAGCTAGAGCAAGCCCGAATCAGTTGACTTGGGCTGTGAGACTCTCTGCCACAGGGTTTTGTTGTTGTTGTTGGGTAGACACACCCTTAGGGGGCAGTGTTTGAGAGAGAAGTGGTTTCTGTCTTTTATTTGGTATAACTAAAAACATTTTGCGATATGGCATTAATCCTGTTTTTAATTCTAAAATAACAGGTTTCAGAGTAGCAGCCATGTTAGTCTGTATTCGCAAAAAAGAAATGGAGTACTTGTGTCACCTTAGAGACTAACAAATTTATTTGAGCATAAGCTTTCGTGAGCTACAGCTCACTTCATCAGATGCATTCGGTGGAAAATACAGTGGGGAGATTTATATACACACACAGAGAACATGAAACAATGGGTTTCATCATACACACTGTAAGGAGAGTGATCACTTAAGATGAGCTATTACCAGCAGGAAGGAGGGGGGGAAGGAGGAAAACCTTTTGTGGTGATAATCAAGGTGGGCCATTTACAGCAGTTAACAAGAACGTCTGAGGAACAGTGGGGGGTGGGGTGGGGGGAGAAATAACATGGGGAAATAGTTTTACTTTATGTAATGACCCATCCACTCCCAGTCTCTATTCAAGCCTAAGTTCTTGTTAACTGCTGTTAACCATTGTTCTCTGTGTGTGTGTGTATATAAATCTCCCCACTGTATTTTCCACTGAATGCATCTGATGAAATGAGCTATAGCTCACAAAAGCTTATGCTCAAATAAATTTGTTAGTCTCTAAGGTGCCACAAGTACTCCTTTTCTTTTTTAATTCTAAAATGCATCAGGAAAGCAATTCAAGTAGGTCGCAGCAAAGCAGTTCAACAGAGGATGTAATTCTTAAATTGAGGATTTTCGTGCTACTTGATCTGTAAAATGCTGAAGACTATAGAAATGGGGAGAGGGATTGAGAGATTTTCATAGTTTCATGCTCTTTTCTGTTAAATTTGTAGATACATTTTTACAGGAAATAAGTAAAAGGAACAAAGTCCTTCAGAACTCTTGCTGTTCTGGAGAAACCATGTTTACAAATCTCTGAAATTTTTTCTGTAGGATGTAGATTTTTCTGGACTGTAAATGCTCCTTTAGGTTAGTAGTACTTTAATATCAGCAGCACAGATTTGTATGGTCATACTAAAATGATTGTGAAACTTTCTATAGAAAGTCCAATGCCTGCTTTTCTAAACAAAGTTATTGTCTTTCACAATATTCCAAGAGATCCACATCAGACTTCGTAGCTAAGGTTACGTGTTTGTCACAGATTCCATCACTTCTGTAGCAGCCTGTGTGGCTGGCTTGGGAGCTGCCTGAGCAGTTCAGGCAACCCCTGGACCAAGTGCACTGACCGCTGCTGAGGCAGTCTCGGGCCCCCAGACCCCCAGCAGCAGAAGTTTGGGTATGGGGGGGGGCTCAGCGCTGGAGATTGGGGTGTGGGGCAGTGCTTGTATGTTGTGGGGGCTCCCCGGTAGGGCGACAAGAACTCCTCTCCCTTAGCTCCTAGCTCCATATGCTGCCTCTGCCTCCAGGTGCCACACGGGGTTCCCAGCCAATGGGAGCTGCGGAACTGGGGCTTGGGATGGAGCAGAGGCAGCACACGGAGCTAGGAGTTGGAGGTCGCTGCTTCCCAGGAGCCGGGTAGGGAACCTGCCCCAGCAACCACACCCTTCTGCCCCTGGCCATGTGCCCCCAGGACCAATAGCGCACCACCTGGAACACCTCCTCCAGCACCCACGGTGCCCCCAGGGCTGCCTCCTGTTTTAGTCAGAGTAAAAGTTATGGACAGGCCACGGGCCGTGAATATTTGTTTACTGTCCGTGACCTGTCTATGACTTTTACTAAAATACCCATGACTAAAACATAGCCTTATTCATGGCATATAAACTTTCATTTTACAAACTAACTTGTTCTATATTTTTTTTGTGCTCTAAAACTTGCCAAATGTACTTCATTATATTTGAGAGCTATTTTTTTCTGATAGAAGTATGCATGGCAAGAGAGAGATTGGGAATTTTTAATAAAAATTAATAACGTTCTGTGTTCTGTTAAACACTAGCACTTAAGATACTGGAAGGTTAATCCTGATGTGACCTTTTAGATAATTTTAAAAAATCTATTTGAATAGGCTTATTTGGTAAATGCAAACAGATACTTATATCAGTTCATCATGAATTAATATAGTGAATAGGTTGCTAATTTTAAAACACCTTTGTTTAATGTAATACTAATTTATTTATTTAAATTGTAATAGGGCCATAGAAGAATGGTTTGCTGTTCAGCTTGGAGTGAAGACCATCCAATATGTAACCTATTTACCTGTGGGTTTGATCGTCAAGCTATTGGCTGGAACATCAACATCCCTGCCTTGTTACAGGAAAAATGAGATGCTGGAAGAATTTTTGCTTTTGTTGCCATGGACTTGTAAACTTTTTTGTTGTTGCAGACTCTTCTGAATATTAGTCTGCCTTCATTGTAAAAGTTCTCCCTTAAAAGGAGCGCTTTGTTGTTACCACATTGTGCACCATTTGCATGTAATGTACAGAAAATGTGACTTTTTTAAAAATTAGTTTGTCTTGTGTATGAACTTTTATATCTTAGCATCCACTGGTCAGTAGAAAGGAGTTCACTGTTATATAGAGCACATAAGTATTTGTAAGTTATTCAGCATTTGCTAGATGAACAGTAGGGCATTACATTTGTGACTTAAATGTGAAATTTATATACTTATTGTAAAGAATATATAGTAGTCTATTGCATTTTCCATAATTTTACATATCTGCCTTGTGTTAAAAGGAGTCTGCAGGGCTGAACTTCAAGAAGTGTGAATTTCAGTAATAGTATCATGGTAAACATATTTTCTTGTTTGCATCTGTCCGAAGTATGATTTTTAGTGCTGCAATGTAGTGTAACTTCAACTCCAATTTTATTTCTAGTTACTGGAGAAATAACATGGATTTGAGAAAGGAAAAAAACAAGCAGCCTCTTGTAGTGTGCATAGAATGCTGCGTTAAAACAGTCAGGATGTTTTTGCACATTTCTCTTGAAAAAGAACAAGAAAATGTTCATTCTGCCCTTCATGCATAAAGCTCATTCCAATCTTCTATCATCTCACACGAGCAAAAATCCAGAATATTATGATTCTAATCACTGAAATCTATTCAAGCAAATTTTTAAAGCACTTTAGTTTATAGCTATAGTTATAAACCATTTATGAAAGCTTCAGATGTTCCACTGAATGTGAGTTGACTTATATAGGAAGGATTTGACACTTTTTGGTTACCTACCCAGAAAGGAAATTTTGTTTGTTTTTACATCTTCAGTGAACATGTTTTTAAATGGGTTCATTTCCCTATTTTTATTTTGAGCCAGCAATATGAAGTAAATGAGTACTACCTCAAAAAATGAATTTTGGTCAGGATAAATTGAGTCTTTCCATAACCTGAGAAAGTGCTTTTGGTCTGTGTCTGAAATACTGTCTTTAAGATGAGAAAGACAATCATGCCAAATGTGATTTTTAAGATAATTAACACTTAAGGCTAATGGGGCAATACCACAGATAAACATCATGTGTCATCTTTTTTCTTTCAGCTCTAACTAGGGCTGCTGCAGTCCCTTCTCCATTCCAGAGGGAATAATTCTGTAGCTTTTCCCTCCTTACTCCCAAGTGATCTTTCACTGGCTTTGCTCCTCATTGTGTTTAGCCTTGAACTGGCATTGTGTTGAGTTATTCCCAGCTGTTGCTTAAATAAGCAAATGCTTATGACAGCTGACATTTTCAGAAGGAAGAGGAAGGCTGCTTTAGACCGACCTTTTAGCTCTGCCCCTACGTGTATGACATATCACAGCATAAGATGAAAGATCAAAGTAATTAGATGGTGGCTTCTTATATAGTAGGATATTTAAAGTGGATTGCCATAAGATATTAAGTATTATGATCTTCTAATCACATTCTTATGATTATATGAAACAAAAGGTGAGCTTGAGTCCTCTACAGCATTGTTTAGAGTGAAGTTGAGAGGCTGATTTGTTAATCGGATCTTTCATTCATTAGTATATGAAGGCAAAGAGGTGCAGTAGGAGGGGAGAATAAGTGCACCATTAAGTAATTATGAAAAAATTGGGGTCCTAGCAGTAAGCTGAAGCATAAAACTATGAAAGGATATTAAGGGGTGAGGTAGTTAATGGAGAGACTTAAAAGAGCATATATGTGGCGACTTCATAGAGCAGAACATCTTACAGTAGCTTGATTTTTCAAAACACTTGTTTTTCTGAGTAACAGTATATATGTAGTCTTTCAGAATTGCCACACTTTCATACCTGATAGTGATGGGTTCAGATGATCTGCTGTAGGCTTTAACTGCTGGTATCAGAAGACTTTTATTTAGAGGACCCTGTCACAGTATCTATGGTAATTGTCAAGTGATTTTTTGTTTCTAACAATTTGGAAGATAGAATTTAAACTCTCATCAGATTTTTTATTTTTTTATTTTTTTTACTCTGGGGCATACACACTGGGTTGGTGTTGGGCTACAGACATGTTTTTTTTTACAGACAAGACTAAAACATACTTTTGAGAGGAAGGAAAAGAAACATAAACACAGATGCAGTCTGGATACTTTAAAAAAAAATATTCACACTTTTGCCATGTGCACCTCCTGCTAATAGAATCAAAGCAGCTCCAAGTTGGTCCATATCCAGTATCCTGAGCAATGATTAACCATTTAATTTGCTTGGACTTGACAAACTTAGGTAGGAGGAAAGGTTAATAGTGTGATTCTACTATCCTAAACTGTATTTAACATACACATATGTAACACAGCCATTAGAATCTATGCAGTTTAATTGTAATTGTTTCCAGTGGCTGCTGGCCTTTATATCACCAGAGTGATCAAGCTCTGACATCAGAAAGGAGTATACATTTATTTTCTCTGGGGATGGAGTGGAGGAACCAACCAAGGTGCTAGAGACGGGTTCTCAGGAGCAGACTAATACTTAATCAGTTGAATGACTGTACCATCTTTTAACTTTTATATATTCTACTACTTGGATGAAATATTGAGGCCATACATTTCCCCTTCCAGTAACGCAAAGATTGGTGGTGGACAATGTTACGCTGACTGAACATGTGTAAGCATTTCAGTTTTGGTTATGCATGGAATCCGGAGTGTTCAAAAGAGAGCTAATGAGTGCTGAACAAATTCAACATTTCATAAAATGGAGGAAAGTTGCTGTTACATATTTTCATTATTGATGCAGAACGTCACTTGGATGCATCACTGAACAAACTCAGAGGTCTTTTGTGAGGGGGAGGGTGTTTCCCCATAAGCAGTGCATATTGGTTTTCACAGACTCTAATTCTGTACATACTTCACAGTCAGAATAATTTGGTGTGAAACATCTTATTTGTTGTCGAAGTCTGTGAAAACCAATTTCTTTTGGGAAAAATCCTGAATTTATAAATATGTGAAACTACTTGTTTTTATTTACTTGTATTCTGCTGATTGTTTTTAGATGTTTAGTGTTTTCTTCATTACAGTTTGAAAATGCATTAAATCATTCAACAGAGTTTTGTAACTTGCTGTTCATAAACTCTGTTCTTATTACCTTAGTATTGCTGTTAACTCAGTATTGCAGCCTATGGGAAAGCAATCAAATGATTCCCCACCACCACCATAATTTTCAACCCTGATCTCTTTCTTCTACTCTAGTTCAGTTTCCAAGGCAATGGCAGGAAGATTGCTGCTGGAAAAGGGCTAAAGCTGAAAATATGACTTCTGTGTTGTAATTTGCTACGCTGACAGTTCAATATAGATTTTAAAAGGGCTCAAATGTCTTTTATTTCCATTTTTTCCCCAAAATTCCATATAAGCAAACCTTTAATTGCATCTTGTTGCACAGGTTATAAACACCCTTTTTAAAAAACATTGTATGAAATTGATTTTTGTGCTTAAAGAAACTAGTTAAAATGAATACAGTACAATTTTAATTTACCACTGATATCACTTACAATAAACTGAAATAAAGATTAAGTGATCTTGTAGATTCAAACATCCATGTAAAAATGAATGACAATTGCTATGGAAACACCTTGCAGAATTCAAATCCATTCTAAAATGTTCATGTAGAGTTGTCAGTATCATGTAAACATTCCACATTGTTCTTGTTTGGTCCCACAAGCTAAGCAGGGTCATGTCTAGCAAGCAATAGGATGCAAAACCTTCAAGGAGAAAAACCTAGAATAGGTATGGGTTTGGAGCTCAGGATACAATAGGTGGCACTATTCCAACTCTGAACTAGTGTTAATTGGTGTTGCTGAATATACCCCTTGTTGGGCCCAGGCAACTGGGAGGGGAGGATATTGCCTGATTTGAATACTTGAATGGGCAAGAGCTAGACCCAAGCAGGGGGAGGGAGTAGATTGGGAGACAGACTCTATGGGAAGGGGAGTTACTGGGACAAGGAGCCTGGGGCAGAGTGGGGAAGGAAACTGACTGGGAGTTGGGGTGGGTAAAGTGAAACTGGATCTGGCTGGTCAAGAAAAGTGGACTAACCAGTGAGGAGGGAGAAGGAGATGGGGGCAGGAGAGAGCCAGGATGTGGTGAGATGACTGGGACAAGGAGTATTTGTGGGGGGAAGGGGGGCGGCACTGAATTCAGATGAGGAGCACTGGGAGAAAAATTTGGACTGGGAACCAATTGGGTGTGGAGAAATGTGGTTATTGTGGAAGGAGACTGGAGAGACCAGATTGCTAGAGGAACTGGGGAAGGGAAGGATCTCTGCCTGGGTGAGGAGACTAGGGCTGGTGGGAAAATGGAATGACTGGGCAAGGGAGTGGCAGGGAGACTGGTAAGAGGTGTCTGGAGGGATGAGACAAGGACTTGCTGGGCAAGAAGATGGGGACTTGTGTGAGAAGCCTGAGAAGTGGAAACATGGGTGGCTAGGTGAGGAGAATGGGACTTATGTGAGGAGCCCAGGGTGTGAAAGAGACAAGGTGGAGGCAAGATGGCAGAATGGGTCTTGTTTGAAGAAAACAAGTTGAAGTCAGTACCTGCTACAGCACGCTCCTCAAGCCTGGAATGGAACCCAATTTCCTTGAAATCTAAACTTTTTAATTATGCTGATGAATCGTGGGTGTCTGTGATGTCACATGATGGGATTTCTATGTTTTCAGTTTGCTTTTTTAAAAACCTAGGCAGTTATGCACAGAAAGCTAGGCTGAAAGGACATTAAGGTTGCAGAGTCAAGAACTTAACAGTTGGGAAGTGCCAGAATTAAGACTGCATGTGAAACCTTAATTCGGCCCTCTTGTTTGTGTGCATTTAGAGTAGAGGTTGTCAAAAAATTTCTGATGGAATATTTTTCTGCTGGAAAATGCCAGTCCCTCTAAACATTCCATGAGAACTTGCTGGTTTCATATAATTTTGTTTAGAAAAAAAATCAAAATGAAGCATTTTGATAAGATCAAAACAGAATGTTCCTGATCTGATTGGAACATTTTGATTTTTCATTTTGAAACTTGTTTATATTTTCTATATTTTATATAAAATATGAATATATAAAAATATTGTCAAGAGTCTAAATCCAAACAACACATTTCAGTTGCAGCAAAATGTTTTTTTAATTCCATGGGCATCCAGAATTCTGCTGTTTCCTAGTGTCTGCAACTTTGAGGTTTTTTTAATATAGTTTTTTGTTGTTGTATGTCTAGTATTACTTAGGTCTTGATATTGCTTGTTAGGGGGCTTATTTCTTCACCCACTTACTTCCCTGGTCCTTCTCGCATGAACAGAGAGCAACAATACCCGAAGTCCAAAGGTGCAAACAATTCGATGTTTATTGGGGTGAACTTCCAGCAAGCATGATTCCAGTTTCCTTCCTTAGTGTCCCCCTTCCCAGCTCTGACACCACAGAGCCTTACCTGTGTCCCTGTTCCCATTTCCCCCTTTAGCTAAACATGATTCCAATTTCCCCACCCCTTTCCCTGTTCCTATTTCCCGCCCCACTCATTTCCTGATTGACTGCAGACTATATAGTAAAACTTGAGTTCTGCTGAGCTATACCTTAACCAATCATTTTCCTGAAATTTAACTAACCAATCCTAACATATTGTAACATGATTATGTAACCAATTATATCCCACAACCTTAATTAGTTTACACCCAGCAAAATTAATTATACAGCAGACAGGAACAATCACAGAACCAGAGACAAACAATAGCAAAGTGGGAACTATAATGACAAAACAATACAGAAGTGCAGATTTCACATCCCAGCTATTGATAAGTGAGTTCTTGCCAGACAGGATGTTATCGAACTAAGTTTCCTTTTACATTTTCTAGGCACTTCCCTTTCTCTGGAGGCGATCGCCATTACCAGGACAGGATTGTATCCTAACAGCCCAATAGCACCTTATTTCAATGTGACTGGTTTGGAATGTGAGGAGGTGACCGGTCGCTTCCCAGCTTATGGCTGCCTCTGCTGCTTAGCCAAAGGCCTTAGCCTAAGCACAGGGCCTCAGACTCTCACAGTGAGAAAAGGTCCTTACACTGGCAGACAGTGATTTTGATTCTTTCTTTTATACCTCTAACTGGCCAAGTGATAAGAATACACCTAAATTCTTAGAGCATAGGCCTTTACAGACAGGCCTGAATATCTATATCCTAACATTGCTGTGCAAACATCTATGGTCAGTAATGGTCTCATTTACACTTAGAGCCAGAGTAGACTGTTTAAATTCGGTAAAGAGTCCTGTGGCACCTTATAGACTAACAGATGTATTGGAGCATAAGCTTTCGTGGGTGAATACCCACTTCGTCGGATGCATGATTAGAATATAGAATTTATATGCATGATTCAGATTAGAATACATATGTACAGATAGTAGGACTGTCAAGTGATTAAAAAAATTAATTGCGATTAATTGCACAATTAAAAAATTAATCATGCTGTTAATAATAGAATATCATTTATTTAAATTTTTTGAATGTTTTCTACATTTTCAAATATATTGATTTCAATTACAACACAGAATACAAAGTGTACAGTGCTCACTTTATTTTTTATTACAAATATTTGCACTGTAAAAAAACAAAAGAAATAGTATATTTCAATTCATGTCATACAAGTACTGTAGTGTAATCTCTTTATCATGAAAGATGAACTTACAAATGTGGAATTATGTACAAAAAATCCCCTGCATTCAAAAATAAAACAATGTAAAACTTTAGTGCCTACATGTCCACTCAGTCCTACTTCAGCCAATTGCTCAGACAAACAAGTTTGGTTATAATTTTCAGGAGATAATGCTGCCTGCTTCTTGTTTACTATGTCACCTGAAAGTGAGAACAGACGTTCACATGGCACTGTTGTAGCCGGCGTCACAAGTTATTTATGTGCCAGATGCTCTCAAGATTCATATGTCCCTTCATGCTTCAACCACCATTCCAGAGGACATGCGTCTATGCTGATAATGGGTTCTGCTCGATAACGATCCAAAGCAGAGCAGACCGACCCATGTTCGTTTTCATCATCTGAGTCAGATGCCACCAGCAGAAGGTTGATTTTCTTTTTTGGTGGTTCGGGTTCTGTAGTTTCTGCAGCGGCGTGTTGCTCTTTTAAGACTTCGGAAAGCATACTCTACACCTTGTCCTTCTCAGATTTTGCAAGGCACTTCAGATTCTAAAACCTTGGGTCGAGTGCTGTATCTATTCTTAGAAATCTCACATTGGTACCTTCTTTGTGTTTTGTCAAATCTGTTGTGAAAGTGTTCTTAAAATGAACACATGCTAGATCATCATCCAAGACTGCTATAACATGAAAGATATGGCAGAATGTGGGTAAAACAGAACAGGAGACATACAATTCTCCCCCAAGGAGTTGAGTCACAAATTTAATTAATGCATTATTTTTTTTAATGATCACCATCAACATGGAAGCATGTTCTTTGGAATGGTGATTGAAGCATAAAGGGACATATGAATCTTTTGCGCATTTGGCACATAAATATCTTGCGATGCCGGCTATAACAGTGCCATTCAAACACCTGTTCTCACTTTCAGTTGTCATTGTAAACAAGAAGCAGGCAGCATTATCTCTTGCAAATGTAAACAAATGTTTTTGTCTGAACGATTGGCTGACCAAGAAGTAGGACTGAGTGGACTTGTAGGATCTACAATATTACAGTTTGATTTTGGAATGCAGTTACTTTTTGTACGTAATTCTACATTTGTAAGTTCAACTTCCATGATAAAGAGATTGTGCTACAGTACTTGTATTAAGTGAATTGAAAAATACTATTTTGTTTTTATGGTGTAAATATTTATAATAATAAATATAAAGTGAGCACTGTACACCTTGTATTCTGTGTTGTAATGGAAATCAATATATTTGAAAATGAAAGTATACAAAACTATTTAAATGATATTCTATTATTTAACAGTATGATTAATCATGTGATTAATCACGATTAATTTTTTTAATCGTTTAACAGCCCTACAAAGCACTTTAATGGAGCAAATATCTCCTCTGGGACCTTAGTTGCTGAGTATATAAATAGTGACAGTAATCCTGCAAGGCAAAGATCAGATGAGGCGGATTACAGTTTTGTGGGGCCAGAGCAAGAGGGGGCCCCTTCCCCACCCCTTCCGCCTGTCCTTCTCATTGGAGCTCCTTCACCCCAGTGGGGCATGCCCAGTTCTCTGGGCTTCAAGAAGTGCCTCTCCTGCAGCGAGGCTGTCCCCATTGCAGACACACACTCACATTCAGTGCCTCAGGGAAGAGCCCATTCCTCAAAAGTGCACGCTTTGCCAGCAGCTTAGACCTTGGTCTTTCAAGGACAGAGAGCTAAGGCAGAAGATTATATTCATGGAGGCAGCTCTCAGACCTTCTCCAGACTCACACCAAGAGTCTTCCACAGACATGAGTCTTCCCCACAACCCTCAACATCCAAGGGCCAGGAGGTGAAGAAATCAGCCACTTTTTCATTCCCAATGATACCATGAAAGATAGAAAGTCAACAACAGAACTGTTCTCAGATTTTACTTCAGACACAAAAGATTGGCCAGGATGCCTGAAATAACATTGTTATGCTTCATGAAAAAGGTGAGTTCAGAAATGGTTTCAGCTACCTTTACAATTTTCCATGTTTTCCAGAATGTAATGTGCTTGTTGCAATAATGGATTTTAACTAAGCAAGTGGATGTGCATTTGAGTAGGACATAACAATTGGCTGTTTCTATATATCAGCTGCTGGATAGCTGAAAGGTAAGTTGTGTGGTGTGACATTCTAAGGCAGCGTTTCTCCAGACTGAGGGTCCCAACTCAAAACGGGGGTTGCAAGGCTATTGTACGGGGGTGGGGGTTGTGAAATCACAAAAAATATTGCCAAAGGGAGGGGAAGCTGGAGCAGCACAGAAGTAAGGGTGGCAATACCATGAGTGTGCTCTTATGAGTATGTACAGTAATTTGCTATCACTTTTTTGGGGGGTAAAGGGGTATCATAACAGCCCAAAATATTTTCAAAGGGGGGTCCAGAAAAAGTTCAATAACCCCTGTTCTAAGGAATTAACTGCTTTTGAGGTAACTGCTTTGATGGGATGGGAAAGAGTTTGGTACTATATGCTCCGCAGGAACAAGGAATAGATGAAACTTGCATGCAGTTGCCAAGGAACATCTTCCTTGCTGAAAGTATATATAAAAATAGACATTTATAGAGAAGAACTACAGGCATCTCTCCAAGCTGTTCATGTCTTGTCCAGAAAATACCTTCCTGGAAACACAGAGAGCAAGAGAGCAGCTGAGCAGTCTTAGTTTTCGATGGAGCTGACAGAGGGTCTCGACCATGAATGCCAATGGCTATAATTGAAACTCAATCATAATATGTACACAAGAGAGAGATGGAGCCACATAGATAGGGATAATGTGGAAGAATATACCTTGGACAGCTGCTCAGGTCAAATAGAAGCCAGATGGAAGAAATCAAGAGGAAAGAGATTGAACTCCCTAGGAGGTTCTCTTTATGGCAGACCAAGGGAAGAAATAGTCTCTGAGAAGTCATCTTTGGAGTTGATGATGCATGTTCATCCCAGGACTTCTATTGACTGAGCATTTTTCTCTTTTCGGAGAGAGGGAACACTTGAGGATAGTTAGATAAGAGAGTTAATGTGCAGATATTCTTATCAGACCTAGTCTCCTTTACAAACATAATACCTACATGGTATTTATCCCCATTTAAAACTTCTTATCTCTGTGCACAGCATTTCAGTCCCATCTTGTTCTAACCATGTGAATTATTTCACATATTACCACTTTTACATCTAGGATCACCTTTGTTCTCTTCTAAGCACTATAGATTTCCGAGTTCCTTATCCCCTAAATATAGGGTCTTAGAGAGAGAGAGAGAGAGAGTGTGTGTGTGTGCATGTGCCTGTGTGCATGCGTGCATATCTCTGTTTGAATATAAGTATGTAGTGTATGTATGTGTAAGGGTTTATTTTTAACATTGATTTATTCTGTCAAACCAAATTTGGTATTGAAAAATATCTGGGCAAACTATTAAAAAACAAAAACAAACAAAAAAACCTTTGTTATGTTGAAAGATGTAGACTACAGAGTTTTACAGATTAGCCTATAAATAGATGTCAGAGTATTTTGCTATAAATAGAGTTTGCGGGGGAGATGTTTCTTCCCATCCAATGAACTTTTTTGAGAGATTGAAAACTTTTCCTATACCAAATCAGGACAAAAAATTTAAATCTCAAAAAATAAAAAAAAAATAAAGTCAGTGGAAAATGTGAGAAAAATTGGTTTTAATTGATTTTTAAAAATATTTTGTTTTGAGGCACATCTGTTATGTAACCTTTTTTAGATCTAAATTTACTAATATTTTGAATCAGTGTTGTTTCAATATGGAAAAACTGAAATTTTCTGGGCTCCAAATGTTGAAACATTTTTGACATTTTCAAAACCATTTTTTTAAAAATTTCAAGTTGGGAGATTCATCAAACCTGACTGTGTAGTGAACAGTTTTGGTTTCAACAAACTGGCATTTTTTGATGAAAAAACAGTTTGTTGAAAA
Source organism: Dermochelys coriacea (assembly GCF_009764565.3). Taxonomy (NCBI): domain Eukaryota; kingdom Metazoa; phylum Chordata; order Testudines; family Dermochelyidae; genus Dermochelys; species Dermochelys coriacea. Next base: position 248,450,726 of record NC_050069.1, on the reverse strand, counting down.
ATTCCCCAACCAGCCCTATCTGTAGTGTACCCAGCACAAACTTCATGCAAGGGAGTCTTTGGCTAGCTAGAGGAAAAGGGGTATTGCACTTTTAAGGGGTTCCCTGCAACAGAGAGCAGAGGGGGGGAATTTACAGGGATGGACAGGAAGGGCAGGAAGCAATTGGGGTCAGATCAGGAGAAAGTCACTGCACTGTCCTTCATTCTGTTGAGACCTCATGAAACCACATCCACTGCCCCATTTTTCTTCCAGTATGGCCAGACAGTTAGTACATTAGATGAATACAACACTGAAAGCACCAAAGCCTTCATCCAACACTGAGAATCATGCAGAGCCTGGCCCGCTGTACTTACATGCAGATCTGTGACAAGTGTGCAAGAGAAAAAAAAAATCACTATGTGAAGCTAATCAAAACTCCATGCATTGCTCTGCTTGAAAGAAAAAATATATGTGCCTCATTCTACAGCAGAAATGTAAAAATAACCTTAATATTTAATAGCCTAGTAGATTCTGAATCTACGTTTTATAGGGTGAGATATCAGGAAGATAAATTAGAGCAATTTCAAAAATTATTGATCTTTTTAAGAGTTTGTTGTACAATTACAATTTGAGAAGGATGTTTAGAGAATATATTTTATTATATTGTGTCTTCATAAGAAGTTTTGCGGGATAGGATGTAACTTATTGAGCATCTCTTCCAATAATCTCTTTAAGAGAGTTAGGTCCTGATGCATCAAGTTACTTAAGTGTGCTTTTGTTATAATTATCAATTTGTATCGCAGTAGCATGTAGGAGCCCCAGCCACAGACCAGCATCCCACTGTGCTGTACGCTATACAAACACACACAAAAAAGATTGTTTCTGCCCCAGAGAAATTACAAGCTACCTATAATACAAGAGTCGACAGGTGGATACAGACAGGCAGGGAAGCACAGCTAAACAATGAGTACATGTATAACTGAGCACACGAATGGTATCACCCGCACTTAAAGTTATGCATATGCTTAAGTATTTTACTTAATTGGGGTCTTAAATCTGAATATGTGGCCCCAAACCTACAAACTTTTCCAGTGTATGTAATCCTATTGCCTTCTACAGGACTGCTCGTGCGTGTAAAGTTCATCATGTAAGTGTTTGCAGGATTCTGAACTTTTGTTTTTGATTTTGGGTCTTAAGCCATAGCTACAAATACAGAGATTCAATGTAACTTTTTTGCTGCTTAGTCATTTAAAAAGAAAAATCATAACTACTATGAGAACCCCACAGAAGAGATTGTCCTCCCTGCCTGCTTCAAAATAGCATGAGAGGGAGACAAATGAAAAGCCATTTGCATAAACAAGCTAGGATCAAACTTTCCCCCCAGCTATTCCTTAGAGAATTGTGGCGATATAATACGAGGATTATCTCTGTTAGCACTCTCCCTCAATCTTATTATTGAAATATTGGAGGCCAGGGACTTATTTTCCAGAGCCTCCAGGTTGCCTCACATTGAAGCACTGTGTTGTATTGATATACTCAATAACATTTAGAGCTATTTAAATCCAGCTTAATTTGATCTTGATCCTCAATTAATATGCTTTTGGTTTTTTTGCTCACCTGTTCTCCTGAAGTTTACAACTTCGAATCTTAGGAGAAATGGTGTCTAGCTTTTGATCCATTTTTTTTATTAAGTTGATATCAATTATTTAAAGTTTTCTCTTCCCCAGCAGGCTCTGCAGAACAAATGACCTTCTAAAATAACCAGTCCTGCTGACAAATGTCTTTTAGGGCAAAGGACAAAGTGCAAACACAGGCCCCCATCCTGCAAGATGCAAATCCAAGTGTCTTTAAATGGAGCTCCCTGTAGGAAGAAGTGTCCAGTCCTGTGGTTCAGCTTGCAGGATCAATCAAATGGTCAATTTTCAGTTGACAAAACATATTGGGTAATGTTCATATTCAAACTATTTAGTAAAAGCCATTGAATACTTTTTCCATGAGCACATTTAGCAGGTTATCCTCTAAATTCTATAGCTGGTATAGAAGCAACATGGTCTAGTGGTTAGGGCAGTGACCGGCCCTAAGGATATTTTAATTCTAGTCCTGACTCTACCACTGATTTGCTGTGTGTCCTTGGTTATTTCACTTCCCCTCTTGATGCATGGTTCTTCTTATCTTTTGTTCTGTCTCTTTATAGTGTAAGCTGTGTGGGGGCAGGGAGAGTCTCTTACTGTGTCTCTAGACAGTACCTAGTACAATGTCTATATATATTTATCTTTTAAATTGCCAAATGTATGTGAAAGGTTGTGAAACAAAATTTGAATATTGTTCGATCAGCATTTATTGCAAATATCCACAGGTCAAAAATGGTACGGTTTGAATAGCTACAAAAGTTATGTATTGCTTTCCTTCATGATTGGATGTGTTGTTTAACTAAGCCACACATCATAAATTACCCATTCGATGAGCGCTGGAATGTTCTTGGGGAGTGAATGTGACAGAGGTTGTGCGCATAGTTATAATGGAAAACTTGTTTCATTATTGCTCTGCTTTAGTACTTCTGGAAAAATATGGCCAATTTGGAAGCACAGTTTCCAAAGCTACTTTGGGAAATTGGATCTGATTGTCCACATTCTGATTGGTGGGTTGAGCCTTTTTGTGCGGTTATCTCTGTGACAGGGCATAACAAGATCTAATGGCTGAGAGTTGAAATTAGCAAAATTCAAACCTGCTAACAGGTACACATTGTTAGCTGTGTGGTAATCAACCATGGTAGCAGCTTACCAAGGGAGCTGGTAAATACTTGGAGCCTTTAAATAAAGATGGGATGTCTTTCTAATAGGTATGCTCTAATTCAATTATTGGACTTGATGCAGGAATTACTTGGGGAAATTCTGTGGCCTATGTTATGTAGGAGGTCAATGTAGATGATCTTAATGATCTCTTCAGGCCTTAGTCTGACAGAGGTTCTCAAACTGTGGTCCACGAGTTCCATTCAGGTGGTCTGCGGATAGTTCCCTCTAAGGTGCATGCCTGGGTGGCCGCACACGAGAATGAAAGGCCACCCACCTAGTTAGTGGAGCTGCGGAGGCGGGGGGGGAGGGGAGATCCATCTAAAATGTCAGTAGAATATGATTATTCTTCTTACAGCAGGGAAAAGAGATTGCCGCATAATGAGATTATTGCGACTCAAAGGTGCAGTATTTTAATCGGACTGTTTCTTAACCGGTGCCTGTGAACAGAACAACTTGACGCTTCTTACTAGACAAATGATGCATCAATCATTGCAATTAATAATTAGTGGGTCTGATTCTGAGAGCGCTTGAGCTCTGTTGTGACAATTGGTCCTACAAATTTACCCGAACTGTGAGCTCAGCTGTAAAAGTTATGTAAAAGTTCATAAGATATTACAATAACCTATAACAACAGACGCTGATGGGAAAAGGTTTGTAATGGAGACAGAATAATTGAATTAGTCTAAAGAAAAAGGCCAAGTTGATATGAGTCAAGGATTGTGTTGAAATTTTGAAATTATGCTTGTTAAGAACAGGAAATGTGGAGCTGGAAGTTAATGAGTCAAAATTGGTATGGTGGATATTAGGCCTAATTGGAGGACAAACTAATGAGAGGCTGGGCTGTTCCACCCATCACTCCCTTTGTGGGTCCTTAAAAGAAAGAACAAAAAAGACAATAGATGGAAAGAACAGACATAGGCTCCCGGAGCAAGCTTCACCATCATGACTGCCACTCCCCCTGCTTCCTGGGACCCCGGGTCTTCACCATCCAGATCCTGATCCCGACTAGAATGGGCCAGAAAGAAAGGGGCTCCGATGACATTGTCAACCCTACAGGCTCCCACTGAGTCACAAATACCACCTGGGATGACAGTTATTACCATCTTTGATACCATCCCAGAGACTGTCAAACAACAGGGGAATTTCTTTCCACAAACTCACTCCAGCTAAAGGGAAAGCAGGAACAAGAGATGTTAAAATACAAACCCAATGTAATACATTGTATTTCAAATTCTTTAACTCTTCCCCTTCTTTTCTGTATCTTTAACAGAAGGTTAAAAGGATCTTTAATAGTGTATTTGCCATGGTGTTATGCAAGCAATGGTCTCTGTATTCCAAGCCCCAGTCCTTGTTTAACACCATTTAATGCTTGACAGTGTCTGGGTTATGTTAACACCTTCTGCCCATTTATTCCATCTCAATTAAGACAAGAGCTCCCTAATTCAATGAAAGCTGCAGCCCCAGAATCATGCAAGATCAGGCTTTAATTTCTCAGTCACACAGGATTTTCTCTTTTCAGATCTAGCTATTTATATTTTTCTAATTGAGAGGCCCTGTTTTATATGAACTTTAAACCCAAACTACATGACATTTTACTGCCAGAGGCAGGGCAGAGTGACGGGCGCAGTGGAGGATAGCTGGTTCTCTCAGTGAATTATTAACGCCCAGAGCACTTGCTACTATCACTTACTTAATCTCGGCTTGACCAGCAGTGCCTGGAACTGAATCTCAGCCTTTAGAACACTTTGATTCACTTGCTTGCTGTTCAGTAATTTGGAGCTAGGAAATGGTATTAACTCACTCAATAGCAGTTATTTATATACATATATAAAAGCTTCCTAGAAATCTTTCACATCTTACAACATTCTCACTATGATCACTGAGGCTAGCAATACATGCAAACACACCTGCTATTGCTCAGTCCCTATCCCCTCCCATTTGTCACTAGATTTAACGGTTGTATCTTGTCATTCTAGATTATGCTCACTCTGGAGCACAGACTGCCTTTGCACTGTTCAAATGAATAGAACATAGCACAGAAAAGCCCTGATACCCGATTGAGACTTCAATGTAAACAATTAGAATGTGAGATCTTTTAATGCATAATGTTCACTAATATGTTCTCTCTGTCTTGGGTAAATTACAGATTTGGGGCTTGAGATTATATCATGTATTTTAAACGAATGCAATATAGCAAACCTTAGTAAAAAGGTGATGGTGGAAGGAAACCATGTTAATAATTTGTGATGCCATAGGAAGAGAGTTTAAAGGGATGTCATCTTAAAAATCTCCTTTCTCTTTGATTTTTTTTTTTAACCTGTGATTGTTACAAATAACACCCAAGATTCCTTTGAAAGAGATTAGAATGGGGAAAATGTTCTCTTAGGGGTTTTTTTTGGTTTACATTGGGAATGTATGTAGTTCCACTGTAGTTTGTGTTTGTGTGGGTTATTGTTTCACAATACTTTGTGCATGTGAGGCCTGCCACTCAGCAACAGAAAAGAGAGAATTTTTTTTATAAAACAGGGAAATGTGATGGTAAAACCACAAAATTTGGCAGGTGTGTGTTTGTGTTCTTACTAGCTCATGTAATAGATGAAACTATGTTAAAGTCATTTTTTAAATTGACTAGATTTCAAGTTAATAGTGGCTTTTATAAAAAGAAAAGGAGTACTTGTGGCACCTTAGAGACTAACAAATTTATTAGAGCATAAGCTTTCGTGAGCTACAGCTCACTTCATCGGATGCATTTGGTGGAAAAAACAGAGGAGAGATTTATATACACACACACAGAGAACATGAAACAATGGGTTTATCATACACACTGTAAGGAGAGTGATCACTTAAGATAAGCCATCACCAGCAGTGGGGGGGGGGAGGAGGAAAACCTTTCATGGTGACAAGCAAGGTAGGCTAATTCCAGCAGTTAACAAGAATATCAGAGGAACAGTGGGGGGTGGGGTGGGAGGGAGAAATACCATGGGGAAATAAGAAAAGGAGTACTTGTGGCACCTTAGAGACTAACAAATTTATTAGAGCATAAGCTTTCGTGAGCTACAGCTCATTTCAGTTTTACTTTGTGTAATGACTCATCCATTCCCAGTCTCTATTCAAGCCTAAGTTAATTGTATCCAGTTTGCAAATTAATTCCAATTCAGCAGTCTCTCTGCTTTTATGTTCTCATGCTGTTACCTGAAAAAAGGTATCCACTTTATCTCCTCTTTTAACAAAATGGGATCCTGATCCTACAATGAATTCTGCACAGGCTGACCCCATTGATGTCAGGGGTAGAATTGCCACTTTCTGATTGCAGAAAACTGAACACCCTTTTCCCCACCCTTTCCCCGATGCCCCATTCCTTCTCCAAGGCCATACCCCTGCTCACTCCATCCCCCGCTCCATCTGTCACTCACTCTCCCCCACGCTTGCTCATTTTCACTGGGCTGGGGCAGGGGGTTGGAGTGAGGGCTCCAGATGGGAGTGCATGGCTCTGGAGTGGGACCAGGGATGAGGGGTTTGGGGTACAGGAGGAGGTTCCGGGATGGGGCAGGAAGTTGGAGTGTGGGAAGGGGTGAGGGCTCTGACTGGGAGTGTGGGCTCTGGGGTGGGGCTGGGGATGAGGGGTTTGGATACAGGAGGGGGCTCCGGGCTGGGGCAGGAGGTTGGGGAGCAAGAGAGTGGGGGCTCTGGGGTGGGGCTGGGGCTGAGGTCTTTGGGGTGCAGGAGGGGCTCCAGGCTGGGGGTTGGGATTGAGGAGTTCAGAGTGCAATAGAGGGTTCAGGGCTGGGGCAGGGTGTTGGATTGTGGGAGGGAATGTGGGCTCTGGGAGGAAGTTTGGGTGTGGTAGGGGGCTCAGAGCTGGGGCAGGGGGTTTGGGTGGGGAAGGGGTTTGGGGTGTGGGCTCTGGGCAGCACTTACCTCAGGTGGCTCATGGAAGCAGCGGCATGTCCCTCTGGCTTCCCCCATCTGCAGGTGTGCCCCCATGGCTCCTATTGTCCGCCTCTGCACCTAGGAGCTGGAGGACATACCATCCGTTTCTGGGAGCCATGCAGAGCCATCGGCTGCCAGCCAGTGCGGCCAACTGGACTTTTAGCGACCTGGTCAGCTGTGCTGACCAGTTGCCAGGGTCCCTTTCTGATCGCCGTTCTGGTCAAAAATCGGACACCTGACAACCCTAGTTAGGGAGGCTTAGTAATCAGACTGCTCTCATTGCAGCATCAGGGCCTGGGTGAATATGTAGAGATTTACATGCAATTCCTAATGTGGTCCTGCTTCCTGGCACATGAATGGCACACAGATAATACATTGCATGGCTAGCATAATGCTATCAAGCTACTGGCTCAGCATTTCCTTTCATAGGTGAAGTGATCCAAATACTTAGGCCTTGAATCTCCTCCTATTCCACCTGTTTTACTCTGGAGTAACTGCGTCAATTTCTGTGACTTTACATGAGAGCAACTGAGAGTAGAGTTAGATTCTTTTTGTCTTTTATTGGGGAAGAGGAAGTAGTTTTCTTCATCAGGAATTTCCTTTCAGGGAAACAATCTCAGTTCTTGTCCTTACTCTCCAGCCCTTAAAATGGGGATGGGGGAGGAATTCACTCCTTTTGTATTCTTAAGGAATAGAATCTGTTTGTTTAAAAAAAATTAAATGTGCAAATCCTGCTCACACAGCCCTAAGGAATTGCACCATTTAATAAATGATACTAAGTACTTAATTTTGAATATTTTTCTATACATTATTCCTAGCTAACTAACGCCTGAGAGATTAATCAGCAGGAGGCTTCAGGGAAGCTTCAGAGAGCCTTAAGGAAGAGTGAATTAAGCATTTTGACTTTGTGGGACCCAGGTTTAAGTGTGATTTGTATCAGAATGTGGTGGTCTCAGTCTGCTGTTACTGGGTGCTAACCTCATGACACCAATGGAGATTTGGCACAACTAATAGTCTCCTCTCTGGAATAGCAAGATTGTTGGCAGGCCCATACTGTGCAGTTTATACAACACCTGCTGCCTGTGCTTGTCTGTATAGCCAGTGAACCATCAGGTCTTCACCTCTGGGTGTGCTTCTATTAATCTAATTTGCCCCAGCTCCCTAAAGAGTTAGATTACAGAATCATTAGAAAATACCAGAGTTGGCCCAAATTGTAACTCCAATTCAAAACACCCTTAAGTCCTAGGGTATTTCATAGATGGACCTTTACTTCATGTCTGGAAAATTGTAACAGGAGCACTCTTATCAGCTGTGTGTGATACATGTCTCTATCCCACAGATGTGTCATAATAACTGCGTTTCACTGCTTGGCTTTTCTGTTTATATTTATTCCTCCTTCTGTCTCTGGAAGGTGTTTGAAAATAGCTGTCACATTGATCAACCTGACAATCTCCTTAGTTTTGATATAGACAGACTTGTTGGTCTCTGCTGTTTTGTGGTATTCTTCCTCGGATGTCGGAGTTCATCTGTTATTTTTCTGGTCTCCAACAAATCTCTTGTGTCCAGTGATAGTGCATTTTGTGGGGAATTTTAGTACACAGCAAGGTGTTGTTAGTTATAAATACCATTAGAGGGCAGACCAAGATGCATGGAAAAGTGTTTTTAGAAAACTATGTACATTTGGTTTATCTGAAGCGCAATCTAAAATATGTTGATCTATAATTTATGTGCCTGGAAGGCATTGTAAGGTAATATAATTGGTTTGCCAAGGCAATGGTGGTGTTTGCTTTGAAATATGCATACCAACAAACTATCTTAAAATAAGAATGAATGAGCCATATTTTTGATGCACTGTTTTTTGCTTTTTTAAAATAATCCTGTGGGCTCACCTGATCCTCTTCCATTAACCTTTTCCATGCAATATTTAGAAAAAAACAAAATCTAAAAATAGCAGTCACTTCTTGTTTTAAAGACATGTAAGAACTTTTCACTTTGCAAAACAGTCTCACAGACTTATTATCCTTTAAGAAAGTGCCTCAACGTTGGAAGAAAAAATATTAGATATAATTTCTGTTAGTCAAAATCTGTAGGTTTCTGCTGTGAGCTGTTTTCTTTTTTAGCATACTTGTTTAGTCAGGATTGTACACAGCAAATGTGTTCCTGAATGCATGTCCATATGTGAATCCTTCTGGAGAATAAAATGTCTCCTAGATAACCTTTCAGCAGTTAAGTGAACAGCAACAATAAATTAGTGCATTTAGTAATAAGCAGTGGTTTTAAGTTGCTACAATGAATATTGGATACCCAGACATAAATAGAACCTGATCCAAAGTCCATGTAAGTCAATAGACTCCTAGTGACCTCAATGAGCTTTGGATCAGGCCCCAGAGAGCAGTGTTTATAGGGTCATTGTTTCTCATTGCTTCCTCTGAGTATTAATGTGGGTCCTTGTGACTAGACACAAGATCTAAAATTCCTTTTTAAATTATATAAATTATTAGAGAGACAGGGTGGGTGAGGTAATATCTTTTATTGGACCAACTTCTGTGGGTGGAAGGGACAAGCTTTCAGGCTTCACAGGGCTCTCCTTCAGGTCTAGAGAAGGAAACTAGAGTGTCCAAGCTAAACAAGGTGGGACACATTGTTAAGCATAAGGGGTTGTAGGAGACAACTTAACATGAAGAGGACAGTTAATACCTCTGCAGTTGTAGGACAATGGTAGGCAGCAGGGCGTAGTCACTGACTTTTATTTTTCCGTGGGGGGTACTCCACCCATGCTCCACCCTCAGGCCCCTCCCTCACTCCACCTCTTCCTGTTCCCGCTTTGCCCCCTTCCAAGGCCCTGGCCTCACTCTGCCTCTTCCTGCCCTGACTCCAACCCCTCTGCTGAGGCCCCCGACCTCTCCCAAGCACCTCCCCAGCTGTCAAACAGCTGTGGCTGGTGAGTGCTGAGCAGCCACTAGTTTTTTTCCGTGGGTGCTTGAGCCCCAGAGCACCCAATGAGTTGGTGCCAGAGCACCCATGGAGCAGGGTGTTACAAGTTGTTGCAGTGGGCCATAAAAGTAGTGTCTCTGTTAAATCCATGTATTTTAGTGTCCAGCAGAGTTATGAATTTAAGTTCTCAGGCTCGTCTTTTGAAGGTGTTGTGAAGGTTTCCTTTTACAACAAGGATTCAGAGGTCAGATATGGAGTGATTGCTTTATGAAAAGTGTTTTCCCACAGGTGATAAGGTGTTTGTCTTTTATCATTTTTTTGTACGAGTTCATTCAAGAGTGTAGTGATTGTCTGTTGTGGGACATTTGATGCACCAGATAAGATATTGTGATCGGCATGGGTAGGACCCATGGATCTTGAAAAGTGTGTTGTGGGGCTGAAACAACATGGCAAACAATTTTTAAATTATTTTAAATGATTGAGACAAGGTGGGTCGGGTAATATCTTTCATTGTATCAGCTTCTGTGGGGGAGAAAGACAAGCTTTCGAGTTCCTCCCATAGGTCATCTTCAGGTCTGGGAAAAGTAATCAGAGTGTCACAGCTAAAGTCAAGATGGAACAGGTTGTTAAGCATAAGGAGTTAATACATGTTGCAAGAGGCCAGTCAAGATAACGTGGGCAATTAACACCTCTGCAGTCAGGGGTGGCTCTACCAATTTTGCCGCCCAAGCAGTCGCCACCGAATTTCCGCCACGCCCAGAAGAGCGGGAGAGCTGCCGCCCAAAAGCCACTGTGGTGAGAAGAGCAGCAGAGCGGCCGCCGAATTGCCACTGCTTGACATGGACTGCCGCCCCATTCTGAATGCTGCCCCAGGCACCTGCTGGGAAAGCTGGTGCCTGGAGCTGGCCCTGTCTGCAGTCATAGGACAAAGGAGGGTGAGTGGGTCATATGCTGGGACCAGCATGGATACAATTCTGCAACCAATATTTTGCAATACCAACCCTGCAAACCATATTTTAAATTACTGTAAGTCAATACTATATTTTCACTCAGCCAGATTTATTGTTTAATCAAAATTCCACACCTACTTTATTTGGCCACAGATGAGTTAGTGATCATTCTTTTCTGTTCGAATGTTGATTTCTGGGAGCTAGTTCCATAGTACTTTGTCCCCATTGTACAAAGAAGACGACTTCGGCACAGACAGAGGTCAATGACTTGCTCAAGGTCACACAACAAGACAAAGGAAGAGCCTGACTCAGAACTCCTGACTCAATCTCATGCTTAGTCACAAAAGGCTTTGTCAATTTATTAGTTTTTCACCCAGTTAAATATAAAGTACCGTACTTTAAGGAAGCTGTTACTTTATTTTCCAGTATAGTTTCATTCCAGTGAAAATGTAACAATGAAATGTATGTAAATGCAGTCTGAGGTGCTGAAAAGTAGGCAGTGTCATTCCATGAATACAGCCAATTTAGGCTAAATTCTGCCTCCTGTTCTGTGAGGTGAATCTTTGATAACCAGCTACAATGAAGTACAGTTAGGTCTGAAATATGCAGCTGGTGGTAAGTGGGACTCTCCCGTTCCAAACCGTATTTGATAAGCTGGATCTGTCACCTTTCTGCAGTAGGAGTAACTGATCTCCAAAAACCTGTGCGGGGTTTGCCAACTGGGTCATGTTTGGTTTCAGAGTTTCATGTTTAGCACTCCTAACCTTGATTTTTCTGTCTAGATCGAAGACGGGGCTCTCCTAATTCAAATCCATTTTAAATAACTATTCTGGAGTCTCCTGGAAGAAGTGATGATCTTTTATTAAATAAAAACACAATAGTTTGTCCGCTACCCCTTTATTTTCCAGTGCATCCTGTCTTCGGGGTACCTGATGAAAACCAACTGGACAAAAATGTCCTGACCTGCATAGAAGGACCTTGCACAAAACGACTGTCTGGACAGGTTCAGCATAAAGTTCCATAGATGAGTTCTCTGGACCAAGAAGGCCCTAGTCCTGGTCCCATACAGATGCACAGCAAGGACTCACCAGTCAACTGCCTTGAGGAAAACACTGGCCCAGCTAACTCAGATGTAGATTGTATACTGTTAGCAAGCCCATGACTGGAATCTGTTTAATCAGAGACATGGGCTTGAACCAAAATGTCAGATCAAACACCCTTGAGCTCTGGGGAAGTGTGGGCCCTCTGTGTAGATGATGCACACAATCCACCGGGCTATGGCTAAAACTGCCAGGATACCCCGGGGCAGAGCAGTTCTAAGGCTATGCCCCTTCCCTTTCTGCCTCGCCCTTCTATGAGTTCAATTTTGCCCTGTGCAGCAAAACTCAGAGTTCCAATTTTATTTCTTACACCTATTTTGGCAGTTCTCTTGTTCTTTGGAGATGCTTTTTCTATTCATCTATGGTGAGATTCACTTCAGTGCAGCAGAAGGCCCTTTGAACCAACGTGGACCTTTCACAGGGTTCTCTCCTTTTGGAATATGGAGATACTCACAAAAGTGATTGTCAGATTCTGATTTCTAAAACTGCACTTGTAAAAACCAGGGTTAGGTGGGGAAACATCACAAACTTTATGATGGGAGCATATCTTTTAATAGACAATATTACTTTTCTTAGCTGATCAGTGTCCCAATAGGCACCTTCTTCTGAATTAGGAGAAAAGAGTGGCACCTCAAAAACTTGTTTGAGTTAGCTAAAGACTATACACTGTAACTAAAAGAAAGCTGCTGGAACAATACACAAACATGTTTGATACCTTAGGCACTGTTTTCAGAGTAGCAGCCGTGTTAGTCTGTATTCGCAAAAAGAAAAGGAGTACTTGTGGCACCTTAGAGACTAACAAATTTATTTGAGCATAAGCTTTTGTGAGCTACAGCTCACTTCATCGGATGCATTCAATGGAAAATTATCACTCTGGTTACAGTGTGTATGGTAACACCCATTGTTTCATGTTCTCTATGTATATAAATCTCCCCACTGTATTTTCCACTGAATGCATCCGATGAAGTAAGCTGTAGCTCACGAAAGCTTATGCTCAGATAAATTTGTTAGTCTCTAAGGTGCCACAAGTACTCCTTACCTTAGGCAGTGATATCCTCAGCTGACTCTAAGAGTTCATTAAACCTTGCCCTGTAAACCTATGGTGCAATTTTGTCTCATGCTGTCTACTCTGCCAAGTTTTTACTCTATAATTCCCCAAACAGGATAAGTTCCTAAACATTCAGCCAGCAGCAGTAGCAGCAGCTGAGCATAATCAACAGAGTTTCCACTACTTAACTCATTGCCGTGCCCCTAGCATACTCCAAACCCTGATTTTTAAAACTGATCCGTTATAATCAATACCGCAGCATGATGGATGGCGAGTGTCCCTACAAGTGCCTTTTCATTGGACATTGCCTCTATGCCTTAGGGCATTCCAGAGGTTAAGCATTAACATACCCTCAGGTTAGTGGGTTGGTTTTAACAGGGTCATTGCTTGACTAGAGTTTCATCTTTATAGTTCAGAACTCTCTGTGCATGAAACCCTGCATTCTTATCTATACTTATCAGTAATAACTCTATATGCATAAACACCCACATACGCACAGGCACAGATGTAGTTTTACATAAACATACTGTAACTTTAGTGCCCTCATGGCCAAGGTGGAATCTGCTCTGCAGGCAGCTCTGGCCAAGAGAAGGCACGCGCAGGAATGCAGCAGAGAAAGTCCCTTCCACCCCAGGGGCACCTGTTCCAAACACCCTGGGGTGAACACACACCCACCAGAAGAATACAATGAACATAGAAAAGGGAAACATTTATTCACAGAAGGATGAGAAGGAAAAAACAACAAGGGGAAATACAGGGGGAGCGGTAAAACAGGGTTACATTCAACGCAAGGCCCCACAGCCCAGTGGTCCACTGTCTGAAAGGGCAAGCACCGAGCAATGTGTCTGTGCTCAGAGTTCAGGAGTCCTGGGCAGAGTTCCAGTCCAGTGGTGAGTCTTGGGTGCTCCTGGTCGTCTTCAGTGCCAGTAAACTTTCCCCAACACACCTTTCCAGTGCCCTCTTCTGCCCGCTCTCTGCAAACCCCCACAGAGCGATAACCTCCCCACTTAACTAGCTAGAGCCTCCCTCTTTATTCCCAATGCAGAGTCACGAGCCCCAGTACTCATGACCCACACAGCACTGGGCAGTAATGATACTGGGTCCAGGTTCAGTTTGTCCTTCTCGGGCAATTCCTTCCTGGCACAAGTGCTCCTCCTGGCTGCGGTCTTGGGGTGTCCCGGATTAGCTGCTCTATCCTTCCCAGGCTTCAGGTAGGTAGGCCATGCATCCCCAGCAGGAGACCAGGGCTCCCATTGGTCAGGAGCATTCCCATCATCCATCCCACAAGACCCCGTAGGGTGGAACAAGTTTCCAGTGAGGTAGCTCACCCCCCACCATGGAACTCCAGAGATCTGTAGGTCTCTGGGTTCTCCCAAATGATCATACATCAGTATGCACCTGGGCTTCTCTTCCTGGAGGAACATCTAGGCTGGCTGTCAGGCTTCGGCTGAGGTGACACCACGGAACATGGAGGCAAGATGATGGGTCCTTGAGGCACGAAATCGAGGGCGTTTGGCTTTAAAGTGGATATTTGCAGTACAGGGTTATCTGCTTGTGTTGTACCTTCCTCATCAGGCTCTTGGGGGGTCCTCACAGCTTCGAATAATGGGACCTCTAGAATGCTCAGTGTGGGTCCTTTCCCTTCACCATCTCTTTGTGCAATGACAAGAGGATCCATTATGGTTGGGGCCTCCCAAACAGAATGTTTGCCAAACCCCACTTCATCCTCACTGTTCGAGGAGCTGGGTGTTTGCAGAGACCGGGTATATCTCCATCACTGGGACCGTGTCCGACTCACGGGGCAGGGAGTCTCAGAATCTGTGGAAACATCCTCATGGGGAAACAATACTTGTCCCACAGGTAACACATGATTCCGGTGGAGAGTTTTGGTGGGGCTATGACTGCCTTCTGGACGTATGTGATATACTGGTAGATCCCTCACTTTCTCTTCTGTAATATATGGGTGTGACTCCCACCGATCTGCAATTCTGTGTTTTCCCTGTAATCCGAGATTTCAAACCAAAACTCGGTCAACAATCTGAAGCTCCTGTTGCCTCGCTCACTGATCATATCGGGGTTTATTCTTTTTATTCTGGTGACCAGCTGCTTGCATCACTATCCAATATGCCTCCTTCAGTTGATCCCTTAGGTGAGTAATATGTTTCTGAGATTGCCCCATCTGAAGACACTCTAAAACAGAGATCGACCGGTAACCGGGCTTCTTGACTGAACATTAATATGTATGGTGTGAACCCAGTTGCATCGTGTCGAGTGCAGTGAGAGGTATGTATCAAATGCTCCACGTGGTGGCTCCAGTATTTCTTCTGCTGAGGGTCCAGGGTTCCTAGCATGTTGAGGAGCTTATGGCAGTGGATCGCCTTGTGTGGTGGTGTGTGATTTTTTGATCCCCATGATCTTTCAAAGTTCTTTTATTAACTGACTTTCAAAATCCCATCCCTGCTCTGAGTGTAGTCTCACGGGCAACCCATAGTGAAAGAAGAACTTTTCCCACAGGATCTTGGCAACCGTGGAAGCTTTCTGATTTTTGGTGGGATAAGCTTGGGTGTAACTAGTATGGTTAATGACCACCAAGATATTTGCAGTGCCCCAGAGGTCAGGCTTTAATGACAGAACGTCCATAAAAACAAGCTCCATGGGTGCCGAGCTTGTGATGCTGACAAGAGGAGCTGCCTGCTTAGGCAGAGTCTTTTGTCTGATACATCTGGTGCAGGTGTGAATATGGTGGGTGATGTCACCCCCCCATCTGGGACCAATAGAATCTTGCCTTAACTAGGGCTTCCAATCGCTCTACTCCCAGATGCCCCATTCGATCATGGCAGGCCTCTAACACCAGTACTTCTGTAGTAGTACCAATTATTTTGGGTGAGGCCTCTGGAGATGCTTCTGCCTTCAATAAAGTCATCCATCCTGAACCAATAGGCAGTCCCATTCCTTTAGCAAAAGGGCCTCCTCTGGGTGACTTGGTCAGATAGTCTTGAGGTCCTTTCCCCTTTCTGATACATAAAGGATGTGCTTCATCCATGGATCAGCTCACTGGGCATGCTCTGCCTACCAATCCTTTAATCTGGGCAGCTGAGGGTCCCGTACTCTAGTAACATTTGAGTAGACTATGGTGTAGGGGCAAGGTTGCGGAAGATTGGTGAGGAGCTAAGTGGTGGACTGAGTACGTGACTGGATGTAAGTGGAGGATGCAGGCAGTTTCATGAACTTTGTCTGACAGACCCTGCCAAAAGATATCTTAGCATAGCTCAGCCTATGTTTGCTTGTAAACAAGTTAGTTTGTATAACAAGCATAAATCATACATGTAAGAATATAACCAGCTGTTGACCCCATGTAACCCTGAGATAAGCACAGAGAATATAGTGCCACAGAGGACTCCCCTCCTGGTGGAGTCCTGCCTGGTCAGCTGTCCCGAACTGCCAGAGATCCCTGCAGCCCCTCCGTGCATCCTAGGGGCTCCCTGTGCAGATTGGAGTATAAGTTCTTCCTTCCTTCCTTCCTTCCTTCCTTCCTTCCTTCAATAAAGCGTAGCTTACTATTCTTAGGCCTGAGTGTCGTCCTTTCACTGGTATCTTCCCCCCCCCCTCCGTGGGCATATATGGGTATGGCTTCTGGTGGTGCCCCCAGACAGTCAACTGCTCGTTCTCCATTGGCTATGGATTTTTCCTCTACAATGGATACCTGTTAGCATAAAGTTCTCAGTTGAGGGATCCCCACATTCTGAATGGATGTCTGACAGAAGATGCACTTGTCTAAGGATAACTTGAAGCCAGTCTCTTCTAAATGATCCAGGGCTTTGTACTTTTGCACTTCTAAAGTGCATCCAAACACCATGATGTCATCCAGGTACACCAGACACTCTAGCAGGTGCAAGTCCCCTATCAGCAGTGCCGTGAGTCACTGAAACACGGCTGGACCCCCAGACACTCCCTGGGGCATGCGATTAAATTGGTAAAACCCCAAGGGGAAGATGAATGCTGTCTTCTCCCGGTTCTCTGGTGCCATGAATACTTGATAGTATTCACTGCAGAGATCAAGGACAGAGAACCAGCGGCTGCCGTTCAGGCTATCTAAGGCATCATGCATCAGGGGCATTGTGTATTGGTCAGGGATCGTCCGCTGGTTCTGAGTGCAATAGTTGATGCACATGTGCACCTTTCCACTTATTTTTTGTACTACAATGATTGGCGACGCGTAGGGGCTCTTGGATTCCTCAATGATACCTGCTTGAGCCAGTTCCTGTAGGTGCTGCCTGACATCTTTGATATCAGTGGGGGCTAATGGTCTTGACCTCTCTCAAAAAGGCTGACCATCCTGCATTTGGATATGGTTCTTCATATCATGAGCACACCCAATATCCCACTCGTGCATAGAGAAAACAGCCTTTCTCTTGACTAACTTCTCGCACAGGCGGTCCTTCCACTCTGCAGGAATGGGGGGAAACTATCACTTCCAAACTGGAAACTATCTCTCCCATAAGGTGCAGCCTTGGTCTCCTCTTGGGATGGGGGGCCCCGCACTCGCTGGTATGCAGCTTTACATAAAGTGGGCATTGGCAGCTTCGGCAGATAGTTGTTCCCTGCCATCTCTCAGTGATGTGCCAATCTCTTCTGTGCCAATCTCTGGAACAGGTTTGCATTTGTCCCTAGGATTAAAGGTGCATACTCTCTACCCTTTGGATCTGGGCAGACCAGTGCCAATGTTTCTATTTCCTGGGTTACCCCTGAAATGTCCTTTGGAAATTGGACATTCAACAGGATATATCCTCAGTAAGGGCAGGAGTCACAGCCAGTTCCCCAGACTGTCAGGCAGGACAGGGGACACAAGGGTAAATGCTGCAGGTGTTCTTTGTAGTATGATTCATAAAATATGGTGACCTGTGATCTGCTGTCCAGCAATGACTCACACAGTCATCCTTCTACACCAGGGGTAGGCAATCTATGGCACTCGTGCCCATTTTCAGTGGCACGCACACTCCCCGGGTTCTGGCCACTGGTCCAGTGGGCTGTGCATTTTAATTTAATTTTAAATGAAACTTCTTAAACATTTTAAAAACCTTATTTACTTTACATACAACAATAGTTTAGTTATATATTATAGACTTATAGAAAGACCTTCTAAAATGTTAAAATGTATTACTGGCATGCAAAACCTTAAATTAGAGTGAATAAATGAAGACTTGGCACACCACTTTTGAAAGGTTACCAACCCCTGTTCTA
The DNA here is from genome assembly GCF_009764565.3 of Dermochelys coriacea. NCBI lineage: Eukaryota > Metazoa > Chordata > Testudines > Dermochelyidae > Dermochelys > Dermochelys coriacea. The sequence goes on along the minus strand of NC_050069.1, from coordinate 248,432,752 downwards.
TACAAACGGGTACTACATCCTCGGTCTTGCCAGCCCAACTGGGTAACCCCTGTGGTTTTTGCTGGGGAGCCTTGGAACTTCAGGGTCTTGGGCTGCTCCTTCCCCAAGCCCCATTGGCATTTTCCTTAAGCTCCCTAATGGTTTGAGATACCCTTGCATGGTCTGTCTTGTTTTGGCAGTCCAAGGAATAGTGCCCATCTTTCCCACAGTTGTAAAAGAAACCTTCCCACAGGCTATCATCCTTCCTGTTACTCTCCCCTTGTAAGGATGGCACAGTATGTCCCTGAGCCCACGTAGGACCACTTTTCAGGTCAAATCTCTCAGCGCTGCTGCTACTGATGAGGCCTCTTCCTTCTCTCCAAGCACCATGGTGGTGTAACTCCCTGCCTTCTTCGGCTGCAGCACTGTGTCCACTTGCAACAGTCGCTCCTCCTCTTCACCTATCTCTCGAATGGGTTGGTTTTGGGCCCACTCCCTGAGCTGCAGTTGCCACAACATCAACCCATCTTGTTGGGTGCCCCAAAGGATCTGGTCCAACCTAGCAAAATCAATATGTTTGGTGGGGATTCCTTCCTTCTGCACTACCTGCTGTTGCAAATCCTCTAGTCTCCTGATGAAAACTGACAACCATTCGTGGGGCTCCTGATAGGTATGGCGGAAACGATATTACAGGTCTTCACCACTATCAGTAGCACCGTAAACACTCTCAAAAGTGGCTAAATAGTCTTGCATCATTGCAGTTGGTTGGGAGTCTTTCAAGGCTCAGACAGTTCATCCCCTCAGACTCTCGAGCACACATTTCTGCTTCTCAGCATTGGAGCATTCCTACTCTTGGACAAGGGACACTGCAAAATCCCTCCAGGTCTCATAATCATCCTCCCCTGAGGGTATGGGTGACACTGCCAAGAACGAACACAACTGCTTGTAGGGTGGACTTTCAAATGCTGGCTTCAATGCATCTTTGAGGGCATGTTGGCCCTCTCCACCAGGCTGGGTGCTGCAGTGTTGGAGCCCCCCAATGCCCAAATTAATTCTGCTCATGTCCGCTTCTCATCCACCATCAGAGCTTGCAGTTTCTGTGCTAATGAATCCACCTCAAATGACATGGGCACACTAGTAGGGGACTGCTCTGGCCCCAGAATTGTCCAGGGGGTACCTTCTACTTGCACCTCTTTAGACACTTTTTATCAAGATCTGCTTCCTTGGAGTGAGTATATAGTGCCACTGCGCCCTTCACTTCGTGGCTGTAAATACGGGTGTGGACCTTCGCTCTCCCCAGTATTTCCACTGCATCTAGGCTCTCCTCAATTTCATTTCGTTCCTTCTCTTCCAGGTATACCACCACCAGTACAGCTTTGGTTACTGAGTTTCTTGCCCCTTGGCACAGGCCTTCTACTAATCCCCTCTCCATTTTTTTTTTTTTTTTACTGAGAAGAAAGTCACGCAGGTGTTTCTTTGCTCTGTGAAGGAGCTCACAGGGTGTGTGTGTGTGTGTGTGTGTGTGTGCGTACTGCAAGTCCCCGTAGGGGACACCAAGTGTAACTTTAGCGCCCTCATGGCCAAAATGGAGTCTGCTCTGCAGGCAGCTTTAGTCAAGAGAAGGCGCGCGCAGGAATGCAGCAGGGAAAGTCCCTTCCACCCCAGGGGCACCTGTTCCAAACACCCTGGAGTGAACACACATGCACCAGAAGAGTACAATGAACGTAGAAAAGGGAAATATTTATTCACAGAAGGATGAGAGGGGAAAAATAACAGGGGGAAACATAGGAGGAGCAGTAAAACAGGGTTGCATTCAACACAAGGCCTCACAGGCACAGTGGTACCACAGTCTGACAGGGCAGGCACCAAGCAATGTGTCTGCACACATGGAGCACCCATGGAGAAAAATTAGTGGGTGCTTAGCACCCTCTGCCAGCCAAGCTCTCCCCTCTGCCCCCCGGTGCCTCTCCCCTGCCAGCGGCCCCATTGATCACTCCTTCCCCTCCCGCCCAGCGCAAACAGCTGTTTTGTGGCATGCAGGCTCCAGGGAGGGAGGGGGAGGAACGGGGATGCAGCGTTCTCGGTGGCAGAGTGGAGCGGAGGCTTCGGAGAAGGGGTGGAGTGGGGGCACGGCCTGGGTGGAGGGGTAGGTTGAGCACTCCTGGGTAGAGAGGAAGTCAGCGCCTATAGTCTTGGGTGCTCCTGGTCGTCTTTGGCACCAATAAACTTTCCCCAACAAACCCCTCCTGTGCCCTCTTCTGCTGCTCTCTGCAAACCACACAGAGCAACCACCTCCCCACTTAACTAGCTACAGTCTCCCTCCTTATTCCCAATGCAAAGTCACAAGCCCCAGTACTCATGGCCCCATGCAGCAATGACAATGGGTTCAGCTCCGGTTTGTCCTTCTTGGGCGATTCCTCCCTGGCATAGTGCTCCTCCTAGATCCTGTCCTGGGGAGTCCCCAATTGGCCGCTCTGTCCTTCCCAGGCTCCAGGTAGGTTCTTGGCTGCTTCACTCTGGGAGGGCCTCCTTGCTGCAGCCCTTCTGTCTGGAGCTCCAGAAACACACCCTGTCCCTCTCCCCTTTCTCTTTGCTCCCTGTCCCCCACAACAGCACTTCCTCCTTTTGGAACAATTTGCCCTTCCCCCCAAGGAAAAAGATTTAATTGGCCATGCTCTCTGAACCCCAAGGGGGTTACAATACACACTGTACATATGTACAAAGTTCTGAGTGGGTTATGCAAGTTAATTCAAGTGGGTGAGGGGTAATTGGGAAAACTGATATTTATGAAATTACAACGCTAAATATAGAGATACCCCCGCTATGTGTATGAATGAATGTGTGTGTGTGAGTGGGGCATATGCACCCCATATATATATTAAATTATACACAGATATAAAAATGGTGGCATGGAAACCAATAAAGTAACATTGGTGTTCCTGGTATCAGACTCTGTATATATGTTAAGGAGTACTTGTGGCACCTTAGAGACTAACACATTTATTAGAGCATAAGCTTTCGTGAGCTACAGCTAGTGAGTTCTACAGCTGTAGCTCACGAAAGCTTATGCTCTAATAAATGTGTTAGTCTCTAAGGTGCCACAAGTACTCCTTTTCTTTTTGTGAATACAGACTAACACGGCTGCTACTCTGAAACCTGTATATATGTTATTTCCCTGTCCCCACCCTTCCGAAACTGCTGTTCTTTTTAGACTGTGAGTTCTTTGGAGACAGGGATTACATCTCTCTCTGTGTTTACGCAGCATTTACCACAGCTGAGCCCCAGTCTAGATGGCAGCCTCTATACACTACCAGCAAAAAATGTTCATTAATAGTGTCCCATCCCTTGCCAGCATGTAGTCTAGGTGTGCCTTTTACAAGACAGAACACTATTTTAGGACTGTTTGAGAAAGTTTTAAGTACATTAATTGGGACTATGTTTTGTATCCCATCCCCCGGTAAGCCAGGGTCCAACTGTGCCAAGCTCCAAGGGCGAGAAAAATTAAAACTAATAAGTGAGAAACAAATTATTGTAAATTGCCTTTCTGTACCTAAAAATGTCACAACTTTAATGTCTGATTGCTTGGGCCCTTGCTGGTCCCCACTGGGAGGCTGTGAATCTTCCTTGCCCACTGGGTTGAAGCTTCTGTTTCTGGCTCTGCTGGGTGCCAAGATGATGGATTTTAAGCTGTGACATGACATGTTTATGTGCAGAAAAGCTGTTACTGGAACAGGACTGAATCTTGCTCTTTCTGGGTCTCAAGCAAGGATAATATGTCGGGGGGGGGGAGGAGGAGAGCTGTCACAAGGTGAGTGGCCCTTTAAAGGGAGATGAGTGCTGGCCCCATCTGTGACAGAGCCACCCCTTTGAGGCTGCAGAGCTACCCCAGGCCATGAGGGGGTGCTCTGATGGGGTGGCCCTGTTACTTTTCTGCCTCAGGGCTCATTAAAAACCCCACGCAGTCCAAAGTATTCGAAAACAAGATTCCCCTTCTGGGACCCAATTTATATAGTCCTTATACTGGTCCCAGTGGCTCTCCAATTGCCCTCATCTAGTTCCACCTGGGCTGGCAACACAGTCTTTCAAAACAAATTTACAAGAACATTTTCTTACTAATCCTTCCTCCAGAGCTTGGAGGCCGTGTCACACCATGAGGCAGCGGGCAAACATCCTTCCTCTGCAAGAGTCTCCCAGGCCATCTGCCATCACCATCTGTTTCTCCCCAGGTCTCTTCCTTATCTACCCCAGAGGCCTGACCAGGTCACATGACCCATCAGGCATAAGACTTTCCTCATTTTACCCAACCTCGGGTGGAGAGCTGTCTTTGCCACATGTGTGGCTGAGCCCCATCTGCCTATAAAGGGCCAACCATGGTATGATAAAGGCAAATTCCTCATTGAGGGGCAGGAGGAAACATTTCTCTGTCAGGCTGATTTTAAAGAAGGGTTTCCAGCTGCCCAAGTTTTGCAATATGTTAGAATGAGTCAAGGGGCTGTGGTCATGTGGGTGTGATAAATTTCATTATTGCATACATGCCTCGTATCTCTATAGATTGTGGCAGATTCTCCATCACTGGCAATTTTAAAATCAAGATTGGATGTGTTTCTAACAGAGATGCTGTAATTCAAACAGGAATTAATTCACAGAAGTCCTATGTCCTGTGTTATAATGGAAGTCAGACTAGATTATGACAATGGCCCCTTCTGGCTTTATAATCTAGAAAAGCATGCATATTCTTAAATCCATTCCTGTTGACAAAAGTGCTTAAGCACACGATTAAGTCTCGTTGACTTCAATGGGACTTAAGCACATGCTTACAGTTAAACATGTGCTCAAGGTTCTTGAATATGGATGCCTTCCTGAACTGGGAACAAAATGATCCCTTGATTCAACTATTAAGATGACTAGGACAAACACAGATAATTATGGGTCTGATGCTGCTCCCATTCAAGTCAACACCAAACTCCCACTGATTCAATGGTGCAAGATCAGTTCCTTTCTAAATATGCATACAACTTCATATGAATCACTAGATGTGTATGAAATGTCTGCCTGCAGTTTCAGTATTGTATATTCTTCAGTATTTCACAATAGTTACACTTGTACGAGTGCATATTTTTGGTATATTTTAAATAATTGGAATAATTACACATATTCTAGTAACTGGTTAATACAGATTAGATGTTTCTAAAAAGTAACAATGATAAGACTCAGTAATTATGGGGAGTGGCAGAAAAACTTGAAGAAATGTAGAGGCATACTACGTTTATATTGATGTTTTTTACTTTTGATTGATAGCAAGAACATGCGGTTATTGCAGATGATTAATAATATTGAAATATGCAGTGTTCCAGGTAGTATTTTAACCTTTCTATTTTTTTGGTGACAGATCAGACTAAGTTCAATGCAAAGTCCTGATATACATTATAAAAATATTAAAGATGACCTGTAAAGGTCATCTAGTGTGAATTTCCAGTATGTTTTTCAATATATTTTATTTATTTCAAACTGAATGGTTGCAAAACAGCTAAACTAATGGGACTTGCCAGTACAATTATCTGAAAACATTCTTTTTTCACTATTTAGGTCTCAACCATATAGCTCTGTCTCTGTCTGTCTCAGGGAGAGACATGATAGGTATAATGGTAATCTGTAGAGTGGGGGTCCCAAAACTGTTGGGCGTGCCCCCCTACAGGGATGCAAAGGAACATTGCGGGGAGGAGGAGGGCTGTAGCGGGGCCTGGGCCAGTCCCCATTGGAGGGCAGTGAGGGAGAGCCACACAGCTGCGCTCTGCCCCCAGCTCTGCTCCGGCTGCAGCACTGGATCCCAGTCCAGCTGCAGCTCTGCACCCGGCTGCAGCCCTGACTGCAGCCCGGCTGAGGCTCCACTCCTGGCCCCAGCCCCCTTGCAAATATTTTCTTTTACAATAGAACCTCATAGTTGCAAACACCAGAGTTATGAACTGACTGGTCAACAGCACATGTCATATGGAACTGGAAGTATGCAATCAGGCAACGGAAGAGAACAAAAAAAAAAAAGGCAAATACACTATAATACTGTGTTAAACATAAACTACTAAAAATAAAGGGAAAGTTTTAAAAAAAAGATTTGACAAGGTAAGGAAACTGTTTCTGTGCTTGTTTAATTTAAATTAACCTGGTTAATAGCAGGTTTTTCTTCTGCATAGTAAAGTTTCAAAGCTGTATTAAGTCAATGTTCAGTTGTAAACTTTTGAAAGAACAACCGTAACATTTTGTTCAGAGTTATGAACATTTCAGAGTTGCGAACAACCTCCATTCCCAAGGTGTTCTTAACTCTGAGGTTCTACAGTAACTGTTTGGTCAATTCTACTTGGTAGCCAGCATAACCAGACAGTTGAAAATATACACATTGCAATAAGCGATTCACATTATTATTATTATTATTATTTAACATTTTATTGTGCTAGTACTTAGATGACTTCCTGGTGGCAACAAATGGTATTGTAACCTGCCGTTAAAGGGCCATGGTCCAGAGACTGAACACTATCCAACAGCTCCAAGTGACAAGCTGCCCTGGTTTCCAGCCAAGGAGGGCTGGGCATAGATCCATATGCGCTATATCAAATTCTGCTTCTAAGTAGTCCAGAGATTGGCTGCTGTTCCTTTTCTCTCCAGGAGCTGAACATCCATTCCTTCTAGGCCCCATGGGCTTGAGAAGGGCAAGCAAATAGTGCAAGCTTTTATTGACACTTCATTAAAATAACCTAAGGGCTCAAGAATGCAATGATAGAACTTTGGTAAGATCTCCCTGCTGCAGGCATGACTGCTGTCACCTCCTGTACTCTATGCCAAAATATTGGACAAATGATATTCCAGTTTGTGGCTGTTCTCCTGGTTTTACAGGAGTTTTGTGCTTTTTGGCTTTCTAGGCCTTTTGTGTGTTTCAGTCATCAGTATTTGAACGTTTTAAAATCCTTTTGTGAGCTCATTAGCTTTGCTTTCAGGCGCTGAATTGCTTAAGCAAGCAAAAAACAAAATAAGACTTAAACAGTTTTGGCGAATAGCATTTTACTGTGGCTCATTGGAGCTAGTAATATTCTGTGCTTATACTTTCTCCTAAACTCATTTCCCCTTGTTGCAATTGTCTTTTCCACTATGAATCCTTCAGGTCACTTGTATGATGATGGCGGATTCCAAAAGACTATTGCCATTTTCTTGCGTCTGCTGGCTTTTCTGCATTTGAGAGTTTTTGAGGATGGGGGAGAGGGAAATTAGAACCAAGCCCAGCTTTTGAGATGTGCTCTGATGAAATCATGCTTCTCGCTCATCCCAAGGAATCTCTTTAGTCATCTCCTTATGGACTGTAACACTGCCATAGCTTTTAGCATCATTACTTGGCTTCAGAGTCTCAAAACCAGTTGGCTGGGGTACAGTTGTAATTTCACCGCTTATCCCCTTGCTTGTCTGTCTGGAGTGATCTTGCGCAGTCATTGCTGCTGGTTTTAATCAGCCTGGAAATCCAAGACATTTAATGGTGAGCTGTGTAAGTATCTCTAGAGACTCTTTTCTTTTATTAAATACAGCTTTTCTGCACATATAGGGCTGCTGAAAGGAGCTGACTGAAAGCCCTGGCAAGTCAAGTCCTCTCTCTGCGTACAGTACAGGCAGTGACAGTGTGGGCTTCACCCTTGATCCAGAGGTGTTGCCCTTCCCCCACTTGCCTCTTCATCTTCTTCTACGCAGTGTCCTAGACCCAGGAAGCCCCTTCCTAGCCCCATCTGTCATAATTAAGTCCCTCTGGAAACTCAGTACTTCAAGGAGGCTTTATAATCTATGGCCATGTGTGATGGTTCTCGGGTCTGTGAGTCACCTTGTTACCCACTGCCTCCAGCATGAGGGAGTCTTGCTTGTCCTTTCAGCCACCCAAGCACTCTCCTCCAGGCTATGCCAAGATTTAGCTCTCCAAGGTTTTGATTTTGACATACAACACATTTCAGGAGCTTCTAACAAAGTGGCTGATGCACTCTCCCGTGAAAGTTTCCCAGAATCAACTGGTTAAAATTGTCCCTAAGATGTGGAAAATATTGTTAATCTTTACACAGTTAGTAGTATATTTAGAGGTGCATGTGTCTTATTAACTCTGTTTTCTCCTAGAGCTCCAGGAAGAAATCGCAGCCAGTGTTTCACCCTATCTGTGATTTGGGGTGTGTGTCATAAATATAAAGGAAAGGGTAACCACTTTCTGTATACAGTGCTATAAAATCCATCCTGGCCAAAGGCAAAATCCTTTCACCTGTAAAGGGTTAAGAAGCTAAGGTAACCTTGCTGATACCTGACCCAAAATGGCCAATGAGGGGACAAAATTCTTTCAGATCTGGAGGGGGTGGTGGTGGGGGGGAACAAAGGGTTTGGTCTGTCTGTATGATGCTTTTGCTGGGAACAGATCAGGAATGCAAGCCTTCCAACTCCTGTAAAGTTAGTAAGTAATCTAGCTAGAAAATGCGTTAGATTTTCTTTTGTTTAATGGCTTGTAAAATAAGCTGTGCTGGAGGGAATGTATATTCCTGTTTTTGTGTCTTTTTATAACTTAAGGTTTTGCCTAGAGGGATTCTCTATGTTTTGAATCTGATTACCCTGTAAAGTATTTACCAGCCTGATTTTACAGAGGTGATTCTTTTACCTTTTCTTTAAATACAATTATTCTTTTAAGAACCTGATTGATTTTTCATTATTCTTAAGATCCAAGGGTTTGGGTTTGTGTTCACCTGTACCAATTGGTGAGGATATTATTAGCAAGCCTTCCCCAGGAAAGGGGGTGTAGGGCTTGGGGGGGGATATTTTGGGGGAAGATGTCTCCAAGTGGTCTCTTTCCCTGTTCTTTGTTTTAAATGCTTAGTGGTGGCAGCATACGGTTCAAGGACAAGGCAAAGTTTGTACCTTGGGGAAGTTTTTAACCTAAGCTGGTAAGAATAAGCTTAGGGGGTCTTTCATGCAGGTCCTCACATCTGTACCATAGAGTTCAGAGTGGGGAAGGAACCTTGACAAGGGGTAACATGGGCCTGAATTGCTAATGATTTGGGGCAGTCATTCATCCCTTTTGTGCATCACCACTGTTTCATAGATGATTGTGTATGTTTAGCAGTAGCCTACTCTCTGCAGGCTCAGCCTGAAGAAGCAACAAGAGTTGCTATCTCTGGGGAAAATGCAGAAGATCTTTCAGCCATAACCTACATGTAGCAATAGTGCTGGTGTTTTAAATTGGGGTGGTGTTATCCTGACAAGTGGTTTGGAGAAACACAACACAAGCACTAAAGGAGGCTTTAATAACATGATGAGATTTCTAGGGAATATCTTTATTTCTTCTGGTTTTATTCTTTCTGAGAATAATCAGACCATGACATAAGACTAAGTTTAAGAACCAAAAAGCTGAGCTGAAGAGAAAATAGTTTATAAAAAGTATTTTGAAAGATTGGAGAGCTTCCAGTTCATCTTGATTGGAAATGAATTATGTACTGTGATGCTGATGTGCCTTAGGTATTTATAAACTATGCTACTTTGCACTTAAAGTACTATTTCAATCTGGGATCTCAAAGCACTTTGAAGATAACAGGAAAGGTAAATATTGTTGCCCTTCTGCTGAATGGTAGTAGATGTCAGAGGCTTGCAGGTCAGCTTCCCAGAGGAGAAGATATCAGTGATGTGGAGTCTGCATATAGTCTAGACATAACTTGTTTTATTCACCTGTATACAACAGTTCTGCAACAGCCATGGTCAAACTGAATGCAGGCAATCTGTTTTTTTCTGTATCAGAGAGGTAGCCGTGTTAGTCTGTATCCACAAAAACAACGAGGAGTCCGGTGGCACCTTAAAGACTAACAGATTTATTTGGGCATAAGCTTCCATGGGTAAAAAAAACACTTCTTCAGATAAAGCTTATGCCCAAATAAAAGCTGCTAATGACACCCCGCAACAAATGTCCCCAAAGCTGAATATTTGCTTGTATGCTAAGAAAAAGAATCTAAATGACTATGTGTAGCAGCGCTGCCTGGTGACAGCTGTAATAACAAAATTATTCTCTCCACTTATAGATGGGGAAATTAAGGGACAAAGAAAGTTAAAGACTTGCCCAAGGTCATACAGCAAGTTGGTGGCAGAGGCAGGTAGTGAATCCAGGACTCTTTGTTCTCAGCCTGGTGACCATTCCATCAGACCACACTGCCTGTCTCCTTTATATTGCTGAGACCCTGTCTGATGTTGTTAATTAGGCAAAACTCCCACTAACCTAGGGCAGGTCTGCACTACTGCTTAAACTGATCTAATTTATGTGGCTTGGGGTGTGAAAAAGATACCCTCTGAGCTACGCAAGTTACAGTGACCTAAATACTATCCACACTGCGCTATGTTGGCGGGAGATGCTCTCCTGCTGACATAGTTTCTGCCTCTCACAGAGGGTGGAGTAATTATGCTGATGGGAGAGTGCTCTCCCTTCAGCATAGAGCGTCTTCACCAGATGATATAACACTTCTAGCGTAGACATGCCCTTAGTAAAAGCTGCAGTACCAGGTCCTCAGTGTCCATGTTTTTCTATGTATTTGGAGTAAAGGCAACAAAGAGCCACTAAGCTAGGAAAATATTATTTTTAAGATGCTTTATTAAGATGCTTAATTTTAACTGATTTTCAATTCAAACTACACGAGTAGCCTGAGGCTGTATTTCACACTGGCCCTGAGAAACGCCAATTCTTCTCCCACAGCACGTTCAATAACAAAACACTTAACAAACGTAACATCACCAGAACAACTCTTATGGCCTAATCGCTGATCCTGAGAATGAGACACTATCACCTAATAATTTAGCTCTTTTGTGGATGCCATAATACTATGTATATGTGTACCACAGCCCCTCCACTTGGTATGACCAGAACCGCTCATGTGTGTCTCATAAGCCCTATACTACTAACAACTAGCAGAGATACTCCTTTAGCTAAAGTAATAGTGGCCTGTGCTATTGAAACAGGAGGACCTGGGTTTTCTCAGCTGTTGCTGTGAAGTGCTGAGTGGCTGTGGTGTGTAGTATAGTAACAAATAAGTTCTAACAAAAACAACGAGGAGTCCTTGTGGCACCTTAGAGACTAACAAATTTATTTGGGCATAAGCTTTTGTGGGCTAAAACCCACTTCATCAGATGCATGAAGTGAAAAATACAGTAGGCAGGTATATATATTACATGAAAAGATGGAAGTTACCTTACCAAGTGGGGGGTCAGTGCTAATGAGGCCAATTCAAACAGGGTAGATATAGCCTATTCCCAATGGTTGACAAGAAGGTGTGAGTATCAACAGAAGAAAAAGTACTTTTTGTAGCGTCCCACCCACTCCCAGTCTTTATTCAAGCCTAATTTGATGGTGTCAAGTTTGCAAATTAATTCCAGTTCTGCAGTTTCTTGTTGAAGTTTGTTTCTGAACCTGTCTACTGTATTTTTCACTCCATGCATCTGATGAAGTGGGTTTTAGCCCACAAAAGCTTATGTCCAAATAAATTTGTTAGTATCTAAGGTGCCACAAGGACTCCTCATTGTTTTTGCTGATACAGACTAACACGGCTACCCCTCTGAATTAAGTTCTAGGTGATCATGGACTGGTGACAGTATAACATTGCACTTTTACACAGTAAAGAATTAAGGTCCAGGACTATATGATACCTCAGTTCCCACCATTAGCTTTAACAACATGCCAGTAGTTCTGTTGATGTGGTCAGACTAAGCCAGGCCACACTGAGGGATTCTTCATTTTGAGACAAGATGAGGCCCTTTGTTGGAGTTCACTGTATCAAGTAGTTGCCTTGGATGCATAGCATTTAGAGACAAAAGTCTGCCTGAGGATAATGAGATTGTGTGCTTCATTACTGTCTTTTGTATTTAAATGGCCAGTGGGGCAATTAACATAGGGCTCATTACACAAGAATTTCAATAGTTTTCTCTGATTATTCATCATAATATTTCCTCTGAGAATACCAGAATCTATAATTAAATATGGGAGTAATTCATGTAGTTTTTCTATTGATGTTTTCATCACCTTTTTTTAGGGGGGGCAGGGTCTAATTGTTTTTGACACTCCCTTTCTGTTGTACTTGTGGCAAATATGCACAGCCCTTTGCATGTGAATGTCTACTCACTGACGTCTTGTGGTGATTATTCCCTGCTGGCTCCACAAACAAGCCCCAATCAGAATGATCGGTGCAATAGCATTAATGATCTAGGTGGGTAACACTGTGTTATAAGAGCCACAGGACAATCCATAGTAGGCTCAACGGACTATATGCTACAGTCACCCTGATCCTGCATTGTGTAGTGCGTGGGTAGAGCAGGCCACAGGGCTGCAGACAGGTGCAGACAGGTGCAGACAGTCTGCCTGTGTTCAGTGGACCACTGGATTGAGGTCTAAGAAGTCTGTTAATCAGTGAGACCAAGTGGCAGAAGGACTGGTGAACAACGCAGGAGATCTGGGATATATCCTCACTTCTGGCACTGATCTGGAAGATTTTGGGTAACTCACTTCATGTCTCTGTGCCTCACTTTTCCCCACTTTTAAAATGGGGGTAATGATACTGACTTCCTTTGCCCTTGAAATCTGTGGATGAAAACTATGCAAACTAGGCATCATTAGTATCCTGCCATTTTGCAGGAATGTGTGCATATCTTCTGAGTACCCTGTTTGAGTAGAACAGGTAGGGGGGAGAAATGAGGTGGGGGGGGGCAAAAAAAAAGAACAAGAAAAAAAAAAAAGGAAATTTCCACAAATTTAAAAAGGATTTTTGAAAATGCGAGGAGCCTGATGATCAAAAACAGGGGGGAAAGATGAACAAATGTGCCAAAAGTTTTCTTAATATTTTATTTTGAATGTTGAAATTTCAAAATTTTACCAGTGCTATGTTTGAGGGACAGAATGAACACGCTGTCCTTTGACCACTCATCCTTGATTTTTAAGAGTCACAATGAGCTTTAAGATAAAATTTTCAAAAGCTTTGGCTTTTAATGGGACTTAGGAGCCTAACTCACTTAGAGACTTGAAAATGTTAACCTTTGCTTCCAAGCGCTGAATTCCTGCTTTGAAAATGTACAGGTCACTTGTGCTAAAATTCAGGAAACTATTGGGGTTTACAAACATTAAAAAATACCTTCCTCCCCCCCCCAAAACCCCCATCATCTGAGCATTCACAAATGGAATATAGGAAGACTATAAGAATGCCATAAATACCACAGGAACAAAATTTGCTCATTTACTGATGAATACAGTAGCAAATCTGTTTTCTCATGATTTGATTAGCTCTATTGCTGATATTTACTGCTTATTCATAGAGTAGATGAAGAGAAGGTCTGGACATCCACAGTTCAGACCTGGAGGAGGAACCATTTGAGAAGATAATTTCGCCTGTGTTCATTCTATCATATGGCTAGCAGAGGAAGCTAATTCCACCTAATTGTGCTAAATGCCTGGTGATTTGGAGATGGGAACCTAATTATCTTCATCAAATTGATTTCATTTTGGTTACTGCACAGCTATTAGTGGAATGACAATAAATTTTGGTCTCTTTGATCAGGACTGGAGTTTAACCAACATTCCTAAAGTCGTTAATGTTTTATGCCTCCCCCAGGCTAATGATTTGATTACAGTGCAAATGTACTGTAGCCAAACACTTCATCTATACATTATAGGTGATGGATAGTGGATGACAAAAAAACAGGTTGCAACTAGAGACAATGGCCTGCAATCCTGTGAAATCACGATAGTCCTTGGAATTCAGGGAGAGGACATATATTTAGCGGGTTTATTTTGACTGCTATTTTTACTGGCCATGTAAGATTTGCAGCATCCAGGTGAGTCAAGTCCAGAAGCTCTGTCAGCTTGGTCATTTCCTTTTGGCTCACCTGGGACAGCTGTAGCTTATGGGCGGGGAGTCATGCTTCATGCCATGCATATGATGCACTGCGAGTCTGACTGCATGATTCCTTTGGTTTAACCCTGTCCTGTCAGATGGCCATGATTTCACAAAGGCACCAACAGTCTGTTCAGTGAGTTGTGTCAAAATGTGATGGGAAGTAACAAACCTTATACTGAGAAGGATTTCAGATGACTGTGCACAAAAAATGGGCCTGGAGGGGTTTGTGCATGCAAAACTGCCTGGGCACAAGTGGAAGCACATAAAAATCAGGCCTGTAATGACCAGCATTACAAATGGCTACTGTTGAAATGTTCCTCCATACAACGTCCCATCATTGCCATCTATCTCTATTTATTACCTGCAATGCTGGTGATGTCCAAGTAATCATGCCTTTCTAAAAACCATAATATGATTGATACATTTCAGCTTGTACCTCCGGGGAGGAAGAATTCTACACAGTGATTACACTCTGTAGGGAAGAAAGACAGTCTCGGGGAATATCAAATGAATGTTCTTCAATTTTTTTTTGCCCATCACAGTTGTTGGTTGCTGTTACTTGTAATGTTCTTGCTTGCTTGCTTGTCTTAGGTCATCTCTTCACCTAAGACATAAACGAGTCAGAGAAGGGAAGGTTGGTCCAGTTGTTGGCACACACAGAGTTGGGAGACTTGGGATCAATGAACTGCTCTGACACATATCTCCTGTGTGACCTTTGGTAAGTCACTAAGTGCGAGGGAGCACAGGTCTCAAACCTCAGTCAGCATGAGTGGATATAATGGGCCTGGGGAGGCTAATTCTCCCCTACTCATAGAAGTTCAGGGTTGGAAGAGACCTCAGGAGCTCAGCTAGTCTAATCCCCTGCTCAAAGCAGGACTAACCCCAATTAAGCCAAGTCCTGACCCCTCTCATGCTTTGCCCTCTCCCCCAAGCCAACGGGAGCTTAGTTCCAGTCAGAGGCCAGCGGCCCAGCACTGGGGCTGATGTGGAGGCCGGCGGCCCACCGCTGAAGCCGGCACTTAGAGTGGCTGGCAGCCTGCTTCTGGGGCTGGTGCTGATGGCAGCTGGTGGCCCGGGGTGGTTTGGCCGGGGCTCCTCTGGCCATGGGAGTTGAGGGGGAGGGAGGCGCTCAGGGCATCTGTCTTTAAAACTCAGATGCCCAACTCCCAATGGGGTCCAAACCCCAAATAAATCCGCCAACTGATGTGCCAAGACTACTTCTGTCCCTGCTTTCCCTGCTAGTTTGGGACTCCAGCACCCTGTCTTGCTGAGCCAGATATGCCAGTCTGCTCCAACACAGACCCAGGGTCTGAACACGTGCCACAAAGCTGCAGACTTAACTGAAAGCAGCTTAAGAAATGTTCCTGTCTTTAACACTCAGATGCCCAACTCCCAATGGGGTCTAAACCCAAATAAATCGGTTTTACCCTCTATAAAGCTTATACAGGATAAACTCATAAATTGTTCGCCCTCTATAACACTAATAGAGAGATATGCACAGCTGTGTGCCCCACCAGGTATTAATACATATTCTGGGTTAATTAATAAGTAAAAAATGATTTTATTAAATACAGAAAGTAGGATTTAAGTGGTTTTAAGTAGTAACAGACAGAACAAAGTGAATTACCAAGCAAAATAAAATAAAACATTGAAGTCTAAGTCTAGTACAGTAATAAAACTGAATACAGATAAAAACCTCACCAGTTCCAGTAAGCTTCCTTTTAAAGACTGGTCTCCTTCTAGTCTGGGTCCAGCAATCATGCACACCCCCTATAGTTACTGTTCTTTGTTCCAGTTCTTTCAGGTATCCTTGGGGGTGGAGAGGCTCTCTCTTTAGCCAGCTGAAGACAAAATGGAGGGGTCTCCCAGGGGTTTAACTAGACTTTCTCTTGTGGGTGAAGACCCCCTCCTCTCCCCTATGCAAAGTCCAGTTCCAAGATGGAGTTTTGCAGTCACATGGGCAAGTCACTTGTCTGTGCATGATTCAGTTTTTTACAGGTAGCAGCCATGGGTCACATGCTACCTTGAACGTCCTCAAGTAGACTTCTTCTGTGAATTGGAGCATTCCAAGATCTGTTGTCCCCTAAGTGCTTCTTGATTTGCACATTCCTTTCTCAAGAAGCTGACCAAATGCTTTATAAAGGTTATTTAAAAATCAAGCCAGTACAGAGCCAATATTCATAACTTTGACTAGAAAAATGATACATGCATACAAATAGGATGAATAGATTCAGTAGAACATAACCTTTACAGAGAAATGTTACATGGCATATGTAGCATAAAACATTCTAATTCTGTCATATATACATTCATAAGCATATTTCCATAAAGCCTTTTGTGGGGTACCATCACAGAGACATCTTGCCTCTTCAGTTGGCTCAGACTCGCTATTTAAGCCAGAAGAAAGTACAGGACGTTGTCTAAGCAACTGCGTGAATTCATGGCTGGTTGCTATATCAGATCCTGCCTTCTCACCTGACTCCTGAGCCCTGCCTTGTTCCTGATTCCTACCATGGGCAGCAGGTATAATAGGCTTGGGGAGGCCGGACCCCCAGTTGTGGGGTTTTGGGGGGAAGTTTTTGATTTATTATGTTCATGCAGGTTCCGGCATGGCTGAAGAGGCAGTGGACTCCAGGGAGATTATTGATGAACCCAGGAAGCTGTGTAGCAAATACCGTCTCCTCAGCCACCCCAGAACCTGCATGGGGCATAGTAAAAGTTTCTTCTGGACCAGAGAGACGCTTTTTCCCAGGCAGCTTGGGGTCTGGGAAGGGGAGGCATGGACTGGATGCAGCTGGCCCAGGACTCCTCTGGGCAGGTGTGTGTGGGTGCTTCAGGCTCCTCTGGGCAGGGGTGTGTGTCTCAGGGCTCTGGCCATGGGGAGGACAGGGGGTCATGGGGCTCCGGCTGTGGGGGGGCAGGGGGTCTTGGGAATCTGACCATGGTGGGGGAGGGATGCAGAAAGAAGGGGCAGAGCTGGGGCTAGACTCCCCGAAGTGGGGGTCCACCCGACCCCATGATTCCTAATCTCCTGTCTTACTCTAGATCCCTGCTGCCATGCCCCACCCCTGGCTACTGACTCTGACTTCAACCCCTTTGTATGATTCCTGGCTTTGACTTCAAACTCTGGTTCCTGTCTCCTGATCACCACTGCTCTGACCACTTGGTCTGACCACCTATGTCCTGGTCTACAACACTAAAGTACAAATTCTTAAAGATATTTAAGTGCCTAACTCCCATGGATTTCATAAAATCTAGGTGCCTAAATGCCTTTGAGGAACTGGGCTTAGTCTTTCAGTGCCTCTCTTCAGTGCCATCAGGGGGGATGTTAAGATGATAAATATATTAGAGACTGTGAAGTGCTCAGATATGATAGTAATGGGGTGATATATTTACTTTTGAGATTAAGACAGGGAGTCAGTATTACTGGAGTTATGACCAGCATCTAAAAAAATTGCATCACAGCTGACAGTAGGCATTTTTCAAGAGCTAACTCTTTATACATTGAAATAACAGTACTCCACATTATTTGTGATAACATCGTCTAATGACTGAAGGTCCAATACTTTTATTTTATTTTATAGAAGGAGAGGAAGACCGAGAAATGTATGCCCCACCTCTAATATGTTAATCCCTCCCCAGTACAAATATAGTCAGAATATCTGATCTGCGGAAGCTGATACACATTATGGCTCCCAAACTGCCAGTCGTTGTGCATGCAGCCAGTGGGGAACTGCATAAACATAACTTACTGAAGGAGCAGGGCCCTTATGCATGCTTCCCTAAAGGAATATGGATATTTAGAGAACTCTTAGTGTCACAAAGAAAGACAAAGCAGAATCTGGATCAGCTGCCTGAAGTCAAAGGTATGGTAAGCTTCTTGCCAGTGTAAAAATCCACTTGCTCAGAGAGCAACTTTTTTGTCTCTGTCCAGGAAAATTTTTACAGAGCACAAGACATAACATTGTAGTGAGCAAAAGGTGAGGACCGTGAAGGTGAAGGAGGTGAGGATGAGCTTCCAGGAACAGCTAGCAATTAATATCAGCAATCGCGATTGTCACACACTGGCATGTATACACAGATCACATCATCCTGAAGTCTGGTCTCATCTCTGCACA
Source organism: Dermochelys coriacea (assembly GCF_009764565.3). NCBI lineage: Eukaryota > Metazoa > Chordata > Testudines > Dermochelyidae > Dermochelys > Dermochelys coriacea. The sequence continues at coordinate 248,414,736 of NC_050069.1, read as the reverse complement.
CTGATTGGAATTCCCAGCATTGATGCTTTAAAGTGTGTTAAATTCCATCTGACATTTTCCCTTATTTTGAGACATGATGATGTGGTGCTTTAAAAATAATATTAAAAAAAGGGCAATGTAACTGTTTGCAGCTCAAGCATTTATGACAAATTATGGTTTTCTTAAAATGCTAAAGTGTTCCACGCTCTTCTGTGAAAAAGGATTATTCAGAGACTAATACAGAAGGATGGTCTTAGGAAAGAAGTGTGTAGTCCTAGAAGATAGAAGCAGATAAGCTAGCAATTTCAGAGTGAACTTCAATGATGTAAAATAAATTCACAGAATCATGCAAGTAGAGTTGGAAAAGACCTTTTAGATTTTTCTAGAATATAAGGCCAGTCTTACTGGGTCAGACCAATGGTCCAACTGGCCCAGTATCCTCTCTTCAGACAATGAGCAATGCCAGACACTGCAGAGGGAATGAACAGAACAAGGCAATTATTGAATGATCTGTCCTTGGTCGTCCATACCCAGCTTCTGGCAGTTAGAGCCTTAGGACACCCAGAGCATGGGAATGCATCCCTGACCGGCTTGGCTATAGCCATTGATGGACCTATCTTCCATAAATTCATCTAATTCTTGTTTGAACCCAGTTATACTTTTAGCCTTCACAACGTTCCCTGGAAACAAGTTCCACAGCTTGATTGTGTGACGAAGTACTTCCTTTTGTTTTTTTAGACCTGCTTCTTATTAATATCATTGGGTGACCCCTGGTTTTTGTGTTATGTGAAGGGGTAAATAACATTTCTGTATTCACTTTATTCACTATTCAAGATTTTATAGACCTCTGTCATATCCCACCTTAGTCAGCTCTTTTCCAAGGTGCGTAGTCCCAGTCTCCTCATATGGAAGCTGATCCATCTTCTAACCATATTTGTTGAACTTCTCTATACCTTTTACAATTCTGATTTATCTTTTTTTTAAAGGGGTGACCAGAACTTCATGCAGTATTCAAAGTGTGGGCATACTATGGATTTATATATAGTGGCATTATGATTCTGTTCGCTTTTTTGACTGCTGATGCACATTGAGCGGATGTTTTCAGAGAACTATCCACAATGACTCCAAGATCTGTTTCTTGAGTGGTAACAGCTAATTTAAACCCCATCATTTTGTATGCATAGTTGGGATTATGTTTTCCAGTATGCATTACTTTGCAGTTACCAACACTGAATTTCATCTGCCATTTTCTTGCCCATTCACCCAATTTTGTGAGATCCCTTTGTAACTCTTTGCAGTCAGCTTTTGACTTAACTATCTTGAGTAGTTTTATATCTTCTGCAAATTTTGCTAGCTCACTGTTTAACCCTTTTTCTGTATCATTTATGAATATGTTGAACAGCACTGGTCCCAGTACAGAGACCTGGGAGGAAGATCACTACTATTTACCTCTCTTCATTCTGAAAACTGACCATTTATTGCTACCCTTTGTTTTCTGTCTTTTTACTAGTTACTGATCCATAAGGGAACCTTCCCTCTTATCCCATGACTGCTTACTTTGCTTCAGAGTCTTTGGTGAGGGACCTTGTCAAAGGCTTTCTGAAAGTCCAAGTACACAATAGCCACTTGATCACCCTTGTCCACATATTTGTTGACTCCCCTCAAAGAATTCTAATAGATTGTTGAGGCAAAAGCCTTTACAAAAGCCACGGTGACTTTTCCCCAACAAATCATATTCATCTATGTGTCTGATAATTCTCAAAAAGAAAAGGAGTACTTGTGGCACCTTAGAGACTACCACGGCTGCTACTCTGAAATCTGATAATTCTGTATTTTACTATCGTTTCAACCAATTTGCTTGGTGCTCAAGTTAGGCTCACTGTCTTGTAATTGCCAGGATGGCTTCTGAAGCCTTTTAAAAAAATTGGTGTCACATTAGTTATCCTCCAGTCATCTTACACAGAAGCTGATTTAAGCGATAGGTTACATATCACAACTAGTCATTCTGCAATTTCATATTTGAGTTCCTTCAGAACTCTTGGGTGAATACCAGCTGGGCCTGGTGACTTATTACTGTTTAATTTATCAATTTGTTCCAATACCACTCTATTGAAACCATAATCTGGGACAGTTCCTCAGTTTTGTCACCTAAAACAAATGGCTCAGGTTTGGAAATCTCCCTCACATCCTCTGCAGTGAAGACCAATCAAAGAATTAATTTAACTTCTCCATAATGGCCTTATCTTCCTTGAGTGTTCCTTTAACACCTTGATCGTTCAAAGACCCCACTGATTGGCAGGCTTCCTGCTTCTGATGTATTTAACATTTTTTTCTGCTGTTAGTTTTTGTGTCTTTTGCTAGTTGCTCTTCAAAGTCTTTTTTGGCCTGCCTAATTATACTTTTATACTTGACTTTTTAGAGTTTATGATCCTTTCTATTTTCCTCAGTAGGATTTGACTTCCAAGTTTTAAAGGATGCCTTTTTGCTTCCAACCGCTTCTTTTACTCTGTTTAGCCATGGGGATACTTTCTTGGTCCTCTTACTATGTTTTTAAATTTGGGATATACCTTTAATTTGAGCCTCTATTATGATGGTTTTTAAAAAGTTTCCATGTAGCGTGAAGGCATTTCACTCTTGCAACTGTACCTTTTAATTTCCTTTTAAATAGCTTCCTCATTTTTGTGTAGTTCCTCTTCCTCAAGTTAAACGCTGCTGTGATGGGCTTCTTTGGTATTTTCCCTCCCACAATGTTGTTCTATTCACCTCTTGGATCAGATCCTATGCTCCACTTAGGCCTAAATCAAGAATTGTCTCTCCTCTTGTGGGTTCGAGGACTAGCTGCTCCAAGAAGCAATCATTAATGATGTTTATTAACAGTTAATGGTGTCCATTAACAGATAATACTTAATACATTTTAAGTGCCAAAAAGTTTTCTATCTCTAATTAATCTGGCACTTACAGTACACAGTGTTTGTATCCATTGATGTCAAAGATGGTAAACTTTTCTGGAGAAAAAAGAGGCTCATACAAATTGCCTGCGGTCATATAAGAAGTGTGTGGAAGTATAAGATTAGAACACAGGACTCCTGACTCCCTTTCTTTAGTTACAAGACTATCCATCCTTCCTCACAGTTTATATTTAGATCAGCATAATGAAAAACGGCATATAGGAAGTAGGCAGCAAACTATGCCAAGAGATCAAAGCCTCATACTGAGCAGAAATATTTCAAACAACCATATTCACAAATAAACACAATTTTCCTATTGACAGGAACGTATTAGATGCAACTGTTTATACCTCAGCACATATCAGAAGACATCACTGAGCAATAATTCTGCTAAAATAGCCAGATTGAAATCCCATTCTGATACATGAATAAAGGAAACAATTTCTATCTTTGTTAATGTGCCTGAGATGAATACTTTACTGGCTGCTGATGGGCTGTGACGTATCTATTTCCATCTCCTCCTGAGGTGTTAGCGTCTTTCATTCTGCAAATGGTCCTCACTCTCATCACAGGAGGTATTTAGACTTACGAAGAAGCTTTTTCAAGTAAAGAAGATCGTGCAACAGGGAATAGTGAAGTTATTGAGAACTATCTGTATGCCTCAGCCAAGTAGTGAGGTGTGAGAAATAAGAAAATCTCACAATTGCAGGCCCTGTCATGTATTTCCCTAGTTTTATAGGTAGTTTCTTTTCTTATTAATTCCGAGGGTTGAGAGAGCAACATGGTCTGAACATAGACATCAGTCTCAGGAAGTCTAGGGTTCTTATTCCATCCCTGACAATGGTGGCCTTGGACACATCACTGAGCTGCTGTAAAATGGGGGCAGTGAAGCACATGGTTTGTTAATTAGTTAATGTCTTGGTAAAATGCTAAGTCCCAGATTCAGTTAAGCATGTTCTTAAGTACTTTGCTGAAGAGGGATGGGCTGCCCTCTGCCTAAAGATACCTACCAAGCTATAGTGTAAAACAACTCCCATTTAAAATATTAGTTCATTTAAATCAATTTAAAATAAACAAAACGTTGGCTAGCTATGGCTGCGAGGCCTTTGATGTCTTTACTGCTCCAGGGTAAAATTCTGTTCTCAGAGCTGCATGCAGAGTTTGACTCTGCTAGTTCACTTCCCCTTCAGGTGCAGAGGACCCCATGGGCATGTAGGGAGAGCAGGAAATCAGAGTTGTGCTCTGCCCTGCAGATCTCCAGACAGAAATTTGCCCTGAAATCTGCAGTTTCATCACAGCCCCAGCCACTCATTGTCTCCTGAGTGCAAAGCCTTTTGAAGTAGCCACAGCTCAGATTGAACAGCCCAAAGAGAAAGAGGCAGCAATTTGCAACCATCCATTTGTATTCTAGTCACAGATCAGGAGTGTTGCTCGTCAGCTGTATTGGGTTTTAAAACACCACAACCGTAAGCCTATAATTTCTTTCTTTCAGGACAGCTTCAGCTACAGCCATGGCCATTTTACTGGCTCAGGCTGATGCTGCCAATTTTAGGGAAGATGTTAAAAGTCTGAGGTGGCTAAGGCATGCAGATTTTAAAGACCATTAGGTCTGACCTGCTTTAACCCTTGTAGAAATAATAGCCATACATTGCCCTGACATAGTACCTTTCATCTGAGGCTCTCTAAGAGATCTACATATGTTAACCGAAGACTCACCTCATCTCTGTAGGGTATTTATTATGGCCATTTTACAGATAGGTACAATTATGCATGAAGGGCTGGTTTAAGGCTGCAGTATATAGGCCCATGCTTAGGGCCCTAGTTCCTAGAGTCATGTGAATACATCAAAATATTTTTCATTAAAAAACAAACAACATTTCTAGTTCTCATGATCATGAAGAAAAACTTGAAAAAGCAACCAGAGTGTAGCCTGTGCAGTGATGTCTGCCTGAATCTGCAGAGAGCCTGAAGCAATAAACCCGAGGGAGAAGAACTGTCCCATGCATCCCGGTGAGGTGTTACTTGTGTCCTAACTGATTAGGAGCTTCTGGAATGAATCACTGTGACACTCTGTACCTCACAATAGCACTCTGGGACCCCCGTATTCACCACGGTGCTATGGATATGATATATGTTTGTACACTGCATGCCTTGTGAGGTATCATTTTAAAAATCTTGATCTGTTGAACATGAATATCCTGTTGCATTGTATGTACCCCTTGCTGCTGCCCCTCTTGACAGGGAGAGGGTGTCACTGCCCGAGCTGGCCTTTCTGGGATGGAATGGGACCTCCTCCATCACATGTCCCGGTGGGGCCAGGAATATGAGAGTAGGGATCAGGGGGCATGTCATTGCATTCCTAGGGCCCCATATTGTCTTACTCAGGCTTTGGGGACATGATTTGCCATTAGTCACATAGTGAGCAAATAACAGCCAAATCAGTCATAATATCCGAGGGTCTGACTGATCATTGTCCTTGACCTTGTGCACTCACTGGTTCCTGGCAATGTGTGTGCAAAGAGCTGCCATTCTGATTTGGTAGCATTTTACACCCAGTGACTTTGCACTGGTGCAAATGACTATGCAACACACAGGGCCAGGGTGGATTGAACCCAAGGATTTCTGAGGCCTGATTCCCCGCTCTTGCTACAAGCCAGCACTACCTTTCTGACTGACAGTTGCATAGACTAGAACCTATGTTAGCCAGTTCCAGGCATGTCTAGTTTACAGATTTCCATAATGCCTCATACTCAGTAGGGGTTGAACGGCAGCTTGATGTGATAGGATTTTATGAGGGCACTGTCTGCTTCACAAGCTAGTAAGAAAATACTTGTGCCTGGAGTCCAGCCTTGGGGAACGGGTCTGTTTAGGAGCAGAACAAGAACTGGAGATTTTCACTGCAAAGATGTTTTACTGTAGTATTTTCATGTTACACCTTTGAACCTAAATTGATAGTGCAGTTAAGGCTGTACAACCCTAGGGAGCCTGGCAGTGTGTCTAAACTGGAACAGCTCCCTGGCAGGGTTTAGATGCTTCATTGATAGAAGAAACAGGGAAAGCTGTAGGAACCAGGACTGCTGCAGAGCTACTAAGCTTTGCAAGACCAGGGAGCCACCAGGATAAAGGAACCTGGAGTTTTTTATAAGCAGCCCAGGTGTCCCCTCTTCCGTGGCTGGAGCTGATAAAGTCTCCCTCTGGGAAATGGCAGCTATGAGTATTGAGAAAAAAAAAATCACCAATACCCAATGAAACAGTGTTGCAAGAGTTCAGGAGCTATTGTAAATCTCCTTGGTAGGAGGTGAGGGGAACTGCTGCATTTTAGCTGTGTTTTCTGTTTTGGTTTATTGTTCCTCAACCAATTGTTTTACATTTGTCTGTGTTAAGCTGCAGCTATATGCCAATTCCAGCAGAGGCTCCTAAAAAAGAACCTAATGCTCCAGAGTGCGTGATCAAGCACTATGTGAGCACTTCTCATTGTGACACTGAAGAGCTCTTGCTGTTGGCCTTAATCTTACAACTCTCTGCTAGGGAAATTTGGGACAATTTATTGTAAGGGCTGCTGTTGGAAGGAATGTTTGGATACAGTAGAGATCTTTTAAAATTAGAGGGTGTAGCTCAAACAGAAGTGACGGGTCTGTTGCAGGAATTTTGGGGTGAGGTTCTTTGGAGTCAGAATAGATTATCATAGTGGTCTCTTTGGGCCCTGACGTGTATGAATCTCTTGCATTAGTAACTGAACAACTCTTATTGCACTAATTTAAAATAGCCAGACAACAAAAAGTGACTTGAAGTTTGAAGCATGTGTAAACTCTGGCACCCCGGCCAAATCCCATAAGCACCAAAAAGCATCAGCATCCTAATGTTATTTCACAGATTAATCTTTACCCTAGAGATGATATTAGGCTGGTCTGATGCTTAGTGGTACAGTTTGAAATCATGAGACATTCTGTGAGAATGCAAGTATGACGAAGTAAACAATCTTTTTCATGTAGCCAAGACAAATGTCATGAGTTGGATTCTGCTCTGTTACAGTTGGGGTGACTGCTCTGGACGGGGCTATCCACATAAGGTCAAACTCTGCTCTGTTACCTCTGTGGTTGCACAGAGGTAACAGAATGGAGTTTGACTTATGTGGTTAGCCCCCTCCAGAGCAGTGCACTGGAATTTTTCTATTTTCCTGCCACACTGGAATATGTAGAGGCCTGTTACTATCCCAGAGTAAAGTAGGGGATGAAAATTTCAGTGTCAGCAATAAGAAACTATTATTGAAACTATAGAAACCCGAAAATAATTAAATAAATACCTTACTAAAAAGTGTCTGAATTGTTGCAGCATATATCTCAAGTAAGAGTAAAGGGCTCTTCAAATATGTTCACTGTTAATATAGAGTTAAAGAGTTGTTGGTTCAGCTAAGGAAAAAATAGTGCTGACCCACAGTAATAAAATTCAAATGCCAAGGCTAATGTGGTAGATAGTTGTTTTGCTTCTGGCAATACCGACTCCACCTCTATTTTCCTGAGTCAGTGCAGCTGCATCAGGGCCAAGAATGGCTTGTTGTGCAAGAGCTATGGGTTCAAGTGAAATGATGTCTCTCAGTTATAAAGGTGAAAGTGCATCAGTTGAAAGCAGATCAGCTGTGCAGTGTAGAATCACTAAGGCTTCTGTTATTGTAAGGAAAAAAAAAATCCTTGCAGCCATCAGCACTTGAAGCCCTCCTGTCGATGTAGTTTTGTCTACACCGGGGTTTAGGTAGGTACAACTGCGTCACGCAGGGGTACGGATTCTTCGCATGCCTGAGCGATGTAGTTATACTGGTGTAAATTTGTAGTGTAGACCTGGCCCCCATTACAGCAAATAGCACTGGCTGAGCCTCAGCGCCAGTCAGAGGTGCCGACTCCATGGGTACTCTGGGGCTGGATCACCTATGGAAAAAGCCCAGCCACGTGCCCATCAGCTGGTCAGCAGAGGGCGGGAGGCACTGGGGAAAGGGGTGGAGTGGGGGCAGGTAGAGGCAGAGTGAGCATTGGGCACTGGTGAAGGGGGCGGAGCAGGGGCAGGAAGGGGTGGAGTGAGGGGCGGGGCCTCAAGGCAGAGCACCCACCCAGAAAAATGAAAGTCGGCACTTGTGGCTCCAGCCCTTCAGTTTTGACCACTATTCATATTATTTATAAGTTTGTGTCTCTGGCTGTTTTGGCCACTCTGGGTATAATAAATGAATCTATTTACATGGGGCTCCTCACCAAAGCATCCAAGCACCCTCTTTGGGCCGGGGGAGGGGGCGGGGAAGGGTGCTAGTTTATTACAGATTCAAAGGACATTTGTTCTGGTGAAAAGGCTAAACTCTCAAGAATGTGACCATTTTCTTGTAGGGAATAGACCAGGTTTTAAATGGCCTAATGGAAGTAATTCAGTCTGGAGCTGATAAAATAGAACATAAACTACACCAGCGAGGGATGAAATTACCAGGAAAGCCAGACCGAACTGAGTATTTGAGCAGAACAATTTCACTGATGAAAAGCCAGTGATTATTAAACCTCTTTCTCCAAGGCCACATTATTTAGCTCATAACCCTTGGAGTTGTGTGTGTGCACGTGTGGATTGCAGGTGATTTAATAAAACAGAAATGCTGTTGGCCCTTTAAGAGAGCTGACTTTTCGGTAGCTTCATCTGGCTTTCCATCTGAACTAGTGTATCCATGCTCAAGTTGAAACCAACCAAAGTAATCAGGGTTAAGGGCTTCAAAGTAGACACAGAAGTAATGAATCAAAAGGTTTGAAAAGCTCTTACGCTGACATTTCATTCTTTAACATACAAGCATGCCTATCAAGACTTAACTGCAGCAGAAGGACTTATTTATTTTATTAGAGAAACAGGCACTTCACTGAAGCCCTCTATTAAGACAATATATCAAATTACTCATGTTTTATGTTGTTGTTTTCCCTCAAGATACAGCTGGAAAAAACTTCAGCTGTGCTTGATAACACTGTGATGCATGCCTGTAACATTTTAGCTGCCATTCTAGTATTTCTCCTTTAAACTTAATGAGATTAACCCCAGACTCAGGGATTGCTCTGCAGTTGTTTTCAGCAGCCAAATATGTCACTGCAGCTGTCATGGATGGGTACAAATAGCTAAATTAGTATGGAAAATAGGTAGGGGCCTGCCTATAATGAACATGATTGGAGCAAAACTGCTTAGAGTGGGATAATGGGGAAAAATATGGTGGGTGCTGAACACCTCCGGCAGCCCTCCTATCAGCTCCCCCCCCCCCACTCCTCCCCAGTACCTCCCGCCTGCCCGTGGGCCCCACAGATCAATGCCTCCCCCTCCCTCCCAGTGCCTCCTGCCCGCTGTGAACAGCTGTTTTGCAGCGTGCAGGAGGCAGTGGGGAGGAGTGAGGATGTGGCGCACTCAGGGGAGGGGGCCGAACTAGACGGGAAAAAGGTGGGGTGGGCCTTGAGGGAAGGGGTGTTGTGGGGGCAGGGCCTGACGCAGAGCCGGGGGTCAAGCACCCCCTGGCGCTTTGGAAAGTCTGTGATGGGAATTACAGTTGCATCTGAGGTAAGCAGGACAAACAAGTTAACAGGAAGATAAGAAAGCAGCTTATGGGAGGACAAGCAGCAGGGGAGAAGACCTTTATCTGGGGGTACATAAGAATGGCCATATTGGGTCAGACTAATGGTCCATCTAACCCAGTATCCTGTCTTCCAACAGTGGCCAGTGCCAGGTGCTCCAGAGAGAATGAACAGAACAGGTAACCATCAAGTGATCCATCCCTAGTCATCCACTCCCAGCTTCTGGCAGACAGAGGATAGGGACACTTCAGAGCATGGTTTTGCATCCCTACCCATCCTGGCTAATAACCATTGATGGACCTATCCCCCATGAACCTATTTAGTTCTTTTTAGAATTCTGTTATAGTCTCATCCTTCACAACATCCTCTGGCAAAGAGTTCCACAGGTTACGTAGTGTAGCGTGAAAAAAATACTTCCTTTTGTTTGTTTTAAACCTGCTACCTATTAATTTCATTTGGTGACCCTAGTTCGTATGTTATGAGGAGTAAATGATACTTCCTTATTTACTTCCTCCACACCAGTCATGATTTTATAGACCTCGGTCCTATCCCCTCCTAACTGTCTCTTTTCTAAGCTCAAAAGCCCCAGTATTATTAATCTCTCCTCATATAGAAGCTGTTCTCTACCCGTCATAATTGTTATTGCCCTTTTCTGTACCTTTTCTAATTCCAATATATCTTTTTTGAGACCAGGGTGACTAGATCTGCATGCAGTATTCAAAAGGATACATTTCAAAGGTTTACTGGACTGTAAGGAGGGGGAAAAAAAGAACTTTGGTGGTCCATCCATGAGGGAGCAGAAAGGACAGCACTTTGCATCAATGAAAGCTGGATCCTGGCCCTGGGAGCTGGTGACACTGAGAGGTTGCTATAGGAAAGACAAAGATTTTAGCCTGCTAAAGTTATGTTTAGTCTCTTAGAAGCATGTTATATTTTTGTTTTGTTTCCAGTGTCTAGTTTAATATCACTTAAATCATTATCTTTGTGAATAAACGCCGCTTTCTTTTATCATAAGTAGAGCTCAATCCTGTAATATTGAGCCAAGTGTGAATTCTTAGTTAAATCAAACAAGCTCGTGTGTGCAGTCTCTCTTTGGAGATAGCAAACTTGATAATTTCTGTGAGCGACTGGTGTCAGGGGCTGGCTGTTCCAGGCAAATGCTCTTCCAGGGTTCACCAGAACTGGGGTGCACCAAGTGTTACATTCAAGGCAAAGTAAGGACTGGCAGAGTACTGAGCAGTTTGTTGGGGGGTGGATAACAGGCTGGTGTGACAGGGAGCTGTTAGCCAGTTAGCCCCAGGAAATCTCTCTCTTGCTGAGGCAGGGGAGGTTACAGTGACCTATGGTTCTGGACACCCTGAGAAAGTGTCACAACCAACACAACACCTAGTGTGGATGCAGTTATAACTGTATGAAAGGCCCTTTTACCAGCATAGCTTATTCCACTTCCTATATGGGAATAAGCTGTATTGGTACAAGCACTTTGATACCTATATAATTGCATCCACACTAGGGGAGTGGTATTGCTTTAACTATACCGGTACCAGTTACAACAGTGCAACTTTTCTATGTAGACAAGACCTAAGACTTATAACTACCGAGAGTCTGGACTCTTTCATTACACAGGCAAAACTCTGACTCCAGTAGGAGTTTTGCCTGAGTTAGGAGTTTGGACTTGACCCTCAGCGACTTGGTACTGTGGCAAAAACTTGACTCTGAAAGTGTTCCACTATAGTCATCATTCCTACCTACATGCCCCAAAACACAATTATACCACCAGCAAAATCCTGGCTTAAAAATAAAGATGCCTTTGTGGCAAAGGACTAGCTATGCAAAAGTGTCTGAAATCACTAGCCTCTGGGGAATTTTGCATTCCTGTGAATCAAAAATGACCCTCTGCCCCCTCCAAGTTTTGCAGGAGGGGAAATCACTCCTTGCACTTCTGTATATGTTAGATTTCACACTTGTACTGAACAGCAGAATAAAGAATGTCTCTCTGGACAATTTTCACTGTTTCTTATAATCCCATTCAGCACCTAGCTACTCTAGCAAAGGACACTTTAGACATGTTTATTGGTGAACAAGATAGTTAAGTCTGTGGACAAAATAAAAGTTTTATAATGCAGACACTGACAGTCTTGCAGTGATATGGTGACACCGCTGTGATTAAAACAGTAGCCCCAGTTGTAACCTAGACTGCTCAACATTAGAGACTGATTCAGTTCATCCTTCTCCCAGTGCAAGGTTGTTCCCATCACTTTCAGAACAGAATCCAAATACATCCAGGATGGATAATCTCTCAATACAACCATTTAGCTCCCATGAAGCACTGTAACTGGGCATGTCAAAGAGGGAATCTATTGACTATTGAATAAATAAAGAGAATATGATTTCTAGGCCATAGTGAAAAATAACAACCAAACAATAAAGAAACAATTTTACTCAGTATTTTATTCACTTAACAGAAACATTCACTTATCAGGTATCACTGAAGTGCAATTTACAGAACTTAGCAGCAAATTCACATATGTAAATTCAGATTTATTTTCTTTTGTTGTCTTTTTTTACAAATATTACAAATTTACATCCATTAGTACAGTATTGCCATTCACTCATGCTTGTTATGTACATAATCATCATTTAAGAATTACTATTGAGAAAGTTTTCCTTTGCTTCAGGAAATACTGCATGTTGGTAATTTGTGCTGCTGGGAGGTGGTGCACACTGTATTGAGGCATATAATGGGGCCGGATTCAACCATGGTGTAAGCAGTTGCGACTCCACTGCCTTCAATGGACCTATCATATGCCTACTTATAATAGGGATCAAGTTCCGTCCTCACTGCCTATATTAGGTCTGGCAATCGAATCCAGGATTTTTAAAATTTATTTGCTGCAGCAAAGGCTAGATCAGTCCACCCCACCTGTCTTGTCAGCCTTAAAATAACCAGATCCTTCAGTTCATTGTCATGTTAGCTCTGATGCCAGCCCCAGCAGCCCTCATGCATCCATAAGGTTGGAAACATGATGGGCCTGAACCCAGGTGGTTTAAGAAGAAGCCTTAATGTCTCTTATGTGTCTAGTTTGGGTTAATTAATGTAGAGAGACCCAGTAGTTCAAGAAGGAGTCCCCAGTACCCTTCATGAGGAGGGGGTCAATTTAAATGACAGAGCCCCAGTATTCTTTATGCTGGGGAGGTCAGACTCAACAGAACTGGGCCCTTTCAAATGCTGGCAGCCGGATTTCAACCTTGCTAATGCACTGACTCCATTGTGCAAAAGTGCTCAGCTCACAGTAAGGGGTGGAGGGAAATTCTGTCTCAGGGTGCTAGAATTCTTCCCTGAGCTCCCTGGGACACTGGGGGCTATATACCTTCAAGGTGTGCTGCATGAGCCATCTACACACTAGCCCCATGTCAAGCTGGGGCAGGGCCATGGCCCCAGCCCCCATTGGGGTGGATTGAGCCCTTGGGACTAAAGGAGGGAGTAGATCCTATGCTTTTTCAAGTGCAGTGACCGTGTAGTTGGGGCCTGGCCCTGGAGGACCCCATACATGAGGGTGAGGGGACTCCCTTTGCCCACCCTTTCCTCATTCATACCTGCTTACGGAGCAGCCACAATCTGTGTGTGTAACTCACTACACAGACCTGTACCCTGTTACTTTCACAAAGTGGCCCCTTCTGCACTGACACAAAGCTGCAGGCTCTGGGCCTGATCCTGCTCTCCTTGATGTCAATGGGGACATCTTCTATCAACACCAGCAGGAGCTAGGGCCAAAGCCAGATGAGAAGGTAACACAGGGGAATGTTCAACATTCAGAAGTGCAGATGGAATCTCCAGCAGGAGCTTAACATTATTTTGAAACGTTAAAGGTAACCCTGGAATGGGTCATATTAACAAAGTGGTTACCACAAAATATCTTCTTGCCCCTAACTTATTGAAACAACTTCAGGTTATTAAATATATCTACTCTAAGGACTTTTTTGGTAGTTAATATGGAATGTATTTTTTTATTGGAAAGGTTTCCATAAGGGGAGAGCTCTGCTTTATCTAATTTAAAAATTCTAATTTATCACAATAATTTTTATACATAATATTTTTATTTTTATATATAATTTTCAGACACTATAGCTACATCTTATAGTTTATAATCTAAAAATAAGATCTCATCAAAATACTGTAGCTAGTCTATTGTGGGCATCAATAACAATGTATTTACGGCATATGGCTCTCCAAACATGATAAACGCTATACAAAAAGCATCTACCTTTATTGACAGGAACAGTTTCCTGTGTAAAGGAAATTACATGGAAAAATATGAGCTATGTGTTTGTTTGAAAAGTAACTCATCTTGACTGTTCTGAGGAAATACCTTGACAATTATCACAAATCAGTGACAGCATGTTATATACAGATTTAAAAGAGAATCACTGGAATAAAAAGAAACATTGTTATATACCTGCAAATCCTGTCATTTAAAAAACAAAAAAAACAAAACAAAATAAAAAAGAAATACAGTGTGTCTGACAGTTAGTTCTGTAGTTGGATTATGGAAGTTTAGATCTCCCATGCCTTTGTTTTCCTTACATTCTGATGAAGTGAAATGATTCATAGATCAATAATAACAGACTCAATCCTTCCTTTTGAAGATATGATTTAGCAGATAAAAGCTATTCTTCTTGTAATAGAAAACAATCTGCATTTCAGACTGCAAATGAATGTATGGTCAATTTAATAAGACTATTTAGTACTTACATAGGACCAGAATCTGAAAACCCTTTAGGAGTCTCCAGGAATTAAAGATTAATCTTTAATTAAAGAGTACGTCATATGATGAAACCTCCAGGCATATATCAGACCAAAACTGGCAAGCCTACCTTTCACACGTTGAGTAAATCCTTACTCTGGGAGTAGTCATGCCCATTGTATGGTTTCAGTGGGACTATCTACAGCAGGAAGTACTACTCAACATAAGTGTGACAGTACTTTACAACCAACCATTAAGTAAATAATTTATCATCACAAGTTCCACAAGGGGCAGATAAATATTATTATCCCCATTTGACAGATGGAATAATTGAGGCAGTGAAGGACCAAATTTCAAAAGTTGTCTCTAATTTTGGGTATCTGAGGTTTTTGAGGGTATCCAACATCAGACACTCAGTAGTTGATTTTTCAGAGGTGCAGAGGACCCTCAGCTCCCATTGACTTCACCTGGAACTGTGGGCTTCAGCACCTCTGAAAAATAAGGCCCTAACTCTGTTTAGTTTGCAGCTTCCAAAAGATGAGGCACCAAAAACTTAGGACCGTGAAAGTTTGGGTGAAAGTTTGGTCCTAAGTGATTTGCCCAAGGACACAAAAGGAGTCAGTGTCAGAGCCAGCTTTAGAAATCAGGAAATCCTGGCTCCTAGCACTATGCTCAGATCTGAAAACAGGAAACACAGTTTAAAAGAATCCCTGTAGTCAAAATTAAGCAGCTGACTGAACAATTTTTGCATAGAGGATACGCAACTCGTTCTTGTGGATAAATATGCTTGTCCTGTGACTCCCTGTCATACTGTGGCTATGAAGGTATTTTCATTTATTCACTTACTAAAGTATCTTCCATCATTCAGCAACATTATTGCTCTGATGGTGTCGGGGGAAGATAAATTCAGTGCTTAATTTGTGCCAGGGCTGAGCCCCGGCATCTCTAGGCTTGGCAGCTCATTGCCTGAGCATCTCAGGACTTGCCAGGTCAGTCATGAAAGTAAAAAAAATGGCTTGAGCCCCGGCACCTCTTTCATTACAAACTGAGCATTGGATAAACTGTATTTTAAGTCAGATGCATGACCTGCTGAAGTCTGAAATGCAGCTGCTTCCTGAATAAATAATAATAATCCTGTGTACTACAAACAATGAATAGCAGTGTCTTTGTGAGAAATATTTTATAATCTGGGCATGTAGAGCCGTGTAAGGGGATCAGTACGAAAAAGCAGTTTCCTAACGTCAAGATCAGTGCATTAATCAAACACAGCTTATGTTTATGTATTTCCAATACAGAATTAAAAGAAAATATTCTCATGGAGGTTGTTATTAAATATTGAACTACATCCATTCTATCAGCCCACACATCCTGCCTATCCTTATCTCCAGTTGATGTGATCCGGTCATGTAGCAAAGGTGTCGAATGATTTATACAGTTAGTAAAAACTGATCTTGCTCTGGGGGTTTCTTCACCCAGGTGCCTAGACCTGCTTTCTGAAATGCTTTAAACAGTTGCTGCTTAACAGCCTGGTACGCCTGAGCCACCAGTTTAGCCTCACTGTACATTGATGGCATGTCTCCATGGCTTGGCGTTCGTGTGCTCAGCTGCAGAACAAAATCAGAGGAGAGGGAAAAAAATAAAAAAGCAAATCAACAAGCTAGCAGAAACAGGAGACTTCAACAGCCATATAATCTTCCCCTCTACATTTCCTAAGCAATAAACTATCTCTGGGCTTTCTCTGTTTGCCTTTGATTTGCAACAACAAAACACTGAAGGTATAAGGCACAAGACATTGTTCCTATCTTGAAAATGTGGAGCAAATGCAAAAAAAGGAAAACAGTTTTTGCTTTCCTGAAGTGGGTACAACCAGCAGCAAATATAAACCTGCACATCACTTGGTGTTTTTGCAAAGAAAAATCTGCTTGTCATTTAGGGTGCTTAGAAGAGGAAAAAAACACCCACCCTTTATGAGAATCTGAAAAGCAGAGGACATGGTTGGTTTCAATAAAGGAAGCGGAGCAGTTCAGAGCTTGAGCCAGTCAAACTAATACCAAGAGACAATATGAGGAGGATCCTCCTGCCCCCTTCCTTTAAATCTGTTATAATAAACGATGCTGCAAAACTTGCATAGGATCGGATAGTAATCAAGCTTGGGGATTTATGCCAGAATGTATAGCTGAGAAGCTGTCTTGTGGAGAGGGAACATGGCTAGTTCAACACAAGTGAACGTTCTGAAGTAAAACCTGAAGCATCTGACAGAAACTGTCTTAAGAGACAAAGACACATGTCTGCAGTCCAACAATCACCCTGAGCACACACACAAGAAGAAAGCACTTTTGTGTTTCAGAAGGACTAAATCTATGACCTTCTCCAATCTGCTGAAATCTTAACACAGATTTGTTAGTCTCTAAGGTGCCACGGGTACTCCTTTTCTTTTTGCGAATACAGACTAACACAGCTGCTACTCTGAAATCAAGCCAACAGTGAGTCTTTGACATTATATGAAAACAATCAAGGTCTAGAAAATGCCTTAGAGCAGGCATACAGGTGAACGGCTAGTGCTTACAATCAGCGAAATTAAATCTTGTAAGAAAAAACTCCCTGTCAAAGCACAATCTCCAGGAGCAAACATTCCGGAAAGAGACTAAAATGCAGGCTGAAGTGAGCAGGTCGAACTCTGATGGAAATCTCTAGGCCAATGTTACTCATTCAATTTAGTTGGAGGTTAATGGTTTTATTGGTATATTCAGCCAAATTCAGCAAAGGATCTAAATACTGGTGCAAGTTACAGGCCAGGTGTGTGTTGACCAGAAAACAAGTGGAAGTGGCAAAGTAGTGTGCCAAGTTGTGGCTCCCTTTGCTAGTAGTGTGTTCCAGACTCCTGCTCCTTGCCTTAGTGTGAGGAGCTCGTCCTGCTGCCTTTGGTGAGGCAGGGATTTGCCTAGGGGACACTGCAGTGCCATTATCAGCACAAAGAAAAGGAGTACTTGTGGCACCTTAGAGACTAACAAATTTATTAGAGCATAAGCTTTCGTGAGCCACAGCTCACTTCATCGGATGCATTTGGTGGAAAAAACAGAGGGGAGATTGATATACACACACAGAGAACATGAAACAATGGGTTTATCATACACATTGTAAGGAGAAAAAATAAAAGGAGTACTTGTGGCACCTTAGAGACTAACAAATTTATTAGAGCATAAGCTTTCGTGAGCTACAGCTCACTTCATCGGATGCATTTGGTGGAAAAAATTGCTGGCACATGATGGCATATATCACATTGGTAGATGCGCAGGTGAACGAGCCTCTGATAGTGTGGCTGATGTGATTAGGCCCTATGATGGTGTCCCCTGAATAGATATGTGGACAGAGTTGGCAACGGGCTTTGTTGCAAGGATAGGTTCCTGGGTTGGTGGTTCTGTTGTGTGGTTTATCTTTGCTGGTGAGTATTTGCTTCAAATTGGGGGGCTGTCTGTAAGCAAGGACTGGCCTGTCTCCCAAGATCTGTGAGAGTGATGGGTCGTCCTTCAAGATAGGTTGTAGATCCTTGATGATGCGTTGGAGAGGTTTTAGTTGGGGGCTGAAGGTGATGGCTAGTGGCGTTCTGTTATTTTCTTTGTTGGGCCTGTCCTGTAGTAGGTGACTTCTGGGTACTCTTCTGGCTCTGTCAATCTGTGTGATATATGCCATCATGTGCCAGCAATGCCCCTCTGCCATGTACATTGGCCAAACTGGACAGTCTCTACGTAAAAGAATGAATGGACACAAATCAAATATCAAGAATTATAACATTCAAAAACCAGTTGGAGAACACTTCAATCTCTCTGGTCACTCGATTACAGACCTAAGAGTGGCTATCCTTCAACAAAAAAGCTTCAAAAACAGACTCCAACCAGAGACTGCTGAATTGGAATTAATTTGCAAACTGGATACAATTAACTTAGGCTTGAATAGAGACTGGGAATGGATGAGTCATTACACAAAGTAAAACTATTTCCCCGTGTTATTTCTCCCCCTCACCTCCCCCCCCCACTGTTCCTCAGATATTCTTGTTAACTGCTGGAAATAGCCTATCTTGCTTGTCACCATGAAAGGTTTTCCTCCTCCCCCCCCCGCTGCTGGTGATGGCTTATCTTAAGTGATCACTCTCCTTACAGTGTGTATGATAAACCCATTGTTTCATGTTCTCTGTGTGTGTATATCAATCTCCCCTCTGTTTTTTCCACCAAATGCATCCAATGAAGTGAGCTGTGGCTCACGAAAGCTTATGCTCTAATAAATTTGTTAGTCTCTAAGGTGCCACAAGTACTCCTTTTCTTTTTGCGAATACAGACTAACACGGCTGCTACTCTGAAACCTGTCATTATCAGCACAAACACTCAGCTTTATCAGCATCAGGCATCTTGCTCATCAGTAAACCAATTCAAAGTGCAAACTGCCCCCGTTCCCCCCGTCTCTCTATAGTGAAAGCTCAGAGTGCTGAGTCTGGGCCCCTGCCACGTATGGCACCAGCTGCTATAGTCCCGGTGTAGGCCTGGACTTCTCTGCTGGGTCCCAGCTGCCCCTAGATCAGATTCACCGGTGAACCCCTCACCCATGGGTTCTGGCAGTACTGCTCCCTGCTCTCCCTCTCTATTGGCCACAGCAAAATACAGCCTGGGCTGCTCGCCCCTGGGGACACAAAGGACACCATGCATCCAACCCACACAGTCCCTCAGTCGCTGATCCAGGGCCTCCTTCCCTTTGGGCTCTGGCTGATTCTCATGTGTATCACAGTGCAGATTCACCAGGGCCACATACCCAGACTGCTCTCTGGACCTGTGCTCCAGCCCAGAGCTAGCTCTCAGCCTGCTGTATTCCTGTAGCAGCAGCCATGACAGCCACTGTTCCTGCCCTGCTGATGCCCCAGCAATCCCTTCATCTCCCCAAGAGACCTTGCCATAGGAACTTGGTCCAGAATTTCCTTCCTTCTCCCTACCCAGCTTCTGTTTGCAATCAGGGCTCCAGAGACTTAGAGCATTCACAGTACTTCTGCTGTTTTGTGGAGTGGGAATTCACACCCACACAGTGAGGCTTTATACCTTCATATAGTGGGGTGGTTGTGGAGATTGTATGCAAAATGAGTGTAATTTACAAACTAAAGGGATATAAAGGAAAAGCAACTAAGAAGAGGCTATAAGAAAAAGGAACACCACTTCCCCTTCACCACATTTCTTCCAAGTGGTTGTGGCTACTGATTGTCCCCATCTTCACCCATCCTGCAGAGAACGGCAGGATGGTTCTTGGCAATCAGTGCTATAACGACCAGGAAGCAAGGAGGCAAAGGATATATAAAGGCAGCATCCCCCCTTAAGCCTTTCAGTTTCCTTTGTCTTCTTGCCTGGAAGTGTGGACCTTAGCTCTCAGCTCTTTGAACCCAGCTCTTGCTCTTCCTCTAGCAACTCCTTTGAAGAGAAGAGCAAGGCTGACTCAAAGAAGAGGGACAAGACGAGGAAGGAGCAAGCAGAAATAGCCACACTTAGTGCCTATCTGGTGATCCTACACAGATTGTGCAGTTTCCCAAGTACAAAAAGATTCCTGGAGAGCATCCTCCAGGCGAAGGGAGAAATCAGAGGGAGTCATTCAGGGGATCCTTTACCAATTGCTGTATTGAAAAAACAATGGGAAAGGGTGGCCAGCTTTGCTAGGGGCAACCAGGGTATGGAGGAATGGTGGCCATTTTAACTGAGGGAAACCTGTGGCTTTAATTCCATTAAATATAACTGCCGTGGAGTTTAGTGGGAGTTCTGGGCACTTCAAATCTTGCAGGATCGGGTACGTCACTTGTAAGAAGTTGAAATGGCATTAGAGGTATTTACCAATATTAAACAACAGTCACTATCAGAGCCCAATTTTCAAATGTGGGTACTCAGGATGGAACATAGGAAACCAAACAGCCAATTTATGTGCACCCAAATCAGGAATACAGTGTCCTATTTTTGTATTACAAATTTGAAAATGGAGCGTTCCACTATCCAGAATGACCAAGGTGGGCACTTTCCTTTGAAAACAGCCTGGATTATTGCAGTACAACTTGGGGTGCCATTTCAGCTGCTAGGTCTTTCTGTGCTCCTGTCCATTCCAGCTAATGTCATCTCAAGTGTACATGACTCCTGAGAATTTCCCTCAGCTTTGGGTCTCCACTAACAAGGAATACTGGGGCTTCTTGGAGGCTGTCATCATTACACATAGACTGTCAAAGAGGGTGGCTATAGAGTAGGGATCAACCTGTCCTAGGGACAAAGGCACAGTCTCTGTTCACAGGTTTCAGAGTAGCAGCCGTGTTAGTCTGTATTCGCAAAAAGAAAAGGAGTACTTGTGGCACCTTAGAGACTAACAAATTTATTAGAGCATAAGCTTTCGTGAGCTGCAGCTCACTTCATCGGATGCATTTGGTGGAAAAAACAGAGGGGAGATTGATATACACACACAGAGAACATGAAACAATGGGTTTATCATACACACTGTAAGGAGAGTGATCACTTAAGATAAGCCATCACCAGCAGCAGGGGGGGGGATGGGGGGAAGGAGGAAAGGTTGTTTTCCTCCTTTCCCCCCCTGCTGCTGGTGATGGCTTATCTTAAGTGATCACTCTCCTTACAGTGTGTATGATAAACCCATTGTTTCATGTTCTCTGTGTGTGTATATCAATCTCCCCTCTGTTTTTTCCACCAAATGCATCCGATGAAGTGAGCTGTAGCTCACGAAAGCTTATGCTCTAATAAATTTGTTAGTCTCTAAGGTGCCACAAGTACTCCTTTTCTCTGTTCACAGATGCTACAGCCCTGAGGAGCAAGAAAGCAGAGCTCTTAGTTCTCCCTCAAGCAAGGCTGAAATGCTATACCAGGTCAGATCCATGGTTGGGAAGCTTCCAGCAGTCACATGGCTGACTGTGACACTGTACCCCCAGTAGTTTACAAGGCCTACCTTTCCATAAAGCTTTGCCCAGCGAACATAAAACGTGTGCTTGCAGAGCCGTGAAGAGCTCCCGCAGGTCCTCTTTCCTGTTGTGGCATTAATAACCTCGGGGTCGGTGTTACCAACTATCCAGTTCACACTGAAACTGGGAGATTTTCCTGGTTGCCGTCCCTCAGCATTACTCACTCCTGTCAAGGGACAAACAGAAGGGCAGAAGAACATTAATATCAATGGCCCCAAACTTTCACAGCCAGCAAACGTGGGCCTTTGTTTGCTAAAACATGAAATATCACTGTGCAAACATATACTTACTGTGCACTCTGATATTGTTATTATTGTCTTTTAACTGCCACCTCTTTAGGGCATACGAGGATGGAATAATTCAGCCATTCCTGTATATTTTTTTTCTTGGCAGACAAACCTTATGTTTAGGATGGGGAATGCAATTACATGGTAATGCATGCCAGTGAGCAGCGTTATAACAGCTGAGTGAACGAGGCTTCTGCTAACTGGCTTCAATGTAAAACCCAATTTTTAAAAAGAACTAACAGGCAGCCCCAATAAACACATCTCTTCTTAAGAGCTCCTCTGGGTGGGGACTGAGTTTGTCCAGTAAGTAGCACATTGAGATCCCAACTTGGTGCCTCTGGTTGGCAGGCAATAAAAATGTGACATAACAACAAAATACGTGGGTTTTAGCCCATGAAAGCTTATGCCCAAATACATTTTTAGTCTCTAAGGTGCAACAAGGACTTCTTGTTGTGTAAACAAAATGTGTGTCTCTCAAGTTGGCATTTACCATGGAAAGGAAGAGATCTTTCTTTTGGCACTTAGACCCCAAGTTGATAGGGGCCTTCTAAATACCATCGGTCATACAGATACATAATATGTACAAACACTTTAATAAGAAGCGGCCTAAGAGACAGTCATCACAATCCTTTCCCAGGTTCACAGCACTAACTTTGAATTCACAGGCCTTTGCCCCAAAGACTCTTGTGGCCACAACGTGTCTGGGCCTTTGTTTGCTTTATACTGGAGATCTTTGTGACCAGACAACATTAGAGGTGACAAAGTAGTTTAGCTCCCTCCTCATGGCAACTTCTGCACCTTGTTCTCTTGTGCCTTGAGGCACATGGGGCCAGGAATAGATCAGCAGCAGAATCAGCCCAAGGAGATAAGAGGAGTAAGGAAAGTGCTGGGTTTATTTTCCAGTACAATATAAATGGCACAAAGAGAGCTTAGGGCCAGGATGCTCAATAGTGACTTTTAGACGCAGAGCTCCAACTTCTGGGTCTGATAGTGATACCCCACCTGGAAAAGAGATGGTGGCCTGAAGGATATTTGGAAAATACAGGGACTTGGCAATATGTTTGGATTCACTTGTTCTCTTTTTCATTGATCTGCCATAGATAGAACTAACCTTACAAACCTGGATAGAGGAGGCCAGCCTGGTGGATGGGCTGAAGTGGATTGTCCTACTAGGTAGGGATTACCATGGCAATAGGCATGGATTGGAGTCCAGGAACGACTCTCTGTTTCCAAACCGAAGCCTGGCTAACAGACAATCTGCCCTTCCCACATGCGTGTCAGGCTACAATAGTGAGTACAAACAATGATGCATTGTTTTTACAGATTTTTGGAAAACTCCATTTATTATTCTTTGATAGATTACAACAATGAATGTCACTGTGATGCATAGCCAGAAATCATCCTGCAAAATAAATAACCCTCAAAAGACAAGTGGGGAGATAATGTTTGTGTTTTTGTGTATTTACATATGTATGAGTCCGGTCGACGATGTAATCAACAGTCTCTGTCTATGCTGTATTCCGATAATTCAGAGATCAAAAAAAATCCCTAGCATTTAAATGAATTGTAAACAGGAGATATCTCTGTATTCATCTTTCTTCGAAATGTATAGCAAATAATCTGTGAATGGTGGAGGAACAAGCAAATTGCCTTATATTAATTCTATAGCAAAGTGCCAATTCTATAGCTAAGTGACTCCTTCAAAGTCATCCTTTTGTTCCCCGAGGAACTCCCAACTTGTCAAAGAGCACATGAAATTGTATAAAAGGTCCTGATTCTGTCATCTCAGATCTGCTTAAGCTTCATCGGGGGAAGTTTGAGTCACAAGACTGAGGTCCCAGCTATGCTGGTATGCCCTGAATATGATATTTGGACACTGGACTGTAACCTATGAACTATTTCTGAAAAAACTCTTTGCAGTTACAAAGCTCACCATCTCTGCTATGAATCTGAACCTCAATGAACTGAACTCATGTCTGTATGTATCTTTTATCCATACTCTCTCTCTTTTGTTTTTTAATAAATATTAGTTTAGTTAATAAGAATTGACTGTATCATGTATTTGGGTAAGAACTGAAATATTCAGTAACCTGGGAGGTAATGTGTCGATCCTTTGGGATTAGTAGTACCTTTTCTTTTATATGATGAAATAAGATTTTCAGGAATCTTCATCATATTTGACTTAGGTACTGGATGGAGGCTTGAGGCTGGATCACTTTGAGGGAACTGTATTGTTTGGACTTCTGAGTAACCATTAAGGTAATAAAGAAGCTCTTTTATGCTGGCTGGGTAAATCTAAGTATTGGAATATCCACCAGCTTTTTGGGGATTGTCTGCCCCATTCTTTGCAGTTCACCCTAATTAAGTGACTACAGCTGGTCCCCACGGGGACCCTGGCCACAGTCACTTTAAATTTATATCTTAGCACTTTTCAGCCATTGCTCTCAGAGTATTTTACAAGGGAGGAAGGAATCACTATCCTCATTTTACAGATGGGGAAACTGAAGCACAGAACTATTAAAGCCAATACTTTCAAAACTGTTCACTAATTTCTGGGTTCTGAGCTTGAGACACTGAGGGCCTGCTTTTCAGATATGCTGCACTCCAGGAGCTCCCACTGACTGCAGCTCAGATTATGGGTGGTCAGTACTTCTAAACAATCAATCCCAAGGTGTCTCAAGTTGGGCCTCCAAAAATGGGGGCACGCCAGATCAGCAGCCACTTTTGAAAGGTCTTAGTGCCAAAGGTCATTCAGCAAGCCCAGTGGGGAACAAAATCCACACTGGGATCCTACTCACTGGACTGCATTGCCATCACAATAATACTGTTGGAATCCTCCTGCGTGAAAATGCTTCCAGCACTTGTAACATTGAAAGCAGTGCCAGTTCTGCCACTTAAAACAGTTCCCACCTCCCAGCTGTGTGCCTCTCAGCAGGACATAAATTAATGTCATAGAGAGCTGCTCACTCTCTGCTCCAAATATTGTCCAGCATGGTTCTCTCTACATGGAAAGAAAGTGTCTGCTAGAGTAAAGGGGGACTAAGCATGCAGAGGGAAAGACATGAGGCCATTAAAAACCAAAATAATACAATGAAAGTGGTCACACTAGATACAGCTATTCAGTATTTGTGCTCTTGGCATGGACAGCATCAGAGGAATGACCAAGATGACTGAACGATCTTAGCTACAGTTCAAAGACGGCTTAAGAAAGACTAAAATTGAGTCATAATCACACACTGAGTTCGCAATCACTTTCATGTCACATTAATACCAATTGCAGTTTTTTTCTGAGATAACTGATGAGTCTGCATCTCAAAATCCAATTCACCTAAGCAGTAGAATAAAAATGTCCTTTTGCTAAAGTCCTGAATATCAGAGAACTCCATAGTGCTATACATTTACCTCCATACAGAACAAAATGCAAACTGAGCAGAAACTGGTATTTGACACTTACTCACCAGTCTCTGTCAAGATATTACCATAAAGCTTAATGGTTTGAGTGCCAAAAATATGGCAGCAAATGCTCAGCCAGCTCCTGCCTAGCAAAAAGCCACAGGTCATAGAATAAACACAGATGCAGCAAAATCAATGACCAGAGGAAAACAAAAATGTGATTTGAATTAACAGGAGCTTTGCATACATACATTACAATTAATCCCTTAAACAATAAAAAAGAATACAGATCAACCCCAGGCAATCAGTGCCAATAGAGAGCAGTCTACAATAGGGAAACAGATCATAGAAACCCATAGAAGCCAAAACAAAGCTGACATTAAACAATAGTTGAAGCTCTGCAATAACCAGTGCATAAAACAGCACAACTGAAAACAGAAACTAGGGGAAAAAACCCTGATATTACTGATGAACAGCCCATAAACCTAAAGGCTGTATGAAGGCAATAGCATGTCAATGTATGTCTGCCAATCATACGGGTAAAATTTAGCCCCCGTGCCCAGATCTAGACATCACCTCTTCACCTAGTCCTGTTACAGTGTCAGTTAACAGTATCAGGTGGGTAACAGGGTGTAGTGATCAGGTGATCTCCAGATCCATGCAGAAAGGAATAAATGGCTTGATTTGCCCCACCTGCATACCTGAGAACATCTACAGTAACTGAAGGATTCATAGGCCAGAGTGTTGTTTAGCTAATAACTCAAAGTTTTGCACAGTGGATAATTTAATCCCACATAAATGTTTCCTCTCTGCCTGTGGTATACATTATGGGGGAGTGGGAAAAGTTGGGGATCTTATTTGTAAAGAGGGGAAAAAATGATTTCCTGAGGTATTTTTCTGAGCTCCAGACAGAAGTCCTTTCTGGCAGGATAATTCAGCCATATGCAGAGAGAGGGTGAACTTGACCAGAGACATGGAAATCATTCCAATCCTTTCTTTAGGGTTAGATTGTGCCATTGCTCAATGCTCGGATATGGAGGAGCCCCAAGAAAGAATTGTGACTCAGAGAATCACAATTTCTTTCCTGCTCCTCACTTGATCCTGGAGGGAGTCATTTGCTACAGCCATTTACTGGGTGTAGAATATTCCTCTCTTTGCACCAGCTAGTGTGGGTGAAGCCAAGACTCTCCCTACTCCCTATTCCTCCTGACCCACCTGCTCAGGGGATGAGAGGAATACCAAGCAACAGCAGGCTTCTGTTCTTTCCCCCCTGCAGCTGAGCCCAAGTTTGGGGGAAGGGATGGGGTTGGAGTCTTACTACCCCTTACTCCTCTGTATTACCTTGTTAGAGTCAGGTCCAGGTTGGCCCTTTGATTGATAGTGGAATTTTAACAAGGGGCTCCTGTGCATCGAGGGCATCCCCTCCAGCTCATTAATATTAAACTCTTTGAAACAAAGTAGGCCAAAAGTAGGCCCTGAATCACATCTGGTTCTGCCCCATTAGAGTCATAGGAGTTGCAGAAGTGTAGCTGATGGCACAGTGTGGTCCTACACTGTTTTACTTAATGGGATATACAGCATTGCCAACCCCAAGCATTTAAATATCATAGGATTCCCCCTCAGCCCCTCCCCCCCAATCAAACAACAGTAAGAAAACCTTTTATAACAGGTTAGAACTTAAAAAGAAATAGAAACAAAAAACCCTAATGCTAGGCCTTATTCTAGCTTTCAGTCACATGGTATAAATCAAGAGTAATGCCACTGAAGTCAACGGAATTTCACTTGTGTGGAACTGATGTGCGATGAAAATCAAACAGATGTTTTCTATTGTGATGGCAAGGAATGATCTCAGTTATGCTCAGCTATCAGGACCTTAACTCTTTTCTTCACTAACATGGTCTATCTTAAAGCATAAAAGAGATAACAAAAATGCTTGGTATCCTCATAAACAAAGGAAACCAATAATTTTTAATCCCTAATTAGTTTGATCTCTAATTGGAATCCTGAAGTTAGAAGCTGCCCAGTTTGAGATTGTTATGGGTTTCAATGCATTCCATGTGCCTTTTTCTAGTCACCCATTTCAATAGCCATTAGTTTCACCATAGAGACTAACAAATTTATTTGAGCATAAGCTTTCGTGAGCTACAGCTCATGCTCTAATAAATTTGTTAGTCTCTAAGGTGCCACAAGTACTCCTTTTCTTTTTGCAAATACAGACTAACACGGCTGCTACTCTGAAACCTGTCATTAGTTTCACTGAATACTTTGTCCGCGAAACCTCTCATCTGAGGAAGTCACAGTTTTACAGCTATGAAGCACATAACATAAATCACAACAACCTACATTTAATCTGGATTGACACTGGCTCTGTAGTATTTCTGACACTTGGCTCCATAGTATCAAACAACGTTTTTCTTAACTAAAGCATTACAGATCAAATCATCTGGAGAGACAGATTCCACCCACTACTGCTCCCAGTCTACAGGAAATTCACAGACAGCATGAAGGCAAAGAGAAAGCTTTCCCAAACAAAGACAACTCTCAGTGAAAGAAGAAACCAAGTCCTGTGAGACAAACACAGTTTTTGCAAGTGACAGATGCAGCTTTACCATCCTGGAAATGTGATATTCGCTCACAAACATAAATGTACACTGGGCCAGTTATGCTGCTTTACACCTGTTGACACTCTGGCCCACTGTGTTTATAGAATAAAGCCAAACCCTTGCAAGTATCATCTGGGCTGGCTGTGCTTGTCTCTCTTGTTAGCATCTTATCATTTTTAATCACTTTTCAACCTGTATGGGGTTTCTTTGTACACAGGAAACTTCCAGTGAGATTTATTAGAAAATGGGCTTGATTCTTATCTCATGTACGCTGATGCAATCAGTGGAGTTATGATTATGTAAAACTGATGTAATAACATATGAAATAAGTTCTTTATGGTCACAATGGATGAAATTCACCTCTGTGCAGAGGTCCAGCACAAGACCTATGAGTTACGTAAGTCCCACTTAAACCCTATTTTGAGGACTTAATTGGCTTAAGTGTGTGATGGCCTTCTGCACAGGGATAAATTTTCCCCACTAAAGGGAGAATGTACTGATACTCTATATGGAAATCACTTTAGAGGCCAATTCTTATGCTAGTGTAGTCATTGATTAACAGGCTTTATATAAAAAGAAAAGGAGTACTTGTGGCACCTTAGCGACTAACAAATTTATTAGAGCATAAGCTTTCGTGAGCTACAGCTCACTTCAGCTGTAGCTCACGAAAGCTTATGCTCTAATAAATTTGTTAGTCTCTAAGGTGCCACAAGTACTCATTTTCTTTTTGCGAATACAGACTAACACGGCTGCTACTCTGAAACCTGTCATTATGCAAGGTTTTATATAGTTATTAATGTAATCTCAAACAAAATGATGAAATATGTATGGGGATTCCTTATACATTTGTATTAGACAATCTTCTATATTTGTCTAACTATACTGAAGATTTATAAAGCAAAGGTTTGACAACTGGCTAAGCATCTACCTCTGAAATACTCACCCTGACAACACACATGCAAGCGGTACCAATCTAATGTGCTAAGCCACAGTGAAACAGACAATTTCCCGCTTAGCTAACCTATCACTTCTTCAGGCTTAGCAAAGCTAAATTTTATCTCAAAGATGCAAACTCAGCAAGAGGAATAAGAAATAGATAAAGGATAAACTATCCAACAGCACTGAAGTGACTTAGGATCTTTAAGTCACTCCATTGAGGTCAGTGTTGCAATGTCAGCAGAGACTCCTGGCAAGTCATTTAAACATGCCACAGTCATCCCCTTGGTATCTCAGTGCATCCTCGCCAACAATTACAGTTCTCCAGTGTTCCAGGAGCCTGATTGACGAGCCTGATCCTGTGAGGTGCTGAGGACCTTCGGCTCTCAGTTAGCTCAAATGGACTGGAAGGCACTCAGCAATCGGCAGGATGTTGTCCACACTTCTCAGGATCAGGCCCTAAGGTAACTTCAGAATAGTTGGGAATCCTGGCTGCTGTCTGAGGCCAATGAGACTTTTTCCATTGACTTCACTGGATTTGGATCAGGCCCTGGCTAATAAGGATTTATTAGGCTATGGGGGTTGATGGGGCTACATCTTACCAATAATATTACTACTGTGTAGTGTGGATGATGTACTGCAGGGAGTGTCAAATAAGAAAGGGGTCTGAGCTGTGGGGGCTGGTTCTGAGTTGTGGAGATGTTAGGTAGGAAGTGGAAGGATTTTCAGTCTGGGGGAAGATGTTTCTGAGCAGGTGAGAGTTGGGCTGGAGGGAGCTTGAGGAGGCCTTGGGTCAGAAGTGGGATGGGCTGGGCAGGTAGGGTTGAGTACAAGGTGAATGAAGTCCATTGGGCTATAAGAGCTAAAGTACTGATTTCAATTTAAGCATTTCAAGCTGTGTAGCATTCATGACCACCAATAGGCCACAGTAAGAGTTTAGGGCCTGATCCTTCAAAGCGCTGAGCAACTCCTGTGAGGTGCTAAGTGCACTCAACCCCATTTGATTTCAGTGGGAACTGTGGGCACGCTGCACCCTACGGGATTGGGCCCATTGCAGTCAATTGGAACTTTACTGTTGGTTTCAGTGGGTGCCAGATCAGACCCCTTATGCATATATTCGGGTAACCCACATGGTCACCCCAGCTATGCATAATGGCAGTCCCTGTTGACCAGCAGTCCTTCCTACTGATTATCACTGGGAATAAATTGCTTCCCTGGGAGCCTGCTGCATTAGTTGGATCATTCCTCTGTAGCCAATGTAGCCTGGAACAGTGTATTGCTATTGCTCAAAGGAGAATGAGAGGAAAACATGCAGCTTGGATGCAGGGAGGACACACGGTGTAAACAAATGCTAAGAAGTTAACTTTCCTCTTGACGTCCAGCGCAATTAGTGATGGGAAAGGTGATCATTTGTCTTTCAAGCAGGTGTTTGCTTACCACTGAGGAGCAACTGATTATGCCGGTATGAAGCTGGCAGCTGACCAATGTCTTCTATTCTATGGCTCATTACCCTGGAAAGGTGACCAGTGTGACTGAGGCTTCCCACAATAATGCTGTGCAAGTATGTGGGTTCGATGAAGTAACTGAGGAGAGCACCTTGTAACCCAAGAACGTTCCATCTGGAAAAGAAATACAGCAGTGATCAAACATACTGGTACAGAAACGAACCTGTGAGAGACTGAGGAAAAAAAATGTCAACACATGGGTGAGGGAGACTTTTCCCATCTTTGGTATTTTGATTCCAGAGATAAACATTTAGGATCAGACGCTCTACTTGGCTAAGTCCCCTTAAACTGCCCTAAATGGACAGCTGAGGATTCTGTCGGTGTGGAGAGATCTTTGGCTGACATAAAGGTCCTCCTGCTCTAGCATCAGAGTGTGCCGTGGTATGTCAGAAACATGTCGGGGCAGAAAGGGGTGGAGTCGGTGGCCCCTGGATTGGAAGCAGAAAGGTGGTTTAGAATTATCCCTCGCACTCCGGCTCAGTTGTGCCAAGCATAGTGAGACTGAGGATTTAGCTCATTAGGCCTGAGCTAGCACTGCATTACTTCAGCTTTATGCTAGTACAGCCTCACTGATTTCAATAAAAGAAAAGGAGTACTTGTGGCACCTTAGAGACTAACAAATTTATTAGAGCATAAGCTTTCGTGAGCTATAGCTATAGCTCTAAGGTGCCACAAGTACTCCTTTTCTTTTTGCGAATACAGACTAACACGGCTGCTACTCTGAAACCACTGATTTCAATGGAGTAGTTCCTGCATAAAGCTGAGCTAGTTAGGGGTGAATCAGGTCCATAGTTTTTCTCACACTAGCCAACTAGTGGAAAACATTAGGACTGATTCTCCTCTCACACTGATATTAGTCTGATGTAACTTTGCTGCCTTAGTGGAGTTACGTCTGAGTTACAGGGCTCATATTGGGCACAATCCTTGGAATGGCTATTTTATTTGAAGCCTCTTTTGTATTTATTCTTAACACACATTTGTGTGGATTTTTAAAATTGTCCTGGATAAAAATAGCCATGTTCTTACACTAGAAATGAGATTAGAGTGGAAACGAAAGCATTTGTATTCCTTATTCGTTATTTGCTATTGGTCATATGTTGTTTGCTATTCTCTTCTTTAAGAATGTTTTGGTCGTCCAGTCATGGGGCAGATATGATGCCATGTTTCATAGGTGACCAATTGCCACACCACATAGTTGTTATGACCAGTTTGCTGCAAACACCACAGAGCCTGACATTTGTTTGCACAGATTGTTTTCCATGCAATTATGAATAGCAAATACCTTAAAAAAATTAAAGTGTATTCCTGAACTGAAAAAAGGGCTATATTTGTTAGGTAATTTATTCATAACAAATAATTCGATGAGCTCTAATATATTCAGACTGAGTGTGCCTTGCCTTGATGCTCTCAATACAGATATAAAGAATGACGATGAAAACCTTAGGGCCTTGCAACTGCTAATGATTTTAAACTCCTTATAACTGCTATTGGATTAGTTAAAAGAGCTGCTCTGCATTTTAATATGTACAATTCTTTTATATAAAACTAGTTACAAATAAGACTGAATCCAAATTCTCAATTCTCTAGAGAGTATACAATTAGATAAAAAGAAGAAAGGAGAAAAAGGGGAAAAAAGAGATTTCAAGATATAGTTATTTTCACTTGCAAACCTCAGGTTCTGTCTCGCTCAGTGCCAGTTTAATAAGAAATATTTTCCCTTCCTAAATTAACACAAACATGTTTTCCTGAACTTAAGTGACACTTATAGTTCAAAACTTTTTACCCTGTTCTGGGCAGTACTGAGCTCAAATTAGAAACTCTTAAAAAATGTACTTTTAGGGAGTGCATTTTGGCTAAAAAAGCTAAAACACTGACAATATTTGGAGATCCAGGGCTGAATGAAAAAAAGTTTAGAGGTGTCTGCTATTTGAGGCAACATCCAGTAGTTACCATGCTAAATAATGTGTTTAAAGCACAATCTCCATCAGCAGCAAGCATTATGTAGCTAATTTCTTACATCATTGTTCTTTTCATTAATTAACATTTTTCAACCGTTAGTGCAATTATTGCGGTGCCTCTGTGCTGTATGTCTCTTTTCATGATTAATAAGGAGTCATTATATTTCCCTTTCCTGAAGCAGTCAATTAACACGGAATACTTTCCATTAATTACGGAATGTTTAAAACCAGCATGCTGTACCTGGAGAGCAATCTGCTCAAGAAACCTGTGACACCAATTGCTTTAAAAAGTTCTCTTTAAATTTTATTCCAAAAACACAAGCAATTTAGCTGGCTATATTAATTTGCCTCAGAAGCAGGGTTGTGAATGAGAAACATCTTTTAATCTCATGCAAGAAAAGGCAGCCATCTGGCTGCTGAGGATTTCAGAGTGAGACTTTCCCTCTCTCCCTCTGTAAATGCAGGTCATTAAAGTAATGTGTTCATCTACATAAAACTCAAATGGAATATAAAAGGTAATATTTATATACAAACAATTTAGTCCCACAATTTAAACAGTCATTGGTTTTATGAAACATTTACTTTAGTCTATCAGATTTGCATAACTTCATTGTGGGAAAAAAGTGTGGTCATTTCTGCAAATAATGTCACTTTTAAAGGAAGGGACTATCTGACTCTCTGAATGCATATCTTATTGCAATGCAAAATTAATAATGCAAGCTTAGGAAATAGAGAGTTCAGTTAACAGTACTGATTTCAGAATTGGCTTCCAAGCAGAGTAAAAAATATTAGACAGCAACTCTTTCTTCCAGATTGAAACACTTGCAAGATCTCAGTGTTGTTCTCAATATATGATATTTTCTTTTATACCCTCCCTCCAAACCTCCCACCCTGTATGTTTGTTTGAAAAGGAAAGAGAAAACAGAAAAACAACATATGCTCCGCAAGACTGAAATATCACCAGTATGCATATCATAAGTGGATTACCTGGGTCTTATTTACAAAAATAGGCGAGCGAGTTCCCCTAATAAATAATGAGATAATCATGATTATTATTTGCATTAAATACCTACCTGTAGCATCTTTACAGAGATGTATATGGCTAATTCTGATCTCGCTGACATCCTTGTTAGGGATGACTAAATCTATGAAGTGAGTGGAATTACATCAATGAAAAACATGGTATAAGCGTGATCAGATCAGGCCTTTGTGTTTAAAGCATTGTATAAACATTCACTAATTCTCACAATGATCCTGAGAGGTAGATCAATATAATTATCTACACTGGGAGACTAGGCAGAAAAGTGAAGTTACTTGCTGAAGACCACAGAGTTACTTAAAGGAAGAGCTGGGATTAGAACTCAGGGTTTCCCAAGTCCCATTGTTGCGCTCATTCTGCCTGACAAGACTTCCACCCACCCAAGGACAACCCAGCAATAGCATTAAAAAGGCAATAAGATTTGTGGATCACCCAAGGCAGATCTTGATGTTAAGATATTTATATCTTAAATATCTAAATACACAGAAAAAGGGGAGAAAGCAACTAAAAGAATGAGGGAAAAAATTCAGAGCAGCACCAGTGCCTGAAATGTGAAGACAGAGTGTAAGTTTATTATCCCAGAACTAAGGTGCTTTCAGAATATCACCTATATCCTGTGCCATGGAGGAGAGAGAGACCAGATAATGGACCTACTCACCTAGCAGGCAAGTTTCAATGGGGAAGGCAGCTCTTGACTGTTTTCCAGTGCCAGCCCCCTATGAGAACTATCAAGCTAGTTAGTCTATTCAGTCTTAAAAATGGCTCTCAGATGATCTCATGTTTTGCAGGCTTAGTGTCTCTATGCCAGTCTAACTTGTGGCCCAATTTAGTTTCCATTAGCTTTCCATTACATTTTATAAGGACTGGATTATGTCCTTAAATTGGTCTGACATCTCCCGGTACACACTTGCCTGTCCATGAAAAAAGATGCTTCACTATTTTCATGCCCTTGAGATAACGGTTCTCCTTGCTAACAAAAGAACAGAAAGCTTGGCGTTTCCTTTTGGAAATGCTTGGGCGTGGGAACAGGATTGTCATGGGGTTGCAATGGTAGCATAATGAGGTAAAGAGCTTTTCCGCTATTGGTCATGGATTCAGATCAGTGCCTTGATAGCAGTGACCAAATTACCATCTGATGGCTGTTCAGTGACTGATGCTGCTGACCTACTCCCAAGTCCACATTACAAAAATCAGCACTGATTTGCACCCTGACTGGCAGTCTCAGCACAGATCCCACAAAGGGAAAAAGCACAGATTGAACTATTCTCTCAAGTCTGGTCCCAGTTCAGCAAAGCTTAAGTCTATTCCTATTCAGCAGAGCACCATTACTATAAGCACCTGCTTAAGTCCCACTGAAGTCAATAGGTGCCTAAAGTTGCATGTTATCCTGATTAGGGATGGAGTTCTGCACTAGGGGCCCTGAGCACTCCCATCTCTGTCTCAGATCATAGAAGAGGCATATTGGTTGGAAGTTTGCATTGCTATAACTTGTGCTGCACTTTTTTCTGTGGCTAAGGAGAGGACCTCATGCTTGAGGGCAGCCAGTCCATTAACTTTCATGAGGACTATATTCAAATGACAAATATTTGGGAGAAGCCTCTTGCTTGTATAATGCCTGTTCTGGCTATCACATATTTATAGTACACTTGATTTTAGTAACCAGCTCAGTTCTCTGGTAATTAAACATCTACAGGATTACTTATAGGAAAATTGCAGGGAGTGATTCTTGTCTGAATGGCAGTAAAAATATCAATAGCAATGTTCATTGCTGAAGGAGCTTTTTCTACATAATCTACTGTAGGTGCATGAAAGTAGTTGTGTTCCGAACTGTAACAAAGTGCTTGCTTCAAATACAGCTTTTCCAAATAATATTATTCAGCGGAAACGCAGTGTTACATTTCAGACCCTTGAAATATCAAAGGTTTCAGAGTAGCAGCCGTGTTAGCCTGTATTCGCAAAAAGAAAAGGAGTACTTGTGGCACCTTAGAGACTAACAAATTTATTAGAGCATAGGCTTTCGTGAGCTACAGCTCACTTCATCGGATGCATTTGGTGGAAAAAACAGAGGAGAGATTTATATACACACACACAGAGAACATGAAACAATGGGTTTATCATACACACTGTAAGGAGAGTGATCACTTAAGATAAGCCATCACCAGCAGCAGGGGGGGAAAAAGGAGGAAAACCTTTCATGGTGACAAGCAAGGTAGGCTAATTCCAGCAGTTAACAAGAATATCAGAGGAACAGTGGGGGGTGAGGTGGGAGGGAGAAATACCATGGGGAAATAGGTTTCAGAGTAGCAGCCGGGAAATAGTTTTACTTTGTGTAATGACTCATCCATTCCCAGTCTCTATTCAAGCCTAAGTTAATTGTATCCAGTTTGCAAATTAATTCCAATTCAGCAGTCTCTCCTTGGACTCTGTTTTTGAAGCTTTTTTGTTGAAGGATAGCCACTCTTAGGTCTGTGATCGAGTGACCAGAGAGATTGAAGTGTTCTCCAACTGGTTTTTGAACGTTATAATTCTTGACGTCTGATTTGTGTCCATTCATTCTTTTACGTAGAGACTGTCCAGTTTGGCCAATGTACATGGCAGAGGGGCATTGCTGGCACATGATGGCATATATCACATTGGTAGATGCGCAGGTGAACGAGCCTCTGATAGTGTGGCTGATGTGATTAGGCCCTATGATGGTATCCCCTGAATAGATATGTGGACAGAGTTGGCAACGGGCTTTGTTGCAAGGATAGGTTCCTGGGTTAATGGTTCTGTTGTGTGGTGTGTGGTTGCTGGTGAGTATTTGCTTCAGATTGGGGGGCTGTCTGTAAGCAAGGACTGGTCTGTCTCCCAAAATCTGTGAGAGTGATGGGTCGTCCTTCAGGATAGGTTGTAGATCCTTGATGATGCGTTGGAGAGGTTTTAGTTGGGGGCTGAAGGTGATGGCTAGTGGCGTTCTGTTGTTTTCTTTGTTGGGCCTGTCCTGTAGTAGGTGACTTCTGGGTACTACTTCTGACCTACTACAGGACAGGCCCAACAAAGAAAACAACAGAACGCCACTAGCCATCACCTTCAGCCCCCAACTAAAACCTCTCCAACGCATCATCAAGGATCTACAACCTATCCTGAAGGACGACCCATCACTCTCACAGATTTTGGGAGACAGACCAGTCCTTGCTTACAGACAGCCCCCCAATCTGAAGCAAATACTCACCAGCAACCACACACCACACAACAGAACCACTAACCCAGGAACCTATCCTTGCAACAAAGCCCGTTGCCAACTCTGTCCACATATCTATTCAGGGGATACCATCATAGGGCCTAATCACATCAGCCACACTATCAGAGGCTCGTTCACCTGCGCATCTACCAATGTGATATATGCCATCATGTGCCAGCAATGCCCCTCTGCCATGTACATTGGCCAAACTGGACAGTCTCTACGTAAAAGAATGAATGGACACAAATCAGACGTCAAGAATTATAACGTTCAAAAACCAGTTGGAGAACACTTCAATCTCTCTGGTCACTCGATCACAGACCTAAGAGTGGCTATACTTCAACAAAAAAGCTTCAAAAAACAGACTCCAAGGAGAGACTGCTGAATTGGAATTAATTTGCAAACTGGATACAATTAACTTAGGCTTGAATAGAGACTGGGAATGGATGAGTCATTACACAAAGTAAAACTATTTCCCCATGGTATTTCTCCCTCCCACCTCACCCCCCACTGTTCCTCTGATATTCTTGTTAACTGCTGGAATTAGCCTACCTTGCTTGTCACCATGAAAGGTTTTCCTCCTTTTCCCCCCCCTGCTGCTGGTGATGGCTTATCTTAAGTGATCACTCTCCTTACAGTGTGTATGATAAACCCATTGTTTCATGTTCTCTGTGTGTGTGTATATAAATCTCTCCTCTGTTTTTTCCACCAAATGCATCCGATGAAGTGAGCTGTAGCTCACGAAAGCTTATGCTCTAATAAATTTGTTAGTCTCTAAGGTGCCACAAGTACTCCTTTTCTTTTTGAAATATCAAAGTGACTTTCCTCACTAAGAAGAAATATAGTGGATCATTCTGAGTATTTCTAATTATGCAAGATTTTTAAAGGCTGTTTTCAAGGGCACACCTCTCAGGTGATTTATACTCTGTGTGCTTCTTAATAACCTTTCCAATAAGAAAATCAACCCACTGCTCACATAATCACAGATTTTTAAAAAAGTCTTCAGCAAAGTGGTTCAATAAAACCAAATGTCCCCCCCGAGCTTAAACTGGGGAGTTTTTCTGCGTTTAGGGCTTTTGCTCAAGCCCTTTTGTTCAAGCCGCTGATATTACTGCAGTATTCGCAGAGACAAAATTCCATGCCCAGTTTTCAATAATCCTTAAACAAATATAGTTTTGCCTGTTTGTCAGTCATTGAAATGCCAAAGATGAATTGGAAGGGATCTTGGAGCAGGCAGCTTTTCTTTAATTAGATGACACACTCTTCTTGCTCAGAACAAATCATAACTACATGGCGACTACGACTACAATCGCAATGGAACGGTTTGCATGTGCTTATGCCAGTTAGTCACTAACACAGAGATTCTTGAAAATATACTTACAAATAGTAATTACATCAGAATCCTTATCACCATTGTGATATAACTGACAGCCTGGGACAAGAGTTGGGTGCAGCACCTTCATTGGGAGCATGCTGCTGTATATGTGAAGCTGACACAATGGCAGTACGTGTAGCTTCACATCCATTATCTTTCAGTGTACATAATGACAGTGTTTTACACTTATATAGTACCTTTCCTCCCAAAGGATCCCAGTGTGCTTTGGACACTAGGCATACAGCTTTGTCAATGAAATATGGCCAACTTTGGGGTGGCGGGCAGATAACCAGGATATGCTGCAGACCAGGAGGGTGACAGTAATTGGTCGAGGAAACACTCCTGTTCCCACCTCTCCTTATTCACTGATTGCTTCCCCTACCTAAGTGGTTTTTATTTCAACCTCTGTGATGCTCTGTTCTCTTGGCCCACCCTCCCCATCTGCACTCCTCCTCCCTCCACAACTCTGTCCCTTTCTCTTGCTGGTGAAATTAAAAGAAACACATTCTAAGCATGGCACTAATGTTGCTTCAGTTTGTTAATTTACTTCCTCCCTCCTCTCCCCCTCCACTGCTTCAAGCAAATTGTGATGGAGAAGAGAAGCCAAGAAGGTGTGATTGGGTGGATCTGAAGCTACGAAGTAAGAGCATGCTGAAGATTTTGCTACTTTCATAGACCTTCTCTGTTCAACTGGGGGAGCAGAACAGTAGGGGTCACATTTCAGCTGAGAAAAATGTGTTGTCATGTTCTAACTTCGGTTGGCAAGAGAGACAAGGGGTATATTTACACTACCCGTCAGATCAGCAGACAGCAATCGATCCGGGGAGGTCGATTTATCGCATCTAGTCTAGACGCAATAAATCGACCCCCGGGTACTCTCCCGTCGACTCCTGTACTCCACCGCCGCGAGAAGTGCAGGTGGAGTTGATGGGGGAGTGGCAGCAGTCAACTCACTGTAGTAAAGACACCGTGGTGAGTAGGTCTAAGTACGTTGACTTCAGCTATGTTATTCATGTATTATTCGATCCCCCCTCCTAGTGTAGACCAGGGCAAGATTTCAAACTTACACAGAGTTCTTCTTCAAGTCTTGGAAAGGTACTCAGAGTGTCATGGCTAAGTATCTTTCCCAGATCTGAAGGAGAGGTCTGTGTAGATGGACCTTTGGTCTGACCCAGTATGACCATTCTTATGTTCTTAAAAGCTTGTTTCTTTCACCAGCAGAAGTTGGTCCAATGAAAGATATAACCTCACCCACCTTGTCTCTCTAATAATGTGGGACCAACGCAGCTACAACAACACTACAAACAATTGTCGTATTCTGAAATTGATTGAGCCTGTGTAAACTAACCAAAACCTAATGGGCTTTGAAGGCACTGGTCTGCATTGGGTGGTAGAGTAGCCCCAGAGTGAGCTCTGCTGGATTGCATCTCAGTGCAAGGGTTGCTGTTGTGTGAAGGTGTGTGTAGGAGGGGAAGGCAGACAGAGAGGTAAGGCTCTTTGTGTCCTACTTCCTATTTCTGCATTCATTCCAGGGCCATGCATGGTCTGGTTCTCAACATAGGTTATAAAAATAGAGCACACTGATGAAGAAGGGATGATAAGCCAAATCCTCAGTGGTGTAAATGGGTATAGTTCTCCTGAAGTCAATATTTACTTACCTCAGATGCACTGTGAAGACCTAGGGCTGATTCTTATCTCACACTGATGTTACTCCAATGACTTCAGTGGAACTACTCCTGATTCACAGCACGAGGGCAGACTCAAATCCTAATTTTTTCCTAACAATATTATTGTTATTATCGTTAAAGGAAACAGCTAACTCTCCACTGCCCACACCACCTCCGCCAGTGACATATTAAGAGAAATGTAGATTGAAATTTTCAAAGACAGGTAAGGGAATTAAGTGCCCAACTCCCATTGAAAGTCAATGGGAACTAAGCACCTAATTCCCTTAGGCACCTTTGAAAACCCCAACTATAAATAATATTGCTTGTGAATTTGAAAGCTTTCTTTGTTTATTGCTTTTACAGGAGATACATTTTTCTTGTCCTTATCAACTCTTTAAAGACTATTAGCGGTAAATATGCCCAATCGCCTGTGATGGGATGTTAGATGGGGTGGACTCTGAGTTACTACAGAGAATTCTTTCCTGGGTGTCTGGCTGGTGAGTCTTGCCCACATGCTCAGGGTTTAGCTGATCACCATATTTGGGGTTGGGAAGGAATTTTCCTCCAGGGCAGATTGGCAGAGGCCTTGGGGGCTTTTCGCCTTCCTCTACAGAGTGGGGCGCGGGCCACTTGCTGGAGGATTCTCTGCACCTTGAAGTCTTTAAACCATGATTTGAGGACTTCAATAACTCAGACATAGATTAGGGGTTTATTACAGGAGTGGGTGGGTGAGATTCTGTGGTCTG
The DNA here is from genome assembly GCF_009764565.3 of Dermochelys coriacea. NCBI lineage: Eukaryota > Metazoa > Chordata > Testudines > Dermochelyidae > Dermochelys > Dermochelys coriacea. The sequence goes on along the minus strand of NC_050069.1, from coordinate 248,374,778 downwards.
CATTGTGCAGGAGGTCAGACTAGATGATCATAATGGTCCCTTCTGACCTTAAAATCTATGAATCTATCTATAAGTCTTGTCTGCTTAGTGTGCCATTAACTACTGTACCACAGACATTACTACCAAAGTTTCCTGTTATGCTTTTGCACCATATAAATTGTTACTTATGGTGGTCTATATTCAGCAGAGTACCTATCATATTCCTATTTATATGACTATTAAGCTACTATTGGTTTAGAAACTGGAACTAGAGCATTAGTTTTTGATCAGTTTCTTAGCTGAATGTGTGTGTGTATATATATATTTTCTGGAATATCCCCTGTCATGAAGGACTGAAGTTGAATTCTCAGTCACACAGAAAGGGGTTAAGAGAGAGAGTTACAAATTGACTTTATTGTGTGCACAAATTGTCTCTAACTGAAGAGCTAGCTGTGTTAATTGATTTTCATTTACATTAATATGCAACTTTTGAAGTAGCTTTTTTTAAGAGTTAACTTGCCAGGCTCAGTCTTCTGTTAATAAATAACTCTGGTCAACAGGCTAACCCTAAAATAGATCTAAAAAAGTGAATATTTATCCTGACTTGCAGTTTAGCATTTTTCTATGCTACATTTAAACACAGCTTAATTTGTCTAAATCACTTTGTAAAGTTCTATTTTGGATCCCTATTGCTAAATCCTTACGCCATTCTTTAACACCACTCTTATCCTACCCTATTATGAATACTTCCCTCAATAGATATTCAGATCTATTCACTAGCGATGGGCCAGAAGGACCCTTGAATCTTAGGCAGGGAACAAGAATAGACTGTTTGACAATGGCGAACATGAAGTTTGGAGGCACTCTGCTGCTATTCATGTCATTGTAGGGGTGAAGTGTAATTCAGATGTTGTAAATCTCATTTAGCCCCTGGTTTAATTTCAGTGTCTTTTTGAAATAGTAGGTAACTGCTCAGTGTATAATGTGGTGGCACAAAAATGCAGCCTTTTAAAGCTGACCTTTTGAGGAAGCTTTTTTTAAAAAAAAACAATTTAAAAAATGGTTTATGATCTAAAGTCAAGAGTGAGAGCAACTTGGGCCGAATTCTGACTGGTGTTTACTCCTAAGCAAATGCCAGAAACACTGTGGCTCAATGGGGAATGTCCCCACAAAGTGTGTGGTGAGTATACTTCGCAGACCTTCCACAAGTGCTCTTCCAGAGGAGTCTCAAAAGGATGGTTCTGAATGGGGCCTAGGAGCCAGGGGGCATGCATTTAAACATGATTATGTCCTGGCCTGCCCATTGCTCAACATGCCCTCAACCAGGTTATCTCTGCCAGGAATAGAGACAATCTAATCTGCACTGGGAACTGGGGGATGGACTTTGGGCAGCTAGAAGAGGGATGCACAATTAGTGCTGCCTGCTCTGAAATATGATGATAGAGCTGTTCGGAGTGCAACACAATATGTTGCAGAATTTGGTCTTGTATGTGTATAGTCAGATTTTCAGAAGATCTCAGCACCCATAGTTGGGGCCAGATGGTCACAAGAGCTTAGCATTAAGCATTTAGGGCCAGATTTTTAAAGGCATGTGGTGCTTGATGAGATTTTCAAAGGCACCTACGTATCAAATGCCCATTGAGATGAATGGGAGTTAAGTGCCTAGGTGCTTTTGAAAATCCCACTGGGGGCCAGATTTTTAAAAGTATTTAGACACCTGAAGAGGCCGAAAAATATGTGCAAAAAATGTCTGACAATGTATCCCAAGCCAGACAAAAAAATTGAACTGATCTCTCTAAATTGCTGTTATGCAGAAAGGGCAGGACTGTGGCATTCAGCTACAGCCCTGCAGTGGGGATAGTGCCAAAGTGCACTCTTAAGGCTGCTCTGGCAAGGGCTGTGCCTGAAGCAGGCACAATTCTCCCTGAAGCTCCCAAGAAACTCAGGTCATCATCTGCTCTCCTCTGCACAGCAGGGCCAGAATGGAAGAAGGGTGTTACCACACCAAACTTCCTCCCCGGCCCCCTAACATCTGCAGCAGCATTAACCCCATAGTCACCTTGCATTAGATTTCCTCTGTACTTGGCCTCTGCATGGGAGCAGCAAGGTAAGGAGAGGCTTAAGCTGGCCCATAATATTAAGCAAGTTTGGAGTTTTCTGTTTTGATGACGAGCCTGAGAAATTACAGTTCCCTCAGGGCTGCAGTGCTGTTCCAACATCTCCCGATGAAGTGAGCTGTAGCTCACGAAAGCTTATGCTCTAATAAATTTGTTAGTCTCTAAGGTGCCACAAGTACTCCTTTTCTTTTTGCGAATACAGACTAACAGGGCTGCTACTCTGAAACCTAACATCTCTATACTGAGCCAAAGGTCTTGTTTTGGAGGCTGAGATTAGCACCAAGTAGAATTGGGTGAAGACTGCAAAAACATTTTCCTTAAACAATTGGCTGAATTTTTAAATGAATTTGCTTCTGCAGTGCATATGCCCCTTTCATACTCATATTTTCACAAATGTGTGTGTGTGTCTTAGTGACATCAGTGCTTGTGGAGAATGAATTTCAGAGTCTTATGTATGAGGGTAAGCAAGGGAACTTGGGCCAACAGGGTGTTTGATTCTACAGCCTGCAGCTTCAAAAATCTTGAACCGCTACTACTTCAGCATGCATTATGAGGCTCATAAAACTTTTAGGTGGACTGGCCACCTGAGGACGACCAAGGCCAACACTATATTAGTGTGAAAAAGAAAAGGAGTACTTGTGGCACCTTAGAGACTAACAAATTAATTTGAGCATAAGCTTTCGTGAGCTACAGCTCACTTCATCCAGCTGTAGCTCACGAAAGCTTATGCACAAATTAATTTGTTAGTCTCTAAGGTGCCACAAGTACTCCTTTTCTTTTTTGCGAATACAGACTAACACGCCTGCTACTCTGAAACCTGTTATATTAGTGTGGGTTACGTGAGGAGTCACAGAAACCAAATTTTAAATTTACACATATAAATTCATAGATTTTAAATCCAGAAGGGACCATTAAATTGCAGCTATTAAAGTCAGACATTTTAAAATAAAAGGTTTGGATAACTTGCATCCAAATGTTTTAAAAAAACTGGCTGAGGCGCTTGCTGGACAGTTAATGTTGATTTTCAATAAGTGTTGGAACTCCAGGAAAGTTCCACAAGACTGGAAGAAAACTCATGTTGAGCAAATACTTTAAAGGGTAAATGGGATGACCCAGGTAAATATAGGCCTGTCAGTCTCACCTCAGTTATGGGCAAGATTAAGGAGTGGCTGATATGGGACTTGATTAATAAAGAATTAAAGGAAGGTAATATAAAGAATGCCAAGCAAGATGGGTTTATGGAATATAGACCCTGTCAAAATGACTTGATATCTTTTTTAGGAGTTTACAAGTTTGGTTGATAAACACAATAGTGTCAATGTAATAAACTTAGACTTTACTGAGGTATTTGACTTGGTACCAAATGACATTCTGATAAAAAAAAATAGAATGATCCAAATTTAACATGGCATTAAAATGGATTAAAAGCTAGCTAACTTATGGGTCACAAAATGTAACTGTAAATGGGGAATCTTCATTGAATGAGTGTGTTTCTAGTGGGGTCCTGCAGAGATCGGTTCTTGGCTCTATGCTACTTTTATTAATGTCCTGGAAGAAAACATAAAATCATCCTCAGAAAGTTTGCAGATGACAGAAACATTGGGAGAGTGGTATTATGAGGAAGACAGGTTGCTTGGATCACTTGGTAAATTGGGCTCAAGCAAACAATTTGCATTTTAATATGGCTAAATGTAAATGTATACATTTAAGAAAAATAATGTAGGCTATGCTTACGTGATGGGGGGTGGGGTGGGAGTGTCTACCCTGAGAAGCAGTGACTCTGAAAAAGATTTGGGGGTTGTGGTGGATTATCAGCTGAACATGAATAATCCAACAGTTCCTGTGTGACACTGTAGCCAAAAGGGCTAATGCAATCGTTGTATGAATAAACTGAGGAATCTTGTGTAGGAGTAGAGAGGTCATTTTACCTCTGCATTGGCACTGGTGTGACTGCTGCTGGAATACTATGACCAGTTCTGGTGCCCACAATTCAAGAAAGATGCTGATAAATTGGAGAGGGTTCAGAGAAGAGCCATGAGAATGATTAAAGGATTAGAAAACATGCCTTATAGTGATACGCTAAATAGGTTGTGCTACTTGGGTGACTTGAAGTACTTATTTGAGGGACAAATATTTAATAGTAGGCTTTTCAGTCTAGCAGAGGAAGTTATAACATGGCTCGAAGTCGAAGCTAGACAAATTCAGACTGGAAAGAAGGTATACATTTTTTAACAGTGAGGGTAATTAAGCATTGGAACAACTTTCCAATGGTTGTGGAGGATTCCTTACCACTGACAATTTTTAAATCAATATCGTATGTTTTTCTAAATGATATGCTCTAGAACAGGGGTCGGCAAACTTCGGCAAGCAGCCCATCAGGGTAATCCGCTGGCGGGCTGCGAGACATTTTGCTTATGTTGACCGACAACAGGCATGTCCCCCCACAGCTCCCACTGGCCACAGTTTGCTGTTCCCAGAAGCACATTCCCAGCCAACATGTCCCTGCGGCCCACTGCTTCCCACAGCTCCCATTGGCCAGGAACGGTGAACCGTGGTCAGTAGGAGCTGCGCGGGGTCATGGCTGTGGACGGTAAATGAAAAAAAATATTTTGCGGCGCGCCAGCAATGGGCTGTGTGCCAAAGGTTGCCGACCCCTGCTCTAGGAATTATTTTGGGGAAGTTCTAGGGCCTGTGTTATAGAGGAGGTTAGACTAGCTTATCACAAGAGTCTCTTCTGGCCTTGGAATATATGAATTATGATGATAATCTAGCCTGACCTCCTGCATCACACGGGTCAGAGAATTTCATTCAATAATTTCCTACATGAACCAAATAACACATCAGGATTCACACCAGAAGTGTTTCAGAGTAGCAGCTGTGTTACTCTGTATTCGCAAAAAGAAAAGGAGTACTTTTGTTTGTGTTTGTGCATTTACCCAATCAAGGCATTAACATAATACCATACAACTTATTCACCAATCACAACTAAGCAACAAAGCCCAAATAGCTAATATTAGGTATTGAGCCCAGGCAGAAAATTTTGTGCTTGAACAATAGAATATTTTTAAATGGTAAAAAAATTTGCTAAATGTTTTTGATAAATAAATAAATCTGATTAAACCATCTTCTACTTCTGGATATCCTGTGAGCAGGAAAGAACATAATTTGTTGCTCAGTAATGCTTTCCATTGCTGGGATCTTTGATATTCTGGTAGTAAGTTCCTTTGCAGCCAGTGCAAAATGACACATATTTTAGCAGCTACTAGTAAGGTTCTCAAAGGGGAACATTCTCTAATAGCCTAATGCTCCTGAGGGCCTTTTCCAAACAACATAATCAAAGGAGTATAAAGAAGATTTTTGTCAAAAATCTTATTTATACAAATGGGTTCATTTTGGAAGTTTTTTTTAGTGTAGGGCAAGTCCAGATAATGTGCGAATAGGTTTCTGTGTCACCACAGCTCCTGCAGTCATTGGAGGATTGAGCTGTTTACATTTTATGGTGAATATTTGGAGTTCAAAAGTATTGAATAATAACCTTCTACTGAGTTTCCCTCCAGGAGGGGGAGTATAAAGAGGGCATTAAACCAATGTTCTTCTCATCCACTGGATTCCTTTCCCAACTGTGGTTCTTGTATCCTAATGTGAAGAATGTAGTAAGCAGCCCTGCGGACTGGAGGAATGCAAAGGTAGGGTAAAGCTATATTTGCCCTGCCCCATCTCAGGTCCTGCACAGGGTGAACAAAACTGATCATGGGTTTGTGTACACTGTGAACTGAAAGTTGGTATTTAGTTCACGAAGGGTTCACATCCCCTGCCCACCCCTCTCTGCTCTCTGCCCAACTCTAGATAAAACTGTCCCAATACTCAATTGTAACTTGTTCAGTATGGGGTTGTTGAAGAAAAATCCATTTTGCTGGGGTACTGATGAGGCAACAGTACACTGTCTAAAATGAAAAAGAGCTTTTCTGAGCTGATGAGACTTTTCTTGGTACTTGGTGGTTTGTTCTTCCCTTTACCACCATCCCCTCTTCCTTCAAATGTGCCACTGTAATGTCCCAGAACATTATTTTGACTCCTCTTGCCTTTCTTACTAGCATCTCTTTCCCCTCCTTCCATTTATCTCTGTGCTCTCTACTTCATTAACCTCAATATTCCCTCCACCATGTCTCCCTTTGAACCCCTCTTATCTGGCTCCCAACCTCTCTACCCCACTGACGTTACCCTCTCCAAAGCCATCAGTGTAAAGTTTCAAAGCCTCTTTTCCATCCCCATCCTTCTTGGCCTGTCCTCTTTCTTTGCTATGGTTGATCACATCCTCCTTTAGAGGCTCTGATTTTTAGTTGCTCTCTTGTTCTCTCTCTATTACCACCACATTGCTCCTCTCAATCCTCCTTCCTTCTTACTTTACCCCCTCCTTTTCCCACACATCCCTGACTTTATGAGCCATCCAAATTCTGGAAAAATCAGACCCAGCTTCTCTTCATATCCTTTGTCACCACTCTTTCCTTTTGCTGGCTTCTCCTTACCTTCCACATCAAATTCAGTTTTCATGTTCTCATCTTCAAGATCCTTCACAGCAGAGCACTAACCTACCTCTGTGCCGTACTCTCATTTCACTCCTCCCTTGTTCCCTTTGCTTCACCCAAGCCTCATGACTGACTCCTCCCGATGTTTCCTTCTCCCACTCTTGCTCCAGGACTTTCTTCCAAGCAACTCCGTATGCACTGGAATTCCCTTCCTCACTCCATCTGCCATGCCTCCACCCTTTCCTTTGTCAAGTGCTTCCTTAAAACACACATGTTCCATGAAGCCTGCCCTTCAGAGATATGGTTCATAGATTCATAGATTCATAGATACTAAGGTCAGAAGGGACCATTCTGATCATCTAGTCCGACCTCCTGCACAGCGCAGGCTACAGAATCTCACCCACCCACTCCTATGAAAAACCTCACCCATGTCTGAGCTATTGAAGTCCTTAAATCATGGTTCAAAGACTTCAAGGAGCAGAGAAGCCTCCCTCAAGTCAACCATGCCCCATGCTACAGAGGAAGGCGAAAAACCTCCAGGGCCTCTCCAATCTGCCGTGGAGGAAAATTCCTTCCCGACCCCAAATATGGCAATCAGCTAAACCCTGAGCATATGGGCAAGATTCACCAGCCAGATACCCAGGAAAGAATTTTCTATAGTAACTCAGATCCCATCCATCTAATATCCCATCTCAGGGGATTTGGCCTATTTACCCTGAATATTTAAAGATCAATTACTTACCAAAATCCCATTATCCCATCATACCATCTCCTCCATAAACTTATCGAGTAGAATCTTAAAACCAGATAGATCTTTTGCTCCCACTGCTTCCCTTGGAAGGTTATTCCAAAACTTCACTCCTCTGATGGTTAAAAACCTTCGCCTGATTTCAAGTCTAAACTTCCTGGTGGCCAGTTTATACCCATTTGTTCTTGTGTCCACATTGGTGCTGAGCTTAAATAATTCCTCTCCCTCTCCTATATTTATCCCTCTGATATATTTATAGAGAGCAATCATACCTCCCCTCAACCTTCTTTTAGTTAGGCTAAACAAGCCAAGCTCCTTAAGTCTCCTTTCATAAGACAAGTTTTCCATTCCTTGGATCATCCTAGTAGCCCTTCTCTGTACCTGCTCCAGTTTGAATTCATCCTTTTTAAACATGGGAGACCAGAACTGCACACAGTATTCTAGGTGAGGTCTCACCAGTGCCTTGTATAACGGTACTAAAACCTCCTTATCCCTACTGGAAATGCCTCTTCTGATGCATCCCAAAACCGCATTAGCTTTTTTCACAGCCATATCACATTGGCAGCTCATAGTCATCCTATGATCAACCAATACTCCAAGGTCCTTCTCCTCTTTGATTGATGCGTCCCCAACTTATAACTAAAATTCTTGTTATTAATCCCTAAATGCATAACCTTACACTTCTCAGTATTAAATTTCATCCTATTACTATTACTCCAGTTTACAAGGTCATCCAGATCCTCCTGTATAATATCCCGATCCTTCTCCGAATTGGCAATATCTCCCAGCTTTGTATCATCTGCAAACTTTATTAGCGCACTCCCACTTTTTGTGCCAAGGTCAGTAATAAAAAGATTAAATAAGATTGGTCCCAAAACCGATCCCTGAGGAACTCCACTGGTAACCTCCCTCCAACCTGACAGTTGGCCTTTCAGTAGGACCCGTTGCAGTCTCCCCTTTAACCAATTCCTTATCCACCTTTTGATGTTCATATTGATCCCCATCTTCTCCAATTTAACTAATAATTCCCCATGTGGCACGGTATCAAATGCCTTACTGAAATCTAGGTAAATTAGATCCACTGCATTTCCTTTATCTAAAAAATCTGTTATTTTTTCAAAAAAGGAGATTAGGTTGGTTTGGCACGATCTACCTTTTGTAAAACCATGTTGTATTTTGTCCCATTTACCATTGACTTCAATGTCCTTAACTAATTTCTCCTTCAAAATTTTTTCCAGGACCTTGCATACTACAGATGTCAAACTAACTGGCCTGTAGTTACCCGGATCACTTTTTTTTCCTTTCTTAAAAATAGGAACTATATTAGCAATTCTCCAGTCATTCGGTACTACTCCTGAGTTTACAGATTCATTAAAAATTCTTGCTAATGGGCTTGCAATTTCAGGTGCCAATTCCTTTAATACTCTTGGATGAAGATTATCTGGGCCCCCTGATTTAGTCCCATTAAGCTGTTTCAGTTTTGCTTCTACCTCTGATATGGTAATATCTACCTCTATATCCTCCTTCCCATTTGTCATGCTACCATTATCCCCAAGCTCCTCTTTAGCCTTATTAAAGACTGAGGCAAAGTATTTGTTTAGATATTGGGCCATGCCTAGATTATCTTTAACCTCCACTCCATCCTCAGTGTTAAGCGGCCCCACTTCTTCTTTCTTAGTTTTCTTCTTATTTATATGGCTATAGAACCTTTTACTATTGGTTTTAATTCCCTTTGCAAGGTCCAACTCTACTCGACTTTTAGCCCGTCTCACTTTATCCCTACATGTTCTGACCTCAATTAGGTAGCTTTCCTTGCTGATCCCTCCCGTCTTCCACTCCCTGTATGCTTTCTGCTTCTTCTTAATCACGTCTCTGAGATGCTTGCTCATCCAGCTTGGTCTACAACTCCTTCCTATGAATTGTTTCCACTTTCTTGGGATACAGGCTTCCGATAGCTTCTGCAGCTTTGATTTAAAGTAATCCCAGGCCTCCTCTACCTTTAGATCCATAAGTTCTTCAGTCCAATCCGCTTCCCTAACTAATTTCCTTAATTTTTGAAAGTCAGCCCTTTTGAAATCAAAAACCCTAGTTGCAGATTTATTTTTGTTAATCCTTCCATTTAGTTTGAACTGAATTAGCTCATGATATGATATCACATGTAAGTCTCACACTTCCAAAACACTTGCTGTACAGATAACAACAAGTACATAATATTATTGATGTTACCTTTGTTTTCCCTTACCCCTATCTACAGTGTTTGTAATTGTCATTCATCAAGTTATAGCATCATTTAGCTTGTCAGAGCAGAGAATACTGTATTTTGTCTAAGTGCCATGCACATTTATGGTGCTGTACAAATAAATAATAATAACAGCAACAATTAAAGCATAGCAAAGGGGGAGGCTCTAAGTTTTCTTTTGATAATGTAAGAATATTACATGGCAATCTGTAATATTCCTTTACAGGTTTAATGCCATTTAGTTACAGGGTTACAATCAGTTTCATGGAGGTATACAAGGATTCAGTGAAAGCTCTAAGCAGATATAATACTGGATAAAAGAACAAGTATCTGGAGAAAACTCAGCTTCCAAGAGTCTATATTAAAATTGACATTCCCATCAATAACAAATATAATACTGCTTGCAGAGTTGATATTTAATTTACTGTCTATTGACATTCAAAACCACAGAGAATGCAAAATTTCAATTCAGAAACTTTAACTTGTTTAGTTTTTGTAGTCTGTGTGGGTCTGGATTTAGAAAGACCAGTTGTATCTGAAAGTAGAGGGGGAGAGTTCTGCTGAAACTCTGTTTTAAGTTTTCTCTTATCTCTATATGAATACATGAAAATATTACAGAAGAGGATGCCTTTTCTTTGTCATGCAAACAGAAGTAATTTTGTGACTAATCTACCTATTGCAGAGCGAGTATTTTGATGCATTGTAATTTGTTCTGTTAGCACTCCTATTTTATGATTGGATGAATCACACGCATTCTTGGCCAAATTCTGTTCTAAGTTTTGCCTGTACAACCCTATTGACTTCAGATGGGTTGCATAGGAAAAGCTCAGAGCAGAATTTGGGCAAGTGCATTAAGCAGTAGTATTTTTCTAGCATTGTGCTCACTTTGGCCCTTGATATTTATGACCAAATTCTCTTCTGATGTAACTCCATTGAAGTCATATACATAAAATGGCAGCAGAGAATTTGACCCATCATATTTACATTTCTTATAGCTGTGATGGAATGTATTTTACAAGTAGAGATGCATGTACATTTAATATACATAACACACACATATAATTATATATAATTACATATGTGTATTAAATATATACGCACACAGAGTGGTTGCCATTTAAAATAATCAACATTTGCTAATAGTTAGTACCCTAACCTTAGAATGGGAAACAGCTGTGGTATTTTGCATGCTCCTGTGGAATAATTGTTGTCAAATGTTGACTTTTTAATGGCAACTGCTCTGTATTAATATATGTCTATATAAGGCCCTATTGAATTTTGGGATGATTGTCAAAAAATTGCAGCTGAGTTGTGACAAGCCATGGAAAATTTCAGAAAAGTAATAATGGACATTATTGTTTGTAGTAATTACGTCCATTATTTCTTTTCTGTGATTTTACACTGTTGACCACCCAGCGTTGAGAGCGGGGGCTTATGCTGTTGACTGCCTGGGGCTTCCACCATCAGCCCCACACATGGCAGGGCTCCTGTCAAAACTGCATCGGAAGTCTAATATTGTGGAATCTGCAATATCCGCAATATCACAAGTTAAGTGAAAAGAAAAGGAGTACTTGTGGCACTTAGAGACTAGAAAATTTATTTGAGCATAAGCTTTCGTGAGCTACAGCTCACTTCATTGGATGCATTTGGTGGAAAATACAGTGGGGAGATTGATATACACACACAGAGAACATGAAACAATGGGTTTTATCATACACACTGTAAGGAGAGTGATCACTTAAGAAGAGCCATCACCAGCAGCAGGGGGGGGGGAAAGGAGGAAAACCTTTCATGGTGACAAGCAAGGTAGGCCATTTCCAGCAGTTAACAAGAACATCTGAGGAACAGTGGGGGGTGGGGGGCTGGGGGGGGAGAAATAACATGGGGAAATAGTTTTACTTTGTGTAATGACTCATCCATTCCCAGTCTCTATTCAAGTCTAAGTTAATTGTATCCAGCTTGCAAATTAATTCCAATTCAGCAGTCTCTCCTTGGAATCTGTTTTTGAAGTTTTTTTGTTGAAGGATAGCCATGCTCAGGTCTGTAATCGAGTGACCAGAGAGATTGAAGTGTTCTCCAACTGGATTTTGAATGTTATAATTCTTGACGTCTGATTTGTGTCCATTTATTCTTTTACGTAGAGACTTTTACGTAGAGACAGTTTGACCAATGTACATGGCAGAGGGGCATTGCTGGCACATGATGGCACATGATGGCATATATCACATTGGTAGATGCGCAAGTGAACAAGCCTCTGATAGTGTGGCTGATGTGATTAGACCCTATGACTCAAGGAGTATTTCCAACACACCTCTGACCAACCTATTAACTCACAGAGACCTTCCTACCAACACTACAAAAAGAAGGATTCTGGGTGGACTCCTCCTGAAGGTCGAAACAGCAGACTGGACTTCTACATAGAGTGCTTCCGCCGACGTGCACGGGCTGAAATTGTGGAAAAGCAGCATCACTTGCTCCATAACCTCAGCCGTGCAGAACACAATGACATCCACAGCGTCAGAAACAACTCTGACATCATAATCAAAAAGGCTGACAAAGGAGGTGCTGTCGTCATCATGAATAGGTCGGAATATGAACAAGAGGTTACTAGGCAGCTCTCCAACACCACTTTCTACAAGCCATTACCCTCTGATCCCACTAAGAGTTACCAAAAGAAACTACAGCATTTGCTCAAGAAACTCCCTGAAAAAACACAAGAACAAATCCGCACAGACACACCCCCCTAGAACTCCGACCTGGGGTATTCTATCTGCTACCCAAGATCCATAAACCTGGAAATCCTGGACGCCCCATCATCTCAGGCATTGGCACCCTGACAGCAGGATTGTCTGGCTATGTAGACTCCCTCCTCAGGCCCTATGCTACCAGCACTCCCAGCTATCTTCGAGACACCACTGACTTCCTGAGGAAACTACAGTCCATTGGTGATCTTCCTAAAAACACCATCCTAGCCACTATGGATGTAGAAGCCCTCTACACCAACATTCCACACAAAGATGGACTACAAGCCGTCAGGAACAGTATCCCCGATAATGTCACGGCTAACCTGGTGGCTGAACTTTGTGACTTTGTCCTCACCCATAACTATTTCACATTTGGGGACAATGTATACCTTCAAATCAGCGGCAATGCGATGGGTACCCACATGGCCCCACAGTATGCCAACATTTTTATGGCTGACTTAGAACAACGCTTCCTCAGCTCTCGTCCCCTAATGCCCCTACTCTACTTGCGCTACATTGATGACATCTTCATCATCTGAACCCATGGAAAAGAAGCCCTTGAGGAATTCCACCATGATTTCAACAATTTCCATCCCACCATCAACCTCCACCTGGACCAGTCCACACAAGAGATCCACTTCCTAGACACTACGGTGATAATACGCCATGGTCACATAAACACCACCCTATATCGGGAACCTACTGACCGCTATTCCTACCTACATGCCTCTAGCTTTCATCCAGATCATACCACACGATCCATTGTCTACAGCCAAGCTCTAAGATATAACCGCATTTGCTCCAACCCCTCAGACAGAGACAAACACCTACAAGATCTCTCTCATGCATTCTTACAACTACAATACCCACCTGCTGAAGTGAAGAAACAGATTGACAGAGCCAGAAGAGTACCCAGAAGTCACTTACTACAGGACAGGCCCAACAAAGAAATTAACAGAACGCCACTAGCCATCACCTTCAGCCCCCAACTAAAACCTCTCCAACACATCATCAAGGATCTACAACCTATCCTAAAGGACGACCCATCACTCTCACAGATCTTGGGAGACAGGCCAAGTCTTGCTTACAGACAGCCCCCCAACCTGAAGCAAATACTCACCAGCAACCACACACCACACAACAGAACCACTAACCCAGGAACCTATCCTTGCAACAAAGCCCGTTGCCAACTCTGTCCACATATCTATTCAGGAGACACCATCATAGGGCCTAATCACATCAGCCACACTACCAGAAGCTCATTCACCTGCGCATCTACCAATGTGATATATGCCATCATGTGCCAGCAATGCCCCTCTGTCATGTACATTGGTCAAACTGGACAGTCTCTATGTAAAAGAATATATGGACACAAATCAGACGTTAAGAATTATAACATTCAAAAACCAGTCGGAGAACACTTCAGTCTCTCCGGTCACTCGATTACAGACCTGAGGGTGGCTGTCCTTCAACAAAAAAACTTCAAAAACAGACTCCCAGGAGAGACTGCTGAATTGGAATTAATTTGCAAACTGGATACAATTAACTTAGACTTGAATAGAGACTGGGAATGGATGAGTCATTACACAAAGTAAAACTATTTCCCAATGTTATTTCTCTCCCCCACCCCACCCCACCCCACCCGCCACTGTTCCTCAGATGTTTTTGTTAACTGCTGGAAATGGCCTACCTTGCTTGTCACCATGAAAGGTTTTCCTCCTTTCTCCACCCCCGCTGCTGGTGATGGGTCTTCTTAAGTGATCACTCTCCTTACAGTGTGTATGATAAAACCCATTGTTTCATGTTCTCTGTGTGTGTATATAAATCTCCCCACTGTATTTTCCACCAAATGCATCCGATGAAGTGAGCTGTAGTTCATGAAAGCTTATGCTTAAATAAATTTGTTAGTCTCTAAGGTGCCACAAGTACTCCTTTTCTTTTTGCGAATACAGACTAACACGGCTGTTACTCTGAAACAAGTTAAGTGGGGGCCTTAGTAAATATACATTCTATTTACTGAGTAGAGCTAGCAAACAAACACAAAACCCATCACAGTCACCTGAGGAAAGAAATCATATTTCATGATTAATTCTTCATCAGAAGGTTTCATATTGCAGTGGTGACATCAGGGTTTTGAAATTGCATTTTAGAAACTATAAACATTCTTATCATTTAGAGCACTTTATGCAATAGGATGCAAATGAAATAAGTTTATCTGAATCATGAATCATGATTGGTTTGCCACTTCAGAGCTAAATCATCCAATAAGCACAGAGGTGATTTTGTTTAATTTGCATAGAGAAATATGATTGGTGAAAATGCTGCAAGAGACATTTTATATTTTTGTCACACTTTAAAGAGCAGCTAATGATCCACGGAGAATTTGGAAAAAAACATTCTATTTACATTCCATCCTATTTATGTGCCTTACATTTACATGCAAAGCGGGTCATTGTTTCTTTAGGGTTTATTAGCACCTGCTATTTATTCTCCACCAGTAGTCACAGTCCTCTGTGATGTCAACCTCATTTCCACACAGCAATCAGTTTTATAATGTATAAATTAGGTGCTCACATTACCTGGCAATTTTGTCTGTGCAAGACATTGTGACTAGCTGCTCTCCCAACAACACACCGTCCCATGTTTGAACTGCATTATGGCATCGGATGGGGATGGTTCCTTCTCCAGACTCAATCTTCGTTCGTAGATGACCCCGGTACTTTCTTACTATGTGCTTGGTACTGTTCACTGGGTCAGAAAAAAGTGATGATAGAAAGCAGTAATTAAATGTTTGTACAGTTGTCTCCCGAGATGAATAAAAATGTCTGTGACACCTCAGCTTGCATCACGGAACCACACATGGGGCCCTTTAAATCAAAGAGGAAATTGGATAAGGTTGCAGCCCATGAGAGAAGCATAATGGATATTTTCAGTGGTTTGCAATGTCAGCTTTTCACATAAATCTGTGGTTTTAACAGAGCATGAATTGAGATCATTTTCACAGTCACCACCGTATTCGAAAAAATACAGGGGCTTTTTAAGCAACCGTCTGATTTCTTATTCCTCCAGTATGTTGTGTAGTGCCCGTCTCAGCTCTTGTAAGCTAAGCATGGTCAGACCAGTTTGATACTGGCTGGACAAACTCAGGTGCTTTGAGGACCCAGTGTGGGTGGTGCTTTTCCTCTCTGTCAGTACTGAAGCAATGCCCAAGCATAATGTTAGGTACCACACTAATGGAAGAAACATCCTGGAAGGAGATGTAAAACTAAAGTCCAGGATTGATGTCCCTACAAATTTCCAACCTGGTGTCTTGACAAAGTAAAGCTTGTGTAGTTATATTCTGTGTGCCTAAGATTTCCCCCTATAATTTCCCTTGGATAAGGTATACTACACTCTTGTATGGTGTTGATAGGTTCTGTTAAACAGTTGTCACACTACACCCCAGTGCTAGCTGCATTTCAGTAATGTGCAAAATGAAACCTGTAGGTGTGTAGTTTGTACAAAAGAGAGTCAAATTTGTAAAGCACTTTGGATCAATTTGGATGTAAGGCACTGTACGCATGCAAATTCATTAGCAACATTACCATTATCATACAGAGATGGCTGGTTTATCCATAAGTCGGGAGGAAGGAAATCAACTTTAATGCATGGAGGAGCCCCTTGGCCTGTAGATCTAACATTCCTACCTGTGTGAAAGAGGGTCATCTCCACAGTTCTGCTCTGGCCACCCCTATGTCTATAACGGGGGCTCTGTATATAGATGGAACAAAATGAGGCAGGCCAGGAGGCAGGGGATGGGACTGGTGGGTGTGGACTAACATCTCCCCAGCAACCAGAAGTAAATCTGCCCAAATGTTCGTGCATCTTATGACTGTGTTAACTTTTGTGTGGTGTCCATTTCACACTGGGAACTTCCCTCAAAGGAACGGGGTGGTTCCTAATGCATCAAATGTCAGATGGAGGAGCCAGAGGCAACACAAATGTACAATGAGCATGGTCTTTTGGAAAAATCCTTGAACAAGTTAGGAGTGGTACATGAGAACACACTCTGTGCTAGAAGCCCTCACGGTTATGCTGTTGTATTACATGAGAACACACTTCATGTTAGAAAGCCTGAGGAGACTGATATTTCACACCTAGCACCTGTAAACAAACTTAAAACTTTGCACAGCAGAAAAGCCATTGCAAACCTGATTTGCTGTATGAACAGGAAAACTGAGGCATGCCCCACATTGCTTTCAGAGCTAAATGCCAGATACTTACATGGTGAAGAACATTAATAGCTACATTGAGTTGATGTTAAATGGGTCCCAAACATTTGCCAGATTTAGATGGATGAATTAGCTATTTGCATTAGCTCCTGGTGAGTTCACATGAAACATGCAGGGATTATGCTGCAACTCCTGCAAGAGCATGTCCAATCCACTAAAGATATGACCAAATATTACCGGGGGTTTGTAAAGGGATTCTGTAACATTGTTACTTCCATAATGGACCTTACAAAGAGCAAGCCTCTTTAGTCAGACATGATTTTGATGAACCATTTCTGTTATACACTGATACCTTTAATACTGGGTTAGAAGCTGTAATAATACAAGACTAAGAATGGGAAGTTTCTAGGATGCACTCTAGACACCCCTTCCTGCATCAGTTTTGCACTGGGGTGTGATGCTATATGATTGAATATGACCATTTATATCATTGATGTTACCATCGTTATAGAATTGCAACAAATCTTGTACCGAGTATGTCATGTAAGGTGACAATGGAAAAGGTAGAATTTGCTAAGTAAGATTATCCTGGTTTTATGCACGTATATAGCAGGTTTCAGGTCTGTATGGACCTTGTTCATCACACAAAATAAAATCAAGGTGTGACAAGTCACTGGGCTGATCATGCCACTGGCAGAAAGCAACTGGCTTTGTGTGCATTCCCTTGCTGCGCCCGGTTCCCTCCTGTCATTTTTCAATGTGTTTGCTTTGTTACAGTGTATCCTGTGCTGCTAGCATTAGTTGAAGCAATTGATTGACTTTGGCTGGTGCCAATGGATTGTTTACAAAAAAGCAATGGAAAAATAAATTGCTTCAGAACACTGGGATTAGCAAGTGCAGCAAACACATGTAGAACAGCAATGTCAGCTGTGACCTGCCAGCAGCTACATCGGCTGAACCTCCTGTGATCATTTGCTCTTCATTTTCTTGTGTTTTAAAAATATCATTAATTCAAGGACAGGCTCTGATACATCCCAGCTCTTTAAGGGTCTATCTACGCTATTTCCACAGGAAATGCTATGCCAGTAGCAGTATGATTCCCCTCCTCCCCCCATACAGCTAACATTTTGTCTTTATTGTCATGGGATGCAATTGTGAATTTTTTTCTGATTCGTATCTATGGTGCTCATCACAGCATTAACTGAGCACCTCAAAAATATTCATCAACCCTGTCTTCTGATCCCACCACTTCTCTTTGTTCAAGTTGCCTCCTCCGATAGGGCCCAGTTGGTGTTCCTGTTATAGGGAGAGTGGTCTGAGAACTGGTCCATATGTCTCTTGAGACTGTGAGGTGAACTGTCTTTTCTCACATACCTCCAAAAAAAGGTGAACATCAGCATTTTTGTCATTAAACAACTGGATCATGGGGCAGATATGATGGGATTTGGGCCAGTCAGGACAAACAATCAGCACCATTGCTCCACAGCAAACACAACCAGAAGTAGGACCAAATGATCACAGAGAATTATATACAACACTGTATGGGGGACTGCACACCCAGAACAGCAAGAAGAGTAGAGTTGTGTCTGGCATGGTCTATTTATATAAAAATCTATATTAACTCCTGCATATAGGTTCCACCTTTACTGGTCCTTGCCTCTTTTTAAATATGTTCTCTTTCTTCCCAGCCTTTCCTTCCCCATCATCCCCACTTTGCTCTGGTTCCTCTTACCCTCACCAATTCCCATGCCACAGCCCCTCTCCCTTGCAGCCATAGTTCTCCATTCTCACTCTGATAGTCAAGCAGTTGAAAACAGCCACCAAATTGCTACCCCCCTTTTTACTCACTCTTGTATGTCAAAGCCTGCAAGGTTAGCAAGGGTGGATGGAGTGGGGCGGGATGCAGCTGCCTAAAGATTTTAATGACTGCCCAACAAGGGGAATATCCCATCATTTATATAATTTTGATTATGCTAAGTAAATGTTACCTAGCCAGGGGCAAAGCATCACAGAATGAGCTGACAGAGAGAATTAAGGAGGAGCAATCTAGTTCAGGGAAAATAAGAACCAGACCCTCCAATAATTGCTGGTCATTTTTTTGAATTGAAATCAAAACCAACTGTTCTGTGGGTTCCAAACCTTTGGAAAATGTTCTTTTCCCCATTAAACTTGATGTTTGTGCATGCTTGTCCCTTTTAGTGCTCTTCAGGACTGGAGCTGGAAGGGTCAAAATACTATGAGATTGGCTGTTTTTATGGCATTTCTGCCCTGGATTGGAAGTACCAGTAATTTAGCATCATATTTTCACAGATCTCCATAGTTTAATAAATATAAGAGATCACACAAAACATCTCACCCTTCAAATGCTTACATGGACTGGCCCAATCTTCAAACTTTGTTACTTTCTAATACAAATTCTACCTAGGGAGAGGGAGAGCAGACAGAATTAGCTGATAGGATTCAGGCAGCCATTGCCTGTGCATACTCACCCTGGGATACATTTCCAAAGAATTGATAAGGGATTTTAGTTGCTCAACGGCTATTAAATTCAGTGGATGCTGTGTGACTAAACCCTTGTGCACTGCTGCATGTCCCAAGTTGTTTGCCTCACCAGAATAAACAAAACACATAGAATCATAGAACCATAGAATATCAGGGTTGGAAGGGACCCCAGAAGGTCATCTAGTCCAACCCCCTGCTCAAAGCAGGACCAAGTCCCAGTTAAATCATCCTAGCCAGGGCTTTGTCAAGCCTGACCTTAAAAACCTCTAAGGAAGGAGATTCTACCACCTCCCTAGGTAACGCATTCCAGTGTTTCACCACCCTCTTAGTGAAAAAGTTTTTCCTAATATCCAATCTAAACCTCCCCCATTGCAACTTGAGACCATTACTCCTCGTTCTGTCATCTGCTACCATTGAGAACAGTCTAGAGCCATCCTCTTTGAAACCCCCTTTCAGGTAGTTGAAAGCAGCTATCAAATCCCCCCTCATTCTTCTCTTCTGCAGACTAAACAATCCCAGCTCCCTCAGCCTCTCCTCATAAGTCATGTGCTCTAGACCCCTAATCATTTTTGTTGCCCTTCGCTGTACTCATGTTCCAATATGCTGCTCTTTAACATGTATTAATAAAACAATGTTTTATTAAAAGCCACACCCTGATCTTTGTTAAAGATTGGATACAGATCTGATCTTTGGAACATGAGCCCAGTTTTAGTTCTTACTGTATCATTAAGCAATGTATGCAAATATAAATATTGAACAAAGAATCCCTTTATTTTACATTAAAGTTTTGACTGATTTTGGAGTGCACACTGCTTGCTAAACATTAATGTGACGCCACTTGCTGGAACACTCTTTGCCACAGATCACTTAAAAATATCTCAGAGATTTATTTATTTATGTACCTTGAAGTTACAAACTACAGTCTATTGCTGCTCTCCTATTCAGTGTGATCAAAGCATCAGTGACTCTGAACATTTCTGAGCTTTGCCATGCTGGTTTTCCAACTGCTTAATCTCAACTAATTGCAGAGGGAGAAGGAAGCTGAGGATGTCACTTCAACCAGAACAAAATGTCAATTTAAACCAGAATTAGAGAGTACAAATTTTAAAATAATTTGGAGTGGATTTATGAGGTACACTAGATGTAAAATTAGACATAAAAAACAGCTCCTGAGAATTTTGGAAATAAAAAGGTGCAGGAGTATTACTTACAGTCCTATAAATTTACACAGACAACCCACATTTAAAATAGCGTTCTAACATCCATTTAATTTGGAGTGTACTCCTTGCTCTGGTGTTGTTTTCCAGGGGCATGTGAAAAAATGAGTTGTATACAAAACAAAATATCCATGTTTATGTGTAGATGATGCATACAAAGGAAATGGATGGTGATTAAACAGAATCACACAAGTAAGGCTCTGTCTGAAATTCACATGTGGCTGCCTCCGAGGTTCATTTTCTATTTCCGTGCTTCAGTGGAGGCTGTTCTTTCCTCCAGAAGGGTGGTGGGTGGGGGGGAAGCCTATCTTGCATTTTTGGAGGCTGGACTTTCAATTCATCAATGTGGTTTATAAAGCTTCATAAAGGCTGTTAGGAACAAAGAGATGGAAAAAGGAGTACTAGCAGATGAATGACTTTGTAGTTCAATAGTAATTAGAAATGCATTCAAATTCTGCCACTCCTTCTCATTTTGGGTAGCATTTTTCTATGCAACCAGGCTTAGTATTTCAATGTAAAGATGGCAGAATATGACTTTTCACGCATGCAGTAACATCATCTCTAATTAACACTAATTCATGTTTGAAAAGTACTTTGAGCTCTTCAGGTTAAAGGTAATGCTGAATATAGGTATTATTATATAAATGTACAATAGTATTATGTGCACTTGTATGGGGGTTGGAGTCATAACACATACTGATTGCTATGGATGAGTACCTCTGGCTCTTCGCTGTCTAGAATGTCAGACATGGTCAGGTGTTCTTGGTCTTGCCTTGCTTGAGAGACAGGCACATAAGGAGAAAAAAGGCCTACAGTTTCAAAACCAAAAGAGTGATTTTGGGTGTCCCAATTTTTGGCTGCCCACTTGGGAGAATATTAAGGGGCCTGATTTGTAGATGGTGGGTGCTCAGCATTTTCTGAAAATCAGGCCCCTTTCTGATGTCTCAAGTTGGGCACCCAGAAATTGTGGCACCCAATATCATTAGTCAAGTTTGAAATGTAGGCCGAGAGCTTTATCACAACATTATTACAGCTCATGAGATTCTTGGGGATCATCCCCAAAATCAGTCCAATATTTACGAGGAAAAAGAGGCACATGACTTTATCAGCTAAAGATAAAACCCTTTACTCTCTTCTCACCTCTCTGTCTTTCCTGGCCGAAATCCTGTTTTTGGATGATAATTAGGCATCCCTTGACTTTATTCAGGGAGTTATCTGAGGTATTTTATCTTTCTCTCGCTCTGCACTAATTTTAAAAAGAGCATTCTTGAATCCTTCTACTTGATCCATAATTTCTAATCTATCAGTAGTTTCAGGCAGGGGCATAGGAACAAGGGGAGAGCAGGGGATCATGGCTCCATCACTGTAAGGGTGAGCGATGGTGAGGAGGGGGCAGAGAGGAGCAGCGAGGGTCTTGGGGGGAAAAGGTGGTGTAGGAGCAGGGCCTCAGGGGAAGAGGTGGTGCAGAGGTGGAGGGCGGGGGAGACCTCAGGGTGGCAAGGCATGGGGGGCAGGGCCACGGTTTAGGCACTGGTGACCCCCCACTTTTAGGAAGCTTCCACTGCTCCTGGTTTCAGGTGTGAAATCCTGGTTCCACTTAAGTTCCTGGGAGTTTGCTTATCGGTGAATCCTGGACAAATGGCATTCAATCTACCACATATATAGAAAAACATTGATGGGAATGTTCATGGGAGAGGATCAGCATGAATAAACATCCAAAAGTATAGAACAGGAAACTACTGCATTATTTCTCCTCATCTGTTTTAAATTAGTTGCTATTGAACTGTGGTTTTTGTCTTGTCTTGACATGTATGGTCTGTCAGCAATATTTAGTACTAATAGCCAGGAAGGGGAAAGTATTACCAGGGACTGTGGTCTGTTGAAAGGTTTGAATTTAGTTACATCAAACAATGCCTTCACACATAAGTATTAGAAGGATGGGACCTCAGTTCTGTTCCAATGTCTTTTCTTTTCCTTACATTAGTAAAAGCTAGAAACGTATGTGAAATGCTCATCCTAGCTGGAGTTATGTTAGAGTGAAGCTAACTGCTAAAGAAAGAGCACTTTATACTAACTATTGGGGCCTTTTGTGTCTTTGGAACAACTTCTAAACAAGCTGCTGTCTCACATGGGGCTTTATCCTTATGAGACCAAACATAATATTATGGGAAATATCTATCCTACAAAATGTGTGTCATGTCACATACTCTCCCTCAGGGGCCTGTTAGCTGGTAAGTACATAATACTACTTAATGGTCCCTTAAAACAAATTATTGCCGTCAAAACCACAAACAGTTGGCTATTGTGCTTGTAAATTATTTCTGAGGGCCCAGAGGAATGAAAATTATTGTGGTCAGGGTAGGGTTCGTTTCACCTATAATTATTATTTTCTGTGCTGAGAACCCAGCCCGGCTCTGGATGAGAATTGTATTAGCACATCTAAGCAGAAATCACAAGATTTGTCAGAGGAATTAAGATATTGTGCATGTGGCTTGGAGATACCAATCAAGGAAAGTGCAACTTGAATGCTTCAAGATTATTATTTTTAATGACTAATTGCTCTTCTCATCTAAAATTAGACGTGCCGCACCATCGCTTTGAAAGTGCAGCAGCCCCCGCGGGGCAAAGTGTGAAGATCCGTCAAAAGGCCTTCTGGGAGCTGCAAAATTCTAGCTGCCGTTTAGGGTTTGTGCCTCAGAAGGAGCGAACTTTTTGTGAGATTAGTTGCTAGTCACAAAGACTCATTAGATGGTTGCTACTGATGATCAACTAATCCTTTTGCAGCTTTGAACGTAATTGCTGGTACTCAGTTCTCAGATGGAGCACATCCAGAATGGGGGGATTTTGTGGTGCCAACAAGGCAGAAGTCAATGGGAGCTAGAGGCCCATTAGACTCCTAATCACAGTACCACAGGAGCAGGATGCTATCTAAAAGTTTTTTCCATCTAAGACTCATCTTTTTATAAACAAATGAAACTTTTCTGGTAAAACCATCAACATCATGGAATTTTTTTGTGAAAATTTCTGAGCTATTTTTCATCAATATTTTTACTAACATCATGAGAGACATTTTTCATCTACCAAAACCCTAGTTTTTACCAAGAAAACATGATTTTTTCAATAACTGAAAATGTTCTATAGCAAGTTTAGTAAACATGTTAATAAAAATATCATGCAAAATTTAATGAGAAACAGAAAATGAATTTTTTTCACAAAATAATTTTCCTATTTTACAACCAACTCTAGTCTTATGTGACTTGGCATTCCTGGAGTCTACAGGTTTCATGGCCAAGTCTTTCTCTCATGATATGTTCCAGTTAAACTCTAAGTTATGGGGCTTAATGAAGGAATCACTGGGTGAAGTTCTATGGCCTCTAGGCGTGAAGTTCTGTGTTATGCTGAAGATCAGACTAGCTCATCACAATGGTCCCCTTTGGCCTTAAAATCTATGAATTATTATTATTATTATTATTAATACATAGCTCTAGATTTTTTCATCTTCAAAGTTCTATTGTAATTGATCTTCACACAGTTGTGTGAGGTAGGTAACTTTCACCATTTTACAACTGTGGAAACTGAAGTAACCAGAGCCTAAGTGATTTGATCAAGACCTCAGAGGGAGTCAGTGTCAGAGCTGGGGTTAGACCCCATCAGTTTCTTACTCGTACGCAAAAGCATTAACAGTCAGATGAGGTCTGTCTTTTTTTTATAGGACTTAGGTCTCCCTTAGGTGCACCTAAGCACTTTTGAAAATCCCACCAGACACCAATCTGCATCTGGCCTCAGCTGCTGAGCTTCAGGTGTGACTCCTACTGTGGCTGCCATGGACTCAGGCCTAGGACTGCCTTTGTTCAGCTATGGAATGTGGCTATTTGTGTGATCACATCATTAAGCCTACACTGGGTTTTAACCAGTATGCTAGAAATGTCTTTCTACACTGGACGAAATGTGTTGTACGGGATGATTGACAACAACTCTCTTACGGCTTATGCACTGTGGCAAATGACTGGCAAATCCTGAAAGAAGAAACTAACCCCCCTATATATATATATATTTTTAAGATTAAAACAGAAAGGGATTGTTGAGTTCAGGATGTCCTGGATTGGACACCCTGATGGCATGGTGCAGACTAGATGCATTAGAATCAAAGCAAAAAGAATAATGTTTGTCAGTGAGGAGCTAGCTCCACAAAGGGGACTTCAACGCAGCATTGCAACAACTAATGTTTAGGCTCCCTGCCACCTCGTGGAATCCACAGCCCTGAGTTAGGCACCCAGGCTCCCTACACAATACATGGGGTGAGATAGGTACCTAAATCCCTTTGTGGATCTAGCAAAGGGCCAGCATTCCACTTTTGTGACTCTAGTAGTATTCCCAAATACTGGGGGGATGGGACTGAGCAGTCTTTGTCATGAGCTGTTTTGCCTATTGTTGATCCACTTTGCAGGAAGCCCCAGATGAGTTCACAAATAACTGTTTCAGGGCCAGCCAAATACTTGGACAAATAGCTTGCCTGTGTGAAAATTCCTCCCACTATTCTGCAGACTTCTCAGCTGTGGCCTTTTTCTGATTAATGTAGACATTATATTGCATCTGAACATTGCTTCTGAATGTAATGTTTTACAAACCAGCAATACCTAGAAACAAAACAGAATCAATAAACACAGTGCAATTCCCCTTGGTGATTCAAGCACTGCATTAAACTTAGGATCTGATTATAGCTGGGGAAATTAATTTGCCTGGACCCAGACAAATAGATTTTGCTTTACATGAAAGCTTTCTAAGGCTCTGGTCAAATCATGTCTACACTAGAGACTTAAGTCGACTTAAGTTATGTTGATGATCATAAGCCACTTTAATTACATAGGTTCTGCATGTCCACAGAATGCTAGTTTACTGTTTTTAACTAAAGTCTGGGGCTACCCAGGATAGTTGATAGAATTCCTTCCCTTCCATATCCTCCTCCATACACATACAGACACTCTCTCTTTCTCTCCTAAAAGAAATCTTCCTTTATGATATTATTTAAAATATTGCTAAAAAATCCACAAACCAAACAGTAGCCAAGAAAGTCACAAGCCAATAAAAATTAAAATACTAGCTACAGTGACAGGGCTAAGCAAAGATGAGGTAATAATAACAGTTGCCTAAACTGGCTATCTGATACTGAATGTTTATACCCATTAGTGCCTTGTGTCAGGAACCACAAGTCTTAAACCCTGGTCCCACAGAACTCATAGGGGCAAGTAAACCCTAGCCTGTCACCCAGAGACCTGCTAACAGTCGCTAGGCAGACGCTGAATCCTGACAGAGGACACTAGTCCTGGACCCTAAGAATGGCAGAGTGCTGGTTTGACACTGTACCTCAAATTCACACCCTGGAACCTCTATATTCACCATTTTTCAGAGTAGCAGCCGTGTTAATCTGTATTCGCAAAAAGAAAAGGAGTACTTGTGGCACCTTAGAGACTAACAAATTTATTAGAGCATAAGCTTTCGTGAGCTACAGCTCACTTCATCGGATGCATTTGGTGGAAAAAACAGAGGAGAGATTTATATACACACACACAGAGAACATGAAACAATGGGTTTATCATACACACTGTAAGGAGAGTGATCACTTAAGATAAGCCATCACCAACAGCAGGGGGGGGAAGGAGGAAAACCTTTCATGGTGACAAGCAGGTAGGCTAATTCCAGCAGTTAACAAGAATATCAGAGGAACAGTGGGGGGTGGGGTGGGAGGGAGAAATACCATGGGGAAATAGTTTTTCTTTGTGTAATGACTCATCCATTCCTAGTCTCTATTCAAGCCTAAATTAATTGTATCCAGTTTGCAAATTAATTCCAATTCAGCAGTCTCTCGTTGGAGTCTGTTTTTGAAGCTTTTTTGTTGAAGTATAGCCATTCTTAGGTCTGTGATCGAGTGACCAGAGAGATTGAAGTGTTCTCCAACTGGTTTTTGAACATTATAATTCTTGACGTCTGATTTGTGTCCATTCATTCTTTTACGTAGAGACTGTCCAATTTGGCCAATGTACATGGCAGAGGGGCATTGCTGGCACATGATGGCATATATCACATTAGTAGATGCGCAGGTGAACGAGCCTCTGATAGTGTGGCTGATGTGATTAGGCCCTATGATGGTATCCCCTGAATAGATATGTGGACAGAGTTGGCAACGGGCTTTGTTGCAAGGATAGGTTCCTGGGTTAGTGGTTCTGTTGTGTGGTGTGTGGTTGCTGGTGAGGATTTGCTTCAGATTGGGGGGCTGTCTGTAAGCAAGGACTGGTCTGTCTCCCAAGATCTGAGAGAGCGATGGCTCGTCCTTCAGGATAGGTTGTAGATCCTTGATGATGCGTTGGAGAGGTTTTAGTTGGGGGCTGAAGGTGATGGCTAGTGGCGTTCTGTTGTTTTCTTTGTTGGGCCTGTCCTGTAGTAGGTGACTTCTGGGTACTCTTCTGGCTCTGTCAATCTGTTTCTTCACTTCAGCAGGTGGGTATTGTAGTTGTAGGAATGCATGATAGAGATCTTGTAGGTGTTTGTCTCTGTCTGAGGGGTTGGAGCAAATGCGGTTATATCGTAGCGCTTGGCTGTAGACAATGGATCGAGTGGTATGATCTGGATGAAAGCTAGAGGCATGTAGGTAGGAATAGCGGTCAGTAGGTTTCCGATATAGGGTGGTGTTTATGTGACCATCGCTTATTAGCACCGTAGTGTCCAGGAAGTGGATCTCTTGTGTGGACTGGTCCAGGCTGAGGTTGATGGTGGGATAGAAATTGTTGAAATCATGGTGGAATTCCTCAAGAGCTTCTTTTCCATGGGTCCAGATGATGAAGATGTCATCAATGTAGCGCAAGTAGAGTAGGGGCATTAGGGGACGAGAGCTGAGGAAGCGTTGTTCTAAGTCAGCCATAAAAATGTTGGCATACTGTGGGGCCATGCGGGTACCCATCGCAGTGCCGCTGATTTGAAGGTATACATTGTCACCAAATGTGAAATAGTTATGGGTCAGGACAAAGTCACAAAGTTCTGCCACCAGGTTAGCCGTGACAGTATCGGGGATACTGTTCCTGACGGCTTGTAGTCCATCTTTGTGTGGAATGTTGGTGTAGAGGGCTTCTACATCCATAGTGGCTAGGATGGTGTTTTTAGGAAGATCACCAATGGACTGTAGTTTCCTCAGGAAATCGGTGTTGTCTCGAAGATAGCTGGGAGTGCTGGTAACGAAGAACAAATCCACACAGACACACCCCTGGAGCCCCGACCTGGGGTATTCTATCTGCTACCCAAGATCCATAAACCTGGAAATCCTGGACGCCCCATCATCTCAGGCATTGGCACCCTGACAGCAGGATTGTCTGGCTATGTAGACTCCCTCCTCAGGCCCTTCGTTACCAGCACTCCCAGCTATCTTCGAGACACCACCGATTTCCTGAGGAAACTACAGTCCATTGGTGATCTTCCTAAAAACACCATCCTAGCCACTATGGATGTAGAAGCCCTCTACACCAACATTCCACACAAAGATGGACTACAAGCCGTCAGGAACAGTATCCCCGATACTGTCACGGCTAACCTGGTGGCAGAACTTTGTGACTTTGTCCTGACCCATAACTATTTCACATTTGGTGACAATGTATACCTTCAAATCAGCGGCACTGCGATGGGTACCCGCATGGCCCCACAGTATGCCAACATTTTTATGGCTGACTTAGAACAACGCTTCCTCAGCTCTCGTCCCCTAATGCCCCTACTCTACTTGCGCTACATTGATGACATCTTCATCATCTGGACCCATGGAAAAGAAGCTCTTGAGGAATTCCACCATGATTTCAACAATTTCCATCCCACCATCAACCTCAGCCTGGACCAGTCCACACAAGAGATCCACTTCCTGGACACTACGGTGCTAATAAGCGATGGTCACATAAACACCACCCTATATCGGAAACCTACTGACCGCTATTCCTACTTACATGCCTCTAGCTTTCATCCAGATCATTGTCTACAGCCAAGCGCTACGATATAACCGCATTTGCTCCAACCCCTCAGACAGAGACAAACACCTACAAGATCTCTATCATGCATTCCTACAACTACAATACCCACCTGCTGAAGTGAAGAAACAGATTGACAGAGCCAGAAGAGTACCCAGAAGTCACCTACTACAGGACAGGCCCAACAAAGAAAACAACAGAACGCCACTAGCCATCACCTTCAGCCCCCAACTAAAACCTCTCCAACGCATCATCAAGGATCTACAACCTATCCTGAAGGACGAGCCATCGCTCTCTCAGATCTTGGGAGACAGACCAGTCCTTGCTTACAGACAGCCCCCCAATCTGAAGCAAATACTCACCAGCAACCACACACCACACAACAGAACCACTAACCCAGGAACCTATCCTTGCAACAAAGCCCGTTGCCAACTCTGTCCACATATCTGTTCAGGGGATACCATCATAGGGCCTAATCACATCAGCCACACTATCAGAGGCTCGTTCACCTGCGCATCTACCAATGTGATATATGCCATCATGTGCCAGCAATGCCCCTCTGCCATGTACATTGGCCAAACTGGACAGTCTCTACGTAAAAGAATGAATGGACACAAATCAGACGTCAAGAATTATAACATTCAAAAACCAGTTGGAGAACACTTCAATCTCTCTGGTCACTCGATCACAGACCTAAGAGTGGCTATACTTCAACAAAAAAGCTTCAAAAACAGACTCCAACGAGAGACTGCTGAATTGGAATTAATTTGCAAACTGGATACAATTAACTTAGGCTTGAATAGAGACTAGGAATGGATGAGTCATTACACAAAGTAAAACTATTTCCCCATGGTATTTCTCCCTCCCACCCCACCCCCCACTGTTCCTCTGATATTCTTGTTAACTGCTGGAATTAGCCTACCTGCTTGTCACCATGAAAGGTTTTCCTCCTTCCCCCCCCTGCTGTTGGTGATGGCTTATCTTAAGTGATCACTCTCCTTACAGTGTGTATGATAAACCCATTGTTTCATGTTCTCTGTGTGTGTGTATATAAATCTCTCCTCTGTTTTTTCCACCAAATGCATCCGATGAAGTGAGCTGTAGCTCACGAAAGCTTATGCTCTAATAAATTTGTTAGTCTCTAAGGTGCCACAAGTACTCCTTTTTTTTTATATTCACCATGGTGATATGATTATGATATCTTCTGTACAAAGTATACCTTGTGAGGTATCATTTTAAAAGTCTTGATCGGTTAAACGTTATTTTCCTGTTGGATTGTATGTACTAACATTGTATGTGATGTTATGAGGCATTGCCATATGTGTTACTGAAATATATTGGGAACACCCACAGCCATCCTTTCAGTTACAGCAAAGGAGTATCCATCAATAGCCAGACAGTGTTAATGGCTCATCAACACCCACCAAGAAAAGAATCCATTATCCCAGATACTCTTTAGAGAAGACAGAGAGGCAATGGAGACTGCTTGACCAATAGGAACTGCCTGATCCCTACTTAACAGCAAAGATCTTTCCAGCAAGCTGGAAGAAAGTATAAAAGAGGGGAAGTGACTTGGCCTCTCCCCCTACTCCCCCATCTCACAGGCATCAATTTTCCAAAATCCTGGGGCATGGTCAACCTCAGGCTCTTCCCCAGGCCCTGCCCCCACTCCACCCAAGGCCCCAGCCCACCCTGCCACTTCCCGCCCCTGCTCCACCCTCACCCTTCCTTTTCCTCCCCAGTTCTACCCCCTTCCCTGAGCATGCCGCATCCTTGCTCCTCCCTCCTTCCTCCCAGCCTCCTGCACGCCATCAAACAGCTGAATGAGGTGGGTGGGAGGAGCAAGGAGAGAGGGGGTGGCGCTGATCTGTGGGGCCTGGCAGCGGGCAGGAGGTGCTGGGGGGATGGGGCAAGAGGAGGGCTGCCAGTGGGTGCTCAGCACCCACCATTTTTCCCCATGGGTGCTCCAGCCCCAGAGCACTCATGGAGTCAGAGCCTATGCCCCATCTAAACACCTGGAAGAATGTCTGAACTGGGGAAAGACTTTGAACTGGAGAAGGATGGTCCCAGGCAGGAAGGTAGTCCTAGCTGGTGTATTGAGGAACTGTAACCTGTTTGTACCACCTGTCAGGGTGAGACATTGTTTTATTCAACTCTTACTTATACTACAAGTTTAAGATTTAGAATCCGTGTTTACTTTTCATTTTCTTAATGTAACTATTTCTGACCTCTACACCTACCACTTATAATAACTTAAAATCTATCTTTCTGTAGCTGATAAATCTGTTTTATATTTTGCCTAAAACAGTGCTGGGACATATCAGCTCATGTTAAAATGATGTTGCACGTCCACTGCCCTTTTGACAGAGTGGCGAACTAGGTAATGAGCTTATACCAGCCACGTTTCTGATCAGTGCAAGATGGTACAGTTCTGGGGTGCAAGGCTGGGGAGCTGGGATAAACTGGCTGGAGCCTCACTATTATTGGTTCATGAGTGATTGAGAAATCATTGATATAACTCAGTTGGGTGTGTCCCTGCCTGAGGACGGCTGTGTAAGTGCAGTGTCTGCCAGAGGTTTGTAGCTTGACATCAGCATCACAGTGTGAGAGCCATTCCAGACTGGTAGGTTCGGAGGGCTCAGGGGTCCCACAGTCCAGGTTGCACCTGGGGGACGCTGTCACAGCTGGGGGTCCTTCTACATATACCCAACTCAGGAACAGGAAGTTCCCTGTGCAACTGAGATTCATCCCTGCTCCTGCAGACTCGGGCTCTGACCATTAGGTCTGTCTGCCCATGACTCCTTGCTAGTTCACAATATGCAATGACAGCAGTCTTCCTCCTTCAGAGCTACCTTGGTTATGATAATGTCAATAATAAAGCCAACAGGTATTTTACAGTACTGCTTCTCTGCTCTTACTTTCCCTCAGGTAGGCCCAAGGAGTACAGAGCTGTTATGCTACTTTAGGACTGAGGGCAGGTCTGTACAAAGCTGTTAGCTTGCTGCCATGCTCTGCAGTGCTGCCATGTCAGCTGTTCTGAGCCAGAAACTAAAGTCATTTCTGCTCCCAGCTGAGAACAACAGGCACAAATGACGGGGAGAGCAAACTACAGGGAATACAGTGCTGGCTACATCTTCACTGCAGAGTTAACTCAAATTACCTAAACTTGAAGTGAAGGCGGGGGGAGGAGGGGCGGGGGATCCAAAGCAGCAGCACCAATTAACTGGACAGCCCAGCAATCACAGCATAGCACTGAGAAGTGAAAAGTGCCCGTCACTATTGAGCAGGTGTACAGCTAAGACTAAATAGTGCCCCACCTAAAATGACTGTGTCCCACCTATACATTGATTGCCCTGAGGGTAGTATATTCCAATCCATAAAGAACCTCATTTTTTTTTACCACTGAACAGTACCTAATCAGTAATCAGAGAGGTGAGCTGCTACTTAGATGTTCTGTCTTGAAATGGGAACCTTTTCCTCTCCTCCTCTCCAAGAAACAAACATTTCCTAGCAGAAAATAGCACTACAAAAGTGAAAGGTGCCTATTCCTGAACAGACCATTCAAACAGCAGCTGGGTTCAGTAGAGGAGAGGCTGACAATTTTTCTCATACATTTCTGAAAACACTGACTAAACTCCAAAAAGTTTGGACACAGGTTGTGGCTCACGTAGCATCGTGAGCTGATATTTGCATCCTGATGTCAGCTTAGAACAGGCTGTATTTGGGGAACTTTTCCCTGGAGAGTAGGTGAACATCTACATGGAGAAGTGATGGGCCATGGATATCACTGCCTTTTGAGTCCAGTTCTCTGGAAGAGGAATTGGCTTATATGGCCTCCTGGTAAGGCTGGTCCTTTTCTGCTGCTTTTGTGCTGAGATTGGGTTCCTGACCGGGGGATCATACTGTGATGCAATGTCTGTCCCCCAGGTGACCAAATCTGAACCCACAAAAGTTTGGGTTAGTTCTACTAACTCTAACAGGGCTAGTTTGGCCAGGCTGCTTCCTCTAGAACAGCTCAGTCAATGGGAGGAAACAGAGCTCTGAGCTTGCATTTTCATTGCAGATGGGGTACAAAGATCAGCAGCGGATGCCTTGAGTTGTTAAAAGCACAACTCCATCTATGGAGTACATGAATTCAAGGTTTCATGTGGCTGTGTCTTTCCATGTGCTCTTCTCTTCCCCTTCCCCATTCCCACTGAAAAATCCAATTCATTCACACCTCTAAATTACCCACAGATTTAATGACCCAGCTCATATGGTTGCATGTGGATCCAGTTCAGATTGGAGCTCTATTGAATCTGTGTGCATCAGAGTTCCAGCACAGCTGTAGGTTAATAGACAAGCAGGAGGAAGACTCCATGGAGCAGATGCAATGGTGTGTTTCAGACCTAAAGGGAGTGGGGATAAAACAGGAGCTGGGCTATCAAGGAGTCAGTGGCTCAAGGCATGTTAGCAAGAGATAGAAAAGCAGCCCGGGGAGGAGAGTGGAGACAGCCCTAGGGCAGATTTTATCTATCTGTGCCAATCCATGTAGGGAGAGAATGCACACTCTGGAAGAAAGATGGCCAGAGAGGCAAAAACTTGCTGGAGGAAGAGAGTTTGAGAAGTTAAGGATTCACTGACTCAGGTTTTTTTTTGAGTGATTCCTTTTACTTCAAAGGAGGCTCATGAAAATAATTAACAAATCAAAGAAGCCGCAAGACACATCAATGGCCCAATTCGATTATTCTGTCATTTCCCAGGTAGTGAAAGGTGTAATGTATGCACTGTATTCTGTATAAACCAGTGGAGTATGTTGCAAATAATAGAGCTAGGATACTGCCCCTAAGCATAGTCACTAGGTCCAGGGACAATAGCAGCTGTCTGTACAATAGGCACAACTAAAACAAAGTGGGAGGGGGCACTGGAAGAGGAGAGGTGGTCACAAAGTCCTCTGATCCCCAGCAATGTGTATGTAGAAGGGTCAACATGAGAGTGTGTGAAAAAGTAGTTGGAGGAGGGAGGAAAGACTGTCCACTGGTTATGGCACAAGCATAGGATTTGGAGATCTACGTGCCTACTCTTGTAGGCCCCAAAAGAAAGCTGGTTAAACAGAAATTAAAAGGCACAGTCACAAAAGTGAAGCACCTGCAAGCTGTATGGAAACTTTTAAAAAAACACCATAATAGAGGCTCAAATTAAATGTATACCCCAAAATTAAAAAAAACAAACAACCATAGTAAGGGAACCAAAAAAGTTCCACTGTGGCTGAACAACAAAGTAAAAGAAGCAGTTAGAGGCAAAAAGGCATCCTTTAAAAAATTGGAAGTTAAATCCTACTGAGGACAATAGAAAGGAGCATAAACTCTGGCAAGCCAGGCGTAAAAGTATAATTAGGCAGGCCAAAAAAGAATTGAAAAGCAACTAGCCAAAGATTCAAAAACCAACAGCAATTTTTTTTAAGTACATCAGAAGCAGGAAGCCTGCCAAACAGTCAGTGGGGCCACCTACCTCACAGGGGTGTCACAAGATAAGAACATTAAAGGCAGTGAGGCACTCGGATACAATGATAATCAGGGGTTATATAAATAAGCAGCTTTACAATCACACAGCAAGGGTACATTATATGGGAAGCCTTAGCTACTGCAAGCTGCACTGCACTACCTTTCATCAACCCATATGTGTCCTTTAGACAGAGAGATGCTTTGTGCCTGTTTGTATTGGGTCAGTTCTCACTGTCGACCTCGTTGTCTCTTCTTTATAGTGGAGTGATATGAAGGTTGGAGCCTGGTATCCAAAATATGACGTACTTGTTTCAAACTGTTTGTGTTTGGGTACTTAGCTAGACAGTATACCTGGTCAGCTACTGTCAGATTGCCCCACTGGTTTTTCACAATGTCAAAACCTAGCCTACTGCAAATTCTGAGTCCACCATGGGGATATGTAGCATTCGTATGTTGTGCAGCATTTGGATTTCACTGAATGATCCACAATACTATTCAGGACTTTTTCCTGGGTGGTTATCATTAATTGGTCAACACTGAATTTCATAAAAAGAAAAGGAGTACTTGTGGCACCTTAGAGACTAACAAATTTATTAGAGCATAAGCTTTCGTGAGCTACAGCTCACTTCATCGGATGCATGCATGTAGCTGTAGCTCACGAAAGCTTATGCTCTAATAAATTTGTTAGTCTCTAAGGTGCCACAAGTACTCCTTTTCTTTTTGCGAATACAGACTAACACGGCTGCTACTCTGAAAACTGAATTTCATGTGCCATTAACTTTGTTGGGGCTTTCTGGAGTCCCTCCCAGTCTTCTCTAGTCCTGAGTAACCTAAATAATTTTGTATCACTTGCAAATTATGTCAAAGACATACACAAAAACAGACACTCATCTTTTTTTGATCACTCACAAATATTGCAAACAACACCGGTTCCAATATGGAACCTAGAGGCAGCAACTGCTGCTAACCATAAGTCACGTTGAAAATTGAACAATTATGCTTGTTTTTCTCTCTTAACCAATTTCTAATTCATTACAGTTCTTTACTTCTGATCATATGACTACTTAGTAATAACCTCTGGGGATGGACTGTGTCAAAGACTTTTGGAAAGTCCAAATAAGTTAAGTCAACTAATTCTCCTTTGGGGCCAGTCCCCACCCGCCCCGCCACACACACTGAAGTCAATGGTCATTTCTCCTTTGACTACCACAGGTTTTAGATTAGGCTATTAATGACCATTTTGTGTGCACACCAAGATTTTTCTTCACAGAAGACATTCTGGTTTGTTCCTATCAAAACATGTTTTTCATAACAGATTTTTATAATATTTTTTAAATTGTTTCAGCAAATTTATCTGGCACTGAAGTAAGTATGACTGGTCTTTAAATACCCGAATCACTCTAGTCCTTTTGTTTAAAGGTAGAGTGGTCCTGGCAGCTGGCTAGCTCAGGTCAAGATTTCAGAGAAGTGTTAAGTGTACCACTTCACTGGTGGGTGAACTTCAAAGGAATGTTAAAAGGCACTATTCTATATCTAGGCACTTCACTTGTTAGAATAGATGTTAATTGCATTTGTCTTCATCTATCTACATCCTGTTTAACGTATATTAGTGTAACTCAATTAACCTGTTGTTGTTATATCCTTTTTCATGTCCTGTAACTCTGTAATTACTTTTATATTATGTATGCAACTCTACTTAATTAGGTCAAAAGTCCTGTATTTAAATGTTTAGAAGTGAAGTTACTTGATGTATAAAATCTAATGAAGAATTATTCCTGGCTATCACATTATGCTTACATTATCTCTAAATGGCCCATCAGCCAGAACTGAAGCCTTAAAACTTTGAATGAGAAGATTGTTGATTTCTAAGCATGGGTCATTATATGAAGAACAGTGGAAGATCCATAGATTTTGTCTACTTTTAATCAACAAAGCAAGGTCCACGTGGTGATGAAAATGCTTGCTAGACTGTTTTCAGCTATAAAAAGGCACACTGGGAGTGATTCCACATCTTTGAGCCATCTGAACACTGACAGGGGGGTTCAGATGCAAGACAGAGCTCCCCAAAATCCATTTTGGGAAACCCTGAGGAACTGATTGAAAACTAACAGACATTACATCTCTGCATCATTTGGACTACAAACTCTAATTCACTTGTAATGTATTTTATCTGCTTGAACCTCTCAATGACTCTCATTTCCTTTTCTTACCTAATAAATCTTTAGTTTACTTAAGAAATTGGCTGTCAGCATTGTCTTTGATGAGAGCTGAAGTACACCCTAACTTGGGAACATGATTGGCCCTTTGGGGCTGGAAGAACCTAATGTGTAATGAGTATTGTTTTTAATAACCTTTCATCATTAAGTCCAGCTTGTCTGTTGGTAAATCATCTGGAGTGCCTAAGGGGACTGCCTCTTGCTCCATGGTGAAACAGTATTCCAGTAGTGCACATTTGCTACTGGCTTGGCGATATCTAATTATAGAACATATCACCAGTTTGGGGTGTCTGCCCTGTTTTCTGACAGTCTGACCTGAGATTGGCTCCTCAGTTGTGAGCCACATACCAGGCATTGTGACAGATAGGTTAAACTTTTATTACCCTCCTACCTTCTTTTCCTATAGCCCTTAGTGTTGCTGCTTATAGCAGTTTTACCTGCCTTTTCATTTGTTCTCTCCAGAGCTGCTTATTCTCCACAAGTGTCAATCCTGGCAGATTGTGGGTATCTTGAGGGAAAGGAAAGTTACTTTATCTGTAACTGGTGACTAAATTACCTGCTTCTCTGAAGATATTATCCTGACAGGTTTATCATTCACCCTCAGACTTTGGGGTTTATCTTTATGTACAGAGAATCAGCATTTACACCTTGTATCTTATTTTTGTTGAGGCCCATTTTTTGGCTATGATTAAACTAGTTTATCATTTGGGAGCTTCACCTCCAGAACTGACAGGAATGTCTGGGAGCCAGCATTAACCCATGGCAGGTGGTGGGACATGGTGGCTGAGGGGAGAATGTACTGCCCTCAAAGGATCAAAGTTCTGTAAGAACTGAGAGAGTTCAGATGGTCTCACACTAAGGAATCAGAAGTCAGAATCCTGATGGAGTTATATCTTCAGAATTACAAGTAAGTGATTGTTCCTTGTTGGCAGAAGATATATCAACCATCAGAACAACTCAACCCTGATCTAGGAAAAACCTTGATGTCATTCTCCAGATTTACTCTCTTCTGCTCTGGTCACTCATTGGCTCATTTCAGTCATGCTCAAGAGGAATTTGCTTGAACTTTCCTCCTTCAGCTACAGACTGCATTACAGCCTGTCAAGGTTCCTCCCCCACTCTGAACTATAGTGTACAGATGTGGGGACCTGCATGAAAACCTCCTAAGCTTACTTTTACCAGCTTAGGTTAAAACTTCCCCAAGGTACAAACTATTTTACCCTTTGCCCTTGGACTTCCACTGCCACTACCAAATGTTTGACTGGGTTTACTGGGAAAGCGTTATTTGGAAACATCTTTCCCCTCAAAATCCTCACCAAAACCTTGCACCCCCTGCCTGGGGAAAGCTTGATAAAAATCCTCACCAATTTGCATAAGTGACCACAGACCCAAACCCTTGGATCTTAAGAACAATGAAAAAAGCATTCAATTTCTTACAAGAAGAATTTTAATAGAAGAAACAGTAAAAAGAATCACCTCTGTAAAATCAGGATGGTAAATACCTTACAGGGTAATTAGATTCAAAACATAAGAGAATCCCCCTAGGCAAAATCTTAAGCTAAAAAAAGACACAAAGACAGGAATATCCATTCTATTCAGCACAGCTTAATTTTCTCAGCCATTTAAAGAAATCATAATCTAACGCATATCTAGCTAGATTACTTACTAAGTTCTAAGACTCCATTCCTGTTCTGTCCCTGGCAAAAGCATCACACAGACAGACACAGACCCTTTGTTTCTCCCTCCCTCCAGCTTTGAAAGTATCTTGTCTCCTCATTGGTCATTGTGGTCAGGTGCCAGCGAGGTTATCCTAGCTTCTTAACCCTTTACAGGTGAAAGGGTTTTTTCCTCTGGCCAGGAGGGATTTTAAAGGTGTTTACCCTTCCCTTTATATTTATGACACAGCCATTACAAACACCTGGGCTACGTCTACACTAGAGAGCTTACAGCTGCGCAGCTGTACCAATGCAGCTGCACCGCTGTAAGATCTCTTGTGTAGCTGCTCTATGCTAACGGGAGAGAGCTGTCCATTGACATAATTAATCTACCCCCAATGGGCGGCAGTAGCTATGTTGGCCGTAGTAGTGCTGTGCACTCTACCACTTACGTTGGTGTAACTTATGTTGCGCAGGGGATGGAATATTCACATCCCTGAGCGACATGAGTTTTGCCGACATAAGTGGTAGTGTAGACATAGCCCCAGTATCAAACTTTTACATCTGTCATTGATTGTTACCCAGTGCCATCTATTTTAAGAATGCGGTTTTGAGTGCATTCAAACTTATCTCTTCTCTTACCATAACAAGACACATACGAAGGAGATTTGGGGTGCTGTAGAAGTAATGGTGGATAATGCAGGAAATTTTTAGGAGATTTGAGGAATGAATTTCACTCACTCCACATATTGATAAAGGCTTACCATATTCCTACTCAAAACCAGAAACTGCAAGGAGAGACACTGTTTTTAAACATTAATGCATCTTTAGAGAGTAATCACTGGTGTTTGATGGCTTGTGCTAGCTCTTTGTTGTATAAGAAAGAAACAATATTCATCTTGGTTTTCTTGTCATTACTGGATAAAAGAAAGGTTATTTCTTTAGTAAAAACAAAGAGAGGGATCTAAATGATAAACACTATAAAATGCTTGTCTTCCCAGATATCTTCAGGATAGTGTGAGCTAAAAGGAAATGCTTGTCTAACTTAAGGACAGCTTTTGGCAACCTTGGAGCAATTACATCTCTTCTGTGATGTCAGAAGCTTTTAGAACAGGGAAGTGAGGTACAGTGATCTAGTGCTTAGAGCAGTGGACTGGAAATCAGGACTTGGTACTATAGCTAACTCTACTACTGAACCACTCTGTGAACCTCTTTGTGTCACAGTTTTCCTATCTGGAAAATAATGGGTGTAATAATCTTGCCAAACTAATAGTTGTTTTTGAGTTTTTTTTAAAGGACATCATCCAAGTGCCAAATATTATATTAACAATCTCCCAATTTTTGTAAAGTGAAGCTTCTTGGAAGCACAACTGTCGAAAAGAAGGAGTTTTTATCAGCTGTTGAAACAATGTGTTTATTGAAGTGATCTATGCACCAAATGGACTTGCACTTCTAGGCCTGAATTTGGCAGCATATCTACAACCAGTGTTGGAATTCAGCTGTCGAACAATTCTCCTCTCATGTCAGGAAGGGAGGAGGTGTTTCTTCTTGAATTACTAGCAGATCCCCCAGAATTCCAACACTGACTGCATGTCTTCAAGTGGAAACAATGGAGACAAATCAATAGAGAGAGAGGTCATAAAGGGAAAATGTCATTATGAATAACATTGTACAATTTTATTATTGAGCTTTTATCCAAACTTCACCTGCCCATTTGTTTGTTTGAGATGCATTAATGGATGCATCAATGCAAAATTGTATAGCGGAATTCGCAAATGCTTCTGCAAAGATGAAGAGGTCATAATTTGCCTGAATCTGAATGTGTTACCTCAAATTTGACTTAGCACTGCAAGCAAAGCAATGCTAAGATGGATAAATTAGACTCAGAGCCAAATCCTGTCTTCAGACCTTCATGCCTCGTTTTGACTGAAATCAGTGGAATCCAACATTCTCTGACATCAGAGGGCAGAATTCAGTCCTTCATATTCTTTTGTTAATTCTTGAGAACAACCTACATTTTAAAAACTGAATAATCATTTTTGTGCCTAAATTCTTGGGTGCCCAATTTGAAGCAGCTTTAAGAGACCTGATTTTCAGAAGACGCTTTCTGAAAATAAGATCTATTTAAGGGACTCAAGTTGAGCAGCAAAAATGTGAGACACCAAAATCAGTGGTCACTTTTGAAATCATAGACATTTTCTAGTCTTAAATATCTATTTTCTAAGCAAATATTATTTTTCCTGACTTTAATTAGAGCCCCATTACCAGAGACTTGAAATTAGACTAGTTTTTTGTTTGACTTTTTGACATTTTCTTTCTCTTCTTTATATTTTCTATGCCATCACAATAGAATATAGAAATAAATAATAATAAATTAATAATTAATAGCTAGCCCTTGTATAGTGCTTTTCATCAGTAGTTCTGAAAGTGCTGTGCAAAGGAGGTCAGTATCATTATCCCCATTTTACAAATGGGGAAGCTGAGATACAGGGAGTTGAAGTATCTCGTCTAAGGTCCCCCAGCAGGCCAGAGCAGAGCCAGGAACAGAATTCAGGTCTTCTGAGTCCCAGTCCAGGACATCTTTCCACCTTCTACAAGCTGGGACCAATATTACTACCAATAGGAATTTTTTTTTTAATTTCAGCTTGGTAGGCTTGATGTTCCACATATCATTACAGGCATGAAACTTTCCATTCCCAGGAAAATAATATTTAAAAATGAACAAACATGTTTGTAAAGTGGGGTTTGGGAGAAGTACCACTCTCCAGCTATACCAACATTGGCTGTGTGAGGTTGATCAAATCTCTCCACTATGTGCCTCAGTTTCTTTGCCTGTAACATGGAGATCAAGATACTTGTAATAAGGGTGTTGTGTAACCTAAGGCAAGTCACATCACTTTTCTGTGTCTCTGTTTCCCCTTCCATTCACTTCTGTCTTGTTTGTTCCATAAGCTTTTTCAGGCAGGGACTGTTTGTCACTACGTATATGTGCAGCATTTAGCACAATGGGATCCTGGTCTCAGTTGGGGCCTCTAGAAACTACTGTGCTTTTGAGATATGTGGATGAAAATCATCATATAAGAACTGGGTAACAATAATAATAAAATTAATAATAACAACAACAAACTGTTTGCAAAGTGCTTTGGGATCATTGGAGACAGACTATTTTTGATAATCACAAGGAACTATTACGATTGTACAACCTAAATCCTGAGAAGGAACCGGCCAAATCCAGTCACAGTTTTGATGGTCTGCTCCACCAGAGGACCACGGCTGGGATGATCTCCCAGGTCTTTACATGAAAGGTGTTTATTTATAGGGCCTATGGGGTTTTCTTCCAGCACAGCCACTGAACTGCAGGCAGGCACGGAAGTCCCATGACACCTTGATCAGCTTTCATTTCCACCCACACAGTTTCCATCCCAACACATACATACAGAGATCCAGACAGACACCCCCCCCCTATCATTTGTGCTTGCTAGTGAAATATGTTATCCACAAACAAAGGAACAAAGATCTGCCTTAAAAAAAAGGGGAGGGGTAGGATTGGAGGAGTAATTGCTCTTACAGTCAGTTGTGATTTCGTAGGGGGAGTTGAGGCGTGCATCTCCGCAGGGTGAAGTGCTCACATACAGATGGAACAGAATGTTTTCTTTCAGCCTGTAGCCTCCTTCTTTTAATAGCACGAAGACTGATCGCTCCCAGTCCTCTTGCCGTTTGCTATGATCACAAAAGAAGTTCCGGGTCATTTGTTACATTCCAAATCAGAAACATTTCTGCTTTCTCAGTGGTGGTTTTGTTTCTCTTTGTATCCTTTGGGAGTTTTGTTTCTTTGTTTTATTAGCACCTTTCATCATATTTTGGCTAGTGTCAATGGTAGAAAAATAATAAGCTGCTCTAAGTAAATGAGGTGCTCAAAAGGTCCTGGAAGTGTCAATATCTTTCTTGGCTTCCTTAGTTGGAATTCATTCTAATGATAGAGGGGATCTGGACGTGCAAATACAGTACATAAATCTCATTAGTACTGATGGGACTTATGTGCACATATCAAAGGAGAACAGCTCCCTTAGGTTTAACAAATTATCCCTATTCATCACAGCCCCTAAGCATGTGCTCAGATCCCATTGAAAGTCAAGGTGACTTAAGCACATGCTTAAATGCTTTGCAGAATTGAGGTCATATCGCAGTGCCCTGAATCTATGAGCAGAAAACTTGAAAAGAAAATAACAGATTTCAAAAAGAAAAGGAGTACTTGTGGCACCTTAGAGACTAACAAATTTATTTGAGCATAAGCTTTCGTGAGGTACAGCTCACTTCATCGGATGAAGCGTATGCTTAAATAAATTTGTTAGTTGCTAAGGTGCCA
This sequence comes from Dermochelys coriacea, assembly GCF_009764565.3. Classification (NCBI taxonomy): domain Eukaryota; kingdom Metazoa; phylum Chordata; order Testudines; family Dermochelyidae; genus Dermochelys; species Dermochelys coriacea. Next base: position 248,332,775 of record NC_050069.1, on the reverse strand, counting down.
CAAGTACTCCTTTTCTTTTTGTGAATACAGACTAACATGGCTGCTATTCTGAAACCTAACAGATTTCAGACATCCAAAACTGGGCTTCTGTTTTCCTCCCTATTCATCCATAGCCAAGTGTGAATGCTAAAGGAATGCCCTGCCTGTAACTGACCCCTGTTTCTTGACTGACAGTGGCTCTCTTGTCTGTTTTGAAATCTTTGGGAATCACAAGTTACCTGGTATAATGAAGATAGAACCTGGGCCCTGTGCACCAAAAACACAGACCTCTACTACTTTAGCTAAAATACTAATATTTATCTGAACTGCTGTTGTAGCTGTGTTGGTCCCAGGATATGAGAGGGACAAAGTAGGTGAGGTGATATTTTTTATTGGACAAACTTCAGTTGGTAGAAGGTACAAGCTTTTTGAGCTACACAGAACACTTCAGACACTGCTTCCTTTCCCAGATCTAAGAGCTCTGTGTAGCTTGAAAGCTTATACCTTCCAGCAACAGAAGGTGGTCCAATAAGAGATATCACCTCACCTACCTTGTCTCTCTAACAAAACTAATTCAGTTAGAAGATAAGAGCTTACTACTGCTACTACTTAAGTGGCTCTGCAGCTAGAAGGGGACACATTGCACTTAGCCAACCTGTCACCCTAGCAAAGGTTGCTAGAGAAGGCAAATTCCTCTCACTAATGTTGTTTAAAACAAGAGCAGGTTTTATGGCTGCTCTCCTGTGCAGCATCCCAGGTGATTTCCCTTTGGATTGTTTGAAGGCAGTGATGATTTTTTTGACAGACAGTAGATCACACACCTTTTAGTGATGAGGATTATAATTTTTAGGGTGATAATGTGATTAGTGTAGCTGAGAAATGACAAGCCGCTCACACTGTGATCATACCTCTGCCCTCAGATACACCCAGTGAAGTCAATGAGTAGTGTGTGTGGATATCTGAGACCAGAACCGGGTCTGTATGTGGAAGGTTCTCCTACATGGAACAGGATTTCTGCCCATCTAATCTGAAATGTGGGCAATCCTTTTGCGCAGGGTAGTTCTGCTGCTCTGCCTACACTTGGTGTAACTGGGATGCTTTTTTTCCAAGATGGGAACAGGCTTGTTCCTTGCTGGGCCTGCTTGTTTTTCCCCAGTGCAATCTGTGCACCATTAGAGGTATTTGTCAAAAAGAAAAGGAGTATTTGTGGCACCTTAGAGACTAACAAATTTATTTGAGCGTAAGCTTTTGTGAGCTACAGCTCACTTCATCGGATACAGCTCACTTCATCCGATGAAGTGAGCTGTAGCTCACGAAAGCTTATGCTCAAATAAATTTGCTAGTCTCTAAGGTGCCACAAGTACTCCTTTTCTTTTTGCAAATACAGACTAACACGGCAGCTACTCTGAAACCAGGTATTTGTCTGTCACTCTTCCATGGATTGGTTGTTTTGTCAGTTTTTGAGGCTATGATGCATTTTCTGTCAGGCAAAATTTTACAGGCACGTTACCCAGCCTGTAGGAAAAGTGAGCCACAAGTGTTTCCTGAGAATAGACTGCCACATGTAGCTCTCTCGTTTTTCTTCCTGCTTTGACGGAATTTTCCCAACCACACTAATTATATTATCGCTCTGATAGAAACCTCTGAAATAATAAAATACCTGTAAGACCTGCTGCTTGGACTTCAGAGAAATCACTGTTGCCTTTAAATAATTCACTACAAAATCAGCTGGGAGACTGCAGAGCAGGGGAGTCTTAATGCCTGCTATTATTATGTAAAACTCTGCGGGGGGATGGGAGGGAGAGAAAGCTTGTGCTATTTAGAAACAGTTGCTAGGTTGCTAGGTAGGGTGGTAGGTATGTTGGAATAGACCTTTACTGGTCTGGATTAAGTGAGGTCATAGTAATCATCACCCACCCTGTTCTATTATTTTTCACTGATTAACCCTATTCCTCTTCCACTTCCTGAGTATCAACGAATATGGCTAATGGGAGGTAAATAGCTTCTTCAAAAATAGTCAGCAGAGCTAGAGGGCAGTGCAGCCTCAGTCTTGTTCCAGGATTCTGAAAGCATTATTACCTCCAGGCTCCTAACCAGCCTGTGGAGTGGTATTTCTAGGGTTGATTTTGAACTCAGATCCCTCCCTGCATAGCAGTTGAGCATATCTAATACTGAGACAACTATGATTCTCTTTTTAATGAGAACTGGGAGCAGCATGACTTGGATGGATTCCCTGGGCACCATGCATACTTGTGCTGGGTCCAGGTGCAAGTTTATCCTTATGCTCTCAGAGTGCTAGGATGAGGGTATTCCAGAGCCAAAAGTGATGCTTATAAGAATGGGACAGTGGGAGAATAGTATACCGTGTCAAATGCACTTCTTCTCCCAGAGCCATTGGGCCAGATTCCCCATTATCTAGCCCCTCACATAGTCATTTACACCTATTAGTGTGAATGCACAGAGGATTTAAAATATTACTAAGTCAGAATGTGGTTTACACCTACTTTGCACAGGCACAAATAACTACACAGTGAAGAATGAAGTCTATTGTATTGGCACAAGCATCATGACTTCAGGATCTGCTATCAGTGTACCCGTTCCAATGCAGGTAGTGGCTAAAAGGCAGAATCTATTCCTATGCATTTGATTATTATGCACTCTCTTTCTTTCATATCTGGTATCTGGGACGTGAAGGAAGGTGAGCAGAACTGGTAACAGCAAAATAGCAGAAGTTGGGAATTTTGACACACAGGTAGGGCTTCCTATTTTCAGTGTTTAGGCCCTGATTCAAAAGAATGTGCTTAACCCTAAACATGTGCTTAAGCCTTTCCTTATTCAGCAGGACACAAGCATATGCTTAAAGCTGACTTCAAAGGGATTTAAGCATGTGCTTAAGGTTAAGCACATGTTAAGTGCTTTGCTGAATCAGATTCTTACTCTCTGAAAAAATTACAGGAGTTATTTTGGGCAAACAATGCTTGTAAAATGCAGGTAAGGGAAGTCTGTAGACCAATTACAGTACTATAAATGTGTATGGTCTCCCACAGGTACCTTAATAGCAAGCTTAACAGAAAAGCAGTCAAGTCCATTAAGAGACCACTGGGATGAAAACAAGGTATGAGTTAAATTTATGGCGAAGTGGCTGGTTTTATTGCAGCTAATTTTATTTGATTGGATGAAAATTACTACATGCTTCATCGTGTATAAGCTAAAGTGTGGTTTGGACAGAGGTTGCAATCTGATTGGTTGGAAATGCATAAGCTCCCAATGCAGCTTATCTCTCTGGGAATTGCAAAGCCTCTTTACTAGCAAGATCACTATGCCATACCAATATGTTCAATAGGCAGATAATAGTTTTATTAAGGGTGACCTGTAAAGAATGAAAATATAGAGCCTGATTCTCCTTCTCACAAACTAGTATAAAGCAGAAGTAACTCCACTGAAGTCATTGCAGTTCACTGGTATAAAACAGTTTTGGTAGCCTTTCTTCATTCTTTATGATGTATAAAGAAGGCCCCCAAAAAGTTTTTTTTTTGTTGCTTTTTATTTTTACATTGGAAAAGTCTGGTCTTTTCATAGGCATCTAGAGAATTAGTGGAATTGTGACTGTCACAAATAAAATAAAATAAATCTGAGCAGCCAAGAATTTTTGTAACATTTGTTTAATTCAAACTTCTGACAAACTTTGAGAGAAAAGTTCTGTTTGTGAAACATTCAACACGCTTATCTCTTCACTTGAGAAATGAGAAATCTCTCAGTCCAGGCCTCTAATCATCAAAAATCTCACCAACAACAAAAAACAACAAACAGGGAACTTGCATTTCTAATGTCAAAAACAAGAAGAATTAAAAATATGTATTTGTAATTTAAATCATTTTTATAATTTTGTAATTGTATCAAATATAGAAGATAGCAGAATGTCCTGTTCACTTATCTATTCCTCCTCCATCCCTATTGTTGCTTTCTAATGCATCCCTGTTTCTGCTTTTTTGAAGCCCATCTACAGACTATTAGACAAAAGTCTGAGTCTGCAAAGAACTTAAGCATGTGTTTAAGTCCCATTGAAGTCAGTGGAGTTATGTCAATTTACTTCTCCTAAGGATCAGGTCCCATTATTAAGAAAACAGAGTATTGTTAAAAACTCATAAAATAAATTCACCGGGGTGAAATCCAGCCCTCACAGACCAAATTGAGTAGCTGGGCTGTGTGGGGGACAGACAGATGATGAAGACTGTAGGGTAGCCACCAAAGCACTAACATGTCCTTTCCATAGGGAAGGATGGGAGCATTTATGCAGTAGAGAATCATCTGTCTTGTCCCTAGTCTGCCCATGCATTGGGGTGTAGGGAATCATTCTGGAACTGAGCTCTGCACATGGCATATAGACCCTCTGTACACCCCTCCCAAACCTCTGCCCTAAGCTGTGCAATGGAATCACATTGGGTTTGTCTGCCAGGAGAGCCTCCACGCCAGTAGAAGATGGAGCAAAATTTAGTCCAAAGTATAGAAGTTACAAAAACCCGCTTAGCATTTCACTTGAACATCCAGTTTCTTGACTTGTGACAAAGCTCCTGATGATGGCTTGGCATTTCCATAGTATAGCAGTGAACATTTGGCATGAAGGGTATGTAACATATATATATATAGTCACATTATTCTTACATATAAAAGGATTATTTGATTTATACAGGATAGCAAGGGAGCGGAACCTGACTCTACAATATTTTCAGCTCTGTGTTTCAGAAGGTGTTGGGGTTTCACCATTTTTGTTGGTTTTTTTTGTGTGTGTACAGGTCAAGGGAGCAGCAGTTTTGGTTCTTTCCTGAACAGAAACATTTGCAGAAGTCGCCATAAGCAGAGTTTGTATTGCACTTAGAATTCTCTTTACAAAAAAAATGTTACATCAATCAAAAATAACGTAATATAACTGAATGTATTATGAAAATGGATCAATACAATAGCTTAAAATATGGTGGTAGCACTTATAAGCCAAGAGTATGGGTACAGCTTTCAATATAAAGCAAGTAGTGGGGTTGCTAACTGCTGAAAACATAATAATTTAATGTAAACTTGAAATGAAAACAATACAGCGCGAAGGAGAGAGAATGCTGGTTGTGATTAAACCCCTCAAGTGTCTTGTCTGTCTCCCCAACCGTGTTAGACCATCCTCATCTATTTAACATCTTATCCTCATAGCTTGAAGTGCAAATTTACTAATGTTGTTATGACTATTATGGTTGTCCTCGCAATGTGTCAGGTACTCTCCCACATATTCAGGAAGACACAGTCCCATCTCAGAAATACTTGCATCTTCAGGGCCTAATCCAAAGCCCTTTGAAGTCAATGGGAGTTTTTCCATTGACTTTAATGGGCTTTGGATAAGGCCCTGTGAAAACAAAAAATGGAGAGTACAACTTACAAGTGAGGGTTTTGTTGTTGTTGGTTCTTTGGATCTTTGATAAAAATATATGCTACCCACCGACAGCTTCTTTCTAACTTATTTGTTATTTTCTTGTAGGCATCTTGCTAGATACATCCGTGGATAACACTTAGCACAATGGGGCCATGAGCCCAGATTGAGGATTCTAGGAACTACCAAAATGCAAAAGAATCTGTCCAGAGAAAAGATCTGGAGAAAGTAAGGTCTTAAGCGGGGATGGGCAAACTTTTTGGCCCAAGGGCCACATCTGGGAATAGAAATGTATGGCAGGCCATGAATGCTCACAAAATTGGTGTTAGGATGCAGGCTCCAGGGTGGGGCCAGACATAAGGCCCCAGAGTTCAGGGTGAAGGAGGGGGGCTCTGGGCTGGGGCAGGTGAATGGGATGTGGGGGGTGGGGTGAGGGCTCTGGCTGGGGGTGCGGGCTCTGGGGTGGGGCTGGGGATGAGGAGTTTGGAATCTAGAAGGGTGCTCTGGACTGGGATCAAGGGGTTCAGAGGATGGGAGGGGGATCAGGGCTGGGGCAGGGGATTGGGGTGCAGGAAGGGGTGCAGGCTCCAACTGGGGGTGTGGGCTCTGGGGTGGGGCTGAGGGGTTTGGGATGCAGGAGGGTACTCCAGGCTGGGATCGAGGGGTTCGGAGGGCAGGAGGGGGATCAGAGCAAGGGGTTGGGATGTGGGGAAAGGCTCAGGGGTGCAGGCTCCGAGTGGCGCTTACCTCAAGAGGCTCCCAGAAGCAGCAGCATGTCCCTTCTTTGGCTCCTATGCGGAGGCGTGTCCAGGTGGCTCTGCACACTGCCACATCTACAGGCACCGCCTTGGCAGCTCCCATTGGTGTGCCGGAGGGGGCCATTGGAGCGGGGCCACTGGAGCATGTAGGAGCCAGAGGGGAGCCATGCTGCTGCTTCCAAGAGTTGCGTGGAGTGGCTCCCGACCCTGCTTCCCAGCTGGGGTGCTGGGGCTCCCCAGCAGGAGCTCGAGGGCTGGCTTAAAATGGCTGGTGGGCCACATCTGGTCCGCGGGCTGTAGTTTTCCCACCCCTGGTCTTAAGGATCAGCTCAGAAAGGGTGATTCATGCACCCAGGGCAGTGTAGAAGAGATAGACAAGGATGCCATCAAGGCTGAGGCTGGTATTGTTGTGGCAGCAGAAGGGGAACTTGTTAAGAGACAAGAATGGATAATTAATGACTATACAAATGAATAATCTAAAAAACAATGACAAGGGCAAGGCTGAAGACACTAGCAACAAAGAGGCACCCACATCAGAATAATTTCCAGTAACTTTGCCTGCTATGACATTTTTAACAAAATACAGAAGGAGCAATAATATCTAGTTCTTTCATAGCAGGTCTGCTATATTGTTAACAGGCAGTGGTTCTCTAGCAAGCCAACGAATGTGTTAATGATCAGCGTAGTTCAAGTGTGTGTGTGTGTGTGTGTGTGTGTGTGAGAAAGAGAGAGAGAGAGAGAGAGAGAGATGTAAATCACTTTCCTGAGGTAACTAAGGTTCAGCAAGGAAGGAAAATGCCTGTAATAAGAATCTCTGACCAGCGAGGGTTATTATTAGGTCTGTGGTTAAAGAATTTGCAGAAAATCATCAGACTTCATAAAATTTGACTTTATGATTCATATCTAATAGCTGCTGAAGGAAAATCAGCTGGAATGAAAGAGCTCATAACCCAAAACAATAGACTATCTAACCCTGCTTTCCTTGGCAGAGTATATTGGCCACTCATCAGCCAAAGACTCATAAACAATGATGTATCGTCAGGCATCGAGGACAGATCTGTTCCACAGAAGCCCATATAATATTTCCCAGGCATCAACAAAATTCAGTTTACCTTAGGTGTAGCTCCAGCTGAGAGAAAAGGAAATGAACAAATGCTCTCCTTGCCAGAATTTCTGCATGGCAGTCGTTGACCACACGCCCTTGATCGTTAATGTATTCTCCGTTTATACATTTGGTACCCGATGACAGCACAATAACCTGAGCCTGCCTGGTGTCCAAGCCTGCAGAAAGGAAAACAAAAGAGTTGTAACTTGCCTCAGGGTGAGCGAGACATCGTAATTGTTAAAGTTCTTGCAGCCCCCATTTGATGTGGCAGCTGAGACAGCCCTACTGGGATGCTGATGAAAATGATTATATGGCTTTTGGAATATGCAGTACCCTCACATCTCAGCACTATTAGAATAATACAGGCTCTATTTCAGTCTGCACTGCTAATTCCTGGATAAAAGCTTGCCACAAAGTTTACTTGTTAAATCAATAACTACATCATAGAAAAGCACATGCTGTAAGTAGGTAATAAAGATCTCCCGCAGTGCTGATAAATGGCTGGGGTTTTATGAGCTGCTGAAGACATTTTCTGATGGGAACACACACTCCCTATAATGTTAGTTTTCATCTCTAATGTACTGGAAGTGCTAAATAAAATGCCAGTAACACTTCTGGAGCTTCTTTTCTTTAAAAATCTCAGAGAACAAAGAGATCCTACTTTTTGTCTGGTTTCCTTCCCCACTCTCACATCAATGCCTCCTATATTGAGGCCCACAGGGTTCTGAAATGTAGTATCTGCTCAGACTTAGATGGAACGTTGCTGGCTGGGACCTACAGTCTCCATGGGCTCCTCTCAATATTAAAGGGAAGGGCAGCTGTGGTCGCTCCTTTTTTATTAAAAATAGCCACAAACTGTAGATCTATGGGGTGAAATCCTGGCCCAATTGAAGTTGATGGCAAAACTCTAGTTGACTTCAATGGAGCCAGATTTCACCCCTAAAATGTTTATTCAGCTGAATGAACAACATTTTAAGAGTGAAACCTAGTTCCATGGAAGTCAACAGAAGTTTTGTTCTCCAGGACAGAAGTGTTATTCTCCAGTACAGCCCTGGGAGAACAGTTTAAAAATGCATTGAAATAAAACCCACTTAAGTGATTGCAGAGCACTTTACAGAACATGCCCATTTTTGATTGACAGAGAAAACAAACCAACAAACAAATCTACCCCTAACGAATATGTTCTGGTCAAATGAGATACCATCAAGGCTTGATCAAGTATCCCATGAACTTTAATCCATGTTTTACAGCTGTAAACAGTTATTATATACACACACAGGGCACAGCAATCCAAAATGTTAAGATTGAACAGAGTTGTGATTAAGACAGGGAGCCTCGGGTCAGATATGTCCATGCTGTGAATGGAAACAGTCTTACCACAGGCCAAGTGCTTCTGTCTTTGAAACACTTTGCTGGAGAATGCATACTGTTCTGTATGCACATTTGCTTTGTTCTCCTTTTTGTGACCTTCTTTAGGTGTGATAAGCTTTGAGATTCCTCTTATATAGTCAAAAAGAAAAGGAGTCTCTTAGTCACCTTAGAGACTAACAAATTTATTTGAGCATAAGCTTTCGTGAGCTACAGCTCACTTCATCGGATGCATTTGGTGAAAAATACAGTGGGGAGATTTATATACACACACAGAGAACATGAAACAATGGGTTTTATCATACACACTGTAAGGAGAGTGATCACTTAAGATGAGCCATCACCAGCAGCGGGGGGCAGGGGGGAAGGAGGAAAACCTTTCAGGGTGACAAGAAAGGTAGGCTATTTCCAGCAGTTAACAAGAACATCTGAGGAATAGTGGGGGGGGGGGGAGAAAGAACATGGGGAAATAGTTGTACTTTGTGTAATGACTCATCCATTCCCAGTCTCTATTCAAGCCTAAGCTAATTGTATCCAGATTGCAAATTAATTCCAATTCAGCAGTCTCTCATTGGAGTCTGTTTTTGAAATTTTTTGTTGAAGGATAGCCACCCTCAGGTCTGTAATCGAGAGACCGGAGAGATTGAAGTGTTCTCCAACTGGTTTTTGAATGTTATAATTCTTGACGTCTGATTTGTGTCCATTTATTCTTTTATGTAGAGACTGTCCAGTTTGACCAATGTACATGGCAGAGGGGCATTGCTGGCACATGATGACATATATCACATTGGTAGATGTGCAGGTGAATGAGCCTCTGGTAGTGTGGCTGATGTGATTAGGCCCTATGATGGTGTCCCCTGAATAGATATGTGGACAGAGTTGGCAATGGGCTTTGTTGCAAGGATAGGTTCCTGGGTTAGTGGTTCTGTTGTGTGGTGTGTGGTTGCTGGTGAGTATTTGCTTTAGGTTGGGGGGCTGTCTGTAAGCAAGGACTGGCCTGTCTCCCAAGATCTGTGAGAGTGATGGGTCGTCCTTCAGGATAGGTTGTAGATCCTTGATGATGCGTTGGAGAGGTTTTAGTTGGAGGCTGAAGGTGATGGCTAGTGGCGTTCTGTTATTTTCTTTGTTGGGCCTGTCCTGTAGTAGGTGACTTCTGGGTACTCTTCTGGCTCTGTCAATCTGTTTCTTCACTTCAGCAGGTGGGTATTGTAGTTGTAAGAATGCATGATAGAGATCTTGTAGGTGTTTGTCTCTGTCTGAGGGGTTGGAGCAAATGCGGTTATATCGTAGAGCTTGGCTGTAGACAATGGATCGTGTGCTATGATCTGGATGAAAGCTAGAGGCATGTCGGTAGGAATAGCGGTCAGTAGGTTTCCGATAGAGGGTGGTGTTTATGTGACCATGGCGTATTAGCACCGTAGTGTCTAGGAAGTGGATCTCTTGTGTGGACTGGTCCAGGTGGAGGTTGATGGTGGGATAGAAATTGTTGAAATCATGGTGGAATTCCTCAAGGGCTTCTTTTCCATGGGTCCAGATGATGAAGATGTCATCAATGTAGCGCAAGTAGAGTAGGGGCATTAGGGGACGAGAGCTGAGGAAGCGTTGTTCTAAGTCAGCCATAAAAATGTTGGCATACTGTGGGGCCATGCGGGAACCCATCGCAGTGCTGCTGATTTGAAGGTATACATTGTCTCCAAATGTGAAATAGTTATGGGTGAGGACAAAGTCACAAAGTTCAGCCACCAGGTTAGCTGTGACATTATCGGGGATACTGTTCCTGATGGCTTGTAGTCCATTTTGTGTGCAATGTTGGTGTAGAGGGCTTCTACATCCATAGTGGCTAGGATGGTGTTTTTAGGAAGATCACCAATGGATTGTAGTTTCCTCAAGAAAGTCAGTGGTGTCTCGAAGATAGCTGGGAATGCTGGTAACGTAGGGCCTGAGGAGGGAGTCTACATAGCCAGACAATCCTGCTGTCAGGGTGCCAATGCCTGAGATGATGGGGCGTCCAGGATTTCCAGGTTTATGGATCTTGGGAAGCAGATAGAATACCCCAGGTCGGGGTTCTAGGGGTGTGTCTGTGCGGATTTGTTCTTGTGCTTTTTCAGGGAGTTTCTTGAGCAAATGCTGTAGTTTCTTTTGGTAACTCTCAGTGGGATCAGAGGGTAATGGCTTGTAGAAAGTGGTGTTGGAGAGCTGCCTAGTAGCCTCTTGTTCATATTCCAACCTATTCATGATGATGACAGCACCTCCTTTGTCAGCCTTTTTGATTATGATGTCAGAGTTGTTTCTGAGGCTGTGGATGGGATTTCCCCATATTATTTCTTCCCCCCACGCCACCCGCCACTGTTCCTCAGATGTTCTTGTTAACTGCTGGAAATAGCCTACCTTGCTTGTCACCATGAAAGGTTTTCCTCCTTTCCCCCCCTGCTGCGGGTGATGGCTCATCTTAAGTGATCATTCTCCTTACAGTGTGTATGATAAAACCCATTGTTTCATGTTCTCTGTGTGCGTATATAAATTTCCCCACTGTATTTTCCACCAAATGCATCTGATGAAGTGAGCTGTAGCTCACGAAAGCTTATGCTCAAATAAATTTGTTAGTCTCTAAGGTGCCACAAGTACTCCTTTTCTTTTTGCGAATACAGACTAACACGGCTGCTACTCTGAAACCTATCTTATATAGTCATTTACTTAGTTGTATGCTGAAATCTATTGAGCAGTGAAACAAACAAGAAATTGCAATGATTTTCTGGATTAGAAGCATGCTGCTTAGGGACATGTTCTCCCATAAGATCCCTGGGTTGGATATGAGATAAGCAGCAGTAAATTGCAGATAAGATAAAAGGGGAATGATTGTTTTGTGGTTAAAGCAGAGGACTTTGACTCAGGAGATGACCTGGGTTGTAGTTTTGGCTCTGCCACAGACTTCCTGTATAAACTTTACTTCTCTGTTGCTCAGTTTCCCAGTTCGTAAAATGGCAAAACTACTTCCCAAGCTCCAAAGGGTGTTGTGAAGGTTAACTCACTGTGGTTTCTAAAGCACTTTGTGATCCTCAGATGGAAGGTGCTATAGACAGTAACTGCAAAGTGCACATCATTGTGGAAGTTGATTTATCTGTGTTGTGATTATCAATTAATATTTATTATTGTAGTTTCGAATCTAATGACAACGTGTTTGGAAATATAAGAGGCAATTTTTTCACAAACTAAAAGAGAGACGCACAAGGGAGATGTTGGAAAATGCAGTGAAGAGAAAGAATTAACAAGTATTTGTGTTTGTTTTTATTGTTATTATTGACAAAAAATTGATATGGAGATGTGGCTTCCATGTTACAAAAAGAGATATTTGCAGTCTGTGCATTACAACTTCTTTGACCTCAACTCTCCAAATCAGGACACTAATGTCACAATTAAGGAATATAGGAATTGCTGTATTGTTTCAGACCCATGGTCCATCTAGCCCATTGTTCTGTCTCTGATGTATCCAGGCAGTTTCCTTGAAATTCAAGTCTGCTCCTAACACTCTTGTGCCCATGGAGCTCTATCTCTGCTCCCTTTTAGGGCAATGCTATCAGTTGCTTTTTTTGCTTTCTCCTGGCTTTCTGCTTCCTTTCACCTTCTGACACACACAGCTCCACCAATTAATGCCCCAGTCCCTGTGTTTGCAATCCGTTTCAGGGAACCTTTATATTCTTCCTTCTTCTTGCTCAGGCCTTCCCATGCAATCCAGTGCCTTGGACAGGGGCTTCTGTTCTTTTAGCTACCTTACTCCATAAAGGAGTTTAACTGCTTCTTCCATTTAATCTGAATGAAAGGTGACTGGTGTGTCCATCAGCTTCTATGAGGTCTCTGATGAACATAGATCAGAGACATGCTTCCTGGCCACTACCAACACCCTCCCGCATAACAATATCAGGGCCACTATTGATATTAAGGACCCTTTTCCCCCTTGGGTGAATTAGATACTGCTCCCCAGTCTCCACAGATATGGACACACTTGTCCACTCGGTATGGTGATATGCCTTCACATATATGCCAGTGTTGCTGTCACAAAGTAAACAAATATTAAGTATCACAAGTATCAAGGACATCAAGATGACTGTGGACCCTTCCTAGAGGAGTTGGCTTCTAAGTTCCCACAAAATTGGCCTTGTGCATTGTTAGAGATGTAGTCACCTTCCAACATGTCTTATTTCCAATTAGTGGAAATAGTACCCATGCTCCTCATATGTGCTGCAGCACTAAGACACCCAGAAACACAGATGTACATGACTTATGCATTAGCACTGAAATAGCCACATGTCATTGAGGAGCCAAAAGGGTATAGCGCTCTGTGACCAATGTACTGCTGCTGAATACCACGTGTGAGGGAACCCGGCATAATGAAAAATATTTTTGACAATATGACAGGTGTCTGATGCATTCAGGAGCATGTATGTAAATGAATCCTTCTCTTGCATGCTTTATTATGTACATGTATAGAATCAGAAACTTGATATAACTTTCTATGAACACAAGATGAATTTATTTGCAACCCAGCTCCTTGGTGAAGTCACACTTACATTCTAATGGAGCAAAGACTTGTCACATTGTTATTCTGTGTAGTATCTTCAGCGGCTGAACCTAAATTTTTGGGGCCAGTGATTGAGACTAGAGAGATCCTTCTGTATAGTTAACCAATATTTGTTGATTTTGCAGTACAGTTAGCTTGAGCCTTCTACCTCAAATTGTTAGTAAACAATCAACATTAATTATTAATTGTTATTTACCATATCTGTATTTGTTTTTGCTTAAATAATACTTGCATTTCTATAGCAACTTCTACCTGATAATCTCAAGGTGCTTTCTAAATGTTCATTAAACTAACCTCCAAACATGCAGCAGAACAAAGGGATGTTATTATCCCCATTTTACATATAGGAAAAAGGAAGCACTGACTGTGGTGGAATCCTCGGCTAGCACAGATCTGGCATCACTGGCTATTTGCCACCACCCCCTGATGGCAGCTGTACAGAGAATGGGCGGGGATTGAAAAGAGGCGGAGCTGATGTATGGCACAATCTGATGATCCCATACTGGAGTAATAGCTCTTTAGGGTTCCCTTAGAGCAGGCATTCTCAAACTTCATTGCACCAGGACCCCTTTCTGACAACAACAATCGCCACACGATCCCAGCACGGGGGACCGAAGCCTGAATCCACCTGAGCCCCCCCACCCAAGGGCTTCAGTCCCAGGTAGGGGACCTATAACATGAGTCCCATCACCCAGCGCTGAAGCCCTGGGACTTTGGCTTTGGGCTTTGGCTTCAGCTCTGGGTGGTGGGACTTGGGCTTCGGTCCTGAACCCCAGCAAGTCTAAGCCACCCCTGGTGACCCTATTAAAATGGAGTCGTGACTCACTTTGGGGTCCCGACCCACAGTTTGATAACTGCTGCCTTAGAGGGTAGCCTCACGCTCTTCTACGCCCCTCCCCCATTAACTCCTATGAATGTTTGTGGAAAACCAACTAAAAAGCGTCTCAAATATTTTCATCATGAATTTGTGATATTTATTCAGATGAATGTTCCACAAACATTTTCATTAGCATTATTTCTACAGCTCTGCTTTGTGAGTGATGCACACACAGAGCTCTCTGGACAGGAAGATATAGCTCTTGAAAAGAATCCACATCGTTGCTGATGGGAACCAAGTTAAGAGAATATCCTTCACTGAAAATCAAACATGTACACTTTTAGCTGTTGTACACCTAGACCAGGTCCAGATTAAAGCTGCCAACCATTGCTAACCCTATAGTCAGATCATTTGAAAAATAAGAAGAAATGAACTTCTATATTATGACCTTGACTCCTGACCCATCAACTGTCAGAGTTCTTCAAGCATTTCTTCCCTTCACAGCCTGGCATGAAATAACATTTGAGAAGACATTAGGACAAAAGTAACTAGTGAGCAATTTATAAGAGGCGCCGACACTCAGGTTTCTATTATTTGCCTAAATGCTTCTAATAGTTTTCAATTTAAAAAGGAAATGGAGCAGGGGAAAGGAAATAGGGGAGCTGTGTCAGCATGTGAGCTGAAAAATGGATTCAACTCTTTTCACAATGGCAGCTGGGTGAAGGGAGAAAGAATTTGCCAAATGTTTTATTCAAAATATTATATGCAAAAATTAGTGGGTAAATTACTGGACAAATATATTTGCAAATGACTCCCCCAGGTCAAGCACAGGCCCAGTCTAGTAAGGCAAACAGTGGTGCCGGAAACCCGCAACCTCAATGGATGTTGTGGTCAGAACTTCGGAGGCTCAGGCCATGAGTATGATCCTGGCCCTGATGGTGTCAATGGGAATTTTGCCTTTGACCCTAGTGAGGTCAGGATTCCACCTCTTATGTGAGTACAATGAACTTCTAACCAGAAAGGGCTCCCATCCTTTGCAGTCACTGTGAAAATTCCTGTTGGATGCCCTCGGCATGGGATCGGGCCCAGTTTCCCTGAAAGGCCCAACCCAGACAGAAGACCAGCCGACCAACCCCGAGCCCAGGGGGTTTGAGTCTGATATGACCCCAACTCTTCCCCCTGAACAGGAGCCGCTGCCTCCTGCCTCGGGAGCTGTCTCTCTCCTCCTGCCAGGGATTTGTGCAATGGCAGTTGCATGTGCCAGTGGCTGCGGGTCCTGCTCCTGCCTGCCACCTCTCCATGCTGCACTGCATGTGCTGTGGAGTCAGAGGCTCGGCTACCCCTCGACAGGTACGCACACTCCGGACCGCAGCACACTGCGCATATGCTGATCCCACAGGCAGGTGGAGAGACGGCCCCCTTACCCAAGCCTGAGAGAGTCTGTTTGTTTTCCCACCCGAGCTGACCTGGACTCAACCCTTCTAGTTGGGTCCCATCAAGTTCGACTCGGGTAGCAGGGCTCTGGGTTCTGACACATACATTCTTTGGACTTGATACAGCCTGCACTGAAGTCGATGGAAAAACTCCCCCTGACTCCAATAGAGCTGGATTACATCCTTATTTGCAGATTCTTTATGTGTTGCTATTTTGGCCAACACAGCAGGGACTGAAGTGGGGACCTCCAGAGCTACAAACATGAGCTACAATAGCTTGCGCTAAAGGACCAATTCTCTCCAGTTGCGGCTGCAACAGACTCACATGTCAGCAGATCAGGCACAGAAGGGGATCTATAATAGATACTCACCAGTGGGTTATACTTGTACGCTGTACCAGGGTGGCAGGATCAGGTGCCTGAATTACTTGGGTTAGTCAGGGGAGTTTTCCTTTTCAATTCTACCTTAAAAGTAATCTTTTCTGGCTGGTTTATGACTAATATTCTCTGTAAAGCATTTTGCTATTTTGTGTATCAAGCACAGTATAAAAGACTAGGTATTTTTATGTTATATTGTATGCTAAGAGGCCAGGAGTCTATTGACTAATTTATCTCCTGTCAAGTGAGACCTTACATTACAAGGATATGAAGGGAATTTCTCCCAAGCAGAGTGCGTGTGTGTGTATGTTATATCATTGATAGATACAGTAAATGCCAGCTCTGTTCTTTTAATCTTCCCTCATGCTGTAAATCAATTCCCCCAGCCGCAAAATCATGTCTTTCCCTTCTCTGAATTCTCTTCAATTTGTCGATAAATTATGTTAATTTGAGGATTTTATTCAACCTGTTCTTATTTTCCCACCTTTCTCCTGTGCTCTGCTCACCAGCTTGGGCCTGCACAGCAGCATTACAAAAGTTTCTCCACCCTTTTCTTCCCACTTTGATAAACAGGTTCCATGCTGGAAGTATTACTGTGTATGAGAAAATTAGAAACAAGCACCTCAGAGAAAAACACTGAGCGAGGGCATGGGCTTTTTACCAAAGCCTGATATGAATCAATGAAATCTTAGAAGTTATAATAAACCAGGTTGTATCCATGGAGAGAAAAATGGATTTCCCCATAGGATCTTTATTGTGTATACATATGCAAAATATACATGCTATAATTGTAATGGGTCAATTTTCTCACACAAAAATACTCCATTAAGTAATACAACTTTCTGCTTATATAGTGCCTTGAAGATCTCAGTGGCTTTTATAAAAATAAATTAAGCCCCATAGCACCCCTGTGAGATTGGTGAAGGATATACTAGGGTCTCTTTAACCACCATTGAAATGCAGCTATCTCTTTGAAGTTGAGCTCAGCAATCCTTTAACAGTGTTCTTTATACTGTGCAAAAGTTTAGGAAGTGAAGAATAGTAATTGTATCCTATTGAAACTGCAGAGGGGTTCAGAAACCAGAAAATAATTACCTCAGTGGAATAGGGTAATTACACTGCAGTTAATAAACCTATTCTTAAATCAAAGGGTGTTGGACCTCAGTTTTCTGTGTCCTTCAATAGACAGAGGGCAGCAAGAGGAGGGCTTTGACTTCTTCAATCATGGGATGCTGTACTGGGGAAGAAGGTCTTCTAGGAAGAAATGGGGTCCACCTTACCAAGAAGGGGGAAAGCATCTTCACGCACCAACTTGCCAACCTAGTGAGGAGGGCTTTAAATTAGGGGGCAGATGACAAAAATCCACAGGTAAATATAAAAATAGTGACTTTAATATCGGGTTAGATGTTATGGGGCTGGGGGAGATATGGAAAATGACAATAGGGTCAAAGGAGCAACAAGAAGGTAATTGGGGGAGGGGGGAATATGAGCAACATTTTAAATGTCTATACACAAATGCAAGGAGAATTGGAAATATTAGTACATAAGCTAAATTGTGATTTAATTGGCATCACAGAAACTTGGTGGGATAAGTCTCATGACTGGAATAATGGTAAAGAGGTGTATAGCTTGTTCAGAAAGGAAAGGCAGGGAAAAAGGGTTGCATTATACATGAAGGATATATACACTTGTTCTGAGATCCAGAAGGAGGTGGGAGGCAGATCTGTTGAGAGTTTCTGTGTAAAGTCTCGGTGTTATGCCATGGTGGGAGGTCTACTACAGACCTCCAAATCAGGAAGAGGAGGTGGATGAGGCATTTCTAAAACAAATAACAGAAATATCCAAGCCACAGGACCTGGGAGTAATGGGGGACTTTCGAGATCCAGGCATCTGTTGGGAAAGTAATATGTCAAAACACAAATTTTCCAGTAAGTTCTTGGAATGTATTGGTGACAACTTTTTGGAAAGTTGAAAGCAGAAAGTGGAGGAAGTAACCAGGGGGACAGCCATTTCGCACTTGATTCTGACCAACAGGGAGGAATTGGTAGCAAATCTGAAGGTAAAAGGCAATCTGGGTGACAGTGATCATGAAATGTTAGATTTCATGATTCTAAGGAAAGAAAGCAATGAGAACAGGAGAATAAGGATAATGGATTTCAAAATAGTAGACTTTAACAAACTCAGAGAACTGGCAGGTAAGGTTCCCTGGTAAGAAAAATCTAAGGGAAAAAGGAGTTCAGGCGAGCTGGCAGTTCCTCAAGGAGACAATATTAAAGGCACAACTGCAAACTATTCCGGTGCAAAGAAAAGATAGGAAGAATAGCAAGAGGTCAATATGGCTCCATCAGGAGCTCCTTAATGACTTGAAAATCAAAAAGGAATCCTACAAGAAAAAGGAAACATGGTCAAATTGATAAGGTGGAGTACAAAAGAACAGCACAAATATGTAGGAACAAAATCAAAAAGGCTAAGGCCCAAAATGAGTTACACTTGGTAAGAGACACAAAAGTCAATAAGAAGAGATTATTTAAATACATTAGGAGCAAGAGAAAGCCAAAAGAAAGTGTGGGTCCTCTACTTAGAGGGGAAGGAGTGCTAATAATTGATAACATCAAAAAAGCTGAGGTGCTTAATGCCTATGTATTGCTTCAGTTTTCACTAAAAAGGTGAATGATAACCAGATAGTTGACACAATTAATATTACAACCAGAGGGAAGGAATGCAAGCCAAAATAGGGAAAGGACAAGCTAAAGAATATTTAGATAAGTTAGATGTATTGAAGTTGACAGGGCCTGATGAAATTCATCATAGGGTACTTAAGAAACTAGCTGAAGCAATCTCAGAGCCATTAGCAATTATCTTTGAGAACTCTTGGAGAACAGAAGAGGTACCAGAAGACTGGAGAAGAGCAAACATAGTACCTATTTTTGAAAAGAGGAACAAGGAGGATCCAAGGAATTATAGACCAGTCAGCCTAACTTCAGTACCTGGAAAGATACTGGAGAAAATTATTGAACAATAGTAATAGGGTTATAAAGAATAGTTGGCATGGATTTGTCAAGAACAAATCCTACCAAACCAAACCAACTTCTTTTCCTTCTTTGATACGGTTACTGACCCAGTGGATGAGGGAGGCAGTAAATGTGATATACCTTAATTTTAGTAAGGTTTTCGACACAGTTCCATGTGATATTCTCATAAACAAACTCAGAAAATATGGTCTAGATTAAATTATGATAAAGTGGGTGCACAACAGATTTAAAGACCATACTCAAAGAGTAGTGATCAATGGTTTACTGTCAAATTGGAAGGACATATCTCATGGGATCCCGCAGAGTCCAGTATTATTCAATATTTTCATTAAAAACTTGGATAATAGAATAGAGAGGATGCCCATAAAATTTGCAGATGACATAAAGCTGGGAGGGGTTGCAAGCACTTTGGAGGACAGGTTTAAAATTCAAAACCTTGACAAATTGGATAGTTGGTCTGAATTCAACAAGATGAAATTCAATAAAGACAAGTGCAAAGTTCAATACTTAGGAAAGAAAAATCAAATGTACAATTACAAAATGGGCAATAACTTCTCTAGATAGTAGTACTGCTGAAGAGGATCTGGAGGTTATAATTAGGGGTTTACTTAAATCACAGAGAAATCACACATTTTTCATGGGTTACTCACAGCGTAAATAGAAAATTTCGTGGATGTGTTCATACCATGCCACCCTTACTTCTGCGCTGCTGCTGCTGGCAGTGCTGCCTTCAGAGCTGGGCTCCCAGCCAGCAGATGCTACTCTCCAGCCACCTAACTCTGAATGCAGAATGGAGAGCAGCAGCTGCTGGTCAGACATCCGTATTTGAAGGCAGCACCACCGCCAGCAGTGGCTCTGCCTTCAGAGCTGGGTGCCTGGTCAGTAGCCACTGCTGTCTGGCTGCCCCGTGCTGAAGGCAGTGCATAAGTAAGGGTAGCAATACCACAACTCCCCTACAATAGGCTTACTATGCCTTTTTGGGTCAGGAGCCCCAGTCTGAGAAACGCTGTGTAGTATAGGGTAAAAGTACACAAAAGACCAGATTATAGTGAATAATCCCAACTATAAATATAAAATGATGGGGTCTAATTTAGCTGTTACCACTCAAGAAAGAAATGATGCCACTTGGCATCATTGTGGATAGTTCTCTGAAAACATTCATTCAATGTGCAGTGGCAGTCAAAAAAGTGAACAGAATGTTGGGAATCATTAAGAAAGGGATAGATAATAAGACAGAAATTATCATATTGCCCTCTATATACATCCATGGAACACCACATCTTGAATACTGCGTACAGATGTGGTCGCTCCATCTCAAAAAAGATATAGTGGAATTGGAAAAGGTTCAGAAAAGGGCAACAAAAATGATTAGGGGTATGGAACTGCTGCCGTCTGAGGTGAGATTAATAAAACCAGGATTTTTGAGTTTGGAAAAGAGAGGAGAAGGGGGGATATGAGAGAAGTCTATAAAATCATGACTGGTGTGGAGAAAGCAAATAAGGCATTGTTATTTACTCCTTCTCATAATACAAGAACTAGGGGCCACCAAATGAAATTAATAGGCAGCAGGTTTAAAACAAACAAAAGGAAGTATTTTTTCACACAACACACAGTCAACCTGTGGAACTCCTTGCCAGAGGATGTTGTGAAGGCCAAGACTATAACAGGGTTAAAAAAAAATTAGATAAATTCATGGAGGATAGATCCATCAATGGCTATTAGCCAGGATGGGCAGAGATGGTGTTCCTAGACTCTGTTTGACAGAAGCAGGGAATGAGCGACGGGGGATGGATCATTTGATGATTACCCATTCTGTTCATTCCCTCAGGATACTGGGTTAGATTGATCTTTGGTCGACTCAGAATGGTCGTTCTTATTTTCTTATGTTATTTCACAGGGGAGACCAGATTTCACAGTCTGTGACACGTTTTTCATGTCCGCTAATTTGGTAGGGCTCTAGTTATAGTTGACCACAAACTGAACATGAGTAAACAGCGTGATGCAGCTGCAATAAAAGCTAATATGATTCTGGGAAATATTAACAGGAGTGTTGGATGTAAGACACGGGAGGTAATTGTCCTACTCTACTTGGCAGTGTCAAGGCCCCAACTGGAGAGCTGTGTCCAATTCTGGGCACCACAATTTCGGAAAGATGTGGACAAACTGGAAAGAATCCAGAGGAGACCAACAAAAATGATCAAGATTTAGCAAACCTGACCTATAAGGAAAGATTAAAAAAACTGGGCATTGTTTAGTCTTGAGAAAAAAGACTGAGGGGGGACCTGATAAGTCTTCCAATATGTTAAGGGCTGTTATAAAGAGGACTGGTTTCAGAGTAGCAGCCGTGTTAGTCTGTATTCGCAAAAAGAAAAGGAGTACTTGTGGCACCTTAGAGACTAACAAATTTATTAGAGCATAAGCTTTCGTGAGCTACAGCTCACTTCATCGGAAATGCATCACCGATGAAGTGAGCTGTAGCTCACGAAAGCTTATGCTCTAATAAATTTGTTAGTCTCTAAGGTACCACAAGTACTCCTTTTCTTTTTATAAAGAGGACTGTATCAATTGTTCTCCATGTCCACTGAAGATAGGACAAAAAGTAACAGGCTTAATCTGCAGCAAGGGAGATTTAGGTTAGATATTAGGAAAAACTTTCAAATTATAAGGGTAATGAAGCTCTGGAAAAGACTTTTAGGGGAGGTTGTAGAGTCCCCATCACTGGAAGCTTTTAAAAACAAGTTGGGCAAACACCTGCTAGGAATGATCTAGGTTTACTTGGTTCTGCCACAGTGCAGGGGGCTGGACTTGATGACTTCTCGAGGTCCCTTTCAGTTCTACATTTCTATGATTCCATGACAGTGCAGTACTACCATTAATCCAACATCAATATCCAGGTGATTTAGGACAATACAGAATGCCACTCCCGGAATTACTAACTTCTTACAGCACCTTGGTTCTTTAGAGCTCTCTCACCCAAATACTGACTTGGCCGTCTTCTGTTCAGCCTGGCAGAAGGGATGGTATCTCATTATAAAGGAGAATGTCTACAGGTTCTTATAGTGTGCTGTGCTATGTATTGTCAATCCCAAATGTTCAAAAATCATGAGCCAGAATCCAAACATCATGAGACTGGCTTAAAAATCATGAGATTTTTAAAATAATAAATCAGGGATCTTTTATTTGACCTTCTGGAGTTTGAGCCTCTAGGCATCCTGATTTCCAGCCTTTCCCCAAAACCATTAGGGCTAGAAATTTACTTTTAAAAAAATGAAGGCTGAGATCCTAGGACTTCAGGAACTGGGCCAATATGTAAAACATCAAATACCATGAGACTTGCGATAAAATCATGAGAGTTGGCCACACTGCTTTCTTACACATATCTCACAACACACCATAGTTACAGCAATAGAAATGTTACAGTAAGATGTCGACAGAGTAGGTGGAGACAGTAAACAGGAGAGATGCAAAGGTTTGGTCAGAGTATGAGCCAGATGTGGGGAACTGATTGACAACTCAAGAGTCTACAGGCAGCATAGTTTATGAGTTATGTTTTAAAAAAATTACTACAAGAAATGTAAGGTATGTCTATACACAACTGCCAGGGACACCCTATCAGTAAAAGCAATGAGTCAGGTCCTCGGCTAGTCTAAATCAGCATAGCTCGGATGACTTCAGTTGTGCTATCCTGATTTATGCCTGCTGAAGGTCTGGTGCACTATTGTCACATATGGGATATCTACATTTGGGGCCCAGAAAACAAAACCTAAAAAGAAAACTCAAAGTCACAAGGTGTAATTGGGTGCAACAGTCAACAGATCTTGCAATCAAGGTAGTTGCAGCCTACCAAATTTGCACTATTCCAAGTCTGAGTTAGAGCCACTGTGTGTATTACAGAAAGGCAGCGCCTGCTTGTAAGTGATCTGTGTAATATTCAATTGACTAAATTCAGACTGAGATCAACTGAGTTGCATCTACTAATACCAATTCTGAATTGAGCTTGCTATCTGGATGCCTAATATTTTGCACCCATAAGAAAGGTTACTGTGTAAGCATGCACTTCACTGCACATTTTAGGACTTACTAGCAAGAAAGAAATCTATCTTCCTTTTCAACATGACACTGTAAAGACTGTATTAGGAACTTGTTCGTCTTGAATTTAAAAAAAAATCAGATAAATCAGGCTTGATTAATTAAGAAAAAAAATCCACCTCTTTTATTAGGTTGGAGACAACTGACACAAACTACTATTCACTAAAAAGCAAAGCCAGGAATAATGATAGTTTAAAGTCAGCCTTCGTGAATTCATGGGGTACAATTTCATGTTATTTCAAATGGTGCTGCTTCTCTTACTGATAAGCAATAATTTTCTGTTCTTTCTTTGCTTTTTTCAACAAATCAATCAAAGGGATTCTCTTTTGTTAAATGTATTTGGAATTATTTCTGAAACAGCTTAATAGAGCTGTGATCACACACTGATTTATTTTTAAAAAAGAAAAGGAGTACTTGTGGCACCTTAGAGACTAACAAATTTATTTGAGCATAAGCTTTCGTGAGCTACAGCTCACTTCATCGGATGCATCGGATACATGAAGTGAGCTGTAGCTCACGAAAGCTTATGCTCAAATAAATTTGTTAGTCTCTAAGGTGCCACAAGTACTCCTTTTCTTTTTTGTGAATACAGACTAACACGGCTGCTACTCTGAAACCTGATTTATTTTTCATTCTCTATCCACTGTAGAATAGAATGAGGGTTCCATTTCTGTCTTGTTTTTAGGAAATGAAATTTTTTTGAAACTACTAATGTAGCATCTGACAAATCTGCATTCCTTTGCATTATGTTGTTCCATAGCAACCATATATTATCAGTCAGAATGACCTTAACTTTATAATAAGAGAACATCAAGACAAGAAAAGCCAAAAGTGCTGTAGGTCCTCCATGGGACAGCACACCAGGACCCTGATCCTGCAATCTGAACCACACAGGTAAGACGTGTGCCTACTCAGAATCCCACTGAAGTCATGGAGGCTCTGCACAGACAGAGGGATCTACCCACACAGAGCAGATTGAAAGGCTGGGGTCTGTCTGTGTATCTCCTATGTAGCAGGTGGCATCTGAACACAAAATGGCAGCTGCTTCTGTAGCAGAGAAGGGGCACTTTTCTCTGTCTATAGAGAAAAAGAATCGTAACAGACATAAGCTAGGTAGACCACACTTTGCAAACCCCATACTCTCATTGCATATTAATTATTTATTAATTATTATTATTATTTTATTTGTATTGCAGTAGCACCTAGGAGCTACAGAGAACAAAAAAAACAGCCCCAAAAGAGCTTACAATCTATGTGTAAGACAAGGGACAACAGATGGATACAATCAGTCAGATAGGAAAGCATAACTGTCTGCAGCTATCTGAAAGGGGTACACCCAAAGGCTGTGTCTATACTACCCTTTTTCTCTTTATCCCCACCTTTGCTATCACTATTTCAACTCCACCAGTGGTAGTAACAGTGACACAAGCTGCTGAGGTTCTAATGATCATGTGATCTAATCCTAGTGACCCCATGGGGTGTTTAAGTTAATGCTCCTGAGATTGCTGCCACTGGTGGAATTGAACCAGTGCCAGCAATGATGGGATGTTTTAGAAGTAATCCCTAGTGCAGACAAGGCCAAAGGAGGAAAAGGAATGTTAAGAGTGGCTCAAGGAGTTATTGCTAGGTGTGACTGGATGAATCTGAACAAAGGGTGGCTGAACGTCAGGGAAAAAATGGTCAACAATGAGTTTAATGGCATTTTTGGGTGCACAAAGTAATGTAGATGTGGTCCCACAATGGCTAGTGAACATCAGTGATATTTGAAATGCTGTGGTTGCATAGTGATTTCTTCTCCTGATCTCTTCCTGGTGTGAGTTATCTGAAACTGAATATTACATCATATTTCTACTGCGGGTGGGAGCAGTAGAAATATGGGATCCTCACATGTTCTCCCTGGCCTATTCTCCCTTCTTTCCACGCTCAGGTCATGTGCTTGGGTAACTCCTCCTTTGCTGTGCAGAGCTGGACTTTATCAGCTAGCTGGAGAGGGCCATCTAGAGGACATGCTCAATCCCTGTCAGATATGGAACAAGGATTCACTCTTCTCTGTCCTGAACTCAGCCCTGGTCTACACTTAGACGTTGAGGTCGAATTTAGCAGCATTAAATCGATTTAACCCTGCACCCGTCCACATGACAAAGCCCTTTTTTTGACTTAAAGGGCTCTTAAAATCTATTTCCTTACTCCACCCCTGACAAGGGGATTAGCGCTGAAATTGGTTTTGCTGGGTCAAATTTGGGGTACCGTGGATGCAATTAGATGGTATTAGCCTCCGGGAGCTATCCCAGAGTGCTCCATTGTGACCGCTCTGGACAGCACTCTCAACTCAGATGCACTGACCAGGTAGACAGGTGACCATGATGGAGTCCCAGAATTGCAAAAGAGCTCCAGCATGGACCAAACGGTACAGGATATGATCGCTGTATGGGGAGAGGAATCCGTGCTATCAGAACTACGCTCCAGTTTTCAAAATGCCAAAACATTTGTGAAAATCTCCCAGGGCATGAAGGACAGAGGCCATAACAGGGATTCGAAGCAGTGCCATGAGAAACGTAAGGAGCTGAGGCAAGCCTACCTGAAAACCAGAGAGGCAAACTGCCGCTCCGGGTCAGAGCCCCAAATATGCCGCTTCTAGGATGAGCTGCATGCCATTTTAGGGGTTTCAGCCACCACTACCCCAGCTGTGTTGTTTGACTCCTTCAATGGAAATGGAGGCAACACAGAAGCAGGTTTTGGGGATGAGGAAGACGATGATGATGAGGTTGTAGATAGCTCACAGCAAACAAGTGGAGAAACCGGTTTTCCCGACAGCCAGGAACTGTTTCTCACCCTGGACCTGGAGCCAGTACCCCCCGAACCACCCAAGGCTGCCTTCCGGACCCGCCAGGCGGAGAAGGGACCTCTGGTGAGTGTACCTTTTAAAATACTATACAAGGTTTAAAAGCCAGCATGTTTAATGATTAATTTGCCCTGGCATTTGTGGCTCTCCTGGATATACTTCCAAAGCCTTTGCAAAAGGTTTCTGGGAAGGGCAGCCTTATTCCATTCACCATGGTAGGACACTTTACCACTCCAGGCCAGTAGCACGTACTCGGGAATCACTGTAGAACAAAGCATTGCAGTGTATGTTTGCTGGCATTCAAACAACATCCGTTCTTTATCTCTCTGTGTTATCCTCAGGAGAGTGATATCATTCATGGTCACCTAGTTGAAATAGGGTGCTTTTCTTAAGGGGACATTCAGAGGTGCCCGTTCCTGCTGGGCTGTTTGCCTATGGCTGAACAGAAATGTTCCCCGCTATTAGCCATGCGGTGGGGGGAGGCAAAATCGACCTTGTAGCAAAAGCACATGTACTATGTATGTAATGTTAACAGCAAGGTTTACCGTGAAAGAGTGTACCCATTGTTCTATAAAATGTGTATTTTAAATACCACTATCCCTTTTTTTTTCTCCACCAGCTGCATGTGTTTCAAGGATCACAGGATCTTCTCCTTCCCAGAGGCTAGCGAATATTAGAAGGCGAAAAAAACGCACTCGCAATGAAATGTTCTCTGAGCTCATGCTGTCCTCCCACACTGACAGAGCACAGACGAATGCGTGGAGGCAGACAATGTCAGAGTGCAGGAAATCACAAAATGACTGGGAGGACAGGTGGTGGGCTGAAGATAGTAAGTGATGGGCTGAAGCTGAAAGGTGGCGGCAGCATGATGGGAGGAGGCAGGATTCAATGCTGAGGCTGCTGAAGGATCAAACTAATACGCTCCAGCGTATGGTTGAGCTGCAGGAAAGGCAGCAGGAGCACAGACCGCCGCTACAGCCCCGTGTGTAACCAACCGCCCTCCTCCCCAAGTTCCATAGCCTCTTCACCCAGATGCCCAAGAACACGTGGGAGGGGCCTCGGCCACCCAGCCACTCCACCCCAGAGGATTGGCCAAGTAACAGAAGGCTGGCTTTCAATAAGTTTTAAAGTTTTAAACATTTAAAGTGCTGTGTGGCCTTGTCCTTCCCTCCTCCACCACCCCTTCTGGGCTACCTTGATAATTATCCCCCTATTTGTGGGATGAGTTAATAAAGAATGCATGAATGTGAAGCAACAATGACTTTATTGCCTCTGCAAGCCGTGATCGAAGGGAGGTGGGGAGGGTGGTTAGCTTACAGGGAAATAGAGTGAACCAAGGGGCAGGGGGTTTCATCAAGGAGAAACAAACAGAACATTCACACCATAGCCTGGCCAGTTATGAAACTGGTTTTCAAAGCTTCTCTGATGCGCACTGCACCCTCCTGTGCTCTTCTGACTGCCCTGGTGTCTGGCTGTGAGTAACCAGCAGCCAGGCGATTTGCTTCAACCTCCCACCCTGCCATAAATGTCTCCCCATTAACTCTCACAGATATTGTGGAGCACACAGCAAGCAGTAATAACAGTGGGAATATTGGTTTAGTTGAGGTCTAACCGAGTCAGTAAACTGCGCCAGCGCGCTTTTAAATGTCCAAATGCACATTCTACCACCATTCTGCACTTGCTCAGCCTGTAATTGAACAGCTCCTGACTACTCTCCAGGCTGCCTATGTATGTCTTCATGATCCATGGCATTAAGGGGTAGGCTGGGTCCCCAAGGATAACTATAGGCATTTCAACATCCCCAACGGTTATTTTCTGGTCTGGGAAGAAAGCATGTGCCCACATTGGCAGGGCACATGCTTTGAAAGAAGTCTGTGTCCATGTCCTCATCACTCTCGTAACTGCGCTGACGTCGCCTACTCGCCTGGTTTTGCTTTGCTACGTTCTGGTGCTGCATATACTGCTGGATAATGCGTGTGGTGTTTAATGTGCTCCTAATTGCCAAAGTGATCTGAGTGGGCTCCATGCTTGCTGTGGTATGGCGTCTGCACAGAAAAAAGGCGCGGAACGATTGTCTGCTGTTGCCCTGACGGAGGGGGGGCGACTGACGACATGGCTTACAGGGTTGGCTTACAGGGAATTAAAATCAACAAAGGGGGTAGCTTTGCAAGAAACTGAATGGCCGCCTCAACGATAGAACTCAAAACCTCAAGGATAGAACTCAAAACTGGGTTTAGCAGGCCGTTGATTTCACAGAGGGAGGGAGGGAGGGAGATAGGAGAAAATGAATACAAAACAAATCTGGTCTATTTCTTCTTTTGAGCCACTTCATCTATCTTTATACATCATGCTGGCAGCAGACTCTGCAGTATGACCGCTAGCCATCGTCACCTCCTGGGTGCTCAGCAGAAGACGGTGCAGTATGATTGCTGGCCATCATCTTCTGCTGGCTGCAGATTAAAAGACAGTGCACTGCCGGTAGGACTCAATCACCATGAAATGAAACAAGGGAAATGACCTGGCTGAGTCACTCCAACGTTTGCCTAGGCACCCGGTTAAAAGAGCACCCAGGACTACGTCGACAACGGCTACCAGTCATACTGCCCTGTCTGCTGCCAAAAGGCAATAAACTGCTGCTGTGTAGCAATGCAGTACCACCTCTGCCAACACCCAGGAGACATATGGTGATGGTGAGTTGAGTGGGCTCCATGCTTGCTGTGGTATGGCGTCTGCACAGGTAACTCAAGAAAAAAGGCGCAAAACGATTGTCTGCCCTTGCTTTTACGGAGGGAGGGAGGGAACGGGGACCTGACGATATGTACCCAGAACCACCCGCGACAATGTTTTAGCCCATCAGGCACTGGGATTTCTACCCAGAATTCAAATGGTCAGTGGAGACTGTGGGAACTGTGGGATAGCTACCCACAGTGCAAAGCTCTGGAAGTCGACGGTTGCCTCGGTACTGTGGACACAGTCCGCAGACTACATGCACTTAGAGCATTTGTGTGGGGACACACACACTCGACTGTATAAAAATGGTTTCTACAAAACCAACTTCTATAAATTCGACTTAATTTCATAGTGTAGACATACACTCAGATCCCATCATGGCAGTAACAACAGCCGGCTTCTCAGTGTATGAGAACTGATATTGCTAAGACATGTTAAACAGCCCTTGCTACCAAGACATTTCTTTGTGAAATGAGCTCTTCAAATCCAATTCATTTTAAAGCAAAATCCTTTTATGAACTAAGCCCATTCTGACCTGCTGGCTCAGATCTGTGGATGTCTGAAAAAGAACAGACCTACAGGTACATTTTCTACCTGACTCTATGCATTTCATTTCAGCAAGTGTCATTCTTAACAAGAAGAAGCTAGGTCTTGGGTCATACAGCACTATAAGACAGAGAATTGGCCAGATAGGGATGTTGACAAACTTGAGGTAGATCAGAAAACAGGAACAAAACTGATTTAAGAGGCTGTGGAGAAGACTAACTCAGAAGAGGTTAAAATAATTAAATATGTATAGCATTGCTAATTGACAACTAAGAGAATAGGATACATGTCTGCATATATTTGAAGGGTGCAAACTGAATGGGGGATATTTTTAGGGTAGTACAAAGAGTTATAACGAAGAGCAGTGGGATCAAATCATGGAAAGTAAATGGCAGGCTGAATAATGGGAGAGAATTATTAACAATGAGCTCTATTACATGGGAATGGTCTCCCAGGGACAGCATTGAGAGCCGCACTGCTAATTGAGTCATTTCAATCTAGACTGGAAAATGCATTCAGGAATGTACTATAGGAAACAATCTTGCACTTGCAGGGGAATAGACTGGATGACTTAGCAGTCTTTTCCATTCTAATTTCTATGGTCCATTTAATTCCTCCCTTCTGTGGATGGAAAGGATGAAATCCCAGTGGATTTGCTCCTGGGGAGCGTGGAAAGAGACAATACTACCTCTGTAGCACCATTCTTCCTTTTCCTGCCCCTTTATGGTATTGAAAATCTACAGGGGGTCAAGCAGACTAGAGCAGAAATAGGTGGTCTGCACACTTGGTCCCCTCACCAAATTCATAGGATTCTTTGCCTAAGTTAATACTGACAGAGTCAATATTAACATAGGCATAGCCTCTCACAGTTTGTATGGTTTCAGAGTAGCAGCCGTGTTAGTCTGTATTCGCAAAAAGAAAAGGAGTACTTCTGGCACCTTAGAGACTAACAAATTTATTAGAGCATAAGCTTTCGTGAGCTACAGCTCACTTCATCGGATGCATTTGGTGGAAAAAAGAGAGGAGAGATTTATATACACACACACAGAGAACATGAAATAATGGGTTTATCATACACACTGTAAGGAGAGTGATCACTTAAGATAAGCCATCACCAGCAGCGGGGGGGGGGGGGGGAAGGAGGAAAACCTTTCATGGTGACAAGCAAGGTAGGCTAATTCCAGCAGTTAACAAGAATATCAGAGGAACAGTGGGGGGTGAGGTGGGAGGGAGAAATACCATGGGGAAATAGTTTTACTTTGTGTAATGACTCATCCATTCCCAGTCTCTATTCAAGCCTAAGTTAATTGTATCCAGTTTGCAAATTAATTCCAATTCAGCAGTCTCTCGTTGGAGTCTGTTTTTGAAGCTTTTTTGTTGAAGTATAGCCACTCTTAGGTCTGTGATCGAGTGACCAGAGAGATTGAAGTGTTCTCCAACTGGTTTTTGAACGTTATAATTCTTGACGTCTGATTTGTGTCCATTCATTCTTTTACGTAGAGACTGTCCAGCTTGGCCAATGTACATGGCAGAGGGGCATTGCTGGCACATGATGGCATATATCACATTGGTAGATGCGCAGGTGAATGAGCCTCTGATAGTGTGGCTGATGTGATTAGGCCCTATGATGGTATCCCCTGAATAGATATGTGGACAGAGTTGGCAACGGGCTTTGTTGCAAGGATAGGTTCCTGGGTTAGTGGTTCTGTTGTGTGGTGTGTGGTTGCTGGTGAGTATTTGCTTCAGATTGGGGTGCTGTCTGTAAGCAAGGACTGGTCTATCTCCCAAAATCTGAGAGAGCGATGGCTCGTCCTTCAGGATAGGTTGTAGATCCTTGATGATGCGTTGGAGAGGTTTTAGTTGGGGGCTGAAGGTGATGGCTAGTGGCGTTCTGTTGTTTTCTTTGTTGGGCCTGTCCTGTAGTAGGTGACTTCTGGGTACTCTTCTGGCTCTGTCAATCTGTTTGTATGGCAACTTCCAACTTATCTGTATGTATATATATTTCTTCTTACTATATGTTCCATTCTATGCATCCGATGAAGTAGCCCACGAAAGCTTATGCTCTAATAAATTTGTTAGTCTCTAAGGTGCCACAAGTCCTCTTCTTCCCTCCTACACTTTTGAACTCTGAACACAATTTTCCTCTTCAGGGATAAAACCATGCAGGGACTTACAGTGAAGTTCCCATTTTACTTTAAAGGTGAAATGAAGCATTTTTCCCTGCTGATACCTGAGTTTAGAAATCTGTGTTTCTCCTACCGAAGGTAGCATCACTAACACCTAAGCAGTAAACAAAGTTACTTTCTTACACTTCTTTATGTGTGATAAGATCATCATCCTTAACTGCAGTAGGGAAAACAGAATCCTTAACTCAAGCTCGCTGTTGAGCACAGGCAGACGGATTTTCAAATATTTTGTTTTCAAATGTATTTATCATTTTCTTAAGTTTTTGAATATTAAAAGCAACCTTCGTCCTTTATTTGTTTCTATTTGTACCTGAATGTCACTGTTTTCAGAGATGGGCCTGAGGTGCAGTGTTCGGATGGGGACCTAAACTTTCCCAAATGTGACCACTTTGATTATAGTTTGAAGTTTAGATCTGGTCATTAGCTTACACATTTAGGCCCAGCACCAGAGGGTTAATTTATAATATTTTTTTACTATGCCTGTTCTGACAAATGATCAACAATATTAGCTAACTGGAGTGATGCAAAACTGGCCGGATCTACACATAGTTTTTGTAGTGATGTAATTATTTTGGTAAGGGGTATGATTTTTTTAATTATATAGTTATATCAGTACACCCCCTAGTAGGGACACAGTTTTATTGAAGTAAAAGTGCCTTTTACCAGTACAGTTTATTTCTCTTTATTTATAGGAATAAACTGTACTGACATTAGCACCATTATACTGATATAATTGCATATGCACTGGGGACTTTTACATGTAGACAAGGTCTTTTTTTTCCCCCTAGCTTTTTAAATCTTGAGTTCGTGTGGCTTCAGGTTCGAACAAACTCAAAATGCAACTTGGTCAAGACTGCCTAGTTTCCCCTTCTTTCACACTGAAACCCTGGGCTATGGTTGCTGAAAATAGGGCCCAGGTTAACAAACCCGAATCAATTTTTCAACGAGTTTTGGAGTTAAGAAAATCTGAATTCAAGTAAGTTTCGTATGAGCTGGAGTTTCATCACAAAGGTTTCCTTCAGCTTAGGTGCTGATCCTTCTGCCTAGCTGAAGCCTTTTCTTACACTTCTGAAAATAAAGCTCTGGGAAATGCTATGTTTCACATTTCCTAAGCAAGATCATAAAGCTAAAATGTTACTTGATATACATCTTCTCTTTCACACCGTTATTGACTGTATCAACTGCCAAATTCTGATCTCAGTTTGAGCCCAGATTTCAAAACCCAATCTAGTGTTTGGGTCTGGGGTTCCTGTTCAGCCCACTATATATTGGAATTGTGAAATTCAGATCTGTGGGATTCAATCACTTAGTTACAGAGTTTGGACTACTTACCACTAAGTTGCTGATGAGCAGGAAAAGGCTCATATCCAAAGAAAAACAGATTTTTAAAAAACAAGGCTAGGTACATGGCTTCTAATCTAATCTATTCCGAGCTGTCTATCTCTGAGTATATCTAGAGAGCCCCAACACCACAGAGTTTAAGCATTTCTAAAGAGTTGGTAAAATTTTCAAAAGCACCTAACTGACATAGGGACAGATTTTTTAAAAGATATTTAGGTGCCCAAAGATGTAGATAGGAGCCTAGTGGGATTTTTAAAGCACCTAAACAGGTTTGATGCCTAACTCCCCATTCTCATTTAAAATTAATGGTATGCAGGTTCTTAAGTGCCTAAATCAGTTCTTGAAAATGGGATGGAGAAGCCTAAGTAACTAGGGCTTTTGAAAAATTTACCAGGTATCTAATACTCTTCTGGGATATTGTTCATGGGACAGGTTTGTAGATGGCCTACCCAGTTTTGATGATGCCAGTATTTGACATGAATCAGCTTTGGTATCCTACATATTTATAATGTAAATGTTACAAATCTGCTGCTGTATTTTACTAGTTTCTGTCTTCCCTGTTTAAAGTATGGATCAGAAATTAATTTCCCATCAATATTCTTGATTGTAGTTAGAGGTCAATTTTTTTTATCTTAATAGGACTGGAAAGATCTATGGAGACATATTACAAACTTTCCCTTTTTTTGTTATTCTGCTTAGCAATTATTAAGATCAATTCCATGAGATAACAGATGATAATGTCCCATCTTTCATCAAAGCATGAAATTGTGGTTTAGGGCTCTTTTGGACAGTTCATCTTTATTTCATATAGATAACTGAAAAGACCTCCTAGTTTGCTTTTAAGATCAAAGTGATTGTCAGCCTCTCTCTCTCGCTTTCTCTTTCTCACACACACACACACACACACAAAATTGAATTGAGAAATCAACTTATAACATTTATCCATGAATGTCCCCACTGTGAAGAGCACGGAACTTTCTTACTGCTTCATTTTTAGCAGGAAAGAGGACAAAAAAGCTTCTACATGTATTTAAACTGTTAAGGTTTATCAAACACAATGGGAAAATAGTGTTTAAATACCAGTTTCATCTTGTTTGTATCAATTCTGAGGGCTTGTCTACATTTACCAGGGGATCAACGAGCAGCGATCAATGCATCAGCAGTCGATTTAGCGGGTCTAGTAAAGACCCACTAAATCGACCACAGATTGCTTTTCTGTCGACTCCTGTGTACTGGATCGAGAAGAGTAAGGGGAGTCAATGAGAGAGTGTCTCCCGTCGACATCACATAGTGTGGACCCCGCGGTAAGTAGATCTAAGCTACGTCAACTTGAGTTACGCTATTCACGTAACTCAAATTGTGTAGCTTAGATCGACTTTTCACTGTAGTGCAGACAAGGCCTAAGATTTTTTTTTCATGAAAGAGGGACTTTACCAATAATAGATCATCCATGGAGCAAGTGACAGGTATTCTTTATCATGTCCAGTACTTTTAGGTACTGAGCAAGTGTATGTGTAAGCTCCTGGAGAGTGTGTGGTTCAGATTCTGCTTTGTGCTAATCCACAAAGGATACAAGTTGTAGGAGCTCACAACTACAAAGCCTTGTCTCTTTAACTCAAGCTGTAGCAGCCTATGCTTTTAGCTCTGAATGTTCCTGGTTCACTCCCTGGTCTATAAGCTAAGTGGGTGGCCATCACATGCACATGTATTTGTTAATGTCCACAAAAGAAAACTATCAGTGGTTGAATAACAGT
This sequence comes from Dermochelys coriacea, assembly GCF_009764565.3. Lineage (NCBI taxonomy): Eukaryota > Metazoa > Chordata > Testudines > Dermochelyidae > Dermochelys > Dermochelys coriacea. The sequence goes on along the minus strand of NC_050069.1, from coordinate 248,298,432 downwards.
GTGAATGTTCTCTGATGTTGTCTTATAGCAAATGTTACAAAACCACAAGGCTTTCTTCACTTGTCCCTTCTGCAGGACACAAAAATATAACAATTGTTTGCTCTTCATAATCGGCAAATTATGCCTAAGAAGCAGAATTGTACAGACTGCAGGGAAAGAGGCACACCACCCTTTATGGTGCAAACAGGATGCATTCTATTTAGGGCGAAGAAACCAATCATAACTTGATTGCAATAAACCAGAAAGCATCACTTAACAGTGACTTCCCTTTCCCCCTTAATTAAACTATCAACTTCTGAAAAGAAATGGATCTTCTTTCTTCCAAACCTTGATTTGCTATGAACCCCCTTTGGACTGATGTTTGGAAAAGTTCTTCATGTTGGAGTGCTCATTCATCTCCTGCAGGGGATGCTCTATCTATAGGCAAACTAGGCAGCTGCATAGATTCTGCCTAGGGCAGCAGGGGTGGCTGAGCCAAACCTCTGTGGTGCTGCAGCCCCATGCCCCAGGTTGGTGAGGTGCACACACACAGACCCGGAGGGCGAGTCCCCCTGTTCTAGGGGGTGTGGCACGCTGAAGTGTTGCTTAACGCTGCAGATGGTCTTGAGTTGCCTTCTCTCTTTTTTTCTTCCTGGGTTGCTTTCCTGCCTCCCTTGCTCTCATACTTCCCAGAGCAGTGCTGCTGGCTTGGCAAACGGGAGACCCAATGAACAGTTCCCCCATTGGGCCAGTTTGGCATTACTCTCCCATTTTACGTCTCCACTTGAATGAAACATTCAATTTAGCATTTTTTACACTTGCCTCTAGAATACGAATATCATTTTACACTCCAAATAAACTAACACTAGTGTTGAAAATGTGGCCTCATTCTTCCTCTGCCCTAAAATTGTGAAAGCATGATGACTGTGGAGGTACAGGGAGAAGGGTGGAGAGGAACAAGCCCTGTTGCTCTTTGGCAAAGGTGCCATCTACATTCCCCTTTGCCCTTCCCTCCCAGCACAGTGCAATGTGCAGGTGGTGGATTGCAGCTCTAGCACAAAGATATAGGACAAGACCAAAAAAATGTCAAAATACTCAAGAGATAAGGATGACATTTTATTGCCATCACAGCAATTTTTATGTGGCCCAGATATGTAGTAAGGGTTGGACAGTAAGGATTAAAGTGACAGGTGCCAAGAAGGCTAACAGCATTTTGAGCTGTATAAGTAGGGGCATTGCCATCAGATCGAGGGAAGTGATCATTCACCTCTATTTTACATTGGTGAGGCCTCATCTGGAGTACTGTGTCCAGTTTGGGGCCCCACACTACAAGAAGGATGTGGAAAAATTGGAAAGAGTCCAGTGGAGGGCAACAAAAATGATTAGGGGACTGGAGCACATGATTTATGAGGAGAGGCTGAGAGAACTGGGATTATTTAGTCTGCAGAAGAGAAGAATGAGGGGGGATTTGATAGCTGCTTTCAACTACCTGAAAGGCATTCCAAAGAGGATGGATCTAGACTGTTCTCAATGGTACCAGATGATAGAGCGAGGAGTAATGGTCTCAAGATGCAGTGGGGGAGGTTTAGGTTGGATATTAGGAAAAACTTTTTCACTAGGAGGGTGGTGAAGCATTGGAATGGGTTACCTAGGGAGGTGGTGGAATCTCCTTCCTTAGAGTTTTTTAAGGTCAGGCTTGACAAAGCCCTGGTTGGGATGATTTAGTTGGGAATTAGGTCCTACTTTGAGCAGAGGGTTGGACTAGATGACTTCTTAAGGTCCCTTCCAACCCTGATATTCTATGATCCTATGATTAGCTCATACCCACTCTGGAAGAACTCAACAAGGCTGCGGGATGTTGGGCCGGACAGCATGTGCATGTGGTTTGTCAAAAGATGAATCCCAGGGCCACAGAAAGATTAGTGAACCTGGCCATCTCTAGATAATGTTTTGCACAATGCTAGTCTACAGCATAATGTGAATTTGTTCCAGATAATTTAGCCACCCTTTCTTGAATATGCATTTGATACCACCTGCCTCCTTTGAAAAATTGCTCAGCAAGTACTAAATATATATATTCTGAGTTGAAGTCTGTATTTGATACAGTTCTGTCATGGTTGTCTTTCTAGTTTTCGGAGTTGAAGTAAAAGTGAGTTGGACAAATCATTTTGTTAAACCAGTGTAAGGCTCTCACATTAATATTGTGCTACACTAATGAATAAGTTTCAGAGTAGCAGCCGTGTTAGTCTGTATTCGCAAAAAGAAAAGGAGTACTTGGGGCACCTTAGAGACTAATAAATTTATTTGAGCATAAGCTTCATCCGATGAAGTGAGCTGTAGCTCATGAAAGCTTATGCTCAAATAAATTTGTTAGTCGCTAAGGTGCCACAAGTACTCCTTTTCTTTTTACTAATGAATAAACATAACAATTTATTTCAGAAGATCCTGGAGGGAAAAGGGATAGATTAACTGACTTTAGCTCTTTTCTATCTTTATTTTCTGCAATTCTTTGTGGATTTTATTATCACTAGAGATGGTTGATTTTTTTTCTCCACAAAACTGTTTTCCATTTGAAAATGTCATTTTGTCAAAATCAAAATATTTCATGGGAATGTGCTGAGTTCAACAAATTTGACAGTTTCAAAATGATTTCTTTCAATTTTCTTGTTTCATACCAATAATGTTGCCATATTTCACTCCGATAATGTCAAAACATTTTATTTTAATAGTGTTGAAACATTTTGCTTTGAGTTTATTGCAATTATTACATTACAATATTTCAGCATTATGGAAATGAAACCTTTCACAAAGTCATTTTGATGTTTTTGAATCAAAATATTTTGGAATTTCCATTTTGCTAAATATTTCAAGATTTCAACTTTTCATCAAGATTCGGGATGCAAACAAACTTTGAAATGTCAGAATTTCCTGTGGGATGGAAATTCTGTTTTCCTACAAGCAATTTATCACTATTGAAAACTCACAGCCACTCAGTAACATCATTTTCTGTATTTTTTCCTCTTTCTTTCTTCTAGCTATGTATTTGCCCTTGGTGCTAAAATATAACTCAGACACACCACTCAACTGCAATTCTCTTTGGTTTCCCCTGTAATCTGAAAAAGCAGAAAAAAATGCCAGAATTCAGGAAAAGAGAACCAATTTGCTGCACCTTTTGTTTTGTTTGTAGAGCTGCTGTATTATCTCAGTGGCAGTTATCCCACAATCATATGGTATTTTTTTACAAGTTTTGCCTGAAAACAGCACAAGCATGGAAAATTCTATTTATAAGCCATATGATTTTACATTGAAATGAAGGGAAAAACAGAATGAGTTTTGGATGCAGGGAGCTATGTATCTCACCAAATTCAATAAGACATTACTAGAGTTATTTTTATTGCTGGTATTATTATTTATTATTTGCTTAGCTTTTACAATTCTCCATGGTAGCAGCCAGATTACATGTTAATAACAGAAGAGATTTGCACTTATTCATAGGTCTGCTCCTAGAGTGAAACCTACCCCTACCACCTTTGAAACCTTATACTTCATGATCCTTGCTACCTCTGGGAAATGGCTGGGAAAAGAGCACAACCTTGTAAGTACAGAACAGAATGTAGTTTCTCAAATGGCAAATAATCCTCCCTATCCATGGGTTTGCAGATATGCTCATGCAAGAAGTGACTCAAATCTTCAGGGAGAACGTGTCCAGATAAGGCTGCATTTGGCTTAGTATCTTTTCTTGAGCACACCTATAGCAGTGAGTTCAGTCTGGGGGGCTCCTTAGGACCAGTAAAATCTAATGGCAAATTGGAGACAATTTAAACTGGGAGAATTCAGAGGAAAAAAAGTTAAAATAATGAGTCTGGAGGAATGGACCTAGGAGAATAAATTAAATACATTTATTTCTTGGATTTGTGCTGACTATGGAGAAATGTGAAGTGCAAAAGAATAAAATCCCAGTTAAAGGATTTTACTTGTATGAAATTAAAAAGGATCTGGAGGAAGGAATCTTCAAATTCCCACCCTCCCCATACAAGGGAGCAAAGTCACCAATACAACCTGACCATGTCCAGCAACTGTTCCACTACACCCCTCCTACTCCTATGTTTATTTTGGGTATTCATGGACCTAATGGCTTTGTTTATGGTACTTTTGGCTCTACTGTGCCTGTTTAAGTGGAGCCAGGATTGCGTCCCAAGGAAGCAGAAGGGTTATTCAGGGTGGCACTATGGGTATGAATGAGATGAAGTTATAAATGGGAAAATGTATGCTGAATATTAGGAAAAGCTTCTTGATGATGAGATTGTTTCACTTGTGGGGTAGTCTCCCAAAGGAAGTGATTGAGCCACATTACTCAGGACACCAATAACTAGACTTTTTCAAAGAAACAACTTCATGTTTTCTCCTTTGAGACCCTGCATGCTCAGGAAGAGCTCCCCTAAACCCCTGCAAAGCTCCCTCATTGTCATGCGTCAAGGCCCTTAAAATTCTCCTCTGCTATGATTCCTACAAAAAAACCTGATATTGGTCAGACAATTGGTGCACTGAGACCATTGCCTAACGGGCTAACCAGTATTATCTTATTGTTTCCTAGTGATCCCCCATTTGACTGTTGTATCTCCCTCTCATCTCTTTTACTTCAACTGTAAGCTCTTCAAGGCAGGGACCATCTTTTTGTTCTATTTTTGTGCAGCGCCTACCACCATGGGGGTCCTGGACCATGACTGGAGCTCTTAGTTGCTATCACAATATAAACAACAATAATAATAGTAGGTTGGTCAAAGTAGTAGGAAATATAGGTGGGGAACAATACTGGATTGACAAAAGGTGGAAAAGACTTTTAGGCCAACTCTGTCTCTAATTTCTGTGATTCTAATGCTCATTTCTCATGCTGTCCCTTTCAATAGGAGGCAACAAGTATGTGGAATTATGTCTTAGTCTAAAGGATGTAGAATTTGTAGTTTGAAAGGACCTGGTGGGTAATCCTATCTCCAGCCTGCTGTTCTGCAATACGCACAATTGTCCCTGTTGAATCCGGCTAATGTAATTGCTGAAAGGAACAAGACAGAAAAGCCTGGATTAATTATACATTTCTCTAACCTCCAAGTTTTCCCTCTTATATCTAAAGTCTATCTACTGCTCCACACTTCTGAGTGAGAATGATGTTTAATGCAGTATCTGGGATGGTGACATTCTCATAAATATCATAAGGTGCCCAGAAATGAGGTAATCACTCCTATGCAAACAAACAAAGTAAGGTCATTTATGCAATGCTTTTATCCACCTGCTGAACATCTCTTTGTAGTATATGATCTCAGGTTGAGTACATCCCCTGTTTAGAGGCTAACAGAACTGAACATCCAAGCATCTCCTCACTGAATATTTCCTGTGTTTAGATGCGAGCAGAATAGAAAGCCTTAGGTTTCTGGGCTTACTTAGAGTGGAAGAGATATGAGCTGAGATTTGTTTTCACCTGCCAGTCTTAAATTAGATCTAAGACTAAATGGCTCCAGCTCTAAAAATAATAAACAAACAAACAAATAGATAAATAAAAGAGCTAATATTTTTCTTACTAATAATTAAAAAGAAACCCCTATTAGCTAGATTTGCATTTTCTCCCATGAATATAGAGAAAATGGTATATTTATATGTATTTATAAATTTAGCTATATTTCTACTGTCAATACCTTTTTTGTGCACCTGCTCGAAGTTTAAATATTTAACGCTTATTTTCTCTCATTACTGTATATTTTTCTGTGTTGGAGTAAAGGGATTCTTTAGTACTGTGGACTGGATAAATAATACATTCCTTATTCTTGAAGAATACTTCAGGAAAATAAAATAAAATAATGAAATTAAAGGGCATCTTACCTCTGGTCATCACAATTCCTGCAAGGGTTTTGTGGCGTGCATGCATGGAGGGGAAATTGTCTGTCAACTCTTGAAACTTCTGTGTAACCATTTGATATATGGAATCAGCAAACTCCTGAAAGACACAATCAGAAGGAATTTTTCATTTTCTTTGATTGAAGCACTTGGGTATGTCTGGAGATTAATAACCAGCCTTCTGCCTTTGAGATCTCCCTTTTAGAATTAAGCTCCACCTACCTCAGCAAAAAAATAAAAGGAACGGTCCCCTAGGACAGTGGTTCTCAACCAGGAGTCCGGGGCCTTTTGGGGGACTGCGAGCAGGCTTCAGGGTGTCCGCCAAATAGGACCAGCATTAGATTCACTGGGGCCTAGGACAGAAAGCTGAAGCCCTGCCGCCCCAAGCCCCGCTGCCTGGGGCTGAATCTCAGGGCCCTGAACCTCATAACTCGGGGTTGAAGCCAAAGCATGAGCAATGTAGCTTCTTGGGGACCCCCTGTGGCGTGGGGCCCCAGGCAACTGCCCTGTTTGCTACCCCCTAATGCTGGCTCTGGCTTTTATAAGCAGAAAACCAGTTGTTGTGGCACAAGTGGGCTGTGGAGTTTTTATAGCATGTTGAGGGGGCCTCAGAAAGAAAAAGGTTGAGAACCCCTGCCCTAGAAGAAACAACGAGGAGTCCTTGTGGCACCTTAGAGACTAACAAATTTATTTGGGCATAAGCTTTTGTGGGCTAAACCCCACTCCATGCATCTGATGAAGTGGGTTTTAGCCCACAAAAGCTTATGCCCAAATAAATTTGTTAGTCTCTAAGGTGCCACAAGGACTCTTCATTGTTTTTGCTGATACAGACTAACACGGCTACCAGTCTGAAACCTGCCCTACGAGACTATCAATATCATAAATGACTACTCACTGCCTCTAAGGGTACATCTGCCCTGCAACAAAAGACACATGGAATGGCAGAGGATGACCAAGGGGTCTGGCTAAGGGGTTAAAAATTTCAGCGCACATGTTTGGGCTCAAGCTGGAGCCTGGACTCTGAAACCCCATGAGAGGAGTGGGCCTTAGAACCTGGGCTTGGGGATCTCTACACTGCTATTTTTAGCCCTGCACCCTGAGCCCTATGAGCTGAAGTCAATTGACCTGAGCTCAGAGTCTTGATGCCACGTCTTTTTTTATTGCAGTGTTGACATATCCTGAGAAGATTGATATTAGGAGCTGACCCAAAACCCACTGAATCAATAGGAAGGCTCACTTTGACTAGGCTTTGAATCAAATTCTTAGTGCTCAAGAAAAAGATCTAGAATTTGACAAATTTTGTTTCTGGTGATTGGTCCAGGGCTAGTTCATAGAAAAATTTACCAGTCTTGAAAGCATTTTACTTGTCTGAAAAAGTGTTTCTTTGCCCAGCAAGTCATTTACTGGGCTGAACAGTGGGGGAGTCACCGAATTTTCTAAGTGATTTTTTTCAGTATTTTTGTTGTTCATGAATGTTAATTTAGCAAAGCTTTCAATCGCTTCATGAAACTTAAAGAAAAGTTACTTTGTCCCTTGGCTGGGTCCTATCCAAGCAAAGTCTGAGATGCCCTTTGAGTTCTGTGTTGCATCTGAGGTGCCACAAGAAGCTCCTTATTCCACATTTAAGAAGAGCCTTTAATGGCCCAGTGAAGCTAAGAGAGCAGAAATGATGGACTCCAGGGTTATCGCCAACTCTTTTAGAAACATATCATAAGATTTCTAATTTCCACATATACAACCACCAGAAACAGCCGGAGGGACCTCTTCTTATGTTTCACATACAGGATGGTACCGGCAAAAGAGCAGTAATCCCTGCCTGCAACACTGTGTTGGTATGGGTTCAGATCTCTTGGGGTCTCACTTGCATCATGCAATCTCTGAGCAGTCTGGTCCATTTAGAAGACTCTTCATTAACCTGGTCCTGTTTAAGCAGCAGTTATTGCCTTTCACTGTTACTGGGCTAAACTGGATCTCTGGGAAAAGCCCAAATAAAACAGACTTTCCGGTCAAAAAACGAGCATCTGGGCAACCCTAGTCCCTGATGTGGTTGGCCTCTAGGCACTACCAAAATATAAATGTTAAACAGTAATAAAACTATAGATATCATGAATGCAGCTGTGGGTGCTCAGTGCATCAAAAACCAGCACATTCAAATATCTAGTCATGTACCCATATACTTTAGGTAACTAACTGGGGACCTATGTGCCCAATTCACTTGGAATGTGGTCAGCATGTCAGGGTTAACATTCTACCTGCAATGACATGGTGTGGTTGCAGTGTGGGTAGACCTACTGGAACTAGGTTTATTTGCACTAGCTTGGGTACTGGAGCAATGAAGCTGAAGCAACACAGGCTCCAGTGCAGCCTGTCCAAGCCCGGCTGGAATCTTGTAATTCTACATGGGGCTGGCTTGCACTGAAGCCCTTGCTGCTGCAGCTTCACTGCTCTGGTATCCGAGCTAACAAGTTCAAAGCTAGTTTGGGAATGTCAGCACAAACTGCAATCGCACTATGGGACTGCAGTGTAGGGATATCCTCAATGGCCATTGGGCTAGTGGGGCATGGGATTGCAAACAGGGGCACTCGAACAGGGGGCCATGCCCCCCACCACATTTTATCAGCCCTAAGGGTGAGCGACTGGGTGGAGGTGGTGGTGTCTTGGGGGGAAAAAGCAGCGTGGGAGCAGGGCCTTGGGGGGAGGGGTGGTGCAAGGGAGAGGCCCTGGGGGGAAAGGGTGGCACGGGGGCAGGGCCTCAGGGAGATGGGGTGGTGAGGGTGGGGGCTCGGGGAGAAGGGGTGATGCCAGGGAGGGGTCTTGGGGGAATGGGCGGTGCTAGAGTGTGGGCCCAGGATGAAGGGGCAGAGCGGGGAGAGGTGCTTGAGGGGCAGGGGTAGGACTTCAGGGAGAAGGGCCATGGGGGGGGGCACCATTCGGGAGCCGGTGGCCCCCCCACTTTTTGGGACCTTACACCACTCCTGATTGCAGGTGTTCCTGAGTTCTTCATCCTACTTGCTGTGTACCTCTCATCTGGTTTCTTCTCTTGTCAGTCTCTTAATATCCCTGTCTATAAAATGGTTGATAATAATGCTTAATTACCTCACATGACTGTTGTGAGCATTAAATGGGTAATGTTTGTGAAGTATTTTGAAGGTGATATAAATGCTAAGAATTGTGATATAAGTGCTAAGTGCTAAGAGTAATAGACAGGGTCTTGTCATATCCTCAGCTTTATGTTATCCATACATACAAACACACATATATTTAATCACCTAACACTTCAAACTAGTGACAGGAAATCTGAACCCTGTGTTATTTTAGTTGTGTGAAGAAGTACTCTATCCATTTAGCAGTGCTATGTGAATGCGTGTTAATAACAAAATAACGCATATTGCTAGTAATAACTCTGGTGCACATGAACAACCTTAAAGTCTGCAAATCTCAGTAGCATTTGCTGAGTAAACTCTTTAGGATGGAACCCAGTGTCACTTGAGCAAAAGCTAAAAGGTGGTTAGACACTTGACTTCCATTGAAAGTCAATGGGAGCAGTGAGCCTAACTCCTTTTGTGCTTTGGAAAATCTCTACCATAAAATCATAATTATGGCTAGCAGAGCTAAGAACAATAATACAGAGTTTTTAAAGTATATTAGGAACAAAAGAAACCCTAACAATGGTGTAGGCCCATTACTAGATGGAGATGGTAAAGCTGGTAATGATGCAGAAAAGGCAAAAGAGTTCAATAAATACTTCTGTTGTTTATTTGGAAAGATGCAGGATGATGTACTTGTAACACATTAAAAGGATAAGGTATGTTCCAGTCTATTAGCAGCTAAGGAGGATGGTAAATATCATGTATTAGGAAAACACTTTTAAGTCAGTAAGCATGTAGAACTTACATCCAAGAGTCCTAAAAATGTTGCCTCAGGAAAGCTCTGTACCACTAATGTTAATTTTTAAGAAAACTTGGAATACTGGGGAAATTCTGTAATATTTGAAGATTGCTAATATTATATGAATATTAAAAGAAAAGTAAGACAGATGACTCAGGTAATTATAGACTGGTTAGCTTGACATCAGTCCTGGGCAAAATAATGGAAAAGCTGATACAGGGTTCTTATTGATAAAAAGTAAAGGATAGGGATATAATAAATGCCAATCAACATGGTTTCATGGGAAATAGGTCTTGTCAAAAAAACCTGATTTCATTTTTTTATGGGATTACAAGTTTGGTTGATAAAGGCAATTACACAGATGTGATATACTTAGACTTTTGTAAGGTCTTTGATGTAGTACCATACAATATTCTCATTAAAATATTGGCACTATACAATATCAATAAAGCACATGTTCAATGGATTAAGAACTGGATAGTGGACAGATCTCAAAAAGTAGTTGTCAATGGGGAATCATCATTGAATGGGCGTGTTTCCAGTGGGGTTCCACAGAAACCGGTACTAGACTGTCACCGGCTGCACTCACTGTCACTTTTTCTCTTTTTCTGTTATAGCTCTCCACGCTCCCTTTGCATCAGGGGTGACTGCCTTTTGCAGTCCTTTACAGTTCACTGCATTCTTTTAAACACCACTTGTATCGGGGTGACCAGGTGCCCACATTCTCCATCAATTGTCATGGGGTGCACTGACCGACAGTGGAGCCTCCTGCTGGCTGTCCTGGGAATTAGCTTTCCCTTACAACAGTCCCCTTACATTCCCCCTTGCTAAAATTCTGCCACAGCCACAATATTCACTCCAGTACATCCGGACCCCATAGTAACAACATATACCCACATTGTATCATATTAAAACCCCATTAACAATTATCAAAAGAACATTTAATATATTTAACAGCTACTTCTTCATACTATACGTAACAATATTCATTAAAACACTTCATAGAACCAATAACATAATCATCTTTAAGTGTAAGAGGAAGTACACCCTTATTAGACCTCTGGGACCTTGTTAAAACTGGTGGTTCATTACTCATATTTTCTATTTCCCTGTTCTCGGGTAAAACTGGGTGAGTTTGAGGGATCTGGCCATTCCCGTTAGGGTTTGGGTTTACCCCATTGGTTTTAGTCTCCTCTGGAAATGCTGATCTATGCCTCCTACGAGCCCCGGTAAGACTAAAAGTCCAATGCTTTAGCTGGTCCCTATGTACTATTCTCTCAGGACCTCCTTGTTCAGGCTGGATAGCGTACACTGGCTGATCTGGATTGTTGTGGGTGACCACAGTGTGGGGATTTGGCTCCCATTTGTCCTGTATTTTATTACGTCTCTGGCGTCTGTGGCTACAAACTGGTACACAGTCACCAGATGATGAGAGCCCCACTGGACTTGCAATCATAAGTCCTTTTCCTGCTTTGGGCTGTGTCTTTAGTTGTACTGACAGCTACTTTGCTGGCTGTCTTTGGTCTGTCATGGACACCTTTGACCCAGTCATCGAAATTGGTCACCTCATCCTTTGAAAAGGCTTCTTGATGCTTCTCTGGCAACACCCTTAATTTAGCCACCTGTGCCGGAATCAGCCCTTGGCATGCCGCTTGAACTGGAACTGGCAGTCTCCCACCACATCTTTCCTGAGGAAAGATAACTTGTTCTCCCCTCTCCCCAAATGTTACCTTCACCTGAGGGATCAGCTCCTCGGGCTGTAACTCCATAGCCTTCATGCTTGAGTTTAGAAGACTCACTGGTACTCTTCCTTTGATGGCACTAGTCAGTACATTGGCTGACTGAAGTCCATTAGGTAGGTTTATCCCAGATGTAGGCTCTACAAGAGCTCGATATCTATTGGTATTTTCCGATACACAGTGTTTGTCAAGGATCTTCCCTCTCCGAGGAGGAATAACAGTCTTCTGATTTCTGCCCACTTTAACATTTCCAATCTGCCCCGCAGGGCCCAGTACATGGTTTTGTCTCTGCGCTCGAGCCAGTACTCTACTCAGCTCAGCATTCTTCTTAGATTGTCCATGACGGTTCATCCTCCTGGTTCCTTCTTCTGGCAATGGTAGCTCCTTCAGCTCACTAATGATGTTCATCCCTAGAATCCCTGGGACTCCTTTTTCCATATGGCTCCCTTCAGAGTCTTTGTCTTTCAGGATGAAGATGCATTTCCCTGGCAGTGTCTGGTCCATGTAGTCTATGTCTGCTTCGAGGCATCCCACCACTGGGATTCCTAGTCCATTAACTGCTGTTAGATGTACCAACTGTGTGCTGTGCATGGTCAGCTCCTTGTCTTTCAAATATTTTTGAAAATGCGACTCAGTAACGGTGGTGACTTCTGAGCCAGTGTCTAACAAACATCTGGTCTTCTCCCCTGCTATACATACTTCAGCAGTTAGACAGTTTCCAAATGCTCGCTTACAGAAGTCACTAGATATGCTGGCATTGCCCACATTCCTTTCAACACTGTGTGCAGAGTGATTTTCCACGAAGGAGAGGCCTAGGAATCCTTCTGCCACTGCTTGGCCTTCTACTGCAGATGGTCCACTCGCTCCTGGTGCCCCACTGGTTTTCAGTGCTTGGGACTCTGTTCTCCTTCTCAGTGGACATTCCCAGTGAGTGTGCCCTGGCTTTTCACAAGTGTAACAGATGCACCTTCCCAGCTCATCCTTCAGTGGGGCTCTTCGGGATCCTGGTGCCCTTGGATACTTTGACATACTAAGGGGATTTTTTTCTTTCATTAACTCAGTCATCACTTTTATCATCTCCTCCTGTTGGACTGCCAGTTTTTGGACAGTCTCACTTAAACTTTCCAGTGTTAACTGTGTTTGGGGCAGGGCCTTTTCCCCAGCAGCTCCATTCACTAGGTCCCCACTTCATGTACGGGGGTTAGGCTTGGCTGTCTCTGTCACAGGAACTTCCTCTTCTTCTGATCACATAATGGCAGCCTGCATGAGTTCATGAAACTTCTTACTTGGCTCTTCCTTAAACCTCCTTTTCATTTTGCGGCGGAGGGAATCATCCTGGAGCCCCAGCACCAACTGCTCTTTCAGAACCGTATCTGGGTCTGGAACTCGTTGAGAGTCTCGCCGCTCCACTTTGCTCATTCTTTCCTGGAGGTCATACGCATATGCCCGGATAGTTTCACCGGGCTCTTGCTTTCGCTCAAAGAACTCCTTTAGTCAGGTTCCAATAGGTACCTTGTCTCCATACACTTCTAGGAGGAGTTCAAACACCTTTTCCACATCTTTCTTGTCTCCCATTGCCATGAACTTTACTGTGGCCTTGGCCTGGCCCTTGAGGTGCTTCTCTGTGAAGTCCACATGATCTTCTTCAGGTAGTCTTAGCACACATAGAGCTGCCTTCACAGACTTGACCCCCTTCTCTACTGTAATGTCTCCTGGTCTAGTCGGGAAGCCACCAAACTCTGTGACCTTCTGCTTCCATGGGACATAAATAGTAGGGGGTTTCTTAGCTTCTGCTGCCTGTTGGTCTATTACTGCCTTAGCCAGTGATAAGGCTTCTCTCTGTTCTGTTCTAGCTTGTTGTAATGCCTCAGCTTGGTCTGACAATCTGCGCTGAAGTTCAGCAAACTGGGCCCGTAGTTCTTCAATTCCAGCCATGGTAGGGTTCTGGACCAGGCCTGGATGGTGCTACCAGAACTCAACCGGTAAACCAATGGGGTGGACCCTGTGGATAGGATCCTGTCCTGGGAGCAGAGCTGCAGCAACCAGAGCCAGAGGGGCCAAAGAAGCAGCCCACGGAACTGGAGGCAGAGCAGCAGCAGCAGTGCTGAGACAGAGTGGTGCAGCTGGGGCTGGGTGTGGTGAGCAGCTGGGGAGACTAAGGAGGGCCCTGGGCAGTGGGCCCAGCACAGGGAGATGCCTCAGCCAAGAGATTCTGCAGGCCAGGCTTGGATCATAACCCGACAGGGCAGGGACGATATTGGGAAGAAGGGTCCTACCACTTAGAACCTGAGAGCGTGTGGCCACCCCCAGAGCAAGTGTCCAACCCACAGCATCCCTACAGCACAGCCAGGGCCTGAGAAGAAGGCCTGGGACTTGCAAGGAACAGACTGTGAACTACCCGGACATTCCAGAGACACTGTTTGTGATGTTCCCTGCCACAAGGCGGGTTGATGTGTTTCCTTTAACCTTTCCCATTTTTCCTTATTCTTTTTAAAATTAATTGTTGATTAAATAACTTGCATTTGCTTTAACTTGTATGTAATGGTCGGTAGGCCAGAGAAGTGCCCAGTGCAGAGAGAGTACCCCGGAGTGCGGACACCCTAGCCCCTGTCCTAGGTGACCACAGCAGGGTTGGGGGTTTAGCCCCCCAGGAATCCTGGGCCCAGCCTTGTTGGGGTTACGAGGACCCAATGGCCTCCCTGCCCTTGAGGACTCAGACAGGAGAGTGGAAGGGGGAGTCCTCAAGGGCAGGGAGGCCACTGGATAAAGGAAGTGGGCATGAGGACTCAGATCCTTTCGCTAGCCCACTTCACTGGGTTAGTGCAGAAGAGCAGGACTATTCCGCCGCTTACACTGGAAAGCAGTGACTCTGAAAAGGATTTCGGGGTCAGAGTGGTCAAGCAACAGAACCTGATCTCCCAGTGTGATGCTGTAATAAAACAGGCTAATGCCATCCCTTGGATGTGTAAACAGGGGTAAAGTGAGTGAAAGTGAGTAAAAGTAAGGATTTAACCACTTCATGTGGCACTGGTGAGACTGATACTGGAATACTGTGTCCACATTTTAAAAAGTTGTTGAAAAATTGGAGAGGGTACAGAAAAGAGCAATGAAAATAATTCACGAGCTGGAGAAAATGCCTTACAGTGAGAGGCTGAAAAAGCTCAGCCCATCTAGCTTAAAAAAGAAGATTGAGAGCTAGCTTGATTACAGTCTATAAGTACCTTCACGAGGAGAAAACAGGGACTAGCAAAGAGCTCTTTAATCGAATAGAGAAAAGTATAACAAGAACCAATGGCTGGAAGCTGAAACTAGACAAATTCAAATGAGAAATTAGGTATGAATTTTTAACAGTGAGGGTGATTAACCACTGAACAAACTACCAGGGAAACTGGTGGATTCTCCATCTCATTATGTATTGAAATCAAGATTGGACGCCTTTCTGGAAAATATGCTTTAGTCAAGCCTGAGTTATTGGGATCAATACTGGAGTAACTAGGTGAAATGTAATGGCTTATGATATACAGGAGGTCAGAATAGACGATCTAATGATCTCTTCTGGCCATAAATTTCTTCTTTCTTAAATCTTCTGGCTATAAATCTATGAATTATCTATGAATTATAATAATACTTGGCACTTATGAATATTAACAACAATAATACCTTTATCAAAGTATCCTCAAACACTAAATATCCATAAATGTATTAAGCCTCACTGCAAACCTGTAATATAAATACAATTATAACCATTTTACAGATGGGTGAACTAAAGCACAGAAAGGGTAAATGATGGGCCCAAGAGGGTAAGCAGTAGAGCTTGGAAGAGCACCCAGTTGCCCTGAACTTCAGTTCTCTATGGTGACCACTATAACAGTGCTTGGCTTTCATGATATAAAACTCTGTTTCTAATCTTGTTTTCCATATTTAAAAACATAATAAGGCAAACAGGAAAATAAAAGTATGCACACAGGATTGCTATAGTTGGGTTCACATAATGTGAACTGCAAATCTGATCAGTTTATTTAGAATTTTTTAAAAAGGGAATGTCTCAGTGAAACAATCTGCACCATCATCTTAAAAAGACTCAAATCATCCATTTAATCTCCCACAGTATTACAGATCAATCCTTGCCTGCATTTTCACAGTGCCCTCCATATAAGCATCCCAAGGCATTTTGTGCTCATTAAGAGTTAATTAGCTTAGAGGCACATGCAATTCCTAAAAGACTCGTTTTAAAAATGCTAAAAAGAACAAATAACTTTTAACTTTGGATTTAAAAATCCCAGAACTCGGAGCGTTCTTTACCTCATTTGGCAGTGGATTCTAAAGCCAGAGGGCAATGAGATTCAGTAATGGCAAAAGAATGACATGACTTCATATAACATTTAGGGACAATAAGGAATTTAGCATTCACTGATCTCAAAGAGTGACCAGGGACTTTAAAGAATAGGAAATCCATTAAATGTGAAGCCTCTTAGCTAAAATAAGACAGGAGAATATTTTAGTTTGAAATAAATTGCTGAACAGGATACCAGTAAAATTAACGCAATGTAGAAGTGATGGAGTGACATACGCTGGTCCCTGTAAAATACAGTAGGATTCAGAAGCACCAACCAGTAGTGCAAGACCTAATCTAGAAGGCAATAAAAGAGCTACAATATAATGCTAATACTTGTCACTTATATAGAAATTTTCATCTGGAGATCTCAAAATACTTCACATGGGTGGATAAGCAACATGATCTCTATTTGTGCAGGTGGGGAAAATGAGGTATACAGAGATTAAGGGTTCAGTCCTGTGAGGTGCTGAATGAATCCTATTCCTATTTACTCCAATAAGAACTGAGTGTGCGTAATACATTACAAGAGTATTCAGTACCTTGCAGGATTGAGCCCAGGTCCACACAGTGACTCGGTAGCAGAGCTGGGAATAGAGTACAGTCCTGATTCCCAGTCCTGTCTTGTAACTACTGGAATGTGTGGTCTCCCGTTCTTACATGATACTGAAACATAAACTACCATAACAGCATCATTGGCCTGATCTATCAAGTCAACAGGAGCCTGTACATTGACTTCGGTGGCAGTAGATCAGGCCCCACATTAGGTTTGAATCTTTCCGTACATCCAAACAAACAAAAAAACCAAACCCAAACCAAATTGTGGATTTAATAAACAGTGGCCGAACATTGTGAAAGTAAGTGCTGTACAGACATATCCTATCCAGCTCACAGGCATCCCTGGTATTCCGGCCAATAGATTTTCTTGGTCATGGCTTTACAATTAAACAACAGTCCTAAATTACTAAAAGGTACATAGCTAGGTAACTTGCCAATGGGGTAAAAGCCAGGAAATTCTAAAAAAGAAAAGGAGTACTTGTGGCACCTTAGAGACTAACAAATTTATTAGAGCATAAGCTTTCGTGAGCTACAGCTCACTTCACTTCATTTAAATGCATCCGATGAAGTGAGCTGTAGCTCGCGAAAGCTTATGCTCTAATAAATTTGTTAGTCTCTAAGGTGCCACAAGTACTCCTTTTCTTTTTGCGAATACAGACTAACACGGCTGCTACTCTGAAACCAGGAAATTCTAAGTATCAAAGGATAATATGAGTCTGGCGACAATTCCATCACCAGGATTCTTAGGAATATTGGCAAGGAAAAGTTGGCTGCCATCAAAAGAGTTTTAAAATCATGCACACCTGACGGGAGGGGGAGTCTTTGACATTTCTGCTTGATGAAACTCATCTGTGAGAATCTCTATATTTGGTGTCACCCATGGTTACAGTTGCCAGCTATCAGGACTGAAGACAAGAGTCCCCATCTTGCTTAAATGAAAAAGCAGAATAGATCTTGGCAATCTCAGTATGACAGTCTCACAGCTGGTGAAAAAGGCAGGCCATAAGGAAGATGCAGAAACTTAAGAAAATAGAAATATTCATTGTGAACTATGCAGCCAGCAGGACAGCATGTAGTTGAACTAAAAGTGTAATGGCATAAACAGACTGCAAATCTTGGGGGGAAGAGGGGACTATTGACATTCAGTGCTTTGAAAATCCACAAGAATGCACAGTTACTGATACAGGGTCTGATTCCTGAAGGGCACTATGTAGGAGGTGAGCTTTCCTACAGACTTTGGGCTTGATCCAAAATCCATTGAAGTCAATGGAGATAACACACTTCAGCGGGCTTTACTTTAGGTCCTGTATGCTAGGATACAGATTTAGCCAAGTACTTAAGCATGTGCTCAACTTTCAACCTTTGAAGTCAGTGGGATTTAAGCCCATGCTTTGCTAAATCAGGACTCAGATTCTGCCACATGTATGCTGAGTAATACCTTACTTATTGAGTAGTCCCACTGAAATCAACAAAGTAAGGTACTACTCCCACTGACTAAGGGTGGCAGAATCTGGCTCTCTAGCAGAATGAACCTTTAATTTGCCAAGTTCTTTAAACTCCCAAACTAAGTTTCAGAACAAGTTTTTTTTTGTCTGTCTGCTTTTTAAATCACAGCTTCCATATGTTCCATAGTTTGATTTTTCTACATGAACAGAAAATGTAAGCCAGAAACAAGCTCTTCAGCATCAAAACCTTGCTTGCATTAGTCAATGAGGTGAGCGATATGTGTAAGGCAAACTAGATCTGCCAAACTCTGCTGTCAGTTACACTTACCCACCCCCACTGAAATCAATGGAGGTTGCATATGTGCAATTGATGGCAGAAATAGGCCTTCAGTTAGGTGCCTAGTTAAAAAAAAAGAATACAGATAATTCTGAATCTGTAGTTGCAAAAGTATACTCTAAAATGGAACACTGGATTTAAAAAGCTCTTTGTTACTGTACATAAATAAGGTGGAAAATAAATGTCACTCTCTTTCAAGCTGCACTGTGTCATCTGTACCCTTCTGTAACTCCTGATTGCAATATCAAATTACCAGCATTATTCGCAGAGGAAAATCAAACTTTAGATCATAACATTACAAACCCGAAAACTTTTATTCATTTCTCAGCACTAATATTCCAAATGGTATAAATAATTAAATGTGTTCAAGTTTGCAGGGGCAGTCTTCAGGGTAAAACTGACATTCAACAGGAGTGGTAAGGATATTAAAATCAATAGATTATAAAGCAGAAAGCCTTTCGTAAATATTTTCTATTGAAATCCTGTCTTTGGGTTTACAGGGTTGAAATATCAGAAAGGTTAGATTTGCATATGGGTGGGATGAAATATTCTACTAAACAGATATCACAAAGGGCTCTGTTACTCCTGTCTCCCAAGTACTCTATTTTGCAGTAAATTACTGACATTTGGGGGTAAATGTTGAGCATGGGAGATTAGGTTCACAACCTCCTTCACTGATAACCGAAGCTGTACACGTAATTTCTTACACAATATGCAGAAAATGTACCCTCTTTGAAGGAAGAATCAGTATTTTTCTTTGTGAATCCAAATAGAAGAAAAAACTGGCACAGAGGATTTGAATTATAAAGAGATACCTTTCCAAAGTCGCTGACATTAAATCATATGTCTCATCAGCTCTTTTTGGAATAGGGGTAAATGGCAGACAAAGTGGTAAGGGTATGTAGCAAATAGCTACCCTGCATACTTTGGTCTGAGCTTGGAAATAACTTTTCCACAGGTGGTTGGAAATTTATCTCCCAACACCTGTATCCTTGAGCCAATTAAGTAGTCAGCTTCTTTCCATGGACTATATCATCTGGAAGATACAGGTCTGAGAAGAAAAGATGGTAAAGGGTCATAGGCTGATTTCCATCCTTGTCTTATGGCATGAGTGGAAGTTCTGTGTGCAGATGGAAGGCACTCAGATACTTTGGTGATAGGGACCAAAGAAATAGATAGATAAAAAGACCGCCAGACTATTAGGAAGGTGATTTGAGTGGTAGGGCAGTAGACTGAGGACTCAATAGACTGGCGTTCAATACTGAGCCCAATCACACATTTCCTTTGTGACACTGATTTAATTTACTGTGTGCCTCAGTTCCCCCTATGTAAAATAGGGTTATTTCTCTAGCTTCCCTTCATAACTCAGCAGAGGCATTTACACAGTACTGCTGAAGGAACAGGACACTGCCTAGAGAGCTCATTGTGATTCTTTCCTGGAGATGTGCAATGACTATTTCTGTCTGATCGTAACTGCTATACAATCAATCATTATGTCTGGCTTTGGTTTATCCCTCAGGGACCAGAGGAGAGGGACTTTGTTTTATCTCACATAGACATTATTTTATTTTGTCTGACTATATGTTTTCATTTCCACTGAACACATCAGTATATTCCTCATACACCCCAACTCAGGAGAGTCTACTTAATCACATTTATTAGAGTGAGCTGTGCACATATGTAACCTGTTACACATCCCTGCATTGTGCTTCTCACCAAAGTTTTAATAAAAAATAATGTATTTTTAAATTGAGCACCCTCAAGTTTCTCAGACCAAAATTGATAAAAAAGATGAGATGCTCTCATTGATTTGGCCAGAAGAATCCCTACAGCAAGAAAACCTGTTCAGTAGACCTAATATAAGTGTTTTAACTATATATGTGGCGCAGCTCTCATGGTAAATTCTATATTTCTGTAATCATCAAACAAACTGAATTTGTTCTGCACATGTGGGGGCGTCGATCTCTGACACCTCTGATGTCTCAGCTAACTGTGCTGGGACGAGGCAAAAAATTCTTGCTCACAAAGCAGTTCTTATTTGGACCCTCTTTCCTCCCCTGCTAGGGAGCTATTACCCTGCTTGTTCCTCAGTCCCTTCCAGGGCAGACATATTTTCACATAAGCTAGTCTAGTCTATTTATTTTTATATCATTAGTGATTATTTGTTAAGCATCAACAATGTGCTTGGTGCTGGATGAAACTCTAGGATCAAGAGAGTCCCTGCTCTGCAGAGTTTACAGTTAAATACAAGACTGACAAACATTGGAAGACCCAGAGAAAGGAGTCACTTCAGTAAATTCCTACTCTGATTATTTTAATTTGGGGGCTTCACAGAAAAAAATAGGGATTTATGGGGGAAGAAGATGGAAAGCTGACTCCCTGATGTTGGGAGGTCATTCCACACAGGAAGAGATGGATGGAAAAGGTACAAAGATGGGAGTGGGAGAAGGAAATGAGAGGGGTGTTGAGGACTTTTTTCCTGTGGACCTTTGGAATCTTACTCTTCACCTGGTCCAAAATCCCCAGAAGTCAATGGGAGGCTTTCCACTGAATTCACTGACTCTTGGATGAGGCCCTTTGAATGCATATGCCTGGAAACTGAACCTGAAAAAGCAATCCATCTAACTTCCAGAACTTGTTCATATCCACAATGTGCTTCTTAAAGGTCATTAGCGGCCACAGTGAACCTTGGATTTGCTGGTTTCTGACAAGCCATTCTGGTGTTACTAGTTTGTCCATCTCAAGGTTGGTTCTGTGCACCACAGCTTACTAAAATCCTTTAAAAGAAAAGGAGTACTTGTGGCACCTTAGAGACTAACAAATGTGTTAATCTCTAAGGTGCCACAAGTACTCCTTTTCTTTTTGCGAATACAGACTAACATGGCTGCTACTCTAAAATCCTTTAAAATCTCATCTGCAAACCTTTTGTTTGCAATTGGTAGAATGTGGCAAAAAAGAACTAGGAGAATGTTTGCAGACCCTGTCTTAAAAATGGTTTTCATGAACTTCAAACTGTAGGGAAAATTATCTGCTTGGCAGAGATCACTCATGTCAGATTTGAAGTAGGAATAATTTGCATTGGGGTATCTAGAGTAGGAAGGGAAATCTGGAAACTGAGATTCAACTATAACTATGATGAGATTGCTGCTGTAATACATTAGTCTTTTAATTTTATATAAACACACACATATCAGGTGTGTATAGATGTACTTCAGTGAATGTGATTATCCAAACATGCTGTTGATGAACATCTAAAAGGAGACATATACAGCAAGAATGGGAAGTACAAAGATCGAACAGGAATTTAGTTTAAGAGTTCAGTAAATAAACTATCCTGTTTCCGAAAAATATTCCCCTGACTACACTAGATCGATCAAACTTAATATGTATCTTTTATTTGTTTCATATACCTCTGGACTGCCTGAAAAAAAAATGGAACCCATACAAATGAGTATATTAACAAAAAATATTGTCAAATCCAAAGTTCCTATCTCTTCCAAAAACTACGGTTTGCTATTTACTTGTAAAACATTTTGCATCTAGGTTTAATTAGAATCTTTAAATTCACATTAGAGTGTTAATGCTAGGATGCTAACGGATGAGCCCCTCCATTTGAGATTGATTCATTACTGTTTGTATTCGGCTTGCTTTCAAAACAAGTACCATTTCAATACATGTAGAGAAACAAGCTTCTCCACTGAAATAAGCAGTTGTTCCCTAAAGGAGGCCATGTTTCATTTTCGAGCTTCTGCTAGTTCTGAGTACAGATTTGCATTTATTGCTTAGGTAATGAAGAATGTCTATGCCAAGTTTGCAGAATCATTCTTAAAGTCAATACTGTACCTGCTAACAAATGCCAGAAAGGAAGGGTTGTGGGCTTTTTTTTTTAACTGATCCTTAACCCCAAAGCCTTTTTCTACAGGGACATACATAAGATTGGTTGTAAATGCTGAATAATTCAAAACAATGAAGCAGTGTTCACTTTGCAACATTGTGAGTGCTTTAGGCCAAGCCTCAGGTGTCAAGCTGTTGTACCAATACAGACATTAAATTAGCTTGAATGAGTTTCCTTTAATTAGATAAAAGCTTTATAAAGCTACCAGCATTTGGAAATGTTTAACTCTGTAAAAAGCCTTTTGTACTCTATAAAAATTGGATTTTAAATTCATATTACAAGCCCTATCTCTTTAATAAAATCAATGCTTCATTCGAGAAATGTCCTTTCAGTTTTCCATTTCCTTGCTTTGTCTTTCTCACATGCACTAAGATGAACACCCTTCGGAAATTAACAGTAGCATTATATCCTTGTCACAAACAATACTGTTGACTGTTCAAGGTCTGCTTTAACACTAAAGTCAGATGAGGGATGGCTCTTGGGTAAATTTCGAAGCAGTGCGAGAATCGTGTATTCTTAAATCCCGTGAGCACTACTTCGAAAATCAACCCCCATGTGTTTATGGTTCTCATTAAAGAGCTGTACTATTAACAGAATTCCACATCACACATATGCTTTGTTACACACGGAGGGGTGGCAGTCAGTGTCTAAAACAAATCTCATCTATTCTGAACTGCTGTACCCAGCAAGGGATCACACAATGTACCCTTCATAACTGCTACATCATGAGACATACAGTCTACTGAAAGGCAGTCATTATAAAGACATTGGATTTCTACGTTTTCTTGTTATTAAGGTGCACGCTCTTATTTTGCGTAATGAACCTAGAAATCCTGTTCTAGTCTTCTTAATGACCTCTTGCTTGATCTGGAGGGGGATTAAGGCAATTTACATTTGATGCGGGCTTTTCTCTTCACTAACAAGATTATTTCAGATGGTTTTGTGTTGTGAGTTATGCTAAAATTATACCATTAGAGTCAGGCCCATTATTTCAACTGGGTCTATACTTGTTTGGCAGAGGAGACATTCCCAAACACATGGTACCACAATCCTATGGCAACTCATGGGGTGGGTGAAAGGTATTTGTTTAAGTCACCAAGGGCTAAATCCAGGCCTTCATTGATTTTGGGGCACATCAAGATACAAATCCTCAGCTAGTATAAATCAACATAGCTCTACTAAAGTTGATGGAGCTAAGCCTATTCACCCCAGTGGAAGATCTGGCCCTAAAGCTGAAAAGGCAGCATTAATATGAGTCCATATTCCAATCTGCCTGCACCCCTACATGGAACTTTCTGCTCAGATAATTCCTGTCAGAAGCAGTCATAATCTCTGCATGGAAGATAAGGCCAAATGTGGGAGTACCTGCACTAAAACTTGATGATGACTTCCCCGGCACTAACCTCTGCCTCAGAAAACTGCTTCTGAGCACCAGTTCTGGGAGATGATTGACTATGAATTCTGTTCATCCTGGGATAATTCAGAATGGGGCATAACAGCTATACCCCATTTGATAACCTTTTCTCATATACATACATGTATGTGTAAGTGGTGGACTGAATTTTGCCGTAAATAGGGCAATATCTACATTATATCTATCACAGGATTCCTAGTGAAAGTAGGACCAGTTGGATCTACATTAAGAGTAGAAGATTGCCACTCTAGCTACTGCGTAATTTAGGTCTGGATCCACAAAGGAATGTAGGTGTTGTGAGTAGGTGAGTGCTCTCCCCATGGGACTAAAAGTTACAAGGGAGGCACTACCACCCCTAATTCTTCAGGTGATCAGATTTTGAGTGGACCCAATCCGGGCGGTGACTTCTGAGCTCATCTACCAAATCAGGCCCTGCAGGTGAGACAGGTGGACGAACAACTATCTTCCTTTGGTTTGTGGATTGCTTTGGAGCTTAGGCACCCAGATGCCCAGAGTGAGGCAGCAGTGCAGATGCCCAGAGGCAAAAACCTAGGCAGCTAGGGAACTTTTACTGCAAAAATGTAAGCACTGGGTGAGTTTAGGCACATACAGCTGAGAGGGAGTTTTGTGGATCACATTGGAGTCTAAAACTGGGACTTAAGCACCTAAGTATGTTATGAGATATGGGCCTTACTCACCGTAGCAACATTTTTGTAGTACAAAATTTAGGAATACAACTTCTTGGGAAGACCAAGACAATAATAAATGAATAAATAAATAAAGCAATAGTAAACCATAATGCTTTGTATTTATAATGCACCTTTTAACTAAGCCTCTCTAAGTAAATTAAGTATGACTCAGAAGATCCATGTGGTCCATGTAAATACAATTACATTATTCCCACATTACCAATATGTAAACTGAGGCACAGAGTGGTTAGTAACTTGCCCAAGTAACCTGCAGTAAGTCAGTGGCAGAGCTGAAAATAGAACCCAGGAGTCCTGACTCCTAGTTTTGTGCTCTGATCACTAGCTCCTAGGAGTTGAACAAAAAAAATTGGAGGAAGATTTTTTTTCTTTAGATATTAATACATAAACTTGGCACCTTTCATCTGAGGATCTCTAATGTCACACTTCTAGGTTGCAATGTGCAGCCATTGTCCCACCAACATAATAGTCTCGCAAGATTTCAAATGACAATAGTACGGAGGAAATTGAATTACCAGCAGATGCAATGTTTAACATCTGGCATTTGGAATACATAAGTTGTGTCATCGGTATGTGTTTTTAGGGTAATTGCTGGATGTTAGCACACTTGCACATAACCTAAAGGGCATGCCAATAATTTACATCCAGTAACTTGTCATCTCCTGTTCTGCTCACAAGACATCTTGTTAAGGGATTACTTCTGACATACAGCCTTGCTCTACCTTTTCTTCAAACTACAAGAAAGCTTTTTTTATTTCGTTTTTTTTTTTGGTAGCAGACGTTGCTAAGCTACGTAACACTTTTGGACTCAAGAGCTGAACTCTCTGGAAAAAGGAGGTAAAATGTGTCATGCTGATCAACCAAGAAAAAAGAAGGCACGGAATTTCAAAGCTCCTGTAGTTTTCTTTCATTGCATATGTGTCTTCTTGTCTCCCCAGCCCCCATTTTCCTTCCTGAGAATATACTTTTTTAACCCTTTGTAACTTTTAGAAGGAAAAACTCTCTGCTTGTGTTGAGTGAATCTGTGTTTAGCTTTTTGGAAATGCTGTCGAGGCAGCTTCGAGAATCTCAGAAAAAACTGTTATACGAATAGAAGTCTGTCCAGTTTCTGATAAAATCAAAACTAATTTATTTTTTGTTTATACTCCACTACCTTTGACAAAGCTTCCTCTAAAGATTTATATCTCCATCCTTACTGCCTTCCCACTGTTTGTCATTTTTTTTGGTTTGTTTTGCAACTGACAAAAAAAAAAAATCCGACAGCAACCTTGGAAGATGTACGGTCTGCAGATTTTTTTTCAGATGTGATAAAATCTTGCCTAAATCCGTGTCCAACCTTTTCAGCAGAAAGTCCAGATGGCTTTGCAGCCTGTACAGCAGACTTTACTCACTGATGCTTCTCTAAGTGTCAGCAGGACGTTGTCTTCCAGCACAAGTAAATGCACAATAAAAAACTTGGAGGGGAAGAAAAAAATACAGATCAACCCCCCGCCCACACCCAAAACAAAGTTCATTTGAAGTTTTCTGAGAACTACTGACTGAAGGAAAATAAATCCTACTGGGTGGAGAGAAATCTTACAATTGTGGAGGTGTAATGGGTGGAGTAAAAGTTGCTATAGGAACCCAATGAACATAGCTTTTCAGTATTTTGTGGGCAGAGGGTCTGAGGCCTTAAAATGGACTGAAAAAAGTACGTGTGTGTGGGTGTGGGGGGTGTCTATCATATCTGGGAGCAGCGGCTGAGGTAAAACAGTGCCTAAAGTGCACACATCAGAGACTCAGCTTGATTTTAAATTAAATTAATTTTTTGACCACATCTACAGTCCCTTGTGAGTTTCCTAACCAACCCCTCACATTAAGCACTGATGGCACTGAAAAGGTTTTATAGTCAAGAACTAAAGCATTTTCTACATCTGTGAATAGTACCATTTCAGCTATCAGTGCAGCAGTTTGATCAGTTTGATCTGGGAGTAAACCCTGTTCTGCTCAATCAGTGCAAACCCTGGGTTGCCCTTGTCTACACTCTTGTTGCACAGACTGCAGTATCAGGCCTATTTCTGAGCATACACAAGGCTTAGGCTAGCCTGCAATAGTCATAAAAATAATAAATAATATGAGATCAGATGCATGAAAGAGTTAGAATATCTATGGGTCCAGGATTCAGTCCTGTGTTCCTTACTTATGCGAGTCATCCTTACTAGTGAAAGGAGTCCCATGTGAATCAGTGACTTTTGCAGGATCAGGCCCTAGAAAGTTTATGAAAAGGAGCATGTGAGAGAAGGCACAGAACATGTGAGTATAAATAGGATGTAAGGTGGGAGGGTTGGAACTTGCTGATTGCAGTATTTGGGGTCGAGAAGGAATTTTCCTCCAGGGTAGAATGGCAGAGGCCCTGGGGTTTTTTCGCCTTCCTCTGCACCATGGGGCATGGGTCACTTGCTGGAGGATTCTCTGCACCTCAAAGTCTTTAAACCACCATTTGAGGGCTTCAATAGCTCAGACATAGGTTAGAGGCTTCTTACAGGAGTGGGTGGATGAGATTCTGTAGTCTGCATTATGCAGGAGGTCAGACTAGATGATCATAATGGTCCCTTCTGACCTTAAAGTCTATGAGTCTAAGTACAGTTTTCCAGGTAACTTTCGATTATAGGCTGATCCTTTCTATACTTTTAGGAAGACATTTCCTCCAGACTAGAGGCCTATGGCTATATTTCCCCCACCCAGCCTTTTCCTTCTCCTGTCCTAACTAGCTTTTAACTCTCTGTGCTTTTATATGGGACACCAGCTCACCTGATGAGCAAATTGACTCCTGACTGTGGGTATGTCTTCACTACCTGTCATGTCGGTGGGCAGCGATTGATCCAGCGGGGATCGATTTATCGCGTCTAGTCTAGATGCGATAAATCGACCCCCAAGCGCTCTCCCCTCGACTCCTGTACTCCAGTGCTGCGAGAGACCCAGGCAGAGTCGATGGGGGAGCGGCAGCAGTCGACTCACCACAGTGAAGACCACCATGGTAAGTCAATCTAAGTACGTCGACTTCAGCTACGTTATTCACATAGCTGAAGTTGTGTAACCTAGATCGATCTCCCCTCCCGCCCCCCGCAGTGTAGATCAGGGCTGATTTGAAGTTAGGATGACAGATAGAGACAGAACAGGCAGCACTTACTATGAATGGCTAGAGAAATGTGTGAAAAGCTTGGAATGGAATGTGAAATTAATCAGTTTTCTCTTTTCATTATGAACTCAAAAATATGTCAGACTCTTTTTTTTTTCAAAAGCAAATGTAGGCTAATTTTTCAGTGTCAGTTTTTGGTAATAAGGGGTGCTTTCCTGAGCAGAAATGGGTACAAATAGGCCTATCCTTTATCAGCTATGGCCATACCAGTCAAAACATGCCAACATTTGTATTTCTGCAGATATTTTATTCAAGAATAACCATTTAATCTAAATTGTGATTAAGCCAAATTTGGCAGAGAAGGTGAAAAATGACATCAATCAACAGGATGAAACTTTTTGTGCTGAATTCTATGGAGAAATGGTAAATTTTGTAGAGTTCTACAGGGCTCCCTCTTATCCTGGGCCTTGAAACTCATTTTCATTCCTTGAGGTGCTGTCTACGTCTCTCCAAGGCCTTATCTACCTTGGGGAATCACAATTTGTTAGGACACATGTTGATGAACCAATATGATGCTATACATACAGTGAAGACAAGGACAAGTCATGTTGAATATCATATCAGCTGGTCATAGCTAAACATAGGATGGACACAGAGGAAATCTATGGAGCAACAATAGTTAACCATGGCTAGCAAGCATGATGTTAAACATGACATAGCCTTGTCTACACTGCATGTTCTACATCATGTCAATTAACATGTGTCCTAACATGATAAGAGTTTCTAATGCAGACAAACCCCCAAAAGACCTGCAAACCCCAATGCATCTCTAGGTGCATGTGCAGGTCCTATTTATTTATTTGAGTTTTTAAAATCTTGTGCATTTAGTATTTCTGCAAGATGATGGATTTACAACCCTGGTGGGTAATGTCCTTTATTATTGACAGAAAAGGTTCACTACGTGAGTGACAATGCACACTGTCATACACTACCCTGCCCAACCTGGGTGAGATCACCTTTAGGGTTGAGAAAGTTAGATCTGTTTCCATTCCCTTCAATTTTTAGCTTCTCCAATGAGGTTGCCAACATGTGAAATAGTTTCTGTCAATTGTGAAACTGTTTTGTGTGTTTTGGACAGTCATGGATTGAGACCACCAAACTAATTTTGTGTATTTGTATACAATTTCCAGTGATATTTTTCACTGGAACTGAATGAGCAGAAAAAATCTTTCTATCTAACCTTACAGCAGTGGAGAACACTTGGGACTTTTGGATTCAGTTCCTGGGCTCTTCCAAAGATGCCCTTTGTGACCTTGGGCAAGTCTCATAATTATTCTGTATCTCAGTTCTCCATCTGTAAAATGGGGATTATAATAATGAGATGCATTCAAATTTATTAATATATATGAGGGGCTCAAATACTCTGGCGATCCATGCCACAGAAAATCTTTTAATGAAAATACTATCTGTCCATCATTCTTGCTTCTTATATAATACCCCTCACAATGGTATATGAATGCATCCCAAAATTATGAACTTATGTACTTATACTGTACTATACTTATACTGTCTGCTCTGTTGTATTTATCTCCATAAAGTTATTTGTGGGGAAAAATGAAAACTCTGTTAAAAAATAAATGTGTTGTATTGCGAAACTGACCAGTATGCTGTGTTTGCTTTGCAATATACTATATTTAAATTTCCTTGACTAGCTAATGGAAGAACTGGGCATAAGACTCGAATTTCAGATGCCATGCACAGAGCAAATTCTGCTCTCAGTTACACCCAATAACAAGATTGAGGCAGGAAGAGGAGTTCTCATTACACAAACCAATGAGGAAGAGGAGCTGTGAGGGAGAGCTTATCCCCCCAAACCAGGGATGGGAGTGGGAATTGTGTTACACCGGTTCTTACTTTAACTCTTCTGTGTAACCCCAATGAACCCAATAAGGCTTAACTTGATTTATATAGATATAATGTGGTGCAGAATTTGGCCTTGATGCTGCAATGTTTTTATTTTTGGCTGTTTAGCACTTCTATACTTATTAGGGAGTTGCTATTGTTTATGTTATTTCTTCTGTTTCATAATTAAATATCACCATCGGCATTATCATTTGAATTCACTGCAGGAACATAAATGCCAAAACCATATAGACTCTCCAATAGAGCACACATAACCCAGTCCAATTCTTTCTTGTTCTCACCTGTTCACTTCCTAAGCCTCCAGAGACCATTAGCCCAACTGATTAAATAACAGGAATGCTAACTAGAAGCGCAGAGGAAACTTGCTGGGAAAATAGCCCACTGTTGCTAACACTGATGAGTGTTGATTCTTAGCACACAAGTGATAGAATGGTAGAAGCCAGAACTTACTTGCCAGTAAGTTAAAGAAGTTGGATGAATGGACTATAAGGTGGATAGAAAATTGGCTAGATTGTTGGACTCAACGGGTAGTGATCAATGGCTCCATGTCTAGTGGCAGCCGGCATCAAGTGGAGTACCCCAAGGGTTGGTCCTCGGGCCAGTTTTATTCAATATCTTCATTAATGATCTGGAGGATGGTGTGGATTGCACCCTCTGAAAGTTTGCAGATGACACTAAACTGGGAGGAGAGGTAGATATGCTGGAGGGTAGGGATAGCATACAGAGGGCCCTAGACAAATTAGAGGATTGGGCCAAAAGAAATCTGATGAGGTTCAACAAGGACAAGTGCAGAGTCCTGCACTTAGGACAGAAGAATCCCATGCACCGCTTCAGACTAGGGACCGAATGGCTCGGCAGCAGTTCTGCAGAAAAGGATCTAGGGGTTACAGTGGACAAGAAGCTGGATATGAGTCAACAGTGTGCCCTTGTTGCCAAGAAGGCCAATGGCATTTTGGAATGTATAAGTAGGGGCATTGCCAGCAGATCGAGGGACCTGATCATTCCTTTCTATTAGACATTGGTGAGGCCTCATCTGGAGTACTGTGTCCAGTTTTGGGCTCCACACTACAAGAAGGATGTGGAAAAATTGGAAAACGTCCAGCGGAGGGCAACAAAAATGATTAGGGACTAGAACACATGACTTATGAGGAGAGGCTGAGGGAACTGGGATTGTTTAGTCTGCGGAAGAGAAGAATGAGGGGGGATTTGATAGCTGCTTTCAGCTACCTGAAAGGGGGTTCCAAAGAGGATGGATTTAGACTGTTCTCAGTGGTAGAAGATGACAGAAGAGGAGTAATGGTCTCAAGTTGCAGTGGGGGAGGTTTAGGTTGGATATTAGGAAAATCTTTTTCACTAGGAGGGTGGTGAAACACTGGAATGCGTTACCTAGGGAGGTGGTGGAATCTCCTTCCTTAGAAGTTTTTAAGGTCAGGCTTGACAAAGCCCTGGCTGGAATGATTTAGTTGGGGATTGGTCCTGCTTTGAGCAGGGGGTTGGACTAGATGACCTCCTCAGGTCACTTCCAACCCTTATATTCTATGATTCTATGATTGTAAGCCCTAGTCATGATGAGGCTCACACAGCTACTGGCATTTTAACCGTCATCTTAGATAAAGTGTATAGAATAGGTCTGAATGACACAGTGGTTAAAATATTGGGAACTCTGCTTGCCCTCCCAACACTGCTATTATTGGTGGAGCTCTACTCTTGGCAACAATGTTGTTTTGTGGCTTGTGTGGTGCCGAACACAACAGGGTCCCCGTCCATGACTGGGGCTCCCAGGTGCTACTGCAATACAAATAATAAACAATGGCAAGAGAGGTGATTTTTTTTTCAGAAAAAAGCCTGGTGCAGGCAAGGTTCTTGAGCAAATCCCTTTTAGAATATTTTCTGTGTTGCTTCTCATCCACACAGCACTCCTCGGTTTTGTGCTGACACCTCAGGTCTGGTCTTTGTCAGGTAATTAATCTGGGTAGTCCATTTTCACAGGTGAGTAGCAGGTTGGCAAAGTGTCCACCAGCAGTGAGCTGTAGTTTGGTTTGATGTTTTATGCTGTTAGAACAGCTTGGGAAGAGGTGTGTATAAAATGTTCTGTTTAGCTTCCTCATGAGCAATTTGTTTGTCTCCTTACTGCAATAGAATTATAGTAGTAGTTACCTGCTTCAAATGAATGCTGTTCAGTTCTGTAGAGGGGCTAGTAAATATAAGGAAAGCTCAGACAAGCACCTAAAACCATCAGACTTACTCTCATAGCTTACAGCTGACAAAACATTAAACTGACTGAGTTCCCTTGCCAAGGTTGAGCATTGCTGGCCTGACTTACACAATTACTTTTGTGTCCATTCAGAAATGAAAAACTATTATAATCTCTGACAGAGAAATGCTGGGTAATCTACTGCATTTAATAAATTAAATAATAATAATAAATAAAATAATAATTATAATAATAATAATACTGTGCCCACACAGCAGTGACAACTAAAATGAGCACATTTGGTGTTTTGCAATGCAGGCAGCATTCTGAGAGGTCACAGAGCTGGAATATGTAAATCTAGGGTCTTTGTGTGTAAGGACAGAAAGGCCTTTCAAAAAAGCTGTGCTCATTTTAGCTTTCTCAGCCATCCACAGCTGCACTTTCCATTAGATGGTCTCAAAGTGCTTTCCAGTTGAGCCTCATAACCAGGGCTGGCCCTAGATCAAATGGCACCCCAGGTAAGGAGCATCTTCGGTGCCTCCCTCCCCCAGTTTTTAAACTTTTAAATACCTTATTTTTATTGCATTTGTAGCCCATTTCATAACTTCAATGCATGATTTTCATGCATGATTTATCCCTGTCACATGAAATGATAAATTTGCACACTAGGATCTGTAAATCTATATTTATTCATGTCATATATAAGCAAATACAAATATTTCGTTCCTCTAAGCTTATAGAAAATTTTTAATTTTAAGAATTACTGAAATGTAATTTGGTAATGTAATGTAAATGTAAATGTATTAACTTCAAGAAATTAAATTGTGCATCAACATTGGGTGGACCAGTATTAAATAGCGTGACACTAGGTGACAGCCTTGGAATGTCAACCCTAGTCCTTTAGTTCAAAATGTCGCTTTTCTCGCCTTCGCCCTCTCAAACTGAAGCACAGCGTCAGCGAGATCCAAAGACTGGCCAATGGCATTTTCAAGCAGTAAAATAGCAAGTGATGCCAGTCTCTCATCGGTCATCGTCGATTGAAGATATGTTTTAATGAGCTTGAGCTTTGAAAAGCTGCACTCACCACACGCGACTGTGACCGGCAGCATGAGCAGAATCCTCAAACCTATCCACACATTAGGAAAAATGACCTTCAGCTCTGCATCATGAATGAATTAGAGAACTTGGAGTGGAGAGAGCTAAATATGTTGCAAAATGTTATAGATGTTGTTGAGTTTGACATAGAGTTTTACATAGAGGACTTTATTATTGACTGACGACTCCTCACATGTCAGCATCTTGTGAAGGGCTGTACAATTGTTCAAGAGTGTTTTCCTCTCCACTGGCAGCTTACTAAGGTCATACAACCTTTTCATGGTGCTTCATTTGTCTGAACCAATGTCACCAAGCAAGCAAAAAAACTTCCTCTCAAATTTTTCTTCTGAGCTTTCACCTCCTCTCCGTCCTCATAACAAAACTGTCTCTTCTTCCAATGAATATGAGTTTTCTGATACATAATTGTCTTTATAATACACACAGGGCTGGATATTACAACCTCAACTTTTACCAACATTTAACATGCAGTAGTGCAATAGGGAGCTCAGCCTAAAGGCTCTTCTTTCCTTTGTGTATCCAAATGTTGGCCAAGGGATTTCTGTTCTATTCTGTTCTACTTGGCCTTTAAAGTACTTTAGCAGAGAGAGCAAGGAAAGCAGAGTAAAGCTCTCACTGAGAAAGTGTAAGGACCGCTTTAAGGGAAGAGCATAGAATCATAGAATATCAGGGTTGGAAGGGACCTCAGGAGGACATCTAGTCCAACCCCCTGTTCAATCTAGGACCAATCCCCAATTTTTGCCCCAGATCCCTAAATGGCCCCCTAAAGGATTGAACTCGGATGGGAACCTTCTCCAGGGTATTAAAAAAGGAGATATCAGAAGGAATTCAGATTGCTGGAGGCCTTCCTTGAGGAAAGTACTATGTGAAGTACAATAAAGGGACACAGGACTGAGTCAAAGGTCCCAGATATGGATGTATGATTTGTGCCTGTTTTCTTTTCCTATTATTTTTGTGTTGTTATTAATAAACAGGGACTTTTTAATACTTTAAAAATGGATGCTGATGACCACTCCCCCCCCCAAACACCAGTGATATTTGAGATTAGGTTTGTGGCACTGGAGTTTAGAGAAACACACATGAAATTTGAAGAATTTGAAGAAGTGGGATTTTTACTCACGAAAGCTTATGCCCAAATAAATCTGTTAGTCTTTAAGGTGCCACTGGACTCCTTGTTGTTTTTGTGGATACAGACTAACATGACTACCCCTCTGATACATGAAATTTGAAGTAATGAGTGCTAATCACTTGCTTGGTGAAATCATTTAATCTCTCTGCCACTGTTCCCTCTAAACTGTGCGCATGTGCGCGTGCGCACATATATCCTAAACCCCGCGAACATGGCAAAGCACAGTGCACACAAAAATTTGCAAAGAAGCACAATTTGCACAGAAGAAATTTTTTGTGCATACGGCTTATCAAAAATTTGCACAGAAGAAATTTTTTGTGCACGCGGCCTGTCAAAAATTAGAGGGAACATTGCTCTCTGCCTCATGTTCACTAATTATAAAATATACATGATAATACTTACCTACCCACCTCACAGGAATGTTGGGAGGATCAGCTAGTTAATGTTCATACCATGCATGCCCTCAACACAAAAATCACTGCCTCAGTGCAACGTATTACTATTAGCATGTTAGAATATCAATAATACAGGGACAGCTTTAGCACTGAGCATCCTTCCCATAGTCTTTGCCAAAGAAACAAAATGAAAACATATTTCTTTTGTAGGATAAATGCTGCTAGAGATAACAACAATCATTTACCAATGAGGGAAGATGAGATCTCAAAACAATATCCCTGTTTGTTTGCTCCTGGATTCAAAATGAGCAGGCTGATGCACTAATCTCAGCTTCCTAGATTGCCCTAACAGTCTGGAAAGAAGTGCTGTGTGTGTCTTGTCCTTTGTCACAGCGGAGATGAATGCAACTTTTAACAGTGCTATTCAGAGAGCAGGTGTCTATATTCTCTTACTCCCCAGAAACAAAACAGCAGCTTGAGAAAGCCAAGTGAAGGTACACATTTTTCCCAGCAGAACACCATGATGGACACACATTTGTACGTCAGCTGCCAAAGGGCAGCTTGTAGATGTGATGAGCAATGTGTCTACTCACAACCTTTGATCATATAGTATCAATGACTTGTTATTCCAGTGGAACACTGAGGAGACCTAGGGCCAGAGTCATCATTTAATATCAGTCAGTGCAAAGAAGGAATAGAATACTTCCTAAATTTACACTGATATAGAATTCTCCCCCAAGGTACAAATTAATGGAGACTGAGGCCCACACAGCACAACTGATTGACATTATTTTCTCTTTCTAGAAAGATACAGTAACATATATACAAAAATAAAATATCCTAAGAACCTCTTCAGAGATTAGTAAGCACTACAAAACCTTTGGGGAAAGACACCGCAACATGTTATTAGGAGTTTAGTTTAAAAAAAAAACCCAGAAAAACAAAATAATCACTTAAAAACTGCAATGTTTTTCAATGTTATGTCAAACAATGAATTGGCATAAGCTAATTGATAATAATAATGTTCATACTATATGTTTTAAGGAAAGAACATTCCATTCATTCCTGGACTGGTAAATCTCAAGATAATTTTGCAAAGCTGTAATATATATAGGGGCTACAGCTGTAGGTGACATAAATTGGCAAGTTCCATTAACTAAGATATGTTTACCTGAGCTGAGGATCTAGCCTCCTGTATGAGTTTTTTAAAAAAAACATTCCAAAATACTTCGGAGAAATTAATCTTTAATTCCAGCAAGAATAACAATTGGGGAGAATTTTTCTTCCTCCGTTTTTTATCTCCTTTCTGCCAAACTGTAGTAATGTGACATATAAAAAAAACCCCCTAGTATCTGATCGAAAGCCTATTGAAGTCAGTGGACAGACTCCTCTTGAATTCAGTGGCCTTTGCATCCCTTAGTGCACTTTAAATGTGAACCTTTCTTTATTTCAGGAGTGAAACTTTTAATGCAAAGCTTTTATATAAATGTGCTTCTGCACTTAATTTCAATATGTGTCTCTAGATAATCAGAATAGCTAATGGCTATCAGTGATGCCTACCAACCCTTCCATCTTCTGGCCAACTGGCATTGATGTCCATCCATAACACATCTTTTGCTAACTAGGACCATTTCTAAAACTCTCAATGACTAAAAATCAGTCATTCAGAACATACTGCAGGGCGAATGCAAACATCAGCTCTCGATTAAGGAAGGAAGCCAGACTGTGAAAAACCACATTAAACAAAGAATGGGATAAATTTAAATAGATTCAATTCAAAAGACGTGAATGCTTTACAAATATTTCTGCACAATCTTGCATGAGAAAAGAAGAAAATAAAGTCAGGGAATAGTCCTCCTCTCTCTCCTTCAAGAATATTTCCCATTCTTTCTTTCTCTATGTCTCCCTCTAGTGCTCTATTTCTTTGTTACCTGGTCTCTCTCCCTGCTCTCACCTTTATTTTTCCTTGATTAGGCTCCCATTCTTAATCTCCACCCCTAGTCCACTCTCTTTCCCAAGGTTTACTTCTCCATCTTGTTACTTTTTACTTACTCATTTCCCCTTGTATCATTCAGGCCCTTTTTCATCCTTTCATTGTGGTTCCAGGCTCCTACTTCAGGGCCAAAGTGTCCCCTCTGTAAGCAGAGGGAGACAGCAACCTGAGGGATATATATACCAGGACACACAATGGTGGGGAGTGATTCTTCCATGACTTTGTTTTCTGTTCCCCTGTGTGGCAGTGCTGGACCTATGAGCAGAGTGAATGTGGGTTGTAGGGCAGGGGTCCTAGGACCCATCTCATTCAGATATTCACAAAATATTCTGTAGCATTTGGCTAATTCACAATAATGGCCAGGAGATTTGTTTCAAATAGCAAATGAGGCCTTGACCCAAAGCCCATTTTTTCATTGATGTCAATGGACAAATGATCAGGCCTGAATGGAGAATTAAAAAGGAAGGATAGGTCTATATGCTCCACCTTTTCTCCCCCATGACTTTGCAGGATATAATATAATCACATTCAATATTGTATATGCTGAAACAACTTCACATCCTTTCCCCCCACACACAAATTTTTCTGTGCTCCACCTTTTCTCCCCCATGACAGCTGTGAAGTGAGAAGAGATTTTTGATCTTCTGTGCAGACTATAAAGGATGTGGAGTGATGAAGTACAGATTATACTAGCTGTATACTAGATAGAGGGATAGATAGCAGACATTTTTCACTATGAATGCTGCAGAATGAGCAGGCACACAAGATCTTAGATACTCGCACAACATTATTGATTGCACAGTAAATGTCTACAACTTGCTATGCCCTGTCTCTATCTTGCTCAGAAAAGTACTAACTTGAACAATAGGAACGATCGCGGTATGAACTTCAGTGTGAATAAAGGCACGCCTAATCCACTTTTCAACATATTAATTGCACAAGCAATAGTGTGTGCATGCAAAGAATAGAATATGCTTGTCACTTGATTGTGCTTCAGATTCTCTCTCTCTTTCTCTGTATGTGTCCAGGGCTTAAATTCAGCAGGAGCTGTCCAGAGTGAAGCTCTGGTAAATAATTTCAACCCCTCTGGAGTTTTTATAGCATGTTGGAAGGGAGGGGAGGTGTGGGGTGCTCTTGGAAATATTCTATGAGAATGTAAGCTCTGTGTATATGTAACCATTCTGCCAGCAACAAGGGCCAGGTTCAATACCTTAACATTACAAAAAAGAACCGACTTGGAACTCCCACCCAGACGTCTGGGAAAACTAACCACCACCCTAGGATGCTTCTAATAGAAAATACTTCCCCACTCACAAGCACTAAGTCTGTGTAGAACAAAAGAAAACTTTTGATAAAAGAGAAAGGGAACCCAGCATTAATCTGGGAAAGCACCACAATGATTCAAAGGTACGCAAAGTATAAGTAAACACCTATGCCACAGTATCTTGGCCAGTGTCCTTTACCTCAGTTTCCCACTTTGTGGGGTGAAAATCTGACAGATGAATGCCCCCTTAACACACCACTCCCCTTTTCCTCCACTGTACTCCACTCATAGTCAGTTTTCCAAAGTCAGTGAAATCCCAGAATTCAGTAGTGCATTCATGTCGGCTCACCTCCTACCCCTGAAGGGGGTGGTGAGCAATGCTGCTGCTGCTTTCTCTGCCGACCGATGCCTACCATCTTTGCAGTTGCTCACCACTATCTCTGCCATTACATGCTGCTGCCTTTGCCTCTAGCTACAATATCATGTTCTGAGGTTCCATCACTGAGTCCAGTTCTTACTGATTTCAGCTCTGAGTGATTTCATTGGGTAGTGGGGAACCTCACTGCTGCTGTATCCTCTACATTATCATTCATCGCAACACTGTCCCCATACTAAGTCTAAGGTTTAGCCCCCCAGACCTGCTTTTAAGTGATTCCAGCTCTTGTAATCACTGAGCAGAAACACAGACTCAATTTAGATCAGCTCTGTTTTTAAACACTAGAAGGGGAGATTCAACTGATAGCTAGTCCTCTTTAAAGAGCATCTACATCATCACCCACTCTGACTTTCACTTAGATTTGGAATCACTACCCCCTGCTTAGCAAATGAGGTTCAAGTTAGGATGACCCATCTCAATGAGAGTATGCTAAGTACAGTTCTGCTGCCCTTCAGTTTATACAATAATAACATTTCAAGACTAAAAGTGAATTTTAACACAAAGAAGCCAAAATTGATCACTTTGGCAAAACAGATCTGCTAGCTGATCACCTATGCAAAGTAGGTGTGTCTATGCAAATACTATGGTCTGCTTCTGAGGTTTTTCTCCCCAGTTCATCAATAGACAGCAGCGGAGACCTCATTCAGACCCTGACTTTTGTTATATGTAATGGTGTATATCTGACCAAATATTCATGATTCATTGACTGCAGCTCTGGGCAGACATCAATGCTGAGTGAGTGCAAAGCATATTGGGCATCATTTTTGGCATGGTCAATGCTTGTAAAGCCTCCCAGCAAGCCATATAATATGAAATATTGATATGGTTCCACTAGGCTGCCACATCTGACATTTGATTTATAGCTTTAGGTGCTCTTTTTAATGCTAAACAGTCAATAAAGGATCAAAGGAAATGTCACGTTTGCAGCATGCAGAATGGAGAGTGACACATCCTGAGCCAGTGAGGGAGGAACCACAGGTTACTGGATTCCAATTGGTTCTTCCCTGGCCTTGGCTGGTTGAGGTTGAAGAGGTCAGATTTTTAGTCATCATATTGTGAATATTTCCACCCCCACCCCAAAAAACATTTCAAATATTTTTCATGTTAAATGTCCACTTGGATAATACTGCATTTGTTTAAGCGTTTCACATTCCAATTTTTTTTATTATTTTCATCGACCAAAATAAATGAAGAAAATGTTTTAGACTACATATGAAAGCATGTAAAAATCAATAACAGGATTTTAAAAGATTTAGAATGTCTTGAATACATTCATTTTCACCCATTTTCCCTCTGATCTTTAAATAGCTTTTCTTGGAGCATAACATTTTTTGAAAAGTCAAATACAGAGAGCATTAAGGTATAATTACCATTTTAATTATAACTCAATCATCCTATCTATTTTGCATAGAAATTAAAGCTTTTATGTCAGGATTTTGGGTACTCACAAACATTCAGGAGCAATTAATGCTAAAGGTTTTATTGTATATGAACTTTACTTTACTGCCTTCAATTTTCAGCCTTCAGGCTTCATTTAAAAAAAAAATCACCAGAGACAACCTCCACCCCTCCAAAAATAAAAAACCCAACAAGAAATTTTTGAAGCAAAAATTCCTCCTCCATAAGTTATTTGTAAAGCCAAGATATTGAGCACAGTTTTGAATGGTGAAAACTCTTTATAGTATAAACTTGCCATAGTATAACCTGCCCTAGAATATGATACATGATACAAAATCCACTGAAGTCAATGGAAAAACTCCCATCAATGGGTTTTGGGTCAGACCTATAGACCATTTGATAATATTTCATAAGGGCATTTTTTATTCTAATTAAAACAATCAGCAATAAGTTAGTGATATAAAAGTTTTCTTCAACTGCAACATTATAGTCAAAGAAATCTTTTGAATTCTTCTCTTTCCATTTTCCTTCTTAGGTCTGAACTCAATAAAATGACACCGGACTTCATCCTAATTGAGTTTTCACTAGACAGACTCAGCAAAATAATTATTTTAAAAGATGGGTTGTCCAAAAGCAGTAGGGTGGCTGAGGGTAACCCTGAGTAAACCAAGGTTACCTACTTCTCATTTGGGGAACATGGAGCTTAGCTTAGGTTAATTTACCCACTTCTGTTTTTACCACTACAACAGTTGCCAAAAGGAATGCCTTGCCTGTTCCTCCTGCCAATGCAAAGGGGCAGTGTGTGTGTGTGTGTGTGTGTGTGTGTGTGTGTAAAAATACAGCAAAGATATTTTTCTCCCGGTTAACATTTATA
This sequence comes from Dermochelys coriacea, assembly GCF_009764565.3. Taxonomy (NCBI): domain Eukaryota; kingdom Metazoa; phylum Chordata; order Testudines; family Dermochelyidae; genus Dermochelys; species Dermochelys coriacea. Next base: position 248,258,414 of record NC_050069.1, on the reverse strand, counting down.
CCATTTCCTCCTATTCTGTCAGTGCTGAAACCAGAAAGAAAATCATTTTTATGAATATAGCTACCATAGGGAAATAAAATGGTTCTCCATTTAGAACTGGGCACTGTTTCTTATTTTACTGACTTTTTGCCTTCACGAAATACCTGTTTATTAATTTCTATTGCTCTTCATGTATTTTTATTTTGCAGCATACTTTGGCTCTGCTTACCTTATTTCCTTCCTCTAACAGCCTGGTAAATGTATGAGCAGATTTTTCAGATGGGACCTTAACAACCAAACCTCTGTCATTGTGTGGATATTAATGATTGTATGGCTATTTTTACGTGTTCGTATTTTTGATTCCAGTATTCTGGCAGTACTTTTTTTCTTTCTACAGTGCTGGAACCTAGTTATTTTGTTACCTTCCACATTCCCACCCCAGAAGTGGCTAAATCTAAGTGGTGCTGTATTCATAGATTCATAGATACTAAGGTCAGAAGGGACCATTATGATCATCTAGTCTGACCTCCTGCACGCAGGCCACAGAATTTCACCCACCCACTCCTGCGAAAAACCTCACCTATGTCTGAGCTATTGAAGTCCTCAAATCGTAGTTTAAAGACTTCAAGGAGCAGAGAATCCTCCAGCAAGTGACCAGTGCCCAATGCTACAGAGGAAGGTGAAAAACCTCCAGGGCCTCTTCCAATCTGCCCTGGAGGAAAATTCCTTCCCGACCCCAAATATGGCGATCAGCTAAACCCTGAGCATATGGGCAAGATTCACCAGCCAGATACTACAGAAAATTCTTTCCTGGGTAACTCAGATCCCACCCATCTAATATCCCATCACAGGGGATTAGGCCTATTTACCATGAATATTTAAAGATCAATTAATTACCAAAATCACATTATCCCATCATACCATCTCCTCCATAAACTTATTGAGTTTAATCTTAACGCCAGATAGATCTTTTGCCCCCACTGCTTCCCTTGGAAGGCTATTCCAAAACTTCACTCCTCTAATGGTTAGAAACCTTCATCTAATTTCAAGTCTAAACTTCCTGGTGGCCAGTTTATATCCATTTGTTCTAATATCTGATCCTGCAACCATTCTATGCATGGAACTCCCATTGAGTTCAGTCCATATTGAATCAGGCCCATAGTTTGGGAAGTGCTTTGGGATCCTTAGGGAAAACAGAAAATGCATAACAATGTGGTGTGGTATAAAGGTTTGATTGGCATGCATTCAAGATGGACATATTGTATCAATTAGTTGTGAAGCAATGAATAAGTTACATCCAAAATATGCCCCAATAAAATATTTATGCCACACCACAGCACACCTCTTAGGGCTGCAAGTCACTTAGGCAAAATATTACCCCACATATTTAAGCAAATTGTAATAATTGTCTGTTTTAAAAAGAGTAGTTATATGTTTGGGGCAGAGCGGGGGAGGGGAACATGTGAATGCATGACTCACAGTGGCAGAAAAAAATACTATTGCCCTCTTCTGTGGGTGCTGCTACTGATCATAGCTCTGTAGAACACTGCTCAGCCGACACACAGGGCATGAAAAAATGGACAAACTGCTGCAAAATCACCAGAGGGGTAAAACTACTGAATTCCCTCCATTCTGCAACCAGGACATGCAAATCTGTTAGAAACTCCAAATATGCCTAAGCACCTGGTTATTCAGTTGTATGTCACTCCCCTTTGTTGCACAGAGTACTCCTTAACTGTAAGTCAGGACCTGGGCCTCAGTTCTCTTAGGATATGTCTGCTCTGCAGCTGGGAGCGCAAGCTAGCCACCCGAATACAGATCCAAAGGGTCAGGCAGGTTTTTATTTCGGTGGCTAGTCCGAGCTGCCCCCGGTGCCACAACTCCACTGCCATTTTTAGTGTGACAGCTTGAGCAGAACCATGCTCCCAGCCACAGTGTACACACCTCCTTAGAGATTGCTTCATCTCTCTTCACACCCCAACAGCTGAGAAGTTCCAGGACACTCATGGCTCACAGTCCCTAGTGGTGTTTGCACAGGGTGTGTGGTCAGAGAGCTCTCCATGAAGGACTCTTCAGATTGCTTTGTACACAGTTTATTGTCTTTCAGTATTCAGGGCACGCAGCAAAGCTGATCTGTTTAGCTTGGCTGGCCCTTTTCCGATTGCGGGATGAGGCCTGTGTGGTGAGATTCTTTATTTCTTTTTAAAGAAGAAAGGGTGTGAGCACAGACTACAGGTTAGCTAGTTTTATTGTATGTATTTCTTGTAAATGTAAATTACTGATGCACAACTGGATAAACATAGGTGTATAAACTGATATATGTGGATTAAAAAAGCAATCACTAAACCCTTGTTCTAACAAGGCTGTCTTTACACTTGTCCAGAGCTAGTCATATCTGTACTACAGTGATTTTTTTTTAAAATGAAAAAAAGAAAAGGAGTACTTGTGGCACCTTAGAGACTAAAACAAATTTATTTGAGCATAAGCTTTCGTGAGCTACAGCTGTTTGTTAATTTGTTAATTTGTACTAAATTTGTTAGTCTCTAAGGTGCCACAAGCACTCATTTTGTTTTTTGCGAATACAGACTAACATGGCTGCTACTCTGAAACCTTTTTTAAATGGTCATTGTTTTCTTGACCATCAATAACTATTACTGCATGGATCTCACTTATAAGCAGTTAAAGAAAAAGCAGTTAATAATACATAACCATTCTGTATGTCAGAGAATTCCTGAGACTCTTTTAGGGATGTATTGTTGACGTGAGAAGACTGCAAAGGCTCCAACATATTCATTAAAGTCTATGGGGCTCAGCAGACCACTGGGCTTTGGGACTAAGTCTGTGCAGTCAAATTATTACATTTGCTGGCCATATGCAGTGGGTGCTTTTCTAAATAAAACAAACCTGTCATTTTAACTCATTGTTTCTAATATATCCAGAGGCATAATTATTTCACATTAGACACCTGCAAAAACCCAGCTTCAAACTCAGACCTGGATTCTGAGTTATAGCACAGCAGCAACAAAAATCACCTGAAATTGCTAATTTTTTAGCTCACACTACTGTAAACTTTAAAATGAACATGCTTGATCCCAAAATTGCACAAAAAGATCATGTCTCCCCAGAATAAGAGTGAACTGTATGCTAAACCCTGACCTTGAGGAATTTTCATGGCCCACCTGGAGAATAGGGCTTGTAATACAAACGCTGAGTGACCATATATGATAATGATACTAGCAGGCTTCGTTGTGATATCTAACCCTGGTCTGCTCCCCTTTTACATTTGCTACTTGCAGAAGGCAAAGGAAAGGTGGATATCCTTAACCAAAGACAAATGACCATGGAGTAGAAGATAATTCTTCTATTCCACTTTTGTGATACCTCCAATTTAACAACGGTCTGTGAAAAGGAGTTTTTCACAATGAGTTATTTAGTCACTATGCCTTATAGGGTATAACTATCATTCTTAAGGGAATATCCATGCTATGATTTGCTGTCAGTCTGTTGTATACTGCAAGTCCATTTATTTTCCCACCAATAGGTGAAGAAAATGCAGTGATACAAAGTAAAAGATGGATGATAACTATTCTTGAAGGGGCGGGGGAAAGGGGTGAGGATGAAAGAGCGTTGGCAGGAAAATATGATAAAATGTTCCATTCCCCTTTTAAAAGTACCATAATAAAACATGTTTGAAGTGAAATACAGATGATATAACTAGCAGAATGTGGATCTGCAATCAGAGTGTGATATTGTATATACTAACCAATGAGGACTTGTAATTATGAAGCATTCCATCAACACTTGCACTATCAAGATTGCTTCATTACTAATATGAACATTTCCAACCGTTAAACATCAGAACTAAAGGCACCATCAAGTTAAAAATCATGTTTCTGTCCAAAAATTTGTTTTACCTGATACTGAGTAAAGCAACTCACAAGACAGAGATTTTAAGGTCAGAAGAGACCATTTTGATAATCCCATATGACCTTCTGCATAACACAGGCCAAAGAATTTCACCCATTAATTCCTGCATCTAGCCCACTAACTTGTGCTATAACCAACACAGAATACTGAAAAAAATTCTATTTGCACACTTTCTGCATTTGATATCAATTTATGTATGGTCAGTTTCATGCTTTCCCCTCATTAGTTATTCAGCTTTCTTTTTTGTTGATCTGGGTCTTTTACACAGCAACAAGGGAGAGAGAAACATTTTTAAAAAATAGGACAATGTCGTTATGAAATCACAAAATTTGGTAGGGAGATTTGGGGCAGCTGCAGTGCCTGACACTACTTTAAAACTCATTGACTGGATTTCAAGTTGACAATGTCCCTCTAAAATACAAAAGCAAAATTGAAGCCTGCTACACAGTCAGTTACATTTTTGCCATCATCTCTTGTGGCCACTCAGAGATATCTGCATCGAGATTAAAAAACCATTATAAACAATTTAAACCCTGAATTGATCCTGACACATATGTCTATGTCTGCTTCATATGGTCTTTCAATAGTGCTATCCACAGAACAAATATCACCTTATAAATGGAGGAGATGATTATGCTTTATTGATTAGACTTGCAAGCCATGAATGGAAACCAGGCAGCTCATGATGAATAACCATTGATGTTGTTTTTAAATGGCAGTAACTCAATCTTTTAGTTTTCAAGTGTTCACTAAATGCACTCTCCTAAACCATCAGGGGAGATAATGGCTCCATTGAAATTGATGAGAGTTTTGCCATTGACTTTAGATATCAGGGGGCCAAGATTTCACCTGAGGTCTTCTTGAGTACTGTGATTTTATCCTCTTCCTATAGCCTTGTTTTGAATGTCACCTTCTTATGCAATTCCCTCATCACACTGCCTCAAGGACACCGACTGAAATATTACACACATGACCCCCAGACATATTGCAAACTGACCTCACTCTCTAACACATTGAAACACTGTTCTCAGCAGCTCAGTACAAATGTCACCATTTAATTCAGCAACTACATTAATTGGCATCAGTGGGAGTTTTGACTGAGTAAGAACTTCAGGATTTGCCCCATCACAATCCAACAGATTACAGGTATAGCAACTGTACACCAGTAAACTCATCAACACCATCATTAGATTACTGTACATTTCCAGTTTATGACAGAATCTCTGATGAACCATCTCTCACCTTTCTACTCTTTGCCAATTAAAATCCCCAACTTTAAAAGCTATAGAAAAATCAGAGGCAGGAGAGAGTTACGCAGAAAAAATGTGAATATAACAATTCAGATTCTCATGTTACCCTCTTTATTTTTGAGTCAAGACATAATTGGAATTTTAGTTTATTAATCAGCAAACATGTTGCACTAAAAAGCACTGAAATCACTTATATCTGTTACCAGAATGAGTTTAAACTCGGATCATCACATTTTTGGTTACCACTATAGATATAAATAGGATAAATTATGTCCCTTCCCTGCCTGCCCCCTTGACACCACCAATCAACTGCTCATATTATTTGCCTTAGATTTCCAGCTTCCAGTCTTTATACAAATTGGCCCAGAGGTGCACTCTGCATATACAGCGAAATTTTTAGAATGCACTTCCTGTAATTCCTACTATTTTAATGCCATTTTTTAGCCACATAGTCTGCTCGCTATCATGCTGCACAAGACAAGGGACTACTAGTGGCAATCTCATTAAAAGGGAAACATTTCAATATTTATAATCAGTACAGTGAAATCCACATACATGCCAGATAGGAGAAGAAAGCTATTCCCTGCTAATTCCTGTATTCATGGCACACTGGTTCCATAATGCCTGTTTACCTGTTATAGTAAAGCACCTTTCTGATGCAACAAACACAACACTGGGCAAATTGTGAAATGTCAAAATTACCCAATTTACCCCACATGAATGCCTAGGGACTGATTCTAGTATCACTCCCACCGCTTTCAGAGTTTGGTGTAACTCTGTCGACTTCAATGAAGTTATTCCTGATTGACACTGATGTGAAGTCAGAGTCAGGCCCTAGGAGTTCCCTATATACCTTTGTTATTACCTAGTAAAGAATCTCATTTTAAGTGAAAAACAGAGACAAAGCTGCCACTTACACCAAGAGGTATCTCATTGTATTTGCATTGCTTCAGACAAATCAAACTAAATCCTATGCCAGTTTAAACCATGCATTTCAACGAGGATTACACAGAATTAGGCCAATTGCACAGACTTTTAAATAAGAACTATTTTCATAAGTTGTTGCTATATTAAAAAAAATCTCAAAGGTAAAGACACAAACGAAAACATTGCTTACTTTGTGCTGAGTTAGATACAACCTGACTGGGCCCGATTCTCCTCCTACTTGCACCAGTCTTACACCAGTGTGATTGCAAAGGCTTTATAATAGCTTTATGTGAGGGGAGAATCAGGCCCACTGTACACAAAAGCAAAACAAGCTTGGAGGCCCATACAGTTTATGCTCAGCCCTTACTTAGGGAAACCTCCCACTGATGACAACTAAGGACTGAGTGAAAACTGAGCAGAGACTTCCGGATGTGGCCCACTACAAATAAAAACAATTGCTGGAGAAAGCAATGTTTCCACTACACTGTGATACATAGAGTTCCGAATGGGTGTGGGGTGGGAAATGGTGGGTTCTTAGACATAGGATTGGAGAATTAATGTGAGAAAATAGACTCAAAAATCTCTCTTGCAAGAATATTGAGACTGCACGGCAGACTGGACGCTTGAGAGAAGACAGACAGATTGGCAAACTCTTCTGATTACTGTAGTGGCCCTTCCAATCTCTGCACTGCGGCTGAAAAAAGCCTTCCCAAAGAGGACAAAAATGCTAAAAAAAGAACAGCTGATTGCTCAATACTCAATAACAAAAATCCCCCTCTGTGCCTCTGTAAAAAGGAGCTGTGCTTCGGTATCAAAAGGCAAATGTTCTGTATATGTTTGTTTCAGAAACACTCACCAAAAGAAAACCAGAAAATAAAAACTTCCTAATAAAAATGGCAACAATTTGTTACAATAAGAGTTATCTCTATAACCAAATGCGTGAAAGGTATGTGATATACAGGGAGTAATTCCGCCTGTGATAAAATAAGAATGACCTTTGTGACTCCGTTTAGGTTCCACCTCTCCTGAGTTATGAGCCATTCTTCACTTGTAAGATATAGCCCATATCTCACTCAAACTCTCAGTGGACCACAAAACTCCCTTCCAGAAAAAATTATACTTCCTCAGTCTACTGAGGATTACCCATGTCAGGTGAAGTTATATTATTGTCTTTAGTGCTGCAAGGAATTACTTTCCGGATGTTTCAGCTCATTACCTCCAGTCTTCATCAGCTATTTTCCAACTGCAGTAACCTCTGTAATACAGGTACAGTATATCTCAATACTATTGATTCTGCTTCTGCTGCCACCTGATATTCATGTAAACAGAGTGAGAGTTATATAGCACTAGATAGAAAGCTGTAAAATAGCAACTGATCTGGCAACTAGAAAAATACAGATAAAATCTTGAAGTAATCAACTGAAATGTCTTAGAACTAATCCCAAGACACAGTGAAGGCAATTGTTTGTATTTATATATCTTCTTGTAAAATATGTCAGGTGCTAGATTTATCCCATCGACACTGCTAGGGATGACTATGACCCCAAACACTCCTGAGCTAGGCTTTTAAAAATTATTTTATTTTATTTTTAATCACTAATATGTTATGTACAGTGAACAGGGAAGTAATGCATACTTCCATGTATTTATTTTTATATGCATTTTTGTATCCATAGACATATAAATATAACTATATGCTGCATGCACACTATTGTGTTAACACACTACTTTCTGTATATTTATTACAAGGATGCCGAGCAAACTCCAACTGGATGAGACAGGATTGTGAGATCTAAAATAGTTTTGCACAAATGTTCTCAGCTGCTCGGTAGTTTTTAGCAGCACTTATTTGCTGTCTAGCTATTGGCTGGGAAAGGAACCAGCAATCTAAAACTATGGTCAGGCTTATGTTGTATAAGGTTTCATGGCAAAGCATTCCATCAAAATCCCTCTCCATCTATAATTTTACCTGTGATACATGCGTCCTGCATGTTTCTCTCCCCCGTGTGAGTTTCTGGAACTCCAGTGAAGCCAACATGCACAGGGACTGGAGAGGCCAGGAGATGGCACAAATTCCTGTTTCAACTTTCTAAGCAGGGACCAGAGGAATAGAGTAGTGGAAATGGATTGGCGTCAAATAGGGCCACAAAAAAGAAATCAAGGATGGAGCTCTTTGCAGCATGAAGCTGAGCTTGTGTTGGTTGGCCCCCGGAGGGTGACACCCTGCTTGGAGCTGTGTGGAAGTTGTGTAGGCCTAAGGCTGTCACTGCATATAACAGGGAGGCTCAGAATTACTCCAGCACAGAATTACTCTGAAGCTGCAACATTTAGAGCCAAAAGAGAAGAAGACAGCTTTTAAAGAGGGGGCAGTTATGTAAACAGAGCGTGTAGTAACTTGAAGAGATCTACAATCGAGAGTGGGTGCCCTATCACTCACTCCTGACTGCGCTACCACTGGTGAGTGATGTAGCCTCCTCATCTTGGCCTTGATTCTGCAGTCAACTAAATTCAATGGAAAAACTCAGGATTCTCAGTAGAGTTAGTGAGATTCACACATGCATTAAGAGAAGAAGTAATCCGCTGTCCTTCCAGTCTTAATGTTGTTTAGAATTTCATCACTAAAGCATATACATTTTTCCAACAGACTTTTATTCTAGTTCAAAACACAACCTTTTAACATGAACAGAAGCAAGGTGTGTGAAGAACCAGTAGAATACAAACGGACCTTATCTGAACTGTATTTAATAGGAACCAGAAGCAATGAACTAGTGATATTCAACTAAAATAGTTCAGCTGGAGATAGCTACACTTCTTGCTGTGCACATTTAAATATAGAGGGCTGACCTAGAGATTAGGTATTTATCAGCTGCATGACGGAATGAGAAATGGCTGCAACACATTTCAGGGTAAGTTTTGTATTTTATTCACTATAAATCCACAGAGCCAAATTCTGCTCTCATTTGCGACCCAGGTGAATCTGGAGTAACGGTATTAACTTCAGTGGGGTTTTGTGGATTTATATCAGTGGAGTTGACAGTGGATTTGGCCCATGGAATACAGAATTGTTTTAAATTTGTCCAGTTAATATTCTTAGTTTCATGATATGAAAAAGCCCCAGATCTTTTAAACAAATGCAAAGACAATGTCTATACTTCTAAAGAAATAAAAGCACAGGTTAGGGTACTCAGCATGGGAGATAAAATACAGCTGAGTTACCATCATAGCATGCCCTCCGCCGTATACCCGGCAGAATCCTTTCAAACAGAGCTTAGATTTTGTCCCTGTTCTTCAGTACTCTACTGAACAACTCCCACATTTTCTCTAATGAGACTCAAGGTTTTCTGTAGATGCAGAAGGTGTTGGATTTTCACCTAAGATGTCTGATTATCCCTCCCCCCTCCAAAGTGCTTCCATCTCTTTCAATGAATTGCAGTTTTTCACCAGAACCCACAGGTTTGCATTTGTATTTGCAGCTGAGAAGGCTGCACTTTCCCATGTGAACTTTAGCCTTTCAGTAACAGATAAAGCAGCAGCACTGATCTCGCCACACCACCGCCATCTTACGTTTTTTTTTAATGCTGCTAACCACTGTGGTACAAGTGTTTAATTTACTCAGCTCAATTTGTGTCAAAGGCAGACTGGAAGCCTCTTCTGTCTTGTCTTTGCAATGCTCCTTTTCTTCCTGCTGATCAATCTGACTTCATTGTTGTTTATCTTGTGATCTGTTGTTACTGCATGCTTGACTAATTGATCCCTTTCATTTGTGCAGGTCACTCCTGATAGGTAATGTGGCATCTTTGCCTAGATTTATGCTTGATTTATGCTCATTTTAATAAGGAGGCTGTCCAGTAGTTATATGACCCTCTCTTTAATAACCTCAACTTTCCACTTTAAAATAGCTTGTTTTCTTGATTTTTGATACATAAAAGCTAGATGTTGGACTTAGAATTTGTTTTTTTCAGTCTCTGTTCCTTGTGAATGCATAGAAATATCTAAGGGACACTCCAGGTAACTATGTATTTTTTTTGTGAATTTACATTCTTCTTGCCTGTAGTCTATTCATAGAAGGAAAGATTGCAAAAATATCCACATCAAAGACCAGTAAATCTCAAAGTCATTTTACTAAGCCTCTTTTTTTTTTAATGAATACAGAATTTAAAGAGGCAAATTTATGCACTCTAGCTTGTCAGTTTTTGGGGGGAATGCAATTCATTTATTCCCTGTCAGTGTTCTATGGTGACAGCAGCATCCACATCCCTGTCCTGTTTTAATTTCCCTCAACGTCGAGATGTAAAACACAGAGCTGAAGGTTTTATCCTGTAAAAGCAGCAGGAACCTCCCATCACAACAATTTCTATCATTATGACCAAAACCACCAAAACAACCGTATTCCAAAAGTAAAAAACCCATGTCCTTTCTGTTTGATGTTTCTATGGCAACCTGGAGGCTTGCTGGCTTTGGTTTTCAGAACTTTGGTAAATTTGCAATTGAACTGAGTGTGTTAATTTAGACAAATACATTTTCTGAGGGCTCTAAGTTGTCCTCTGCATTTAAAAACCTTCACATGGGGTAACAAGGGCAACTTGCCACCAGCACAGAGAATAGTAGCACAGAGTGCTAGGATGCTTGCCCTGCAAAGCTCCTATAAAAATCAGTGAGAGGGTTGCCTAAGTATTGCTGGATTGCCCGAACACAGAGATGTGTGGATAACAGGATGTAAATGAAGTTCAGAAGGTATAGCAGTAAAGAACAACACATTTTTGGAAAAGACAGGCACAGTCTGGGCAAAAAACTCTTTTAGCAATTCATGTCATGTTGCTGGTAGCTTGACAATGACGAGCTCTACAGATTTCAGAGTAGCAGCTGTGTTGGTCTGTATTCGCAAAAAAGAAAAGGAGTACTTGTGGTTAAATTTGTTAATCTCTAAGGTGCCACAAGTACTCCTTTTCTTTTTTGCGAACTCTACAGACAAAACCCAACCTCATCAACAAATGCAGCTAAACAGTGTTTCAGAGTAAAGGCAAACTAGCAAAGGTACAGGGGAGACTTTCTCCAAGACAGTGGGATACTGGACTGTTATCAGAAAGCTACAGCAATTCTCTCATACCAGCCTATAGTAATAAGAGAACATTAGTGCCCATTGTACGAGTAGGGTAAGGACTGTGGTTTGCATGATGGCTGGCAGCAGTTGAACACAGCAAGTAGAACAACCTTTGCTCCAAATGGCAGCAAAATACAGCTGTGTTTTTATGTGCTTCCAATCCTGGCTGGGGATAACAAAAACTTGGGTTTGGGCTCTGAGGCTACTGACATATGATACACAAGTCACTACCTGCATGTACCAGATGCATAGCTTTGTCTTGGGGGATAATGGCTCTGGACATAAGTGTGGCTAGGTATCAGGATGGTGACCTCTCAGGCATGAGTCACACATAGTTCACTTTGCTATAATATTATCACCACCATTTTTATATAACTATCCTTTGTTAGAAGGTGTCATGAACATTATCTTGCTGTTTGGGTAGTGCATGCTTCATCTGTCAATTTTGCATGGGTTTGATGACATGTACAATGGATGTAGATGACTTTTGTCTGGGAATTTAAGCCTGTCTGGGAGCTTAAATTCATAACTCTGCTAGACAAAAATCATGGACTGAACAGAGACACTGGATTTATGACTTATTATAGTGGTGCCCAACCTTATTACATAGAAGGGCCACATAAACCTAAGCACAACCTTGTATGTGCCAAACCTATTCTAAATATTTTGATAAAATATAAATCAGTAGAGGTGACTTTAAATCTTAAATTCAGCTTGTTTTGTATGTATTTAGATAGGTTGTTTCTATATACGGTATAATCTATTTTAAAACATAAAATGCATCCGATGAAGTCAGCTGTAGCTCATGAAAGCTTATGCTCAAATAAATTTGTTAGTCTCTAAGGTGCCACAAGTACTCCTATTCCAGCTATACACTCCTTCCACCCTTATCTCTCTTTTATAAGTCAGGTAGGTGAAGACAATCCTTCATTTCAAAATGAGAAAAAAAAAAGAGGATATGGTGAATTTACACCAAGGGATGGATTCTGCTTCCCCATGGAAGAACTGCAGTTGTGGGTAGCATCTTTGGTTCCTACTTGACTTTAAGGCAGAATCCCCATATGACAAATAATGACAATGGATTCTTTTGCCTTCAGCAGAACTGATTACTTGGCATCCGATGAAGTGAGCTGTAGCTCACGAAAGCTTATGCTCTAATAAATTTGTTAGTCTCTAAGGTGCCACAAGTACTCCTTTTCTTTTTGCGAATACAAACTAACACGGCTGCTACTCTGAAACCTGTGATTACTTGGCTAGAAACTGCAGGGGATAAGAGTAATCACCATGGGCTGCATTCTTACAAGACCCTCTATATTGAATGAGGAGAGAGTTGTCTAGCTCAGCACTTTTTTGCTTTAAGCAAAAGCGTAACTTTTCAATAAGAAGAACAAAAGAAAAAAACACAGTAATTTGGCTCAGAATAATGAGAAGGAGTTTAAGGTGAGGGAGATAACATTGTAGAAGGGACAAAAGTTGATGTATACATTAAAATGTCTTTCTTTGACAGAGTTCAAAGAAGTTGATTTGTATCATGTGATACTGGGCAGTAACACTGAGAATATTCATTCTTTTAACTGAATGGTATAGGTGCAAAAAGCATACATATAATCCAACTAAATTCCAATCCTGGTAACAGAATTTTTGCTACACCTGAAAATTAACGATTATACAAAATTATTTCCCATCTAGGTTTTTCAATAGTTTTGAAAAACATTTTATTTTAACGAATGTTCTCATAAAATGAGAAAGAAAAATAACTAGTTATATCTAATTTTGTGTCTCTTGAAACTGTGTGCCCACTCCTAGGTTATCCAAAATAAAGAAAGCATTTACTGAACAACGAAAGACTTCACTGTCTGACAATACGTTCTGTACTTTTGGTTAGCTGGAACAAATGTATCTACAGCTGTGCATATTTACATGGACTGATCACATGGATACAATATATTTATACACCCAAGGTTCACTTTCAGAGGGCTGAGCACTCTCACCTCCAAAGTTAATTGGGTTTGTTGGCGATCAGTCCCCCTAAAAATAAGAACCTAAATATATGCTATAGAATGTATAATTTATGGGCTGTATAAACTCAAATGCTCTATCTCTTGATATATCTACAGTATATATTCTTAATTATAGACCTTTTTATACTGTAATGTTAAATGAGCAGTTTGGTTGAGGCCAAAGGGTCGGGGAGCTGGTCTTGTCCAAAATGATGATAGAATGATACCCTAACATCTAAACTCTACTTTAAAAGACTTTAAAAGAAAACAATTAAGAAAGCTCCCTACCAGGCTGTAACAATGAACTGATCCACGATTGCTGTTGTGTATGACAACATGTCATCTTAAAAAGAGAGTTACTTGAATATTCAGGTAACGGAATGATCTTAGTGGGTGAACATTCCTAGGTGCTTTGTAATTTTGTTTTATCAGTCTCATTACATAGCTGCAGAATACATCGCATACAGTTGGCAGGAGTACCACAAGAGGGAGTCAGTCATCATAAAACAAGAGGTAGCCTAATTCAAATTGCTACTCTGCATTCTGGAAGGAAGAAGCTGTTTGAACAATTAAGGCTTCTGAGATGTGACAATCAGTGATAAACAGATAAAGAATGTAATTTTGGAATGATTGTAACAGTCCATCTCAAACAGAGAAGGGTCTGTATAGAACCAAGCCAGAGAAAGGCTCACAACAGGTGCTGGTATTACATCTCCCATTTAGTGGAACAGAACGATCATAGCTTGTGCTAAGTAGATAATAATGAAGAATCATAAACAATGTAAAGGACACAAGTCAAGAGGAAGCTGGAGCTTTAATGAGGTCCAACTTGCCAGGAGCTTTTTGACATGTCCCTAGCTCACTTACAGAGCCAGAAAAGCAACAACTTAGACTCTGACAGCTGTAAGAGTGGCTGCTTTTAAAGGAAGTTTTATGTGATGACGACACCGGACTGGGATTCAAGCTTTCATGTAATAACTAGCCCAGCTCATTGCCTAAGACCTAATCATTCTCAACAAACTCTCTCACAGTAATGCTTCATACAAATAATAGTTCTCCACAAATCAGGTAATCCCCATCATCAGCTCCCCGGATAGGAGAGTTTTGTTCAGACTAGTAAATAGAGAAAGTTAGCAGGGTCCATACTGTGTCGTACTATCCTCACTTAATAAATAATATACATTCTGAGGAGAAGAAAGCAAATGCTAGCTGCTGGGATGGATGGATGGAATAATGATTTAAAAATTATACTACCAGAGCAGCCAGCACCCAGCATTCACTGGCAGACGAGTCATTTGACAATAATTCTACATATGCTTCCATCACAAAGAGCTCTTCAGTTTAATTATCAAAGAAAAACTGAGCATCCATCATTTTACCAGTGTCTTTTAGAAAGCTATGGATTTTTTCTGCTAGTTAGGAAGGTAAGGTCTTTATAGCTGAGAAAAATATTGCTTTAGTTCATGTAAATTTTCCCCTGGAAGATATAAATATGATTTATAAAGAGCCACAAATGCCCATGAACCATTAATTATTAATTATTATTACAAGTCAATAACCATCTGGCATTTGTTAGGTAAGTGGTACACTAAGCCTTATGCCTGCTAAATTGTTTGGTTTTGCTATCTCACCCTCCCAAACTCCTCTATCCCAGTTTGTCAGTTTAAGCACCTTGTGGCATTCGGTCTGACACCGAGATGATGCTACGGTTGACACAGATGCTTAACTTTAAGCACACTAGCAGCCCAATTAGAATCCTCTCCTGTAGAGGGCACTATGAGCAGGGGAGAGTTTAAAGCATCTCTGCTACAGGTTACTGCTGCAGTTCTTCCCTCTCTGTGCAGATATTGGCAGCAGAGGGCTGGGGGAGAGAACCGTGGCACAGAACATCTGGGGAAGGAGACTGGGGAGATTGGTGGTAGAAAGGAAACCATACACCCAGTGGGAAGGAAAATGGGAGATGACAGAGCATCCAAAGCATGAAACAGAATGGGCAGTGAGGGCAGTCATCCATCAGGGGGCACAGCAAAAGAATTCCTGGATCTAGGGTGACCAGACAGCAAGTGTGAAAAATTGGGACGGGGTGGGGGGTAATAGGAGCCTATATAACAAAAAGACCCAAAAATCGGGACTGTCCCTATAAAATCCAGCTGGATCCATAAAACCACTTTGTCTGGGTGATACCTATCGGATGCTATTTTAAATGTCACAAACAGCATGGACAGGTTCCTTTGACAACCAGACTTCCACAGCCATATTTAGCTCTGTTTATGTAGAGTTTTGACATGCTGCTTTGGCTGGACATTCTTGGCCTGGGCGCTTTGTGCACCAGGCTTCTTTTAATTCATTCAACAGCTGGTGGTTATCTTTTTGCCACTTACAATATAAAATACATGCCCTCCCCCCTAAAATTGACACTGCTACCTCAGCAAGATAATGTGCATGCCCAGAGATGTCCTGCTTCCCTAGATACCCTTCAGCATTCACTTTTCTTCATCTAATTTTCCTACATTGTTCTCATGTTCCCCCCATCTGTCTGTCTGTATTCACCTGTTGTCTCTTGTCTTTTACTTAAAGTGTTTGCAGTGTTGCTGTAGCCATGTTGGTCCCAGGATATTATAAAGGCAAGGTGGGTGAGGTGATATCTTTTAT
The DNA here is from genome assembly GCF_009764565.3 of Dermochelys coriacea. Taxonomy (NCBI): domain Eukaryota; kingdom Metazoa; phylum Chordata; order Testudines; family Dermochelyidae; genus Dermochelys; species Dermochelys coriacea. Next base: position 248,242,578 of record NC_050069.1, on the reverse strand, counting down.
TGGACCAAAGAAGTTGAGATTACCGAACCCACCTTGTCTCTCACTAAGATGGTAAACTATTTGGGGCAGGGGACATCTTTTTGCTCTGTGTTTGTACAGCATCTAGCACAATGGAATCCTGGTCTACAAGGGGGGCTCTGAGGTATTACTGCAATACAAATATACTACTACTAATACCTAGTCCACTACTGCTGTGTCACCAAGTTGGCTCCATTTCAGTTGCTCTACATTAAGAAACGGTAATCCTATAAATATTGCAACTGGCCACGGTTGTGGTTATATGAAAAGCAACTTTTCCCACATAGAGTGTGTGTGCTTATGACAGGTGCTTTATACTCCAGCAGCATTCTTCCAGTCCTCCCTACCCACTTTGCCTCTCTGTTAGGCGCATCAGAAGTCCTTATCTGCTGCCTTTGTATAGAAAGGGGGTGGAGAAGGTTAAAAAACTCTGCCTGGTCATTTGACTGGACAAAGCTGTTCACATAAGGCACTTTGGAACAGCTTCAGCGAACACATTGCCAGCTACATGCCATCTCACTTTGCACCAGAATCAAATCTATCACTGACAACCTGAGCCCCTGGTTTAATTGCACCACTGGTGTGAGGGCATGACTGCAAGAAAGCTGGCAGCAAGAATGGTTAGAGAAATAAAGGAGAGGAATGGGAACAACTGATCCAACGTGAAAATGAAGTCTGTTTTGCAGCTTAGAGAGAAACAGGGCTTTGTCAGGAAATGGTTCAGAGGGAATGAGCAATTGGTCTTTTACATACATAGTGATTATTCTCCACATGACCCTGTGTGCTAAGATGTTACTTAAGTTGACTAAATAGGAATCCCTGACCTGCACAGTATAAAGGATCAGTACAAAGGGGATACTCAAATTGCTCTGGACTGTAAATGAGGCTTTAGGCAAACATGGGATTTAATGAATTCAAATTGTTAGCTTCATTTGCAGAATAAAAACCAGTCTTCTCGGCTTCTTTGTAGTGACACACAGACAATGCACAATCACATGAGGTTATGTTTAAACACATAAACTAGCAGCTCATCCTTTGGAGTCCACTTGATATAAACCAGCATGAGGAGAGTTAAACAATGTCAAAGCAGAGTGAATGCGATTTTTACAACTATTCATTTTTAATGTATGTCCATTTGAAATCTGAGCACCCTCTATTACTAATTTGTTATGGCAATATTAATTAATGGTTTTGCTTCTCAGCAGTTGAATGCTGTTTACACTGAGTGAGATAGATTAGGAGGAGTATAAGATTAGAAAAACAATCTGGAAACTGGTCAGGTGCAGTTGGGGGTCACCTTGATGTTTCTGAAAAGAGCACACTGCACTAGAAAAGCCTACAAGTATCCCACAGTTTCTCGACAGGGAATATACTGGGTTCTCACTAGTGCGGACTTGGTAAGACCATGTCAGCATTTTTCACTATTAACTCCTATTTTGGAGTAGGAATCACAGTTTTTAAGAAAAAACAACAACCAACCCTCAGGCTCCCATAAAAGTTGATAGGCCAAGGAGTGATCTTCATTTATGGGCCATCTGAGTCAAGACCAAGTGCAATGGTAAACAAGGGGCAACATTCAGTGATTGAGAGAAAGGAAATGATTTTTTCATGAAATGTTTCCACTCTCATTCCACTTGGACTCTGCTGGGTGATTCAGTGGATCCTCTCTGGTTGCTTGGACACCATGACCAACATATTCCGTGTTGATTCAGACCATTGATTGCATTTATGTCCTGCCTTTAGGTGGAGTGGCAACATAATTAGCTTTGGCTCAGGTTAACAGATAAGGTTTAAGCCATCGCTGAGAACAGAGGCACATTTCAGTCTCTGTAGATACTTGGTAGGGCAGGCAGCTGACGAGGCAAGTTAGGTCATGACTGCTCCTGAGGATTTCGGCTGCCCTAATTTCTTTATTCTGGCACTTACTTGTTTTGCCTGAGAAAGGGCTTATTGAGAACAGCTGATCAAGGAGTAGACTTCAGTGCTGTGACTAGGGAATTTGTTCCTGACAGAGGATAAATCCCCACAACTCTGGAGGCTTCAATAGGCATCCTGTACATGCAGCATCTATCAGGATCAGGCCTTGAGGAAGGAGGATAGTACAGATTGAAGAATGTGGCTCCAGGAGCTTTTCCCTAAGAGACCCCTTTTATATCAAAGCACCTTTGCTCATTTGTTCAGTGAGGGTCAGAGAATGGCACAAACTTCAAAAGATTCTGAGATTCCATTCAATTAAGTGCCTGGAAATCTCTGATGCATCTCTGCAAATACTGATAAAATACTACAAACCACTAGGGCAGTGGTGCCCAAACTTTTCCTGTTGCACGCCCCCCCGCCCTTACCATTACCAGTAATGGATTCTGTCCGTGCTCCCCCTCAATTACTGCACAGTTGGAGCAGAGGAGCTTGGACTGAAGGCACAGCTGAGGGGAGAACTGGGGATGAAGGAGGAGCTGGGGCTAGAGGCAGAGCTAGCCTGAGGGCGGAGAGGGAATAAGGGCAGAGCTGCTGCTGGGGCCGGAGCTGGGTTGGGGGTGGAGCCGAGCAGCGCTCCCTCCCCACCCCTAGTGGGGGCTGGCCCAGAACCTCTAGGGGGGTGCATCCCACAGTTTGGGGACCACTGCATTAGGGGTGGCAGAACTAGGCTAGAAATAGCACAAGTACAGACTCACATGACGTCTGGAACTTCCTGCTTCTAGTCAGGCTGCAGACACAAAGGGCTCAAAAATCAAGGTCCCAGAGAAGTCAATGGCAGAATTTTGCTTGTAGTGCAAAGATATGCAAAAATGGAATGCAGTGGGGGGCCATTTATATTTGAATTTCACAAAATATATGATTTTTTGGTGACTCCTGTAGCTGATTCTGATTATATCTGAATTGATTTGCCCATCCCAAGGATCAATGAGTCAGTGTTCTGATCTCCATACAAAAAAAGATAAAGCACAGAAAAAGAGTGATTGGTGAGTTAGGGGAATAGCTGGTGCTTCTTCTGAAAGGAATAGGAGCTGAAAATTCAGGTATTGTCTCAAAGCGATTGAGGTTTCAGGACTCCCTCCTGTTCCGCAGCGGACATGGATGCAGAATAAGTGACTTTTAGATAGGTATGCACTCAAGACTAGCCCCTTCCACTGCTCCTGCCACTGTGGCTACACTATTTTTAGCTTGCTAGCTCAATCAGAGCACAGCTTGAAGTGTAGATGTTAATTTAGTAAGGGAAATGGGTCAAACCGCTTGAAGAGATGGCTGAGCAATGGGCAAGATAGAACAGGATGAAGAGAAAGAATGTACCTTTTTAAGCAGCTCATGGGACAGCTCCTCCTGAATACATTCTTACTGTCAGTTGCCACCACTTCTGTTAACACAATAGCCAGTTGTGCACAGCAAGGAAGAACACAGAGAAGGGCGCTGGAAGAGCTAATTCATGATCCTCCTGGACAGACGAAGGTACCAGTGGATTTAGGGCTCGATTCAAAACTCAGTGAAATCAGTGGAAAGATTCCTATTGACTTCAGTGGGATTTGGATTAGACCCTTAGTGAACAGTATGAGTCACTGCTGGTAGACATGATTAGTGGGATGTCAGAAAAAAAAATTACAATGTACTAATGGTACCATGAGCTGACATGTTGAATGCTGGCATTAAAAGTGCCTGACTAGTCTATTGGTGGCACAATATATAACAATCCAAAAGAAAGTTTGACAAAGAGAGTTCAATGACATCTTTTCATTACCATGTTCACTTCCAGAAGCATAGGAAGATTAAGCTGGGGGATGGAGTGGGTCTAAGGAAAGAAGAAAAGACACAAGAGGAAGATATACAATTCCTGAGCCGTGCAAGATGTACAATCCAGGTGGAAACTGGGGCTATCTATTTGTCCTAAAAGGGAGGGGGGCATGAGGCCCTGCCCCCTCTGTGGTCCCACCCTGCCCCTCCTCTTCCCCTCGACATCCCACCCCCTGGCCAAGCCAGAAGTTGGAGCTGGGCTGGAGATTCCAGGCCCCTCCACCTACCCAGGGTGGGGGAAGGGCCAGAAAGTAGCTACTGGCCAGTGTTCCTGCCCCTCCGCCCCCCCGAAACCCTCCACCCAGAGCAGGTGCAGGGTCCCTGGCCCCCCACAGCTGCCCACATGGCTCTTACAGCGACCTGGCTCTGACTTCCGGCCTGGCCATGGGGTAGGGCCTCAGGGCCGAAGAGCTGCAGCTAGGCCATGGGCTCCTCAGGCTGCTCTTACCTGGGCCGGGCTCCAGCTTCCGGCCTCGGCAGGGAGTGGAGCCTTGGGGGAAAGAGGAGGGCAGGGGGCCAGGCCCATGGCAAAAAGTCCACTTTCAAAAATGGGAAGGCCATGGCCCCTTCGCCCACACCCATTCCAGGGCCCATGGTTGGAAGATGATTATGGGACCAGCTACTTAGGGAATGGTACACCCTGTCGTATAGACAGGTAATGATGCAGGTTGGTGTCATTTCAGAATATGACAAATCAGCTTCTACCTCCAATGGAGTTGTTAGTACAAGGCAGACATCTGCTGATACTCCAGAAAAATTCTCTGTGGGTAGCAAAGTAATCTATAACCATAAGCACAAAGGCATCTGGGATTATTCTGCACATTCTATTGACAAGAAGGAAAATCCTTGAAAAAGTATGGATGGGCCCTGGGTTGATGCCTCAGAAAAGTAAACATTACTATACACATGATCAAAGGTGGTTAGTGTAGGAAACTGTGTAGGAGAGATTTGCTATGCATGTGAAGACTTATAACCTTCCTAGTGACTTCAAATGGACACAGAGTTAGAGCAACACTGAGTGATTCTACAAAACATACCCTAGGAGTCCATGCTGATGCTAGTCTTATCACTGGCTGCAACTGAATGCAAAAGAGCCCCATGCCACTAGCCTGAGCACTCGAATCTGAGCAGCACCAAAGTATAGACTCTTCCTAATAAGAAGAGTGCTGTGAGGAAGATCCAATAGCAAATGTTTGCCAAGCATTTTGAAAAAGACATGAAGCACTGTGTAAGCCCTATTATTTATGATGCTTGCGGTGGTGGCGTTTTCTTCTATATTTGTATTGTTGAAATAAAGTGATTCTTTCACAAGGAATGCAGTGTGCTGGTATAAATTTGAAGGGATACTGGCATGGAAATCAGGATCTATTTTGGAAAGCCTGTCTCATTTACCAATGCTAATGATAACAACTACTACTAATTTTCATTTACATAGCTCTTGAGGGTATGTCTACACTATGAAATTAAGTCGAATTTATAGAAGTCAGTTTTGTAGAAAGTGTTTTTATACAGTCGAGTGTGTGTCCCCCCACACAAATGCTCTAAGTGCATGTAGTCGGCGGACTGTGTCCACAGTACTGAGGCAACAGTCGACTTCCGGAGCTTTGTACTGTGGGTAGCTATCCCACAGTTCCCACAGTCTCCACCGCCCATTAGAATTCTGGATAGAAATCCCAGTGCCTGATGGGGCTAAAACATTGTCGCGGGTGATTCTGGGTACATATCATCAGGCGCCCGTTCCCTCCCTCCCTCCGTAAAAGCAAGGGCAGACAATCGTTTTGCACCTTTTTCTTGAGTTACCTGTGCAGACGCCATACCACGGCAAGCATGGAGCCCGCTCAGCTAACCGTCACCATATGTCTCCTGGGTGCTGGTGGACATGGTACTGCATTGCTACACAGCAGCAGTTTATTGCCTTTTGGCAGCAGACAGTGCAGTATGACTGGTAGCCGTTGTCGACGTAGTCCTGGGTGCTCTTTTAACCGGGCGCCTGGGCAAACATGGGAGTGACTCAGCCAGGTCATTTCCCTTGTTTCATCTCATGGCGATTGAGTCCTACCGGCAGTGCACTGTCTTTTAATCTGCAGCCAGCAGAAGATGATGGCCAGCAGTCATACTGCACCGTCTTCTGCCGAGCACCCAGGAGGTGATGATGACTAGCATTTGTACTACACAGTCTGCTGCCAGCATGATGTATAAAGATAGATGAAGTGGCTCAAAATAAGAAATAGACCAGATTTGTTTTATATTCGTTTTCTCCTCCATACCTCTGTGAAATCGACGGCCTGCTAAACCCAGTTTTGAGTTCTATCCTTGAGGTTTTGAGTTCTATCCTTGAGGCAGCCATTCAGTTTCTCACAAAGCCACCCCCTTTGTTGATTTTAATTCCCTATAAACCAACCCTGTAAGCTATGTCATCAGTCACCCCTCCCTCCTTCAGGGCAACAGCAGACAATCGTTCCACACCTTTTTTCTGTGCAGACGCCATACCACGGCAAGCATGGGGCCCGTTCAGATCACTTTGGCAATTAGGAGCACATTAAACACCACAAGCATTATCCAGCAGTATATGCAGCACCAGAACCTGGCAAAGCGAAACCGAGCGAGTAGGCGACATCAACGCGGTGACGAGAGTGATGAGTACATGGACACAGACTTCTCTCAAAGCACGGGCCCTGCCAATGTGGGCATCATGGTGCTAATGGGGCAGGTTCATGCGGTGGAACGCTGATTCTGGGCCCGGGAAACAAGCACAGACTGGTGGGACCACATAGTGTTGCAGGTCTGGGACGATTCCCAGTGGCTGCGAAACTTTCGCATGCATAAGTGCACTTTCATGGAACTTTGTGACTTGCTTTCCCCTGCCCTGAGGTGCAAGAATACCAAGATGAGAGCAGCCCTCACAGTTGAGAAGCGAGTGTCAATAGTCCTGTGGAAGCTTGCAACGCCAGACAGCTACCGGTCAGTCGGGAATCAATTTGGGGTGGGCAAATCTACTGTGGGGGCTGCTGTGATGCAAGTCAGAGGTCAAAGATCTGCTGATATCAAGGGTAGTGACCCTGGAAATGTGCTGGTCATAGTTGATGGCTTTGCTACAATGGGATTCCCTAACTGTGGTGGGGCCATAGATGGAACCCATATCCCTATCTTGGCACCGGAGCACCAAGCCAGCGAGTACATAAACCGTAAGGGGTTCTTTTCAATAGTGCTGCAAGCACTGGTGGATCACAAGGGACGTTTCACCAACATCAACGTGGGATGGCCGGGAAAGGTATATGATGGGAAAGGTACATTGCATCTTCAGGAACTCTGGTCTATTTCAAAAGGTGTAGGAAGGGACTTTCTTCCCAGACCAGAAGATAACTGTTGGGGATGTTGAAATACCTATAGTTATCCTTGGGGACCCAGCCTACCCCTTAATGCCATGGCTCATGAAGGCATACATAGGCAGCCTGGAGAGTAGTCAGGAGCTGTTCAACTACAGGCTGAGCAAGTGCAGAATGGTGGTAGAATGTGCATTTGGATGTTTAAAAGCACGCTGGTGCAGTTTACTGACTCGGTTAGACCTCAGCGAAACCAATATTCCCACTGTTTGCTGTGCTCTCCACAATATCTGTGAGAGTAAGGGGGAGACGTCTATGGTGGGGAGGGAGGTTGAGACAAATTGCCTGGCTGCTGATTACGTACAGCCAGACACCAGGGCGGTTAGAAGAGCACAGGAGGGTGTGGTGCGCATCAGAGAAACTTTGAAAACCAGTTTCATGACTGGCCAGGGTACAGTGTGAAAGTTCTGTTTGTTTCTCCTCGATGAAATCCCCCGCCCCTTGGTTAACTCTACTTCCCTGTAAGCTAAACACCCTCCCCACCTCCCTTCGATCACTGCTTGCAGAGGCAATAAAGTCATTGTTGCTTCACATTCATGCATTCTTTATTAATTCATCACACAAATAGGGGGATAATTACCAAGATAGCCCAGGAGGGGTGGTGGAGGAGGGAAGGACAAGGCCACACAGCACTTTAAAAGTTTAAAACTTATTGAATGCCAGCCTTCTGTTACTTGGCCAATCCTCTGGGGTGGAGTGGCTGGGTGGCCGGAGGCCCTCCCACCGCGTTCTTGGGCATCTGGGTGAGGAGGCTATGGAACTTGGGGAGGAGGGTGGTTGGTTACACAGGGGCTGTAGCGGCGGTCTGTGCTCCTGCTGCCTTTCCTGCAGCTCAACCATACGCTGGAGCATATTAGTTTGATTCTTCAGCAGCCTCAGCATTGCATCCTGCCTCCTCTCATCACGCTGCTGCCACCTTTCAGCTTCAGCCCTCTCTTCAGACCGCCACTTACTCTCTTCAGCCCGCCACCTCTCCTCCTGGTCATTTTATGCTTTCCTGCACTCTGATGTTGTCTGCCTCCATGCATTCGTCTGTGCTCTGTCAGTGTGGGAGGACAGGATGAGCTCAGAGACCATTTCATCGCAAGTGCATTTTTTTCGCCTTCTAATCTTCATTAGCCTCTGGGAAGGAAAAGATCCTGTGATCCTTGAAACACATGCAGCTGGTGGAGAAAAAAAAAGGGACAGTGGTATTTAAAAAGACACATTTTTATAGAACAATGTGTACACTCTCTTTCCCGGTAAATCTTGCTGTTAACATTACATACATAGCACATGTGCTTTCGTTAAAAGATCGCATTTTGCCTCTACCCCCACTCCCGTGTGGCTAACAGCGGGGAACATTTCTGTTCAGCCATAGGCAAACAGCCCAGCAGGAATGGGCACCTCTGAATGTCCCCTTAAGAAAAGCACCCTATTTCAACCAGGTGACCATGAATGATATCACTCTCCTGAGGATAACACGGAGAGATAAAGAACGGATGTTGTTTGAACTCCAGCAAACATACACTGCAATGCTTTGTTCTACAATGATTCCCGAGTACATGCTACTGGCCTGGAGTGGTAAAGTGTCCTACCATGGTGGATGGAATAAGTCTGCCCTCCCCAGAAACCTTTTGCAAAGGCTTTGGGAGTATATCTAGGAGTGCCATGAATGCCAGGGCAAATTAATCATTAAACATGCTGGCTTTTAAACCTTGTATAGTATTTTAAAAGGTACACTCACCAGAGGTCCCTTCTCCACCTGGTGGGTCCGGGAGGCAGCCTTGGGTGGGTTTGGGGGATACTGGCTCCAGGTCCAGGGTGAGAAAATCGGTTTCTCTGCTTGTTTGCTGTGAGCTATCTACAGCCTTCTCCTCATCATCTTCCTCGTCCCCAAAACCTGCTTCCGTGTTGCCTCCATCTCCATTGAAGGAGTCAAACAACATGGCTGGGGTAGTGGTGGCTGAACCCCCTAAAATGGCATGCAGCTCATCCTAGAAGCGGCATGTTTGGGGCTCTGACCCGGAGCGGCCGTTTGCCTCTCTGGTTTTCTGGTAGGCTTGCCTCAGCTCCTTAAGTTTTAGGCGGCACTGCTTCGGGTCCCTGTTATGGCCTCTGTCCTTCATGCCCTGGGAGATTTTCACAAATGTTTTGGCATTTCGAAAACTGGAACATAGTTCTGATAGCACGGATTCTTCTCCCCATACAGCGATCAGATCCTATACCTCCCGTTCGGTCCATGCTGGAGCTCTTTTGCGATTCTGGGACTCTATCATGGTCACCTCTGCTGATGAGCTCTGCATGGTGACCTGCAGCTTGCCACACTGGTCAAACAGGAAATTGAAATTCAAAAGTTCGCAGGCCTTTTCCTGTCTACCTGGCCAGTGCATCTGAGTTGAGAGTGCTGTCCAGAGCGGTCACAATGGAGCACTCTGGGATAGCTCCCGGAGGCCAACACCATCTAATTGCGTCCACAGTAACCCAAGTTCAACCCAGCAAAACCGATTTCAGCGCTAATTCCCCTGTCGGGGGTGGAGTAAGGAAATCGATTTTAAGAGCCCTTTAAGTCGAAAAAAAGGTCTTCGTCATGTGGACGGGTGCAGGGTTACATCGATTTAATGCTGCTAAATTCGACCTCAACGCCTAGTGTAGACCAGGGCTGAGATTCTTAAAGAAATTTGCAAAGTAACATCCCCATTGGATAGAGGGGGAATTGGCATTAAGTAGTAAACCAGAAGCAGATTGGGGAATGAAACTCAGGTCTCCTGATTCCCAATCTTCTGTTTTAACCTCTAGGCCAGTGGTTCTCGAACTAGGGGCGTTGCTTGTTTAGGGAAAGCCCCTGGCTGGCCGGACCAGTTTGTTTACCTGCTGCATCCGCAGGTTTGGCAGATCATGCCTCCCACTGGCTGTGGTTCACTGCTTGAGGCCAATGGGGGCTGCAGGAAGGGCGACCAGCATGTCCCTTGGCCCGTGCCGCTTTCTGCAGCCCCCATTGGCCTGGAACAGCGAACCGCGGCCAGTGGGAGCTGTGATCGCCAAACCTGCGGACGCAGCAGGTAAACAAACCGGCCTGGCCCACCAGGGGCTTTCCCTGAACAAGTGGCACCCCGGTTTCCCTTTGTAATGCAGACAGTTTCATGTAGCACAGCATAGCATGCTCCATAGCATTAGTGAATGCAGGCAGCGGAATCCAGCACTAGTACAGTAAAACTATTGATACAATTCTGTGCAATCACTCAGACCTCTGTAGGACTCCTCCACATCCAGAAAACATCAGTTTCTTTGAACCCAGCAAAATCATACAAGTGTGAGAATATAGCACCATGATGGTCTTTGGCATGTGATAAACTGCCACAGTTTGATTCACAAGACATAGGCCTCTGATCTATATATTCACCATCTATCTCTATATCACCACTACCTCCAAGAAATGTATGAATCTTTGCAATCCTCTCTCTGTTTGAAGCTTGACAAACACAGCTGTTATTTATACAGATATATATCTATATATACACACACACATATTTATATCTATCTATCTACTGCGACAGGGTCAGGCCAAATTGCTACAGGAGCATGATAGAAGGCAGATATATTAGCCCCAGGTTAAATAGGTCCCTTTTCCCTGGGTAAGGTAACAGGGAAGGTTCCAGAACAATCAGGAACCTTCTGGAGACAATTAAGACAGACAGGCTGATTAGAACACCTGCAGCCAATCAAGAAGCTGCTAGAATCAATTAAGGCAGGCTAATCAGGGCACCTGGGTTTAAAAAGGAGCTCACTTCCATTTGTGGTGTGTGTGTGAGGAGCTGGAGCAATAGGCACTAGGAGCTGAGAGTGAGAACGCGTACTGCTGGAGGACTGAGGAGTACTTATCATTATCAAAAGCATTATCAAACACCAGGAGGAAGGTCCTATGGTGAGAATAAAGGTGTTGGGTGGAGGCCATGGGGAAGTAGCCCAGGGAGTTGTAGCTGTCGCACAGCTGTTCCAGGAGGCACTCTAGACAGCTGCATTCCACAGGGCCCTGGGCTGGAACCCGGAATAGAGAGTGGGCCCGGGTTCCCCCCAAACCTCCCAACTCCTGGTCAGACACAGGAGGAGTTGACTTGGACTGTGGGTTCATGAAAACAGCCAAACTGAGGGCTGCCGTGAAGCTCCAAGGTGAACAAATCCGCCAATAAGCACAAGACCCACCAAGATAGAGGAGGAGCTTTGTCATACTACATATGTATATCTATATATAAGTATATACACATATATATCTATCTATCAGCTTTGCTAGTGGCAGAATTGTCTAAAGATCAGGCTTGAGAAAAGGCACATTCCTTGTCACTAGCAACTCTGCAGAATGGTATTCCTCTCGGGAAAGTGTAACTTTATAGAAAAGAAACAAGCTATCCCATTAGCTTTTACTTATGGTTTCCTTTCTTCCAAGAATGTTGTATCATTACAAAAAGTACCTTCGTTACGTGTGTCAATACAATAATTATCTCTGGTAAGCTGAAATGTTGACATTCCCATGTTCATCCATCCATCTTATGGAAAAGCCTGTAAATTGCTCCTAATGATTTTCAGGTAAGCCCATATACAGGCCTTTGTGTGTGGCCTAAGAAAGGGCCTGTGAAGTTTCTGTGAAGAAAGGGGTTTGCTGTAATATGGTATTTTCTATAACTGGGAAGAATGGTACGTACAATCATTCATGAACCACAGCGAGAACATTAACAATCACATTAATCTTAAGAATTCCTCCCCTTTGGTAGCAGCTATCTGAGAACTCTCACCTGTGGCAAATGGTTACATTTACTCCTGCTGGGAATGTGACTGGGCAGCCGAATGTTAAAGAGGGCCTGCAGCGCAGCTTGTGCTGCTTGGCCTTTTGCCAGCTTCTTGCTACGTCCTGAGCCTTCAAATGTTCTCCCATCCACTCTCACTGCCATCACAAAACTCTTGATATGCTGCTTCTCCACAGTCTCCGAAAGGCAGACGTACCTCAGTCCCGATCGCAGCTCATTTAGCAACACCACTGGGTTCTTTTCACTCTCAGCTGTGGATGCCATCTTGTGCTTGTTTTGCTTAGCGTGGCCCATTAAATCCAATGTGTGGCAGAGTAACCTCCCACGCCGATAAGCAGTAGAAAGCAATTCATTATTAACCGGGTTATAGACCGAAAAGTCCTCGCTGTGTGCAGATGGTTCAAACTCCTTGAACAGAGTGTCTGGAAAGTCTGCCTGGTCAGATGTAAAGTCAGTGGATGGGTTAAAACAGTTCCCCATGGCAAAGTGAGCTTGACATGCATTTGGGAACTGAACAAAAGACTTCAGCGCTAGTTCTGCGGCTCGCATTTTGGCCTTCTTTTTCGTGGGTCCTGTACCTTCAAATGTAAGCCCATTTACTTCTACGGCAACAGCAAAGACTGGAGCATGCACTGGGCCTGTCTGGGAAACCATTTTGTATTGTAAACCTGGTTTAAGTTCATGTAGCTGGACCAGGGCATTCTTTGGTGTCACTGACCACGAGACTTTCTTCCAGATGAGTTGGAGTTTGCAGAAATGGCCACTGTTGCCTTCCTCTAAAGGTCTTTTCCTTTTAATGCTAGGTGTGCCCACTCTTGACCTGTCACTAGAGGATATTGGATGATCCTCCAGGTTGCCAACATTTCGGTTTTCCTTTACTTCTGCACTGCTGGTACCTGTCAGTAAACAAACAGAAAAGCCCACATTACTCTTGCCATCAAGCTAGAGCTGGAGAATAGCATGAAAAGAGATTCACAGATATTTTCATGAATAAGCATGGCCTGTTCACTGGGTTCACTGGGCTGATATTTGTAGGGTCATATTAATAGTTCTTCATGAGTATTTGGATGGTGACTGGTTTATCTATTACAATATTGATGACTTCTAGAATGGTGTGAATGATTATTGGTCCAAGAACTCCTTCCTGATGTGTATTAGTCATAACCACTTTTTAAAATGTTTCTGTTATCCAATGAGGGAGCACAAATGCTGCCATGTTACTTAAATGAACACTCAAAATGGATAATTAATAGTAAAAGTGAATAGTTTCTAAAGTGCCCCTGTGCTGAAATCTGTTCACATTAGCCACATAGGCCAATGCTTACAAACAGCAAATGTTGCTACAAATCAGAATTGATTCACAAATGATTCAGAAACAGAAAAATGAGCAAATTCATTGAATAATTTATTTTCAGTGAATAAATTGATCAGCTGTAGCCACAACACAGACCTTTGTATTACTTACATCACAAACCCAGCCGAAGAGATGATCAAACATCCTTTTCTGGTATTTGAGGCTCTAATTTGTTCTAGTCTATTCTCTGGGGCTAAGATCCTTGTTTTAATAAGTGAGATTTTTCCTGTCAAGTTCAATTGCAGGTACTCTTTGCGACTGCAACAGCAATAACTAATAATGCAAAAATATTAGATCAGTGCAAATCAGGCTTGGAGAAACCAGAGGTGCACGATGGCAGTAATTACTGATGTAAAGGATGAGCTATGTCAAAGAAAAGCAATAGGAAAGAGCACCTACAACAAGAGACTGTTGGTGGTGGGGCAGGGGGAAGCTAGAGGGAGCATTTTCTAACCGCAGAGTTAATGAACCACATTCAGCTCTCAGGTTTCAGAGTAGCAGCCGTGTTAGTCTGTATTCTCAAAAAGAAAAGGAGTACTTGTGGCACCTTAGAGACTAACAAATTTATTAGAGCATAAGCTTTCGTGAGCTAAGTGAGCTGTAGCTCACGAAAGCTTATGCTCTAATAAATTTGTTAGTCTCTAAGGTGCCACAAGTACTCCTTTTCTTATTCAGCTCTCAGTTACACTCCTGCATCGCCACTGACCTCAATGCAGTAGCACAGTGTAATTGAGAAGCAAGTTTGAGCCAACCAAGTTTAAGCATCCTTGGGGCTTGGTCGGTAGCAAACTGAAAAAATGAGCAACAATGAAAAACATATTGCTCTGTCACGAAGCGATTCACTGTACTGCTGCCATCTCTGACGAGTACATTTAAATGTATCCCCTTCTTATTCCTGTAGGAGTCAAAATGTAGTGGGCCATATTCTCTGGTCCAATCGAAGTTTTCTTGGTGCTGGACCAGATCAAGGAGCTGTCCAGCTGCCAGTCTGATCCCTGACACAAAGCAGAGCATCTCTATGCCTGGCTGCCTATATTTCATCAGCTGTGACTCATGGGAAATCTGCATAAGGACCAGGCTAAGTTACAGTCCCTGTGTTCAGGGGAGTGCAGAGACCACTCCCTCCTGTTTCTCCTAGGTGCACGACAACCCCAAAGGAGTGTGGCCATGATGCTGCCTCCCCTAAGTCTGGATGACAAAGCTGTGAGGCTGTGCAGGGGCGTGGGAAGCTAGCTGTTTGCTAAGGGCAGGAGGAGCTTCTGCTGGAGCATTGCAACTTTGCATCGCTCCCAGCTCCGGCTGTGCCTTACAGACACATATGAGCCCTCAGAGAATTATAGGGGACCCTGACAGCAATTATTTAACATCTGCAAATTTCCCAAGGGTGTATGAAGTGTCTGCTTCGTATTCCAAACAGCAATGGGTCAAATCCTGGTATTTGATTAAACACTGAACAACAACATCAATACAATAAGGTCCCAATCCTGCAGGTTGTTCTGTGAGGGTGGATGCCTGTGTGGAGCCCCACCGGTTAGGCCTACAATGCAGTTACACACCCATGACAGTCCTGTATCAGCTGACTCAGGCTTGTGGGGCTCCGGGCTTATTGGGCTGTTTATTTGCGTTATAGGCATTTGGGCTCAGACTGGAGCCTGGGCTCTGGGATCCTTCCCTCTTGTGGGGCCCCTGAGCCCATATGTCTACACCACAGTTAAACTGTTCCTTAGCCCAAGCCCTGCGAGCCTGAGTCAGCTGACATGGGCCAGCCATGGGTTTTTAATTGCAGTATAGACATACTTACTGAGGCCAATGGGACTTACTGTGCATGCAGGGGTCCCTATGTGCACAACATCTTGCAACACCGAGACTGCAACTCAGCAAAGCACTTCAGCACATGCTAAACTTCAAGCCTATGTTTGAGTTTCATTAAAGTCACAGGGTGCTTAAGTGCATTGCTTGGTAGGGATGGACATGGGCTGCTAAATCAGGGCCTTAGTGATTAGCTCATTTTTTATATTCTAAAGTGAAAAAAAAAAGAAGTCAAATTAGAAAAAGAAAAATCTTGCCATATAAAGTTCAGCCATATAAAATATGATAGCTATAAAAACAGCCTCACTGGAAACGAGCCACTGAAAAGGTCATGTTAATAAGACATGATCAGAGATAACTTGGTCTCTTCTCCTAGGGTTCAAACCCATTTATGGAAGCTCTGAATTGAGGAGGGGGAACAAGTCAGCCTTAACTGTGTCTTATTTTCCTGGGCCATTGAAATAGCTAACCATTTTCCACCATGGCTGGTTTTCCATAGATAGCACCACCTTCCTAAGGCTGAACTATCCTTCTTTGAAGATCCCTTCTTGTTTAAAAGCTGTGAAACATTTTGCCTCATACATGTATGCTTTTCTAAGGGAAGTAGGGTTGGTTCTGTATTTAACACCTCTTCTCTCTCTTTTCCTAATAGGGTTTTTACGGACCCAATTATTGTATATAATAATATTGAAGCCAGGAGGCATGAAAAGAAAGATAGCTTTTGTTTCACACTATATACAGGTTTGAAAATAATTTGTATAGATTATGCACCACTGAATAGGAAAACTCAGAGGGATATTTGTATTTATAATTCATATTTTCTTTTTCCATCTGTTTTTTTTATTTTATTTTATAATCCTTGGTCCATGGGTTTGTGAACGGAGACAGTTTGTCCTTCACCTTCACAAACACAATGAACATTCGCTGCATGCCCTAAAAGTTTTGTCTCTGGCACTATCTATCCTGGATAGTGGGTTGGTTGTGGAGTAGTGGGCTATGTTTTTTTTTTCACCAATGCAACTAGACAAATACAGTGAGGCCAGTGCAAACCCTCAGTGTAGTTGTGTGACAGCAGTGTGAGATGGCGCTGCCACCAAAAATTATTGGAGTGATTTATATTAGCACCGTCCACAGACCTTGTTTAGCACTGGTGCAGTATGTCTACCTTATGGGCTAACACTGAGGTAGATGGTGATGCAAATTACCTTAGGCCAGACAAACCTTAAATCATACATAGGGCCTGATCCTGAAATTCCAGTTAATAGCTAAATTCTCCATTGCTTTCAAAGAGAGCAGAATCAGGCCAGTTGTCATTCATGTCATATAAATTAGTGGCCACCTAAATTCAATCAGAAAGTTCCTTTATTTCTCACAAAGGAGGGAAGCTTCTAAGAAAGAGCATATGCCTGATGGACTTGCATGACATCCAACAATAGTTGGATAAAGCTAAATTACTTTATACTTTCAGGTACCTTTGAAATAGGAGATCTTTGAAATGTGGCTTTCATGAGACCTCTGTGCAGCAGGCACAAGATTACATCTCTAATGGTGGCACATGTACTTCTCTCATGAAAATCAGACAAAGCAAGCAAATGACACCAAATTACATTAGATAAATACTGTAAGCAGCCGTAATAGAACAATCACAAGCAATTTTAGAAATGAAGAACGCTAAAAGAAAAGGGGCAAGTCAGAGGTTGTACATGGGGAAAAATGCAAAACGGTGGATCATTTTCATCCTTGTTATCTCTCAGAATGACTTGGCTCTTGAGTCTCCAAAATACATTATCTATATTTGATAAAAAAATTATAATCGAATATAGTGCTCCTAAGTTGAAAGGTTTGCAGCATAATGAAATTATATGTTTTTGGAAAAAGAAGAAACAAAAAAATACAGATTTATAGTAAGAATTTTAATTTTATTCTGAAAGATTAAAAAAAAATCTGATTTTGCCTTGTAAGATCCCCTCAGATAACTTTACTTGTCATTCTTTTTCAGACTGCACAAGCAAGTGAAGGCCTTTATCCTTTATATTGCAATCTTTTTTTTTTGCTACAACAATTGAATGGGAGAAAAGAGAGCACTTATCAAATGTATTTATTTGTGCATTTTCCCCCTCACTCTTCTGTATCTCATTTAATTTCTCTCTCCTTTCTGGTCATTATGCACAGTAGAGTTAACCTGGAGAGTCTGCATCATCAACGAGCTTTTCAGAACTATAATGCATCACTAATAATGACACTGCCTATGTCTCTGGGTCATAAGGGCTCTGAAGAACTAGCCATCCGATACTCCACGCTACATTTGAAGAGATAATATTGTTCCTGTTGAAGGTTATTCTGCTGCCAAACTTTTTTTTTTGGCGGGGTGGGGGTGAGGGGGAAGGAAATGTGGCAGCTTCACTATGGAAAACATCTTTTAAAAACAAATCACAACAAGTAAACATCTGAGATAATTGCAAGGTATCTATTATATGAAGATCTAAGGAATAAGGAATGATTGCCTAGATACAAGAGGGTCACAAGGCAATATTATCTTTAGAAATGTTTAGGAATCCCAAGATTGCTACTGTTGCATTTTGAACAGTGAAGGTTAGGTTTATTTTTAATTTTTTGCGGTCTGTATTTTAATATCTGGCCCCCATTTGACCTCCTCACACAGAGCATGTTATTTGCTGTCCATCTTCATTGTATTGACCACAGGGATTCACCTCCATCATTTCTGATATACTTGAAAATGAGGCATTTCACAGCAAAAACTATAGGTACGATCTGGAGGTCAAACTCAGGAGACCTGTGTTCCAGTCAACTAGTATATCAGCAGTACTGTAGGGCAATCTCCCCAGCCAGCCAAACAACCTTTTCATAAACTACCAAATCTCAAAAAAAGAAACAAAAATTCTTTTTCTGGAGATTTGCAGAAATCAATTATATTCAGATCCATATTCTTGAAGTTGGTATAATAAATTTGTAGCTAACAGTAGAAATCAAAACTACACACACTTTTAACTACCAGTTCGATGTATATATATGAATTATGCTTAAGAGGAAAAAAAACATTTCATATTCTCTTTGTTGATGATCAAATCCTTCCTAACTTGCAGGTGTAGGTGGTTTAAAACCATATTATAATTCACCCTAAAGGATATTATAACAATACGCTGTAGAATGGCTGCATTTACAGTTTAAAAAAATCCTTTTAAAAGGTCCCCTATTGTTTCCCCGACAACTGTGCCAGTTTTTTTGCTTAAAATTAAAGCCGAGAATTTATGGAGGAACTTGTGAAAGATGAATGTTGTTTCCTTTAGCACCTCCATACTGAAAATTTTCCTACCACTGTCATCTATTGTCTGTAATAACTACAACATGCCTAAGCACTAGTACAGTTCTTACCAGTTAGGGAATTTATTTACATAACTTTTGGCCCTGATCCAGTGCAGCATTTAGGCTCTGACTCAGGAAAGCATCCCTGTTCAGAATAGCACTTAAGCACATGCATAAAGTTAAATGTGTACTTAAGCACTGTTCTGAATAGAGCTTGGCATAGGTCCCTGCTTAAGTGCTTTCATGAATCAGGGCCTAAATACATACTCAGCTTTAAGCTCATGAGAAAGGCTATTGAAGTCAATGGCTAAAATTTTCAAAAGTGATGAGTGATTTTGGTTCCTCCATGTTGGGCTGCTTGAGATGCTTTAAGGGTGCCTGATTTTCAAAGGGTGGTGCTCAGCATTTTCTGGAGATCAGATTCTCTTAAGGTGTCTCAAATTGGGCATCCAAAAAATGGAGAGACCCCAAATCACTAGACACTTTTGAGACTCTTGGCCAATATGCTGATAGTTAAATATGTGCTTCAGTGTCTTTCAGGGCTCTAGTGTCTGCACAATCACCAAAAATATATGTGTATCATGGTCTTATAGGGCCTGATCCAACAGGAAACGTATCCATTGCTGCTTGCACAGAGAAGGTCTGTGCATCTCTATGACTAAAACCAAAAAGCTAGCTCCTTGATCCAGGGTAATGGCATTATGTTGGTACAGCCATTGAAGACTTCCCCTTTCCCAGAGGCAGGATCACACTGTGTGGAGCCTGGCTACCACAGATGACATTGACATCTGGCTTATGGGAATGATGTTGTAGGATAGAGTTTTGCCATAAGGTTTCAGATGAATTCTTCCTTTGTGACTGATGTTCAGTCCAACAGAGATGGCATTTTAAAGGAGCCAAGTGGCCTGAAGATGTTTTTCTATCTATCAGGTTATTTCACCCCTTGAACCAAAATATGAGTATCTATACACAGACTTGCACCTTTAGTTAAGACTTGCACCTTTAGTAAAGACATCTTTAGTTAAACTGGTGCAAGTTTGTGTGTAAACAAGGCCCAAATGGATGTGGAATATTCTTTTTGGATCTGATGCAATTCCTATTGAAGCCAATGGGAATCTTTCCACTGACTGCATCAGTAGCTGGATTGGATTGAGCAGTTTGATAAGGCCCATGGATATTAGGATTGAAAGAGCCATAATAGACAAGCCAGACCACCACTGTACATCACTGCAAGATTGATTTATTTCTTCTTAAAGCATCTCCCCCTCCAGCCATTTAGTGAAAGTACTGGCACAATATAAAACCTTCTATTCAGAACAAGTCACTAAGTTCATTTGGTGGCTCTTTGATTGGGTTAGGTGACCTTTTTTTCCTAGCAGTAAATGGTGTGTAATTCATACGAATACACAAAATTGTTGTTATTGCCAATGTCATTATAGGATATTGGAACCAGGAGAGGACTAGTGTGTGATGCTCACTAACAAGATGAAATTTGCTATTTCTCTTTGAGGAAGCAAAGCTTATGTTGTCCATAATATCAGCTTTAAAGCCAATGCAACTGCAAGCAGGCCTGGATACTGCTGCAGGAATAAGAAAATGGGGTTTTCAGTGTTTGGCTTGTACAAATTTATTATGTTATTCAAAAATAACTGAGTAGCACATTTAGGAAACGTTCCACAGGAGATTCCTGCAGCAGCTCATCGTGTGCATAATATGTTTTCTGTGTGCACTTCTCATACAGCATTGCAGAAACGTAGGCTCCTTAGGACCAGGATTTAAAGGCTTTTCTAGACTTTTTGGCCTTTGCTAGTTTATGTTCTATGTGCCAGTCAAGGTGCTAACAACAGTCAGAAAGCACAATACGATGTACAGTGTTACTCAGCAGTGTGCAATAAAGGGTCATATTCCTTCAGTAAATATTCCAGTCCATGCCGCCTCATGTCCAAAGCAAGGCAGATTAGCTACAATATGGAGAATCATTCATTTTCTCCACCCACTGGTTATAATAGGGCAACTCTTCATTGTTTCTGGAAGAGGTACCCATCTGGTAGGGGATTCTAAAAGGCAAAGAGGTGTTCATTTGGTTTGGAAAGTTTCCCTCTCTGTTTTATGTGCCTTGAAATATGTTACACCGAGAAGGCTGGAGGATGTGCAGTAATCCCTGCGAGGTGTCAAACGCAAAGAGTGGGTTAAGGTTATTCAGTTCTAACCAGACACATTCCCCCCAGCCTCATTCACATTTTAATTACTTCACTTCTCCTTCAGTACATAGTGGCTGCTAACATGCTTATATCTAAACAGTCATTGGTACAGCATATTTCAGCACCACCACTCAGGAGCAAGAGTAGCTCTTGGAGAACCATGTAATCAGCACTTCAGCTGAATCTAGTTAATCCAAATCGAGTGAATGATCCCCATTCCATTAGACTTGGATTGTTTTCTTTTTCAGGTAATATTAACAAAGAGAAAAGGAGAGGGCAATGTTTCAAACAAAGGCCCTGATCCTGAAGACCTTACTCAGGCACAACTCCCACTGAAATCCCTGAGAATGCAAGACAGTGAGGGGAAACGGAGTCAGTCAAGGAAGTTTTTTCCTTTAGGGATAATGCGTATAAGAATAAAGCAAAATAAATTAATATAAACAGAAAAAACAAAGAATCTCCCCAGTCCTATGACCCTAGCTCTGCCTTCCCATAGGAATTTTCTCCCATCTCTACACACCCAATATATAGCCCTTCCCTTAGCATCTGTGCAAGAGCTGGGAAGCTGAGCTGAGGTTAATCCCATCTTCACTGGGGGCCAGGTCATGCCCCAGGCACCAGGGAAGTTTGCATTGAACTGAGGATTGGTCTTAGTGGTTGCCTATTTTCTAAATCACCTGGCTCCCAGAATTACCTGCACTCTACAGTTCTTTCAATTCACTTTATCATTCATCTCTATATGAAGAAGAGAGGCTGCTTACTTAAATTGTCTTCATCTTCCATATTGGCTGCACCAGGACTTAAATACTTGAAGGGTGCGATGAAGGTTGACAATATGCTTACTTTTTCTGGAACAAAAGGAAAAAAAAGGATGTATACTTATAAAATCAGGGTTTCATCAAAGCCCAAAACATTCAGATTTTTATCGTACTCTTTTCCTCATATTAGGCATTTTGGCAAGTCTATTTTCATAGAATTATAGAGCTGTAGGACTGAAAGGGACCTTGAGAGATTTTCTAGTCCAGTCCCCTGCACTCAAGGCAGGACTAGGTATTATCTAGATCAGTGGTTCTCAAAGCTGGTCTGCTGCTTGTTCAGGGAAAGCCCCTGGCGCGCCGGACTGGTGTGTTTACCTGCCACTTCTGCAGGTTCTGCTGATCGTGGCTCCCACTGGCCACGGTTCACTGCTCCAGGCCAATGGGGCTGCGGGAAGTGGCGCGGGCCAAGGGATGTGCTGGCTGCCCTTCCCACAGCCCCCAATTGGCCTGGAGCGGTGAACCGCGGCCAGTGGGAGCCGCGATCGGCCGAACTTGTGGACGCGGCAGGTAAACAAACTGGTCCGGTGCGCCAGAGGCTTTCCCTGAACAAGCAGCAGACCGGCTTTGAGAACCACTGATCTAGATCATCCCTGACAGGTGTTTGTTTAACCTGCTCTTAAAAATCTTCAATGGTGGAGATTCCACAACTTCCTTAGGTGATTTATTCCAGTGCTTAACCGCCCTTACAGTTAGAAAGTTTTTCTAATGTCCAACCTAAACCACCCTTGCTGCCGTTTAAACTCATTGCTTCTTGTCCTATCCTCAGAAGTTGAAGCTCAGTAAAGTCAGTGTTGTTTTGTGAGCAGAGTCAGTGAGTTTGCTCTTCTTCTGGGAGTATTTGATTGAGGTTCTACTTGTAATAGGATCTTTATTCAAATTTGTCAGCAATGTAACTCTCCAGACAGGATTGGCTGAGGTAGCGCTTGCCTCATGTATAGATATAATGCTCCTAGAGAGTATTGTGAAACAGTTTTCATTGTGACTTTCACCATTCTATGCTGATTAAAGGAGATTGGTAGTTGGGACAGAGAACTGCTATTATTGCTCCCTGGAGAAAACAAAACAGTTAATGGGAGTCAATTGCAGGAATAGGATTATAGGAATTGCCATAATTGGATCATACCATTAGTTCATCAAGTCTAGTTTCCCATTTCTGACACTGGCTAATAGCAGCTGCTTCAGATGAGGTAGGTTTCAAGAGCCTGCTAAAGGAAGTTATCGAATGACCTACCTACAGGGAAATTTTCTTATTGAGAGGTTGACTCATCCCTCAATGCATGGGGGTTTATATTTCTTCCCCAAATCATGTTTTTATTTTTTTAATCCTTTCTGTTGTGATTCTGGATGTTCTTATTATCGAAACAAACATCCAGTCCTTGTCTGAATCCCGCTAATCCCCATAGTCTCATTTATACTGACTGCTATCACTGGCAACCTCGTCATATAATCCCATTCATAAATGTATCAAACTTGATCTTAAATCTATGACTACCAGGCACTTTCAATAAAAACAGCATTGCTATGCTGAGAATCTCTCTCTTTATCTGTATATTGGGAAAGAACTTTTACTAATAGAGACACATTAAACCTGATTACATTGCAGATGTGTATGCTATTTAGTCAAACATGTATCAAAACTTATTATTCACAGAAGCATCTACAGTATTATAATCAATGCTGCTATACACCATATTGGGCTGTTTTACTTATATCTTGTACCATATTATTTTGAAATTCACCAAAAATTGAATAATGAATAACTTTGTCTAAATAGGCCTGGAAAATAATTTTGAATGTGAACTTCTCTTTTGGGAGGAAACATTTCCTTAACTTTTATTTTTCTTAGTACAAGTTTCCTTGAAGCATATGGCTAATAATTTTAGATATGATTTCTTGTTTAGCTACCATTCCACACTGTATTCTGACATAGAAGTCTGTTTAAACTCGTTCTGTTTCAATAGTGTATCTGCTGGCTTGTCAGCCTTGTTTTGCCTGGGTTTGCAAACAATTTTGTCTCATATTAAAGGGTGTGATCAGACTCCAAAATAAACTGCATATAGACATTTGTAACCAGGAAAGCTTGGTAGCAGCACAA
The DNA here is from genome assembly GCF_009764565.3 of Dermochelys coriacea. Lineage (NCBI taxonomy): Eukaryota > Metazoa > Chordata > Testudines > Dermochelyidae > Dermochelys > Dermochelys coriacea. Next base: position 248,219,012 of record NC_050069.1, on the reverse strand, counting down.
CTCAACTCAGCTACAAATATAAGATGACTGTTCTTTCTTGCATAAGTGCACTAAATGGTATCTCCACATAAGACTTTTTAGTCCATGAACCTTTTAGCCTATGTTAATTTATAATTTATAATGAAACATCCAGCTTGAATTGTAATTTCATTAAGGGATTGCAGTGATGTGATGAAGTGAGAGAGTAAAGTTCACATGCTTTAGCGAAGAAACTTCCCCAAATGAAATAACGTGTGCTGAGGTGTTACTCTGCTTTGTGATATCAGGGAGAAATGTGATGCTTATGTAAAACACTTGCCTACTGTGTGTGATCATGTCCCTCTTTCTGGTGCCTGGCCCTGGTGAAGCTAAAACCTGCTGACATTCACACCTAAATCAAGTGAGTAACTTGTTTAGCTCAAGAGGTAATGGTTTGTGCTTTCTACAGCTGATCCAAAGCTCATTTGTGCTGAATTCTCTGATTTGATCTCCAGCAATGAGTGTGGTGCTGTATATATGAAGATATGGTTCATTATAAAACGCATCCCTGCTGGGACTTAATTTTGGTGGATCTCAGACATTCAGGACCAGCTTGCCTAATAAAAAGGGTGGCATAAACCTAAATCAAAGTGCCCCCACTGAGAATAAAGGCTGCTTCTTACTCACAGCTAATGGAGTTATTCCTTTAGCTCAGGTAATAAGGGCATGTGACAGTGATGCTGAAGATTCTAGTTTTTATCCTTTCTGATGACATCATGCCAGATTATATGCCCCATGTCTATTCTAGAATGGCATCCTTCTGTGATGCTGCATTCCTGAAGCTGCAGCCCCTTTAGCCTGTAACTTTGAATCTCTGCTTCATTATTATTTGTATTGCAATAGCACTTAGGGGCTCCAGTCACAGAGCAGGACCCCACTTTCCTAGGCCCCATCCAATTGCACTGATCAATTAATTCATTGAATTTATGTAAGGGTTAAGTATAGTTTTCTAATGCATTATTATTACATGAGACAGCATTCTGTGATGCCTCTTTTGCCCAAGCATTTGTTTGGCTGATGGGCCTGATTTGTAACAGGACTTGAAATTTCACATTTTATTTTAATGGACCCCTTAGCCATCTCGGGTTTCTAATATTTTTTCCCCAAAGATCTTCTTTGTTTCTTCACTTTTGCATGGCTGAGAACAGAGACTTACTGCAGTGGTTTGTGACAATGCCACCAATCTTAGAACTGCAGATCAGAATGGAAGGATTAATTATATCACAGATACAACTTGGCCCCAATTTACACAAGAATATGGTTCAATCAATAAAGATGATAAAGATTAGAATGTAGGATTTAAACCCATTGGCTGAGGAACGGAAGATTTACTATGTGTCTGAAAAAGCAGAAGGGGAGGTTTCTTGAATGAAAGATGTAAGAAGGGAAGGGTTGCTATGTGCACCTAATGCAGACAAATTACTCGGTCTGTGGAGGAGGAGAAGATGGATGGCAGAATAATTAAATTGAGGCGCTTACAGGGAAATAATCTGTTTGGAGATATATCTAAAGGTATGATCATGCACTTCCAACTCTTGTAAGTTATTGTCTATTACCATATATGTGCCATGTAACCCTAATTTAGGTTTATCGTCAATGACAACATTCAGTATTATTCTTGTTTACTGTTTCTAACAAGATTAGGGGAATTGGGCATTCACACTTTTAAGTCCTCATATATTTTAATGTCCATCACAATTAGTCTTATCTCTGGCAGTTTGAAGAAATCTCATGAATAAGAATAAAGGAGGCTGCTGGATCTGAAAAAGTATCGTAGCTCCCCAGAGAAATACCATTAAAGCATCCTATCTTTTCCCACTTTCTTCTGCTCTTACTCATCCTTTCAAAGGGAGGCTCAAGATCTGCCAGCACAAAATTTGAGCTACTATTTTACTTTAAGTTTGTCTGTAAATAAGCTATTATTTACTTGCATTAGAATAAGGCCTAGAAGACCTTTGTCATGAGTTGAGTGAAACCTTGTTATGGGTTGAGTCAAAACCTTATTGAGATTGATAGATGTGACCTCACCCTTCAATTAACATAACTTTAAGGATAAATAGCCATGTAGACATATCCTATGTGACCTTGGGGAAAATTAGGGAGAGAACTTGTGGGTCTGTTGGCTAAAGAGGCTTGGGGCTTTAAGCTTTTGTTCTTGGTTCTCCTGCATTTGAAAAAGCAGGACTTTGCACATGCCTTATAAATAAACAAGGTTCCATCAAAGAAATGGACTAGACTCCATCAATTTTTACTTCCAAATGGAACATCCCTACGGCCCCAAACTTTGACTGGCTACTCCGGTCAAACAGGGGAAACCCCAGAAATGAAATCAGGATCCCATTGTGATAGGGACTGGACAGACACAGTAAGATACAGTCCCTGACCAAAAGCATTTACAACAGAAATAGACAAGAGAGACAACGGGTGGGAGGGAAAATGCAAGCACAAAGAGGTAATATGTCACATGGGAAGTCTATGGCAGAGCCAGGAACAATACTGCATCTGCCAAGACCCAGTCTGCTGCCTGACCCAGAAACCAGCCTTCCACACAAAGCCAAATGACTTAAGCTCTTGTCCAGTACCTTAACCACACAACCATCTGTCCTCTCAGTATAAATACCTTGTGCATGCAAGATGGAAGAAAAAAAAAAAACTAACAAACCAAACCAAAAAAAACTATTTGGGAAGGGAAGCAGATTTCAATTTCCTCAGATTTCTTGAGAGGTATTTCCCAACAGTAGCAATTAATTTAAAAAAAAATCATGCAAACTATTTTGACAATATCCTATTAAATTACAAAAACAAACCAAAAACTATGAGCCAAATTTTTTCCTCATATTTGAAAAAGAACAGCATTTAATCCAAATATTTCATCAGATCTTAATGTATCACTAAGGGCTGCCAAACTTCTGCTAGATTCTGCCCTTTTGCAATGTGGCTTTTGCCCTGTGATTTGTTGATCCACACTTCATAAATACAGGCTTAGTGCTGAGCCAGTAAAATGGGGTAAGAGTTATATACAGCTGCAAAAAATGTTATCATTTTACTGGACATTGTCAACCTGAATGGTTTCACAATTAGCTAATTTAAAATAATTCAATTTGTTGACAGCTCAGCCTTTAAACAGCATGATCTGATATTTTTTAAAGTCATAGCTTTAAAAAATTTTATAAGGGTTGTGGTGTTTCCCTGAAAATCTTTAGAAGCATCTTGATGGTGGGCCCAGGATTGAACACATCAAACATGCTCCCAACACATCAGTCCTTATAGACCCTTCCTTCCTTTCCTCTGTGCACATGCCTGTCTGCTATCTCTTCAGTTTCAGCCCTGTTGTTGCCCTTGTCGAGACCTATTCTGAGAAAGGTTGGATAACACAAAGGATAAGGTACAGTTGGTTGGTAGGCACTAAAGCTTCCATCTTTGCTAGCACTGGTTGGAAGTTTTAAGGAAATATTTTAGTGTAGATACAGCCAGAGATGTATAATAGGTTGTGCTTTAGTGACTCAACCCACATTTGGTCAGATTCCATTCAAACTATATGCAATGATGTATGGACCTCAAGATCTTCCTTTTTTTCTGCATGATGTCATTGTACCAGTTGAGCAAAAAGTTGGTTCCAGGGCAGCATTCATACTCTTAACACAGCCCCACTTTTAAAGGCATCACACAATATGGCATGTGTGATGCTGGCAGACCAAGTGCCAGCCCTTGCCAAGGCTGTAGGAGCCAGCTGAGCACTGACAAATTCATAGCTGGAAGCCAGACCAGCTCGCCTTTATGTTAATATTGTTCAAGACCGGTGTTAGACTTGTAAAGATATGTGAAAGCATTTTATAGAGTCTAAATGCTAAAGTTGCTGCATGCATTAGTCTTATTTGTAATGTCTGTAATCTTGCTATAAGGTAATATGAAAGTTTTGCTTTATAATTGTAAAAAGCCTGCTCTGAACTTGTGAACTTAGGCAGGAAGGCTGGTTCTCCTGCCCATCAATAAGGACTATCAAGACTAAATGGGCCATTGTAGGACAAAATCTGTTGACTGTCCCATCCCCCCATGAAGAAGTTATGTGCAAGAGTCTCATTGATTTGAACTCTGGGGGAAGGACATATAAAAATGCTCATAAGAAGGAATGGTTCTCTCTTTGCTGTTTGGACTCTCACAACGGTTGGAGCTAAGAAACAAAAGAAGAGATCCCCAGGTCAAGCAGGGTTAGCCCTAATAGACATTCAGTGAAGAGATTAGTACATCTCTGTCACCTTTTGGAACCATAGACTATAACTCATCTGTGCTTATACGATGCCTGCTTTAACCTATACATAATTCTCTCATTTCTTTTTCCTAGTTAATTAATCCTTAGTTAGTTTACTGTAGAATCATAGAATATCAGGGTTGGAAGGGACCTCAGGAGATCATCTAGTCCAACCCCCTGCTCAAAGCAGGACCAATCCCCAATTTTTGCCCCAAATCCCTAAATGGCCCCCTCAAGGATTGAACTCACAACCCTGGGTAGGATTGGCATTGTCTTTGGTGTGAGATCTATAAATTTATGTGGGTTAGGTAACTGGTTTATTAACCTTAATAATTTGTGATTTTTGGCGTAAGTGACCATTTATCACTACATCCAGCCTGCCTGAGTGGCAAGACAGACTGCAGTGAGCAAAGGGACTGTCTGTGACTCCATGGTAAAACTGTTACAGTGATCCAGGAAATCTAATGGTGAAATCTAATGATAGAACATATCACTAGTTTGGAGTGTCTTCTCTCTTTTTTGATACTCTGCCCTGAGGGTGGCACTGATAGTCATAGAATCATAGAATATCAGGGTTGGAAGGGACCTCAGGAGATCATCTAGTCCAACCCCCTGCTCAAAGCAGGACCAATCCCCAACTAAAGCATCCCAGCCTGGGCTTTGTCAAGCCTGACCTTAAAAACTTCAAAGGAAGGAAATTCCACCACCTCCTTAGGTAAGCATTACAGTGCTTCACCACCCTCCTAGTGAAAAAGTTTTTCCTAATATCCAACCTAAACCTCCCCCACTGCAACTTGAGACCATTACTCCTCATTCTGTCATCTGCTACCACTAAGAACAGTCTAGATCCATCCTCTTTGGAACCACCTTTCAGGTAGTTGCAAGCAGCTATCAAATCCCCCCTCATTCTTCTCTTCCGCAGACTGAACAATCCCAGTTCCCTCAGCCTCTCCTCATAAGTCATGTGTTCCAGTCCCCTAATCATTTTTGTTTTCCGTCCTCTGACGTTTTCCAATTTTTCCACATCCTTCTTGTAGTGTGGGGCCCAAAACTGGACACAGTACTCCAGATGAGGCCTCACCAATGTCTAATAGAGAGGAATGATCAGGTCCCTTGATCTGCTGGCAATGCCCCTACTTATACATCCCAAAATGCCATTGGCCTTCTTGGCAACAAGGGCACACTGTTGACTCATATCCAGCTTCTTGTCCACTGTAACCCCTAGATCCTTTTCTGAAGAACTGCTGCCTAGCCATTCGGTCCCTAGTCTGTAGCGGTGCATGGGATTCTTCCATCCTACGTGCAGGACTCTGCACTTGTCCTTGTTGAACCTCATCAGATTTCTTTTGGCCCAATCCTCTAATTTGTCTAGGGCCCTCTGTATCCTATCCCTACCCTCCAGCGTATCTACCTCTCCTCCCAGTTTAGTGTCATCAGCAAACTTGCAGAGGGTGCAATCCATACCATCCTACAGATCATTAATGAAGATATTGAACAAAACCGGTCCGAGGACCAACCATTGGGGCACTCCACTTGATACCAGTTGCCAACTAGACATGGAGCCATTGATCACTATCCGTTGAGCCCAACAATCTAGCCAGCTTTCTATCCACCTTATACTCCATTCATCCAGCCCATACTTCTTTAACTTACTGGCAAGAATACTGTGGGAGACTGTGTCAAAAGCTTTCCTAAAGTCAAGGAATAACATGTCAACTGCTTTCCACTCATCCACAGAGCCAATTATCTCGTCATAGAAGGCAATTAGATTAATTAGGCATGACGTGCCCTTGGTGAATCCATGCTGACCGTTCCTGATCATTTTCCTCTCCTCTAAGTGCTTCAGAATTGATTCCTTGAGGACCTGCTCCATGATTTTTCCAGGGACTGAGGTGAGGCTGACTGTCCTGTAATTCCCTGGATCCTCCTTCTTCCCTTTTTTAAAGATGGGCTCTACATTAGCCTTTTTCCAGTCATCCGGGACCTCCCCCGATTGCCATGAGTTTTCAAAGATAATGGCCAATGGCTCTGCAATCACATCCGCCAACTCCTTTAGCATTCTCGGATGCAGCACATCTGGCCCCATGGACTTGTGCTCGTCCAGCTTTTCTAAATAGTCCCGAACCACTTCTTTCTTCACAGAGGGCTGGTCACCTCCTCCCCATGCTGTGCTGCCCAGTGCAATAATCTGGGAGCTGACCTTGTTCGTGAAGACAGAGGCAAAAAAAAATTAGCTTTTTCCACATCCTCTGTCACTAGGTTGCCTTCCTCATTCAGTAAGGGACCCACATTTTCCTTGACTTTCTTCTTGTTGCTAACATACCTGAAGAACGCCTTCTTGTTACTCTTAACATCTCTTGCTAGCTGCACCTCCAGGTGTGATTTGGCCTTCCTGATTTCACTCCTGCATGCCTGAGCAATATTTTTATACTCTTCCCTGATCATTTGTCCAATCTTCTTGTAAGCTTCTTTCTTGTGTTTAAGATCAGCAAGGATTTCATTGTTAAGCCAAGCTGGTTGCCTGCCATATTTACTATTCTTTCTACATATCGGGATGGTTTGTCCCTGTAACCTCAATAAGGATTCTTTAAAATACAGCCAGCTCTCCTGGACTCCTTTCCCCATCATGTTATTCTCCCAGGGGATCCTGCCCATCAGTTCCCTCAGGTTGTCAAAATCTGCTTTTCTGAATTCCAGGGTCGATATTCTGCTGCTCTCCTTTCTTCCCTGTGACAGGATCCTGAACTTGACCATCTCATGGTCACTGCCTCCCAGGTTCCCATCCACTTTTGCTTCCCCTACTAATTCTTCCTGGTTTGTGAGCAGCAGGTCAAGAAGAGCTCTGCCCCTAGTTGGTTCCTCCAGCAATTGCACCAGGAAATTGTCCCCTACACTTTCCAAAAACTTCCTGGATTGCCTGTGCACCCCTGTATTGCTCTCCCAGCAGATATCAGGGTGATTGAAGTCTCCCATGAGAACCAGGGCCTGCAATCTGGTAACTTCTGTTAGTTGCCGGAAGAAAGCCTGAACCACGCCAAGACAGTGTGATCTTCAGAACTATGTTGCCCCCCTCACAGGGGTGAAAGTAAGCCAATACGGGCCGGTACGGCGTACCAGTAAGAAGTGGCCACCGGTACCAGCCCGTATGCAGCTGACGTTAAAGCACTGCCATGGTAGCACTTTAATGTCGCTGCCCCTTTTGCCGCCCCCTGTTGGCAGCCGTGCCAATAGGGACCCTACCGGCAGGGTCGCTGACGATGGCGGGGGGGTGATGGGGGTAGGGGCAGCTTCCCCGGAGCCAGCAATTTAAAAGCACCAGGGGCTTCCGGCCGCCGCGACTGATACTGTGGCAGCGGCCGGAGTCCCAGACCCTTTAAATCACCAGCGGAGCCCTGAGCGGTGCAGGCCAGGCAGCGCAGATGGGCTGGCTGGGGGAGGCTGACCACCAGCCCCACCCCTTCTGCCCAAGGCCCCACCCCTTCCGGGGGCCTGGAGCCGGGCCCCCATACCGGAAAGTGCTTAAAGTTACTTTCACCTCTGCCCCCTCAGGTGGTAGAATGAAGGTAATGGGAGCTTGGGGGGCTCAGCACTTCTAAAAAAATCAGGCCTTATTCACCTAAGCAGAGAGAGACCTGCTCTTGGCTTGAGGCAATAAGGGAGGGCTGGAAACACACTGCAAGTTCTACTCCAAATCTCCCTAAGTATTTCCTATGGAAATTGGTGGTGTGCTCTTTTGCTTGGCAGTTAATGACAACTATTAATAATTGTGTTTTAAAATGCGACTTTTGACTACACAACAAGAATTAGACAGATGGCTACCAGTAGTTTGCTAGTTCCGCGTTTTTTACAGAATTAGTTCCATTTTCATATTCTAATTGATTATCATAAGCCACTTTGAATGTTGGAGATTTCTTAAATGGGATTCTTTTAAAAAACACAATCTGGACATTATAAACCATGCCTTAATGCATTCGATTCACACTGAGTATGAGATTAGTGAGGATGGGTCAACTTTGATACAATAAAGTGAACTCAGCTGTAAAACCCCCTGAAGACAGCTGATACTTTTTGCTCTTAACTTACACATGCAGCAAATCAAATATTCACATTGCTACATTCATGTTTACCTAGATTTATTTCTGAAAATAAAATAAAATAAAATAAACCCACACACCAGTAGATAATTTTGTTCCCCTTTCCTGATGTGTTCAGTAAGTTCAGACTTGGATGAGCTCACAGTGATTGACAGAAAGAAGCGAGTCCTTACGTAAAAGGAAAAAAACAAGAGGAAACTGCAGGAGAAATAGCAATTCCTTTAAACTTACACTGCTTACTACAGGAGGCTCACAGATTTCTAGATTGCAACATGCACAACCACCAGAATGCATCTCTTATTGCAACAGGAACTCCACTCTGTTTTCAAGTTAGGGATTAGCATCACTTGGCATCGATCTCAACCTTTAAATTTGAATTCAGAATCCCACTGTTGAGTTGCAAGTTGTTCTGTATGCACTGTTAGACTGTGCCCCCAGATTAAAATAAAAATCACCCATGTGCTGTTCTCTCACAGACACTACATGAAGGAACCTACCATATTATCCTCTTTTAAATACATCTTTAGAAACTCACCTTTACTGCAGTGCCTACAAATCACTGCCATCTAGTACCGGTTAGACCAGGGGTGGCCAACCTGAGCCTGAGAAGGAGCCAGAATTTACCAATGTACATTGCCAAAGAGCCACAGTAATATGTCAGCAGCCCCCTATCAGCTCCCCGACCCTGCTCCTGCCACCCACCGACAGCCCCACCGATCAGCGCCTCTCCCCTCCCTCCCTGCACCTCCCGATCAGCTGTTTCGTGGCATGCAGGAGGCTCTTGGAGGGAAGGGGAGAAGCGAGGGCATTGCATACTCAGGGGAGGGGACAGGAAGGGGTAGAGTGGGGGCAGAGCCTGTGGCAGAGCTGGGGATTGAGCAGTGAGCACTCCCTGGCACATTTGAAAATTGGCACCTTTAGCTCCAGCCCCAGAGTCGGTGCCTATACAAGGAGCTGCATATTAATTTCTGAAGAGCCAAATATGGCTACGGAGCCACAGGTTGGCCACCCTGGGTTAGACTGCTGACTATCTGTTACCACTGAGACTACTACTGTATGCACCTACACCTCTCTTCACTCTTGCCTGGTCCTTCCCTCTGCTCGTCTGCTTATTCACCAGTTGCACATTGTCTAAATACTAGATTGGGATCTCTCTGAGACAAGGACTGTGTTATTTGTTTGTACAGTTCCTAGCACAGTGAGTCCCTAGATCCTTCATTGCAGTCCCTAAGTGCTAGTGTAATACACATCATTAATGACCATAATAATATGGCCAACAGGTTCACAGTGAAGCTCATAGGGCTGACAGAGAGACAAGTAGTTTACTCTGCTGTCTCATACACCAAGTGGGCAGAGAGAGATAGTGGAATTTAGCAGCAGCTGAAAAAGAAATGGATTAACCTTTTGAGAGCTACATCTGGCACATGCACAGGGAGTGGGGACACAAAAATTTGGGTTCCGTGCAAAAATTTCACAGACTTTAGCAGTACTGATGAAATTAATGGCCATCACATTCAGAACAAATAGAAGGAAAAACTTCCCCTCACAGAGACAGATTCTGAGATGCCTCGTACCACCGTGCAAGGACAGAATATGCACACTGTACCTGGGACACTGGGGAGGATTGGTCACAGCATGTGCCAACAATAAGAGTCACAGGCCAGTTTTGTATATGTTGCATGGCTCTGGCCTCACAAGGGATTGTGGGACAAAGCCAGGGCAACATCAGGAGTGTTCTGCCCAGAGACTGTGTGTATATGTGATGCAGCCAGTTAACATTTGGGCTACAAGCTGAAATAATGCACGCTTCACCATATGAGGATTATCTGTGTCTCTGCTACCCCAGTATACCAGCCAGTGAAGATGGGAAACACAAGAGGTCCACCATCATTTGGCCAGTTATGATCTAAGATCAACAGCAAAGGAGTGTGTGCGGGGGGCAAAGGTACACAACTGGATTTTACAGGGGCTCATATAGCTGCTAGACCCTGTGCCTCTGAAGCATGTACACACCTCTGAAACTGGCAAATATGGTTTGTGGATAATTCTGCCGTGACTGACTTATGTTTTCTGTCACTTATGTGCTGAAATCAGAGCACATTAATATAGAAGCAACTGAATAATTTCAGGGAATTCCGCCAGGATTCAGTTATACACAGTTTTTGGATACAAAAGTTAGGGTTGGTCCATAATATATAGATAACCCCTGTGGAATTCACTGCTGTAGAAAATCTCTGAATTAGATATTTCGCAGCTCCTTCACAGCCAGTTCACAGGCTATGACTGGGGAAAGATGACATGTCTAGGACATCCATGCTTCCCTGGTAATCCCTGACTACCATTATCCCCAAGGCATCATGACAGCCAATGCTTATTCTGCTCTAAGGTGTGCTGATGGACCAACCCAATGCAGAGTAGCCACTGGACTGGATGGGTACAAAGGTGTCTAGAAGCCAGTTTGCTATAGCTGTCCTCAGATACACTGAAAGCAGCTTGGCAACAGCTGAGAAGTTGGCCCTCTGTGCATAAATTTGCTCAAGATCTGCTTTTAATCATTAGTTTTTAAATTTAGTGCATTTGCATTGATTTCTCACATCTGCTGGAGAGATGTGAGAAGTGGAGGGAAATCTTTTCCAGGAGGCGGTAAAGGAATATGAAGTATGTTTACACTGGATCTGGAAGGAAAATTTCCAGCTCAAGTAGATATACCCACGCTAGCTCCGATTGAGCCAGTGCACTAAAAAGAGCCATCTAGCCATGGCGGTGTGAGCAGTGGAATGGGTTCATCACCCAGAGTATGTACCCAGGGTTTCAGCTCGGACTGTTCTGTCTTGCCACCTATCCAGCAGCAACACTGCTATTTTTAGCACACCAGCTTCATCAGAACGAGAGTGGATATGTCTACCCGAGCTGGAAATTATACCTCCAGGTCCAGTGTAGACAAACCTTCAGTGACATATACTCTGCTGCCCTTTGCCTGGGACATTTTTCTCTGGAAGGAAACCAAGGAATTTTGTGAATTAGGAACGGAACTTTATGAGAGAAAATTCATCAGCTGTGATATGTTTTCCCCTCTGCCTCAGCAGGGATTTGAAATTAAGACATAAAACAGCAGAACACATTTTGTCTCATCTGGTAATCAAAGGGAAGGCAAACCTGTGGCACATTTTGATATTAAGCATTTCAGGGGAAGGTTTTTGACTGCACTAGGAGGCTCCCTTTCAAGTCAGAAGTTAGAGGAGCGAATGCCAAAGCCATGAAGGTTTCCTCTGAAGTACAGCTAGAAGCTGTTCAATATGCATCACAGTGCATAAAAGGGTCTATCCCTCTGCCTCAACTGGAATTCCACTTTGGTCGATTGCATAGAGCAGTTTGGTGTAAATAAAAGTAATGGTTGCTTTTTTATTGATGTATTTGGTTCTTTGGGGAAGGGCCTATCTTTTTGTTCTGTGTTTGTACAATGCTTAGTACTGTGGGGTCCTGGCCCATGACTGGGGCAGGTAGGAGCTACCACAATACAGATAAATAACAGTTTGTTGTATTACAGTACTGTTAAGAGCATTAAATGTGTAACTTCAGATGGCTCAGGAAACAGGTAAAGGAACAAAGCTTTTTACCTCTGGGCTTCCAGTCTTGTCCATTAAGGGCCCAATTGATGACGCTGCACTTTGCTGCTGACAATTATGCAGCCAATCTCTTCAAATGGGGTTTCTCTAATGACCCACAATGTACATGTGGTGAACTTCAGACTAGGTCGCATATCCTTGATGAGAGCCTGCTGAGCTACTTTGATGGCAGGCTACTGGCTCTTCATCTGGCTGATAACGATGCTATCAAATGGCTGGGCACACTGTGCATAGGCAGAGAGAGGGCCAGATTTTTAAAAGTATTTAGGCACCTAAAGAAGCAGTTAAGCACCTAGTGGGATTTTCAAAAGCACCTAGGTACCTAAAGCCCCTGAGAGCTCTTGAAAATCCCATTAAGTACCTATCTACATCTTTAGGCATCTAAACACCTTTAATAATCTGGCCATACAAGGCCAAAAGTGGTTACCATCTGAATAAACTGTTGGGTAATCCATGGGAAAATCGAGCTCCTAGTAGAGAAGAGCTGGCTCCTGCCCTGTAATCTGGCTGGTCTTCAGCTGGCTCAGAAGGTCATTGGGGGATTCCTCTTCACTTAGAGGAATCCTCAGGCAGCAGAGACATGCCAAACCCTTCTGAGAAAGGGAGTGTGCCTGGGGAACAAGAGAGCGGCTGGAGTGTTGCTGCACGTCCAGGCATTAGAACAGCCAGTGGCGACTAGACTAGCTGCCAGACAGTCTCAGGAGTGAGAGGTACAAAAAGCAACCTTTGCATCCCCCTGACTTTCTTTCACTGCCTGCTACTCATCTGCAATTGAGGCTCTGACCCCTCCATGTCTGCATGACAGGAAACTACGACTGGCACCCTGGCCTCAGCTTCGTGCCATAGACCAGTGCTCATTCACTGTGTGTTCAGGATAACAACTTCTAATTAGGAGTTAGATACTCAGGAAGTGGAGACGCACCACAACCAAACCCTGCAAACAATCCGTGAGGATCTGGACAATGGAATGTACAAATGTGATTCAAAGTGCAGAATACCTTCAACTGGGATATGATTTACTGATTAAACCCCTTCACATAATGGGCCCCTCGCCAGTGATTTGAGAAGACTAGCCAAACCAAATACCGACCACAATAAGAAAACCATTAAGTATGCAGTATTTGGAATATTATTTCTTTTTATGATGGCCTGTCCTGCAGTTCTTATTTCACAGAATGACAAAGGTAGATTTTAGCAGCAGTTTCACCATATGAATATTAATAGGCATTTGAGTAGACAAATCTCAGTGGCTATACTTCAGCCCTCCATAACAGCCATTCCAAACTCCTTTAAAATGAAAAGCCATTTACATAATGAAACACCTTACATTGTGAAATATTAGTTTCTTATAATTCCAGTAAACAGCAAAGTAAGTAAAAAGCACAATGTGGTAGATGGATTTTCTATCAGAGTGTGCTGTTCTCTATTAAATTCTACAGAAATCAATCTGAAATCTAGTTCAGCCTAGTAAAATTAGATCTAAAACTATTTAATTTTGTTTCTGGAGTGTTTTTATCTTCTGATGCCTAGCCTGGGGACACACAGAGATAAAATACCTTGCAATTATTTACTATCAGTGTATGTGCACCTTCGTCTGCATGAGGATTACACAGTATTAGATATTTTCTAAGTGATGTGACTCTGGCTAGAAAGTGGCAGTTTAAAAATAACATGTTTTTGCAAGCTTCTGACCTTATTTGAGCATTCTTTTAAAAATATTTTCATTTTGCATTCTGTGCAGTTTGGGAATAAAATATGACAAGTGAGCATTTTGTTTCTTTTCTTTTTGGAGGGCAGACCCTTTTTAAAGCAGACAGAGCATATGAACAAACAATTGTTAAAAAGCTATCACTGCTCAAAACTCTGCAAGTAAGAGCTGTACCATAAAAAGTAAAAAAGGGACAGTAGCTTTATTAAGCACATAACAAAGGGACATAATTAACACTACTTAATATTATTTGATTGTGAGCCAGTTGACTATCAATCAGTGTTAGGGAAGGGCATCTGTACACAGAGAGCAGGCAAATCACTACATAATTACCCTGCCTGCAGTAACTACTTTGATCAATGTTAGGGTTGACCAGGCTAATCTTGGAATCTCTTATTCACATGGCTTCATATGAATTTGCACTCTCTGCATTAAACTGCTTTAGTTAAATTGGTTCAACCTCCTGTGTGGACAATCTTAATTTGGTTTAAGAATGGCTTATTTCAGGACAGTTTAAACCTGTTCCTAATCAAATAACAGTGATGTGAAATAAGGCTTCCTTAAACTGAAATAAGAGTGTCCACACAGCTTTTAATATCAGTTTACCTAAATTGGTTTAAAAACACATCTTAAGCTCAACCAATGCAACTCTGTGTTTAGACAAAGGTCATGTCTACACTACGGGGACTAGATCATCAGAGCTATGGTGCTGTCGCTATGCTGGCAAAACTGTGTAGTGTAGACACAGCCCACAGCAACAGAAGGGGTTTTTCCATTGCTGTAGGAACACCACCTCTCCTCGTGATGGTAGCTAGGTCAGTGGAAACATTCTTTTGCCTATCTACTAGTCTATGCTAGGGGTTAGGTTGGCATAGCTCCGGTGCCAGGGATGTGAATTTTTCACATCCCTGAGTACTGTAGCTATGTTAGACTAAGTTTTAAGTGTAGACCAGGACAAATTCTAAGGCCCTGATGCCAGAATGAGATCTGTACAAACACAGGTGGGATCTGCCCACACAGAGCTCACTGCAGAACCAATGCTATGTTGTAATGACTCTGCTCTCAAAGGTGGGTTCCTACATTCAGAAGGCATTGCTCCAATCAGCAAGGGCCACCACCACTCAGTCGTTCTCCCAGGATAGCCACACTAGTTCAATTCTAGACTTCCTGTCAGTCTGTGAGAATGACATTGTCTGTGTCTCACTGTCAACTTTTTGAAGTCGGGACCACTTCTCTCTTTATGTGTATAAAGCCTACACTGATAGCACTCAAATAATGACACACGTGAAGAGTAATAATAAATGGGGAAACAAGAAAACGCTCCTCAGATAAATGGTGAGGGAGCAAACGGGATGCATTTGGAGGGAGAATAGGCACCAATTACTCCATGTGATGGGGTTTACAGACTCCTCACTAAAAATAAAGGAATTATGCAGCAGCACAGGGCTAAGAAGGCCTCATCTGTACAGCATGCTCCAAATGGAGGACCTGCTTAAAATGTACCTCTGGCAATCAAGCAGGAGAGAGTGAAGGAGAGATCGTCTACAGGAAGGAAGCCCGTTAGTACCTTCTGGGACAAAGGAATTCACAGAGGAAGGACCTGGACTGTGGGTAAGGTCCAACCAGGCATCCAGGGGCCTGACCCCTTTTTTTTTCTCTCCCCTTCTCCCTGACAAGGGGGAAATCCTTGAACACCCCAAAAGGAGCTGGGAAACCCCAACTGACTATCTAAATCACTGAGATTTCTTGAACAAACCTCCGTGAGGAGGGAAATGGAAATTTGGAGCATGGTCACAGCCCAAGAGAGCAATAAGGGGTGACAGGGGAGGGTAGGAAGTGGTCATGGGGAAGCTGGTCTGGGGTATCAACTAGAGGGGACAGAAACACCCTCTACTCTCTTGGGCCCTGGGCCAGGACCCAGGGCCCAAGGTCCCCCTACCCTTCCCTATCTCCCTAGTTCAACTGGGGGGGGAGGGGGAGAATCTGGAGAAAAACAGACTGATCACGGGGCCTCAGATTGTCAACTAGGCCCCCCAGAACTTTGGAGACTGTTGAACCATGGCCTGCTGGCCCCTAAGTGAATCCCACTACACTCCTAATGAGTGAGCAAGTATTTGTTTTACTCTTTAAAAGGCCACCATTCTCATTGTTTAGAATGTAACTTGATTGACACAGGCATTATGCTGTCAGAGACTGGAGGGTATCAGTTGGATAAAAGTTGCCTTTGCTTGTCTAGTTTCCCAAAGGTATTATTTACTAACTAGTAAAATAGACATTTAGTGTTGTATTTTCCAAGCTACCTAAAGGACTTGGATGTCTAATTCATACTGCTAAATGATTAAGCTATCAGTGAGAAATGGCAACTTTCCATTACTTGCCAATAGACCCAGTTGTGGGCAGATGACTCCCTGCCATTGCATTTGCATATAGTTTTCATGCAAGAAATTGCTTATTACTATTTGTGTGCTATGTAATGAATGTATTGCTTCAGAAAGGAACAGTAAGTGATTAGGGATTAAAGGCTCTCAGTTTAATCCCCAATCTACTACAAACCAGGAAGGTATGACCTCTCTCTCTCTCTCTCTCTCTCTCTCTCTCTCGTATTTTTGCAATAATGCATATTTAACCCTAATCCTGTCGTGTGATGACCTTTTCTTTACCATGAAAGAATCTTCTGCTGCTCATTCTGTTTGTGGCTTCTTTTAAAGGACAGACTGTTAATGGTTTTACTGTTAAATTCTAGACATATTTTTAACATGGAGTGTAAAATTGTTAAGAGCAAACAATTACTTTAAAGGTGTTGGAAGAACATGAAGCTATAACTTTGTTGGACTATTCTAGGCTAGATGACTGGCCAGATCCTCAGATAGTGTAAACCTGACTTCAAAGGAGCTGTGTTGATTTATTCCAGCTGAAGATCTGGTTCTTAATATATATCAATGCTTTTGTTCCAGGTTGCATATTCTTTGGAGGTTTTAGGTTCTTTACCTCTTGATTATGAGAATCTACTAACTGGTTGGATTTTTTTGCAAATCACACCACTTCTATCTTTACTCATCATCTCATCAGATGGCTGCAAATCTGTTACTTAAATAACAGAAGCAACAAGAGAAAAGTTAGCAAAGCTTTACAAAGAGAGTTAAATTTTCAGAGTGATGCATAGGAAGTTTGACACCTGATTCCCATTAACAATAATAATGGGGACTGTACATCTAACTCCTTCTGCACAGTGCTGACAACATACCCTTGAATGTTAGCACCGTCTAATAATTCTCCAAAGATCAAGTAGCTGAATTTCTGTGCCACTGCTGCTGTGCTGGCATTTTTATGGTGTTCCCAGAACTACTGCATGTCAGAGTTAGCACATTCAAGGATGGCAGTGCTTTGGAGTGATTTGAGATTGATGTAAATAAAGAGGAGGAATGCCACTGCTTGCCCATATGTATTTTATATAAAGTGTTTCAGTGCAAGGCTATAGTTTAAAATGACAACATTGGGCTGGTCTGATAGCTACAGTTAATTGACAGTGTCATGTGCATCAGAGCAATGCTCCTGAGTGTGAATTGCAAGGATTCCAGGTTCTTACTTCTTAAGCTGGCAGAGGGCTGAGAAGGCTGAAAAAGTGAGGTATGCAGTGAAAAAGTTGTGTGACTAATAGCAACCACCTACTATGTAATCTAAAAACATCACTGGTGAACTCCCTGGGGGAGTTCTCCTTCCTGGAGGATTGTCATAACGATGGATAACAGAAAATTTTGGGATAGGAGAGACTCCCAACCCCTTGTGTATGTAGGACTGTGTGCAACACCAACAGACCCCGGTCGTCGGTGGGCAGGATCGAACCTGTGACCTCTGGAGCTAAATGCATGAGCTAAAAGCCACATGCCTGTTAGCTAAAGCTGTAGAGGAGACTCTCTCTTGGCACCACTAGATGGGACAGAACGCCACACCCAGGAGGTGTGTGGGTTACATACTTCCCCTAGCTGAGGAAGTGCATCCCGAGCTTCAGAGACTTCCTAGCTGAAATCACAGATGAGCCCTCACTTTTAACACTGACTGACCCCAGTCATTTGTGGGTGGGATCAAACCTCAGACCTCTGGAACTAAATGCATGAGCCTTTACTGCATGAGCTAAAAGCCATACGCCTGTTAGCTAATGCAGTAGAGCAGACTCATTACTCTCTCTCTCTTTAAGTGGTCTTGGTGCCAGTAGATGGGACAGAACACCACACCCAGGAGGTGTGTGGGTTACATGTGCTCTCTAGTATATTCTTGAGCAATAAGATTAATCATGCTCATAAATACGCTAGAGAGAATATAGGGGGAAATCTAATGAACATCTTAGATTGTATATACTAATGCAAGAAGTCTGGGAATAATAGAAATATTAGTGCATAATCACAATTATGACATAATTGGCTGGAATATTGATATGGAAGGGTACAGCTTGTTTAGGAAGGACTAGCATGGAAAAGGAAGATGGCATTGCCTGGTATATCAAAGAGGTATACGCTTGCACTGGAGTTGAGATAGAAGCGGGAGCAGACCTGTTGAAAGTTTCTAGATAAGGATAAAAGAGGTAAAAAACCATGGATGATGTCATGGTCGGGGTCTATTACAGACCATCTAACCAGGAAGATGAGGTGGATGAGGCATTTTATAAACAACTAAAGAAATCATCCAAAGCACAGTAATGGGGGACTTCAACTACCCAGACACCTGTTGGGAAATAATAAGGCAGAACACAGATTATCCAGAAAGCTCTTGGAAGGCACTGGAGACAACTTGTTTATTGCAGAAGATGGAGAAAGTGAATAGGAAGAGGCTCAGTTGTATCTTTTCAGTGCAAGTAACTCTCCTTTGAGCAACTCTGAACAATTCCTCTCCTTCGATGTTTATACACTTCAGACATAGTATATGCAGATAATTACTGCCTTCAAGGAGTGGGAAATTTCATAGGGCAGGTACTATCTGACTTCATGGAGCCCAAAGACCCATCCGTTGTTTTCCAGATTAGTGCATTCAAGAAGGACACTCCTTCAGAAGGAGTAGCCACAAATGGAAGGCAATAGGGCTAGGAAGGTATCATGTTTGATAGTACCAGAGATGACCAAAATCCCAAAGTAACCCCTAAACAGCCACTTTTTAAGTTTGTCTCCTAAAAAGAGTAATTTTCTGAGGCATCACCTAGTGGAAAATATGAGCCTGGGCCACAACAGGAGAATTTAATTATCTTTGGACTGAGTCCTGTTTTTCATAATTGTTCTAGTTTTGCTGTACTGTGCATGTTAAGAGGAGGAACATAAAACAGAGGGAAGTCCCTAGTTCTAATAATGGCTCTGCCACTGATTCCCTGTAGGGCCTTGTCAAGGCTCCTTCCCCACTCTGAACTCTAGGGTACAGATGTGGGGACCTGCATGAAAGACCCCCCTAAGCATATTCTTACAAGCTTAGGTTAAAAACTTCACCAAAGTACAAGCTTTGCCCTTTGAACAGTATGCTGCCACCACCAAGCCTTTTAAACAAAGAACAGGGAAAGAGACCACTTGGAGATGTCTTCCCCCAAAATATCCCCCCCAGCCCTACACCCCCTTTCCTGGGGAAGGCTTGATAAGAATCCTCATCAATTGGTATAGGTGAACACAGACCCAAACCCTTGGATCTTAAGAACAATGAAAAATCAATCAGGTTCTTAAAAGAAGAATTTTAATTAATGAAAAGGTAAAAGAATCACCTCTGTAAAATCAGGATGGTAAATACCTTACAGGGTAATCAGATTCAAAACATAGAGAATCCCTCTAGGCAAAACCTTAAGTTACAAAAAGACACAAAAACAGGAATATCCATTCCCTCCAACACAGCTTATTTTACCAGCCATTAAACAAAAGAAAATCTAACGTATTTTCTAGCTAGATTACTTACTAACTTAACAGGAGTTGGAAGGCTTGCCTTTCTGATCTGTTCCCAGCAAAAAAAATTACACAGACAGACCAAACCCTTTGTCCCCCCCCCCTCCAGTTTTGAAAGTATCTTGTCCCCTCATTGGTCATTTTGCGTCAGGTGCCAGAGAGGTTACCTTAGCTTCTTAACCCTTTAGAGGTGAAAGGGTTTTGCCTCTGGCCAGGAGGGATTTTATAGAACTGTATACAGAAAGGTCGTTACCCTTCCCTTTATATTTATGACAGCCCTTCAGCAAGTCACTTTGGTTCTTTGGCTCAGTTTCCCCAGATACAAAATAGGGAGAGTACTAACTAATTATTTAACTCACAACAGAATGTGAATTAGTATGGCATCATGATCTGAATATGTTCAAAACTATATAACATGCCATGTATTTAATTATTATTCTTATAAATGAGCACAATGTTTGCTCCTTCTCAAACAGGCTGTGGTACAGTTCAGGGAAAAGTGGCCAGAACAAATGAATTACAAAAGGAAAATCCCCCCCAAAAGTTCTTTATTGTTGCAGTTTGATAAGGACATTCTAAGATTCGACAAAAGTTAAATAGCAATTTGAGCTGAGGAAGGGGATAGCCCATTCTTGGCTTCCCTGCTGCAATGTCCATAAAGCTCAATTATATTTATAACTTCACATTAAATTAAATGTTATTTTACACAAGCACTTAAAAGTCTACTAAATATCCAATAACAGTTTTCTTTATTCCCTCGTTAGCAGCTGTCACTGTAACAGTACTCACACAAGCACCAAGTTGATTTAGTGCATTGATTTGCAGCTGGCACAGCCCTCCCTTCTTGAAAAGAACTGATTAGCTTAGCTGGAAAGCACCACTTACTTTTTATTGTTTTCTTTTCTGCTCATCTCCCTACTAGAACAGTATAATTGTGACCTCCGGATTGGGTTGCCTACTTTGTTCAAAACCAGATTCTGCATTTTAGAGGACTAAGAGCATGTGATGAGAATCCCAACTAAAATAGATTTTTTTTCCACCATTTACAGTAGCAGCTGTTAGGAGACTAGGACCTTATGGCTAGCCCGAAAGATTACTCCAGAGCATATCACTCCTGCTTCATGCATTAACTCATGGGCAAGCCTACAGTTAGAGAGTGCTTGCCATACAGTGTATTGAATAAATTTCTCCTGCGCCTCGAATGTTCTGTGTACAGAGACTGCTTGGAAACTGCTTGGAAGCAGTTAAACCAATGATTAATTGGAGCACAGTATTGCTAGTATCTGGAGTAAAAGCAGTGGGAGCTATTGAATTAGTAATTATTTTTCCTAGAAGTCTGGTTCACAGTAGGAGAACTTAAAATTATTTGGAATTCAGTTTGGTTTGGATAAGCATCTAGAATTTCATGGGCCAGGCCCTCAGCTGGTGTGAAACTCTGTAGATCCACTGAAGTCAATGGACCCATGTAGATTCACACTAGCTGAGGTCAGTGGCACTATATTGATTTACATGAGTTAGGGCAACGATCCTATAAACTTAAACAGACTATTCACACTTCTTAGTTCCGCAAGATTATGATGAGAACTGGTCAAGAATTCCATAAGAACAAACCTTTTAATGGGATTTTGACATTTCCAATCCCATTTCCACCTAGAAACAAGAAGTGAAAACAAATTTGGGGTAGATGAAGGAGGAAGAAGCTCAGAAATACAGATCAGGGCCATTTCTGGAAAGGTGGAGGGGGATAATTATTTTCTGCCTACCTCCATCCTCCCCAAAACCATTTCATCATATGATGTCTTTTGGACTCCTCAGACATAACAGAGATGAAGAACCTCAACCCAGACTTTGCTTCATTAGTTCAACTAATAGCTGTGGCAGCACCAGTGCACATTTATCACTTCTCTTTTGAATTTAGCTAGAGATTGAAAGACAGCTCCCAAATTCTGTTCTTTCATTTGAAAGCACCAAAAGTATCTCAAGCATCTTTCCCTCTGGCACAGAAAATACACCTGAGTAGGAAAAATCTATAATTTATAGTCTCCAAATGTATTTAGTTGTATGAATCATATACTGAATATATATGTCTTCTCTTACTAGCCAACTTCCCTTCTGCCTCAATGGAAAAGAAGATTTTCTTTGTTGTCATGGCAGGAGTTACTTCACTATGAACTGCACAGACACAAAACTGGATTATTAGTAGCTAATGCATCCCTAGTCAATGAGGAGGCTACAGCTGACATGTGGACTGGATGTACTGTATGACAGCTCTCTCCTAATCCAGAATAAACATGTTTCACATCACACAAACACCTCCTTGTGAAAAAGGGATTTGATGCAGCTCCATCAAATTCAAGCTTCTAATACTCTCACCTTCAAGACCTTTCACAACTGTGCCCCCTCACTACTGTCATATCCCTTTTGCTTTGCCAATG
Organism: Dermochelys coriacea; assembly: GCF_009764565.3. Taxonomy (NCBI): domain Eukaryota; kingdom Metazoa; phylum Chordata; order Testudines; family Dermochelyidae; genus Dermochelys; species Dermochelys coriacea. Next base: position 248,196,973 of record NC_050069.1, on the reverse strand, counting down.
GTGGCAGTCTTTCATACCCATTTGTCTGCCCCTCCCACATGCCTCTTCATACTTTCTTCCAGGAAATACCCTCCCTTAATTAATCTGCAAGGCCACTACCCCTTCCTCCTTCATATCTATCTGTTTTAGGGTTTTCTATAGTACTTGTCATCATAGAATCAAAGTGCTTAGCCCTCCTATATATGGAGCTATAAGGGTATAAGAATCACTTCCCCTACCACTGAAATGCAGCCACTTCTGGCATGGAAAGCAGTTCACTATAACAATGCAAGGGGTTTAGAACAGTAAGCAAGAATACTGAATCTGTCTTAAACACAAGGGGAAATACAGGGAGGCAGACTTTAATTAGACAGGTTGGAATTTGTCCGAGATATGAAGGTTAGCAACCCTACTCTTGCTAAATATACCATGGGCTTTTAAAATGATTACAAGTGGTCAGAACTGCAGCTTTACATTGACTTCAAAAGGTGGAATCTTCTATGCATTTAATATCCACAGGCCAATGGCAACACAGCTGATTTTGTAATACTTGTGATGCCATTTAGCCACTTGAAGATTCAGTTGCTTTTCTATCTAAATTCTAGCCTCTAAATTATAACAGTGAATCATCAGTGTAAGTGAAACAATAACAAACAACAGTAACCCTGGTCCTCCAGGCTGCTACCAATAAAAGCCTGTACTAATCCACTTAAAGTGCCAATCATTATTTTATATTTTGTACAATACTGTACTATATATATAGTCATTGTATTCACAAAGGCATAGTTTGGCCTCCAAGTGTATTGATTCAAATATGTAAGATACTTGGTAAAGATATTGTAAACTGACACTAAACTAAACATCTTTCCTGAACCATCTCTCTTGATTAAAGAAAGAATGTCAATCTTCACAGCCAATGCCCTAATAGTGCCAATGAGTACATCTTAGCTCGTGCAGAGTTGTATCTCAGTCACAGGGCTAGCTCCTCAGCAGCTGTACATCGGTATAGGTCCATGAAAGTCAGTAGCGTAGACTGATTTATACCAGCTGCTGAATATCTAGCTCATACAGTTGATAAACTGAGATGGTCCCAAATATTTCACACTGTTAGAATGGTCTAAAGGGGCCATAAACTGTACATAGAGGTGATTTTTTGATTCAGTGGAAGTTCTGTAAAATCACAATCAATAAATAAATACATTTTATTGGGGTTGAACCAAAGCTGAAATTTTTTAAAATTTTTGGCAAAATGAAAAAAAAAGTCCATTTTGGTTCTGTTCTAGAATGGGGATTTGAAACTGGGTCACTGGGCCCTGAATCACCAAGCTAAAGCTTAGAGGTGTGTGTAGAGGGGTAACAACACCACTACTGCTGCCAACTTCTCCTCCACTAGCTGTCTGATGAAGGGCCACAACAAGTTGCGTCAAATTCATGAACAGTTTTTGGTTGATCAAAACTGCATTTTTTGTCGAATAAAATATTTATCTGGAAAATTTCACCCAGTTCATAGGCATGAGCTTTCAGGGGCAGGGACTGTTTTTTACTATATGTTTGAACAGTACTTAGCCCAATGAGGCCACAGTCTGATTGATGCCTCTGGCTACTGCCACAATGTAAATGTGAAAGAACCAATGATTACTAGCATTTTTATTACTTAGAACATGGAATAAGAGCTACGTACTGGTTTGTTTTATAGCATGTGAGTTTGAATTTAGAATCCCAGGCACTCCAAGCATCTTAGAGTTATGGTGTTATAGCTATAGTCCCATGGGAACCACTACATTTATTGACTTTTCCAAGGCATTTGATACTTCAGGACAGTCAAAACCACAAGGAAACTGAAATGCTTTGGCCTTGGCTGACACTTAATGGACAGATTTGCTTTATATTTTTTAATTTAAATAAATAAAACCTAAAAGATGGCAATTTGTCTCCAGAAGTAGATGTATAATAAGTCTCAAGTGAGCAAAGGTTGAGGGGAAGGGTTCTTTCAGGGATCTCTTTCAGACTCTAGTATGTTTTTAGTCTCTATAAATGGTTTACAAGCTATATGCAGTTGTGTCTAGCACTGATGATTTATATACAAACAGTCTCATTGCTTGTTCCTAATGCAATAGGTGACAAAATTTACAAGCTGCAGTCTGACTTCAGCAACATCTCTAAGTGACTTATTAGCAAGAATGTATTTCTTGAATAAAAACCCCCTCAACCCGTCTCGTAGAAGCAATGAACTCAAAGCCCTGCTCTCTGTGGCCCCAATCCTGCAAACTGATACACATGGCTGGATCAACTTGTGTACATTATTAAAATGTCTAGAGCTATGGAGCTGCATGTCCTGTGGCTCGAACTAGGAGAATTATTTGTTGCTAAAGATTTGTTCAGTGGCATTAATTTTTTTTCTGTTTGCAAATTTTCTGCAAACAGGCTTTCATTTTTCCAAATGTATTTGTCATATGAAAGTGTTCAAATGCACTAGGCAAACGCAGTTTACCATATGCAGGCTAATTGCTTTAATGCTTCACTACCCATACTGACTAACTGGTCACCTAAGTCACACAGTATCTTTTTTTCATCCCCGGCTAAATGATTGATCCGTTGAAATAAACAGGACAAGGAAAGCTTCCATGATATTCTTCATAAAACCCCACACATTCACATCAATGAACATTCTTGCAAACAAAAACAATCAAACAAAAAATAAAAAGCTCATGTGAATATATACTTACAAGGATTTTTTGTTGTTGTTTGCAAGACTATTCTTGGAAAGTAAGTTTTACAATTATGTGAATATGCGCTTGTGTTAGCTAACACAAGCTAAGAACACACCCTTTTTTCCTTAGTGAAGACAAGGCCAGAGAATTTAAGGAGCAAATGAGCACTGAAACAGAACTATCCTCTGATCCTGAAAAGTGTTTTCTCCAGATCAAGTTTGAGGCATCTCTGAGGAACAATGTGTCATGACCCACAGGTCTCAAACTGGGGTCTTCAGGGGGTCATGATGTTCTAATCTTCCACTCAAAAGCTTGTTGGCTTTAGTTAGAAGTGAGACTCCTTGAAGCCCAGTTCAGATAGGCAGCTCTACCCCTGGTCTCCAATTGCTGGAACACTGGAGCTCCTAATTGGCCTCTTCTCCCTATGCAAGCCAGAAGGAGGAACAGGAAGTTCATAGAATCACAGAACCTGTTTGTATAACTGGGATCTGCCCTGCTTCAGACTACTCACCCACGGCTACTGGTACTTATCTGGTAGCATAAAGATACTGTCACAATTATCTGTGGCTACATCATGAAATATGGGGATGTATTTGTCAGTCTAGCATCTAAGAATGAACTTCCAGGAGTAATGTCACAGTGCCAATGAATTAATTGACCAAAGCCACAATAGCCTTTGAAGAAATAGTGTTCCTGAACAGTCGTGCAGTCGAGCCAGAATGCTGTTCCAGTACTATTGCAGCAGCCCTTCTCAGTCCCTCGCTCCCCACCCGGCTGTGCTCCCTGATGCTGCTTCTCTCAGTGTTTCTGCTGTCTAGCAGCAGCTTGGACACTCCCGGGCGGGGAGGTTGCTGTGCATGGAAGCCCTAGGTAGCAGAGTCCCTGGGCCTGGTGCTTCTTCAAGCCTATCACCAGGAAGTTTGGTGGCAGCCCCATCTCCTAGCTGCTCCTCCTGGCTCCAGCTGCGAAGATGGAGACGGAGGAGTCACCATGCTGACTGGGCTGCTCTTGCCCACTGTTGACATCCAGGGATCTCCCTGTTTCAGGACTGGGTCATGGACGGCCTGTGGGCACAGAACAACATAGTTTCGAGGTCAAACCTCAGAGATCAATGTGGGACCAGAGCAGGTCAAAACTGCAAAGTTAGAGTCCATTATCAAATTGACAGTGTGAGGTGAGGCTCAGGGTTGGGCTGGTGTCCTTCACCAGAGTCAGCAAAAGTCTTAAGCCAGAGAGAGTAGACCAGGGTCAGGGTCAGGGTCAGGAGTCAAGCCTAGGTTGAGGGCATGGAGTCTGTGATCAAGGCAAGTCACAGCAAGAAGCAGCGAGCAGGGTTTAAGGCAGAAGCACTCCAGAGATCTGCATTGCTCAGACAACTCTCAGAAATGGCTTCCTGGTTTATATGGAGAGTGCCAGCCAATCAGGGAATCACAGAGGGCTATTGCTCATGCCCCTTAGGGTGGGACTTCCTGCAGGGCTTAGCTTCTCAGTTCTTCCTGGTGGCAACCTTGCCTGGGCCCCTCTGGCAATGAGGAAACAGCAGCTACCTCTAATCCCCACAAACCCATGGGTTCTTGGCCAATGGATCCTTACATCCCTCCCTTCAGGGCCATTTTCTCTGGAGTAGAATTGGGCGAGGCTTGTCAGGATAAGCCTCATGAAATTCTCTTACCAGGTTGTTGGTGGTGACATGGGAGGTAGATTATACAAAAATCCTAGTACTACATTGGCCTCCACTATGGTTGGGCAGGCTAATCACTAGCCCTGCCTTTTCTTGGTCTGTGAGGTGTAGAAAAAGCAGCCAAAATTGTAGGGCCTTGCTCAAGAGGGGGGTCCTCTACCTGAGCTTGCAGTTCAGATGCCTCTCTTTGTGAATGTGCGGGTAGCTCTCAGAAATGGTCTGTACTTTTGACATGAGTTGCATATCACGAGTCTGTGAAGGAGCCAACTACCCACACAGGAGCAGCACTTTGGCCATGGCTTGTCCTAACTGGGCATGCAATGCAATATTCTCCATCTGCAGGCAGGCAGCTCATTTCTGGGGATTGTCCCCGGTGGCCCCAGGAAAATCAGGTGGGATGTGGACCTGCCTCTTCCATCATCTGGGATTGGCAGAAGGGGGAAGTCTGGAGGTGGTCCAAGCAATTTGTCATGGCTGGATTGCAGGTGGCCTGTGGGCACAGAGTGAGCTGTGTTGGGGCCAGAGATCAGGAATCTGTCCATGGCCATGTCAGTTCAAAACCACAAGGTCAGAGTCTGTTACCAAACTGAGAGTGTGAAGTGAGAATCAGGTTTGGGCTAGGCCAAGATCTTTAACCAGGGTCAGCAATGGTCTTAAACTGGAGACAGGTTTGGGAGCTGAGCCTAAGTCAAGAGCTGGAAATCAGATCAAAGTGAGTCACAGTAAGAAGCAGTGAGTGGGATTTAAGGCAGAAGTACATGGGAGGTCTGTGTTGTTTGGACAACTCTCAGAAATGGCTTCCTGGTTTATATGGGGAGTGACAGGCACTCAAAGAATCACAGAGCGCTGTTGCTTATATGACTTAGGGCCAGTCTTCCTGCAGGGCTTAGTTTCTTAGTTCTCCTTTGTGGTCCCCCTGCATGGGCTCCTGGTCGCAAAGATGAAGCAGCACTTACCTCAAATTCCAGTTCCAGGTCCCTGGGTTCTTACCCCTCCTGGCCAGGGCAGGACCCTAGACATGTGGCATCTGAGTATACATCTACAGTATACATCTGAGTGGTGGCAGAGCCAACCCAATTAGTGAGTGAGTATCCCACTGAGCTCCATCCCCTCAGGGACAGGTAAAGGGAGGGTAGGTGAGGTGTCTCTGAAATTTAAGCCAGGAGCTGGAGGCATCACTTTCCGGGAGCAAATGAGCAAATGGGAGAAACATTCCTGGAACTCCAGGACCTGCTGGGTTAACTTTCTGGGAAAATGTGACCTGGACAATAGTTGTACTCCCCTGGCCCTTACACCCTCCATCACCCTCTGCACTGGACACTGCTAGCCTGAGCCCTAGGCAGCTCCCATGCTTTGCCCTAAAACCCCTTCTATTCCCCCCCCCCCCCCCGCCTCATTCCTCTGCTGTCTGCTCCTTTCAGTCAGTGGCTTTCCAGTACCTTCAGATTGAGGAAACCACCACTGTTCCTGAACTTACATGATTTGACACATTTGTAACACTTATAACCTTGTAAGCAACATATGCTATAGGTTGTGTTATTTATTGTTAAAGATTTATACTGTGGTAGTGGAACCACACTGTCCTCAGCACTGCATGAACATACAGTAAATGGCAATTTTAACTCAAAGAGCATATGTCTGAAAATATTCTGTTATGATACAGTATCTGCAATAAAATCACCATCATTATTAGAGAGATTATAATAAATAAGAAAGTTTTTATATGCTTATATGAAGCAGCACCCCTTTTAAAATGCAGAGGGAGGTCATTTTGCAACTTTTCCATTGAGGACTAAGCTGACAGCGGCTTTTCTGTAACATTTTAATCTGAATGATACTACCTATAACCCTTTGCGTGTCCCTAGATGTGTCCTTTCAATGTACACCATTGTCACCAGCATGATGCCATAGGCTGGTTCCTCTAATAAAAGTATGACTCACAGAAGAGCTAGGTTTTCAAAACAGACCAAGGGATTTAGCCACATATCTTCTATTCATTTTAATGGAATAAATATGTCTGAAATCCCCTGCCCTGTTTTAAAACATCTCGACCATAATCTGACTGCAGTCACCCCATAAGGATAAACAAGGTTACCAAAAGATATTCCTCTGTCACATGAAAGGGCTACTATCTGCTGACCTTAGTGGATATGTTTATAGTTCTGATTCAAATGAGGACTATGACAGAGGTATGTGTATTTTGCATAATTCATATTTTTACAGCTGTAGGTACAGATTTCAAACACTAGTGTAAGGGGACAGTTGCCCCCTTACTAACATTCAGTGGGGGTGTTTTGGGTGGCTAGCTCCCAGTACTAAAAAGGGGGAAGGGTCGATGGGGAATCAGGACCCTGAGACTGACAGCCCCCAGGACAAATGGGGAGAGGCCAATGCTCCAGGTCAGCCTGAATGACAGGGTGAGCAGGCTAATCAGGCAGTCAGGAGGCCAGGGAGGTCCTGTCCCCTGTGTGAGCTGGAATTGTCCGGCGAAGAGTGTGGCGGAGCTGAGGAGAAAGCAGGGGCCCGAGCTAAGCTGGGGAGCAGAGCTGTGCAAGATCCAGAGGGACCAGAAAAGCAGCCTGGAGAGAGCAGACCCTGTCCTGGAGCAGAGCTGCAGCCCCAAAGCTAGAGGCACAGCCCAGAGAGAGCAGACTTGCCCTGGGAGCAGAGCTGCAGCAACCAGAGCCAGAGGGGCCAGAAAAGCAGCCCAGGAAGCAGGTCAGGGCTGGGAGCAGAGTCACAGAAGCAGCCTGCAGAGCAGACCTGTCCTGGGAGCAGAGCTGCAGCAACCAGAGGGAGAGGGGCCAAAGAAGCAGCCCAGGGAGCTGGAGGCAGAGCAGCAGCAGCAGTGCAAGAGACAGAGTGGTGCAGCTGGGGCTGGAGCAGTCCAGAGCTGGGTGCGGTGAGCAGCTGGGGTGAGCAGCTGGGGAGAGCGAGGGGGCCCCTGGGCAGCAGGCCCAGGACAGGGAGACGCCTCAGCCAAGAAGCTCTGCAGGCCAGGCTTGGATCGTAATCCCGACGGGCGGGGGCGACACTGGGCAGAAGGGTCCTACCACTTACAGCCTAAGAGCGTGTGGCCACCACCAGAGCGAGTGTCCAATCCCCAGCATCCCTGCAGCACAGCCAGGGCCTGAGAAGAAGGCCTGGGACTTGCAAGGAACAGACTGTGAACTGTCTGGACATTCCAGAGACACTGTTTGTGATGTTCCCTGCCACAGAGCGGGGTGATGTTTCCTTTAACCTTTCCCATTTTTCCTTATTCTTTTTAAAATTAATTGTTGATTAAATAACTTGCATTTGCTTTAACTTGTATGTAATGGTCAGTGGGTCAGAGAAGTGCCCAGTGCAGAGAGAGTACCCCAGAGTGGGGACACCCTAGCCCCTGTCCTAGGTGATCACAGCAGAGTTGGGGTTGAGTTCCCCAGGAATCCTGGGCCCAGCCTTGTTGGGGTTACGAGGACTCTGCCAGACAGGAGAGTGGAAGGGGGAGTCCTCAAGGGAAGAGAGGCCACTGGGTAAAGGAAGTGGGAGCGAGGACTCAGATCCTTTCACTAGCCCACTTCAGCGGGGTAGTGCAGAAGCCAGGAAAGTTCCCCACAATAGCGGGACTATTCCCCCGCTTACACTAGCACCCAAATCATGCATCTGGTTTCTGAGATGGCCCATGTGAACCCAAATATCAATAACAGGCCCCCCTGCATGACACAGGCCTTTCACAATTGTTTTCAATAAGTAAAATGTCAGAGCAAAATCATTTTACCGTAGCTTTCGATCTTACAATAAACTGAAAACACGCCTTAGGTTAAAATCAGGATATAACTCCTGTCAAATTAGCTAGCAGTAACAGTACTGTGAACAAACAACCTAAATATTATTGGTTTCATTGTCTTGTACACTACATTAGCCAGTGCTGAGTCTGCTCTGAAGGCAATATGTTCACCCCCTAGAATATAGGATGCAGAAGTGCTTTGTGTCACCCTTGAATGGCTAAGTAGAAAAAGCCACTGACAGTGTATCAGTCAGTCCTCCTCATCCAGAAGGATGGAAGGTGTAGAGTTGTGCCTTGAAGGGCAGGAGGCATAAATGGTACATAAGTAGGGGGAATTCACAGATTTTTAACGGAAGGAGGTACCAGTATGATCCTCTCATTGGACCCTCTGTATAACAAAGGCCACAGAATTTTACCCAATAATTTCTTCATCCAGCTCAATAACTTATGGATGAATTAGAACATCTCTTTCAGAAAGACAACCCATTTTGACTGTAAAGACTCAAAATGATGGTGCCTCCACCATCAGGAGGATTTAGTCAGTGGCAGTCCACTGACTAAAATGGATTTAGTACATCTTCTTTTCTCGGTTGCTCTCAAGGTAAAGTAACAATCTTACTGCTTTCTCATTGAACTATTTAGAAGCTTGAAACTGAAAGGTTTCTTTATTTACACTTGTTTTCCCTTTATTGTGCTTACACACAGACTAGTTATTTTAGGGTGCTCATGAGGGCTGCTGGAATTTATTGTTCTGTTTTTTAGCAAAGAAGAGAAGGAAAGAAAAAGCAGTGATGCATTAAAAGTATCTCACATAAATAATTACATGGATCTTGCAATCAGCAGCAAAAAAGGTAGGTCAAACATTGAATCTATCCACCTTGCCGGCGCCCCTTTAAGAATAAAGCAGCTTCACCTCAAATTTGGGGTGTCCAACAAGATAGAACACTCACAGGTCTCAGCATTTTAACATGCATTCATGGAAGTAGCTAAATACAGTGGTTTTGTCTGGGTTTTTTTTCAGTCATGTTGTCATTTATATGCAATGCATTCATTGTGTTTTATTAGATGCCTCTTTCTGTTCCTGCACCTGCATGCTTTGGGAAATATGGTGATTCATCTCAGTTGCATGATTCTTGGCAAAATTATTGAGACAAGCAAACATATTTTAGAAATCCAATGGTTTAAGCAAAAATAAAATTAGTGTTTATTTTCAATGTAAACATGGGGTAAGATTTGTTGTTTTTGTTCCATGAACATCTATAGACCAAAATTTTCAAAAGTGACTGTTGATTTTGGTTGCTGGAATTTTGGGGTTCCAAACTTGACACACGTTAGAAAGACTTGATTTTTAAGAGGGCAATTCACAGCTTTCTGAAAATCAGGCTACCTCCTGGTGCAGCAAATTGGATACCCCAAAATAGAGGCATTCAAATGTTACTTGGGAAAATTTTGGCTATATATTTTTAAAAACTTAAATCTGGATCCAAACATCCCAAATTCTAGTGAAGTGATCAAAATTTTGGCCCCATTCATGACACTGAATAGTCCTATCCATATAATGGCCAATCCAAGCACTCCAGATATTACCATCCTCAAAGTATGAATCTTGATCTGGATTCAAAATTTGTAGCTTGGACCCATCTTTAATTTAAACATGTGAGATTTGTTTAACTGACTGTACATTTTAAAATGTGTGCAACTCCAACAGGTTTCAGTTAAGAAGACTCCAATCCATATTTGAAATGCATATGTATTTGGCATTGGTACTGTTAAATTAATAGTGATCTATATGTGTTTGTAGGCACAGTGACCTTTATTAGCTTCTCATTATGTTCCAAAATAGTTCTTGTTATCTGCCTTAATGAATTATGTTTTGCAGCATTATGGCTCGGTTAACCTATTGAAACTAGTCTTTTTATTTTTTATCATATGCTTCTAAATGTTAAAACTAACAAGCAGTTAGTTAAGCATTACACTGGAGATTATCATTATGTCTTACATCTTTGGAACACACACTTTAAAAAGTCTTAGATTAAAGATGAATCAAAGTGCTTCAGCTCCAGGTTTAGGACTGGAAGTGCACATCTCTGCAGACATAGCTGAAGTGTAAAATCCAACACAAATCGCTTTTAAAATTTAATAATTCACAAAATCTACAGGTTAAGTGCAGTCTGGCTGGGGTAGATAAGTAAAATAAATACTGCAAAGTCAATTTTAATAATCTCAAGAGAAAACATTTCACAATCAAGTCAGAAGCTTTTTGTCAATGATCAAATGAGAATTAAAAAACCCCTTACCTACTACTGAAAAATACTTTTCATTTATCCCTTAGTCCATACAGCATCATTCTAGATTTTCTTTGTTTAAGTAGTTTTTATTTCTAATGGAGCTGTTGTTAAAATAAATAATTTTACATCTACAGTTATCTACAACAATGGGTGAATGACATAGATACTGAGGCATGTTATTTGATGAGGGATGTTCATACCAAATGGAAAATATAAATTAGTTCCTATGTTACTCTGGTAACACAAGTGGTGTGGTGTATTGATTTAATTACTGAGACAGTACACTTACAACTGAGGGATTTCAATATAAAAGGTTTATAAAAGTTCTGATTTAGGCTGATCTTCTGTCTCTTAATGCCACATAGAAACTGGCCTTCAAGCAACATTTTTACATGATGAAGAATAAAATCCCAGATGGATTATGACAAGTCCTTGTTCTCCTAAAAAAGGAATCAAAATGAAAAGCAGGGAAAATTAAATGGCAAGGATAATATTACACTCACACACACGCCCAAACTCACACTGATGTATAAAGAGAGAGAGAATGCAAAAATGTCTACATATTTTATGCACCTGGAATCAGCACTGTCTGTGCTAAGAGGTATACCATCTTCAAGGGATAAAGAAAAGGGAGTGATTATACTATATTATAGGAGAATCACATTTTGACTGTATTACTACACTGTGGTTATTTCATGAACTGGAGGTGGATTCACGATTGTTTAACCAATGTCCTTCAAAAAAGGATAAGAAAAAAGAAAGCATCGTTTAGACAAATGGGTTATTGCCTCTCAGAAGATCTGTGGAAATGGAAGGGAGATGGAGAAGAACAGGGAGAACAAAAAGAAGGCTAAGAACCATGATGAGAAAGAGGTCCCTCTTAGGGCTGAGGGACTGCAAGTGGCGATGGGTGGAATGAAGTGAGACCAACAGCCAATGGCAATACAGCCAATGATAAATGATATTTAGGGCTAAATTCTTCAGTGCTCTGTGGTTGATGCAAAGAAGTTGTAACTCATCCAAAAGTCTTCCCCTTTCTCCCCCAAAGAGTCCCCAGTGCTGAGGCACATTGCAGTTGGCAGGGCAAGCCAGGGCATTCCTGTGTCCCAGCTATTTCTCAGCTGTCACAATGCCCTTGCAAACCAAGGAATCAGAGGCACATTGCTTCCTCTCATGCTCCCTGTGCTAGGCTCAACTCCGGCACAGAGATGAACCAGGACCAAAGAGTCCAAGTGTCAGAGCTGAGTGAATGATGATGTCAGGATGCTGGGAAGGCTCTTCCAACAATTACAATGTGTCTTCTTAATTTTAAAAAGAAGAAACTATTTTGGGAGTGGGGTGACGATATGTAATATTTTCATATCAGCATAAATAGTGGGTGAAATTCACCCCATGCAGAACACAAGACTTAGGCGCCTCCATCATACTTATGTGCTGTTTTATTGTGGATATTCGGAGCCAATCCTGCCCTATATTACACTTCTCCAATCCCAATGAATGTGACCCTTTATGGCATGATGCCCAACAGAAAGTGCCATTTTTACAAGAGGATATTGGTTTCATTTACAGTAGAGCTAGCAATGTATATGCTATTGTGCCCAGTTCCTTTAAACACCAAGACCCCTCACTCCCATCATGTCTATTATAATGCTGTTAATACAGCTTTTGTTGTAGCCTTTCTGAATTAAATGTAGGTTAACCATCTGAGGAGAGATAAGCCTGGGAGACTAAATGATGTAAATCCAAATAGCAGTTCTTTAAGTTAGAGCTTTTTAAGCATGTTGTTCAGATACAAAGCACAATTTTGTAGTCTTTAAGTGATTTACATAAACCTTTGTTTGATATTGGCATAATTTTTCAACTAATTGCAGCCAGTGGACAGTTCCTTAACAACTGAATAGAACTCCTGGGCATGTAAGGTAGTCTTGCAAATACAAAAGTTTTAAACATTGATGATGAGGCCAAGACCTGGATTTGTCCATTTATTTCACATGTAAAACACAGACGAACTGTTTACAGTGCCTTATATTCCACAACTAGTGCATCAGTGATTACTAAAAAAAGCACAGATGGGACATAGACAGTTTTTCACTGCTTGTTCCATATGATAGAACTCAACACATCTGGTATGCTATGAAAAGCATCTTTGCACTAATTTGTTTGTCAGTATCTATTGAGAGGACTATCTGTCATCCTGTCACATTTTGGTTGCCCTGAGATGTTTGAAGTCAAGGCTAGTCACAAATTGCGACTGCTGGCCACTTGGGAGTAACTGGTGGAAACCACCAGCTGTTCTCAAGTATCATCAACAGTGGATTGATTGATTTTTTTTTAATAAACTGAAATTTCAGTGTAATCTCCCCTCAGACATTTTGTGTTTGCAAGAAAAAAACAAATCACCTGAGTAGGAGGCACTCTGTTTATCTTCACTCTGCATGCATGTGTACCCAACTCTCATTACATTCAGGTGAATATTCTTTGAAATGGTAGACCACAGATCTGGGAGTCAAAGGATAGGAAATGAACTTGTTGCTCTGCTTCTTTGAATTTTAAAATTGACATATGTATGTTTGGTCTGTTATAACAGGAGCCATAACATAACTAGATGAGTTTGTCACAGAGAAGTAATAAGCTTAAAGAAAGCACAAAGTTTAATAGTGTTTGATCAATACATTTAAAATGTTAAACTGCTAGATGTAAAAAGAAAAGGAGTACTTGTGGCACCTTAGAGACTAACAAATTTATTAGAGCATAAGCTTTCGTGAGCTACAGCTTACTTCATCGGATGCATTTGGATCCGATGAAGTGAGCTGTGGCTCACAAAAGCTTATGCTCAAATAAATTTGTTAGTCTCTAAGGTGCCACAAGTACTCCTTTTCTTTTTGCGAATACAGACTAACACGGCTGCTACTCTGAAAACTGCTAGATGTGTTTTTCTATAGTTCCTTGTGCTAGTTTTCCATTTAAAAGACAAATTTGTGCCTATGCTTTATTATGTTAATTTTACCTTGACTCCCTTTTCAATGAATCAAAATGTTTGATGTCATGTTTTCCCACTCTGATTTTATTTATTTTTTATCATACAAGATTGACTGTGTTAGTTCTCAGTTTTGCAACTTGTCTCTCTGCATTCTATCCTATCTCCCTTTTTTCCTACTACGTTGAATGTTATTTTGCATTCTGAATCAGATTTTGATTGGAGTAATAGTTTTTTCTTTATCTGTTAAAAAAATGGGACAGACTTCTCAAACATATTCTGGTTGGGGTATTTTAAAGACTTTAATCTATTACAGTTGAATACCTCTAATGTGATTTATTGAACTAGTTACTATAGCAAATGTTTGTTCAAAAGGCAATAAAGCAGACAGTTCAGAAAAGCTTTTTAAAGAGTTGAGCTGGATCATCATGACTTGATCTTCTGAAATAACCCAATACAGTGGGGAAGCTGAGTTTAAGCTATTCTAAATAAGCAGGTACGAACTAAACAGTTCCTAGTTTGCAGTAATTTAATCCTGTTAAAGAAGATTATATTAATGTGAACTAGGAACCGTTTAGTTCATGCCTGCAGCATCCACACAGGGAAGTTACAGCACATCACTTTGGTCCGCACTGCTATTCAGACCCCCATATTCTGAACTGTGGGACAGTGTAGACAAGCTCTGTATATTCACTCTATCTTATCACCTTAATAACTGAAAAAAGACTTTGAAAAAGCCAACCAGGTTTTTGGGTCTCTGGAAATAAAACCGATTGAAATTCTGGGCCAGATTCTCAGCTAGTGTAAATCAATGTATGTTGATTTAAACCAGGTAGGGATTTGGCCCTCTGAGTTCCTCTGGGAATTTCCCCATCCTCAATCCTCTGTTCTATACAATAGATGACAGCAAATGATAGTATTGAAATAACAGTTATTTAAGGTTGAGATTTTCAAAACTACCTCATCAATGTGGAGTCACCCAGTTACCATAGCGGCTTTGAAAACCTCAGTTTAAAGAATCCAGAGGCAAGTTAGAAAAGAAACAACTGATTTTTATTAAGAATTAAATTAAGCTCAACTTAATTGAAACTACACAAGGAAGCGGGTGAGGAAAAGAGCAAAATCTAGTTCGGACCGATTCCCGAGACCCACTCTCACACAGTTTTGTCATCAAGATATTGAGCAACAGCCAACAGAGCTCTAGGCAGTAGCATGACATTACTTGCAAGAATCAGTGCTGTTTTCTGTGAATAAGAGTTGCAGAATCAAGCCAATAATTTGCAAACAAAAGGTAGCTATGGAAAAACATTTTCTTCAGTACTGCCAATACATTAATTAGAACATACTTGCATGGTACCAATGTGCCATCCATTCCTATACCCATTTCTTATCTACCATCTACATTGATATTGCATATTGTAGACAAGTCTTTTCTTCTGTTTACAAAAAAAAATCAAGCTGCATAATAAGATGACTGCAGGTATGCTGAGAGATGCCTTAAGAATGAGGATACCCTTCTATGACTGTAAAGCACATTTTGTGCTGAATGGTTTGGGGATTAGACAGGCCATAATGTGGCTCATTTCACAGAAGGTCTAATCTGATAATGAGCTGTTCTCACACAATTTAGACTTTTCAGACTGCTGCTAAACACATAGCCTTGGTGTGTGCTAAATGATATCATGTTCCAGAAAATAGTTTCAGTGGATGTTCAGAGCTGCTGCAGGGAACAGAAGTGTTGTACGGGACACTGGTTTACTACAAAAATGCTACTATTCCAACTTTTATAAAAAGACATCTTCCCCCCGCCCTCCAAAAGATTAACACTGAATCTTTGACTTCTTGACCTTGGTTTGAAAATTATTATAAATTTGTAAAAGGAGCCCATCCCCATAGTTTTGGGGCACAATGCAGGTCAGGATTGGCAGATTGTCATTACTGTCTGATAGTTTAAAAGTGTCCCACATGCAATGAGTTGGTACTTCATTAACTTCCAAGGGATAAATATTCATACAACAGAAATCAAGGCATCAATTGTTACCCTTAGTGACAATCTGGGCAGAATGACAATCTGGGCAGAATCTAGGGATTCTGTTGGCAAAGAGACTGGACCATCCTCTCTAAATCCTCACCCTGCCTGTCATCTTGAATAATGGATAACTATTGCAAAAACAAACTTGTCTGGAACCTCATGAGAATAGACTTTGCCATGAGATTTCCTGTCAGACAGACAGGAAATCAGAATCAATTGGGCAGAATTTTATCAGTTTTGCTTCCAAACCTAGAAAGTTTGATCAAGGTATCTGAGAAGCCAACCAAGTGTAGCATCATTTGATTTAAACTTTATAGGCCATCACAATCCTGGACACATTTTTTTTTTAATGTCATACAGAAATTCCATCAGGGTCAACCAAATAAAACTTCATCTGAAAATTCCTTGTCTACTGGTGTTTGCATTAGTACAAAATTGATGTGACACATTTTTTTTTGCAAACCTTTTATTTCTTCAGGGATTACTTCTGGTGGGAATCAGTGTGTTAAGGGTTTTTATAAATCTCTGCTTGCTGCAAAATATAGGACCACAGCATGTATGGAAATGATCTAGTTTGCTTCTGTAGTTGCCATTAGATCTCCATGAAAAATGAAAGATAAAAGTACAGCAGGCTGAAGTTGATGCATGATGGGAGAACTGAGTTATGTGTGGGGTGTTTTTGTTGCTGTAGTTGGTTTTTTTTGTTTTTTGAGTTTCTGCAGCTTTCTTCTTCTGTGCCATCTTAATTCTTTAAAATCTAGCCAAAATCTGAAGGACAAATGGAAAGCACACAATTAAGAGCATCAGTCTGTGACTTTTTAATCTGACCTATGAAAGGGTTATATTTTCAGTGTCATTTTCAGCTGCATTCTGAAGCAAAATTTGAATGTATGTACACACACACACACACATACACACACACACACACAGGTGTTTGCTCTGGCTCTTAGAATGGATAACTTTCACAGTAGCTTAAAAATGCTCCCTATGTACGTTATTTTGTTAAATTTTGATTGCTGAGTTCACTTTTTTTGCCTAGTTATATATGTCTTATTAACCAAGTAAATGTTAGCTGAATTGGCTAGAATGATTTATCAACTAGGAAAAGGCAGGAAGATATTTTAGGTTCATTGAACCAATCATAAGCCTTTGTAATGTAACATCTTTTTATGATGGAAATAAATCTTTAAAAATTCTCAGCCTTTTTTATGAACAGAATGAATACTTATATGCAAATACAAGCAGCTCTTCAGAAGCCACTTACATTTATGAACTGTCCATAAATTGACTGAATATTTGGAACACTAGGGAACAATAGTAAGCAACCTGCAATTTTCCAATAGCACTTTTCATTATTTTTTTAGATTAGTCTAAAACCATTTTTATGAAGGAACTTTACTACTGATTGTAGATGAAGATATTTATTTCTGCTTCAAAAGTCATACAAGAGGTGACTAAAACTGGTTGCTGAAATGGCAGTTGTCATTCAGTAAGGATAACATTCCGCTGATTGCTATTCTAAGATTTGGCTGGTTTTAATCAGTAGTCTAACATTGATGCCAATCTTGGGCTAAGAGCATTTGGTATTTACTGACTGATGAGTTGGTTCTGTTAACACTCAGGGCTGGCCTCAGATTTTGTAAAGCCCTAAGTGAAATAAAACATGTGGGCACCTATCCAGCTCCTTCTCCACTTATGACTATCCTTCCGCTTTGGCATGCCCAGGACATGTCCACTCTTTCAGGTCAGGAGGACAGCCATAAGGCCATTAAGTGCCAGAGACATTATGAAAGTGCATAGGTAGCATAGGCCCAAGGCTGCTATTGAGCAAGATGCTGGCCTCATTGAAGTCAATGGGAGTTTTGCCATTGACATCAGTGGAAACAGGATTTCACGCCAACTCTTTAGGATAAATACGGTAATAGGACCTAACACTTAATTTTGGCTTCCCAAAGAATATCTTAAATTGGAACAGCTTTGAGGGGTAAAAAAATCAGTAGTAGTACTCTTCATGCACCTAGGTACATCTAAATTTCCCCAGGGAATGGGATGTACCTTAACTGTCATTTCAAGTTTTACATTCTTCCTTTAAATCAGCAATTTCATCTAGGTGAAAAGATCTTATTTTCTGCGATGAAAATGCAGCTGCTTCATGTAACCCTGCAGCACATTGATTTATTATTGACTATATACTGGAGAAGGATCTCTTAGAAGATGTTCTACACCAAGCCCTATATTTCTTTCTGAGTGACACTTTGTAGTAATCTCACCATATCTGTGTTGATGCAGTTTGGAAAATGTGGTCATTACATATTTGGATAAATACATCAGCAGGATTGACTGTTTTTGGTTCATTTGAATAAATGACTCTATTGTCTGCTATTAGAGATGTTAAGGGAAAAGTTATCAAAAGAGAATTTTACTTCCCATAAATTGAGAAATGAAGGAATTTTTCAAGATTTATTTTATACTTTTCCCAAGCTATAACTCACTGTCAATGCAACTAAGTTTAGAAGGCGCCTTTTTAAAAAAAGGCACCCGTCTTCAGAAACAAGAAAAAAAAATAGTCTCCTTTGCTAAGAGCCTTGACATTTGCTTCTTAGGAAAGTAAAAGCTTTCTATCCACACTTTTTATATTAGATTTAAAAAATGAGTACTATAATATTCGATGCCCTCTTATGAATGTGGTTTAAAAGATTACTGTGCAGTAAAGCTGGATGAACCCTCCCAATATTGCTTTGCACAGCATTTTGCCAAATGTAACGTCAGTTCGGTTCACATCTGACTTGCACATCATAAATTCATACAGCATTCGCATGCATGGGCAAGTCCATCTTTATATCCACGCAAGTATGATCCCCTTGGCTGTGTCTCATTTTAAACATGCAGACGTCAACTACTCTATTGCTAATGTACAACCAAAGCGTTTCTGCACTGACCAGTGTGCTGGGATGAAATTCACTCTCATTGTGGCCCACCACACTAGTTAAGGGGCTTGCTAGGGACTGTGCAAGAATGTCAGCTGGTTTAGTGGTCACAGAGTGTGCTTGGCAATTGGTTTCCGTTTCAAACTTTACAGGAAGGCTACAGGTGGGTGGGCTAGAGGAAGAGCAGCAGATCCACTTGGAAAACAAATGTATGTAATCTCATGCTTCTGGGCGAGTTCTCATTAGGGATGGAGTCTGGGACCTCTGGATTTAAGACCATGAGTCCCCAGTGCCTCAGCTAAAAGATCGAGATCTGTCAGAAAGGCTGTACAGACTCATAAACCTCCATGTGGGCCAGTCACTAAAGGTAGACAGACAACCACACTGTGTAAGCATGAGTTAGATTCTATTAGGGCGCTTCATTGGAAATGTTTATACTTTAAAGGTAGGGTGAACCTTGTTATGAGCAAGAAAATCACTTCAGCCCTCCCTTCAGCTCAGTAATAAAATTTCAAAAAGGGGCAGTTGGGGAACGCCAGCCAGCCACCTCCAGTGTACGACAGGTGTCCAGGAATAACACACTGACCCTTAGTTTGCTTGCACCTGGAGATTTGGATATCTGGGACAAAATATAAATGTCAGGCTGTGTGATATTACTCAACAAAATTGTCTTGGAATTGGTATACAGTAGCAGCTGCAAAGAGCATAGATAAGGTGAAATTTACAGAACAGTCAGGCTCGTGCAAGTGACGTGCACTAAGCACATGGGGAGAGACCTCCAGAATAGGGATCACATCCTCCTCTGTGTTTGCACAATGCCTAGTAATGGGCGTCTGGTTCTGAAATGGCTCTACTGTAACAATTTCCACCCAGGCCAAGGGGCTGCAACACTGTCCCTCTGTGCCTTCTACTACATCTTAGAGGTTGGAATAATGGCTGTAAGACTCCCTCCACCACTTACACCTAATATTAGGGACATCGGATCTGCCCAGACTGCTGATCCATTAGCCTCCTTTCAAACAGCACCCTCTGTACCAGCCTCTTTGGGGTGGAAGCAGAGCCCATCCCACTTTGTGCACAAGGAATGCAGAGAAATGGACCCTGAATGAACGGCCTGAGGTCTCTCCCACAGAGCAAATGTAGGACTTCGGTGCTGGGGAGGGCCTTATATAGACCTTCCGTGTGAGGGAAAATTCAAACTGTTAAACAAAAGGGCTCATTGGAACCTTTACAAGCACATTTTCAATTTCCACCAAAGCTAATTGTGAGTGTAACAGGGCTAGGCAACCAGCAAGCCCAAATATACCTTCGCAGCTTCAGAGCACAAGGACATTAAACCGTATGCTCGCTAACCGGACAATGGGCTTACTCTTGCACCTGCAGAGACTCATCTCTGCCCTATGGGGTTGTACAGCACCTAGCGCAACAGGGTCCAGGCAAGACTGCTGCCTTTGGGAGCAACCATAACACAAATAGATAACAAGGGTTTTTTATGCTATATGAGTAGCTAGGCCCCAATTTTGCATGGATCTGTACAAATTATAGTGGTCAGGGATTTACTGTTTATTATTGCAGGATCAGAACTCAAGCTTTCAAAAATATTTCCTGTTTATATTATCATGAAGGGTGTTTTTTTTTCTTTTGCCCTATAAAGACTTGATTTTTTACAAACTAAAATAAAATAAAATCAAAAGAAACAAACAACAAAACCTCTAAGAAAGCATACCTTTAAATTACAGGCAGTTCCTTAAATGATAAATTGCAGGAACCATTTAAAAATAACATTATCACTAAATTAGTAATGAAACATTTTTGGTGTTTATGCGCAAAAGCTAGCATCTAAACATATAAGAAAAGTTTTCCCTCAGAATGCATGTAATTTAAACACAGACCATTTTGAGGCAAAGCACTGTTGTATCAATGGATTAAAGTCATTGCACCAATTTCCATTTCTTCTTATTTTTATAAAATTTGAGTTATTACCATAGAAATGTGTATCTCATCTAGCACCGCCATAATATAATGTGTCCTACAGCGGCATATATTGAATCACAGAGTTTAAGGATAAATGCAAAATTTTGTAATATTGTGTTAATAAAAAATGATGCAATACTATAAAAAGGTATTTTACTACTGTGAACACAAGCCAGATGCAGTCAATCAGGCAATACTGAAGAGGGCAGACTAGTTACAAATGCTCCTTCTGTACAGATCTTTAATGATTAAAACTTCTTCCTACATTGTGTGACAGCCTAGTTTCTAAGCTCACTTGGTAGTGTCAGTGGAAGCACTCTGCTAAGTAGAAGCTATCAAGTCTATCAGACAATCATTTGAATCTGTGCAGTTGTTACCTGGTTCCATTTGTTATAGACTAGTTAGTAATCTCATCCCCATATATTCCTTTTTCCAGGGAAGGGAATCCATATATTTGTGGAAATTCCGAAGAGGAGTGAAAAACCACAAACCTCTCCCCCGCAGCTTATTTTATTTCCTCTACCAAAAATGGATCGTTTTGTTTTTCTTACAATGAACTACTTAATGTATTATTTCCAGTTACCTAAAAGGGTGTCTGCGACAATAGTTAGAGCTTTTGTGCCATTGGATGGGTGATTTTAGAGGCTGCTTTTTGTAAATTATTGTTATTATACAATTCTTATTTTTAGAAGATTTCTCAGATAGTAAATCCTCATTTAAATTCATGTCCTGTTTTGAAGAAGCCTCTCAAGCTCAGTAGTCATTTAGCTGATGACTAGTGTGCACCCTGGAATTCTAAGTTGTCTCCTCTCCTCCTCAAGTCTGATGATTCTAATTGTGCTGTAGTTGACATGATCTCTCCCATTACTAAATAGGTTGAGTGGCAGGAGACATTCATTGTGTTACATGTCAGGGGTCAGCTGTGTCACTAATTGGACTGCTTGAAGAAAAGGAGTACTTGTGGCACCTTAGAGACTAACAAATTTATTTGAGCATAAGCTTTCGTGAGCTGCAGCTCACTTCATCGGATGCATTCAGTGGAAAATACAGTGGGGAAAGGAAGATGATGTCTGTCTGTATTTGTACGAGTTTTTTCATGAAGTTGATAGATTTCCACTCCATATGGCTAAATTCAGTGCCTTGCATAATGACAGGTTTCAGAGTAGCAGTCGTGTTTGTCTATATCCGCAAAAAGAAAAGGAGTATTGCTTGATGCACTCCTGCACAACCTACATAACCAGAAATAGGCTTCAAAATGCACTGAATTTCTGATGTTTGCACATTGTATATAAAAGAAAGTTATTATGATTAAATCTAGAAATATATGTTAGAAATTATGTGATATCTTAGACACAGAGGGCCAGATTCAGTAAAGAATTCATTTGACTTCCCGGTCAGACAAAGAGAGTTTCTGTTGACTTGTGTGGTTTGGAAGCTGGATTGGTTATTAATAAACTGGGTACTTATAATTGGCCAGAGTCAACAAGGCCTCATCATGCAGATCCCTCACTGACTTCCATGGGACTTCTACATACGGAGGTTGTGCAGGCCCATTTGATTTCTCTTAGTCCTGTTCTTCAAAAACAAAATTCTAATGACGTAAGAACCTGACTTAAATATGCTAACACCAGTTATTTATACATATCAAACTGTTCCCCATACTTGCCCTTTGGAGCAAATTTCAGTCATATCCTCATGATCCATATGAGTCACTCCCATTCATAACTATTACTGGGCATTGTATTTGGATCACAGAGATGGACCCGATGACTTTGCATGCCTCTTTCCATGTGACTATGATCCCACATCACCCTTGAAATTTTTGCAGTTATTTGTGGGAATAATTTCACCTGGCTCAATAGCTACATACCTGATTAAAGGTGCACAGTTAGATAAGTGGACATCTAGCTTCCACCTGCAATTATTTGCACCCAGGTACCATACAAATACAGGGTACAAATAAAACTTTCTTAAGACCAGATAAAAACTTGGCCCAATAAATCATAACATATTTTCTGTCATTCTAAATCCTTTGGAAACGGGGGCCCAGAACCTTATTTTTGTGTAAAAAGAAGCAGCTTGGCTGATATCCATGGTGTTATGCTAATTTACACTAGCCCTCAAACTTTTAGCATTTGGATACAAATATGCATATATATAAAAAAAAGTCACAGGTTTCAGAGTAGCAGCCGTGTTAGTCTGTATTCGCAAAAAGAAAAGGAGTACTTGTGGCTCACGAAAGCTTATGCTCTAATAAATTTGTTAGTCTCTAAGGTGCCACAAGTACTCCTTTTCTTTTTTTTAAAAAAAGTCAGAAAACCTGTGTGCACTCAGCTGCTGTTTCCCTCGCGTTACTACCTCAGAATTCATGATACAGTAGGAGGCACATTGTGGTACATTTTGTAAAACTAATTATGTTTTATTAGCATGGGATGTCACTCTAGCATTTGCTATCAACCTTGTGGACGATTTTGGGTTGCAAAATATAAAAAAGTGAAGATCAATGAGAGTCTGCTACCATTTAAAAAAGGTTTCAGAGTAGCAGCCGTGTTAGTCTGTATTCGCAAAAAGAAAAAGAGTACTTGTGGCACCTTAGAGACTAACAAATTTAAAAAAGAAACAGTAACAGATTTTGTAAAACTTCATTTAAAAGATATATCACAGGGTGCAGCCTCCCATTCACTTGTGTTTTTACAACAATCAAGCTGCAACACATTGACACCAACAATTTATAGACCTCTGTAAACAGGTTTTTATCATGAAAGCTCTCAAACACCCTTTCCTACAGTACTGCTCACTGGTAGACCCACAATAAGATTGTGTGTAGTAAGTAGGACTAGTCCTTAATAGCCTCAACTGAATTTAGAATCAGACCTCAAGGATATAACAGCTACTAAGCTACAAGCAACAATTATATTAGCATATTGTCAAATTAGGTGGCTGATTATTACCAAAATTGGCATATAAGTGACTTGTAGTGAACAAAAGCTTGAAAAGGGTTATGAATTCTTTTGAAAGAGTTGAAATTACATGCACTGATCCCATTATCTGCATGAACACCAGAGGCATAAAAATAAGACTACAAGGATACCAGACCTATAAATCATAAATAGGACAATCCTGCTTAAAAGAAGCTCCACAGTCTTCCCTTGAGGTAAATGCCTGCTAGTCATAAAGAGTTGTGAAATATTTTCTTCATCTCTTCATCTCTATTTCCATATTTTCTAAAGTGTACAGTCTTAAAATGAAGAATATATATCAGGCTAATCAAAGAACAAATTGATATTATATTTTAAAGGTAAAATAACATCAAGCCCATGATATTGTATAAGAAAATAGTGCTAGGATAACTGTCGAAGATGTTGACATATTATCTGAGGTGAGTTAAGAATAGAAGAATGGGTCCTACCAATGGTCCATCTAGCCCTGTATCTGTTTTCTGACAGTGGCTGGTGCCAGAGGGAGTGAACAGAACAGAGAAACGTACCAAGTGATCCAACCCCTCTCATCCAGTCCCAGCTTCTAGCAGTCAGAGGTTTAAGGATGCCCAGAGCAGAGGGTTACATCGCTGACCATCTTGGCTAATAGCCTCCATGATCTTATCTAATTCTTTTTTGGACCCAGTTATACTTTTGGGCTTCATGACATCCCCTAGCAATGACTTCCATAGGTGACTGTGTTTTGTGTGAAGAAGTACTTCCTTAAATTTATTTTAAACCGACTGCCTGTTAATTTCGTCGGCTGAGCTCTGTTTCTTGTGATTTGTGAAGGGGTAAATAACACGTCCTTATTCACTTTCTCTGCATCAGTCAAGATTTTATAGACCTCTGTCACATCCCCCCTCAGCTTTCTCCTTTCCAAGCTGAACAGTCCCAGTCTTTTTAAGCTCTCCTCGTACAAAAGCTGTTCTAAACCCCTGGTTTCAGAGTAGCAGCCGTGTTAGTCTGTATTCTCAAAAAAGAAAAGGAGTACTTGTGGCACCTTAGAGACTAACCCCTGATAATTTTTGCTGCCCTTCTCTGTACTTTTTCCAGTTCTAACACATATTTTTGACCAGAACTGCATGCATTATTCAAGGTGTGGGCATACCATGGATTTACATGGTGATATTATGGTATTTTCTGTCTTATTATCCATCCCTTTCCTAATGGTTCCTAACATTCTCTTAGCTTTTTTTTTGACTGCTGCTGCATAGTAAGCATATGTTTTCAGAGAAGTAGCTCTTTGCTGAGTGGTAAAAGCTAATTTAGTTATGTGTCCATCATTTTGTATGTGTCCTTGGGATTATGTTTTCCAATGTTCAATACTTTGCATTTATCAACACTGAATTTCGTCTGCCATTTTGTTCCCCACTCACCCAGTTTTGCGAGATCTCTTTGTAACTCTTCGCAGTCAGCTTTGGACTTAACTAGGATGAGTAATTTTGTATCATCTGCAAACTTTGCCACCTCACTATTTACTCCTTTTTCGAGATCATTTATGAATATGTTGAACAGCACTGGTCCCAGTACAGATCCTGGGGGCACTCCGCTATGTTCTTCTCTCCACTGTGAAAACTGACTATTTATTCCTGTTTTGTTTCCTTCCATTAACTAGCTACTGATCCATGAGAGGACTTTCTCTTTTATCCCAGGACTGCTTATTTTGGTTCACAGCCTTTGGTGAGGGACCTTGTCAAAGGATTTCTGAAAGTCCAAGTACACTGTAGCCACAGGATCACTCTTCTCCACATGTTTGTTGACCCCTCAAAAATTATAATAAACTGGTGAGGGATGATTTCTCTTTACAAAAGCTGCATTGACTCTTTCCCCAACATATTGTGTTTAGCTAAGTGTCTGATTATTCTGCTCTTTACTAAAATTTCAACCAATTTCAACTGAAGTTAGACTTACTGGCCAGTAATTGCCCGGTTCACCTTTGGAGCCTTTTTAAAATATCAGCTTCACATTAGCTATCCTCCAGACATCAAGTACAGGGACTGATTTAAGTGATAGGTTACATATCACAGTTAGTAGTTCTGCAATTTCATGTTCCTTCAGAACTCTTGCGTGAATACCAGCTAGTCCTGTTGATTTATTACTATTTAATTTACAAATTTGTTCCAAAACCTCCCCTATTTACACTTCAACCTGGGACAGTTCCTCAGATTTGTCACCTAAACTCCCTCACATCCTGTGCAGTGAAGACTGATTCAAAGAATTCATTTAGCTTCTCCATCATGGCCTTATCTTCCTTGAGTGCTTCTTTAGCACCCGATCACCAAGTGGCCCCAGTGATTGTTTGGCAGGCTTCCTGCTTCTGATGTACTAACATATTTTTTTGCTATTAGTTTTTGTGCCTTTTGCTAGTTGCTCTTCAATTTTTTTTTGGCCTGTCCAATTATACTTTTATGTTTGACTTGCCAGAATTTATGCTTCTTTCTATTTTCCTCAGTAGAATTTGACTTCTAATTTTTCAAAGATGTCTTTTCGTCTCTAACCACCTCTTTTACTCTATTGTTTAGCAATGGTGGCCTTTTTTTTTGGCCCTCTTACTGTTTTTTTTTATTTGGGGTAAACATTTAGTTTGAGCATCGGTTATGGTGGTTTTAAAAAAGTTTCCATGCAGCATGCAAGCATTACATTCTTGTGACTGTTCCTTTTAATTTCCATTTGACTATCGTTTTTGTGTTGTTCCATTTTTTGAAGTTAAATGTGACTGTGGTGGGTTTCTTTGGTATTTTATCCCCTACAACAATGTTAAATTTAATTACATTATAGTCACTATTACTGAGCTATATTCTGCTCTACTTACCTCTAGGACCAGATCCTGTGTACCACTTGGGACTAAATCAAGAATTGCCTCTCCCCGTATGGTTTCCAGGACTAACTTCTCCAAGAAACAGTCATTAATGAAATTTTATCTCTGCATTCCACCCTAAAGTGACAAATTCCAAGTCAATATAGGGATCGTTGAAATCCCCATTATTATTGAGTTTTCTATTTTTGTAGCCTCTCTAATCTCCTTAAGCATTTCCCAGTCACTGTCACCATCCTGGTCAGATGGTCGGTAGTATATTCCTACCGCTATACTCTTATTATTCAAGCATGGAATTTCTATCCGTAGAGATTCTATAGTACTGTTTGATTCATTTAAGATTTTTACTATACGTTTATATTTGTTATGCTCTTGTAAGTTCATAAATAATTATGAATCTAGCATAAGTAAAGTTTGAACTGTACAGGTTGAACTAGCCTGTTATAGAACAAGGACTCAAAAAATAGAAGGACAAAGTGGACTGGGGCACAACCTCTAGGGCGACCAGACAGCAATTGTGAAAAATCAGGACAGGGGGTGGGGGGTAATAGGCGCCTATATAAGACAAAGCCCCAAATATCGGGACTGTCCCTATAAAATCGGGACATCTGGTCACCCTAACAACCTCTGATAAAGGAGTTATCTGACCCAGACTGTGTGTTGGGTGTCAAAGCTTCCTGCGATTGAAATACACATAAACAAACAAGCTACAGGAAGACAAACCTGATAATAAAATCACCTCCTTTCAACAGACTTAAGGAGGCTGGGACTTCTGGAATTTCTGTTAAAGCAAACCAAAGTGGTATTATAGACAAAAACAAGCTTCTCCTATTTCATAAAATAATGGCCAGTAGCTAAGCTGTGACCAGAAAGGGGTTCCTCACAAATTGCCAAGTATGAAGGGCAGATCCTCAGCTGATGTAAAACTGTATAACATGTTTGAAATCAACAGAGCCATGCTAGATGTATGAGTACATTTGGGATGTATAAGTAGGGGCATAGCGAGCAGATCGAGGGACGTGATCGTTCCCCTCTATTCGACACTGGTGAGGCCTCATCTGGAGTACTGTGTCCAGTTTTGGGCCCCACGCTACAAGAAGGATGTGGATAAATTGGAAAGAGTACAGCGAAGGGCAACAAAAATGATTAGGGGTCTAGAGCACATGACTTATGAGGAGAGGCTGAGGGAGCTGGGATTGTTTAGTCTGCAGAAGAGAAGAATGAGGGGGGATTTGATAGCTGCTTTCAACTACCTGAAAGGGGGTTTCAAAGAGGATGGCTCTAGACTGTTCTCAATGGTAGCAGATGACAGAACGAGGAGTAATGGTCTCAAGTTGCAATGGGGGAGGTTTAGATTGGATATTAGGAAAAACTTTTTCACTAAGAGGGTGGTGAAACACTGGAATGCGTTACCTAGGGAGGTGGTAGAATCTCCTTCCTTAGAGGTTTTTAAGGTCAGGCTTGACAAAGCCCTGGCTAGGATGATTTAACTGGGACTTGGTCCTGCTTTGAGCAGGGGGTTTGGACTAGATGACCTTCTGGGGTCCCTTCCAACCCTGATATTCTATGATTCTATGATTCTATGATTCTAGATTACTTTACCTGAGAATTTGACTCATGACCATCTAAGTTACCATGAAAAAGTAGATATAATCCAGATGAGGCAGAAATGTTATCTTCTCAGACTGGCTCTGTGAAAAGTGAGATCATGTTTCTGAATGAGATGTAAAACTCTAAATCTGAACAGAAAGCCTAAGATGGCTTCAGCAATTTGGTTCCCACAAACTGAAAGCACTGGTACAAGAAAATGAGCTGTCACCTGGCTCTGAGGACTCTTACTGATAAGAGATGAGATCCAGCAATTTTCTCACTCACTCTTTTAAATCTCAAAGGGAGGACCACAGCAACAGAAGACCAAAATTTGTAATGCCACCTTTACCCCATGGTACTTTGAACTGAAGTTACTACCTGTCTTGAGAGACCAGCCATTGCAAAGTGTCAAACTGAGCTGGGAAATTTTATCTATACCAGTTCAAGCTGATGAGTAACAAAGACTCTCATATTTGTATTTTCTTTCACACATGGAATGACCTGGTTACTCTAAGTCAGTGGTTTTCAACCTTTATTCATTTGCAGACCCCTAAAAATTTCAAGTGGAGGTGTGGACCCCTTTGAAAATCTTAGATGTAGTCTGCAGTCCCCCAGGGGGTCTGCGGACCACAGGTTGAAAATTACTCCCAGAGAGTTAAAATACCTCCCAGAGAGTTAAAAAGCCTGTAAAGGCTTTAAATGTATAAGCATGTACTTATGTTTCACACAGAAGCCTGGAAAGACCTTTGAGTCAATAAGTGGTTAAAAATGATGAGAGTGGAAATTTCATTGCCCTAGATCAGCGAAGCACTCCTTCTAACAAACGATAAAATCAAAGTTGTCTGAAAGAAAGCATGCGTGCCCAGATTGATTACAGCCTAGAGATTTAGCACAAAACAGTGCATCAGAAGAAAGAGATAATTAACATCTACAGATAGACTATTATTACTACTTTATGCTTCCATAATACCTTTAATCCAAAGGTGTCAAAAGTATGATGTGTGAAATCCCCAAAACTCCCTTTGACTTCAGTGTCTTAGAATGCCCCTGTGAAGTAGGTCATAGTATACCCATATTACTAATGAGGAAACCAATTCCGAGAGAGGTTAAGTGACTTATCAAAGGTCACACACTGAATCCGTGGCAGAGTTAAGAATTGGATCCAAGGAGCCCTCACTCCTAGTTTTCTGTTGGAACTCGCAGACACATTCACCCAGTCAGGTAACAACATTCCCCAATCCTCAACCAGTTCTCACCCACACCTTTTAGTATTCATTCTGCATTCCACAACACAGGTTGAGACTATATTTTGCAAACTAAAAATACCCTTCCCAGCAACTCTAACTCAAATTATTTCATCATTCATGTGCAAGCTCAATTAGTTTTTAGGCAGTCATTGGTTCAACTTCAGATGGCTCAAATATATGGGATTTAAAGCAGCCTAAATAGACCCTGAATCACATATTGAAATGTTGGTGACCTCGGTATGTGTCTTGAGACGGTGTTGAGGATATGTGCTCTTTTCAACAAAACAAACAGGAGTGGATAACGGGAGTTTTGCGAGGGAGTTTACTTGGGAAATGTGAGGGGGGTTTACATACATTTAACATTCCTTAAGCTTCTTTAAACTTAAGCCAAAAAACACCCCATGATAAAAACAAAACAACAACAAAGGAACGAGCTGCAGGAGTAAAAAGAGAATGCAGGCAGAAGTCCAGCAACAGAGTGGGGGCTACCCAGTTTATTGCACCAAATGCAGCATGTATGATTACCTGCCCTATGGGCAGGTGGCATATGTGTGCATTTGGTGCAAGGAGCTCCTGACCCTCAGAGACCGTTTATGGGCTTTGGAGACTAGGGTGGTTGAACTGGAGGAGCTAAGGGAGATAGAGAGGTACATAGATGTGACTTTCTGGGACACAGTAGAACAGTCCCACACCCAGTCTGATAACCTCTGTGCTGTTGAGGAGGATGAAAGTCTCAGGAAAGGAGAACATCCAACTTGAGCAGAGGGAAATGATTCCATAGTTGGGACTCTCCTTCCAGATGATGTTGTGGTATCCTCTCTCACAGAGGATACCTCTCCCAGGGAGGAAACTCCAGTTATTAGGAAGAGAGGGGTATTAGAAATGGGTGATTCGATGATTAGAAACATAGGCCTGGGCTACACTGGGGGGTGAGTGGGAGAGGGGTTCGAACTAAGATACGAAATTTCAGCTACGCTATTTGTGTAGCTGAAATCGAAGTATCTTAGTTCGATTTACCTGGCCGTCCACACGGTGGCAAGTCGACCACGGCGGCTCCCCCGTCGACTCAGCTTACTCATCCTGCCGAGGTGGAGTACAGGCATTGATTCAGGGATTGATTTATCACGTCTAGACGAAACACAATAAATCGATCCCCGATAGATTGATCACTACCCACTGATCCGGTGGGTAGTGAAGACGTACCCATAGATAGCGGGTTTCCAATGACCAGGAGAACTGCATGGTGACTTGCCTGCCTGGTGAGAAAGTTGCTGATCTCTTGAGACATCTAGATAGAATTATGTGTACTGCTGGGGGAGGAGCTGGTGCTCGTGGTAAATGTAGGTACCAATGACATAGGGAGGGACAGGAGAGAGGTCCTGCAGGCCAAAGTTAGGCTGCTAGGTAAGATTGAAGTCCAGGACCTCCATGATAGCATTTTCTGAAATGCTTCCAGTTCCACCCGCAGGGCCAGTTGGACAGACAGAACTGCAGGGTCTCAATGCATGGGTGAGATGATGGTGTAAGGAGGAAGCATTTAGATTTATTAGGAACTGGGGAAACTTTTGGGAAAGAGGGAGCCTATACAGGAAGGATAGGCTCCACCTAAACCAAAATTGAACCAGATTGCTGGCACTTAAAATTAAAAAGGTCGTAGAGCAGTTTTTAAACTAAGGGCTGGGGGAAAGCTGACAGGTGCAGAGGAACACGTAGTTCAAACAGAGACATCCCTTAGGGGAGCGTCTACTCATGGAGATTCTCTATGTCCTAGTAATGAGCAGCGCATGGAAGATGATAAAAAACAGGTAGGATCTGATGAGAAACAGTCTAGAAACAATGCTAGAAGTCTAAATAATAAGATGGATAACTAGAGTGCCTCATATTAAATGAGGATATTGATATAATAGGCATCACAGAAACTTGGTGGAATGAGGATAATCAATGGGAAACAGTAATACCAGGGAACAAAATATATAGGAAGGACAGAATAGGTCGTGCTGGTGGGGGAGTGGCACTATATGTGAAAGAAAGAATAGAATCAAATGAAGTAAAAATCTTAAATGAACCATACTGCACCACAGAATTTCTATGGATAGTAATTCCATACTCGATAATAAGAATATAGCAATAGAGATAAAGAATATAGCAATAGGAATATATTACCAACCACCTGACAAAGATAGTGATAATGACTGTGAAATGCTCAGGGAGATTAGAGAGGCTATTAAAATAAAAAACTCAATAATAATGGGGGATTTCAACTGTCCCCATATTGACTGGGTACGTCACCTCAGGACAGGATGCAGAGATAAAGTTTCTTGACTCCTTAAATGACTGCTTCTTGGAGAAGCTATTCCTGGAACCCACAAGAGGAGAGGCAATTCTTGATTTAGTCCTAAGTGGAGCACAGGATCAGGTCCAAGAAGTGAATATAGCTGGACTGCTTGGTAATAGTGACCATAAAATAATTAAATTTAACATCCCAGTGGTGGGGAAAACAGCAGTCCAACACTGTAGCATTTAATTTCAGAAAGGGGAACTACGCAAAAATGAGGAGGTTAGTAAAACAGAAATTAAAAGGTACAGCACCAAAAATAAAATCTCTGCAAGCTGCATGGAAATTTTTTAAAGACACCATAATAGAGGCTCAACTTAAATGTATACCCCAAACAACAAAATAAGAGAAGCAGTGAGAATCAAAAAGGCATCCTTTAAAAAGTGGAAGTTAAATCCTAGAAAAGAGCATAAATTCTGGCAGATGAAGTGCAAAAATATAATTAGGAAGACCAAAAAAGAATTTGAAGAACAGCTAGCCAAAGACTTAAAAAGTAATATCAGATTTTTTAAAGTACATCAGAAGCAAGAAGCCTGCTAAACAACCAGTGTGGCCACTGGACGATCAAGAGGTTAAAGGAGCACTCAAAGATAAGGCCATTGCGGAGAAACTAAATGAATTCTTTGCATCGTGGTTGAGGATGTGAGGGAGATTTCCAAACCTGAGCCATTCTTTTTAGGTGACAAATCTGAGGAACTGTCCCAGATTGAGGTGTCATTAGAGGAGGTTTTGGAACAAATTGATAAAATAAAAAGTAGTAAGTCACCAGGACCAGATGGTATTCACTCAAGAGTTCTGAAGGAACTCAAACGTGAAATTGCAGGACTACTAACTGTAGTCTATAACCTATCATTTAAATCAGCTTCTGTACCAAATGACTTTAGGATAGCTAATATGACGACAATTTTTAAAAAGGGCTCCAGAGGTGACCTGGCAATTACAGGCCAGTAAGCCTGACTTCAGTACCAGGCAAACTGGTTGAAACTATAGTAAAGGACAAATTTGTCAGACACATAATGATGAACATAATTTGTTGGGGAATAGTCAACACTGTTTTAGTAAAGGGAAATCATGCCTCACCAATCTACTAGAATTCTTTGAAGGGGTCAACAAGCATGTGGACAAGGGGGATCCAGTGGATATAGTGTATTTAAATTTTCAGAAAGCGTTTGACAAGGTCCCTCACCAAAGGCTTTTAAGCAAAGTAAGCAGTCATGGAATAAGAGGGAGGGTCCTCTCTTGGATTAGTTACTGGTTAAAAGATAGGAAACAAAGAATAGGAATAAATGGTCAGCTTTCACAATGGAGAGAAGTAAATAGTGATGTCCCCCAGGGTTCTGTACTGGGACCAGTCCTATTCAACATATTCATAAATGATCTGGAAAAAGGGGTAAACAGTGAGGTGGCAAAATTCATATATGATACAAAACTACTCAAGATAGTTAAGTCCCAGGCAGACTGCAAAGAGCTACTAAAGGATCTCTCAAAACTGGGTGATTGGGCAACTGAATGGCAGATTAAATTCAATGTTGATAAATGAAAAGTAATGCACATTAGAAAACATAATACCAACTATACATATAATACAATGGGGTCTAAATGAGCTGTTACCACTCAAGAAAGAGATCTTGGAGTCATTGTGGATAGTTCTCTGAAAACATCTACTCAATGTGCAGTGGCAGTCAAAAAAAAGAGAACAGAATGTTGGAAATCATTAAGAAAGGGATAGATAATAAGACAGAAAATATAGTATTGCCTCTATATAAATCCATGGTAGGCCCACAGCTTGAATACTGCGTGAAGATGTGGTTGCCCCATCTCAAAAAGATATATTGGAATTGGAAAAGGTTCAGAAAAGGGCAACAGAAATTATTCGGGGTATGGAATGGCAACCATATGAGGAGAGATTAATAAGACTGGGACTTTTCAGCTTGGAAAAAAGATGACTAAGGGGGGATATGACAGAGGTCTATAAAATCATGATGGGTGTGGAGAAAGTAAATAAGAAAGTGTTATTTATTCCTTCTCAAAACACAAGAACTAGGGATCACCAAATGAAATTAATAGGCAGCAGGTTTAAAACAAACAAAAGGAAGTATTTTTTCATACAAAGCACAGTAAACCTGTGGAATTCCTTGCCATAGGATGTTGTGAAGGCCACGACTATAATAAGGTTCAAAAAAGAACTAGATAAATTCATGGAGGATAGTCTGTCAATGACTATTAATCAGGATGGGCTGGGATGGTGTCCCTAGCCTCTGTTTGCAAGAAGCTGGGAGTGGGTGACAGGGGATGGATCACTCGATGATTACGTGTTCTCTTCATTCCCTCTGGGGCACCTGGCATTGGCCACTGTTGGAAGACATTATACTGGGCTAGATGGACCATTGGTCTGACCCAGTATGGCCATTCTTACGTTATGTTCTTAAACAAAAAAGAAGTTACTTTTGCATTTAAATAACCTATTTATTTAAAGTAACCTTGAAGGCTTAGTATGTACTTTTGCTTTAATATAATTTAGCATGGGAAAGAAAATTATGTGGGTAATGAGAATGGTTAGATTTTTATCTGTTTTGTTTCTATTTATTAGTATAAATATTTATATTATTGTATGTTTTGTAGATCAGCAGCCTGAGTTCAACTTTTGCATGCCATGAAGACAAGAGCATGCCAGATATATTATCAAGGAAAAAGAGAGGAAAGGATATACCAGATTTCTGAACCCAAATATATCTTTTGTCTATTTCATTGACAGAGTTTATCTGTGCTGAGCCGAACTGATAACACAAATCTACCCCCCAACAAACTGCTTTAATAAAACAATGACGGAATGAAACGGTTTCCCATTCAGCTCACTATAAACAGCTTAATCTGATGCTAGACATTAGTGATGATGCTATGTTACATGGACTGTTCTGGTTATTTTTGCTGGGTTTGTATCTACTTAATTACAAATGGAAGTGTCATGCACTGAAGATGAAAGCTCCCACTGGAGCAGCACATGGCCTCGTATTAGAATCATAGAATATCAGGAGGTCATCTAGTTCAACCCTCTGCTCAAAGCAGGACCAATCCCTAACTAAATCATCCCAGCCAGGGCTTTGTCAAGCCTGATCTTGACCTCAAAAACCTCAAAGAAAGGAGATTCCACCACCTTCCTAAGTAAAGCTGATCAGTGCTTCACCACCCTCCTAGTGAAAAAGTTTTTCCTAATATCCCACCTAAACCTCCCCCACTGCAACTTGAGACCATTACTGCTTGTTCTGTCATCTGCTACCACTGAGAACAGTCTAGATCCATCCTCTTTGGAACCTCCTTTCAGGTAGTTGAAAGCAGCTATCATATCCCCCCTCATTCTTCTTTTTGGCAGACTGAACAATCCAGTTCTCTCAGCCTCTCCTCATAAGTCATGTGTTCCAGTCCACTAATCATTTCTGTTGCCCTCCGCTGCACGCTTTCCAATTTTTCCACATCCTTCTTATAGTGTGGGGTCCCAAACTGGACACAGTACTCCAGATGAGGCCTCACCAATGTCAAATAGAAGGGAATGATCACATCTCTCTAACTGCTGGCAATGCCCCTACTTATACAGCCCAAAATGCCATTAGCCTTCTTGGCAACAAGGGCACACTGTTGACTAATATCCAGCTTCCCTAAGTCCTTTTTTGCAGAACTGCTGCCTAGCCATTCGGTCCCTGGTCTGTAGCAGTGCATGGGATTCTTCCGGCCTAAGTGCAGGACTCTGCACTTGTCCTTGTTGAACCTCATCAGATTTCTTTTGGCCTAATCCTCTAATTTGTCTAGGGCCCTCTGTATCCTATCCCTACCCTCCAGCGTATGTACCACTCCTCCCAGTTTAGTGTCATCAGCAAACTTTCAGAGGGTGCAGTCCACACCATCCTCCATATCATTAATGAAGATATTGAACAAAACCGGTCCCAGGACCTACTCTTGGGGCACTCCGCTTGATACCAATTGCCAACTAGACATGGAACCACTGATCGCTACCCGATGAACCCAATGATCTAGCCAGCTTTCTATCCACCTTATAGTCCATTCATCCAGCCCATACTTCTTTAACTTGCTGTCAAGAATACTGTGGGAGATCGTATTAAAAGCTTTGCTAAACTCAAGGAACAACAGGTCCACTGCTTTCCCCTCATCCACAGAGCCAGTTATCTTGTCATAGAAGGCAATTAGATTAGACAGGCATGACTTGCCCTTGGTGAATCCATGCTGACTGTTCCTGATCACTTTCCTCTTCTCTAAGTGCTTCAGAATTGATTCCTTGAGGACCTGCTCCATGATTTTTCCAGGAATTAAGGTGAGACTGACTGGCCTGTACATCCCCGGATCCACCTTCTTCCCTTTTTTAAAGATGGAACTAGATTAGCCTTTTCCCAGTCATCCGGGACCTCCCCTGATTGCCATGAGTTTTCAAAGATAATGGCCAATGACTCTGCAATCACATCCGCCAAATCCTTTAGCACTCTACGATGCAGCGCATCCAGCCCCATGAACTTGTGCTCATCCAGCTTTTCTAAATAATCCCAAAACGCTTCTTTCTCCACAGAGGGCTGGTCGCCTCCTCCCCATGCTGTGCTGCCCAGTGCAGTAATCTGGGAGCTGACCTTGTTTGTGAAGACAGAGGCAAAAAAAGCATTGAGTACATTAGCTTTTTCCACATCCTGTCACTAGGTTGCCTCCCTCATTCAGAAAGGGGCCCACACTTTCCTTGACTTTCTTCTTGTTGCTAACATACCTGAAGAAACCCTTCTTGTTACTCTTAACATCTCTTGCTAGCTGCAACTCCAAGTGTGATTTGGCCTTCTTGACTTCACTCCTGCATGCCTGAGCAATATTTTTATACTCCTCCCTGGTCATTTGTTCAATCTTCCACTCCTTGGAAGCTTCTTCTTTGTGTTTAAGATCAGCAAGGATTTCACTGTTAAGCCAAACTGGTCACCTGCCATATTTACTATTCTTTCTACACATCGGGATGGTTTGTTCCTGTAACCTCAATAAGGATTCTTTAAAATACAGCCAGAAGCCTGCTGCCCTAGTTTCTAAGCACTGTTCTATTTCCAGGGCTTCTAGAATCGAAATGCAGCCGTGAGGAGTGTTCAGGGGAAGTGGGTTGAATGAGATGAATGGTCAGCTCTGGGACACTGGCGTCACATGCACTGGTGTTAGGAGTAGCACCAGGCATTTTCTTCACTCCTTTGTTCCTTGGGGATATGTGGTGTGTTCTAAGCATTCTGTCAAGCCTCCTCTATTCTATTCAGGGTAGTAGCTGAGTACCTAACTCCTCCGCACCCATGACACAAAGTTGACTAGGACCGAATTCATT
Organism: Dermochelys coriacea; assembly: GCF_009764565.3. Lineage (NCBI taxonomy): Eukaryota > Metazoa > Chordata > Testudines > Dermochelyidae > Dermochelys > Dermochelys coriacea. The sequence goes on along the minus strand of NC_050069.1, from coordinate 248,160,317 downwards.
CCCTCTTCAAGGAAAATAAAACATGGGGCAACTGGCAACTTTCAGCCTTTATGGTGAAAACATGGCCCCATTATGGGCCAGGGAAAAACTTCAATTGACTTCTGTAAGGTTAGGATATCATCCTGGTGTTCCCAAGTCATCATTCTGGTGGAGGAGGGATTGCATAATAGTCAAAGGATGGCTCTCAAAGGCCATCGGATAGATGGGGGAGCACCTCACTCCTTAGGCTCCAGCTGCAAACCCTTCAAGGGAATGGAGGAAGCACGGGGTAGTCCCCAAACTTCTTGATTAAATGACTCCCTTTGGGAGGTGTGCTGTCCTGGGAACTTGGCCTGCAGCCATAGCCAGAACCTATGCTTCTAGTACCTTCCAGTTGGGGGAGATAGTGCTGACAGCGTCAGACTAGGCACTTAGGTACCATGGTAGACGGTTTAGTATAAATAACTGGGGCAAAGAGGGGGAACCGCAGACGGATGGTCCTGCCTCTCACCTCATGCTCTTACTGAACTCAAGGATCTGTAAGTGTGCCGTGGAAGCATCCACGGATTTCAAGCGGGAGAAAGAAGAGGGAAGGAATTGATACTACTTCATTACATTTCTTCCCCATTGCCTCTTGCATGTGGGGTTTCTGGCTCCTCCACACACAGACTTTACCCTGCAGGGGTTGCAATTTCACAAGTGTGAGTTGAGCCTCAGGAGTCAGAGAACGGGGACTTTGCTGTAATGGAACATTTCTGACTTTTAGCTGTATGCACAAGCCCAGGTATTTGGTGACAATGTGATAGGCCCCAGAGTTTAAACATGGACATTTCACTGAATCCCTCTTGACTGAGTTTCAGCCCCATGCTGAGGGCCAACGGAAGGCTCAATGTGCCAAACAAACCTATGCATATCCTTTGTGCTGGATCTCTATGAAGGGCTGAATTTCACCTGTTTGTGTATAACTTTAATTATGCTTGTGAACACATTATGTATATATACTATATACACCCATTTGTGTATAACTTTAATTATTCTTGTGAACTTTAATTATGCTTGAAAACAACCACCCTGCTCCAGTTGTTTCCCCCACTTGCAGCCATGCTTTGTATGCATTTTCTGATGCTCACTACTGCCAAAACGTTTTTGAAACAAAGGGTGTTGTTAGTTTAACCCAGAAGCAGTAGTAAAAGTTTTAAATGAGGACTGTCATTTGCTGCTTTTAAAAGAGAGGCTTAAGGAAACTCTGTAAGGGTTTTTTCCCCCCTGGCTCTCTGTGGAGAGGATCCCTACACTGTCGATTTTCACAGGTACAATTTATTTATAAGCAAAATCCAAGTCCTGGTTACACATGCAGCCAGCTGACAGATGCTTGTTAGTAAGGACGTGCAGGTGAAAAGAAGGCTACTTGTTAAAGAGCAGATGCTTCCATACTCTTTTGCCAGATGCGTAACAAGCACCACCTGGAAGGAATTTAATCGTTAGAGATTCCTTTAAAATAGTAATGCTTTGTATTTAAAATGTTAATTTATAATGTTTTAAAGAGCAGGTAATAGATTAGAAAATACAATGGCTAATTTACTGTGGCCAGTATTGCCAGCGGCTACAATATTTGACTAGTTTTATACATTTGTAAAGTAAGCAGCTACTGTCATCCTGAGATGATCAAAACAAACCGAGTTCATATTTGCTGGTAAATAAAATACATGGTTGATTCTAGGTAACAGAGATGGAGCTGAATTTTGGCTCTTTATGGAAAGTTAAGCTCTGGTTAATAGCTTCAGAAAGCACTGGGATTCTTTGTGCTAAAATTTTATCTCACCATAATGTGACATTTTAAACATCTCTGATGGGAATTATTCATAATGCCTGCATTTTACCTTACTGGGTACTCTTTTTTAATGAGGCTATTTGTCCTTTCCCCAGTTTATTATAACTACAGAAGAAGGTTATTGTGATAGGGAATTTGCAAATCTCTAGGCATAGCACAATTCCAAACCATACAACCCATCTTGGAGAATTATACATCATAGAACATTTGATTTTAAATGGAATATACTGTGTATGTAAAAGAAAGGATGTCCATTTTAGCACTGAAGGCAATTAAATCTGCTCTTTTTATTAAGGCATTTGAATTGCAATAAAATAATGCACTTTATTTATGGTGGATATTTTCTTGTCCTCTTAAAAAATATGATAGGCACATCTTCCTATAAGAGTGATGTGAATCCATGTATCGTAACAGTAAAACACTAGAATATCCAGGATCTGAATACATTTATAGTACGGAGACAGTTCCCAGAGAGCATAATTCAGTTCTGATTATTATATTAATGTGCCTCTTCCTGGATAATTAATAGATGGGATAACCTCAAATATATAATTACAAGTAGACCAAAGAGTTTCATTCTAATTTATTGACTTAGTACTTTATGAATGGAAAGTTCATTCTAATAAAGAGAGAGAGCTTTTTGTTTTTGAGCCTCTCTCTCATTGTCTAATTGACACTCTGTAGACATTGTCATGGCCATTTATTATCTAGCTATGTCGTATGTGCCCTGTGGAAGTGTTTAAAGTCACAAGCTTTTTTTTATTTTTATTTTCACTTCTTTAACAAGACATGGTAGCAGGGATGGCAGCTTGGGTGACCCCAGGCTCCCAACTCACAACAAATTTAACTGTAAAGGTCCTCTCTCTTTCCTCTTTGCCTTGGCCCTTCCAGATGACTGCCGCTTCCGAAATAACACCTCCTGTTTATTGCTTAAGAGATGTAGCTTTGCAAGTGCGCTTGCACTGTGCTACGGGGACACTCAGACCTTCAGGATGTAAAATCAGAGAGAGGATGGAGAAAAAGGAAAAAGAAAAAAGGTCAGCCATGGTTTTATTTCTGGGCTAAGCTTTTCTAAATTGAGCTTTGCTAAATGCAAAGGAGAAATTGCTGCTCCACACTGAAGAAGATAGGGCTGTGTCTCTTCCAAGTCCCAGGATTCTGGAACTCAGTAAAGGGTACATGTTTTGCTTGGTGTCTAGGCTGGATACTTTTCATGGAAACGATCATCCCTAAGGGTTTTCCTGGAATTGCACCTCTGGACACGACTGATTGAAAGATACTTTCTTCGTAGGATCACAAAAAATTAAAAGTCTTAGCAGGAGCCTGAGAACACTAACAGGGGCATCATCCACTGGTGAAAGGTGAGGATGTAAAAATCTAAAGTTGCAAATGCTGAAGTGCTCATAAAGCTGATCCTACAGTGTTTCTGAGTTAGCTATGAAGAGCAGACATAGCTTCGGGCTCATTTTTTAGGTCATTTTTTTTTTAATGCTGCCACTATAAGAAACCTCAACTTGGCTGCAGGATAGAAGGCACACTTCATTAACCTACATACACAAAAACATATAACTGCCTTGTGAGATTCCCTGTTATGCCCCTGCTAGATATATATGAATCTTTGCAAGTCTCCACAGCAAGAACAGCGTGTGCCTACACGCAGATTTCTCCCAGATAAATCCAATGTACAAAGCAAGAACTTTGTGCTAACCTCCTGCTCAATATAAATCTGCTAGCAACAATGAACTGTAAGCAAAAAGTGAAAGTCCCACAGAAGTGCTAAATTTGTACAAGTTCACATAGTTTTACCTAGCTCCTATTTTACAGTTTCACAGATAACCAGGCTTTGTTGTGTTTGTGGGTGTTTTCTCTAAACTGGGAGAAAAACAGATTTGAAACATGTAAGCAGACATGATTAGAGAGAGAATAATTAACATTTTCTTCTTAAAGTTTGATAGTCTGATAAAATTCTGTTTGTGTTAAGATTTAGAAACATGTATCTTTTATATATATATTATGGAGAGTCCTGCATAATCACCATCTCTTAGGTGCAAAATACTCTTATGGGGCCAATCTGTCTCTTATTGAAGTCACTTACAAAATTCCCATTGACCTTAGTGGGAGAAGGATCTAATCATGATAGGGAATAATAGATGGGATGGACAATACATTAAACTAATATCAGGAAGTTAGTTCATTAAACTTTTTAGACACATCACAAACTACAAGACATTTTTGTGTGGTTTGTGATGTCTTCAGAACGTTGAAATTAACTGTATCTGGATATTTACTGATGCTCATTTTTTGTGACTTTTAAACATAGATATCCAATTAGATAAAATGAAAATCAAATCTGAACAATGATAATAAGAGATCAAGTTACTTTCTCTAAAATGAGAGGAGTCAGATTAAGAGGAGTGCTATTTTTCCAACATTTTGATTATTACATCATAAAAATTAAAAAATGACTAGATACCTGCTTAGCTAGAGGTCAATCCAAAATAATGGACTGTGGAAGGACCATTGGTAAACCTTATGGGCAGCAGCTTCAGTGCCTATGCCAATCGCACTGCCCTCTTTCATGCTGCCCACAGGGTTTTGAATATCAATAGTGAAACTTACCAGTGTCTATTATTGCCCGTGAAAGCTATTCAGTAGCAGCAGATACAGGCATTGCTTATCTGCAAACTCAGGAAGGCATCATAGCATTACCACTTCCCCCGCCCCCCATCCCCCCATACATGTTTGGAAGGCTATCTAGAATAGGTCCTTTCACTCACCAGGCAAAGCTTCCCATTCACTGTCAGGGAGACTGAAACCTATGAAACGGTTCCTGACATATGAAACCAATGGTGGGCTGTAAAAGGAATCTAGAAATCCCTTTTACCGAACACAGTGCATAGCAGAGATGGATCCAAGCAACACGCTTAATCCAAATATCCAGACCTGTGGGGAGAGTCAAAATATGAAACCAGATCTGGACACAAATTTTTCAAATGTGGCAAAACAGCAACCCAGATCTGAACATCTGGTTTGTTCACATTTTGTGACTTGGGCTTATCTTGGTTACAGGAATTTGTGTATGAGAATTCCTTAATAAGCAGGAGATGCAAAAGTCAGAAGGGATTCCATAAAGATGAAGAACTTTCATGCATTTGGGAGCTCTACTATTTTAAAACAAGAATCCAACCTTAGAGCTGTGTGAAACTATTAATTTTTGCTTCTTAGCAGCAAAACTGGCAACTTTTTCACCAGGTGAAAAGCCATGGCAGATTTTGTCCTGTTCATCCCCCTCACTAACCCCACAAAAACGGCAGAAAAATGGATTTTCTGCCTGCAATTAAAAACAAAAAGAGAGAGAGAGGGAGAGACAAACAAAAGACAACAAAAAAATAAACTGGAAACCAAAAGGTTGCGTGGGAAAGAGTTTTGACCTTCCAAATTTGATTACTCAATTGTTTTCATGTATGTGTGATGTTCTTACAGCTTTACTTCAAAATATCAGTGAAAAGAAAAATGCCAATATGAAACTTATGCAAATTCCACTTGTGGTTTCGAAGTTTCATGAAATCACTACAAATTGCTCAGCAGTATCCTAAGTGCTCATTTAAGTGGACACAAATGCATGCCTGTTTCAATTTACATGTGCACTACTAGATGTGTATATACAAATGCCTGATTTAGGCACCAAAACAGTGAAATGGATGTGTACTGAAGTGTGGGCAAATAGAGACGCACCTGCAAAGCAAATGCATATTTGCATATACATCGGACTGGTGAATATCAGGCTTCTGTGATTTCTAGCACTTGGTTTCATAAAACCAGATTTTATGATCCAGGAAGGAAGCATCAATACAACATGAGTTGAAGGCATAAGTCAAGACTAATTTTGCCCTTAGCTCCAGGTATCTTTGGTTTTCTGGAAATTCTATAAAGTTTTTTTCTGAATTCTTAAATGCCTAGGTTGCTGAGTGACTGAACATTTAGACACCTTCTTTTAGAAAACAGATTTTCAGCTGAGATGATCTTGGAAAATGTGAAGGGCCATTAAAATGTTACCATTGGAGGAGGGGATTAGTTTACATTTTAAAACTTATAGCATTTTAAAATATAAAATGTTAAATGTAAATAAAAAGCCCCTCAGGTGCTTTTTAAATATGTACCAGCTGCTTTTCAATATATTAATACAGGCTTTGGGGCTTATCTCTTGTTGTTAGATTGGGCTCATATATGCAGTGTGTGCTTCCCTTTGTCTTTTTAATCTGGATCTCCTGGTAGCACACATTTTTATAGCAAAAGAGAAAAGTGCTGGCACATTAAATAGCCAAAGTAAAACGTTTACAAAAGAAGGCATTGCTTCTTTTTAGGTCAGCCTGATGTGTTTTGGGCCTTATACCTTACACACACATCAGGTAGTGCACATGTAAAGTAACGCAGGCATGCATTTGTGCATATCTAAATGGATGCCGAGGAAACTGCTGAAAATCAGGTCTCAAATGTGGGTGTGGTTGGTTGTAGTGGGACGTGAGGAATGTATGCCAAGTTATTCCATATAGGAGTTACACTTCTAGAGGATCAGAATCCATGCATGGGATCTTTGTGTCTTAGATGATTTGGTGACAACTTGGCCATCACAATCCTATAAACTTTCTGTGCAAAAGAGGGCATTTCCCTATGGTAAAAGGATGCATACAGCTATTTATGGTGTTACCTTCAAAATCTAGAAGATTTCAAAAGTAAGGGGTTTTCCCCCCTCTCCATATTTGTGTCCTGCATCATTTTTGTGTGCATGTATATTTTTAAAAAAAACCAAAACACACTGATAAAAGATCCAGGTTAATAAGTAATTTGGCATTGTGACTCTTAGATATTCTACATAAAATTCATATTAACACAGATTATTGGGAAAATCTTAAAGACATCCTGGAAAGTGGTTGTTCTCAGCCAAGCTTTTGTTTAATCTAATTAAGTGCTGCTCATTCACAAAGTAGAAGTCTGACTATTGGGCTGACAAGGTAACATTTTCAAATGTGCCTAAATTACATAGAAGCCAAAGTCCTATTTCTGAATGTGATTTTGGGTCAGATTTCAAACATATATTTAAGTGCCTAACTTGCATTGAAATCAGTGGGAATTAGATACACAAATGCCTTTAAAAATCTGGACCTTAGTTTATCGAAAAATCAATAGGACTATGTCTCCTAAGTCACTTTTGAAAATAATATGCTGGCTCCTAATTCAGTTAGGCCTTGCAAAACAGAGTGGAAGAGTGCCTAACCACCTATAAAAATCTGGGCCTTAGACACTTTTGAAAATGCTTCCCACAATCTGAAGGGCTAGAAAGAAGTCACTGTTTTTTTCTTTTATACATTTGAAGCAAATGTAATAAAAAGCTGTACTGTGTCAGCCCCTCTTTATACACATGATAAATACAACACAGGCAGGGATAGTGGAATTTTCCCCACGGAGCTGTGCCAATGTGACAGAGCCTTGACCTAGGTGTTTGAGAAAGTAATTTGGTCTCCATTTTCATTTAATCGTTGGCATATCTGTTGAAACTGAACAACAATAGTGACGAGGTGTGACTAACTTTTTCACAAACATACCCTGAGTGTTATTGCCTTCCACATTCATTTCAAAACTGCTTGTTCTTGAAGGGTGCAATAATAGATTTATTCCAGGCTAACACAAGTGCAGCTGATCACCTATCTAAATGTAAGGGGACTATTGCCCCCTTACCAGTGATGAGCTGCCAAAATCTTAACAACCGGTTCCCTGTAAAAAGTTCTGATTTAAGGGATGTGCCCCAGTATATATTTTTTGTACCAACAGGGTTACCATATGTACGTATTTTCCCGTATTTTAAAATTTAAAAATTCCTCCCGGATGGCAATTTAAGAACCAAAAAGCCTGACCTGTCTGGGAAAATATGGATGTATGTTAACCCTGCCTAAAGTTCTTTTTTAAAAAGATGGGCCTGAACTAGAGACGAGCTCCGTTTCACATGTGCGGGTCCCCGCCACTTCCTGGGGGTGTGCTAGGGTGACCAGATATTCCGATTTTATAGGGACAGTCCCTCTTTTGGGGTGTGTTTCTTATATAGGCTCCTATTACCCCCCAACCCCATCCAGATTTTTCACACTTGCTGTCTGGTCACCCTAGGTGTGCACATGTGTGGGTCCCACCTGCTCCCTGCCCCCCTCATTGAAGCAGGTGTGCAGGGTTACTGCTCTGGGAACAGCAGGGCACCAGTGGACGTTGGGCCAGCTGCAGACAGGGGCATGGGGCAGGGCTAGCTGCAAGCAGGGGGTGCAGGGCTGGCGGCGGGCAGGGCAGAGGGTGCGGAGCTGGCTGGAGACAGGAGGGTGCAGGGTTGGCTGGAGGCAAGGGGGTTGGCTGTGGGCAGGGGCAGGCTGCGGGCAGGGCAGGGGGTGCATGGGGCAGGGGTTGGCTGGATACAGGACAGGGGGTATGGCAGGGGCTGGCTGCAAGCAGGGGGTGCAGGGTGGGCTGGAGAAAGGGCAGGGATGCGTGCTGCAGGAGCTGGCTGCGGGTAGGGCAGGGGGTGCGTGCGGCAGGGGCTGGCTGCGGGCAGGGCAGGGGATGTGTGCAGAAGGGGTTGGCTGGATACAGGGCAGGGGGTGTGGCAGGGGCTGGCTGCAGGCAGGGGATGTGGGGGTGGCTGGAGACAGGGCAGGGGGTGGCTGGAGATGGGGCTGGCTGCGGGCAGGGGGAGCAGGGGTGGCTGGAGGCAGGGCAGGGGGTGTGGCAGGGGTTGGCTGCGGGCAGGGAGTGCGGGGTGGCTGGAGGCAGGGCAGGGGGTAGCTGGAGACAGGGGGCTGGCTGCGGGCAGGGAGTGTGGGGGTGGCTGGAGGCAGGGCGGGGGTGGCTGGAGATGGGGGCTGGCTGTGGGCAGGGTAGGGGTGCGGGGGTGGCTGGAGGCAGGGCGGGGGTGGCTGGAGATGGGGGCTGGCTGCGGGCAGGGTAGGGGTGTGGGGGTGGCTGGAGGCAGGGCAGGGGGTGGCTGGAGATGGGGGCTGGCTGCAGGCAGGGCAGGGAGTGCATGGTGCAGGGGTGGCGGGAGACGGGCTGGCTGCTGGCAGCGTGTGTGGGGGTAGCTGGAGATAGGGGCTGTCTGCAGGCAGGGCAGGGGGTGCATGCGGCCGGGGCTGGTTGCGGGCAGGGGGTTCAGGGGTGGCTAGAGACAGGGGCTGGTGCGAGCAATGGGTACCGGGGTGCGGGGGGGGGGGCTGGCTGCAGGCAGGGCAGGGGATGGCTGGAGACTGGGGCTGGCTGGAGGCAGGGGGTGCGGGGGTGGCTGGAGACGGGGGCTGGCTGTAGGCAGGGGGTGTGGGGGTGGCTGGAGATGGGACAGGGGGTGGCTGGAGATGGGGGCTGGCTGCGGGCAGGGTAGGGGTGTGGCGGGGCTGGCTGCAGGCAGGGGTGCGGGGTGGCTGGAGGCAGGGCAGGGGGTGTGGCAGGGGCTGGCTGCGGGCAGCGGTGCGGGGGTGGCTGGAGGCAGGGGCTGGCTGTGGGCAGGGGGTGGCTGGAGGGAGGGCAGGGGGTGGCTGGAGATGGGGGCTGGCTGCGGGCAGGGTGCTCACGGGGAGAGCAGCAGGACGCAGCCCAGGCCCAGCAGAGCAGCATCGGGAGCCCCAGGGCCAGGGGAGCAGCAGCAGCACCAGGGCTTGTGCCCAGGGCCAGGCAGCAGCCCACCTGGCTCCCACAGCGCAGCGCCCCCGGCGGCCGGAGGAGGAATTACATCATGTCCTTCCTCGAGCCCATCAAAGCCTCAGCGCCCCTGCAGGGAAGCAGGTTAACAACTGGTTCTAAAACTGATTCAAAATTTAGCAACCAGTTTGTGCAAACCGGTGAGAACCGGCTCCAGCTCACCACTGCCCCTTATTAACATTCAGTGGGGGTGTTTTGGGTGGCTAGCTCCCAGTACTAAAAAGGGAGAAGGGTTGATGGGGAATCAGGACCCTGAGACTGACAGCCCCCAGGAACAATGGGGAGAGGCCAATGCTCCTGGTCAGCCTGAATGACAGGGTGAGCAGGCTAATTAGAGAGTCAGGCGGCCAGGTAGGTCCCGTCCTCTGTGTGAGCTGGAATTGCCTGGGTCAGACAGAGTGGGGCAGAGCTGAGGAGAAAGCAGGGGCCCGAGCTAAGCTGGGGGGCAGAGCTGTGCCAGATCCAGAGGGACCAGAAAAGCAGCCCGGAGAGAGCAGACCCTGTCCTGGAGCAGAGCTGCAGCCCCAAAGCTAGAGGCACAGCCCAGAGAGAGCAGACTTGCCCTGGGAGCAGAGCTGCAGCAACCAGAGCCAGAGGGGCCAGAAAAGCAGCCCAGGAAGCAGGTCAGGGCTGGGAGCAGAGTCACAGAAGCAGCCTGCAGAGCAGACCTGTCCTGGGAGCAGAGCTGCAGCAACCAGAGGCAGAGGGGCCAAAGAAGCAGCCCGGGGAGCTGGAGGCAGAGCAGCAGCAGCAGTGCAGAGACAGAGTGGTGCAGCTGGGGCTGGAGCAGTCCGGAGCTGGGTGCGGTGAGCAGCTGGGGAGAGCGAGGGGGGCCCCTGGGCAGCAGGCCCAGCACAGGGAGACGCCTCAGCCAAGAAGCTCTGCCGGCCAGGCTTGGATCGTAATCCCGACGGGCGGGGGCGACACTGGGCAGAAGGGTCCTACCACTTACAGCCTAAGAGCGTGTGGCCACCACCAGAGCGAGTGTCCAATCCCCAGCATCCCTGCAGCACAGCCAGGGCCTGAGAAGAAGGCCTGGGACTTGCAAGGAACAGACTGTGAACTGTCTGGACATTTCAGAGACACTGTTTGTGATGTTCCCTGCCACAGAGCGGGGTGATGTTTCCTTTAACCTTTCCCATTTTTCCTTATTTTTTTAAAATTAATTGTTGATTAAATAACTTGCATTTGCTTTAACTTGTATGTAATGGTCAGTGGATCAGAGAAGTGCCCAGTGCAGAGAGAGTACCACGGAGTGGGGACACCCTAGCCCCTGTCCTAGATGACCACAGCAGGGTTGGGGATCCAGCTCCCCAGTAATCCCGGGCCCAGCCTTGTTGGGATTACGAGGACTCTGCCAGACAGGAGAGTGGAAGGGGGAGTCCTCAAGAGCAGGGAGGCCACTGGGTAAAGGAAGTGGGAGCGAGGACTCAGATCCTTTTGCTAGGCCACTTCACCGGGGTAGTGCAGAAGCCAGGAAAGTTCCCCACAATAGCGGGACTATTCCCCCGCTTATATAAACACACTCCAAAAGAATTTTCAAACCTAATCAAGTTCCTATATCCAAATTTAGGCACCTACATTTTTCTGGCTGGATTTTAAAAGTGCTGAGGACGTGCAGCTTCCAGTGGGCTTTGTGGCTGTTCAGCATTTCTTAAAATCAGACCACTTCTATGGCCTTCTCCAGCACCCCCTTGACAGATTCCCATTGACTTCACTGGGATTTGGATCAGGGCCTTATTTAGATGCTTATCTATGGATTTAGCACAACTTGTGGCATCCAGGTTTGAAAATGTTGGCCTCTGAGCCAAATTCTGTTATGGTAAAAATGGGTGCAATTCCTTTGAAGTCACTCAAATTGCACTTGCTTATATACTTGTTAAGTTTGGCCCTGCAAGAAAAAATAAATCAGTATTTTATTCAGAAATCTTCTATTGCTTTCAAAGTGTGATTCTGAGACATAAGACTGATGTCTGTTTATTTGGTGTTTTCAACCTTTAAGGGACAATCATTGGTTGGCAGATGAAAACTGACATCCATTCTTGCTCCATTGCTCAGATTACAGCTAGAAAGAATTAGAAACTATTGTTGCAATTTTCTGTTTGGTAGTCCCCATCAGTATAACCACTGGTAAGAGGCACTTTTGAGACTAGTCTCTATCGACAGGTACAAAAGGCATCACCCTACCTTCATGTGAGACTTAAACCCATTACTGAAACAGCATCCAGTGAAACTAATAAAACCAGGCTATTAGCTGATAGGCTTTACTCATAAGGATGTGTGAAGCAAAAGGCAATATAGTGTAAGCATTGTTGAGGCATCATGAGCACCGCATGTTTATGAAAATAAAAATAAGTGTTTACGCTGGTGAACTGTAAGATTTTCTACTACTTCCTTTACTTCATCTGATACTTTTAAATAGAACACATTAAGCTCACCGGAGGAATCTGGCTCTGACACAGCGCTGAGTTCCTCTTCATGAACTGAAAGCAATCTGTCTGACTGGGACATTGAGGACCAGTAATTTACTATCTCAGCTGTAATTTTAAATGCTCACCCACTGCAGGGATTGAAGCTTTCATTCTATAATTATAGAGGAATCAAAAGACTAGCACACTAATGTATTGCGCTACAATGCCAGCTATTTATAATAGTCACTTCTCAGCCAATATGTTTTTAATATGTCAGCATAATATGGCTGTCAGAAACAATTCTCCCCTCCCCCCCACCGCCACCCCCACAGTCTCCCTAAAATGGTCTGTGACTGGAAAATGAAAATATTTTTTAAAGCTTAGAGTTTTACAGGGAAAAAAAGATGCTGTGAAATGTACTCACTGCTCACTAAGCATTAGCGTTGGTCCCTTTTTTATTGTAAAGGTAAGGGGCAACATCAGGATAGGCAACATGCGTCAGCCATAATGGACAATCGTGTAGTGTGGTAAGGCTAAGTATCAGGTTTTCTTGGTGTACTGTGGGCCCACTGAAGACGGTACGCCAAAGGAAAAGCTCTTTAGATCACTCAAGCAGCGCAGCTACCTAATTCAGAGCCAGTTTGACATGTGCATTTTCTCTAATAAAATGCTTTTGTTAGTTTTACAATAATCATTGAATGACTAATCGTGACCCATATAACTGGGTTTATTCCACCATTTGGACTTCTGCTAGCGCCAACCAGATTAGTCCATTCTGTAGCTAGTCAAAATATTCATTGCACATATTAGTTTTGCAGTTAGGTCCTTTGCTGGTTACTGAATCACTCCTGAAAATACTACTTCCTTTCACCCCATTCTACATAGACTGCAAGCTTTGTGGGGCATGCAGTGTCTCTTAGTATGTATTTGTATCGTGCCTAGCACAAAGGGGGCCTTACTCTCACTCAGGGTTTTTAGTTGCTACCATAATACAAATAAACAGTAATAACAATGCTTGAAAATCCCCAAAATTAACCCCTTGAGAAGCTGGAGCGTCTGACTTTGAGAAATCCTATTAATGAACACACTAGATCAAAATTCAGTTGATACAGATTTTGCCAAAAGCTCTCTGCAATGCTTCCATGGTCTGGCTCTGACTGAGCCCAACCCTAATTCAACAGACAGAAGGTTTAACTGCTGTGCTCTAGTTCAGTGATCCGATGGCATCCCTTTAACTCGTTCCCTTGTATCAAAGATTGACTCAGTGGAGCATTTTCAGAGAGAACACCAACACAAAGAGACGGTTCTCTCAGGCAGACTGACAACAAATCCTCACAGTCCATCATTCTTAAAGGGAAACACATACGGTTGCTACTTGTCCACAGTCTGCCAACAGACGTTTATAGACTGAGCCATGGTTGTTGTCTGTGACTGTGCGTCCATATATTCCTGCCCTTGTTAGTGTACTGAGCTTGGACAAGGCACAAAGAAAGTCTCATCCCTTCCATTTAGCGTAACTGGACTGATTTCCCTGTCAGAATAGACATGCCAATGAACAATGCTTCATTGTTTAGCACTGACTGTGCATTTGGTGCTGTATGGTAAACACGAGCATGGTCCCTACCCTAAAGAATTTACAATCAGGAACACACAGATAGATGGTACCAGCCTGTTGTTGGCTGATTGTTGTTATGTTCCACTGTTCCCTAGGCTGGTTGCAAAGTTAAGGAAATTATAGGGCTAAGTCTTGAGCACTGTTATATTCATTCTTTTTGCCCTGTTTGCTCATTCTGAGCTCTGCTGCTACTGACTGCCATGGAATTGTCTCCACATTGAGTGCCAACAGCCTGGCTACTTTTTGACACTCTAGGTTTTTCATATACTAACTGTAGTATAGGTCACATTGGTTCCGACTAATGGTCCATATAACCCAGTATCCTGTTTTCCAAAAGTGGCCGGTGCCAACTGCTTCAGAGAGAATGAACAGAACATGGAAATTATCAAGTGATCCATCCCCTGTCATCCAGTCACAGCTTCTGGCAGTCAGAGCATGGGGTTGCATTCCTAACCATCTTGGCTAATAGCCATTGATGGACCTATCCTCCAGGAATGTAGCTAATTCTTTGTTGAACCCAGTTATACTTTTGGCCTTCACAACATGCCCTGGCAATGAGTTCCACAGGTACACTCTGCTGTGTGTGATGAAGTACCTCCTTATATTTGTTTAAACCTATTGCCTATTAATTTCATCTGGTGGCCCCTGGTTCTTGTGTTATGTGAAGGGTAAATAACACTTCCTTATTCACTTTTTCCACACCATTCATGATTTTATAGACCTCTATCATATCCCCCCTTAGTCATCTCTTTTCTAAGATGAACAGTCTCAGTTATATTAATCTCTCCTCATATGGAAGCTTTTCCATACCCGTAATAATTTTTTTTACCTTCCTCTGCACTTTTCTCATTTCAAATATATCTTTTTCTTCGGGAGGAAGGAGGGAGAGAGCAGATGACCAGAACTGCATGCTGTATTCAAGGTCTGGGCGTACCAGAGATTGACGTAATGGTATTATGATATTTTCTGTTTTATTCTCTATCCTTTTTCTAATGATTCCTAACATTTTGTTCGCTTTTTGACTGCTGCTGCACACAAAGCAGATGTTTTCAGTGAACTATCCACAATGATTGCAAGATCTCTTTCTTGAGTGGTAACAGCTAATTTAGACCTCAACCATGATTACTATGTTAATGAGGCCAACCAACAACTCTCTGACACCACCTACTATAAAGAACTCAAAGAAGACCCTACATCACAATTTACCCAGGAATTTAAGGCTATCATGAAATCCTTCCTGATACAACTCCAAGAGAAACTCTGCAAACTCATCCCCCACAAACCCACACCCCACAGGCACCATCTACATGCTTCCCAAGATACACTAACAAGGGAACCCAGGCAGACCCATCATATGTGGCCAGACACTCTTACTGAAGGAATATCGAAACTCACAGAAACCATCCTCAAACCACTCAACACAAAAAGGGCCAGATTCTTCCAGGACACAAATTACTTTCTCCCAAAAACTCTACAACATTAATAACCTCGCTCAGACCACCATCCTTGCCACCATGGTGTCCTCTCTATTTACCAACATCCCTCACAGTAATGGCATAGCTTCCTGCCTCAAATATTTACAAGACTATGGACAACTCTCAGATATATACCCCAAACACATCACCAAACTCATCCATTTCATCCTCACATTCAACAATAAACACTTTGTCCAAACCATGGGAACAGCCATGGGTACTAGGAAAAACAACGAGGGTCCAGTAGCACTTTAAAGACTAACAGATTTATTTGGACATAAGCTTTCATTTGTAAAAGCCCACTTCTTCAGATGCATGGCTACCCCTCTGATACATGGGTACTAGGATAGCTCTTCAATATGCCAATCTCTTCATGGGCCTCCTTGAAGAAGTAGTTTTGGACTTGAGATACCTAAATACTATTTGCATCCTCTGGACAAATGACTTAATCTCCCTCATAAATTTCCACCACAACTTCAGCAACCACCACTTTTCCATTAAACTCTCTCTGGAAAACTCCCACACCAGCATCAACTTTCTGGATACCATGATCAGCTTCAATAATGGAACCATACAGACAACTATATACAAGAAACTCATGGATAACCACACCTACCTTCATCCATCCAATATGTACCCCAAACACACCAAGAAATCTGTTATCTACAGCGAGGCACTCAGCTACCACAGAATATGTTCCGAGGAGAAAGTCGGTGATACATACCTCAACACACGCAAAAATGCCTTCACCAAACAAGGTCAGTCCACCACAGAATAGACTGCATCATGGAACGGGTCACCCAAATACACTTTGCAGAAACAAAACCCTTTCCAACTGCACACCCCTAGCTGTCACCCACAACCACACTGGATCCACTATGGGGTATCATCAAACAAATACAACCCATACTCAGTGGGGACCTGATCCTGGAAGAAATCTTTCCTGAATCTCCTCTTCTGGCCTTCAAACAACCCCTCCTCTCCCCCCCCCAACTTCTCCAAGCTCATCATCAGAAACAAACTCCCCACAGACCAGGACAAAGCAACTCAAAGTGGCACCAGACCTTGCCAAAACAACAGATGCAAAACCTGCAGACATATCTCCATTGCTACAATGATCAACACCCCTTCAAAACATGGGTTCTTCACATGCCTGTCACAACATGTTGTGCATCTCATTCAGTGGATTAAATGCCCAGATAGCAGTTATATGGTGAAATCACTACGCTCTTGAATGAACTCATACAGGAAAATGATAAAAGACAAAAATACCACTTCACTTGTGGGTGAATACTTTTAACAAAGCAATTCTCTATATCTGATCTATCGGTCCTCCTCGTCAAAGGAAACCTGCATAACACTTTCAAAAGATGAGCCTGGGAGCTTAAATTCATAACTTTGCTAGACACTAAAAATCATGGACTGCATAGAGATGAGCCATAAATTCAACCTATAACCCACTTACAACCATCCCCTCAGCTGCTCCTCCCACCTCCATTCCTCCCTGTAACTGGAGAGGACTTAACAGGCCACTTCACCTTAAATGATCCCTTGAAATATGTGTTAACTACTTATGCTAGAAGATAATAAGGTGATATGTAACAGTCAGCATGGATTTGTTAAAAACAAATCATGTCAAACCAACCTGATAGCTTTCTTTGACAAGGTAATACGCCTTGTAGATATGGGGGAAGCAGTAGACACAGTATATCTTGATTTTAGTAAAGCTTTTGATACTGTCCCACATGATCTTCTCATAAATAAATTAGGAAAATGCAACCTATGTGGAGTTACTATAAGGTGGGTGCAAAATTGGTTGGAAAACCATTCCCAGAAGGTAGTTATCAGTGGTTCAGAGTCATGCTGGAAGGGCATAACGAGTGGGGTCCCACAGGGATCAGTTCTGGGTCTGGTTCTGTTCAATATCTTCATCAATGATTTAGATAATGGCACACAGAGTACTTTATAAAGTTTGTGGA
The DNA here is from genome assembly GCF_009764565.3 of Dermochelys coriacea. Lineage (NCBI taxonomy): Eukaryota > Metazoa > Chordata > Testudines > Dermochelyidae > Dermochelys > Dermochelys coriacea. The sequence continues at coordinate 248,143,299 of NC_050069.1, read as the reverse complement.
CAATACCAAGCTGGGAGGGGTTGCGAGTTCTTTGGAGGATAGGATTAAAATTCAAAATGATGTGGACAAATTGCAGAAATAGTCTGAAGTAAATAGGATGAAATTCAATAAAGACAAATGCAAAATACTCCCTTTAGGAAGGGACAATCAGCTGCACACATAAAAAATGGGAAATGACCGCCTAGGAAAGGGATCTTTGGGTCATAGTGGACCACAAGCTAAATATGAGTCAACAGTATAATGCTGTTGCAAAATAAGTGAACATCATTCTGGGATATATTAGCAGGAGTGTTGTAAGCAAGATATGAGAAGTAATTCTTCCGCTTTACTCTGCTCTGATTAGGCCTCAACTGGAGTATTGTGTCCAGTTCTGGGTGCCACATTTCAGGAAGGATGTGGACAAATTGGAGAGACTCCAGAGAAGAGCAACAAAAATATTAAAGGTCTAGAAAACATGATCTATGAGGGAAGATTGAAAAAATTGGGTTTGTTTGGTCTGGAAAAGAGAAGACTGAGAGGGGACTTGATAACAGTTTTCAAGTACGTAAAAGGTTTTTACAAGGAGAAGGAAGAAAAATTGTTTTTCTTAAACTCTGAGTTTAGGACAGGAAACATTAGGCTTAAATTGCAGCAAGGGAGATTTAGGTTGGAGATTAGGAAAAACTAAAAAAACCACCTGTCAGGGTGGTTAAGCACTGAGATAAATTGCCTAGGGAGGTTGTAGAATCTCCATCATTGGAGATTTTTAAAAGCAGGTTAGACAAACACTTGTCAAGAATGGTCTAGCTAATTAGTCCTGCCATGAGTGCAGGGGGCTGGACTAGATGACCTCTTGAGGTCCCTTCCAGTTCTATGATTCTGTGCTAAACAATCTGTTCCACCTTTTATTAACAGAGACACTCAACGCAAGGCAGCTTATGTTGACCTAGCTCTGTAAGCGTTTACACTAAAATATTGCTCCACTGATGCAACTTGTATGCTATGCTGACTTAACTCCACCTCTGTGAGAGGCATAGAGCTTATGTCAACACAGTTGGGTTGACGCAGTGTCAGTGTAGACACTGCATTTCTTACATCAACTGTTGCTGGCTTTCAGAAAAAGAATGCTTCAGATGTGGGAATCTCCCTCACATTCTGTGCAGTGAAGACCGATGCAAAGAATTCATTTAGCTTCTCTGCAATGGCCTTCTCTTCCCTTGAGTGCCCCTTTAGTACCTCAATCATCCAGTTGCACCAGTGATTTTTTGGTAGGCTTCCTGCTTCTTATGTACTTACAAAAACTAACAGCAAAAAATTTGTTTCTTTTGCTAGGTGCTATTTTTTGGCCTGCTTAATTATCCTTTTATACTTCACTTGTAAAATTGATGATCCTTTCTATTTTCCTCAGTAAGATTTGACTTCAAGTTTTCAAGGATGTCTTCTTGTCTCTAACAGCCTCATTTACTTTGTTGTTTAGCCATGGTGGAAATTTTTGGTCCTCTTACTGTTTTGTTTTGTTTTTATTTGGGGCGTACATTTAGTTTGAGCCTCTATTATCGTGTTATTAAAATTTTCCATGCAGCTTGCAGGCATTTCACTCTTGTGACTGTTCCTTTTAATTTCCATTTAACTTCCTCATTTAACTTCCTCATTTTTGTATCATTTTTTATCATTACTTTTTTTTGAAGTTAATTGCTACCTTAGTGGGATTCTTTTGCATTTTCCCACCTACAAGTCTGTTAAGTGGCATCATATTAGGGGAGATAAAGATTTTTAAAAACACTTTGTAATAACTTTCTCTGACCTTCTCTCCCATTATCTGACCTCTGTTTTGAAAGAATAAGGATCAGAAAAGCCTCCAACAGTTAGAAGTTTCACTCAGGGTTTCACCTATAGAGTGAAGCAGTGATAACTTTAGCCCCTTCCAGGTCCATTCATCCCAAGAGGCTTTAAGTACCATTTTATATTATGCAGTACATGGTCTCGAACTAAGGCAGGGGTGGCCAACCTGAGCCTGAGAAGGAGCCAGAATTTACCAATGTACCTTGCCAAAGAGCCACAGTAATACATCAGCAGCCCCACATCAGCTCCCCTCCCCCCAGCTCCCAGTGCCTCCTACCCACTGGCAGCCCCACCAATCAGTGCTTTCCCCTTTCTCCCCAACCTCCCGATCACCTGTTTCGTAGATGCAGGAGGCTCTGGGGGGAGAGGAGAAGGAGCGAGGGAATGACAGGCTCAGGGGAGGGGGCGGGAAGCAGCGGAGTGGAGGCAGGGCCTGTGGCAGAGCCAGGGGTTGAGCAGTGAGCACCCCTGGCACACTGGAAAGTTGGTGCCTGTAGCTCCAGCTCTGGAGTCGGTGCCTGCACAAGGAGCCTCATATTAACTTCTGAAGAGCCACATGTGGCTCCAGAGCCACAGGTTGGCCACCCCTGAACTAAGGGGACAGCACATTCTTAATGCACTGCACAGCTGAAATAACTAATACTGGTTTACAACAGACAATATAAAGAGGCTTCACCTTTCAAAAGTGTCTTGGGATTAGGGGCCTGGTTCTAAGAGGACGTGTGTTCAATACTTTCTGTAAATCAGGCTCCTTTAAGGTGGTATATGCTGGGCACTCAAATATGCAGGCCCCCAAAAGCACTAGTCACTTTTGAGAACCTTGGCCTAATTCTACACAACAATATAGTTGTGCAAGCTGCTGTGTGTGGGCAGAGCTTCGTTTCTACGAGTAGCAATTTGACTTTAATTAGGAGCCACATAGCCCACTCTGCTGTAGACAGGCTGACAAAATTCCTGGATTGCTCCTGCTCATAGGGTACGTGACATAGGAGGTGGATGTAGAAGTCTCTCACTGCGCTATGGCAGTAATGATTAAGTTTAATACCCTATCAATAGTGTGTATCACACCCAGTGAGTGAACACTAACGTGGCTCCCTCAAAATTGACAAAAAATGACCTAGTTGCCCATCAAAATCCAAGCCGCTGCTGTATAAATGGCACATACAAGTGGCTGGCTCTGATACATCATTTACTCCCACTAGTTATTGATGACCCTTCACAGCTCACTTTTGGTTCTGCTTCACTGCGATCATCCATTTATTGTGGAATGATGTCGCAGAGTCAGACTTATCTGTAGTCTCTCTCTCTTCCTGTCACCGAGGTTTCCTGTTTCTAAAGGTGGACATTTTTTTAAGTTTAATTGCATCGTATCATATAGACATTACCACTTAACCACACTATTACAGCTATATACCATTACTATATACAGCTATACCATTACTATATACAGCTATTTACCTATAATTATATCATCAAAAGGGTGTTTACAAATTAACACCACTGGAATAATGTATATAGGCAGTATGAGATACAGAACATTAATAACTTGGCGACGACAATAGGTTTTTGTTTCATTATGGAATGGGGGGTATTCATCAGAATGAAGGGAGTCAGCAATGTGGCATCTGGACTATTAACATGCAGATACACATCAAGCCTATTATAAAATCTGACTTTCTCAGTTTATTTTGCCTTCCTATTTTTTAACACCCTATATTTCTTGTTTAACAAATTGTTCTCAATATGACGTATTCACAATAAGCCCATAAGCACAAACTGAAACACAATTTCCTGCTGGCTTCAGTAGAAATACATTAATCCACTGGATATTTCCCAGGACAATATTATCTCTCATGTGCAGGCTATATTTCTCTCATTTGGCTGGAAAGGGAGGGGGGAAAATAAAACCCGAGAAAATTTGTTTGAGAAGTGACACAAGAAAGTCATAGGTAAACTGTCTTCTCCTCATGTGAAGACTTTATATTTTTCTGTATTTCACAATACATCATTATAGTTAAAAAATATCCCGAACACATCACAGTGGAATAAAAATAAAGGAAGGAAAGCAGGCAAGTTAGCCTGGTGCACTACTGATTGCTTTGAAATGCCACCGTCGTCTGTTACTGTCATGTAACACAGGGAAGGGGAAGGATACCTTCCTTTTAGGGAGTGGAAGGATACTTCTAAACACAGACCAGAAGGCATGTATATTTTAAAGGTCTACTGCCATATTTCACTCATGGACTTGCAAGGCCATATATGCTGACACACTATATAAAAGCATGATATTAAATGATACTGAGTCTTTTATTAGTGGCAGCTGATTACTGGCCTCCGATGAGCCACAAGGCTAAAACACTAACTTGTTCTTTGCTGTACTGTCAGCTTGTAATGAAAAATGCGTTGGTTTCAAATAAAATACAAAAATAAAACCTCTTCACAGTCGGTGGTAGATATTTTTTGAAAAAAGAACTAGTTAACGTAAAAATGAGGCGGATTTTTTTTTGGTGGAAGGCAGTATCCCTATCAATGGTATACGTTAGGCAGCTGGGAAAGCACTGATCTTTGAGATTAAGGCAATGGACTGTGATCTGGCTGTGGAGAGGAGACTTCATTTGGATAGAAATATGAACCTTCCCTTCCTGTCCACTCTCATTGCCACCACTACATTGAAGCATATGAAATGTTTTAGATGCCTTGGCAGGGAGCTATAACAATTTTTTCTTTTTTTTTCTCCTCTGGAGTGCAATGTTCCTGGCGTGCCCAAGGCCACAGCGAATAGGGTGAGATCCATGATTTTCACAGGAGTGATGGAAGCAGTAAGATTCAGCTGTACAGCCATGCACCAAATGGATATATCTTGTATAGATTTTCTAGGGATATTCTGAGGAAGTGCAGCATGATTTGTCTTGTAGCAGCCGCCTCTCTATATTTATGGATATTGTGGTGGAAAGGCAGAGAAAAAAACCCATTGCAGTGGGATGGTGACAGGAAAAAGGGGACAAGAGGCTGAAAACATTAGGATGGGAGTCTTATGAATGAACAGACTCTTGGGGATGGATTCTGCTGCTAGTTAGGGAGGAAATGCAGCAAGAAGAGGCTCTCCCCCGCAATCCTTCAGCATGCCTGTTTTGACCCCCAGCTGTGCTGAGGTGGTAATGAAATAAGAGATGGGGAGAGCGGAATAAATAACTGAACCCTTCATGCCTACAAGAAGGTTTGGTTTCTTTTCTCTGGGCCAGACGGGAGATCATTCATACACAGGTGCAGGCTGGGTGCAGTGTGGGGAGTCACAATACTGGAGCTACTCAGTATTCACACACAGAAGGATACCACCATGCTCCCTTCTTTGTGCCCCCAGGCCGTGTGTGGGAGGGGTGGGGACGGAGTCTTGACTCCGAGACAGATTGTGCCTGGCCCACAAATGGCTACATCTGCACTTGGAGCTCAGGGTGCAATTCCGACACACTTGTACTAGTGTTCATTGACCTACCATGCTAAACACAGTAGTATCGCTACAGTGGCATGGGCATTGGTTAACAGTGGCATAGGGTGGCTGCCCAGAGTACACATCTACCTGAACTCCATGGGTATGTATGACTGTGTGAGCTGGGATTCATGCCCCTAGCTCCAAGAGCAGATGTAGCCATACGTGGGCCAGTGTCAATGTAGCCGGAGGACGGGGGGAGGGAGGAAGAGGAAGGCGAGGGGGGACAGAAAATGTAGGAGAAGAAAAGCACCCTTTTGTCCCCTATGCCCCTGACTCAAGGGCCAAGTGCAAACTAACCCTTTGGTTTTCAGGTGGGAGGCTTAGTCCATATGTTACTCAAATGCACACACCCGTCCTTATTAATATGCACCCCTCCTCTGCTCCTTTTTTAGCATGATTAAGATTTCTCAAGCAAAAAGCATGATCCCTGGCTACTGATGGGTGCACTGATATTTTCAAACTTATCCTCCCAGGTATGTTATCTGAGTAGAAAATCCCTTATCCAGTAGAGACTGAAATATCCCAAGTAAGTTATCTTGCCATTGCTACAATGAAAAGTAAAAACCTCTCATTTGGTAGAAGATCCACAGCTAGAAATATCAAAGCTGCGATATTTTTTTCTTAAAAAAAAAGAAAAGGTCAGAGCAGTCACTAAATATGGCTCTGATCCTGCAATGATTTCTGTGTGGATGGATCCCTGCACCAATGTGGATCCCCACTGACTGCATGGGCACAGGGGTCTGCCAACACACAGGCACTTGCAGGATCAGGGCCTAAAGCAGGCGGAGACAAACACTGGAAGCTAATGGTCTGATTTTCAGAAGTGCTGAGCTCTCTGACATCAGTAGGAGTTATGGGCACTCAGCACCTCTGAAAATCAGGCCCCAAATTTGTAAGTCTTAATTTGGAATCACATCAGTCATGAATGCCCAGGGCTGGCAGGTAAAGAGGATCTGTCCTTGGACTAGGAAAAACAGACCTTGGCAGTCCAGAGGGAAGGAAGAGTAAAACAGATGGAAGGAAATTAATTAAATAAAAATAGATTGGACTTTTTAAGCAGTATTGTTTTTAATATTTATGATGCAAAAAAGCCTTGCAGTCCTCAGCCAGCTATGTATCCATGTCTACATTTGACCTTCACTGCATAAACTGAGCAGTGATTTGGCCTGAAAGAAAGATTCTTCTGTCTTTTCATAGATGTTTTAAAAAAACTAAGATACTGCATTTTTAATCGCATTGTAAAACGATCCTCAACAATATGAAAATGGTAATATTTGTTCATAGCACATGACTGGATCAGGGTAGCCAATGATCTGTATCTGGGTTGCTACAGCGTGATATATTATAGTTCCCATAATTTGCTGCAGGCAGAAATCTTAATTAAGGCCTTTCCTAAAGAGTGACCTTCAGGGATTGCATTACAGAATTGGTGTAAAAATAGACAAATGCCCTAACAGCATTAGTAGAGCTGTGGAACAGTGTGAAATATATGTTTTCTCCCTAAGATTATTATTTGCTGCTAATATCCAGTGAGTTGCAGGATTCCTTCAGAAATCAATTAGTTTTAAAACATACAGAGGTAGATTTTTAGCACAATGGACAGGACTTAGACACACAGCTCCCATTAAAATTTTAATGGAAGATGCACGTCCAGTTTGAAGTGTTGAAAATATACTCCCTGCTGCTCTATTCATCAGTTTTATCCATGCCCACGTGTCTTCATTGTTTTGGGCTCTCTCTAATTATCTAGCCACATGTGGTGTCTGCCCCGCATTCATCAATAATCCTCATACACAGAACACAGTGGCATCTGGGCGTGTTTGGCCAGGCAAAAAAGGAATTTGTGAGTGAATTTAAAAATAATGAAAGTAAAGGGCTAATAGCCCTGGCTAGGGCCAGGCATAGTGTTGGCAGATGGTATTCAAGCATCTCCATTCAGCTTTGCCAATGCACCTCACTTCTCAACTGCAACATCCCATGATGTCAAACTTGGGCCTTTTTTCTCCCCTACCAGAAACTGCCAGTATGTTTGATGGATCTGTGATGTGAGTGCACAGGGAGGCCAAAAACCTCATTTTTCCCTGGTGATCTGCAGTGATGTCTACAGAAAGCAGAAAAGGGCACTGAGTCACTGAACTGCCTCGCCCCAAAGTGGCTCCTGGATGGTTCTTCACAGTGCAATTCCAACATAGGCCTCAGAGCTGTCTGATGAGGCTGACACTTCGGATGCTCTAAAACTCCTAGCTCATCATCCTCAGCTGAGCACTCGTTAGTACCAGGCCATGGGGCACTTACATACCAAGATAAGGAAAGACCATTTCAGTTACCACTAATTAGATAAGCCACTTACATTGTGAAGATTAAAAATACTTTTAAAATAACTTTTTAAAAGCTTTAGACATGAGTTCTCCCCACCCAACTCCACACTATTGTTTTTCTTCATGGACAGAGATGAACTGAAATAGCTGCCAGAGCTCAGAGAGAGCGCTGCTTATAGACAGCGCTTTTCTCTGCTTTTCTGACAAGCAGGAAAACCTGGGCTTTTAAAAAGCTGAACCCTACTGTGAGAGCTACAAACCAGATCCTCAGCTGGACTAAAGTGGCATGGTTTTATTGAAGTCAAGGACATGCAGCCCATTTACACCAGCTAAGAATCTGACCTGAAGCTGTAGAGCAATATGGCATCAATTCAGCAGGGTACTTAAACACTAACTTTAAGCATGCAAGTGTACATATGGTAATGGGCCTATTAAACTCAATGGGTGTTTTGTACATAGTATTTTGAATGCCCCTCTGTCCATAGCTCTAATTATAGTACTTCTTAGTATAGAAAATGCTTGTTGGAGTATACTTCCCTAATCCTCAACGTTCAGGTGTCTGAAGTGGTTTGATCTGTGTTAACATCACATGGCATGCAATTTAACTCAGTCATGGAGGCAGCTGGTTAGTGGTCAGAGCAGGGAAACAAGTTGATACCTGATTTCTATTCCCAGCTCTTTCAGTGACCGACTGTGCGATCTTAGGGAAGTTACCTCGTCTCTCTGCAGCCCAGTTTCCAAATCTATTAAACAGGGTTAATATTGCTTCTCTGAAAGTGGTGGTGCAAGGCTTGGGTTGAAAGGGTTGCCAAGAGATTTAAGATGCTCAGATGGAAGGTGTTATAGAATTGAAAAGCATTGATATTAGCACGCTTTCTTTCTGAGTCATCAGACCACGACCTATAATTCAGTAAATGGCATGAGGGGAAAACCAAGCTCCAAGCATACCAGTTCACAACTGGGTCTTACCCCTACACCCATTCTTCCCTCTTTGCAGAGCTGCTATTTTCATGTTAAGGGGAGAACATCAGTATGACCCCGTCATGTTACCGGATCAGCCACTTTCACCTGACCCAGAACTACTTCTGAGCCTCCCTATCTCTAGCATTCGATTACTTAAATCCTCTGGGGAAAAACAACAACAAACAGGAGAGACAGCTCACACATAGCCTTACACTTATCTGGTGTGAGTATCATCCAGTATATGTAATGATCTGTATTGAATCATTTGCCATGCTGGCATCAGAACTACTCAGCTTCACTCAGTGGTTCTCTCTCCAGAGCTATGACCCTGTTAATATAGTGGCACCAGCAGGAGCTGCTACAATTCAGAGTCTGGCAGAGATGTCTCTGCACCAACCATTAGCTTTTCAAGGATTTGTAGTTCAGATTTGATTTCTTTATTAGTGCTTGGACGTCTCTTGTTGCACAAACAATAGGTTATGGTACCTGAGTTCCTCAGCCACAGAAATCAGCTTGGGTCACAAGGCTGAAGGCTAGCATTGAATTTTATTGTTGAGAAAAAAATATTTGGATCGCTAGTTCACTCAGAACCAATCTCAAAGGCTCACAATATTTAAAAACCCCACCTAACCAAAAAAATCCAGCCCCTTCTCTCTGAGTGATAAGAAACTTGGGGATTCAAAGGCTCCTTAGAAAGGAAGGATGGTCTTGTGGTTAAACCAGTGGACTGAGATTCAGAAGTGAGTTCTGGCTCTGCTACAAACTCCTCAAGGACCTTCAGCACATCCCTTAGGGTAACATTTTCAAAAATGCCAAAGTGATTTAAAAAGCGTCAATCTCATTTTCAGAAGTGCCTAAGTCATTCTGGAGCCTAGGACCTAATGGTTTTCAATGAAACATAGGCTCATAATTGCCTATGACAGTTCTGAAAATGAGTCTAGGCATTTTGAAATTGTTACCTTTTATTGCTCTGAGCCTCATTTCCCGATGTGTAAATGGGGGATAATAGTACTACTGCCTTTCTTCCAACCTTTGTCTGACTTGTCTATTTAGATTGTAAACTCTGTGGCCAGGGACAGTCACTATATGTTTGTACAGTGCCTAGCACATTGGGCCCCCAATCCCAGGGCCTCAAGGTGCTTTCAGATACAAGTGAGAATGAGGACAGCTAACCAGCATTACCTGCATCACCTCAGGAGCAGAACTCACCTCACAACTGAAGGCAGGAATGATTCCTGGGGACAGTCTAATTTTAGAAGTTTTTCTCTCCATGTCTTGTGCCTATGAAGCAGAATAGAGATGCTGGAGGCTCCCCATGGCTAACACCAGAGCACATTGTTCTGGAGTCAAAACTTCAAGTGTCCTATTGGACCATCTGTCTATCTATCACAGTGTGAAAGGAATTGCTTATCCATCCATCTATCCTGTATGGAGCTAGTGAGCAGAAAAATAAAATTTCTCTCTTCTGGATGCCATTGTGCACTCCATTAATTAGAGCGAGATGAGGGGAGGTGAGCAGCAGTTATTTTTTGTAGCTGCCTATCTCTAAGGTATGAAACAGTATATTTATTATTATAGACCATCTTCAGATTAGGCTTCAAAAGGGAAACAGGATGAGATTTAATTTTGATTTTAATTATAGTTTTTCTTCAAATGTCTATTTTCCCCCCAGTACAAGCAGACCTGAGATCAAGAAAACCATATACAAATGGCAAGCATGTGTCTCTTGGTGGTGCTCAGTGTTGTGAGTATTTAATCTGGTACCTTTGATGGAAATAACATTCTAATTCCTACAGACTGTTTACTTTGAAATGAACAAATATTTACTGCACACTGCATGTTTAAAGGATACAATTATTAGTGCACCTTTGTTTGTTTACCAATGACATAGTAATAATATTATGAGCTGCTGAATTGTAAGTGAAAATAACCCTTTGTTCTCATTTTTCTTATCGACAGACTCTAACAGCACGCATGGGGACAATAACCTATGAAATGGATTAAAAGCCTGTTAAATGCTCTCTTCAGTTTGACAGATCACCAAACCCTAGCTTACCCTTAAGCTCTATTTCCTTTTAAATATGGCAAATTTACTGTAGCCATGTGACAACAGTAATGTGCAATTTTAGAGTGATTAAATAATGACAGAAACACTTTGTTATTAGCTTTATAAACTTATCTGTGTTCTCTCCTAGGTGAGAAATATTGCGCACTATCGAAGATGCCAAAAGGTATGGGGTCTAGTTTACAGAGATTGTCCCTTTCTTGCCAGTGTAGACCTTAAACAAAACAAAATATATGCTACCATTTTTCTGCTTGGGAAGCTGTGTTCATCCATCATTTTATCATCAGTGGATTCTGATTAGCAGTAAAATAATTGTTTCATTTTTGCCATCTTATATCTTATGGCTGGTCTGGACAATAGCTCTTCTGCACAAGTGTTAGAAATGGACAATCTGAATTCAGTGGATCTTGTCCGCAGGACTGCATTGTGAAATTGCATTTGCAAAGTTATGAGCTGCAATGTATGTTTGAAACATGATTACCAGCCGGACAGTGACCAGTTAGAAGGATGAAGCTTGTGGTCAAGTCTTAATACAGTAACCTGTCATTCTCGGATGTGACATGACCAAGGGCCAACTCATACCCCCGAACAGAAAAACCCATAGACAGAGGGGGCAGAAGAATCAGCAAACTTGACCTACAGGAGTTTTCCAACTATTGTGATTTCAGGATGGGGGCTTTTGTTGGGAGAATGGGATAGGAAGAAGGGATAGAACACAGCTTCTCAACTCCACAAAGCCTATGAAAGTATGAGAAAAGGAAGCCCTAATTCCATGGAGACAGAGGCAGTAATGCAAAGGGTGGGAAGGAGGGGCAGAGAGGTGGGGGACTCTCCATGCTGCTCTGCTGGCTCCACTCCCAACTGGTCCTAGAGAGAGATACAATACCAATGGTTGTGTCCTCCCAAAGTTATGATAGCAGCAGCTGCCTGTGTAAGCCAGCAGGAATTAATGATGCCTGACATACTGTTAAATCCCAATGTGGTTTCCAAATGGAAATATGGGGAGCAGCAGGGGACAGTGCTATGCACAGCGGCTGGTTCCCTGCTGCACCAGCCTCGCTCCCAGAATTCATAAGTCCAGACTCGGTCAGGGTCTAGTGGAGAGTTCTGAAAAAAAACATACAAAAATTCATATTTTTATTTATGTATGTTTTAAACTAGAAAAACAATTGGTCCACATTTTTTGACAAACTGGAAAAATGCAGACCAGCTTTAGAACTGATTGACAATACAAAAAGAAGCCAATTTATTTTCAAGACTTTTCTTGTTGAAAATAAAAATTTCACAGAAAAAACAGAAGTGGAAAATTGCAACCAGTTCTAGTTTGGAGGAACAGTTCCCTTAGAATCAGCACTCCCCCTGCTTTGCACAGGTAAGGCCCATTGCCTATCCACTCATGGTAGCAGAAAGGATAGTTGGGGCCCAACAAAACACACTGTAAGAAATAATGTCCCCTCCCCCAGCATGTTAGAAGGCTGTGTGTGGTGGAAACTCCCACCTTTTTGGTAGCTTATTCCACACTCCTACAAACTTTTAGGAAGTAGGAATTCTAGTAGCACAGACAGAACCCCAGTGTCACTGAAAAGAATAATGAATGGGAGGATTATATAAACCCAAGGGGCTTGAAGGAACTCTCTCCCCATCAATATCAGTCTTTTCTTCCCCGCCAGCCTCGGCACCTTGGTCCCAGGCACCTTCTTCAAGTGCTTTGACCATGATAGTTGAAGCCTTCTATTAGAATCCTAGACTTATTTGAGAAAATTTGGGGTTATGCTATTTAACAAAATGGTTTAAAAAGATCCAAAAAACTCAACTTTGTTTTCCTCCTGGCTTCCCACTGAGCTGTGTTACTCCTCCCGCACACACACTTTTTGTTCTCCTCTCCCTTTATCTCCACATTTATAATCAACAAAGTATGTGATATGATTTTTATCATGTATGTTGAAGATTCTCTGATACACTTTTCCAGAGTTAACTCTTAACATGATGCACTAAAGAAATAAACACAAGGCTTTAAAATCTGTATATTAGCTATATTGCTACTTCGAGCCACCTTTAAAATGTAAAAGAAATTGAGAAGGAAGGAGAAAAGAGTTCCACATCCATGCCCCTGCCCTCTACTAGATGGGAGTAGATGTGAAACTAACCACATCAGTGATGTGAAGCTAAATTAACTGATGATTGTAAAGCATACTGTGAACTTCAGTTAGAAGGAGTATACAAATGCAAAAAGTTTTATCATAAGCAACTAAGTCCTGGTATCTGAAAGGAGGAAAGTGATTTTTGTTTGTAACACTCATCAGCCTTCTTCATTCACTGGAGACTGGAGGGAGGACTTGGAGTCGATTCTATGGGGAAGGTGCTTTAGGCCTGCTTTGGAGCCATGTTTTTTCTGGTTTTGTTTACCATCCCACAAGAAGCGATGTTGGTCGAACTTATTTTTGAGGGGTGGCCCCTCATAATTAGTGTTTCTTGCCAATACAAATGAAGGATTTGGTCTGCACCAGCACAATGAATGAATGAGTTTTAACCAGCTACCAGAATATACCTATTCATCCATCCATCCAAGTAACTGAATGTACCTCATCTCCCTCAAAACTAACTTTGGGCAAAATGTATTAGTAGTGCCAGTGTATTTACATTAAAAGAATAACCATCTTTTCCTTAAATTTGTCATCTGGAAAATATATTTATTCTTTTAATGTAAACACATTGGCAGGAATAAGACTGAATTATTTTAAGTAGCATGCCTTTATATTTAAATAGTTAGAAAATTAGCAAAGAAAAACCTGCATTTATTCCTTGTGGCCATTTATTGTTCTTCAAAAGAGAAAGAAAGCTGTAGCCTGAAAAATATGACTGCGCTGCAACCCATGCACACAAATAGACAAGTATAATAGAGGAATAAAATACAATAAAAATTATCTAAGAAAAACAGCTCAGTGAGGTCTATGAGAAGAAAAAGCACTCCTGTTTTATAAGCACTTCTCAAAACCACATTTCCTATCCATTTTGAAATCATTGTCAGAGAATTGTCCTGGTTCTTAACATTTTTGAAAAGCATAAGTATGGTAGCATCTGTGTAGATTGTCATTAGAACGGAAACAGGATGACAGTAATTTTAAGCTTCTGTTAAAGGTCAAAAGACCTGATCTAAAGCCATCTGGAGTCAACAAAGTGACCCCCTTCTTTAGTTGAGTGCCCTTACCAGTCAGCTAGATTGCATGATCAAACTGTACAGAAAAGAAGGTGGAGGTAAGGTACTCCCCTGAAGGTATCAACTGTTTGTCAGATGTTTAGAAATTGGCTTAATGGATGGGTTACCCAAAGAACAGACATTTAATAGAAAATCCCAATAGCAACAAGTTCACAACTTCAATTCCTGTGAAAGTCAAGATTTTCTTGTTTATGAGACAGATGGGAACACTATAATGTTAACAACGTAAGTTGCCTCAGAGCAGATCTCTCCGTACTGTAACCATTGTTACAGCGGCATATGTTGGGTTGATGCAAGCTGGTTATCCTGAACCCAGCACGTTGATACTCTCCATACAATAAACAGTGTGTATATTTTTACGAATATTGATGTACTTCTGGACATCAACATTTTTAGAAGGAAATTTGATCTATGTCGAACAACAAAGGAAATAAAATGCTGAACTGGAAGGGGAGCTTTTATAAAACTGTGTTTTTCCATGAGCGCCCATAAGCTGAAAACAAACTGAGCAACACTAATTTAGCCTTAATATTAGACCCAATCTACAGATGCTAAAACAAATCATTTGTTGTTAGAAATCTATGACCACTTAGAGGCTTTAAAGTTATCACAGCATTGTAGGCCATGGCAGTACTGGGATAGAACTCAGATCCTCTTCCTCCTCTAAAAGCCTAGGACCTTACTACATGAGCTAAGGCAAGCCTCTAACAGTAGAAAGTCTATGACACACAGCTGAGCAGTTCTAACTCCAAAGGTGAACACTTCAAATAGAACAACTAGCAACTATTATTCAATCTTGGAGAATAACAGAAGGAGTCCTCAGCAAACTGCAAATGTTGCACTGGGCATTGGCCATGCAACAGCTGTTCTGTGCTTCATAGCTAGTGCACTGGTGTAATGTGCTTATGTTGGCCTACTCTACCTAAAAGACAACCTGCATTGTGCATTTACCTAAAGCTTCCAAGTGGCCATCAAGGGCGAATGCTCGACAGAATGCATTGCTGTAATCTAGCTTGGAGGTGACAAAAGCTATCCTAACTGTGGGAACGCCCAAATCTTGAAAGAAAATTCTGCAACCTTTCAGCCAGCCTTTGAGGAAAATAGTCCCTAATATTGTGCATCCTTGCAATGACCTACCTTGTGGATGCTAATTTCTCTCCCCATGATAGGAAAGTAAAGGCCCAGCATCTCTAGCTGACAGATGACCTTTAGCTGACAAAAGCTATAGTAAGTTTATTTCTGAGCTGAGGAAAACAAAACTAGGCTTATGATTTGTAAAGGCCACAAACATACTGTCCTGGGGACTTTTAGTGAGGGGTCGTTTTACTAACGTACTGTAGCAAAAGCCAGTCTTGTAATACTCTCAGAAAAACAGAGAAATAAATTGGTGTCATTTCAGTAGATTAGCACTGCCACATCAGCTATGGCAGCTTTCCATTGTGTCATCAACTTTGCTGCTGCCATTCCCATTCCCCATTGCATTGCAACTGTTACAGGCAAAACGTAACAACAAACAACAAAATCAAAGACAATGCAAGATTGTTTATAATGGATCTTGAATAATGAGCGGGGAAATGTTGATTCAAAAACACACAAGAGGAAGGACGATCTGTTGTGAACATTGCTGCCAGCATCTAGGCTTCTTTGTGTAGCATCAACACCATATGGTGCTGCAATAATTTCCCTTAAACACACTGATGTCTTTATTTGCACTGAAGCAGATTACAGGTGGATCCCAACTATTATATTTTCTGAAATACAATGATGTAGCTTAACTGAAATCAAAGCAGTTATGCCAGATAAACCCTGATGAGGATCTAGCCCATGGCTTTTTATGTGAGACACATGGTCTCATGACTAACGCCTATGACTAGCACGTTTTAGCCCTGATTCTCCCAAAGATTCATTTGGTAAGTTACTTAAGGCTTGATTTTCAGAAGGTGCTGTTGGCTTAAGTAGGCGCTCCAGGTGCTCAGGAGCTCTAACAATCAGATACCAAAGCCCTCGAAATTGCAGTTCCTCCATTTATAATGGAAATAGTAATACTTATCCATCTTTTAAAAACCACTTACTATCCTTGAATAAGAGGCACTAAAGTTATGCACAGTATTATTATTACTACACAATGTCAGATGGTGAGAGAAAGACTGAAAAATCAGATACGACTATGGGGTTTTTTTAAATTCTCCAAGTTTTTTTTGAAATTCCATTTCACCAAATATACAACCCAGAACTGTAAAGAGGTAAGAAAAGTCCTTTGATCGAGAGGAAAAAAATAAGCTTCATGGGGACAGAATCTCAGGCCTTTGCATTCTGAAATGAGCCAAAATATGCAACAGTTTATTATGTGATCTTATCCTGAGGTGTAGAATAAAGAGTTCAATAGATTCATGGATTCCAAAGACAGAAGGGACCATTGTGATCATCTATGCTGACCTCTGTATAACACAGGCTATAGAACACCCCCAAATAATCTCTCTTTTAGAAAAACATCCACCCTTGATTAAAATTGTCAATGATGGAGAATCCACCGTGATTCTTGGTAAGTTGTTCAATGGTTAATTGTTCTCACTGTTAAAAATTTATGCCTCATTTCTGGTCTGAATTTGTCTATATTCAACTTCCAGCCATTGAATCACGTTATACCTTTCTGTGATAGACTGGAGTCCATTATCACATTTTTTTTCTCCATGTAGGTACTTATAGACTGTAATGCAGAGATGGGCAACCTGTGGTCCATCAGGATAAGCTGATTGTGGGCCGTGAGACATTTTGCCAATGTTGATCATCCGCAGGCACGGCCCCCCGTAGCTCCCAGTGGCCGCAGTTCACTGTTTACGGCCAATGGGAGCTGCAGGAAGTGGCGGCCAGTATGTCCCTGCAGCCTGCCACTTCCCACAGCTCCCATTGGCCGGGAATGGTCCAATGGGAGCTGCCGGGGGCCGTGCCTGCGGAGCGTCAAAATCAGCAAAGTGACTCGTGGCTCACAATCGGCTTATCCTGATAAGGCTGCATGCGGCCTGCAGGTTGCCCACCACTGCTGTAATCTAAATAAGGCCTGATCCAACAAAATGTCAGGGCTTCTAAAAGACAATCATGCTTCCTTCTTGACCTTCCTCCTCAGATGTTCAAAATTAACTCTCCATCCCAGTTCCTCTCCCGTCAGAGTCTTCATCTCTATCCCCTGATTCTCATTGGTTTTTGTTATCTCCCCTTCTTGTCCCTTGAGGACACACCCTTGTTTTTTCACTCACTGAAAAGTCAGGTCCACACATTTTCCAAGGAACCTGTTTCTGCTTGGAATGTCAGAGACATAAGGATGTTAAGTGACTTTTTCAAGGCCAAACACAAAACATACATAGTGGCTCATCCTGAATTACAACCAGGAATGGGATTTTCAAAGAGTCCTGAAGGTGCCCGGGCATCCAAATTCACTGAGATTATTTTGGAGTTGGGCATCCAATTCCTTTAGGTTCTTTTGAAACCCCAGTTTAGCCATTTTCTAGCTTTCCATTGTGTCAGCTACTAGATCTGAGCATCACTTTGGATTAAAGAGATAACTGTAGAACATTACTGAGCTCTCTCTCTAATTTCTGGTCACCTTCTTCTGGGAAATGGGAGGAGTGAGGAATTTAATGCCTGATTTGTTGACTTGGAGTCTTAAATAGAGTTCCTGATTTGCCTTTATCCATCCCTTGCTGCTTTCTTTGGGCTGAACAAGTTCCAGCTAAATCATTCATTTATTTTCTGGTTCCAATACTGCTTAAAAAAATAATCTGAAAATCGTTCAGTATTGGGAAAGCCAGAACTTTCTGCCACTTAGATCAGTTCTAAATCTAATGTCTAAGTCACATTGACCTGTCTCTGCAAAATAATAAGAAGTGTATAAATAGATAGGGTGGTTAAAAAGGGATCTTTGCAGTAGAAACCTAAAACTACAGACAGGTAAGGATCTGAATTCCAGCACCTGAATAAAATAGAACCGATATTATTGTCAGGCAGACACTAAATGAAGCTTCTGCATTCATTGTGAAAAGTTGTCTTTGATCGTGACACTTGCCTGAGCTAGCAAACCTCTCTTCCCCCTTGTAAAGGGTGAAATGTTTTTACACAGTGCCACACTTTTCTACAGCAGTGGAAGTGTTAAAGCAGAAGCCTCATGGAAGCTTGGGGGAAATTTATATTTAGAAACACATCTCTTTCTCTATTCTTGCTTTTTAGTAGGATGTCTGAGCCAAACTTTCCCCTACTCCAGATATTGTTACTAAGTTGGAGTTTCCTTTAATTTTTCCCAGCATGGATTGAGTTTGTGCCTCACTTCCACAGAATCTCTCTGGATATTTATTATGTACCCATTATAGGGGTAACTGATCACTAACCAGTGTATCAAAACATTTAAGCAGCCAGAGGTAGTGTTTTCTCCTCCTAAAGATCCTTTTGATGGCTACTTGAATTTTGTTTGTTTTCCTCTACCCTTCTTTACTCATGTCTTCTTCTTTCCTCCTCCCCACACAGAGTTATTCTTGGAAGTGTTATTACAGGAAAGGTGGTTGAAAAACATGGCTTTTTTGCAGTGTCTCATGTGGGACACTGCAAACTCTTTGGTCAATCCAAAGCCCCCATACTTGGGCCAGCCATTGATAAGGTCCTGTCTCCATCTACTTGAATCTTGGTCTTGCAACTGCTAACAGTGTTATCCCTGGTGACTACAATTAGTGTGACAGATAATCTTCCAGGACAGAGATGGGAGTCTCTGCAATAGCCAAGGCCAAGTCTATTGAGAATCCTAAGCATCAGGATGTTAACCCAGAGGATGTAAACCTAGATGTAGTTGCAAACAGGGAGCTACGGATGGCATGTAATGCACTAGGTTGATATGGTCTTATTATTCTGTGTGCCTGAGGTGATGACCCACCATGTATTAGACCATTGGGAGCTTTTTTTCATCATGTTTTTTCTAATATCCAGGTTTGGTGTTGTGCCATAATTGAGCCTAGAAGTAGCAAATATATGTCTTGCTGACCCTCAGATGACAGGAAGAAGTATCGCCTTCTGGTTGGTCAGCCAAAGATGGCAGCAGGCATTTTTGGCTACTGACACCATTTTTGTGTCCAGGAGCAGCAAAGCATCCGGGAACCCTTTGAATCCCAAACCATCTTAATGTTCAGACAGCAGATGCCTCACTTTGAGGGAGATGTTTTGGTCTTGACGGTTTCTTCAGAGCATTTTTCCCCCCCCGCCCCATCAGCATCACCACTGTCTGGTTTGGGTTTAATTTCTTCCAGGAGCTTTTTATAGTCTGGCGCTGAGATTGCTGGACAATGATTTGGATGAGCATGATGTAGAGCTAAGTGCCATTTACATACCACTGACAATAAGAATGGGAGTTCCATGTTCTAAATAGTGCATCCTGAGTTGCGTTTGGATCTCAGGAGGACCTGCTGGAGGCAAGAGGCTTCCAAGCAGAAAGCAAGAAGAAAGGGACTTTTGTCTCTCTGTTTATGCCACTGTGGATTGTGACTTCAGGTGGGGTATCAGTAGCATGAGAGGATGAACTCAAAACATCTCAAGATTTTGTTTTGACTGCATCAATCCTGAAGAAAACAAGGCACAATTCAACATGGTCTCATGGATACAGTGCAGAACTGAACATCAGGAGACCTTGGTTCTGCTCTTGGCTTTGCCTCCGCTCTATTATATGACCTTGGACAGGTCACTTCTCCTCTTTGTGACTCTGTTTCCCTTCCCACCCTGTGTATGTCTTGTCTCTTTAGAGTGGAAGCTCTTTGGGAGAAAGACTGTGTCTGGATGGTGCCTAGCACAATGGAGCCCTGGATTTTGGTTGTGTCCTTTCAGCCATACTGTAATACAAATACTATTAATAAATATGAGAAATACAGGTGACTATGTGATCTAGAAGACCAGTCTGCACGCAGAAAGTGTTCAAGTCTCCTGAAAGGAGCGAGTGGGACTCGATAATTCTATCCTGTTTCACACATTTATTTTTCACCATTCATTAGCAGACCAATGTGCTTTTGTGACTAATAGTAACAGTACATAGAACTAAAATGCCACTTCAAAGATAGAATGATCAATCTCTTTGACTTCACCGGTAAACATGTTTCATCAGGGGGTCACTAATATGCTTTTATTGCCTCACTGTCGGAGATGATGCCATTACCAAGCCTGATAAAGTATTCTATAGAGGATTCCTTTTAATTTTATTTTTTATGCGATCATGAGAGACCGTAACCGATAAATTTAGTTCAATGCTTTCTCACTATTAAATAATTCTGAGTAAATCCACTGAGGCTGCCTGGGTACAAACACTTCAAAGAATTTTAACAGGATATTGAAAGTGATATTCACCCTGGGACAGAGGTTTAAGTACTGAGCTGCTACTGTTTTCTTTGCCATTAGAGCTACAACACTGCTAAATGTCATTTAGTCAAAACACTGTACTCTGAAGGATTTCTAGCACTAGATGACTATTTGCCTATAATAAATTTATTGCATCATGGTGGAAATGTTAGATTATTTCTGGGGAGTTTGGGGAAAAGTGAATCATACCAAGCTATTGTTACTCAGTCTCATTTCAGGGGCCTGCTCCTTTTCCCACTGAAGTCAATGAAAGTTTCTCTATTGACGTCTGTGGGGGCAGGATCAGGCTCTAGATCTCTGCAGCCTTTGAAGTGCTCAAATCCAAATTAACTCAAGAGGTTTTAGCAGCTGTAGCAGCTGAAAAAGGGAAAAGAGAAGTGAAATAAAGGCCTTTAGGTGTAGGTTTTTTTTCTGGACTGCTTTCACGTATGATATGGCACCCTAAAAATTCATGCACATGATGTGAAACCATGGAACAACTGAATGCCACAGGGTTTATGAATTACTTTGTCAAGGTTTGGACTTTGGGAATTTGTGTTTTTTTTCCTCTCCCAGTTTAAATGATTCCCTCCCCACACACACCACTGAAACCTGTAATATGTTGAACTTGTTAACACTGATTTTAGAGGCCACAGACTAAATTTAATTTGTAGTGTTTCTTTTCATCTTAAATGTACGACTGGCTTGGTTTTAGAAACAGATCCTCAGCTATGTTTGTAAATCAGCTCAGCTTCAGTGGAGCTATGTCAGTTTGCACTAACTGCGGTTTCCAGGCCTCTGGGATTAAAGTCAAATGTAAGATCTTGGCAAGCAAATTACAAATAGGTGAATTCCTGGGATGTTATTTTAAAGGGGGCTGGCTGTGACCAAATGAAGTTAAGCATCATTGTGGAAAGACAACCCTTTTGCAATTCTATAACTCTTCCCTCTCCCTCACCCCGAAGGAGATCAAAACGTTTCATGATTAGCAGTTAAGCCTCATAATGGTCCTGTGAGGTAGGTATTAATATTTACACTTTCAAAAAAGAGGCAAACTGATTGCTCAGGTCACAGCCCTTGATCCTACAGAGAGTTATGTACTTGTTTTAACTTGACACATTTTGGACAGCCCCATTGCTTTTAAAGGATAGTATGTAGAGTTAAGTATATGCATAAATCCTTATGAATGAAGGGACTAAGTAACATGCCCAAGCTCACAAAGACTTCATATCTGTGCCAAGAGCACTAACACTAGGATAAGGAATGTAAGGGGAGCACAGAACTTGTGTTGGCCTTCTACATAAGGTTAAATTTCACCCACAGAAAATGCAGTTACTGTAACTGTTATGAGGTTCCTTTCTTGTCTCAGTTGAGGAAGCAGGTACAGAAGAACATAAGAATGGCCATACTGGGTCAGACCAATGGTCCATCTAGCCCAGTATTCTGTCTTCAGACAGTGGTCAACTCCAGGTGCTCCACAGGGAATGAATAGAACAAGTAATCATCAAGTGATCCATCCCGTGTACCTGTTCCCAGCTTGTGGCAAACAGAGGCTAGGGCACTTCGGAGCAAGTTTTGCATCACTGTCCATCTTGGCTAATAGCCATTGATGGACCTATCCTCCATGAACTTATCTAGTTCTTTTTTGAACCCTGTTCTTGGCCTTCACGACATCCTCTGGCAAAAAGTTCCACAGGCTGACTCTGAATTGTGTGAAGAAATACTTCCTTTTGTCTGTTTTAAACCTGCAGGCTATTAATTCATTTGGTGACCCCTAGTTCTTGGGTTATGAGAAGGAGTAAAGTAACACGTGCTTATTTACTTTTTCCACATCAGTCATGATTTTATAGATCTCCATCATATCCCCCTCAGTCATCTTTTTTTCAAGCTGAAAGTCCCAGTCTGATTAATCTCTCCCATATGGAAGCTGTTCCATACTCCTAATCATTTTTATTGCCCTTTTCTGTACTTTTTCCAATTCCAAGATATCTTTTTTGAGATGGGCCAAACAGATCTACATGCAGTATTCAAGGTGAACCCATTTCAATAAAGGAAAAACCCAGAAAAACAACGTTTCAGAGTAGCAGCCATGTTAGTCTGTATCTGGAAAAAGAAAAGGACTACTTGTGGAACCTTAGATTTGTTAGTCTCTAAGGTGCACAAGTACTCCTTTTCTTTTTTCAAGAAAAACACGTGCATGACACTCAGTTTTGGTCAAAACATTTTTAGATTGGGATCTGGTAAAATTAGTTGCATAACACAGTACTTCCTGATCCAGATGGGAGGGAAGAAGTGCCAAAAAATGCTAAGGAAAATGCTATTCTCCCAGTATTTCGCAGTTCAGTCTGAACCTATTATTTATGGAATCTCACCAGGACAGTCTGGTCTCATAAGAATTCTAGAGCAATTTAGCAGACACAAAGGTACAGAGAGCATTTTAACCAAAGGAAAATGAGCCTGCTAACCTTTTGGGATTCACCCACTCACAGTTGAATGCTCAAGTTAGTGGAAATATTCAGCAAATGAATGGCTACGACATTCATGAACATTCAGTAAGGAGAAATCTGTGGCTGCAAGAAGGTGGACTAAATAGCCTACTGGGTCTTTTCTACCTCTGAGATCTATGATCTGAACATATCAGCATCCAATCATCAATTCCCCTTATTCTTACTATAGACCTTAAACAAAAGTCTAATAAATTTTTCACTGACAATTTTTCAATTGTGGCACCGTATCTATATTCCCTTATGTCTATTAACTGAAAAATCTTTAACCTAAGTACCAGCTTCAGTGGATCACCTCTTGCCAGCAGAGACTGTAATGGGTGGTAATGATCACCTGGAACTTAGAAATTCATGGGTTTGGAATTTCTTCTGTCTCTTGGCACATTTCACACTGTGAGCACAGCTCTTTGATGATGCAAGCCGAGCTACGGTGGTGCCACAGAAAATCAATGTGTCATGTGGAAGGTGCCATTAACTACTCAAGAGCAATCATAGAATCATAGAATATCAGGGTTGGAAGGGACCCCAGAAGGTCATCTAGTCCAACCCCCTGCTCAAAGCAGGACCAAGTCCCAGTTAAATCATCCCAGCCAGGGCTTTGTCAAGCCTGACCTTAAAAACCTCTAAGGAAGGAGATTCTACCACCTCCCTAGGTAACGCATTCCAGTGTTTCACCACCCTCTTAGTGAAAAAGTTTTTTCCTAATATCCAATCTAAACCTCCCCCATTGCAACTTGAGACCATTACTCCTCGTTCTGTCATCTGCTACCATTGAGAACAGTCTAGAGCCATCCTCTTTGAAACCCCCTTTCAGGTAGTTGAAAGCAGCTATCAAATCCCCCCATCATTCTTCTCTTCTGCAGACTAAACAATCCCAGCTCCCTCAGCCTCTCCTCATAAGTCATGTGCTCTAGACCCCTAATCATTTTCGTTGCCCTTCGTTGTACTCTTTCCAATTATCCACATCCTTCCTGTAGTGTGGGGCCCAAAACTGGACACCGTACTCCAGATGAGGCCTCACCAGTGTCGAATAGAGGGGAACGATCACGTCCCTCGATCTGCTCGCTATGCCCCTACTTATACATCCCAAAATGCCATTGGCCTTCTTGGCAAGAAGGGCACACTGCTGACTCATATCCAGCTTCTCGTCCACTGTCACCCCTAGGTCCTTTTCCGCAGAACTGCTGCCGAGCCATTCGGTCCCTAGTCTGTAGCGGTGCATTGGATTCTTCCATCCTAAGTGCAGGACCCTGCACTTATCCTTATTGAACCTCATTAGATTTCTTTTGGCCCAATCCTCCAATTTGTCTAGGTCCTTCTGTATCCTATCCCTCCCCCCAGCGTATCTACCATCCTCCCAGTTTAGTATCATCCGCAAATTTGCTGAGAGTGCATCCACACCATCCTCCAGATCATTTATGAAGATATTGAACAAAACGGGCCCCAGGACCGACCCCTGGGGCACTCCACTTGACACCGGCTGCCAACTAGACATGGAGCCATTGATCACTACCCGTTGAGCCCGACAATCTAGCCAGCTTTCTACCCACCTTATAGTGCATTCATCCAGCCCATACTTCCTTAACTTGCTGACAAGAATGCTGTGGGAGACCGTGTCAAAAGCTTTGCTAAAGTCAAGAAACAATACATCCACTGCTTTCCCTTCATCCACAGAACCAGTAATCTCATCATAAAAGGCGATTAGATTAGTCAGGCATGACCTTCCCTTGGTGAATCCATGCTGACTGTTCCTGATCACTTTCCTCTCCTCTAAGTGCTTCAGGATTGAAGCAATGGGGATATTGGAAGTGTATTGAAAATCAGCTTTCATGTTGAAAGGAACCATGAGCGGAAATAAGACTGGCTGTGATTCAGCTGTAGAACAGGATAAATGAAGATGGGGAGGAAGTAATGAAGAGAAACCAGAAGAGATGATAAATGAATATGGGGGAGATTCTGTGGCTTGCAAATGTGCTGGAAGTCAGTTTAGAAGATGATGATGGTCCCTTCTGGCCTTAAAGTCTATGAGTCTATCAAATCCAGAAAGTATGCACCTTGACATAAACTAGTTCATCAAAAGTTTGCCAGTCAGCTTCTCTTTCACCCTTATGTTGATCCTGATCCCACATGTGTTTAAACCAAGAGTTTTTTTCCATTGACTTAAATGGGCTTTGGATCAGGCCCAACAAATAAGATGGCAACCACAAGAATGTTTGAAAAATGAGGTTTCGTCTTTTCTACAAAATGGCAGCACTGTAACTGGAATCTCTTTCAGTCATCACTATAGAGCAGACAGAGCTGTAAAAAGGCAGACAAACACACAGCTGAAAGGGGTTGGGGAAAAATCTGGGTCTGATAACTCTCATATTGAAGTCAAAAGGAGTTTTGCCCTGTGTGTCTGACACCTTCCCCAAGCAGAGAATGAGAAATATTTTCCTTATAATAAAAATATTCTCACAGCCTTTTGTAGTGTGAACAGTCAAAACATTTGAGGGTTGAAACTTGGCCTGGAAAATCTCCTTCGTTGTGATGAAGCACTATTAAGTATGTAGCAAATGCTGGTTTGCATTTGACAGATTTTCAACCTGTTGAAAATTGCTGTTCTACACAAGCACAATGCATGTTGTACAGCTTATAAAATTCACAGTTAAAGCAGCCTGCTCTACAGAGATCTGACCTTCAAAGTCGGGAGGGTTGGAATCAATGATTATAATTTGAAAACATCTCCAGTAACATTAACATCTTCTGGCGTTCAGCAGCAAAAAAAATTCCTTCCATAGACATTCCACTTTCTCAACTGTGATATAAGAAATACATGTTAAATGGTATGAATTTTAATAAAAGAGGTTATAGAAGAACTTGTATTAAATTCAAATTCGTAGGAGTTTGTATTAAAATCTCATTATATGGTACCTAAATACTGCATCTGAGAATGCTTTTGTAAAACATTTATTCAGCTGTCCAGTTTATATTGGCTGAGTTTTTGGACAGTCAACATTAATTTACAATGGTAAGTAAAACAATCACTTGAAGGTTTATTCTTCTCTCCCTTTTGCCCACTCTGTGCAAGAGTGAAAAGTTGAATCTGATGATTCAAGTGGTCAGCTCCCTATCTCACCCAAGGAAGATTTTCTATCTCCAAATTTTAAATTCAAAGTTTGAATCATCCACACAGAGTGCACGAGAGATCCTGTCACTCACAGCTCTGACCTGAAAAAAATTGTGAGATAAGAAGCAACAGGCTAACTTTAAAAATAGAAAAATAATCACTTCAGGAATTAAATAATTTCACTTAAAAATTGATCTGTTTCAGAAGGATAAAATTGTGCCACTTTTCTGCCACTTAGATAGCTCCTTATTTTCATTACAAAAAAACTACATTTTTCCTTCTACAGATTTTATTTAAGCAAAATCTTCTTGAAGCCCTATAGAGAGCATCGAAACTCTCACTTTTAAAGGACAAATGTAATACAGAATAGCATGATAGTTTCTAAACAACTAAATTTTAGTTATGCCAAAGTCAGCAACAATTTAAACATATTTGTTTGGCTACTCGGTTACTATTTCTGGTCAGACTTGAAAAGTCTTCTTCAAGCCTTGAGCCTGCTGTCATTGCAGTCAGTCAGTGGAAACATTCCCATTGATTCCAATGACAGTTGGCTCAGGCCTTTACTTTATATGAGTAGGTGCAATTCAATAGTCCCACTGAATTACAGCGGAGGTGTAGTCTGATTTCATGAAGCTTAAGCAGCCGTCCCAAAACATTATACAACGTTGGGTTCAGATAATCTGGAGTTTCAGTTCTGTGGTACTCCTACATCCCATAGAACTGACACTAAGATCTGAAGGACTAAAGTCTGGAGCTCCATTTCTGTACATCTTAGGGCTGCTGAATTATTATTATTATTGACTGGGGCTAGACCTAAAAGACCACTTGAATGTGGTCTAAACCTAAAAGACCACAGAATGTGATGACTTATTGTGTTTCATGGGGCACATCACTCCTGTCCATGTTGGTTTCCAGTTCATGTCCAGTTGCAATTCTGTGAAAGGTTGGTTTTTTTTAAACCTATTAATTCATATCCAGATTGGGTCCTGCGTAGGGCCAGATCATTCCCCAGCCTCCGTGACTATGTACAGGAGAGTAAGAGCCCTCCATGCCTCTGTGTGGCCTCTTTTCCAAGAGTGCTGAGGCATTAAATAGGAGCTAGGTGCCTGATACTCCTACAGGGAGCGGTGAGGAACAGATGGAACTTGGTTCTGCTCCCCCATCAATGTGCCAGCAATTGCAGCTGAGCTATTGCAGGCGGATAACAATTTCCTACCAGTATGGGCTAATTAGAGACTACTATACCAAGGAAGAAGGGCAGGAAACAGAGAAGGAATCATGCTCTGATTCCTTCCCTGGGGTGCCCCGGTGGTGGTGCCCATTACATAGGGAGACTGCAAAATACAATCCAGTCAGAGACTGCCATTCTTGCCTTTTTAATCCCAACAGTTGTAACTAGTTGGAACATTTAAAACCAAAGTGTTAGAGTTTAAACATAGTGGCACAGTGGGGCTAAGGAAGGCTCCCTCCCTACCCTGGCCCTGTGCTGCTCCCGGAAGCAGCCATCACCATGTCCCTGCAGCCCCTGGGTGGTGGGGTGGGCTGGGGTGGACTGGGGGGAAGGGAGGCAGCAGGAGTTTTGTCTCCTGTGCAGAGTTATGGTTAGGTTTTATGAATGTGAAAGACAGCTATGTGCATGAGTTGAAAACACAGCTCATTGTAGCTGCAAATTCTTTTTTGGATTACAAAAAGAATGAAATCAACATCAATATTTAGAAATGTTTTAAATCCATGTTCCTTTTTTAAAACCTAGTCTAGAAACCATCTCACTTGGCATCTTTTTCGAAGTAGTTTTCATCTACTACAATTACATTTTTCAGTATTTATTGATCATAGTCATAATAAAGACATCTGGGTTGTGTAATTAGCAAGACTCAAGATCACATTGACGTTCCTGAAAGACAGTACTGTTTGATATGTGTTGTATCACCACAGAATTATAGCAAAACAGAATTACTCTGTGAGGGTCTTAATTGAGATGTGATAAAAGTCACTGGATTAGAAGATATAAAAGAGCATACAAGAACATAAAAACATAGCAAATCCTACATGAAATCAGATCACTGACCCATCTAGTCCAGGATCCTATCTCAGCAACAGATGCTTCAGAGAAAGGTGCTGGAAGCCCAGAAAGTAGAAAGTTATGGCATATTTCTGACCAGGGAAGATTTCTTCCTAACCTCCAATAGAGGTTGAATTATGCTGTAAAGCATGAGGGTTTGTATTACTTGAAAAACTCTTTTTTTTTAAACCATAGCTAGCATAACTCTGATTACTCTGATTATCCACAGAAATATCAAATACTATATATTGGCCTCAATTATATCTTGTGGCAATGAGCTTCATGGGCTAACATTGCATTGTATAGAAGTGGTATTTACTTTAATCCATTTCAAACTTGCTGCCTTGAGTACCCATATGTATTAAGAGATAGCATGAACAGAAGTGATCTACACACAGAAATAAGGTTAAGGAAGGGATTTTAAAATGTGCTCCTAAGTCACTTAGGTGCTTTTGAAAATCCAAACCTAAAACTTTACTTATTCTCGAACACTTTTTCAGCCAGTCACAAGCAGTTACTATAGATACATATGTAAACTATACCCATATTTCTAATTGTTTAAGAATTCCTCTCACTAAAGAATCATACACAAACATGCGAAATCTACTCAAAATGCCTCACTAACTTGTAACCTCTTTGCATAAGTTTTTAACTATCTAGTGATCGGGTCAAGGACTCAATCTTGCACCCATAGAAGTGTTGCCATCCAAGTCAATGGGCAAAAGATTAGATTCCTAAGCCTTAACAGGTTCTCAAATCCACCAAAGAGTGAGATCAGATATCTCTTCCCGTGCCTATCTGTGGCCTCTTTCTCCATAGTATCTGAGCACCTCTCAGTCTTTAATGTATTTTTCCTCACAACACCCCTATGCATTAGGGAAGTGCAATTGTTCATATTTTACAGCTGAGGAAACTGAAGCACAGAGAGACTTACCCCAAAGTCACACAGGAAGTCTGCAGTGGAGCAGGGACTCAAGTCTCTTGAGTAGCATCCTAGCCACTGGACCACCCTTCCTCTTGAACGGAATTTTTGGCCTATTCTTCTGCCAATCTGAATCTGTGCATTTTAAACCAAAATACTATTTTTTGAAGTTTTTTTTAACACTAGTCATTACTGTCTCATGACTCACAATCTATTTTTTCCCTTCTGTAGTCCTTGTCAAATCAGCAATTCTTTTTCTGCAGTTGGGTCCACTCATTTTTTATGCTCTGGATTACTTGAGAATGTTGCTTTATGATTAAACCACAAGGGATTCAGATTCTCCAAACAGTTCCCCCTCCGTCAGAAATGGAGAAATTATTCTTGAACAGCCTCTTATATCCTTAGAGTTTAGCCAGAATGGATTAAGCAGGAAATCACATGGTATAAAATGCATCTGTCCTACTGCAGTCTTACATTACTAGAGTGAAATGCTTTTGGGATCTCTCTTCAGTCAGCTTTGCCAGCTGGGGGCCATCCTCGGAAAAACCTTCACCTCTGTCATAATAGTGGGATCTTATTCTGCAGTCCTAAGGTACCATTTGCCAGTCTTCAGCTGCTGTCAGTTTCAGGGCTAGATTGAAAGAGTAATCTGTAGCAGTGTCCTATGTTAACTCATCCAGTGCAATAACATCATCTAAATGACCATCTAAAACGTGACAGATATGTGCAATGGAGATGTAGACCATTCAAATATTTCCTTTTTACTGCAACATACTGAGATACAATTCCCACGATAAGGCAATATATTGCAAAGTAGATTATATTGTTTAGCTGTCAGGTAGCTGCGAGGAAATGAGAAACTTCTGAATGGTCTCCAGTGTATTGTACCTCATCCTCTGTTACACTGAAGAACAAGGTAACTGATGTGTTTACATTATTTGTGGGTAAAGTGTCATTATCTGCACTGTTTGACTGTTAAGCTGATCTTTGCCTGTAACAGACAGTGTGTTATATGATACACCCATTGGGCTATTTATACTGATTTATAATCCAACCCAAAGAATGAAAAACGCTCCTCAACATCTCCCATATACAGACTCCCACTGGGCTCAGACTGCTCACCACTCCCATGCAATGTCTACGTACCACCACTGGGGAATGTTGTGAAATTACATTGTCCCTTCTGGCCTCAAGCTCTATGAAATTTAGACTTTGCTTTCTATTTTTGACAAAGAAAAGTTTGTCATATCACACACAGCCTTGTTCTGTGTGTCTTTTCCCATTCATGTACCAGTCTTGGGAGGAATCGTATTTACCAACTTCTTGGGTTTGCTCAGCTGCAACTGTGAGCCCTGTATCCTTTCCAAAGTATTTTCTGCTTTCATCATTGTTCTTGAGATGTTGGCTCTTGTAATTAATTGTTCCAAAATCATTTGTTCTCAATAAAGTCATATGTACAGCAGCCTTAATCTTCTAAAACTCAGAAATGTGGGCTGTAATTATTTATCCTTCTCCATTATTCCCCTTGAGAAAAATTGCTTCTCTCTTTGGCTCCCCCCCCCCCATACTGGAATTGTAAATTTAATCCATATATAACCTCAGCAATGCATCCATTTCCGCATAAAAGGCAGGACGAAATATATGCAGTAAGTCTTTTTGGCCAAACAGGATAGTGACTGAGCAGTGCAAGTTCTGAAATTCTACCTGTCCTAGGGTTTTGTAATATCCATCACCCTTGTACCCAAGTGCCTTCCGTGTAAAACTGATAGCAATAGTGAAGTCCCTACAGGTGTGCTTAAAACCTGTTCTACTGCCCCAGGGTTAAAGAGACGTTTTGGCCCAGATCCTCAAATTTATTTAGGCTCCTAAATTCTGCTACAATAGGAGCCTAAATAACATTGAGGATTTGGGCCTCTCTTACTTTTTATGGACCATCTGGTCTCCTAGAATTAGATAGGTACAATGCGAGAAAAAAGCTCAAGTGGGGCAGGGCAGAACCAATACTTCTACACCAGGAGTAATCATTGTTGACGGTGTTATGCAGGACTCCCAAATACAACATGAATTAATAAGGTTAACATAGTCCGACCTGGGTTATATGTGCTTTACAAAATACCTTTGCCTCAGCAGATATGGAAGTAAAGGAAGCAGTCTTTTCTACTGCTAGTCATAGGAATTCCTAGGTCCATCCTTCCCAAACATTTTACACCACATCAGCTAGTTACTATATCTGCTCATGCTCAGGAGTGAATACAAGCAAGGTGAAAACTCACCTTTCCTATTATGCCTATAAAAAATGTGACAACACTTTGGCCACTGGTGCGCTGTCTTTCATGTTGACCAATGTTATTTCACTGTTTCCTTGTACTTCCCTGTTGGTCTGTCTGGCTTTTTCCATTGGCTATCTCTTGTCTTATTCATAGATGGTCCCTGCCCCACAAAAGTTACTATATTTTTGTTCTGTGTTTGTAAAGCACCTAGCACATACTTAGATGCACGTCAGACATCCGTAGACACATAGAAATTAGAGAAGGGGAAGACGTATGACATCATTCAGTCCATCTCTTTACAGTGCGTGTCTTACAGATTCACCATATCAGAATGCTTCTCCATGGTAAGATCTGGCATCATAGCCTTCTGCCTTGCCCTCCTGCTCGGATATGTGTGCATTGATTTGGCCCTTCAGTGCTGGCACATTGACAGTCCCATCCTTCTGGAGAACAATGTCCCAACTCAAAACTCAAAGGAATATTACCAAGCTCAGAAGTGTCCCTAGCTTCTGTTTGCCAGAAGCAGGGAATGGGCAACAGGGGATGGATTACCTGATGATTACCTGTTCTGTTCATTCCCTCTGAAGCACCTGCCATTGGCCATTATCGGAAGACAGGATACTGGGCTAGATGGACCATTGGTCTGAGCCAGTATGGCCGCTCTTATGTTCTTCCTCCCTTTCTGGACTCAAACCTCCACAGACTCTTTATCCATCTCCTGGACTCCACAGAGTTCTTCCCCACTCTATTACAGAGCACTGTCTCCCAGGGCTTTCCCCCTGGAGGCCCAGCTCCTCTCAGGCTACTCAATCCTCAGGGATTCTTCTCTGGAGTCTCTCTTCTCACAGGCCTTCTTTAGATATCGACATTTCCCCAGCTGCCCTCTCCCATTAAGGACAGTCCCAGGCTACACACTCCTTCCTGCAGGCCCCTCTGTGGGTCCTTTCCCAGAGAGCAGAAACTCCCAATTACCTCTTTCCTGGTCCTCCTCTCCCTCTTGCCCTGCAAGCCTTCCTTTAGACCCCAACTGGGTCTAATCCTTAATTACCTGTCTCCCCTTCAGATGCCACATAATGGGCTAATTTGGCTCTCTGGCTCCCCTTAACCCTGACATAGCCAGAGTGTAGTTTATATACCCCAACACAATATGGAATTTGCATTGCAGCTGCCCATGCAGTGCCTGTTCTGTGGACAGATAGAGGACTTTCAATCTGGCACCTTTCAAGAGCACTACATTCACTTAAAAAATACAGACAGTAGATTATGTTCCTTTCCCTTAAATGTTCCTCTTGAATACATACCACCCTTATTTATTAGAGGGCTCTGCCACTGTTGATGATATACACTTTTGCCTCACCTCCCAAATACATAAAAGCCCAATTTTTATTACTCATGTTATATATCAATGTCTCTGCAATGCCCAGTTCTCAAGGATGGTACTATATTAAGTATAACATGGATCTATTTTTCCCCTTCATGCAGTGCTGTTATGAGTTTTAAATATTGCAATACAAACAAGTCTGTTGCTTAAGATTCTTTGCAATTTAGATTTATTGTTAAAAACATATAAAGTGCATGAAGAAGGAATAAATGAATTATTCTGAGATGCAATATTTTGTTACTAAGAGAATCCTGGCAAACAAATTGAAAGTGAAGGAGTAATGATCCATGGTTCTGCAGGCTGAGTATAATGAACACTTGCTAATGGGGAGATCTATTGGACTGTGGAATGATCTCCCAAGGGAAATGGTGGAAGCTTCACCTTTTGAGACACTGAAAACTGGAGAAGAATTTGTAAGAAACAGCCCTACAGTGGTGGAGGAGGAGGTTAGAATGGACATGCTGACCTAAGAGGTCTTTTCTGTATATAAGATATCTGATTCTATGAGATACATGCTACACAAATGAAAATAACTGAATAGCCAAGTATACGATTAAACTGTCCACTTCTGAAATTCTAAAACTATTGTGTTTATATATTCAAAGTATACTCACCTTTGCTATTATGTCTTCAAAATGTGACAACAGTTTGGCCACTGATGAGCTGTCTTTCATGTTGACCAAGGATACAATTAAACTGTCCCCTTCTGAAATTCTAAAACTATTGTTTTAATTCTAAAACTAAGTTACTGTAATTTCACCATGCTTAAAACACCTACTCTGATATGATCTGCCATATCTGTAGTCTGGCTCCTGCATACTCTGTTCTAATAAACTGTTCTTTAGACGAAATGCTAAACGAGGGAGGGGGAGGGGGGCTATTTCCCAAAGAAAATGAACACTGACTTAGCTCACATTGTACAGCAGACTACATCCTTTAGTACTGAATTGATCAGTGTAAGCTGGCCGACATTTGAATGGCTACACAACTGCTAGGTCTCGAATTAACAGCATACAGACAGATTGAGTCAATGAGTGAAAGGGCTGCAAGGAGGACTTTTCGCCACTTACTTGCCCTCCACATGATGGAAATCCTTGTGCTCAAGTAAGTATCTGGAGTTTGATTGCCAATCCCAAGCACTACACTAGATTGCCTGCTCTTACTCCCCACTTACCAGCTCTTCCAGATAAGTCTTTCCTACCCTGATCTCATTGTTTTTGTCCCTGCTCCTGCTGTCCCCACTGTTTTAAAGGCTATGCAGCATGCACACTTTGGGGTGCTTTGTCATTGATAAGGGTGCAATCCATTTAGAGAGAATCACAAAGTTAAACATCTTTGTCTCTGAACCTACAAAAGGAGGTCAAAGGGCCAGGCTCTTTGGTCTGCACCATCCATTTTGCACACCAAGGACAGATTCTGGCTCAAAAAGGTCAGTGGAGAATTTCCAGAGAATATTGTCCTAGGGCTGGAGGACAGGATAGAGCAGCCTCTTTCACCCTCAGTGTAGGAGGCATGTCAGGGGACAAAAGGGCTGTACTGTGTGTGGGTGGAGGCTACACCATTCTCCACTAGGATCTTGCATCACTGGTTTAAGTTACATCAGGTCCCCGGCTACTCTAACTTTTACTGGCTCCAGTTGCTTTGGATAAGAGATCTGTAACTAGCTCCTGGAAAGCCTCTCTTCTCCTCTGCATCCGACCAGAGCTTGGGTGGGGTTGGGAACCCAGCCCAATGTATACTATTTAGAAGAGAGGCATCAACAATCATACTACTGAATCCACATAAACTGCACACATTTTGGCTTTCTTCAGGGTGCGTGGCCATCTCTAAGGAGTCAGGTACAGAGCAGCTTAGGTTGTATCAACTCTGCCCTGAGTGGATATTCCTTGAGTTGGGATAATGTGTTTCTCCACTGGGTTCCATTTCCCCATTACCACTAGCAGCAGAGTGCCAAAGGACAAGTGGAATACTGCTGCTGAGGTCACTAGCTCTTCTATCACCACCCAGACAAGAAGAGAGTTCAGGCACATGGTGGGTTCCCTCTCTGTAGTACTCCACGTTTATTTCACGGTGGTCATGGAAGTCATGGAATCTGTGACTTCCAGAGACCTCCATGACATTCTCTGCTTCAACCCCAGGGGCCCAGGGACTGGAGCTGGCAGTCAGCAGGGCCTCGGCAGGGTTCCAGTGACAGGCGACAGCCTCTTCATGGGGCCCCCTGCAAGGGTCCAGTGACAGATGACAGACTCCTGAGGGGGCCCTCATCAGAGTTCCAGTGACTGGCAACAGCCTCGGTTGCGGGGGGGGCTGTGTGGTAGGGGTGAGTTGCTGGGGGTGTCCCGTTTTCTCGTTGGGAAATATGATCACCCTGCAGCTCCCAGCCACCGTGGCTGAAAGCCCCCCCCCCCCCGCCCGCTGCAGCTTCCAGCTGCCGGGGGAAGAGAGGGAACCACACAGCTCCCAGCCACCACCGTGGCGTGGGAAACCATGAAGCTGCAGCAGCAAAAGTCACAGACAGATCACGGCTTCCGTGATCTTCTATTTATTGCCCGTGACCTGTCCGTGACTTTTACTAAAAATAACCATGACAAAATCTTAGCCTTACTTTGCACCCATGGAACTCAAAGTGTTTTGCATATGTTGGTAAGCATTACTATCTCCATTTTAGGCACAGAATGGTCATACAATGGTCATACAATGGTCACACAAGGTCATACAATGACCGTGGTCTCTTGAATCCCAGCCCTTTGCTCAATCCACTTGACTGCACCCACACAAAAAAGAATTACAATGTTACAGGATTCAGTATTACAATGTTATTAATTTTAAAGAAATTATACAGGGACTATTCTCTTGGTCTCATTAACCCTGGGATGTTTTCAAGCTTGGGGGGATAGGGGGAAATCAAGACCGAGTAGAGCAGATAATTAAGAGCTGTATGACTAAACATATTGCACAAATTTAGAAATAAGAATTCTATAGATTTCTAGGTTGGATACCAAGCAGGCAAATTGATTCAGCCACCGGTGGATCTAGCCCATTTTTGGAAACACATGCTTGCCTACCACAACAAATCACACACATTTCTCATCCTGACTGACTGGAGTGGAAAGAGCTTGCAGCAGATCCTGTACTTTTCCCAGGTTTCTCTCACAGCTCCCTCTTGTTGACATTGCCCCCAAACCATTTCCACACTGAATGCCACTTTACACTGAGTGGCAATAGCCTGTGAAGGGTGATAGAACTGCAAGGACTTTTTTTTTTCTCTCTCTCTCTCTTTTTGTTGAAATACTGAAGACTTAACAAAATAACCCAAACAAACATTGAGTTAAAGGTTGTTTGAGTCTTGAGGGGGTAGAGAGGTGGGCTTGGTTTGCACAGCAGTGTATGGGCCAGGTGACACTTATAGAGTTCCATTTGTGTTGGAAAAAGCCACGTGCGCCCTTACCTCCTTCCATTAAAACCGCTGCTGCACGTCAGGGTGATTACTTCTCCCCCTTGTTGTGTGTAGAAATGGCCCTCTGAATTCTCTGGAGCACTCTCAGAGAGAAGACGGTGTGTCAGACCAAAAGGGATTGAAAACCCTTTAGGAGAGGTGACATGACTTACAGGTCAGCATTGGGGAGAAAAATGAGGGGATTTAAAGGAAAGTTGTAAACAAATATCAACACACTCTGGTAACATTTTACCTTAAACTTTTCCACTCTTTTTTTTTGTGGTTCTCTCTCAATCCTTTGCTCATTCTTGGTTTCAGCTTTCAGACACTGGGACCACGTAGAACGCTGCATGCTCTGTAGGGGGCAGGGCAAAAGGCACTAAGCCCTTTTTTGTTAGCATTTACTAAAGTTACTGTCATTTCAGCATGCTTAAAATACCTTAATAGTTTCCTCTGAAGCAAGAGGCTAACATATTGAGAGCTCCAGCTAAGAGAATATTTTAAGGTGGGTGAGTTCACGTCTCACTTATTTTACACATAACGGGATTTTCATAATGTTACACTTCATTACTGGTATTTTATTTATGCTGCATAAAATGCAACTGTGAAACATGTTTTGCCCCTCTCTTGGTAACACCCAAATGTGAAATAGAGGGACACATCATCAGCTATTCACTGACATACCAACACCAGAATTTATAGAAGTACAAATCAGGGGCTCAGATAGGGCTTAGCTGAAAGTGCCAAATCAGCATTTGAGAATCCTTCTCTTTCTGCCCCCCCTTTTTTTTAATTCATTTGATAACATGGGCCATAGCTCTCTCATGTGGGAAATGCAAGGAAACATTGATCCTAAAAAGACATTTCATTTCTTAAATAGGACATTGTACTTTTTAGAGCACCTTCCGTTTAAGGTAATCACAGTGCTTCACAGGAATTCATTTCTTAATCTTCAAAATACCCCCATGGAAAAGGTAAACATCTTCATTTTACAGGTGAGGCACAGGAAGTTAAACAACTTCACTAGCAGTAAGGCCCTAAGTTGGGAATAAAAGTTTTTGGCTGCAGGTTCTGAAGTCTAAACAAATGGTGAATAACACCTCAAAAATTTCTTAAACAGGTTTCAATTTGAAAACAATCCCAAAGACCCATCTCCCACAATCCCCCAAATTTTGAAGGATTAAAATTTGGAAGGACCATTTATAGTATTTCTTAGGGTTCATTAACAATGGTGTAAATAATGCCAGTTTCAAACTATGGCTGTGGGGAGGATGGTAAGTGGTTCAGAGGTACCTTTAAACACAAGAATATATAACTGAGGGTCTATTTTTGTAAGATCCACTAAATCGGGATAGCTGTGAGAAGAGATTCCTCATTTTATGAAAATATGAACACCTGCCTTTTCTGGATCCTGCTTTTAAACCTGTGAAACTATTTTTTTGTCAAAACTGATCATCATACATTTTTCTCAGGTGACATAAAAACCATAATTTTTTCCCCTCCCAACAGAGCAAATTTAAAAATATGTAGAGAAATCCTTTATAGTCATTGGAATGTTTATACAAGAGTCGGCTTGTTTTGAAGGGTAAAAAGAAATGAACAACCTGCAATACCATAGCATCAGTGCAACTAAGCTCTTGGTAAACACAATATACTGAGGTGATATTGTGCTCTGTTTCCTCAGATTAAATATATCTCATCCTTAGATTTATACTGGCACTTTATAGCTTCTGCAAATGACTGTCTCAGCACCGCAAAGTAATTCCACCCTGTCATATTTGTCTTTGGAAATTGTAACAAATTATGGTGATTTATAACATCAAACTCAACTCTTCCATTTTTCCCCAGATGGGAATGTCGCTGATGGCAAGATTCTAGGCCATCCATTTATTCTGTGTGGAGGGTGACAGTGAAACATGTTTCATCTCTTCTGCCTGACACTCTCTTCCCTTTTGAGGGGAGGCTGTCAACATCACTCAAGCTGCCAAGGCACCTTTGCAAGGGGCCTGAAACAAATCTAAAGCTCCACTACCTGCATGCCTACTAATGAGGTGTGACTTGCCTCTCTTGGATGGCTGGCCTCACTGAATCTCTTTGCTTCTGACCCCTTGTGGTCCCTTCTCAGTCAATAGAAGCCAAGCCATAATTTGTCACTGAGTAAAGACAGGTGACGATTAGAGCTGGGAGAACTTTGGGAAACTCACAAGGTGAGTGCCTTGCCATTGTCGGCTTTTGTTGAGGAAGAAAAGAATGAATGACACATGCCATCATAAGGAGAGCTTAATTGAAGTCTACAGTCAGGTTAGAGCAGCTTTGTAAAATCCTACTCACACACTTACCTAGGGCAAATATATTTTCTAGTGGGCAAATAAAATATCAAGGTCTTTTTTGCACGTGCAAACATTTAGTTTCATGAGCTGGTAAATTTTCATGGCAATTTTCCAAGTTTGGGTTAAAGGAGAATTCCAGATTAGGTCAAATATATTTAAAATCATTATACAATTGTTACAAAGAACAGCTAGTCCCGATCCTGCACAATTAAGCATGTGTGGAATTTTACTTTTGCATCGGGGTCAGCCCTCCCTGTTTATCATATGATGGAATTTGTCAGCAGGACGATCCCAGTGGGAAAACGTTAGTAGATGCTATATGCAGATGACATGGCAATAAGGGCATCCTCAAAAGAAGACCTAGAGGAAGTAGCAAAACAGTGGTATGTCTAGGTAAACTGTCATGGGATGAAAATGACATGGCATGTGAATTAGTAGTTCAAAAATAACCACATATATTGTACTGACCAACTAGCCTGCAAAAGACTGTTTATTTCAAGGATCATGCCATTCTTGCATGCAGGAAGGAGTCAGAGGGGAAGAGAGAGAGAAAAATAAGGTTTTTAATAGTCACCAGAGGAAATCTCTCTCCTATGCTCCCCCTAGGTTTCACATGGTGCTCCGATGATATCACTTCCAAAATGGAAAGCAAAGGAACTGTAACCTCAAAAATCAGTTTTAGCATGGGAGGAATGGTGCTTCAGTCATTCTAGCTATAACACAGTTATAACCATAATGATACCTGCGCTAGTACTCCAGGGTGTGGGCTCCGATACCATCTGGCGGCATGTTATCAGTAACAGACACAACAAGGATAAAGGATCTCCTGAACCTTTATCCACAGAGATTAAATAAAAAAAAGTTTGTCAAATATAGTCAATCTTGAAATTACCCTCCTTGGAAAGAGGTTTCTATTTCTCATCTCACAATGGTATCAGAGCACTAACCACCATTTGACAACTTTTGCTTTTATTTACAGTGCCTTGATAAAATGCATTTTTTACATGATAGGTTGGATGTGTCAAACTGAGCCACATATAAAGTGATGACAAAGGAAATCGTTTCAATAAAATTACATAATGTAAAACAAATAATTGGAATACCTACATTAACTACAATTTGCATGCAACATAGCATTATACAATTTCTGACACTCTGCAGAGAGGTGTTAGGTCTAAAGTAACTACGTTTAGAAAGCAATTTACAGAATTTCTTTTCTTTTGGCTGGTTTGAAAAGCCATGATAATATGTTTTTTGCAGCTGACAAGCGAACAAAAAACAATCATTGAACAGTACCATTTTACCCACGAGGCAAGGGGATAATTAGATGTTTAACAGACAGTTTGGATTTAATCTGAGCAGTGGCAACTACTACTTTTTGTTGTTGTGTAGGGACCAAATAAAAGTCTCCCCCCCCGCCCCACACACACACTTTCAATAACAATGAAGAAATATGTTATTTTTTATCCTGGGCTCTCACCCCTCACTCACAACCCAGTATCACAAGTGGACCAGTCTGGCACTGGAGATGTGCATATGTGTGAGCGGGAGGTAAGGAACCATCTTACTCTCCCTACGCTAAGTCTACATATACCACATTTAATCTGAGCCAGCTCAACTTGTACTGGAGAAGCAGTGAGCAGGACACAGGGCACTCTGAGTGGAGAGGAAGAAGTGTGCTGCTTTTTCAACCTAATAGGACAGAAGTATTGGTGGGGAGTGACATCAGTTAGGCTCCTCATTGCTACAGGGTATGTCTGATTCAGAACCCTTCCCAAGCATCTTCCATTAGTGGGGCTCCTACTAAAACCCTGGGTGGAGTTTAAAGCTGCCCTAGTCTGGGGAAGGTGGCAGCACCATCATTCCTATGTGGGTATTTTTTGGGGGGTGGCTCAGGAACAGCTGGCCCCAGGAGGGGTACATGAAAAATGCATCTTTCACTCATAGGGGTGATTCAATCCGCTACGTCAGCACCTGTGTTAATTTTTCAGGATCAAAATCCTACCAATAGAACATTTAAATACAATTGGCACAGAAATGAACCAATGCTACAAAACCAAACTGCTTCCCTACTGGGTTGGTTGGACTAAGATTTAAGCAGCCCACTTCCTTTCAATTTTTTTCTATTTTTAAGTAGCGTCCACAAGCAGAACTTTGGTTTTGCTTTCAGCTTTTAGTAATACACTGTATCTAAAACTGAGATCAGGTAAAGCTTCTGTAATGTTCTCCATCTTAACTGAGGGACAATTGAGCACTGCAGTATTCCACAGATGTTATTACCCCTTTTTAAATATATTTAATCTCCCAAACCATGTACACGTTTCATATGGAAGTGTGTTTGTGGGGGGGAACATTAACTTATTAGGAGAAAGATACATTTCAACACAAAACTTATTCTCTAACAAATAAAGACAAACATTTGAAATAGGAAATGCAATCAAAAAGTCATAGATCCAACTAAAAATTTATCAGGAGACGTAAACTTTAATGCTTATACTCTGCAGAGTAACTGAACATAAGGACATAAGAATGGCCATACTGCATCAGACCAATGGTCCATCTGGCCCAGTATCCTGTCTTTCAACAATGAACAATGACAGGTGGCCCAGAGGGAATGACAGAACAGGTAATCATCACGTAATCCATCCCGTCACCCATTCCCAGATTCTGGCAACTGAGAACTTGCATTCATTATCAGCACACTTAGGGAGGAGGTGCCAGTTTAATTTGCTGGCTCAAACGGCAAAGCAATGTTAAAATGTATGGTTTCCATTATGATGGAAGATAGCACTGAATAAAACTTCAAAACCACACCAAGCCAAAAGAGTCAGCTTTTATTTTAAAACTTCTTTGCTGCAAATACATGTGACACTGTATATTGCAACAAAATTAACCATCACTTAGGGAAATAATACTGATCATGAAAAGGACTGGATTGACAGCAATAGAAACTGAAATCCTTTAC
This sequence comes from Dermochelys coriacea, assembly GCF_009764565.3. Taxonomy (NCBI): domain Eukaryota; kingdom Metazoa; phylum Chordata; order Testudines; family Dermochelyidae; genus Dermochelys; species Dermochelys coriacea. The sequence goes on along the minus strand of NC_050069.1, from coordinate 248,102,086 downwards.
TCACATAAAAGACACGTTCTCGGTAATAACAATGCAAGCTTCTCAATCTTGTGCCCTTCACTCAGAGTGTATCAACTCTGACATGCAGTGCTTATCTCAACAGGCCGGAAGTAAGTTCCATTACCATGCTGCATTTTATTCTTCAACCCTCTGCTGCAACTGCCAGCAAGGATGCCAAGTATTGTTAAGGCAGTTTTGTGACACGAACACCTGCTTGTGAGCAGCTGGACTGAGACCACTAAATTATTTCACAGAGTCATTAGACCACTTTTGCCGTGGCCTACATTCCATGTGTAACCTAGGGAATAAAAAGCTCCATGTCCCATTGCCGACCACCTGAGTGATCCATTTTCCCTTGGCCATCACTTCTAAAAGACTGAGGAACAAGGGAGAATAGGTCAAATCTTAAGCAGCCAATTATTTTTCTTGAAATAAAATTGGAAGCAAACCAGATTTTCAGTGGAAGTCTATATTATTACCCAATACATTACTCGTGATTAATGGTACTATAATGAGCATCAAATGAATTAATGATGACTGGCCACATATTTTAAAATTGTTCATATTTTTTATTTTTTATCTCAATCCAGTTAATAGGCTATATTCTTAAAGAAAAGTTCAGTTCAACTTTTAATATGAGTAAAAGAAAAAAAAAATTTATCAAGGTACAGATGGGAACGATTAGTTTGAAATATTCCCTCCGACTTTACACCTCATCTTTAAGATTCTGTGTCATGGCCACCATCCTTCCCTGCTCGCAAGGTCTTCTACAGAATCTTCTAACTAGTCAGTTTGTTAATGTAGAACAATGAGAAGAACAGTCTTCCAGAGACGTGAAGTACACTATTTAGCCCTTTGTAGTGGCAGGCAGCTTGGAGGAATTACTGTTCTAATTATTAATTACACAATAAGTGTCAGTTTGATAATAAAATATATGCAGTGATTTCTGTCAATTTGGCAGTGTAAGTTATAAGTTGTTCAGCTTTAATGCTTTGTAATTGCTAAATTTCCTAGAGTTGCATGGTGCAAAAGTTGTTGGATTCTATTCAAAATGCATTGGCATGTGTGCAATTTCTGAAAACTGGAATAACACCAAAGCAAATATTGAATTTGGGGTTTGCAGTATTGCAAATGTTATTAGTCTGCACAAATGCTATTGTCGTTATCATGTGTAAAAGGCTCCTTAAATGAAGCAAACCAAAGTAAAGTGCTTTCAAATAAACCCAATGCAGAGGCCTAATCCAGCAACCTTTACCCATATGAGTAACCCTTACTCATGGGAGTAGAGCAACTGAAGTTAATTGCACTAGTTAGATGAGTAAGGGTGCCATGACTGAAATGTGAATGATAAAAAAAGCAAAACAAAAAAGAATTTTAAATGATAAATTGCTGTCCCAGGGCCTGATTCTGTCAACACTTTCTACTGAGCATAGAGGTTACTACCATGAGCAGTCTCATTGACTTCAGTATTGCTATGCCCAGTAATAAGTATTGGCAAAGCTGATCCCTGCATAGAAAAAGGAAATGTGACAAAACAGCAAAGAGTGCCCCTAATAGACCTGCCAATCACATACTTGCCATAAAGGTCTTGTGCAGTTCTCTGCTGCTCAGAAACATCTCATGCATAGCAGAGCATGTTTGCTTTCATACCAATTATCCTCTGGAGAAACACAAGGACATTTCTATCTGGAGGCCTAGAAATCTACCGTATGTTTTCAAAAGGACCTCTGTGCCAGGTGACGAATGGAAAGTCTCAGAAAAGTTATATGCTCTCTATTTAAAGCTTTTTTATAGCACCATTGTATCTGAACAGGGTATTTAGAGCCAGCTGGAAGATTTGTTTTCAAATAATTTGCTCTTCAGATAATTAATAGCAAATCTTCCAGTGGATCTAAGTGTTCTGTCAGCACCCAGACACTATTGTGTTAAGTTAGATGCCATCATGTCAGATTGTTAGATTCAGTGCTTTGTAGCATAATTCACTGCTGAAAGTCAAACACGATTTATTTATAACTGTTTTTGCTGTTAAAACTGCTGATTAAGGATATCCTCTGTTCCTTTCTGGGTTCAGTTAGAGAGGTAGCATGTGGCAGCTGGTTTAAAATTTTCTATCTGAGCACCTCACAATCTTTTAAACATCTCTGTCCTCACAATGTTCCTGTGAGATAGGGAAGTTCTATTAACTACATTTCACAGGGGAGATATCTGAGGCAGAGTGACTTTCCCAAGGTCACACAGGAAGTTTGTGGAGAAGTAGAGACTTGAATCCAGGTTGCCCAAGTCGTAGGCTATTGTCCTAATCACTAGACAATTCTCTCCCTCTCCCCCGCCATCTTTCTTCCTCTTCCCCACCCCCAACGGAAATGGCTTTTCAACTAAATGGATATTTTTTTGTGAAAATGTTCTGGGTTTGTTGACAATGTTGGAGTTTTCAGTGAAAAATTAAAGAGGTTTTTGAGGAAAAGCTGGGGAAAAAAAAAGTTGAAGTTTTTCACAGGGGAAAAATCCTCATTTCCCAACTAGCATTAAATATCCATATAAATAGTTGTTAAAAACCATCAAATAAATTATTTACATGAATATGCTATAAACATACACTCAAACACACCTATATACGGCAGTGATGAGGGCTTTAGAACACACAGATATGTTATATATTTCATAAGGTAGCTTATTATTGATCACTATAGTTAAGTTTAAGTGAAGATTTCCTCATACATTGGGCCATCTGCTTTTCAGGTTGAATTTTTGGTTAAATTTGGGGTTGCATTACCTCAACGGATTATTTTAAAATGATTTCACAGAAGTCTGGGTTAAAATATTTTCATTTGTAGAATTAAAAAGATCTTTTTATGGGAGGATTATGTTAATAAATCTATTTTTTAAAGCTGTTCTAATTTACCTTGAGGGTCTTGGCCTGTCACCAGGATAAGAGAATCATAAAGGCAGCACAAAGTCACCTTTCCCGCTTCCTGTGTTGGCAGTAAAAGTAAAAAACTAAACTAGCTAAAGAGTAGATCCTTCAAAGACTTATGCACATTTCTAAATTAATGCACTGAGAATAGTTCCATTACGTCGATGGTACTAATAACAGTGTGTAAAGTTACAAGTCAATCTTTGCCAGATCAGGACCCAGATATATATTTCTAATTCAAATCAGCAGACATCTCCAATGCATGTTGCTTCATGCAGGATCTGCAATAACCTACAATAGTCAGAAGCTCCAAATGGATTATTTGTTGTTATGGGGGAGGGAGAAAGATGCTAAAAGGCCTTTTGAAAGCTTTTTATTAGGAAGCTGGTTGAAAGCATCATTGAATATATGAGTCAATTGTCTTCTGATTGTTCAGGGTATAACATCAGCCGCAATCAGTCAAGGTAAGATGGTGGCTAGCTACATGGGGAAATTTTTTAAAATCATGATTTCTTCAAGTTTAACTACTTTTGACATTTGGATTTAGGTGCAGAAATCAGACTTTTAACAGGTTTAACCCTTAAAGAGTCTAATTAATTACACAAGGGCATGGTCTTTCCTCTCTCCCTTTTATGAACCAAAGAAGCATTAGACGAAGCAAATCAAGGGGCTGAAACCATATGTCTTGTTAAAATTATTGGAGCCTGTTTGCCTGGGTGGTACAAGTACATATATGCAGGCAGTCTCCTCCTCTTGCAGCAAGAGGATAGTTGAAGATGCATCTAGACTTTGCCCCTCAGCATTGAAACACAAGTAGAAGCAAAACTGGAAATAGATGGCCTATTAATACATAAATAAAGATCCGTTCTTCGAGTGTTGAGCTCCCTTAATGCCTACTGACATTTGAAGACAAAATTAACTTCTCATGGGAGTAGCGAGTACGTGTCTCTTTGCAGGATCTGACCCAAAGTAAATAGTGCTTTAATCACAGGCACAGTATACTCATTTTGAGAAAGCCATTTGGCATCTGACTACATGTTGTTTTTTACTTGATGTCAGAAGGTTGGAAAATTACTGTTGTAATCAATAATTAAAAATAAATGTCAGTTTACTAGGTACAGTGATTTATATAATGAACTGACAGATGAAAAAAATCACACATGGTTTACTTTTAACTTTTATTTGCTAACACTCATGTTACAATAGGGACAGAAGACATCCGTACAGAGCTCACTTGCAGAAAAAACACATGGAAGCTTCTTTCTTTTTTAAATGAAAAAATGTGCATACATAGCTACTGAATACAAAAACTGAAAATATCTCATCTGTGTATTGACATGAGTTAGAAAGAGAGAGACACAAATTGGAACAACTCAACAGAAAAGAAAAAAAGTAAAGGAAAAAAAGCTGGAACAGCCCTTTTTAAAACAAGTTTTCTTCCTTCCTCCTTTAAGGCAAGAATTACACCCAGGGACAACCCCAAGGTAAATAATACTCATTTGTTTCCCCTTCATTTATTTACCATTTTACAACACATTTCATAGATCAATTTAACTGGCATTATTCCCATACGGGATCACTTTTGGTGGGAAGGGAACTCCATCACAAATCATTAATAGTGGTGCTCATTCAATTCCAACAGGAAAGGCAACATGAAAAACACGGCTGGCAGATTTATTGATTTCATTTCACCAATGACCAGCAAAAAGCAAGCACTCTGAAAATTCCCAAAGGTGATCATTAGTACTGAGTAACTGTCACTAAACATTAGTACCATCAGCAGACTGTAGCTAAAAGAAAGCATGATACTTTAAATGTGAGACATGAGGAAAGATTGCCTCTAATACAAAGGAAAAGTAGAAACATCTCATAGTATGGTACTTCTGTTTGAGACAACTGACACACACACACTAGACACACATACACTCTACATGTATAAAATTGGTCTAGCAGGGTTAGGCAAATTGGGCATTGCTGCAAAAATGCAAAATTAACATGTCAAGCTAATTTTGCGTTCCCCTCGCCTTGAGCTGATTAGCACAAATTAAATGTTGTGCTAATCAGCTCAAGCAGTTTGCAGGTACTGTGGGAAACCCACGGTGTGTGCTGATTATTGTAAAAGTATATGCATGTTTTCTGCACTAGCATAAGAATATGTTCCCCATAAATCATTAGTGGTTTTACAGTCCATTTCTATATTGTTATTATAGACAATTTTGGTGTATTTTTGTTAGTAGGCACTCTGTTTTCATGGCAAAAACAGTAGCACTGGAACATGGATTTTTTTTTTTACATGTTAGAGCCTGGTAAATTGGCCCTTAGAATTGGGCCAATGATGCTTCACATCACAGACAGTGATTCTAGATATTGTAGGTAGTCAGGGAGTATATGAAGAATTTTGCCTCTTCCCCTTAATTCATGTGTCCTCCCCCCACCCCCCAAACACACACTATGATTCTCTGATGGCGTCCTTTGTTCCACGAGTAGCAGCAGTAACAATATTCATTTCATAGCTGACAGACAGCTTCTTCTAAGACAGCTGCAGTTCTGTCTTTTGGGCACCTGAGGCACTGCTTCAGCCAAAAACATTAAAAGGTATTTTAATTTTATCTCCTTCCTTATTCTATATCCCTCACAGCACTTCAGTTCTCTACCTGAGTCTTGTAGGTAAAGTCATTTGCTCTTGTGACTCAGCATGCAGCCCATTTCAATAGCAGCTGTGCTGGGTTGAAAAACCATTACTTCCCTGACAACCTCCACCTCTGATAATGACCTGGCAACCCCTGCAGAGGACAAGGTGGTAAATTAAGAAGTGCCTTGAATGAGCAAATCAGGCTGACACAGTGGTGCCTTTGGTAGATTGCTGCAGTGAGAGTAAATTTCTAAGCTATTGGACCTGTGTTCAGTGGCAGTAGCAATGGAATCTTTAGGTCACTTGGAAGGGTGATGGGCAGTAAGGAGGGAAAATGAGACTCTTAATGCCATTGATGCTTTGAGTAATAGAAATACGGGTGATGGAGATGATCATCAACTCATCACCTATCTGACCAAGAGAGCAGTGGGAAGTAACAGAGCCATCTCAGACATGTATGGGTTTGGATGAACTTCCTCAGTTTCAGGTCCCAGTTCATTTGAACCTAGTATGGCAATGGGAAAGCAGAGACTTAAACTTTGTGAACTGGGTTATGCCCGTTGACTTGCTTGGCATACCAAATGACAAGTTTCATGACAAACCAAAATGAATGAACCCGAGCTAGTCTCGTACGTGTGTCATCCAGAGACAACATTTTGCTTGGAGTTTGGATGAAAGGTTTGTAGTCCAAAACACTGTGCTATGAAATATACAGATATAACCTGCTATATTAAAACCTGAAGTTGGACAAGTATCCTAGGAGTGGATGTTCACAGAGAACGAGCGTTTATGTAGCTTTCAGAAGAAGCTTTAGCTTGAGGAAGCACTATGAACCTAGAGCATCTTCTTTCCTGGCTCCCGTCGGGAACATATGATGTCAGAGTACAATCAGAGATCAAGGCTAGTCATGGGTTAAGACCCTGGAAGGGGACTCAGGAGATATGGGTTCAAATCCTAGCTCTACCATAGACTTCCTATGTGAACCTGGGTACATCACTTAATCCCTCAGTGCCTCACTCTCCTATCTATAAAATGGGGATTAACAATACTTCTTTCCTCTCGTCTTTTGTCTGTCTTGTCTATTTAGATTGTAAACTCTTTGGAGCAGGGACTCTTATTGTATGTGCGTATAGTGACTGGCATAATGGGATCACTGCTGGAACCTTGAGGTGCTACTGTTATTATTTGTATATCATACAACATGGTGCTTGGAAATGGTTCCTTAGAAATAAGATAAATGCATGTCATTTGTAGTATATAATGGGACAAATTCATCATTGGTGTAACTGCTGCAGACAGCTGGTTTATACCCAGGATGAACTTGGCTGCAGTAAGATACAGAATGGTTGTCTCTGGGTTGTTTTATATTCTATTATGCAGTTCTTAATTTTATTCCTAAACCTTGCTCCCTGGTAAACTGCATAAAAGATAGCCTTAGGAAACATGGTTTTATTTCAAAACTTGTATTTTTAAAATCAATGGATTTTGAATTTCTTACAATGAACTAAAGGTTAAAATAGGACCACTGGAGTCTAAATTTGATATCTTTTATTTTAATGTGCAGTTGATAGCATCCCTCCCCCCCATAACATACAGATTTAACATATTGGGGGCAAATAATTTTCTTAAACTAACATTTTCACTCCTTCAGGAAGAGATCCTTGCTCAATAGTGAGCTTTTCTTTCTCAACTGACATCTCATTAACCCTCCCCCCCAATTTGCAACACATGCAGCATATTGTCTTATCCGTATAGTTCCATACTGCCCTGAGATATTGGCAATTATTATTTAAGTCAAAAGGGAAAAACAGAATAATTTACATCATCCATCATAGTTTCCTTGCATGAATAAATTACAAGACACCATTGCAAATCAATCGTGGCGAAAGAAACAGTCCATGCCAAACAGAGTGTTGGTATATATAATTTCTTTAATGTTTTCTGTCCTCATACATCAAAACTGCAGCCTGAATTCTTCCACCCTTATTCAGTAGAATGCTGATTATACCAAGGGCTTGTGAGGCACCTGAAACCTAAGCAGATAATTTGGGGAGCCATCCCAAGTAATCGGTAGAACAGGTCTCTAACTCTCAGCACTATAGGCGCCAACTCTGGGGGTGCTCTGGGGCTGGAGCACCCTTGGGAAAAAAATAGTGGGTATTCAGCACCCACCGGCAGCTCCTCGATCAGCTCCTCCCCCAGCATCTCCCATGTGCCAGTGAACCCTGCCAATCAACTCATCCTCAGCGCCTCCTGCCCTCCGGTGATGAGCTGTTTAGCAGGAGGCACTAGGGAAAAGGGGGAGGAGTGAGGGCACGGCATGCTTTGGGGAGGGGACAAAACAGGGCGGGAAGAGGCGGGGCAAGGGTGGGGGCTTGGGGGAAGGGGTGGAGTGGTGGTCAAGCACCCCCAGCAACTCAGAAAGATGATGCCTGTGCTCAGCACATACTTCAAAATCTGTTGCTGTCTCTCCTGCCCTTTTCACTAGCTAGCTCTCAAGCTACAAAGGAGCTCTGATATTGCACTGGGCTGACACTAAGAAGACAGGAGTTCAGTTCCATGGTTCTGCCACAAACTTCCTGTGTGACCCTGGACAAGGCACACTCTCTCTGTGCCTCAGGTCCCCATTTGTAAAATAGGGACAATACTTCCTTTCTCCCAATCTTTGTCTGCCTTGTCTATTTAGACAGTGAATTGGGGCTGGGACTGTCTCCTACTAGGTGTATGTACAGCACCTAGCAGAACGGGGCCTTGGTCTCAACTGGGGCCTCTAGGTACTACCAAAATAGTTATTTTTAAGGATTTGTAAGTTTTGCTAGAACAGAAGCATGCTTCACATGTAGGTGGGGGAAAATCACTATACTGGTATTAATTTCCTTCCTTGTTGGCAGTCTCAGCAGCGAGAGTGAAGACAGAGTGGTCAGAGTGACACCTAGATTTTTATTGTTGGAGGTGATCTCTGCATGAGAGAACTAAGCCAGTTGATTGGGGGGAGGCAGGGGATTCCTTGAACTGCTACTGACTGCGTTCTCTCTGTTGTCGGGTGAAGACAGGACTCCAGTATGAAGAGCTACCAGTCCAGCATTTTGCACCTGTACTAAATTCACAAGGTGAAACTTTCACCCAGGCCAAGACCCAGCACAAAGCTTATGCACTTAAGTCCCATATGCGTGCACTGTTTCCCTTGAGGGCTTAAGGGGAGTTAAATAATGCATAGACCTCTGCACTGGTGCTGAATTCCACCATGGAGATGGTCTCATATACAAGTGCTCAGATCCACTACTCCCAAAGGCGTGGTAGAGTGGAGTACAGATCTTGGAAGGCAGAACTTCCTCAAGACCCTTCCCTATCCTTCCTATACAAGAACACCACAACTTATCTGGTTATCTAAAGGTGACAAGCCACAACTGCTTCCCTGCTGCATTTTCGATCTTCCCTTATTTAAACACATAGCCTTCTGTCTTCTCTCTTAAATGCCTAATGCAATCCTCTCCTGGGGTGTCTGAGGTCTAAAGGACCTATTCCTCCCTCCCCTATATATGTGCCTAATTTACTCAGTGTTAATGGCGATCGTGCAAGCAGACTAAGGGGAAAATAGACCTCACAGTTGAGTTATTTGAATTTCAGCAGTATGTGGAGATTCCAAGATGCTAGGCATTGCACTTACAGGTCCTTACTCCAAAGAGCTTACTATCGCAATAGAAAAGACCGAGAAAGGGATAAATAATGCTTCCTTTTCCCCAATTCTATTTTACAGAAGGAAAGCGGGGACATGAATTAAATGATTTGCTCTAGGTCAAGAAACTCTGAGGCAAAGCCAGGAATCAAACCCAGATCCCCGTGTTCCAGTCTGAAAATTCTCATTTTGTGTTTTTCAGATGTAAAACTTTGGCCAAAGAAGGAAAGAAGAGGAAACCTGAATTTTTCCAGAAAAAGAAAGTGCTAAACCCCAGTAAACCTTAATGGTAAACTCAGTGTTATCGAGTGTTGGAATATATATTAATTGCTTTTAATCGACAACATCTTTATTGCTTCTGCTATAGTATGCAGTGAATTATGAAGGTGAATTACAAACTGCTTTACGCTGGGAATCCTGGACGCCTCATCATCTCAGGCATTGGCACCCTGACAGCAGGATTGTCTGGCTATGTGGACTCTCTCCTCAGGCCCTACTCTAGCAGCACTCCCAGCTATCTTCGAGACATCACTGACTTCCTGAGAAAACTACAATCCATCGGTGATCTTCCAGAAAATACCCTCCTGGCCACTATGGATATAGAAGCCCTCTACAAAAAGATGGACTACAAGCTATCAGGAACAGTATCCCCAATAATGTCATGGCAACCCTGGTGGCTGAACTTTGTGACTTTGTCCTCACCCACAACTATTTCACATTTGTGGACAATATATATCTTCAAGTCAGTGGCACTGCTATGGGTACCTGCATGGCCCCAGAGTATGCTAACATTTTTATGGCTGACTTAGAACAACGTTTCCTTAGCTCTCGTCCCCTAACACCCCTACTCTACTTGCGCTACACTGATGACATCTTCATCATCTGGACCCATGGAAAAGAAGCTCTTGAGGAATTCCAACATGATTTCAACAATTTCTATCCCACCATCAACCTCAGCCTAGACCAATCCACACAAGCAGTTCATTTCCTGGACATTACTGTGCTAATAAGCGATGGTCACATAAACATCACCCTATACCAGAAACCTACCGACTGTTATACTTACCTACATGCCTCCAGCTTCCATCCAGGACACACCACACTATCCATTGTATACAGCCAAGCTCTAAGTTACAACGACATTTGCTCCAATCCCTCAGACAGAGACAAACACCTACAAGATCTCTATCAAGCATTCTTAAAACACAATACCCATATGCTGAAGTGAAAAAACAGATTGACAGAGCAAGAAGAGTACTCAGAAGTCACCTACTACAGGACAGGCCCAACAAAGAAAATAACAGAACGCCACTAGCTGTCACCTTCAGCCCCCAACTAAAAGCCTATCCTGAAGAATGATCCCTCACTCTCACAGATCTTGGGAGACAGACCAGTCCTCGCTTACAGACAGCCCCCCAACCTGAAGCATATGCTCACCAGCAACCACACACCACACAATAAAAACACTAACCCAGGAACCTATCCTTGCAACAAAGCCCAATGCCAACTCTGTCCACATATTTATTCAAGTGACACTATCATAGGGCCTAATCACATTAGCCACGCCATCAAGGGCTTGTTCACCTGCACATCTCCCAGTGTGATATATGCCATCATGTGCCAGCAATGCCTCTCTGCCATGTACATTGGCCAAACCAGACAGTCTCTACGCAAAAGAATAAATGGACACAAATCTGACATCAGGAATCATAACATTCAAATACCAGTAAGAGAACACTTCAGCCTCTGGTTTCAGAGTAGCAGCCATGTTAGTCTGTATTCGCAAAAAGAAAAGGAGTACTTGTGGCACCTTAGAGACTAACAAATTTATTTGAGCATAAGCTTTCTTGAGCTACAGCTCACTTCATCAGAAGCATTTGGTGGAAAATACAGTGGGGAGATTTATATACACACACAGAGAACATGAAACAATGGGTTTTATCATACACACTGTAAGGAGAGTGATCACTTAAGATGAGCCATCACCAGCAGCGGGGGGGAGGGGGTGAAGAGGAAAACCTTTCATGGTGACAAGCAAGGTAGGCCATTTCCAGCAGTTAACAAGAACATCTGAGGAACAGTGGGGTATGGGGGAGAAATAACATGGGGAAATAGTTTTACTTTGTGTAATGACTCATCCATTCCCAGACTCTATGCCTGAGATGATTGGCACCCTGACAGCAGGATTGTCTGGTTATGTAGACCCCCTCCTCAGGCCCTACATTACCAGCACTCCCAGCTATCTTCGAGACACCACTGACTTCCTGAGGAAACTTCAATCCATCGGTGATCTTCCTAAAAACACCATCCTAGCCACTATGGATGTAGAAGCCCTCTACACCAACATTCCACACAAAGATGGACTACAAGCCGTCAGAAACAGTATCCCCGATAATGTCACGGCTAACCTGGTGGCTGAACTTTGTGACTTTGTCCTCACCCATAACTATTTCACATTTGGGGACAATGTATATCTTCAAATCAGCGGCACTGTGATGGGTACCCGCATGGCCCCACAGTATGCCAACATTTTTATGGCTGACTTAGAACAACGCTTCCTCAGCTCTCGTCCCCTAATGCCCCTACTCTACTTGTGCTACATTGATGACATCTTCATCATCTGGACCCATGGAAAAGAAGCCCTTGAGGAATTCCACCATGATTTCAACAAATTCCATCCCACCATCAACCTCTGCCTGGACCAGTCCACACAAGAGATCCACTTCTAGGACACTACGGTGCTAATACGTGATGGTCACATAAACACCACCTTACATCAGAAACCTACTGACCGCTATTCCTACCTACATGCCTCGAGCTTTCATCCAGATCATACCACACGATCCATTGTCTACAGCCAAGCTCTACGATAAAACCGCATTTGCTCCAACCCCTCAGAGACAAATACCTACAAGATCTCTATCATGCATTCTTACAACTGCAATACCCACCTGCTGAAGTGAAGAAACAGATTGACAGAGCCAGAAGAGTACCCAGAAGTCACCTACTACAGGACAGGCCCAACAAAGAAGATAACAGAACACCACTAGCCATCACCTTCAGCCCCCAACTAAAACCTCTCCAACGCATCATCAAGGATCTACAACCTATCCTGAAGGACGACCCATCACTCTCACAGATCTTGAGAGACAGGCCAGTCCTTGCTTACAGACAGCCCCCCAACCTGAAGCAAATACTCACCAGCAACCACACACCATACAACAGAACCACTAACCCAGGAACCTATCCTTGCAACAAAGCCCATTGCCAACTCTGTCCACATATCTATTCAGGGGACACCATCATAGGGCCTAATCACATCAGCCACACTATCAGAGGCTCGTTCACCTGCGCATCTACCAATGTGATATATGCCATCATGTGCCAGCAATGCCCCTCTGCCATGTAGATTGGTCAAACTGGACAGTCTCTACGTAAAAGAATAAATGGACACAAATCAGACGTTAAGAATTATAACATCCAAAAACCAGTCGGAGAACACTTCAGTCTCTCCAGTCACTCGATTACAGACCTGAGGGTGGCTCTCCTTCAACAAAAAAATCTTCAAAAACAGACTCCAACGAGAGACTGCTGAATTGGAATTAATTTGCAAACTGGATACAATTAACTTAGGCTCGAATAGAGACTGGGAATGAATGAGTCATTACACAAAGTAAAACTATTTCCCCATGTTATTTCTCCCCCCCACCCCACCCCACACTGTTCCTCAGATTTTCTTGTTAACTGCTGGAAATGGCCTACCTTGCTTGTCACCATGAAAGGTTTTCCTCCTTCCCCCCCTCCCCCCGCTGCTGGTGATGGCTCATCTTAAGTGATCACTCTCCTTACAGTGTGTATGATAAAACCCATTGTTTCATGTTCTCTGTGTGTGTATATAAATCTCCCCACTGTATTTTCCACCAAATGCATCTGATGAAGTGAGCTGTAGCTCACGAAAGCTTATGCTCAAATAAATTTGTTAGTTTCTAAGGTGCCACAAGTACTCCTTTTCTTTTTACTTCAACCTCTCTGGCCCCTCAGTAAAAGATTTAAGCGTGGCAATTTTGCAACAGAAAGCTTCAAGAACAGACTTCAACAAGAAACTGCTGAGCTTGAATTAATATGCAAACTAGATACCATTAACTTGGGTTTGAATAGAGACTGGGAATGGCGGGGTCATTACACATATTGAATCTATTCCTTAAGCTAAGTATCCTTACACCTTCTTGTCAATTGTGTAAATCAGCCATCTTGATTATCACTACAAAAGTTTTTTTTCTCCTACTCATCTTAACTAATTAGCTTTTCACAGTTTGTATGGTAACTTCCAACTTATCTGTATGTATATATTTATATATATATATATATATATATATATATATATATCTTACTATATGTTCCATTCTATGCATCCGATGAAGTGAGCTGTAGCTCACAAAAGCTTATGCTCTAATAAATGTGTTAGTCTCTAAGGTGCCACAAGTATTCCTGTTCTTTTTGCTGTCTATAGTGACATTTCTATGTCATATCCTTGCCTCTCCAACCTCATTTTGCTTTCAGTCATACAAACTAAGTGTCCTAAATTTAATGTTCCCCCTTACAAATTGGCTGCCCTTTCATGTCAGAAGGAAACACGCCTACTCAGCACAACTTGAAAGGAACCTGTCTGCAATTGGGAGGGAAAAGTTGAGGTGCTTTTTTTTTTTTACTAACTAAATTAAATACAACTAGCGCTCTAAGCAACTGGCAGGTTTGATTTTATTATGTGTGCCAATATCGTGGTAATGTGTGGATGTGCGCCACCAGTAAAAACAAAAAACCTAGACATATTTCTTAAAAGTTACCATAGGGATAATTACTCCAACCGGGACAGGGTAAGCATTTTAGAAACAAGAAGTAACAACAGCAACAACAACAAAAGTATGTGTTGGAAGGTGAGCATGTCAGAGACAGTGTGTGTGTGAGACACAGAGACAGAGAGTGTGTGTGTGCGCGTGCATGTGCTGGCTGCTGGGGAAGTCTAGGAGAGAGCATGCACTATCTCTTTAAGGCACTCACACCAGAAGGCTCAGACTGCGGCAGCTAAGTTCTCCTGCTCCTGAGCCCTGTCCCCCCCAACCCACCCTGCTCTATGGAGATGGGGCACATGGGCAAGGGAGAGGCTGAGGGGGACACCCTCATATCAGCCCCTCCCCTCCGCACAGTAAGCAGGAGGGTCCTGGGAGCAGCTGGCCAGGGGATCCAAGGCAGAGGGCAGGAGCAATCCAGCTGCAGAGCAGCGGCGGGAGGAGCACCTGAATACACATCACCATGCGCCACTTTGCTAATCAAGTTCACAGCACTTGATTCACTCCTGGGCAGCTGTGTGGCTGCACAGCTTAGAGGGAACACAGATCATGATCCTATATTAATGGGGTCACTAGGGCTGGCATTAGACTTGCTGGGGCTCGGGGCCAAAGCCAAAGCCCGGGTTCCGCTGCCTGGGGCTTAGGATACAGCCCCCTGCCTAGGGGCTGAAGTTATTGGGCTTTGGCTTTGGTCCCCAAGCACTGGGCGGCAGGACTCAGCTGGGCTCATGCTTTGGTCCCCCCTGCAGGGGTCGTGTAGTAATTTTTGTTGTCAGAAGGGGGTCGCAGTGCAATAAAGTTTGAGAATCTATGAAATCTTTTCAATTTGTTCAGAAGGGTATTTGACAGCAGTTTATGTACAATCTCAATGCAATTGTTAAAACTACAAAATTTGTTAGGGTCACCAAGGGATACCTAAAAGTAATTTCTTTACACTTCTTAAAGGAACTGTTAAAAAGATGAAAATTTTAAGTTAATGTGACCCTTTAAGCTCTCTATACATCAGTTTCATCATTTGTTAAAATAGAGATAGCCCTTTCCCTCAAGAGTCTTAGGGTATGTCTTTACTACCCGCTGGATTGGCAGACAGCAATAGAGCCAGTGGGGATCGATTTATCGCGTCTAGTCTAGACGCAATAAATCAACCCCTGAGCGCTTTACCGTCTACTCCTGTACTCCAGCGCCATGAGAGGTGCAGGCAGAGTCGACGGGGGAGCAGCAGCAGTCGACTCACGGCGGTGGAGACACCACGGTAAGTTGATCTAAGTACGTCGACTTCAGCTACGTTATTCACGTAGCTGAAGTTGCGTAACTTAGATCGATTTCCCTCCCCCCCCCAGTGTAGACCAGGGCTACGTAATTGACAACACCACGTAACTGGAAGTCAAATGATGAGGTTTATTGTTCATCTGTTGTAGGAATATAATGAGAAGACGAGTCCTAATGCAGTCAAAACTACCAGAATTTACCTGAATTTGTGCTTACTTTGAGACTTCAGGATTTATGCCCATTATTTCTAGTAGCATTAGCAAAGATGAAAATGAAATCTCATGGGAGTGTGAGATAGTGGATATCATGATTGGAATTACTGCAGTCTATCATATAGACAGTTTGTTGTGTATTATCACAGCTTATTGTGTAGTTGGAAGCATTTTAAAGTGTGTATTGGCAAGACTAAACAGAACAGATTTGTGTGAAAACCTTAATGGAATTTCCTAAGTACACAAATTGACAAAAAAAGTGTTGAGAATTTTGTTTCCATTGTTTCAGGGTCTAAAGATTTTTCTCACTAGGTTATGTTCAAGGAGCCAATATGCTATAGCATGTGCTGCCAATGGAATGATAAAATGTTTGAACTAAGTATTCTACTGTAGGTCTGCATTAAGAGACCTGTAAACTGAATTATTGTTTAGGATGGTTTTTTAAGATAGTCTTTATTGAATTTTACATTTTCAGCTGTACTTGTATTTTGATCACTGGGAAGCATCATGACCTCCCAACACAGCAAACATCCAACTTTACAGTGGGGAGGAGGGTGGAGGGACAGTCTGCTCTTGGGTGAAAGCTTATAATCGTTCAGACAGAAGTTAGTGTTGGAAAGTTATTAGGGTATGATTATCTAAAAAAAAAAAAAAGGGGTGGGTGGGGGAGAGATGAGCTCCCAAATTATTTTATTTAGGCTTCACGAAAGGTGACCAGATTTTCAAAAGTGCTGACTTCAGTGGAAGCTATCAACTACTTAGAACATTATTTCCCAAATGATGGGTCCCAACCAGACAGTGGGTCGCCACATCCAGGGCCAAATTAACCCACCACTGGGTCCTGGCCTAGGCAAACATACATTTTTATAGGTCCACTGTGGGAGAGGCCCTGGATGAGGGAGGCTGGAGAGTAAGCCCAACCTGCACTTGCCCCAAAGCAGTAGCTTCTGTCCCATGGGACTGAGCCTAGCTGCCCACTCCAGGTGTTGTGACCTGGCACACAGGATCACAGAGACACTCAGGTTTGGCCCAGTAGGGGAGCTGGACTAAAACTAAGTAGTGCTGCAACCTTGTGTGGCAGGTTGCAACACCTGGGAAGGGGAGCTGGGCTCAGCACTTGAGGACAGCAGCCACAACTGCGGGGTGTATGTGGGGCAGGCTCTCTCTCCAGTCCCAGCCTCGGGGGAACTCCCTTTGGCACTGGGCTGGGATTGCAGTGCCCGTGCCAGGGAGGAGGGTTCTGGGTCACAGAAACAAAAAGCAGTTGGTGGATTGCCTTAGTAAAAGGTCTGGGAACTACTGACTTAGAACATTTGAAAATCAGGTCAACTTATTTTAAAGCCTAAATTTAGAAGGCTAACTTTAGGCACCCATTTTTTAAAAAAATCTTGCCCTTAAGGTATAAGTTATAGAGTAGACATAGGTAATCTTAAAATTTCCCCCACTAAGTAATTTAGAAGTCTAAATCTGTAGCCTATGTTAAATAGAAATTAGGAGTTGAGCCTAAGTGTAGAGGAGTATTGGAAACTGAGCTTGCGAGTGTGAGAAACTGATAAATTGGATAGCGTAAGATGTAAGAGTAAGGATAGAGTAAGAAAGCTGAAGTTAGTAAGGAGGTGACCCAGGGTTAGGTTATGGTCCTAACTGGTTGTTGCAGGTTTTTAATGAGTGTTTTTAAGAATTGTGAATGTTATTAAAATCATATCTATATTGATAGTACAGGAAGGATATTGGTTTACGTATTTATTTAAATAAAGTGTAATGAATAGAGCCAATGAGGAGGTGGAAATATATTTTTGGTAAGGGCAGTTTAATGTTAATTAGTATTATAATGAATTATAAAAGGAACAGTTTTCCTAAATTACAGGGGAGCTCCAATTAACATGAAAAGGAAGCCATTAAGTTCCAGGATTATAAAACTGAACTTCACTCTGTTTCAGGGGACTGATGACCCATTGATACACTATTTCATCTTTGAGTGTAAGTATAATTGTAGTGTTGTGTACATGGTAATTGCATGCCTGTTTGCTTAACTAATAATTTTCTTTATTAAAAAATGTTTGGTTTTATCATTCAAAGTGTCACCTAGTGGTCCTCTACTAATTAAATTTTCTGTAACCAACCTAGAGGCTCAAACCTGAAAACTAAGTTGGATTTTATTGCACTATTATTGTTAACAACTTAATATTAATTGGGAAAATTTCAACATAAAAGGTTATAAAGGCCATTTTAAAAAAGCATCTATGGGCCAGTTTCTCAAAGGTATTTAGGTGCCTAATGAGGCAGCTAGGTGTCTACTCAGCTTTCCAAAAAGCTTGCAACTCCTATTGATTTCAGAAAGAATTAGGGGGATTTTCAAAAGCTCCTAGGCACCTACCTGCATCAATCAGGTGCCTAAATACTTTTGCAAGTCTGGCCCTGCATGATTGAGGTTCCTTAGTCTACATTGTACTTTTGAAAATGGGACTTAGCCACTTTTAAACATTTTGTCCAGTGGCCCCACCCCACCTATAAAAACATTGGCAGGCAACACTCTAATTAAAGGCTCAAGTTAAAAAAAAATTGTGACTTTATGAATGCTAATCAACAGTATTAAAATTAACAGGCAATGTTAATTCATTCACACATATGCTTATGATTATTCTCTATCCATACAGTAATTCTGATGTTTTTGTATTGCCTTTATTAAAAATAAAAGTTAATGTATTTTTATTGTCACATGGGAAGTTACCATAAATTAGTGGTTATGCTGCTTAGCTCATTAAAAAGATAGCAGCTTGATATTGCATAGTTACCGCTGATTATTTCTACAGTGGGGAAATGTAAGACTGATTTCCTGCAGGTAATAATGATAGAGAATAATTGGTCTTAAAGATGCCTCTCAAAAAGAGTATTGGGGGTGGGGAGAGGAGAGACTCAGTACCAGTATAATTAAGTAATATAAAATGCACTAAATATTCCTATATATTACAGAATTACTTTTGGCAGTTGCATGCTTGCTCAATATCATAAAAACTGCTTATAGGGGATTTCAACACTTAGCCAAAAGTCTGCATATTTTTTCTCCTTATGCATAATTAATTGTGACATTGAATTTTGGAATGTGTACCAGCATGTGGCATCTGTCAATTTGCACAGAAACAATATATGGACAAGCAGAAAAAGCATATTATCGTCTTGCAAACGTACCCAGAACTAGTTTAAAAACCTCCACATACTGGACATGTGCACACCACACAGTAGGAACTCGGTAGTTAATATGTTGGAATGAGAGTAATTGCCTCCCAAAAAGAAAATTGCCACCTCACGTTTTGTTACATTTGGTTACTTTAGCAAACACACTTAATTCTGTTTAGGAAAATGACATTCTCTAAGTTTTTAGAAAATGCCATTTCTAGTTCTAGCTTTATTTCACAATGTACTGTACCTGGATATTATTTTATTAAGTTAATTGTACTCTCTTCTATATTAATTCCATACACTCATCACTCTTCCCTACAATTCTGTTGTGTTTTAGCTCCATTGTGAGAGTCGCATGGAGTGCATATATCGAAAGTACTGAGAAGCCGCACTGCACCAAAGAATAGACCTTGTTTTAATGGAAGTCTGTGGCAAGCCCAAATATATTTGCTTGCTTGCTACCAAAAATGTATTTAGCTAGTTAGCTGAATTAATCACTAGAGCACTACAATTATACTGATAAATTTACCTGTGCAGAGAAGACTGAAAGAACTACAGAATCTAAATCTAAAGTCTATGGGAGACCCTTAAGTAAGTTATGATCTCCATACTGCTCAATGAAATTGAACCCATGGAATTTGAAAACTTTGGGCTAGATTCTGCAAAACACTAAGCAGCCATGCTGAACTGGGGTGGATTTTGTATATCCTTAAAACCAAGGATACACTTACGTGCCTTGCTGAATTGGAGCCTCAGCTCTCACTAAGAAAAGGAGTACTTGTGGCACCTTAGAGACTAACAAATTTATTAGAGCATAAGCTTTCGTGAGCTACAGCTCACTTCATCGGATGCATTTGGTGGAAAAAACAGAGGAGAGATTTATATACACACACACAGAGAACATGAAACAATGGGTTTATCATACACACTGTAAGGAGAGTGATCACTTAAGATAAGCCATCACCAACAGCAGGGGGGGGAAGGAGGAAAACCTTTCATGGTGACAAGCAGGTAGGCTAATTCCAGCAGTTAACAAGAATATCAGAGGAACAGTGGGGGGTGGGGTGGGAGGGAGAAATACCATGGGGAAATAGTTTTACTTTGTGTAATGACTCATCCATTCCCAGTCTCTATTCAAGCCTAAGTTAATTGTATCCAGTTTGCAAATTAATTCCAATTCAGCAGTCTCTCGTTGGAGTCTGTTTTTGAAGCTTTTTTGTTGAAGTATAGCCACTCTTAGGTCTGTGATCGAGTGACCAGAGAGATTGAAGTGTTCTCCAACTGGTTTTTGAATGTTATAATTCTTGACGTCTGATTTGTGTCCATTCATTCTTTTACGTAGAGACTGTCCAGTTTGGCCAATGTACATGGCAGAGGGGCATTGCTGGCACATGATGGCATATATCACATTGGTAGATGCGCAGGTGAACGAGCCTCTGATAGTGTGGCTGATGTGATTAGGCCCTATGATGGTATCCCCTGAATAGATATGTGGACAGAGTTGGCAACGGGCTTTGTTGCAAGGATAGGTTCCTGGGTTAGTGGTTCTGTTGTGTGGTGTGTGGTTGCTGGTGAGTATTTGCTTCAGATTGGGGGGCTGTCTGTAAGCAAGGACTGGTCTGTCTCCCCAGATCTGAGAGAGCGATGGCTCGTCCTTCAGGATAGGTTGTAGATCCTTGATGATGCGTTGGAGGGGTTTTAGTTGGGGGCTGAAGGTGATGGCTAGTGGCGTTCTGTTGTTTTCTTTGTTGGGCCTGTCCTGTAGTAGGTGACTTCTGGGTACTCTTCTGGCTCTGTCAATCTGTTTCTTCACTTCAGCAGGTGGGTACTGTAGTTGTAGGAATGCATGATAGAGATCTTGTAGGTGTTTGTCTCTGTCTGAGGGGTTGGAGCAAATGCGGTTATATCGTAGCGCTTGGCTGTAGACAATGGATCGAGTGGTATGATCTGGATGAAAGCTAGAGGCATGTAGGTAGGAATAGCGGTCAGTAGGTTTCCGATATAGGGTGGTGTTTATGTGACCATCGCTTATTAGCACCGTAGTGTCCAGGAAGTGGATCTCTTGTGTGGACTGGTCCAGGCTGAGGTTGATGGTGGGATGGAAATTGTTGAAATCATGGTGGAATTCCTCAAGAGCTTCTTTTCCATGGGTCCAGATGATGAAGATGTCATCAATGAATTTAGTGGAAGGTTGAATGTACTCAGTACCTCAAGAGATTGTGTCCTTTAGTGACGAAGGGAGACTTTACATGTTCCACAGACATTTTTAAACCTTAGTTTTTAATAAAACACGTTTTAATAACAGAAAGCTGTACCATTCTGGTGTAAGGACCAATCATGCAGCAGGTGCTCAACTCCCACTGCCTTAAACAGGAAGGGGTTCAACTATGGCTTCAATGAGAGTTGAAGACTATCAGGACCTTGCAGAAGATGATCAGCACATTAACTTAGGGTCAGATCCTGAAAGCTCTTCCTCAGACTCACAAATTGTTCCATTGCAGCTTAGTCTTCACAAGAATAACGACAGCTCCCCCATCAGTAAAGTTGCCCAGAACTGAGCCCTAACATTTATCCCTTAGCCTGCTAAGTATTGTTTAACTGTTTGTTCCTTCCCCCCCCCCGAGATGATAATTAAAAAAATAAAATAAACCACGGGAAACTACAAAAAACTATTTCAACTGAAACCAACACTTAACAAATTTCACACAAAACCTTGCCTACCAGATGTCAGCTCAGAGAAAAAAAAATTTATCAGAGATTTATAAGCCTCTGAAAATAAAAGTAAGTAGAAATACTGACACAGCAGCATTACTGTATCACATTAGTGACCTTATTATGTCGGGCCTAGTGAGAACACTGCGTAATATTTTTAAGATGCTTCTGTTCATCACTGATTATGGTCCATCAGGTTTCTCTACATTCAAGTTAAAAGTAATGTGAAGAGTACATTTGTAATCTGAGGCCCATGTATACATACTTAATCTAATCAAGTCTGAAATACTTGCCTTAGGAGTCGAATAGCCTCTTGAAGAAACATGGGGCTGTTCCACATTTCATTTACATGATGGATGAGATGTGGAAATAGATTACATAGTAGATTAGCACCTAGGGACAAAAGGAAAGTGATGCAGCCTGTCTACATTCTGGATCCTTCAGCTACGACAGGGAATTAATGGAATTCCATTATTGTGGGTATAGAAGCCTGAATGGTTCTGGCATTCTCCAACCAGGGAGCACACTGTGGAGGCACACAGGCGTGTCATAGGACATGGAAGAGAGAATGAGCAAATAAAGGCTCCTGCCCTCCTCCATATGCATGTATACAGCACATCTCCTTGGAAGCTCACACCACTTTCATTAATGAACAAGCCTGGTTGGTCATAGCAAGGCTCCCTCATCTCACAGGTTCTCTTTCACATGAACATTCTTCTAGCCACGGCATACAGATCTGCACAGTATTCCCTTACATGCTAGTGCAACACACATCTAAATGTATAGTGCAAATACAACAGCTCCTTCATCCATTGGTTTGAATAAAATTAGTCATTCTTTAACCCTTTTGTTATTGGGTTCTGTTCCAGCCTCCGTTCTATAGCAGAACACAGGCATTTCTTTGAAGTGCTGAAGTTTCTTTGGAGGGCAGGAGCCTTTGTTTGCTCATTCTCTCTTCCATGTCCTATGACATGCCTGTGTGCCTCCACAGTGTGCTCCCTGGTTGGAGAATGCCAGAATCTCACTGGAACATGGTATATCAGGAGATGGTACATCAACTGATGGAGTAGATATGTTACTTTATGTTAGTGGTTTACTATTCTGTTATCTAAAAATCACCAGGGTGATACCATGGCTGGTAAGTATTTTTGTATTTTCATGTTGTGGGGGGGAGAGCATTGTGAATATTCCATCAACGTGAGAGCTGGAGTGACCTGGTCACAGAGAGCTGAATGCTCGTAAGCTAAGCTCTGCAGGCTGGCTCCTTAGGCTCCCACTTCATCATCACTAGCCTGAAAGTGCTCATTAGGCTTGCCATGAAGAATGAGTCCCCTAAGAAATGGCAAAAAAATTCTGCCACTAAGCCTGTGGGCAGTGTAAACTGCTCCATGCGTGAAAAGCAACAAAGTGGTTGATACATTAGGTGACATTCAGAGCAAGATCACTGCATCATTGCCTGTTCAAAAAGTCATTTCTCTCTTCCTCTGGTGTGTAAGAGAAGCCTGAGGCCAGACTAGCAACTGTGGCAGAGAAACAGAAGTGGCATAGGGAATCACATAAAAGGGCTTTCTAGCTTTAAGCCATGATTCTACAAGGTGTGGAGCATCTCCTTTGAGGTCCTGAGCATCCTTCAATTCCTGGGTAAGTCAGGCTTAGCACCTTTCAGGTTTGGGCCCTTATTTAGTTTCATTAGGGAAAGAATAGAAGTTTTCCCAAGACATATCAAAGCAGTACAGCCCATTTCCACTGGGCGATTCTCTAGCTTTAACTATGCTTAGCCCAACCTTGAAACCCGATCAGCTTAGGCTCCCAAAAAGAGACCACATTTCCTTACGGGGATGTTTTCCCAGGTACATCCAGCTGTACTCAAGATAAACACAATAGGGAAGGCTATCAAAGGCAATTAGGTGAATAACTGTCATTGAAATTCAATGTGAGTCGGGTGTCTAACTCGCATCTGTGTTGTTGAACATGTCTCCCATTACGGATAAAAACTTCTATCCTCCACTCCTTAATCTCATTTTTAAGAGCTTTGAGGAATAGTTTGTACAAACCAATTCATCCCAAAGGACAAAACATATTTTGAACCTTCTCTGAGCCTAACTACTACAAAAACCCAAACTCCAGCAATAATCTGTAGACTTAAAATTACTTCTTGGATCAAATTCATACCTTCTGTAACTCTGTGGAAGACACTGGTGTTACACCAGGGACAATGGACCCAATGTTTGTACAGTGTTTCAACATCTAATGCATTATGTAAAAGCTAATTATTATTTTTGGAATTAAATGTGTGGCCCATGCAGTATCATATTCTAGAAAGAGAAAGATGCAACTATTTATTGGAGTCAGCCATTCAGATTTTGTTTTTGTGATGTTAAGGTAGGTAAGCTTTTTTCTTCACTAATATTAAGCAAGTTTTTGTTTCACCTGATTGCCTTCAACTCCACTGCAGCATTGCTCCAGGATGGGACTCCGAACTCTCTCCAAATGAACCAGTTTCTCAGCACTTACCTTCCCATCACTAAGAGCAGAATGTTCTAGGATTACTCAAGTGCAAGCAAAACAAAGCACTATGCTCTACTTCCTGCATGTTATTATAGAACAATTCTCTTTGCATCACCAATGCCTCCGCCTTGACTCTACCTCGGGTGAATTTCTCATACATGCCTTCATCTCTTTCTACTTTGACTAATACAATTTCTTTCTTTATGACTTGCCTAATTACTAGCCATTGTGCATGTGTAGACTGCTGCTATCTGCCTTTCCATGTGTTCAAAAGTGTAGAACCACATAACTCCTCATCTTGGGAAATTCTACTATCTCTTTTCATTTCAGGATCCAATTAAAAATTACATCCTCCTCCAGTCTATGTCATTGAATTTGTTTCTCTCTACTCCCCTTCCTAGTCATTTGACTCATCTTGCAATATAGATTCTTCTGTCCTTCTGCAAAATCTCATCATTGCTGGTGACAGTTTCTCTACTGCAGCTCCTGCAGTCGGAAAAGATCTCTGCTTTATTCATCTGTCTCACTGACTCTCCCTCAACTCACACCTCAGCTGAAAATCCCCATGACTATCCCTCTCATTTTCTCTTTCCTGCTACAATTTCATGGTTCAATATTTGTCAGAGATGGTCAAGTTATGAAAAAATATTTTACAATTTTAAAAAATATCAATATTCACAGCAAGTGTTATTCTAGGAATATACATCAAGTATCTATACAGGTGACCAAGCAATGAAAAAAATCATTATCCATGAGCAACTATTCCATAAAATATTGCCCAAATTCAGAGAAAAACATTTGTATATAATTATTGTACCAACTCTCCTCTGTAATTGAATCTACAATGTGTAAAGCATTTGGAGAAAAGTATGTATGAAAGACATGATGCAAAATAACTCCACTGTAGTTTAATTTAATTATTGATTGTGAATAGATGATAATTAATCTCTCAAAGATACAGAAAATAGAGACAGCAACTTCAAGCACCTGGATTTCCAGATAGTTGAAGTGTCCTCTGCAAGGGATTGCAGGCCATGAATTGTTTTGTAATTCGTCATGTGGACATACTCATGTAGCTTGTTACAAGTCTTCAATGTAAGTGATAACCTCATTTTTGAGACTACAGTTGTGGGGCAGGAGGGAAGCCACAGGGAGTGGATGTGTGAGTGAAGAGTAGTCTGTGATCATGCACTTAATGCACAGGACTGTATCTCTGTGACCTTGCGCAAGTCTATAAATCTTTGTGCCTCCGTTTCCCGTCTACAAAATGGGAATAATATCCTTCTCTTTCTACCACCCATTGTCTGTTTAGTCTGTAGATGCTTCAGGGCAGGACCTGGCTCTTACTATGTGTATGTTTGGAATTTAAATGCAACCCTGATCTCAGTTGGGATCCTGTAATACAAATTAGGTTGTATTTGGAATTGTCCAATACAGCTTTTAGAAATCCAGTAAGTTATCAAGTAAGAATATGAAAAATGGAGTGACAACGTTTCAGTGGTGACATGTCACCTGGCCACAGAGGGCTACGTTTTCTATGAGGCATTCCTCATTGTGGTTTAAGAATTCTCTTTCCCACTCCTAGAGTGGGTAGCTGCTCTTATCACTCACCAGATGCTACTTCTAGACAGAAGCAGGCCTTGCATTACATGCACATCCCAACTATTTGGCTAAAGTTAGGAATGCCTCTAAATGATTTTAGCAGGAAAAGAAAAGGTTCCAGTAGATGTGACTTCCATGTCAAGTGTTTGTTTTTTGTTCAATGGGTAAAATAGAGGCATAAATTGAATGCTTCTTCTATTGTTATTGCCATTTTAATGAGTTATATAACTGCAGTGAAACACTGGTGAAAAGAATCAGTATATAAACCACTGCATAAACTGGAATTGGAATTATGCAAAATAATATCTCTATTAGATATAAAATGCCTTCTAAACAATATATAGGAGCAACATTTTTTTCTTATGTATGGTATATAAAAATGCGCTCATTGACAGCCACTAGCTCAACAAAGTTGGAGAAAGGAGTGAAATTAAAATACTTTCTGCCAGCTGGCATCCAGACTTACTAGACAATTACATGCAATAATAATAATAATAATGACATTAATGATGTTTGATTAAGCACTCAAGTCAGGAAATACCAGCATTAAGGCTGAATGCACAGCCTTAACTCTGCTCTTGTGTGATTATTACAATTCAGTTGTATCATCACACATATCTAATTAATATGATATAATCTACTTTTTTTCCTAATGGCCTCTGATACACGTACAACACATCTTGTATTGCACAGTACTACAACTGTGTTGATAAGATAAATGGAATCCATTAAAGGCTTGTGTAAGAAAGGTACATCAACTGTACTAAAGAGTATAGTATATTTTCATCATCAGATTTATGGTTTTGCAAAACATACCACATTACCTTCCCTATCTATCTTAGGGGTTTATGTTGCTGCCCATTACCATAGTCTTAAAATAGTCTGGAGTGTTGTGTCCAGTTTTGGGCCCCACACTACAAGAAGGATGTGGAAAAATTGGAAAACGTCCAGCGGAGGGCAACAAAAATGATTAGGGGATTGGAACACATGACTTATGAGGAGAGGATGAGGGAACTGGGATTGTTTAGTCTGCAGAAGAGAAGAATGAGGGGGGATTTGATAGCTGCTTGCAACTACCTGAAAGGGGGTTCCAAAGAGGATGGATCTAGACTATTCTCAGTGGTAGCAGATGACAGAACTAGGAGTAATGGTCTCAAGTTGCAGTGGGGGGAGGTTTAGGTTGGATATTAGGAAAAACTTTTTCACTAGGAGAGTGGTGAAGCACTGGAATGTGTTACCTAGGGAGGTGGTGGAATCTCCTTCCTTTGAGGTTTTTAAGATCAGCCTTGACAAAACCCTGGCTGGGATGATTTAGTTGGGGATTGGTCCTGCTTTGAGCAGGGGGTTGGAATAGATGACCTCTTGAGGTCCCTTCCAACCCTGATATTCTATGATTCTATGAAAATCAATAGTGATAGTGAAGTCCCTAGTGGACTATCAGTGATATTTCATCATAATCTTACTCTTAAAAGAACTGATACTCTGGTTACAGAACAACTCAGTCAGTCTAGACCCAGAGTAAAGAATTTATTTCTCTTCTCTTCAGTCCCAACTGTTGCTTAACTGACACTAACTCCAAAACCAGGAAATAGTTCTATAATTAGCAACTCAAATATACAGTGCACCTTCCAAACTGAACTCCACTAATTGTCTGCAGACATCAGTGCTTTGGGGGACTTACAAATTCAGCCAATTCAACATTTCATTCTCTAGTTACACTTAAATTCTAAAATGAACACTCATGTTTGCAAAGATATTTGGCAGAACAGGAAGCTGAATTTCTCTATTTCACTACTCAGCAGGCACAATGGGGGCAGCACTAGGATATGCTTTCCCCATTCTGGCCCTAGCAAAGTGCCTTAACTCTGACTGGACAGATCACTATTCAGGGTGAGGGTCTCTGCTGTGATTTTAATGCAGATATCTCTGTCCCTAAGGAACTAAGTCTGAGGTCCCCTCATTTCATATAGATGACCAAAAAGCCATCAGCCATGATAGTTTAAGACAGAATATCAAGTAGGGTTGTATTCAGACCACTGAACTAAGGTGGAAAGAATTTGTATCCTGAATTATCTGATCCCCACTTCTTAGCATTTATGATACTGACATTTCCCCTGTGAACAGCTTTTGAGAGAGGAGTTTCCAGTGTCCCAGGAATGGCAGCAAAATCTTCCTGGCACATGCATGCATGCAGCAGCTCTTTAGAAGAGTTGGCCAGTTACCAGTTCACATAACAATGAGGGAACTTCTCTCAGTGAGAATAAGAAACAGCCTGGACCTTCAGCCGCACACGGAGCTGGGCTAAACCTCAACCTTTTTTTGGTGAGGGTTTTAAATCTGTTTGGGTAGCTCTTTCTTTCTTTGGGGCAGCGGGCGAAAGGGGGGGAAGATTCATGCCAAAAGTCAGGAAGTGCTAGAAATCCTGCATAAAAGTCAATTTGAGAGATATCCAACCTGTTTTTCTTGCTGCATTCTTACTGCAAACCTGTCACATCAGGGCAGGAGAAAGAAGATGAGCAGATTGTGTGTGTTGTATGCAGGAGGTTAAATTGCTAGCATTTCAACAAAAGCAGGGAAGATTTTGAGAGGAGGGGCCAGGCTAATGGTGCATTTAAATGTCGATTTCCAGGAGCATTTACATATTTTAATTTATTTATTTTAAAAGGGAGGGAAGTTTGTACTCATTCCCACACACAAGAGCAACAGCTATGAAAGGGCTCAGAAGGCAATGCCATCCCTAAATGGAAAAGGGATGATGAGTTTCAGGTCTAGTTCATCAGCTGGTATCAGCACTGTACCACTGATTTCAATGTGTTTACACCAGCTGAGGATCTGCCACTCGCTTCGCTGCTCATTGGGTCACGCTCTCTTGGTCATCCAGGGCCCAAAACAGTGTGAAATCCTGGCTCTATTGAAGGCAATGGCAACACACTTCAATAGAGCCAGAACCTCCACACAAGCTGCTGTGTGCAGCAAAGCTCACACCACATGAACTGGCATTTCTCATAGAGCAACAGATATAGTTGATGGCTTGTTTTTCCCTACAGTAGCTCAGTTTAAGATATGGTGGTGACCCAGGAAATCTAAAGTGTGTCCTTGCACATTTTCCTTAAAAACAGACATTGGCACCAGCCACAGAGGATCTGAACAAGAAGCTATCTTGACACCAACAACAATGCCATAAAATTGACACCATAAACAAACTGCTGTGAGACAGTTCTACCAACTGTTTCTAATGATTTCAAACAGTTCCTGTGCATTGCTCTTTGTTAGGACAGCTGCTGGTTGCTGACTTGGTTAAGGGAGGCAATTACTTTTCCTGTTGTAGGTTGGAAATCCACATTTAAATACACCATCAGCCAAGGCCGCTCTCTCAAGCTGGTGTGCAGTTGTACATTTTGAAAGGCCTTTAGATTATGGATGGGCCTGATCAAAATGCTAGATCCACATACCATCAAGTTTTGGTGAGTGCCAAATAAAGCCCTACTTTCTAGCATGGGCCCATCTAGATAAAAAATCATTGGGATTAATTTCATTGCCAGATATACCAGTAGAAATAATGATTAAATTCATTGCAATCCCTGGATCTGGCCATTCTTGCATTGCTATCCGCAGAGCAGAATTTAGTCCAGTATATCCAAAGTACAATTTGGTACTGTTCATCTTGTGGAGGACTAAAGTACTATTTATAACCACAGAGGGGGAATGACGAGAAATAAGAGTTCATAGAAATACAATACACCTGCAACCTAGTTCACTCATCGCTGGAAGGGGGCACCTTATGGCTGGTCTGGGGAATCAATATTCCTCTGATCTAGCCTGCCTCCCCTTCGCTTTCATTGCTCACTTTCCCAGACCTCAGATGCTCTCTTCAGGACTCAGCCCTCAAGCCAAGTCACTAGGTAATTTTCACCTTCTAGATCCTACCAGCCCAACTGTCCAGATGCTACCTTCAACTGTCCGGTGCCACTTCCCAGTGACTGGTAGATGAACCCAGGCTCACCCTCTTCTCCCGGTTCCAGCTCAGGGATCCTATAATCAGCAGCCAATACCTACACAGTCTCAAACCTCATTGCTCTTTTCTTGGGCTTCTACCTACTCTGCATTTTACAGGTTTTCTTCCCTACAACCCCTTCCATCAAGAACAGGATCCCAAGGTTTTTGCTCCCCACTGGGTTTCCTTCTACCCTCCTCTCTGTGGTCAGAGAGCAACTGACTATGCACACACATTTCCCCACCCCCAGAACTCCCTTCTGCTCACAACTTCCTTTCTTTATAATCCTTTTCCCAGCTGGGCTTCATCTGCAATTAGGGTTTATCAATCAAGCATGACTTTCCCCCATGTATAATGTTAATTAGCCCCCTCTGAGCCACCTTAACTCCTTCCAGGCTGGTGTGGGGTGAACACCCCATCACATAACCTTTCATTCTGAAATCATTATGAATGTTCTTGACCATATGTGCTCTGAGTTTTATGACTTTAATTAGTATCTACGGAAAAGGCAACCCACAGCGTTAAGGGATTTGGCATAAATAGGTTCTTGAGTCTGAAGGTAGCTTTTGTTATCAGTGCTTTGGACTGTAGCTTGAGTACACTGTTGCTGAAAGTTCTTAAAAAGAACCCAAATACATTGTTTCTTAAAGTTTCAACTTCATGTCATTTTTTCTTTAAAGCTGTCAGCTCAAAAAATATAGCCGTGTTTCAATTTAGCTGAGATATATTGAAAGAAGGAGGAACCATGGGCACAATTTTAATGTATTTTTCAAGGTCTACTGATATTTGCTATATTTGTTTTTAGCTGGTTAACAAAATGAGATAGAAACAGAAAGTAGATCTGGGTGAACGGTTCATAAAATTAGTTTGAACTTGCCTAAACAGAGATGTTTTATGCATCCTAAACCTCATTTTTCTACTAAATGTTCAGGTTTTACCTATAGCTGCTCTAGTCTACTTCATATCTTCCTAATTCATGCATTAAAAATATTGACCTTCCAGGATTTGAGATGTATAAAATCTGACCCCATAATCAGCTATATAATCAGATTCTCCTCTCATGCTAATGTTGAGCCAGAGTAACATGTTTAAAGTCAGTTTCCATGAAGCTGGAATAAGCAAGAGCACATCAGACCCATAATTTTTGTTCAGTCCCTCCTGGTAGCTTTTCATGTCAAGAAAATATTTGTTCTAACTAAACTTAAATGAGTTGCTGATGATCTCAGCATGGTTCCCAGAGGAGAGAGGTCCACTACTGGGATTTTCAAAAGCACCTAAGTGGTCCAAGAGCCCAAGTCTCATTGAAAGTTCAAGAGACTTGTGCTCTTAACTCACCTAGTTGTTTTTGAAAATCCAACCCAACATCAACAAACCACCACCAAAACCAGCACTAATTGACAGTGCAATTAGAAACCAATTTTTTTAAAAAAACGGATATAGATACTAGACCACACTTGCTCACTCACAGAGGTAGTTCCTCAGATCAGAATGGAGACACTTCAGTGGTCTATAGCATACCTGTTTTGTGGATAAAAGACTTAATTCTCCAGGACTGAACATGGCACCTTTCATTAGCTCTAATATTCATTCATTTCTTTTAAGAAGTTTAATAAACAAATATGATTCCCAGAGCATTTCCATCGGAAGAACTGCAATTACTTTGCCATGCTTCATCAGGAGGGTGACAGCTGTGTGAAAATGAAGAAGCCAATGACAAAAATATTTGCAATGCATTTTGGAACATGCTGCCCCAGAAAATGTAGAGCAAAATGCCAATGAATAGTTCTTTAAAAGGGAAAAATGAGAAAATTGCTAATAAAAGAGCAGTAACAAAAATAGGCATTGGTTTCTACTTTTGATTACTCTGGCATAAGTTAGAAGTGACTTGTGATCTCACTGCACCTATGTCAGCATACAACCTACATACGTGGAAGGAGAAGCAGGCCCATGAGTCCTCTATTTTGATCTACATGCATGAACAGGATACTCTGATGAGGAAAACTGTTTCAAAGAGATGGTGAATGAAGACCACACAAAGTGCTCCTACTTAATCAGCAGACAATGGTTAGAGACCAGGTATTTGAAGAAAGTAGTTTATGAAAGTAGGAAGGACCTACATGTAAGATACAAAACATATATCAGCATTATGGTACTCTTTTCCTTCAGTAGTGCTCAACCTCATCAGAGGTGCACCCTTCTTCCCCAACCTTCTTTTCTATCTTAGAAATCATTTTACAGTTATTAGCAAGTACTATAAGAAAAGAAACAACACCACTGTGACATAGTAAAATTCTGAACTAGTGATCCAATAGATAAGCTTTAATGCTAAGACAGCACCTTGCGGTATGGCGTCATGAGTACCCATGTCCCCATGGAGTCAGTGGGATTTGAGGTGTTCACCGTCTCATTGAATCAAGCCCTCAGTTGAATACCTGGCAGCAGCCAACTTTACATTCCATAATTACTATAAACACCTTGCAGAATTACCTCAATAAAGAGCACCATGCTAATTTTTTCACATTCTGCAACTCTCCATAGGCATGTGGACCGGGTAAGCCATCCCAGCACAGGACTGTGCAGTCCTTAGGCTGAGTATTGACCGAGATGGGACTGCTCATCTAAGTGCACATCAACATAAGAAGTCCACAATCCAGCCCCAAATTATCAAAACATTAAGGTAGTATATCTTGGAGACTTGACACTTAAAAGGCTATTCTAATTGGGTGGGTGGGTGGAGATATACCATGATTTCTACTCAAGTTTGTTGAAACCCAAAGAATCTCTATTTGGAGTGAATCCTAATCCCATCAAGGAACATCTGATAAGGAAAGCACAGAAGCAGCCATGGCATAATCAGAAGAAAATGACTAGCTCACTGGTTGTTTATCACTGGCAGAGCAACAAAAGATCAAATTGTATCATCTAATCACAGTTCCAAGAGGAAGCAGGTGGACATAAGATAGCAAAGGGACCAAAATAGAACCCTGGGAAATCGCACCATGGACTAACTCCCCAGCTCTCTGTATACAAAGTTACCCAAGATGATAACATGGCAATAGTAGGATTTGAGCCAATTTTAAACAATGGATTAGTCCACCTGCTGCAATCTCCAAGGCAATCCAATGCATGTGAAAGCTGCCAGAAGATTCAATAAACTAGAACCAAAAGTGATTAATGGTCTGCAGGATCATGTAAAGCATTCAGTCAATCTATTCCTCTGCTGTAATTAGCAAGCAATAAGAACTCAAAGTGAAATTGTATATAACTTCTCAGCCCTTGTAGATTACAACTCCATTATCACCACCGTCCCAAAAGTCTTAGAAGAAAACATGCAAGTTGGATGAAGCTACTTGTATGTCTAATACTTCATAAACTAATTATCTACATATAGTTTTAGTGGAAGGTGTTTCTTGCCCTCCTGGCTAATGGTAAAATACCAAAGATGTGGCTGCTGCTAGAAAGTGATGGAGAAGAGAAATAAAGAGAGAAAAGTGTGAAGAAAACAACAACGTTCACTTTCTAGAGCACACTTGTTAGCCATTAACATCCTCCCATGGGTGGAAAGGAGGGATATTACAAACGCAATTATTCCCACTCAGAAGTTGGCCTTCCTTGCTGTTTCTGAGATTAAGTTCTCATAGACTCATAGATATTAAGGTCAGAAGGGACCATTATGATCATCTAGTCCGACCTCCTGCACAACGCAGGCCACAGAATCTCACCCACCCACTCCAAAGTTCTTCTAGTGAAGAATGTTGGCCACTTTGCAAATAGCCACATTCCATTTTAGGGATAATTTGGCTCCCAGATTGCCACACACAAACCAAACTGAGGTGAATGGGAGTGACATGTGCATACCTGAGGAATTTTGCCCTGTCTCTTGTGTCAAGGATTCCGGGTGTGCTTCATTCACCTGTGGAAGAAAACATCCCCCCGGCTTACTTTATCTGCACTTCTTCTCTGTGAACTTCTGCCTCCAAAAATATTGGTCCCATTGAAGTTAATTGTAAAACTCCCTTTGATGGGTGAAATCCTGACCCCACTGAAGTCAAGTCCAGCTGCTAAATTAAATGATGCTGACAACTGCTGAAAGCTACTGAACACATGCTATAAACACAGGTGGAAGCAGATGTGATTCCCACTGATTCTAGTGGGATTTGCATCAGCTCCTGCCAGGTTTCCATGTGTCCCTTTAAGAGTAAGTAGATTGAAATATGGACATCATGAGCATTCATTTCTGTTGTGTTGTTTTTTTTAAAAAACACACAGGTGCTTTCTTATAACTAAGTTATGCTGACAATTTAGTAATCAGAAAGTCTACTGCAAAGGGAAGAATCTTTTTAAATGAATAAGAAGAATAACTTAGATTGGTTAGCAGAGCTTACAAAAATACATTTGCTTGTCATCAAGTTCTAACCTTTCAGTGCAAGAAGTGAATCCTTCCTGCCGATGATTTATTATTGTCAGCCTGTAAATGAATAGATTATCTGCTCATGTAGGTGATGGGGCAAAAGCACTCCAAAATCCAAAAGAGTTATATCATGTGTGACTATGTCCCAATGTTAGAGTTGGTCAGGAATTTACCATTGAAAAGATTTGACAGAAAATGCAGTTTCTGCAAAATTGAAATGAAGCTGTGTGTGCATCATGGACTCACAGGCCACCAGCTGAAACACGGGAAATGTAGTCTGACCACTATGACACCTAGTCCCATGCAGGGAACAGGTGCCTCTTGCCGGCAAACTACAACTTCCTTGAGGCATTGAGTACCGAAGGCAGATGCAGTGTAATGTTGAATGAGTTCAAACCAAAATGTTTCAATTTAGTTCAATAAACCAACCCCACCCCCCAAGCAAAACAAAACAAAACAAAAAACCCCACCCAAAATACCATTTTGATTAAGGATTGTTAAAACACTGTTTTAATCTGAAGTGTTGATATTTCCAAACTGAATTTTTTAGAACTTTTGTTCCACAACACCTTTTTCGTATTTCAATTTCCCTTTGCAAAATGCTTGCAAGAAACCCTGAAATTGTGCACAATTCTCTTTCAAAGCTCATAGTGACTGCTTTGTGAGCAACCCAAGGGCTGAAATTTTGAACACGTTGAAAGATTACATTCTACGTACGTCACACTTAGATGCAATTCTAGCATTTTATCCCTTTTTATTTTGGCTCGTGCATCTTAAACTAAAGTTAGCAGGCAATAAAGACGCTATATTTGGGAAAAGAAATATCAAATATGATTGTACTAAAATGAAGCCAGTCACTATTTGGAAAGAAGGTTAGGCTTAGGGATAAATTGCAGTTTTAAGACACAGCCCACAGCAGTTGCTGGGACACATACTAGCAGGAGCTCTTGCAAAGCAAGAACAGATCTCTCAAAGGTACAGTGTGCCCTGTCCCATTTAGGGCGAGAGCCAGTGGGCTGGTGTGGTGATCAGGAAAGGCTTCTTCTGTGCTCTCTCAAACACTTTTGCAGAACTGGTCACAGTCTGACTCTTTACAATAAAGGGAAGAGAGCATTTAAAATGGCTTAGCTGGTTAATCAGACTGAATGCAAACAACAACAACAACAACAAAAAACCCCTAAATTGCTAAACTGATCCTGTTACATGAGCAATGGACTGAGAGATTCAGAGAAGCATCAAGGACATGCTGAAACAGTGAGACTCCAACTCCCATAGGAAGACAAGCTTCTAAACTACAGGAGCCCAAGAGATACAATTCCCAGAGCCCTGTGCACTGGGCTGGGAAATGGGGGATCAGGAAAACCTAAGTGACTGGCGGCTAGGACGATAATGAAGGAAAAAATGTTTCAGTCTCTGCTGACTAGGGTGCACTGCGGGAGAGAAGGAAGCCAAACACCAGCTACATCAGTGAGCAACGTATAATCCAGTTCATGTAGCAGAACTGGGGTAGGTTCCAGTGGGATCTGCCTGCCAGCTCTTGCAGCTGGAGTAAAGATGTAAAAATAGTAGTTCCAGCAAAGAGCAGAAACTGAGATAAAACAATACAGCAAGATGGGGGCAAAATAAATAATTTAGTGCAGTGGCAAAAAGGATTTTTTAATGTTACATTTCCAGGCTTTGAACTATTTTACCAATGCCTTCTTTGGCTTCTTTGTCGCTTGTCAGATATAGAAGAATTTATCTCCATAGCAACACAGTATATTAAATGTAGAAGGTAGTATCTACCTACCACAGCTCCTAAGCCTGTTAGAGCTCATTAGATAGTAACCTACAATAAGAAAGACATTAGGACACAAACATGCATATGTTCAATTAAAATAAAATAGTCAAGTCAATCACTACTAAAAATCCCCATAAAGTTATGTATGGTAAAGGGACTGAAAATAGTATCCAAACATATTTTTAAATAGGAACAGTTTTCTAGGTACTGCCAGATCTGCTGCTCTGTTCACTACTCTGAGAATATGTGCTAAGGAGAGTAGATGAGATTCTGGAAGACTGATGCTAAGTGCCATCCAAGAATTAGGAAGCACTTTCAGAGTACTCAGTAGATACTACTTGTAACTATTACACAGCTGACAGAATGACTCAGTGATGAAACAAAAAAGTGATGGAAATTGGGATTAGCAAGAAAAGTGGGGCCTGATCCAACAAGGTGGTAAGGGACTCCAGAAATGTGCTGAATGTCTTCAACACAAAATAAGCATGGAGATTATTTAACAACATATAAGAATGGGCCCAGAAGTTCTGAAAAAAATGCACCAAGGGAACTCTAGTAAGAATAGTCCATAAAAAACAAATTCGTAAGAGTTTGAATTCAGTAGGGGCTGTCGGTACTTGTCACCTCTGATAATCAAACTGTTGTAACTATGTTTGGTATTTTATTACCCATTAATCAAGCACTTTATGCAATACCATTTCATTCCTATTGTGATCCAATACTCTGACCATGCCACAGTTTTGAATCTTCTTTTCTTCACCAATACACCACGTGGATTTTCCTTCACTTTAAATTGCTTCCTCTTTTGGCTCTTCTTTTAGACAGGAGCATGCCAAGTAACAGACTCTCAACATGGTATTTTAGGACTTCTAAAGCACAGGCCACACTACACAGTGAGGTTGCTGTAGTGTATATGTATACCAGTACTCTACTGTATGGAATGTCATACTTGCCTCAAATGATTTGACTGTGACTCTCTAGGGGATGGCACGCAACAATAAACCCTATTTCTACTATAGCAAATGAGGATTTTCCTTTGGTGCAAGTGGTAGTGGATGATGTTTTAAGAGCTGAAAGTCAAGCACTAATGCTGCTGCCAACCCTTGAAGTTTGGAGCCACTTCATGTGGAACACCTGACACCTGTCAATATTATGTGTTTATATTGCTAAATACTTCTGCTTCCAGTTCTAATTCAGTTCGAATTTTGGGGAATGGTTGAGGTTAGTTCATATTCTATTCAAGCTGATTAATACATCCCTGGGAAACCACCAGAAAACCAAAAATATCAATTATTAGGCCACATCCTTCACTCCATTTCTTTCCTGCGCCTGGTTAATGACACATCCCACATTATTTTCAGTCTTGTTATTCATAGCAAACTTCATAGGCTAAATGCAGTTACTAAATGGCAGGAGCAAAGAGGGAATTCTTTAACAGATTTCAAATCTCTGGTTAAACGTTAACTGAAAAGACAAAAAAGAAAAAAATGGAGCAAAATTCCAGTACAAAAGGAATCACACTGTAATGAGTCTCACATTATAAAAATTGCTAATAAGCATCCTCTCAGAGGTGCATTTTTACATATATTATATCTGATGCTGCAACTCATCCGATGAAGTGAGCTGTAGCTCACGAAAGCTTATGCTCTAATAAATTTGTTAGTCTCTAAGGTGCCACAAGTACTCCTTTTCTTTTTGCAACTCAGAGGTAATCCTTGCAACCTACATACAATTCCACAATGTGGAATATTGTTACCCTCATCTTCACTGTGGAGGGCAACAGGACATAGACAAATTCAAAAAAAAAAATTGTATTTTCAGCTTGAAATGGTGTGGGAGGGAGTGGAGAGGAGTTACGCAGCTCATTTAGGCCATCTCTCAATTACTCATTAGCATCACAGTCTCACTTTGCCATAAACAGTTCAGCATTAGAGTCCAGTTCAGGATGGCACTTAATTAGGTGTGTACTTTAACTGAGGCCTGGGACTTCCAACACCTTCCCCCTGCCCCTGGTCTCAATTTTAAGGCCCCATGAAAGGGTCGACTGACTTGCAGGTAGGCAATCAGAGAGTAGCTCTCTTGCATCTTGCCTGCAGCCAGCCATTCAGAAGGATGTCTGAGGGAAAGGTGCTCCCACTGCTGATTTTTTACAAAAAAGGTTGCAGAGATCTGGCTCAGGTAAAGCCTGGGTAATTTACTGTCAGATACATACAAGCTTTAAAGTTTGCTTTTGTGTTTATCCGTGTTTTTTGCGTGCTGCAATAACTGTTTGTGAAGTTAACAACTTGCCTTTCAGACTGTTATCCAAGATATACAAGCTGCTATAAAAAGAAACATAGGACAAAATCAGAGTGAACCAATTATGCCAAAATCATTTGCGGGAACTAGGAGAAGATTCAGTAACACAGTGACCAATCCAATTAATAAAAGACTAACAGGGAACACACTGAACAGATAGAAGCAATACAACCTTTAAGACTGTCCTGATCCTTAGGTGCAGCAAACAACATCGAAATATATCCTTCATTGGACAAAAGTCTTTATAGGAAAACTATACTCTCCCTCTTTTTGTAAATCAAAATAATCATGCACTGACTTCTACAAAGTTCCATTTCATTAGATAGTAGCAGCTCAAGATTCACAGCTACTATATTTACTGTGCCTATCTATGATAGTTTTATGAAATTCATCTATCTGAAGAGGGAAATTGTGACACTAGGAGGACTAAGAAATGTAAATCATTATCAGATGCTGCTGTCATTTGGTTAGTATCATAGCAAGATATTTAGGATTCCATACAAGGCCATATTAATACTTACAGTGAGTAATTTGCAGAATGGTAGAATAACATTGCCTTCAGCTTTTCCTAGCTCCTTCTCCATAGTACAAGTGATAACAACCAAGGGACAGTATATCACTGAAAGATCTCGCCTAAAAGGCAGTGTGTTCATCAAAGGGAGGGAGAGGCAGAACATTTTTTCCTTTCCCCTCTCTAAGCTTCTAATTTGTTGAAGAACTCTAGTGTTTTCCTTTCAGATTTCTAGGATCATTCTACCCCTTTTTAAAGAACAACTAAACTGGCATTTAAGGAGAATGTACTTAAACACTTTAACACACACACCCTGATCCACCTCCAATCTAAAATAGTAACAGACCGCCAAGCTGTCAGGAAGTGACACGGATGTGGCCTAATGAGACATTTCATAGTACTATGTGAATTTTACCACCATTTGCGAACTTCTACCTTGGCACTGTAACACTTAACCTGCCGGTTAAAATAGCATAAAAGTGTCTGTTAAGGCAAAATAAACTCATGCACAATGGCCTAGATTCACCTATGTTTCTGCCTCTGGACATGTCCACCTTCTGCTCCAATCTAGATACCCAGCTGCCCAAGCCCCAGTGTGATGCAAGAACCAGGCATTGCTCTGACTTACTCACATGTGGGGCCCTAAGCAAACTTAATAGATTGGACCTTGCATGTGAATTCACACAGAATGAGGAGAAGGAGCTCTTTCAGTTTGGTGTGGGACATTCCCTGGTTTAAGTTCCCCTCTGCCTGAGGGGCAGAAGCTATTTGAACAGGGATCTGCCACTTCTCATGTGAGTGCTCTAACGTCTGAGCTATGGGATATTCTGATGTTGGGCTTCTTCAGTCTCTCCTGTTGAAACTGTTCCACTGTGGATAAGTAATGGAAGAGTTATTGGCTGAGAGAGAGAGAGAGAGAGAGAGTGTGTGCGTGCGTGCGTGCGTGCGCACGCAAGCATGAGAATGTCTCTATAGCCTGGTAGTCAGAGTATGTACCCGGGATACAGAACACCCAGGATCCACTCTAACATCCCAGGTGAATACCCTAG
Organism: Dermochelys coriacea; assembly: GCF_009764565.3. NCBI lineage: Eukaryota > Metazoa > Chordata > Testudines > Dermochelyidae > Dermochelys > Dermochelys coriacea. Next base: position 248,062,491 of record NC_050069.1, on the reverse strand, counting down.
CTACTGGGAGCCTCCCTGCAGCTGGGACTCAGGCACTGAACTATCTGGAAAGGTAAGGGCTTAGGACACATCTCTCCTACTGGCTAGCCTTGGTGGCTCCCCACTCAGTGTGGTATGTTTTGTGAATCCCATTCTGAGGTGCCTAGCTCCCTTCGTTCATTATACTGGGAGTCTGAGCACCTACGTCGGGCTTTGTGAATCCCAGTGATTTTGTAAAAAAACAGGAGTATTTGTGGCACCTTAGAGACTAACACATTTATTTGAGCATAAGCTTTCATGGGCTACAGCCCACTTCATCAGATGCATAGAATGGAACATATAGTAAGAAGATATACATATATACATATAGAGAAATGAAAAGGTGGAAGTTGCCATACCAACTCTAAGAGGCTAATTAATTAAGATGAGCTATTATCAGCAGGAGAAAAAAAACTTCTGTAGTGATAATCATAGCTGGAACTGTTGACATGAGGAAAATTAAATCCGTCCTGCAACTTGGAGACGGTTGAGGTAGAGGCTCTGCATAGCCACTATTTCGGCATGTGCAGCCTTCCCATGCTGGGATTCAATGGCTCCTGTCATCTCCCTTGCTTGTAAGGGAGGCACCCAGGACTGGCATGGCTGCCCGGCCCTTGACTGGCTGACTGGCTCCTGTCTCTTCCCTTTGCAAGCCAGGAGAAAATTGCAGAGTCCTATTCGCAGCTGGAGGAATATACAATACTTTTTGTAAGATTTATGCTAACTCGGACTGAAACCCAATCAGGCTGTGAATAGCAGCTGAGAGGGCTCAAGTAGTCATTTTTATTCATGCACATGAGCAATAGCTGTCTAAGCTGCTTTCCCCTCACCACAAGTGAGACTGAGGGGTCTGTGAAGATTTTACCAGAGGACCCCTTGAATGGGTCTAGATAAGCAGCATGACCTCCTTCTCTTAATAAAAAGATGTTTTACATTTCTAGAAAAAGCTAGTTTGCTACAGTCAAACTAGATTAATTTTGCTTTAAAGCTGTTTTAGTTTGCTTAAGGCATGTTAAGTACCCTGTAGAAATGAATTAGGAATGACAGTTTCTTTAGTGAGGGAATAGGTGACCATGTTCTTTCCTTGTACAGTACATACTGTGTGAGAACAACAGAACAAAAGGCAGCATGTTATCAGTATGCCTGTTATTTTAATGCCTCTTTCCCCTTTGCTTTGTGAAAGTTTAACATTCCCAGTGATGTGTGGAGAAAGACTTTGAAATATAAAAATAAGACTTCAGATAACATAAAATTACTTCACAGCAACAAATACATTCAGTGCAGTTACTGGTCTGTAAATGTGCTATACAAAGCACAGTGGAATTTTACATACACATTTACAGTGCATATAATGCTTCTGTAAGTAGATTGAATGATGCTCTATTGTCATTGTATACAGGTAACAATGCTTCACAATAGCCTGCAGTGCAGATGCTGGTGCAACGAGATACAAAGTTTAGCATCTTAAATTAGGCAGTGCCTTATGTATACTATGGGGAAAATCTCATTTTAATCAATGGCTATATTTTTATCATTTGAGGGCTCACCCTGAGTGGACACATGTGAATGCAGAAGTACCTTTCTAGAGCTAAGAAGATGGATTCTCTATTCCAGGCACAGGTGACACCAGTTTAGTTAAGAAAAATCCTAAACCCAAACTCTTATACATTTAGGTCGGCTTGGACAAGTAAATAACTCCAAGTCTCCTTTGCGGATATACCATAAAATCTACAACAGGCCTTTAGCAACTCTACACTGACTACCATGCTAGCTAATAATGTCACCAGAGCTCACGGATTCTTGGATATCTCCAAGGTGAGTGGCAGGCAAGACAATGGAAGAGAATCATCTGTATGTGTCTCTGGGTCCAGAGCAAGCTGACAGTGGAGGGAGGGGCTGGGGAGTTTTTCAATGGAATTGCAGGAAGAAGAAAATGGGGAGAAATTAGAACAGATAAGGAACGTATCCCCCATACAGTTCATCTAAGAACTGAACATACAGATTTCTTAGGGGTACATTCAAACACATTCTGAGTCCACCTATCACTATACTAATCAAGGGAATCAGACTACACCTTGCTTGTGGTTTAGATATACAGTTTACTCATTACAGGAAAACTATTGTCTTAGTCGCTAGGTGATATGGAGGGTTGAGAAAGTAACTTTTCACCCCCAGAGAGCTGCAATTCATGCCTGGAGTAAATGAGTTTGGTGGTCTCAAAATAGTGCACAGATTCATTGCAAAACCGGAACATACTCTGGAAGAAATTCACATAGCTGGGATTCTCAATGCATGGGAGAGCAAAAGACTGGAATAATAGGGTTATATTGCAGGGCAGGACTGAGAGGCCATTAAGTAATCCGAGTTTATTAAGTCCTATAAATTTAAATACATGTGAATAAAGTGTCTGGAATTAAATTTTAAAAATAATTCAATTCCATTATGAGTTTAACTTTTGACAAAACAATTGTAAGGAAAAAGGGAAAGAGCCTATTCCAGGCACAGTTAAATAATGCTGTCTCCAAGACTATGGATGAAGTTATACTATATAGATACATATAAACCAGAACACAGTGGTGGAGGTACTACATGTAAGAAATATTTTAAGTGGAGATACATATTCACTAGTCTTATACACAAGTATTTTATGTAAACTTAGCACCTTTCTATTAAGACCTGTTTAAACCCTTCTCTGTGGGAAGTACTAATGTCTCAAAACTCAGTGTGGACAGCTCCTAAATGAAAGATGTGAGACAGCAATTGCTGTCAACTGTACCTTATTCCAAGGGTTGTCACTCATTTCAGACCCAAAGATCCCTGGTGGGGTGCCCACCACTTTTATGTTTGAAAATTGCTTAAATCAGAAACTGATGCTTTCTAGAAAGAATTGTTTACGCTAAAGAAATGAATCCCAGAGCATATTAAGCTTCCCACATAACTTGTGTCTCTCATTGTGGGTCTTTGTCAGAATGTTCCACAATTGGGTATTAGTAGCTTGAAAGGTTTGGAGGCAGGAAGAATGAAATATACATGGGTGTGCATCATATGCCACCAAATCTCAGTGTGGTTGGTTCTGATCACTGAACTTCCTTCCTTAAACATACCAAAAAATATCTTGACCAGCACCATTCTACTGATTCCCATGGAGCTACATCCATTTATCCTAGCTGAGGATTTGGCCTTTTATGTTAAGCCTTGGTCACTAAGAAGTAATGTGCAGTGCAGATTTATTAGAGGCATGTTTTATGCAGGTATATCAGAAATCCAACAGACTGAACTGCATTTTCTCCTCACTAAGTGTAAACAGCCTGCATAATTATGGATGATGGGGATGGTGGTGGAGTTGGATGGGGGGAGGGGGAAGCAACAGACTGTATATTAAAATTAACTGCATCAGAAACCCGAAGCAAAGAGACAAGTTTGGTGTTGTGTGTAGAAAATATCTTATTGCATTCAAGCCTGACCCTGTTCCTTGAAAAGCAATTCTCTGATTTGTTCAGGTCACAAGTGGGATGGAAATGAGCCTCTGTACTGCTTCTTCACACATCCAGATTTAATAGACTTTTTTCCACTGATAAAAGACCACTAATGAGTTCATTTTCAAGCTATTAAATTGGCTAGAATAGCTAGTTCTACTGATGATTGCACAGAGACCTGCCGGTCACAGTGGGTTTTGTCTTTGACTGTTAACCATTTGTGGTTCCTCTGTTGAAATATAAAAATACAACTGGAACAGGAAAAAGAAAATCCAAGCATGGGAGTCCAGGACTCATCCCCCTTGCTATTCCCCACCTTCTTCCCCGATATTTGTTTTAGCCTCTCCATTTTGTGAATCTTTGTCTTTCTCAGAGGCATGTAAGCTGGGATATGTGCTTCCCAGATTGTTTTTATACCAGTAATACCTGCATGATCCCAAGGATTAGAAGCACATACAATATGATATTTGAGTTAGTTTCTGGATGAGCGGGAATTTGTCTTTTCATTCCTTCAATTAAATGTTTTACCTCAGCGTGTGACACTTTCTTCCTAAGCCTACACAATGGTTATTTTAATGTTCACTCTTTGCTGTGGCAGGAGCCTGTGCCCTTCTGAAAGGGGTAAATTGGCTGCTGAGTTTTATATAATGCTGTCTGCAATCTTGAGAACAACTTTTTCAGTCATAGGAATGAATTCAATTAGGGAATTGACCAGGTGATTTCATGTCTGGTTTAAATACACATCACTCGCATTATTCCTTCCGTCCATCAGTCTTTTTAAAGGCAAGCAATTAGCAACAGAGCCATTTGATGATCTGAGCACCGCCCTTCTCCTTACTTTGTAGGGGAGTTGTTCCATTTCATGCCAACAGCATTGGCTGTTCATCTTCGAGCTGGGTAATGCTGTTGTGAGAAACATCGCAAAGTGGACTTGACTTCAGTCTTTTATAGACAGAGCTGAGGCTTTGGCTTCATGTGAAGTCAGACATATGGGTCCCTATGTTTCTACACCCTCATCTGTGACCATCCCGGCTCCACACTACCCTCTAACTGGGTGTCCAGGTGCAGGCCCCCCTGTAATAGCACAGGCTTAAAGACCACTCCTTTGAATGCATGCAGCAAGGTGGATACAAAGAGCTACACAAATCATGTGTCAAAAGCTAGGGAGTCACATAGGAAGAGATTTAATGCTATGTGCAGGATATTTAAAACAAGTGTAAATTCTGAATATATGACTGAGGTGGGCAGCATAAGGGATATCTGACATCTCCACCCCCCTCATGCTAGCTGGATCTTGGATGCTGTCAAGAAGGGCTAACAGGTGCTGTATGTCTACTTACTTTCACTTCCAGCCGCTGCAAATAGGTGGACAGGGAAGGGTGAGGAATGGGCAGAGTCTTGGCTCAGGACCTTCACCATGCTGGCCAGCACAGCTCAGTGAGCATGCCAGGGTGGTAGTTTAAGGTAAGTTATTACACCCTCAGGAACAAGAGGGGAGAGTCAAGCTGACAGGATAAAAGGGTGTGGCGCAATGTGAGAAGCATCTTGAAGATTTTCATTTCCTCTAGTGACTCTGGAAATTTCACATTTCCGGGTTCTTCTGTTTTATTTTGGCATCTCATGCTGCTTTCTGAATTTTCAGATTTTGGTGTGGATATTTGGAATGAGGAAAAGTCTCCTGATTTCTCCATCTTGGAGAAGCATTCATAGGCATGGCTGCCCCATGATCCCTGTGATTACTTTTCCAAGAACGTTCCAACTGTTATACTCCAAGCACCTGGTTTTTAGTTTTTCCCAGGACTGTTCACAGATCTTTCCTTTGCACAAGATCCAGGGCTAGTAAGAGTAGGGATAATCAACAGTTTCTACTTTACACAGAGTTATAGATTTATGCACTTGTGAATTTCATGCTCATTGTGTATGTTCTTTCAAGTTTAACTGATGTTTACACAGACAATCAACCTGCCTTTCTAATGACACAGCCCTTGTTAAACTATAAGAAGAGTATGTTTTTAAAAACTGATCTGCTGAGTCTCAATATACTTTAGGATCCACATGGTCTTACTTTGTGATTCACTATCTTGAGTGGGTTATTATACTGTTCCCCTTAGGGACTTCCAGACAAACTTTCCCTAGGTTGAAATATTGAGAATACACTGCAGGAGTTATGGCTCATTCATCAATAAGAACGGGAGTACTTGTGACAACCTAGAAGTTTTGCCAAGTTCTCAGCTAGGAGACCTTTCCAGACAGCAGAACTAAAGCATGGGATTCCAGCTCTTCTCCACTGCTACATGGGGATTGTGTGAATAGTAAAAGAGCTTCTTGGTGATTCTTACAAAAAGAGGCTCATGCAATGTAGCAGCAAATAGTTTGATCCTTTTGGAAGAATCACAAATTATGACTGTAACAGCAGGCTGCAATAGTTCTGCTGCTCATGACCACTGAGCAATGAGATCAAAAGTGAAGACAGCAAGATATATGGGGTAGAGTGTATCTTGAGGAGACCAAGATCCTAGCATTCTCTTTGTAGGAAGGCCCCAGCAGAATGCCATGATTGGCCATTAGGGTATAGTTACAATCCACTTAATCAAGGATCCTCCTTAGGTGGACTATGGCCCCACTGCACTAAGTGTCTGCTTCACAGTACTGGGCATGCAAAAGAAATAGAAGAGGTACAAGCTAAAGGGTGAGGGATGTCACATGATGTTCCAGCTATGACAATATGTGGGATAACCAGAAAAGAATTCATGGGTAACTGCAGTTGTGATAAACACAAGAACATCCAAAATGGGAAGGTATTTGAATGTTTGTCACCATTACAAAGATGCTTTGTTACCGAAGGCCAGAATACCACACAACCTCAGTAATTTATTGAGTGAAAGATTCTAGCTGTGAATGAGGAATAGCCTAAATAGCCCAACAGACTAAACTGGGCAGAGGAGCCTCACTTTTATTATTCCCCATCCCACCCCAAAGTCTCTGTTGCAACCATCATTAAACTGATCCATACTATTGCACACAAGCAGATATACAGAATCTTGCACCACTCAGAGTGCAATTAGCAGTCATGATAGTACATTGACCAATCTGGTGTAGGTCGTTAATCAGTCACATCTGGTTTGGCTCAAGGTCTACAGAGAGTTAACCAAGACTTCCACAGTCCCCTTACCACCACCCAGAACCTGTGATTATTTGTATAATGTGGGATAGATTATTTGGAGACAGGCTTTATTTTGGTTGCTCCACAGTTTAGCTCAAAAACAGAGGGATTTCTTTCAAAAAAGACCTAGAAAGTCACTTTTCCCATTGTTTACAGGAGGAAGGACTGCCTCCTTCACAAACTTGTTTTCAGTCTGCCATTAAATTCTTCCTACCACTTTGCAGGACACACAATCTCATCACAATAAGCCTTTAAAAAAGAAAGGAGCTTATCTGGTAAACATGGACATTTGGTTCTTAATGGGATGTTTTTCTACTTTTCAGCACTCATGCGCCATTGACATGGTTGTGACATTACCACAGATATATGAATTTGAAGTCATGCCTCTTTATGTATAATTATGCTCATGATGACACCCTCCTTTAAAATGTGTACCAGTTTTGTGCTGCATGACTACAACAGTTAAAGGTCTGTCAATGTTTGTTGCTCAGTTAAATCATTTTCTTCAAGGGATGACACAAGTTGGCTGTTACTATTTGCTCCAGGCTGATATTTAGCCTACAACAAGATGGCATCGGAACAACTGCCTTTGCTTAAAACAAAAGCAATACTTGGTTTGCTTGTTTTTAAGAAGTTGCAGGTAAAAGAAAAAAGCATATGAAAAATGGAAAGTTTACAAGTTTGGGATTTAAAAAATAAATGGATTTAATATTTAAATTGTTTTTATTTCTTTGTGTACAGCCAAAGAGGTATGGCCATTTTAAAGATTTTTTTTCCTCCCATACATTTTGAAGTTATTATGTTGGGAAAATAAACAATACATGACTTGGCCTCTTATTTAGCAAAATACCCAGGGCTCTAATCGTGCAGCTTCTTGCAAGTTGGTGGGGCTACTGGAGCATGCAGATCCTGACTTAGATAGGGCTCAGTGCAAGCTCTGTTTGTTGCACCAAGGGGGCCTAGATGTTTCCCCATGAAACAGGTCAATATGGATATTTTAAAGATGTTTTTATACTTTGGGTCATGCTGAGTATTGTATTACTCCAGAATTAGTTCTGTTTGTTTCAATGATGCTGCTCACCATAAGTAAAAAGTGTTCCTTTTCTAGTGAGTGTGAAATGTACCAGTTTGACACTCCAAGACATCAAAGTCCTTTATCCACAGAATGATGCAAGATGGAGAGTAGCAGTTTAAGCTGCAGTCCCACAACTTTAACCTGGAGGAACTTCTTTAACAGGTGCATAGGTATTTCAGTCTCCATAACCATTAAATCCTTGACTTTTCTGATAAGATGAAATAAGTAGCAGAGTTGTGTTTAGAGTGGAGGTAAGGATTTCATTCTGTTGTGCCTTAGTATTGGAGAGGTCAGGTACAGTGGGTAAATGTTACAGGGCCAGATCCTGAAGTTAGAATGGGAGTTTTGCCCTAGCAGGGACTGAGCAAGGATTTGGCTCATAGATTGTATGTGTGGAAAGTGCAAGCAAAACAAATTGAAAGGACTTTCACCTTTGGGTCTCATTTGACCTAGGGAACCAGTGATCTATGACCAAAGAGATGTTGCTTCCAGACTAGGTACCTCTAGTTGCTGTCTCAGTGCATTGTGTAGTAGACAAGTGTTCACAACCTAGCAGCCCACTGTACAATTAACACTAGCTGGTCTTCTTGGCATTCTCAACTCCCGACCATTATGTTATTGTTTGATAACTTATAGTCTAGCCAATAGATAAGTGCTATAATAAAAATGCAAAAATAGAAGCTAATCTGAAATTTAAAAATGCAGAAAAGATTTTCTTTTCTCAAGTAAAGACTAATAAGGATTAACATTTCTTTTTCAATGGGACTTTCCAAGATTGTGCTGATTTTTGACATCACACCTTGCTCAACAGCCACAGTGCTGGACCATCACGTCACGCAGGGGACATTGTGGAATTTTTATCAATAGTGTTTCATTTTGAGACAAGAACCTCTTACAGCTTTCACTCAGGAGTAATCTTCGTAGATTTTTGGGGAATACAATGCCCAGTGATCCAGAACAATAACTTTTTAAAAGCAGTTGTTCCTTCTAATTATTTTGATTCTAGTAAAACATTAACATGTATGTGCATTAGGTTTATAGTACTGTAATCTTGTTTGGCCAGAAGCAGATGTTTGATTGGGAAATCTATCTTTTGGTTTAGTCTTCCAAAGCAATCAGAAAACACGACCTACTTGCTGCTGATTTATGATGAGCACTTTACGCCTTCATGTACAAAGCTAATAACTGAGATAAGAGTAAAACGTAGCTTGCCACTCCTACTGCAACACTGGAAAAAAGTACTTTGAGAACAGCACAGAAGTAGTTAAACATGCACAGGGAACAATGATTTATTGAAGTACTGGTAGTTATTTCTCCAGGCTTACAAATTTGATTACGATGGAGTACAAAGCCATTAAAAATGTGACCTTTCTATACTGTACATCTTGGCAAAAAGCCAAATAATAACTTTGTTTGACTTGGTTAGTATGATAGAGTGCTTATTCAGCTGGAAATAAAATGACTTTTCTTTACTGAAAATTATACCTGGAAGACTAAATGTCCATCATGCATGTAACACATACCAAGTGATTTATTCAGACCTGCAGCAGCCATCACGGCAGAAGTTAAGGGGCAACATTTCTATGTATTTCAGAAAATTATGTACAATTCTGTTGCTCTCATCATTCAATCTACTGTGGTAGAGGTGAAAAATAATGTCATAAGACATAGCAAAGCCCACAATGATTGAATTACATGACTACAGTATATCACTGATACTTCTCCAGAATCTCCAGGTTCTGAAGGAACAAAGTTTCCTTTCTGATAATACACTATGCAAACAAGAATACGAGACTATCTTACATTTGATTAGATGCATATATTAATTTTTAGGTTAATTTAAAATAAAAACAAAACTGGTATAAAAAATCTGCAATGCTGGCAAAAAATGAATATTTTTAACTCTATTGTAAGAAAAGAAAGTTTGACTTTTCTTTGAAATTTTCACAGGTCTTCAAAATGAAAAAGTTCATTTCTCACAGAATGTGTGTGGGGAATTGTCCTTTTTTAGTGGGAGAAGAGTAGCTTTTGATGGCAGAATGGTTAAATATTGTCTTGTGTAAAGGCTCAGGAATCACCCAGGAAAGCCACAATTTGGAAAGGATATGTGGAATGCAAATTGAGCAAGTGCCATAAGTCTAAACAGACATCATTTATAGGCCTGATCTTTCTCCCATTAAAGCCTGTGGCAAAACTCACAGGATCTTGAATTCTGGTATGACTGGGCCCCAAATTAACAAGCTTAGCAACAGGCATAAAACCTATACACCACAGATATGTGTAACATAGCTGCACTGTTAAAAATGGCTGTTGGAAATCTGCAGTTGTACTACCGTGTAAGCTCATTTTCGTGGCTTACAAGACTTTATTATGTGCATGGATTTCAGTTATCTAAAATTAGATACATTTAGTGCTATGAACTAGCAGGTTTTAGTTATTTTAGAACTGTGAAAACACTGCTTCATAATTTTCAGTGAATAAAAGGCTAAGCATAGCATTTTCAGAGGTAAGTAGTGTGGAGGTCTGTGTTTAGTTTCTTATTGCTATTTATTTGTAGCTTTATTATGGAGCAGGTTGCTTGAAATGTACAAAAATTAATCTTGTACAGAGCTTTGAGGAGAGTTTCATTTTAAAATTACTGTTATTTTTTTCTTCTGCTGAATCCTTATTTGCAGTGATGTATTAATCAATGGGCCAAAGCACAGGGTAAAAGTAAAGGAGGGGAACATCGAATGATTGACAGAAAGAGAAGGGATAGTGATAACTTAAATTCCAGATTGTCTTGCCTTAGAGACAAGTTATACTATGACACCCAGAATGATTTCTAGCTTTATTAAAGGCAGACACAGAGATAAGTGCAACATCCACCTCTACAAGTCCCACAAGAGCTTCCTTCAGACCTAGTCCAAAATAGAAAAGTCAGGTCAGACCTTTCTTCTTGGAGCATGGGGATCCACATCAACATGGATACAGTACCCCAGCCACTAGCCCAGCTCTGCTGGTCCTAGATGTACCAGTCTATTCAAACCTAATAAAAAGAAGCAATGAACAGCACCCAGTAGGTTCAGAGAGCCCCAAGAACAAATACTGCACCCATAAGACCCACTGTGTGGAGAGGTTTAAATGCAGTGGAGAACCTCTGCTTTTGGCTTCATGTCATGCACCAAGCATAAGAGTGTACATTTATGTTACTCAGAATTATGAATTTAGAGACTTTAGGACTTATGAGATCTCCAAGTCTATCCACCTGATTCTGTCACACAGTATAGCACTTTGCATCTCTAGATCTGAAAAAAAAGGCAGCTGTTTTCAATGATGAAAGCCCAGTAGTGATCTGACCATACAACACAAGCAAGCACGATGTCAAAGTTGTTAGTGTAGTAGTGTGTTGAGCCCAGCAAGGAGACAGATTTAAACACCCCCACCCTCACCCCACCAAACCCAACTTTCACAGCTTGGCATGTGGATCCTTTGACTGCCCTTAAAAATGACTTTTTATTTTAACAATGGGTTTCAGAGTAGCAGCTGTGTTAGTCTGTATTTGAAAAAAGAAAAGGAGTACTTGTGGCACCTTAGAGACTAACACATTTCTTTGAGCATAAGCTTTCATGAGCTACAGCTCACTTCATCGGATGCATTCGGTGGAAAATACAGAGGGGAGATTTATATACACAGAGAACATGAAACAATGGTGTTACCATACACATTGTAAAGAGAGTGATCACTTAAGGTGAGCTATTACCAGCAGGAGAGCGGTGGGGGGGGGGGAAGCTTTTTGTAGTGATAATCAAGATGGGCCATTTCCAGCAGCTGACAAGAACATCTGAGGAACAGTGGGGGGTGGGGGATAAACATGGGGAAATAGTTTTACTTTGTGAAATGACCCATCCACTCCCAGTCTCTATTCAAGCCTAAGTTAATTGTATCCAGTTTGCAAATTAATTCCAATTCAGCAGTCTCTCCTTGGAGTCAGTTTTTGAAGTATTGCCTATTTTAGGTCTGTAAGCGAGTGACCAGAGAGATTGAAGTGTTCTCCAACTGGTTTTTGAATGTTATAATTCTTGATATCTGATTTGTGTCCATTTATTCTTTTACGTAGAAACTGTCCAGTTGGACATGTACGTGGCAGAGGGGCATTGCTGACACATGATGGCATGTATCACATTGGTAGACGTGCATCACCTTCAGCCCCCAACTAAAACCTCTCCAACGCATCATCAAGGATCTACAACCTATCCTGAAGGACGACCCATCACTCTCACAGATCTTGGGAGACAGGCCTTTCCTTGCTTACAGACAGCCCCCCAACCTGAAGCAAATACTCACCAGCAACCAGATACCACACAACAGAACCACTAACCCAGGAACCTATCATTGCAACAAAGCCCGTCGCCAACTGTGTCCACATATCTATTCAGGGGACATCATCATAGGACCTAATCACATCAGCCACACTATCAGAGGCTCGTTCACCTGCGCATCTACCAATGTGATATATGCCATCATGTGCCAGCAATGCCCCTCTGCCATGTACATTGGCCAAACTGGACAGTCTCTACGTAGAAGAATGAATGGACACAAATCAGACGTCAAGAATTATAACATTCAAAAACCAGCTGGAGAACACTTCAATCTCTCTTCTCACTCGCTTACAGACCTAAAATAGGCAATACTTCAAAAACTGACTCCAACGAGAGACTGCTGAATTGGAATTAATTTGCAAACTGGATACAATTAACTTAGGCTTGAATAGAGACTGGGAGTGGATGGGTCATTTCACAAAGTAAAACTATTTCCCCATGTTTATCCCCCACCCCCCACTGTTCCTCAGATGTTCTTGTCAGCTGCTGGAAATGGCCCATCTTGATTATCACTACAAAAAGCTTCCCCCCCCCCACCGCTCTCCTGCTGGTAATAGCTCACCTTAAGTGATCACTCTCTTTACAATGTGTATGGTAACACCCATTGTTTCATGTTCTCTGTGTATATAAATCTCCCCTCTGTATTTTCCACCGAATGCATCCGATGAAGTGAGCTGTAGCTCATGAAAGCTTATGCTCAAAGAAATGTGTTAGTCTCTAAGGTGCCACAAGTACTCCTTTTCTTTTTATTTTAACAATGGTTCCACTCCAAATAGCTAGCAGTTTAATTGGCTGCTACTACAAATGATCAAAAAATAAGGTATTTAAATAGTGCTTTGAGATGAATTTGCTTCACATCTGAAAACTCATACCATCCACCAGTGAAATACAGCCCCCTCTGGCATTTTCACAACATATAGCCACACTCTGCAACAGTAATAACATAGCTAATCCAATTTAAAATGCTGGGGGAATTAGGTAGCCAGAATGTAATATTCAAGCATGAAAGCTGACCAGGACAATGGAACAAGCACCTTCTACTCTTCTAAAAACTTCTATGGACTTTTTAATTGTTACAAGCTCTCAGAAGCTCAGTTTTACATCTCATCTGAAGACTGGATTTACTGTGGGTTGCATTTTTCTATTTAGCTGTGGAAATCAGTCACTAGGGAATCACATCTCTCTAAAAGCACTGCATTAGTATAGCAATATCCATCTATCACTCTCTAAAGAGTGATGAAGAACCCTAAGATAACATTACAATAAATAAGTATTGTACATTTTAGAGCTATTGTAGGAATTTTGTCAGCCACCTTTGTTCTTTTAGGGGGTTGGTTTACTTAGGAAATACATTTGGAACAGAGAAGATACTATACCACATCAGACGAGTGGTCTATCTAACATAGTACCCTGCCTATGGATAGTTTTAGATATGTCAAAGGTAGTGCAAGAAAACTCAGGTGTACAATTATGAATAACTGACCATATTGGAACTGACCTAGAGGTTGACTTACTGCTACAAGAACAAGTGTGTATATTCCTTTCAATTAAAAAAATCCCAACCATTGTTGTGGCAATGAGTTCCACAGGCCAATTGTGCATGATAAAAAAAAATCCTTTTTTCAGTTGGTAGTTTGGTAATGTGTTCAGAATGCCTGATTCTGCAGCCATGTGTGGAACTCCCATTAATGTCAATGGAGTTTCAACATTCCCATGCCTTCAGAATCAGCCCTAGAGAATCCACCAACAACTATCAAAATTTCTAGCCCCATTATCTTCTACTAATCCTCTCTTCACTGGACTTGTAGGTTATTGCTTTCATCACAGGAGCTTCACTACTGAATTCTTTTGCAGTCTGGTGAATGAATGACACCTATACCATAGCTCAGTGGTTCTCAACCTTTCCATAATACTGTATCCCTTTCAGGAATTTGATTTGTCTTGCGTACCCCAAGTTTCACCTCACTTAAAAACTACTTGCTTACGAAATCAGACATAAAAATACAAAAGTGTCACAGCACACTATTACTGAAAAAGTGCTTACTTACATTTTTACCATATAATTATAAAATAAATCAACTGGAATATAAATATTGTACTTACATTTCAGTGTATATTATATAGAGCAGTATACATTCATACATCATAGTATGTATGAAATGTTAGTTTGTACTGACTTCGCTAGAGCTTTTTAAAAACTAGATGATGTACCCGCTGGAAGACTTCTGTGTGCCCCCAAGGGTAAGCATACCCCTGTGTGAGAACCACTGCTTTAGCTGATGTGTTTCAAGCAGTGGAACTTTTGGTGAGTTTTATTGGACATATGCAGAATACAGTAGTCAATTAAATAGTTTACATCAACAACCCCTAAGATCTTTGCTGTACCAAAGCCCATTCAATTCTGCTCTCTGCACTCTCCGACTAGTACGGGAGTCTGGGCTGCTCCAAATCCCAGCCTTATAATTAAGTGGAAAATAGACAGGAGAGGATTTGGATACCATTTCCATTACAAAAACCTTGCAGTACGAGGACTGGTGGGAAAACATACCCCAGTTTGGGAGCCATTGCTCTACGCTATTTTCTTTTTTGAATGAAAAAGTAATTTGCAAACAAACAATCTGAGATTAGATGGGGCAATAAATCAGAAACTAGCTATGAACGGGGTTTGGACACCGTTTTAAAATTGTGAAGAATCTTCTTTACCCAGCCATACAGTATTCTGAGTCTTACTGAGAGTGCTTTGCAACACGATGGCTCCAGTCTCCTCCTACTTGCTATGAACTCACTTTGGAGTTAAGATTCTAGTCAATTGCCAAATGCCAAATAGCTATGATTAGGGCTCTCCCAAGTTCATGGTCCATTTCAGTCAATTTCACAGTCATAGGGTTTTAAAAATAATACATTTCATGATTTCAAATATTTAAATCTGAAATTTCATGGAGTTGTAACTGTAGGGGTCCTGACTCAAAGTGGGGTTGTGGGGGAGTCCCAAGGTTATTGTAAGAAGATCGCACTATTGCCACCCTTACTTCTGCAGTACTGTTTGTGGCAGCGCTGCCTTCAGAGCAGGGCAGCCAGAGAGCGGCGGCTGCTGGCCAAGAGCACAGCTCTGAATGCAGAGCCATTGCCAGCAGCAGTGCAGAAGTAAGGGTGGCATGGTATGGTATTGCCACCCTTATTTCTACACTGCTGCCTTCAGAGCTGGGCCTTTGGCCAGCAACTGCCAATCTCCGGCCACGCAGCTCTGAAGACAGCAGTGCAGAAGTAAGGGTGGCAATACCATGCCGTGCAATCCATAATTCTGTGCTGCTGCTGACAGCGGCTCTGCCTTCAGAGCTGGACTCTCAGCCAGCCACCACCACTCTTCAGTTGTCCAGTTCTGAAGGCAGCGCAGATCTGACACACCCCTACAATAACCTGCCTCCTGTTTTTGGGTTAAGACCCCCCGTTTGGGAAATGCTGTTCTCCTCCATGATGTATGTATAGAATAGGGTAAAAGTACACAAAAGATCAGATTTCATGGGGAGAGGCCAGATTTCATGGTCCATGACATATTTTTCACAGCCAGGAATTTGGTAGGGCTCTAGCTATGACGCTGCACTGTACAAGTGGAATATGATGATTGTAACAAAGGAAGAGAAATCATGCAGCTTTTATAAAAATTATGAAGCCACCCATTCACGCATAATAGAATATTTGATCATGACTTCTTAATCTCGGCAAAGATGAACGTGTACTGGGGGGGGGCGTGTAAGCTGTTTTGCCTCTGTTTCTAAGTTGGGTAAAGCATGAAAATCAAAATGCTAGTGCTTATTAGTCACATTGGGATTGCACTACATATTGCCTGTTGTCATGTCTGCTGGAAAGATTAGAAGGATGAGTTGCTGCTGCCTCTCCATGATATCACCATCCTATGAGAATACCAGTGACTAACTGCATAATGGAGAGATAGTAAATATTAAGAAATACAAGTCTCAAAGCATTCCTTCTGCTTTCTTCTGCTTAGGCAGAAAAGACACTCTTAATACATACATTGTGAAAGATCGAGAAGGGACCTCATCAGTGCTTCATAATAAGCGAGTATAAATCCCAAGCTCTATGGGTAGTATCCATGATTAATTGCGTTCAGTCGACATTAAACTCTGTCATTATCAGCTACTTGCTGCTCAGCACTTGCTATGCTGTTAATTATTGTTGTGTGGCTCTAAGGGATGTTTTCAAAACATTTTCAGATTCTGCTCCTGTAATGGCATAGAGAAGAACTTAATAAGCTACTGCTCCACACAGGAAAGACAAGCAGACACTTTTATTAAGATGTTTAGAATAAGTTAGTTTTATCCAAGATTTGACAAGCCAGCGCTGACAATAAAAGCGCTTCCAAGATGGTGATGGATTTCAGCATCCTATCCAGCCTTCACCAAAAGTAGTGTTTTAATCCGCCTAAACCCAGAACAGAATCCTGGGGTGCACAAGGCAAGGGAGCAAGATGAAAGGGGCTGCATTCATACTCCAAGGTTTATGGTATGGAACCCTTAGTCAAAATTTGTTAGAGCATCCCTCATGAGTTTTTATTATTATTATTGGTTTCAGAGTAGCAGCCGTGTTAGTCTGTATTTGCAAAAAGAAAAGGAGTACTTGTGGCACCTTAGAGACTAACAAATTTATTAGAGCATAAGTTTCGTGAGCTACAGCTCACTTCATCGGATGCATCCGATGAAGTGAGCTGTAGCTCACGAAACTTATGCTCTAATAAATTTGTTAGTCTCTAAGGTGCCACAAGTACTCCTTTTATTATTATTATTGTTATTATTATATATCAGTACTTTTTAACAGAAGTTAAGAAACTAGGATGTCTTCCATAAAACAGAAAACATTGGGTTACCAAAACTAAGGAAAAAGGGGCCAATTTGCTAGTGAGGTCCACCAGTCATTCTATTTTGTAACTGGCTAAGTACTTCAAACACTAACTGTACCATGACACAGATAACTTTTGTGCCAATGTAGCTTTATTTATAGTGGTCATCCTTAATGAGCTTTTTAATTCCCTTCAATAATTAACTGACAATTTAGCCCTTAACAAGTTGCCCCAGGTAGGGTAAGACACAGTTGTGCTGCCCCGAATCAGCCAAGGGGCCATATTGTAAATCAGAGGAACTAAGATATAGTCCTCCATTTATCCATTGCTCCTGGGGACATGGCAGAAGTAATCTGCTACTAGTACAGACAGTCTATGGCAACAGCAGATTGGCACAGCTGAGTCAATGCAGCAGGAGAGGTAGTCAGGCATATTAGGAAGTGGAATCAATCCTTCTCTCTCCCCCAACCTACTTCCAGTCCACATGCAGGAAGCTTTTCTTCCTCCCCCAACCACATGCTGTCATGTGCAGTGTGGGTAGCCCATGCAAGATGAGGGACAATCTTTTCCTAAATAACAGTCCTCAAACTATCTTCTTAATAAGTATCGTAGTGAAGTAAAGTATTGGGAATACTGAAACATTGAGAGGTGAGTGAAACTCAGAGATTCACTTGAGCTGAATAAGCACCCCAAAATCCCAATGCTAATCTCACACTTATCATATGCAACCCTGGGCCTGATCAAAAGCCTATTGAAGTCAATGGGAGTCTTTGCATCAACTACAGTGGGCTTTTGACCAAGCCTTGTGTGAACTTCAAAAGTCAGCAAACTGGGCTGGAAATGTGGTGAGAAAAGATTTTTGGGGTAATATTTTCATTACTTGCTGCTTCCAGTCAAGCTAGAAATATTGTAACAGACCTCTCTTCTCAGTCAGCAGTTCCAATCTCAGAACTAAGAAGTGTGTGTGGAGGAAAAAACCCGGCATCCATATTTATTCAAATCTCTAAAGAGGGTCACATTGCATTATCATTCTGAACAAAAGTTTGGGTCAGTACTTATCCTATCCAGACGGTTGGCCTGGCTTGAGTGATTTATTTCCTATGTACCCAACAAGTTAAACATCTCCCATCATGTTCTTTGTGGGAAAGTGCAGTGTCCATTTAGTTTTTAATAGCAGATTGTTGAGTTACACTATCTTCATTTCAGTAAAAAATATACATTTTGGGGGGTTACTTCTTGTCTTTGGCTCTAAGCAACAGCATGAAAAAATTCTAAAGTGGAGGCTGTACACAGCACTGAACACATCACTGGTACTTAATACATTCTACTAATTCCTCAATTTTAAAAGACAGTTTGAATATTTTGGGGAAGGAAAAGATGTGTGTTTTCACATCAGGCCCCAAGTCAAAGTGTGCTGCTGCTTTGTTAAGTAACACTGAAGGAGAAAGAATCTGGAAGTGGTTGGTTTTCATTCCTTCTTTTTGGTCCAACCAATTCTAGTCAGTTCCAAATGGGAAGAACTACCAGAGCAATACAGAAAATATTTAAAGAGAAGTAAAGTATGCAAATGAAGATATATAGCCAGACAGAATTTGCATA
Source organism: Dermochelys coriacea (assembly GCF_009764565.3). Taxonomy (NCBI): domain Eukaryota; kingdom Metazoa; phylum Chordata; order Testudines; family Dermochelyidae; genus Dermochelys; species Dermochelys coriacea. The sequence continues at coordinate 248,043,944 of NC_050069.1, read as the reverse complement.
TACATACATATACCAATACAATGAAATTACATAAACATGGCAACTGTAGCTGCACATACACCATGCCTACTGCAACAGAGACATCAGGTTTACAGGTACATCTTTATGATGCAGAGACAGTGAGATTATGTGTCAAACCTCATAGAGATACTAAGATTACATGTCTATTACCACCCTGTTGAGAAAAAGGAAAGCGTGCTAGAGAGAATGAGTGCTGAGTGTGCCACAGGCCAAACGATTAATACATTTTCTCACTATTAGCATCACCAGTGTGCTGCCTCAGAGAAAAGTCACAGTTAACTGTATCCACTAGCCTGATGCAGAGATCAGTAAGAAATAATAGAATAAACAGAAAGATAAAAAATTACTCGCTTATCTTCAGGAGCACTTTCTGCTCCTGCATGTTTCTCCAATTCTTAGCTGGGCTAATTTACAACATTATTACTTTGCTCTGTTCATGAAAATTAGTTATATCACAGATGAATTGCAAGACCTACAAGGCATTTGTCCCTGAGTCCACAAGACCAGTAGCTGGAAGATTAAGCCAGATAAATTCAAATTAGAAGTAAGTGACATTTTTAACAGTGAGGGTAATAAACTTGTGGAACAAACTACCAAAGGAAATGGTAGATTTTTTTATCTCTTGTTGTCTTTAAATCAATCAACACTGGATGTTTTAGTGGAGATATGCTTTAGCCAAACAAGTTATTCGCTAGTCAAAGAAGGTATTGGGCTCACTACAGGGGTAACTGGATGAAATTTAGTGGCCTGCAATATACAGGAGATCAGGTCCTTTCTGGCTTAAACTTTATGAATCTGTGAACACCAGGGTGTGATGCTGTGTATAAGAAAGATGACCATTTGTATCATTGTTGCTACCACTGTTATACAAATGTAACAAATCTCGTACAAAGTATGTCATATATGGTGTCAATGGAAAAGTTACGATTTGCTAAGTATGATTATCCTGTTCATATGCATGTATCATCTTTATATCCAAAGTTATGAATATTGGCTGTGTATTTGTATTTTACACATCGGTTGTATTCCTGGGTTACACCCCCCAAATAGATTTACATCAAAATCTGATGGGATGAACTCACCTCGCACTGGACGGGGAAGGGTTGACTCTTCACTGTGGGCAGAGGAAGCCCCTCCCCCACATCCCAACTGGGCATGCTCCAGGTGTAACAGCCATATAAGAGGGAGCAACCTGGCTCATACTGGGCTGACTGCCAGAGAGGAAGGATGCTCCTTGCCAGCTTTTGCCCAGGAACCATTAGTGCCCCAGATTGTGGAAGCCAGAGACACCGAGACTCACACAGATACCCAAGTACTGTGGACATGCCAGGGAGGTTGGAGCTACATGGGGTTGCACTGGCCAAAGAACCCAGAGACCCTGAAGATGCACAGATTGCTGACAGGAATGACAAGGTAGGAAGTAGCTGGTGGCCGGGACAAACCATTGTCCTGAGGCTGGTCAGCGTGTTGTGGACGGATCCCTGGTGAGCCACTGATGGACATACTCATGACTGCAAGGGCCCTGGGCTGGGACCTGGTGGAACAGGGAGGGTCTGGGTCCCCCTACCTGGCTGCCACCCCCCCTCCCAAGCGTCTGCTTGACCATACAGCCCTGCCTGGAGGGCTACCGTATTGATTCTGGCTGCTAGGCTGTACAGCCCCACCTGGAGGGATATGTCCATGTACAGCCTAGCAGCCAGAATCAAGCTGTGCCTGGAGGGATATCTCCATTGACTCTGGCCACTAGGCTGTACAGCTGTGCCCAGAAGGTGATCTTATTGGCTCCAGCTGCAAGGCCATACAGCCCTACCCTGAGGGTGACTTTATGGACTCTGGCAACTAGACCTGGCTGCTGGTGAATCCAGAGTACCATTAATGACTCTGGCCGCTAGGCCTGACTGCCCTGTAGACCCAGGGTATCTCTATTGACTTTGGCCATTGGACCTTACTGTCTTGCAAACCCCAGGTTACCCCTGTAGACTCTGGCCGCTAGGCCTTACTGCCCAGCAGAGAAGGGCTACCCCCGGACATGGGTCACATGACCTTATTGTCCTGTGAAGCAAGGCGATTCCATAGACTCCGACCATTGGGTCTTAAAACCCTGTGGATCAGGGCATCTCTGTGGACCCGTGCCCTTAGGTCTTATGGTCTGGAGACCGAAGGCAGCTTTAAAGATGGGGTGAACTCACTCCACTGGATGGGGTCTCCCCACATCATCATACAAGACTAGACTGCTATGTGTTGATGGCCCATTAAGAACACTTCACTCTAACAATGGGCCATTGAAGAAACTCATCCTGCCCAGTAGGTCTTTCTGCAGATGCCTCAGACTCCAAGGGACCAATGTCCACCCCCTGCGATTCATTAAATTATGTAAGGACACATGATATGCTCATGTGACCCTTGACTCCATCTTGGGCCAATGGTTTCCACAAACAGGGGCTGTGGACTTTGTTTGGAACAGCAAATTTCCATACACATGGCAGAGGATATAAAAAGGCACCTTTTGTTTTCTTTATTTTGTTTTCATTTCTCTGGACTGGATTTCTAACAAGGAAGCTCTAACCAAGGACTGATCCTCAATCTGTTTGGATAATTCCAGAGAGACTTTTGCAAGCTAGCAGTTTATTCCATCACTGCTATGATACTGATCTATGAACAATGAAAATCACCTGTATCTGTATGATCTATTAGCGATTTATAACTCTCTTCTTTTCTTTTATTATTAAGTCTTTAGTTTTAAAGGATTGGCATTAGCGTGATCACTGGGAAAGATCTAAGATTCATATTGACCTAGGGATGTGTGTCTAATCCTCTGGGATGAGTAAGAGCCTCATATATGGTGAAATAGACTTTCAATAACCCCTCACCATATTAAGCCCATATAGCTGGATGGGAGCCATAGGCTGGAATGCCTCAGTGAGACTGTGTTTGGCTTCCAGTTAACAAGTGTGGTACTGCAGAAGCTATTCTGTTGTTGGCTTGGTGAATCTGATTATAGATTATAGAATAAAGCATTTGGGATTTTCTTCCCTATTTTTTGCAGTCTGCCGTGACTGTGGCATTCTCAGTAAGGCCCAATCCAGGAACCTGGTCATGCAGGGATTATGCTAACTTCTCTAGAAAGAACGGAGTGCCATTCTCTGATTTTAATAGTTCCAGATGTATAATATTGGTTGGCAGATTTATCTTCAAACCAAGCTCTCATCAATGAACAAGAATAAAATGTTGGCATCTGCCTCCTCCTTCGTATGTATTTCAGAGGTGAAATCCTGTCTCTACTGATGTCAATAGGAGTTTTGCCATTCGATTTTAATAGGGCCTGAATTTCACCCTATGTGTGGATTTCTAGTTTGACACCTGATAAATATTTTCGTGGATATAGAATAAAACAGAGTAATATGAAATGAGATTCTGTGCTGCTACAGTTTTACTATCTGTACCTTAGTCTTTATATGACTGGTATAATATTACTAAGAATAATCAGCTTTTATGGACCAATCCATCTATGGGACTGTCAGGGTTCCTTCCCCACTCTGAACTGTAGGGTACAGATGTGGGAACCTGTATGAAAGACCCCCTAAGCTTATTCTTACCAGCTTAGGTTAAAAACTTCCCCAAGGTACAAACTTTGCCTTGTCCTTGAACCATATGCTGCCACCACCAAGCATTTTAAACAAAGAATAGGGAAAGAGACCACTTGGAGACTTCCCCCCCAAAAAATATCCCCCCAAGCCCTACACCCCCTTTCCTGGGAAAGGCTTGATAAGAATCCTCACCAGTTGGTACAGGTGAACACAGACCCAAACCCTTGGATCTTAAGGACAATGAAAAATCAATCAGATTCTTAAAAGAAGAATTTTAATTAAAGAAAAGGTAAAAGAATCACCTCTGTAAAATCAGGATGGTAAATACCTTACAGGGTAATAAGATTCAAAACATAGAGAATCCATCTAGGCAAAACCTTAAGTTACAAAAAGACACACAAACAGCAATATACATTCCATTCCATTCAGCACAGCTTATTTTCTCAGCCATTTAAACAAAACAGAATCTAATGCATATCTAACTAGATTGCTTACTGACTTTTTACAGGAGTTCTGACCTGCATTCCTGCTCTGGTCCCGGCAAAAACACACAGACAGAGAGAACCCTTTGTTCCCCCCCCCCACCCAGCTTTGGAAGTATCTTGTCTCCTCATTGGTCATTTTGGTCAGGTGCAAGCGAAAGGGTTTTTCTTCTGGTCAGGAGGGATTTAAAGGTGTTTACCCTTTCCTTTATATTTATGACATGCCCCCCAAATTACAGATAGAGTGAAACGCTGGCTGTGATTTCTTCCTGGAGCTCTAGGAGAAAACAGAGTTAAGACACATGCTCCTCTAAATATACTACCAAGTATATAAAGACTAACAATATTTTCCACATCTCAAGGACGATTTTAACCAGTTGATTCTGGGAAACTTTCACAGGAGAGTGCATCAGCCACTTTTGTTAGAAGCTCCTGAGATGTGTTGTATGTCGAAATCAAAATCTTGGAGAGCTAAACTCCACCGAATAAGTTTATTTCCCGTGGCAGTATGAAGCCACTGTAGCGCAGCATGGTCGGTTTGCAGGTGGAAACACCATCCCCAAACGTATGGGTGTAGCTTTTTCAGAGCGTAGACAATGGCGTAGTATTCTTTTTCACTGACTGACCAGTTGCTTTCCCTCTCAGACAGCTTCTTGCTGAGAAACACTACAGGATGGAATTCTTGATCCAGTCCATCCTGCATTAAAACTGCTCCCACACTACACTCGGATGCATCTGTGGTTACTAGGAACGGTTTGTCAAAGTCTGGGGCCCTTAGCACAGGGTCAGACACGAGTGTCGCTTTAAGCTGGTTAAAGGCCTTCTGACACTCTTCGGTCCACTGAACGGCATTTGGCTGTTTGTTTTTGGTTAGGTCTGTCAGTGGGGTGGCGATTTGGCTGTATTGCGGTACAAATTGCCTGTAATATCCGGCCAGGCCTAAGAAGGATTGGACCTGTTTCTTTGACTTTGGGACAGGCCACTTTTGGATAGCATCCACTTTGGCCGGTAGGGGGTTGATAGTTCCTTGACCCACCTGGTGTCCAAGATAAGTCACTTTGTTTAGGCCTATTTGACACTACTTAGCCTTAACAGTTAGTCCTGCCTCCCTTATGCGCTCGAAGACTTTTTGTAGATGTTCCAGGTGCTCTGCCCAGGAATCCGAAAATATGGCCACATCGTCAAGGTAGGCAACTACATATTCTCCCAATCACACTAGGAGACCATCTACAAGTCTTTGGAAGGTGGTGGGTGCATTCCACAGCCCGAAAGGGAGTACATTAAATTCATACAGCCCTACATGTGTGGTGAAGGCTGACCTTTCCTTGGTGAATTAATCTAGTGGTACATGCCAGTACCCCTTGGTTAAATCCAAGGCAGAGATGAACTGGGCCTGTCCCAGTTTCTCTAATAGTTCATCTGTGTGTGTCATTGGATAGTTGTCTGGGCGAGTTACAGCGTTTAGCTTACGATAGGGAGATACATTTCTGCATGGACTATCTGGTTTGGGAACTAGAACCACTGGAGATGCCCATGCACTACCACAGGAGCGGATTACCCCCATCTGTAGCATATCCTAGATCTCCCATTCTATAGCAGTTTTAGCTTGAAGAGACACCCGGTAAGGTTGGACTTTAATTGGGTGAGTATTACCTGTGTCAATGGAGTGGTATGCCCGTTCAGTCAGTCTTGGGGTGGCTGAGAATGTCGGCACGTAGTTAGTACACAGCTCCTTGATCTGCTGTCGCTGCATACACCCAAGGGTCATGGAGAAGTTCACCTCTTCCACGCCACCAGCACTTTTCCCTTCGTAGTAGACGCCTTCAGGCCGCTCAGCGTCATCTCCTCCCTGGGCTGCAAACTGATAAACCTTTAATTCTCTGGAATAAAAGGGCTTTAGAGAATTAATATGGTACACCTTAGGCTTTCGGTTGGAGGTGGGGAATGCTATGAGATAATTAAAGCTCCCAGGTGCTTCTGGACCATGAATGGCCCTTCCCATGACGCTTCCATTTTATGAACCTTGAGCGCCTTTAAGACCATGACCTGGTCCCCTACTTTGAAGGAATACTCTCTGGCATGTTTATCATACCAGGCTTTTTGCTCTTTTTGAGTATCCTTTAGCAAGGTCTAAAGAGGTTCGGAGGGTGTTTTGTAGGTTGGTTACAAAGTCCAGAATGTTAGTTCTTGGAGAAGGTATAAATCCCTCCCATTGCTGCTTCACCAACTATAATGGCCCTTTAACCTCTCAGCCATATACAAGTTCAAATGGTAAAAACCCTAAAGTGGGATGTGTAAAGCTCCGTAGGCAAACGGCAACTGCTGCAACACTAGGTCCCAATCATTGGAGTGCTCATTTACGAATTTACGTATCATGGCCCCCAAAGTTCCATTAAACTTCTCCACCATGCCATTTGTTTGATGGTGGTAAGGAGTGGCAACCAAGTGATTTACCCCATGAGCTTCCCAAAAGCTTTCCATAGTTCTTGCTAGGAAATTAGTTCCTGCATCTGTTAGGATGTCGGAGGGCCAACCTACCCTGGAAAAAATGTCTGCTAGTGCCTGGCGCACACTTTTAGTCCTGGTGTTGCTTAGAGCTACTGCTTCCAGCCATCGGGTGGCAAAATCCATGAAAGTCGGTATGTACTGATTTCCTCTGGGTGTCTTTTTTTGGAAAAGGACCCAGAATATCCACAGCTACTCGCTGAAATGGAACCTCAATGATGGGGAGAGGCTGGAGAGAAGCTTTGACCTGGTCTTGGGGTTTTCCCACTCTTTGGCATACCTCACAAGAATGGACATAGGTAGAGACATCCTTGCCCATTCCCTCCCAGTGGAATGACCTCCCCAACTGGTCTTTGGTCCTGTTCACCCCAGCATGGCCACTAGGATGATTGTGGGCTAAGCTCAAGAGCTTGACCCAGTACTTAGTTGGAACTACTAACTGTCTCTGAAGATGCCAGTCTTCCTGGTGTCCACCAGAAAGAGTTTCCTTGTATAAAAGTCCTCTTTCTACAACAAACTTGGATTGATTAGAAGAGCTGAGAGGTGGTGGGTTGCTCCATGCCACCGTCAAAGCTCTCTGGAGGCTTTCATCTGCTTCCTGTTTAGGTCTGGAACTGTTCCCTTGATGCTGGAGACATCAGTTCCTCATTGGATTGTGGACCTAGGCTTGGTCCCTCTGGAAGCGATGTAGTGGATGGGGGTGTTTCCGTTGACTGTGAACCGCTCTCCACTGGTGCACTATGTTGGGGTTCAGACTCCGGCTGAGCCTCTTGTGTAGGGTTATCGGCTGCTGCCGGTGCAGTTTCGATCAGGCCCCCTGGTGTTGGGGTTGCAACATTTCTGGTTTCTGGATTCCGTGCTGGTAATGGTTCTGGTGCTGGTTGTTCCGCTGGTTCCAGTTCTGGGAATGGGTCTGTCTGGGTCTCTGGGACTGGATCCACTACTGCTGTTGCAGACGTTGGCATAGGGTCCATTCCATCACCTCTGACCGGGTCCTGGTAGAAGTTTCCAGAATAGAGCTAGACATGACTGCTTGCTTAACCTGGCTGTGGGTGACCATTCCCACCCTCTTGGCTATCTTCACATGATTGGCCAAGTTTTCTCCCAACAGCATGGGGATGGGATAATCAAAGACGGCAAAAGTCCACATTCCTGACCAGACCTTGTACTGGACAGGCAACTTGGCTGTAGGCAAATTGAAAGAGTTGGACTTGAAGGGTTGAATTGTCACTTGAATCTCTGGGTCGATTAAATTGGGGTCCACTAAGGAAGCATGTATAGCTGACACTTGTGCTCTGGTGTCCCTCCACATGGTGACCTTCTTCCTGCCCACACTCAGTTACCCTTCACTCTGAGGGTATCTGGGCCTGAGGACCTCTGGTGTGATTCCGATGCAATGAACTGTAATCGGTTGGGGTTCTTGGGGCAATTGGCCATTACATGCCTCGGCTCGTTACATTTTAAATATCATCCAGCTGACGGGTCACTGGGGCAATGTGGGTTGCTGCAGAACAGTGTGGCAGGACAATAAGGTATCTGGAGTATTCCTTGGTGTGTAGTTGGGGCCTTGGGCTGCCACAGGTAGTAGGGTGTGATCTGAGGGTGTCCCTTCTGGTATCTGCTCCAACTGCGACCAGAGTTGTTCCTCCCTCCACCTATTTTGTTCTGGCTTGCCCTGCCTCTCTGGTGGTCTGGGACTGCTCGTATCGATCAGCATAAGAAGCAAGACTTTCTGCTGAGTCGATTTCCTTATCCCAAAACCACTGTTTTTTATTTCCTCCTTGAACATATTCAGGAATTGCTCCTGAGCTATCAAATCACACATTCCGTCAAAGCTAGTGACACCCCTTCCTTGGACCCATTTATCTAACAGATCCTTCATCTGGTTTAGATAAGCCACATTACTTAGTCCAGGCCCTCTCTTAAGGGTTTGAAATTGTACTCTGTTTCAGATGTAATTTGAAATTGCTTTAAAACCAAATCCTTTAACTTATTATAGTCAGAAGCCTCATCAATAGGCATCTTATTGAATATGTCCAGAGCTCTTCCAGTTAATTTTGAGACCAATGTGGTCATCTTGTGAGCTTCAGGAATTTTATGGAGAGTACAGTTCTCAAAGGTGAGAAAATATTCAGCAATATCACTGGATTCATCATACTGTGGACATAGTTGCTCCCATTGGTGGATTGTTGGAAGGATGCTTAGGGTTATCCAGTAGATTCCGCTCAGCCTTTGTCTTCTCCATCTCCAGTGCATGCTTCCTCTTTTTTTCTTTCTCCGCCTCAGCAGGCTTCCTCTCTTTTTCCTTTTCCTCCATTTCTTTTTCCCTTGCCTCCATAGCTCTCCTGTGGGCAGCCTCCCTTTTCTCCTTAGCATGCTTCCATTCTTTTTCCTTTGCCTCCATAGCTCTCCTGTGGGCAGCCTCTTTGGCTGTTTCTGCCTTGGGCTCTGTCATGTTTGCCTGTTTTTAACTAACTTTACACCTGAGAGTTAGAAATAACACAAACAAACAAAACTTGGCTTGTCAAAAAAAAAAACAGATTGTGCTGTAACCGGATACTTATGTTCTCTGATAGTGATTGTCAGCCTACAGAAAAATCCTTTAAAAAAAAAAAAAACAAACAAAAAAAACACTTTTTTGTCTCCAGGCAAATAGACAGAAAAACCCTCTAGTTACTCTTAGCTAAAAAAAAAAAAAAAAAAAACCCAAAAACCCTCTTCAGGTCTGTGAAGACTTGAGAATTTCCCTGCAGGAGGTTAACTACCCTGTCTTTAGGTAGAGAAAACTCCAGCTCACAAAAGACAACTCCCTTTTGTCTCTGCTCTGGCCCCCAAGCAGAGAAAAACCACCTCTAACTGCTTTCAGCTTAAAACCTGCTTTCCAGCAGCCCAAAGGAAAAAAAAAAAACACCTTCCTTTTAAAATCTGTGCTTCTGGTTCAAAAAAATCTCAAAATGATTTCATGTTAATCCCACCATTCTGCCACCATGTCAAGGTTCCTTCCCCACTCTGAACTCTAGGGTACAGATGTGGGGACCTGCATGAAAAACCCTAAGCTTATTTTTACCAGCTTATGTTAAAACTTCCCCAAAGGTACAAACTATTTTATCTTTTGTCCCTGGACTTTTTTGCTGCCACCACCAAGTGTCTAACAAATGTAACAGGGAAAGAGCCCACTTGGAAACATCTTTCCCCCGCTAAATTCCCCCAAGCCCTATACCCCCTTTCCTGGGGAAGGCTTGATAAAAATCCTCACCAATTAGCATAGGTGAACACAGACCCAAGCCCTTGGATCTTAAGAACAATGACAAATCAATCAGGTTCTTAAAAGAAGAATTTTAATTAAAGAAAAAGTAAAAGAATCACCTCTGTAAAATCAGGATGGTAAATACCTTACAGGTAATACCTTACAGGTATTCTGTAAGGTAAATACCTTACAGATTCAAAACACAGAATCCCTCTAGGCGAAACCTTAAGTTACAAAAAGACACACAAACAGCAATATACATTCCATTCCATTCAGCACAGCTTATTTTCTCAGCCATTTAAACAAAACAGAATCTAACGCATATCTAACTAGATTGCTTACTGACTTTTTACAGGAGTTCTGACCTGCATTCCTGCTCTGGTCCCAGCAAAAATGACACACAGACAGAGAGAACCCTTTGTCTCCCCCTCCCCCAGCTTTGAAAGTATCTTGTCTCCTCATTGGTCATTTTGGTCAGGTGCCAGCGAGGTTGTCTTAGCTTCTTAACCCTTTACAGGTGAAAGGGTTTTTCCTCTGGCCAGGAAGGATTTAAAGGTGTTTACCCTTTCCTTTATATTTATGACACAGGCAAAAAACCGCCAGGGCCTCTGCCAATCTGCCCTGGAGGAAAATTCCTTCCCGACCCCAAATATGGTGATCAGCTAAATTCTGAGCATGTGGCCAAGACTCACCAGCCAGACACCCAGGAAAGAATTCTCTGTAGTAATTCACATCCCACCCCATCTAACATCCCATTACAGGCCAGAGGGCATATTTACTCTTAATAGTCATAAATCAATTAATTGTCAAAATTAAGCTATCCCATCATACCATTCCCTCCATAAATTTATCAAGCTTAGTCTTGAAGCCAGATATGTCTTTTGCCCCCACTGCTCCCCTTGGAAGGTTGTTCCAGAACTTCATTCCTCTGATGGTTAGAAACCTTTGTCTAATTTCAAGTCTAAACTTCCTGATGGCCAGTTTATATCCATTTGATCTTGTCCACATTGGTACTGAGCTTAAATAATTCCTATCCCTCCCTGGTATTTATCCCTCTGATATATTTATAGAGAGCAAGCATATCGCCCCTCAGCCTTCTTTTCGTTAGGCTAAACAAGCCAAGCTCCTTAAGTCTCCTTTCATAAGACAAGTTTTCCATTCCTCGGATCATCCTAGTAGCCCTTCTCTGTAGCTGTTCCAGTTTGAATTCATCCTTCTTAAACATGGGAGAGCAGAATTGCACACAATATTCCAGATGAGGTCTCACCAGTGCCTTGTATAATGGTACTAACTCCTCCTTATCTCTACTGGAAATAGCTCGCCTGATGCATCGCAAGACCGCTTTAGCTTTTTTCACAGCCATGTCACATTGGCGGCTCATAGTCATCCTGTGATCAACCACTATTCTGACGTCCTTCTCCTCCGTTACTTCCAAGTGATGCCTCCCCAGCTTAACAAAAATTCTTGTTGTTAATCTCTAAATGGATGATCTTGCACTTTTCACTATTAAATTTCATCCTATTTCTATTACTCCAGTTTACAAGGTCATCTAGATCTTCCTGGTCCTTCTCTGTATTGGCAATACCTCCCAGCTTTGTGTCACCCACAAACTTTATTAGCACATTCCCACCTTTTGTGCCAAGGTCAGTAATAAAAAAAATTGAATAAGATTGGTCCCAAAACCTATCCCTGAGGAACTCCACTAGTAACCTCCTTCCAGCCTGACAGTTCACATTTCAGTATGACCCGTTGTAGTCTCCCCTTTAACCAGTTCCTTATCCACCTTTCAATTTCATATTGATCCCCATCTTTTCCAATTTAGCTAATAATTCCCCATGTGGAACCATATCAAATGCTTTACTGAAATCGAGGTAAATTAGATCCACTGTGTTTCCTTTGTCTAAAAAAATCTGTTACCTTCTCAAAGAAGGAGATCAGGTTGGTTTGGCACAATCTACTTTTTGTAAAACCATGTTGTATTTTGTCCCAATTACCATTGACCTCAATATCCTTAACTATTTTCTCTTTCAAAAAATTTTCCAAGACCTTGCATACTGCAGATGTCAAACTAACAGGCCTGTAGTTACCCAGAACACATTTTTTTTCCTTTCTTAAAAATAGGAACTATGTTAGCAATTCTCCAGTCATATGGTACAACCCCTGAGTTTACAGTTTCATTAAAAATTCTTGCTAATGGGCTTGCAATTTTGTGTGCCAGTTCCTTTAATATTCTTGGATGAAGATTATCTCCCCCCTCCCCCCCCCGATTTAGTTCCATTAAGCTGTTCGAGTTTGGCTTCTACCTCAGATATGGTAATATCTACCTCCATATCCTCATTCCCATTTGTCATCCTACCATTATCCCTAAGCTCCTCATTAAATACTGAGGCAAAGTATTTGTTTAGATATTGGGCCATGCCTAGATTATCCTTAAGATCCACTTCATCCTCAGTGTTTAGTAGTTCCACTTTCTTTTTTTCTTCTTTATATGGCTATAGAAACTTACTATTGATTTTAATTCCCGTTGCAAGGTCCAACTCTACATGGCTTTTGGCCTTTCTCACTTTATCCCTACATGTTCTGACCTCAATAAAGTAGCTTTCCTTGGTAACCCCTCCCATATTCCACTCCTTGTAGGCTTTCTGCTTTTTCTTAATCACCTCTCTGAGATGCTTGCTCATCCAGCTTGGTCTACAACTCCTGCCTATGAATTTTTTCCCCTTTCTTGGGATGCAGGCTTCTGATAGTTTCTGCAACTTTGCCTTGAAGTAATTCCAGGCCTCCTTTGCCTTTACATCCACAAGTTCTTCAGTCCAATCCACTTCCCTAACTAATTTCCTTAATTTTTTAAAGTTAGCCCTTTTGAAATCAAAAATCCTAGTCATAGATCTATTTTTGTTTATCCTTCCATTTAGTTTGAACTGAGTTAGCTCATGATCACTCGAACCAAGGTTGTCCCCTACAACCATTTCTTCTTTGAGGTCCCCACTGCTCACCAAAACCAAATCTAAAATGGCATCCCCTCTCTTGTTGGTTCGCAAGGAGTCTAAGTATGTACTCTTTAAGAATTCAGTACTGTGGTTTTAGATTGGCATCTCTAGTGGCTTTTTAAAATTGATCTCTTGGTGATTTGCCTATCATTTTCCCCCTGCTCCCAAATACCCCACTTCCATAAAAAGAAAAGGAGTACTTGTGGCACCTTAGAGACTAACAAATTTATTAGAGCATAAGCTTTCGTGAGCTACAGCTCACTTCATCGGATGTATTTGGTGGAAAAAACATAGGAGAGATTTATATACACACACACAGAGAACATGAAACAATGGGTTTATCATACACACTGTAAGGAGAGTGATCACTTAAGATAAGCCATCACCAGCAGTGGGGGGGGGAAAGGAGGAAAACCTTTCATGGTGACAAGCAAGGTAGGCTAATTCCAGCAGTTAACAAGAATATCAGAGGAACAGTGGGGGGTGGGGTGGGGTGGGGTGGGGTGGGAGGGAGAAATACCATGGCGAAATAGTTTTACTTTGTGTAATGACTCATCCATTCCCAGTCTCTATTCAAGCCTAAGTTAATTGTATCCAGTTTGCAAATTAATTCCAATTCAGCAGTCTCTCGTTGGAGTCTGTTTTTGAAGCTTTTTTGTTGAAGTATAGCCACTCTTAGGTCTGTGATCAAGTGACCAGAGAGATTGAAGTGTTCTCCAACTGGTTTTTGAATGTTATAATTCTTGACGTCTGATTTGTGTCCATTCATTCTTCTACATAGAGACTGTCCAGTTTGGCCAATGTACATGGCAGAGGGGCATTGCTGGCACATGATGGCATATATCACATTGGTAGATGCGCAGGTGAACGAGCCTCTGATAGTGTGGCTGATGTGATTAGGCCCTATGATGGTGTCCCCTGAATAGATATGTGGGCAGAGTTGGCAACGGGCTTTGTTGCAAGGATAGGTTCCTGGGTTAGTGGTTCTGTTGTGTGGTTGCTGGTGAGTATTTGCTTCAGATTGGGGGGCTGTCTGTAAGCAAGATGTAGAAGCCCTTTACACCAACATTCCACACAAAGATGGACTACAAGCCGTCAGGAACAGTATCCCCGATACTGTCACGGCTAACCTGGTGGCTGAACTTTGACTTTGTCCTCACCCATAACTATTTCACATTTGGTGACATTGTATACCTTCAAATCAGCGGCACTGCGATGGGTACCCGCATGGCCCCACAGTATGCCAACATTTTTATGGCTGACTTAGAACAACGCTTCCTCAGCTCTCGTCCCCTATTGCCCCTACTCTACTTGCGCTACATTGATGACATCTTCATCATCTGGACCCATGGAAAAGAAGCTCTTGAGGAATTCCACCATGATTTCAACAATTTCCATCCCACCATCAACCTCAGCCTGGACCAGTCCACACAAGAGATCCACTTCCTGGACACTACAGTGCTAATAAGCGATGGTCACATAAACACCACCCTATAGCAGAAACCTACTGACCGCTATTCCTACCTACATGCCTCTAGCTTTCATCCAGATCATACCACTCGATCCATTGTCTACAGCCAAGCGCTACGATATAACCGCATTTGCTCCAACCCCTCAGACAGAGACAAACACCTACAAGATCTCTATCATGCATTCCTACAACTACAATACCCACCTGCTGAAATGAAGAAACAGATTGACAGAGCCAGAAGAGTACCCAGAAGTCACCTACTACAGGACAGGCCCAACAAAGAAATTAACAGAACGCCACTAGCCATCACCTTCAGCCCCCAACTAAAACCTCTCCAACGCATCATCAAGGATCTACAACCTATCCTGAAGCACGACCCATCACTCTCACAGATCTTGGGAGACTGACCAGTCCTTGCTTACAGACAGCCCCCCAATCTGAAGCAAATACTCACCAGCAACCACACACCACACAACAGAACCACTAACCCAGGAACCTATCATTGCAACAAAGCCCGTTGCCAATTCTATCCACATATCTATTCAGGGGATACCATTATAGGGCCTAATCACATCAGCCACACTATGGCTCGTTCACCTGCGCATCTACCAATGTGATATGCCATCATGTGCCAGCAATGCCCCTCTGCCATGTACATTGGTCAAACTGGACAGTCTCTATGTAAAAGAATATATGGACACAAATCAGACGTCAAGAATTATAACATTCAAAAACCAGTTGGAGAACACTTCAATCTCTCTGGTCACTCGATCACAGACCTAAGAGTGGCTATACTTCAACAAAAAAGCTTCAAAAACAGACTCCAACGAGAGACTGCTGAATTGGAATTAATTTGCAAACTGGATACAATTAATTTAGGCTTGAATAGAGACTGGGAATGGATGAGTCATTACACAAAGTAAAACTATTTCGCCATGGTATTTCTCCCTCCCACCCCACCCCCCACTGTTCCTCTGATATTCTTGTTAACTGCTGGAATTAGCCTACCTTGCTTGTCACCCTGAAAGGTTTTCCTCCTCTCCCCCCCCCCCCCTGCTGCTGGTGATGGCTTATCTTAAGTGATCACTCTCCTTACAGTATGTATGATAAACCCATTGTTTCATGTTCTGTGTGTGTGTGTGTGTGTGTGTATAAATCTCTCATCTGTTTTTTCTACCAAATGCATCCAATGAAGTGAGCTGTAGCTCACGAAAGCTTATGCTCTAATAAATTTGCTAGTCTCTAAGGTGCCACAAGTACTCCTTTTCTTTTTGCGAATACAGACTAACACGGCTGCTACTCGAAACCTGTCATTATGCAAGGCACTTCCATAAAATTTCTCCAGAAACTTGTCTCCCTGTCTTTCTGCAAATCAGAAATTTCTGTATAAATGATACCTGCTGCCCAGAGTTTGAAATAGTTTATGAAGGAATCTGGAGTCTGCCTTGTTTTCATTGCCTAGGATCAATTATAATCCTTTACTGCCTGTACCTTTGGGGACAGATTAGCATTTTTTAACATGTATAATAGATAACCTCCTCCTTTTCCACTAGCTCCAGTAATTAGGAAGTCAGATCTGGGATCTGATATGAGGAAACATCCTCCCTTTGTAGTGTAAGCGTAACTCATATTAATGTTAGACCTACCTGTGGTTGTAAGATCTGCAAGGAGTGACTTCCAGTTGAGAGAGAGCTCCTCTGGGCTCAGCCAAAAGAAGATTCCTTTTCAGCTAACCTGGTGGAGCTGCTGCCTACAGACTACAGCAGTGCTGTGTGTGTATCTGACCGGGGGCTAATGTTCACGGTGAGTTAGAAATAGACAGTCAAACACTGTGAGGTACTTTGCAGCTCTCATTGAAGTCCCTCCCCATGCCCTATTTCTCTGAAGCTAACAAGAAACTAACCCCATACATTATTTTATTCCATTAATTAGAAAAAGGTCTACTTTGCCAATCTGTGTGTTCTAGTCCCTGTTGAGTTTCCACATAATGGGAAGACTGAGCCTTCCTTTATTATCACTAAAAAGCAGCATAGGGAAGGAACTATGATGCTGAGAGACATGTTTCTGTCCTGAATTTCCCTATTACCTCTGGGATGGAGAGAGTTAGTTTGCGTCTGGCCCATGCCACAGCTGATTATTTGCACCAGCTACTCTCTGCTGACCAGCATGTTGGGGTACAGCATGTGTGTGGTCAAAGCTCCATCCATTCCTTGCCCCTTTGCACCCACTCTCCACCAACATGCATGGGCAGGGAGTAGAAACTCCATAGACAGCTCCCCCTGTATACAGCCTGGCAGAACTGAACTGAACTCCCCACATGGAATTTAAGAGGCACCTTAATTTCCTCTATGGGCCCATAAGTCACCACCTTTCCCCATATTTCTGACGTTAGCTTTGTCCTCTCCCACCCCCCCCAACTTCCTCTGTACTGCAAGCTCTGCACACAGTAATAATGTCTTAGGAGGCACCTACCAAAGTTTATGCAGGGGAGAGGAGCATGATAAACAACAAACACTTGGGAGCAGGCCCATCAGGAGAGGAGGATGGGCAGCACCTTGCAGGATCAGGTGGTAAGTGAACACAAATATCTGGAAAAAGAAAAGGAGTACTTGTGGCACCTTAGAGACTAACAAATTTATTAGAGCATAAGATTTCGTGAGCTACGGCTCACTTCATCCGATGAAGTGAGCCGTAGCTCACGAAAGCTTATGCTCTAATAAATTTGTTAGTCTCTAAGGTGCCACAAGTACTCCTTTTTCTTTTTGCGAATACAGACTAACACGGCTGCTACTCTGAAACAAATATCTGGCCATCATCTGGGCTAGACAACAAAGTGCAGACAGAGAAAGCTATCCATTGTGGTAGCTTAGAAGCAGGGAGGACTGATCTAACTCACAGAAGAACTCAGAGGGTTAAAAAGTAAGGGATTCGTAAAAAGTTCCCTAACCCTCTTCCACAAAAATTATTTCAAATGCCAAATTCTCAGAGCCTGCAAAATCCTTAGGAGCACTTCAGTCCTCTGTAGTCAAGTATGGAGAAAGGGATGCTAGGCATGCCTGTGAATCAGGTTCCAACATTAGCAACTGAAAGACTGGGGTTGGAAGACACTTGTAGATTGTGTCATCAACCCAGGGCACAGAATTTATATTTCTGATTGAGGGACAGAAATAGCCAAGTCCTGCTTTTTCACAAAATAGATCAGCAGTATTTAGTTTCTATACAGATCAGAGATTTAGGTTTTAGCATTTTAACTGGATACTTCAAAAATGTGCTCTTAATTTATTAATAATTAGTGTAAATAATTTACTTTACAACTGAATTAACATGCCAACAGAGATGCACACTCTACAAGGGAAGCAAGTCCCTTTAAAGTGCCTAAGTAATTTAATTAGCATATTCCTTCTCTCTGCACCATGTTTTTTATATCCACTGTCTCTATCTGGGCCTGAAAGCATTTTTTGTGCATGCTAGATGAGGAGGGAAAAAACAAGAAAAGTTTGCTTAGTGCAAGGTGTTTGGAAAGCAGGTCTGGGTCATGGTTTGATAAAGCTCAGCAAAGGTTTCAAATGAAGATACACAACTGGAGTTGATTTTGAAGCTGACAGCTTCAAAGGAGGCTCGGGCTTATTTGATAATAATGGCCATTAAACTACCATTTCTCGAGCAGAGTATCATTTGGAGTCAGGTCATAAACAGGATAAAGGAATCTCAGCTTTCCTCTCCTTGCTATACCTACACTTTGCAACAGTAAATGACTTTCTTCACAAGTCTCATTAGTTGCCATTATGATTCTGAAAGCACTATATTAAACTTGAAACTAATTTTTAAAAAAAGAACAGATTTCTAATCATTCATAAAGGTAAGCTGGGTGCAGAAAGTACACTGAAACATAGGAATATAACTTCAAACATATAGTAGTTTTTGTTTTTTTATTAATTGTTATGGAGACTTGATTGTTTGAAAAAGATGACCAGTTTCCTAGGTAGGCTATGAGGGCAGAAAACTAATTTAGAAGCAAAAAACCTCCCTCCTCCCAAAACAATGCACGCTCATATATTTGACATTAAGTTAACTCAAATAGTACAACAGCTATAGCAAGTGGTAGGTCCTGTATTCCTCCTCAAACCAGCCTCTGTACTTGAGACTTGAATTTGGACAGATGCCATCTATTTCACAGGCTGCCTCTTTTCTCTATAAAACCCATTTTATTAGACACCCTGTGTCTGCAGAAGTGACTAACATTTCTGTCACATTCTAAGCATAAATACAAAACCTTTTCTAAGCAAGTGACAAATATACAAACCATATTAAGTTTCTCTTTAGCTACCTGCACAGAAAATACTGAGTTACTGAATTTGTAGTATTTACTTGTATTTTAGTAGTACCTAGCAGCCCTATGAGATCACGGGCCCATTATGCTAGGCACTGTACATACATACGGTTAATTCAGTCTCTTCCCCACAAAGCTTACAATCTTAGTAGAAGAGACATATGAAGGATGGGAGAAAGGAATTGGTATTGCCCGTTTTATGCCTAGGGAAAGGAGGTCAGTGAGGTGCATGACTTGGCAAAAGGTGAAATGGGAAAGTTTTCAGAGCCACAAATGGAACTAAAAAGAAAAGGAGTACTTGTGGTACCTTAGACTAACAAATCCTGAGTCCCAAACAGCTATTAGGATTTCTAGGGCAGAGGTATAAGGTACTCAGACTCATGGTGAGAACAGGGAGGGGGAGATCCTGGCATAGCTAGCTGAAGTGGGGAAGGAGAGAACATGGGAGTATTAGACCTCACCTGATGCAACTGCACCTACTACATTTTCCCAGCCTAAGCCACCACCTCTGCCTCCCAGCTGCTTATTCTGGGCTCTCATCTAACAGGGGAGCAGGGAGAGGAATTGCCTGGCTGCCTAATCATCAACCATTACAGATGGCTGTAGCAGCCAAAAGGCAAATGCCTACAGCCTTTCAACAGCTCAGCTGGTTGCATGAAAATCAAGCTGAGATGTGAGAACACAGAGCAAGGCTGCCAAACACATGACACTTGGCACTACTGTTGGAAGAGTCTTTAGGAGGATTTGAAAAAAAGCAAAGTGGTAGCGGCGGCTGCTCGGTGAATCACAGCATAACGCATGCTAAGTTTTCATTCCTGCTGTATGCAGACAGGGCATGGATTATGGCTTCGGTGACTGACATGGCATAGCTGCTCTGACCCTCAACATAGCATCTCCTACTGATGGCTGTTTCAGTTCTCAGTGGTCTGACTCTTTCTGTGACTCAGTTCTTTGAACAGGTCACACTTTAACTCCACCTGTTTTGGGGTTGGAAAGAGTCCAACAAACCAGAGTCCAAGAACTTCTATCAGCTCTTCAGCCATGACTTTGGGTGCCGGGGTCACTACTTCTTTTTCTCAGGGCTCTCTGTCCTTCTCATCCAATTTAACAACACCTCACTAGCAGGGCCAGCTCTAAGTTTTTTGCCGCCCCAAGCAAAAAAAATTTTAGCCACCCCGCCTTTTTTGGCTTTTACACATGGGATGTGCCAGCTAGTGCTGATGGGACAAGGGGCTGGGATGGGGTGTGTGTGCTGGAGTGGGGGGCTGCCCCACATCGGGTCTCTCTCCTGCACTGGACCCCAGCCCCTGGGGTGTCAGCTGTGGGAGGGAAGGACACACAAACACCAGACAGACACTGAGTCCCCGGGGCATGGAGTGCACTAACCATTTCTGTTTTTACCGGCACGTACACCAATTGACCCATCTTCGCTGCCTCCCGGGTGCTGCTTCCCAGCCAGAAGCCCTTGGACTGGACCCAAAACTGGAACTTGCCTTTCTTCGCCCACTGGAGCCAATGTCTGAGCGGGCGCCCCCCTACAGCACCTCGGCGTTGCACTGGTACTTGCTCCGGGTCACTGTCTTGGTTTTGGCAGAGTCCCCGTAGGTGCGGAGGTACCAGTCCTGGAACTGCCACCCCAGCTTGCTGTCCCTGGGGCGGCTCCCCCGCAGCAGCAGCAGGGGCTTTGGCATCCTGGCCAGAGGCAGCGCCCTACCCCCTGTCCCGGGCTGGAGACGGCAGCGAGTCTGGCCAGCCCGTGTTGCGCCCTGCCCGGCCAACAGGGATGGAGTCGGGACAGGCGGCAGGGGCGAGTCCCCAGGAGGGGCCGCTGTGGGGCAGGCATGGAGGAAGCGCGGCAGCTGGACAGCGACCCAGCAAGCTGGGCAGAGGGAGGCACTGGCGGCGCCAGCAGCAGCTGCTCCTGTCACAGGATCACAGGCGGCTCCGGCTCGTCCCCCTCTCCCCACCACCCATCCCTGCCATCTACGCCCCCCTCCTCTTCACAGGATCCCACCTGTTAGAGCTGTGGCGTGGCCACCCTTACCGCCTCCCCCGGCCCGGGGGTGCAGGGGTCGGCACTACCCGCCTGGGGCTGGACCGCGGGCAGACGCGCGTGGGGGCTGGGCAAAGCGGCACATGGCTGGGCAAGGCCGCCCCTGGAAATGTGCTGCCCCAAGCACGTGCTTGCTTTGCTGGTGTCTAGAGCTGGTCCTGCTTACTAGTGGCTGATAGTGGGAGGGCCTTGGCTCCCCTACACAGAGTTCCAGCCCAGGGATCCTATAAACAGCAGTTAAGGACTGCTCCATCTCCTTGCTCCTGCCTCCATGGACTTCTTCCTACCCAGCATTCACTGGCCTTCTCCCCCACAACCTCTCTAGGTTCACCCTTTGTTCAGGGCCAGGACCCTCAAGGCTCTTCCCTGGGATCCCACTAAACAAAATCCCAAACTTAAACTATAAACTTAAACTCCCTTCTGCTATCCTCAGGCTCTTTCCATTCTCTGATCAGAGAGCAATTGCACAGTTCCTAGCTCTTTTCTGTTACTAACTTCCTCCCTTTCTACTAACTCTCCTGGGATTCATCAGGAATTGGGGCTGGCCTACCTTCCATGTGTGGTCAGGCATTTTAACTGAGCTCTTTAGTTCTACTTAACCCCTTTCATGATAGTGTGGGGTACAAACCCCATCATAGTGCTCTGTTAGGAAAGGGATGGGCCAGACCTTTTATAATGATAATAATCAAACTGACAGGACAACCCTATTTATAGCCTGGATTTTCAGAAAAAAGAATCACACAAGATAGCAGGTGCTGCGAGGGATATGAGATGTGAATTTATACTGGGAATAATGGTGGACAAAGCTTAAATTTTAAAGTGGAGAGTGCAAGCTATGGAAAAAGCAGCTTCTAGTTCACGCAAGCAAAGCACATCTCATGCTAGCCAGGGTAGGACATGGCTCCAGTTTGGATCAATTGGTGGAACTGTTGCCAAGGGATTACAGGGTTCTTGGTTTGAGTCATAAGTGTGCACAGCAAATCCAGCAACTGGCAGAGGGACTCTGCTAATTGGAGATCTCTGCTTTAGCGTCTGGTCACCACTTGTCAGTCATAATAGAAAGAAACACTAAGATTAGCTAATTTCAATGGTATCGTGCCAGGGGCTTATCAAAACAACCACCCAAAATTTGGCATCAAAGGTGCAGGTTTAAGCACTAATAACATGGAATAGGGAATCTGACCTAAACTCCCAGCAAAGAGTAATGTTTAATTAATTAATTCTGAATTCAGCCTTTACAGGCAGCAAGATGTCTTTAAATTGTCTGGAAATGCAAACAAATAGCCTTAAAAAAAAAAGATGTAAGTTTGGCAAAGGCAATGACAAGGTTTGAATGGAATGCAATTGAATGCAGATGGTATAATCGTAATCTCATTTAAACTAATGATGTGAACAATCTACTACCAGTCCTGCAACAGCACTGGGTCTTTCTTCACAACGGTGCATTTAAATAGGGGTGGGAGCAGGAAAGAGGGAACATTTGTCCTACCTATTTACATAATGAAGGAGTGTGTGGCCACAGACTGCAAATCATCATGCAGAGGAAAAGATTTCAGCAACCCCCAAATCTGATTTTCTCACTGGTGTGAGGGAAACAAATCTGGGGTATAACTGTATCCTCTTTGGACCTCCAATTAACAGTCAATGGATTAACTTAACTTCAGAATTTAAACTTCATTGATTGTATTGTTGATATTTTGTATCCGAGTCTTGATTGCTTCCCTCTCTTTGCGCTGCATGAGTAGCATCACACAAGCAGTAGAGATTGCCTTGAGTCCTTTGCACAGCAGCCTTGCTCCTTATGGCTATGTCTACACTACCGCGGTAAGTTGACCTACGCTATGCAACATGAATAACATAGCTGGAGTCAACCGTGGGGTCTATACAGTGGGGCGTCGACAGGACAAACTCTCCCATCGTCTTACCTTACTCTTCTCATCAGGGATAGTGTACAGGGGTTGAGAGGAGAGCAATCTACTGTGAATTTGGCGGGTGCTCACTAGATCTGCTAGATCGACCGCCGGTGGATCGATCTCAGAGCGTTGATCCCAGCTGTAGTGTAGACATAGCCTCAGTCACAATACAACCATGTGCAGCAAGACAAAGTGATTCCATAACAGAGCAATGCTGGAGTTCAGGGGTGAAAGCCTGGCAGCAAAGCAAACGGCAAAACTCCTACTGACGTCAGTGGGGGCCAGGATTTCAAGCACTCTCCTCGCTTGCAGTGTGGGGCTTCATCCATTAGACCACACGTTAGTTATCTGCGTCTTTCAGTTTTTCCCTTATGAGTGGCTGCTGTCCACAATCAAACAAGATTTCATGCCTTCCATGGAAGGGATTCTATTTCTAGCACTAGTTACCTATTGTGAAACTCCACCCAACAAGTACTGTGCCTTCCTTCTTTCCAATTCCACCTACTGTCCTCTGATCCCAAGAGCAGCACTTCTGTGGTCAGCGTGTAAACTGGGTCACTTGGAGAGCAAGGCACATAGTCAAGGGACTTGGCTAGCTAATGATTTATGATCTTGCAAAGATCCAGGGCTGTAATCTGAATTTTCCAATTGACTTAAATGGGGCCAGGATTTCATTCCAGATTATTGAAATAGCTGCTGGTAACAGTCACTGTGTCATAAGGACAATAAAAATAACAAAGCTTACATTACTCTAGAAGTAAAACTGTCCAATGGCTTGACTACTTCCACAGAAGTCAAAGCTCTATCCTGGAGAGAGCTGCCTTATTTGCCATGCTCTTACCAACTCTTTTCAAAGAGGAATGACTGTTACAATAATGCCGTCGCTAGTAAAACCTGAACTGGATGAGATGCTTTCTAGTTCTGCACTTAATCACTGGTTCTTTAATTGTTTAACTGCCCACACCCCAAGCAGAGTGCAGAAGTGTGATGATATATGGTATAATCCTGGCTAGAGCGAACAAATCTGACAAATCCAGGAGACAGAAACAGACGAGCTAATATAACAAGGCCATCATTTATTACTGCACTGTTTTCACGCTGCAGGGATAAATGATCAAATTCCCTGTATGAAACACATATCTCCAAAGAATAATTTTTAAATGCAGGGAGTATTTCTCTAGGGTTTTTCTGATGCTGCAGCAGCATTTGCAAGTGTGCTGAGCTGCTCTGCCAATGATTTAGTGTGTTGGGAGCAGCACTCCATCACTGTACCTTAGATGCCACTGCCATCAGGTTTTTGCTGTCCCTTGGCATCTTGCTTACGGAAGAAAATTATTCACTTGCTTGTATGTTACACACAACACCTGCATCTATCTATCTATCATGGCAAGTTTCTATCAAAGCTTTGGGGGTCAGTGGAGGAGGGGAAGGAGGGAGGGGGACAGAGGGAAGAAACACACAAGTCTTTCCTTAAAAAGCACACACAACATGCTTGTGATGCCCTGGGTTATCACAAGCGGTGACACAGAAATGTGTAGGCTTCTCCTAGAGCTGTCAGTGTGGCTTTGTCTTTTCCTGCAGAGTATCACTGCTGAATGGACAGATAATGGTCATAATAATACAAATCCAATTTTTCTTGTCTTCAGTTGCTCAGCTCAATGGAGTTTTGAGACACACTTCTGGCCCATATTTTTCACAATGACTGTGAAGCATTTTAAATTATTTTCCTAATGAAAGTGAGGCTTTTGTAGACCAGTGGAAATCTCCACCATGGGTATTTTACATTTTTAAGATCTAAATCTCCGAATAATGAAAGGTGAACTCTAAGTACTCTCTAACAGCGCTTCATTGATACCATCTTAAGCTAAATATTTTGTAAAATATGTTAGCCATCGTAATTTTCCCCATTATGCTACAGGGAAAACAATCATACAGTGGGAACATAATACTGCTGATTTAGAAAGTTATTATGTCCCAGTTCAGGGGCTGAATATATCAGATGTAAAGGTGAAGAGCCTTTGACATCAGAGGACTGTTGTCTAGACTCAGATGCCCAGTGTTAAAGTCTCCTGCTGAGTTATGAAGATTTACAGATTTGAAGGCTAGAAGGGATCATTAGATCATCTAGTTTGACCTCCTGTACAACACAGGCCATGGAAGGAGACTTTTCAGGATGCTGGATTTTATTGTTTTGGTTTTTTTTTTTTTTTTAAAGAAAGTGTGTATTCCACACCCCATCCGTCCCCTCCCCTCCACAACTTTGACAGGATCTTGCCATGATGATGCTGCATCAATACTTCTGGAAACTGAAATTCTCTCTTTAACCACAGAACAGGCACAGCACAGGTAATGATGTTGGAAGCTTCTGCAGCCTGACCTGCTACTTGGTGCCTTTTGTGGGTTAGTTTCTCTCTCTGAGCATTCAATCTTACATCCCTCTCCAAAGATGGCTACAAGGGCACTCTAACCAACCACGAGCAGTGGTGCTTTGGTGATACTAATCCAGAGAGAAATGGGTGGAGATATCACCAGCTAGATAGGAGTCTAATACAACTCCCACTGAAGGTGGACCAGATAACAAAATAGCTAATAGATGATAGCATATTCCTATCCCATTACAAAACTCCTGGGCCGTTTAATTCCTGTTGTCCTTGGGCAATTGCCTGAAAGGAGGTGGGGGAACAGGAAGAAAAGTTTCAGATTAACCTAGTTTGTTCTGCCAGTGTAATACTATTTGTTTTTCCTTTTTTTTTTTTTTTTTTTTTTAAAAAGAATTCGTACAGGTCTTAGTCCTGAACCTGTGTCCTCTTAAGTGGACGGTAAAACTCCCATTGACTGTTTTGATGATACTATTAGTCCTTGAGAAGGTGATTTTTTTTTCTGGCTTGTGGTTGATACTGCAGTAAGGACGATGATGATAATAATAATAATCTGGGAGAGGATGTTGGATTGTCAAGGCAACAAAACTAGGGATGGTAGGCAAATATCTATTGCCAATATTTAATTCCAAAACATGCCATTTTCATAAGTACGGGGACTATAGCTCACTTCAAGTAGTTCCCCTCATTTCTGATGCCAAATGCATTTCCAAGTATGATGCTCTGGTGTTTTCTGATTCTGCATCACTTTTTGGAGCCAATACTTTTGGGAAGGTAAATCCCGATAGGCACTATACAAACACAGGCTAACACAATGGCATTCTGGTCCGTGGCTGGGGCTCCCAGGTGCTGCAATGATACAAATAATAAATAGCTATATCATAGTTGGTCATCTCCGTGTTCAAAGGTGTTTGTTATGCACTAAACCCACTCAAATAATCTCAATTCCTAATAAAATAAGACCTCAGGCACAAATTAAAAACAATGATGTGATTTGATTTTTTTTTTTTACAATAATTTTATTACATTAGTCTTTGTTTTGGGCCATTATACAAATCATTATAGCAACTGCTACTATATGCTATAATTACATGTAGTTATATTTTGCAAAAGTTTCTCAACTTTAATTTTCAGATGGCTTTGCTACTTTTTTTTCCATGGGAGCTTTCAATGAATGCTACAAAAATATCAATTGAGATTCAAATTTTTATTCTGCAGTGAAAACTGGAGAGAGTGAAAATTGGCATTTACCTCAAATTGTCTTTATTATTATTTTTCTCAAAGAATTGAGAATTTATTTCAGAGGCCTGATGTTACACTTAGTAAAACAAAACATGATGACTACTACAGGGACTGGAAAGTGTGGAAGTAAATCAACGTTCAGCCTTATCTTTCCAGTAGCTACATCAAATCTGTTAACGATTGAGAGGCCATTAAAATGCTAATGAATGTGGAGGATGATCTATGTTCCATATTCCTACTTCTATTTCTGCAAAGGCAAAACACACATGAAAATCCCAACAGTTCTTCACTGCTGAACTAAATATGAAAGACTGCTAAGCTTTTGAAATGATACAGTTGTGAGACTTATCTGCATGATAAATTGTCATATTACTGTCAGCATGAAGGCCAAATTCTGCTTTTGGTTACTTCACTGCATATATTAACTAACTCTGTTTAAATCAGTGGAGTTGGGCTGTATTTTCACGGACATATCTGATGGTATAATTTTGCCTCTGGACTCCCAAACACCGAAGCAAGATTTTCAAGAGTGACTAGTGATCTGAAGTGCTCAGTTTGTGACATCTGGACTTTCAGAAAGTGTTAAGCACTCAACCATCTGAAAATCAGCTCCTGTAAGGTGCCCCCTCCAAGCGAGCATCCAAAGATTGGAGCACACAAAATGACGCACTACTTTTGGAAAGCTTGGTAAGATTTTCTGCAAACTGCCACACGCTAAAGCAAAGATATTGCAGCTTGAAATGTTCTTCGTGCTTGGCAGCCTCTAAAATTTAAAAGTTATAGCGATTTTTTATTTATTTATTTTTAAGCAGCATCAACTCCACAAAACTAAAAAAAAAAAAAAATTCACAAATGCTAATCTCATTGCAGGCTCTGGTGGAGGTGCTACATATTTAGATGTGCTCAGGTGTGACTGTGTGTGTGTGTATCTGGCACTAAATTTGAGAACTAGCTGGTCCCTGAGTAATAGCACATGTATTGTACTAAAGTAATCCTGCCATACCCTGTATACCCTTTACCAGCAAGCAGCTGTGTTTCACTTGATTCCAGAAATATAGCATCTTGAATATGTCAAATGGTACCAGCAACTGTCCCACCCCCCACCACACACACACTTTTATGGAAGTTAACATAAAAAGGGTGGGGTGAGCAAGTTATAGTCAGCTCTCCAGGCTGTTCCTTTTGTCGTTGCCTAATGTTATTTATTGCCACTTCATGTTCCTTTGGAGGCATAATTAAAAAAGATAAATAACCATATAGTCAGTCACAAAGATAAATTGATAGTATGAGGCTTTTTCCTTTTGTATTGCATTTTTTTTTGGAATGAACAAAACATTTTAGGTCTTCCTTTCTCATATTCTTATGAAGAAAAACACTCCAAGTTAGATTACTTAGGGTTTCCCTCCCTACTTTGGAGCAGTTGATCCTATGGGACAGACTACTGTAATCCATTATCCATCTGCAACTCTTATATTGAGGTGCAAAGTCTTAATTAGCTGCTACAGATGACTCTGCAAAGAGATACGTGCAGGAGGACCTATGTGAAACCCCAATGACTTCGGGGGGGGGGGGGGGGCTGCTTATATGCATCTCTTATAGGTGTTGCAAGTATAGAAAATACTCCCATGCAGCCTAACTCCTGTGCCATGGCTGGTGTGTGCAATTAAATACCAGTGGCTAGCCCATGTGAGCTGACTTAGGTTTGGATTAAGGCTTTTAATTGTAGTGTAGACCAGCGGATCTCAACCAGGGGTCTGCAGCCTCCTGGGGGTCCACAAGCCCTTTCGGGGTGGGCGGCCACAGGGCCCTGCAGCAGAAACAAAGAGTCTGAGCCCCAGCGCCCACCATAGGGCTGAAACCCCGATCCTCGATGCCCCCTGCATAGCTGAAGCTGGGAGCCTTGGGGTTGAAGCCCCAGCACCCCATGAGGGGCTGAAACCAGGAGCGGCGGGGCTGAATTCTGGAGCCCCAAGCCCCGGTGCTCCCCTTGGGGCAAAAGCCTTAAGTCTACAGGCAGAGTTGGGTGGTATGAGGTCGGGGTACTGCCCCCCCCAAACTGCAGTACAAGCACAGGACAGTTTCAAGGGAAGCTACTGTCCCACCCCACCTCCTTCTCTCCCCGCCCCCTGGCCAGGTCGGGTACAGGAAGCTGGAGGTAGGCAGTGCGAGGCAGTTGCTTCTCTTGGTGGTGCCCAGAGTTAAAGCTGCTCCTCAGCTCCCAGCCCCCTTTGCTCACACAGCCGGTAAGAGTCGCCTGGGAGGGGGGACCCAGCTCCATGGCTGGGAGAGCCCTCCAGGAACAGGGACCATAGGAAAGCCCTCCAGGCCCTAGCTACCCTCTCCCTGTACCTTGATCTACCCCCGTGCCTGCCCACGGCCCCTACCTCCCCCCGCCTGTATCCGGATCTACCCCTGTGCTTACACACAGCCCCTAGCTCCCCCAATCTGCACCCTGATCTACACCCATGCCTGCCCACAGCCCCTAGCTCCCCCCTCCCTGCATCCTGAGCTACTCACCTGCCTGCCTACAGCCCCTAGCTCCCCCTCCCTGCAGCCAGAGCTACTCACCTGCCTGCCCACAGCCCCTAGATCCCCCTGCCTGTACCCTAAGCTTTTTGAGCTGAGCTCCCCACCTTTGAATTATAATTTTTGGTGTCCCCACCCCCCAAACATACAACCCAGACAGGCTGGGGGACCTGCTGAGGCGAGTCTAGGGGTGGAGGTGGCATTCCCTTCCCAGACCCCACTGTGCGGAGCTGGCTCGAGCCACACTGGTCCTTGGCCCCCAAAATAGAAGCCAAACTACACCTATGCCTGAGGTAACCCCCCTGCCCAGAGCCCTGAGACCCCCTCCCCCCTGCTGGGCCCTGGAGTTTTTATAGCATGTTGGGGGATGAAGGGGAGGTGTCCAAAAGAAAAAGGTTGAGAATCCCTGGTTTAGACATTTGGACTTGGGCACTCTAAGAACCTGTGAGGCTGGAGGGTCCCAGAGCTCGAGTCTGCATGTCTACACCACAATGAAACAGCCCCTTAGCTCAAGCTTTGAGAATCTGAGTCAGCTGGCTCGAGCCAGCCTTGGGTTTTTAACTGCAGTGCAGACATACCCATATTTCTACAATGTAGCTTCAGGCTACCCTCATTACCTTTAGTTAAGATGCTGGGATCTGTTATCTCCGAGTCACCATGTTTGTAGTAAAGATGATGACAGATGGAATCTGCTCCAATTTTTGCAAGTCAGATGTGGTGCTCCTGCTCTTTATACTCCTAAGGGAATTCTGCACCAAAAAATTAAAAATTCTGTGCACAACATTTTAAAATTCTGCAAGTTTTATTTGTCAATAAATAAATGTGGAGGTTTCAGCATGGCTGTGTAGAGCACAGGCCACTGGCTGGACAGAGGTGGGAGATCACCCTGCAGTCCTCCTCCCCTCCAAGATAGGGCCTTGGCAATGAGGCTGTACCTGACCCTGACACAGTGCAAGGGCTGGGCCTGCCCCAGAAACACCCTGGGGCCCTGCCCCTCCACACCAGGTGTGCCAGGTGTGGGACAGGCAGGCTCAACCACCCAGGATCTAACTGTGGAGGGGCTCTGTGTGTGTGTGTGGGGGGGAAATCCAGGTGTGGGGCTCAGAGGTGCTCAGTGGTGGGGTTTTGTGTGGGACAATCTGGGTGTGGGCAGCTCAGTGGGGCGTTCAGGTGTGGGGGGGGGATCTGGATGTACAGAGGCTCATTGAGGGGATTTCTAGGTGCAGGGTCAATGGGACTCTGCAGGGGGTTCATGGTGAAGGTGGTTGGGGCTCAGCAGGAGCGTCTGGGTGTGTGGCGCTCTGTGAGGGGGTATGGGTGCTGGGGGAGTGGAGCTTGATGGGGTGGGTACCGCTATTTGGGCTTAGTGGGATGGGAATGTGGGGGGCTCATCAGGGTGGTCCAGGTGCAGAGGGGTGGGACTAATCAGGGTGGGGGTTGAGTGCAGGGGGCTCAGTGGGGAGTGGTCTGGGTGCAGAAGCGGGCATCTGGAGGCATGGTGTCTGGGTGCAGGGGAGCACCAGATACAGGGGTTGAGGTTTAGTGGGGTGGGGTTTAGGTATGGAGGGCTGGGGGGTTCTGGGTGTACAGGCTGAATCTTGGTGGAGGGTCAGGGTACAGGGAGTAGGATGCTGAGCTTTCTGCAGATGGGGGAGGTTTCTGTGGTGGGTCCAACCCAGCCCCATCCAATCCTTGCAGGTGAAGAGGAAGTTTCATCCTTCCCCACCTCCAGCCCAGCTGGGACTAGTAGCTGATCCCGGTGCAAGTAGTAGCCACCGGCTGGGGTGACCCCAGCCCCGTGATGATTTACCTCTCTATAGGCTGCTGGGGGTGGGGGTGTGTGTGACCACTCTTACAGCTTCCCTTTGCTTCACTGTCAGAAAATCATTTTTCTGTGGAGAAGCAAAGAAATCTGCAGGGGACATGAATTCCACACACATGCAGTGGCGTAGAATTCCCTAGGAGTATCTTTACAAGTAGCAAACTGGGAAAGTTTGGTTGTATTCATTTATCATTATTATTGAGAATTTCTATTTCAGTCGCACTTGAGGCCCCAAATCAAAAATCAGACAAGTAGCAGAAAGACAATCCCTATCCCAGAGGGCTCACAATCTAGGATTTTAACAATATGCAAAGGGTAAATAAACAGACAAATGAATGGGAGGAGAAGAAGATAACAGTAAAGACAAAAGAATTTGCATAAATTAGTAGTCAGAATGCTTCTATCAGACATCCTGTAAATCAGCTGAGAATGTTTTTATAAGAAATGCTGTTTTTTTGATGCAGCAGGACACAGAAGAGTGAACTTCCAAGAGAAGATTGGTTAGAGGTTACAGTGAATTGTGTAGCTCCTGCATTTCAAAGCGTTTTTGTTACTATGCTTTTAGCTTACTCAACATGCACATTCAGAATAGATTAGTCAGATTTGTTTTAAGACTAGATAATCTTTTGGTAAATATTTGCACTGGGTGAGTTTGTTCAGCACCGCAAAATTGTCCTAACAATTTATCAGACCAAGCACAAAATGTACTTGTTTCAGAGTAGCAGCCGTGTTAGTCTGTATCCACAAAAAGAACAGGAGTACTTGTGGCACTTTAGAGACTAACAAATTTATCTGAGCATAAGCTTTCATGAGCTACAGCTCACTTCATCGGATGCATGAGTGGAAAATACAGTGGGGAGATTTGAAATACACAGAGAACTTGAAACAATGGGTGTTACCATACACACTGTAATGAGAGTGATCAGGTAAGGTGAGCTCTTACCAGCAGGTGAGCTCCCCTGCTCTCCTGCTGGTAATAGCTCACCTTACCTGATCACTGTCGTTACAGTGTGTATGGTAACAACCATTCTTTCATGTTCTCTGTGTATATAACATCTCCCCACTGTATTTTCCACTACATGCATCCGATGAAGTGAGCTGTAGCTCACGAAAACTTATGCTCTAATAAATGTTAGTCTCTAAGGTGCCACAAAATTTACTTGCTGATTCTTATCAGGATGTTGTTAATAAGAATGCTAAAAATGATTGATGTTTACTTGCCCATCAAAATATTGCTTGCCCAGGCAATAGGCGAATGGATTTTTGCAAAACGGTGTTGATTGTATATTTACACATAATGTGCACAGTTGTTTGAAACTGCACATGCAAACCCACTGGGAGTCATTGGGTACATGGGCGCCAATTATTATGCTTGCACACAGAGCCATCCATTGGGTACGGTGAATCGAGGCAACCGACAGGGGCCCCGCACTCTGGGGGGCCCCACAATTCTATAAACTAGTGAGAAGGCAGGCAGGGAGGTGAGGTGGGCGGGGTGAGGAGGCGAATGGCCAGTGGCAGGCAGGCAGGGGAGCAAGGAGGAGCCCGTCTACCAGAATCTCCCTCTACCCACAGTGCCTCCTGCCCGCTGGTAGGCCCTGCTGATCAGCGTCTACCACCTGCTGCGGATCAGCTATTTCTCAGCGTCAGGAGGCACTGGGGGGAGGGGAGAGGAGAGAGGGTACAGTGCGCTCGTAGGAGGGGGCAGAACTGGGCAGGGAAGAGGTGGGGTGGGGTGGGGCCTCGGATGAAGGAGTGGAGTGGGGGCAGGGACTGGGTGGAGTTGGGGGGAACATCCCCTTGCAGATTAGAAACTCAGTGCTTATGTCCCAGGCCCCTCAACCCCCTACAGATGGCCCTGCTTGCATATATAGATGACAGGTGATTTTAAAACACACACATAGGTGTTTGCACCTGTGAAGTGTGTAATGTGTACCAACAATTCTATACATGTCCAAGCCAAGACAGAATAGAGCCCAACTGATAACATTAATTATAACGGTTGTTTCTGGACCATCAAGTTGATGAGTCTAAATAATCAAAAAGGCTGGAATTATAAAGGAGGAACACAGGGTAAATTTTAATAAAGAAAAAAAATATTCCACTATGAATTCTAGGGTGTTTAGAAAAAATAATACGAGGTTATGACTTAAAACAATCTTCTGAAAAGAAATCACAATGTATTGTCTGATCCAGAAGAGGAGACACAGCATGAGCAGGACACATTTAAAGCTCGTAACCATGAGTTTCTGTTCCTCTTTGAGTACTCACCTTCTTTTCTTTTATAAAGTTTAGAGAACTGATCTCTCTTAAAGGGGGTGATTTATTGACTCGCTGCAATTTTTCTAAAAAAACTTATGTCTCCTCTGAGGCTACTCAGCTTCTCTAAGTGTCATTTATCGTGGAAATTGCTAAGTTTGCACTCAGCGGGCTTTGTGCTTGATTTTAGTTTAGTCAGCATCCACATTATGAGACTGTAAAAAAAGTTGATAAAATATTTGACAAATTAACTACTTTTTAGAGGTTTCAGTAAAGGGAGAGGGTCATATTAGAGTGAACTGAAGATTAAGGAATGGTTTTTCATACAAAATGTTGGATAAACAGGCATGAAATACAACTTTTTTTATGCACTAAACCATGTTTTCTCAAGTACACCCACTGAATAGAAAATGGTGGTCATAACATCACCTTACCTCCTCAGACAGTAATGTTTACCATAAGACCAGACTAAAAAGGAAACGCTGATTTCAGTCTTTAAAACAGTAGCTGTTACTACTCTGAAGTGCTTTCCACTTTTAATTTAATTAACCCACACATTTCCCTACCAACTCAGCTAAAGACAGTGGTTACACTGATGTGAAGCCTTTGTATCATGATACTCTATTTGCAACCCCACTAGCGGTCTACCTAGAAATAGGATTTTTTTTATAAATAGCAAGTAATTTTTCAGAACTAAGGATGCTCCTACCAAACACTAAGAAATAACACTGTTACTCTTTACATGCATTTTTGGGCAGTGGGGGAGTGGGGAGAGAGATTTTCATTGTGTTAAGTTTGGCTGATGAAGGCAAGATTTACTTGACTTTCAGAAACTCTCCCCCCAATTTCTTTGTTGAGGTTATCTCAAGGATATTGTGGAACAGTGTCATTTCTCCTTGGTGTGTCAAGGTGAACCACACAAATGCCTCCAATAGCTCTCAGCTATTCTCATGTGAGACAGATTGCTGAGCTTCTGTTTGGCTTTAGAGATGTTAGCGTGCCAGTCACTGGGCCACAGAATGACTAATTACCTCTCTGCCAATATCAGAGCTGGGACAGTTCTCTCCACAGCCTTCACCAGATGGGCCTAATTAAACTATTAGCCAATGAGTGAGGTCTGATGGCTCCATTAGGAATCCTCCTGTGCTTAAATAAACAGCTCAAAATAAATAGTTTTCTCAATTAGAGTGTTGTTCATGTCCTTTTTCTGGTATATTCATTAGCAGGCAGTGTCTACTCCATCTCCTCTTTACCCGTGGGACAGGACCCTCTCTGACATTACTCAGGAACTTGAGAAGGATTTTATGACGTTAATCAGTTTGTTCTGTGCAGTAGGTCCAAACATTCCCACTCCCCATCCATATCTCCCAGATTTGTTGGCACTTATAGGGAAAATATTTTTCTCTCTCTCATTGTGTACAATTGCATTCAGGGTGTAGAGTTTCTTCCCACTAGGGGTTAAGCTCTTGTAGGGATAGCTGTAATATTTACTGTATCCTCTTTCCTTAGCTCCTTGACCTAGCTGCTGCCTTTAGCACTATTGATCCATCTCTCCTTGTTGGGTCATCAACGCAACATACTCTTTTGATTCTCTTCTTTCATCTACCTCCAAGGCCTGCCTCCCCCTCCCTCAGTCAGTGCTTTCAGACTCCATCCTCAGCGCTCCTTTGTCACTCTCTATTCTCTCCCTGGGTGACTTTTATTCCCACAGACTCAGCTATGCTCTAAGCTCCTATTTCTGTTTGTCCACCCCAAAAGCGTCCATTTGTGTTTCTGATAATGCTTCTTAGATGAAGAGACACCATTTGAAATTCAGCCAGGCACAAAAATAACCCCTTGATTTTTCCCTCTTAAGACTTCTTCCCTTCCCTTATTTCCTGCCACTATCCTTCCAATCATGAACCCTTGCATCCTTGGACTTATCTTTATCTCCTCTGCTTCCTTCTCACCTCACATCTGGAACTTTCCAAATCCTGCCATTACTTTCTCTTTAACATCTCCAAAAGTTAGAACTTCATTTTCATCCTGTCTACAAAGACAAGTCAGATTAGACTCGAAGTGTCTAGTCATTACAGTTTGAATGTTTCATGGAAGAGTTGGATTATTAAAAGTTTCTTGAAGAAAATGGAAGAAGCGCGGTGGATATTGATAAGAAGGCTACTCCAGGCAGATGTGGCAGTGGAGATGCAGGAAGGAATGGACTTGTTGAGATACTCAAGGATACGGAGAAGATGCTTCAGTTTGATATGGAAGACGGGTGGGAGCTGGTGAAGAGACTTAAGTAGCGATGGAAACATGGTCAGAACGGTAGGAAAGTTAAAGGATTTTGACAGTTGTGTTTTGGAACGATTAGAGGAGGAGTACCATAGGTGAGAGTAAGAAAACGCCACACCAACTGAAACTGAGATCAGAAGACCCCTTGACTCATCTTGGGGCTGGATTTCCTGTGTAATGTGAGCCCATATTCGCCCACTAGGATTTCATAGAAGAGACAGTAAAAAAGTGCTCCATAAATGACCAGGAACCCAAGGTTTTCCAAGGATGGAAGTCAGTGGAGCAGTTTAAGTTAGTCTCAGTCTCTGCTTTCTTTAGTGTCTTGAGAGTTCTGAAGTCAGACAGACGTGAGTAAGAGGAGGGTGCACTCAGAACCAAAATACTGTACAAAACAAAACCGTTAAGGGAATAAAGAGAAAGAAAAAGAGAGGAGGAATCACATTGAGCCCCCAAACAACATTCTATTGATTTCAGAATGATTTAAACAAAAAGTATAGAGGAAAAAGTCAAATTCTGCTCTCTCGCACTGCTAATCCAAAGTAACTCCACTGATCTCAATGGGATTAGATTGACTTCACTGTAAAGAGGACCAGAATTTGGCTCAGAAAATACACAGCAACAGGGACAAAAGATGGCCCTTGAATTTTATAAAAATAACTCAAAAGACAAAAAGGAAACATGGCATCAAATAACTGAATATATCCCATATTTGAGCATATTACATTCTTTTGAGCTCCCAATGAAAACTGCTTTAATTCTATTTTTCATTAACTTTAAATGAAGCTTGCTAGCCAGGAGAACTTTTGAAAAGAAAGATGACAAGTTTTCTCACAAATAGGT
Organism: Dermochelys coriacea; assembly: GCF_009764565.3. Lineage (NCBI taxonomy): Eukaryota > Metazoa > Chordata > Testudines > Dermochelyidae > Dermochelys > Dermochelys coriacea. Next base: position 248,008,004 of record NC_050069.1, on the reverse strand, counting down.
TCTTCCTATTTGCCTAGCCCTAGATATTTTTTTCCTGAGTCACTGTCTCTAGGGAGATCATTTGTCTTGTTCATTAAAAGGGTATTTAATTGTGGTTCTTGATACCTTATTTGTCCAGAGAGAAGAAACTCAAGTATTTGATACAGTAAGGGCCCTTCTTGGCCCCAATGCTTGACTCACTGTGTAAAATGAACAAGAAATATTTCACATAAAATGAATTCTTCAGTTTACAGCATGTCAAACACAGGATTCTCCACATTACTAATTAAGCCCACTTGAGTTGAAAAATGGTAAGCAGCAAGATGCTAATACTATCACTGCACATACTTAATTACAACTCATTTGCTATTGATTCTCCATTTACTCCAATAGAACCATAAGACATACTATTAGTTTAATTACTCCAGAGAGAAAGCAGCATTGACATTTTCTGTGTTATAAAATGCACTGGGCTATAAACTCAAAACTCTATCTGTTTAGTTACTGACCAGAAATATAAGTGGTTAAGAAAGTCATTATCGGCAAGTGAGAAAATATGATAGTTATTCTAGGGGTAGTTCCTCAGCTGGTCATAGCTCTTTTGGAGCTTGTCCTGTGCAGCAAAGACAATTGACACCAGCTCCTCAGTACTTTTCATGCAAGAGTCTGAAAGGGTGAAATCCTCCCCTGTGCAGTGGCCTCAACACAGGCCTTAAGCAGAATTTAAGTGGGGCAGTAGCCCTCTGCGTAGAGGGTGAATTTCACACAAAGTGCTTTGGATTGCAAATCCTGAAATTTTTTTACTTAGCTTTTATTCAGCCTTTTCTCACTGAGTATGATGAGGGATGTACTGAGTAAAAATAAATAAAAAAATGAGTAAGGATCTCAGGATTTGTCCCTCAATTGCTAGGCCTTACAAGCCCCTCTAGGAGGAAGACAAGTATTATAAAGTGACTAAAATCACAGGCATACCATGGTAGAAGCTCTCCCTTCCACCAGCATGATAGTCCACATAGTGTGAATAAGTGTGTCCCTTCCAGTCCCTTCTTTTGAGATTCTGTGGATGTCTGGATTCAATGACTCCCATGGCACTTTAACCACTAAGGGAGTAGTGCCAGGCTGTGCATTCAATTCCTACTGGAGCCCTCTTTTCACCTTCACCCAAAGTAGGTGTGGGAGTCCAACTCATCATACGTTTTGCTAGGAGCAAGGACCAGGGGAGCAGGAGTAGTAGCTAATATAGGAAGTGGGTGAATACTTCCAGCTGGCAAATGAAGCAGTAACCATATGGATTTGCAGGACTTGAAGAAGCAAAAAACAGTTTAGAGCAGTGGTTCTCAACCTATTTACCATTGTGGGCAGTGTCCAATCCTACCTTTATGGCCCTGAGAACGTCACATGGGCCGCAGCTCTGTGCTGATTGGGTCGCAAGTGGCCCACAGGCCGCAGGTTGAGAACCACTGGTTTAGAGAGAGAGTGGGTATACATATTTGTGTGCATAACAGGGAAGCAGATAGCTCCTTGAGATAAAGAGCCATCTCAGCCAAAACAGACCCATTTACACTGAAAGTGAGCCCGTTTCATTTAAAAATGTGCATCCAAGTGACTTATTTCACCGAAATGGACACATGGGCACATTCATTCCAGTTTTCTTGGGCCTATGTCTAGGTGAAAACGCTGTCTCACAGACCACTTGATACCTCTCCCTCGAAGAAACAATTCACATCAATGGCATTACTTTCCCACCATTCCAAAGGTTGGAAAACTGAAATAATTTGCACAAAATTATGCTAGATTTCAGCAGAATTCATGCTGTACATGGTGGCAGAATGGAAAGTTTTGTAAGAATTGAGAACCTAGAGAAGAATTACTCCTTAAGTGAATATCTCTGATGGACAAAGAGTCTGTTCATCAGGATTGAAAATGGAGTACAGTAGACAGAGGTCTCTTGGAGAAAAATATACTTCAATTAAAAGAAATTTTAATTTTAATTTAACATAGGAGATAAGTCAGATGCCAAAAAAGAGCTAGGAATTTTCCTGCTATCTAAGTGGGACAATATGTACTCTTCATACTCATACTACTTCATACTCTAGCAGTTTGCATTAGGTATGTCAGGAGGCTGTTGGCCCCTTTAAGGGGAGTCCAGGCCCAGACTAATTGTGAGGAACTAATTTAAAGGGAACAAGCTTATCTAGGCAATGAATTGAATAGTGAGCAGGTGGGCCTGATAAAAGGCGCCCAGGATTCAAATGAAGGGAGGTGCTCCTAGACAGAGGAGCCCCCTGACACCCTAGCAGGAGAAAGACGAGGCCTTTGAGCCTCTCCAGGTTGGCAGGTGAAAGGAATGAGTAAAAAGGGCCTTGCTAGGGAAAAGCTGACAGAGGGCTACAGCTGACCTGAAGACTAACCCTACTCTGGGAGTAGAGCAAGACATTTTGAATGATAACACAGCTCCAAGAGGAAGGCTGGGGAACTCTTGACTTTGGCAGAGGACATGGGCAGCACATGAATCCCCATCCCTTTGGGGAGGCTAGCCCCCTGGCCCTGCCCCTTCCACCTGAGGATCCCCCACCCAGCCCCTTCTGTCCCCCTTGCCTGCCAGAGCCCCGAGCCTCCCACCATAGCTGGAGGAGTTGCTCTGATCCCGGGCCAGCCTGGGCCACCAGCCAGCCAAGCCCTGAGCTCCAGGCCGCCAGCCCAAACTGAGCCCCTGCTGGCTTCAGGGAGGAGTGGGAGTGAGGGTAGGGCCAGGGCCTGGGTTATTATACCTGCTGCCGACAGGAGAGGATGCTTGTCATCATTAGCCCAAAAGAGGGGCTGGACTTGAGGGGCTAACAAGGAGGGGGTTTCCTTGTACTCTGGAAAAGGAGCTAATAAATGACACCCTGGAAAGGGGGCATCTTGTTCTCAGGTTAAGGTTGTCAATTTTGGTTGGATATATTCCGGGAGGCTTCATCACATGAAATAATCTTTTATTAAAGATACATCTTTAATTCCTGGAGACTCCAGGACAATACTGGAGGATTGGCAACCCTATCTCAGTCCCAGATCTTAGTAAATCATTTTAAACTTATGGGGGAGGGGGTGGAGGGAGAGGGCAATCAGCCTGAAAAGCCACACCATGCCATAAGGGGGTGTGCCTGAGGGTATTGCCCTATGGAAATGCATCTATTGTTCCAATAAGATAACGCAAAACTACAACAGACATTAGTAATGACCATAGAAACTCATAACATGCTATGCATGATTTCTTCTTTTTTTGTTTGTTTGTTTTCCTCTGTTTTAATCACAGAGAGACCAGGTTTATCTTCACTTTTTTTTATTTGTTTCTTTGATTTTTTTTTTTTAATTTTTTGAAGCATACTGGTATTAAAACAAATGAGCATGCTCCTGTGATTGGTGCATTGCGCTCAATAGCAGCTTTGAGTTAACAGGGTCACACTGTTTAAACTTCAGTTGTTGGGATTGTCATCTTATAAAATTTCATTGAGTCCCACTTCTCTGCCTGAAGTGCCATAATGCTAGCCAAGTGGGAAAAAGGGTTCTTCTGAGATTGATTTTTTCAGACACTATGGTTCTGTTCAATTGAATTCACTCAAGTAGTGGTTAACATAAACACTGTGGAGAGTATGACATGTCAAATTAGCAGCTTTGCAAATCTCCTGTTAATTGTCAGCCTAATTAAAAAATTGCTAATTATAATGTTTATAACTTCAAATAACTGCTAAGCTATAAAGAACTGGCTGTCAGGTGTAAACAGGGGGACTGAAGGGAAAAAAATCAATCGACATCTGTTAATTTATCAGAGGCAGTACACTAAATTGAAAAATGGATTGCCTAACGCACTGTAAATCTGCATTACGATAAAAGACCAATTCATCTCAACACCTGCTTAATAAATGATAATGGCCATCTTCAGTGGCTAGCCCCAGGGTTCCTCTGCCAATCAGACTTAAATCCTGTCTTTATCAACAGAAGACCACAACTTGCTTTGTGTGTGTGTGTATATATATATATATATAACATCCCCCTCTTCTTTTAGAGTGATAAAAATGCATTTAGTAATCAGGGTGATTGTTTCCCCCATAATGTTAACTCAATGATGTGATCATGCCAATCGAAAACAAAACTTACATACCACCCCAATGGGCAACCGTTTTTAAATGCATAGTTCATTTTATTCCGACACACTTGAAGTCTATAGGGGATTTATTCTACATAACTTGTTTTGCATGTACTAAAATACAATAAATGAGGTAAAGAATAAGAAACTAATAGTTATATCCAAGAAGTGTAAGTATTCTACAGGCTATTATATAAAAAAGCCTCATTATCTTTCTGAAAGAAATAATATGTAAGTGCCAAATGCCATCTCCTTTCTTAAGTGCCAAGTATGTTCATGCTTCTAAGATTATTGCTAAGGACAAGTGACAAACTTCTACATTTGTCTCAAAATGATATATTATTTGGACTGGTCTTTTAAAGCTGTCCCTCCCACGCACACACTCTTAAGTAATCAAACATTGTAAGGGACACCCAGCACTTATTGTGTAATCAAAACTCCAAAATTCTTTTTGGAGTAAGAAGCGGAATTATTTTCTGTAATTCGCTGAAACAAGAGCCTACGTGTCGCTTCTCTCCCATTTCCAAACACCTTTACAGTTCTTTTATCACCTTGAGTTTTCCTTCCTACTCCTTTCTTCTGTTCATCATCACCCCAATGATGTCAAGTTGTATCTCAACAGTGATGGCTTTGCACGCAGTACTGCTGGTTAATTTTACTAATTGCTCCTTAGAACCATTAGGAACGATTGGTGAAAATGACTAATGATAATGCATTCAGCCACACAAAGCTGGTTCAGTATATCCGCACAGTATTTACTATGGAACATAAAACATCATTCTTCTCTCACACTAATATAAGCTGTTTGCTGTTTTGTTTTAGCCATGGTGGTCCCAGGGTATTTGAGAGACAAGGTGGGTATGGTAACATCTTTTATTGGACCAGCTTCTGTTTTTGAGCTTACACAGAAGTGACCTAAACAAGATCTCTCTCTATGGTCGAAAACTTTTCTCTCTCACCAGCAGAAGTTGGTCCAATACAAGATATTACCTCACCCACCTTGTCTCTGTAATTACACTGATATAAGTCAATTTAGTAAAAAAAATAAAATAAAAACAGAGAGAGAGAGAGAGAGAGAAGAGAATCAGGCTCATAGTATTCTCTTTATAGGGAGAAATCAGCTTAGACGTATCCTTTTCCCAAATTCTGTTGGAACACTCCTACTTTATCTGTGTTCTAAATAGCTCTTTTAGTCCCTGCTTTTTTGGGGGACTTCTTTTCCTTCTCCTGATTTTTTTTGCCAGTTTTCTAATATGGCTCTTCTTATCCTCCCATGACACTGGGATCCCATTATTTTATATAGAAATAAGTGTGCTGAAATACTAAAAAACAAAAAACAAAACAAAAAACAAAATCATAACTGGCAGATATGTTACTTACCCCTACAGAAATAGAGGACTGTTGTGCCTTGAATAACAGTCATGTTGAAAAAGAAATTGGATTTTTGTAATGGTTTCCTCAAATAATTTACATTGACCAGTCCCTTTAATATATTTTGATATTTTTCAGTATGAATGGGGTAATCAATATTATTTAGAGAAGGATGACATTTCTTCATAATCCCAAGCAATCCTGTGACTGGTTCTTGTCAAGCCAACACCAAAGTATCTGCTGTTCATTTTCATGTGCAATTTTTTTAAACATGTGCATATTTCTTGAATTGCAACATTATCCTTCATAATGATGTCCTTGATGCTATAGCAGTAGCAGTCACTACATCTCTCCAAGATATGTCTCACGACATTTTCTTAATGGAACTCATTTCAATGTGACATTTCCTGCATGCAACACTGCTTCCTCTTTCCATTTTAAGCATATTTTGAGAGATTGGGCAACTTCTGTGTAAAATGATAAAATTCATCAATTGTTCTCTTATACATTGTTTTTGAGACTGCAAAGGTTTCAGAGCCCATTACTGAGTCATGGGTAAGTTGCATATTTAATATTTTGTTTTACCAGCTTTAGGATGTGAAGAAAGTAAAATTTAGGTAAAATTTGTCATTTGGATCTTGGTTTGGGCTTTTTCTCAACATGATTCAACATAATTAAATTACTGAGTGTTATTTCCAGCAAAGTTATCATTTGTATAACAGTAGCGCCTAGAGCCCTCATCCAAAATCAGGGCTTCATCCTGCTAGGTACTGGGCTGACACACAGTAAGAGCCGGTTGCTGCCCCAAAGAGTTAACCATCTGAATAAACAAGACAAACTAAAAGAGCAGCAAAGTGACCAAATTCAGTGGAAGAGTTAGGAATAAAACCCAAGTCTCTTGACTCCCAGGCCAGTAACCTGTACACAAGACCATGTTACCTCTTTCAGAAATTAATTGTGGGACATGGCAGTAATCTTATGGCACCAGCCTTATAGGGTATGGTCTATTTATTTTATGGATCCAAACCTCCTCACATTGAAGACAAAGGAAAAACTTGATTTTAATGGGATTGGGATTAGTGATTTGCAATAGTGCATAGGTGACAACTTTAATGGTCAGAGCCATAAAGAAATCAACTCTGGCATGAAAATTCTATCTTGTCATGTTTTTATGTTTACTTTTCAGCTCAGTGAATGTACCAGAAACTTAAAATCACTTTTCTTTGTAAACGCTCAGGAGAAGGCAGCTGGTTTCTTACCTAAGAACCCTAAGAAAGAATTACTAGGTACATTTCCAACTATTACCCAGTTACTGGCTCAGTTTACAAATCTCTATGGAAATGTAGTTTTGGAAGATTGTGTGTACAATGTGTTTAAAGATACAATAGTCTTACTAATAAATGATTTACTAATAAATGATTTTTTTACAGCCCCATCACCCTTCTAAATATTCTTTTGCGTCTAACAGCTTTCTGTCACCATTACCCTCCTTCCCCCTGAATCCTTCAAATAAAGCACTAATGTTTTTCTAAGGCATATTAACACTATGCCTTTGGCACACCTAGGCACACGTCTTTTAAGGCAAACCCATTAAAATTAATTTAACAGCATGTACATCCATCTGGCATACACAAATCAGCCAGGAGAGTCCTTTGATAGATTTACTGTGATTAGTTCATCCTGTGAACTTAAATAGTTAACACTGCTAAGACTTTTATACCCACTGATATATAACATTTTCAAGATGTCAGAAATGCGGTAAACTTTTTTTTGGTACTTCCAGGAGTTTTTAAACACGTTCTGGGACAAGCAAATTTTACAGAGAAAGTATTTGCATAAATTCCCATAAAGGAGAATTTAATTTGATACCACAGATTACATGAAGCATCTGATTTTAAGATCCATATTGATGAGTCAAACATTAAATTAAATGCCATATAATTACTGAATTACAGGTAGCTCAGACCTAACTCCCGCTTCCCCCAAGCCTCCTCTTTTTTTATAGCCACTATAAAAATCTTTTAATTTAGGGAAAATGTATCTAAAGTTTAATCCAGGCTTCCTACTGACTGTAAGTAAAATAGCTCACATGATCACAAGTCAAGCACTTAAACATCTTTACCAGTGGAAACATCCTAAATCTGCTGATAATAATGGTGACTGGAAAAGATATTCTATATTTAGAAGCAGTGAAGTGCAAACTAAGCAGTTTGTATATGTCTGATGACAAAAAGCAACTAGTTTTCACAGCTGAAGATTTAAAGAAATGTTTACAGCAACTGTAGAATCTTTGACAAAATATAGCCAGAATTATTTTTAATATGCATTATAGACAAATAAGAAACAGGATTATTAGTCACACCATATGAAGTCAATATTACTCTTTCTTTTGGCTATGTTTGCAGTCATAATTTTGGCAACTGCTGCTAATTTGGAAAAAGAAAAGAAGTCTATCTTACCACTCAAGATGACGAAAGGAATGGAAGCTAAGCATCTAAACTCAGTGAGGGGCTATTGAAAATCCTATTCTTTGTTATAGATCTGGCATTAACATGGAAGAAATTACATAAACATCTTCTGTACTAACTATAGTGGATAATAAGGTTTTACTGATCAAAATACCTGTGAGAAGGTCTCTTTACTATAATGCATATGTACATGAAACAAGGGATAAATGGGATGGGGAAAGGGAGGCCCAAACCAAGGGTGTGCAGAAAGACACCAAAAGGGGATAGCACAAGTGAAGGGAAGATATTGTGTGAATTTTGTCTAGATCCTCGGTTCGTGGAGATTGATAAGGCTTCCCCCAACTGCAGAAGAGGTAGGTCAATTTACACTGGCTAAGGATCTCATTTCAGACAGCTGAATTGGATTTTCATTAATCTGATTTTTTAAAAATCTTATCTCAGTACTAGCAAAACTCTTCCCAGAAAAAATCCATTTTATTCTGTAATTGGGACAGTAGCCTCTTTGTTAATGTTCCATTGGTACATTTTGCTATTTTATTATATATCATACATCCATTATAAGCATGTAGGTAGAGTCTGTGTGTGTGCATATACATATATGTACATATTTAGTGACTACTTAAGAATTTAGTCAGCTACTGATAATGCAAATCACAATTCAAGGGAACACTTTTCTTAAAACCACTTTTTCCCTTCCCTTTTTCTGCTTAGAGAGAGAAGACTAGAGAATGTATCAACTAGGGACATTATCTCATTAGTCACTGCATTTGGATAATTTATTTGCAATATCCAATTATCCACTATGTTAATGCCCCACATCTGTGTGCAAATCTTGGCAAAGAGATGGCATTCGCCTTAAAACCCCTCATTATATTTAACACATACTACTGCAAAACAAAATCACATGCTTTCCGTCCTGTATACTCAAACACTTGTTTTTACAGGAATGACAGAGTATGAACATTCCAACATTTGGTAACAAATACCCTAAGGATAAACACAAACCCTCACACAATGATTTTTACCATTTTTCTGAATCTTAACTGTCTGCACACGAGTAGCTCCACTGAACTCAAAGAGACTACCGATGTGTATAAAGTTAAGCAATAAGTGCATCCATTTACCATCTCACTGCCTAGAGATTACTCTGAATACTGGACTTATTGTAAGAATCTAGGGCCTGATCCAAAATTAGTGGCATGATTCCCACTGGCTTAGTGGGTTTTGGATGAGGCAATTGGAGCACAACATTAAACAGACAGAGAAAATGCACAGAGAAAAATGGTAAGAAACTGGGAAAGTGAAACAGGGAGGATGTGATGCTTCCTAGGGGTACCCAGGATTGGGAGGCACCTCAAAAACACCTGCCCTTAGTGTGAGGAAGTCTTGTCTGTGCCTGCTATGGGTCCATTCCCCAACTCCACCAGCCTCTGCAACACAAGCACTGCCTCCCGGGCCTCTGCAGGCCCCGCTCTCTCTGTACAGGTTAGTAATAGCCACACACAACCCCCGAGTTCTCTGAGCACCCCGTGGCGTGCCCAGCCCCAGATCCATTAGTCTCTCACAGAATTCCCAAATCCTTTGTTCCCAAAGGAACAGTACACCCTAGCTTACCAGGTACACCTTATGTCACAGCTTCTCTGAGATATGTTTATAGAGAAACAGGAAGACGTTTATTTAACAATGAACAGAGATTTGAGAAGAAGCAAGTAGAATTAAGAAAAACAAATGGTTACATATAAAATAAAATCATAACATGCTTTTTAGAGTTTAAGCACAACTAAACAAGACATTCTCCTGTCTCATAAAAAAGTTAGCTCACCCAAAGTTTCTCTCCCAGCATCAAACAGCCAGTCCAGCTGTGATCCTCCATTCCTAAGACAAGCCAGTGAGGAGCTTGTCCCCTCAGTGAAGGGTAACTGGTTGTACCTCTGTGCCCTCGGATATAATCCCAACACTCCATTGTCTTCAGTTGTAAAAGGGCAACACCTGCTGCTTGCTTTCCCTGTGAGAATCTCCCCTGGAGGCTTTACAATTACTTGGCCTTTTGCTCAGAGTGTAAATACACATTCATTGTGAAATATACAATACTCAATTTACACAGACAGAAAAGTACATAAACACCTCCTGCCTGAAATAAACTTGTTATATCACCTTTTGGTGACCAGCCCCAAGTCACAGACCTTAAGAACACAATTTTTAGTATAGATACATATCTCCTTGCATATGATCTGTACATACATTTCACAATTATGATTATGAGGACCTGTGTGACACAAGCATCAGCAGAGACCTTACATGACACTTTTTGGCAAAATGGTTTGTAGATACCAGTCCCAGGAGATTCCCCGTACACCATATGCACCCCCTGCCCTCTGCCAATTTGCATCAAGAGGTCCCTAAATCACAGAGGACATACAATTAATGAATCTTAGCTGGTGCACATTTGGTGTGAGAAGGAACTGTAACCAATATGACACTGTTCTAGATCACAACACGAGCTTTTGTAGAACAGCTGAGTCACATACCGATCCAGACTAGAGATGATCTCTATTTAGTCAAACGTTTTAGTATTTGCAATTAAAAATTAGGATTAGTATGAAATACTATTGTTGCATTTCTCCAGCTTCATGTCAGCATAAATCAAAGGGCAGTGCAGTGCTGAATCCAGGCCCCAGACATTTTTACTAGTGTGCAGTTTCTGAATGGTGCAATACCTCTCCATCTATTTGATGAAGCTCACAACTTCTTTGTTATGAAGAAAAACATGGATTTTTAGCACAAGAGAAAGTAACTTTTACTTGTTAAGAGATTCTCACCCTCACCCATGTTTGGGAGCTCTTTGCATCCAGGAAGTATAATCCATTGGTAAGTGTATGTTACAGGCCCTGTGCTGATCTGCAGATTTGCATTGTTACAGCACCCAGTTGCAGACACTTGGCTCTTTAGTCCAAGCTGTAGCAGCTTGTGCTTTTAGCTCTGGAGATTCCCAGTTCAATTCCTAATGTGTTAGCTAACAGGGCAGCCATCACATATGCACACAATTTTCCCCATCACTGATGGCACTTGCTTCCATCCCAGGACAGAAGGGGACTCTCTTTGGTGTCTATTCACATCATTCATAAGACAGCCAGAGCTGATGAGAGACAGGCCACTGCTTAACAACACAAGATGTCCTCTCTCACCAAGGCCTGGCCTGTCAGAAGAACTCACCCAGTGTCTCACAGCACTTCAGAACAATCCAATAACCTAAAGAACTTATAGGTGAATGGTCTCAAAAGTGCATTTTTATTTACTGTTAAACTCTGTCTTAAAAACTAAGAGTGAGTTCCTCAGGTGGTATAAATTGATGTCAGTGGAGGTATTCCAATTTACATTAGCTGAGGAGCTGCCTCTCAGCATTAAGACAAACAGAACTAGTTTGTATAAATAGCTCCAAAGACATCAAATTACACCAGCTGAGGAACTGGACCAGAGAGCACTGAATTGCTATGTACGTGTTGTACACAAAAATATTCACCTACATTAAAACACTGCTTGGTTCATTATACTAAATTACAAAATCCAAAGATACAAGCAATAGAATACCTAGAATGGGGGGGGGGGGGGGGAGTAAAAACTTGCAACCTGTCCGTAGGAAACCAAAACAGGTTCTCGCATTTTGGCCTTTATCAAGGTGAGATGGGGTGTATAGACTCCAGACCAGGGAACCAAGGGTTAATAAGCAAATCTGGGTCAAGAAGCCCTGCCCAGCTGCACCTGCTGGGTGTGCTCACAATGGAAGCAGAGCTCAAAAGGGAGTAGCCCAAGTCAGTTGGAGGAAGGGAGCAGTCCTCCACTGTTAGCTCTTGCAGGATGGCTGCAGGAGCTTCATGCAGCCAGAACCAGACACCACTGCTGAAGGCCCTGTGGAGACTGGAGACAGCTGGCTGAGACTGAAGTAGAAAAGCCTCCAGATCACTGCCTGGGCAAACCCTGTCCCCTTGTAAGTGCATAAGCAGATGCTGTTGTGACTTTGGAGGGGAGAGGGCGTGGCAGGAAGGGACCCAGGAAGCAGGCTTGGTGGTGTCTTCCTCCAGGCCACATACCCAGCCTGACAGTTACAGGGCCATGGGTTGGAACCTGGTGGCGAAGGGATGGTCCAGGTTCTCCTGTTGCCAGCCCCAGAGACTCTCGCTACTAGATGACACTACTGGGTTCAAACACTGAATCCCGATAAAAGAAAAACCTCAGATGTGAGGAGAGTGAGAGTGGATAATTCAAAAATAGCAGAGACACATCTCATCTCTCCTCAAAAATGAAGATAAGTGTCAGAAGAGCTCAACTCTCGTGCATTTGACTGAAAATACATTGAATGGCAGCTGTGGAGAACTGAAATTGTTTGCTATGTGTAAAACAGAAAATTATGAACACTGTTACACCTTAAATAATGTGTAAGCCGACATGTCATCAATGAAATAATATTATTCCCCAAATTTGGTAAAGACATATGGTTCTTAACAAATGTACTTGGTGAAATAGCAACAGCTCTGTGCGATTTGTTGCAATCTGCTTTATCAAGACCAAGAAGGTGGCCTTTTTTTGAGTTAGTGGATAAATGATTCGACAGATTATACGGGCCATTGAGTAAAAGTGCAATTAGGAAGTTTATAAAAGACATCATATTCCCTGGATTGCATAAATTATATAACTACAGAGTTATTAAAATACAAGTTCTAGCCTGAAACTGTCCTCATGGTTATGGGGGTTTGGGGCTTTTTGCTGATGTATATAGAGAGCCTTCAGAGTGAGCAGAGCATTGACCCACTAGGCTGTAAGGCTGTTATTACCCATGAGATCAGGGTTTCCTTAGTTGAGTTCTAGTCTGCAAGTCATTGACTTTTTTATACTGAGGTGTTTTGGAAAAAAAATCAGAGGATACCAAAGAAGCCCACCACAATAGCATTTAACTTCAGACAATGGAACTACACAAACATGAAATTAAACAGAAATTAAAAGGAACAGTCACACAAGTGAAATGCCTGCAAGATCCATGGAAACTTTTAAAAACCACAATAATAGAGGCTCAAATTAAATGTATACCCCAAATTAAAAAAAAGAAGCAAGAGGACCAAAAAATGCCACTAGGGCTAAAAACAACAGAGTAAAAGAGACTGCTAGAGGCAAAAAGGCATCCTTTAAAAATTGGAAGTCATATCCTACTGAAGAAAATAGAAAGGAGCATAAACTCTGTCAAGTCAAGTGCAAACATATAATTAAGCAGGCTAAAAAGACTTTGAAGAGCAACTAGCAAAGACTTAAACTATCAGCAAAAAAATGTTTTAAGTATATCAGAAGCAGAAAGCCTGCAAAACAATCAATAGGCCACTGGACGGTCAAGGTGATAAAGAAACACTCATGGAACCAAGGCCATTGCAGAGAAGCTAAATTGATTCTTCATAGCAGAGGATGAGAGGGAGATTCCCACACCTGAGCCATTCTGTTTAGATGACAAATCTGAGGAAATATCCCAGACTGAGGTGTCAATAGAGGAGATTTTGGAACAATCGTTAAATTAAAAACTACTAAGTTCTGAAGGAACTCAAATATGAAACTGCAGAACTACTAACTGTGATATCTAATCTATCGTTTAAATCAGATTCTGCACCAGATTACTGGAAGATAGCTAACGTGATGCCAATTTTTAAAAAAGGCTCCAGAGGTGATCCTGGCATTACAGGATCGGGCAAACTGGTTGAAACTATACTAAAGAACAGAATTGTCAGACACACAAATGGACATGATTTGTTGGGGAAGAGTCAACATGTTTTTTGTAATGGGAAATCATGCCTCACCAATCTATAAGAATTCTTTGAGGGGTCAACAAACATTATCCAGTGGATATAGTGTATTTGGACTTTCTTATCAAAGGCTTTCTGGTTTCTCACCAAAGGCTCTTAAGCAAACTAAACAGTCATGAGATAAGAGGGAAAGTCCTCTCATGTATCAGTAATTGGTTAAAAGACAGGAAACAAAAGGTAGGAATAAATGGTCAGTTTTCAAAATGGAGAGAGGTAAATAGTGGTGTCCCCCATGGATCTGTAGTGGAACCAGTGCTGTCCAACATAATCATAAATGAGCTGGAAAAAGAACTAAACAGTGAGATGCCAAAGTTTTCAGATCATACAAAATTACTTAAGATAGTTAAGTCCAAAGCAGACTACAAAGAGTTACAAAGGACTCTCACAAAACTGGGTGACTGAGCTCCAAAATGGCAGATGAAATTCATTGTTGATAAATGCAAAGCAATGCACACTGACAAACATAATCCCAAGTATACTTACAATATGGTGGGGTTTAAACTAGCTGTTATCTTAGAGTCATTAGGGATAGTTCTCTGAAAACTTCTGCTCAATGTGCAATGGCAGTCAAAAAAGCTAACAGAACACTGGGAACTATTAGGAAAAGGATAGATAATAAGACAGTGTATCATAATGCGGCTGTAGAAATACATTGTATGCTTGAATACTGCATGCAGTTCTGGTTGCCTCATTTTTAAAAAGATGGAGGATAGGTCCACCAATGGCTATTAGTTAAGACGGTTAGGTATGCAATCCATGCTCTGCGAGTCCCTAAGTTTCCGACTGCCAGGTGCTGAGACTGGATGACAGGGGTTGGATCACTTGATAAGTGCCCTATTCTTTTAATTCCCATTGAAGCATCTGGCATTAACTACTGTCAGAAGACAGCATACTGGGCTTGATGGACCACTGGTCTGATGCAGTATGGCCATTCTTATCTTCTTATCCCTGCCATGAAAAGCTTACATCTTTAAGGCCTGGTCCTGACAACACTTACTCCTCTGAGTAATCCTCAACTAAGTAAACATCCCTCACTGACGTCAATGGGACAAATCGTATGAATAAGGGTTTTGAGGATCTGACTCTATACAGAGATGTGACATAATGAGGGATGGTAACAAATATTGAGGGAATGGCCTGTTTCTGTCCAAATCTCTCAGCCCCTGCTCCACCTTGTAAGCTCCTTGATCTCTCCGCTGCCTTCGACACTGTCAGTCACACTCTCATGTTCAACATCTTGCCCTTCTTTAACTTTTGTGATTTTTCCTTCTTCTACTTTTCCTTCCACCTCTCAAGTTTTTCTTTAGTCTCTCTTTTAGTGGGTTGTCTTCCTCCCTTCTCTTACTTTTCATGGGCATCCCACAGGGCCAGGGCCGCCCAGAGGATTCGGGGGCCTGGGGTCTTCGGCGGCGGGGGTCATTCCGCTCCGGATCTTTGGAAGGACCCCCTGCTGCTGAAATGCTGCTGAAGACCCGTAGCGGAAGAAGCAGCGGCGGGTCCTTCACTCCAGGTGTGTTTGGCAGCACTGAAGGACCCACTGACGAAGTGCCGCCAAAAACTCTTGTAGGGGCCCCTGTGGGGCCCAGGGCAAATTGCCCCACTTGACCCCCCCGGGCCCTGCACAGGGCTCTGTCCTGGGTTCCCGCCTCTTCTTTTTCTCTATACACCATTATCTCATCTGCTCAGATACATGGCTTAAGCTAGCGCTACATAGAATCATAGAATCATAGAATATCAGGGTTGGAAGGGACCCCAGAAGGTCATCTAGTCCAACCCCCTGCTCAAAGCAGGACCAAGTTCCAGTTAAATCATCCCAGCTAGGGCTTTGTCAAGCCTGACCTTAAAAACCTCTAAGGAAGGAGATTCTACCACCTCCCTAGGTAACGCATTCCAGTGTTTCACCACCCTCTTAGTGAAAAAGTTTTTCCTAATATCCAATCTAAACCTCCCCCATTGCAACTTGAGACCATTACTCCTCGTTCTGTCATCTGCTACCATTGAGAACAGTCTAGAGCCATCCTCTTTGAAACCCCCTTTCAGGTAGTTGAAAGCAGCTATCAAATCCCCCCTCATTCTTCTCTTCTGCAGACTAAACAATCCCAGCTCCCTCAGCCTCTCCTCATAAGTCATGTGCTCTAGACCCCTAATCATTTTCGTTGCCCTTCGTTGTACTCTTTCCAATTTATCCACATCCTTCCTGTAGTGTGGGGCCCAAAACTGGACACAGTACTCCAGATGAGGCCTCACCAGTGTCGAATAGAGGGGAACGATCACGTCCCTCGATCTGCTCGCTATGCCCCTACTTATACAACCCAAAATGCCATTGGCCTTCTTGGCAACAAGGGCACACTGCTGACTCATATCCAGCTTCTCGTCCACTGTCACCCCTAGGTCCTTTTCCGCAGAACTGCTGCCGAGCCATTCGGTCCCTAGTCTGTAGCGGTGCATTGGATTCTTCCATCCTAAGTGCAGGACCCTGCATTTATCCTTATTGAACCTCATTAGATTTCTTTTGGCCCAATCCTCCAATTTGTCTAGGTCCTTCTGTATCCTATCCCTCCCCTCCAGCGTATCTACCACTCCTCCCAGTTTAGTATCATCCGCAAATTTGCTGAGAGTGCAATCCACACCATCCTCCAGATCATTTATGAAGATATTGAACAAAACGGGCCCCAGGACCGACCCCTAGGGCACTCCACTTGACACCGGCTGCCAACTAGACATGGAGCCATTGATCACTACCCGTTGAGCCCGACAATCTAGCCAGCTTTCTACCCACCTTATAGTGCATTCATCCAGCCCATACTTCCTTAACTTGCTGACAAGAATGCTGTGGGAGACCGTGTCAAAAGCTTTGCTAAAGTCAAGAAACAATACATCCACTGCTTTCCCTTCATCCACAGAACCAGTAATCTCATCATAAAAGGCGATTAGATTAGTCAGGCATGACCTTCCCTTGGTGAATCCATGCTGACTGTTCCTGATCACTTTCCTCTCCTCTAAGTGCTTCAGGATTGATTCTTTGAGGACCTGCTCCATGATTTTTCCAGGGACTGAGGTGAGGCTGACCGGCCTGTAGTTCCCAGGATCCTCCTCCTTCCCTTTTTTAAAGATGGGCACTACATTAGCCTTTTTCCAGTCATCCGGGACTTCCCCCGTTCGCCACGAGTTTTCAAAGATAATGGCCAAGGGCTCTGCAATCACAGCCGCCCCAAGGGCTCTGCAATCACAGCCGCCTTTCCTATCTCCTTTCCTAGCCTGCCTCCTTCAACCCATTCCAGTATCCCATTCTGCACAATATTTTGGAGCGAGCCTCCTAGCCTAGGAGGCTAATGGGGCCTGTTCTGGGTTTACAATGGATTCTTTCCCACAACCCTACCCCAAGACCCCACCCACCATCACTCCTCTCCATCCCAACCTCCGCTCACTCTTCTCTGGCCCCTCCTCCCCATGCAAGTGGGGACGGGGCCTTGGGGCAGAGCGTAGGTGAAGCAAGGAGCGGGGCCTTGGGGCAGAACACGGGTGGGTGGGGCCACAATCCGGCGCCAGGTCTCACAAAAGGTTAATCTGGTCCTGAATGTGGCCCATGCTAGTGGTCTAAAATAGCTATATAAATAATGCTTTGAAGTTGCAGCTGTAGCTGGAACTCAAGCTCTGAAGCCTAAGGAGAGGGGTGGGCTTCAGAGCCATATTCCAGTCCAAGCCTCAACTTCAAAGCGTTGTCTATACAGCTAATTTTAGAGCACTAGCACGAGCCCCACTAACCTAAGTCTGTCAACCTTAGATAGGAGGCTCTCTCCAAAATGCTGTGTAGACATAACTTGTGCCTCTCTGACATCTCCACCTGTAGGTCTCTTAATGAACTTAATCTTAACAAGCTCAGACATGTACATTATGGATGCTATCGTCATCTATACAATAAGTATCAT
The DNA here is from genome assembly GCF_009764565.3 of Dermochelys coriacea. Taxonomy (NCBI): domain Eukaryota; kingdom Metazoa; phylum Chordata; order Testudines; family Dermochelyidae; genus Dermochelys; species Dermochelys coriacea. Next base: position 247,990,291 of record NC_050069.1, on the reverse strand, counting down.
TAACAACAGTAAATAAATTGCAGCTACCCACAGATCAAAAAGTGTCTTCGGACCTGATTGTTTCCAAATGTAATGCTTGCTTCAATGGGACAACTCACAGTAGCAAGTACTACATTCAATAGCAAATGGCACTGCTGCAATTTCACAACTAATTTTCTTGGTATTAAAATGCTAAACTGAGTTAAGAAGATTTGTTCGAATAAGGCTTGGCAATTTTTCTGAATAATTTAATGTACTGAAGTTAAATGATTCTGAATTTTGTGCCGTTGCAGTTACAGTTATAAGCGTGACTCATTTCCCCCTCCCTTTTTAAGAAGTAAAGTTGTCAGAAACATATTGCATAAGTAAGTATCCTGGGCAAATGGAGAGACGTCAAGCTGAATTAAGCTAATTCGGAAGAAAGAAAAAAGTAAAAAACAGATTCCATAATTTAGGAAGCTCTCCTGACTGTGCTATGACACCTAAGAATCTACCACTAAAGGATTTTTCTTCCTACTCATTAAATGCACGATTGACTTCAAAAGTTAGAACCTCATTTTACACATTTTTGTTCATTTTTACTTGAAAAGCTCAACTGCATAATTCAATTACAGTTTTAAAATAATGCCTGCTTGGCAAGACAGTCACCTGCCCCTTAACGCTGAAACATTATGTGCCAACCGTCTCCAATCTTCACTGATTAACAACAACTTATTCCAAATTTATAGGGTCTATTACAAGCCATCTGAAGAGCAGCCACTGTGCCAAATCTCCCTTATTCCCTCCCCAGGGAATCCCTTCTCAGATGCTCTTTTCATATCCAGTAAACAACACTTTATGTCTTTTGCACAGATAGCAGATAATTACCATATGGTTAAAAACATGCTTGCTTCATTCACTTTCCCACTGTAAACTTCCTTCATTATGACAGCTAAGGAGCATCTAGGGAACTAAACGCTATAATTTAGCCCCCCCATAGGTGTAGTGGTTTAAAAGGTCAGTGTCTATTACAATAGAGTTAGAAGCCAAAGTAAGCGACTTTGTAAGAAATTATTTTTATAGTCCAGCAGGAATGGACGTTAATGAGTGAGAATCCACAACACAATACTCTGCGCACCAAAATATTGTATCATTGCATCCAATACAGAAACACACACATGCTCGGGCATAATGTGAAAGGAGAGCAGCTATAAAGATTTGGGGAAGTAAGTAACTAAAGGTGTCCTTTCTCTTGCTCTCTCGTGCTCTTCCACAGGTATGAAAGCCTTGCATTTTATTACCATACCTGGGAATAAGAGACCAAAACCAATCAATAAACAACAAATGTGGGGGAATGCTACTCTATCATTTCAATGAAAACTCAGCCCGTCGATACCCTAGGGAGGAAGAGAATTACTTGCACATCTTATTCACATAATATATGAGACATAATCTGTATCCCATATAGATAAGGAGCCTAGAGTTTCAGAGTTCTGTCATATACTCAGATGTCCTCTGGGGTTACATTTTTGTGGAGCTGCTTTATACAAAACTGATTATGATTTCTCCTAACTTAAATTATTGATTTTCTCCCCTCCCCCATTTCCTCTTATTGTTGCTTGATCTGCGCTGACTTGCGTGGATGGTTAAAATCGAGGTGAACAGGAAATACACAGTGGAACTCTTGACCTCTTCAAGATTAATTATATGTGACCTTGCTAATTATTGTGGCAGACAGATGGTGGCCACGGCTAGAAGGAACCCCCTCTAATTTGCTCCCCATCTGCAGGACATAATTGCAGCCCTCTGAGCTGCACAAAGGACTGTTTCAAGAGCAGGGAGAGGTGAGGAAGAAGTGGGACTCTAGCCCCACAACCTCTCCAGCCCTGTCCCTGGCATCCACCAATGGAGCTGGCTGGTGATGGAGGAAACTACATAGTATATCACCGTTTGGGCTGTACCTTTTGAGGCCATGGACCTAAGTGTCTGAGAGGCATTGTTTCTCCTTTCCACAACCTCACTGTGCAACTCCTCACCATCCGCAATTTTCTTAAACCCAGTGCATTACAAGTATCATTGAGTCCTACATTTCTATGCTAATCCTTTTCTTGTTATTGCTAGAACTGGAAAAAACCTTTTACATTGCTTTCTACTGGTACCATATGGACAATAACATGTAATAAAATTACTTAATTGCTTATTAAAAAGACCAATCCTGCTCACATTTACATTGCATAAGATCCTGGGGACTAGAACCTGGCTCTGCAGAGCCTAGAGTGGCTGGTGTTCCCACAGTGCCACTAGAAGGCCCTGCAGAAATGCAACGAGGGAGCACTGTGGAGAGTAGGTGCTGCAGGACATATTACGCAGTCAATGTGAGCATGCTCATTACAAGCCAAGCAGCAAATCTAGGGGTGGTGGAGACCTCTCTCTATGTCCCCCCATTACCTCTGTACCTACGAGACCCAGAGCGACAGTACCTTGCAGCCAAGTGCATCTACTTAACCCAAGGGGTTGGCCCAGGGGAAGCGCAGCATCCTATGCAGTAAGCAATCAACATGACAGACCAGCACAAACAGTAGGTGCTCATTGTAAGAGTCAACATTTGGGCTTGGTTAAGAAAAATACAAAAAAAAATTTGGCTGCATCTCAGTTGTAGAATGAATTAATGCTACCCAAAGGGGATGAGATCTCTCATACTCCAGCATCAATCAGGACTGGCTCCAACGAAATCAGCATATAAGTGGTGTAACTGAGAGCTGAAGGCAGCTCATGGGATCAGCACGGTGGAACTTTTACTTCTAATGGGGCGGTCATTGAAGGTCAATGTCCATACTGCAAAGGGGCACAGACAGTGACAAAATAGAGCAGTCAGTCAGAGCAGGGCATCTGGGGCAACAGGGAATCCATTGATGGTACTGACTAATAATTCTATTGTATTTCAAAGACAGATTAAAATGAAAATTTGCATCATCCAACAGTGGATATTATCCTGTGCAATATATACTGCAACTGTGGATATACAGTCACCATTTCAGCTGGTTTAGATTAGTTCAATTTGAAACAGGTGGAGGAGTTCATTCAGTTATTGAATACAAAAGAAATACGTTTTGGTTAAAAAAACCCAAAATACAGTATCTCCACCACTCTCCATTAGCATGGCCTGATAGCTGCCAACAACATTGACTGGATACTGATTGTGCGGCTTACTCACTGACATCAATGGCAAAGTTACCATTGAAATCAAGGGGAGCATGACAGGCCCTACAGCAAGAGAAAATAAATTACTCAATCAAGAGTTCATTCCCCACAAAAGTCCCCACATTGTGTTACCCATTCCTCTCCCATGCTGAAAATACACACTTGCCCTTGGGCATGGCATTCTTCTTCCAGTGAACGATGACTTCAAGAACCATTGCTATTGTGGCAGGAAAGGAAGAGAGAGCCTTGGGGCTTATAACAAACATTAAGATCCACTACAGAGCAGGCATGTGGTCTCAATGACTACTGCTTTATAGGTACTTATAGGGCGGGTGAAGCTGATGAGCAAAATGCAAGAGCAGAGCTTACAGGAGCAATAGTTGATGGTGTTGGAGAACAAACAAAAACTGAAAAAGAAATGGTCTCTAACTTGAGCAAAAACCTACTTTTTTTGACTAGTGCAGAATTTACTGTACTAGTGAACTTCTACTGCCATTTCAAGAACGACAAAGGAAGAGATTTTCTTCTGGAAACACCACCATTCACAGTTCCAACTGCATTTAGAGGACACCTCTGTAATTTGGACAGCTGGATCCCACCTTATTTGTTTTATAGACAAGTCACCTTTCATGAGAAAAAAATAACGCCTGTGGTTTTATCTACACAGGAAAATTAAAACAAATAGCACAACAGTATCAGAACTGACTGCAGGGTTATTTAGAGGGTCATCTTCATTTATTATATTAATTATTATTATTTGTATTGCAGTTGCATGTAGAAGCTCCAGTCGTGGAAAAGGACCCCATTGTGCTACACAGAACAAAAAGACAGTCCCTGCCAAAAAGAGCTGACACAGGAGCCTGTCAGAGATGGTGCAGAGATGTATTGCCCAAAGGGACTTCTGGCCATCCACAGCTCTTGGGGAGTGCAGTTGAGGCACTATCCATTAGGAAGGTACCACATACATTCATCTGTGCAGCCAGCATGGCTGCCCTGTGTTCAATAAGGGTATGTCTACACAGCCTGCAGCAGAGAGCCTCCCTGCCCACGCTGGCAGACTTGGGCTTGCAGAGCTTGCACTATGGCTCTAAAACTAGCTGGTAGACATTGTGACTCAGGCTGGAGCTCAGGCTCTGAAGCATTGGGAGCAGGGTAGGCTTCAGACCCTGAGCTCCAGACCAAGCCATAACTTCAAAGTGTTGTCTACCCAGCTCTTTTTAATGTGGTAGCACGAGCCCCACAAACCCAAATCTGTCTACCCAGGCCAGGAGGCTTGCTGCTGCAGGCGGCCACAGGCTGTGTAGATGCACCCCAAAGGACTGGTATGTGGCTTCATCTCTTCTCCACTCTTTTAGAGTGGGATGACACCCCAGGAGAGGACTCCTTGCATCTTCCCCACCTTCTAAGTAATCTGGATATTGATTACCTTCCAAAGGAAAGATTTTTTTCCATAAAGTCCTTTGCATGATTTATGAAAGCTCTACATGATGAGATAATGTAAATGTAACAGAATGTTATAACAAGGAAATGGTCTCCTGCTATAATAAAAATGTAGAGATGAAGCCAAGACATTTGTTTCAAAGCAGAAGAGACTGAGCCTTTAATAACATGATTATAATGATTTAATTGCTATTATACTTAATGGTGTAGATTTCAATATTCTTTGTAATGGACGTTGGCACAGTAGATGGAGAGGTGCAATAGCATCATTACTTACCAGTGGCCATTTCTGAATGGCTTAGAGAATAGACATTATTTGCTTCATCCAGTCAGAGACAAGTTTAAACTTACAAGCAGAGTGACCATGTGATCCTTTTGAGGACAAGTTACTCATTGACTGACTAATTTAAAAAAATTCCCTCCACCCCCAATCAAAGACTAAGTTAATGGGCTTTGTGTATGAAATCCAGCCTTTCCAATCTGTGGACAGTGCATAGGACCATTCCGCAGTCCTTCTATGACAGACATTCCTTATGCACCCAGACACGTCTGTTCATGGCCACTGGATCTCCCTAACTACAAGTCCACAGGTCTTATAGCTTGCCCCTCAAACCTCCTCTTCTACAGTGGCCCATGCACAGCTGGCCTGAAGCCTAGCTCTGCTGCACGCAGCTGTTGCACACCTTTCCTGCCACTTCCTGCTCTTACATAGCTGAACCATAGCCCGTCCTCTGCCTTGAAGGACCTTCTCTGGCCTTTCCACACTTTTATTATTTAGTTAATAATATGTATATTATGGCAGTGCATAATCCCATTTTATTGTGAGCCTTAAAAAGACAGATAAGAGGCAATCCCTGCTCTGAAGGGCTTCTAATCTACAGGCACAATCCAACGGAGGATGGCGATGGGGACATAACACAGAAGCAAATAAATTATCAAATGTCAAACATCCATGTTAAATCAAGGTGAACTGAGAGTTTTGGTCCCTCGAGTGAAAACTGCATCATTTGGCTTGAGTGGTCTGAACCATGCACATTCATATAATGCCTGAGTCAGACAAAAGAAGTGAGTGAGGTTCAATATAAGCTCTGCCTGGTTTCCACACCCTCAGAAACCCATTCAAGGCTGCTTAAGCTTCAAAAATCACTGCTTTCTTGGTTCGCTCTGAAACCAGGCTCAGTTTTTACTGAATCTGATTAGAAGGAGTCAGTGAAATAATCCAGTGTTTCATTGCTATTAGACTCTGTGGTTTGTACATCTTTTAAAATATTTCTTTTTAATGGACACTTGTTACCTAGTGATGATATTCTAAATTATTAAGGCCAAGTGGAGTTGTTAATTCAATATTTGATTTGAAGAAGTGCTAGTTACAGCCAGGTCCAAAAGATGCAGGCATGAAGAACTGTAGGAGGCCTTTGACGACAGTTAAAGTAAATGAATAGTATAAACTGGATGGAGTTAATCAATTGAGTAAAATGACAGGAAGGAGCGTAAGAACGTTCGAGTTGAAGGAGTTTTATAGTAATCATGGTTTCTACACTGCAGCTGCTCCACATTTGGTTAATAACAGAGTTGATGAGCAGCTAATTTGTATGAAACTGGGAGCAAGTTTAATATTGTTTGGGTTATAAGGGAAGTCTGGAGCTGATGCTCAAGGTGTCTGAGTTGGTTTAGTGTTACACTCAAACTATTATGAAAGCTGGTAGTGAGAAATTTGGTGGATCACTGTGTGATTGGAAAAAAATGCTGGCACAGTTATGGCAAATGTGCAAGAGCAGATCTCTCTCACCTTCAGGATGCCCTTACTGTGAGTCTGCTGGTCAATGCAGTTTGACATGGCAAGAGTGTAATTGTGTTTATAACATGGAAACACATAGCTCAGGTCCACTCACTCTCCTGTTGGATAAAGCCACACGGCCACTTAGAGATCACAGAAACACATGAGCAAATTAAGAAAAGCAGCAGAGGATGAGGTCATGGAGAAGCTTTGACATCACTTTTACAGAGGATGGCACAAGAGTGCCCATAGCATAAAGGCAGTCAGGTGTTCTATGTAAAGGTACATTTAAAATGCCAAGGCAGCTTTGTCCAATCATTCCCCTGCTGATATGCAACTTTGGGTGTTTATATTCACCCTATTCACATGCCGTATCCTCCATTCAATCCCCAAGGCTCTCAGCCTGGGGTCACAATTACCCCACCCTCTCCATATGGCTAAACAGGAAATGCAGGGTGTCTGTGTGTTCCAATATAATCTTCTGAGTGAGAGAAACTCAGGGACCTACACTCTGCTCACGTACAGCTAATACTGGCCAAGCCCATACATCCATTAGCTATCACCACACTGTGGACAATGGTGGTCACTATGTGCTGATCCAGGACAGCTAGTTAGCAATGTGTGTAACTTTAAACATTTGAGTAGTCTTATTGATTTCAACAGGACTATGCACGTGCATAAATGTCCTGGAATGAGGCATATAATGGTGTCTAATGATTCAAGTATGTTGCCAGGTGCTATTTGCTGCTCATATTTAATAACCAGAGTCTGATCTATATTCTCTGAAAATAAAGTGCTTTATTACAAACCCTTAGTCTACCAGATTTTCAAAGAAAGTTTCAAAATATGAGATTCCTGTAATTAGTAATGGAAACTTGCAGTGTAGTTAGATTATTGGGATAATTGGATACAGTGCCACTTACAAGGGAAGAGGTCCCCTGACACTGCAGTCCGTCGGGTTAAAACAGCTACTACACCATAAGCCACTGATTTCTAAGGCCTTCTCAGCTGAATGTGGTAGCAATTCAGATCTTTTGTATCTACATGGGTAATAGGTATATTTTCCCACATGGAATGTTGGGGCAGTAAAAAAAGGAAGTTAAGAACACAGTTTTCTTTACGTTTACCATATCCATGGGAAATTTACAAATAAAAAGGATTTTGCCACCATGACAGGATGAATTCATGCAAACCTAATATGTGGCAGTGACGCTTCTCAGGGCACCCAGGGCTGTGAGTCACCTTTTTGTCACATGCCTTCAGCACAAGAGAGTTGTGCCTGTGCGAACTGGGTGTTAACTCCCTAACACAAGCAGCCTGTCAGCCACTCAAGCACTCTCCTCTGGGCTACACAAGCCTTGCAGGTTGACAATAGATGCACCCCAGCCCCCAAATCCATTTGAAGTATCCCCCGTGACATCCAGCCCCCAATTTCTCTGGATACCCAGAGAAATCCCAGATCGTCCATTTCAAAAGGAACAGTGAACCCAGTTTACCAGTTCACTTAGGCCATCGCTCCTGTGTCACATGCAGCACTTGAGTTCTATTATAGTAAAACAAAAGGAAATTTATTTAAGACAGAATAGAGATTCAAATAGAAACATTTGTTTTCATCACTCTCATGTGGTTACCTAATAGGGTCTACACTTATTAATCTTTCCTACCTACTAATAGATTCCCACCCCAAAGTTTAGTCTTTTGCAGCACTTGCTAACCCCAAGAAGACAGTCTTTCAGGAAGCACTCCCTCAGGGAATGGATAAAGAGTGTCTTTCTCCACCCTGAATCCATTTTTTGGTCTTTATTCATAGAGAGGACAATCCTCTCGCTGTCATATCGTTCCTCTTCACTTTCAAGTGGTTTCAGTGTTTATAGTTTGTTTTCTATTGACTCTTCATTGACATGATCAGCTAGCCAGTGAGGGGTGACAGCTCTCTTCCGCTTGGATGGGCCCATCAATGAGGCATATGATTGCCTGGTAACTCACTTTTATTCTAAGACCATTTTCAAAAAAAATAATTCCTTAAATCACATCTCACAATGATTATGAACATCGATAAGTTACAAGCTTTCATTAGTGACCTCATATGCTGCCATTCATAAATACCATGAAAGTGCTGTATTTGGTGTAATGAGTTTGTCAGGTCTGAGACTTTTTAAAGAACAGTGAACCCTTTACCAGTTGGCACCAATGGGCCTCTCTGAACCACTGGCAAAAGGATAGAAGTTAACAGTAGAATTGGAGAGGCAGAGTCCCTTTGTGAAGATTTGTAAAAATCTCTCTTTACTTACAGTTTAAAGATTATTGGCAAATTTCCTGGTGACACAAGAAGAGGCAGCTCCAAGGAAGTCAGTGGAATTTCACTGCCTAGACTAGTAGGGAATTTTGACCTCTGAATTAGTCTTGTGAATACACTAGAAAAACCACAGCTAGGAAAAGAAACTCAGGAAGAACCAGTCCTCTTTATTCTGGTTCTCCCTGAAACCCATGGAATCACTTGTTTCAGAGTAGCAGCCGTGTTAGTCTGTATTCGCAAAAAGAAAAAGGAGTACTTGTGGCACCTTAGAGACTAACAAATTTATTTGAGCGTAAGCTTTTGTGAACGCATCTGATGAAGTGAGCTTGTAGCTCACGAAAGCTTACGCTCAAATAAATTTGTTAGTCTCTAAGGTGCCACAAGTACTCCTTTTCTTTGTGCTTTCTGGTGCTCCATTGCTTCAACTTCTAGAGGCATTTAAGGTGAGGCTGAAGTTAGAAAATGAGGTTCAGGCACTTAAAGGCCTATTCTCAATACTGGCAACAGATTTGCAGCAATCAGCATTTCAACTGATTCAGTTAAACTGTTGAAGACACACAAATCAGTTTTTCAATTGGCTTAATATCAATGTAGAGAATTAAACTAAATCTGTATATGCCAGTTGAGAAACTGATTTAAATGTGTTCACACAAGAATTTGCAACAGTTTAACAAACTCCATTTACAAACTGATTTTAGTTAAAATGGTGCAAGCATCAGCTCAAGCTCCCTGATGGAGCTGTGTCCCTACACAACTTGTCCCACTCACATTACTCCTGTTTCTTTTACAATATTATATTGCATCCATTTTGAGGGTCTAAGCAAAGAGGGCCAGAATTTGGCCTTGTATTATGAATAATTTCTTGTTTTATTTGTTCTTACTGTGTGCACTACATTTAGGAATAAAAAGGCTTACATAGTTATATATCAAGAGCTGTCACTATCAGTAAGGTATTTCCTCTTAAAGTTATTGTAATTTACATTTTATCATTATTTACAGATGCTCTAATTATTATTCACCTAAAATGTTTACCTACAGTAATATACAGAAAAGAACTAGATCTTGCAGTGGGACTACTCAGATAAAGTTAAGCATGTGAATGCCTCTGCAGGATCAGGCTCTATGTGTATAATCCTGCTCCTATACAGATCAGTGGAAAAAATCCCATTTAAGTAACGGGGAGAAGAACTGGGTCTTAAATGAGCAAAGTAAAATTTTCATTGAGATTTTTCAGCTAACACTATGATTTCTGACTGCAAGCATATATCAATTGGAGCAACATTGACTGATAAATAGATTAACATCAAAAAGTTCTGATATCAGTAACTCAAACTTTTATGCCAAATTAAGTGCAACCAAATTGCTTCTCATATTGGGATCCCTAGTCTAGACGTGAATATTTGTTGCAAGATAACAGGCACCAATGATCCTTGGTTCATACAGGAATCAGGTACAGGCAGATTCATAATGCTGATAATTTGAGAACAGTAGAAAATGTCGTCACATGAGTTTTGACTCCGGGCTTATTCACTCCCTTGAACTAAAATATTTAAATGTGTTATTTACTAAGCTATTTAAGAAACTGATGCCCAATTTTTACAGAATCTTAAAAATGGCATACTTCAATGTATTAACTTGTGTGTCTACACACACAGACACACACACACACACACACACACACACACACACACACAATTGTCCTTTACCACATGGACCATATGTTGGAACAGAGAAGTATTTATCAGTTTGTCCTTCTATTGAGATCTGAAAACTCATAGTGCTGCAAGGTGAACTACCACTCATGATTTATAGTGTTATAATTGTGGCAAACCAGCTGTTTAAAAACTTTGCAGAATTTATTTGTTCCTAGGCTGAGATACTTTGAGCCCAGTCTCCCAAGATGCTGAGTGCCCTTCTGAAAGTTTAAACCCAAATGAGCATTTTCCCCCTGCAAAATAAATGATTCAATGCTGTTTGTTTCCTTAAAAAGATACCATCAAATCCAGAAGCCTAGAACTTATAAGGCCTGATTTTCAGAACTATGGAGCACCTACAAATCCAGCTGAAGTCAATGGGAACTGGAGATCATACAATCATAGACTATCAGTGTTGGAAGGGACCTCAGGAGGTCATCTAGTCCAACCTCCTGCTCAAAGCAGGACCAATCCCCAACTAAATCATCCCAGCTAGGGCTTTGTCAAGCCTGACCTTAAAAACCTCTAAGGAAGGAGATTCTACCACTTCCCTAGGGAACCCATTCCAGTGATTCACCACCCTCCCAGTGAAATAGTGTTTCCTAATATCCAACCTAAACCTCCCCCACTGCAACTTGAGACCATTACTCCTCATTCTGTCAGCTGGTACCACTGAGAACAGTCAAGATCCATCCTCTCTGGAACCCCATTTCAGGTAGCTGAAAGCAGCTATCAATGATAAATGATGATAAAGACCTTTGAAAAGCAGGCCCATAAAGCACAAACCTTCCCTACTAAACCAGTGTGTGTGTGTGCGCGCGCACACACATTCTTTGATAAGGAAACAGATGTCAGTGTCAAGTTTCCAAAAGGGTTGAAAAAAGAAAAGGAGTACTTAGAATCATAGAATATCAGGGTTGGAAGGGACCCCAGAAGGTCATCTAGTCCAACCCCCTGCTCAAAGCAGGACCAAGTCCCAGTTAAATCATCCTAGCCAGGGCTTTGTCAAGCCTGACCTTAAAAACCTCTAAGGAAGGAGATTCTACCACCTCCCTAGGTAACGTATTCCAGTGTTTCACCACCCTCTTAGTGAAAAAGTTTTTCCTAATATCCAATCTAAACCTCCCCCATTGCAACTTGAGACCATTACTCCTCGTTCTGTCATCTGCTACCATTGAGAACAGTCTAGAGCCATCCTCTTTGAAACCCCCTTTCAGGTAGTGGCACCTTAGAGACTAACAAGTTTATTTGAGCATAAGTATTCATGAGTTACAAGCAAAAAATGCCCATTTAAAAGACACTTAACTACTCTTTGTTTGCAAGCCAATGTTCGTGCTCCAAATGCACATTGTGCAGTGACTGGTTCAGATAATGCTGCTGAGTCTGCAGCTGCACATGGTCCCCCCCCTCCCATTTTAGGGTCTTAACCTCTCCTCATTTCAGCAGCAACAGGCTAGAATGATAGTGTATGGTTTACTCCTCACTGTATACTGCAATGCCATGTGTTGTAAGCACCTTTGTGCTGATTGTGGAGCTCTATGGGGTTAATAACATGAGTCCCCTGGAGAATCAGGATGTCTCCCACTATTGGAACCATAGTTGGATCTCACTGCTGCTTTCCCCCTACAGAGACAACTCACAACACACCTGCACTTTAGCTAGCTTTGTTGTTATTATTGTTGACTGGCTTTTCAATAGCCTGCATCATCACTGCATCTGAGCAGTTCACAAGAATTAATAGATTTATTCCCATTTTACATATAGGAAGCCAGACAGGCAAAGTGACTTGACCAAGCTTATTCAGGAATGCAGTAGAGCCAGCCAATAATAGAATCCAGCTGTCCTGGATCCCAATTCAGTCCCTCACCCAGTTTGGGTCAGGAGAGTGGGAAAGATCTATCCTGGAATATGCAATTATTTTGATAAGATTTTTCTCCTCAAATTCCAATATTTTCAGGTCACTATAAAAAACACAGAAAACCCCTCTCACATCCCAACATCATATACCTGAACAGACTTTTAAGTGAAACTATGTTTACCTAAGTAGTAGTGATCTGTTTGTATTCTCCCTTTTTCTCCATATCATTATGCATTGCAAAAAAGCTTGGATTATGCCTCCTGCAGCTAGCTTAAGGGGTCTTGTGTCCAGTAGGTAATTTCACTAGAGAGATTTATTGTCTCAAACAGCCAATTTGGCAACAAGTCTCTTTAATACTTCCTTACTTTGCAATGTTTACTATTATTTGCAAAAATGAGTCAATAAGTATATATGTGGCCTCCTTTGTGTACTTTTAATTTGCATGTAGCCAGCAAACAAAAGGCTGTAAGGGGTGCATGAGGGATTTGGTTCACTATATTCCACCCCAAAGTCATGGACTGGAGTGGTGCTATCATTTTAAAGGCCTGATGCAGTGAGATGCAGGGCACTCACCTGGGAAAGCAATGAGGTTTTGATGGGAATTGAGGGCACACACTGAAATCAATGGGAGCTAAGCACCTAAATACCTTTGAGGATTTGGGTTTCAGAAATTCAAACAATTACACTCTAACCCTCTATTTTCAATCACTATAGCTTTATGACCCAAGCGGAGATTTGCAGCCAATCAAACCTCTATGCCAGAAAAAGCCCTGGGGAAACAGGCACCTTTTCCAGAATGGTTGGTAGGTTATCAGCATCCATATCTGACAGACCAATGGCTGAAAGGGGATAAGTTCCAAAGCTGAGAACCCCCACTGAGAATACACTGCCATGAGTCCCCTTTCATTTTAACAGGGGGATGGCTAATTTGTACACCACAGATGATCCCAGTATCAAAAGGAGAGAGTGTCATTTAGGGCTTGTGGGGGAGAAGGTGCAGCCCATCATGCCCCCCTCTCCCCAGTTCCACAGCACCTCTCTGTGCCCCGGTGCAGCGTTGCGGCACTTTTTGTAGGCTAGCACCCCTTGAAGTTGTTCTGATGTCACAATGCTCTGCCATTGTACATGGCCAGGTCCTCTCAGTCATTACCTTTCCACCATTACCTTTCCAGGGATTAACAGAAAAAAAATCCAGAAAATAGGAAACTCAACATCTAATGGCCTTCAAGTCAGTCTCTATCTGGCACTTCCTGTTCTTGGCTTCTTTTATTCTTGACAGCCATGCTTCCCTTTTGGTCTGGGGGAGAGGCAAGGGACCCCAGGCCCACCCTCTCCTCTGGATTCCAGATCAGGGATCCTGCATAGGTGGCTAAGAACTGATCCTTCAATCCCTCTGCTATTTTCCTTGTGCTGCTCCTACCTTTACCTCACACACTGGCACCTTCACAAGATCTTCAGGCTTTGTTTTCCCTACCTTGAGATTGGTGGTTCCACCCAGCTTTTCCTGTGGCCAGCTACAGAGCCCTTTCTCCAAATGGAGTCTTAGATCTTCCCTGCAGCAGTGGGATTGTACTGCTAGCAGTTTTCGGTGCCCCTTGCCTTCAGACAGTCAATATCTCTCTCCTCTGAACAGGAGTTCTCCCTCAGTCCTTTCTCTGGGCCTGGGGTTTGTCTCTCTGGCCTCTTGCCTCAGGTTAGTCAGCTGTAAAGCTTTTACCAGCTCCCTTCAGCTGAACACCTTTTCCAATTAGTCATCCAATCTGGAAGGCTCTGCAGGCTAGCCTTCTACTGTCAGTGTCTGTCTACATTGAAGGAAAAGGCAGCCTTCTTCCAACTCTTTCCCAATTGATTGGGTGAGGGGAACCTTGCCATGCCTGCTTGCAAGGTTTCAGTCCCTTTAAAGTACAGTTTCCAAATTCCTTCCCCAATCACCATTCTCAGTCCTCCATCAGTCCGTGTTCTCACTCTCAGCTCCTAGCGCCTCTTGCTCCCAGCTCCTTACACGTGCAGCACAAACTGAAGTGAGCTCCTTTTTAAATCCAGGTGCCCTGATTAGCCTGCCTTAATTGATTTTAGCACGTCTTGATTGGCTGCAGGTGTTCTAATCAGCCTGTCTGTCTTAATTGTCTCCAGAAGGTTCCTGATTATTCTGGAACCTTCCCTGCTACCGTACCCAGAGAAAAGGGACCTACTTAACCTGGGGCTAATATATGGGCCTTCTATTACTCTCCTGAAGCCATCTGGCCTGACCCTTTCACAGAATCTAACTTTAGGCTCCTATTTGTTAGTCTTTGGCTCCATACCTCATTTTCCTAATCTACAAACTGGAAGTAACCATTTTGCCAGCTCTCACAATTTGATCACAAGTTCCACAATATTTGATGCTTTGTTTAAAGCCTCAACTCCTGGAGTCTTGTGATGACAGCAGGATCTCACCTGCTTCTTCTTTAAAAAAAGGTAAATTTCTAGCCCTTATGGTGGCAGAAAAAAGTCTTGAAAACATGACCCAAGCATATCCTAAAGGCTAAAAAGCCAAGTAAAAAGAACACAAAGATTTTTTCTTTTAAATATCATGATTTTTGAGGCATGACTCATGATTTTTAAATATTTTGAATTAGCAATACTGGTGTAATACTCATCTGACTTCAGGAAGAAGCCCAATGCACCAAAACATACGAACCCTACATTTTCCTTTGACTTTCTCTTATGCTTAACTTTGTGTTAATCAACTTCAGGTATGCAGAACCATTACTATACACTTCACAATTACCATCCAACATTTTTAAACTTTCATGGTGCTATTCTTTCCTTGAGGCAAGTGTAACCCACACACCTTCTGGGTGTGGTGTTCTGTCTCATCTAGTGGCACTGAGACCACTTAAAAAGAGAGAGAAAATGAGTCTGCTCTACAGCCTTAGCTAACAGCCAGTTGGCTTTTAGCTCATGCGGTAGAGCAGGGGTCAATAATCTTTAGCACCCAGCCCATCAGGGTAAAGCTGCTGGTGGGCCAGGCTGGTTTGTTTATCTGGAGCATCCGCAGGCACGGAGCCCCGCAACTCCCACTGGCCATGGTTAGGTGTTCCACAGGGGCTCCGTAGCCTGCGGACGCTCCAGATA
The DNA here is from genome assembly GCF_009764565.3 of Dermochelys coriacea. NCBI lineage: Eukaryota > Metazoa > Chordata > Testudines > Dermochelyidae > Dermochelys > Dermochelys coriacea. The sequence goes on along the minus strand of NC_050069.1, from coordinate 247,974,950 downwards.
TACAAACGGTCCTGGCCCGCCAGCGGCTTTACCCTGACCCGCTGGGTGCCAAAGGTTGCTGACCTCTGCAGGAGAGGCTCATGCACTAAGCTCCAGAGGTCCCAGGTTCAATCCCGCCTGCTGACAACCGGGGTCTGTCGGCATTACACAAGAACTTAGCTATCATTAATGTGAAGAGGAACTACTTTGTGGCAAGAAGAGAACCATAGAAATTATGGGCAGATCCTGTAATCCTACAGCTGACAAACTCTGCATGAATTTAATGGAAGTTATGTATAAGGACTGTAAGATAAAGCTGATGGTTAGCATCTGCTGAGTGTTTGATAGTCAACCTGAAGCTGAAGACATATACAAGATTTTTTTACCATGTTCCAGTTTATTTGCACTCTCATTAGGGTATATATGGGAATTTCTAAATCAGGGTGTGTCAAGGTTCCTTCCCCACTCTGAACTCTAGGGTACAGATGTGGGGACCTGCATGCTTATTCTTACCAGCTTAGGTTAAAAACTTCCCCAAGGTACAAACTTTGCCTTGTCCTTGAACCATATGCTGCCACCACCAAGCATTTTAAACAAAGAACAGGAAAGGAGCCCACTTGGAGATGTCTTTCCCCCAAAGTGTCCCCCAAGCCCTATACCCCCTTTCCTGGGGAAGACTTGATAAGAATCCCCACCAATTGGTACAGAGGAACACAGACCCAAACCCTTGGATCTTAAGAACAATGAAAAATCAATCAGGTTCTTAAAAGAATTTTAATTAAAGAAAAGGTAAACGAATCACCTCTGTAAAATCAGGATGGTAAATACCTTACAGGGTAATCAGATTCAAAACATAGAGAATCCCTCTAGGCAAAACCTTCAGTTACAAAGAGACACAAAAACAAGAATATATATTCCCTCCAGCACAGCTTATTTTACCAGCCATTAAACAAAAGGAAATCTAATGCATTTCTAGCTAGATTACTTACTAATTTAACAGAAGTTCTGAGGCTGCCTTCCTAATCTGTTCCCAGCAAAAGCTTCACACAGACAGAAAAACCCTTTGTCTGTGTCCCCCCGCAGACTGGAAAGTATCTTGTCCTCTCATTGGTCATTTGGGTCAGGTGCCAGCTAGGTTACCTTAGCTTCTTAACCCTTTACAGGTGGAAGAGTTTTGCCTCTGGCCAGGAGGGATTTTATAGCACCGTATACAGAAAGGTGGTTACCTTTCCCTTTATATTTATGACAGGGTGTTAGAAGGTGTAATTTAAGTTATTGTATAGGAACATTCCAATGATCTAGTGCTTTTTAAGAAAAAATTGCCATTGATTTTTTTTATTATTATAATTTCTTATCCGATATTCTGCTATCCACTAATGCTTACCCAGCCATTAGCTTTTATTAGAAGAACTAAAATGAATGACACTAATGTGAACAATATAAAACATTGACCTACTTTTATTAGACAAAGGAGAGTAGGGCTTATAGGGTCTGTTAGATTTCCTAATTTACTTTCTTGATGTGTTCAGAAAATATAGCTTGTACTCGATTTGAAAGCAGACCAAAAGTAATATACAGTATATTCTTATCTTATTGACGCTTCTTGTGCTGAATGACTAGCAATTCAAAATAAGCCAGACTTGATAGTTCTGAGTTGGAGAATGAAGTAGGAGAAGGGAATTGGAATGAGGAGACTGGCAGCAGCATCTTCATGCAATTAAAAGCTTCCTGCAAAGCCAGTCTGACCCAACTGCATTAAAAAAAAAAGAACAAATTATCCTCAGGCACTTTTCTACTCATGTCATTTTGTGTGTTTCTCCTTTTCTTGGTTCTGTCCTCAAATCCATCCCACAGACCAATTTTAAAGGCCCAATCCTGTACAAGCTGCTGAGTGCCCTCAGAGTCCGCTGATTTCAGTAGGAGGTGAGGGCTCTCAGCACCTCACTTGAAGATGCTTAGCACTTTGCAGAATGGTGCTATATATAATTAATTCTTGCCATCCAGGGACAAATGTCGAAGTAGTCTCTGAAACTACACTTGCAGAATAACACATACATCTTCCTGAATGCTCAGAAGCCAGATGTAATGTGCTAATTATTATTTTTTATTATTTACAATAGCACCTACTGCTCCTAAATGACACCGGGACCCAGTTGGACTAGATGCTGTACATACACATAATGAGACACCCCCTAAAGAGCTTACAGTCTAAGGCCTTGTCTACACTACAGAGTTTCGTCAACACAAGTCAGCTTTCGTTGACATAACAGTGGAGGTGTACAAACTACAATGCTCCTTCCATCGACAAACTCTCCTCCCGTTTTGCCGGTAAAATAAAACCACCTTGATGAGAGGTGTAGAGCTTTTTGCAGCAAAGTTATATCAACAAAATGTCAGTGTAGACACTGCACTTTGTTATGTTGCTGTAAATGGCCTCCAGCAGGTGTCCGTCAATGACCTTGCTGAACTGTGCTGCCCTGCACCCAGGTACACTGGCTTCTGCCTGGGGGTAGTTTGGGAGGGTGTGGGGGGCATTGCCCCCCCCCAAAAAGAGGTGAGGTGTGTGGAAGGGGGTTACAAAGGTCATGTGCCACTTTCTCCCTCCCCTCCCCATTTCTGCAAGCTCTGAACTGCCCTTCAGGGCTTGCTTTGCTCGGCCTGTTGGGTGGGAGGAGGGACCCCTGTTCTTTCAACACTGCGCCTGCCCCCACCCCAGCTCGCGGAGAGTGGAGGGGCGGGACAGACCAGCTGTTCTCCTGCGCTGCGGCTTCCTGCCTCAGCAGCTGGATGCTGTCTCCTGGGTCCTAGTGCCCGTCTGTCTCCTACTCAAAGGTGATGGGAATCGGTGGGGGAAAGCAGGAGCCCGGCATGTGGTGTCCACTCAGCAGCAGCCCCAGCCCCAACAAGGAGGCAGCTGCTGCAGCAGCACCAGAGCAGTGACATTGCTGCCGCAGCTGGTGCTGGAGAGGCTGCCGGCAGCAGCTGGGGCTCCCCTGTTAAGCCAGCCCATCCCCCTCCCCCGGAACCAGCAGCCCAGGTTCCACTGCAGGCTGGGAGAGAGAGCCCCTGAGCCACAGGAATTGGCTTCAGTGTGCATCTGTGTGCATGCATGGGCATGCCTGTGCTTTGCCCCCTCCCCCGCAAATATAGCAAACTATGCCTATGGCTTCTGACCCTCCCCCTTTAAAGTCCTGGGAATTTTTGAAATTCCACTTCCTGTTTGCTCAGTATGGACAGTTTACATTACATCTTCCCAGCTGACCATGGTGGCTCCACACAACAAATGCTGTCCCGCTTGGAGCATGCCCGAATTTTTGGATCTGTTGGCACTGTGCGGAGAGGAGGCTGTGCAGTCCCAGCTCTGCTCCAGCCATAGGAACTTCAATACCTACAGGCAGTTTTCTGGTGGTATGTTGGATAATGGCTATGAATGGGACACATATCAGTCCCATGCAAAGATCAAGGAGCTGAGGCAGGCATACCAGAATGCAATGTTGGTCTGGTGCTGTGCCAAAAACCTGCTGCTTCCATAAGGAACTGGTTGCCACCCCTTAGTGGCAACCCCACTTCCACTGCCAAGAACCCTGTGGATTCTTTGGCAGAGCTGGAGACGGCAGACACAGGACTCAACCTTAAGACTGAAGTCGTGGACAAGGAGGTTGAGTTGGAGGATGATGTGGAGCACATGGCAGGGTCATCCATTGGTGTGATGAGTCACGACCTGTTTTCTACTAGTCAGTCCCAGCAGTCAGTCTCTGGTGCTCATGATGCAGGAGAGGACAGCTTTGGTAAAAGCTCTTTTTGAATTGATGCTGCTTGGTTATATGAGGTATAGGTGTTCTTTTTTTCTGTATATTCTAGAAGAGGGTGAAGGGATAAAAATGTACAAGACTAGATGTGTTTGCCTGTGCTTCACATTCCCCTGTGCAACTGAGCAGTGCGGCAGAACAGTGTGTTAATGCATACCGAGATTTCATGGGAATCCTCCAGCGAGATCTCTAGGAAACTTTCCTGGAGGTACTCACCAATCCTCGGCCGAAGGTTCCTTGGCAGAGCTGCTTTGTTCTTTCCCCCATTGTAGGAAACTTTTCCATGCCAATCGGCAATCACTTACTTAGGGACCCAAGCAGCACATAGGTAGGCAGCATAGGTACCTGGTCTGAAGTTGCACACACGTGGGAGATGCACCCTTGCATCCTTGCCTACTCTCAGGAGTGAGATATCAGCTTCATTGACCCCTGCCTGTGGAAAATGGTGGCAGAATTTACATTATTGTCCCTACTTGCCTGCAGTGATCCCCTTGAAAAACCACCAAGATCTTTTGCCTCATCTTGAGTGGCCTCTCTGCCCCCCAGGCCGAACTCACCATGTTTTGGGCCTTTGCCGAGCTGTGTGCTTGCCAAGAGACAGTGAAAAACTGATTCATATTTTTAAAAAGGTGCATTTTACTGCAATGATTCGATGCTGTGCATGCACTAACAATCATGCTTCCGCTTATTATTATTCTTATTATTGATGTCAGTGAAACAGGTGATCCACAAGGGCCTGCAATATCATAGAGAAGTACCCCTTTATATTGAGGTACTCCATAGCAAGATGGTCTGGAGCCAAAATTGGAGCACCTTCCCTCCGTAGTTAGGGAATCCCATTTCTGCAAAACCATCCACTATTTCACACACATTGCCAACATTCACAGTCCTTTGTAGTAGGATGTGCTTACTGGCCCTGCACACTTGAATTAATGCAGCCCCAGTGGTGGAGTTCCTGACTCCAAACTGATTCATGATCAACCAGTAGCAATCTGGGGTCACCAGCTTCCATACAGCAAACACCACATGTTTCTCCACTGAGACGGCAGCTCTCATTTTGGTGTCTTTGTGCCACAGTGCTGGGCCAAGCTCCGGACACAGTTCCAGGAAGGTGACTTTCTCATATCTGAAAGTTCTGCAGCCACTGTTCATCATCCCAGACCTGCATAATGATGACAAACAGTGCTTGTTTCCCAAGTCGAAATGATGGTCCACCATGTGCAGCTATTCTATGAATGCCAAAAGTAATCTGGTGTTGTTTCTTTCCATGGCACACAGCAGGTCAGGCAGCTCCGATTCATGTTCAGATTTGGTTCTCATGATTTACTGCATGACCATCCACGATGTGTTCATAACAGTGACGAAAACAGTGGAGAGCAGTGCAGTATCCATCCTTTCAGACAGTGTTGGAAGGTGCACAATAAACAGGGGCCATTGAAAACTGCCGCAAAATGCAGTCGGAAGCCCATGGAACGATGAGACGGAAAGAACTGCATCATGGAACATTGAGCCCATACCTATGATGCGATCCATTCCGCCGTCCCACAACTCATAACTGCAGAAGATGGCGAGTAGCACAGTGGGATAGGTACCTACAGTACATTGCTCTCTCTGTCAGTGCTAGAGCACCAACTGTGGATGTGCTCTGCCAACAGAAGGAGCATTGTGTGAACATGCACAAGCAATGTAATTATAGCAGTTTTTGATCTTCAGTGTAGCTTGTATTGACAAAACTCTGTAGCGTAGACAAGGCCTTGACAGGTAGCTGACAAGGGGTGGGAGAAAGGAAATATTATTCACTATAGAGCCCTACCAAATTCACAGCCATGAAAAACCATGAAATCTAGTCTCCCCCCATGTGAAATTTGGTCTTTTGTGTGCTTTTACCTTATATTATATAGATTTCAAAGGGGAGACCAGTGTTTCTCAAATTGGGGAGAATTTGAGAATCAAATTTGAGAATTTGAGAATCAAATTGAGAATCAAATTCTCAAATCCCCCTGACCCAAAAGGGAATTTCAGGGGGGTTAAAGGTTATTTTATGGGGGGTTGCAGTATTGCCACCCTCATTTCTACACTGCCTTCAGAGCTGGGCAACAGGAGAGTGGTAGCTGTAGGCTAGGCGCCCAGCTCTGAAGGCAGTGCCCCACGAGCAGCAGCGCAGAAGTGAGGGTAGCAGTACTGGGACCTCTGCCCCCTGCTCACAACTCCTTTTTTGGGTAGGGACCACTACAATTACAATACCATGAAATTTCAGATTTAAATAGCTGAAAATATGAAATTTATGATTTAAAAAATCCTATTACTGCAAAAGTGACCAAAATGGACCGTGAATTTGGTAGGGCCCTAATCATCTCCTTGTTGCAGACAGGGAATAAAGGCAGAGAGAGATTAAGTGACTCACTCAAGATTAAACAAGAAGTGTGTAGCAGAGCCAAGAATTAAACCTAGATTTCATGGCTTCCAGTCCACTGCCCTAACCACAAATCATAGAACATCAGGGTTGGAAGGGACCTCAGGAGGTCATCTAGTCCAACCCCCTGCTCAAAGCAGGACCAATCCCGAATTTTTGCCCCAGATCCCTAAATGGCCCCCTCAAGGATTGAACTCACAACCCTGGGTTTAGCAGGCCAATGCTCAAACCACAAGATCAGCCTTCCAATGAGAATTTACATGCTACTAAGATATGTAGACCATTACCCACTTTGAACATGGAGGGTTCTTCAAGTGAAGTTGTGGGCACCATGAAATAGGCCTATTTTGAAAACAGGGCACCAAAATCTGGAGTTAACAGGTTTTTTTTTTAATTCTTAATAGCTCTGGTCCTGAAACAACACCTCCAGTTCCTGATACTATAAAGAAGACAGAAAGCAGAAACATATCAATCATTCAACAAAGAGGCCTGTCAAGAAGTGGGCATTTTCCGTTTGTAGGATTTTCCTCTCAGCTGCCACCCACATGTAGCATATCAGAAGATATTTCTGCAAAATCTCAGATATCCATCAGATTTTTTGTCCGTGATCTCTCCATAGTTAGTGTGTAAGCTTAATTTATTTGTCGAGTGCTCATTTGGGGAATGGATGTGACTGGGGGAGGAAGGGAATGTGCTTGTCTCCTTATGACATTGTCTATATTCTCCTGCTTTTCTTCAGACTGAAAATATTTCCATCTGACTTTGCCAGATTTCTGCATATTTTTTATTGCTTTATGCTGTTAATTCAGACTCAACACGCTCCTCATTTCCATACTTTTAAAATGTCATTTCATCTCTTTTGATCCAGTTACATTTCTTTTTTTTTTCTTGCCTTTCATACACTTTCTGAATTTTGAGATGAATTTTATTGGTTGATAAAGGATTTGAAACACTTTCAGAGACTGGTCCTCTGAAACACAGACTAGCAGATTGCTTAATCACATTTCTCACCTAGCACCCTGTATAATAAGAGTGATCCATAGGGTGTGAGGCTGAGAAGCTACAAGTGAAGATGAGCTAATGGACCTTGGCCAGGCTTAATTAGAGTTTCCAAGCCAAGCCTTTTTTCCTCCTCTGGTCACAAGAGTGTCAGCCTATCAGTTTTATAACAGCTGTCAGCCTTTTCTGACTAGTTTATCTTCATATTTTCTAGTTTTCTGTCGATTTGGCGGTAAAGGAGAGTTTTTTCTGAGCAATGGAGGAGCCTTTTGTTCTACAAGCATTGCAGAGTTCTGGCTTTTTCTCAGAGGCATATCCAGCCTCACCTGGAGGATGCTGAGCTGCTCAGAAATGAGAGGTTTCAGAATAGCAGCCGTGTTAGTCTGTATTCGCAAAAAGAAAAGGAGTACTTATGGCACCTTAGAGACTAACAAATTTATTTGAGCATAAGCTTTCATGAGCTACAGCTCACTTCATCGGATGCATCTGATGAAGTGAGCTGTAGCTCACGAAAGCTTATGCTCAAATAAATTTGTTAGTCTCTAAGGTGCCACAAGTACTCCTTTTCTCTTTTCAGAAATGAGAGCGCAATTCACCTTCCATACTTGTTCAGATCCAGGCAATTTAAACTCAGCAAGATCTGACACTTTTTTTTAAAAAGCAACCAGATAGGTCCATTATCAACATGATGGCTCCTAACATGGATTGTCCATCTGTCAAAGAGGCTAAAATGAGGAAACTTATTTTCCTATTCAGAACTAGTTTATGGCACCATATCGATCACGTACATGTTGTTTTCGTTAAGGGCTTCAAACCAGCTGTGCAGCATGTAAATAAAACACACAACAATAACAACAAAGGATTGCTCAGATCAGGATCGGCTGATAAATGACTCCTTCCCTGGGGATAAAGAGGACTAACTTTTAGTTATATAAAAAATGTAAATATTTTTCTTCAGAATTTGTTTTCTTTCAGCCAAAAGCATCTTAAGAGAGACATCTCTTTCCTTGCCACAAAAAGAAAAAATGTTAGGGTTACTATTGCTCCTTGCATTTATTCATTTGATTTTGTCCTAAGTAAAATGATCAAGAACACTGTCATTTGGGAAGGGGTGAGTTCTGGCAATGGCTACAATAAAGTCTGCTGCACCATTTGGTTTGTTTGTCTGAGCTTATTATCTTTTCCAGTTAACTCTGCAAAATGTCAAAGGGATGAGGCTACTTCATTTTACTTTGTTATTACCTTAATCTTTTTTTCCCTCTTAAAAGAGAAATATGGAAAAGTTAACTCACCCCTACTCCCTCCCCAAAAGAGAAGGATGCAACTCTACAATCAAGTCTTGAGTGCTTTACATATGTAAACACAAACACAGTACTTACAGGAAAGATCTTAGCTATCCATATGTTCATCTTCTCCCCTTTACCTAAACCAGACGATTACCTCAGCAGCTCAGCTGTGTTATTGAGACATTTCAGCGTGAAATTTGTTTTTCCTCACTGAACTTTAAGCGGAATTTCAAGTGCCAAGTCTCCAAAGCCAAGTGGGGCTATTAAGAGATAATTACTAATTATGCTAATTTGAGAAGTTGTGCTATTTCTTTCCCTGGTCATTTTAGCTGCAGCTCTCCTGAGAGAACAGTCCCCATTCAATGTTAATAACCTTTCCCAGCTAAGCGTTCTGTGGAGGAGAGTGTGTCCTAAATCTGGGAATATTTTACAGTTAATCGGGATATGTGACTGTGAATTAGAAAAAGAAGCTAGTTGTACCAATGCTAATGACTCACTATATTATTTTTTTGCAGCACCAGAAACATTTCATTCCTATTCATTCATATATTGATGCACTTTTCAGAGTAGCAGCCGTGTTAGTCTGTATTCGCAAAAAAGAAAAGGAGTACTTGTGGCACCTTAGAGACTAACAAATTTATTAGAGCATAAGCTTTCGTGAGCTACAGCTCACTTCATCGGATGCATCCGATGAAGTGAGCTGTAGCTCACGAAAGTTTATGCTCAAATAAATTTGTTAGTCTCTAAGGTGCCACAAGTACTCCTTTTCTTTGATGCACTTTTGTTAATTATTTTATTTTAAATGAAACACTCCTTTGTGATTTGAAGTATACAAATAATGCTTCTTAGTAATCATTTTCCAATCCTAGCTATTTCTATCAAATACAACAACAAATTAAAACAAAGAGCAGATTTTATTTCCTCATTCTAAATGTTCTGTTTATTTTTACATTACTAATGTACAGGTATCAAGTACAACTTTCCCCTATTGCCTATTTTTCTTCTTCCGTAGTTATTGGGCTGATCACATTTAATTGCAGAGTATGCACAGAGAGTATGGGATTTTATTATTATTTTAAATAAAAATAATCATTGAAGGTTTCATTAGCTGGGTAATTGCCTATCTCTTATGTGGCACAATATAAATATTTCATTAGTAGTAGTAATTAATTATATTGAGGTAGCACCAAGAACCCCCATTGTTCTAGGACTTGTATATACACATCACCATAAAATGGTCCTTTCCCTAAAGAGTTTACAATCTGGGTCTCATTTCACTACTTCTCAAAACAGATCATTCCAACCAAGAGTGTGGATGTGTCACCCCAGGCTTAATAGTAGAGATCTCATATTTCTAAGACTCAGTTACTTTCACAAAATACGTTATGGGAAGGTGCCAGTTGCTGCAATAAGAAAAGGAGTACTTGTGGCACCTTAGAGACTAACAAATTTATTAGAGCATAAGCTTTCGTGAGCTACAGCTCACTTCATCGGATGCATTTGGTGGAAAAAATGCTTATCAGCTTATGCTCTAATAAATTTGTTAGTCTCTAAGGTGCCACAAGTACTCCTTTTCTTTTTGCGAATATAGACTAACACGGCTGCTACTCTGAAACCTGTCAGTTTCTGCAATGCTTGCTCATCCAGTTTTCCCACTCAATGGGACTGCCTACATGTGTAAAACCTACTACTGGGATTAAAGGTTGCATGGTCAGAGTCTACTTTTACAAGAATACCATGAACACTACAAATAATTAATGGAGGATGGTGACATCTGAAAGCACGGGAGCTAAACAGACACGTAAACATGTGCTTGCAGCCAATTTATGGCAAAACATGGCATACGCATCCAGCCTTCCACCACATGGAGCAGTCAACAGTATAAAGAACTAGATCTACACTTTTTAAAGTAAATAAAATAAACCTATGATGCTGTATCCTTGTTGGGTTTTTAATAATGTTTATTTGCTAATTCATAAAATTTGGTATGTAGCATGCATGAGTGAGGTTCTAGTGTGCTACCTCACTTCAAAGTTATAAACAGTGATCAAATTATTTATGTACAATGTCTGTGGTTTCAATTAAAATTTCACATTTCCCGACAGCTACCATGCAGTAGTATTTGAGATACTACAAAAAGAAAAGGAGTACTTGTGGCACCTTAGAGACTAACAAATTTATTTGAGCATAAGCTTTCGTGAGCTACAGCTCACTTCATCGGATGCATTCAGTGGCAAATGCATCCGATGAAGTGAGCTGTAGCTCACGAAAGCTTATGCTCAAATAAATTTGTTAGTCTCTAAGGTGCCACAACTACTCCTTTTCTTTTTGCGAATACAGACTAACATGGCTGCTACTCTGAAACCTGAGATACTACAGTTACCCTCATGAGGGAAACTGGTATCTCAGATTCCAGAGGGTGATACTTGTTGGGGAATGCCGACTTTGTAAAGAACCTCTGCATCATGTCAGCAAAAAAGGAAATACAGGAAAACAACAAAGTACTATCATCTCCTTCCCTCCCTCCTGAGATGGTTTTTGCTATGTTCATGGCCTGTATGCAGTTTGATTCATTTCTTTAACATAAATAGCAGTTACCATCCATCATTTTCCTGATTCAGCATTTATGTGGGAAACAACCAATGGTAATAACAACAACAGTGGGAAGGCCATAGGATTGTGCGGTTGGAAGATAAATTAGGTCCTAACATTAGAGATAACCCTTGTAAGGAGGGAAATATAACTTTAAGCCCAAACTTCAACAGTTTCAGAGTGTGGGTACCCTGCAATCTTCCTTAGCTACATAAATTTCTTTCCTGACACATCTGGGGATCCTTTCAGCTGATGCGTTTTCGTTAGCCTACTACAGTTATTTACTGAGCATCAGCAAAGCACTAGATGAAAACTGAAGAAGACATGTTCCAGGCTGAAGGGGTTTATAATCTAAAAGGACAATGAACCAGAACTGATACTATATTCTGTTCCCTTTACACCACTAGGTGGTGGAAAATGTGCTTTTACTGCATAACTCTGCAGCTGGTGATAACCCTAGGATAATACTTTTCAACCTTTTTTTCATTTGTGAACCCCTAAAAAATTTTGAATGGAAGTCTTAGATATAGTCTGTGGAACCCCAGGGGTCTGCAAAACACAGGTTGAAAACCCCTGTTCTATGATAATGACAACCTTTTGCAGATCCCTTAGGCACAGTCTGCAGACCCCCAAGGGTTGAAAACCACTGCCCTGGTACATGTGGGAGTAGAGCCAGTACAGCTAGCTATTACACCTCCCTTCCCATGGTCCCATTTTTTAGGGGCCCCTGCCAGCTGGCACAAGTTAGAACAGAAATTCATGGAGCTGTAACTGGTTTCCAGCTATTGGCTTTTGCGCTGTTCTCAGGGGAAATTGAGAGGTGTAGAATCTACCACAATATCTGTTTTCTCTTCATGGACAACTGTGTAGCTTTTTCTCTCCCCTCTTGCACCCAAAACATTTATAGAGGGAACCTGGCTGCTTTAGCCAACTTCTACACAGTAGTGCATGGAGAGCAGGCCCTTGCATGTTATGGGAGGGAGGGGATGACCAGGCCAGCGTTTGGGATAATATTGTAAAAGCGGGTAGTTATGCACCTTTGTATTATGTAAATACACCCGTATCTCTAAACTGGAAGGGAAAGAATTCAGCTAGGATGTTGGAATTGTTTTAATTGATTTTAAAATGCTTCTGTCTCAATTCACAATAATTATCCATGGTTTTTGCAAGTATAATGTTAGAACAGAGCTTTCACTTGTGCATAGGAAATACAGGCACTGAGAACGGTCTCTGTTGGCTGGAATTAAGAACACAGACATGTCGTTGTGAGGCTATACTGCCGTTTTTGTCATTTTTGCTCAAAGTGAAGAGGACATGTGTATGTACATGATGAACATGGATTATGGGGGGAGAGGGAGGGAATTTCCTGATTCTCTTCGTCACTCATTTGAGGAGGAGGGTGTTCCACTCAGAGTGTCATAAACTCATCTTCAGAACATAGCCACATATCTCACCCACCTTTAGGCATTCAGTGTTTGGGGGATGGCTTGTTGGTCCCCTCTTTCCCACAACCAGTATTCCTGAAGCTTTGCAGGTACCATCTTCTTTGGGTGACAATGCACTCAACTACCCCATTCTTCATGTAGAAAGACTCAGTAACCCTTCAGTGACCTGCCTCTTTAAAATGCACCATGCTCTTCAGAGTTTATGTGCAAGAGTTCATCAGAGCAGTGTGCAGTCCTGGCACATGGAGGGCCTGCTCTCCTCGTCCTTGCTGTGTAGAGCTCAGCTGAAGCCCAGGAACCAGGCTGCCTCTGTGAACACTACTGCAAACAGTAGCACAGAATATTGCAAGAGCTTTTTATAGGCTCAGACTGTATGAATAACAAAACAGGTATAATTTCAAAATAATTCAGTGGATTGCTGGCTGGCAGCATCACAACTGCTATCAATAGCTTTTCTATTTGTACTTAAGAATCATGTATGAAAAAGTCTGTTACCCATCTGACCCAGGTGAAGTGAAGGACTGAGTCCCTTGGACTGGCAAGTCCATGAGGGTATTTGCTTCAGTAGTGAATAAACAATAATTGCTACATAAATTATGGGATGCTTGATGATGGCTGGTCCCTTTCAGAGGAGTACATCTTTTCTGTGCTACTAGGTGCAGATTAGGAACAGTGACTAGTTCAGAATAAGGGACAGGCAAATAAATATTTTTTTATCATTATTCCAACTGTACAGGAATGTAAAGTATCTCGCCAGAATTTGCCTTGCATGCTTCCCTTTGTGCGGTGAGCTGGAAAAGATCAGAAGGAAGAGTTTCCAGTCCCACTGTTTTCAACTGAAAACACACAGTGGCAACCAGCTGTTTGAAACGCCAAGCCATTAGATTGCGATTGTTTCAAAGAAGGTATATAACAAGTTTAATGGAGGAGAGTTCTGTAGCGGTGAATAAGGAGATGCACTGTGGGGAGGGAGGGGCGCATGCAGGATCACGTGCCCCCCACAATTTGCTGCTTGGCTTGTACTGAGCATGTTCACAGGGACTGAGCATGCTCAGTAACACTACTGAAGCTGGCTGCCCTCACTCCCCCCCTTCCCCATCAGCAGTCCCCTCCCCCCCCCACTATTGGCAGGCATGGGTCGTCTAGCTGCAGGATAGCCCTTCTGTAGTTACAATTGCCGTCTGTGGGATGGAATAGTGGTTGCTGTACTCCCCTCCATGCATCCTGATATTCCTGATCATGGTGGAGCGCTCTCTTCCAGAGTGCAGTGGTGCAGAGACCCCCTTCCCCCGCTGCCCTACATCTGTCCTGCGTTTTCCCACCATCTCATATCACTGGGAGACAATTTAGGCTCCAAAAACTCAGTGTTGCCAACTCTCCTGACCGTGTTGGGAGTCTCACTAAATTTTTGGTGATTTCCTTAAAGCTCCATCTACTGGAAGCACCTGATTAGGTGAGAATCACAGCTTTCCTTTTTCTAGCCCTCGTGTTTGCAGAGAAAATCTTGAAACCGTGAGTATGCTCTAAAGCCTCAAAAGTCTGAAGGCACAAAAACAACCCCAAATCTGTTACTTATTTACAATCTCACATTTTTAAGCCAATTCCATCATTTTTTGAGGCCTCACTCATGGGTTTTGAACACTTGAGATCAGTGACACTGCAATTGACTCTGCACATGTTGTCTCCTGTACCTCATGGAGCTCCACTAGGTGCCTGTCTACAGGCACTGCAGGATCAGGGCCTCATGATGCAGAGGACTCCACATCAGGGTGAATTTCATTGTAAGAGAATATAACCAGCATAATAAAGCACAAACAACATTCATGAAAAATACAAAGAGATTAACTACAAGGCTGACTTTCAATCTTGGCTTGTCGGCTAAGGTTATAAATGGCTTGAGAATTAGAGGAAAATTCTGAACTGAAAATTTGTTAATTAATCAATGATTATAGCTGCATAAGGAAATAAAATGCAAGATTTTATAAACAAAATAGGAGACACAGCAAAGCAGCTGGAGGTGAGCTCATACAATGTAAGAGTGTGAGAGTAGTAACACCAGAGGGGGAAGATCATCTCATGCGCTTAATGGTAAATAATTAAAACCTGATGAGCCAAAGTCTGCGCTTGGAATTTGGCCCCATGTAAGTTAAAAAGTAAGTGCTTGATCCAGCTCCTAGTGAAGCGAATCTCTAAACTCTTATTGAGTTCAGCCCCTATAAATGAATATGCACGTCGGTTAACATAAACATTGCTGGGGCACATGCTGGTGTGTATATTAATATGCATATTACTACCGTGTCTCTGTATAAGAATTTAAGTAGAAATTAATTATAAACATGCATTCACAGCTCTGAAGTTTCATTGGTAACAAAACAGTGTAAAGAAATTAATAGGATTTTAACATGTTTAACTATTTCTGTTAAGTCAGATACATTGCTGCTACTGATATTTAGCAACAAAGCAATTAACAGATGTGGTGTCTAGTGTGATAACTTCTTGTGTCAGAGTAGCAGCCGTGTTAGTCTTGTGTGTTATCAGCTGTATTTTTAAACCCCTTGGAATGTTAAATTCTAACCATACATGTTAGAGAGGGCTTTTCTTGCATGTGCAGTTCTAACTTCCATTTTCTTTTGGAAACTCTAATTTGGCGGTGACCCATTATTTATAATGCCAGTTTATTTGACGCTAATTATATAAGAATTGCCACTGAAGTCAATTTGCATTGAAAACAATGTGATTACCCATGTGAGCATGACCTATGGGACAAGATTCCTAATAGGAATAGAGCCTGATCCTGTTCCAATGGCAAAACTCCCAATAATTTCCAATGGGAACAGGATCAGACTTGGGATCTCTTTGGCTCAGTTATGCTACCAATCTTTTTTTTTTAATTTTATTTTCTGTTCAATTTTTTAAAAAAGTGAAGTAGTGCTTTGATTTCTATTTGCATTTTCCCATAGACCATGAAGTGTATGTTATCAATTGTATTAGTGACTTCTTATGAACCAAAATATGTATTGTAATATGCATACTGCACAAGCACATATACGTAACACAACATGTAACTTGTGCAAAAGTATAAAATAACATTTTCTTCGGGTTCTTCCTACTATTTAAGAAAATAAATGCAATCAAATCAATTACTTTAGAAACATTATTGCCTACGATTAATGTTATTTTATACATATATTGCTTAGGCAGCCTTTGTTTGTGTGGCTCATCACTTGCATTAAAAGACTTGCATTTGTTCAAAGCATGAACTTATACTAGGTCTAAAACGATAAAAGGAAACAAATGTAAAAACATAATGAAATCATCTCAAAATCTGCTTACGTTCTCACTTTTTATGCTAACCCCCATCATAAAAATAATCCACAAAATGTCACTGAGATTACTCCATCAAATCCCGTGTCCATCAAATCCTAAAACATACTCCACCTGCTAGAAAAACTATCATAATAATTGTCTGGGCTTTTATCTGATGAATATGCATTAAAGCAGCAGAAACAATTTAATGTAATCTACATTATTAGGGAAAGTTTCTGAAACAAGCTGTTGTGGAGAAATTTATGTAATATTCAGCGCAGAGAAGCTGTTTCAGAATTGATTGAAGCCCACTTCCTATACTCAGTCAGGGCACCATAATATTGTTAACTTCACAGTATGTTTTTGTGTACAGATTGGGCAACTGTGTGCATGCTTGATTGCATTCATAACAGTATATGGTGTACTAGGTCTGTCTACCTGTATGTGTATGAACACACAAAATATACACTGAAGATTATTGAAAAGCCTCTTTTTTAACTTCATGCAGTGAATCAGCATAATCTGAATGACAATGCACTGCAGTATACTAGAGTAAAATGATACTGTTTGTATGTAAGTCTGTGTCTGACTGCACAGGTGGCTAGGTGTATATTTATGTAAAACCATACCAAACCAGCACAGGCAATATTAATGTAATGATGCAAACCACCACCAGTGAGATGGCTTAAAGTCAAACTTGATGAACCAGCCTTCACCCTGTTGTGTCTCACTATTGCTGCATATACACAAATATGAGGCGATATAACAGCCTCATGCAATACCAAAACACAGAGGCGGGAGGAAGGAATGTCAGCCCCTTGACTTGCAATACATTTGCTTTTATTGGGGACTGTTTCAACCTTGGTAGTGCAGAAACATACTTTGCAGATTACTCTCTTTTGTTATTGTAAAGAGTTGGTTTTCAGGGGGAAATGAATCCTTCACATAGTCTAAGTGCATGAATGGGAACATTTGTGTGAAGGAGCCTTTTAAAACATACACTATTAAATAAATATATTAAGGATATTTTAAAATATGAATTATTTACCAAAAGGACAATTACTATGATTTGTTACCTATACAGGTCCTGAGTCAGCAATGCTTTTAAGTACATGCTTAACTTTAATCTTGCGCTAGGTCCCATTAACTTCAAAGGGGTTTGGGGATGTACTTAAGTACTTTGCTAAATAAGGATGGGATTTTTGAGAAAATGCTAAGGTGTTTTTCTGAATCGGGACCATAATGCCTTGAAACAGCATGGCATTGGAAAAAAGGATAACAGGATCCCTGCCCTGAAGACAATGTACAATCTAAGGGTCATTCATAAGTACTCTCAATATTTGCTTGAATAAATTTTCTCCATGAGTAAGGATTTGTATGACTGGACTTTGGTATGTCTACATGGCACACTAAGTTTGGGCTTTGATTCAGGTTTGAGCCCAAGCCCCCCTTCCATCCATATACACAATTCAGTCTGACTCAGGTCAGCAAGCACCCAGTTCCTCAGACTTTTTGGGGAGAGAGGGGACTAGCCCTGTCATTTTGCAGTATGGACATAGCTCAAGCCTCAAGTCAGAAGGTCTGCATAGTGCAGTTTGGAGACTTCAACGTGGCTCTGAGACCTGGGTCCAGCAATTGTAAACCCAGGCTTAGAATGCAGTATGGATTCCCAAGGACAGCCTTGGAAATATTGAGTACACAAGCCCTGATCCCATATACATGTCTACACTGAATTGTAAACCCATGTAAGACAAGAACAACAGGTGGGAATGACAGAGAAAGATGTTTTGGTGGAGGCTGGTTGAAGAGAAAAATAGTAAAATCATGCAATTCATGTATCTGGAGGGTTACATAGGTTTTGCTTAATAACTATATATTGTGACATTAATGGTTTCTTTGGAGCCTTTACAGTTTTTTTTCAGTCATTACTGTGAAAGTCTGAGGCAGTTTCTACTTTGCCAATTCACATGCAGCTCAAGTCAGTGTACTACAAATTATTGGGAATTTGTCTAAATAAATGAAGGAAAGGAATTTGTTGGTGACTTATTTTTGTGGCTTTTTTGTTCCTAAATAAAGTCACTAATACACATTATCAATGAAGGAACCACAACTTCGCTGTTCTTTTAAAAAAAAGGCTTTTTTTTAGTTTTCAGAATGAAAAATAACAGCAGATACTAGTATTTTTTTAATCCTGTAACCTACAAAATCAGTATGCTTATTCTTTTCAAGTTCTGTTTAAAATTTGTTCTTGATCTCTGAATTACCTGCCATATTTTAGCTCATAGCAATTATTTATGACTAAGAAGAATACACAGTTTATAATGGAAACTGCTCTTAACAGTACAGCAACCTAGTGGTCTTTTAGGAAATGGGCACACGTAGACAGAGTGAGTTGCTGGCAAAGAATTGTGAAGGGATTGTGAAGATTTCTGATAAATATTGCACAAAATTAGATAAACTTGAAAGTCATTACACCTTTTAAATTAATCATTTCATTTCAATGTGTTTTAGAAAAATATCTAACCATTTCAATCAGCCTTGTATACAAATTCCCCTTTAACATCAGAAAAGGGAACACATATGTTACACAAATATACTAGTCTTACATAAAGCCTGTGATAGGCCGCTAATATTTGAAAAGGTGGTTCCCAACAATATTTTCTCACTCAGCTTCCCGTAAGCCTTCTACCACATGTACAGCACTAGTGACTGTGGGACAAATTTAGCTCCACCAAAATTAAAAGAGTTACACAAATATAACACCAGCTGAGGATCTTGCCCTACCCATTGTTTTCCCATTTAAAAAAAAACACTTGTGTAAGCTCTACCAAAGACAAAGACAACACTGTTTCAAAAAGAAATAGAATAGATTCATTTGCTGACCTTGTTTACACTCTGTTTTGTGAATATTGATACTGCAATATGTCACATTTTTAACTTCCATAATTTGAAATGGCCAGGGATACCAGAGTCTGTCCTCTCCTAGAAAAACGTTCCATGGAGAAAATTTGGTGCAATTTGATTAATTTCCAAAGGCAAAAATTTGCTTCTTAAATGTGAATAAGGGTTTACTGCACAGAACTGGGTATTATACACTTCTGAATTCTAAACCTGATCTGACCCTGAGGTCCATGAACCACTCTGGCTCAGTTTCCTCACTCGTGAATTTTAGGTAGTCTGCCTCTCTAATTCTGAGACATAATATGACAATTTCTGCATAAGTACTTTGAATATTCAAAGCACAGGTACCAAGAATTATGCCAATGATGATGATGCATTTTTATTAACCCTAGCAGTAAGAATCCTTTCTGGTTTGGAAGAGTTAGAATTACCTGAAGAAAGAGGATAATCTCTGTGTTAGGCAGGGAAAACACCCCAGTCCTCTTTCCAATTTGAGGGTGCAATTTTAACAAGGCACTCCCAGAAGTCCTCACACGAGCCCTCTAGCACATCACTGACTAGAATTATTTTTTGGAGTCTTATGTCATTTATTCAGAACATAACATCTGGCTAACAACGTGTGCACTTTCTAGAACTCATCTGTAAAAGTGTGTTCTGTAAAAGCCGTTATTAGTCCTATCACAGTTGCAAACCACACTTATAAAAGCAAAGACTCCTAATTTCTATTTCACTTCTCACTAATCAAAGTAGGATAAGACCTTAACAAATGCATTCAGTTTTGAGAACAAATTGTAATCCACTGGGAGCGGGATACTCATGACAAGTTGGTGTCTGACTGCAATTCATCCTCACTGTTTACAATTTGTCCCAGACACGCTTAGATCTACAAATTCTCCATTCTCCTAGCAACTGAATGCAGAGGAAAGGTATGCTTTTACTATATACTATTGCTAGGACACAAGTTCATGTACGGAGTTTTGCTCTTGATTTGTGCTAGGAGAATTGAAGTAGTGTTTATACTTGAATACTAGGTATCCCCCTTTTCAGCATGTGTTGGAATACTGGAGAATTTGTAGTATGAGGATTTTTTTGCTTTTTTATCATCAAGTGACTAAGCTTATGGCTTTCAGCTGAATGCATGCAAGGTATTTTTTGTGAATACTGCACTCAGTTTTGTGGAGTATGGCAGATGCCCATAAAATTGGTCATTTTAAAGTGATCTGTGGTGATGATGAGCCAAATATTGTGTTTTTTAAAATAACAGATTTTACAGGCAAATATATCAGATGTTTTAGCATAAATAAATGCTGCACCACAGACGAATTAATATACTGCATAGCAGTAGCAGCTCGAGGAAATCTTCTGTCCATGACATTAGGGAAAATTCTCTGCTCACACTGTTCCTTTAAAACTTTTAAAGATATAAACAGCAAGAGCTGAGCTGCAATTTAATTACTGTCTCTGCTGCTTAAAAATGGATAGAGACAATACAGATAGCTGTGATCCCTCCACCCCATCTCTAAATTACCATTTGTATAAATTTCAACATCCAAATAAAAGTGATTGGCAAGGGGGAAAGGAAGATACAACCTGATTATCAGCTAAAGGAAAGTTTATTTTACTTATAAACTACTCAGGAATCTATATGTATTTTGTGGCAGCTATGATAGGGGTAATAGGAACATGATGATGGTGATGATGGTAGGATGAATGTAATACCGAACACAAGCTTAGGGTCTGCCCCTGTTCCCATCGAAGTGTGAGTTTTGCCATAGATGCAGCTGAAACAAGATCAGCACATGAAGGGGCTTAAACCAAATCCTCTCATTTTTAACATGTTAAATGTTTTCATTTAACTTCTGGGTCTGCAATATTTGAGTTCATTAGACGAAAACCTGTTTAAATTAGCTATCATGTCTAGTAACCAAGTTTAAAAAACTTGTAGCAAATGTACTCATTTCATATACTGTAGATATAATTTGGAAACTGATTAGGAGTTCCTTCCATTTATTTATTTCTCCATTTTTTTTTTCTATTTGCTATTTTCTTTGGATGGTTTCACATATTTGTTTTAACTACAATATATTTGGGACTATTATATATATGCCTGTCTGTGTGTATATGTACACACTATATTTATATTTGTATTTGCATTTATATTTTGTGTCTATTTCTACAGGTATATATAAATTGTTAAACATAATATTATAAAAATCAATAATAACCCACATTTAAGTAAGAACTGTGTGGATTCCACTGTGTTTAAGAGCTATTTCCTAATACAACCTGGGGTTTATGATACCCATCAATTTAGCATGTCTAGACGTCTAGAGCAGCTGGAGACTATTTTTTGTATATATACAGTAAGCACAATTCCACTACCGTGGCTCATGGTGAACAGGACCTTACTATGAGATTCCAGTGCAAGTAGAGGTGGCAGCTTAAGGCCTAGTATGAGGGTGATATGTCATTAGAGTGGGCATCATAGCCATTGTTTGATATTTATTTCCAGTTCATATTTCCCATGGTTTCTAACTGCCTTTCCCCCTTTATCACCATTTAAAGAATAAACAGCTATTTTTCAGCTTCTAAGAAGAGGTAAGAACCAGGCAATTATGTTAAATTAATTTGGTGTAAATTTCTTTCTACAAGGATGGAGATACAAAGTCTGTCACATTCAATTTTTTTTTCTCATACACCTTTGACTTTTCATGCTGGTGTTTCATTAACAGCGAGAGAGTGGCGACTCCACTAATAATTTTGAACAAAGTTTCTCTTACAGAGAGCAAAGATTATATAAAGATGGTAATGTCACTTTGTTCTGCAGATTTCAGACTGAAATCTAGTTGTGAACCACTGTTGAACCCCCAGAAAAGAAAAAGAAAAGAAAAAGAACCAGCAACCTCCTTTACTATCAGTACTTCCTAACAATATTAGCAGGTAGCATATATCCAAAATCAAATGCATTTAAAACTACTGTGGGACCCAGTCCTCAGTTCAATGGGACCACTTGCATAAATAAGACTATTTAAGGGTTGCAGGATAATCCACTGATATAAATATACAGATTATAAAAGATTTACTATATCTGAATACTATGATAATACAAAGAAATAATAATAATATCTGGCCGTCATTTCATATCACTGGTTTTCTTTTGCTTAAAAAGAAATAATTATCTGCCCACACCTGTCATTTTAACCATATGTTTTTTCTAGCTGTTTTACTGGTGGCATTTTAAATCTTCTACAACAGCAAAATCTGGAATACTGTATTGCTGACAATGGCCAGGACACCAGAATAAGGTGAAAGAAACACTACAGTGAGCAGTTGTGGAATAGCTTTCCTGCAGGCAAGTTTCCTCCTAATCCATCCAGCTCTAGTTAGTGGCTGGATTATGCTTTGAAGACAAGGATTTATAGCTCCTATTTAGAAACCAGATCCTATTAATTCATCAATTCTGGCCTGATTCTGCATTCACTTAAGTCAATGGCAAACTTTTCACTGATATCAGTTGTGCAGGATCAAGCCCAGTATCCATATATACAGGATTAAAAAAAAATCTTAAGATCTTGAAGTAAAAAATATCTGGAGGCAATGAGTTCCATAGGTTCATTATGTGTTATATAAAAATATATTTCCTTTTATCAATTTTAAATGTGTTGTCTTTTAGTTTCAGTGTTGTATTATAAGAATAGGCAAAGAGAACCACCTGATTTACCTTCCCTACAACCATTCATTAATTGTATACCTTTGCCATCTCCCCTCTTATGTGTCCTCTCTTCAGATGAAAGACTTTCCACATCACTAATTCTTTGTGTTACACATCTCTAGATCCCTCTACTTCTGTGATCTTTTTGAGACCAGATGACCAGAACTGAACACAGCGTTCCAGCTGAGGGCGTTCCATTCATATATATAATGGCACTGTAATATATTCATTGTTATTTTCCATCCTGTTCGTTTTTCCCCCTAACATTCTGTTTGCCTTTCTCACCACTCCTGCACACTCAGGACAAGTTTTCATTAAGCTGTTCACAATGATGTCCGGTTCTTAGCTTTGAGTGGCTCTGGTTAATTAAGAGCCCAGAAATACATCTACATACTTCAAATAAATTAAAAAAAAGGAGTACTTGTGGCACCTTAGAGATGCCACAAGTACTCCTTTTCTTTTTGCGAATACAGACTAACACGGCTGCTACTCTGAAACCTTTAAAATAAATAGTAAATGTTTTCTCTCGTTGAATGTTAAAAAGGAAAAATATACCTTTTAAAGAAGAGATATTAAGAAAACTTAACAATGAGCCACCAGATCACTTGTACACTAAAGGTACCACATTTGGTTACTTTATGAATTACCAAGGCTTAGTCACTATTAGGAGTTGATAAGCTGCTTCCATGAGTTAACAAAGTGTTCTTTTGTTACATTCACAATTACAACATGCTTTTGCAAACTCTGCTAGGTTGTCTGAATTTTAAACAATGCAGCCAACAGGGAACGAAGATTAGATAGGGAAGAAATGTAAGCACTTTATTTATTATTGGAGCTTATGTAATTTACAGGGAAATCAGGCTGTGATACATAAAAAAATTTCAAGTCTATCATGGATCCTTTTAGACTGATGTATCTGCTGATGCATATCAGCTTTATTGTCTTGATAACTAATAGTTTACAAAGGAAAAACTGTAAACTGCCTGGAAGGTTGTAGAGATAGTTGGCTCTAAATATAGGAATCAATTTAGGTTCATTACTACTCACAAAACCTATAGCATATTGGCCAGGAGGGTTTCCAAGTAGTTCAATTAGTGGATATTAGATATTCTAATGTTTCACTTTTTCTTTTACTATCACATACAGACATAAATGGAAGTAAAGCTAATAAAACTGTTTGTACAGACCTTTAGTGGCTTTAATATTTCATTAGGCAATTTCAACTGATCTTTAATTTTTAGTGCAGTGTTTCCCATTTGTATTAGCCCTTCAGAAAGGACTGTCATAAATGTTTTAAAAACTGCATTAATCTTGCTTAATAAACTGAAGTTTGTGAGCCTGGGTGTGTAGAACCATGTGGGAAAATTTACCTGCTCAACTCACAAAGAGAAATGACAGATGTTAAGTGACATACAGTCATTTTCTGCATTGTGATGCTTTGTGGGTGTCTTTAAGAGATTTTGAACGGCCATAATAGGAAACAAAAAAACCTGAATTAATTTCTAATTGTTTGAAAAAATGAAGATAGCTATTTACAAGGAGTGCACAGGTATAGTGTGAATATATTATTGATTTATATGCTAGTACTTTTTCTCCTTTACATAAACATGTGAAGGTTAATCCAAAATATTTTGCTCTCTCTGGTAAGGTAAAATGCTCAATTTTATTGACCCCTCACTTACATGCAGTTCCTAGGAAGAGGCAATTATGCTGTAACCAAATCCTCCACTATTTAGATATCGATGCATGAATCCCATATTTTTATTCTAAATTTAAGTTCAGCCATTGTAGCTAATGCCCTTGATGCAATCTCAAATTGCTGTCATTACATGGATCGCTAGAAATTGGAGGTAATAGTTAAAAAAAAAAGGTTGAAAATTAGATGGATAAAGGCTTAATCAATTTATTTTTATCACCAAATCCAGGCCCTTCCTCTTGAGCTGTCAGGGTATGAGATAAGCAGAGCGCATCTTGAAAAACAACACAATCCTGTTGTAGAGAAGGAGTTGTGTCCCTGAACCAAGATGAAACATGCTCATTTATTACTTTGGCATTGCTGGGTGATGAAGAATCAAGCTGACTTCCTCTTTCCATCCTTAGCACAATCTTGTTATTTCATTATTTTTTTCTGGAATTTCATTGCATCATAATCTTTCCTCTCTCACCATCCGCTGCACTTACTGGGTTTATTTTGTCAACTTTTATTTCTTGCCCCTCAATATCAATAGCGAGCTCAGCTCTCTCTCTCTCTCTCTCTCTCGCAGTATTTCACTTTGTGTTTATATCTGATTCACTCCATTTTGCTATGATTAAGTTTAACTAATGGCTTTGAAGAAATCACACTCAAACAATGAGTAAATTTAATTGCTGTCGTGTATTGGAAAACAATGAAGCAGTAGTACATTCCAACCCACCAACTTCACGTTAAGATTCCAAATGTTGATTTCCACCAAGATGAGGAAGGCTTATGAAAGTTTGGCCTTTTACAGAATGATCAACATGTTACAACTCTGTTTTATTTTAGTCCCTTTTTAAGCATTTTCATCTGAAAACAAACTTTCTTTTTAAAGTTCTTGCCCTTCCCTTCCTACTTCTACACAGAATTTGTTCAAGGCTCTGAAGTGAATTTTACCAGTAATCTGTTTATAATCTATTATGTTTCAAACTCATACACATGAATTTGCAAGGTGCTTTTTGTTGTTTTTCAAAGGAATACAAGCCACTAAATATTAACATGGATAAATGTTAACATGGATTTATACAAATTATTAAGCATATTTCTCTAACATCAGATCACACCAGAGACACAGATTAAAAGAACAAAATTAATACTGCTACAGACCTGCCATTAGTAATTTACAGAAAATTAGCATGCTGATATTCTGGCAAATATCTGTCTTTATTTTATATCTGCCCTTTGATAAATTATGATATTTACTTATCATTAAGAGTTAAAATTGTTATTTTCTGAATGATATTTTCTGATGATCTACTATTCCTAACCATAAAATTGCTTACAAAATAGCTATGAATATCAGAATATTTTAGCCTTCCAATACACTTTCTGCAAGTAGTGTAAAACTAAATTAAATTTCTATGTAAATATGCTTGTAATGTGATAAACACTGCATGGACATTTGTTTATACCATTAATACTAGGGTCTTAACTAAGCCCTGAGACTCATTCAGTATAAACATAATAAAGGGAATATTAAATAATAACTGAACTATATCTTTGAACATTGAAACCATACAGTGCATGGCAGTTACACTCCCAGCTGCCTGATTTACATATACAGAAATAGTGCCTGTCGCTGTAAGAGTATGTCTCTTTCATTATATTTATCCTAAATAAATGCAGAAATTTAACTTTTGTAGAATGCAATTTGTTTCCCTCAGATGTAACTGCCTCTGAGGTAACGTAACTCCTAAAGCATAGTGCCAGAATCAATGAAAAACACAGCAAAGGATTATACACTGATACACAGAGGCATTGCATTAAAATTCACATCGATCAGTGTAAGAAAATGAACAAAAACCTGGAAAGTAAAATCAGAAAGAGATAAAGAATGGCATTAAATAGAGAGTAATACTTGCTTCTACTCCAAAGCATGCCTAAGTGTTTTATAAAGTAGTACAACTTTCTAACCTGGTACATAAACATATCACATATGTATAATATAGCTGGTATTATGCATTTATTTCTATAAATGATCTGTTTGTAAACTCACTTGTGTGTCTTTAGATATATTTCATTTTCTCACACTGATTTCTACTTTAAAATTAAAATTGATCACTGAGGTGAGTGTCTCTGTGTGCACTTGTGTACACACACACACACACACACGCGTGCACACATACACGCACAAAGCCACCCGACCCCGTTTATTTTCTTCAGTAACACCTGACAAAAGTATACCTGCTGTAGATAGTAAAACACACACTGGAAAATAGTTAAATGCATAAACCTTTGGTTTAATCCTTTAAAAAAGGTTTTCTCAACTGATTAAAATAGATTACATTGTGCGCAGTATCTGAAAAACAGTAGGACCCATATTTATTCATGTAAAAGATGTGTTCCTTTTTTATTGTTGAGTGCTCAATATATCTGATGCATTGAACAACACCTTTGTATCAGCAATTAACTGGTCTTAGTAAAAAAAAAATACATACAATCAATATAAAAAAATATTTTTTTAGGGAATAATATAAAAAAATAATTTTAGGGAAACTGGTGTGCCCTAAAAAACAGATCCAACACGTTTAATACTGGGTTTTTCTTAAGTTGTCATCATATATTCATGAACATATGAATTTTTGTGAGTGTGCACTATGAGCCTATGGGCAGGGAAATTAGAATGATAACACAATTCACATGCTAACCAGTTAAAATATTCAGAAACTGGTTACAAATGTCCATATTTCAAGGAATCAGAAATTAGATCCTGAAAGTTGTCTATCTACTATTGGACAAATGTATCAATTCCTTTCATGAATTCTACCAAATTCCAGTTGTACATTCTGCAAATAGTTACCGTTTAGCAACTTTGCTGTCTGAAGAAGATACCTAACTTCCATATTATTTCAGCAAAACACAGTTTATAGGAAACGGCACCTTATTAAAGATCTTCACTTTTTCTGTTGTTTTAGAAACAAAATTAACCAAGTGTAAAACTAACTATGCTTCAAAACTAACCTTTGAATCTTTCTTCTATAGTTAAATGAATTATTGATTCATTTCTGTACCCAAGTTTAAGATAACAGTCTGTGGCCAAATTTTAACATCCTGATAACTAGGTTTGCTAAAGCACATGTAACTTATTCCAAAGTCAGTACAACTAGGTTTAGGTAAAAACAGAGAGCCTTACAAACTAACAGATTTAATCCACATTAATTGTGGGGTTGACTTTTCCCTTGCTTAGTACGTTAGATGATATTTCTTTTGTGACACAGCATAAAGCACATTGTAGAAGCCCCTTTGGTATGAGCTATTAGAACATATTAAAGATTTGTTGAAATAAGTCAAAGTTATATGCAGGCTGCTGCTTTTCTATTTCAAGTGTCCGTTCACGTACACGTTTGATTGTTTTACTTACTTTTATGGCACTATTTGTTACTAAAATTTTGAACAAAAAGATGAAGTTTCTGGTAAATATATAATAGTGACAATCCAATTATGCAGAGTCCTCTTTTTAGAATTTGGCTAGTTATTGCAAGTCGCCACAGAAATCCTGTTTTGAAGCCTTTCTAGAAAGTTATCAGGATGCGCGCCCAATGGATTTTGCATGAGGCAATAATTAAAAGACACATGAATAATTGACATTTAGGGCTTCCAAACTGTTGGGTTAATTTCCAGAATCTGAAGAAGAAATAATGTACTCAAAGGTTTAAAAGAACAGCTTGAGCTGACGAGCTAGCTGACAAAAACTTATCTTAGGCCTCCGAAGCAATGACAATTACAGACTAGGTGGAATTTACAGCTCTGGTAAATCCTTTTATATTAGCATCTTTATAGTCTAACAAATTGCAGTTGGGCATTTCTGACATTCTGCTTATTAAATCAATTTTATTTTACTTTCAAGTACTTACAATATCTTACAATAACCCTAACTTTAACTGTTCAGGCATAGCACAAGGAATGTGGCAGTAGTGTCTTATTCCCTCTCTGTGAGAAAGCAAGATTGTCTTGGGAAAAGCTTTTATCTAAGGCATGCTTACAGTCTGCAATGACATTCAGTAGCTTCCCTTTTTTTTTTTTTTGGATTAGAGTAATTATGAATCTAGCATTTCTATAATGCAGGCTTGGTTCGAGAAGTGGATCAGAATTAATATATTTACTAACTTTACTACAGCAAGCTTAGGCAAATATTAATAACAAGGCAAAAACAACAGTCTGTAAGTAGCAACCTGTCAGAAAACTGCTTTTCTCCCCACACTGATTTCCAGCTTCTTTCATTACCAACAAGATGGTGTATCCTCTATCCTCTTTTACATACTAAATTTCTGCTTCATAAGACATGTTCAAGTGAGACTTATCAGGCAGTTCGTAATTGTCATAGGATAAATACTCAGATAAATAAGTATTATTGGGAAGCCAGTGTCAGTGGTATGAGCAACTCTGAATCTGAAGGTGATTTTTATTTGGAAAAAAAAAAACCTGGCAAAAGTCTTGCTTCCTTTTATTTCTTTTTTTAATTCCTAGGACTGCTCGATGTATTATTTCATTAGGAATCATGTGATAACATTACCTCTGACAGGGTCAAAGGAAGCACACTAGCCGTGGATTGTTGAGTTGTGCTGCAGAAACTGGATAATTAAACTGATTCAATCCAGTACAAAGAAAGACGGAAACAAAACACTTCCCTTTTCCTTTAACAAAATAACAATCCCTATCCTTTTTCAGGCTTCCCCTTACTTCCAGCAATTGCAAGGCTCTCTTTGTTACAGCCTACATGAAATTGTGGGGTATTTTGGGGTGTTCTGTGTAGACAGCATCCTGGAGGCTACAAAAAGTGCATATATCCAAAATAAATAGACAACATAAGCAGCAGCAGCCCAGAGAGAGTATGTGAGAGAGAACAAGAAACAGAGAGAATGAAAGAAAAGAAAGGTAGAGGGAAAGCAAACCTTACCTTTCCTCTTTGATCTCCTTCTCCTTCTCCTTTTGGACTTGCATTTTAGTTGAGTACTTGGACCTCCAGAAGCTCTGTTGTTCCCCAGAACTGATGTCATAACTGTAGTTCAGTAAACAAGAATGTAGAGGTCTTTTCTCTCTTGTATATTTTCACCTCTGGTTCTTGCTGCTTGATAGATCTGTGGATAAGATTTACTTTTTAGTACTGCATAGTGTTTAATTCTAACTATTCTCTGTCACTTGGCATCAGCTGGGTTAAGTGTCTCTGATCTTCTGAGCTGACATGCTTAACTGCTTGCTGTGAGAACTGTGGAAAGGTATAGACTGAAGCTGCTCAAGAGCCTGGTAGCTCTCACTCAGGCTGCCTTCCTTTATCAGGGCTGTAAATGCACTGCTTCTACTTTTTGCACCTCTGCTAATTGTTTGGCACCAGCCACTTTGAAGCCAATCATGCAGGGAGCTTTTCTATTTGCTGCTGCAAAGTCTAATTAGATCCAATCACAACTGTCTCCTGGCTCTGACATCAGCACCACCAGCCCTCTGCATCCCCCTGTCAGCTTGCAAACTGAGCTCCCATTTGGGCTGACGGATACGCCTAGGACCTGATAGAAAGGAAGGGAGAAATGCACTGTAGGGAATAAAAACATACTGCCAGTTTATCTGGGAAAAGCCTAAGGGGCAGCTTACAGGAAGGGATGCTACAAAAGGGATTGCAAGACTTTTTTTTTTTTCTGTAGACCATATGGACACAGAATATTATGCTTCCTGACACACAGAAATGCTGGGACTATTTCCCCTAACCAAATAGATATTAACTAGTTCTTTTGTTGCACTGATTATTGCTTCCAGGGGAAGAATCTGGGTTACTGTTGAAGAAACACCCGAAATCTCATTCAAGATTCCCATTGCACGTCTAGTTATTTAAAGGCACATTTGTTTGCTAAATTCATAATAAAGGGCAAATAGCTCTTTTTGCCCTTCCTTGTGAGTGTAGCAAATGAATGAGCATGCCGGGGCACAGTCTGATTTCAAAACAGACATATTACACTCTGCGGCGCTCCGTTTAGGAAACCAGGCAACGAAGGTAACTGGTACAGAGGGGCTTATATGGAGGAAGATGGCAACGGCATTCCTCAGAAAAGCTTGACCACAAAACATTACATATTTCTTAAGAAAATAAAAGGTTACACAGCAGGTCGATCGCCCATTTAAGTGACAGGGATCTTTTTCTTCAAGGCATTTCTCCTCTTAGTTATCACGTGATTAAAGATTATGAAGCTGCACCCTAGATTGCTAACACAGAAGAAAATAATATTAGAGAAAAAGTTATGCTAAATAATTAATGTCTTCAGTGGCTGCTCCATTTGCAGTAAGCCATAGGAGTACAGTAAAGCTCTGCTTATTGGAACCTCTTTAATCTCAAACTCCCTCTTATCTGCATCTAGGTTACTCCCCAGGCTGTGCAGCACTTAGGCTGTAACACTCCCTGTTATTCAGACCCCTGTATATTCAAATGTTTTATGCCCCTGAAACTTTTTGGTTAGACAAGGTTGAACTCTACATAGATTTTTTTATATTAAATATATAAAAAGGACATAAAATGATACTAAGGTTTTGATTTAAACCTTTAATAAAATCAAGTACATTCTGTGTAAAGGTTTTAATTTGACCCACATGTGCCTAGGCAATGTGACAAGCCCTCTCTCCGATCCTCCAAAAGCAGGTCTTGTAAGGCTGGGCATGCTTGGATGCTGCTGCCTCCCGCAGCCCCCATTGGCCTGGAGCGGCGAACCGCAGCCAGTGGAAGCCGCGATCAGCCGAACCTGCAGATGCAGCAGGTAAACAAACCGGTCTGGCCCGCCAGGGGCTTTCTCTGAACAAGTCGTGGCCCAGCTTTGAGAGAGACAAACACCTACAAGATCTCTATCATGCATTCCTACAACTACAATACCCACCTGCTGAAGTGAAGAAACAGATTGACAGAGCCAGAAGAGTACCCAGAAGTCACCTACTACAGGACAGGCCCAACAAAGAAAACAACAGAACGCCACTAGCCATCACCTTCAGCCCCCAACTAAAACCTCTCCAATGCATCATCAAGGATCTACAACCTATCCTGAAGGACGAGCCATCTCTCTCTCAGATCTTGGGAGATAGACCAGTCCTTGCTTACAGACAGCCCCCCAATCTGAAGCAAATACTCACCAGCAACCACACACCACACAACAGAACCACTAACCCAGGAACCTATCCTTGCAACAAAGCCCGTTGCCAACTCTGTCCACATATCTATTCAGGGGATACCATCATAGGGCCTAATCACATCAGCCACACTATCAGAGGCTCGTTCACCTGCGCATCTACCAATGTGATATATGCCATCATGTGCCAGCAATGCCCCTCTGCCATGTACATTGGCCAAACTGGACAGTCTCTACGTAAAAGAATGAATGGACACAAATCAGACGTCAAGAATTATAACATTCAAAAACCAGTTGGAGAACACTTCAATCTCTCTGGTCACTCGATCACAGACCTAAGAGTGGCTATACTTCAACAAAAAAGCTTCAAAAACAGACTCCAACGAGAGACTGCTGAATTGGAATTAATTTGCAAGCTGGATACAATTAATTTAGGCTTGAATAGAGACTGGGAATGGATGAGTCATTACACAAAGTAAAACTATTTCCCCATGGTATTTCTCCCCCCCACCCCACCCCCCACTGTTCCTCTGATATTCTTGTTAACTGCTGGAATTAGCCTACCTGCTTGTCACCATGGAAGGTTTTCCTCCTTTCCCCCCCCTGCTGTTGGTGATGGCTTATCTTAAGTGATCACTCTCCTTACAGTATGTATGATAAACCCATTGTTTCATGTTCTCTGTGTGTGTGTATATAAATCTCTCCTCTGTTTTTTCCACCAAATGCATCCGATGAAGTGAGCTGTAGCTCACGAAAGCTTATGCTCTAATAAATGTGTTAGTCTCTAAGGTGCCACAAGTACTCCTTTTCCTTTTAGAGCACTGAAGAAATCACATCCCTGCGTAGACAAATAGAAATTAGAAGTCAATTGCCTTCCATATTTAAATGCTGTACGTGCGCAATATGGGTTATGAACTTTAAAAGAAAAGCACATCCTAATTAAAAATAAAAAGAGTACTCTTGGACAGTCATCTATTTCTAAGATTTAATTCAAATAATTCTTTTAAGGTTCTAAAGTGTTTTACACAATTTTATTCTACTTCTAACTGGAGTGTTGACAGACTATGGGAATGGTTGTCTTTGTGGTATTGCCAGTCCCCAGGGAGGGCATTCTACCAACCCAAACCTAAAAAAGTGACAGTCTGGCTTATTCTCAGAAATCTGTCACCTGTGAACTGCTACCCAGTATCTCATCTTTCAGTCCTGGACAAAGTTATCAGGAAAGCACCAGCAAGCCAACTTGAGCAACATCTGAGCTCTGCAATGATATAGTTCCCTCCCAGGCAACTCCAGGAATGATCATAGAACAAAGACAGCTCTGGTTATACTAGTAGATGGATGACCTCCTTGTGGCCATGGATGGAAGTAAAGATTAATCAGTCAACCAGCTATCTTTGACACCATTATTATAGGCTGTTGCACAACTTGCTGGAATTGACAGAATTCCTTAAATCCATACACTCATTCCTCTCATGTTATCATGGATGGCGTCAGCTCCTTATCCAGCTCATCAATCTTGTCTCCACACTTCTATCTAACTTCTATGTGAAATCTATAAGTGAAACTGTGAGGTCACATGGACCAGGGCAATTATACACAGCTCTCTCTCTCTCTCTCTCTCTCTCTCTCATGCACTCTCTCATCCCAGACAGACAATATCCCATTGGATGAAAGTGAAGTAACTTGGAAAAACACAGACAATATTAGTGCAAAAAAGAGAATGTAGTAAATACAATGTCTCTCAATTGCAGTCTCATGCCCATGAATGGTCAATGCAGTATGCAGCCTTGGGGTTCTGTTGAAATCATTCCTGTTCCTGGACACCCAAATAATGGTAATTACCAGTAATACCAGATTCCATTGTCTAACTTGGAGACTTTGTCTTTTCTTCTCAGATGAGGGCCCAACTACAGTGATCCTTTTGTTCATTACCTGTTGGTTGGACTCCGTCTGACTGCATTATCTCGAGCTAAAGCCAAGGCTCTCAAGAAGCTGCAGTTTGTCTACCACACCTCAGTCTGCCTCCTGTGGAAAACAAAACCCACATATGACACAGAGGCACTGCAACCTGCACAAGCTGAAATAGATTGAAGGATTTGTTTCAAAGTGCCAGTCCTCATATATAATGCTCTTTCACGGTCAGCTCTATGTTATCTGAAGGACAGCCACTCCTTTTGTGACCCATCTCTATAGCTGACTGCAGCCAGTACAACACATGATTGTCAGAGCTTAGCCTCAAATTCTTATAAGACATTCCCTCAGCACAGGGAATGACCCACCAACAGTGACCGCAACAAACCGAAGCCTCAATACAGTCTAGATGTGATGCAACTTACCTCTTCACACAGTGTCTCCCAAACTAAAAGAAATGAAGAAAAGACCAAGTAGTTTATTTGCCAGTAGGCAGCAACCAATAGCTAAAATATGAGAGAGACAGCTTTTGACTGCATCTTAGCAGAACTTTGTGTGTACCTGAATTATGTGACCACCATGCCTCACAAATGCTGGGGACAGTGGCCAAGTGAGCCCCTTCTTCCGCCCTGGCATGTTTACAGCAGGCTGCCCCCACCCAGGCCCTGCTGCGGGGGACAGGGG
The DNA here is from genome assembly GCF_009764565.3 of Dermochelys coriacea. Classification (NCBI taxonomy): domain Eukaryota; kingdom Metazoa; phylum Chordata; order Testudines; family Dermochelyidae; genus Dermochelys; species Dermochelys coriacea. The sequence continues at coordinate 247,941,078 of NC_050069.1, read as the reverse complement.
CCATGTGATCTGGAGCACCCCTGGGCATGCTCAACCCCTGTACCCAGCAGCCAAGTCCGGGCAAGGAGCAGGCCCCCACTGTCTCCTAGCCAGGCACTCTGAGGCAAAAATGTCTCTGTCCTGCTCCCCACCAGGCTGCCAGGGAAAGCAGCTGAACATGGTGGGGGAGAAGCACAGGGAGAGAAGGACAGAGCCCCTCTCCTTCCCTGCCTTTGACAGGCCAATCTTGGGGGGCACTTGACCCTTCATGCCTCTCGCTCCCATATTGCCTCTGCTGGTTAGAAATCTTGTGTTGATTTTTTTGAAAATATGAAAATATTTGTGAGGAAAAAAAATCTGATTTTGTCTAAGCTATGTGGTTATTGAAATTTGAAAAAGCTTTTGGTTTTCTAACACAACCCAGAAAAATTCTGCACGCTCTACTACGGACCCTTATAATACTGTATGGGGCAAGTGCTTCTACTGGCTGGGGCTCCCTCTCATGGCAAAACTCACATGGCGGGGATTCCTGGACACTCAGGGTGGCAAACTCTTCAGTGTCTCCACTGGGCGTTTCCCTCTGTGAAGAAGAGTCTGAATGAATGGCAGAGGAAGCAGGGGCATGACCTCCAAAACCTGCAGATGCTGGAATCTGCACAGAAATGAAGTCCTACTTCTGTACTATGGTGCACCTCAGCTTCCCCTCCCTCTCTTACGAGCTCTGTGGAGTGGATATTAATATTTGGTTGCTAAGTTTAGAGTGCGGGTGTTGGTGGCTTGTGATATACATGAGAGCAGACTAGATGATCTCTTGGTCCCTTCTGGCCTTACACTTCATGACTGACTATGACTCCTGTGTCCAAACTCCAGCCCCGATGTGGGGGTGCGGATGTAACACCAACAAGACCCCGTTTGACGGCACGCAGGATCGAACCTGGGACTCTGCAGCTTAGTGCATGAGCCTCTAGTGCATGAACTAAAGAGCCATCTGCCTGTTAGCTAAGCCTGCATGCATCCGATGAAGTGAGCTGTAGCTCACGAAAGCTTATGTTCAAATAAATTTGTTAGTCTCTAAGGTGCCACAAGTCCTCCTTTTCTTTTTGCAAATACAGACTAACACGGCTGCTACTCTGAAACCTCTCATTTTCTCTCTCTCTCTCTCCCTCTACCACTAGAAGGGACAGAACACCACACCCAGAAGGTGTATGGGTTACACAGACACAAAGTGAGAGTTAATGAATTCTACTTCCTTAACTCCTACAGGGATCTCTGTGTGGTTCTGAGGGCAGCAGGCTGCAGAGAGTGACAACTTCCCAATGTGTCCCCTTCAGAGGTAGAGAAGGACTTCTGAGGACTCCTGGGGAGGGGGGGAGAGCATGCATCAGAGCTGATGTTCCCTCTCTTCCATGCTCCCCATCCCCTCCTATTTCTGCCTGCTTTTGCTCCCTTGTGCCCATGAAGGTGAAAAGAAGAATCAGGACCTTAGAAACTGGGAGATAAAAGACGCTCAAGGGCATTGAAACAGAACAAAATGCAATCCTAAGGCTCTGCAGGTGAGACTCCAGAGCCTTCTGCTGCAAAATGCCTGCTCTAATCCACTCTTGCCCTACTTACAAGCATCTGAAAAGCCTGTCAGTGTGACTATTTGCAGTGAAAGCCACTGTAGCTTTGGGGCCAGACATCAAGGAGTGGGTGGGAAGAAAGAGGAGTGAGGATCCACATGTAATGTTTGCAGGTTGTAGTCACTCTGTAGGTAACTGTTTCCCTGTTAGTCACCATGTTATGCTGATTTGCACATTTAAATATCATTAGGAAATCTGAGCTATGATGGATTCGGATGGGTGGAGGTTGTGTTAAAAAGCATTTGGACCCTTCACTAACCTAAGGGAATAGAACTCAGGGTATAGCCACAGCTGCTGCTGGCTTAGGGAGCGAGGACAGACTAGTTTTAACTCCCACAAGAAGCTCCCCCTTCCTTCTTAGGCTTGTGAATGTCTTCTTTGCTGGGTTTTCTTAAAGGCCCATGGCTTATACAAAAACAGGTTCCTCTCAGTATATAGCATGCAAGGGAGCAAGATGAGTTAGATCTGCCTGATGAGAGATCCAGTTTTCAAGACCATAGTCTCTTTAATGGGGAAAGCACCTAGATCCCAAAGGTTACAAATCAACATGAATAGTAACTGCAGTTATGGCTTACACAAATGCCAATCTGAACAGTAAAAGAGATCACAAAACAACAGCCACAGCTAGGGATGGGCCCAACTCTTTCTAGGCGTTTATACAGAGATCCTCATCCTAGCACCCCAACAGCTTTGAATCTGTGGGTAACTAAGTTGCTACTAGAGATCAGTTTCAACGTTGCTAGTACTTCTTATCTTTATAACATGCTAAACTAAAGCCCTGTGCTCAAATTTTGGGACATTTGAAATCTTGTTCTGGATCCAAATTGTACTGTCTTAGCCAGTCTCTAGCCTGAGAAGCTTAATCTGTGTAAAGGCCTATTTAATAGTCATCATCATCACTCTGGCTAATAAGGAGGCCTGAGTTCAGTGGTAAAATGCTGAACTAGGAGATATGGGATCCATTCTGAGCTCTGCCATAAACTTGCTATGTGACCTTACAAATCACTTTACCTCCGTGCCTCAGTTTCCCTATATGCAAAAGGGGGATAGCGATACTTATATTAATTTGTAACGGGACTTGAGAGTGACCAATGAAAAGTAGTATGTAACAGCTAAGAAACTTGAAATAAATGAAATCACTTTTGTCTTTCTAAATCCTCCAAATTCATCATGTGCTGGAAATGTTCACCTGGTACAAGTTATCTATATTGCACAGTATGGGCATTCAGAAATTTCATAAAAAGAGAGAGCTCCCTACCAGTGGAACTAAAGTAGAATGAATCTGTTAGCCTATGACATGCAGCCAGGTATTTATAATTGTATCCAGCAGAGGGCAGTGGAACATGTAAATGCTATTTGCAGTGGTGTTATAGTTAAGCTGGTCCCAGGATATTAGAGAGACAAGTTTGGTGAGGTAATATATTTTATTGGACCAGCTTCTGTTTTCAAGCTACACAGAGACATGCAGAGCTCTGTGTAGCTTGAAAGCTTGTCTCTTTCACCAGCAGAAGTTGGTCAAATAAAAGACATTACTTCACCCACCTTGTTTCTCTAATGTAAATACTAGCCAGTTCATTGAAATGGTTAAGAGTGAGATGAAGGATGGTTTTGTGGTTTATGTCTAAAACTGATGGGGTCAGGTGTCCTGGGTTGTAATCCCATCTCCACCATAGACAATTTGTGGGCAACTCTCTTCAGCTCAATTTTGGAAAAGATGAAGTGTCCCCTCATGTTAGCCCCCTTAACTTTTGGATGCTCATTTTGAGAAAACGGGGGCACCCAAAATTATTGAAAAACATTTGAAAATATGAGCCTTAATTTCTCTAATTTTCAGCTTCCTTATCAGTGAAATAGGGATGTTAATACTAGCCTACCACATGGGGATAATGAAAGTGCCATTTAAGTGTAAAATATTTTATTATTCCGAATATCTTTGCTTCGGAAATCTTGTAAACATTAGACTAGGAGTAATCCTCCCCATATAGTTTTTCTACTATATGAATTAAAACCAGTCTTGCAAAGTTGGTAGAAAAGTATTTTACCATCTACAAAACCAAATGCTGTTAGCACAGATTACAATGGCAAACCATTTCTTTTGAACCACAGAGATATTTTGTATAAAAATCATGCAATACATGATCTATTTTGCAGAGATAATGTAGTACTGTACAATAGTAATCATAGAAATGTAGTGCTAAATTGTAGTCATGCGATGTTTTAGGTTTGCAGTATTTATTATAGTAAGGATATCCCTCTCCAAAGTTTAAGTCTGCAGACATGAGCATGGCATATGTTCAGTATCACAAATGATTTGTTCAGACATCCTGCACCTGTCACTATTCTTCAATCCATATTTGTTTTAACTTTGTTAGTGACTGATATTTAAGTAGAATATGATTGAAGTATAATAAACTACAATAACATCATCTGAGACTCCCTGGCAGATTTGTGCTATTGTAATGATGTTCTATTATTTAATAAAAATGTACCATTATGATCTGCCCACTTATTTTAAAAATTATTTAAAAACAAGAATTTTGGCAACATGCTGCAATAATAAAACATTCAGATAGAGCTCGTATATGAGCCATCACAAAATCATAAGTAGAAATGTGTATGCAAGAGAGTGCACACATCCAAAGTATACGTGCAAATAATATGACGTGTCTGTATGCAGGTGCTATTCACCATTTGTCCATCTATATGATACAACGGCAATTTTATAAGTGATTAAGGCCCTGATCCTGCAATGAGTTCCCCATGAGCAGAATCCATTTTCAGTGAGGCTCCATGAGGCGTAAGTGTTGGTGTGTGTCAAGCTCACCACAGGGTAAGTCTAGAATCAGGAGCAAAGGACACTAAAGGAGATTTAGTACTACTTAGTAAACAATTTCAGTGTACTATATTTCCCCATGTGATGATCTAGGAAAGTTATCCTGTAACTCTTAAATGACTATGTCATTTTGGTGTAAATTTCCTATAAGAAAGTTTGTCTCTTGATTGCCAAGCTGGACTATTGTGTCTGTTTTCTGTTCACACTTGAATTGTTCAGAATCAGACACTGTGGGTTAATTTGGACTGGTTTCATTTGACTGATGGCATCTCATGTAAATATCTCTACTGTGTTTTAATAATGAACTACTGTAGGCTTGTTCTAAAGTTAAAGGTAAAACTGGATGACACACATATTTGCCCACAGATTATTTAACTAATACCACCATCACCATCTGCCTTATTTATTCTTTTATTTTAATTTATAAAAATGACAACAGTAGAATTTATTCAACCCACATAATCATCCCAGCTAAGGCAAAATTCATAATAATGATAGTTAATAATGAATGACATGAGCCTCGTGTTGTACCCTGAATGCCAAAGACTACATCTCTGACAGAGCTGAGAAGGAATCCTGCTCCAGAACCAAGATCCCACCAATGAAAATGCCTTCCCACAAGCTCTTAGATGTTCATTTTGAAAACTGTCAGGGTCCCAGCTGAGCACAGGTTGTCAGAGTCCCAGCTGAGCACAGGTGCTCTCTGTGGTAACTCAGAAGAGAGAGGCAACGTCTCAGGCAAAAAGAGCACAAAACATGACAAGCTTTATAAGGCAACAACTTGCACTGATTCTAGAAGTAAACAAAGAACCAATGGCATCTTTGGGTCCTCCTGCCCACACCAACAAGAAGATGCATTCTGCAACTTCTGTAGCTTCTGAATGGTCTTCAGTGGTAGGCCCATGTAAAGTAGATTGCAGAAATCCTTATCCAGTGGCCACAAAGGCTTGGATAATTAAAGGAAGGCCCTCAACTTGGGTTCAATCCCCAGTTCTGCCACAGACTTCCTGAATGACTTTGGGCAAGTAGTTTAAATCTCTGTGTTCCCCATCTATACACTGGGGATAGTAATACTTCCTTTGTCTCTTGTCTATTTAGACTATACACTTTTCAGGGCCATGGCTGTTTCTGTGTATGCATATAGCACCTACCACAATGGAGCCTTAATCTTGCTTGGGGTTTCTAGGTACTACTGTAATAGAAATAAACAAACGTTAGAGATAAGTGACTGCAATCACCTCACCAGATGCAGAGTTCAGCCACTAACACCACTGAGAATGCAGGAGAAACTGGGGATCAAAAGTAGATTTCCTAAACTGTCAAGCTCTTGAAGAGCATGCTGACATACCCCCTCAAAAATGTGGGCAAACACAAGTCATTCAACACTCTTTAGATATTTCTTTTACTCCCTACCACATCAGTGTCACCTGAATTTTCTTTGGCCTGAACTTTATCTAATTTGCTCTTATCCAAATCTGATCTCAGGGAGGCATCAGGAAACCAAATACACTGCACCATCTGTGTCTGTAGTAAAAGAGACCTAGAGCTGCTTGTCATATGTATACTTATGCCGTTGCATCCCAAATCACCATGCTATCTCCCCCAGAGGCATGTTGAACAGGAGTGATAACAGAATTCCTGCATAAGAGAACACTCAGGGCAGATGACCTATTGCTCAGTAACACTCTTTGGGAGCTAAATCCTTCCAGGGCAATTCCATTCACCCCAACCAGGATCCTCACGCAGGTCAACAAAATCCCAGCAGTATCAAAGGCTGATGATGGGTCTAAAATAATGAAACAGGACACTTATCTTCTGTGCATGGATAAAAGCAGATAATCAAATAACAAGACTAATCCATCTCCATGTCATACTTGCTCCAAAAGGCGGAGTGAGAGGGAACAAATCACCTGAAAATTCCAGGTGACTTCAAAGACACTTCCCCCAAATCTGATCAATCACCTTAGTCAGAGCTCAATAACTGGACTGAAGCCTTATATTTTATTTTAAAGCACCATAAATAACATTATTCAATGGAGAATCCTTGTCTCTATTTCCAGAGGAGAAGGGGAATGTGGGAGGACCCCACACATGTCTAGTGAATGCACTACAATGGCTTACTGGGTACATAGAGACCTGTGTCCATCTCCTAGGCTAAAGTAGGAGGCTGCAGGTTACCTTGGGCTGAGGAGTCTTTTCCCCAGCGCCTTTATCCAAACTTCTTTTACTTGAGCTTTGTTCACTGAATCAGCATTCAGCCTGTAACAAAGTCTACATGTCAAACCAGTGCTAAATCACAGTTTTACATTGAGATAATGACAACTAGCTACCAAAGCACAAGTATCAGAAAAAAGCTTAGTGAAGCTGACACCATTTATTTTAAAATAATTAACTTTTCTTTACATGCTGCCTACTTTCAATAGAGACAGGCCTGATCCAAATCTCCGGGGATGAACTCTTCCCAGGTTGGCAGCAAGGGAAGGTTTGAATCTGAATCTGATTTTTTTTCTCAGGCATATCTCTAATTTTTCAGAGTCTCTTAAATTCAGTTATATTTAGTCTTATTACAGACAAAGTGCTCTGACATCAGGTACCACTAAATGCTTCCATCACCCCCCCCCCAAAATTTGTCCTTCTGAGTTTCTCTTCTTTTTTTTTTTTTTTTTGCGGTTGTTAGAACTCCCAACTCAAAGTGAGACAAAAAGGGGTGTGAACCTAAATTAATGGAAACAATAAAAAAGCTTCCCACAACCCCCTCAAACCAAAAATCTTTCAGTTCAACATGACTCTAGTCATTTTACCCTTGTACTGAATCAATTTAATTAGTATCATCTTTCTTAAATGCTTAGGATTCCAGGCTAAATGCTTTCAAGAAAAATAAATTCTACATCAATGCTTGACTTAATTTTCTTCAATTTTTCAGCAAGGAGATGTATTAGGATCATACCTAAAGGCGCCTTATTTCAAATCTGAAAATTTATTTTATGTTTTCCTGTTGACTACCAGAGGCACTGGGTAGAAAAAAATAGCAGAACAAAGGGCTCACTAGAAATATTTCATGTTTGCTGACTCACTGCATCATCACTTATGACACTGAATTATTAGTTTCAGCAAACAATGAAATAGCACAGGAAAGCTCTTCTTCTCTTTTAACTTCACCATTGTTCTTGGATTTAAATAATTCACATAAAAACTTTCAGGTAAAACCTACAAATATTGAAAAAACATAATTGTGGACAGCATTTACATTACTCGATGCATCCTTAATCACACTGTGATAGAAAGGTTATGAAAATCTCTTGGCTTCCTTGAGACTGGAAGGGAATTTGGAAAGAAAATATGTCTCTTACTGAGGGCCTGATTCAAAGCCCAGTCAGGCCCTCAGTAGTTCCTAGCAATATTTTTCCCTGCATTTTTTTTATCTGCCTGTGTTGCTCTGTTCATATACACAAAGTGAAGTTCTAGCTCCATTGAAGTCAACAGGAGCTTTGCCATTGACCAGTGGGGCTAAGATTTCACCCCTAGCACATGCACATTCATCAAGTGTTACTCATTACCAAGGTGGATTTTTTGAACTTTTTTATTTTTAAAACTTTGCCTGCCACAGTTCAGGAAGCAATGTTTAATATCAGCTACATGGGACCTCAAATATACAGGGCAACCAGCTAGCCCATGTTTAGCCTGCTGGCATTATACAGTACAACTGTCATAACTGACCCCTCATCATAAACCTTTATACTCTACTACTTGCATGGGCTTATTCGATTCCTTTGGCCTCGACCTCAGCTGTAAATTGTTAAAGCAGGCCAGTGCTGTTGTATAATGCAGGAACAGTGAAAGGCAAGTGTCCCCTCAGTATTTTATGACTTTCATGGCCTTCTGAATGGGCATAGAAGTATAATACTTTACCAATATATTTGTGCAGAAATTTAAAAGTAATGGCTTACTATAATCCACTGTGCTCCACTATATCATTTATTACTATCATTCACATTTAACATAGACTTTTTTTTGCTAATTTTTGAAATGTGAGTCCTTAAGAATACTACATTTTAAAAAAGTATAATTAGTTAAAGCTACACTGGAGTATATTTGTTCCCATTGCCCTTTTTGAGAATTAAACGAATCCTGTTTTAAGGGTTAATATTTTTAGGTCTTTGTACCTGATCTTGTTCCCATTAAAGATGATGGCAAGATCTCAGTTTGAGCAGGATCGGGCCTTTTTTCCCTGCAAGCACTCATGTTCTCAACCATTGATGTCACATCCCCAGAGCTCTGTGTGACAGCATGAAGAAAAAGCAGAAAACAAAACACAGATGGAATTAATGGTTCAGTGTGTTAATCAATGTAATAAATTGAAAGGAAGGGATGGCGACATGTCAGGAATATATCTGTGCTGTCCAAAACAGGCCAGACTATTAGGATGAATTTATTTGATTGTAATCTCATATGTTAAAATTTACCAGGCTCACCATAATCTTTCTCCCTCACTTTCTGTTCTTATTAGAACCACTGAAAGATTTAAACATCTTACTGATTAATAAGTATTACTTATTAATAAGTAATAAGCATTGATTCAATGTCCCTTGCAAAACGGTGCATGGTTTTACTCCATCACAGATAATTTCAGAAACATTTCACTGCAAGCTTTTATCAGCACTCCATCCTTGTAGAGATGATTTGAAAAGGTTTGTGTAGTTGCCTACCCTGTCTATTGCCTGCCTGGCAGTTTGGTGAGGATTTTGTTATCCAGCTGAGTGAGACACATCAGATTCCTTCTAGTCCTTCCGGAATCTAAATCTCGCAAAACACTCATTGAAATATATGGTGCAAAAGGGAGAAGGCAAGTGAATCGCTAGCCTTTAAAACAGCTCTCAGCCTGTTTATGTACCTTCTAATACACTTGTAATTCATGTGTCATAGTGGTTTGTTAATGCAATCTTTTCAATAGTGCTTTTGGCATATATTTTCATTTGCTTACCATGTATAGACCCAATCCTCTTTCCATTTGAAGACAACAGGAGTTTTGACACTGTTTTTAATATGAGCAGCTTCAGAAATATTGTCTTGTAGGCTACTAGTGAAATACCTGCAATTCTACCAGTGTGGACACACATTATGCAGTGTATTACAGATTCAGAACAAGCATCACACCTGAGACATGCAATAATATCTTAATAATGTGTTCACCTAGGGATAGTTAGCACTTTAGTTGGCTGTATTATGGGAGACCCTCAGATTCAAAATCAAACTTGTGTCCTTGTTCTGTTGTACTTGCACTTTGATTATGGTAGGGAAATACACAAGATAATGCAATACTGGCTGAGATTTGCCAAAGATTGTTTTTTCTTTACATTCCCCATGCCTCTGTCTCTCCTGAAACTCCTAAGTTATTGCACACAATAGTGGTGTATATGACTCCAAATAAATGACACACACATTTGAATATTGAATTCCTTGGAGATACATTGGTGGCGATCACAACTGCCTGAATCACCCAGTACTTCAGGAGTCGTCTTTTTGTTCTGTGCATGTACAATACCTAGCACAATCGGGACCTGATACTTGATGGAGTTCTTTAGGTGCTACTGAAATACAAACAACTAATAACAGCAGTTCAATACCTGGGCATCTTTTCTCTTTGTAACGATATAATATGCATTTAATTCTTTATCCAGACTATTTGAATAAGTTAGTCACATTATTGCTGATGGCAGATAGGAAGGTTACAAACCACATGCTTGATAACTGTTCTTTCTGACCTTGCATGGCCTTAAGCAACTTCACAATTAATATACCACATAGCAAGAAGAGAATGATACCTTGACATTTAGCAGGAGCAAGGAGCAGCCTGGATTTTGACAAATGTTGGCATACTTGCTGCTGGTGCTGCTTAAAGTCACATTGGTTTCCACAGGACATTTTGTTGTACCTGGTAGAAAGCTGCAGACTCATTTGAAGGGATATCAGTTTTTCTGAAGACAGTCCCAAGTGATCCATGTAAATTGCAGTCTGAGTGCAATCAATAGATGTGACAAGCAGCTGATGTTGGCAACTGGGGACATAATGAAGGTGTGACTGTGTAAACGGCTAACAGATAACAATGCTATAGGAAATTATAGGGCAGTGCTGTATTGAATAAGTGCAGTGCAAAATGAGCTGCAGCTCTCAGATCATGCTTTCCCACTGCTGAAGTGTCTCTTGCTCTTGTCCTTTGTAATTGTAAGTGGCAGCAGTGCCTTGCTGAATACCAGGAGGGCATGTATTCAACCCTCATTTGTTTTGCATTACAATGCAATTCTCGCTGTTAACAGCTGATCTATAGAGTCAGTGACCACCTCCCAAGTGGACAAGATACCCAGGAAAATACCAACACTTTGTTTTGTTAGGAATTGAGAGGGCTATCATTTAAACAACACCAAACATCTGGACCAGTCCCGTAAAGGTAGCAGTAAAAACTCAATGTTTTGTTAAAATCTTTTGTGTTTCCTCCCTACCCAAATATGTAGGCTGTAGGGAGCTTAACATGGTTTTTCTTTCAGAAAACAAAAGGATCAAAGATAATAAGCTCTCCAGAAGCTCACAGGAGATATGTTAGCATTATTTAGTATTTATAATATATGGTTATCCAACAAATATGAATATAAGTGGCTGTTTGCTACATACAGTTTTAATACCTTAAAATCCCCTTAAGATTCATGGGGAGAAAGTATCCATTGATTTTTAATTTCATTTTGAAATACAGTGAGTGGTCTGAGGCACCTTTCTGTAATTTTGTTCTGACATTTGAATCAAGCATCAGCAGTTATTTTCAAAAACCTCAGGTCTTTGAGTCTTTTTTGTTCTGAGTACTACTTATAGCTTTACAGATTAAATTTAACATTTGAACCTGATCAAAGTGGAGGAGGTAACTTAAAGCATTCTGTGAACTTAGTTGATATTTCATTATCAGTGATCAATACTTTCTGCCATTTTTTCCCACCCTTCAAAATGTCAGGTGTTCCTTTTTATAGTTTTCTTCATGCATCTTAGCCATAAGAATGTATATTTGTCTCATTTATTTAAAACATACATTAAATAGGCCATGTTCTCAATTTCTTTACTAGTGAGCTGTAGGTGTAGATCAGTATTTATTTTGTGACTGAGTTTTCAATCATTTACAGTAGTTTTATATTCTCATCATTAAAAAAAAAATCCAAAATACAATTTGTTTTCTTACAAATAGTTCTAGCTACCAATTTAAATTAATTCAAGATTCATAGATTCATAGATTCATAGATACTAAGGTCAGAAGGGACCATTCTGATCATCTAGTCCGACCTCCTGCACAGCGCAGGCCACAGAATGTCACCCACCCACTCCTATGAAAAACCTCACCCATGTCTGAGCTATTGAAGTCCTTAAATCATGGTTCAAAACTTCAAGAGCAGAGAAGCCTCCCTCCAGTCAACCATGCCCCATGCTACAGAGGAAGGCAAAAAAACCTCCAGGGCCTCTCCAATCTGCCCTGGAGGAAAATTCCTTCCCGACCCCAAATATGGCAATCAGCTAAACCCTGAGCACATGGGCAAGATTCACCAGCCAGATACCCAGGAAAGAATTTTCTATAGTAACTCAGATCCCATCCATCTAATATCCCATCTCAGGGGATTTGGCCTATTTACCCTGAATATTTAAAGATCAATTACTTACCAAAATCCCATTATCCCATCATACCATCTCCTCCATAAACTTATCGAGTAGAATCTTAAAACCAGATAGATCTTTTGCCCCCACTGCTTCCCTTGGAAGGCTATTCCAAAACTTCACTCCTCTGATGGTTAAAAACCTTCGTCTGATTTCAAGTCTAAACTTCCTGGTGGCCAGTTTATACCCATTTGTTCTTGTGTCCACATTGGTGCTGAGCTTAAATAATTCCTCTCCCTCTCCTATATTTATCCCTCTGATATATTTATAGAGAGCAATCATCTCCCCTCAACCTTCTTTTAGATAGGCTAAACAAGCCAAGCTCCTTAAGTCTCCTTTCATAAGACAAGTTTTCCATTCCTCGGATCATCCTAGTAGCCCTTCTCTGTACCTGCTCCAGTTTGAATTCATCCTTTTTAAACATGGGAGACCAGAACTGCACACAGTATTCTAGGTGAGGTCTCACCAGTGCCTTGTATAACGGTTCTAAAACCTCCTTATCCCTACTGGAAATGCCTCTCCTGATGCATCCCAAAACCGCATTAGCTTTTTTCACAGCCATATCACATTGGCAGCTCATAGTCATCCTATGATCAACCAATACTCCAAGGTCCTTCTCCTCTTCCGTTACTTCTAATTGATGCGTCCTCAACTTATAACTAAAATCTTGTTATTAATCCCTAAATGCATAACCTTACACTTCTCACTATTAAATTTCATCCTATTACTATTACTCCAGTTTACAAGGTCATCCAGATCCTCCTGTATAATATCCCGATCCTTCTCCGAATTGGCAATACCTCCCAGCTTTGTATCATCTGCAAACTTTATTAGCACACTCCCACTTTTTGTGCCAAGGTCAGTAATAAAAAGATTAAATAAGATTGGTCCCAAAACCGATCCCTGAGGAACTCCACTGGTAACCTCCCTCCAACCTGACAGTTCGCCTTTCAGTAGGACCCGTTGCAGTCTCCCCTTTAACCAATTCCTTATCCACCTTTTGATGTTCATATTGATCCCCATCTTCTCCAATTTAACTAATAATTCCCCATGTGGCACGGTATCAAATGCCTTACTGAAATCTAGGTAAATTAGATCCACTGCATTTCCTTTATCTAAAAAATCTGTTACTTTTTCAAAAAAGGAGATTAGGTTGGTTTGGCACGATCTACCTTTTGTAAAACCATGTTGTATTTTGTCCCATTTACCATTGACTTCAATGTCCTTAACTAATTTCTCCTTCAAAATTTTTTCCAGGACCTTGCATACTACAGATGTCAAACTAACTGGCCTGTAGTTACCCGGATCACTTTTTTTTCCTTTCTTAAAAATAGGAACTATATTAGCAATTCTCCAATCATTCGGTACTATTCCTGAGTTTACAGATTCATTAAAAATTCTTGCTAATGGGCTTGCAATTTCAGGTGCCAATTCCTTTAATATTCTTGGATGAAGATTATCTGGGCCCCCCGATTTAGTCCCATTAAGCTGTTTCAGTTTCGCTTCTACCTCTGATATGGTAATATCTACCTCTATATCCTTCTTCCCATTTGTCATGCTACCATTATCCCCAAGATCCTCTTTAGCCTTATTAAAGACTGAGGCAAAGTATTTGTTTAGATATTGGGCCATGCCTAGATTATCTTTAACCTCCGCTCCATCCTCAGTGTTAAGAGGCCCCACTTCTTCCTTCTTAGTTTTCTTCTTATTTATATGGCTATAGAACCTTTTACTATTGGTTTTAATTCCCTTTGCAAGGTCCAACTCTACTCGACTTTTAGCCTCTCTCACTTTATCCCTACATCTTCTGACCTCAATTAGGTAGCTTTCCTTGCTGATCCCTCCCATCTTCCACTCCCTGTATGCTTTCTGCTTCTTCATAATCACCTCTCTAAGATGCTTGCTCATCCAGCTTGGTCTACAACTCCTTCCTATGAATTTTTTCCCCTTTCTTGGGATACAGGCTTCCGATAGCTTCTGCAGTTTTGATTTAAAGTAATCTCAGGCCTCCTCTACCTTTAGATCCATAAGTTCTTCAGTCCAATCCACTTCCCTAACTAATTTCCTTAATTTTTGAAAGTCAGCCCTTTTGAAATCAAAAACCCTAGTTGCAGATTTATTTTTGTTAATCCTTCCATTTAGTTTGAACTGAATTAGCTCATGATCACTTGAGCCAAGATTGTCCCCTACAACCATTTCTTCTATGAGGTCCTCGCTACTCACCAAAATTAAATCTAAAATGGCATCCCCTCTAGTCGGTTCAGCAACTACTTGATGAAGGAATCTATCAGCTATCGCATCTAGGAAAATCTGAGCCCTATTATTATTACTAGCACTGGTCCTCCAGTCTATATCTGGGAAGTTAAAGTCTCCCATGATCACGCAGTTTCCATTAGTATTTACTTGATTAAAGACATTAAAAAGGGCTCTATCCATATCCAAATTAGATCCAGGAGGTCTATAGCACACCCCAAGCACTATCATAGGAGAGGCTTTACTAGTTTTCTTCCCCAATGTAATTTTTGCCCAGACGGACTCTGTCTTATCCATTGCATCGCTTCTTATTTCTTTACATTCTACCTCATCATTGATATACAATGCTACTCCAACCCCTTTACCTTTGTTTCTGTCTTTCCTAAACAGCACATACCCTTCAATACCTGTAGTACAGTCATGACTACTATTCCACCATGTTTCTGTTATCCCTATAATATCTGGTTTCACTTCCTGCACCAGTAGCTCTAGTTCCTCCATTTTGTTACCTAGACTCCTCGCATTGGTGTACAAACATCTTAATTTTTGCTGTTTGGACTCGCTCACATTTTGTACCCTATTAGGCACAGTCATTCTACAGCCAGTATAACCTATTAGACTAGTATCCACACCGCCCTCGCTCCTTATATACATTCTCCTACCCACGGCTGTATCCTTTCTTACTTCATCTTCTTCCCTCTCAATGCTAAAATCTGGCGTGGAGATTTTCTGGACATCTCCCATCCATCTCCCCCCAATTCCTAGTTTAAAGCTCTCTTTATCAGTTGTGCCAGCCTCGATCCTAGAAGTCTATTTCCTTCCCTACTCAGATGAAGTCCATCCCGAGAGAACTGACCTCTGTCCATGAATGCCTCCCAGTAGCCATACATCCCAAAGCCCTCCTTATAGCACCACTGCCTAAGCCATCTGTTGACAGTCATAAACTTGTCAGACCTTTGTTGCCCTTCTCTAGGAACAGGAAGGATCCCGCTAAAGATCACCTGAGCCTCAATTTCCTTAAGTGTCTTCCCCAGCCTAGCATAGTCTCCCTTTATACTTTCCAGCGAGAATCGGGCTGTATCATTTGTTCCCACATGAAGGATAATTAGGGGATTCTTTCCCGCTCCCTTTAGGATCCTTTTCAACCTCAGGTCTACATCCCGTATCTTAGCACCCGGAAGACAGCACACCCTTCTATTCTCAGGATCAGCTCTAGTTACAGGCCTGTCTATTCTTCTCAATAAAGAGTCCCCGATCACATAGACCTGCCTTTTCCTGGTGACAGTGCTATTCTCCAGTCTCTCCCCTGTTCCCTCTGGCTGCAAGTTCTTTCCATTCCTATTTTCCCTTACAATCCTCTTCAACCCATCCTGTATCCTCCTGGGGCTCATATTTGGTGTAGTCTCCCTTGACTCTTCCCCTTTTTCTATAGGGCTAGCCTCTCTTCTCTTCTTCCTTACCCTTCCACCTTCAACAAGTACCTGCTGAGCCCCTTCTTCATTTTCCAACTCTGCAAACCTGTTCCTAAGCTCTATTTCTCCTTCACTAGCCCGTCTTTTTCTCTGCCTGGTTCTTTGAGTCACATGTTTCCACTGACCACTTTCCTCATCCAGTCTCTCCTCAAAATTCCCCAGCCCTGCTTCCATCCGTGAGTCTGAGCTTTTCCCTTCAGATACCTCATATCTTTGCTCCATCATCTGCTCAAACCCCTTCCTAAACTCAACCAGACTTTCCACCTGCATCTCCAAACCTTGGATCTTTTCCTCCATCAGCTCTATCAGACGACATTTCATGCAGAAAAAACTCTTACCGGTTCCCCCCTCCAGGATCATGTACATACCACAGCTTCCACATCCAGTCATCCTCAATGTGTCTTTCACTACAGGAGTCACTCCCACAGCTGCCTCTGTATCTGTCATCTCCTTCCCACCTAAATCCTGTTAATCTGGGAAACACAAGCCACACCAAAAAGACCGCACACCCCCCAGCAAAAGCAAACCCCAAACAAGCACCACAAGCCAAACTCCCCTTGTAAACTCCCACTCAAACTCCCCTGTTTAGAGCTCTGTTTGCTAGCTCCTGTGCCGCTGCAGCTGTCTGAAAAGTAAATCCAGGCTGTTCATTCCTTTCTTTTGTAGAAAACATAACCTCTTTTCTTCTTTGGCCTGGTTGACCCACAGATTCAACAGAACAGGACAGATGCATTTTAGAAGGTTATAGAAGGTTATAGGATTTGAGAAGCTTTCCCAGCGATATGGCACAAAGCTCCACAGAGCTTGCTTTGGACAAAGTCACAGGATTGTTTTTGTTTAAGTCAGGACTGGATCTCTTTCTAAAACATATGCTATAGCTCTAACAGAAATGATGGGCTTGATGCAGAAATTATTGAGTAAGGTTCTTTGGCCTATGTGATGCAGGAGGTCAAACTAGTTGATTGTTATGGTACCTTCTGCCCTTAAAATCCATGCATCTATTTTTTGGAGATGTGGCATGGGAGAAATGGATCAAGGCTGTGGAATCAACAAACACACAAATCCACTAGTCATTCCTCCTACAGAGGACCGCAGCGATGAGAATGACATCCACAAGACTGCAGTAAAGGCTGTTGAGCAGCTTTCTTATTGCTCCATAGCTGAGTGGGGGAAAGGATTTTAGAGCACAGCCTGGTTACCTGGAATACATAATGGGTATAGGGTCCGGCCGTATGAAAACAAAATAGTGGTCTGGTTACAATAAAATAGAATGCTCCCCAAAATTAATCCCAGGCTTCCATTATCATTTCTGTGCATTGCTGCACTTCCCAGTTTCAGTCAGGACTGCTAACTGAAGTGCCAAAATAGCATAAAGAAAGATGGTATCATGGTCTAGCTGTCTAAATCAGAAACAGGAAAGACTAGACATCTCTCAGAAAAGCCGGTCTTGTCCAGTTTCCAGTTCAGCTTTGCAGGCTCAGGAAGTGCAGATTGTCTGGATAAATGGCTGAATATCTGAGGTTTCCTTAATAAAACCCAAACTCTAAACCTTTTTATAGTTCATCTATCATTAAATTGTATACACTTATACAATTGTATACTCTCTGTTGGTTAATACCTTTTCTGTTTCAGGCTTTTCAAAGGGGTATCCTTTCGTGTGTGTACATATTTGCATGTGACAAATCTGTGTGCACACTTTTCTAGCATAAATACTAGTACACATATTTGTTATGTACACATGGATGATCAAAATTTACATGTTTCAGAATAGCAGCCATGTTAGTCTGTATTCTCAAAAAGAAAAGGAGTACTTGTGGCACCTTAGAGACTAACACATTTATTTGAGTATAAGCTTTCGTGAGCTACAGCTCACTTCATCGCATCTGAAGAAGTGAGCTGTAGCTCACGAAAGCTTATGCTCAAATAAATTTGTTAGTCTCTAAGGTGCCACAAGTACTCCTTTTCTTTTTGCAAAATTGACATGTGTTAGACCAAGAGCGCACATGCAGGAGTTCTTGTGCTTGTAAAGTTTTGTGCACACAATGGGAAGTTGCTTTTTGATACCAAGCACAGACCATGGAAAAAAAAGTTTCTCTTTCATAGATTCATAGATTTCAAGGCCAAAAGAGACCATTGTGATCATCTAGTCTGACCTCCTGCATAATACAAGCCATAGTACCTCCTCAAAATAGAGAAGATATTTGTAGAAATAGGAACTATTTATAGAACAAAATAAGTGTACCTAAATCAGGGATCAGCAACTTTTGGCCCATGGCTTACCCTGGTGGGCCGTGGGCCAAAGGTTGCTGATCCCTGACCTAAATTGTATAAATGCCTCCAAACACACTAATGCAGTGTAAGCAGAATCAGGATGAGCTCCACCCTGACATCTGGTGGTGAGTTGTGGCAAGTTGTGGAAAAGAACTTCAGGGGCTGATCTCATTTGCATAGGCACACCCACTCCGCCTAGCATGAGTCCATAGCTGCCCAAATGGTCACTTTGGCTGCTGTGGGATCCCCAGTTCTCTGTTATTGGGGCAGGAAGAATAAATTGTTATTATCCTGATTATGTGAATCAAGGACAGTGGAACTGTACTTGGCCTTTTGTTATGATGGAGGGACTCACCATCAACTAAGTAGCACTCACTAGGCAAGGGACTTGGGTTCCAACCCCCCAGTGAATGGAGAGAGGCTGGTGATAGGTATTAGTGCCTGGGGGGTAATAGGCCTCCTGGTGAGGGCCTTACATGCTAGTTGTACTGCATTCTCTTTCCACTGTGGAATATCAGAGCTAATTTTGATTTTATTAGCCATCTAGTTACAGGCTGCTGAGCTGAAATCACAAAAGAGCTAAATTTACTAAGAGCTGAAATTACTGAGTGTTGTGTTAACTAGTGAGGGAGCCTGAAGATATCTTGTGGAGTAGTTTGCGGGACAGCTGGAGCGGCTCGTGGGGCAAGCAGAACAGAGTGGCTCTTTGCAGTTTCTGGGGGCAGCTGGAGCAGCTCATGGGGGAAGCTGGCAGAGTGGAGCCCCATGGAGAGGTAGGGCAATTGGCTTTGGACCACGTAAGGTGCCCCTTAACACCCCTTTCCCTCCCATCTCCACCCATGTTGGGAAGTAAAACTCTGCAGATAAACTTTTGAACTCTGGTGCTGCACTGACCAGGGACAGAGACTTTTGAGTTGTGGGACTTTGGGTGACTTTGGGTTGCCGGACTCAAGAACCAAAGGGAAAGGACACACCCCAAATTGCTTGGGGTGGGTTTTTTGCTCATGGGTTGTGTTATGAATCCTGTTGGTAGTGTTTCCCCAACATAATGCCACATTGTTTCTCTATTAAAAGGCTTTTGCTACACTCAGACTCTGTGTTTGCGAGAGGGGAAGTATTGCCTCTTAGAGATGCCCAGTGGGGGTGATATATATTTGTCCCAGGTTACTGGGTGGCAGCTTGAGCCGGTTTTGCATTGTGTTATTGGAATAGAACCCCTAGATACTGAACCCGGCCCTTGTTGCTGCCAACTCTGATGGGCAGAAGGGTTACAGCAGCAAAAATGAAAAATTATGGGGGTTCACATATAACAAATAAAAGAAATGAAATAACTATCCAAAATTGTAATTTCCAGCTGCCCATTTAATTGAAAATGAAAATAGTTATTTTGGTTTTTGCATAATTTTCTTGAAACTTATTGTGAAAAAGGACAAGTTATATCTTTTGTTGACTACTCACCCCTCTCCCATGCCTTAAGTTGCACCAAATGTTCATTAATAACGCTAACCCTTTTCAGCCCGAGTGCTTAGCCAATATTTGTGGTCTTGTGGTGGTTTCCATTAGGAGGAGAAACTGAGGATAGAGTCAGGAATTTCTATGTGTACATTCTATGTAAATAAATAGAATTACATCAAAGTCCTGTTGCCCTGAATGTTGGAGGATTCAAACAACAGAACAACATTTCTGTGCTCACAGTTCCAAACCTTTTCCCAGCCAGCTCTCTACCTCAAAATCCCTCTCTCTTGGTTTTTTCTCATGATCACTCTGCAGGTGCTTCTCATGATGTCTTCCTGGCTTTCTTGATGCCTGCTTTCTGTTTGTTCTCTAGCTGCTTCTGCTCACAGACAAACATCTTTCTAACAAATAATATCCAGCCTCCTATGTTTGCGTTCAGTTCCCAGGGAAACCCCTCTGTTCACATAGCTCAGCTTCTGACTGGCCTTGCATGGGGTCCATGTTTGAGTGGTGGCTCCTGTCATTTCATTTATCTTGCTCAAAAAAGGAGCTGACCACTTCTTCAATTTATCTTGAATGAAGGGTGGCTGTGACACCAACCAACTTCAACAAGATTTCACCCAACCTTCAGTGTAACAGTATTGTGTGTTCACATTCCCCAGATCTTCAACAGGGCAAGGGCCAAGAAACAAAATAAAAACATATGATCAAAAAAGAATAGATGAAAAGGTTGGTTTCTATGATACTGAAATTATAATATCCCAGACATGTTATTACTTTAAACACCCAATCATGCAAGGTGAAATGTTCCTCTTGCCTGATGCTAACTGCTCTCAAGTCCTTTTACCCTTGATATGAGCTGAGGGTGCTTGTCACATGGTAGGACTAGGCCTACATATACAAGAAAATACAGTGCATAGATCATGTATTACAGTTTATTGTATTACTAAGGGCCTGTTGTCAATAGGCTTTAAACACATGAATACAAGACCAGAATCATTCAGTAAGAAACTTGAGTAGTTGCCATAACAACTGCTACTTCACATCAGGCCTGATCCAAAGCTCTTTTAAGGCAAAGTACCCATAACAGATATTCTTCTGCTTAGATTTCTATATTAGGCATATTTACCATTTAATGAAGACTTGATCCAAAACCCCACTGAAATCTGAGTCTTTCCACTGACTTCAATGGGTGTTAGAATATGGGAAACCTTCCCCATTTAGGAACTAAACTATACTCCTTGTTGTTTTTATTAATTATTAATTATTATTATTATTTGTCCTACCTTAGTGCCTAAGAGCTTCAGTCATGTGCAAGGGCCTCACTGTTCTCGGTGCTGTGAAAACACAGAAAAAAAAGATGGACTGTGCGCTAAACAGCTTACAAACTAAATGTAAGACAAGAGATAACAGGTGGATACAATAGACAGGGGAGCACAAGGAAACAATGAGACACTACTGGTCAACGGACAGTGGTCTCAGCACACCAGTGCCAAGCTGTTGTGAAGTTTTCTGTAGGCACCACAGTACAGGAGAGTTTTATGGGGGAGAATGAGATAACTTTGTGGATGTTTACAGGGAGCTCCTAAGCATAAGGGGCAGCAAGAACAAAACACAAAGGCACTCATTTGAAAGTTTAACAAGTGGGTGTTGGAGATTGGAATCAACCTAAATGGAAAATATGTTTATGAAGACTTGAAATAAAAATAGTTTAAAGAGCAGCATTTTGTTTCAGTAATTGAGCTAAAAAAAACCTACAAATTTACTTGCGGGGTCGCCCCCAAAATTTAATAAATAAAAGCAAGCAAGATAATAGACTCTACCTCAACTAATTCATTTCCAGCAAAAAGTTTTTGATAGCAAGCACTATTTAAAAAAAAATATGTTCACCAGAACTTCTTTTTCTTAGGTAATGTGGCTGACGATACTTCTCATTATGAAGCCCCTGGAGACTTGAAAAGAAACAACTTTCTGAAACCTCCAGAGGAAAAACTTTAGAAAACTCTGAATCCCTTCAATCAATACTGTTATCCAATACAGTTCCCACTGCCTACAAAAAAATCATCTTACATTTTTCTATACCCAGATGTTGGTAAGGGCTTTCTATAGTACTGCACCACTTCCCATGAGAGTCTGTGCCCTTATACCTATGATTAGAAGCTAGTTCTGTATATAATCCACAGAACTGTCATCCGCAGTACTAAATTAATCATGAATCAGCCCCTGGTCCCTATAACATTAGATTGGTTTTTAAAATAATGAGATTTAAAACAAGACCACACATTTTGCATTCTTTTTACTTACTTTCTGATTTTTGAACCTTTATGGTACCCCTAGATCATGTTTCTCAGCTTTTCTCCACAACCATGAATTTACTTTTATACATGTGTTATTATTGGTGAGGCTGGAGAACTGCCTGTTATTCAGGTTGTCTGACACTTCCCTTTAAAAACTTCTGTATATCTTTGCCAAACTGTAATCATTTGGGTTGAGGTTTCCATGCCTCAAGCTGAATTATTTTGGAAAATTTCCCCCCACCATCCCCACTTGCTATTTCCCAAGCCGCACAGAGGAGGAAGTTGGCTGATCTGAATGAAAAGGGGACAAAAGGTAGACAAGGGAGGAGGGAAGAGGAGTAGATTGGAACAAGGAGTCTGGTGAGACTGGGACTAGAAGCTTGAGAGGGTGGGAGGCATGAGTGGGACTGATTGGGCAAGGAGGCTGTAACTGGGAGCAGATGAGAGAAAAGGGAATGGGGACTTGCAGTCAGGTGGCTGGGGAAGCACTGAGATTGGATGAGATGGGAGGGGGGGATTGGGACTGGTTGCACAAGGAGACTGGGACTAGGAGCAAGTGGGGGGAATGGAGGAAGAGGAGAGACAAATCTGAAAAGGAGCCATGGAGCGGGCAAAAAGACTGAGACAAGGGGTCTGGGAGAGTGTGTATGTGGGGAAGACTGAAACTGAATGAGGAGCCTGTGGAGAAAGACTGTGAGCTGGTAGAGGGAAGAGGAGAGACCGATCAGATGAGGAGCTGAGTGAGGAGAAAAGGGACTTGCTGGGCAATAAGACTGAGCCCTGGTGTGGGAAAGAGAGAGAATGTAAGTCTGGAGTGATTGGTACTTGGACAACAAGCTCAGAGGGGGAGACAAGGACTGGTGGGGCAAGGAGACTGGGATGCGAAGCGGAGACTGAGCCTGGGTACGCAAGGAGAATGGGCTCTCTGAGGAAGAGATAGGAGTGGGACAGAGTCAAGTTGGAGGGGAAGGAGCAGAAGGGGGTCAAACTTGGGAGGAGAGGGGATAGATAGAAAAGCGTGTGTCCATTGCAACACACTACCCTTCAGAGCCTGAAATGGAAACTGCAAATGCTGACTTTGCCAATAGCCCTTGCAGAGTCAAAAAAAAAAAAAAAAAAAGGTGCGTCCCTTTGGCGGGGTCTTATTGGAAACCCGGGAGGTGGGAGGGTGCCCTGTGGCGGGGTGACCACCCCGCCGTGCCTCAAAGGGCTTAAAACAGCCCTGGGAGAAGGCTGAGAGAGAAAAAGCTGGGCTGTTTGGGAAAACAGCCACAGCTGTATCCTGTGTAATTAGGGCCTAGCTGGCCCTTATAAGAGGGTAGTGGGCCAGAAGGAGATGGACGCTCTCTCTAGCTATATAGAAAGTAGGACCTGGCTGCGTGGGATGCTGAGTAGGGTACCTAAGGCAGAGCAGTGCTGGGGAAGGACAGAGGGAGCTGGCGAGCTCCAGCCTAGCAGAGCCCCAGGCTGAGGTAAAGGCACACAAAAGGGTCCTAAGGCTGTAGAGGAGCAGCCTGGATCTAGACAGAGGCAGATGATCTGACCCCGCCCCCGCTGATGATGAGTGGTACAGACTGCAGTCTGCCCCAGGGAGCGGGGGCTAGATGATGACTGACAGTAGCCACTGAGGCAAGGGAGGGATAGGGAGTTGGGGGTTCCCCTGGGAGGGGAGACCCACACTGAGGGGGTACTGCCAGGAGGCAGAACCCTAATCTAGAATGGCACTGGGTTCTGGGAGGGGCACAGGACCAGCAGCAGACGAAACACTGACCGGCAGAGGGAGGTCCTGGCTGAAAAGAGCTAATTCCCTGGACAACCAGCAGGAGGCACCGCAGCAGTGAGTTGTCGCCCCACCACAGTCCCCACCATGCTTATGTATTTTTCTTTCCCTGTCTGATTATGTGCTTGCTTTATCCTGATCACAAGCTGACAGTGAATCTATACGAGTCCTTCCTTTTTTTTTCTTTATGCATTACTCATATAAGACCTGCAACAAACTCCTTTATTGTCTGAATACTTCAAAGTTTTGTTAAATTAATCATACCACAAATTGGGAAGAAGAATTATGTCACTTTTCTTTAGAAAAATTAAACTTTTGACATTTTAAATAGTGTCTTTACCAATGTAGTTTGAGAAATACTGTCGTCTAGTTTCAGTCTGTTAAAAGCATGCTTTAGTGTAAAAATTGGTTTTGTTTCTATCTCCAGAAAAGCGTGGCCAACATTGATTCTATTTAACATTTTATCACTTGAACTGGAGAAGAGATATTACCTCTTTGAGTACCAGCCAAAGGTCATGTAGCTAATGCTAACCTCTGTCAAATGTAACACATTGTATAGGAAGGATTGACCATTATTGTTCTACTGTATTTTGCAAGACACCAGGGGTCATAGCAGTGGAATTGTTATGTTGCAGGAGAGCAATAATTCAAGGCTTGTTTGCTTGTGCTGGGTAAAGCTGCTAAGGTCAAATGTAGTTATTGTGTTAGGATATGGCCCAAAATTATAAGGATTTTGCGAACTGGTTTACAGTTTGCTTGTTTTTTTTTGGTGGGCATATATTCCAAACAAAACAGGACTAATCTGAGAATTTCCTATGATGCCCTGATTCTACTTGTTGGAGGATAACAAATCAGCCTTTTATCTCTGAGATTCAGATTCTATTCAAGCTATAACTAGCCTACTGGAAGGGGGTAAAAACAGCTTGTCCGCTCTCTCTTGCACACAAGCAAGAGTGAAATGAATTGAGCAAACACAGACAAGATCTTTGTTTCTGTTGCCTTCTAATGTTTTGATTTTTTTTAATAAAGAAAATAAAAATATTCATGCCTGATGCACTGGCTTTGTGATGTGGGATCACGTCTCCTCTAATGGCTGCCCTCCCATAGTCTGCTAATTGCCAATCCTGATCCCACTGAAGTAAATAGGAGTTCTGGCAAGCCTTCACTAAGAGCAGGATGGGAACCCAGCAGGTCATAGAAATAAGGCATGAAGACTATCTATTAGCTCAGTCATTCAGTCTCTCTGCCAGCGCAGGATTGTTTTCTACTGTATAATACTAGAATTTTTGTCAGTCTAGTTTTAATGTCCCAAATAATTGGCTTTCCACCATTTTCCTTATTCCATAGCCCAATACATTCCACTGTGAAGAAAATTTTCCCTTCCATTCAGCATAAATATTCCATGTTACATTTCATTCGGCCTCATTTCTAGTAATACCTAAGTGTATTGTTCCCCCCACCCCCACCACAAAAGCCCTGAGTGACTTGCTCAAAGTCACTCAGGAATTGTGTGTCAGAACTGTAACTAAAACCCTGAACTTTTGACACTCAGTCCTGTGCTGTAAGCTTCCTCTTGTACTGTGTGATGCCTCTGCATATGCTACCCGAAATAGCACTAGCCTTTTTTTTTTTTTACTGCCATATCAGACGGTAAGCCCATGACTACACCATCACCTCTAGTTTCCGTCACTTGTGCATCATCCCCTCTAGTTTCTTTCGGCAATCCTGTTTTCCAAGTGCGTTCTTACCTGTTAGTATATGGTGTCTTTAGTGCTAAATAAAGCATATTGCAATTATGTATTGGGATAATTTGAAATACACAGTAGGAGAGTAATAGAATTTTCCATCATTTAAAGTCCGTAAGTCAAGACTAAATATCTTTTTTAAAGGATATGTTATAACTCAAATAGATGTTATGGGCTCGATGCAGAAATTACTGTGTGAAGGTCTTTGGCCAGTGTTATGGAGGAGGCCACATTACATTATCATAGTGGTCCCGTCTTGTCTTAAAATTTATAAGTCAATCAATAAGGATTCAAATGTAGATTGCAAATTCATGGATCAGAGACTGTCTCTTCTGCTACATTTATACAACAACTAGCACAGTTGGGTTCCAATCTTTTTGGGATCTGTAGGTGCTATTGTGATAGAAAAAATAATAAAGCCCTGCTGCCTGCATCTATTCAATAAATCAGATAACATGAGCTGGTTTAGGTTGATAGACCAAGAAAAAAAATTTCTGCCTACTATGAAAATAAACAAAAGAAGAGTAAGGGCATCCCCTTGACAACCGTTCTGAACTGTGTCAGGAGGAGAGCATTCTGGAAGAAGAGGCATAGACAGCTTGCGGGAGTAGGGCATCTATAATGAATTTGAATGCTTAAGAAGAAAAGCTTCTTGTGTAACTTGGTGAAAAACAGGAGGAATCGTAACATAGACAAAAACAAAAATTTCAGGGCAACTTTGTCTTTCAGTAAGATTTGAAGGTGCTGAAATTAAAGTACACATGCCTGGGTCAGCTCTTTCGAGTGTGGCTCTTGCTGTTGTTCAATTATCCTATTTCTAGATAGTAGAGGAATGTTGTAAAGAGTCAAAGGTGGCATCTCGACACAAAAGCAGCCTTATTCACCAACAGCTTAAAAATTAAGTCTCACTACGTGGTTGGTTGTTTGGCAACATCAGCAAAGAAGTGAGGATCAAATGGAGATAGAGATTGGATATGGAAGTAGTCCCTTGAGGTTTGGATCGGGGCACTGTGAGGAAGCTGGCTGCTGTCTAGGATCAACCTGTTCTATGCACTTTGACTGTACTGTTGACCACAAAAATGTAAGTAAACCAAAGCAAAACATGATAGCATGATCTTGCACCTGCCTACGTTCCATATAAAATATACTTAAGATCCCGTTCCTATAGGAAATGCCTTTTTTTTAGTTTTTTTAGTTACAATATGCCAAGATTTAGCCTTAGATGGAGTTTACCACCGCTTTGGGCTGCATTCCCAAGTAACCTGACTCCAAGAAGACCTGGTCCTGGCATGCCGGGGGCCACTACCGGCCTTACACCATCCACGGGCTGTGCTTGATCAGAAGGACTTGGGCTCCTGAGAGCAGCACCAGGGAGTGGGTCTTCAAGAGTATCAACCGGAGATGGGTAACAACTTTGAACCTCGATATAGACTCAGATCTGAAATGCCCTAAAGTTCATGATGTCTTAAATCCAGTTTAGGTCTATTTCTAGTATGTGGTAGGGATGGGAGGACTAGCTTGAGAAGGACAAGAACCGATCAAAATTCAAAGAAAATGTGTATAGAGCCAAGCCTAAGGTTTAAAAAGATCCAGTTTTACCTCCAGCAGTTGGGATAGTACAGAGAAGCATCTGAATTTGTGTTTACTTATCTAAACTGAACCTTTTCCAGTTTGCCCTGTACTAATGTGGCATGTACAGACACAGGTCTCAATCCTCTGTACACTTGAGACCATATTTAACTTGCTCATATAAGTAGACTCCCGGAACATAAAGAGGATTCAAATGAGAGCAAAATTATGCACATGCTACAGTGTTTGTAGAGTATGGGGCCACAGAAAAGAAAAGAACAGAAAAGAAAATCTAAACCTAAAAGACATCTGCTCAGAACAATAACCACCAAAACAGTTGTTGAAAAAGTGCAAAGTTACCCATGACAATGAGCTTCTCTGCTATTTTTAAAACAATTTAATTGCTGCATTTTGAGGGAGTATAAAAAGAAAATAATAAAACTTTTGTGGCAAAATGCATTTTCTTTTGTATTCATGCCCAGAATAATGGATTGCTCTGTGATGCAGAATAAAATTAACATTTTAAAATTACTGGTATCAGTTGCAAGCTAATAAAGTTGGGGAGTGTATTGGTTGGATTTTTTTTTTTTTACAATTGATCATTTAGAAGATATAGCATGACTGTTTATCAATAAACTAACAGAATGCATAATGTAACATTATGCTGTTAAACACTGACCAACAAATTAATGTTATTAAATATGTACAAATTACACAGTGACTCATGTTTTTTGAACCATATGTGTCCTTGTCAGGTAAGCTGTCAGCAACTATTTTATCAGATACACTTATTTAAATGGGTGCAAGCAAAGCAAAAAAGGACCAACAACAAAAAGCCAATTCATCAAAGCATTGTGAGAACTGGCTAGATAACAAAAATAATAATTACTATTATTAGATATTTTGTACGGTACATGACATAAGACCAAATGAAACTGGTGTCAGAAAATCAAAATGCTCTGTGGCTGTTCCTTACCAAAATTTAAAATTAAAAACGTCATCAATTGGAACCAGTTTCTACCTTAGAGCCTAGCACAATTCCCAGTATATAAGATGAACATCTTTTCAAAACTATTGTTTGGCAAATTATCACTCTGATAACTCTGCTTATATGTTATGCCCCTTTTCTCCTAAATGACTGTCTTGTCTACTTCGACTGTAAGCTCTTTAGGGGCAGGGACCACCTATTACTTTATGTTTGCTTAGTGCCTGCTGTAATGTGCGCTTGTTCTTGTTTTGTATGTTACCTGGTATGTTACCACAATAATAAAATAATAATAGTGCATAAGGTCAGACACCTAATTCCATATTTAGGTATCTAAATCAATGATACTAAGTACCTGTAGCTCCCTACTGAAGGACCAGTGGTTTCACTCATGTCCAGGATTTCTCCCGGCATCAGACTCAACTACTCTCTCACAGTATAGATGGGTCCGGTAGTGGAAAAGCTGCGTGGGGAAAACAGAGACAGTACAGCACAGGCTGCAGAAGTGCATGTTCTGTGGATAAACAGTTTCCAGGCTTGTCAATGTGGCACTTAAAATTTAAAAATCAAGAAGGAAACTTACTTTAAAAGCTGGTATGAAATCCATATTAAATGTGGTCACAATGATTTTACAGTGCCTAGCACAATGGGGTCCTGGTGCATGACCAGGGTCCTATGTGATATACTAAGAGAAACACTGAACAATTCCCAGTAAAACTAGTCAAAACCAAAATAGGCCAAAATGCCCATTATTCCATGCACCTGCCAAATATAAACTCAGAATTCTGACCTGTTAAAAACAATGCAGTCACCAATCTCACAGTAGTACAGAATTTCATGTAGACATGACACAGTTGCAACATCCAGATTTCAAACCTCTCCTTCCTGTAGTATCTATGAAATGACCCTTACCATAAAAAAATCACTCACTTCTGTAAGTCTCTGGATCTCATAATAGGACAGTCCCTTCCTCCTCTCTCCCATACACATCAGTTCCTAAAATATTTCCTCACCTCTCCAGAATGATCAATATCCTTTCCACCTCCCTACAAAGGCCAGAGATTCCATCACCTTCCCTGCTACCTACCACTCTCCAAATCACCCAAGGTGATCTTGCATATTTTGGATAGACTAGCTAAGTGCCCTGCAGCAACCTTCCCATAAAGGACAGAGGTGGTAAAGCCTTTTCCTTCCATAACTCCCATCCACCCCAGGAGCTCTCACCTCTTTGGACTGGAGAGAACATTATCTCTCTGACCCCCTATCATAAAACCATAGGAAATTACATTAAACTATTTCCCCCTCCCTGCTCCCTGGCAGTTCCCCAAATCTCCTTGGAAGCTCTCACATTAGGTTGACCTTCTCTATATCCATTCTGCCCCATTTCATAAGAAATTCCTAGAGATTGTGAAATTTGGGAATACCAGAAGGGATCCTCCGGAGATGTTTCTAAAAGGATTATCAGCACTTTGCCGTTAACATTGGTCAAAGTAACAACAAAGATCCTGGCCTGGGAAAAGTCCAGAGGAATCTCCAAGGAAAAATATTTACTAAAAACACAGGGCACAGAGTCGGGACAGAACTGAGCACAAAACTATTATTATATTTAAACAAAAATTATCCTAATGTCTGAAGAGATCAACTATGGATTTTGCTGCAACAGAACAAGAAGAATGAATATATTCAACTAGTCTAAGGTCTCGATCCTGCAAACACTTACACATGTGCTTAAGTTTACTGCTGTGAATAGAAATCCCACAGAAGACAATCGGAGTATTCACAGTTCTAAAGTTAAGCCTATATGTAAGTGTTTGCTAGGTCGGCCAACATAGCTCAAGTGGTGGCCAGAGACAGCTCCTGGAATCATGTGGGTACATCTGAAATAAGAGCAGAATTGTCTGATCTATTTAATATGTTTGAATTGCTGTGATTTATTTCCAGATTATTCCTGATTTGGTATTTTAGATGACTGAATCACAAGAAGTGAATTGTTTTAATGGCCCATATTCTGATACCTTTATTAATGCTGAGTAGCAGTATCCAATAGTCCCAAAGGAGAAAGGATTATGACCTAATTAATGTGACTGTATGTGGAACTATCTGACCATATGTTGTTATTGTATCTTGCTTTTAATTCTAAAATACAGTATTCCAAAATGAAAAAAAGTAGTAATTTTACAACTGTAAATTTATTTGAAAAATACATCTTACCCATGATGATGCTAAAATCTGGGCTCACGATTTTTTCTCACTTGGAGGACATGTGTTAACAGAAGCAAACAAAACATGTTTAAGACTACTGCAGGAATACTATTAGGGCCTCCCTTTCATTGAGTTTAAAGAGATGTTTAAAGTTAATACTTCACTTTCCTTATGGCATATTTTGTTTTATGCTAAGCAGAATCCAAAAAAACCCTATTAATGAAGATGGTTTAATGCCTATGCATTATTATAATGGACTCCTTTGTTCTACACTTTCTCTCTGTGTCATAGACTAAGTCATTAATCAATGGGTGCTGAAAAATAATTGTCTAGTTCTTAACAATCTTCTATTGTTGAAACATTTGGAATTTTAAGATAAAGATGTACTGGCTGTTCTGTTTTTTTTTTTTTTTTAAATGTGGTTTAAGATTACCCTTCATGGAAGTGTGGGCTTATTGTTAGAAATGCAAAGCAGATGACCTGGTTTTAATGTGTTTTAGTGCACTGTTGTTCAATTGCCTATTCAAATTGTGCTGGAAAAGTAGACTTCATTAATGTCATGAAATAATGATTTTGTGTGTTGTTTTATTGTACTGGCACATTAATTAAATGGCACAGCATCACAGCATTACACAGAGTTTAAAAATAGAAGTATAAAATCTTTTTTGTAGTAGTAGTAATAATAATAATTAATAATGATAACTCTTAGTCCATTTAATACTATTTAAGAATTCTATGCATTTCATATGCCTATCTATGATGCAAGCTATAAATAAAAGGGGTATATCTCAAAGTGATTACAGGTCAGCTAGGAATACATGGCTACATAAAGCTATTTTAGTATCTAAACTGAGTGCCTGTCTGTCAGCCTTAATGTATAGAGATCAAAATTTGCTAAAAACCTGTCGGACAAGGTTGCAGATTTCCAGCCAATAGAAAATACCTTTTTTTTTTTTTCATCTGGAATGACTGCTATAGAACTGGGAGATAGAATTATAGAACTGTAGGACCATCAGGGACCAGGGTTCATCTAGTCCATCCTCCTGTGCTGTAGGACATTACCCAATTTGTATCCTAGTTTTAGCTCTTTCAACTCACTGAACTGAAGGCAACAGAACACTATGAACAGCAGACCATCTTATTTCCCTTTTTAGGTGGTTTCTGGCTATTCTGAATAAACCAAAACAAGAGAGCTTTTAGGTCACAGATTTTCCCAAAAAATCACAGCACAATACAAGCACAGTTATTCACTATGGTGTATGAAAACATGAAAATGTGGCGCTCAGGCACAACTGTGAGATGTGGGGGAAAACTCCTGTGGCATGAGGAGCTCTGAACTACTTAGTGTAATGATCCACCCAGTGCAGATCATCACTGAGGCTAGAACTTGGGGCTTACATCATCAGAACCTCTACTTTTGAGTTAAATTCCTTCACGTCCAGTCTGAGCCAAAGTCCAATGAAGTCAATGGAAAGACTCCTATTGACTTAATTGGGCAATGGAATTGGTTTCTGGTTCTGATTGTCACAATCCCCAGAGATGATCCTTGGTGTTATGAGTATTTGGAGTACAGTGTACCTCAGATACTTGGGACAAGCCTCCGCTGAAAAACACTGGTTAAATCTGTTGTCTCTCTCTCTCTAGCGGCTAGTCTGAATATGGGTTGAATACAAACTACTGCTATCAACCAACAGAGTGCCCTTTTAAACTCAAAGTAATAAAGGGCTGAGTTCAGGGCCTAAGATGCTGGGGTTCTATCACCATGCCAGAACACTACATGCTCTTAATAGGGAACAAACCGAGGACTTTCAGAAGCTATGCACAAACCTCTACTACTTAGAGCTACAGTGTGATTTCATCAGGTGATAGTTTCTTATTTTGGGCCAGACAGTAGAGTTGAAAACTTAGTTAACAAGGGCATGGGACAAGGAAAGAGGAAGAGATATAGTGGTGAGGAAAAGGAAGGCCCCAAAATATTAGCACTTGATTTTTTAAAAAGTTATCTCCTCTGATAGTTGACAGGCAATTCATTTTTTTGGTAAATTTTTCTATTTTCATTTACCAATTTGAAGTGGAATCCTGGCCCCATTTAAGTCAATGGTAAAATCTCCACTGACTTTAGCAGGGCCAGGATTTTATCCTTAGAGTTTAACTAAAATGACAATTGTAACCCCTTTGGGGGTTAGAGATCATGACCCCTTTAAAACTTTGTCCTGAGGAGGGACGTACTGATTATTCCAGGAAGAGGAAGTGCTATTTGTCAGAGGGGGTGAGGGACGTGGAAAGAAGGAGAGCGACAGGGTGTGTGTCTGAAACTCCAGACAGAAGGGCTGCAGCAATCAGGCCCTCACAAAGTGAATCAGCCAAGAACCTGCCCGAAGTCTGGGAAGGACAGAGCAGCTGACCGGGGATGCCTCAGGACAGGAGACAGGAGGAGCACTGTGCCAAGGAGGAATCACCCAAGAAGGACACACCAGAGCTGGACCCAGTATCACTGCTGCCCAGAGCTGCATGGGGCCATGAGAACTGGGGCTTATGATTTTGCATTGGGAATAAGGAGGAAGGCTGTAGCTAGTTAAGTGGAGAGGTTGTCGCTCTATGTGGCTTTGCAGAGAGCAGCAGAAGAGGGCACTCTGCCCAGGATTCCTGAACTCTGAGTGCAGACACATTGCTCGGTGTCTGCCCTTTCAGACTGTGGTACCATTAAGCTTGTGGGGCCTTGTGTTGAATGTAACCCTTTTTTCATAGAATCATAGAAGATTAGGATTGGAAGAGACCTCAGGAGGTCATCTAGTCCAACCCCCTGCTCAAAGCAGGACCAACCCCAACTACATCATCCCATCCAGGGCTTTGTCAAGCTGGGCCTTAAAAACCTCTAAGGATGGAGATTCCACCACCTCCCTAGGTAAACCATTCGAGTGCTTCACCACCCTCCTAGTGAAATGGTTTTTCCTAATATCCAACCTAGACCTCCCCCACTGCAACTTGAGACCATTGCTTATTGTTCTGTCATCTGCCACCACTGAGAACAGCCTAGCTCCATCCTCTTTGGAACCCTCCTTCAGGTAGTTGAAGGCT
Source organism: Dermochelys coriacea (assembly GCF_009764565.3). Lineage (NCBI taxonomy): Eukaryota > Metazoa > Chordata > Testudines > Dermochelyidae > Dermochelys > Dermochelys coriacea. Next base: position 247,907,851 of record NC_050069.1, on the reverse strand, counting down.
GCTATCAAATCCCCCCTCACCCTTCTCTTCTCTTCTGCGGTCTACATAAGCCCAGTTCCCTCAGACTCTCCTCTAAGTCATGTGCCCCAGCCCCCTAATCATTTTCATTGACCTCTGCTGGACTCTTTCCAATTTGTTCACATCCTTTCTGTAGTGCGGGGCCCAAAATTGGCGCAATACTCCAGATGTGGCCTCACCAGTGCCAAATAGAGGGAAATAAAATCACTTCCCTCGATCTGCTGGCAATGCTCCTACTAATACAGCCCAATATGCTGTTAGCCTTCTTGGCAACAAGGGAACACTGTTCACTCATATCCAGCTTCTCATCCACTGTAATCCCCAGCTCCTTTCCTGCAGAACTGCCGCTTAGCTAATGAGTCCCCAGCCTGTAGCAGTGCATGGGATTCTTCCATCTTAAGTGCAGGACTCTGCACTTGTCCTTGTTGAACCTCATCAGATTTCTTTTGGCCCAATCCTCCAATTTGTCTGGGTCACTCTGGACCCTATCCCTATCCCTATCCTCCAGAGTATCTATCTCTTCCCCCATCTTAGTGTCATCTGCGAACTTGCTGAGGGTGCAATCCATCCCATTAGCCAGATCATTAATGAAGATGTTGAACAAAACCGGCCCCAAGACTGACCCCTGGGGCACCTCGCTTGATACCAGCTGCCAACTAGACATCGAGCCATTGATCACTATCTGTTGAGCCTGATGATTTAGCCAGCTTTCTATCCACCTTATTGTCCATTCATCCAATCCATACTTGTTTAACTTGCTGGCAAGAATACTGTGGGTGACCATATTAAAAGCTTTGCTAAAGTCAAGGTGTATCACATCCACCACTTTTCCCATATCCACAGAGCCAGTTATCTCATCATAGAAGGCAATCAGGTTAGTCAGGCATGATTTGTCCTTGGTGAATCCATGTTGACTATTCCTGATCACCTTCCTCTCCTCCAAGTGCTGTAAAATGGATTCCTTGAGGACCTGCTCCATTATTTTTTCCAGGGACTGAGATGAAGCTGTAGATCCCTGGATTCTCCTTCTTCCCTTTTTTAAAGATGGGCACAATATTGCCTTTTTCCAATCATCTGGGACCTCCTCTGATCATCATGAGTTTTCAAAGATAATGGCCAATGGCTCTGCAGTCACATCAGTCAACTCTCTCAGCACCCTCGGATGCATTGCATCCGGACCCATGGACTTGTGCACGTCCAATTTTTCTTTCATCGTTGAGGGCTGCTCACCTCCTCCCCATACTGTGCAGCCCAGTGCAACAGTCTGGGAGATGACCTTGTCTGTGAAGACCGAGATAAAAAAAGCATTGAGCACTTCAGCTTTTTCCACATCATCTGTAACTAATGGTCCCACACCTTCCCTGACCTTCTTCTAGTTGCTAACATACTTGTAGAAATCCTTCTTGTTGCCCTTCACATCCCTTGCTAGCTGCAACTTCAACTGTGCATTGTCCTTCCTGATTACACCCCTGCATGCTCAAGTAATATTTTTATACTCCTCACTAGTCATCTGTCCAAATTTCCACTTCTTGTAAGCTTCCTTTTTGTGTTTGAGCTCACCAAAGATTTCTCGGTCACCTGCAATATTTGCTATTCTTTCTGGACATTGGGATGGTTTGTTCATGCACCCTCAATAAGGCTTCTTAAAAATACAGCCAGCCCTCCTGGACTCCTTTCCCCCTCATGTTATTCTCCCAGGGAAGCCTGCCCATCAGTTCCCTGAGAGAGTCAAAGTCTGCTTTTCTGAAGTCCAGAGTCCGTATTCTGCGGCTCTCCTTTCTTCTTTGTGTCAGGATCCTGAACTTGACCATCTCATGGTCACTGCTGCCCAGGTTTTACCACTCCCCCTATCATTTCCCCTGTTTTTCTCCTTTCATCGCTCTGTAAATAAATATTTCCCTTTCCTATTTACATTGCACTGTTTGGTGCGGGGAGGAGAGGAAGCGGGTATTCACCCGGGGGGGGGGGGGGGTAGAACAGGCTACCCTGGAGTGGAAGAGAGGTTCTGTGTTGCATTCCTGGATGGACCTTTTCTTGGCCAGAGCTGCCTGCAGAGCAGACTTCATCTTGGCCACGAGGGTGCTAAAGTTACACACTATAATAGCAACAACTTGAAGGTACTTCCTGTTAAATTAGTATTAGCTATTAAATAAAACCCCAAAGCCTTAAATAAAAACCTAAAGCCAAAGGCAGTGTAATTTTTAGCAAATAAACTCAAAGGCTGAAGACCAAGGAGTTCTCCTTTCACATGGGTGTAATTTCAAGTATTTGTTAACACTACTGTATGTTTGTTCCTTCCCTTCTTCCTATGGCTGTTCACTTATTCATGGTTAAAGTGTGTGTTTCTTGGAACAAGGCGTGTGCTTTCTTCTATTTTTGGGAAGTATCTAGCACATTTTGTGTGCTACTAAAGATAAATAATTCAACTCATATGAACTGTGGAAATCCTAGTCTTCCATTCCTTTTATTTCTCTATTTTAACAACTCCAGAAATATACATTTTATTTTATATTATACCTATGTATATATGTGCAATATACAGAGAGGGGTGTGTGTGTGTTGAATACACACAGCCAAATGTCCAATCATGAAACTTCAACCTTTTCTAATATGATGGCCTTGCTGAGTAAATAAAGAGAAAGAGAAGATGCTGCCCTCTTAAAACACTTCCCCCTCACCCTTACAGTCTCTCAAGGAAAGGTCACTCTTTGTGTCATAAATCACTGAGCGATGAAGAATTATTGTCTAATTCTTAGCCATCTTCTATTGTTGTAACATTTGGAAATTTTAGATAAAGATGTTCTGGTGGTACTGAAATAAGTGTGGTTTAAGATTACTCTTTATGAAAATGTGGGCTTATTGTTAGAAATGCAAAGCAGATGACCTGGTGTTAATATATTTTAGTGCATGGCTGTTCAACTGCCTATTCAAATTGTGCTAGAAAAATAGAATTCATTAAAGTCACAAAATAATGATTGTGTATATTTTATTGTACCTAAACATTAACTAAAGTTAAAAAAATCTTAGTTCTAAATGGCATTTAAAACCGGGATATATTATAATAATAATATAAGCAGATAGCTCTTAGTCTATTGAAAACTTTTAAGAAATTATTTCAATTTTTGTACTCAGCCTAAATAAGTGACATAAATAAAAGGTGTGCATTCCAAATGATTACAAGCTAGCTAGGAGTACCCAGCTATGTAAGTCATTTTAGTAGGGGCAGCTTCACCCGTTTCGCCGACTAGCGATTCATCCACCGCGCCCGGCTCAACTGCGTCCCGCTCAACGAAGTCGTCTGCCACGGGAACCGAGACAAACATTGCAGGAAGTGTGGCTACTCCAACGAGACCCTGCCCCACGTCCTGTGCAGCTGCAAGCCCCACTCCAGAGCCTGGCAGCTGCGCCACAACGCCATCCAGAACCGCCTGGTGAAAGCCATCGTACTGCATCTGGGGGAGGTCGCTGTGAACTCCGCCATCCCCAGGATGGACAGCCAGTTGCGACCTGACGTGGTAGTCACTGATGAGACCCAGAAAAAGATCATCCTCATCGACAGTACGGTCTCCTTTGAGAACAGGACCCTGGCCTTCCGCGAATCCCGAGCTCGTAAGCTGGAAAAATACGCTCCCTGGCCGACACCCTGAGAGTGAAGGGCTACGAGGTGCAGATGGATGCCCTGATTGTCGGAGCCCTGGGAGCTTGGGACCCCTGCAACGAGCGTGTGCTGCGGACCTGCGGGATCGGTCGACAGTACGCATGGCTCATGCGGTGCCTCATGGTCTCGGACACCATCCGATGGTCCAGGGACATCTACATAGAACACATCACCGGCCACCGACAATACCAGGAGGTGTGAGCCGGTACGACATCGTGCATCAACTATGAGAAAGGGACTGAGAGACTTTTTCCATTGGACCATATGAACTGGAATCATAAACTCACTGAACATTAAACCCCACCAAAGGAGGGTAGATTCATCCTCATCATCATATTCGCTCATTATACTCCACAATTAACATAGTCAGTATATGGACAACATACACCCATATCTCAATGTCTGTACTTTGACCCGTTAAACTTTTACTCCCAATCGGGGAGATTTCAAATTATGTATTTCTTACGCCACCCGCTCCTAAACTGAATTTTGTAGCCCTTGATAATCTGTACCTTATTCCCTGATAACCAGAAACTTCTATGCCTAAACTCTGTACCGTTTTCTTTTTACTTCAACATTATCTTAATAAAATTATTAAATCTCTTATGGAACAGAGAGCATACTTAAGAGCAGTTCAGTGTATTTTCCCTTCTACTTGACTGGCATGACTAACAGGTTCTAAACTTCAAACACTTGAGAAATAGAATTGGAATGTAGATCACGAGGCAGGAACAACAATGCACCTCTTAAATAGTCAAATATATGTATGAGAAAATAATTTATTTTTCCAAAATAAACTCTTGCTTTCCAAGAAAGACGCCGATGGATTATTGCAAACAAGCTGAGAATGTCAATCTGGCAGGCTACACAAACGACATAAATAGTGAGATCAATATAAGTAGCCTTTCATATTGAAATGAAACACAGGTATGTGAATTAAAAGTTTATTTCAGAACAATATACAAATATTGGATTTATATATAGAAAACTATTGGTTCGAGATTAAAACATTCAGATCACAATTATGCATGTGTTGGAGATGAGATTCAATTGAGTAAGATGCATGCATGGAAATTATCTCATCCAGCTACCCCATTGGATAAAGGGCACTGAAATAAGAAACTGGCTGGCTAATATTAAACATGTGCAGGATGGAGGTGATGCTAGTAGGAAGAAAGCAATGTCTGCCAAATGTATAATGAATCATACATATACTGACATTTACATAACAGTTGGCCTGTTCCTAGTATTACAGAGGGAATAAAAGCACTAATTTAGTGCTTTAATAGAATAAAACTTCAAATATAAAAGCACATAGTACATTAGTCAACTTATATACATACAATATGGACCAAACTCTTGGCACAGTAGAAGGATGGCAGTCAGGGAGCAGATTATGCCTCCTTGATACTCAATCTGCTCCATACCCAATATAAATTAGAACAGTTTGGGGTTGGAGAGATTAATAGATTCACTGATTTTAAGGTCAGAAGTGTCCACCACGACCATCTAGTCTGACTTGCACAACACAGGGCATATGACTTCCTTGAATTCATTCCTGATTGAACTAGAGCATAACTTTTAAGGAAACATCCAATCTTGATTTAAAATTTGACAGTGATGCAGAACCTGCCACAGATCTTGGTAAAGTTGCTCCAATGACTAATTACCCTCACTGTTAAAAAGATATGCCTTATTTCTAGTCTGAATTTGTCTATCTTCAACTTCCAGTCATTGCCTCATGTTGCACCTTTGACTGCTAGATTGAAGAGCCCCTTATCAAAGTTTTTCTGACCATGTAAGAACATATAAACTGTGATCAAGTCAGCCCTTAACCTGCTCTTTGTTAAACTAAACAGATTGAGCTCCTTGAACCTCTCCCTATAAAATATGTTTTCCAATCCTTTAATCATTCTTGTGGCTCTTCTCTGAACCATTTCAACATCTGATTCCTTGAATTTTGGACATCAGAACTGGACACAATATTCCCAAATAAAGAGATAATATAACTTCCTTACTCCTACTTGATATTTTCCTGTTTATACACCCAAGGATTACGTTAACTCTTGTGGCCACAGCAGCACATTGTAAATTCATATTCAGCTGATTATCCACCATAGTCTTTTTCAGAGTCACTGCTTCCTGGGACAGAGTCCCCTATCGCGTAAGTATGGTCTACATTATTTGTTCCTAGATGTGTACATTTACACATATTACATTTAACTGTATTAAAACGCATATTGGTTGCTTGAGCCCAGTTTACCAAGCAATCCAGATTGCTCTATATCAGTGACCTATTGGATTCATTATTTACCACACATTATTTAAAAGTCTTTGTGTCATTTGCAAACTTTTATCAGGAATGATTTTGTTTTCTTCTAGGTTCACTGATAAACATGTCAAATAGTGTGTGGCCAAAGACAAATCTCTACGGGATCCCATAGGAACCACACCTACTCTATGATGGGTCCCCATTTACACTGACATTTTGAGACCTGTCAGTTAGTCAGATTTTAATCTACTTAATGTGTGCCATGCTGATTTTGTATCATTTTAGTTTTTTAATCAAAATGTTGTGTGGTACAAAGTCCAACGATTTACAGAAATCTAAGTATTTCAGCTCTATACCCCCTCCTTTCCCTCTAATGAGATATCATCAGAAAATCCAGTCAGATTTCAGATTGTGACTTTGGACCCCCAGTGTCCCTATTCTAACAATGCTCAGCACCTTTCATCTTTAGATCTTGGAAGCACTTTGCCCAGCTTTGGAAATCATTGTGTCCATTTCCACATATGGAACTTGAGGCACAGGGAGAGGAAGTAACATGCCCCAAATCACTTTGCAAGTCAGTGGCAGAGACAGAATTAAAACGTTGCTCTCTTACCTCCCAATCCCATGACCTGTTCAGGGGACTATGCCAGCCAAAGTACTGCAGGAGTTCAGCCTTCTTGTAACATATAAGCCCTAAGGCTTTGTGTGTGAGCAAGATCATCCTTTAGAGGCTAGTGCCATCAGCTAACGGACAGCTCTGTTAGGCCAAGTGATAGAGACCTGCATTTTGAGAGCTAGAAGAAAAGGGCTTTTTGTTTTGGCTCTTCTCTGATTTATCTGGGGTATTTCTTTTTTCCTGTTTTCTCCAACGCAAGGATTTATTAAATGACGGTGTATATCTTGCTCCTAAACCTTTACTTAAATTACACACACACAAATATGAAAGCAATTTTAATCAAACCTCATTTTTGTTTCATTTGTCAAAAAGGAAGGAGAAAAGTCATAAGCAGGGAATTATGGGAGCCTAGGATAGACAATGTGACAGTTTTGTTCTCTATGCTACCAGGAAAGCCAATTGTGGCACTAGTATAATGTCCCTCTAAATCCTGTAAACTTCACCGTGGCCAGAGTAAGATTGTTTCAGTCCTAGACTTTCATGCAAAATGGACTTGTCTCTCAAGTTGCCTAATAAGAAACACAGTGAAATAGGACTTACCTCCTCCACTTCATGCTTTGCATGTACATTCCACTGTCAAAGCCAAATGAGCAGAACTACAGGAAGAACTTGACCTGCTCCCAGGAATTTGTTTTTCATTAGTTGAATGCAAAATACTTTCTAAATTTCTTCTCAAAATCCTCAGAGAAACTCAAAGAAAAAGCAAAACATTTTACTGACATCTTTTTTGAATTTTTCTCTGTGGCACACTGCATGAATAAAAAATTAAAATAAGTCAAAACATAAGACAATAATTTGAAAACAACTTACTATATTTAACCAGGATTACATTTCTCCACTACTTCATTAACAACAAAGTAACATATTGTGGTAGAAGGACTTATTACCATAGTTATAATTTTATCCTTTGTGACTAGCCAATAACACCGGGTCTCTCTAATTTGAACAATCTTCTATTTAAATTGAACTACCTTCCCCATTGCAAACAACACTATTGACCTTAATGTCAGACATTATCTGCTCAGTAATTTGCACCAATAGTCTCATTGTACTCCTTTTAGCGCACAGGCTTATCAGGAAAAGTCAGGGAGAGTGAAATCCACAGCTCTTTGAAAAGAAATTGAAGTAATAAAACAAAGATAGTATTATTAACAAATCTATGCAAGAACACTGCTTCAGCAGTAGCAAGAACCAGAGCTGCTTGCTAGCCATTTAAAAAGCATCATACTAAAAAAGGCTAGTTAACCAGTTGAGCCTTTGTTGGCTTCTTTTTTTGTCCTCTTTCTCCTTGATCTCTCATGTTTCTTCTGCTGTCTCAGCTTCCAAAATATGCTCTTTGAGGCTCTGCACAGATTCATCACATTGGCACTATCTGGCACCATCAACACCACCCACCAGAGGCAACTAACCCATTGGCTACACAATTAAGGGCACTGTAACAGTTAATTAAAATGACTTTAATAAAATAGTAAAAAGAAAAGGAGTACTTGTGGCACCTTAGAGACTAACAAATTTATTAGAGCATAAGCTTTCGTGAGCTACAGCTCACTTCATCGGATGCATTTGGTGGAAAAAACAGAGGAGAGATTTATATACACACACACAGAGAACATGAAACAATGGGTTTATCATACACACTGTAAGGAGAGTGATCACTTAAGATAAGCCATCACCAACAGCAGGGGGGGGAAGGAGGAAAACCTTTCATGGTGACAAGCAGGTAGGCTAATTCCAGCAGTTAACAAGAATATCAGAGGAACAGTGGGGGGTGGGGTGGGAGGGAGAAATACCATGGGGAAATAGTTTTACTTTGTGTAATGACTCATCCATTCCCAGTCTCTATTCAAGCCTAAGTTAATTGTATCCAGTTTGCAAATTAATTCCAATTCAGCAGTCTCTCGTTGGAGTCTGTTTTTGAAGCTTTTTTGTTGAAGTATAGCCACTCTTAGGTCTGTGATCGAGTGACCAGAGAGATTGAAGTGTTCTCCAACTGGTTTTTGAATGTTATAATTCTTGACGTCTGATTTGTGTCCATTCATTCTTTTACGTAGAGACTGTCCAGTTTGGCCAATGTACATGGCAGAGGGGCATTGCTGGCACATGATGGCATATATCACATTGGTAGATGCACAGGTGAACGAGCCTCTGATAGTGTGGCTGATGTGATTAGGCCCTATGATGGTATCCCCTGAATAGATATGTGGACAGAGTTGGCAACGGGCTTTGTTGCAAGGATAGGTTCCTGGGTTAGTGGTTCTGTTGTGTGGTGTGTGGTTGCTGGTGAGTATTTGCTTCAGATTGGGGGGCTGTCTGTAAGCAAGGACTGGTCTCTCTCCCAAGATCTGAGAGAGCGATGGCTCGTCCTTCAGGATAGGTTGTAGATCCTTGATGATGCGTTGGAGGGGTTTTAGTTGGGGGCTGAAGGTGATGGCTAGTGGCGTTCTGTTGTTTTCTTTGTTGGGCCTGTCCTGTAGTAGGTGACTTCTGGGTACTCTTCTGGCTCTGTCAATCTGTTTCTTCACTTCAGCAGGTGGGTACTGTAGTTGTAGGAATGCATGATAGAGATCTTGTAGGTGTTTGTCTCTGTCTGAGGGGTTGGAGCAAATGCGGTTATATCGTAGCGCAAAATAGTGACCACCTAGCAGCATGAAAATAATCAAATGCAGGAACAAATTAACCCAGTAGAAAACTCCCTTTTCTACACAGGTGCCGACTTCCTTTTTCTGTGTGGATACTCCACCCTCGCTCCACCCCGAGGTCTTGCCCCTACTCTACCCCTTCCACCAAGGCCCCACGTTTCACCCTAACTCTTCCTGCCCCTGCTCCACCCCCTCCTTAGAGGCCCCTCCTTCATTCCACCTCTTCCTACCCCCTCACTACCGCCTCCACCCAGTACCTCCTGCTGAATAGATGATCGGTGAGTGGCTAGTGCATGCTGAGCATCCATGGAGTCAGCACCTATGTTTTTCTACTTTCTCAGGGATACATACCTTCAACACTATCCCCCAAACCCTATCAAATGAATGACTTTTGCAGTATAATTGGAAGTTTGACAAGTTAGGCAGATGTGAAAGTAACTGGTACGGTCTGGTACGGCGTACCGGCAAGAGCCAGTACACCGTGCTGGACTGGACCAGCTTCCCCAGGCTGGCACTTTAAAGGTCCCTGGGCTCCCCGCAGCAGCCTGAGCCCTTTAAAGCGCCACCCGAGCCCTGCTGCCGGAGCACCTGAGGTAGTGGTGGCAGGGCTCCGGCAGTGATTTAAAGGGCCCGGAGCTCCACTGTGGTAGCAGCGGCCAGTGCCCAGGGCCCTTTAAAGCGCTGCCCAAGCCCTGCTGCCGGAGCCCCGCGGATAGTGGCGGCAGGGCTCCGGCAGTGATTTAAAGGGCCCGGAGCTCCACTGTGGTAGCAGCGGCCAGTGCCCAGGGCCCTTTAAATTTCCCCAGAGCTCTGTGTGCCATTTAAAGGCCCGGGAGTTCCCCGCCACAGCTGGAGCCCTGGGACCTTTAAATCTTGATTTAAAGGCCAGGGTATTTAAAGGCCCCGCCTCTTCTGGTTGAGGCCACGCCCCCTGTTCAGGACCCTGGAGTGCGGGTAAGTCCTTTAAGTTACTTTCACCCTTAAAGTTAGGTGCTACTTCAGATCTGGGGGGGTGGTAGGCTCCAGAGTCCTGGAGCCATTAGGGAGAATGCCCTGCTGAGAGGGCCCTCTCTAGCCATTGGAGAGCCCTATGCAGCCCCTTTGCAGGGGGAGCTGTGTGGGGCCCCAGGCCTCCACCCCCCCAGGATCTGGGAGGCAGGAGCTGTGGCGGCAGGGGACTTTTGGGGTCCCCGCAGGCCCAGAGTGGATTAGCGGGGGGCAGTGAGCAGCTCGCTCTGCTTCCCTCACCCCGGCCCCAGCCGTGTTGCTCCGCTTCCCGGCGCTGGTGCAGGTACCTTACCGCAACCCCCCTCCCGCCGCAACACGGCGGGGGCCGGGGCGAGGGAAGAGGAGCGGGCTGGAGCCGCGTCGCTCTGCTGTCGGCTGCCGGTGAGTGTGGGGGTGGGGGGGGGCCAATCCTTTCCCCGCACTCGCTGGTGGAGCAGAACGGGCTGTGGCCACGTTGCTCCGCTTCCCACCGCTGACGGTGAGTGCGGGGTCGCTGGGGGAAGAGGTGGAATGGGGCGGGCCGGGGGCGGAGCAGGGGGGAAGGGTAAGAGGCAGGATGGAGGGTGTTGTCTGCCCCTCCCCGACGGCCCTGCCCCACTGCAATAGGCACAGCCCGTGGGGAGGGGGCAGCTGGGGGATAGGGTTCGTCGCCGGCGCTGGTGATAGGGATTCTTCCACCCCCACGAATTTCTCCGACACCCACCCTCCAATTTTGTGAACTAGTTACATGCAAAACAAACAGGAGGACTTGTGGCACCTTACAGACTAACAAATTTATTAGAACATAAGCTTTCGTGAGCTACAGCTCACTTCATCGGATGCATTTTTTTTCTTTTTGTGAATACAGACTAACACGGCTGCTACTCTGAAACCTGTCATAGTTACATGTAGTATTGCCTGTTTATTTCAATGTGAATTGAAACATTAATTCACTCTTTAAAAGCATATACAGTGTATGATAAAATACATGTATCTGAAAAAGTATAAACATAGACTAGCTTCCTTATACAGCTGTTGTTTTTTATGACAATGTCAGTGCATTCATTTCGATGATGTTGGCCAACCTAATAATTTCAAATTATGATTTGTAAGCAAAGTCTAAATGAGCTCTCCCTGACAGCTAGTGATGGGCTGGGGGGAAAGGATTCGGGACCAGACTGTATTTACATTCCCACCTAATCTACCTAGGTATCCAGCAAACAGAGCTGTGTTGCCCAAGTGATAGACTTTGGTTGGGGTTGGGTTACAAATCACTTGAATGGGGGGGAGGGGGAGGGTAATGTTGCTATTCTTATTATCTGAGTAAAGGGCAGTGGAACTGTACTTAGCCTGTTCTGATTGAGGGCATTGAGAGAGAGGGTGGGGTCAGGTGTTTTGCTTGATGGTCTGCTTGAGTCACAAGTACTATTTGACCTGCCCCTCTCCACTGTTTAAAGACAGAGCTGATTAGGCTCCATAGATAGTCTTTTGTTCTGTTAAGTGACCACTACACCTGAAATCACTGATAATCAGGTCTAAGTGTTTAGACCTGCTGTGGGACAGTGTTTCTTTCTGTGGAAGAAGTCTGCACTAGCAGTGAGGTTCCTTCACTGAGAGCTCAGCTGAAATCACTGAGAGCTGGGTGGAACCTCAGGAGACCAACTCGCAGAGGTCACAGTGGCAGGTGGCAGCAGAAGGTGACGGTGCAAGGTCATTGGCAACAGAGCAATGGAGTGAACAGTGGCACAACGAACAACAGTGGCCAGAGTGAACAGTGAGCAGCTGGAGGAACGAGCAAGGTGCCTTTTTGCCCCCCCACCTGAGAGGTGAACTCATGTGAAAGGACCTCTGAACTCTGAGTCTCCACTGACCAAGGACAACACTAGTGAGTGTTAATGAGGCTGTTAAGAATGCTGGAGACACAAAACAGTTCATGTAAACAAATATGGCTGTGGCATCATACTTTCTATTTAAGTAAGAGATACCACACACTATGAACTGGAGGCCAATGTTAACTGCATTGTCACTTGTTCATCCTGAAGTTGAACACTAGTTCTGAACAAGACCAGCAAATGCTCACTATCTTTCTGCAAGAAACTCAACAGACCGGCTAGAAGCATGTGGTGCAACAGGGAAAGACGCAACAGTTGAAAAAGTGAAGAACTCTCACCACAAAAAAAATTTGCATACATGGCTGATGAATGCACTGGTGCAAATGGGCATCAAATATTAAGTCATTGTGTACGTTACCTTGATGTCCGTGGTAGGCCAGTAGATACGTTTCTAGATGTTCAAGTTAAAGAAGACACATCGGCTGTATCTGTGACAACCCACATCTTAGAAGAGTTAAATGCTTGTCAATTGGACCCCAGACAAATGGCTGCTTGTGCGTTTGATAGAGCTGCAAACTTTTTTAGAAGACATGGTGGAGTACAAGCTTTGCTCAGAGAAAAGTGTAACCTAATCTTTCTTATACACACTGCAGAGGCCATTTACTCCCACTAGCAATAGTACAAGCTGCAGACTCTTCAAAAGACATTTTAAAAAGCTATAAATTTAATGTCTTCATTATATTCTTTTTTCAGCAAGAGTCCAAAAAGACTGAATATCTTGGAAAATATAGAAGATACACTAGGACTGAAGTTCAAATTAGTCCAACCTGGGAAAACCCTCTGGCTTTCTCATGAGTGATCCTTGGCGGTTGTCTTAAAATTAAGCCAGCCATTATTACTGGCTTTGGAAAGTATCTACCAAGATGGGATGGATCTAAGTAGTGAGGCTGGTGGATTACTTTTGCTACTACATTCAGACAAGACTATTGCCGTGCTCTCCCTTGTAAGTCTACTGTTGAAACTACTTGGGTCATTAAACAATGTCTTCCAGGCATCTGCTACAACAGTAGTAGATCTTTGTCCAGCGATAAAAGCTGCATTTGGATCAATCGGAGAGCTATCCATTGAAAAAGTACTGGAAAAAGCAAAGACTTCAGTCCAGAAGTTGAGTAACGAAGGCATGTATATTGAATCCTTAAGTGAAGAGGAGAAGAAGTGTTTGTTAAGATAACTAAAAAAGTGCATAGACTTGATTCTTAAAAATTTACAGTGGCAACTTATAGATTCTACTCAACCTCTATGTAGCTTTTACAGATCTCTGTCCTATAAAACACCAACAGTTGAGTGGAGTGAGGCACTATCAGCAATGGGGCTGCCATGTGCTCAAGACGGAATAGAGAATTTGAACTCACAGAGGAATATCATATGACGAATGAATGAAGATTTGACTTTAACTTCTTTTTTATCATCACTAGTGGCTTGATCCAATCTTTGTGCTATGTTTTCTGGAATGAAAGAAGTAAGAATTAATCTTTTGTTACTCCCAGTCACAACAGCTACAGTTGAGCATTCTTTTGCCTCATTGAATTGAATTTTGTGTTCTGAAAGAAGTCGCCTTCTGCTTGATCATGTGAATGATCTAATGAGCATATCAATTGAAGGAATGGAAGTACCGGACACATGAGAAGCCACCAAAGATGAAGGCATTGCATTCAAGAAGTTCATTAACAGAGTTGTGCAAAATTATAACAAGAAACCAAGAAGGATGTCAATGTAGTGCTTCATAGAAGGCTTGGTTAGCCAACTTTCAGTTTTTATTATAGTGCCATAGAGCCAACTTCACCCGAATGGTCTCACCACTCATAGGCTCTGATACCCCCCCCCCGTCCCCCCATTTCAATTCCTGGGGGAAACAGTGGCTGCCGCTTATGCAGCACACAGCTGCCTAGGGCACCATGAAATCTGGGGCAATTTGGTGCCCCAAATTTCATGGCACTCTACGCAGCTGAATATGCCTAAGGATGGCCCTGCCTGCTGGCATCTCTACTCTTTAATACCAAAGAGATCCAACTCCAATTTCCCTGTTAGTGCCTATGTAGCACTATGACAGCGGGAGAGAGGAGGCATCCCATGGCAGTAAGGAACACATCTTGGTTTGCAAAATACAAAAGAAGAGGAACTAATGAACTAATACACATAACCAAACTCTAGACTCAAGGGAAAAAAATGGAAAATTGTGGCCACGCTATATCCTTATGGGAGGTCTGATTCTGTTTGTTTATAGTACAGAGTACTTAGAATTTTAGAAGGTTTTGTCAGACTGTTCCTAATCGTTGCTGATGGTTCTGGTGATCTACTCTCCCCGGGCCCATCCAAGTGAACAAAAGAAACATCTTCCACAAGTTACTCACCTCAGTTGCAGTGATTTCAGTGCACTAATTGCATGTAGTGGAATAAGATATCTTGATAACATTTTGGAATGTCGATGGATTTAGGAAGTTTGGTTATAGAACTCACTGAAAAGGGGTGGGAGGTAATAGGCAGTGGAAGGGTACAGAGTGAGGACTGCCCTTTAAATAAAGAGGCCTGTTAAGGACATTGACAATTTAGGTTCACTAGAGAAGCAGTCATTTTGTGAAAGCAATTTCAAACAGTGAATTTAGTATATGCAAATCAGTAAGGAAGGGAGGCTGTAATAATGAAGTTCACAACTCGAGGCCTTCAAGGTGCAATATAAAGAAAATGACAGTGTCCTCTTCATGTGCATTAAATGAACCCTCAACCAGAGCACTTGACAAAAACCTAACCTTGTAAAAATTCTTTTGAGCCCCAGGTCTGAGCAACTCTGGTATGATCGTGTTAGCCTCCAGAATGCATCACTGTGAAATCAGAGATTTTGGAAAGCTTTGTGGCAGAAGGAACTGACCCACAGGGTACAGGCAAGTCCTCTTTCTCTTGTATACAGTGTGTTTTTTTCCAAAGTTGTTTTGTTTTGTTATTTTATACATTCCAGATGTAAGTAGCACTCGGCATCAGTAAAGTGGCTTGTTAGGGAATAGTTTTATAGCATTACGGTACTGCGGTGGTAACAGAGTATTTACTTTCTTGAGAAGCACAATCCACTAAAAGGATGAAAGGGACCCAGAGGTCAGGGAGATAGAAACTTCAGGAGAATATCAGACTGTGTGAATGAACACATGGACATAAGCAAAAGAATGTTGCTGAATCTGTTTAATTACATACTTCACCAAACTCCATTGTTAAAATACTTTTATAATCTGGAAAGCAGATTTTGCAGTGGTAAAATATGTAATGATTTGTCACTATGCCTCCTCCTGAATCTTAACTGTGAAAAAAACTGTGGAATTTATTAGATTAGTGAATCCTTCACCACTATGCAGAATATAATACTGCTTGCCATTAAAAAGTCAGTATTTGCCAACAATTTCCTTTCCATGGTATGTGAAATATATGTTGTCACCTATGCCTAGAATGGGGCATAACTGACTTTTTAATGGTGACTACTATAATCCCACAGAGAGGATGTATTGGACATTAAACTGATAAGAACAGATTTAATAATTTTATTAAGATAGTGTTGAAGTAGAAAGAAAATGGTACAGAGTTTAGGCATAGAAGTTTCTGGTTATCAGGGAATAAGGTAAAGATTATCAAGGATGCGAAATTCGGTTTAGGAGTGGGTGGCGTAAGGAATACATAATCTGCAATCTCCCTGATTGAGGGTAAGAGTTTAGAGGGTCAAAGTACAGACATTGAGATATGGGGGTATGTTGTCCATATAATGGGTATGTTCAGGTGTGGAGTATAATGAGCGGATACGATGATGAGGATGTATCTACCCTCATTTGGTGGAATTTAATGTTCAGTGAGTTTATGGTTCCAGTTCATATGGTCCAATGGAAAAAGTCTCTTGGTCCCCTTTCCCATAGTTGATGCACGATGTCGTACAGGCTCACACCTCCTGGTACTGGCGGTGGCCAGTGATGTGTTTGATGCAGATGTCCCTGGACCATCAGATGGTGTCTGAGATCATGAGGCGCCGCATGAGTCATGCGTACCATCGACCAATCCCACAGGTCCGCAACACATGCTTGTTGCAGGGATCCCAAGCTCCCAGGGCTCCGACGATCAGGGCATCCATCTGCACCTCGTAGCCCTTCACTCTCAGGGTGTTGGCCAGGGGAGCGTATTTTTCCAGTTTACGAGCTCAGGATTTGCGGAAGGCCGGGGTCCTGTTCTCAAAGGAGACCATAATGTCGATGAGGATGATCTTTTTCTGGGCCTCGTCGGTGACTACCACATCAGGTCGCAACATCAGGTCAGTTCACGGCGACCTCCCCCAGATGCGGTGCGATGGCTTTCACTAGGCGGTTCTGGATGGAGTTGTGGCGCAGCTGCCAAGCTCTGGAGTGGGGCTTGCAGCTGCACAGGACGTGGGGCAGGGTCTTGTTGGAGTAGCTGCACTTCCTGCAATGCTTGTCTCGGTTCCCGTGGCAGATGGCTCCGTTGAGAGGGACGCAGTTGAGCCGGGCACGGTGGATGAACCTCCAGTCGGCGAAACGGGTGAAGCCGCTCCTGGCGAGAAAGTGGTTGCTGGCATCCCACTTGCTGGTCAGTTCAAAGGCTTTACCCTGGTCCGATTTACGATTCGGGTTTCCACGTACAGCGAGTGAATGGCTGCCCTCAGGGTCCTCTCTAGCATGCCCCTGGCGCTCGGGGTGACGGTGTTGTCGTCGGACCTCATCTGTGGCACCAAGACTCCCAGCTCCTGGTGCTCCTTGCACCACTCCCAGCGGCAGCCGATGTGCTTCCCCAGGCGACGCGTGGCATTGCGAGCGCGGGACCACGGTGAAGTGATGTCGCCACCATCCTGTCCGAATTTGCCATCCAGGGAACCACTCAGGAATCTGGCGGTGTCTTGGTTGGAGGGGGCTCTGCCAATCCGCTTCTTTGTTGCGTCATGGAGGGTGTTTGCTGCGATGTTCCTTACCTTGGTGTCGGGACACGTCAGCAGGCGGAAGGCGTGGGTGATCACCACGATGTCACGCAGGTCACCCATGCGGAGGAAATTGGCACCGCCATGCCAGGGGGCGATATGGACCAGCACGTTGCTGGCTCTCTGGGGAAGCAACAGCCACTTCTTCACCAGCTGCCGGATGATCTTGTCTGTCTTGTTGAGGGGTACCTTCGCCATGGCAGATCCCCTTAGGATGAAAGAGATACGGGGGGATCAGGAAGGTGTTCAGGGTGTTTATCTTCTGCCACCATGCTAGCAGGGAGGCGTCGATCTTGGCGGTATCCTGCAAGATCTCCTGGATGGTGTCCTCGGATGTCTGCCAGACACAGAAACCCATCAGCATGCCGAGGGGCCGGTACGCCTGCCCCTCTGCCAGAGGGATGACGGGCTCACCCTAGATCTGGAACCCTGTTGTCTGCACCGAGTCCCTTTTGCTGCCATCGATGTGGAGAGATGCACACTTCTTTGCATTGAAGCGGAGCCCCATCCAATTGGCAGCTCGACTGGTGGCATCTAGCATACGTTGGAGGTTCTCTGGGTTGTCCACGGTCAGGACCAGGTCAGCCGCGTAAGCCAGGACGCTTACCCTCTTACCGTGGAGGTTGAAGCCATCTGTGCCATTGGAGATCGCTCGCAGCAGTGGCTCCATGGTGAGGTTAAAGATGATGGGCTGAGGGGACAGCCTGTTTAACTCTGTTCCAGATCGGGATCTCAGCGGTCTCCCCTTCGACCAAGCGAATGGTGGTGCTGCATCCCTCATACACCTCTCGGATCACACGGAGGAAGTTCTCTGGCATCCCAAACTCCTGGAGCGTGGCAAAGATGTGGTGGTGGGGCATGGACCCAAAGGCATAAGCCAGGTCCAGCCATGCTACCATGCACTGCCTCCATGCCCTTCTGGCCATTTCAATGGTGGTTTGGAGGACAAAGTTTTGTGTTCATAGTAGCCGTTGCAGGACATGAAGCCTTTCTGGGTGGAGCTGATGGCTGCCTCGCTCACCGACCACTCCGTGATCCTCGATGCCAGGCAGCTGGCATAGAGCTTGTACAGCGTGGAGCAGAGGGAGATGGGCCTCCAGTTGCTGGCGTCATCCCACTCACCGTTCTTGTACACCAATAGCATCATGGCCTTCTTCCAGGAGCTGGGAGTCTAGCAGAATCGCTTGCACTGGTTGAAGAGCGTGGTGAGGACCAGGCAGCTGGGATCTCACTTTTTCAGGAGGCTGTAGGGGATGCCATCTTTCCCAGGAGCTATGTTTTTTGTTTTTGAGAGTCTGGCCATCATTTCCTTGGGCGTATAGTCAGTTTCCAGGACACCTGCTTTGTTGACACAGGGCAGGGGGCGAAGGCACTCTGGGCGCTGCGCGTTATTCTGGGCTATGTGGTCAAATACGAAATAGCTGTAGAGACGCTCAGATGGGATCATGCAGTAGGACGAGGGCCCATCTAGGATGTCCCTCATGGCTGTGGAGCAGTTTGCCTGGTACAGCCTTTGGATCCTTGAAGCCACTGCTGGATCATAGCGGTGGCTGGCGTCTCTACTTCTTGCTCCCCTGGTGGTGGTGTTGAGGACTGGGGCAGGCGGGGCATTCTCCTGGGAGCGGTTTCCGCAGACCGTTCTTGGGTGAGCCTGTCTACGAGGAGGTCGAAGTCATCAAAGAAAGCTGCCGCTTGTAGCTCCTTGGTCCAGGCAGTCTGCCATGGAGTGGCAGCCCTCACCATCAGCTGCTGGCCCTCATGGTCCTCGACCTCGTCTGGTGCAGGCTCAAAGCCTGCGTGGTCGGCCTGCCGTCTATCTCGTGGGTCAGAATTCCCTTCAATTGGGTGCTGGGGCGGGATCTCTGGCGGGATGCTGGCGTTGCCAGTGGTCAGAGAGATGCGGTCCGGCTCGGGGGTTGCTGGGACACTGCTGGTCCTTCTATGCGTGGCTGCTGCCTGGGCGGTTGCTGCTGGAGTGTGAGATCTCCCGTAGGCCGTGTCCCACAGAATGGACTCGGGGGCCGTGCTGGGCCATCTGGCGATGAAGATCCTGTGCTTGGCTGTGGGGCTGGTTCCTCCAGTAACGTCTGGAGTTTGTAGGGCGATCTGGTGCATGGTGTTGGCTCCTCCAGTGGCTGGAGCTCGCAGGGCGGTCTGAGGCTTGGCACTGGCTCCTTCGGCGACAGGATCTCGAGCAGCTATGCACGGTGGGGCGCTGATCCTTCTGGGGACGGGGACGTGCTGGGCAGGTGGCAAGGTAGCACTGAGTCATCTCAATATGGAGATTTGCTTGGCGACATGAGAGGGTGAGACGGGCCTCCTACTGGCAAGGACCTGATGATGTTCCCCGAGGCAGCAGGTACCGCCTCGATCGCATCATCTCGTTGCGCTGGCCTGGCGACAGGGGCAGGCTTCTTGACGGCAGCTTGCACAATCACTTTTTTCTTTATTGAGGCTCAGGAGCAGCGGGCCGGTGCACAGCAAGAGAGCTGAGAGCCGGGGCAGGAGACTGTTGTTCCTTTTGAGGCGTTTCCTGCTGGTGACTTGGTGCATCTTGCATTGCTTCTGTGTCTCGAAGGGCAGGCTGCAGAGGGCACAGCTGAAGGCGACCCGCTTGCTGTGGCATCTCTTCAGGTGCCTGGTGACGCCCCCGAGGAGGTGGAAGCTTCGGGGAGGAAAGCAGATGGGGCAGATGAGCACGTCCGCAGCAAGGGGGTACTGCACATAGATGGTGTCCTCATTACCTTGCAGCGGGGGGTTCCAGCAGCATCAGTGGTATCGTTGGCTGGTTCATCCAGACGTGGGCGGGTGGGGTCAAGAGGTCCAGCTGGGCGGGCATCTGGCAGGGACCTGGGGCCCCTCTGGGTGGTTTCTGAGGTTGGGCAGGCATCCGGCGAGGCGCTGGTGACCCTCTGGGTGGTCCCTGGAGAGATGCTGGTCCCATCTATGGAGATTCCTCTCTTGATGGTGTGTAGAGCAGCGAGAGCACCACCAGCATCAGGGACCTGGGCAGCTGCGGGGGTTGGAAGTGGTCACCTGAGAGCATCTTGCAGCTGCAGAGTGGAGGGGGGGGCTCTCCATTGGCGGCTGGTGCTGCTGGGGAGTGGGGAGGATGTTCCTTCTGGTTGTGATGTCCCAACAGGCCGGCCTCAGGATGCAGGATCTTACTGGAACAGCATCTCGGAGGGGGGTCCTTCAAGCAACCACCGATCTTCCTCTTCGTGCTGCTGGTCTGCAATGTCCTGGGGGCACCTAGGACCTTCTTTGTAATCATTGTCCGAGAGACCTTCTGTGGAGCAGCAGCAGTGGTGGTACACGGTGCAACTGCGGATATCTCAGGAGCAGAGAGAGGATTTCCTTCTAAGGTAGTAGCAGCAGAATACACCTTCAAAGCAGCATGACTTTTTTCAAAAATGGCAGCAGGAGAATCCATCTTCAGTGCAGGTATTGCAAGTGCTCATAAAAAGAGATTAAACTGATAAGAACAGATACTACACTTGATCTGAGCTACAAGCTACACAAAAGCTTATGCTCAAATAAATTTGTTAGTCTCTAAGGTGCGACAAGTACTCCTTTTCTTTTTGCGAATACAGACTAACATGGCTGCTACTCTGAAACCTGTCATTATGCAAGGCACTGAATTTAGCTGTATGGAGTGGAAATCTATCAACTTCATGAAAAAACTTGTACAGATACAGACAGACATCATCTTCCTTTCCAAATGCAAACAGATGGACATCATACCAAAAGGACTGAAGGTAAAAAATCCATTACAATCTACATACCACACAGACTATGCTGACAGCTTGTGCCACACGCTCTCAAAGAAACTGCGGAACTACCTGATCAAATCCTCTACAGCAAACAGGGAAAGATTAAGAATGAATGCATCCAATGAAGTGAGCTGTAGCTCACGAAAGCTTATTCTCAAATAAATTTGTTAGTCTCTAAGGTGCCACAAGTATTCCTTTTCTTTTTGTGAATACAGACTAACACGGCTGCTACTCTGAAACATACTTAAGTGCAGAAAAGCAAGACTCCATTCCCATTTTAAAATCTGTTTAACTACATTAACAAAATATAAAAGGGATCGCATCCTGTCATATGATTATCTTGTGGGCACTGAGGGCTTGAGTCTCTGCTCGTTGAAGTCAGGGACAGAACTCTCATTGACTTCAGGTGCGGAAACTCCAGTGCTGCTACATATCTAATGGTGTATGTCTCTCTCTCTCTCTTTTGAAACATAAGTAATTTTAGGATCACCAAAGCTGGAGATAGAAGGATCTGTATGTGCAGAAGAGCTAGGATCAAATCTTGCATTTTTTTCAGTCTAGAAATGATTATCTGTTTTACCTCAAAGAAAAGCCAAATATATAAAACAGGGATCAGGGAACTGATTTGGTGGGATTATCAAAATGCAGGCAAACTGGGAGCTTGCTATGTAAAGATTAATATAGGCTTCAGGATTTGACTCAGTCTTACAAGCCCTCCACAAACATACCTCCCACTGAGTTCTGTGCTCAGAGAGTTTGCAGGCTTGAGCTGAAGAGTTTAAGTTTTTTGAATCTTAAGAAACTATTTCCCTCAATATCATCTGGCTGTGAATTCTACAGATAATACATTGCATTTGTAGCTACTCATCTGTTTTAAATTTGTTGCCTATTAATTTAATTGACTGTTTCTTATGATATAGGAAAGAATAAAACACAGTGCCTGGTTGCCCAATAATGATTGCAAGAGAAAACACACAACATGTATGTATATTCATCCTGTTAAGAGGAGCTTTATGCATTAACAATTTTGTTCATATGACATTTCATTTCCCTCTGTCATTTCACATTAGTTTGCCCTACTTGTACTTTTCAATCCAGAAAGAGCATATTACTTACTGATGATATGTTCCAAATGGTATTACGTAGAAATGGTAAGCAGCATCTGTTCTTGTGCTTTGAAGGTGCACAAGGAGGTTGATTTTGCTTGCTGAGTAAAGTTCTGATTTGCAGATGTTCACATCTCGGACTAGGAGAGCTAATTATTTAAAAATTGGAAGATGCTTTTGTTGGACTGTCAGAATCTTAAGAAGTGTAATGTAATGTTTCTGAAATATCTTCATTTGTCTCTACTACAAAGGTGTTAAAGCAATTTTTTTTTAAAAAAAAGCCTGATGTTTGTAATGATTACATATTGCTCTTCCAATTACCTTCCTTCAGTTTGAAAATTGCTCAAAGGTTCAAAAGAGAAGTTTAAAACAAACAAAAACTATAAAGGGCTAACATAATACTTTTATGTAAAGATTCACAATATGTTTTATGACTTTTGAAACCACCATACATTTCAAATGATTTTTTTATTTAAAAATGTATCTGTCAAAAGTAATAATTTTGTACATTTTGTTAGAATTAATTTCGAAAATGTAGCTCCAGAAAAGGAGGTATAATACAAATATACTTACCACAGGATTTCACAGTTTTTACATTCAATTGGCAAAATACAATCTCTGGTTTTTTCTTTGTATCCTACTTTTTGTGCTGTCTTTGGATACCTGTGTGTTACTTTTAGGCTACTTTTTGAAAGCCCTGAGAATGCTCAGATCTTTTACGCAGCTGTCTGAAAACATTGATCCATTGCCCATGTGGGAATCCTGGTGGGCTTTGTAATGGAAGTAAAAACAGGAATTAGGAAGAGAAAAATCAATTTAGCTACAAAGTATAAGGGCCACTGAAGAATTAGTTTTAGTACTGATAGAATGGTGCTATGATTAAGAAAGGGGAGCCCCATTAAAAAGTACAAAGGGATAATAGTCAACAATGTTTTAAGTCGCTCCAAATTAATTTAAAGAGCTCTGTGTAAACGCGAAAGCTTGTCTCTTTCAACAACTGAATTTGATCCAATAAAAGATATTACCTCACCCACCTTGCCTTTCTAATATCCTAGGACCAACATTGTTATAACAACACTGCAAACGAAAGTAATTTTGTCAGTGACGAAGCACCATTACATTGAATGGACACTATAGATATTCTATTTCTATTGGGGTTTGAAGCGTCTTTCAGAAAATAGGTAGACTAATGTTTAAAGACCTGATTGAAAGGGAACTATGCCACAGTGAGACACATCTGCCACAGGCATCATGTTGCATAGAATCACTGGGATATACGACATGACACAACATATAATGGAATGAGAAACCAGGCATAACATGGCCAAAGTGATGTGACATAACTTATTTATATTTGCCATCTGAAGTAAATGAAGTCACAGTTGTAATTACTGCAACGTATATGGAACTAGAAGCAAAACTGCAGAAGCTTTATTGGCCAAATAGCAATTGAAGGTAGCTAATTTATACATAGACACACTAAAGAAACAGTACCCATTATCACTGCTGTCCACTCTAACACACTGTATCTTCGGACAGATTTAATTTAACAAGAAGAGTCTCCATCTGTCACTGCTGCAGTCTATTCCTTTTGCTCTTCACTGTTTCTTTTATGTGTCTGAGGAGAGGAGCCACATAATTATCTGGTGATATTATAACAGGCTCCCTTTTGCCTTATGATGCTGGACAGAAATGGCTCACATTATTGAGGGAGTTGCTGATGCTTATTATACATTCCTTTAAGAGTTGTTTGAAGTGCCGTATATAGTTTCTATGCCTCTTGCCTAGCATGGCTCAAACTTTAAGCTGCTGTACTGAGATGCTGGACTGTGAGCCCAGGGTACTGTTTGTTTCATCTTAACAGCATTTTACTCTCCAGGGAGATACAGAAACTTGGAATGAGAAGGTGGGAGGAAGTGAAGGTAGGAGGGAGAGATATATACAGATATCCTTTTTAACAACTGGCAGACAGATTACAGTTTGGAACCGTTTGAACTTCATCTGTAAAAGAATCAGATAAAGCCCCTCTGTGAAGTAGTACAAAAACTGAAGATTAGAGCTGGGGGAAATTTTTTTTGGATGCATAGTTTATTTGTCAAAAAATGCAGTTTGGGGTCGACTAAAGTGATTCTCAAATTTGGCAAATAGTTTCAGCCAAAAAAAAAAAAAAATCTGGCTAGAGTCAAAAGGGGTCTTAGGCACCATTCACAAAACTAGAGGAGAAGGTAGTGTTATGCTGATTTACGGACTTGCTCAGCGACTAGGGCACTCGCCTGTGTTGAGGGAGACCCAGGTTCAAATCCCCACTCTGGAGCAAGAACTTGAACCCAGCTGTCTACTGTCTCAGATCAAAGGCCTAACTACCAGGCTATAGAGTCATTCTCACTTACTTTCTCTGGCCCAATGTGTATTTAAGTATTTTTACAACACTGAACTGCTTCAACAGGAAAGACTGAGGGAGACCCATAAGCAGTAGCCCAGTGGTTAGTGCACTCACCCAACTTCATGTCTCCATTGTGCATGATTAAGAGCAGACACCTAATCTTGGGTCTCCCATATCCTCAGCTATTAAGTATAAAGGAGGAACCTACCCCTCTGGTTTAACAGATCTAACCCATCATTTCCTTTGCTTTTATTACAAAAGGTTAAAAATACCCAGCAACACAATGTTTAATTTGACCAACAATTTTTTTTAAATCATTTTTGATTCTCTACATCATGCTGTCTGAAGTGGCCCAAAACTGCAAGTGCCAATCTTGGGTCTGACTCTCAGAAAACAGGGCAGACACCTCACACTGGAGGTATATTCTATAATGAGACTTCACCAAGTTAGTAACAAATATGCACTCATAGATCAATATTGTAGTCTCATCATGGCATCACAAACAGTCCCTCTGAGGCCTTTCCGGACTACCTTGCCACCCAGACAAACTAGACTTTATGATAACAGTCCCTAATATCAAATATCACATACTCTCGATCTCACAGCAAATACAATGCTGGTAGCCAATTTCTTTAGTAAACTAACTAAAGGGTTATTAGCTAAGAAAAGAAATGAGAGTTATTGAGACATAGGGTTGCCAACTTTTGTTTGGACAAACTCCTGGAGATTTCATAACATAACATAATCTTTAATCAAAGATTAATCTTTAATTCCTGGAGACTCCAGGACTATCCTGGAGGGTTTGCAACCCTACTGAGAGATTAAAGCAGGTAAAATGCAATAGCAGGACAGTCAAAGTTTGTAAGTCCAAAATGATAGCAGATATGTAATGATCTGCTAGTTTTCCATAAATCTTTCATGGTTCCCCAAAATAACTTTCAGAGTAGCAGCTGTATTCGCAAAAAGAAAAGGAGTACTTGTGGCCAGGTGCAAAACAGAGATAAGTTTATGCTCAAATAAATTTGTTAGTCTCTAAGGTGCCACAAGTATTCCTTTTCTTTTTGCAAAATAACTTTGGCGATCTCTGTTTTGCACCTGGAACGCTCCCTGAAAGTGTACAAACAGCTCAGAGATACAGGATTGATTCCTGGATCCATTCTTATAGCTGTGTTCCATGGAAAGCAATGTGGAAAGTGTTTTCATCACAGCATGTGCTCTTCCTTTGTTGACTAAATGCAAACCGAGTCTGTGAACTTCCACTGTCGAAGTGCATTGAAGTTAGCAATCTTTTACATTTCCAAAGCTCCAATCTCATGTGATGGGTAAACATAATCTAAACACAATGTGATAGCCGGAAACAATCCTTCATTAGTTTTCATGAAGTTTACACATCCAGTACATTTACATCTTAACACTACAACACATTTTAATCTAGGGTTATCTAATTGCTGGTTATAAATAATGTAATGTGACATTATAAGTTTTATAAGACATTATAAGGTTATAAGTAAGTGAAGACAATAATATTAACATTTCTTTGATATTCATCCACAAGTGAATTAGTCTGTGGTTTTGTTATGAGCTGGCCTGTCAGTGTCACGCTCCAAAAATTCAGAAAAAAACTTATTTATTTTACATTAAAAAACCACCCCCTGGAACTACCAGCACACCAAAGTCAGTTATTCGCATCGCTCTAGTGATGATAGTGGGGGTGTGGTGGGTGGGAGAAGTGTAATAAAAATGACATTCCGTTCAAGTATAATTCCAAATTGTACTCTTAAAATTCTAAGAATGTTTACAAAGCATTCCCAACATTCTCATACAGGCTCACCAGTTCAGGATAATTATTAACAGAACTTGTTACCCTCTGAAAGACTTTTAGTGATCTATGTGAAATAAATTTGGAACACAGGGAAAGAACACCTGAGTCTCCTAGTCCATCCTTGGTGGCCAAGCTACCTTTCAGCAGGTCTATCTAGAAATATCAGAAATTCACCAATAATATCAACATTAAAGTACAGTATTTTATTATTTTAGCTATAGTCTATTCCCACTGGCAGTCTAAATTCTATTCTAAACAGCTCCAGAGCCCAGGAGGGAGGCTAGAAGGAATCAGCTCTCAGGAGAGCATGGGGCCTAGAAAATCAGGAAAAGAAAATACTACATATTTGAAATATAGCTGAGTGAACGGGCCTCTGCAGCTGCAGGCTTTTGGAGGCCAAAACACAGCACTGGTTCCAGGGCTAAGGGTTGGGACTGTTAGAGAAGAAGCTGTGCTGAAGACAAGTTTTACCTTTCTCAGCATAACATTGCACCTTTTGCTGAAGCTTAAAGAAATCTCTTCCTCTGTTGATTGTGATCACAATATCTCCTTTTTATGATTTCATTTTTCAGCTGCTTTACCTGCGGTGAGAGAATTGCACAGGATTAACCTGTTGGAATAACTCTGTGGCAATCTTTCAGACTAGCAGCCGTGTTAGTCTGTATTCGCAAAAAGAAAAGGAGTACTTGTGGCACCTTAGAGATTTGTTAGCCTCTAAGGTGCCACAAGTACTCCTTTTCTTTCTGTGGCAATCTTATTTTATGACATTCAACATAAAGCAAACCCTTTCATTTAACTCTTTGCTGCTTCATTTACACAATGAATGAATGGAATTAATGTTTAAGTGGAGACAAAGGAGGAGTATATGTTAGCACAAATTCTAATACACACACATTTGCACTAATGCGTGCTTATACAAAGTATCTGGAAAAGCTCTTTTGAAGATCTGTTGAACAATATACACGGTAACCTTTCAGATTCTCATTCAGTTGGAACCCCTGGGGACAATATTAATTGAGTTAATGGATTCTTGCATTTGCTGTAACATATATGTTTTTTCTAAACCATTCTCACTCGTAAGCAAATTAAATAAGCCTGTTTTTTAATCTTTAAGTTTCTCTTTCACTTTTGACTTTGGTTATTGAATATTGTTGGTACTACCACCAATTTTAGCTTAGGATAGACCAGTGGTTTTCAAACTTTTTCATTTGTAGACCACTAAAAAATTTTGAATGGAGGTGTGGACCCCTTTGGAAATCTTAGATATAATCTACAGACCCCAAGGGTCCACAGATCCCAGGTTGAAAACCACTGTTCTATGGTAATGACAACCTTTCATGGACTCCTTAGACATAGTCTACAGACCTCCAAGGATCCATGGATCACAG
This sequence comes from Dermochelys coriacea, assembly GCF_009764565.3. Taxonomy (NCBI): domain Eukaryota; kingdom Metazoa; phylum Chordata; order Testudines; family Dermochelyidae; genus Dermochelys; species Dermochelys coriacea. Next base: position 247,880,280 of record NC_050069.1, on the reverse strand, counting down.
GTTTAAAACCCCTGGGGTCAAGAATTATTTAAAAGAAAAAACTTGCACTGTAACCCATCCTAGTATCTCCAGTTACCATGGAGTTCATTTCATATCAGTTCAATGAAATTTCTAAATGTTCCTTGTTTGCCCAAGATTTATGCATGGTGGAGTGGCGGCAAAGGCTTGGGTTCATTACAAGCACAGAAACCACTATCTATAGAGGTTTTTAATAGGCTGAATTGCTGTATATTGCTGCTAGTTCAATAAATGATAGACATCTTCTGAATTTTTTAAAAAACATATTATTATCACTAGTATAAAAAGTGTGATTAGTTTAAAATTGAGGCTCCTTAGTTTACATATTGAATGTAACAGCAGGAAATGCATTTCTATCGTTTATTGGAACTTTTTACGGGAATTTGCCCCGAAATTCTGAAGGAAAATACATTTTCTCTCTATAGAAAATATTTGAAGTACTACACAAGAATAGCTACTGTAACAAGTTTAAAAGACTTTTTACTCATTGGAATCTGTGAATTAAATCTGAAGACTTTTTCAGAACAAAATTATACAAGTGTTTGTCACAAGTGTGACAGTATATCACATGGCTGACAAGACAAGTCTTGGGAAACTGGTTCATTGCTGAAGGCTATATTCACAACACGTTTATGAATGTATATGTACATCTAACCTCACGGCATGACAAAAAACAGCATGTGAGCTTTTTTATTTTTTGAGGAAACTTCATTTTGTAAGTAACCTGCCTTTAGAATTAGCTACTGAAATCCTGAAAAGGAAAAACAATAAAGGCTTGGGAAAAAAGCTGCTGCGATTATCTAGTTGGCAGCACCAACAAGCTTCTGAAATGGCGGGGAGAGCTTAGTTAGGAACCAGAATATTTTTATTCCATGTCCACACTGAAAAGCATGATTTCTTTCTGCTCCAATGTCTTAAAAGGAGTGAACCTCCAGCAACTCTAGTCTATGGAGTCCTGAAAGAGATTGCTGCAATGCAAATTGAAAACAAATAAAAATAATTAACTCATAAAGGTTTCAAGACCAGCAAATCCTTCTACTCCAGATTCAGGTTAGGAAGCGCACACACCGTTTATGGAAAACTTGTATGAAATTTTGAGGGTTTTTGAGGAGAGAAGGTTAGATTGTGGGACTTGCATACATTTGTAACCAGCTTTTTTTAAAAGTTCCATTTAGAGTTTCTTACACTTCGTTAGTTCAAATAAAGTCCCTAAGGATGGACTGCCCACTCCTGTGCTTTTACTGTCCTTCAGTGTTTTATTGACTCCTCAGATCACCCCACTAGTGTAAATGGGTTACTCTGAGTTTCCCTGTAACGTTTCCTTTGGAGACTAAAGCTTGAACTGAGTGACTGGACTGTGTTACCAGTGTTATGCACATCAGATCCTTTAATATATTACAAAATTTATCTCCTTGGAGAGTGCCTATGAACTTCAGCCACCCATGTCTCCTATATATAGCCTAAAGATTGCTCTCTACAAGACACCACCCTTGCATAAAGGCACATCCTGATGACAAAGACATGACATGTACATTTTTACAAATGGAAAGACTTGATAGCCCCCTTTTCTGCATTCTTATAAGAAATGTGAGGAAAGAAGAAACTGCAACCAATAAAACCACCACCCAAGTCCTACTTTATAGCAAGAAATGTATTGTCTTGATGACTGTGCTTGGAAAGCCTCTAGAACATTGGGTACTACCTTGATCTGATTCTGTACCACTACAAGGGTAGCCCCAGGAGGCACAGAGTCAGACACATGCTCAGTTCCTCCTATATTTCTTCCTTGATCCCAGAGGCAGTAAGAAATTGCAGGACAAACTGTCTCTGTATTTTGGGAAAATCTCTGTAACATGACAGAATTTTTACTTCTTATGAGCTACCTGGGCACAGGTACTTCACTGTTATATCTTTAAAACAGAATAAAAGAACTAACACTAAGCAACATTCTGTTTCTATCTAATCTATCTATCTATCAAATGGTGTGCTATAGCTTCAGAGACAAAATTATTTGGAATTTTTAGGGCAGTGAAGACTTCAAATCCGATATATGGTGGGTTGCAATTAATACATATTTTCTATAATATATTAGATGTTAGAGTTAAGAGCATCCTTTGCTGGGCTAAATGGCAAAATGGCTAAATGGCAAACTTTCACGTGCAATTTTGAGATGTATTCATTGAGCTATAGAGTGACATGGAGCTTTATATGCAATGCTTTAACAACTTTACCACAGAAAACACACAAAACACTAAGACAGGATTTTCTTTCAGGGATAATACATTGAGAGGCATTAACACCTTCAGTGAGGAGATGGGCAGAGAACTGTTGGGCAATGGATTGGCTAGAGCATTATTTACCTCTCCATCCATCCCTCCAAGTTCTTATATTCACACCCACCACCATAGTATCTGAACACCTTATTATCAGATTGCCTGTAAAAGCGATGCCTGCCCTCTGACTTAGTGGTGTCCTGCTGGCTTCTTCCAGGGTAGGCAGAGCCCTGGCCAAGACAGATATTGCATTGGAGCAAGCTTCATTTCATCGATATTAACGGATTGCTCCAGCATAGTCACACTGGTGCAAATTTTCCTAATCTAATTGCTTTTGGTGTAACCCCATTGAATTGGAGGTAGAATTTGGTATTTGAGGCACAGTTGTGGTACAACTATGGGCCAGACTCTGATCTCAATTACATTGCTGTGAATGCTGGAATAAATTCAAAGAAATTACTCAGGATTTAGTCTGATGTAACTGATATCAGAATGTGGCCTAGAGTACTGATATACAACATAAGACTATGAGGTAATGTATTTGGCATTTTATAAAATTCTCGCAAATAGTGGCGAATGTTTATGATGACCTGAGACACTAAAACCAACTCAAACTGCATTTAAATCACTTTGCCAGCCTTTCATTTAAATACAAGAGTGGTTCATGTTTGCTCTGATACACAGTAGGCCAGATTTTGAGCTGATATCATTCTCATTCCTGCTGGCCATGCAATTTTCCACTAAAGAGAACATTAATTCACTTGAAAAGAATGAATGAACACATTGGTCAAAGAATATTGTAAACCAGGGGATAATTTTCATTTTCTTTGGTAACAGTCATGAGCAGCTTTTTTTAAAGTCTGAGTTTTTATATACATATATTTTCTCCTGACTTTATTTTCCTATTCAGGGTTGCACAGCTTCAAGTGCCTCATTAAATACTGGAGAACTTGGATGATTTTAAAGATTCTGAAATTGAGAAAATATTAATTGGAAGTGGAATTACTGCACATCAGAATTTCTTTGTTAGAAAACATACAAATCTTGGTGTGTAATGGTCTTAAGTGATCCAGATGCTGAGGAGTGAACTAGAATAGTACTAGCTAATCTTTAGGGCCCAATTCTGTGCTGGGATAAAAGAGAATGATCTTTGAATATCCTTAGAAATGTGTCACTTTGGCAGTACTTCTCTTGAACAAGCAAACTACTTGTTGAAACAGTGGCTACCGCATTGATTCTACTGGGTAGTGGAGGGGTGTCCTTCCGCTGCTCGATTCCATCCTTATACGCTACACATAGCAGGAAAAGGATGTCTACCTATGATAGGAAATATCAATTTATACCATTAACACTTTTTTAAAAGTTCAATAGAAAACAGTAAATTAATTTAGGGTCAGATTGTACTCAGTTTACATGTATAGGGAAGGCAGAAATAAGGAGCTTCCTCTTACATGCCTAACCTACACCTCATCACAGATCCACCCCTTTTCCCCTCCAATATGCTGACCCTACAGCCTAGTACATTGGGAGAGATTGCTGCAATCCGTGAAGATTGTAGCAATGGATACACAGTGTTCCCATGTGTAGAGTGGTTCTGTACCATCCACAAAGCAGGCTGTGTGTAAGTGGCATGGCAGCTTTAAATAAATTTCAAGCCACCTGAATGCAAAGACAAAGTCCGTATACAGGCAGGCTGGACTGTGACTTATAGGCGAAGCCAAGTGTTAGGCATTGTGTGGTACCACACTGCCCCAGTGAGGTGCTTGGAGGTTTTGTGCCTCAAGGAAGCAGAGCACATCCTGGAACTCCAAAATGAGGCTCTCCCCTGCCCCATAAATGGCCTGCCTATGAGAAGCTGGAAGCATGGTTTCTCCTCATTCCTGCTGTGCACCCAGGAGGCAGGAAGGGAGCAATCTAGTGCACCCCAGACTGCTGAAATGAGAATTCTGCCTGGCCCTCACAGGGCCTACCCTACGGAAGAGGAAGGTTCCTTTGTTCTTCACCCCTACTGCACATGATAGAAGGGCCAAGCGCAATCTGGTTCTAGGATACGTTACACAAACCAATGGATGTTAATAGTACTCATTGCTGTACCCATAAGATGATACTTTTGTCTCTTCTGTGAAACCCAGTTTTCCATAAGTTTTTGGATGATACTGAAAATATTTTGCCAGTAATCAGGTAAAATAATTCCATAGGTGCCCAATTCTTCAACCTGCACTCATGTGAGAGAAGACCCACTGGGCTTCAATGGGACTATCTGTGGAGTACATGCTGCTCAGCATGAATAAGTGGAGAATGGAGTTCCAAATTAGCAAAAAAACAACTACTGCAAAGAAAATATAGAGCAACTATTTTAAGCTGTTGTGAGCTAAGGAGGACTCTTGTTGATTGTATGATTACATATGCATGCTTTTCCATGCAGCCTGTATGTTTATTTAACTTCTCTCTATTAATGTCAAGAATTGCTTAGCAACACATGGCTGTGCCATGCTGTAGGACAAGTAGCAATATTTATGGCAGTGGTGAATAGAGAGAACGCTGCATAATTAAGTGTCATAAATGCTTTAAAAAAAGAATTCCTAGATTAATTTGTCGGATATGTTTGCTGTGTAAGCAATGTGCTCCAAAACCAATAAGCACTACATATGTCATGTCCTAGGCTTCTATAATGAAATTTTACCATTGCATTTAGTTGTCCCAGGTCTTTATTGATGGCTATTATGGATTATCCTGTTATAACCACAACAGAGAGGAACAATTTAGACTACTGCCTTAGAAAACTACTCCTTTTAAACAAAAAAATCATGTTATCCTATTGAGCTTCTATGCACATTTTAAATTGAAAACAATAATATTAAACTCCTATTCTGAATTTAGTGTGGCATTTTGGTTGAACTTGTCTCCATTTTAACACTAAGGGTATGTTTACACTATGATATTAGGTTGAATTTATAGAAGTCGGTTTTGTAGAAAGCGTTTTTATACAGTCAAGTGTGTGTCCCCCCACACAAATGCTCTAAGTGCATGCAGTCGGCAGACTGTGTCCACAGTACCGAAGCAACAGTCGACTTCTGGAGCTTTGCACTGTGGATAGCTATCCTACAGTTCCCGCAGTCTCCACCGCCTATTTGAATTCTGGGTAGAAATTCCAGTGCCTGATGAGGCTAAAACAATGTCGCGGGTGGTTCTGGGTACATATCGTCAGGCCCCCATTCCCTCCCTCACTCCGTAAAAGCAAGGGCAGACAATCGTTTTGCACATTTTTTCTTGAGTTACCTGTGCAGACACCATACCACAGCAAGCATGGAGCCTGCTCAGCTAACCGTCACTGTATGTCTCCTGGGTGCTGGCGGACATGGTACTGCATTGCTACACAGCAGCAGTTTATTGCCTTTTGGCAGCAGACAGTGCAGTATGACTGGTAGCCGTCGTCGACATAGTCCTGGGTGCTCTTTTAACCAGGCGCCTGGGCAAACATGGGAGTGACTCAGCCAAGTCATTTCCCTTGTTTCGTCTCATGGCGATTGAGTCCTACCGGCAGTGCACTGTCTTTTAATTTGCAGCCAGCAGAAGACGATGGCCAGTAGTCATGCTGCACCGTCTTCTGCTGAGAACCCAGGAGGTGACAATGGCTAGCGGTCGTACTGCACAGTCTGCTGCCAGCATGATGTATAAAGATAGATGAAGTGGCTCAAAACAAGAAATAGACCAGATTTGTTTTGTATTCATTTTCTCCTCCCTCCCTCTGTGAAATCGACAGTCTGCTAAACCCAGTTTTGAGTTCTATCCTTGAGGTTTTGAGTTCTATCCTTGAGGCGGCCATTCAGTTTCTCGCAAAGCCACCTCCTTTGTTGATTTTAATTCCCTGTAAGCCAACTCTGTAAGCCATGTCGTCAGTTGCCCCTCCCTCCATCAGGGCAACAGCAGACAATCGTTCCATGCCTTTTTTCTATGCAGACGCCATACCACAGCCAGCATGGAGCCCGCTCAGATCACTTTGGCAATTAGGAGCACATTAAAGACCACACGCATTATCCAGCAGTATATGCAGCACCAGAACCTGGCAAAGCGAAACCGGGCGAGTAGGCGACATCAGTGCGGTGATGAGAGCGATGAGTACATGGACACAGACTTCTCTCAAAGCATGGGCCCTGCCAATGTGGGCATCATGGTGCTAATGGGGCAGGTTCATGCGGTGGAACGCTGATTCTGGGCTCGGAAAACAAGCACAGACTGGTGGGACCACATAGTGTTGCAGGTCTGGGATGATTCCCAGTGGCTGCGAAACTTTTACATGTGTAAGGGCTTTCACATGCGTAAGAACTTTGTGACTTGCTTTCCCCTGCCCTGAGGCGCAAGAATACCAAGATGAAAGCATCCCTCACAGTTGAGAAGCAAGTGGCAATAGCCCTGTGGAAGCTTGCAACGCCAGACAGCTACCGGTCAGTCGGGAATCAATTTGGAATGGGCAAATCTACTGTGGGGGCTTCTGTGATGCAAGTAGCCAACACAATCAAAGAGCTGCTGATATCAAGGGTAGTGACCCTGGGAAATGTGCAGGTCATAGTAGATGGCTTTGCTGCAATGGGATTCCCTAACTGTGGTGGGACCATAGATGGAACCCATATCCCTATCTTGGGACTGGACCACCAAGCCGGCAAGTACATAAACCGCAAGGGCTACTTTTCAATAGTGCTTCAAACACTGGTAGATCACAAGGGACGTTTCACCAACATCAATGTGGGATGGCTGGGAAAGGTACATGATGCTCGCATCTTCAGGAACTCTGGTCTGTTTCAAAAGCTTCATGAAGAGACTTTCTTCCCAGACCAGAAAATAAGCGTTGGGGAGTTGAAATGCCTATAGTTATCCTTGGGGACTCAGCCTACCCCTTAATGCCATGGCTCATGAAGCCATACATAGGCAGCCTGGAGAGTCAGGAGCTGTTCAATTACAGTCTGAGCAAGTGCAGAATGGTGGTAGAATGTGCATTTGGACATTTAAAAGCACGCTGGCGCAGTTTACTGATTCGGTTAGACCTCAGCGAAACCAATATTCCCACTGTTATTACTACTTGCTGTGCGCTCCACAATATCTGTGAGAGTAAGGGGGAGACGTTTATGGCGGGGTGGGAGGTTGAGGCAAATTTCCCGACTGCTGGTTATGCACAGCCAGACACCAGGGCGGTTAGAAGAGCACAGGAGGGTGTGGTGCGTATCAGAGAAGCTTTGAAAACCAGTTTCATGACTGGACAGGCTATGGTGTGAAAGTTCTGTTTGTTTCTCCTTGATGAAATCCCCCACCCCTTGGTTCACTCTACTTCCCTGTAAGCTAACCACCCTCCCCACCTCCCTTCGATCACCGCTTGCAGAGGCAATAAAGTCATTGTTGCTTCACATTCATGCATTCTTTATTAATTCATCACACAAATAGGGGGATAATTACCAAGGTAGCCCAGGAGGGGTGGTGGAGGAGGAAAGGACAAGGCCACACAGCACTTTAAAAGTTTAAAACTTATTGAATGCCAGCCTTCTGTTACTTGGCCAATCCTCTGGGGTGGAGTGGCTGGGTGGCCGGAGGCCCCCCCACCACGTTCTTGGGCATCTGGGTGAGGAGGCTATGGAACTTGGGGAGGAGGGCGGTTGGTTACACAGGGGCTGTAGCAGCAGTCTGTGCTCTTGCTGCCTTTCCTGCAGCTCAACCATGTGCTGGAGCATATTAGTTTGATCCTCCAGCAGCCTCAGCATTGCATCCTGCCTCCTCTCATCATGCTGCTGCCACCTTTCAGCTTCAGCCCTCTCTTCAGCCTGCCACCTCTCCTCCCGATCATTTTGTGCTTTCCTGCACTCTGACATTGTCTGCCTCCATGCATTCGTCTGTGCTCTGTCAGTGTGGGAGGACAGCATGAGCTCAGAGAACATTTCATCGCGAGTGTGTTTTTTTCGCATTCTAATCTTCGCTAGCCTCTGGGAAGGAGAAGATCCTATGGTCCTTGAAACACATGCAGCCGGTGGAGAAAAAAAAAGGGACAGTGGTATTTAAAAAGACACATTTTTATAGAACAATGGGTACACTCTCTATCACGGTAAACCTTGCTGTTAACATTACATACATAGCACATGTGCTTTTGTTACAAGGTCACATTTTGCCTCCCCCACCCCCACGTGGCTAACACGTGGAACATTTCTGTTCAGCCATAGGCAAACAGCCCAGCTGGAATGGGCACCTCTGAATGTCCCCTTAAGAAAAGCACCCTATTTCAACCAGGTGACCATGAATGATATCACTCTCCTGAGGATAATACAGAGAGATAAAGAACGGATGTTGTTCGAATGCCAGCAAACATACACTGCAATGCTTTGTTCTACAATGATTCCCGAGTACGTGCTACTGGCCTGGAGTGGTAAAGTGTCCTACCATGGTGGATGGAATAAGGCTGCCCTCCCCAGAAACCTTTTACAAAGGCTTTGGGAGTATATCTAGGAGAGCCACGACTGCCAGGGCAAATTAATCATTAAACATGCTGGCTTTTAAATCTTTTATAGTATTTTAAAAGGTACACTCACCAGAGGTCCCTTCTCCGCCTGGTGGGTCTGGGAGGCAGCCTTGGGTGGTTCGGGGGGTACTGGCTCCTGGTCCAGGGTGAGAAACAGTTCCTGGCTGTCGGGAAAACTGGTTTTTCCTCTTGTTTTCTGTGAGCTATCTACAGCCTCCTCAGCATCATCTTCCTTGTCCCCAAAACCTGCTTCCGTGTTGTCTCCATCTCCATTGAAGGAGTCTTCAACAACTCGGCTGGGATAGTGGTGGCTGAACCCCCTAAAATGGCATGCAGCTCATCCTAGAAGCGGCATGTTTGGGGCTCTGACCCGGAGCGGCCGTTCACCTCTCTGGTTTTCTGGTAGGCTTGCCTCAGCTCCTTCAGTTTCATGCGGCACTGCTTCGAGTCCCTGTTATGGCCTCTGTCCTTCATGCCCTGGGAGATTTTCACAAATGTTTTGGCATTTCGAAAACTGGAACGTAGTTCTGATAGCACGGAAATCTCTCCTCTGTTTTTTCCACCAAAAGCATCCGATGAAGTGAGCTGTAGCTCACGAAAGCTTATGCTCTAATAAATTTGTTAGTCTCTAAGGTGCCACAAGTACTCCTTTTCTTCTCCCCATACAGCGATCAGATCCCATACCTCCCGTTCGGTCCATGTGGAAGCTCTTTTGCGATTCTGGGACTCCATCATGGTCCCCCTGCTGATGAGCTCTGCATGGTCACCTGCAGCTTGCCACACTGGCCAAACAGGAAATTGAAATTCAAAGTTCACGGGCCTTTTCCTGTCTACCTGGTCAGTGCATCTGAGTTGAGAGTGCAGTCCAGAGCGGTCACAATGGAGCACTCTGGGATAGCTGCCGGAGGCCAATACCATCTAATTGCGTCCACAGTACCCCAAATTCGGTCCAGCAAAACCGATTTCAGCGCTAATCCCCTTGTCGGGGGTGGAGTAAGGAAATCGATTTTAAGATCCCTTTAAGTCGAAAAAAGGGCTTCGTTATGTGGACGGATGCAGGGTTACATCAATTTAACGCTGCTAAATTCGACCTCAACGCCTAGTGTAGACCAGGGCTAAGACATGAGGTGAACTGGCTTTTCCACATAGTCCTGTTTCTAGTAATGGACTGGATTTCATTTGAACAAGTTATTATTCATTTTAGTCATCCCTCATGCTCTACCATTTTAATATCACCCAAACTATTCTAACTGGAAAGTCAGTACCTCCAATAGCTTTCATGTGGAGAAACAATTGGAATTATTAAACTAAATTCAATGCCTACTATATAATAAAGAGCAGATGGCAAAATGTGGAATTCTATTTTGAAAAATAATGAGCATTCTATTTGGCGGTTTTAAAGAAGGAATATTTCTTTGCCTTCTGCAGTCTCTATGTCACGTTATACCACTCTGTTTTGTGATCTCCTTTAAAATAATTCAGGAGGGATTTTCAAAACAACTCAGAAGGGAAGGTTTTCTCTGAAGAGTGCAGTGATGTGAGATACATTATTCAGTCAAAATATTAAGGTGGCAGAAAATCCAGGCTCAGTCTTCCAGATCTTGCTGTCTGTTACACACCTCACTTTATCTTTGGGAGTAAACAGAAGTTATGCCAATTCAATTTCATGTCTTACAATATAATTTACTTTTAAGTACAGTACAGTTATTTTTTTCTGTATTGACCACAGCAGACACGTCTTTTCCCTGGTAGAGACAATTCTCGGGCCTTTCCCTTGTCTAGTAAGTTGCTTATGCTTTTGCCTGACTGGGCACCAGGCAATTATGAGGTAAGCAGGGATGTTTTCAGCATCCCAAACTCTCTGGGAAATTCTATCCCTAGGAAACAAATCATTGGCTCAGAGAGAGGGAATGTGAGGAGAGAATAACAAGTCAATGGGGCTACAAAAGTGCCAGAGTGAATTCCAAAGGGCCTGATTCTGCTACTTTAAGGATCCCAAATACCACAAAAGCACTCAAGTAGTTCTATTGACTTCAAAGTGACTTTGACAGCATCAGGACTTCAGGATTCAGCTCACTGGAAACAGCTAAAATGGGAAGCTATTAAAGCATTAATCAGGGTATCAAACAGAGGTAAAGGATTAATAGTAGAATAAATTCTGGCAATTTTACAAAGAAGGGAATAGACAGGGAAGTTGGAAGAGGAAAAAGTATGCTCAGGAACCTGGGAAATAACACAAGTGTGAGGATGATGTTAATGTATTAATTTAGATGGAATACAGGGGCCCAAAGATGTTAACATAAACCAGTTGCTGTCCAACATCAAACTGTTTTAAACAAGATTTAGGGTTTGGTATTCACAGACCTCAACTTGCTTAGCACCATAGCAAAGAAACCATTAAAACCATGTTAACCTTTTATTGAAGATACCGAAAAGGAAAACAGTTAAAACATTTGAACTGTAAAATATTAAAGACGTTTTCATTTTAACAACATCCCTTGTTCCCTTTGTCTTTAACTGGTGAGAGTTTTTAGCAGGAACAAACCCCTTGTTTGACAAACTCTTATATGGTATTATAGATTGTGGTAACTGTCCTTTTGAGGAAAAGAGAAGAAGTTAGTAGAGACAGGCTGGAGCCGTCATTGCTGTTGTTACTAAAGTCTGATTCTGTACCCTAGAAGACAAAACAAGACACACCCAGAAGGAGAGAGAAAAGAACAGTAAAGATAGAAAATGCAGCTTCTGTCTCTGATGTTGACTGTCATTTGCAACCTCACTGCTGGAGAAACAGCAGCACAGCACATGGCCTTACCAACCACTCTGAGATCTAGCAAACATGTACCAGCATTGGGATGTGTAGCACAGGCACTGACTTTCACCTTTCCCTGGGGGTGCTCCATCCCCACTCTGCTCTGAAGACCTTCCCCTAACTCTGGCCCTTCCCCCAAGGCCCCACCCTTGCTCCACCTCTTCCCACCCCCACTCTGCCCCACCTCTAAGGCCCTGCCCCACCTTTTCCCACTCCTGCTCCTCCCCCTCTCCCCAAGTGCCTCTGGCCTGCTGCCAAACAGCTGATCTGTGGAGGGCAGAATGCACTGGGGAGTAGGGGGAGGAGCTGATCAGTAGGGTCCACTGAACAGCTGATCAGAAGTGGCTGTTGGGTGCTGAGCACCTACAATTGTTTTTCCGTGGCACCCATGGAGCACCCATGGAGTCTGTGCCTATGCTATGTAGAACATTGTTTTTAGTTGTTTCTTCCTGGTCACAGGTTTACAGCAGTGTTGCAAATACACAGTCTTGGCCAGCTAAGCCAGACTTTTATTAAACAAAATGGAAAAAGAGAGGGATAGGAAAAAGAAGAAATAAGGTGGGGAAGAAAAATGACACATGGGGAGGGGCAGGGCCTCACATCCCAGGTGGTATTCCTGATTTAGGAGGAAGTGTTGTCATCTCGATCCCTCTCCTGGGCCCCATCTGGTCAGGACATCTCCCAGGATAAGGACAAAAAAGGTCTCTGATCTCAGGAGATAGTGGTGGTGGCAGTCAAGATAGTGAACCTTGCTCCAGCCATCAATTTCCCCCATAGTCTCTTTCTTTAAGGACCTCAAAAGGTAGTGATGTGTGGAATAGCCCATCCCCACAGTATTTTGTCCACCAATTAGTCCTAGTATCTAACATATCAATTTTGGTTCACTGCATTCTGGTTCCAAACTTTTCTTGTTTACACAATCCTTGAGTTATATCAGCAGGCCTTTTTGTTTGCACTAATTCAATCTGTTTCCCTTTCCCACCTTTTCCCACCAACATTTCTTGTAATAGATTACTTTGACATCTTATGAACCTGCACTCACTGTTTAGTTGAGCTCACAAGTAGGGTAAATATGTGGGCTCATTTATCACAACAACTCTCAGAGTAGCAAGCTGCAACCACCCAATGAAATCACATATGATTAAGTAGGATAATAGAAAACAAACTATGAAAGTACAATACAGTACAGAAAAATTCAGTATTGAGCTGTACAAGCTAGTGGAGCGGATCTGCAAAGCATGTAGCCAGAAAAAATTGAGTGAAGGAAAGAGCAGAGAAACAAAAAAAGGCAGTGCAGGTTCCAGACAAGAATCAAAGTACAAATGCCCTCAGAGCACAGGTTGTAAAGGAACTGATGGCTCTTCTAGGGAGTGAAGGTGGAAGGCTTCTAGAAGAAAAAAGAGCCACTGGCAGCGTGAAACTATCAGTAGTGAGAAGGTCTTGAGATTAGTGGGTGGGTTTGGTCCAGCTTTACCTGGCCTCCCTGAGGGGTGAATCTTTTTCTGGTGCACTGCCCAGCAGGGTGAATCAAATTCCATCAGTTGCAAGAAATGAAGTCGAAAACCCAAACACACCAAATTTCTTGTAGGCATATGCTTAGTAGTTACTTTTCTAATCAGAGAGGCCCTGATCCGTGAAACTGAATAGGGAGATAGTGTCCAAATTAAATCATACAAGGAAACCCATACCTACATACATGTCTGTATATCAGTTTGGATGACTTCACCATCACCACAGTTGCCAGAATGTATTAAAATGTTAACATGGAAACAATGGATAAGCTTAATATTGCATACTGCACTGGTTCTGTTGGGCAGGGCGTAATTAAGATGGTTCAGAGAAACTTAACTCAGAATGTGACTGGTTTTGTGGTTTCATGTCAAAACCTTACATAGCTTTAATACTTTAGTATTTTTTCCATTCCTAATACAAAATGTTCATCCTAAGCTCTTTTCAGCTGAAATTTTAACAGAGCTCTTCACTGCCTAATTCACTTCCTCTATGCAGATCCTATTATGCCTTGAAGCATTTCACATGATTTCTCAGTTCTTGTTAGCATATTGCCTTGTTAACTCAGAGTTTTATTTCTAGCAGGTTGTTTGTTCATGCTTTATGATTACAGTCTAGCTCAGTCCTATTATCAATTGAGTTGAAAGTCTCCACTGTTCCTCCTTCAGCTGTGAAACTGCTACTTTATTATCTTCAACAACTTCTTCCATATCATTTTATCTTCAGCCTTGCCTAATGCTTTGTACCAATTTCAGAATCCCCACTGATATTATTACTTTGTGACTTCATCAGCAGAACATTAAATGATGAGCAACTTTTCTCTTTTTGACAACCTTTAGCTTAATCTTCAACTATGCTATTAGGAGTTAGAGATCACTGCCAATATCATTTTTAAGGCACATTTTCACATCTTGCATTGACTTCCAATTCTTTTTCTTCTGAACCTAAGTTACATTGCAAAATGTGTATTGATTTATGGGGAATGACAAGTAAAAATAAGTAAAAGAACTTCATGTGCTATAACAGGGATCAGCAACCTTTGGCACGTGGCCTGCCAGGGTAAGCCCCCTGGCGCGCCGGGCTGGTTTGTTTACCTGCCATGTCTGCAGGTTCGGCCAATCACAGCTCCCACTGGCCGCAGTTCTCTATTCCAGGCCAATGGGGGCTGCGGAAAGCGGAGGCCAGCACATCCCTCGGCCCGAGTCTCTTCCCACAGTCCCCATTGGCCTGGAACGGTGAACTGCGGCCAGTGAGAGCTGTGATCGGCTGAACCTGTAGACGCAGCAGGTAAACAAACTGGCCCGGCCCATCAGGGGGCTTATCCTGGCAGGCTGTGTGCCAAAGGTTGCCAATCCCTGTGCTATGACTTATCTGAGGATATCCATTCTGAGATGCTTCTTACTCCAAGAGGTGGAACTTTAAAGGAAATGTGTGCTGTATATGCAATCTTTATGAGACTTGAAACTATGCTATTATGGAGCAGAACTGCAACCTTTTTTCATTCCTGGAATCCAGTAGATGTGTATTCTGTCCTTGAGAACATTTTAATTAAATACAAAATATGTGTTCAGCAACACCACTGTTTATTTTCTGCTACAATTTCTCATGATCCCCCTCCCCCAAAGGCATTGTGACACTAGCAGACCAGGTGCCAGCTTTTGCCAAGGCTTTAGCAAGACACTAACAAATTCATTGCTGGAAACCACTGCAGCTCACTTATTTGTCAGCATGGTTAAGATGAGTACTGGACTTCTAGAAGTATGTTTAGACTTTATGAAATGCTTGTATGTTGCTGTATGTATTAATCCTACTTAGAATGTCTGTATGCCATGCTATGAGGTAATACTTAAGTTGCCCCATAACTGTAAAATATTTGGTCTGAACTATGTAACTCACCAAACAGGGAAAACACTTCACCTAATGCAAAACGTTGAATTCTTATAAAAGGCATTATCTCCTGCCCATCAGGAAGGACTACTGAATCCAAATGGGACATCATGGGACATCACAACACAACGGCTTTGTCAATTGCCTCATCACACCAAGAAAGAGGCAAAAAGTCTCATCCCATCAGCCTGAATTATGAAAGAAGAAACTAAAACTGGATGACAAGAACATTTTTCCCTCTCTCTCTCTCTCTCTCTCTCTCTCTCTCTCTCTTTGATGTTTGGAATCTCACAGGGCTGCAGCTGAAACAGGGGCAGAGATCCCCAGGGTCAACCTGGGTTAGCTCTAAAATACATTCAGTGTGGAGAAATTACTACAGCTCTGTCCCTTTTGGAACGATAGACTGTAACTCATTTGTGTATATATATTGCCTGCTTTAACCTTTAAATAATTCTCTCATTTTCTTTTCCTAGTTAATAAATCCTTGGTTAGTTTACTATAGGATTGGCTACAGATGTTGTCTTTGGTGTGAGTTCTGTGGTACAAATTGGCCTGGGGTATGTGACTGGTCTCTGCGGACTGGAAGCAACCTGTATCTTTTGTGATCCTTGGTGTAAGGCAACCATCTCTCAGTACAGCTTGCTTGGATGGCAAGATATACCGAAGAGGACTGTCTGTGACTCCATGGTAAGATGGTATAGTGCTATAGGAGTTCACACTTGTTACTGGGTTGGTAAAAGCTAGTTATAGAACACACAACCACTTTGAGGTGTCTACCCTGAGGTTAAGCAACAGAGGGGTAGCTGTGTTAGTCTGGATCTGTTGCCTCTTTTACTCTGAGGTTGGGACTCACTGTCAGAGAGTGAGAAAGGCACAGTAACGAACTATCAGATTTTTCCCCAGTGGCTGTCATAAGTTTGCTAAAGTTTACATCCTCATTGTCTTGATTATTACTAGCATTGAATGATTATTAGCATTGAATAGCATTGAATAATAATAGCATTGAATGATAATCACTTTTTTCAGACATTTGAACTATCTATTGACCATTCATCAGATGGATTTTCTTTCTAATTTTGTGATCTGTCTCCCAGGATGTCAAAATCCCTGTCATTGGATACAACAGCAGAAATATACAGGCTATGCTTATGTTCTTATACTAGAATCAGTCTGTCAGATCTTGTACATGCTATATATTATGGAGAGGTGATAGAGTTGCATCTCCAGCATTAAAGACTGGACCTATTTTGTCACTCTAGAACCTTCCAAAAGTCCCTAGAAGAGGTCAATTATATTTCAAATTTTGTATATGTGGTCCGCAGCCACAAGACAATGTTTTGAGGTAATTTGGACGACAGACTTTGATTTGGGTGGAACTTCAATAAAATGGAGTGCAATTGTGTTTCAAAACTTCTAATTTGGGGGGGGGGGGGAATCGGACAAAACAGGTTATCTTAAAAACTTCACAATGAGGTTTATTTGATGAGGTTGTGGTGAGCTCTAGTACACAGGAACAGTTCTGAGAAAGTAAAGCCTCATTTGGGAAGTTATTAGGATGGTCAGAACAGCCCAAAGGTTCCTAATACACTTTTTAATGTGCCAGATAACTGGTAGAATCCTAAGCTTTCATTAAAAGGCCAAAGTCTCTAGACCTTTTCCTTCTGGAGATTGTCTTCAAAAAACAAAGCGACTGCCAAGAAGTTTGGTCACAGTTTCTGAAAATGAAAATAAAATCACAACCTTCTGCTCTTTCAAGAATCCTTGCCAGCTGCGCCCCTGCCTCTAGTGGGAATCGAGACAGACCCTGCGTGTTTCAGAGTAGAGGTAGAGAATGTCACTGCCCCCAGAGCTCCTCAATCAAATACCAGCTTGCAGCATCCCTTCCTTATGACTCTCCAAAGAGGAGCAGCACCAGTGGAGCTGTCATTTCTGATGCATTCCCCTCAAGAATCTGCTCTAACAGCCAGTAGCTATTTGCAAGTGTCATCAGAAAGATCCAAGACTTCATCTTCCCTCCCTACATGACTGTGCCAATACACAGGCCCATTCATGTGGATGCCTTCTAAAAGTAGTACAGGTGCTGGAGAGATTCTGGGAAATGGGCTCCCCTGTGATCATTTGAGAGGAAGTGGCTTTCCCACCCCTCCCCCTGCATCTAGAGAGAGTGACGCAGTCTATTTCCTCCTTCTCTTCCCAGAAGCACCTTTGTCTCCACCTCAGAGACAGCCTGCTATAGAAGATGGCATATTTCAAAGTGACAGAATCTTCAACCTATCCTTTGCATGCTGTGTCGAACCACATACTGGGTAGCACACACAGGCAGCAAGCAGCACTATCAGCATGGATAGCATGTCAATACCATAAAGGTATCTGGGTGAACTACAGTCTTCTCAATAATGGAGGCATGTTTGAAAGTCAGTAAAGGTCAGCCTTGCTAATTGGCTACCAAAACTCCCATGGTGGAAAGGAGAAAGAGTGATATTCTCCTGTACAACATTCTTTCCTCAGTGAAAGAGCTCCTACTGTCCCAGGCTAAATGTTTTCTACTTTTAATGAGTGCTTAGTAGCTGAGCTGCCACCTTTGCCTCTATGACCACCTTAGTTGCCATATCTAGTTTATTGGTTTTCAAACTGTTTTAAAATATACTAGACCAAATTCTACTTTCAGGCACAGGCAAGAAATCTCATGATCTTCAGTAGGATTGCACACATGTAACTTAGGGAAAAAAATTCACCCCTTTGAATAAGAGATGCTATTGTAAAATACAGTTCAGATTATTCTGCTTGAAAAGTTAAGCTCAGCAAAGAGAGCACATGGAGTCTGTAGCAGGTTATTCAAATTTAAAATGAACAGAGATTAGGAAATGTTATATTCTGCATTCACCTTTAGATATTTAAAATGTTTTTCTCCCAAAAATTCCACCTCTGGATAATTAGTCCATCAGTATCAGTATTAAGCAGGTGGCTTTACATGGAATGATGGTTATGATGATATTGCAAATAAGCTTTCTACATCAAACAAGAATCTATTGAGCCCAATCCTGGGACCAAAACCAGAGGTTGTTGCTTTTACTCAAGCAATCACTCCTAGCCAAAAGGTATTTTGTCTGAGTAAGGACTCCAGGATTTAGCCAACTGACTTCATGCTTGTTATTCATCAAGGGCAGAATCCACAGAACTAAATGGCATTCTGAATTAAGACAGTGCAGAATTTATGACAAACTTGTAAAAGTGAACCTTTTTATTCTATAGTGAGCAATCTAGAGGAAATTATCCATTTGCTGTGAATTTTACTGATATGCTAAGATTTTGTAGTTATGCACTTTAAAAAAGAAAATATTACTTAAATTTCTGGCAGGTAACAGATTCCTTTCATGATTAGGATTAGGTACTGTAATTATAGTGTGCAAACTTAGTGCACAAGATAATCACTACCTTCACCAGTTTACAATAATTGCTGATGTTTACAACAAATGCTGAAATAGTTTTAAAACTCTATATTTAAACAGTTCATGCTCTGACACTATGTACATCAGTATAATACAGGGATATTTTGTGATCCTGTGTAATCTCTTTTCCTACATTTTTTTCTTGTGCAGTTTCTCCAAAGTTTGGGTAAATACCTCTGAACTTTAGGGTACCACTCAGGCCATATTGCATACAGAAATATTTTCAATACACCCTCCTCTTTATTCAGGGGGCAAGTGAAGATGATGCCATATCACTGCTTGGATTGCGATTTCCAGAAGTACATAACATCACTTATAGTACTGATGTCCTGGAATTTTGAATTCCCGGTTGTGAATTTTCCTCTCCAAAAGTACTGCTCACCACAATGTGTTTTACTGATTGACTGCTGAAGCTCTTATGTGCATTTGTATGTCTGAGACAGATACACAGCTGCCTGAATCCTAAGGTAAAATGTACTTTTTCTCAGCCACTCAGAATAAGGGAAGAGAGGTACAAGGTTTCTGCCAGACTCTCTTTACTGGTTCATTTACAGCAGAATGTAAGGATACAGCAATTTTCTTTAAAAGTGGTTCCCGGTCCATGATCCTGTTCATTTTTGCCCTTAAGGATTCATAGCGTAGAACAGAATCAAACCCAGCTGACTAGGACAGCTTTCCCCAAAACTGGAAAACCAAGATCACCCAAAACAGTAGTGAAGTAGTGGCAGATGATGGTGAAACAAATTTAGACAATTAATTTTAATACAGTAAACAAACAAGAGGTGGTCCTGAACCTATCTGCTGGACACTCATAGTTCATTGTCACAGAAACATATATGTAAACAATATGCAGCTAACAAAGTTTCCAAGTTGTAGAGTCCTTTTTTGGAGAAACCTTTGCTTGTATACATACCACTGAGCACACAACAATGCGTAAATAATCAATGGAGACAAAACCAAATATCTTATGTTTACATATACTCTATTCTTTGTAAATCTTCATGGTTCTCTCATGAGTTGAGACCAGAGTGCCAAATTCACCCCACTGTGACTTCATTCACTTCAGTGGGGTTACTTTCATGAGGAAGGGAAAATGGAATTGGCTCAAAATAACAAACCCTGTTTTGTGTTTGTCTGAAATATTTGTGATCTGGCACATTTCTGATGTCTTCCAGGCTCTTTTAAGTACCCAGCTTGGAGGCTGCAGCCATTTTAGCAGACTTTTTGCAGGGAGACCTTTGCAAATAGCTTTTGGAAATTAAGGCACTTACTGTCATTTTAACAGCAGCCTGAATGCTTTGGGAAATACTTTAAAGTAAAGTTCCCACTGGCAAACTGACTATCCCATTTCTTCTCAAACATGTCGCTGATGTAAACAGTCTCTTTCTGAACACAGCAGCGGTTGTGGGCCGAAACCTGATGTTCAACAAGCCCAGCTGTATGCATCTCATTATCCCAGCACTGATTACAAGATCCCATTGACCACAAGCTGCCTGTCTAGATGGTGTGATTAGAATATAATCAATCTTTAATCCAATCAGAAAACTCACTGCCTACAACTGATAAAGGTCTCGGCAGGGTACTGATGAGGCCAAAACCCTGCTATCTCTAAGGGGACACCTGCAGTGTGTGAGGTGCAGTAACTAAACAGGCTGATCCAGGAGAAAGCAATTAAGGTGGTTTGTAAAGAATTCTGATAAACAGGATTGAAACAGAACAGACTAGATAACAAAAGCATCAAAATCAACAACAACTTGTGAAAATCTGGAACTATTTTCTGCTTCCACTTAATCTCAATGCAGACAGAATTACATTTTAGTTCAGGAGGATCATCAAAGGCTTAACATTTAGTTTAAATTGGAAAAAAAGTTGCCACTAAAACAATTTCTCTCAATGTGGCATTTCATCCACAGCTTGAGTTCTCCTATGCTATTTAAGTTTTGTACTTTACTTTCAACATGTCTTTACTGGATACAGAAATGTAATATGATTATGAGTTTTAAAATCACAGTAGTATGTAAAAATTACCTGTGCCTTGTGTTTATTCCTTTTAACTTCTTGACCCAAATTAAATCATTCTATTTTCTTGAACTTTGTATTCTTCGGTAATTCTGCAGAACGGAAGCTTATAATTAAGCACATATTTAAGCTGTTAAGAAAAAAAATGCACATGGGCATTATTATGTGATGAACCCTGTGCTTTATATTTATTCCCAGTACTCTGCTGCAGGGAATAGTTTATGATGATGCCCATTCCTTGATATGTTCTGTTTTTTATTATGCTAATGCTCAAAATTAACAGAGAAAGAATCTGGACTGATTATTTTATTACAAGGAAAAAGAGCTTTCAAGGTGTCTGTCTCATCACAACACTAGCCTTTGTTTACTGTACTATTTTGACAACTATTTTTGACTCAATTGTAATTATAATTATTTTATACACATTCCTCGGAATCATCTTTATTTCTGAGTACACAACCAGGAGACAATCCTAATCTCTTCTTGCTTAGCTACACACCTCCTCTCAGTTCCTATAGGGTATCTGACACCCATCTGGGATACCTGCAGCAAAGCTTACATTTATCTATGTTCACAATAAGCTTAAAATCAAAAGAAATAAAATTAATCTGTCTCCCAAGTATTATTTTTCCTCAAATGACCATTTCTCATTTAATCATGTCCGTGGTTTCAAAGCTTTTCTTTTAATCAGCAAACAATGGGCAGCATCACAGTAAAATAATCTAATTGTCACAGCTCTGGGATCCAAAAAAAGCTTTCAAAACTACTTTAAACTTGACAATTTCAGTAAAGCGTATTGCTGAAGGCTTAATATACTTCATATACTTTTAGAAAACAGGAAACAAGAACATACAAGCTTTCAAAACCTGCACTTCAAAGACAATACAGCCTACTATAAACAATTCTATATCAAGCTCAATGCACATAGTCTTTAAACTTACCATGAACTAAAATAGTTTATACCCAATGGGACTGATCATACCTTTGCAGAAATATGGAAAATAGCTGCACTTCATAGCATATGACCTTCATAACTCAATTTATGGGTCATTCCCTCACTTGTGGGATATTTTCAATATCATAACTGTAAAGGAGAAAAAATGTTCAGTTATTCATTCTGTGCGGCCCTTTTTTATTAAAAGCAGAAATAACATTAGATGAAAATCATTTCACTGATAATTTTAATGAAATATGGAGTGATTTGAATATATTTTATTGCAGGCAATACAGAAAAAAGGCTCTTGCTGCTTAATGTGTCATTTAATGAATGGATTCCACATTGCTTTGCCCTGCTACACTTGGAAATGTGGGCCTCACAAGGATAATAGCTAGTCGTTTCAAAAGGGGCTTCTTCCCACATTTTAAAATTCTATTTCAACAAACTAATGGAAACTGGGAAGTATGAAGAAGCACAGACAAACCTATACCAACATTCTGGATCCAAATACTCTGTAAATTTGGCTGAATTTTATGGCATTAGCCTATCTCTAATGAGAGCAGAGAGAAGCAGATTTATCCTACGACTGATTGCAGGCTAGATTTTATGACCGTAATGGCCCTTTCTGGCCTTAAAATCTGAGTTCATGAATCCTATCATGCAAGACAACCTCATCTAACTTGTTATTATTTATATCACATTAGAGCCTAGATCCTGCACTCAAGAGCAGAGACTTAGTATGCCGGACAAAAGATGGAAGCAAGGGACACAAAGCACAAGAAGAATGATCATAGTAATGGTGATGGGAAATGTTATGTTTGTTCTATACATTTTACAAAAATATCATGTAGGGAGAAATCCAAAACCCAAGCCAAGTAGCAAGGCTGGGTGCTACACAGATGTGCGGAAGGAAGCACGCTCTCCTTCCCTTCCCCACAGGCTGTGGAACAATTCTGTGAAGGACAGATATTCCACCTTTATGGCCTATGTAGCCACTTAGGCCACCTCTATCCTACAGAGCCTATATTGGCATATTCCTCCTATTGCAGCATACAATGACAGAAGGAGGAGTTCTAATGGTATAGGAACATCACCTCTGCGAGTGATGTTAGCTATGCTGGCCGAAGTCCTCTTCTGCTGAAATGGCTGCAACCATAGTTACTGGGGGTTTTGTCACCCTGACAATATCGCTGGGGGGGGCGTGGTTTTTTGCATGTCTGACTGACACAGCTATGCCTATATAATGTAGGCTAGGCCAAAGGCAGGGACTGAATTTACATCTTATCTTAGAAAAACTGCAAGAGTCCCTCTGAAAATATATCCTGAGACTTGACATATTGCCATTGCAATACATTATGATTACTACAGTAAGAGACCAATGGTCCTTCTAGTCCAGTATCCTGTCTACAAGAATAAACAATGCCACATTCTTCAGAGGAAGGCACTGCAACCCTTTAACACAGGGATTTTCAATCTTTTTCTTTCTGAGTTCCCCCCCCCCCCAACATGCTATAAAAATGCCATGGCCCGTCTGCACCACAACAATTGTTTTTCTGCATATAAAAGCCAGGGCCAGCATTAGGGGGTAACAAGCAGAGCAGTTGCCCAGGGCCCCACACCATAGGGGGCCCTGCAAAGCCAAGTTGCTAGACTTCGGCTTCAGCTTCAGCCCTGGGTGGCAGGGTTGGGAGCCCTGGGCTTCAGCCCAAGGCGGTGGGGCATCAGCTTTCTACCCTTGGCCCCAGAAAGTCTAATGCCGGCCCTGCTTGGTGGACACCCTGAAACCTGCTTGTGGGCCCCACACTGGGCCCCAGGCCCTTGGTTGAGAACCACTGCCCTTAACTTACTCAGCTGTGAACTACTAATCTATGAATTAATTAATAAATTAATAATAATTCATAAATCATTAATTAATCTTATCTTTCCTAGCCTGAGCCCGTGATCACTTTATGTTCTCAAGCATGGGGACTGATATCCCTTGCCATATTTAACTTCATAAATGTAAGTGAAACTTCCCTGCGAACTGCACCTTGACATGGTGGAAGGCTTGTGTGTTCCAATGACTTTGTGTGCTATGCTGGCAGGAGGTTTAAATCCTGGTAAGATCTAATCCTGGTAAGGATTGCTCAAATATATATATTAATTACAGAGACACAACAAGGTGGCTATCCTGGCAAGTAGCTCAACAGAGAGAGATGAAGGAGCATGTTGATTACCTAATGACACCTGACAGATCAAGAAGGATTCAGATTCAGTGTAAGTGAAAATGCTACTGTTCATTATTTAAATGTCTAACCCACTCTGGAATGTTACCATGTTATCTGTTTCAATAGCATCCTGAGGCAATGAGTTCGATGGGTTAATTACATATACATTTGTGTTGAGTTAATCAACTAGCCTTTTTTTTTTAAGATAGTAAGTTCTCCAATAACTGTAGGTGAGAGAGATTTGTCTGAAATACTAGGGAATTCTTCACTGACCAATAGGAACTGGCTACTATTCCTGCAGGATTCCCATAACAGTGAGAAGAAAAGGCTAAGAAAAAAAAATCAAGTTAATTTTTTGGTACTATAATATACAATGGGCATGGGTGTTTAAAAAAACCACCTAATATACTGTAGTACAGTGTAGTGATGTTTTGTGGGATGGGGAGGTGGCAATGAATATAAAGTCCCTCAAGTAAGTGAGAGTAAGGAAGTTAAATAGGTTCCCAAGCCTGACTATATATCCAAGTTTTTATAGGGCGCTGAACACCATCTGAGCTGCCCAGTAGAAGCTGAATCAAAAAGTACCCAGATCTCTCAATGAATAATAGGGACTTGTGTCCAGAGATGACATATTAAGATGTGATTCAAAGGGAAATTATGACTCTCCTTATTAATAAAGTATAATGGCTCTTATGCTGCATTGTTGTAGCCCTGTTGGGCCCAGGATATACAGAGGAAATATAAAAAGAGCCAAAGGAAGCCATATGGCTGCAGAAGGAACTTTTTAGCTATCTAAAAACCAAAAGGGATACATACAGGAAATGGAAGGAGGGGCAAGTCACCAAGGACGAATAGGGAATAGCGTGAGTGTGTAGGGACAAAATCAGGAAAGCCAAGGCAAAGAATAAGTTACAGCTGGCAAGAAATATTTGAGATGACAAGATGGGGTTCTACAAATATGTCAGACAAAAGAGAAAGAACAGGGATGGTATGGGTCCACTGCTCAATGGAGAAGATGAGCTGGTAATGGAAAACAAACAAAAAAACCCCACCACATGACTGGACAACTAGCAAAGTTACCATAGACGATAAAGGAGAAAGGATGCAAATCAGGATAAGTAAAGAACATGTTAGAGAGCTTCTGACCAATTTGAATGAATTCAAGTTAGTGGGGCCTGGTGTTATTCACACCCTATTCAGGCGCTGGTTAGGCCTCAGCTGGAGTACTGTGTCCAATTTTGGTCACCAACGTATAGAAAGGATGAAGAGAAACTGGAAAGGATCTAGAAGCAAGGGACAAAGATGATCAAAGGGATGGCATGCAAGCCATATTAGCAAAGGCTGAAGGAACTGGGTAAGTTTAGTTTGGAAAAGAGGAGATTAAGGGGGGACATGGTAGCAGCCTTCAAATATGTGAAAGGCTGCCAGAAAAAAAGATGGAGAAAAGTTTCTCTCTTGCCACAGAGGGCAGAACAAGAGGCAATGGGTTCAAAATACAGCAATCAATCTTGTGCCTCTTCTCTGAACACTCTCCAAGTTATCAACATGCTTCCTGAAAGTAGGCTGAAGTAGCAAGCACAGGGGACTGCCCAATAGCATTCTATCTTAGCCTTAGATTTGGGGATGTGGCAGATCTTACTCCGCTGATCCCTATACATTCGTCCACATAAACACATTGCTTAGTCCATGTACATTATATATATATATATATATATATATATATATATATATGATGAATGGGTATATAAACACTGTATTCAGTAGGTGCCATATATGTTACTGAAAAACAGTACTTCCCTACCATGTGACCAACACAGGGCTCAGGGGAGAGAAAAATAAAACTAATACATTTTAAGTACCTCTTTAAATAGCCTAAAATAGCTTTTCTACACATAAAAAAAATTGCATCTGTAATGCTATATATATATCTTAGAGCCTTTCAGGGCTAGATTCAAGTTCTGGGTTTCATTAGAGGTCGTATGATCACAAAATGTACTACGTAGTTCCACAGTTTCTCACATGTCTATCACCTCCGCTCATGTCGTGCATATGTTATAGATAACAAAATTAACACACAATAGTGGGGATTTTACAGTTATTGCAGTATTGTCATGGCAAATTGCATCATCAAAATCCAATTGCACAATAAAGCTTTAGGCATCAAGATGGTAAGAGAGATGTGATACATAATTGTAATGATGGTGCTCCTTTAAATAAGAAGTAAGCCATGCCAGCGCTGAGCCAGAAAAACTCATGAGGTTCTAAAGGCCACATAATAGGACCCCATGCTCAACTGTATCAAAAGCTGCTGATAAATCAAGTAAGACGATGAAAGAAAGCATATCTCAGTTAGCTTGAAGCAACACTTCATCATTACAAACCCTCACAAGAGCAGTTCCAGTACTGTGCCAATATCTGAAACAAGACTGAAATTTATCGGAAAGGTTTTATGTGCTGAAGTCAATCTGTAATTATGTCACAACACTGTCCAATAGAATGAAAAAGAAGAATGGAAATAGGCCAGCTGAAGAATTGCTAACAGTTACATTTTTCAGTCCTCTAAGAACAAAAACATGTTTTTAACAGATATTTTACTGTCACTTTGTTCTTTATAAAATAATCCTTTGGTTTCCCATTCAATGGGGCTCCTAGCAGGTTTGCAGGACCAGAGTAAGAATGTTTAAAGGTAATTTATCCACTTATTTAGATTAAGCACCCATCTTAAACTAGGAATGCTCTACAAAATTTACCTTCTTATTTCACACAATGAAATCAAGGAAGTAAAAGTAGCCACAAACAATACAAAATATTACCCCATAAACAACACTACTCATAAAAAATCCTGCTGTCTCATTCCATAAACCCAACTCCTCTCCAGATACTCACAAGAAAAGGTGAGCTTTGAAACATGATTGGAATGTTATCAACTCCCAGCTATCGCAGACCACAGGGGAAAGCAAGCGAAAAGCAGAGGACCCCTCCTTGGAAAATGCCCTCCCAGCACACTCTTCCATCTATAATGAAGATGTTCCAGTTTGAGAACCAGTACTGCATTGAGTGAGAGGGAGCTCCAATCCCAGATCATTAAGGGCTTGAAATTAAAACCAATACCTTGAACTGCACCTGGGGCAGCAAATAGAAGCCAGTGGAGTTTACAGTTTATGGAACTACAAATACCAAAATGCACTTATCATGAATTGAATGGTTATTGCAAAATGTCATAAAAAGGGCAGAGTTAAGACTTTTGGATGCCTTAGCTGTGCATTTCCATATGTTTCATTATATTTGGATTTCTTTTCAATTTATCTCTTAATTCCCAGGGTTTGTTTTTGGGATAGTCGGTGTCCCTGTTTTGTTTTCACCTGTAAGTCACTGATATGTATCCTCAACCTTAAACTTCATATTGACATAGTTTTTTGTATAGGAATTGATAATAGATTTAACTTGAAAAAAGGATTGAAAAACCATTTAATTTTCAGAGTGAAACCTATTTCAAATGTACAGTAAAAATGCAACAAACCCGTAAAGGCAAAGGAATTCTCAGTTAGTAACTGAACCCAAATCTTTCAGCAGCGTGACTGACTTTAGGATAATATTAAGCTACAATTCTATTGTGTATAAGTAATGGGAGTTTTAGGGTTCTATCCTGCAAGGTGCCTTGTACGTCTTGCAATTTGCTGAGCATCCCCACCTCCTGTTGTATGCAACACAAGGGTGATGGCAATCATTTGCAATTAGCAGAATTTGGGGGTGCTCTGCGCCTTGCAGGATTGGCCCCTTACTCCCTTAATTATGAATTTCCTTAGTTTTGTGGGCTTTTATGTAGTGAATGTAAATGGCAGATGATACAGAGATTATAATATGATATATATTCTTTTGAACATCCTTCTCATTCCAAAAAGAAAAAGGTTCAGAACTCGGCAAGCTGCAACACATTAAATCTTATTTCAGTTGCACTTGGGAGCAAACGATTGTCACGAACCTCATTTTGGTACGTCCCAGTGTGCTGCATGATTTGGTGGATGAGTATACGTATTGAAATGATTCAGAACATTATCAGTTTTTATCAGCTGACATATTTGTATAGAAATGCATCTACTCGTGGCATGCTTTATGTATTCTGAAATGATGATCTGTATTCAGTTTTCTGCATTACTCAAATTTAATGCAGATATTTCAGCTGATACAATGTGCTCTCTAAAACATCACTACTAATACGTTAAGATTAACAAAAAGTATTATAAGCGCTAACAATCCACAAATTAAAATTCCAAGTTGGTTTGGAAGCTAATTAGTCATTCAGAATGGGAGGTCCTTCACCTAAGTTCCCTCTAGGGCAGTGCAGGAGCTACGTGGGAGGGGAGAGGCACCTCTCCCCCGGCCCCAGCCCCTGAATAGCTATTGCCGGGAAGAGGCACCTGTCCCCAGGTCCAGGCCCCAGTCTGGCCCCAGCCCCGGAGCTGCCGCAACCAGGGAGAGGCACCTCTCCCCCGGCCCCAGGCTGCTGAGGTAAGAGAGGGCTGGGGGGAATCCTCTCTCCCCACCACAGCCAGGGGGCAGCCTGCACCCCAAAGCCCTCATCCCTGGCCCCACCCCAGAGCCCTCACCCCCAGCTGGAGCCCTCACTCCCTGCATCCCAACCCTCTGCCCCAGACCTGAGCTCACTCCCGTACCCCAAACCCCTCATCCCTGGCCCCACTCCAGAGTCCTCACCCCCAGGTAAAGCTCTCATCCCCCTCCACCCTAACCCTCTGCCCCAGGCCTAAGCCCTTCCCACACTCCAAACCCCTCGGCCCCACCCCTGCCACATATCACCTCCATATTGGTGCACATAACAAAATTCATTCCATACATGGATGTAAAATATTAGAGGGAACATTGTTCTTCCCTTGGATTTTACTCATTCAATACCCATGACAACTTCTATTTATGTCAACAGAAGTTCACCTGAGTAGGCACAGAGTGAAAAATGCATGGACCTCAGGATTTGGCTCATATATTGAAAAAGAAGATTTATAGAGTGTTTGAGTAAAGGCCAGATATCAGGTCTGACCAAATAGTACTTGGAACAGACCCCATGTTAGGGGTGTGTGAAAATGGCTTAAGGTACCATTCTGATCCTGATCCCTGGCCCCCCGGGAACAAAGTGGCCTCAGTGCCCCCCAGCTTAACTGAGAGCCTTAGGCTGCTCTAAATTGTGCCAGCTAGAGTGGCCCCTAAGAGTCTTTCTATTGGTAGGAGGTCACTGAAGTGCACTCTGTTCCAGCTCACCTCCTCCCACCCAGGAACACACCCCTATTAAGGCTGCTAACCCTCCAGGATTGTCCTAGAGTCATCAGGAATTAAAGATTAATCTTTAATTGAAGATTATGTCATGTGATGAAACCTCCAGGAATATGTCCAACCAAAATTGGCAACCTTGCACCAGAAAGAATGGTATGCACTGTCAATACTACCCTTGTACTTTGCATTCCTTGTAGCTGAAACCTTGTCCGTCGGTGCATTCTCCACACCGTGACAGAGACTTTCCCAGATTAGAAGGCGGAAAAAGATGACTTGGGAGGACATGTTCAGTGAGTTAATGGGTGCCTCCGAGAGTGACAAGATGTAGCTCCGAGCATGGAGGATTACACTGAGAACCTGGACATGGACAGGGAGGACAGAGGATCCTGCTGGGAACAAGAGCGTGCCATGCAGGAAGAGATGTTGCAGATTATGAAGGAGCAATCAGACATGTTGAAGCATTTTGTTGAGGTTCAAGAAAGGCAGCTGGATGCTAGAGTCCCTCTGCAGCCTATGCTGAACCTGCTGCCATCATCGCCCAGTTCTACATCCTCCTCCCCCAAACATCCTATGTGGGGCAGGAGTTCAGTATCCCTTGCACTCAACACCAGGGGAGGATACAAGGACCAGAAGGTGCCCATTCCCACACCTTTGATTGTTATTGCAGTGCATCTGTAAGCCAGCTTTCCTTGTTTCTCCCTAGCAGTGTTATCAGCCCTTTTGCCCCAGGTTGTCTTACTTTTCTTTGCTGTTTGTGTGCATAATAAGACCTAATGGATTGAGGAGAAAAGGCTCTTTATTCATTCAACATACAGTGCGTGGTTGTGGGATGGAGTTTACAAGGGAGGAAATGCAATGGAGGGGACAGTTTGGTGAGGAACAACACAGATAAGTGTCACATTACTCTGGCTCCTTGCTGAAACTGGTTTTCAAAGCCTTACAGAGACACAGATCCCCTTGATGTGCTCTAATTATTGCCCTGCTGTCTGGCTTCTCAAAACTGGCTGCCAGGCAATTGGCGTCAACCCCCCCACTCTGTCAGAAACTTGTCTCCCTTTGTTTCACAGATATTATGGAGCACATAGCAGGTAGCAATAACAATGGGGATATTGCTTTCACTGAGGTCTAACCTAGTAAGCAAACAATGCCAGTGACCTTTTAAATGTCCAAAGACACATTCCACCACTATTCTGCATTTGCTTAGCCTATGGTTGAACCGCTGTCCAAACTGCTGGTGTATGGCTTCATAAGCCATGGAAGCAAGGGGTAGGCGGTGTCTCCCAGGATCACGATTGGCATTGCAATGTCACCAATGGTTATTTTGCAGTCTGGAAAGAAAGTTCCTCCTTGTAGCTTTCTGAACAGATCTGTGTTCCTAAAGATGCACACGTCATGCACCTTTCCCGACCATCCTATGTTGATGTCAGTGAAATGGTCCCTGTGATCCACCAGTGCTTGCAACACCATTGAGAAGTACCACTTTCAGGTTATATACTCTTTATCAAGGTGGTTAGGTGCCAAGGTAGGGATGTGCATTCTATCACCCTATCGCAGTTAGGGAACCCCATTGCAGCAAAAACCATCCACTATGTCCTGCACATTGCCCAGAGTCACTACCCTTCTTAGTAGATGTCTGTTGATAGCCCTACAAACTTGGATCACAAAAGATCCCATGGTAGATTTACCCACTCCAAATTGATGTCTCACTGACCAATAGCAGACTGGCGTTGCAAGCTTCCACAGCGCTATTCTCACTCACATCTCCACTGTCACAGCAGCTCTCATTTTA
This sequence comes from Dermochelys coriacea, assembly GCF_009764565.3. Lineage (NCBI taxonomy): Eukaryota > Metazoa > Chordata > Testudines > Dermochelyidae > Dermochelys > Dermochelys coriacea. The sequence goes on along the minus strand of NC_050069.1, from coordinate 247,849,601 downwards.
ATATTGCTGCGCTTCAGGGTTGGGGATAGCTCTTCACACAGTTCCTGGAAAGTGGCCTTACCCATCTGAAAGTTCTGCAGCCACTGCTTGTCACCCCATAGCGGCATAATGATGCAATCCCACCAGTCAGTGCTTGTTTTCTGGGCCCAAAAACTGCGCTCAACCGTGTCAAGGTGATGCGTGACTGTCACCAGCACCTGAGAATTGCTCCGCTCCATGTCTTCCAGCAGGGTTGCTTGCGTGGCATCACATTATTCTGTGTGATGGCTCATGTATCGGCTGTGTAAATACTGCAGGATAAGGTGCGAGGTGTTTGTAATGTTCACAACAATATACAGCTGAGTGGGGTCCATGCTTATCATGCTATGGTGCCTGCAGGTTTACAAAAAAGGCGTGAAAAAGGCTTCGTTTGTTTGCTGTTGATTTCAGGAAGGGAGGGAAGTAAGTGCATCATGGGAGGCTAATGCCATGTTCCCATAACCACCCGCACCAATGTTTTGGTCCCATAAGACATTGCAAGCCCAACCCAAAATTTCACTCAGCTACATGCACTGTGGGATAGCTACCCACAGTGCAGTGCTCCATGCATCAGTGCAAACCCTACTAGTAAGGATGCACTCTGCCGACACAATGAGTATAGTGTGGACACGCAAGATCGACTTGCTTAAATCGGAGGCTCAGTGTCAACTTACATGAAGTTGATTTAACTTTGTAGTGTAGACATGAGGGTTAGAGAATCTCAGGCAGGATCAGAACTTAATGAGAATGGGAGGAGCCCAAGCCACCCACATCCCTTGAAATTAAAAGCTTTTTAAACCAATATGTAACCTAATTCTTGTTTTTCAGAGTTTAAAAATAGCTGTAATTACTATGAAAATGATTTCATATTTGTCCTTCCAGAGTTCATTTAATGCATACATTTTAAGAGTTCAAAAGTATCAATTCCTCACATCTTCCCAACAGCTATAAGTAACTTCTATGCAGACAGTTCATTGTTAAGATTTGATATTCAGTATTCAAGTTGTTTGTTGATTGTGATTGAACACATAATGCAAATAACTTTCTTATTGTTCTCTGATTGGAGGAGCCTATTTCATATCCAGGTGGCAGCTTTGAAGAAACTGCTGGGATTCTGAATTTCTCAAGGGAAAGTGGCAGGCAAACAGGATTAAAGAACTTTCTGGGCCACACAGACCTCCTGGAAATTTCATTAAATGTCTAGTAATTGTATCTGGTTTACAAGCACAAATACAGATTTTGGAGTATCCAAAAATGATTCGTAACATTGTGGAAGCAAATTTATAGGCCTCATTTTGATACACGGCCCTTTCATTTTCTTTAATTGCAAAGAAGTGCAAGTCAATAGACCTAGTGGCCAGAGTCTCTTTTTGTTATATTGCAAGTTTCCTTTCATTGAACTTTAGAATATTTCAAAGTTTATTTGGGTTGATTTGTGTTTGGATCAAGCCCATTTGACCATCCCTAGTTTAAAGCTACCTCAGTAACAGAAAAGCAGATTGTAGGCCAAATGCAGACTTGGTATCTGCAGGTGCAGGTCCATTTAAGTCAATGGAGTTCACCTTGATTACATTAGAGTCTGAATTTAGCCCTTTGTGAGGAATAAAGGTTTTTCAGTTAATTTTAATAACCTAGGCTATGTTTTTTTTGCCATATGCAGGCAAATTCTGCTTATTTGAAGCCAGCAGCATTTTTATACTATATTCAGTTTGAAGGCTTTTTTTGTTTGTTTGACTTCTTTTGTATTCAAGTGTAAACTTCAGCATGAACCAATTCTGAAAGGCCATTATTTGATGTATTTTAAAACCAGAACTGGTACATAACAGAACACCTTCATATGTTATAGCAGCATAGCCTAGTTATCTGTGACTGTAGTCAAAGTGATAATACATTTAGTCATATTTTCTGGACTTTTATAACATTGTTTTCTGTATTTAGGCAGACAAATCAGTACCATAAAAACTGGCAGCAACAGTGATAAAGAAAACTTTAGTTGTTTCCATACTTGTACCTGGGTGAATGCTAAATTTTGAGCAGCAGCTAACTTGGGACACACACATCTGTTATATATGCTCCCCATTTTGAAAAATAATTATTTCGGGGATTTGGATGGAAGAGTAAATACACAGTAACAAAGAGACACTTAGTCAGCCAAGCAAAGGAAGGCCCTAAGCTCAATAGCATTCTCTTGCTACTGAGGGAATTCTGTGCCAAAAAATTAAAAATTCTGCACACAATATTTTAAAATTCTGTAAAATTCTGCATATTTTATTTGTCAAATATAATCACACCAGTTTCAATTATTTTGGCAATTTATTTCAAATACCTGTTAGCAAGTACGTCTGGAACAATACAGACAACAAAATAGATTCAGGAAATGCTTTTTGACAAATAGATTCCTTACTAGGCATATTAATAAAGAACTTTGAGTAATAATTCATTTAAACTACAATACAGAACTGTATTTCCGGCAGCCCAAAAACAGTGCAAAGGTTTGGGGGAGTAAGAGGTAAATAATTGCTGGGAAGGAGCCTGGGTATGAACTTGAAGGGTTGTTTGGTATGGGTGGAAAAGTATAAAGCAGATTTTTTTGGGGGGTGGGGAGGGATTGTTAGGAAGCATCCCCATGCAGACCCTGGCTGACCCCTAGCCTCTCCCATTCAGTCAGGCATATCTGTTCCTGTCCCCATGTGTCTCTGTGCCCAAACTCAGCATTCTACTTCCCCCTGTAGCTCTGCACCCCCCACCCCTGCCCATGTGGCTCTGCACCTCCCTTCCCCTTGTGGCCCTGTGCCTCCACTTCCATTCAGCCCCTGCTCCAGTCTGTCCTCCCTCACTAGCCTTATGAGCCCCTATCTGTGATCCCCCAGCATCCCCACACTATCTGTCTCCTGACCTGGCTTGACAGCCACTGTGAAGAAGACAGGTTCTTTCTCTTCCCTATCCTGGCTGGGGCTTGCCAAGAACAGCTGCTGTGTTCTAGTGCCACAGTGCCCACCTGCAGCAACTTTTCAGCAGAAGCTATTTTCTGGGAAAAAAAATTAAAATATGCACAGCACATGAAATATGCATGTGCACGGTGGTGCAGAATTCCTCCAGGAATAATTCTCTGTTTGCCTGTTGTAATGTGATAACTTGTGGCATCCAATCAATTCCAATATTTCGGGGAATGTTCTAGGTAATGGACACAAGTCTATTGATTTTGGTGCAAATTGGAACACCAAAAGAGCTTGATTCATAAGGAAAATCAAGTCCTCCAGACTGCCTAATTGCTTCAGGCAGATGAATCTCTCTACTTCCCTCTACTACTGCCTACACATATCAAAGGCAGTTGGGGACCTGGGGAATGCAGGGAGGGAGATGGGGAGAGGGGTATGCAGGGAACACAATGCCCCTGCCATGGCGGTGAGGGGTAATGGGGGCAAACAGAGCCCCTGACATGAAGGAGGGGGTTAGGAGAGTTGCAGGGAGTCCCTGAAATAAAGGGGCATGGGATAGTGGCACCGAGGGGACCTGTGGAGCGGGGATCATGGACATTAAGGAATGCAAGGAGTCCCTGATATTTGCAATGTGCTCAACCTACAGAAGCTACAAAGTGTGTGACCCTCTAGTTTACAGAGAAACAAGGAAGTCTTATTTTTGATCCAAACTACGTTCTACTGCCTAGCTTTCTGCCATGGAGTATTCATGCCAAGCCTACATTATATCAAGAGCTGCAGATGGCCTTGTGAGTGCTCAAGGACCCCCTCTGAGAGCATCCTAACTTAAAAATATCTCATTTTTATCCTTTATCTTAAGTAGTGTAAGTATTCTTTACTGCCTAATCCTGCTCTCATCTGTTACTTAAAGTAATATTGCACTAAAACCCATACAACAGGAGATTTGACTGTCAGGTTACATTTAACATGGTTAATGAAAATTTAATGTTCTTACAATTGTTTTTTCTCTCAGTGGTACTGAATTACTTATGAATAACCTCATTGCTACTTAAACAAAGCATGCTCTTCTAACGAGGTACAACTAAATGGAGGTCAAAGTGATCTGTAACACAACATCTAAATGGCCAATTTCTGAATCCGTCTCCTTAATGTTCAGAGTACAAGAAGGCCAAGGGAGACAGAGATCGGGGAGGGAAATGACTAATGGCAAATCCCACCACAGATACTAAGGGAGTTGGGGTCTTGAACCAACTTTCACTGGTACTACCTTTTCCATCTTCTGCCTGTATTTTTTCTTTCCTTCCTCTCCTCCTCCTCCTTTTCTGATTTTCCTTTTCCAGTCCTGAGGAGTCAACAGAGGAATCAAAGGATTGAGGCATAGACTCTGCACTTTCACCAAGATTAGGGTTACCATCTTTCAGGTTCCCAAAAAGAGGGCACTGCCAGAGGGGGGTTGTGGGGTGTTGGAAGGGGGTACAGTTGGGGGGGTGTTGGAGGGGTTATTTGAGGGAGATGGAAGGGTGTGTTTACTGTGAGGTCGGGGGTGCTGAATGGATGTGTTTATTGAGAGGGGGTATTTGGGGGATATAGGAAGGGTGTGTGTGTATGGGAAGGGGTATTTGGGGGATTCAGGAGGAGATATTTAGGGAGTGTGGGATGGGTGTGTGTGTACTGGGAGGAGCATTTGGAGATGCTGGAGGGATATTTGGAGGGTCTTGGAGGAGTGTATGTACATACTGTGAGGAGTACCTGGGGCCTCACTCTTGAGATGGTGGAAGTGTCATTCCCTTTCATAGTGGCAGGATGGCTGAAGCAGGCCAAGGACGAAGCGCCAGCCCGTCAGCCTGCACCTCTCTGCCTCTCTTTCTCCACAGGAGCCAGGGCCTTGATGGGCAGGATCCAGCAGCTGCAGGAAAGGGACCAACTGGGACATGGAGACAGCTCTTTCTGAGCAGCAATGTTTGCTCTGCAAAAATCCCAGAGATAGCCTGAAAAATCCACCTGGATGGAGGGAGGAGGATTAAAAATGAGGATATGTCTGGGAAAACCTGGACGTATGGTAACCCTAACCAAGAGGGGGGCAAAGAAGACTGGAGTAGTGGTTGGGTGATAGCCTTGCACTGTATACCTCTATTGCCTTCTTGTTTCTTACAGATGGAACTGGTAACCTGAAAAATTAGTTTTGGGGCTCTCCTACACTAGTCTGCCTATTGCCCCCATAATCTGTTCTTCCAGAGGTAAAAGTTGCTAAGGAAAACATTAAGAGGAGACAGAGATAACCTTCTGATAAAGTAACTGACATAGTAATCTTTCCAAAATAAAGTATTTTTTTTATTAAAGTAACCTATAATCCTTAATACAGTATATCCTAAAAATCCTAAACAAAGAACAAAATCTCTAAAAAATCATTTATGCAAGTTTAAAGAGCACTTAAATTACAATAGCATATAGTTCAAATGATACTAAGTGAAGCAAATTGTTGCATGTGGCCAGTTTGCAACAAATTGCTGACAGCAGATCTTAAGTTGCTTTAAAGTAAAACATAATTAAAATGCACACTCCAAGCATACACATAGCAAATACTATGTGCTATCCTAAGCTATATTTAGACTAAACGATAATTGAAAGAATAATAAACTTACTTTATAAATCTATTGCTGCTTTAAAAAAAAATCAAATTACTACTGCTTCTGCTGCTCAGCTCCCGGTTAGTCAGCTCTGCTCTGATCCAGCTTTCTTCTCTCTCTCTGCGGCAGTTTTTCTTTGGCTTCTCTTTCTGGCTTCCCAGCTCTCCCTGCACGGCTCTCTCCTTCTCAGATGCAGCTTCTGGACTCCGAAAGTGCTGCTGGCAGCGGGCCTTTTAGACTACATTATAACTTTCTTTATATAGCTTCCTATTCTTAGCTGTAGTTACCTCACTCACACATGATCAGTCTTGTCCATTAACCTCAGAATTCTGATTGACAGCTCTGACCTGTAAAACAAGTTGTGACCAGTTTAAGTGGGCTCTGACCAGCTAGAGCAGGGGCAGGCAAACTTTTTTGGCCCGAGGGCCGCATCGGGTTTCAGAAATTGTATGGAGGGCCGGTTAGGGGAGGCTGTGCCTTCCCAAACAGCCAGGGATGGCCCGGCCCCCGACCCCTATCCAACCCACCCTGCTTCTCGCCCCCTGATGACCCCCCTGGGACTCTTGCCCCATCCAACCCCCCCTGTTTCCTGATGGTCCCCCGGGAACCTCTGCCCCATCCAACCCCCCCGTTCCCTGATGGCCCCCCGGGAACCCCTGCCCCATCCACCCCCCACTCTCTGTCCCCTGACCACCCGCAGACCCCCCCTGCCCCTAACTGCCCCCCACAGCCCCATCCAACTCCTCTCCCCTTCCTGACTACCCCCCCAGAACCGCTGCCCCATCCAATCACCCCTTCTCCTTGACCTCTCTTGGACCCCCTGCCCCTGACAGCCCCCCACCACCCCATCCAACCTCTCCTCTCCTTCCTGATGGCCCCCCCAGAACCCCGCCACACCCAACCACCCCTTCTCCTTGACTGCCCTCGGACCCCCTTCCCCGACTGCCCCCACCATCCCATACAACCCCCCTCCTTCCTGACGGCCCCTCCCGGGACCCCTGCCACACCCAGCCACCCCTTCTTCACTGCCCTCAGACCCCCGCCCCATCTGCCCCCTGCCACCCCATCCAACACCCCTGTCCTTCCTGACAGCCCCCCGGGACCCCTGCCACACCCAACCACCCCTTCTCTCTGTCCCGACTGCCCCCCGCCGCCCCATCCAACCCTCCCCTCCTTCCTGAAGGCCCCCCCGGGACCTCTGCCTCATCCAACCATCCTATTCCCCACCCTCTGACCGCCCCGACCCCTATCCACACCCGCACCCCCTGATCACCACCCCTGAACTCCCCTGCCCCTCTATCCAACCCCCTCCCCCGCTCCCTGCCCCCTTACCACACTGCCTGGAGCACCGGTGGCCGGCAGTGTGGCTGCACCAGGACAGGCAGCTGCACCGCGCAGCACAGAGCACCGGGTCAGGCTGGCCTCTGCAGCTACGCTGCCCCAGGAGCTCGCAGCTCCGCTGCCCAGAGCATTGCACTGGCAGACCAGTGAGCTGAGGCTCCGGGGTAGGGGAGACAGCAGGAAAGGGGTGAGCCTCCTCGGGCAGGAGCTCAGGGGCCGGGCAGGATGGTCCCGTGTGCCAGATGTGGCCCACGGACCGTAGTTTGTCTACCTCTGAGCTAGAGGCTTAACTGCCTGACCTCTCTGTCACCCCTACTGCACATGGTCAGTAGTACTGTACTATTGGCAGGGCCCTACCAAATTCACAGCCTTGAAAAATGAATCAAGGACTGTGAAATCTGGTGTCCCCCTGTGAAATGTGGTCTTTTGTGTGCTTTTACCCTATACTATGCAGATTTCATGGGGGAGACCAGCGTTTCTCAAATTGGGGGCCCTGATCCAAAAGAGAGTTGCAAGGTTATTTTAGGGGGGGTCGTGGTATTGCCACCCTTACTTCTGTGCTGCTTTCAGAGCTGGGTGTCTGGAGAGCGGTGGCTGTTGGCCGGGTCCCCAGCTCTGAAGGCAGCGCCCCACCAGCAGCAGTGCAGAAGTAAGGGTGGCAATACTGTACCATGCCACCCTTACTTCTGTGCTGCTGCTGGTAGTGGCTCTGCCTTCAGAGCTGGGCTCCTGGCCAGCAGCCACCGCTCTCTAGCTGCCCAGCTCTGAAGGCAGTACCGCCGCCAGCAGCAGCACAGAAGTAAAGGTAGCAGTACCGCAACCCCCCCCCAAAATAACCTTGCAACCCCCAACTCCTTTTTGGGTTAGGACTCCTACAATTACAACACTGTGAAATGTCAGATTTAAATAGCTGAAATGATTAAATTTACGATTTTTAAAATTCTATGACCGCGAAATTGACTAAAATGGATGGTGAATTTGGTAGGGCCCTAACTAATGGACACCAGGTCTTTGCCTGGGCATGTTTGGTCTTTGCTTTTGACATGTTTTTTTCACATGCTCAATAGTTGCCAATCTTGCACATGCTCAAGAGCTACAATTCTGCCAAGCCACACCCACCCACACCCACTTGGCTCTTTGCCAGGGCACCTTTTTTTAAAAAAAAAAAAAAATCCAAAGTTCTTACTGAGCATGTTCAGGATCTGCAGTGTCCATCTCAGGGTGGAGTGATTTTTGCTTATTCAGAATGGAGATCCAGAAATACAAAGGAAAAACTGGAGATTTTTCTCTGGTAATAGAGCCTTTGGGCTGTGAGACTTTTTTGGGGTGCCCACAACGTGCATCACTGTGCTACCCTCTTGCCTCCAATGAAAGACATTCTTTCTTGTGGTAGCTGGATGTCAGCTCCCTGACACTGCCAGCACTTCAGTACCCAGGCACTTTCCTTTGGGCTCTGCCAGCCTCCACTTGGCCTTGTAGGTAAACACTTGGTGCACCCCAGTCCCCGAACATCTCAGAAGTGTCCTCCTGCAGTGCTCAGCCCCTGTCACTGGACACGCACAGTAATGACCAGGTTTGCTACTCCCAAGAGAGCAGTATCTATACACCAGCTTGTTTGAATCAACCGAGTGTCAGCTCCAGTATAACAATACAGCACTGTGAGCTATTTATAATGAAAGCAAGCATAAGTTTGTTAACAGAGGTTAAGATTTTAAAAGCTTGTGAGCAAGAGTAATAAGAACAACAGGTTGCAAATGAACCAAAAGTATCACACGCTTCTACTAGCCTAAGAGTTAACTATAACTAGCCAACCGTGTCTAAAGCAATTTCTCACCTAAGACCTTTCTTTTAGCCTTTCAACCAAAAGTTGGTTGAGATCCTGTTTTCATGGGCATAAGTAACTGCACTGTCTGGTTACCCCCTCAAGTTAACAAGGATAACAAAATGTCTTACTCCAAAGATCATTGTTTTTGCACCCCAGAGACAGGACAATACCTGTTGTTTAATGTCCGGTATCTTCCCATCCCCCCTGTTTAAGCCAGGTGCAGATTTGCCTTACCCTTCATTAACATTTGACAGAGAGTTACACATCTGATCTCCTCTCTGGAAAAAACCTGTTTGTCAGCTTTGCCTGGTTAGATTTTAAAACATAATTCCAGTATGCATATATAGCTGTTCAAATATCATCAGTACATACATTTCACAATAATATTAATGACCAGTGTGATACCAGCTTTCATTTGATACCCACAAGACACTATAATGGATAAATGCTATGAAAGCCGTGTGTTGGGTGTAGTGAGTTTGTCTGCTCTGTCAGGAGTTGCTGACAGAGTAGTGAACCCTTTGCCAGTTTCTATTAGAAGTCTGCCTTGAACTAAGGGTGTATGAGGATGCAGAAAGAAATTGCCCTTTCACTCCTCCTCCACGCTTTTGGCTCTGGCCCTCCAGAGTGCCAACTGTATTACATGCCAGAAGTGGGATCTCTGCATCACTCCACAAAATACTACCTTCAACAAGCAATAATTCTGGGAATGACAGTTGTTCTGCCTACTGCACCAATAATAAGAAGGCATTTTAGAATGTATGCATTGGTGGTCGTGAGTAATAAGTATGAAAGTGGTGGCTAATTTTTTGGGAACATTTAACAAGGTATCATGTAACATTCATGTTAATAAATAAAATATACTGGAAATGATGCAGGTACAATAAAAAAAAATGAAGGTCAGACATATCAGACAATAAGAGGTTTTGGTGAAAGAGCTCAAAAAGTATGTGCGTGCCATTGTAGGCTCTTTGGCCTACGAAGGGCTTGTCTTCACTACCGGGGAAATCAACGTTGCTGCAATCAGTTTAGTGGGTGTCGATTTACTGCGTCTAGTGAAGACCCACTAAATCAATGGCAGAGCGCTCTTTGGTTGACTCTGATACTCCAGCTCCCCAGGAAGAGTAAGGTAAGTCGACCGGAAAGCATCTTCCATCCACGCAGTGTAGTGAAGACATTGGGGTAAGTTGACCTAAGCTACGTCGAATCCAGCTACATTATTCACGTAGCTGGAGTAGCGTAACTTAGGTCGACTTACCCTGTTAGTGAAGACAAGCCCTAAGCTAGAATTATTTACTAAAGCCATAGGTAGTTTCAGAGGATGAAGTATAAGCTTTCATGTTCAAGATCATGAGAACTGTAGTTCTATTAGATAACAATGCCATACATCTATTGTCTGCTTTAATACAAGAGGAGTACCCTACTGTACCATCATGGAGACTGAACCACCAATCCTCCTTTTGAGTGATTGATCATTTGAGATGAGCAAAGTTTTAGGATGGCTCTGTAAATCCCTTTAGAATGTAGTCAAATAATTCATAGTTCAGGAAAATACGGGAAAGTGTTATACTACTTGATATCCATCAATGAAAGGAGGAAAAAAGGCACAATGGGGAAAAGAATGAAATTATCCAGAAAAGAAATATAAAAAAACCCTATCTATTTAGAGAAATTACTCTTCATTTACAAAATGTGGAAAATGTATCATTTTTCAAGACCATCAACTTGAAGCCTTGCTACTTGAAGGTAAAATTCTAAACAGTGATTTCTGCACCAGAGAACACCAAACTATTATACAACAACTAATGAGACTTCTTAGCACATACTGCAGGTTCTTACGACAAGCTTATTAGACAATAATTTGGTGAAGTGTGATGCTTTATGGGTTATCAAAGATAAAAATAACTCTTAAAAGACAGGTTTCAGAGTAGCAGCCGTGTTAGTCTGTATTCGCAAAAAGAAAAGGAGTAGTTGTGGCACCTTAGAGACTAACAAATTTATTTGAGCATAAGCTTTCGTGAGCTACAGCTCACTTCATCAGATGCATTCGATGGAAAATACAGTGGGGAGATTTATATACACACACAGAGAACATGAAACAATGGGTTTTATCATACACACTGTAAGGAGAGTGATCACTTAAGATGAGCCACCACCAGCGGGGGGGGGGGGGGGGGGCTGAGGGGGGAAGGAGGAAAACCTTTCATGGTGACAATCAAGGTGGGCCATTTCCAGCAGTTAACAAGAACATCTGAGGAACAGTGGGGAGTGGGGTGGGGGGGAGAAATAACATGGGGAAATAGTTTTACTTTGTGTAATGACTCATCCACTCCCAGTCTCTATTCTAGCCTAAGTTAATTGCATCCAGTTTGCAAATTAATTTCAATTCAGCAGTCTCTCGCTGGAGTCTGTTTTTGAAGTTTTTTTGTTGAAGGATAGCCACTCTCAGGCCTGTAATTGAGTGTCTGGAGAGATTGAAGTGTTCTCTGATTGGTTTTTGAATGTTATAATTCTTGACGTCTGAATTGTGTCCATTTATTCTTTTACGTAGAGACTGCCCAGTTTGACCAATGTACATGGCAGAGGGGCATTGCTGGCACATGATAGCATATATCGCATTGGTAGATGCGCAGGTGAATGAGCCTCTGATAGTGTAGCTGATGTGATTAGGCCCTATGATGGTGTCCCCTGAATAGATATGTGGACAGAGTTGGCAACGGGCTTTGTTGCAAGGATAGGTTCCTGGGTTAGTGGTTCTGTTGTGTGGTGTGTGGTTGCTGGTGAGTATTTGCTTTAGGTTGGGAGGCTGTCTGTAAGCAAGGACTGGCCTGTCTCCCAAAATCTGAGAGAGTGATTGGTCGTCCATCAGGATAGGTTGTAGATCCTTGATGATGCGTTGGAGAGGTTTTAGTTGGGGGCTGAAGGTGATGGCTAGTGGCGTTCTGTTATTTTCTTTGTTGGGCCTGTCCTGTAGTAGGTGACTTCTGGGTACTCTTCTGGCTCTGTCAATCTGTTTCTTCACTTCAGCAGGTGGGTATTATACTTGTACGAATGCATGATAGAGATCTTGTAGGTGTTTGTCTCTGTCTGAGGGGTTGGAACAAATGTGAGTAAAGCTTGGCTGTAGACAATGGATCGTGTGGTGTGATCTGCATGAAAGCTAGATATATGTGATATATGCCAATATGATATATGCCATCATGTACCAGCAATGCCCCTCTGCCATGTATATTGGTCGAACTGGACAGTCTCTACGTAAAAGAATAAATGGACACAAATCAGACGTCAAGAATTATAACATTCAAAAACCAATCGGAGAACACTTCAATCTCTCCGGTCACTCGATTACAGACCTGAGAGTGGCTATCCTTCAACAAAAAATCTTCAAAAACAGACTCCAGCGAGAGACTGCTGAATTGAAATTAATTTGCAAACTGGATGCAATTAACTTAGGCTTGAATAGAGACTGGGAGTGGATGAGTCATTACACAAAGTAAAACTATTTCCCCATGTTATTTCTCCCCCCCACCCACCCCCCCACTGTTCCTCAGATGTTCTTGTTAACTGCTGGAAATGGCCCATCTTGCTTGTCACCATGAAAGGTTTTCCTCCTTCCCCCCTCCACCCCCCGCTGGTGATGGCTCATCTTAAGTGATCACTCTCCTTACACTGTGTATGATAAAACCCATTGTTTCATGTTCTCTCTGTGTGTATATATAAATCTCCCCACTGTATTTTCCACTGAATGCATCCGATGAAGTGAGCTGTAGCTCACGAAAGCTTATGCTCAAATAAATTTGTTAGTCTTTAAGGTGCCACAACTACTCCTTTTCTTTTTTCTTAGAAGACAATTATTGTAAGTGCTGATTGCAGAAACTGAGGCCAAAGAGATAGGTGTTCCAGGTAGAAAGTCCAGTGTCTTTTTTCAGAGCAGTTATACTTCCTTTTTGAATACGCAGAAATAAATTTCAGTGAAGTACAACCATATTATCACACAAAGTAGACAAATTATTAGATATTCTATAAGACTACATCTATATCAGCTATTGAACCCAATGGTATATTACCCAACCCACTAGCTCACAATATTAAACAGAGGACTGACACTGGAAAATGAAAAAAAGTGACAAAGCTGTTTTTTCCAGAATGAAACAAATTTCAGAAAATGACAGTGGTGGGAGGGAGTAAAATAACAGAATAATTGTACTGGAAAATATTTTCTGGAAATCATCTTTGATGCCTCCTACACTCCGGTACTTACAGTACACAATAAGATCTTCAGACTAGAGTATGTAATGTCTGAATTATTTTTAGTATAATACAAATCTTACTCTTTGCTGGATCCACCATTTTGGCCACGAGAGCCTTGCAAAGGCTACTCCAGCAGTATCAAATGCCAAAAACTCAGTGATTAGACTATTTTAAGAATCACCAGCCCCAAACAAACCTGCATAGCCATCCTTATTCCTTTTATAATCACTTTAGCCCTGTCATGACCCTTGGGCCTTGAACCCACGTCCACAGGAGCAGGCACGCTTCAATCTTCCACGTGGCAGCCTGCTAACAACTGCTGACCCAGGAAGTCCTGCCCCAGTTTGAGGCTCCGCTCTGATGCCCTAATGGCACAGTCCCAGAGCAGCCAATTGGTCCACTGGACTGACCCTACTTAAGGAAGCAATAGGAAGCTGTCTGAACAACAGGGAACTACCTTGCCCTGGACTGTGTACCTTGTGCTTCCTGTTTCTACTTGACTTCCCGGCATATTGACCTGACTTGTCTCTTGACCTCTGACTTGTGATTCAGATGTCCAGTTTGTCTCCTGCTTCTGATCTCCTGGTATTCTGACACAGCTGATTCTTGACTCCTGACTGTGGACTCTGGCTCTGACCACTAGGTCTGGCTGCCTACAACCTGACCTTGACAAGCAAAACATCTTTAGTTAAGAACTATGACAGCATACATAACTTTTCCTCTACAATATACGCTACTGCAGAATCAGACCCCTTCAAAGATTAGGGCCAGGTATTGTAATGAAAATTATAGTTCAGTTTGGATCTGCTACACAACTCAGCTTAACATGTTCTCTAATGGAGAGAGGGAGGTTACAGTGATGTTCTACAGATAAAGGTAACTTAACTAGCTAAGTAACCATAACTGATTTCCACAGCAATTTCTGGAAAGGGAACTGCTGATGTAAACCATTCCCCTTCTAGTCTGGAATGAGTTTTACATGCATCTCTGAAGAAAATGTAAAGAAAAATGCTGGGGGAGATCATGGTCCCGTAGTATAATAATAATAATAATAATAATATAATAATATGAATTTAACATTATTCATTATGTATGTGGAACTTTGCAATTTGCTGTATGTAGAGAGAAATAAATGGTCCTGAAGAGTTTATAAATATATATTAGAAAATCATAAAAATGAAGAAAAAAGGAAAAGGAAAAGAAGGGATGGACAAGGGTTGAAACAAATAAAGATAATACAAGTCAAATTATATTGTGAATTAATTTCATTCAGATGTATCTCAGAACTTAGAAGCCAGCCTCATGCCTACAAGCTAGCATTTCAGTGCTTTTCTTCCAACACCATGCACTTGAGCAATTTTGGTGTTCAGAATTTACAGTGAGTAGGGGTTCCAGTTTTAAGTTGAAACCAATGAAATCCCAAAGTAGTAGTAGTTTGACAACAGGTTTTCATATCATGAAAATACTTGAAATGTAATATTTTTGCAGGGTTGGAAATTGTATATGGATTGGCCAAAAGACCCTAAAACTCTCCAACACTCTCACAGAGATCTTGCCCCAGAAATTCAGGGCTTCAGAGGGGTCAATTTACAATATATTTCAAAAAGAAAGAAACTTTTAATATGGCAACTCCCCCCCCCCCCGCATTGGTACTCCTAAACCAAGTCAGATATTGGCCTACTACTAAACACTAAGTATTAGAAAAATAAACTAAATGGGAAACTCTATATTAACATATTTATCCAATTCTCTCAACTGGCCTTTTTCTCTCCTAATATTTTTTCCCCCAAAAATCATTTACGCTTATGCTTGTTGATGCCATTTAGTGCTAAAATAGACTGACAAAGCCTGAATTGATTTCTAGATTATTTCTGTAGTGGGTGAGTTTTTTTCTAGAGACAAAGGCCCTTTACCAACTGAAGAAGTACAGAATGGGCATCTTCTGTACATCCCCCCACTGCCCAGCCAATGTGTCTGACTGAAGAGACCACATATAGAAGAGAGCAGCTTAATTCAATCCTATCCTTGGCCTCTCCAATGCGACAAGGGGCCTGACTCCTCACCGGTTTATTTATGTATTGTATTTCTCAGGTGTGATTTGAATTGATTCTTGGGTCAGAATGTCTTGTATAGATCCTTATGTGTAACCGTTAGGGCAATGAGAAAACAGTGCCACTAGCAAATGGGTAATATCCAAGATCATGGAAAGGCATTTGACATCATGTCTAATAGAAACGTGTTATTTACAAACTGATTATGTACTTTTTAATGATGTTGCAATATTTGTATTTAAAAAAATAACAGGATGACAGAGAAGCACAAAATTATATTCTTAAACAAGAGGAAGGATGGCCCACTGTTTGGGGTGCTAGCCTGGGATCAGGGACACCTGGGTTCAATTCCCTGCTCTAACACACACTTCCTGTATGACCTTGGGCAAGTTATGTAACTTCAGTGCCTAAGTTTCCCACTTGTAAAATGGGGATAATATCTCATAGGGGTGTCATGAAAATTAACACATTAAAGACGGTGAGATGCTCAGACGCTACAGTAATGGAGGCCATGTAAATTCCTTAGAATAATGCGGGCTTAAACCATTTTATCCATGTTTTCTCATTCTGTTATTTTTACAAGAGGAAAGTCATTTATTTCACTTCGTGCTCCTACTTAAATTCTGTGTCAGAAGAAGCATGGGATCAGAATTTTAATGCCTCATTGAACGAAGAGAACTTTATGAAGCTAGACAAATTCAGACTGGTAAAAAGGCATAAATTTTTAACAGAGAGAGTAATTAACCGCTGGAACAATTTACCAAGAGTCGTGGTGGATTCTCCATCACTGACAGTTTTTAATCAAGAGTGGATGTTTTTCTAATTATCTATCTATCCATCCATCGAGATAGAGATATATAGATATAGATATGCTCTAGGAATTAATTGGGGGAAGTTCAATGGCCTGTGTTGTAGGTCAGACTAGATGATCACAATCATCGTTTCTGGCCTTGGCATATATGGATCCATTAATTTTTAGGGTGGTACAAAGAGGTATAACTAGGAGCAAGGAAATTAAGCAATGGAAAATTTAGGCTGAACAGCCAAAAAATATATTTTTTTTTCCAATGGTGAGATATATTAAACCATGAAGTAGTCTCCCAAGGGAAGTGAAAGCTCTGTCAGTTGAAATATTTCAAAACTGCACTGGAGACCATGCTGAAAGGAATGATGAGATGACCAAACTACATTTCTAGAATGTTGCCTCCACACAAGGGGCAAGAGCAGAGGTGAAGAAGGAAAGAGAAATTGGAACACTGCATTTTCACTGTGTCATTTTTTTTTGTAGATCCCCAAACCCAGCAGAAAGGGAAACAAAGCACTTTTCAAATTCACCACAAAACACATAACCACTTCAGCAATATAATAGCTGTAGATATAGATGAGTAGTCAAACCCACCATTGAGTGCACCTTTAAGAATGCTACTCCAAGAGGGTCAAATTGGGAGAAATATTTCTCCCTAAGTGCATCAGGTTAAATCAGATTTCTTCCATGTTTCAGCTAAACTAACAGAAGTTGTGCATTAATCTTTACTGTAACTGATTCATTTACAGTGGCTCTCTCCTGCTTTCCATTACCATAATGCTCCAATTGAAGCCTATGAGATATCTCCATATTGGGAGGTAGGTGTAGGCATATGTGTGTGTGGCACGGGGGGATTACTTCATGAGTTCTGCTTGCAGAAACTATAAAAAAGGTTACATAAGGAGCATTAGCTCCCTCTAACTGCACAGCTCAGAAACACATCACCCATCCCTCATTTCTTTTCAAGGACTCTGAGAAGCATTATTTATATAATCAACACATGATACATGGACACCATCCTTCTCCAATCTCGTACTTTGGGTTTTACTTAGTGAAAACTTCTTTTGCCATAAGCAAGAGTTACAGGTAGTACCAGGCTAAAAGTGATTTGTTTACTTCATTGTGTGTGCTTCACTCTATAGAAAGGTCACTTTCATTTCATGTGCAAAACTTTTCACCCAGTTCCTAGGATGCACCCACTACTCCTGCTACACATGCAAATTTGCTAATTCCAACCACCAGAATAACAAGATTGGAAGGTTAAATCAAGCAAGAATGAAAGGCCTTGGCTACACTTACGAGTTACAGCGCAATAAAGCAGCCCCGGGTACCCTAGCATACTACCCATCCACACTGGCAAGGCACATAGAGCGCTCTGACTCCACGTCTACAGCGCTGCCGGGACTCCACCTCAGCAAGACGATTAACGCTTGTTGTGTAGTGGCTGAAATGCCCGGGGACCAGTGTGAACGAAGTGTTGCATTACTGTGCTGTGATCGGCCTCTGGAAATGTCACATAATCCCCTTAAGTCAAGTGGCCACTCTTCTCATTGTGAAATTGGCTGCAGGAATGCGGAAAATGCCCTTTTAAAGCTCTCTTCTGGAGAAGCTGGCTGCTTATCAGCTCCAAGATAAAGCAAACATTTATTGTTTGCTTTGAGTGAGTGAGAGAGAGATGGGGAGGAGGAAGGGAGGTCTGAAGTTACAAGACAGCATGCTGACACACTCTCAGCACCCAAACCCACTCTCTCTCCCCCCACATACACACAACACATTCCCTGTCACACTCCACCCCACCCATCTGCATTTGAAAAGCAAATTGCACTCACTTGCACGCTGGAATAACTGCCCATAATGCACCACTCCCAATGCCACTGCAATTGCCACAAATGTGTCAATGTGGACAGACTACAGAGCTTTCCCTACTGCGCTCTATGAAGGTGGGTTTAACTCACAGTGCTCTACATCTGCAAGTGTAGCCATGCCCAAAAATTGTTTTGCTGAAAGAAGAACAGGAAGTCCCAGTGATATTCCAGAAAGTGTCCCAGAAATCTTACTGTACACATTACAGTCTATGTGATGGCAACAGGCTGCAGCAGTATTCTTTGAGCCTTTGCTGTGTGGTGCACAACACGGTTCTTCTTGTGGTTGTCATGTGCAAACATTGACAATTTGCTGAACAAAGCTCTTAATTAGAAAATGTGAGAGCATTTGGTATCATAAGTGACTACAAAATTCTTTTTTCATGATTAAAAAAAGAAAGAAAACAGACCATTAACCAATAAATTGTAGTCTATAAATGCAAAATTAGCATCTGATGAAAATAGTGGTAAAGCTGAACTCCTGCTAGTTTATCATTAGGATCTCCTAGATTATGTATCTTGCTGTTACGTTTTGTTTTGTTTTGCTTTAGAAATGCAATGTAGGGAACAAATGGATAAACTAGACAGTATTAAATGGGCCCAAGAGAAATCAAATCTTCTCTTTTGGAAATAATCCCTATTGAATTTAATGGAGATGAAAACAATAAGGTTCGACAGACATTATTCAAAACCCTTCAGCTTTTAGTATAATACTACTACTAGTAGAAAATGAAAACCTTTCTGTACGTTTCTTAAATCATTCTACAGAAATTGATAAAAAGGACATAATCCTCTATTCAATTCTATAGTTTCTAAATACCTCCAGAACGGTTCTCATTTTCTATTACATTCTGCAGGATGTGTCCTTGGGAGTCAGGAGTCCATTCTTCATCCCTGTCCCCCATCCCACAAATGACTCCTTAATCTACTCCTTCTAGCACCTATTTCTTAGTCATTGAGTGCTGTGCAAAAGACTCCTTTACCAGGCCCAGATAGAAAGATGCTGCCTTAATTCACGTTTGACACTAGATGACCTATTACATTTTATCTAACTCTAACTTCTGATACAATGATAGTCACCTTCAAACATTAGTAATATCGGCTGCTTTGAAAAATATGGTCAAAGTCTAATGTTAATAGCTCAGGTCTGTCTATATATGCTTTTTCAGATATGACCTTTTTTTGTGGGCACCTATATCTTTTGAAAATGTAGTGTGAGAATTGTGGTGACAAAAGTTGATTGGCCCAGGGGTTTTGCTTCTGCTTGAAAAGCTGGGATTTCCAGCATTTTTTGAATACCAGCTAATAACAGTTTATCAATGATTTTTATTGGGGCACACCTTCCCTGAAAGTGAAGGGTGCTAGGATGGGAGTGAGAGAGTTACTGGTTGCTGCAGAATATTAAAGCATTACCCTAACTCAGGGGTAATCAATAGGCAGATCGTGGGCCAAATCTGGTCTGCCAGATGCTTTTGAACACACCTTGAAATCCTTTTGATTACTTAACAGCATTATGGTTATTATTTTTTATTATTATTTTCTCTGGAGTCCGGACTTTGATTATACCTTGACCAAGAAATTTGGATCTTGACAAAAAAATAATTGCCTACCACGACCCTAACTCTTGATGTTGAAATGTTACAAGGTTAGTAAGCTTCTTGGAGACAATTTTACTGGGCTGGGATTTGCTGCTTCAAAATGTTGCTTTTCTGCAGAGAACTTCAGAATTTAGTTCCCCACACATATGTGTAATTGTCTTATGGATGAGCTGTAACCCAGAACTGGAGAACAGACTCTGACAGTATTATAGTAAATTTCACTGCACTACCTGCTTTGTCCCATATGATATCCTGGGGGAGGAGGAAGCTGCTTGGAAAATGGTGGGGCGGCACAGAGTTAGACATTGTTCAGGTTCTCTCTCTTTTCAGGCCAACAGATCTGCCAGAGACATCCACGATCTGCAATTGCCTACCAGGACTCTCCTCAACATTTCTTGCCAATCATGATCAGCTCTCTACAATAGCTAACGAGTGCCCCAAGATGTCTGTCATGGAGCTGCTTGAGCACACATTGAGACAACTGAGATGTGGAGAAAGGTCATTTAGAGGGTGGGATGGAAATTCCTGGCTACTCTAGAGGCCAGGACAAATGAGAAATTCATTACACTTGCTCTGGGTGACTGGAAAATGACAGCTAGAAAAATTGCTCTTCTATACTCCTCCTTAGAGCAGTGACCCATTCTCCTGCTCACGTCTCCTGTTCCTTCTCTTTATCCTCCACCACGAAGGGAATTCCCTGATTCTCTGCACTTATATTGCACTAGAACTACTGTCTAGGCTGTTTCCTTAGACTTTCCACCCATTAACCCATAGTCCAGCAAAATGGTAGTACTCTGCAACAGATACCTGACAGAGGTTGGCTGTGCTCACAGCAGAGTCAAGAGAAAATTCACAGGGGAATTTTAACTGAGCTATTCACTAATGAGGATGAAACAGCCCCCAGGGGAGAGTTATTCAGGATTTAATCCAAATAAAATGCAATTTATAGCAACCCTTCACTGAAACTAGTATCAAGCCCCATTAAAACTATAAGGGGAAATCAGCTGCAGAAATTTCTTCCTTCTTCTTGCCTTTATAGGATAACAAAAGAAGTCTCTTACTTCTCTCTGGATCCAGGAGAAGCCAGCAAGCAGTACTTGCTTGTAGACACCATTTTATCAGTGCTATTATTTATAACCTGACACAGCACCACCTGCTGCTAGCAAGAGACACTGCAGCTTCCCATTGAAATGAACAGGAACCTGCCCCACACTACTATTTTGATTGGTTTACCTTATTAGCTCTTTGAATGTTCATGGGGAGTGAGGGGGGTCCCATACTCCCTGACTTCCCTTTCGATTGAATTCTACATCAGGCATTTTATTCCCTCACTCGTTCTTGAACCTGCTGCTCTCTTTTCCTTATCTTAGCTCCTCTCTCTCCTGACCAGTGCTAAGTAGCAACATTCTTTTTTTGCTGCAGACTAAGAACGCTTGCTTTCTAAACACCAGAAAACTACCTGGAGTGGGAATCCATTGTAAAGAAAGAAAGAAGCAAAGGCTTGACCCTGTTCTTCCATGTTAGAGCCCAGATGACAATGCTGTTTCCCTCCTCACTTTTTTTCTCTCATGTTTGCGATTTCGTTAAAAACAATTTGCCACCTTGGCATCCTCTAGTCCATTGGTTCTCAGCCAGAGGTACATGTTCCCCTGGAGGTACTCAGAGGTGTTCCAGGGGGTACTCAACTCATCTGGTCACTTTTTCTCAATGTAGGGGTGGCAGCCCCTGCGGATTCATGGGACAGGTTTAGGGGCATTGCAACTGCACAGGGGTGGTGTCAAGGTTCCTTCCTCACTCTGAACTCTAGGGTACAGATGTGGGGACCTGCATGAAAAATGCCCTAAGCTTATTTTTACCAGCTTAGGTTAAAACTTCCCCAAGGTACAAACTATTTTACCTTTTGTCACTGGATATTTTTGCTGCCACCAACAAACATCTAACAAATATATAACTGGGAAAGAGGCCGCTTGGAAACATCTTTCCCCCTAAAATCCTCTCAAACCCTACACCCCCTTTCCTAGGGAAGACTTGATAAAAATCCTCACCAATTTGCATAGGTGAACACAGACCCAAACCCTCGGATCTTAAGAACAATGAAAAAGCAATCAGATTCTTAAAAGAAGAATTTTAATTGAAAAAAAGTAAAAGAATCACCTCTGTAAAATCAGGATGGTAAATACCTTACAGGGTAATCAGATGCAAAACATAGAGAATCCCTCTAGACAAAACCTTAAGTTACAAAAAGACACAAAAACAGGAATATACATTCCATTCAGCACAACTTATTTTATTAGCCATTTAAACAAAACAGAATCTAATGCATATCTAACTAGATTGCTTACTGACTTTTTATAGGAGTTCTGACCTGCATTCCTGCTCTGGTCCCAGCAAAAGCAGACTGAGAGAACCCTTTGTTTCCCCACCCCCAGCTCCAGCTTTGAAAATATCATTTCCTCATTGGTTATTTTGGTCAGGTGCCAGCGAGGTTATCATTAGCTTCTTAACCCTTTACAGGTGAAAGGGTTTTTTTCCTCTGGCCAGGAGGGATTTAAAGGTGGTTAGCCTTCCCTTTATATTTATTACAGCTGGTAATAGGGGGTAGCAAGCTGGGCAATTGCTAAGAGCCCCATGCTAGAGGGGGCCCTGCAAAGCTCAGGTACATGCTTCAGCCTTAGGTGGTGGGACTTGGGCTTCAGACAAAGCTCACAAGTGAAAAACAGGCTCAGGTATTACACTGAAATGTAAGTACAATATTTATATTCCAGTCAATTTATTTTCTAATTATATGATAAAAATAAAAAAGTAAGTAATTTTTCAGTAATTGTGTGTTGTGACACTTTTGTATTTTTATGTCTGATTTTGTAAGCAAGTAGTTTTTAAGTGAGGGTACATGAGACAAATCAGACTCCTGAAATGGGTACAGTAGTCTGGAAAGACTGAGAACCCACCTCTCTAGTCAAAGTTAAAGGTTTGTGTGTGGCAGGCAGAAGACTGTACCAGAGTTTAAAGAGCAAGTGAGACAGTGAGTTGGCAAATCTGGCTGATTTCTGCTTGTCTGACACCCACATATTGGTCATTGCAAAGCTCAGAGAGCACTAGATGGTACAGCAATTAATGCTAAACCATGCGATGTGTGAGGACACGCAGAGGGTCTGCCATGTGAAACATGATGTGTTCCCAACTGATACAGTGATTTTTTGAATGTCTGCACCTGATTGGGTAAATACACACAGCATGTCTCCAGCCTGTCTAATTAACACACGCACATTATGGTCAGGCTTTTAAAACACACATTTTAAAGGCTGTATGTTGTGTTGTAGTCATGTTGGTTCCAGGATATTAGAGAGACAAGAAGTAATATCCTTTACTGGACCAAGTTCTGCTGGTGAGGAAAAACAAGCTTTCATGCTTACACTGAACTCTTCTTCAGATCAGGAAAGGAGGCAGCAGCACAAAGCATGGGCCAAATGGCAGGTACAGAAAATCAAAGTGCAGTGAATTCCTCTGAGTCTGTAATGGAGGCCTTGAGTAGCATGGCTGATAACACAAGAGATTCCTTAGTGGAGTCAGACAGTCAGCCGCTTGCCTAATTCCTAGATTGGCATGTTCTTCCTACAGTGTCATTTATGAAAGAGACCTCTGTCAATTGCTGCAGGGTCTGCAGAGAGGAGCTGCCCCTCAGTTCAACACACACAATCCCTCATCCCTTAGATATGGCTCAGACTTGTGTCCCTGTCCAGTCGGCAGGTTTCAGAACCTGGCTGCCAAATTGACCAAGCCTCTGCCTTATCCTCCTTGAACTCCCAGTTTATCTTTTCTGTGATGGCTGCAGAGCACTGCCTTCTATCAATGGCTAGATATCTGTAGCGAATTCCTGACTTCTA
Source organism: Dermochelys coriacea (assembly GCF_009764565.3). Taxonomy (NCBI): domain Eukaryota; kingdom Metazoa; phylum Chordata; order Testudines; family Dermochelyidae; genus Dermochelys; species Dermochelys coriacea. Next base: position 247,826,400 of record NC_050069.1, on the reverse strand, counting down.
GAAGTCCAGGAGAAAACTCCTGTTACTTCAATAGAGTCAGTAGCTCACCTCTGGTGAGCTGGAACCTCTGGTTATTGTATAAAACATGCATGAGATACTGTCACCTCTTCCTACCTTGTGCCTCCCACCCATTTATGTGTGTGTCATCCACCTATTGTATCTTGAATGTGAGGTACTTGTCAGACACTGCCTAGCACAATGAGGTCCTGATCTGTCACTACTGTCCCTCATTTGACTACAGTAATCAATAATAAATAATTAATAATAATTAATAATTGATAATGATGAAGACATAGTTTCTGCCAGACTCAGGACCAACTTTCAAACATCTGAGAAAAAAATAATGCACCTCCCACTCATCTGTCATTATGTTCTTCTCCATTACATCTTCCCAATATACTTTTTTTAATAAACTGGATATCTCCATCCCACTCATTTGTCCAGTGTTTCTTTCATTAGTCATTTTCTCTGTCAACGGATGTCCTCCACAAGCAGCATCTATACAAGCAACGTGGCACCAAAGACATTCATCCAAGAGTGTCTATCAGTGCTCTGAACTGACCTAACTTCCAGGCACCCAAGCCTTCCCTGGTACTTCACCTCAGTCTGAAAATCCCACTTGGATGCCTGTTTCTCTGGCCAAATCCAGGACACACAGAAATTTGGACTCACATCCCTGAGTGCAGTGTATCCTTGTACATGCATTACATCTGCCTTATGCACCCATCTTTCAGCTGGGTACCTCAGAGATGTTTATCTGGCCATTTATGTGCCTAAGAGGTTTTGAAAATCCTGGCTATTAAATCTTATTCAGTAGCTAGTAGTTAGGCCAGATTTCCACAACCTACCTATACAGGTATAACTTGGTCACTCAGGAATATGACATGGTTATACCAACCTAACCCCCGCTTGTAGACAGCGCTATGTCGGTGGGAGAGCTTCTCCCACTGACATAGCTATCGCCTCTCGGGGAGGTGGATTAACTATGCGACTGGAGAAGCTCTTCCATTGGCGTAGGAGTGCCTTCTCTAAAGTGCTACAGCCGTATGTGAAGACAAGCCCTTAGTAATAACCCTTCCATGGAAGTGACTGTTTGGTAGAGATCACCCTGGTCAAACCCACCCATGAATTTGGGAGTGATGGTTTGGAAATCTCCCTGATCTGAGTCTAAGATTCTGTGGCTGATCCCTATTTCTGTAATGACTGAACCAACAACTTGGATCTGAATGCCCATAAAGTTCAGACACAGGGAGGGGAAATCTGGATCTGGTTTGACCCCTTCATTTCAGGTCTATCTTTGCTCTTTGATTATAAAACATGCAGGGTTGTTGTAGCTGTGTTAGTCCCAGGATATTAGAGAGAGTAAGTGGGTGAGGTAATATCTTTTATTAGACCAACTTCTGTTGCTGAGCGGTACTAGCTTTTGAGCTACACAGAGCTTTTCTTCAGCTCTGGGAAATGTACGTGGAGTGTCCCAGCTAAATACAAGATACAGCATAAGAGTCTTTTTAGCATATGTGCAACCTGCCTCAGGTGGTATGTGACCAGGATTCATCACCGAATTTGGTCCGCTGGTTGGATCATTAGCTTCCCCAGCTTGGGTCTGGTACTAATGGGGAGTGTGACGTGAATGCTGATCCATGCCCCCTAGCATAAGAGTTAACACATTTCAAGGAACTACGTGTGCTGAAGTGGCCTCCTAACACCTCTGCAGTCACAGAGGACAAAGAAAAAATAAGAAGCTTGGGAGGTGAGTTAAGTGGGTTATAGATTGTTGTAATGCGCCATAAATCCAAGCTCTCTGTTCAGTCCACGATTTTTAGTGTCTAGAAAAGTTATTAATTTAAGCCCGCAAACTCGTCTTTTGAAAGTGTTGTGCAGGTGTCCTTTAAGGATGAGGACTGTAAGGTAAGATATAGAGTGATTGCTTTGTAAAAAGTGTTCACGGTGCTAATAAGCGATGGTCACATAAACACCACCCTATATCGGAAACCTACTGACCGCTATTCCTACCTACATGCCTCTAGCTTTCCTCCAGATCATACCACTCGACCCATTGTCTACAGCCAAGCGCTACGATATAACCGCATTTGCTCCAACCCCTCAGACAGAGACAAACACCTACAAGATCTCTATCATGCATTCCTACAACTACAATACCCACCTGCTGAAGTGAAGAAACAGATTGACAGAGCCAGAAGAGTACCCAGAAGTCACCTACTACAGGACAGGCCCAACAAAGAAAACAACAGAACACCACTAGCCATCACCTTCAGCCCCCAACTAAAACCTCTCCAACGCATCATCAAGGATCTACAACCTATCCTGAAGGACGAGCCATCGCTCTCTCAGATCTTGGGAGACAGACCAGTCCTTGCTTACAGACAGCCCCCCAATCTGAAGCAAATACTCACCAGCAACCACACACCACACAACAGAACCACTAACCCAGGAACCTATCCTTGCAACAAAGCCCGTTGCCAACTCTGTCCACATATCTATTCAGGGGATACCATCATAGGGCCTAATCACATCAGCCACACTATCAGAGGCTCGTTCACCTGCGCATCTACCAATGTGATATATGCCATCATGTGCCAGCAATGCCCCTCTGCCATGTACATTGGCCAAACTGGACAGTCTCTACGTAAAAGAATGAATGGACACAAATCAGACGTCAAGAATTATAACATTCAAAAACCAGTTGGAGAACACTTCAATCTCTCTGGTCACTCGATCACAGACCTAAGAGTGGCTATACTTCAACAAAAAAGCTTCAAAAACAGACTCCAAGGAGAGACTGCTGAATTGGAATTAATTTGCAAACTGGATACAATTAACTTAGGCTTGAATAGAGACTGGGAATGGATGAGTCATTACACAAAGTAAAACTATTTCCCCCTGGTATTTCTCCCTCCCACCTCACCCCCCACTGTTCCTCTGATATTCTTGTTAACTGCTGGAATTAGCCTACCTGCTTGTCACCATGGAAGGTTTTCCTCCTCCCCCCCCCTGCTGTTGGTGATGGCTTATCTTAAGTGATCACTCTCCCTACAGTGTGTATGATAAACCCATTGTTTCATGTTCTCTGTGTGTGTATAAATCTCTCCTCTGTTTTTTCCACCAAATGCATCCGATGAAGTGAGCTCTAGCTCATGAAAGCTTAGGCTCTAATAAATTTGTTAGTCTCTAAGGTGCCACAAGTACTCCTTTTCTTTTTGCGAATACAGACTAACACGGCTGCTATTCTGAAACAGGTGATAGGGTGGTTTTGTCTTTTATCATTTTCTGTGAGAGTTCATTCAAGATAATAGTGATTGTCTGGTTTCACTCACATAGCTGTTATTGGGGCATTTAGTGCACTAGATGAGGTACACCACATCTTGTGATAGACATGATCTTGAAAGGTGTGTGTGTGTGTGTGTGTGTGTGTGGCGGGGGGAGGGGTTGATCATTGTAGCAGGGGAGATATGCCCTGGCAGGGTCTGGTGCTGCTTTGAGTTGGTGTGTCCTGGTCTGTGGGGAGTTTGCTTCTGATGATGAATTTGGAGAGGTTGGGGGGTTGTTTGATGGCCAGATGATGGGGTTCAGGAAAGATTTCTTTCAGGATGGGTTGACTATGGGTTGTAATTTTTTTGATACCCTGTACGGGTTCCAGTTTGGGCCTGTAGATAACAAGTAAAGGTGTGCGGTCAGAGGAGGGTTTATTTCTGTATTTCACAAAGCAATCACTCTATAGCTGACCTCACAGTCCTTATCCTCAAAGGAAACATGCACAATACCTTCAAAAGATGAGCTTAAATTAATAACTTTGCTAGGTACTGTCAGACTCGAACCCCAGGTGGCACGGTTTGTTGTCTGACCGGAGAGAGACAGGCAACACCAGCAAGGTCCAAACACAAAGCTCTTTACTGAAGAGTGCACACAACAATAGAGAGCAGTCTGTCTCCAAAGAGAACCAGCCACCTCTAAGTAAAACAAATAGGTCTTTATAGACAGTCCCGTTGCATCACAGATTCATTCATAAAGCAGCCCACCCCTCCCCTATGTTAGTTAAAATCCTCTTTTTCTATTATGCATGCACTTCTACCCCCTTATTGTAGATAACTTTTAGCAAATCATAATGCTTCACTAACTTTCTTATCGGTATGGGTGTCAACCAGGAGACGAGGAGTTAAGAACGGACATAACACAAAACAGGGAATGGAAAACAGTGCCCCTGTATCTCAAGGACTGTTCCCAGAATAACTGGTACAAAAATGCATGAATGTAGGACTCCCCTTTTTTCTCACTCTCTGTAACTTAGACAAGTATTCCTTCATTCTACTTTCAGAGACTTTCCAGCGGCCTTTCTTGGCCTGACTTTGGTTCAGTTGGCATAACTGCTTCATGTTTAACTTTTCTCACCTAACAGTCCCCCTCTTTGTCCCCAGAGTGCCATAGGGGAACTCTTGGGACATACTGGCTACTATGGGTAGTGACTTAGGACTATTCACTGGTTGGTAGGGCACAGCTTGGTACCCATCCAACAGCCACATCTTAACATAACATACAAAACTATCAGGCCACAAACAATTACAACAGCACTGCGAAGCAAATTATGTAACCAGCCACCTATGTCTGGAACCCAGTTGAACAAATTGCTCCACCATGAGTTGACTCACTCTCCTCCATGGTCTTTTGCAACTTGCATGAGGTGGTTTGCTCTTTCCCAGGTGGCATTATAAACATCCAGAACATATACATAGTATTCTCGCCCAATTAATGCACAGGTTCCTCTCTGAGAGGCCAGCAAAATATCTAATGCCAAGTGGTTTTGGAGAACCATTTGCCTTAGTGTTTTTTGTTTTTGTTTTTGTTTTTTTTTTGTTCAGTTGCCAAATCTACCAAGGCATTGGCAGTAGTAGTTGCCATTATCTCCAACACTCCCTGAAGTCTCATGACTCCTTCCCCAATACGCCAACTGGCACCCCACAGGCGAAGACAAATCCCGCACAAGCGACCGTCCAATCATTTAAGGGACACCAAGTAAGGGGGTGAGAGTCATTCACCTCTTCCTCAGCCCCTCTTACATTCCTGATTTTTCCCTTTAGGGAGATGTATGCGATATACTACCAGTGGTTCTAACCAAGTCAAGTAGCAGGATCCACTCCATGAAGGAGGGAGGGCTAGGTATGCCTTGTTACCACACACCCAGTATACTCCAAAAAGAGTAGGATGACTTTGGACCAGGTATTATTAATAAGTTTGTACCATCCGGTCCAAGATAGGAGGAGGGAGAATTTAGCCGCGGAGGCAATAAAGGAACATAAACACATAGTATGAAGTTGGCAAGTTATACCCAAGCGTGCAATTTATAACATAATGCTCAATCAACTTATGATCTTTATACAGAAAGTGTTCTTCCCCATGCAGACTGCACTTGTTACCCGTAAATCTATGCCAGGCGGAGGTGCAAGAGGTTGCCCCATCCAAGAGAGAGATATTGGGACCTCTCTTACTCCCAAAATGAGTGCCATTAACATAGGCTTTGCACTCACTATTATCTATAGCTATTTTCCCTTCTTTTAAGAGGCACCATTGACCATCTCATTTCCAAACTATTAGATATCCGCTTTCAGAGATGCCAGTATCAGCCCAGGTAATATTTAAATTGCCTGAAGAATCCTTTCAGGACAGGGTCCAGGTCATATTCATTGCACTAAGGGGAATAGGAACCATGGGAGACCTTTTCAGCTATCTGCTGGTATTAATGAGCACACCCAGCATGAAGTGTTTTGTAGGGCTGGCATACGAGCTTTCATTTCATGGGCAAGAAGTATAAATGTGTTAGAACTGTGTGATTCTATAGTCTCAACTCCCCATACCACCAAAAAAGAAAGATAACAAACGGATTAAAAACACATAAACCCAACCTAAAGAACGGGGCCATCCCTCTCTGAGTGGACACCACCAACTCAAAGTTTTTTTAGCTGCAGTCAGAGCTTCAGGTCGCCGAAAGAGGTGGCAGTCCATTTGTCTTGAGCACAGATGTCGTCTGCTTCTGATTCACCCGGTTCACGGTGGGGTGAACATGCGTAGCTCCCTTGAAGTCTGATGCCGTATGCTTCTGGGGAACCTTTTTCCAGGTCAGGTTCCCTAGCGGTGCAATGCAGGTTAGCTCTGTCAGTGGACAAGGGAGAGGTTACTAGCACTTCACCTTGTCCTTTCCCCTGCTGTCCAAAAGGAGGAAAGAAAAAACCCAGAAGGAAGGACAGGCTGAGCAGTAGTGGAAGTGACGTCATCTCGAGGTGGAGGGGTCTTTTTGCAGTAAGAAGCATGGGTTCAGGCAGTCAGTCAGGCACTTCACAGCAGTGTTGGTAGTTAGCAGGACTTAATAAGGGCTTTTCCAGCATGGGGCCAGAGTAGTTTTTCGTTGATGGACCTTTATGTAGACCCAGTCACCTGGTTTTAACAAATGGCAGGTTTGCTCAGGATCCTTGGAGCAGGACTTCTTTCACCTGTAAATACAGAGACCTAACACATTTCATTAATGTCTGGCAGAGTTTTGCAGATCTCACAGCTGCTTGGGCACATTCAAGCCCCCCTCCTTCTTGGCTGTCAGCCAAATCCTAGCTGTAAATAGTGTCCTTGGGCAGGCCAGCGTCTTATCTTTGGACCGAGCCTGCCAGCTACAGCATTGAATTAGCTCGTCCTCCGTTCGTTCTTTTTTCTTCTCCCCTTCTTGGCTTCTATTAACCTGCAAAGGAAACTTTCACTTTCCTCTCACACACCTGTGTTCAAAAATGAACACATATACATTGCCCATTATACAGCACTTTAGTCGTATTGTTCAATGTATGCCACATACACCCTTCTAGTAAAATGACTTTATTACAGAGCTTTGGAGCAACAAGCCAAGACAAGCACACCCACTTTTGAGGAGTCCACTTGATACAACCTCTGGTGTCCAATAGCTTTCCTCCCTCCCCAGCCCTCTGGCTAGAAATTTGAGGTAGCCATAAGGATCCCATGTATAATATGGGGACAGGGTTAACCTTTCATGTCCTTGCTTTCAAAGACTGTGTGTGAATTTTAACAACAATTTTTTTCAATTAAAAGATCTGGCCAATGAAATTTCTTTTTCTTACTTAGACAAATGTATTAAATTTTAGTATATCACATTTTCCTGATATTATCCAAACACTTTGTATTCCAAGTTGAATAAAACAAGTATCTGCATTTTGATTTAACCCTTCTATTCAGTTTAAAACTAAACTGTCCTATGAAAAATTAAACACAGCAATTCTGACCACAAGACAGAACATAGAACACAGAACATAATTCCTATTGTGCCAGTAAATTCATGATATGTTGAATTGCTTTTCAGCTGGCATCAGTTTTCTCTGATTTTCTGAAAAACAAAAAACATAGATCTACCTCTTCTGGGCGTTCAGTCATTGCTTAAAATATTTCCTTTTTATACAAATACCCTTGTTAATTGCCGGCAAAACAGAGGAATTACCCATATTTTCTTGTATTTGTTTCATAGGCAACCCAGGTTTCTACCTTATCAGTTAGGTAATTTACATAAAAACAAATGCTTTCCGGCTTGCTTTTGGATCCACAGCTTAAAGATTCTTACTTTAAAAAGGGCACAATAAACTTTACCAGACTTTTGATTGCCTTTTACTTTTAACTCCTGCTGTCAAACACACAGCATCCTGAAAAGGAAGACACCACCTATTGTAGCCCCTTGGAGCCTAATAAGATATTAAGTAGCACCGTATAATTGCATTCCTTTGGAAAAGGGCCCATTTTCCTCAAAATGGCTGCAAAGAAACAAAATTCTTTTTCTTTCCAGTATTTCACAAAGTTCAACTGCTTAATTCCCTCCAGCAACTACAGAGTTAACTTCTCACTTTCCTTTCTTAAATCACTTGCTTATCTCCCAAAACAGCACCCAATCAACTCAGATCTTACCATTCCAAGCATTATTCCGGGATTTACGTTTCCCCATTCCTGTAATTATTTACCCCTTTCCTTTCATTATGCCCTCCAAGTTTCCAACCTGTTTTCCAATCTCTCTATCTGTTGCCTGCCCACTTGGGCCCAATCCTGTTTTTCTCTCTGAACTGTCGCTTCCATGAGCACCAGCTTTGTCCCACTACCAAGTTAACAAGGAGGGTGGGCTTCTTAACTAGCCCCCAGCCCTCCTGGTCTCTTCTCTTAAATATTCTCACTCACAAGGGCTACCCGAGTCCTCCCCCATGAGGCTTGTCACCTGGACAGAACGCACGGCCAATTGGCGGTTTTAACTATTTAATTTCCTCTTATGACAGACACACTGTTATTACAGCATTTGCTGAGCACAAATGATTAACTTTTGACAAGTCTCTAAAGGACTGGTACTTGCTTAGCCAGTGCTTCCTTTTCTACCTGGAAGTCCTGTCTTAAGGCTTATAGTTATACCACACAAACAAATAATCCATTTGTCCCAGTCTAAGATCGACCAAAATATCTTTTAAGGAATCCATCCTGTCTGTGGAAAATTCCGCAGGCTGGCCATTCTTTAGTCGGGGACAAATGAGTGGTGAAAGCTGGCCATTGAACCTGACATAAGTTTTTTTCATTTTTTTTGATTTAGTTAAACCAGTAGTTCCAGAGATTCCCTTCCAATCTCTAAGAATCAGAGACAACGGGGTGTCCCCTCGGGCATTTACTGCCAAATTGTCCCATCCTAAGGGGAAAAGGACTCAAACCCACAATCCCCAGCTCTTAGTATCAAGTGATTGCTTACCTCCGATGAAGTGAGCTGTAGCTCACGAAAGCTTATGCTCTAATAAATTTGTTAGTCTCTAAGGTGCCACAAGTATTCCTTACCTCTCCAGGGACTCGAACCCCGAAGACCTGGATCTGGATCCTACTCAAAGGGTAGGTAGACATTGCTGGATTTCTATGGGCTCCTGCTGGTTCACAGAACACACCTCATCGCCGACGCAGGGATCAGATCACTGGCAAGGCTCCTCGAAACCGCTCTGCGTTGTTTTAGAGTCTTGATACTGCGCTGGAGAGTCAGACGAGTCCCTTAGTGGTCGCCAAATTGTTGAGGACTCGAACCCCAGATGGCATGGTTTGTTGTCTGACCGGAGAGAGACAGGCAACACCAGCAAGGTCCAAACACAAAGCTCTTTACTGAAGAGTGCACACAACAATAGAGAGCAGTCTGTCTCCAAAGAGAACCAGCCACCTCTAAGTAAAACTAATAGGTTTTTATAGACAGTCCCATTGCATCACAGATTCATTCATAAAGCAGCCCACCCCTCCCCTATGTTAGTTAAAATCCTCTTTTTCTATTATGCATGCACTTCTACTCCCTTATTGTAGATAACTTTTAGCAAATCATAATGCTTCACTAACTTTCTTATCGGTATGGGTGTCAACCAGGAGACGAGGAGTTAAGAACGGACATAACACAAAACAGGGAGTGGAAAACAGTGCCCCTGTATCTCAAGGACTGTTACCAGAACATCTGGTACAAAAATGCAGGAATGCAGGCCTCCCCTTTTTTCTCACTCTCTGTAACTTGAACAAGTATTCCTTCATTCCACTTTCAGAGACTTTCCCAGGTTTCAGAGTAGCAGCCGTGTTAGTCTGTATTCGCAAAAAGAAAAGGAGTACTTGTGGCACCTTAGAGACTAACAAATTTATTAGAGCATAAGCTTTCGTGAGCTACAGCTCACTTCATCGGATGCATTTCCCAGAGACTTTCCCAGCAGCTTTTCTTGGCCTGACTTTGGTTCAGTTGGCATAACTGCTTCATGTTTAACTTTTCTCACCTAACAGTACAAAAAATCACGGACTGAACAAAGGCACTTGATTTATGGCTTGTTACAACAATATGTAACCCATTTAATCCCCTTCCCCAGCCTTTTTTTCCCCCTTATGACTGGAGAGCGGTTAAGGGACCACTTCACCATGGTGCATGGTGCCTTGAAATATGTGTTAACTCTTATGCTGAACAATCTGGTTCCACCTTGTGTTTAGCTGTGACACTGAGTAAATTTCCCAGACCTAAAGAAGAGCTCTGTGGAGCTCAAAAATGTGTCTCTCACTAAGAGAACTTGATCCAATAAAAGATATTGCCTCAACCACTTTCTCTATAAAACATGCAGAAATGTGTGTTACCCAAGGTGCCTAAAGTAGTCCTCGCTGAAAATGCCAAGGTTGGAAAAATGCAGGCTGCAAAAAGGAGAGCAGATTTTCCTAAAACTGGTGGTTAACACTGAAGTTATATTCACCAACCAGTCACAAACTGTGCTCCTGATCTCCCCCCCCCCCCCCCACTGGTTATTAAGAAGCTAAAAAAGAAATTACACAGCCCCTTTATTACATGCCAGTTCTCTGGCCATCAGCACATAGGTCTAGTAAAGTGAGAAGTTACTTAAAAACTCTGCTCACTATGCAAAATGTTCTTCTGACCTCAAAGGGCCAGCTATATTACAAGGTCAATATTAGTTTGGAACTTACCCAAAATATCACGCTGCTGGCCAAACCTTTAGCATCTAAAACTAAAGGCTTATTATAAAAAAAACAAAAACAAAGAAAACAAAACAAGAGATTTTTAAATGGTAAAGCAATCAGATACATACAAAAAGAAAAGGAGTACTTGTGGCACCTTAGATACTAACAAATTTTTGAAGTTGACAGATTTCCACTCTATACGGCTAAATTCAGTGCCTTGCATAATCACAGGTTTCAGAGTAGCAGCCGTGTTAGTCTGTATTCGCAAAAAGAAAAGGAGTACTTGTGGCACCTTAGAGACTAACAAATTTTTTTAAAAATTAAAATTAAAAATTAAAAATTTTTTAAATTTGTTAGTCTCTAAGGTGCCACAAGTACTCCTTTTCTTTTTGCGAATACAGACTAACACGGCTGCTACTCTGAAACCTGCAGATACATACAGAGACCATATATTAGGTTCTTAGTGGTATTGGTGAGTTTGCTGGCTTGAAAGTCCCCCTGGAACACATCCACAGCTTGGATGGGTTATTCGGTCCTTTTTTCAGAGCTCCTTTTATTTAAAAAAAAAAAAAAAAAAAAAACCTGCTCCAAAGGTAAGAAGACAAAATGGAGAAAATGCAGCTGCCTTTTTATATCCTTTGCCATGTGCCTTGTATGTCTTTTGCCCAAATACAAGCTTCACAGCACATGGCATGGAAAAGCCTTAGAGTTCGCTGTCCACAGACATGCCCTACATGTCTTGCTTATGAGTCACATAAGGTGTAGCCTCTGGCTCCTTTCAACAGATTCATTGTACAGCTGATGACCCTTGATGGGCCATTGAACAGGGGAGGCAGTGCTGACGCTGATCTACCTGGGGGTGTCACACAGAAACGCAGCACAAGTTTGGAAATACAGATATACCCTACATATCTAGAACTCACAATACAAAGATGATACAAACATATAAACAAGATTATCACATTTGGCAAATCATAACATTTTCACTGACACCTTATACAGCATATCTGGGACAATTCATTGCAATTTTATAATATTGGTATTAATAATATTACAAATTGTTCCACATATTCTATACAGCATCACAGTTTGATACATATTCTCTTTTGAAGGGAACTGGTATAAATTGGTAGCACTGAAAACACTGGGCATTGTTAGATTGTGAGACTGGATATTTGGTGCTGTCTGATGCTTAGTTTTTAATCATGAGTAGTCTGGAGTATTTATGAAGCTTGCAAAATGAGAAACAGTGGCTGCGTATTCAAGACATGAAACTGAAATTGAAAAATGCAGTTAAGATGGCTGTACACAAATATGGAGAATTATGTTCAAATAAAAGTTACTAAAATTCCAGTGAGGTTTATATTTTATCAATAATTCATGAATTTGTAAAGTCATCATTTGTAATACTTAACTACTTCTTGGAAACTAAACAGCTTTCATGTCCCTAGTTAAATATAGTGAGTGCAGGTTATTGCAATGCTCTCTGGGATTCTATATTGACACTTACTTCTTGATTGCTGCATATTTATAAAAGATCAGCTGAACTGGCCTTTCAAGTTTAATTTGAAGCTTTGGAGCCACAATAATGGCTTTTGGATTTAAATAATCTGATGATGCCCATAATATAGTGGGTTAAATGTCAGGGGGTAAATAAACTTATGACCCAATAAGGCATTTGCTTAACAATTTGACAGGATGAAATATGTAATATAGTTAAAGTGAGGCCCTTGTCTAATATGAATTGAAATTTCACTTGAAAAAGGCAAGAAATAGAAGAGAAAACTAATGGCATTTGAGAGACCACCTTAGAGTAAGTTAAACCAAAAAGAGGAAGATCAGAGACTTTGGGTAATGTTTCAACAGGTGGTGCTGCTATTTATCAAGAGTTACTGATATCATTGAATATCTCCTTGGTTATCCATTAGACAACACCAAAAATGCCCTGCGAGTCATAAAAATTGCATTTTCATACTAATCTTGGCCCTGGTTTGGCATTGGCAGCCATAATAGGTATAAAACTTTATACTTGTATAAAAATGTATGTTTACTGCACATTCAGAGATCAATCCTGCAGCTGGTTGAGCACTCTGGGCCCTGACCCAGCAAAGCAGTTAAGCCTATGGTTTACTCAAGGGCAATGTCAGTGGGACTGCTCACATGCTGAAATTTAAGCAAATGCTTAAGTACTTCTCTGGATCAGGGCCAGCGTTCCCATCACCTTAGAAAATCAAACCCTCATTGAAGCAGTGGAACCTATACATGATACACTATTCTTCTTTGGTTACATGTGTTTGAGTCAGATTCAGTTGGCAATGATTTTCTGATTGTTTCCAAGTTAAATGAAGATTCGTAAGGTCAGATCTTCAGTTGGTATACATTATTGCAGCTCCATTGCAGTGAATTGCCTATTTATCATGGCCAGATTCCCAAGCCTATAATCCCAATTTACTACCCAGAACAAGAAGAAATGCAACTACACTAATCATTTGCATATTACAATACCTTTTATTTTACAGATGTCAATGTAAATAGCTCATATAAACAATACAGTGAGTTCACCAGTTGTCTCTGAAACAAACACTGAAAGAGGCAAATTACATAGTTCACATTTTTCCTACTTGGTGCCACTCTTCTGTTGGTGCCTTGTGAACACCACTCCAATGGATGATCGTATTGCCATTAGCAAGTCACTCTTACTGGATCATCCAATCGCAAACAACCTCACCCTCAGCTTAATCTATCACAATTTATTTCCTGCAGAAGACAGCTTTGTGCTTCAATACAATCAACATTTAATTCAATGCATCTCAAAGCACATCCTTCAGAACTGTCCACAAATGCAGTCTTCCAGATTTTCAAAGGCATTGTAAAAAGTGAATGGATGTTGGCTCTGCTTGAAAAGTAGTTTGTGCTGAGCCAATGTTGCTTCTGATATTTTCCTACTCAGAATATTTCAGAACTTTTTTTTTAAAAAAGTATGGCTCAAGCTCAGTTCTAAAACCAGACCAAGGCACGCGCTCTGTGTGTGTGTGTGTGTGTGTGTGTGTGTGTGTGTGTGTGTGTGTGTTACTTCTGAATCAGTTCACCCATTTCTATGAAGCGTGTAAGGCTGAAAAACATTGTAGTAAAATCTTTGTTTTAAATGACTAAAAATAAAAGTCTGAGAGTATTCCAGTGGCCCTGCCTGTCTCTGCTTTTTCAGATCAAGACTCATGTCACTGACTGTAGTAAGTCCTTAGGGTGACAGAATCACTCTTTTCATGGTTATCAGACTCATAGAACATAAGATTTTTAATCTGACCAGAGATTCTGAAGCACATCCACTGAGATAGAAAGGTTTTCTGAAATTCAAAGAAATTTCATCTGTCACTTTGCCTTTCCCTAGTAATTCTGCAACATATGCAAAGGATTTAAGCAGGTTCACCATGTATGAAGCCATATTGTATGGGTTATTTTAATTGTTTAATGCTTTTAAATTGAGCATTTTCACCCTTGGAAGACAGATAACTTAACAGTAATTAATCACTCTCATATTGCTCCCTACTGGTAAAAGTCTGGGTCAAAAAATACAATGTCTGAGGAAGGCTAACCTATTCAGTCTCTAGTAGATCAATGCCCATGGGAGAATAGAATACTATGGTTGGAAGAAACCTCAGGAGGTCATCTAGTCCAATCCAGGACCAACGCCAACTAAATCATCCCAGCCAAGGCTTTGTCAAGCCGGGCCTTAAAAACCTCTAAGGATGGAGATTCCATCATCTCCCTAGGTAACCCATTCCAGTGCTTCACCACCCTCCTAGTGAAATTGTGTTTCCTAATATCCAACCTAGACCTCCCCCACTGCAACTTGAGACCATTGCTTCTTGTTCTGTCATCTGCCACCATTGAGAACACCCTAACTCCATACTCTTTGGCACCCCCCCTTCAGGTAGTTGAAGGCTGCTATCAAATCCCACCCCCCACTCTTCTCTTCTGCAGACTAAATAACCCCAGTTCCCTCAGCCTCTCTTCATAAGTCATGTGACCCAGCCCCCTAATTTTCATTGCCCTCTGCTGGACTCTCTCCAATTTGTCCCTTCCGTAGTGGGGGGACTAAAACTGGATACAATGCTCCAGGTGGGGCCTCACCAGTACCTAATAGAGGAGAATAATCACTTCTCTTGATCTTCTGGCAATGCTCCTGCTAAAACAGCCCAATATGCCATTGGCTTTCTTGGCAAAAAGGACACACTGCTGACTCCTATCCAGCTTCTCATCCACTGTAATTTTCAGGTCCTTTTCTGCAGAACTGCTCTTAGCCAGTTGGTCCCCAGCCTGTAGCAGTGCATGAGATTCTTCCTTCCTAAGTGCATGACTCTGCATTTGTCCTTGTTGAACCTCAGATTTCTTTTGCTTCAATCTTCCAATTTGTCAAGGTCACTCTGGACCCTATCCCTACCCTCCAGCATATCTAGACATCGAGCCATTGATCAGTACCCTTTGAGCCTGGCAATCTAGCCATCTTTCTATCCACCTTATAGTCCATTCATCCAATCCATACATTTTTAACTGGAAGCTCCTCCATTGAGCACACCTTATCTCCAGCTCCCAGATGCTCAAACTTAGATACTACTAGTAAACATGCTTCCATTGTAGTAGTGGCACTCAACTAGGGAGATATATATTTGGAGATACCAACAATGCAGTCCAGTTTTTCATATGAGAGTCAACCAACCCAGTCTTCAGAAAATTGCTGTGTTATGCTCCTTGTGACTCCAAGCAACTGGACAGATGTATTCATCGCTCACTAATTGTATTTTCAGACATTTAAGAGACTCCATTGGACAAAGTGTGAGAAGCAGTCCTATATAATCTTATGACATTTCATTCCATATTCTTTATGAAAATATGCTTATAATATGGATCTAACATAACTAAGATGTACTTCATGCAAGATGGCTCATGTGTGATATATTGGAAAGGTTATGATGTACTGAATGTGATTATCCAAACTGTATGCCTGTATCATTTCTGTATCTGATGTTAGGAATATTAATGATGTATCTGTATTTCAACTGTGTTACTTTGGGTGTCACCGCCATCCAGCCCTTCAGGTACAACAATGGAAAAGCCAGACAAGGCTAATGGGCCATTACAGAGACAATGGACTGCGAAAAAAGGATGCGGAAAAGGACCTAGGGGTGACAGTGGACGAGAAGCTGGATATGAGTCAGCAGTGTGCCCTTGTTGCCAAGAAGGCCAATGGCATTTTGGGATGTATAAGTAGGGGCATAGCGAGCAGATCGAGGGACTTGATCGTTCCCCTCTATTCGACACTGGTGAGGCCTCATCTGGAGTACTGTGTCCAGTTTTGGGCCCCACACTACAAGAAGGATGTGGATAAATTGGAAAGAGTACAGCGAAGGGCAACAAAAATGATTAGGGGTCTAGAGCACATGACTTATGAGGAGAGGCTGAGGGAGCTGGGATTGTTTAGTCTGCAGAAGAGAAGAATGAGGGGGGATTTGATAGCTGCTTTCAACTACCTGAAAGGGGGTTTCAAAGAGGATGGCTCTAGACTGTTCTCAATGGTAGCAGATGACAGAACGAGGAGTAATGGTCTCAAGTTGCAATGGGGGAGGTTTAGATTGGATATTAGGAAAAACTTTTTCACTAAGAGGGTGGTGAAACACTGGAATGCGTTACCTAGGGAGGTGGTAGAATCTCCTTCCCTAGAGGTTTTTAAGGTCAGGCTTGACAAAGCCCTGGCTAGGATGATTTAACTGGGACTTGGTCCTGCTTTGAGCAGGGGGTTGGACTAGATGACCTTCTGGGGTCCCTTCCAACCCTGATATTCTATGAAAGAGCTTAGTCTTCCTGTGGACGCTGTAGAGACCCTATGAGTAATGGCTGCCGCAGTCCTGCAGAGATATGGGTCTGAGACACCTGGTACTGGATCCACTCCTTGGAATGCCAGTGTTTTTTCCATTGGGAGACAAAGGATTCCTGCCATATACAAGAGTTATATAAGGCAGGAGAGTGACATCATCGGGGTTCTCCTCTGCCTCCCCACCCAAAGAGATACTGAAAAACATCTGGAAGCAAGAACTGAATGGAGGGGAGAAGCTGGAAGGCATCTAGCTTATGAGTAATACCTGAGGTCTCAAGCTGGAGACCAGTGCAGCTGCCTTTCAAGACTTTCTGTAATCTGCCTGTAACAATATCTAAGGTGAGAAATTACTATTTGTAACCAATTTCTTTAGTGACACAAGCTTAATTTGTGTGTTTGGTTTTATTTGCTTAGTACTCCTTTGTTCTGTCTGTTATCTCTTATATTCACTTAAAACCCACCTTTTGTAGTAAATAAGTTTATTTCTTGTTTATAATATAACCCAGTTTATGCAATTCATAATGGTGGGAGGGAATAAGAGGCTCTGCATACCTTCCTCCATATTGAGGGAGGAGGCAGATTTCATTTCATTCTGCACTCCAAGGGAGGTGGACACCTGAGTGCTGGGGCAAGTCCCTTAAGCTGAGCCTTCTGAGAACTGATTTCAGTGTCTGTTTCATTCTGATGTTGGGTATGGCCCTGACTGTGAGTTTGCTGTAGGAGGCTTAATAATCTGGCTCAGCAAGACAGGTAGAAAGGGTGCCCAGGCCGGCATAACAGGCAGGCTCAGTGGTATCTCAGCTCATCAGGTGACATCCTAAGGGGGGCAACCTGTCACAAATCTAAAGTCTTTTCTAAAATTCTTCAATCTCTCTTGTATGAATTCATGCTAACTATTCTGTATTTCACATCACTAAATATTACCTGTGCTCTAAGCAATATTTGACGGAGCAAGAATAATTCAGATTCAGAAATATTTACTTAATCTTGGCCCTTATCAATGCTTTCACCATAAAGAAATTCAGTCTTATAAAATCTATAGCCATTGAGTTCTAATTCTTCACCTGCCCTCACATTTAATAGCTACATTAGCCACCTCTATTTTTTTGTTGTTGTTTCCGTCAACCTTAGCAAACTATTTTAAAAAAAATATCAATCCTTTCCTACTATTCTCCCGATTCTAGAAAGTCCTAAAACTGGACACATTTCAGCTTTGTAGTCCTGACTTTATCTGAACTAACTTTGTTTGCACTATCTGGAGTCAAAACACATTAATATCTCTCTTTCCTCCAGGATAATGTATCTTACTTTCTAGACGGTGTCCTTCGGCTTCTCTTGAGTACTGATGTGAAGAATTCATTCAGCCTTTTAGGACTACCAACCTGATCCGTCATTAACTTCCCAATAATAGCCCTTAATAGCCCCCACTGACTCTTTATCTGATGATTTGCTTCATATGTATTTAAATAAACTATTATCCAACTTTAATTCCTTTTCTTATTTTTATTTCATTTACCTTCAGACTTGTTTAATGTGTTACACTCCATTCTATCTAACTTTTTTTTTTTCCTGCCTCCTTCTCCTTAGATGTCCTATATCTGCTCTCCTTTTTTTTTTTTTTTTTTTTTCCCCCTTTTTCTTCCCAGTCACATTATAAATGTTCTGATGCTGCAGCATAGACCTTCTTTGTTTCCAACTGAGTTTGGGATGGAAATGGAAGTGGAAAACTGTGTATATTGTTTAAAATTAAAGAATGTGAAACTATGTCTAGTTTTGTTTGTTTGAAGTTTTGCTGAAAGTACATGATTTCTAATACTATTTTGAAACATTTCCACTGCTCTATTTGATGCCCTGACACTCAGATTTACCCTCCGATCCTGCATACCCTCATCCTCCCCCTCTCATCCATAAAGAGTGTTGGGGCACAGTTGTAAACATACCTTTTGAAAGATCAAACTCATACAAAACTCATAAAGTTTAGTATTAAAGTAACTATCAATTACATTAAGCATGTGTACTGGGAGTAAGAGGTATCTATTCAGCAATACATAGAGATCCCAGAACGCCTATCCCCGCACGCACTAGAGGTCTGATTTTCTTATAATGGACACCAGTTTTCCACTGGTGTAAATCCATGAGATTTCAAAGGCATTACTTCTGATTCATACTAATGTGCTTAAGATTAGAAGGCGGACCAAGCTTTGTTTGAAAAGTTTAGCTGGGTTTTTGAGAGCATTGGTTGAGCTCAGATACAACCGAATCATAGAAGTATAGAACTGGAAGGGATCTTGTGATGTCTTCTGTTCCAGTCTCCTGCTTGATGCTTATATAATATGAGTTTTTTCAGTCTGCAAAACTGGGCTGGATATGAAGTCACGAGGATCTGTCTCCTTGCTATTTATGGTATTTTCTTCTAGTCAGGCCTGAACTATCTTGCATGCAACTTTTCTTGAGTCACTTCCATTTCCTATCCAGGCCAGAATTAGAAAGTACAGAGGTGGCTGAAATGGAAACCAATGAGGAAAAAGGTATTCAAATCTTCCCACCCTTGAAAAATAGTTTGACTTTTGTTGTATGTGAAGGTTCTGATCAATTCTTGTTTCAACTGAACTGGTTCAGCCACCATGAAGCATACTGATCCAGGATACACAATTAGGAAACGAGAAAAGATAGTGCAGCAAGGAAAGTAGGAGAGCTGATGTCTTTCTTATAACCTTGACAACAGATCTTTAAAAAATAATTTGCAAATGTTACCAATGCCAACAGATAAGTAGCCAAGATTTCCTCTAACTTTAGAACACACAGTAAACTACAACCAAGCACAAATAAGTGGATGGGCCCTCCTCACATCCTTCATAGCTATGAATTATTCCACATTGTTTCAGTAAAAGATTGCCAGGCCTGTTCTCAGAGGAAGGAAACTACCAAGCAAAGTAAGCCAAATTTTTCCTTTTGAAGGTTTCCTTGCTCTTCCTTGTCAGTAACTTTCTCAAAACTCACTGTGGAAGTTTCATTCTGTTCACTCTTCTCCTTTTTTGCAGTATCCTCTCCCCAGGCAGATTAAAAAACTGAGTGAAATTCTGCACCTAACTCTCTGCCTACACAAATGTGCATCTTTTTTTCCAATGGACTGAACAGCAGCAAAGCAGCCTCACAATTTGCAAACTAAGGGCCTGATGCCGCAGAGTGATTAAGGCCCTTAACTCCCATTGATGTCTATGGGAGTTGAGAATGCTCAGCATCAGCACCGTGCTGTGAGAGTTCAGCATCTGCCAGGACTGAACCCTTAATCAGTAAAACTCTAAGAGGGAAATAATGCTAACTGTGCTTCTGCCAATCTTAAGGTGCACTATTGTATTTGAAGCTAACAACGAGGCAGAATAAAACATTTTCAGATCATGCTGATCTCTATTCATATTGGCTTCTGCCTTCTTCTTACTAGTATATTTACATGTTGAATTAAAATGTTTTCACATTACTGCCATTCTCTGCTTTGTTTTGTTTTAATTTGGCCAATGCTTTTGAAAGTCAGTCCTTTATTGCACTGAGGAGTAATGGCATACGCCAGTGATAGCATTACTCTCTCAAATATCTCTCTATACCATTCCTGAATTGCTCTTTCAGAGACTAACCCTCTCACTTCACAAATGGGCATACACCTCCCCTTCTCATTCCTGTCTGTCTCCTCAAAACTCTATCTCCTTTCACAGTAATCCCCTCATTTTTGTCATTTCCTAGCCAAGTTCTGACTATTCCCATAATATCACACATTCCAAATGTGAATATGCCGTCAGCTCTCTTATCTTTGCTGCTAAGCTCCTTCCATTTGTATATAAGCACTTTAATAACCCTCTGTTTTTCATCTTTTTTTTCTTTTATATTAGTGCTCATAAATCCCAAAGTTAATCTGACCTTCCTGTAACTCGTTTTGAATAAAAGTGCAAGCTTTTCCACATTTTCAGTTTATCTGTCTTTCATTTCCATTTATTTTCTCTGCATACTCTTCCCTCTACAGTCCTAGTTTATTCCCACCCTCCTCCCACCTCGGAGTTCTGCCCTTATGAATATGGATTCTGGGAGACTAGGTGTCTAAAGAGATCAGTGTTAATGGGATGCAGACCCTTTCATCTCTAACTCAGTGAGTCAAATCCTTCCCACTTTGGTAGTGCCTGAAAAATTGTTACTTTTGGGTGGTTGTTCAATAGCCTGCAATAAACAAGTTGAGCTTGTGAGTCCAGTTCCTGAAGCACAGGTAGCTAGAGGAAGTAAGAAGATAATGCTATGAGCTGTCATGGGTTACGCTTAAATAACAGTACTCTACCAGAGAGAACCCATACTGAGCTATGCCCATCAGAAAGTGATCCCTTTCTCCAGTGCAGCAGTGACAATGTTTTAAAAGGCAATGTAGATAAATACTGGACAATCAGAAAGACTAGCAGGTTTTAACAGGGCACAACTGCAAACACATAGGCTTAAGAGCTCAAAAACATAACAGGTAGTAAAGTATCCTTAAAAAAAACAAAACCAATTGATGCTGTTCGAAAATACCGGAAGTTCATTAAGAGCACCCAGGCTCACCAACAGTAAATGGCTATTTACACTTGGGGGTAGGACACTTCACATGTAGGTCACTTCACTCTGTCTCTCCCCTGGCATCATTTTGGCTTTCAATAACAAGAGACACAATAACCCTAAAGAAGACACAGCAGCGTATTTTCCATCTCAGTGATTCCCTTGCTCCCTTCCCACCTCACTCCCCATCACTCCTTCTGGGTCTTGTCTAACATGAGTTTGTGGATTTGGAGGCAAACAGTAGCCAAAAGCACCTACCAGACTTGCCATTTTTTACAGCAGCACAAAGATGCTTTGGAGCCCTGAGCAGCAGCAGCAGTAGGACTAGTATATTAAACACAACAGAAGAGCACCATAGTCCCCTCTGGAGACAGAGTGGGGCCCCCTCCCTCACTTTCTGGAACCAGTTCAGCAGCTGAACATTTGGATCTGAGGGCTTTGAAACCTGACATAGAAAACAGCCTCTTTTGCCCTCCCCCTTGGTTCAGGATAAGAAATGAAACACTTCCCACACTATCAGGGACCAGTGGTACCTTAGAACACAGACAACGCTTCTCATAACCACTCATCTTTACTGTCTCCCACTTGAAATCCCATTTTCTAGTACAGAAGCAGAGCTACCAAAACAACACAGTGCCCAAAGTATCCAGCACACTTGCCAGTCCCTGGGCATCTGACTCACCAACTCACCTCCAGATCTTTACCAAGAACTCAGCCTTACCTCAGTCTCCAAGGAAGTCTTCCTTCTCTCTAGACATCTAGCACAGTATTAGGCAAATACCAGAGCATTTTCTTGACTCAACTTCGGGAAATTCCAGATCCAAACTCTGCTGCTTGGTCCCATAACTGATATCAATAATAACCCTAATATGTTCCTGTAACAGTTAGTCTGTTTAAAACTGCTGATTAATTATAAATATTGACATTGAAAACCAACGTTTCTTTTCTTTTTTATTTAACTGTTCTCAGGATTTTTAAACATAGCTTCCTTCTTATTGCATACGTTACAGCTCTGGCTCACCAACAACTGGGGTGAAAAAATGTTCTTGGGTTTTCCCCCAGTGGAGGACACATCCGTCAATGGCTATTAGCCAGGATGAGGAGGGATCGTGTCCCTAGTTTCTGTTTGCCAGGAGCTGGGAATGGGCAACATGGGATCACTTGATAATTACCTGTTCTATTCATTCCCTCTGAAGTACCTGGCCACTGTCAGAAGACAGGATACTAGGCTGGATGGACCATTGGTCTGACCCAGTATGGCTGTTCTTATGTTTTTATACTATCGGATCCTTAGCTGGTGCAAACTGGCATAGCTCTATTCCATTGACCTCTTATATGTAGCTGACATGGGGCCAAATTGTGGCCCACTTATATAGTGATCCCACTGAGGGGAAGAGCAGCCTTCACAAGGCAGATACTCCTCTCTTACATAGGTAGATGGGGAGTAGGCAGGCAGGAACTGGGCCAAGCTATGGCTACTTCCTCCCACACTGCAAACCAGCACATGTGCACTGGCTGGCATACCAGGAGAAGAATTCTGCATAGGGCTGGCACTAATTGCTTTCCCCTGGAGTCACGGGGATCTATGAAACAAACGGTGACCTTGACTCATTGTTTCCTGATCTGTTCCAGAGGCAGTGCAACTATGCCTCAAGGCTTTTGGCAAAGCCATGGTGTCATCCATTTTAAATTCTTTCCCCCAGCCTAGAGCAAGGGACATATAACCCATGGGTCAACATGGATCATATGTCTCCCTCCATGCCTAAGGGACGATGGCTCTATCATAGGCATAGGCTCTCTCAGCCTAAGGGCCTAGGTCATTAGCTCAAAGTGTAAAGATGCCTGCTTTTTAGTTCTGGAAGCCCCGGTTCAATCCTAGCGCCAGCTAAAATGTTGGCTATATCAGGACAAAAAGAACAGGAGTACTTGTGGCACCTTAGAGACTAACAAATTTATTTGAGCATAAGCTTTCATGGACTTTCATGGACTTTCATGGTCAGGGATGCTACCCTATGCTATGAGTATTCCTAAACCTCTGACTGCCAGAAACTGGGACTAGATAACCGGGGATAGATCACTCAATATTTTCCCTGTTCTGTTCACTCCCTCTAAAGCAGCTGGTACTGGCCACTGTCGGGAGACAGGATACTGGGCTAGATGGACCATTGGTCTGACCCATTACGACTGTTCTTATGAGAGAGAATCAGCAAAAATCACAAACACTTCAACAAAAATCCCCAATTTACCATAACAAATTAGAATTTCTTTCTGAAGATTTTTTTTTTCTGATGGCTACAAAGAAATCTGTTAACTTGTAAAGGTTATATAGAAAGCACCTATAAAATTCAAAGACCCAGAAACTTCAGTTAAGATTACTCACACAAATGGTAAATATTTGCTGTGGAAAAGTGCCGTTGGTCATGTAAATATTTTTGCTCACCCTTTTCCACATGCACATTTTTAAGCACCATTTTTACAGATGGGTTCAGTACAGTATGTGTGAATACTGGCTAACTAAATTGATTGCTTGTGCCTAGAGCTATTCACCTAGGTTACTGAATCTAATTGTGCATTTAAAGTAGATGTGTAAATAAAAACACTTTTGGGGCGCGGCATGAAGGAATCACTGCTTGTGTGGATTCCGTGCTGTACAAGTATGCCAGGGATCCTGAGTATGTGTCAGGAATGAGAACTTATATTCGCACCTGCCCAGTCTCTTGGTGGCCTATGGGCACAGCTGAGCCACAGCAGGGCTGCCTAATTGATCACTCCACCTGACCAAGGAAGTCAGCAAACCTGTTCTTAAGCCCAACAGCTGCTCTCTGGCTGCCCAATACACATTCCTGCAACTGTGATCTCTCCTGTGTCTACTCTGCTCCTCGCCTTGCTCCTCTCCAATCCACTCCAGCCGTGCTTGCCTGTTTGATTCATGGACCTAGTCTCTGATTCCTGCTTCCTGGCTCTGGCTCTGACCTTTGGTGCTGTTCCTGGCCTGACTGCCTCTGCTCTGACCACTAGGCCTGATTGCCCATATCCTGGTTCATGACAGTATGTGTTTGTGTTGCTAGCCCATGCTGAAGCCTGTGCCGCCACATCTACACTGCTGTTTTTAGCCGTTCTAGCACAGGTATGTCTATTTGAGCTTCAGTCAGATCTCGGCTTCCAGTGTAGAGATCCACTAGGAGGTGATGGTAATTACTGAATGGCAGTAAATTTAGAAAAACAGGGACCAATGGCAAGGAATGACAAAACAGTATGAGGAAAGTTATAAATGACATGCTTGAAAATAACATTGACATTTGTCTTTGTTTGGATTAAGAAACCATGAGAGAAAACGTCACACACATGCAACAGCTGAATCCATGATGATGATAGAGTATCTTTTACTAATTATGATCTATTCTGTTGCACCAATTTGAGAGACGGCAATAGTTTGGAAAAAAATTGTTTACTTTTTTTTTCTTCTTTATAATAGGACAAGGTTACAGAAGAGCTCTTTTACACAAATAAAATGCTGCAGGCCTAACTTGTTCCATTTATTTCCTTTCATTTTACATTATTGATGGCATAACTTTTCATTATGCATTTTTCTATACTTCACAGGAATTCATACAACATTTTTATCTGAAAGAAACAATATGTTCTTAGCATTACTTCCACTTATATATTTTTTTTGAGTGCTACATAATAAATGGTTGGGTAAACCAAGAGAAATGTCTTCTCATATCTGGGTTCAATTACAATTATTCTGGGAACTCGATTTTTAACTGCAAATTTTAAATTCTCCATTAAAAATAGTTTTGTTGGATACACACACAAATTTAGTTTGGGGATTGTTTTATTATTTTATAAACAACTTCAATGACACCATTCAAACAGAGTATTCACTAGCCTGCTATCATTTCATCATCTTTTATTGTTAAAAACTAATATGACGACTTCTTTTGGTAGTAGCAGGAAACATGAAGGGTTGGTTATTACACCCACCTCCAACTCATTCATTAACAAAATCTGAATCTAACTCAGGACATGGTTAGCTATCTACATTCAGTGCTATACTGCTTGGATTTACATATTGTACGCTCTGGACTAGACTACTACATTGTGCCTTACACCTTTAGTCCCCTTGCAAAATACAGCTGGTGCAGAATGCATGGATTTTAAAAAACATGTATCCATAATGGCTGCTGATTAGCTTGCGTTTAAGGATTTGGTTTTGACCTAAAAAGCCATAACAGGCTTAGGACCTGCCTAATTGCAAGCCCAGTTTTCCACCCATGATACTTCCAAAGTTGCAGCCAGCAGCATTGCTCAAGCAAAAGACTTCTTGGTTTAAAATATATAGAGATACAAGCATAGCATTCTTCAGGGAGAGCTCTTAACTTTGAGAATCCCACTACCCAGGCCTGTTGACTTTAAGGAAAGAGTTAGTTATAATTCAAACAATTTATTGTTATTCCTGTATTTGTCTTCATCAAGAACATAAGAATGGCCATACTGGGTCAGACCAAAGGTCCATATAGTCCACTATCCTGACTTCTGACAGTGGCCAATGCCAGGGGCCCCAGAGGGAATGAACAGAACAGGTAATCATCAAGTGATCCATTCCCTGTCGTCCATTCCTGGCTTCTGGCAAACAGAGGCTAGGAACACCATCCTTGCCCATAGCCATTGATGGACCGATCCTCCATTCATTTATCTTGTTCTTTTTTGAACTAGTCTTTTTACATTGCTAGTCGTTGCGTCCCCTGAATCCCTCTTTGTGTTGGTCCAGAGAGCTGAAGATGCCACACACAGCCAATACATAGCTCTCTGGGAATGTGAGTACACTGAGCCTCTGGAAGATCACTCTGCCTTTCAGTCCCTTCATCAGAGGAGTCTGGGGCTGTATCTGCTCTCAGCAAAGGTTACTCCAAGATTATATTTATATACACTCTGCCTTTCCATCCTCCCCAAGGTAACGTTCAGACCACTCATCCCAATTTTCTTTGGTAATAGTGCAAAACTTTCTTTGGTAAAAGCCAGCAAAATTTTCCATGTCACTTGCTCATTGAACTGCTCTCTGCCCCCCAAACCCCCCATGAAATTAATAAACAATTATTTGACTTAGAACAGAACATTTAAAAATATCACAAAATAAATGACATTTGAATCCAACATATGAGTTGAAGCATGTGGTAGTACAAGCAGCCCTTTAGTCCCAGCTTGCAGGCTAACAGTTCACTCAAGCTCCTGGTTGTAATTCTGTCTGCAACGTTGTGTGACTTGACGTAAAAAACTTAATCTAAGGACAGTCTGACTTCCACTGCTAGTGTACATGGAGCCCTCTCATGAGATTTTCATTTCATTCTAATCCTGACTCTAGGTTACATGGTTGACCATGGCTTTTCATTTCAACTTTGATTTTGAGGGGAGGAAAAGCTTTTATTTCTGTTCATAACTGAGTCTGCACATCAAGCATCCCTCTTTTTGTTAGAGACATGAGTCTTTGCTAGAGACATCTCAGCACAGGAGCTGGAACAGAAGACTGGCATGGAAAGAATTAAAACTCTATGTCCTAAGTCCTTTTAGTATCCAATTCATTATCACCTTTAATGGTGTGACTCTCATGCAAAGAATTGTACAATTTCTACTCTAGCTCCCCCTGCCTTGCAGAATTTTCTCCACCCTTGGTGAGGCCTCCACTTCTTTCAAAGGATACCTAAGAATTCCTCTAAACTTTTGGAGGTGCCAAGAGGATCTTGGGATTTCTGTATCATTCTTGCTTCCCTCTGCTCAGTTTCCATTTGTTTAATTTTTATTTTTTAAACATAGTGATCAGACAGGGCACCATTCCATCTCTGGCTCTAGTGCTACATTTATATTTGATACATTTATTTGTGTTTGCAGAAATTCTATTTGTTTATATAAATTGCTGTTAAGAACTCTGACAGTGGAGATTTTATCCATTGTAACTTAATCAGCCAGTCTTTTCCTGATCAATGTTTTGCATCATTTGCACTTTGAAGGTCTATTTCATTTCTTTATTATTTTTTCCCTTCAACCTGACAACTGTACATGTCTACAGTTTAAACTGCTTAAGCCACTTCACAGAATAATAGACATTAGAGAAGGAAAAGACCTATTAGGTCATCCATTCTATATCTTCCTGCCCTAAGCAGCTACTTTATTCAGGTTTATTTATGCACCCGATGAAGTGAGCTGTAGCTCACAAAAGCTTATGCTCAAATAAATTTGTTAGTCTCTAAGGTGCCACAAATACTCCTTTTCTTTTTGTGAATACAGACTAACACGGCTGCTCCTCTGAAACCTGTCTTTATTCAGACAGCTGCAGCGGCACAGGGGCTAGCAAACAGAGCTCTAAACAGGGGAGTTTGAGTGGGAGTTTGCAAGGGGAGTTTGGATTGTGGTGCTTGTTTGGGGTTTGCTTTTACTGGAGGGGTGGTCTTTTTGGTGTGGCTTGTGTTTCCCAGATTAAGAGGATTTAGGTGGGAAGGCGATGACAGATACAGGGCAGCTGTGGGAGTGACTCCTGTAGTGGAAGACACATTGAGGATGACTGGATGTGGAAGCTGTGGTATGTTACACGATCCTGGAGGGGGGAACCGGTAAGAGTTTTTTCTGCATGAAATGCCGTCTGATAGAGCTGATGGAGGAAAAGATCCAAGGTTTGGAGATGCAGGTGGAAAGTCTCGCTGAGTTTAGGAAGGGGTTTGAGCAGATGATGGAGCAGAGATATGAGGTATCTGAAGGGAAAAACTCAGACTCACTGATGGAAGCAGGGCTGGGGAATTTTGAGGGGAGACTGGGTGAGGAAAGTGGTCAGTGGAAGCATGTGATTAAAAGAACCAGGCAGAGGAAAAGACGGGCTAGTGAAGGAGAAATAGAGCTTAGGAATAGGTTTGCAGAGTTGGAAAATGAAGAAGGGGCTCAGCAGGTACTTGTTGAAGGTGGAAGGGTAAGGAAGAAGAGAAGAGAGGATAGTCCTATAGGAAAAGCGGAAGAGTCAAGGGAGACTACACCAAATATGAGCCCCAGGAGGATACAGGATGGGTTGAAGAGGATTATAAGGGAAAATAGGAATGGAAAGAACTTGCAGCCAGAGGAAACAGGGGAGAGACTGGAGAATAGCACCATCACCAGGAAAAGGCAGGTCTATGTGATCGGGGACTCTTTATTGAGAAGAATAGACAGGTCTGTAACTAGAGCTGATCCAGAGAATAGAAGGGTGTGCTGTCTTCCGGGTGCTAAGATACGGTATGTAGACCTGAGGTTGAAAAGGATCCTAAAGGGAGCGGGAAAGAATCCCCTAATTATCCTTTTGTGGGAACAAATGATATGGCTAGATTCTCGCTGGAAAGTATTAAGGGAGACTATGCTAGGCTGGGGAAGACGCTTAAGGAAATTGAGGCTCAGGTGATCTTTAGTGGGATCCTTCCTGTTCCTAGAGAAGGGCAACAAAGGTGTGACAAGATTATGACTGTCAATAGATGGCTTAGGCAGTGGTGCTATAAGGAGGGCTTTGGGATGTATGGCCACTGGGAGGCATTCACGGACAGAGGACAGTTCTCTCGGGATGGACTTCATCTGAGTAGGGACGGAAATAGACTTCTAGGATCAAGGCTGGCACAACTGATAAAGAGAGCTTTAAACTAGGAATTATGGGGAGATGGTTGGGAGATGTCCCGGAAATCTCCATGCCAGATTATAGCATTGAGGGGGAAGAAGACGAAGTAAGAAAGGATACAGCTGTGGGTAGGAGAATGTATATAAGGAGTGAGGGCAGTGTGGATACCAGTCTAATAGGTTATACTGGCTGCAGAATGATTGTGCCTAATAGGGTACAAAATGTGAGCGAGGCCAAACAGCAAAAATTAAGATGTTTGTACACCAATGCGAGGAGCCTAGGTAACAAAATGGAGGAACTAGAGCTACTGGTGCAGGAAGTGAAACCAGATATTATAGGGATAACAGAAACATGGTGGAATAGTAGTCATGACTGGACTACAGTTATTTAAGGGTATGTGCTGTTTAGGAAAGACAGAAACAAAGGTAAAGGTGGTGGAGTAGCATTGTATATCAATGATGAGGTAGAATGTAAAGAAATAAGAAGCGATGCAATGGATAAGACAGAGTCCGTCTGGGCAAAAATCACATTGGGGAAGAAAACTAGTAAAGCCTCTCCTATGATAGTGCTTGGGGTGTGCTATAGACCTCCGGGATCTAATTTGGAAATGGATAGAGCCCTTTTTAATGTTTTTAATAAAGTAAATACTAATGGAAACTGCGTGATCATGGGAGACTTTAACTTCCCAGATATAGACTGGAGGACCAGTGCTAGTAATAATAGGGCTCAGATTTTCCTAGATGCGATAGCTGATGGATTCCTTCATCAAATAGTTGCTGAACCGACTAGAGGGGATGCCATTTTAGATTTAATTTTGGTGAGTAGCGAGGACCTCATAGAAGAAATGGTTGTAGGGGACAATCTTGGCTCAAGTGATCATGAGCTAATTCAGTTCAAACTAAATGGAAGGATTAACAAAAATAAATCTGCAACTAGGGTTTTTGATTTCAAAAGGGCTGACTTTCAAAAATTAAGGAAATTAGTTAGGGAAGTGGATTGGACTGAAGAATTTATGGATCTAAAGGTAGAGGAGGCCTGGGATTACTTTAAATCAAAGCTGCAGAAGCTATCGGAAGCCTGTATCCCAAGAAAGGGGAAAAAATTCATAGGAAGGAGTTGTAGACCAAGCTGGATGAGCAAGCATCTTAGAGAGGTGATTAAGAAGAAGCAGAAAGCATACAGGGAGTGGAAGATGGGAGGGATCAGTAAGGAAAGCTACCTAATTGAGGTCAGAACATGTAGGGATAAAGTGAGACAGGCTAAAAGTCGAGCAGAGTTGGACCTTGCAAAGGGAATTAAAACCAATAGTAAAGGGTTCTATAGCCATATAAATAAGAAGAAAACTAAAAAGGAAGAAGTGGGGCCGCTTAACACTGAGGATGGAGTGGAGGTTAAAGATAATCTAGGCATGGCCCAATATCTAAACAAATACTTTGCCTCAGTCTTTAATAAGGCTAAAGAGGATCTTGGGGATAATGGTAGCATGACAAATGGGAATGAGGATATGGAGGTAGATATTACCATAACTGAGGTAGAAGCGAAACTGAAACAGCTTAATGGGACTAAATCGGGGGGCCCAGATAATCTTCATCCAAGAATATTAAAGGAATTGGCACCTGAAATTGCAAGCCCATTAGCAAGAATTTTTAATGAATCTGTAAACTCAGGAATAGTACCGAATGATTGGAGAATTGCTAATATAGTTCCTATTTTTAAGAAAGGAAAAAAAAGGTGATCCGGGTAACTACAGGCCAGTTAGTTTGATATCTGTAGTATGCAAGGTCCTGGAAAAAATTTTGAAGGAGAAATTAGTTAAGGACATTGAAGTCAATGGTAAATGGGACAAAATACAACATGGTTTTACAAAAGGTAGATCGTGCCAAACCAACCTAATCTCCTTTTTTGAAAAAGTAACAGATTTTTTAGATAAAGGAAATGCAGTGGATCTAATTTACCTAGATTTCAGTAAGACATCTGATACCGTGCCACATGGGGAATTATTAGTTAAATTGGAGAAGATGGGGATCAATATGAACATCAAAAGGTGGATAAGGAATTGGTTAAAGGGGAGACTGCAACGGGTCCTACTGAAAGGCGAACTGTCAGGTTGGAGGGAGGTTACCAGTGGAGTTCCTCAGGGATCGGTTTTGGGACCAATCTTATTTAATCTTTTTATTACTGACCTTGGCACAAAAAGTGGGAGTGTGCTAATAAAGTTTGCAGATGATACAAAGCTGGAAGGTATTGCCAATTCAGAGAAGGATCAGGATATTATACTGGAGGATCTGGATGACCTTGTAAACTGGAGTAATAGTAATAGGATGAAATTTAATAGTGAGAAGTGTAAGGTTATGCATTTAGGGATTAATAACAAGAATTTTAGTTATAGGTTGGGGATGCATCGATTAGAAGTAACAGAAGAGGAGAAGGACGTTGGAGTATTGGTTGATCATAGGATGACTATGAGCTGCCAATGTGATATGGCTGTGAAAAAAGCTAATGCGGTTTTGGGATGCATCAGGAGAGGTATTTCCAGTAGGGATAAGGAGGTTTTAGTACCGTTATACAAGGCACTGGTGAGACCTCACCTAGAATACTGTGTGCAGTTCTGGTCTCCCATGTTTAAAAAGGATGAATTCAAACTGGAGCAGGTACAGAGAAGGGCTACTAGGATGATCCGAGGAATGGAAAACTTGTCTTATGAAAGGAGACTTAAGGAGCTTGGCTTGTTTAGCCTAACTAAAAGAAGGTTGAGGGGAGATATGATTGCTCTCTATAAATATATCAGAGGGATAAATACAGGAGAGGGAGAGGAATTATTTAAGCTCAGCACTAATGTGGACAAAAGAACAAATGGGTATAAACTGGCCACCAGGAAGTTTAGACTTGAAATCAGATGAAGGTTTTTAACCATCAGAGGAGTGAAGTTTTGGAATAGCCTTCCAAGGGAAGCAGTGGGGGCAAAAGATCTATCTGGTTTTAAGATTCTACTTGATAAGTTTATGGAGGAGATGGTATGATGGGATAATGGGATTTTGATAAGTAATTGATCTTTAAATATTCAGGGTAAATAGGACTAATCCCCTGAGATGGGATATTAGATGGATGGGATCTGAGTTACCCAGGAAAGAATTTTCTGTAGTATCTGGCTGGTGAATCTTGCCCATATGCTCAGGGTTTAGCTGATTGCCATATTTGGGGTCGGGAAGGAATTTTCCTCCAGGGCAGATTGGAGAGGCCCTGGAGGTTTTTTGCCTTGCTCTGTAGCATTGGGCATGATTGACTTGAGGGAGGCTTCTCTGCTTCTTGAAGTCTTTAAACCATGATTTAAGGACTTCAATAGCTCAGACATATGTGAGGTTTTTCATAGGAGTGGGTGGGTGAGATTCTGTGGCCTGCGCTGTGCAGGAGGTCGGACTAGATGAACAGAATGGTCCCTTCTGACCTTAGTATCTATGAATCTATGAATGTATGATTCTATGAATCTATTCAGGTTGTTCTGAATAACTTTCCTTATAATTTCTGAATAAGACAAATTTTAAAGATCTATTTTAACACATCACTATAGCAAGTCATATATCTTCAGTGCATAGACCTAGGTCCCAATGACATCAGTGGCGATATGTCTTCAGTGCGCAGACGTCTGGTCCCAATGACATCAGTGGTGATATTGACAATTAACTTCTGTCAGGCCACAATATGGCCTTTAGTGTATTACAAATGTACATGTAATCATTCTGTCAGGTGTTCTGGACAATAATAAGGGTTGCTATCAGGTGTTGTATCCTTTGATTATACACTAAGGATTATTTCCTTTGGTAATTAAAATTTGGCTTGACCTATGTGCACACTGCTTTAGGAGAATAAATTAAGAGTTCTCATCTTACCAAATTAATGTTTCCCATCTTAGGAAGGGATTGGCACAGAATTGGATTTGGTTTGTATTAAAAGTCAGTGAGTGACACCTCTCAATAAAGATAATAAAACAAAAAACAGGGTGTGACTACCAAAATCAGCATCAATGGACAATAGGTGCATGTAAAACAAAGGCACAGTAAAGCATATATTGAGCAATCAGCCCTCATTGTCCACCCGCCTGCATATTGCAAAATTCTGCTCCTTTCAGCAAGCAGTACCACTGATATGACATATATCTTGCCGAGGGTTCCTTTAGAGAGAAACGGTTTTATTTATATCTACAGCCTATTGGCTGATAATCTGTCATTTAACTATGAACAAGGCCTCTTTTATTTGGTGGCAAACAGGAGCTAATTTTTTTTAAGGTACTTATGGCCCACATCTCTATAATATCTGAATGCCTCGCATAATCTTTAATACATTTATCCTCACCACACATTTCTAAGGTAGGGAAGTGCTATTATCCCCACTGTTTTACAGATGGGGATCTGAGGCATAGAGAAACTAAGGCCCAGATCCTCAAAGGTATTTAGACACCCAACTCTCATTGAAATCACCTAAATACCTTTGAGGTTCTAGGCCTCAGTGACTTTCCCAAGCAATTAAACCTAAAGCTCCTGTGGCTGAGGCTACATCCTCTCTGCCATGGTCCCCAGGTTTCTGTGAGGCACTTCAGTGTGGAATTTTGTAGCCACTTCAAGTAAACTTTTAAAAAATGAAAGGTTTTACTGAATTAAATATGAAGATTAATAATATAATCAGTGCAGTACATTGGGTGCTATTTATTTTCACAATTCAGTCAATATTTTATAGTGACATTATGCTTCAAAATACTACAGGGTTTTGTAATGACTATCATGCTGCCTTATTAAAATTGCTGGGGAGAGAGTTGGAGGCTGATAGTTGGGGCTTCTGCCTGTTATA
Organism: Dermochelys coriacea; assembly: GCF_009764565.3. Classification (NCBI taxonomy): domain Eukaryota; kingdom Metazoa; phylum Chordata; order Testudines; family Dermochelyidae; genus Dermochelys; species Dermochelys coriacea. The sequence continues at coordinate 247,792,984 of NC_050069.1, read as the reverse complement.
GGGGCAGGTGCAATCCACATCATTAAGGGGTTTTGTCACCTCTTACCCTGTAACCCTGGGTGCCTCACAATGCTTTGCTGCTGTATCTCACAGACAGCCTATAGGGGTATGGGTTACACCCTCAGGATCTGTGTGCTAGACAGCCCTGGTTCAGCTGCTCTGACTCCAGAAGCCTGTCTACAGCCCCACAGCAGCTTCCACCACTCTTGGTTACAGCCAGCAAGATGACCCCAATACATTCCCAGTACCAAATTTTCCCCAAATCATGTGCTCTGTAATGTCTGGTCCTCTCCTGGACAGTTCAGATAAATAATATGGTTGGTTTGTTCCTCTAAAGATACATAAGCACATCAGTGTATTGATGTAACTGTGTTAAATACACCCATCCCTTTAAGCACAACACTGAGTTCATTTATAGTAGAAATAAAACAAATTTATTAACAATAGGACATAGGTTAAGTGATGCCAAATAAAAGGCATAAAGTTAGATAGGGTTACAAGCAAATAAAAGTGAAAACACCGCAACTAAAAGTCTAAAATTTAATCTAGGCAAGATCAGCCTTTGTTCAAGATGGTTTCTCACACCTATTCACAGACTTCAAATTATCCCCCTTCCCGTCCCACTTGGTTGAAGGACCCCTCTTTCACAGCTTGCAAGAGCTCTGTTCCCTTGTATCTGTCTAGAGACAGATGCCAAAGATGGCTTCTGTCTTTGCTTCTATCTTTTAAAGTTCAATGACTCGTTTCAAGAGGCAGGATGACCTCATGTTGTTCTTCCCTTCCTGTGACTTTCCATACCCTTGCTGATTTCTATGTAAAGGGGTTTCCATTATTTTGATTCCGCTGTGCTTAATTTACATAGCAGACAGATAAATAGTTGTCTTCTGTCTGGGAGGGAACCTGTTTGCCACAGACTTTAAAGCATAATATCATTAAATATCCATATTTCCTCATATAGTGTTAATATGGACATTTCACAATGATATTAATCACAGTGTGTCATTAGCATTCAGAAAAGACCCTACTCTATAGACTCTTATAATATAGAAGTATTGTGTACAATCAGTTGATTCAATTTCTGATCACTTGAGGTTTAGGCCCCGCTCCCCCGTCTTTATAGACTGGCAAACGTTTAAAATGGATTTTCCAAGGTTACCCCTCCAAGTAAAGCTGTAAGGAAGTCTCCTTCATTGTCTTTGCTGTTCAGAAAATCAAATACACCTTCCTTTGTCTAAGGCAGACATAGTTACCAACTCACCCTGAAATGCCTGGTTTAAATACACATCAGTCATAACTCTAGCATATATCCATATCTCTTAATACCCACCACAAACACACATCATACAAAAATATTAATGATCAGTGAGTTATTAGTTTTCAATGACATTTTACATGACACCTTTTAGATACAGATTATAACCATAGTGAGTTGGAGTACACTGAAGTGGTCAGGCCAGCTGAACCTCATTACCTGATACTAGTGAGCCCCTTGCCCTCTGGCATTGGGATACTCGTAGGTTCACTCTTCTTTCCCTTACAAAGCTGCTGGAAGGTTAGCCACTAGCTGACCTAGAGGCAGCAGGTAAGAGTCCTCTTTTGCAGACAGGGCACCTGCTGCCATATTTTCTTTCCCCTTTACATAGAGGAAACGTGTTTTGACACCTTTGCTGTGTACAGTCTACAGGGCATAATATAAGAATAACCTATTGTGTTATTTCAAACATGTCACAGTGATATTAATGATCATTGTGTTATTAAATTTCAAATGATATGTCACCTTTTAACTAAATATGACACCAGCGTGAGGTGTAATAACTATGTCAGGCCTGATGAGTTGCTGATACAGATTAGTGAACCACAAATGAGCCTCTGTGTCACACAGGGCCACATCTAAATTAATTATGTATATTCAGTGTATTCCTCTATCATGCATTTATTGGAGAGTGGTTTCCTTATATATTGGCTTGGTATAAATAACCAATCCCCATTATCCTTATTCATTTAACTGATCATTGACATGGATAATTTTTCAGATAGTCTTTGAATCTGCAAGGAGGCTGTCCCACTGGAGGAGGCACTCAACAATTAAGGGGTCAGACCCTTACTTCTATAATCTGTTTATTCCTTTATCAGGGATTAGGTTAAGGAGTTTCACCATAAATACAGAATCACTCTGGACAAATCTTGCAGGCTGACGCTGGACAAAATGCCCCCTATCAAGTACTCTCTGTATCCAAGCTGATGTCTCAAATGTTCTTTGACATAAAAAAGGACTACTGTGAACGGTACCTTTATTCTATTAGCATGATTATTCTACATTTAAGTTAGCTTCAACATTATGGATACAGTGCTGTTCACAGACTGATAAGTGGATATTAATCCATTACAACATACTGTAATAATAAACTATAAATTCACCTATCGTAAATACCATTATATAAAGTTGCAATTATACAATTAACATACCCTCTCTTTTCACCAACATGCTAAAAGCTCTAAGTGCAGTCTATTCAAAGTTGTATGTCTCTGGACAGTAGCATTATGTTTAGTAGCCACAGGATCTCAGTTTTTTCTTTTCAATGTCTTTTCTGAGGGCCACCTTCCTAAAATTATAGTTTCTAATATTCCTTTTAGCCACATGTGGCAGGATTTATTAAAATAATGTAAGTGCTTCATGGTAGCATTCATTTTGTGGTGTTTGTCTTTTAGAATAACACCTGACATCCTAACACCCATATGGATTTTACTAGAGTCAATGGTAAATAACATACACTTTGAAATCCTTTTGCTGCTAGGTTAAGTAATACTTACATATAAAAGGCCTGATTCTGATCCCTTTATTCACATCATTAACAGCACTGAAGTCAATGATGCAACTCATGGAGGAAGATTATATTAATGGCTCAGATTCAGAAACATGCTTAAGCACATGATTAATTTTGAGCATGCAAGTAGCCCCTTGATGGGAGTTCTCAAGTGGGAGTTCTCAAGAAATAGCTTAAAATTAAGTGTGTGCTTAAGTACCTTATTAAATCAGAACTAATGTGAACTAGAGGATCAGAATTTGGTCCCAAATATGTAATCATCTGCTTAGATAGTTTATTGTTGGTATTGCATTTTACATGTTCTTTACAGAACTCTGACCTATTTATGCAAGATCAAATGCAAAGTGAACTGTAGAAAACACTCAGTAGATGTCTAGGTAGTTCTATGGAAAACCTGTAAGACTGTATAAAGTAACACCTAGAAAGTACTCAGAGGGTATCCAGCAATTTAAACTGTAGTTCATGGCATGTGTCTTCAGACTAAACAATGTCAGTCCTCATGATTTGAATATTTACACAAGTAACCTATTTATTTGCTGAGATTTAAGAAAACTAGCATTTATTTTACAACCACGAGAAGGAAAAAGTTTGTTTTAAAATTCAATTTCAAGACCCAGGAAGCATGCAGATGAAACAGTCCTAGTATCCCAAGGGAGTACTGCCCGCCCAGGTTAAAGTGGAAATTGCTTTGTCATCATCACATTGTGAATGGTCTCCTACAACACATGTCTATACAAATGGCCTGCTTGTAAATGGAGAACTCATGTTATTAGTTCCTAGTACTCTTTTAGATTACTGCTGAGTGTGTTGGTCTACTTAACCCTTCACATCACTGGATGAGGCATAGAGTTTAAGGCCAGAAGGGACCACAGATCATCTAATCCAACCTCCTGTATATCATAGTCCCCAACACCACCCAGCACCAACAGGCACCCAACACTAAACCCAGCAAACAAAATGAAACTGAAGTATTACAATCTACAGGAGTCTAGGCTATTATGTGCCACAGGCAGAGACTAGGAGGGCACATTATGTGCCCCAGTGCTTGATGGTTGTTTTTTTTATATTGTTTTGTTTTCCATTGAATATCTACTATATATCTGCTGGCAAAATATGAGTTTAAGAAGGATAAAAGTGAGACCTGCTGATTGGCAGTAGTAGTTTGAGTAGGAGGTCCTTTGAAGACAGAGTGGTATTTGGATTATTTTTTATTTACATTTCTAAAGAGCCCACCTAGTGCTCTGTGTGTTGTACAGAGAATTTAAGGAAGTATTATCCCACTAAACACTTCAAAATTGATCAACCATCCTGCTACTATACCCCCACCTCCACCTACTCCCAGTGCTTATTATAATGATGAAAACAATGGTTCTGCTTGACACTCCAACTCTGAATGTTACCCTGATCCCAAAACACCACAGCCCCTCCATCAGTTCTCCCTCCCTCCACACAAATCATCCCCCAATAACCTGCTGAGTGTGTCCTCAAGGTTATCAAATTTGGTCCCTGGAGGAGTGTAAGTGGAGAATGTCATTCAAAAGCTGAGGACACATTGCTGAGTATGACCTTCTGTAAACATCTCAGGTGACGGCCATAGGACCACGTGGTATCAAATGGTTTTGTGGCATCATGTGCAAGCTAAGTCCTAAATCCTACAGTAAGTTCCCTGCCTGTGGACCCTTGTGTTCTCATTGAGGCCCACTAACTTCACTGAGTCTCCAGGTGGATGCAACAGTGTGACTCTACTAAACAATGTGCAAGATCTGATCACAGACTTCAGATCGAGCCAGTAAGGCTGGCATCTTGTTTTCTGCAGCTTATCTCTGAACATGTTGTATGCCAGCATGTACCAGGCTGATGAGAATGATCTCCTTATTCACATCATTAACAGCACTGACGTCAATGATGCAACTCGTGGAGGAAGATTATATTAATGGCTCAGATTTAGAAACATGCTTAAGTACATGACTAATTTAAGCATGCAAGTAGCCCCTGGAATCCAATGGGAGTTCTCAAGAAATAGCTTAAAATTAAGTTGATGCTTAAATACCTTATTAAATCAGAACTAATATGAACTAGAGGACCAGAATTTGGTCCCAAATATGTAATAATCTATTCAGATAGTTTATTGTTGGTTCTGAATTTTACATGTTCTTTACAGAACTCTGAGCTATTTATGCAAGAACAAATGCAAAGTGAGCTGTAGAAAACACTTAGCAGATGTCTAGGTAGTTCTATGGAAAACCTATAGCATTGTATAAAGTAACACCTAGAAAGTACTCAGAGAGTATCCAGAAATTTGTACCAGGCTGATGAGTGTAACCTGATTTTGGGTCATTCTTTGTACATTATGTTCCAGGAGATGTTGTGGATAATGGTGGAAGGAGGATGAGGCAAAATAAAAATTAATAACTAATTTGATAAACTTTGGACACCCTCAGTTACCAGGTTATGGGTAGTGGGTAAGGTACTGTTATACTTCTTCACCTCCCTGTACACTCTGAACTTTTTCCATTCACAGGAAAGACACTGCAGCCTTTGATAATGTTAACAAGCTGGTGCTGGGACAACATTGCTGAAAGAACAGCTTTCCATTGTAGAGAAGTGCACAAACCGTAAAATTTGGATTCAGAACTTTGAACACCCCAAATTTTAAATTTTAGTCATCTAGTGTTTTTGTTTTGGCCCATTTCTAATTATATTATTCATAGTACCACCTATGAAAACCTAATGGACAATTTTTCCAAAGCCTTCCAAGACTTTGGGTTTATCATAACCCTAAAAAAGATGAACATAATGTGCCAAGGAGTGGCAGAAGCACCCTTCATCAAGATCAGCAGTTATGAACTTGAAGTGGTGAACAAATTCATATACCTGAAGTCCACTATCACAGCCAACCTCTCACTTGAAACGGAACTCAACATCTGCATTGGAAAAGCTGCCACAACAATATCTAGACTGGGCAACAGGGTATAGCAAAACAATAAACTGACAGAATACACAAAGATCTGTGTGTATTGTGCATGTGTTATCAGCACACTTTTGGACGGGAGTGAGGCATGGACCTTATACTCTCATCAGGAAAAGAGGCTCAACAGCTTTCATATGCATTGCCTTCATTGAATCTTTGGAACTTCCTGGAGGGACAGAGTCATCAGTACTGAGGAGCTCAAGTGGGCCAGCATACCCAGCATGCAAACACTCCTCAAACAGAGACACCTCCGCTGGCTTGGGCATGTGTGCCGGATGAATGATGGGTGCATCCCAAAGGACATCCTCTATGGTGAATTGGCATCTGCAAAAAGACCCAAAGGATGCCCAAAATTGTGTTTCAAGGATGTGTGCAAGCGAGACCTCAAAGAAATGAACATGGATGTGGTCAACTGGGAAGATCACACTCAGGACTGCAGCCTTTGGAAACAAGAGCTTAACAACGGTCTCCGGAGTTACGAGAGGAAATAGTCCAGCTTAGCTGAGGTGAAAAGAGTTCACAGAAGGCAAAGCCCAAAGGGTTGAAATACCTTTAAATGTGACAGATGTAGCAGAGATTGTCTCTCTTGAGTGGGTCTCTTTAGCCACATCCACGGCTGCCATAAGACCTCTAATGGGGTCTTCCACCATTCAAGTATTTAAAACTGATGTTTCCCAGAGATATGTGGCATTGTGGTAATGTAGGCCAGATTGGAGAACTATTCTGGGCCTGGGGCTTTTGTGCCATAATTGTCATTGCATGTGACATTTTGCTGGATGTAATATCAAGGATTCTCAACCTTAAGTATGGAGTAATTTTTACCACTTTCAGATCCATGTTTGCCTAAACACTGGAAGTGTATTATATTTGGCTGGCTATATCAGGATTTATTGGACTGATTTATCCATGAGTATACCAAGGTACTTTTCAAATAATGAAAATGGAGAACAATATGTAAAAGGTGCACTAACATTTTTCAGCCATTGGAGAAATATATCCTAACTTGATTTCTCCTTACATTAACACTTTCCTACTTGACTTTGACATTTTGTAAAAAGTGTTTTGAATCAAAATGCTCAGATTTGTATAAGAGTAGTATAAAATGCATACATAAAGATAGTAAATGGGATGTTGATTAGGTAATTATGACAAAAGCACATTTAGGCAATAAAACAATGGTAAAATGTTCCAATTTAACTTACATTCTTCTAAACTGAAATCAACAGGTAACTTGCTCTTTGGTATAAGAAGTTATTTCATTATAGAAACAGGGACATTTAATCGTCAATGTTCATGTAAGATACTCTCATTCTTACAGATTCATTCATTAAAAGATCATCATCATAGTGACCTAAGCCTACTACTTGGTGGAAAGGATGGAAGAGAGATAAAACACTGTCATCTTTTAAGTAATGGGAGGTGGACAGAGAGTGTACCATGAAAGTACCTGGATAGATGGATAGGATGCTTAGATAGCCAGTAATATTAAAATATTAGTCTAATCTATTGGCAGATATTAATTTAGTTATGCCTGGTAATGAAAAATCTCTCTAGGGATTCGTGCTTCTAAGAATCTGCCTGGCTGGGGATGACATCTGTTTAGTAGCTGCAGTGTTTAGTTTGGCCATTCATGTCTTTTGTAAAAGTGACCTACAAAATAATTTTTCACAATTAGCCATGTAAACTTTTTTCTTCTTCCTCTTCTTTATAATGTATGAAGAAGGTTTCAAAGGGCTTTTCTGCTTGCTTTCTTTTCTCTTGGAGATAACAGGAATTTAAGACCTGTTCATTCCTGGTTTGGATAGAGGACCTCTTGATTGTTTCAGCTGGTTTATCACCCCTTAATTGAAGAAGCAGGTGTACTAAATCTTTAACAAAAGTTTCCTTTCGCCATAATTTTATGTTTAATTAAAGTTAACAAGGAATTTTAGACAGTCTGACTAAAATTCCTTTCCCATCTCAACTTTCACACTTTTGCTTCCTGTGATGTCATCAGCTCACTAACACTTCAGTCATCACACAGGCCCTGATTCTCTAGTGCCCTGTGTAGCCATTTACATCCATGCAAAGTGGCTGTAGAATACAGCCAGTTCAGAATGGTTACATTTCAAACCCAAGATGCACAGATTTGAATGGCTACCTAACATGCAAGGCAGCAGGAGAGCAGGTTAAGAATCTTCCAGGATTACAAGAATTGACTTTCAAATGTAAAAAAAACCCCTAGAAAGTTAAAAACGTTTCTAAATGCAGCCCAGAAGCAAAATAGGCATCCCCCCACATTTTTCCCCCCTACAGAGGCCACCTTTAAAACTCAGCTCCCATTTATATCCATTTGCAGGACTGACTGCTTTTACATAAACAACATTCAATGGCTTGAATGTTCAAATATTTGCGATTAAAAAAAACCACTTGGAAACTGGGTCAATATTTGAATCAATGTTTGTTGACAAGAATGCATCCCTGTATTTACACCTTACACACTATTGTAATAATCTTTGTACAGGGCATGCCTTGTGAGGTATCACTTGAAAACTCATAACTTGGCGATCAATAATATCATGGTAAAATTTGTGTAGCTGCATTGTAAAAAGTAATACATTTCTCCCGTATGATGTTAAAAATACATGTTCGGCCTCACGTAGCAACAAACTGGTCAAACAGATCTGTCATGAACAAAGGATTGTATGTTTGTCTTAATTTGAAGTTAAGTAGTAAACAGAGTCTTCAAGTGGAAAGGAAGAATAAAGAAAACAAAGGAAGATCATACAGGTGAAAAAAACTAGCAGGGAACATCCTTCCACACAGACTCTTTCTCTCCTGATTCTCAGCTGGAAATGCTTCTCAAATGGGAGGGGCAAACACCCGAAAAAAACCCTCTTCCCTCTCCCTGTCCATCTCACACTTGTACCTGACAAGACAAATGAAGCAGCCCCTAGACTCTGGGTGAGGATTCTGACCTAGAGATTGGTCAGTAATACTGTGGAAAGCAGGTGGTGAGAAACTTTGCTTTCATTTAATATAGTTTGTTAAGTTAGGCACTAGAAAGCATTTAATCTTTATTTTTCTTTAACCATTTCTGACTTTTATGCCTCAATGCTTGTCATCATCATCATCATCATCACTCCAATAGCTGCATTGGTCGTTGGGGCACCATCATTTATGAGTAATCAACCAATTGTCTCCACCCTGGATGATTGTGTGTCAGTGCTTGAATCTCTGCAAAGTCCATTCCTGTCCACTCTTTTATGTTGTCAATCCATCTCTTCTTCTGTCTACCTTTTCTTCTCTTCACCTGTACTGTCCCTTGGAGGATGATCTTGGATAGGCCAAATGATCTTGTTACATGGCCGTACCACTTCAGCTTGCACTTCTTCACGGTTGTCGGGAGGTCTTCATATGACCCAGTGCATTGGGTGATGATGTTGCAGAACTCTTCATTAGTGATGTGGTCAAAGTAGGAGATGCCCAGGATTTTATGGAAGCATCTCCTCTCTACTACCTGTATTTTCCATTCAAGTTCTGCCGTAAGGATCCATGTCTCGCATGCTTACAGAAAAATGGAGATGACCAATGCACGCAACAGTTTCAGTTTGAATTCCAGGGAGATGTTCTTATTCCTCCAAATTGGCTTTAGCTTTGCCACTTGTCAAGGTTCCTTCCCCACTCTGAACTCTAGGGTACAGGTGGGGGGACCTGCATGAAAACCTCCTAAGCTTACTTTTACCAGCGTAGGTTAAAACTTCCCCAAGGTATAAACTATTTTACCTTTTGCCTATTTTTACCTTACCAAACATACCTTGGACTTCCACTGCCACCACCAAACGTCTGGGTTTATTTTTGAGAAAGCATTGTTTGGAAACACCTTTCCCCCCAAAAATCCTCACCAAAACCTTGCACCCCCCTGCCTGGGGAAGGCTTGATAAAAATCCTCACCAATTTGCATAGGTGACCACAGACCCAAACCATTGGATCATAAGAACAATGAAAAAAGCATTCAATTTCTTACAAGAAGAATTTTAATATAAGAAAAGGTAAAAAGAATCACCTTTGTAAAATCAGTATGGCAAATACCTTACAGGGTAATTAGATTCAAAACATAGAGAATCCCTCTAGGCAAAACCTTCAGTTACAAAAAGACACAAAGATAGGAATATCCATTCTATTCAGCACAGCTTAATTTTCTCAGCCATTTAAAGAAATCATAATCTAACGCATATCTAGCTAGATTACTCACTAAGTTCCAAGACTCCATTCCTGTTCTGTCCCTGGCAAAAGGATTACACAGACAGACACAGACCCTTTGTTTCTCCCTCCCTCCAGCTTTGAAAGTATCTTGTCTCCTCATTGGTCATTGTGGTCAGGTGCCAGCGAGGTTATCCTAGCTTCTTAACCCTTTACAGGTGAAAGGGTTTTTCTTCTGGCCAGGGGGGATTTTAAAGGTGTTTACCCTTCCCTTAATTTTTATGACACCACTGTTGCTGCTGTTTGCACAGTTCTTGCCCAAATTTCTGCCTTGGATCCTTCAACAGTGGTGATTGCCTCCAAATACTTGAACTGTTTCATTGTCTCCTGCTCTTGTCCACTGACAGTGATGTGATCCCATCACGTTTGTCTGTCATTAACTTGTACTTACCTAAAATCTATCTCTTTGTAGTTAATAAACATGTCATTGTTTTATCTAATCCAGTGTGTTTAAGTTGAAGTGTCTGCGTAAATTTATTTAAGGTGACAAATTGTTATATATTAACACTTTAAGGAATAATGGACTTAATATGTTTGGACTGTCCAGAAGGGGGATGGGAAGTACAGGACATATATTTAGTGGGGAAAATCTGGGACTGGGAGCATGTTAGGATCACCCTACAGAATAACCAAGGCTGGTGACAGCCAAGGTGTGACTGGAAGGCTGCTGCAGTTACCCAAACACACCTGGGAGTGACCTGCATGCTGGCAAGCTGTTTGTGAGCAGTCCAGGTTTGAAAGATACAACAGCAAGTCATTGGAAGACACCCCAGGTTTCAAGGAAATAGTGCCACAGCTCCTCACTGGTCTGGATTGCAACCCAGTATTTCACAATGTTGACCTATATATTGGAAAATGGGACCATTTTTACCCAGATGTGTAAATGTGAATGAAGTTTTCCATGAAATTGGGATCATTTTCAAGTTTCATAACTATCAGAGAAAATGCTTTATGTACAAGTTGCTTTACATTTGTAACAAGCAAGTTTCACACCTCCACCCGCTCCTCTCTGATTCAAGCAGCTGTCTGATATGATGGTGGCACAGATCCATAGCATGTCTTCTTGCTGCAGAGTTTATGTAGCTGTCCAACATTTAGAATCAGTGTGGAAAATTATTATCTGAACCAAATTAAGCACACATGTCACTGGAGAAGAGCAATGTCATGTGGGTGTGTGGGCTAATCTTGTGTGTCATCTATTTCTGCAATAGATATGTAACCCATGAACGGAACATGTATTTTGGTTGTTTTATGCAGCGTGTAGGCATACTGTGCTAGGCAATCCCAGGATAGGAAACAGCAGGGAGGAAAGAGAAGCAAAGGGGACTGATTTTCCAAGGACTCTTCCAATAAGTTGCTTACATGCTTCTCCAGGCAAGTAAGATGAGTAGGAATGCAGATTGGGAAAAGACTGCCAAGAGTTTATATTCTTATACCAGACTTGAAGTTGGATTTAAAAATAACCCCTGAGAAACACTATTTATTCCAGATCATCAGCAACCTTAAAGTTAAGGAGATGTGTTTATTATAAGGAGGACACAATCCTCATGATACGTGTCTCTTTCCCTCCAAACAGATGGTTAATGAAACTGTAGGTAAGCAAAAGATACATCCCCAATAGAGAAGGGAAAGGTCAAAGAAGATTCCCATTCCGAAGATTAATAATAATAAAAAACCCCTGAACACTAACAAACAAATTTTTCTATGAAGAAAATCTTGCAAAACAAATAAAAGATGGTTGATGTCTCTGGGGCAAATTTACTCAATGAAATGATATACTTGTAACAGCAGACCTGTACTTGTCTGTACCCTGGAGGAGAAAAAGACAGGAGAGACATAATACTTTAGCCGATGCCTATTGGCTGCAATGTAGAAGATATAAAACACTTACTTTAACCCTGTATTTGTCTCAAAGCCATAATTTCACCAGACTCCTTGTCAAGTGTCTGATTACACCAGATGTTGCAAATAATGGTTTAAAGAAAAATATTTTCAAAATATAGAGATAAGAATAGTAGTGTTCTGTGGCAGGTATCAGATTGACTATCCTCAGTGGTTAAGTCCTTTATTTATGGATCAACTGTAGCATGGACAACAGCAGCGCTAGCTTCCACACAGTGTCCTGCCATGGGGCATCCTTCCTCAACTGAAGGCCTCTCCTGAAAAACTGATCGATAGATCAGCCTCCATATCCATTCAATCCTTAACCCTCTTGCTGAGACTGACACAGTAGACATTCAGTGCTAATCATGTTTTTTGTAGTACTGCTGCCCTTTTTTGACCTAAGAGGCTAGTCAAAGTTCAGGTACCTGGGGATGTCCCAATTTGGAGTAGAAAATGACAAGAGTCTGGTATATTCTTTGATGCAATCTTGTTTATTTACGAGAATGTACAAAGTCTTGCTACTTCCAATGCAGGAGGAACCAGAAACACAAGAATAGTTTCTCAGCAGCCTCGAGCCTCATTAACCAACACCTCCCCCAGCCAGTATTTTCCAAAAACTCTCTCTCTCTAGCTTTTCCAGGGTCATATATTGTGTCCACAGGATGCTGGTTGGCTTTCTTGCTTTTCGCCTCTGAGTCTGCCTGTGACAGGGTAGAGTAGGTCTGGAGGCCTCCTGCTGAAGGCCTTGTGGCCCTGCCTCACCTCGCTCCAGAAAAAGAGCAATTGAGAGGTCCTCCAAGATGCCTAGAGCTGCTGTGTGGGACACAGCCAATGAGAGGGGCTGCAAGGAGCAACCAATCAGGGCCTAGCAGGATCATATAAAAGGAGCTGAAAGGGCTTTATAGATCAGTCTGATAGCAGGGACTGGGGAGCAAGAGTTACTCCTGGCTGACTGCAGGAGCTGAAAGGGCTGGATAGATTAATCTGCTAGTAGGGACCAGGTGGGAGGGGGGAAGAGGTGCTCCTGGCTGGCTGTAAGGGGTAAGGCACATAGTTGCTGGCAGAGACTGGGGAAGTGAGGGAACAGCTTCTGTGCGGTTACCAGAACTCAGTTAAGATAGGCTATGGGGAAGAGGCCCAGGGAAACAGTTAGTTAAAGGGACATGACACATGGCTGCTACTTAGAGAGTCCCTGGGCTGGGACCTGGAGTAGTGAGCGGGTCTGGGTCCCCAACAACCATTGGAGAAGTAGCTGTGCTCTGAGAGAAAGGAGTTTAGACTGGCCCAGGGAAGGGACTGTATGTTTACATATTACCCCCCTGGGAGAGGGCTGAACTGAGACTGACCCAGCTGGAGAACTGCGGTGAGAGAACTAAAGAGCAAGCAAAGACCCTCCCGGGAGGAACCACTGGGGATGCTGCTCCATCACAGAGCAAGAACCTTCACACATAAGTTGGACAACTAGGGCACTGACAGGTTTCAGAGTAGCAGCCGTGTTAGTCTGTATTCGCAAAAAGAAAAGGAGTACTTGTGGCACCTTAGAGACTAACACATTTATTTGAGCATGAGCTTTCGTGAGCTGCAGCTCACTTCATCGGATGCATTTGGTGGAAAATTTTCCACCAAATGCATCCGATGAAGTGAGCTGTAGCTCACGAAAGCTTAGGGCACTGAGAGTCTGACCAATAGGGTCTATGAGAGCCCAGGGAGAGCTAAAGAAACGTTGCCAACAGAGAGATACCATGATGGGCCCAGTTGGATTGTTAAAGGACTGAGCCTGGGGAGGGCTGCAGGACATTTTGGAGTTATATCCCCAAAAGGGTTTGTTTGTTTGTTTGCACATGGACTATGTGTGATTCGGCCAGAGGGCTTAGATTGAAGACCCATCTGATAAGCGCAGCAGCTGACAGGGGGCACAACAGGCTGAGAATTAAGGAAAAATTGTAGGGGTGCATACACTTGACCTGGGGGTGCCACCCCATTACACTGATTCTGTTCTGTCAGTCTGTTCTTCCCTTCCTGTACAAACATGCACTTTTCCCAAACTCCTGGGCAGATTCACATCTCCTTTTGTCTTAGGTGCATGTGATTAACTTATCTTGACAGTTATGTTAATTGAAGGGGGCATTCAGACCCAGTCTCAAATAGATTTGTGATGCATGCAATCACCAGAGCCTCTTAGTATAACAATATGAACATTTGTCCATTCTGAAATAGACTCACTGATACATTTAATATGGGCCAAACAGCAGTCACTGAATATCAACAACTTTCAATTGTCAGTCTGCTCTGAATTCAGACTCCATATCAATCACCCAGTCTCCCAGCCTAAAATCCCATGTGCTATATTTATTTTCAGAGAACATTTAGGTATAGTTATGCAATAAGTACTGTACAACTCTGTACACTTTAAATGGGTTAACTGTTCTTTTAAAACTTATACAATAAGCACAAGTTGATTAAATATCATAATTACATTTCAGGCTATTGAAACTTCAAAGAGCATTTCAAAATTTCAGTGCATCAGCACACTCTGATGTGCATTATTGCGTGTGTGTTCTTAGTACAGGCTGGATTTCATCACTATCATTTTGGAAGGGAAACAATTTTGTTTCTTATATTTTAGAGGCCATTGTAAATAGATGCTATCTCTGGAATGTGCACTTTAGATCTGGCAGCAGTGGAATTACTGACATTGGCATAAATCCTCGCTCTGTCAAGCCTCAGGAGCATTAGTTATTGGAACAGATGTTCTTTGGAATGCTACTCACACACACTGAACTAGGTGTGTTGTAAGGGACAGGCTTGCTCCTATTTTAGGCTGGTTTTTTATGCTTTATTGGCAATCAGTTTAACAGTCAGGGTTTATCTTCTGACACTTTCAGAGTCATCTAATTTAAGGCCAGAAGGGACCACCAGATCATTTAGTCTGACCTCATATATATCACAGGCCACCAACACTACCCAGCACCTGCAACCTAAACCCAGTAACTGAAATTAGATCAAATATTACAGCTCTCAGGATTCTCAACTCTTATATGCCCCAGGGAGAGAATAGGAGGGACCAAGGTGCACCAGTGCCCCAGATCTCTGTATTGTCAGAAAAATGATTAAGTGAGATGTGCCCAGATGATCCTGGCAAGCAACCTGCAATCCATGCTGCAGAGGAAGGTAACCCTCGCTGCGCCCCCCCCCCCACAACTAGGGTGACCAGATGTCCCTATTTTATAGGGACAGTCCTGATATTCGAGGCTTTTTCTTATATAGGCCTCACCCCCTGTCCTGATTTTTTCACACTTTCTGTCTGGTCACCCTACTCCCCACCCCAAAAGTCACTACCAATCTGACCTGGAGGAAAATTCCTGCCTGACCCCACATATGGCGATCAGTTAGACCCTGAACATGTGAGGAAGAATGAGCTAGCCAAGCACTTGAGAGAGAGACAATGCTCTCTACCTCCTCAGAGCACCAGCCTACACATCCAGTGTGCTGTCTTTAGCTTTGGCCATCTCTTACGCTTCAGAGGAAGCAGAGAAACACACCCCGCCCCCCAAAATAGACTACATTGGGATACATTTTGTTTCATGTACTGCATGCTGGGTAATAACATGGAAGGCCTCCATCCTTGTAAATCTACACGGGCTCTTTATTAAGAGATGCAGCAACAGCAGCAACCATTGAAGCCATGAGCATGCAGACTCACCTCCAAATTCTTCCCTCCTGCAACTGTGCTCTGCCCTTCAAGTTCCATGCACATTGCTACAACTTTCACACTCTTTAAAAATTGCATATTATTTATTTTATAGGTGGGAAAATGGACTCTCAGACTTACACTTTCGATAAATATGTACACATTACTTAACCCTTTCTCACACACATAGAACTGAAAGTTCATTCTTTTCACTTTTAAATCGTTTAGGACCTGGTGAGATATCAAGTACTTTCTGATTTCAGCTGTGTCAGCAATGCTTCCTGGGCAGCCTTTCCTGAAGTATTTTTGGTACTTCAGGATGTACCAAACCAGAAAATGAAGAGTGTGCAATTCATCTGGAGGGTAAATTTTTGGATTGGTTCTATCCTATTTGGCTTTGGTATTAGCTTTAATCCAAAATTGTACACTTATCCTGGTTGAGGGCATCTTTAAAGTAGTGTAATGGGGAAAGATAGCAAGCTTTATTCCTAGAATGATGACAGCCAGGTTCTTTCACCATTACTTACACTGACTTTTCTTTGTGAGTACTCCCAATAACTTCACTGGTACACTCATGGAATAAGGAATTGCTCAACAACGATAAGGGTGGAGGAATCAGGCTTTGATTAATCACACCAATGAATCATCAGAAGGGTTTTTTGTTTTTTTGTTTTTATTGCAGACCTAGCTTTCAATTTTTGGCAGGATTTTGGTTAAAACTTCACCATGGCTTGTTCTCAGAGTGCCTTTCAGGGTGAGGACACAGAAAACCAGTTAGACTATTTGTTTTAAAAGCAAAATCCCAGTTCCAGAGCAATAAACAAGTAAAACAGTTTTGCCTACAGGAACTGGTAAGGGATGGTATTAATCCCTTTTAACCCAAAGTAGGAGATAGGGCACTTCCAGAACTGGGTCATGGCTTTACTAATGGGTGAGGGAGACGGGAACCAGAAGAATGCTTCCACCATATCTACAGCTCTTCCATCCCCCTGGCTCACCCATATTCCCCTTTCTTTCCAGTGAATAGTGGGAAGGCTTGGTGCAGACCAAGACTTTCCAAAGAGTCTTAATCCTTGGTTCCCTCATGAAGTGGAAATTTGCTATTTCCATTGTGTGTCAACATGAGGACAAGGGGAAGAGAGAACCAGATTTTCCTTTAAGTGAGCTAACAGGAATAAAGGCTTTTAAGAATCATTGAGCAGTGTGATACTAGTGCACAGTTGACTGACGCATTCTCTTTGAGTGACAGTTGAAATCTTGAGCTAGATTTGTGTCCACTTGAAACTGTGCATCCCTAGAACCTCATAACCTTACAACTAATTTTATAATTAGTGCTATTACATAAAACCTAAGCTTACACAAATGTCCCAAGTGACATGATTAACTTCAGAGATACTAGTCAGCAGGAGTCAGTCACAAAGTGTAAACTAATTAATGTCAGAGGACAAGGCTAGGACAAGGGAGGTCAGATATCTGACATGCTTGTAAGTACTGCCAAATGAAATTGGAAGAGAAGCATAACATCATCTGCAGGGAGTTATTTCAGCAGTAAGTGCAGAATTTGTGGCTACTTTCCTGAATGCTCTCTATCTAGCTCCTTCACTTTTACTTCCCTGATCACATATAAAACATAGAAAAAAAGGGGTAAGTGTAGTACAGAGGAAGCAAAGCATTACGTAAATATGAGAAAGTAATCAAAATGGATGAAAGGACCATATCAGGAGAACAAGATACATTACCAGATAAATAAATGTGCAGCAGGCCAATGCAACTTACAGTTAAACAAAGAAATTAGCATAGATCCATGCCTGATTTTCAGAGACCAATTCACAATAATTTTAAGAGGGCCTGTAAGGAGTTATTCTGTTGCACACTAAGAGATAAAAGTATTTCTCTTGCTTTCTCTTTTCTTTACATTTGCTACATTCCTTCTCTCACCAGAGCCCAGATTCTTCAGTACTTCTCTATTAAGCAAAGAACTTAAGCATATGCTTAAGTCTCACTTGCTTAAAGTTAAGTATATGCTTAAGTGTTTTGCTGAATAACACTTTTTTGAATTGGGACCAATGTTGGGAACTTTCCTTCTCTCAGTCTGAGAAGCTTTGCACATACAGGGTAATGCCGCTATTCTGATTTATCTAATGAGGATCTTGTTCAATGAGCCTGGACATTTAGACTGTCTTCACTTATCAGATACATCTGCAGCTAAGACACAGCTCTATCTGAACAAACTGCCAATCATCTCTGAATTACAATGGTGGAGTAAACTCATCACCAATGTGGAGTTTGGAACTTAGACCCTTAAGAGTAGCCATACTGTGTCAGATCAATGGTCCATCTAGCCCCCTATTCTGTCTTCCAACAGTGGCTGGTGCCAGATGCTTCAGAGAGAATGAACAGAAAAAGGCAATTATTGAGTGACCCATCTGCTGCCATCCACTCTTAGCTCCTGACAGTTTAAAAGCAGTGTAAATCATATAAGAGCGGAGCATATACAGGTCAACAACAAAACTCTCCTTTTTTATACAGGAAACACAGATTTCAGCGATGGGTGAAGTATACTGTGTCAAGGAACAGAGGTGGGAGTTACTGGGAGTTGGAATGGGGAGATTGTGAATGACTAGGCAAGGAGATTGGGGCTGGGAGCCCGCTGGGTGTTGGGACGAAAGAGCTATAGTATGCAAAGTACTGTAAAAAATCATATCCTTGATGTCCCAGATTGGGCATTCAGAATTAAAGACTAGTTTTGACTTTAATATACCTCTCTATAGCCTAGTTCTCAGTCTGTAAAGTGGCCATAATAATACCAACTCCTCTCATGGGGTGTATGAAAATAAATTTGTTAATGTTTCTGAAGTGCTCAGATACTATAGTGATGAGCACCTTATAAAAGCCCTTGAGGAAATGACTAATTTTGCACTCATAGCAGGCTTTGAAAAGTGTGCAATAAATAAGGCTTAGGGTGCAACATTGAACAATGAGGATACAACAAAATATTGAATAGCTGCTTATTCAGTGAGCACCATTTATCTGTGCATTAAAGGAGGCAGGGGTCCTGTGGAAGAAATAGTATGATAAAGTAATTAAACACATCATGTGCATAGGCACAAAGGCTGAATTAAGGTGCACAGGCAATATTTATCCTAATATTTGCATGCTAGTCTTTGCATCCCTGGCATTTAGGCCATAGTCACAATTTAGACAAAGAGATATCAATCGTCATACTTCTTCCTTCATCTTTTTTTCTGAGTTTTTTTTTTATGGAGGGGAAAAATAGCACTTGAAAATGTTGTTTTGGTGTTGAGTTAGTATCTCTTTCACTCTCTTTGGCAGTCTCTGTCCCACAGGGACAGAACCATGTACAGAGTGAGTGATTTTGCTCTGAGCAAGCATGACCTTATATTCCAGCAGCTCCACTGGTGCCTGCATTTTCAAAAAATGCAAATTTCCTGCTAGTTAGGTGGCATAGTTCTTCGTTTTTCCCTAGGCTTATGGCTAGGAGGAAACCTAATGGATGCATAGTTGGTAGCAGAATGGCAATGAATTTGCTAGTTTTCAGGGCTTTGTTTGGTATAAGTGCAAACTCTTCATTGAAGTTCTACTTAAGATGCAAAAGTTATTTTTCCTTACTAGGACTGTCTAAAAAGGAAATATATTCAGGTTGGATTAAGTTGTTAAAGATTCAGTGAGCCATAGAGATTATTCTGACAGGCATACAGAAATTTCTGTTTACTGAATCAGAAGTGACATTGGACAACATTCTGATATAGAAAAAATGTGTTGCCTTAAGCTTTTTAAAGTGACAGGATGGATGGAGACAGTTTGAGATTTCAATGGTACTACAGGTTTTCATCACAACTGTAGTCTCTCATTTCTTACCCAATTTTTTTCTCTCCACATATAGACTGAAAAATACATGTTGCAGTAATGCATTCCTGTGTGTAATATTTATTAGTCTAAATTACATCTTTGCAGATAATACTGTCACTCATTTATATTAATAAATATACTGTATATTCATACTGTATATTAATAAATATACTGTGTTTTTCATATGCTCTCAAAATTTTATTACTAGTGCAGTGCCTCATTACTTGAAGCCTAAACCCTGGTACATCAATACAGCCTGCTCAAAGACACACTCCCTGGGTCAGATCATTAGAAAAGCTTTAATCCTTTAGAACAATTTTTCAGGACTGTTTACACCAGGGAGTGACTTGTACAAATCCTCTTTACACAAGACAAGAATAACACAGGAAGAAACTATTTGTCTCTGAGCTCTACAAAGAAGGAGAGCAAACCTGAGTCCACAGGGGGCTTTCTATCACTTAAAGTAACCAGGAAGGGATTAATCAAAGATATCTTTGCTGAACGATGTATAGCCAGCTTCAAGATGAAATCGGATTGATCAAATGTACAGTAGAACAACAGAGTTACAGCATCTGGTGTTTTAAGTAGAGGTAGAGCAGAGCTAAAATACCCAAACTGCTTAACTGCTGCTTTGAACCATAAAAATATCTGCAGGTAACCTCACTTTTCTGAAGTCTGAAAATGTGCCAGCGAATTCAACACCACACCTGAATGAAGGCAGAGAAAAGAGAGGGACTCCTTAGTACCTATCTGTGCATTTTGACACCACCACTTTCCTCACATTGTGAACAGGCCCCCACCCCCTTTCCTGTGATAGGGGATGTCCATAAATGACATAACATATTTTTTGGTGATTTTCAAGTCTCAGCTACCCTTTGTAAAACTGAAACAAACACACAAAATTAAGAACCCAATTTCTCTAATGTGATACATAATTTATGGAAAGCCCCATTTTATAAAAGCCCTCTTGCACACCAACTAACTCTCCTCTGTTCATGGGGTCTGACTGAGCACTGCATTACTTCAGTTTTACACCAGTATACTTACAGAACTTTTAGTGCAGTCATAACAGCATCGCACTGGAGTAACAGAATGGTAAATAGGCCAGTTGCCCTTAGTGGGAAAAGATGCTTGCCTCTCAAATAGAGGTCCTAGATGAAAAATCCACACTGGATGCTTTGTAAAAGAAGCCTGGAACTAAAAAAATATTTTTCAAAATTAAACGTTTTCCTAAAAGAAATGTCTTTTCAAAGGAAATGAAAAATTCCCACAAAAACAAATGTTCAGTTTTGTTTTTCATTTAACAATTAATATTGGGTGGAAAATTGCCCCCCCTCCCAAGTTTCCCAGGTGAAACTATTGTCATTTTCCAACCCACTCAACATGAAACTACATTATTTCTGAACTCAACAGGTGCCTTTGAGAACATTTCAGGCTTTGTTTGTGTTTGTTAAAAAATGGTGTGCTTCCCTAAAGACCTCCTTCCCTATGCTGCTGGATGAATAGCAGCACTGGGCAGAACCACAGGGGAACGGCATTCCCGGCCCAGTTATATCCTCTGGTGGTCAGGAGGGATTATTGTAGAGAGTGGTGGACACTTGTTCCTCTCCCCAAAGGGAACTGTCATGTGGAGTTCTGTAAGATTTCACTTTGTCTTCTCTCTCATTCAATGTGTGTATGTGGGTGTTAGGAGAGTTAATGGAGAAGCCAATGTTGCTATGTCTTAGATATGCTGATGACATTCAGTTGCATAATGCTACCTTTTCTGACCCAGAACAGTTCAGGGCCTTTCCTGATGTCTGGCAGAGACTGCAACATGGATGACAGTGGCTGAAGCTCAATTTAGTTGAAATGGAGCTGATGAAGATGCATTGAGGGAAATGATCAGAAATATGTCAAAAACTCTCATCTGTTGAAGGTGTTTTCATCACTGATTGTTGCTTTTGTCTTCAAACTGAGAATCCAGGTAGAAAGAGGCTCACTCAGCAGCCCACCAATCCTTATTTCAAGGGACCACCATCCCTTATTTAATTGACTTGTCCCTTATGATGACCACCCATCCTTTATTATAAGATGTATTGAAATGTATTAAAATTGATAACAAATAAAATTTTTAAACATTAAATTGAAGCTTATGATACTTGCACAGTATACTTGAGGGAAGTTAAAAGGTACACTTGAGCTAAAAAAGACATGACATGTTAAGGGAAATGGTGTTTCTCTAAAATGTCCCTTAAAGTTATTGCATTTCTTCCTTCCTTTCTATCCCTTCTGCTTAGAAAACATCCATCAGTAATGACTGAAGGTGGGGGAAAATATCTGTAAGTATAGATATTTTTATCTAAATTTAACAGCTTTCAAGTTCATGAAAAATTGGAAATAGTTCTGAAATTTAAAAAATTAGTGAAATTTTATGTGAAATAGTTTTACCCTCTATTGTGATCAATCAAAAAAGTTATTTTTGTGGAAATATTCATTCTTGTGAAATTTGAAAAAGCTGCTGGATAAGTATATTCGTCTCTGCCTGTCCAAAACATCTCCCAGCAAACCTAGACTCTAGTGGATTTCACACAGGGCTGAGAGCCATAAGATGTCCTATTCCCATCTCTGCCATTGGCTGACAATAATACCCCACCCTTTTATACAGCAGCACTTTCCAAACGTTATTTATGGCACTCAACATTTGATGAAGTAAGGTGTTATCCTTATTTTACAAAGGGGGAAGTTAAGACTTCCAGAGACTGACTTGCCTAAAGTCAGAGTACGTCTGTATTGGCATTCAGATTACAGTTCCACTACAGGATGTAAATAACTCCCATTGACTCCAGTAGGAGTTACTTTTATCCTGTAGTGGGAGCAGATATGAAGTTTTGAATAACCTTCCAAGGGAAGCAGTGGGGGCAAAAGATCTATCTGGTTTTAAGATTCTACTCGATTCTACTCAATAAGTTTATAGAGGAGATGGTACGATGGGATAATGGAATTTTGGTAAGTAATTGATCTTTAAATATTCAGGGTTAATAAGACTAATCCCCTGAGATGGGATATTAGATGGATGGGATCTGAGTTACTATAAAAAATTCTTTCCTGGGTATCTGGCTGATGAATCTTGCCCATATGCTCAGGGTTTAGCTGATCGCCATATTTGGGGTCGGAAAGGAATTTTCCTCCCGGGCAGATTGGAGAGTCCCTGGAGGTTTTTCGCCTTCCTCTGTAGCATGGGGCATGGGTGACTTGAGGGAGGCTTCTCTGCTCCTTGAAGTCTTTAAACCATGATTTAAGGACTTCAATAGCTCAAACATAGGTGAGGTTTTTTGTAGGAGTGGGTGGGTGAGATTCTGTGGCCTGCACTGTGCAGGAGGTCAGACTAGATGATCAGAATGGTCCCTTCTGACCTTAGTATCTATGAATCTATGAAAATAAAACATTGCCCCTGATTTTTCATTTGGTTTTACCTTATTTCCATCCAACAAAGGTGGTCACCTTAGTTAGGGGTGACAAACTGTGGAAGTGAAATAGGCAGAGAGAAGGGTTAGTCAGATGATCAAGGAAATGGAAAGCCTATACTACATGCAGAGACTAAACAAGCTTGGCTTGTTTAGCCTAACAAAATGAAGGCTGAGAGAGGACAGGATCATGCTTTATAAATCAAAGGAATAAACACCAGTGAGGGAGAAGAGCTACTTAAACTAAGGCACAAAATGGGTGTAAACCAGCCATGAATAAATTTAGGCTGGTGTGCCCTAGGAGGCCCTCAGAGGGGTGGTAGAACCCCACCCCCCAAACTGTAACTCACATCAGGCCTGACACACTCATTGCCCCAACACAGAGTTATCATACTATGTATCTCAAAGATGTCATGTAAGGTATCAGATGTAAACTGATGATACACTCGTCCTGAAAATCATTGTGTGATGCACGTATGAGTTGTGTACAAGGAGTTGTAGATGTGCGTGGGAGGCAGTGCATAAATCCAGCATGTCTTAGACAAAGGAATGTGTATTTACCTGTCCAAGTGGCTTGGTTACAGGCAGAGAACAATGAAAGTACATTCATATGAAAGTAAACAAAGCCATCAGGCTAAACAAGGAGGGGGAAAGGCCACTTAATCTCTCCCAGGAATAGAATCTGGACCCCAGGAATCCTTCCTGGCTTTTGATGCAGAGACAATGGACTTTGGGTAATATACGGGTAGCAAAAAGACATTTTAGTTATCCATCACTGAGGAAACAAAAGATACAGCACTCTTTGAGCCTGTTAAAGTTGGATCTCCTAGCCTAGAGGCTGCAGATGCTGCTCACAGGATGTAAGAAAACTGCTTAGGCAAAGATTCTAACTTGCAAAAATTCTGTTTCAGACACTAAAAAGCATGTTTGACTTTGTTTTCTTTTAATCATACCTGTCTTTTATTCTTCCTTTGTATCACTTATGTCTCTGTTCTTTGTTATTAAACTTATGGTATATTGTATATTAAAATGAAGTGTGAGTCTTCAGTTAACCTAACAGGCTGGTGTGAGTGCTTTTTCTTCGGAGGAAGCAAACTTGATTTCTGTGAATGTCAGGACAGGACACTGCAGAGACATATCTCTGGGGACCTTGGGAATTGGGGTTCACTGATTGTTTCCTGCAAGGCAAGGTTATACTGGCAGAGCCTTAGAAGAGTTTGCTGCAAGGAAGACAGGCTGGTGTGTCAAGGAACTGACACACAACTTAACAGCAGCAAATATCTCCCTTTTGCTAAGGCTGAGGTGTAACACAGTGGCTCACAGTTCTGGTGTCCTGAGCATAACATAAGAGCTGGAAGTTAGAAGGTTTCTAACCATCAGAAGAATGATGTTCTGGAACAGCTTTCCACCAGTAGCAGGGGCAAACAATCTAAGTAGGTTTAAGAGAGAACTGGATACATTTATGAAAGGGATTATATGACAGGGGTTGCCTGCCATAGGATCCTTCCAGTCCTATGCCCTAGGTCTAGTTTTTTGTACTGTCTAAGTTTACAGTATTGTAAGTAATAGTTTCTTTGATTGTATTTGTTAAGGGTGTTATGTGTATTCATAAAGGTCCCTCTAATATTTCATAAATATAACTACACAATTTGTGGGTGTATGAGAGCCTAACATACTATTATTACCTATTTGTACCATATAGCACAGCTAAAATCACCAGCCTCAACCATTCAAAATTGCAAGTCAGCCCCTGGCCAAAAGCATAACATTAGCTTTAAAATCATGATTTTTAAAATATATGAATGTCAGCTTCTTTCTCTATTTGCCTTCTCTGAGCTCCTGCACATTTAGCACTGAGCAGCTGCAGCATTAGTCAGTGGAAGGGCAAGACTCAGAAGCAGGATGAAGGAGAAGCAGAAGTACCTGGCTGTGTGAGACTGGCTCCACCCAGAAGCCCTGCTGTGGCATCTCTTCATCTCAGGGTAGTGCACCTTTATAGGTCTCTCCAAACTCCAGGGAGATGTTCCGAAGGCCTAAGTCATCTCAAGATTAGTCAGATTTTTTAAAGGATTGAAATACAGTCAAATGTGTGAACGATTATTCTTGTTAGATAGCTCCCAGTCTTAAGAGACTACATCATGTAAGTCAGGATAAGCATATATACCCAGTGTATGCAATTATCTCTCAAGTTTATCAGTGCACAGCCATTAAGCATCAGATGTTATTTGTCCTGAGTGGTCACTTTGAGGTTTTGCTGTACTACACCAGAAAGTTAGAGTTACTGATACTGAAAGGTAAATGGTGGGACATAATTTATTTCAATACATAGTGCAACTCATTATGCAAAATCTAATTTATCCATCTTAATGTTCAGTTTTAAGTGGGACATTCCTGGGTAGGACTGCAAAAGCAGTCTTTGTGTTAGTTGTTCAGTTCCCATAAGCCATGTCTGTCCAAAATAACTACTGTATATTTTAGGATATTTAAGTTGAACTTAGTCATACCATTGTATTGTTATTGATGGATCAATTGTTGATTAATCTCTTAGATCATAATGGTCAATAAGGGTTTGGTCTCCTAAGGACTACAGCATCAGAAATATTACCAGTATCATTAGAACGAAAGACCCAAAGAGCATACAAAAAGCAATTGCAATTATTCACAAGGTCCTTTATTAATTCATTAAGCAGATAAACAAACAGCTGATACAAAGTGAGTGCAAAATGCTTAGCCTGGCATCACTCAGATCTCACATTTCCTGCGTTGGAACCCTGGAGTGTCAGTCATTATCTTCCTCATTGTCATCTTCACCATCACCACCAGTGGTTGTCTTGCTACCATATCCCTGTGCATTTGCCCCAGCACACAGGCTGGACAACACCTTTTATCCTGAGTTATATATGAGTCATACATATGCATAAGGTTTCCAACCCTTTTTCCCTAATCTATACTTCCATACCCCCTAATTAAGGGGTAACCTGTTTTTCATAGGCAATCTCATTAGTTCCTTTTTACTCAGTTACCATAGCAACTTGTGTACAATTTAGAATTCTCCAAGATGTTATCATCTGTCATCTTGTGGTATTAACTGATAGATTCACGGAAGATAGGCATAAAAGGGCCTTAAGACAGGAGAGAATCAGGCCAAAACTGCTGAACATGAATTTTTACTAATGCTGCATTCTAAAAACAACTGGCATTTAAGATATACTATGAAATAAGTAGATTTAGCTAAGCTTCTACCCTCCTGTCCCCACCTCCCGCCAAGGACCAACTAAAACTTAATAGTTTGCAGTAGATTTTCATTTCCGGGAAGATTCTATTTTCCATTGCTGCAGTGGCAACATCACGAATCTTTGCATTCATTATCTCCCCACAGCAACCTGACTTTTGTACAGTGACTCATTGAAGCCTCAGGTCACTGAGTAGGAAGGTTTCAAAGACCTGCTAAGGAAGCACAGTCCCTGTCAGGAATTTTTGATATAGATTATCTCTACCTTGTGCAGCTGAGCTGCTGACAAAGTGATTTCACAGGAGATCTCTCTATATATTTAGAAAGTGATACACTCAGCCCTTGGTGACAGCAAGCATTGAAGGCACTCATTGCAGCAGCAAAAAAACTCATCATGGTACAAAATAATTTTTTCTTTTTGCAGATTTTTTTTGTGGTGCTCTCTATTCCCTTGTCATGCAATCAGTCATTAGCTAAAGATTTTCCAACTTAAAAATCTCTAATAGATGGTACTGTGGAACTTGAGTTGCCAGGATAACAATTAGAGTATGTCTACACTGCTATTAGACAGCCATGGCTGGCCTATGCCAGCTGACTTGGGCTTGCGGGGCTGTTTAATTGTGGTGTAGAAATTCAGGCTCTGGCTGCAGCCTGTG
The DNA here is from genome assembly GCF_009764565.3 of Dermochelys coriacea. Lineage (NCBI taxonomy): Eukaryota > Metazoa > Chordata > Testudines > Dermochelyidae > Dermochelys > Dermochelys coriacea. The sequence continues at coordinate 247,766,167 of NC_050069.1, read as the reverse complement.
CTCTGGGACCCTTCCACCAATGAGGATCCTAGAAATTAGGCTCCAGCCAAGCCCTTTAGCATGAAAGCCATGAACCTGAGTCAACTGGCAGAGGCCAGCTGCAGGTTTTTAATTGCAGTGTACCCTCAGAGGCCCTCCAAAAGGCTTGAGGGTATTGCTTGGATGTTCATCTAAAGCTTTTTGGTTTTTATCCACATCACTTTAATTTAGAAATCAGGCTCCAAATCTCACAATTTCAGATTTTAATTTGCAGTACTGCCTGGCTCCAGTCTAGCCCAATACGTTATAGAAACAGTTTCTCTCGTATGCTACTTTGTTACTTCCGCTTCAGGAGTAAGCTGAAACGAGGAAGTGCAGAAGTATCTGAAGTTTTGTTGGTTTGTTTTTTAAGATGTGCTGGTAATCTCCAATACTACCTAACAGACTGCCCTTCTCCCTATACAGCATGACAGCTCTTGGGTAATATTTTCAGACGTCCCTAAATGACTTAGGAGTGGAGTTGCTCAGAAATTCTCCACATTTTTCTGTTGGTGAATGCTGCTTTGCTGAAACTAAATTGTTCCAATAAGATGGTTTACTTTGATGAAAGTCTGACAGAAAGTGAGCATGCTTTGAAACCTGCCTGGTTTCCTGCCCTCCTGGATCTACTGCAGCTCACCTGGCAGGCTGCTGCGGTACTGGGAGCACAAAAGTTCTATACCACGTTATACTTGTATAATCACAGCAGTACAATCCACCCTAGTGTGAACACAGTTACACCCAGTATTAGTGAGCTTAGGCAGTATAGCTATTTCCACAGGGGATGGGGAATAAGCTATGTGGTATAAGGAACCTTTACAGTGGCATAACTATATTAACTTTTAATGTATGCAGGTGCCCACACACAGCATCTGATTGGCACAAGCCTTTAACCAATTTTTTTCAAGCACTTCGCTGAGGAAATATGGGTACATAACTGCCATCCAGTCAGAAGAAAGGCTAAAAACTCCTTTGTAATGACATGTACTACGATGCTGTATATTTAAGGGACTTCCATGGCCTCCCTTACTGTAGTATCTGAGCCTTGTGAGGAAGGAAAGTTCTATTATTCATATTTAACATAGTGGGAACTGAGGCACAGAGAGAGTAAGTAACTTGCCTAAGTAGAGTAGTTGTAGTCATGTTGGTTTTCCCAGACCTGAAGAAGAGCACTGTGTGGCTCAAAAGCTTGTCTCCCTCACCAACAGGAGTTGGTCCAGTAAAAAATATTACCTCACCTTAGGTCTCTAGGTTGCCCATTGTCATATGGGGAGTCTGTAACAGAGCAGAGAATTTAGTACTCTAACCACTGGACCATCCTTACTCTCCGTTCAACAAACTGATAAGAATTTAACTATAGTGGGTACTTACAGACAAGTTTTTCCTTGTGAAGACTTGTTTCAGTGCTTCAGCAAAACTTTCTGGTAATCATTGGTAGCTGTATGTTATGATATTGATCTAATCGAGCATTAACATCATTACTGTAGTTTTGAGGTCCACTGTTTCATACCAATGGTTCTGGCATGATCTGTTTTTGTTCCTGGTCTGTTTGACGGCATGAGGCAGCATAAAGGGGTGGAATGTTTACCGTCCATCATGTTCAGAAGGAGGATACAGGCAAACCACCGATACAGTGTGTGCCACTGCAAAATATTCAGGAGTGCCACAGTCTCATCAAAATGACCCAGAAGGTCTTTGCCATAATGATGATTGTTATTTCAGTCATCATCTCCAGCAGTGACCTAGAACCACTTATCCACAGCCAATAGATGTGTTTCAGAATCTGTTCATCTGTTACTAAACAGTGTTTCCTTGCACAGCACATTTTCCTGTCAGTAGACAGCAGTTTTTTTCCCTTTTCTTCAAAGCAAGTCCTTTCTTCTCTGTTGGGAACATTTTCTTCCCTAAAAAACTTCTCTTGCCAACTCTCTCTCTCTCTCTGGGAGGCTTTAGGACTACATACAGTCCAACAAAGTTGGTGGATTTGACACACCAGATCCTCCTGAAGCTAGAAAATTACTTCTTTATACTTCAGTTTACTCAGTTTCTTTCTGAATCAACTGTCCAACTTCCGTGAGGTTCTGTTTTAAATGGCAGTGTTAGAGTAGAATATAAATAGATCCTTAAAATAGATACCTTTTAAAATTAATACACCAGTTGCATGCCAGGAATAGACTTTTTTATACTATGTTGTTTCCTATTGAAAGGTTTCAGATACTTGCTGAAATAAACCATTTTTTAATATAGATTGCAGGACAGACATATCATTTAGGCTTAGGTCATACTATAGGTGTGACAGGTTCCCTTTGGGTTGCCACTAGGAACAGGGGTAACAATGAGCCCGCCTGGCCCACCAACCTGGGTCCCCTTTACATTGTACTGCTATGCAGCCTGTCAAGTCCTTCCCGAGGCTTCAGATTGCACTTAACCAGCACTCACATAGGTAGGGACCCATCCAGCTGCAGTTATACACACGGATGCTGAGATCAGCTCTGCATGGGAAAGCTCAGCTAAGGCACCCCCAGTTGCTAAGGCACAGCCCTCCCCCTGGAGTGTAAACCCAAAATCATAACATCTTGTGCTGCACAGGGACCTGTAAAGCATAAGCTCATGGAATTTGCCCCCTTCCTCAGTGTGGAGAGAGAGAGATGCAACAGCTTTCTGCCCCAAGTTATAATTTCCACACCCTGGTTTTAGACAAAACAAAAACAAGTTTATTAACTACAAAGATAGATTTTAAGTGATTACAAATGATAGCAAACAGATCAAAGCAGATTACCTTAGTAAATAAACAAAACCGCAACTGAGCTTAATATACAAAATAGGTAGGATATGAATTAGCAAATTCTCATCCTGAGTGATAAACAGGCTGACAGATTCTTAAGGCACAAGCTGCCTTGGCTTTCCCAGGTTTTCATACACAGGCTAAAAATCCCTCTAGCCTGGGACCATCACTTCCCACAGTTAAGTCCTTGCCCTTCCGGTTTTTCCAGGTGTGTTGTTGTAGGATGATTGAGGTACTAACATCATTTCCCCCTTTTTATATCTTCTTCCCACTTGCTGGAAAGCTCTTTTGCTGTGGCCTGGGTAAAACAGTTCTCACTGTGTAGTGCTATCTCTGAAAGATTTCTATTGTACACAGTTCCTGGAGTAATCCTTGTGCTTGTGTGCTTTTCCTCGATGAGCCATTAACATTGTTTGGGGTTTTTTTGCTGTTGTACCTGAAAGGCTGCTTGTGGGTGTTTTCAACCTCAGAACATGTTTCAGTAACACATACATATCCAAACTTCATAACTTCACATACAATGATAGCACATACAATCCAATGGGATATTAATGTCTAGCAGATCAAGATTTTTAGAATGATACCTCATATGGCATACTTTGTACAAAACATATCCTAATTACATGATAGTGGTGAATATTGGGGTGCCAGAGTGTCACAATAGGTACATCTACATTTACAGTGGTGTGTAGAGTAGATCAGCACAACAGCCAGCCAACAGGAGGGGCTCAATAAGTGAGTTGCATCCTGCCCCCAGTCACAGAAAGAAAACATAACTTAAAGTTACCTGATATGTACATCAGGTTTCCAATGCAAAATAAAATTAAATAGACTTGTTATTTAAAAAAAATAGAGAGGCATATTGCATGACCTCTGTATCATAACGGGTAATCTAAACGTACTTATCAACACAGAAAGTGGAGGTGTAAGCAATTCATGTAATTCTGAACCAAATTTTACTGTCAGTCACATCTACTCACATGTGAAATTGACAGCAGAATTTGACTTTATGTGCAATATACAATTGGGATTACTTACTTTGTAAGCAATTTTGGGACCCAGGACCATCTTTCCATTATGTATGTGCACAGTGCCTCGTATAACTGGATCCTTATTCTTGACTGGTGGTCCCTAAGCACTACTCCAGTGCAAATAAATATGTTGAAAATAAATGAATCATTCAATAAATAAAGCCAAAGATATAATTGAAAAATGGAGAGAAGCAATTTACTGAAGTCTTCGAGTCTGCAATTTCTACTTAGTGTTTCTGGTCTCAAATTTCCCAGACAACAATTTGAGATAATGCATTTGAAAATTGTAGAACCTCTTTTTCGTGAGGCTGATAAAGACTCTGAAAAATAAAACTCTCATTTTGGAGGGTCTGAATAGAATGCAATTACTGCACATACACAGGAAGCAGTAAACAGAATCAAGAAGTAGAAACTAAAAAAATATACATTGTGATAGAATGATTGTAGTAAATTGATGAATATTTTGATTTTACCATTGTTTAACTCTTAAGGCTATGATGGAGCCAAGTGCTATTCACAGAAAACTGGGGTACCATGTAAATAAACAAAGCAGACTATGACCAGGGTTCCATTTCAAATGGCATATAGTGCAATACAACAAGTCAACACAGTGCAGTATATATTTTGTTTTCTGCACTACTTTTACTGGAGGAAGAATCCATTTGACTGCTATTATTATTTTAGGAATAAACAAAAAAATATGCCATCAAATTATTATTTTGTATAGTGGAAATAAAGCTATTTGAGGGAAAAGTAAGTGACTTGCCAGTGATCAACTGGTACACGTGATATTAATTAAAATGTTTTTGTCTTGGACTTAAAAGGTTTCTTCAAAAGTGTATAACTTATTAATTTCCCCAAGATAGATTCCAAGGCCAGATGGGACTGTTATGATCATCTTCTCTGAACTCCTGTATAACACAGGCCATAGAACTTCCTCACAATAATTTCTAGAACAGATATTTTAGGAAAAAATCTAATAACGATTTAAAAGTGGTCAGTGATGGAAAATCCACCACAAACATTGGTAAGCTGTTCTAAAGGTTAATTACACTCATCATTAAAAATATACACCTTATTTCCAATCTGAATTTATCCAACTTCATTTTCCAGCTGTTGCATCATGTTATACCTTTTTCTGCTAGGACTGAAGAGCCCATTATTAAATATTTCTTTCCCATGTAGGTATTTATAGATTGTAATCAAATCAGCCCTTAGCATGTTCTTTATTTAGCTAAATAGATTGAACACCTTGAGTCTATCACTATAAGAAATCTTTTCTAATCTTTTAATTCTTGTGGCTCTTCCCTGAATCCTTGCCAATTTATCAGCATCTTTCTTGAACAGTGGACACCAGAACTGAACGCACTGTTCCAGAAGTGTTCTAAACAGAGAGGTAAAATAATTTCTCTACTACTATTTACTATTCCCCTGTTTATCCATTCAAGGACTGCATTAGCCCTTTTGGCCACAGCATCACCCTGGGAGCTCATGTTTAGCTACTATCATAGAATCATAGAATCATAGAATATCAGGGTTGGAAGGGACCCCAGAAGGTCATCTAGTCCAACCCCCTGCTCAAAGCAGGACCAAGTCCCAGTTAAATCATCCCAGCTAGGGCTTTGTCAAGCCTGACCTTAAAAACCTCTAAGGAAGGAGATTCTACCACCTCCCTAGGTAACGCATTCCAGTGTTTCACCACCCTCTTAGTGAAAAAGTTTTTCCTAATATCCAATCTAAACCTCCCCCATTGCAACTTGAGACCATTACTCCTCGTTCTGTCATCTGCTACCATTGAGAACAGTCTAGAGCCATCCTCTTTGAAACCCCCTTTCAGGTAGTTGAAAGCAGCTATCAAATCCCCCCTCATTCTTCTCTTCTGCAGACTAAACAATCCCAGCTCCCTCAGCCTCTCCTCATAAGTCATGTGCTCTAGACCCCTAATCATTTTCGTTGCCCTTCGTTGTACTCTTTCCAATTTATCCATATCCTTCCTGTAGTGTGGGGCCCAAAACTGGACACAGTACTCCAGATGAGGCCTCACCAGTGTCGAATAGAGGGGAACGATCACGTCCCTCGATCTGCTCGCTATGCCCCTACTTATACATCCCAAAATGCCATTGGCCTTCTTGGCAACAAGGGCACACTGCTGACTCATATCCAGCTTCTCGTCCACTGTCACCCCTAGGTCCTTTTCCGCAGAACTGCTGCCGAGCCATTCGGTCCCTAGTCTGTAGCGGTGCATTGGATTCTTCCATCCTAAGTGCAGGACCCTGCACTTATCCTTATTGAACCTCATTAGATTTCTTTTGGCCCAATCCTCCAATTTGTCTAGGTCCTTCTGTATCCTATCCCTCCCCTCCAGCGTATCTACCACTCCTCCCAGTTTAGTATCATCCGCAAATTTGCTGAGAGTGCAATCCACACCATCCTCCAGATCATTTATGAAGATATTGAACAAAACGGGCCCCAGGACCGACCCCTGGGGCACTCCACTTGACACCGGCTGCCAACTAGACATGGAGCCATTGATCACTACCCGTTGAGCCCGACAATCTAGCCAGCTTTCTACCCACCTTATAGTGCATTCATCCAGCCCATACTTCCTTAACTTGCTGACAAGAATGCTGTGGGAGACCGTGTCAAAAGCTTTGCTAAAGTCAAGAAACAATACATCCACTGCTTTCCCTTCATCCACAGAACCAGTAATCTCATCATAAAAGGCGATTAGATTAGTCAGGCATGACCTTCCCTTGGTGAATCCATGCTGACTGTTCCTGATCACTTTCCTCTCCTCTAAGTGCTTCAGGATTGATTCTTTGAGGACCTGCTCCATGATTTTTCCAGGGACTGAGGTGAGGCTGACCGGCCTGTAGTTCCCAGGATCTTCCTTCTTCCCTTTTTTAAAGATGGGCACTACATTAGCCTTTTTCCAGTCATCCGGGACTTCCCCCGTTCGCCACGAGTTTTCAAAGATAATGGCCAAGGGCTCTGCAATCACAGCCGCCAATTCCTTCAGCACTCTCGGATGCAATTCGTCCGGCCCCATGGACTTGTGCACGTCCAGCTTTTCTAAATAGTCCCTAACCACCTCTATCTCTACAGAGGGCTGGCCATCTCTTCCCCATTTTGTGTTGCCCAGCACAGCAGTCTGGGAGCTGACCTTGTTAGTGAAAACAGAGGCAAAAAAAGCATTGAGTACATTAGCTTTTTCCACATCCTCTGTCACTAGCTTGCCTCCCTCATTCAGTAAGGGGCCCACACTTTCCTTGGCTTTCTTCTTGTTGCCAACATACCTGAAGAAACCCTTCTTGTTACTCTTGACATCTCTTGCTAGCTGCAGCTCCAGGTGCGATTTGGCCCTCCTGATATCTTTCCTACATGCCCGAGCAATATTTTTATACTCTTCCCTGGTCATATGTCCAAGCTTCCACTTCTTGTAAGCTTCTTTTTTATGTTTAAGATCCGCTAGGATTTCACCATTAAGCCAAGCTGGTCGCCTGCCATATTTACTATTCTTTCGACTCATCGGGATGGTTTGTCCCTGTAACCTCAACAGGGATTCCTTGAAATACAGCCAGCTCTCCTGGACTCCCTTCCCTTTCATGTTAGTCCCCCAGGGGATCCTGGCCATCTGTTCCCTGAGGGAGTCAAAGTCTGCTTTCCTGAAGTCCAGGGTCCGTATCCTGCTGCTTACCTTTCTTCCCTGCGTCAGGATCCTGAACTCAACCAACTCATGGTCACTGCCTCCCAGATTCCCATCCACTTTTGCTTCCCCCACTAATTCTACCCGGTTTGTGAGCAGCAGGTCAAGAAAAGCGCTCCCCCTAGTTGGCTCCCCTAGCACTTGCACCAGGAAATTGTCCCCTACGCTTTCCAAAAACTTCCTGGATTGTCTATGCACCGCTGTATTGCTCTCCCAGCAGATATCAGGAAAATTAAAGTCACCCATGAGAATCAGGGCATGCGATCTAGTAGCTTCCGTGAGTTGCCGGAAGAAAGCCTCATCCACCTCATCCCCCTGGTCCGGTGGTCTATAGCAGACTCCCACCATGACATCACTCTTGTTGCACACACTTCTAAACTTAATCCAGAGACACTCAGGTTTTTCCACAGTTTCGTACCGGAGCTCTGAGCAGTCATACTGCTCCCTTACATACAGTGCTACTCCCCCACCTTTTCTGCCCTGCCTGTCCTTCCTGAACAGTTTATAACCATCCATGACTGTACTCCAGTCATGTGAGTTATCCCACCAAGTCTCTGTTATTCCAATCACGTCATAATTCCTTGACATCACCAGGACCTCCAGTTCTCCCTGCTTGTTTCCAAGGCTTTGTGCATTTGTATATAAGCACTTGAGATAACCTGTTGATCGCCCCTCATTCCCAGTATGAGGCAGGAGCCCTCCCCTCACAGACCTTCCTGCCTTTGCTTCCTCCCGGTATCCCGCTTTCCCACTTACCTCAGGGCTTTGGTCTCCTTCCCCCGGTGAACCTAGTTTAAAGCCCTCCTCACTAGGTTAGCCAGCCTGCTGGCAAAGATGTTCTTCCCTCTCTTCGTAAGATGGAGCCCGTCTCTGCCCAGCACTCCTCCTTCATGGAACACCATCCCATGGTCAAAGAATCCAAAGCCTTCTCTCCGACACCACCTGCGTAGCCATTCGTTGACCTCCACGATTCGACGGTCCCTACCCAGGCCTTTTCCTTCCACGGGGAGGATGGACGAGAACACCACTTGCGCCTCCAACTCCTTTATCCTTCTTCCCAGAGCCACATAGTCCGCAGTGATCCGCTCAAGGTCATTCTTGGCAGTATCATTGGTGCCCACGTGGAGAAGCAGGAAGGGGTAGCGATCCGAGGGCTTGATGAGTCTCGGCAGTCTCTCCGTCACATCACGAATCTTAGCCCCTGGCAAGCAGCAGACTTCTCGGTTTTCCCGGTCAGGGCGGCAGATAGATGACTCAGTCCCCCGGAGGAGAGAGTCCCCGACCACCACCACCCGCCTTCATTACTCCAATTTTTGAGTCATCTGAAAACTTTAAAAGTTGTTGTGGAAAACGAGTCACACCATCTGTTTGGTTCAAACAGTCTGAGGTCCTTTTATTTGAATACAAGCATGTAGGGAGAAGGAGACAGAGATGGCCACATGCATGTGCCACCCTGGTCTCTCTCTGTCCTGCCCCTATAATACCAGTCTTACATAGCTTTTTACATTCAAGTCAAATGATACATTTCCTTAATTTTTTATCACTCAAGCATTGTTAATAAAGCCTTATAAGGAGCCAAAATAAACAGGTTCATAATTAGCACTGTGCTGACACACTTTGTTATTGTCAAGATCTGCGGTTTGCTTGTGGCAGCGTTTTGTCTAGGGGCTTTTGCAGGTTTGGGGGCGGGGGTTGCATATACTGGACATCTAGGGACTTGAGTTAGGCTAGAGGTTGGCCTAGTTCGTTATCTGGATCAAAATACCACGGCCCAGCATATGCAAATGCTCTTAGCTTAAGCTAAGTCTTACAGGATGCAGGCTTGTAGGCCTCTTGCATTACTGCTCTTGCCTATGCTGCATATTGTGCATAGATCTTGTCACAGGGTGGGATGGGATCAGGTTTAACAGCAAGGTTAACAGCAATTTCCCCCACAATTCCTGTTTTGTGCTTTTAGCACAACTATTAGTTGTAAACCTTCATTTTTATCAAACCTTGTATTTTTTTATTTTAAATTAAATGGCTTAGACTTTGGGGTTTTAGTTGAATGCAATGACAATGCATGGATAGGATGATATGGAAGGTGCTATTTTATTACATCTTTTACAATAACGATAACATAATCCTAAACTAAACAACTACACTAAAAGCATTAACATTCCCATTGAAACAATATGATAGGGTTGTTGTATAGCCTTAGTCACAGAACACAATACATTATACTTAGTATATAAAGTAGACTCTTTATAGTCTGTATGGAAAGCATGCTTCGTAATTTGATATATATTTTTGGAGCATACGAATTTTTTCTTGTAATTCAGAATATTTTTAACCTCTGGTAGGATGGAAAGCAAATTTTGGAATTGGTCAGGTACTAAATTAGTCCAGTTAAAGGGTATTTGGAACCTAAGGGCTAATTGTCAAATTTTATCCGCAGGCCAATGAATGACATGATTGCCTGTGGCTGTAGTGAGATTAAAGTGTACATCATTCAAGGTAGTGGTCTTAACATGCACACAGCTATTATTAGCTTGGAAAAGTAGGTGTCCTGTCAGGGTAGTCCCGTGTCCCATACCCTCTCAACAAATGTTGTCATGAACAGTGACAACCTCTCCTGGTTTTAGTTTATGTACACACTGAAGTTGAGGGGGTTCTAACGGCCAGAGTGTCCATTGGCTTCCAATCCATACCCAAATGTCGGGCGTTATTCCAGGAGCACTGACTACAAATTGGTTGGGCATACCAGGTAGTTCAAGTTCCCAAATGTCTCAGTGAATTATCCAATCCCACATGCATCCTCCCTATGGACCCGGCAGGATTTGGTAGGTGGGAGCCCATACCCCCCGATCGGCCCATATGCTTGGAAGGAGCACTAAGAATGTCTGCATTTCCACTTTGAAAATCTCCAAGTATGTCTCCATGGCCACAGATTAGATGGTACTCCCGAGGTGACTGTAAGGGCAGAGGGCCACGCCTGATGTTCAAGGTCCCTCTGAATGGCCATGAGCTGGTCATTCAGAAAATCCTAACCTCTGAACAAGCCTGATCCCACTGCAATGCCTTTCCAGCATTGGTGATACCCAGTACCATCTCTGTTAACAGCTTTTGTGTCATTGAACTAAGGGCTGAGATAACGTATAATTCACCACCAGCCTGAACCTGGGCTAGCTGTGCTCCAGTAATAAGGCCCATGGCTTTTTCCAACTGTCCCAATTTTTTCCTCATGTTGCTGGCCTTTATGGATATTCCAGATTGCAGCTATGCTACTTGTACCATCCCATAAGTGTCCAGCCAAGTCCCTCTTCTTTCTAGCAGAAACTCAGGTCTGTTGTTGTGCCAACCAAGTGGCAACTCCTTTTGAGCAATTAGGATATATAGAGGTAATCTGAAAACTAGATAAGGGTAGTGTAAATTTTATAGTCCCTAGTGTAGCATTAATTACAGTCCATTGAAACTCCAACCCATTTCTCTTTGATGAAATATTATACCACATTTGAAGGCTGAACACCCTAATATACTCTTGAGAGGCCTCAGCATCAATAGCATAATGGGGTGTACTGCAATATGGTACAGTTTAAATTATTAGTTATTGGGACATTTTCAGTACAGGTAATCTTGTCAGCAGCAGAACAATTTTTGGAGGTATTTGTTTGATTATTCACCAGTATTATTTTGTTTTTTTTCCCCCAGGTCATTGATAAAAGTTATATAGCATAGGGTCAAAAACCAATCCATGCAGGACCCACTAGAAATACACTCATTCAATGATGATTTCTCATTTACATTTTGTGACCTGTCAGTTAGCCATCTTTTAATCCATTCAATGTATACCACATTAATTTTATATCATTCTAATTCTTAAATCAAAGTGTTGTGCTGTAACAAGTCAAACACCTTGCAGAAATCTTAAATATATTACATCAACACTATTACCTTTATCAATCAAACTTGTAATCTCATCAAAAAAGATAGGTTTATGGAAAACACATTCTGTCGAACAATATTTATTGGCATTAGTTATATTACCCTCCTTTAATTATTTATTAATTGAGTCCCATATCAGCCACTCTATTATCTTGCCTGGGATCGGTGTCAGATTGACAGGCCTATAATTAGCTAAGTCATCCCACTTACCCCTTTTTAAGTATTGGCATAACATTAGCTTTCTTCTATTCTTGTGAAACTCTCCCAGTGTTCCGAGACTTACTGAAAATCAACATTAACAGTCTAACAAGCTCTTCAGCCAACTCTTTCAAAACTCTTGGATGCAAGTTATTGTGACCTGCTAATTTAAAAATGTCTCACTTTATTAGCTGCTGTTTAACATATTCATGGAATGAAAAGAGTATTATGATATGACTACATCATCTGTGTTTTTCCCCTTCAAGTACAGAATGGAATTATTTATTGAACACTTCTATCTTTTATACATTATAAATATTTTCACCATTTCCATCTAGTAATAGACCAATAAAAATGCTAGGATTTTTTGTTCCTAAAAATATACTTAAACTCCTTGTTATTGTTCTTAACACTTCTGGCCATAGAGGTCACCTTGTGTCCCTTTGCTTTCCTTATGATTTTTCTACAATTCCTAGCTTCTGATTTATATTAATTACTATCAATAGCCCCCTTTTCCCATTTTTTTTATAATAAAATAACTGCCTTCACTTACCTGTAAATCAAGTTGTTTTTTTTAATCAATACAGCCCTCTTCCTTGATTGTGGCATTCTAAATTCCCAATTATCATTCATATTTATCTGTTTAAGATCTTCCTCCCAGGTGATTTGGCTCATAATTGTTTTCAGCTTTGTGAAAATGGCCCTTTTAAAGATATGAATATGATAATCTCACTGGTCTGGAATGTATTCTGTTTTCACATTATAAATATGATCATGACTTGATTACTTGTACCTAAGTTACCATTAATTTTTAGTTCTGTGATCAGTTCCTCTATCTGTCAAGACAGTGTCTAATATAGAATTCCCCCATGTTGCAACACATTTTGAGTTAGGAAATTGTTACCTATAATATTAGGAATTCCAAGAATGCGTTAATACTGGCACCATGAGACCTCCAGCATGTGTCACTCAGGCTGAAGTGCCCTATGATCATGCAGGTTTTTTTCCTACACACTATGGATAGGTGCATAAGGAGCCAGTGATCCTGTTTCTAGTGTGATTTGGTGATCTGTAGAAGAAACCAACTAATATCCCATCTTGTGGTTTATCTGTTAGGACATTGAGTCATAAGAATTCAAGATGAAGACGAATAAGAAGTGTGTAGGAGTAGGGGTATATTAAGATGTTGCTGTCTAACATTTATGGCAATTTTGGCTCCTTAACTATAGAAAAGGCAGGAATGGCATTTTAGCCATGTCTGTTGGTTTAACCAACAATTTGTTGTGTTCACTAACAACTGTATTGGTTTTACTGACTATATCTATTGAATATTTAAGTAAGTGAAAATGTATAATGTTGGGCCATTAAATAGGTATTGTTCAGGCATCCCTTAGAGTCTTGGTTTAAGATCCTTCCACGATTTCTAGAAGGAGAACACAAGATAGAAGATGTGCTCCAAGGGGAAGATATCAAATTCTTAGTCTTAATGAATAAATTATTTATAAAATACTATATATTGTAAAATTGAATATTTTGCAAGTTTTATTGAGCTATTTTAAGTTTGAGTTACTTAAAAATTCCTGTGAAATTAATTATTTATCTTCAATGAAGGACCTTGGGTTTGCCAAATATCTGTTTTCTTTCAACCACTATGTTTTCATTAAAAAATGTTTCATTTGCAGTGGTACAAGCAGTGTTTTACTGAATTTACAAAAAAAACCAAACATGGGAACAAATGTGTTTCTTCGGATTCATCATTGCCAAACTAATTTGTATAAAACAAGAACAAGCCCTAACCTTTGTCCTTCCCTCAAACAACCCAAAACTAATCTGTTTTGAATGGTGAGAAATTTGAGACAGTCCTCAAGATCCAGACCAGATTTTTAAAGATATTTAGGTGCCTAAAGAAGTAGATAAGTGTCTAGTAGGCTTTTCAAAACCTCCTAGGTGCCTAAATCCCATTGATTTATATGCATCTTTAGGTACCTAAAGATCTTAAATTCTAGCCCCCAGCCTGCAAAGACCCATCACTTGTCAATGGCTGAGAATTTTCTCTGTAATGTGCTTGAGTGATCGAGTTTTCCTTTTTCAGAATAAGTCTTCAAGTTGTGGCTGGGTACCCACTAGCTTTATTTGATAAAGGATACAGGAATCCCATCACTGGGACCCGCTGAATTGTATTTTTATGTTTGATTCCATTCAGGTGATTTGCAGTATGGTGTCCATTTTACAAGAAGAAGAAGAGGAAAATACAGCACATAGGAAATAAAAATCTTAAACACAAGGATAATAGGGAAAAGCAGTTGTTGGATAGCAGTATAGGAAGTATAAGGCTTTAGTTGAAATCAGTGGCCCTCCTTAGGTTTTAAGATTGGAATTACAACCAAAGCTATAATGGGTGATACGAAAGACAGCACTACAGCTGGAAAAAAATCATGTGATATCTGAAAGAAAAAAAGTCATTTTCAGTTTATGTTTGAGGGGGAAAGTTTAAAAAAAAATTAGTTTTGATCTGAATTTTTAATTTGTCTGTTTTTGAAAGATAAAAATTTCAATTTTGTTTTTTATCCATTCCTATTTTCCTTTTTCAATACTGGACGCAATAGAATGAATGAATGTTTTCCACCTTCCTTTTATTTCCCTTTTCCGTTTCCCACTCAAAGATTTGTAAAGTTACAGTGGGCGGGGAGAGGAAAGAAAAATGTAGGGGAAACCCCATGGACACGATTAAATTCTATAGCATTCAGTGGTAAAAATGGAAAAAAAGGAGGGAGAGGGAGAATGAAAATTCAAAAATTTCACATTTTGATTTGTAAAAGCCAAAGCTAAACTTACATTTACCCAAATGTATATTCTGCCATGAAAAAAATGTGTATTGGGGAAACTCCATTTTTCAACAAGAAATTTGATCAACAAATTTTCACCACCTCTATGTATCACAAATTTACTGGCTCTTTCAGGGCCCTTTCCTGCCACATTGAAATCAATGGACATTTTGCATTCCCTCAGAGCAGAATTCAGCTCATAGATGAATTATTTGACTCCAAACAATTATATTCCCTAATCTGGAATTGGAAATGTTCATACAGACACACTTTGGAAGAGTTTAATTGCAAAATTAATTTTTCTTCAGTTAAACTGCTTTGTGGGGAGTTGGTTCTATTGCTAAAGAGGGATCTGGAATGAAGGACTCTTGGACTCTGACCCTTAGCTCTGATGCCAACTCACTATGCTGAACATTCAATCTTGGTAAAAGGCCAATGCAGGACATGTTTTGAAGCCTATGAGAATTTAAGTGGTGCATAGTCTCTGTGCTATCCTTCTTTGCTACAGTGAGTTTTAACCTGTGTGACTGTGGGCAAATCTCCTTAATGTTCTTGTCTATTATTTTACCCATGTAGCTATAATGCACAATTATAAAACTATTATTATTAATTTGTGTTTGCAATGCATTGTAAAATTCTTGGGTAAAAGGAAAGTACTATTCATTTTAACAATGGCTGTTTTAGAAGTTTCCCTTTTAGCGGACATTGTTCACTAAGTTAACCTTAAAAGCAATGTTTTACTCTGTGTTCAGAATCAGAAAATGCTCCTACCTCCATCAAATACAACTTTTAATATGGTCCTAAAGAAGCAGCTAAAAGGCTGTGATATTTTGATACTTAAAAAAAAAAGCTAGAAGAACAAATGAAGAAGAGATCAGCAAACTTCCCTTATCCAGCAGAAAGGATAAGGTTATTCAAGCTTTCCTATCTACAGTAGAAGATTATTCTTTGCTTTGAAGTGTAGAGAGCATAAGAAAGAATAGAAGCATCTGCTCTCCAAGCAAATGCACTTCCAATAAGAAATCAAAGAAACTAAGATTGCAAGCATCCACTATGGGTTTAGAGACGATAATTCTCACCCTGAGAGCACTGGCAGATTTTGCTTTTCTTGTTCTATTTGTATGTTGGAATCAACTAAATGTAAGATGTCAAATTCATCCCTAGTAGATCGCCAAATGTGGCTTCACTGGAATTACACTAAGGACAGATTTGGCCCACTAACTCAAAAATTGTACCTAATTATACTGAGTGCCCACTGATGTAGCCTAGTTCATTCCGAAGGTCTTTTCAGACTGGATATAGATGTTCACAATGCCCAGATTATGAAGTCAGAAAAGACCATTGTGATCATCCAGGCCAGGGATCGGCAACCTTTGGCACCTGGCCATCACATAAAGCTGCTGGCAGGCCGGAACGGTTTGTTTACCTGCAGTGTCTTCAGGTTTGTCCGATTGCAGCTCCCACTGGCTGCGGTTCACCATTCCAGGCCAATGGGGGCTGTGGGAAGTGGCGTGGGCCGAGGGATGTGCTGGCCGCCACTTCCCGCAGCCCCCACTGGGCTGGAACGGTGAACCGTGGCCAGTGGGAGCTACGATCGGCCAAACCTGTGTATGCTGCAGGTAAACACACTATCCTGGCTTGCCAGAGGCTTTCCCTGATGGGCCACGTGCCAAAGGTTGCCAATCCCTGATCTAGGCTGACCTCCTGCATAATTCAGGGAAGCTGATGTCCAGTGATAATTCCTGTTTGAAGTAAATCAGATCTTCTAGAAAGACATCTAACCTTGAATTAAGTTACCAGTGAATGAGACTCTATCACCGCCCTCGGTAAACTGTTCCAATGCCTAATTGCTTTCACTGTTAAAAATCTGCACCTTATTGTACCTAATTTAAATTTGTCTGCATCAACTTCCAGTCATTGGATTTTGTTATGTTTTTTTTCTACTATATTAAAAACCCTTCTATCAAATTTTTGTTCCCTCATGTAGGTACTTACAGACTGATCAAGTCACCCCTTGACCTTTTCTTTGATAAGCTAAATAGACTGGGCTCCTTGGGTCTCTTACTATAAGGCATGTTTTCCAAACCTTAAATCATTCGTATGGCTTCTTCTGGACCCTCTCCAATTTTTCAGCATCCCTCTTGAATTGTTGACACTGGATCTGGACACAGAATTCCAGTATTCACACCTGTGCCAATCACACAGGTAATATAACATCTTGATATTCTCCTGGTTATATACCCAAAGATCACATGAGCCCTTTTAGACACAGCATTATAGCATTTTGGCTACAGTGAAAACAAAATTCTACATAAAAGGTTAGACAGGAAGTGAAGAATACTGTACAATATCCAAATGAAATCGCAGAGGGAAGTTAAGTAGATAAAATGCAATTTTCCAAGAACACATTTCAGACAGTTCAGCTGTTCTAACACACCCTGGTTCTTATACAAGTGCCATAGAATCTTTAATGAGCTCAATTTGTCAAATGTAAGTCTTTCCTCTGAAAGACAGCGCTAGTAAAAATAATGCACAGAACAGACAAGAGGATTATCTTCATCCCTTTGCCTTTTTCTCTCATCCCTTCCCATGCACCTTTGTGTTTCCCTCTTCAAAGCTCTTTCTTACTTTTTGGCTTCTCATTTTTTCACTTCCCTGCAACATCAGCAATTGCAGATGTCACTTCTGCTCCTGCTGTGAGAACAGATGATACCATAAATTATCAGATTGTAGGAGAAGGGGAAGCAGAATAGCTGAGAGGTTGCCTAAGGTTCTTCTCTGATTGATAATAATGCTACAACTCCTTTCTACTGCCCTCCCTTCCTAGAGAGCATGGGGCAATCATCAAGGCATATGGCAGTCCTATCTATGCCTACAGCACCTAGACTTTGGTAGTAATGCTGAGGCTTAAGCTCACTACTGACAACTTATTGAATCAAGAAAACCTCTTTTTGTCACTCTCCATGAAGTGTTCCTTGGATGTCTCCTATGAAAGTATTAGCTTTGCCTAATCCAGTTTAATTTGTGAGATTAGAAAAGAGAGCACTACAGCTGGAAAAAATCATGTGATATCTGAAAGAAAAAAAGTCATTTTCAGTTTATGTTTGAGGGGGAAATTTAAAAAAAACTATTAGTTTTGATCGGAATTTTTAATGTGACTGTTTTTGAAAGATAAAAATTTCAATTTTGTTTTTTATCCCTTCCTATTTTCTTTTTTCAATACTGGATGCAATAGAATGAATGAATGTTTTCCACCTTCCTTTTATTTTCCTTTTCTGGGAGGAACTAACATAACAGGTGGGGCTATAAGTTTGCCTGTGGGTGAGATTTCAGTTACTCCATTTTATAAATATTTATCAATATTGTTCTATTTTTTATATTTTTATTAGCTCTAGGGAAAGGCATTGAACTGACAACTCTGGGGAATCTCCTGTGCTGGTTTTGCTTTGATATTTGTTATTGTTTTATTCTCTTCTTTTAAGTCTTCTCTTATTCTTGTTTCCTAAAGTTAAAGTTTGTCACTAAAACAACTGACACATGCATAAAGCTTGACTTTGGAGCACAGAACTCAGACAGATGCCACGTATGGTAAGTGTTGGATATTTTACCCTATATTGTTCACTGACGCTAGTTTATTTGAGCCAAAGTTAATACATTTCCATTCAGACTAACACATAAAACATGTAATAAAGTTTGCTAAAGCAAATAAGGTTTAGTTGTGTATTTTAACTTGATTACTCTGGGAAGTACATAAACTGGCTCACCCAAACTAGTGATATCTTCATTCTATTTAATTCACTGGTAGATTTATGCTTTCTGAAAGAGGCTTGTGGGATAAGGAAGTGAGTATCTTGGTGGAGAGCATATCAGTCCTGAGTTGCTAACTGCCATCAGCTTTCATCAATCTCATAGGATAAGGCCCTGGGTTGCTTTGAATGCATCATAAGACAGTGAATGACTTCATGGGCAAATTATATTAGCACATGACTAGCCTGGGCCTGTTTTTCTCTTGTTTCTTTTCTTTATCCCATCTCTCCATTCTCTTCTTACCTTAAATACAGTTATCTAGTACCAGCAGCTGAAAGGGGGGAAATGGACTTGCCTCATGCCTCATGCTCTGTTAAACTGGGAAACAATACCTCATGCTCTGTTAAACTGGGAAGGTCCATTTCAGAGAAAGTGTTTCTAATCAGGGCCATGATTTGAATCTATTTTACAAGAAGGAGTGAAATATCTAGAGCATTCAGGCTACCAATTACTCTCTCAAGAATGAATAATTTTGATAACTGTATTATTAGAGCAGTGAAGTCAGATCTAAATTCCTTCTTACTCTGGAATTGGAAGATGTAGCTACCAGGCTTTAACTTCCCATCAGGGGCTCTCTTTCTGGTACAGAACAGAGAGTGCAAATACATATTAGGGCATCAGGTAGGATGCTACCCAGATCCAAAGTGGCATGCAGTGGCACATGGACAGAATAGTGTAAAAAATGACTTGCAATTAGCTAACTGAATCAAGGGGTAACAGAAAAGGGTGCCCCAGGGGTATTTTACAGAGTATTAATTCTTCAGTTGGAGCTTACATATCATAGTGATGGGTGCACTACTATTGTCTAGCTAGAGAAGGCCAGATACACATCCAATGACAATCAATACCCTTCCACTGACTTCACCTGAGCGATGCTAGTTTACACCAGCTGAGGACCAGGCCCCTAACCAGATAGAGGAAAAAAAGGATATGACTAGCACAGCTGAGCAAAACCTGGATTTTCCACCCAGCAGGAAATTCCACTGTTTTGAAGTTGGCTAGTTCTGAATCTAAATGAATTATCAACATCTTGGAATTTCCTAGGAAAGAAAGTATTCTGACATACTTGGTTTTCAGTCAATCAAAGTTTAAACTAAAAACTTGTTTCAGCTTTTCAACATTATCAAACTAATGATTTCAATCTTATAATGAATCATTTCAATTTTTTTGCTAAAAAAAATTAGCCAAAATTGACACATTGCTGCAGAAAGTTTTGATTTAGTTGTATCAGCATTTTCTGATATAAAACTATTGCATTGAAAAACTTTTGACCAGCTTTAAAAAATGGGGGAAAATTTTATTTCACTTTTGCTAATTTGCTAGGAAGTTCTTCCTAAAAACCCTCTGAAAATAATATTAGATATGAATAAAAAACAGAAGGGAACATATACAGTATAGCAATTCATTACTATTACTAGGTGAAATATTCATACCCAACCATATACTTCCAGATAAGCTCTCTTCTTCTGTATTAGAAGAATAAACCATCATTTGTACAGGTAATTAAAACTGCAGCTAGTCTACAATGAAGTTTGATTGAACAATGCCAATGAAGATAAAGGAAAGGTTTATCACCTACGCATCTGTGGCAGGCCAAACCAAACAAATTGGTTAAAACTATAGTAAAGAACAGAATGATCAGACACATAGATGGAGATGATATGTTGGGGAAGAGTTGTGATGGCTTTTGTAAAGGAAAACCATGCCTCAACAATCTATTAGAATTCTTTGAAGGGCTCAACAAACAAGTGGCCATGGGTGATATAGTGTACCTGGACTTTAAGAAAGCCTTTGACAAGGTCTCTCACCAGAGTAAGCACTCATGGGATAAGAGGGAAGGTCCTCTCATGGATCAGTAACTGGATAAAAGATAGGGAAAATGGGTAGGAATAAATGGTCCAGTTTCACAGTAGAGAGGTACATAATGGGGTCCCCCAAGGATCTGTACTGAGACCAGTGCTGTTCACCATATTCAGAAATGATCTGAAAAATGTGTTGAACAATGAAGTGGCAACATTTGCAGATGATACAAAATTACTCACGATAGTTAAGTCCAAAGCTGACTGCGAACAGTTACAAAAGGATTTCACAAAACTGGGTGCCTGTGCCACAAAATGGCAGATTAAATTCAGTGTAGATAAATGTAAAGTAATGCACTCTGGAAAACATAATTCTAACTATACATATGTTAGGATATAGATATTCAGGCCTGTCTCTAAAGGCCTATACTTTAAGAATATAGGTATATGTTTATCATTTAGCTAGTTAGAATCATAGAATATCAGGGTTGGAAGGGACCCCAGAAGGTCATCTAGTCCAACCCCCTGCTCAAAGCAGGACCAAGTCCCAGTTAAATCATCCCAGCCAGGGCTTTGTCAAGCCTGACCTTAAAAACCTCTAAGGAAGGAGATTCTACCACCTCCCTAGGTAACGCATTCCAGTGTTTCACCACCCTCTTAGTGAAAAAGTTTTTCCTAATATCCAATCTAAACCTCCCCCATTGCAACTTGAGACCATTACTCCTCGTTCTGTCATCTGCTACCATTGAGAACAGTCTAGAGCCATCCTCTTTGAAACCCCCTTTCAGGTAGTTGAAAGCAGCTATCAAATCCCCCCTCATTCTTCTCTTCTGCAGACTAAACAATCCCACCTCCCTCAGCCTCTCCTCATAAGTCATGTGCTCTAGACCCCTAATCATTTTTGTTGCCCTTCGCTGTACTCTTTCCAATTTATCCACATCCTTCCTGTAGTGTGGGGCCCAAAACTGGACACAGTACTCCAGATGAGGCCTCACCAGTGTCGAATAGAGGGGAACGATCACGTCCCTCGATCTGCTCGCTATGCCCCTACTTATACATCCCAAAATGCCATTGGCCTTCTTGGCAACAAGGGCACACTGCTGACTCATATCCAGCTTCTCGTCCACTGTCACCCCTAGGTCCTTTTCCGCAGAACTGCTGCCGAGCCATTCGGTCCCTAGTCTGTAGCGGTGCATTGGATTCTTCCATCCTAAGTGCAGGACCCTGCATTTATCCTTATTGAACCTCATTAGATTTCTTTTGGCCCAATCCTCCAATTTTTCTAGGTCCTTCTGTATCCTATCCCTCCCCTCCAGCGTATCTACCACTCCTCCCAGTTTAGTATCATCCGCAAATTTGCTGAGAGTGCAATCCACACCATCCTCCAGATCATTTATGAAGATATTGAACAAAACGGGCCCCAGGACCGACCCCTGGGGCACTCCACTTGACACCGGCTGCCAACTAGACATGGAGCCATTGATCACTACCCGTTGAGCCCGACAATCTAGCCAGCTTTCTACCCACCTTATAGTGCATTCATCCAGCCCATACTTCCTTAACTTGCTGACAAGAATGCTGTGGGAGACCGTGTCAAAAGCTTTGCTAAAGTCAAGAAACAATACATCCACTGCTTTCCCTTCATCCACAGAACCAGTAATCTCATCATAAAAGGCGATTAGATTAGTCAGGCATGACCTTCCCTTGGTGAATCCATGCTGACTGTTCCTGATCACTTTCCTCTCCTCTAAGTGCTTCAGGATTGATTCTTTGAGGACCTGCTCCATGATTTTTCCAGGGACTGAGGTGAGGCTGACCGGCCTGTAGTTCCCAGGATCCTCCTTCTTCCCTTTTTTAAAGATGGGCACTACATTAGCCTTTTTCCAGTCATCCGGGACTTCCCCCGTTCGCCACGAGTTTTCAAAGATAATGGCCAAGGGCTCTGCAATCACAGCCGCCAATTCCTTCAGCACTCTCGGATGCAATTCGTCCGGCCCCATGGACTTGTGCACGTCCAGCTTTTCTAAATAGTCCCTAACCACCTCTATCTCTACAGAGGGCTGGCCATCTCTTCCCCGTTTTGTGTTGCCCAGCACAGCAGTCTGGGAGCTGACCTTGTTAGTGAAAACAGAGGCAAAAAAAGCATTGAGTACATTAGCTTTTTCCACATCCTCTGTCACTAGCTTGCCTCCCTCATTCAGTAAGGGGCCCACACTTTCCTTGGCTTTCTTCTTGTTGCCAACATACCTGAAGAAACCCTTCTTGTTACTCTTGACATCTCTTGCTAGCTGCAGCTCCAGGTGCGATTTGGCCCTCCTGATATCTTTCCTACATGCCCGAGCAATATTTTTATACTCTTCCCTGGTCATATGTCCAACCTTCCACTTCTTGTAAGCTTCTTTTTTATGTTTAAGATCCGCTAGGATTTCACCATTAAGCCAAGCTGGTCGCCTGCCATATTTACTATTCTTTCGACTCATCGGGATGGTTTGTCCCTGTAACCTCAACAGGGATTCCTTGAAATACAGCCAGCTCTCCTGGACTCCCTTCCCTTTCATGTTAGTCCCCCAGGGGATCCTGGCCATCTGTTCCCTGAGGGAGTCAAAGTCTGCTTTCCTGAAGTCCAGGGTCCGTATCCTGCTGCTTACCTTTCTTCCCTGCGTCAGGATCCTGAACTCAACCAACTCATGGTCACTGCCTCCCAGATTCCCATCCACTTTTGCTTCCCCCACTAATTCTACCCGGTTTGTGAGCAGCAGGTCAAGAAAAGCGCTCCCCCTAGTTGGCTCCCCTAGCACTTGCACCAGGAAATTGTCCCCTACGCTTTCCAAAAACTTCCTGGATTGTCTATGCACCGCTGTATTGCTCTCCCAGCAGATATCAGGAAAATTAAAGTCACCCATGAGAATCAGGGCATGCGATCTAGTAGCTTCCGTGAGTTGCCGGAAGAAAGCCTCATCCACCTCATCCCCCTGGTCCGGTGGTCTATAGCAGACTCCCACCATGACATCACTCTTGTTGCACACACTTCTAAACTTAATCCAGAGACACTCAGGTTTTTCCACAGTTTCGTACCGGAGCTCTGAGCAGTCATACTGCTCCCTTACATACAGTGCTACTCCCCCACCTTTTCTGCCCTGCCTGTCCTTCCTGAACAGTTTATAACCATCCATGACTGTACTCCAGTCATGTGAGTTATCCCACCAAGTCTCTGTTATTCCAATCACGTCATAATTCCTTGACATCACCAGGACCTCCAGTTCTCCCTGCTTGTTTCCAAGGCTTTGTGCATTTGTATATAAGCACTTGAGATAACCTGTTGATCGCCCCTCATTCCCAGTATGAGGCAGGAGCCCTCCTCTCACAGACCTTCCTGCCTGTGCTTCCTCCCGGTATCCCGCTTTCCCACTTACCTCAGGGCTTTGGTCTCCTTCCCCCGGTGAACCTAGTTTAAAGCCCTCCTCACTAGGTTAGCCAGCCTGCTGGCAAAGATGTTCTTCCCTCTCTTCGTAAGATGGAGCCCGTCTCTGCCCAGCACTCCTCCTTCATGGAACACCATCCCATGGTCAAAGAATCCAAAGCCTTCTCTCCGACACCACCTGCGTAGCCATTCGTTGACCTCCACGATTCGACGGTCCCTACCCAGGCCTTTTCCTTCCACGGGGAGGATGGACGAGAACACCACTTGCGCCTCCAACTCCTTTATCCTTCTTCCCAGAGCCACGTAGTCCGCAGTGATCCGCTCAAGGTCATTCTTGGCAGTATCATTGGTGCCCACGTGGAGAAGCAGGAAGGGGTAGCGATCCGAGGGCTTGATGAGTCTCGGCAGTCTCTCCGTCACATCACGAATCTTAGCCTCTGGCAAGCAGCAGACTTCTCGGTTTTCCCGGTCAGGGCGGCAGATAGATGACTCAGTCCCCCGGAGGAGAGAGTCCCCGACCACCACCACCCGCCTTCTCCTCTTGGGAGTGGTGGTCGTGGAACCCCCAACCTCAGGACATCGCATCTCATGCCTCCCAACCAGCGGAGTCTCCTTCCGCTTTCTCCCCACAGACATATCATCTGGTCCACTCTCCGCATTGGTACCTGTGGAGAGAACATGAAAGCGGTTAGTTACCTGTGTCTGTGTTACTGGAACCCGGACATTCCGCTTACCTCTTCTGGAGGTCACATGTTGCCAAGCTTCTTCACTGGCCTCTTGGCTCCTCTGTGCAACCTGCTCTACATCTTTAGAGCTTTGTGCCCCTAGAAGGCTATCCTGAGTTTGGTCCAGAAAATCCTCAGTCTCTCGTATACAACGCAGGGTCGTTACCTGTTGCTCCAGACCTTCAATCTTCTCTTCCAATATGGAGACCAGCTTGCACTTTGTACAGACAAAGTCGCAAGTTATAGAGGTATAAAAGAAACAATCAAAATTACTGTCTACTTGTGTAAGGGCCTTCTCTCACTGTGACAGTCTGAGGCCCTGTTCTTAAGCTAAGGCCTTTGGCTAAGCAGTGGGAGCAGCCATAAGCTGGGACGCGAACGGTCACATCCTCACATTCCAAAATAGTCATACTGAAATAAGGCAATCTGGGTCTGTTAGACAGGTGATCCGATCTATCACCTGCAGAGAAAGGGAAGACCTAGAAGATGTAAAAGGAAATTTAGGTTGATAGTTTTCTGTTTGGTAAGAACTCACTTATCAATAGACATAGTTGGGAAACCCTTATGTCTTTATAGATATAGTTGTGAAATCCTCACTTCTGTATTGTTATGTCATTATAGTTCCCACTTTGCTATTGTTTATTTGCATGGTCTCTGTTTGGTTCTGTGATTGTTTCTATCTGCTGTATAATTAATTTTGCTGGATGTAAACTAATTAAGGTAGTGAGATATAATTGGTTAGCTAATCATGTTACAATATGTTAGGATTGGTTCGATAAATTTCAGTAAAATGATTGGTTAAGGTATAGCTGAGAATATTACTGTATAAATTAGAGGGCAAACAGAAAGTAAGTTGGGATTTGAAAATAAGGAAAAAGGAACTTGGATTTAAGTTTGCTGGAAGTTTACCCCAGTAAACATCAAATTGTTTGTACCTTCGGACTTTGGGTACTGTTGCTCTCTGTTCATGCGAGAAGGACCAGAGAAGTGGGAGGGTGAAGGAATAAGCCCTCTAACAACATACAAAATGATGGAGTCTAAATTAGTTGTCACCACTCAAGAAAGATCTTGGTGTCATAGTGGATGGTTCTCTGAAAACATCTACTGAATGTACAGTAGCAGTCAAAATAGCTAACAGAATGCTAGGACCTGCTAGGAAAGGGATAAATAATATGACAGAAAATCTCATAATGCCACTATATTAATCCATGCTATGCTCACACTTTGAATACTGGTCACCCCATCTCAAAAAAGGCACATTAGAATAGGAAAAAGTAGAGAGCAGGGCAACAAAGATTATTAGAGGTATAGAACATCTTCCTTATGAAGAGAAATTAAAAGACTGGGACTCTTCAGCTTGGACAAGAGATGACTGAGGAGTGATATGACAGAGATCTCTGAAATTATTAATGATGTGGAGAAAGTGAATAAGGAAGTCTTATTTAGCCTTCAGCTAACACATTAACCAAGATTCACCAAATGAAATTAATAGGCAGCAGGTTTAAACCAAACATAAGGAAATACTCATTGCCAGGGGATGTTATGAAGGCCAAAAGTATAACTGGGTCCAAATAAGAACTAGATAAGTTCATGGAGGATAGGTCCATCAATGACTATTAGCCAAGATGGTTATGGATGCAACCCCATGTTCCAGATGTCTCTAAATGTCTGACTGCTAGAAGCTGGAACTGGACAACAGGGGATGGATGACTTGATAAATTACCAAGTTCTGGTCATTCCCTCTGAAGCATCTGGTACTTGCCACTGTCTGAAGACAGGACACTGGGCTAAGTGGATCATTGGTCTGACCCTGTGTTGCCATTTTTATGTTCTTATTATGTTAACAGTAAGCTATGACAATAGAGCTTTCTTCCCAAAGATAATCAAAAATTGCTAACAGGGCTTTCCCCTTCCCAAGTTCTTTCATGAATTAATGCAGCCTCTCCACAGAGGGTCAACTTTAATGTCCCTTTTCTGATAAAATAGTAACTTTAGTGTTCCCCTCATCCCTCAAGGAGTCTTCTTCAGTCTTTTCCATTTCAAAATACCAGTGTATGAAAAACAACCAGGCCAAGACAAACTTAGTTCCTTGTCCCTTTTCTTGGATAGGCCATCAGTCCCATAAGCTCCCGGCAAGATTTTTGCCTCAGCTGCAGTTGACCTGGTGAAATATAGGAAACAGTTTCATGAAAAATTTTTTCCTCTTCTTTATTAATAAATTTTGAAATTAGAAAAATTTCAATGCGTTCCATAGCTGGTCAACCAACAGAATGAAGTGTTTGTGATAATTTTTGCCAAAAAATTGTCAATTTTTTCATTGGAAAAGTTTGAATTTTGAAAGTTTTTGACTAGTTATAATTTGCAGAAGGCAGAGTTTATATAGCCCCTTCTCCCAGAATGCCTTCCCTATTCCAGGACGGCATGCTAGCTGATCTGGAACAACATTTCCTAGAAATGCCTCAATGCTGAGGAGAAAGGGGAGCCCATCCTACTCTTGGAACTCTGGTGTCAGTCACAAAGCAAAGTTAGTAACTGGGGTGTCTCTCCCAAACCACAGACTATAATCTGAAGACAATGTCTCCCTCAGCAACCATATCTCTGTGCCACAGGGAGTCCCAAAAGGAAAACTCTGGAACAGAGCTGTGCTGGCCCTAGAGAATTTCCTCATTAACCTTCAGGGGGTAATTCATGACATCATCTAATTATTGAGACAAGAGAGTTGAGATGCAACATATGTTAACAGCTTAGATAATGCTTATACCCATCCTTACTAAACAGTGTAACTGAAATAATCATACACCCAAAAATACTTTGTTAAAATAACATCTTTATAACAGGGCATATAGCAAACTTGCTTCTACAATAGTTTCTTAAAGGTCATCTCTATTACTTCAAATTTCTGAAGTGTGAATACAGTAAATATGTTTTGGTGGGCTTCCCTGAGAGTATGCAGCATTTCAGAATTACTGTACAATGTGTTAAGATTTATGTTCTCCATTTAAAAAGGACTCCTGACTTCCTGAATTCTTGTATAAGTACAACAAAAGTCATCAATCTAATTAAACAACAGCACCTTAGGGGGCCATGCTAACCAGACTGAAATGGATAGCATAGCAAAAGGATCCTCCAGGGAGCGAGTATAGTTGTCAATATTACAAAGATAATTAGCTCCAGATATATGCCAGAGTAAATCTTATTTTGTCTTAATCTGTCAAATTAGGCTACTAAAGTCAAGTCATCTACTAATATGCGTAAAGGTACCATTGCAAGAAATAGGTATATCAAGAATGTCCAAGTTATGACACTGAGATAATGGGTCAAATCTAATCCCCTTTGCAAGCCTATGGAAAGTTATTTTTCAAATAATGTCCCAACCTTCACTTTATAACACTGTAGAAGGAATTCAAATATAAGCATGTATATGTTTAGAATTGTTCCATAATCATTTTTGGAAGTCTCTGGATAATCTCACCCACTGACACAAATTTAACTATTGCCTCTATGCCACAGATTCATAAAACTATCTCTCTAGTCCAGACACACAAGCTATCCCCACTCTACTCATCATCTCTCACTGATTATCAAAGTGTTGACTTCCATTTTTGATAGGTCCATGGTGCCATCCTCCATCGCCCACTTGTTAAATTTTCAAGCAAATACCTTTGTGCTTTATCCCTTGCTGCTCCTCATGCTTGGGAGAAGGTCCCAGTAAATATCTGCAAAGGTTCTTTATTATCCTCCTTCAAATTCTTCCTTAGAACTCCCCATAGGCATGATGCCGACCAAAAAAAAACTGGCCAAAAAAAATTTGTCACATCATGCTGACTGATATTGTTTCATGGTTTCTTTGTAGTTCCTTGGCTGTCAGTATCCATCTGTTGCATCATTTTACACTTAGACTTGAAGCTCTTTATGGCAGGGGGCCTACTTTGTTCTGTATTTGTACAGTGTCTAGCACAGTGGGGTTCTGGCGCATGACTGGGGCTACCAGGTGCGATGGTAATGTAAATAATTAATAATAATATTTTCAGTAAGCCAAGTGAGAAGTCAGAAGCCCCATATTCTCTATCATCCTGGTTAAACACCATCTTTCTCTTCATAGGCCAAAGCCAGTATTCCATCTGACTCCGCTTGTCCTGTGATATGCTGGTTGACTTGCCTTTTTTCAAGACACTTATTCTTAACAGCTAACAGACCTTTGTTGCAATTTTATACATTGGTACACTTTATTTA
This sequence comes from Dermochelys coriacea, assembly GCF_009764565.3. NCBI lineage: Eukaryota > Metazoa > Chordata > Testudines > Dermochelyidae > Dermochelys > Dermochelys coriacea. The sequence goes on along the minus strand of NC_050069.1, from coordinate 247,737,695 downwards.
TGGGGACAGCATCTCAATCTGCATTTCCGCTACCAGAAAAGCATGTCTGTTTTATCCAGTCTACATAAATTAGCATCTGCTGACAGCCATATGGATGTTTCAAAGACTTTGGTAGAGCATATTAATGTCTCACCAAATTAAGAAGATCAAAATAATAAGATTTTAGTGCCAGCACTGAACCTCTTATAGTTTTTTTGAGATGGTCTTAAAGAAATCAGTCAGACAATATTCAAAGTTACTTAAATTCCTTATTCCTCAGATCCTTTCTGATCTCTTTCTTGGTTGAGAGTGAAACAAGACTTGATTTGCTGTTTTTTCCTCAATTATGGCAGTTGGAATGTATTCTTTACACTCATTATACTTCTCTCCCCCACTCCCATGTTCAGCTAGAAATGTCTTTCAGCTGAATCATGTTGATGGGGAAAAATAAGATAATTTATAGTGAGAAAAATATCTCTGACAAGAAAAAAGTGTCTTTGTCAACTAGCAAATGGTGAAATTCACAATAACTAGAGTAAGAGGACTGTTGCCCCCTTACTAACATTCATTGGGGGTGTTTTGGTTGGCTAGCTCCCAGTAATAAAAAGGGGAAGGGTTGATGGGGAATCAGGACCCTGAGACTGACAGCCCCCAGGAACAATGGGGAGAGGACAATGCTCTAGGTCAGCCTGAATGACAGGGTGAGCAGGCTAATCAGGGAGTCAGGAGGCCAGGGAGGTCCTGTCCTCATGTGAGCTGAAATTGCCTTGGTCAGACAGAATGGGGCCGAGCTGAGGAGAAAGCAGGGGCCCGTGCAAAGCTGGGGAACAGAGCTGTGCCAGATCCAGAGGGACCAGAAAAGCAGCCCAGAGAGAGCAGACCCTGTCCTGGGAGCAGAGCTGCAGCCCTAAAGCCATAGGCACAGCCCAGAGAGAGCAGACTTGCCCTGGGAGCAGAACTGCAGCAACCAGAGCCAGAGGAGCCAGAAAAGCAGCCCAGGAAGCAAGTCAGTGCTGGGAGCAGAGTCACAGAAGCAGCCTGCAGAGCAGACCTATCCTGGGAGCACAGCTGCAGCAACCAGAGGCAGAGGGGCCAAAGAAGCAGCCCAGGGAGCTGGAGGCAGAGCAGCAGCAGCAGTGCAGAGACAGAGTGGTGCAGCTGGGGCTGGAGCAGTCCGGAGCTGGGTACGGTGAGCAGCTGGGAAACTGAGGGAGACCCTGGGCAGTGGGCCCAGCACAGGGAGACGCCTCAGCCAAGAGGCTCTGCAGGTCAGGCTTGGATTGTAACCCCGACAGGGAGGGGGCGACACTGAAGAAGGGTCCTACCACTTAGAGCCTGAGAGCGTGAGGCCACCACCAGAGCAAGTGTCCAACCCGCAGCATCCCTGCAGCACAGCCAGGGCCTGAGAAGAAGGCCTGGGACTTGCAAGGAACAGACTGTGAACTGCCCGGACATTCCAGAGACACTGTTTGTGATGTTCCCTGCCACAGAGCGGGGTGATGTTTCCTTTAACCTTTCCCATTTTTCCTTATTTTTTTAAAAATTAATTGTTGATTAAATAACTTGCATTTGCTTTAACTTGTGTAATGCTCAGTGGGTCAGAGAAGTGCCCAGTGCAGAGAGAGTACCCCGGAGTGGGGACACCCTAGCCCCTGTCCTAGGTGATGACAGCAGGGTTGGGGGGTCGAGCCCCCCAGGAATCCTGGGCCCAGCCTTGTTGGGGTTACGAGGACTCTGCCAGACAGGAGAGTGGAAGGGGGAGTCCTCAAGGGCAGGGAGGTCACTGGTTAAAGGAAGTGGGAGTGAAGACTCGGATCCTTTTGCTAGCTCACTTCACCAGGGTAGTGCAGAAGCCAGGAAAGTTCCCCACAAGAGCGGGACTATTCCCCTGCTTACACTAGCATTGCTTGCATTATTCAGTGATCTGACTGAGAGGGAATCAGAACAGGGGCTGATTGGGTATACTTAGCTCAGCACTAAATTAATATGGGATTTTCAAAGGAGCTCTGCATTGGCCTAATTCTAATCCCATCAAAACTAGTATGATTTTTTACCATTTATTCCAATGGGAGCAAATTAAGGCCGATACTGAGATTTCTGAAAGTCCCACCATACTGTATGACTGGATTCCAGAAACGTCTTCTCTTTCATTGCTGAAGCTACAATAAATTACTATGATTATTACTCGATCCAAACATCACAGTTAGGTAAATACTAGCTCCCCTTTGGCTCTTTTATAGTAAATCTTAATAAACAAAAGCTACATTTAGTGACAGTTAAGGTTGCATTAGGACCGACCTCACCCACTCAAATCTTTGAAAGCATGAAAAGAACAAGTTATGGAAAAGGATCTCCTTGCCTCTTCAGATGCCTATGGTGCTGTTGATAACACATTTCAATACCCCATAAGGTATTCACTTCCACTTCCAACATGTGCCGAAAACCAATATATACCCCAACTTCATCTCGCTCGTTCTGTGATGCAAAACCTTGATGGTGACTGTGACAAAGAGGGTAATTTGTGATTCACACCTCTGCGTCAGCAGCTCTTGTCAAGCCTAACATACTCACTACACCTAACACACTGTTGTCATAATCTGTATCTAAAAGCTATCATGTAAGATATCATTAGAAAACTATTAACTCCCTAATCATTAATACTCTTGTGTGATGTATGTATGTAGTATATATAAAGAGTTATAGATATATGCTAGAATTATGTTCCTAAAATGTGTTTGGCAAGCAATCCATAAGCCCAGTCTGTTTCTTCACTTCACCAGGTGGTTTATAGTTTTAAGAACGCTTGATAGAAATCCCGTAGGTGTTTGTCTCTGTCTGAGGGATCGGCGCAAATGTGGTTGTATCTTAGCGCTTGGCTGTAGACAATGGATCATGTGATGTGGTCTGGATGAAAGCTAGAGGTATGTAAGTAAGTATAGCAGTCAGTAGGTTTCCAGTACAGGGTGGTGTTTATGTGACCATCGCTTATTATAACTGTAGTGTCTAGGAAGTGGACCTCATGTGTGGACTGGTCCAGGCTGAGGTTGATGGTGAGGTGGAAATTGTTGAAATCTTAGTGGAATTCTCAAGGGCCTCCTTCCCATGTGTCCAGATGATGAAGATGTCATCAATGTAGTGCAGGTAGAGTAGGGGCGTAAGGGGACGAGAGCTGAGGAAGCATCCAGGAGAGTTAAGAATCCTCTAGTCTAAGAGTAAAAGTAACAAACTGTGTCTCCAGACTGAGCTTTGGGAAAGGCCAACAGGTTCTGTCCCATAAGGCATGTTTAGGTCTCAGACTGTGGCTGGCACAGGAAAAACCTGAAGACCACCAATGAAAAAGGAAGCTAAAATAGCAGGCAGATAGACAGGCAGGAATAGTTACGCATTATTTTAAATCTTGGCATGCTAATTACATACCATATTCATTCAAACACAACAGCTCGCCTTCTACTTAAAGTTTGTGGTGTGGTGTTTGGCTTCTTCTGACCCAATCAGTCATCCTCAAAATCATCTTAAAAATGTTTTTTTTAAAGTCCCAGAACAACTGTATTTATGTAAGCATCACTGGTACAAAAATATCAGGTTTAGCTTTTAGCAACATAGATCCATGTTCTCTGAGGCCGAGTTATGCTTGAAGGCTGCTCAAATCATACCCTTCTGCTTAGAGCTCTTAAAGGCTGTTCCCATAGCCAGGGAATAGCTGGAGCACAAACACCCCCTTGTACCCTAACCATATTCCCTATGCTGGATGCCAGGAGGGATAGAACTTATATTGAGCAGAGGTTCCCAAACTTATTTTTTTATTGTGTGCCCCCCTTCTCCATGGGAATCACACAATAAGTTCTTCTTCCCCCTCCGCAACTCCCACACATTCCGGGATAGAACCCGTCCGGGTTCACTGACGGGAGCTGCTTGTGCACACCTGGAACTGCAGCTGGGCCCAGCTAGCTCCATCCTGGGAGAAGCTCATGCCAACATGGTGTGGAATGGACCAGGGCTCCTTACCCTCTGTCCTCATTGCCCAGACCCTGTGACTCCCACAGGCTTCAGAGAGTTTAAAATATGCAGAGCTGCAACTGGGTGTCTGAGCATGGGCAGGGGCAGGGCAGCAGGGGGAGAGTGCACAGGGAGCCCCCAGTAGACAGGGAGTCAGGAGGGAGAATGAAGAGCAGCAGGTTGTTGACCAGGTAAGGCAGGGCTAGTCTGGGCAGGGCTGTGCTCCCCTGACCACAGGGAACACCCTCTGCAGTGCCCAGCCCAGACATCTGACCAGGCACAGCCCCTTGCCCCACCTCACACCTCTCTGATAAGGGGTGCGCCTCAGTCTGGAAACCAATGATATAGAGTAACGGACCGGACTCTATGCCACCCAGTGATTTCTGAAGTTTTCTGCGGCTTCATGTGTGGTATTTTGTGTAAATTATTTGCAACCATGCAAATCAGATAATTAAATCATCTGCATATTTTTCAAGTATCTTGTATATGGCTAAACTTCAGCATAATGTTAATACAACCTGTCCCAAGCATTGGCAGGGGTAGGACATGGGTGTGCACAACGCCTGGTAGCTATAACCTGGAGACAGACAGGGCTGAGCGACTTTCTGGACTTTAAATGGAGCACTACAGCAGACTCCGTTAACAGAAAGGTGCAATTGCACACTTTTCCTGCAGCCCCACAGAATGTATGACTTTCAGTCTCAGGAATGTGCCATGGGGTGGCCTATAGGTCTGAGTGTTGGTCAAACTGCAAAACACCTGGCAGGGCTGAGCTGATTACACCAGTTTTGGGGCTGCTTTGCAAAGCACAAAGTAGCCAGAGAAAGGGCCAGAATTCAGCCATGCATCTAATGCTAGTGGGTGGAATATGGTGGTCCCAGAATTTGATACTCTTTGTGAGTGTAAGCAAATACTTTTAAAAATTATACATTTCCTTAATGACTGTGATACCAATGAGATGTTCTAAACCTCAACACAGTAACACTGGAAGAGTATGTTCAAATTCCTGTGCTAAATAATCTAGGCTTCTCTGGCAGGACTTAGTTGTGAAAATTAAAATTGCATAAATCTGCTCATGTTTTTGTAGATAAGGGAGTAATTCTATCAGTCACTGTTACTATAATAAAAGCCAAATAATAATAATAAAGCCTGCACCATACCTTATTCTTTCCCGTTCTGAATCTCCTGCATAAGCAATTATTGTTGGGGTGCATGAAATTCTAACTATGAAAGCTTCGAACCTGAAGATTCATTTGCACAGACAGACGATGTTTGTAGTATGTAGCAAGGTAGATAGCAGCACTGGAATTGTGTTTTGGTAACCAGCACATTGTTATAATTACAGCACCTAGAGACCTCAACTGTGATCAAAGCTCCATTGTGCTAGGTACTGGACAAACAGGTAGTAAGAGACACATAGTTGCTAACTTGGAAAATTTACAATCTAAATATACAAGAGAGAAAAGGGGGTTGAAGCACAGAGACTTGTCCAAGGTCACACAGGAGGTAAGTGGCTAAGCCAGTAATAGAACACAGGGCACCTGACTTCCAGTCCTGCCACATTGCCCCTCAAATGAACTAGAATGCTACCTGTGCTGGGGATCTTATCTGTGTGTTGACTTGCACACTGGAAAGGTTAACTTTTGGTTAAAATACTGAGAACATAAATGGACAAACTCATTCATTCTGATTAATTTGGTATTGTTGAAACAGTTTCTGTAATAAGCAAAAATGCAAAGGAAGACTTATTTTTTTATATTTTAGTAATATGGTAATATACATAAAATATACACAAAATACTGGGCGTATAATATGACCTCTGTTTTGGAATCTTGTCAGAATATGAAACTTTGTTCTTGAAAAAACAACATCTTTATTATATATGAAGATTTACCTTTCAGGATTGCAAATTATGTTTAAGGTTAAAGAATCCATTTTCACCTGATACAAGTCTTCTAGACAACCAGAATGTGCCAATAAAAATGACACAAATACTAGGGAATAGTATTCTGATGTAAGTACTGAATGTTAGTACTTATCCTTCTGTAAATATAATATGTTCAAATATCACATTAAACCTGATCTGATTCAAGAATTGTGCAGGGTTAAAACTGTGCAAGGTAAAACAGAAAATAAGTAATATTCCTCTTTGTGTAAAGTACAGACATAAATATATCAGTCATCAGTAGAGTATACATTATTACAGCTGCCCCTCCAACAGCTACAGAATGTACTGTAGCCAACATTTGCCCTTGTGATTTAATTTTACAATATGAAAAGCAGATGGCTCTTGATCTCCTCTAACTTTTTAGTCTCTTGCTCCCAAACATGTAGCATTTCATGGTAAGGTATGTCTATACCTTAGGCAGCAATCGAGCCAGTGGGGGTCGATTTATTGCATCTAGTCTAGTCTAGACACGATAAATTGACATCTGAGTGCTCTCCCGTCGACTCCGGTACTCCACTGGCATTAGAGGCGCAGGCGGAGTTGACGGGGGAGCACCAGCAGTCAACTCATCGCAGTGAAGATACCGTGGTGAGTAGATCTAAGTACGTCAATTTCAGCTACGTTATTCACGTAGCTGAAGTTGCGTTACTTAGATTGATCCCCACCCCAAGTGTAGACCAGAAAGTCTGGGCCTGGTCCTCATCTCATTTACAGCTGTGTAAGTGAGGAGTAACTTCTGCGATGTCACTTAAGTTACACTAGTTTGAAAAGATATAACTTAGGGAAGAACCTGGCTTGGGGTGGGTGCATGCGCACATGCTTGGTAAACCTAATAAGATGTATCGTGGATGGATATATTTTGCCTCCAGAACTCTGAGAACAAGGACAGGAGTGAAGAAGCATCTGAGGGAATAAAGAAAAGAGAAGGGGCAGTTCTCTTTTAGGTTAAATGTTATTACTTAAATGCACATTTTTGGGGAAAGTGATTTTTTTCCTGTTTCTTTAAAGGCTGAATCATTGTTTCAGGCCAAACTCCCACATATGTAAATGGGAGCTCAGCAGGTGGGAGGGGCTTAGGATTTGATCGCAAACCGTTTATAATTATGACGGCACTCATTTCTCCTTGATCTTTAGGTTTCTCTCTGTTCTCCTCCTGCAGCCTTTGGTGATACTCCTTTTCATGGAAGAGGATACCTCTGTCCACACAGGAATCTGTTCAAGGCCGTGGGTCGACAATTAGGTACCAGAAACTTCTTACTCTTTAGCTTCTCTCTATAGTAGCTGAGGGATTCTCATATCCTTGAGCCTGTCTTTGAAAAGTTACCCATACAACAGTAATCTTTAAAACAGGACTGTCAGGACATAGTACCTTCAGCTGAGCCTCAGGACTAACCATGCCAGCCTCCAGGCTGATTAATAAACTCAGCTGGGTTGTAGTAGGATCACCTGATTGGCCAGCTCACCTGATTGGCTGAAAGAAGCCAGGAGGCTTGCTTTTAAACTCAGTGGTGCAACCAGTTGCTGGCTGCTAAACATTTCTGTCTGTAAGTTGTGATAGCTCTTGCCCCTGTCCTGTCCTGTCCTGTCCTGGTTCCTAGTTTTTGGCTCCAATCCTTAGCTCTGATTTTTGACTTCAGCTCTGACCTGAGGTGCCTGAGACCCACTCAGCCTGGATCTAACCACAGACCTGCACTGCTGGTGCCTGTCCTTGTAGATTATTTAAAAATGTAGAAAATGGTAGTAAAACAAAAGCAATGGTTTGTGTGACCATACCTCACTGGAATACTTTGTAAAGTGAGGGAGGCTTCCCATAGCTTCATTATAGAGAAATGAAGAACTTACATCTCTAGAAATCATCTCCCTCTGATCACCCTTAACATACCCTTGCTTGCTATATACAGGGAAGCCTCTCTATCCCTCACCTGCTTATCAAATGCCTGGTGTTAGAGTTCATTATCATAGCAGGGTGAGATTACACCACCAAGGAGCATTTGATTAGGGGTACTGTCTGCAGGAAAAGACAGTCTTTCTTCCCCACACAAGGACAGTTATATACTCATAAGCTCTAAGAGGTTCCTCTGTGCTTCCAATCTCCAAGTCCAGCATTTCAAAGGCCAGTTTGATCTGCATGTCCTTAGATACTCCTCACCAGGGGTGATTGACTTTTGATTTGCATGTCCATTGTTCTTGGTTATAAGTATTAGGTCACACCTGAATGCCTGTGTATCTAGTTTCTATTTTAGCTGATCACAAAGAAGCATGGATTTGCTCCTTTTAAAATCCTTTTTATCCCTTTACCCTTGATGTGAGAAACAAATTATTGACAGAATCCCAGACTGTCTTTCACAGTGACATAACAGCAAGGATGGGTTCAAATAAAGTGAGAATTACCCCAGATATTCACCTCATCTTCAAATCTTTATCATATACTTTGTTTTAGCATGTAATTCAATGTTTCATTTCCTCTGACAGTGTGATTATAACTAATAAAAGGAAATATTTTTAAATAGCAGTCAGATTGTACAGTTTGCTTCCACAGATAGTCATTGAGACAAACAGTTTAGGGAAATTAAAACACAGAATTAAACACACTTGATAACCCTGCATTTATATCACTGGCCTTTAATGAAACTGATTTATTAAGGTTGGATGTGTACTAGCTTACAGCCTGTTGGAGATCCAATATTCAAAAACAAGATCATTTTGATTTTAGTGTAGCAGTGGAGTAAAATGTACAAACAACTAAACATTTAGATAAAGGTATACAAGTTTCCCCTTGCAAGACTTATACTGAATGTAGCAGGCTCAGTAATCTGGTCACCGCATTTACATCCTTCCAAGTTAAATTCTGTATTTTCATGATAAATGTTAGTGTGTCGTTTCTTACCATGATTTGTGGTGAAAAGGGATGTGTCAGTCTTCTGAATGTGGCCTGGTTTAATAATTAGGGAACCAATATGTACATCGTTGTTCATGTATTATGAAAATAATGTAATTTGATTGATATAACTATGATGCATTATAGTCTTTAAGTTATTAGTAACATGACCATTATGCCTTTTTTTGACAGAAAATGAATTAATTTGGTCATTTCACTTCTTTTTTGAAATTTTTTTTGACAATGCTGCAGGATTTATCCAATATAACTCTCATCAAGTCAGAATTCATTTTCAAGACAGATTACAGAGACATTCAAAGAACTGTGAAATAATGTAAAATTCTCTGTTCGAGGCTCTAAAAAATCAGGTGATGTAAAGAGTCAAGGCATCAAGGGATGTAAAAGGAAGAAATTCTTCAGTGGCCTATATACCAGTGATAGAAGCCTGGATAATAAACTAGCAGAATTAGAAATACTTACTTATGAAAAGAAATTTGATATAATTGGTATTACTGAAACCTGGCAGGATGATTCACATGACTGGAATGTTAAAATAATCTGATACACCCTATTTACAAAAGAATGAGGGCAGAAAGGGAGGCTAGGTAGCACTCTTTAATGCGATACCATTACTTACTTTAGAGTTATTGACAATTCAAAAGGACAGGATCTGGAATGCTTATGGATAAATGTACTAATGGATAAATCAAAAGATAGGCTAACAGTGGGAGTTTGCTATAGACTGCCAAATCAGATGAAGAAACAGAATGAGCAGCTCCTTAAGCATCCTTCTATCATGTAAATAAAAAAAAAAAGAAAAATCTCATTCTCTTGTGGTATTTGAATCTGGTGGACATAAACTAGAGGTTTCATGCTACCACTACAAATCTTTGGAGATTCTAAAATTTATAAATTACAGCCTTTTCTACACATGAAGGTACTTTAACCAACTTGGAGTAATTCTATAGTAGACGTATAAAAGTGAAAACAACGAGGAGTCCTTGTGGCACCTTTGAAAGTGAATTTATCACTGAACTAAATATTGATGGTTGTCTAAGTGGTAGTGATCATGATGTAATTTCATTTGCTATGTGCAAAACAGAATATAATCCCTTCTAATACTATATATGCTTTGTACTTTAAAAGGACCACTTTCCCAAAGCTGAAAAGAATCGCAAACAAAACTGAGTGCGAGGAAATATTTAAAGATAAAATGTGAATGACAATTGGGAAATTTTTAAAAAATGCTTTATTAGAAACCCTCAGAGCTCTCCACAATTCAATAATCACAAAATAATTCTTCTTTAAAAAATAATAATCCTAGTATAACAGTGGGAACATCAAATAGGAACAGATGGATTATTTTACCTCTTTATTTGGCACCAGTGTGATCACTGTTGGAATAGTGTGTCCAGTTCTGGTGTCCACAATTCAAGAATGATGTTGATAAATTGGAGAGAATTCAGAGAAGAGCCACAAGAATGATTAAAGAGTTAGAAAACATGCCTTATAGTGATAGATTCAAGGAGCTCAGGGTATGCCTACACTGCAATTCAACACCGGCAGATGTCCCATGTCACCTGACTCAGGCTTGTGGAGCTCAGGCTACAGGGCTGTTCAATTGTGGTGTAGACAATCAGGATCGGGCTGGAGGCTGCAAGGCTGACACACGTCAGCTGTGGATGTTTAATTGCAGTGTAGACATACTCTCAGTCTATTTAGTTTAACAAAGAGAAGGTTAAGAGGTGACTTTATTACAATGTATAAATATCTACATGGGGAACAAATATTTAACAACAAGCTCTTCAATCTAGCAGAGAAAGATATACAGTAAAAGCTGTTTTATTCAGCATGTTGGGGGGAACAGGGGATGCCAGTAATTGAAAAATGCCAGTTAAATAAGAGGGAGGGAATTTGGGTGTGGGAGGAATGCGGGGCAACTGGTTGGGGCCTGAGAGGGGGTGCAGGGTGCCAGATCCGGGGGGGCACTCACCTTGGGTGGCTCCCTACAAGTGGCAACCTGTCCTAGCAGCTCCTAGGCAGAGGCATGGCAAGTGGCTCTGTGTGCTGCCCCTGCCCCACCCCGAGTGCTGGCTCCGCAGCTCCCATTGGCTGGCAACTGCAGCCAATGGGAGCTGCAGGACTGCACCAGGCTGGAAATAAGGCATAAATTTTTAACAGTGAGAGTAACAAACCATTAGAACGACTTACCAAAGGTCATGGTGGATTCTCCATCACTGACAATTTTTAACTCAAGATTGCATGCTATTCTAAAATTTTTGGAAAGTTCTATGGCTTGTATTGACAGGAGGTCTGACTAGACAAGAAACCCCCCTTCCCTGAGCAGTTAGGAAAGTCGGACATTTGATAAGAGAAACTAAAGATATCCGTGAAAAATCTATGACCGTAGGGTTAGGAACAGTAAGAAAGAATTCTTTAATTATATCCTGAACAAAAATAATCCTAGCTATAGTGTAGGTCTGGTACTAGGCAATGATAGTAAAATTACCAATCATGACCTCCTAGTCTCCAGTATGCAAGGTCCTCATTGTCTTCTTATTCAAATCCCTCCTAATGACTCACTTCTTCTGTGAGGCCCAACCACATTAGCCCATGACAGTCAAATGCCTTTTCAAGGGCAATCGGCCTCCCAGTACATGTTCCCTTATCTGTATGTGTCTTTCACATTGTAAACGCCTTGTGGCAAAGACTGTTTCTCTTTTACAGCACCAATCACATTCCTGGCACTTAATAAATAATAATAAACATTAATAATTGTCTATAAAATTCATTTTAATTTGCAAGAGATTTTGAATGTTGAAATATCACATTTTCCTCCACAAATTGTCACCACTGTGGAGTGTAAATAGACCAATCTTTGCATCCCCTGAGTGGTTATATCTATCGATATAGAGTTATAGATAGTAACTATTATAGATAGTAATAGAACTTCCCAAACCAGGGTTTTGTGTTAAATATAGTGAAAAAAATTACCTATGGTAAAACAGGTTGTAAAGACTATGCAAGATAGAAGTACAGGGAGACAACAGCATAAGTTAAATTGGATTGTACCTAAAGTTTCAGTGTAAATCCAAAATCCTGTGTAAACCCACCAGGAGTTTATAACCATAACACAACTGTCAGATTAAATTACATTACGAAGTGCCTTCAGTACCCCTCCATGCTGAACATTTCATTGTAATTAATTTTATTAATTATATAACAGTGCACATACTAATTATCCAGGGGAGGCAAATACTGCTACTAACTATAGCATCATGCCTTTATCTGTTAAACATTTCTGCAAACACCAACAGTAAAATCTCAATCCAGGTATAGAGTGTAAAAATTTCATCCCTTGGCAATCACTTGCATTTTGTCACTAATATACAAAATGGCTGGGGTGAGTTATAAGTATCCAATCAAACTGACATGAATATTTGAAAACCCTCCTTAGTGTATATTTACTAAGGTGGAAATTTCAGTGCAAGTATAATTATAGAGCACATAATTCATCTAAAGCTCAGGAGTGGTACACACAACAAGCCCGTGCTGGGTTCTGAATTGATTTTTAAGGTATAAAGTTTCATACCTAGGTACAGAGAACTGCAATACTTAAACCAGGTTATCACAAATGCATTGCTCACAATTATTAATGCATTTATCTTCACAACATTCTGGTGAGATAGGGAAGTGTTATTATCCATATTAAGAAATAAGGAACTTATGCACAGGGAAACTAAGTGACTTGCTGAAGATCACACAGGAAGGATGTGACAGAGCAGGGGATTAAATCCACATCTCCAATGGTTGAGGGTAGTGTCTTAACCCACTGGACCAGCCTTCCTCCCTCATCAGCTATTATTGTCACATTTCCTGAAGCCTCTTTGGAGAAGGTGGGGGGGACAACGATCTCTGGACAATTATATTGCAAGAAAACTATAAATGCAAACTGCATTACCAAAAATTTAGCACAAACAACTTTGTTGAAGTGGGCAAAACTGCTACTTTTCAGTACTTGAGTATTTGCATGAAAACCTTGCCAGTATTCTTGCATTTCATTCAGAGAGAAATTGTACTATTTCCAGTGGCACACACGGATTTTTTGCTGCACGCTTGCTGAAATTTTACAGTGGGCAAAATCAAACTATGTTGTGCAGTTCACAAGACTAAATTAGGTTATTTTGGCAGAATATTCTGTATCTGAATTTTTCATAATGAGATGGCAGATTTTGGCTGCCCAGATACTGCTGTCCATTTTCCAGAAAACAAAGAAAAAACATGTAAGGTGATCCCATAAAACAATCTGTATGTTCATGAAATTACTTGGGGAGTGGGATGGAAATTTTCCCTAATGGATGATCCCTTGTAATTACTGGACTAGTGTCCGGTATAATATCTGACAGATTTATAAACCTGTCTGGAAAGATTTTGCGATTTTGATGTGAGCTTCTTTAAAAATCGAACCACTACATCTAGGTAATTAAGGGGAGCTGGGCTATTTTGAAAATCTGACTTCAGTTGTGGGAGCTAAGCATTTTATAGCTCTTTCCCGTCTGCTTTAATTGTAAACCCTTTCTGTTTTGTATTGCACCTTCTCTAATTACACATATCCCTTGTAATGATTTTCATTCTTCTCACTGGTTTCAGAGTAGCAGCCGTGTTAGTCTGTATTCGCAAAAAGAAAAGGAGTACTTGTGGCACCTTAGAGACTAACAAATTTATTAGAGCATAAGCTTTCGTGAGCTACAGCTCACTTCATCGGATGCATTTGGTGGAAAAAACAGAGGAGAGATTTATATACACACACACAGAGAACATGAAACAATGGGTTTATCATACACACTGTAAGGAGAGTGATCACTTAAGATAAGCCATCACCAGCAGCAGGGGGGGGAAAGGAGGAAAACCTTTCATGGTGACAAGCAAGGTAGGCTAATTCCAGCAGTTAACAAGAATATCAGAGGAACAGTGGGGGGTGGGGTGGGAGGGAGAAATACCAGGGGGAAATAGTTTTACTTTGTGTAATGACTCATCCATTCCCAGTCTCTATTCAAGCCTAAGTTAATTGTATCCAGTTTGCAAATTAATTCCAATTCAGCAGTCTCTCGTTGGAGTCTGTTTTTGAAGCTTTTTTGTTGAAGTATAGCCACTCTTAGGTCTGTGATCGAGTGACCAGAGAGATTGAAGTGTTCTCCAACTGGTTTTTGAATGTTATAATTCTTGACGTCTGATTTGTGTCCATTCATCTTACAAGATTATGTCCTTCTCTGCTATATGATGTGGAGAGCAGGCAATGTGAGCAGAAAGAGGGTGAGGAAACCATGTGGAGGCAAAAAACCATCCTCCCACAGTACAGTCACTTTGGTCCTGCTCCTCAAAAAGTATATGGGTGCCTAACTCCCATTGATTTAAATTCATTAGCATTTAGGCACCTAAATACTTTTTGAGGATCTAGCTCCTCTAGCCTGACTGTGGTCAGAGTGTATGATCCAGATACAGAGGAAGGGAGGAGTCTATGAAAAAGCTGCTCTGAATAGCACATTACCCTCTTAAGGCTAGGATTTTGATATGGGACTTTTTAGTAAATTTCATGGCAGAGGTGCAGGAAAAAATGGTAAGTCACAGGAAGGGGAACAAGCCCATCCTGCACTAATCCCACAGTGGCAGTTTCTGTCCCATGGGGCTGGGCCTGGCTCCCTGCTTTGGGAATTGCAACCTGGTGTACACGGTTGCAGTGCCAGTCCGATTTGGCCCATCTGCCCCTCCCTACATCTATACAGAGGGGCGAAGGGGACAAGTTTGAGTGATGTTGTGCTAGGTTGCAACACTACTTGGCTCGGGAGCCTAATCAAATATGTTTTTACACTCATTTATGAGATTTCATGGATTTTATTCAAATTCACAGTTTCTGTGATCACTGGAAAAGGTTTTGTATTATACCTAAGACTATGGTTTTGCCAAACTGTAGAGAAATGGCAATGGCTAGGCAGCTGTCCTCACCCATGGCAGCATAGCAGAGAGCTATGCTGCTGGTGCAGCAAAGGATATTATGACTGGACTAAGTTTAGCAATAATTGATCTCTGTTGTTCAGGTCAACTGCCAGACACATTGCCTGGTTATTCTGCCCTGCCACATGCTCCGTCTCTCAGAAGAGGCAATATTGCAAAAAAAAGTGGCCCAAGAAAGGCCACAGAACTGTGGATGCGGGTGGTGAGTGCTCCAGTCCCCATTATTTTACATCGGAAGGGGAGCACATGACTCACTGAGGCTCTTGAAGGTCAGTTCAAGACTATGGTCTTGGTGCTTTTAGCCATTATAACCCCGTTGATTTAAATATACTGTCATGTATTGGAACTCCTACTCTGAGTATTTCTTTATAGAGGGCAAGTTACACGATGTTCTTGTCCATTGTTCTTGCCTGTTTTAATAAAGTTAGTTGAAGACTGGCTTTGTATAAGCCTCCCACCGCGGCTTCTTGCAAAAAAAGCCCGAAGATGTTACATGTCCCTTTTACCTGTCTTAAAAATAACTTCACAACTATTCATTTTTATGGAACAGTCTGGGATGGAGGCAGGGTAGGAAGTCTAGCCATCAGCTGCTATACTTTAATTTGGGCAATCGAATGTTATGCGATGGTTTGGGAATCATGAGAATTTCTGCAAAGTATGAGGACACCTGTAATGTCAAGATGACTAGGCAGGTGGCAAACTGAGACTTTTTATTATTATTATTATTATTATTATCTAGTTTTCCACTTGGCTCTTCTATCCAGCTATTGTATCTTGTTAAAAACCTCTTTGGGGCAGGGTCTGTCTCTTACTATGTATTTATACAACACCTTGCACAAAGGGATCCCATAACTTGATTGTGGCCTCCAGGTGCTCATATCATACAAATAACAGCAGTGGGTAAACTAATTTTTTGGCCAGTTCAGTTTCTGTGTCTTCAAATTCATCAGTTTCTCTTTCCCCCATTTTAAAATGTATAAAGGCATAGAAAGCCTCTACAATAAACTGCATTTGTGGTCTCAGATAAAATGGCTTTTAGACCTTTTATAGAGCTACGAGAGTTTAGAAAAGCTTCTGAGGCTAGTCAGCTCTCGCATATTTATTTTCAAAATGCATTCCACACTCACAAGTTTAGACAGAGCTTAATTACAATCAATGGGAAAATTAAATTGAGGAAAATGTGCAATAGAGAACAAAAATTAAAAGAAAACATATGCACATGTGCACCTTTGGGCAAATGCATTTTAGGCTGCACAAAGTTGTCATTTCGCCTCTCAAATCACCTCCTTATTTGCTCCTGTGAATGCTTGGGACACAAACTAGATTGTAGACACAGCTTGTAAATTCAGATCCTGAACCACATTTTAATATTTACACAATAGTGCATTGTAGTCACAATAGCCCTCTTAGAATATGTGAATCTGAGTACAGCTAAACTTTCACAATGCATTTCAAATCCTGAAACTGCTTTGATCCATTTGTAATTTAACAGCTCTCTCTCTCTGCAAACATCTTATAATCTATACATTTTAAGGGGACTTATAACAGTTTGTTCACCAGAGTTTGACTCACTGGTGAACAGTTCTTTGCAGCTGTATTATTTGCTGGTTCCAGTCTAGTTGCAGTTGCCAATTGCTATTTCACTGACCATAGCACTCTGATAAAAAATAAAAAGCACACCCAGAAAAGTCTTCTAGAACATGTAGTTTCAGAAAGTGAAATGGCCTCTGAGTCTTATCATGCTCTTTTTAAAATTTTGAATCCTTATCTCTTGGTGCACCTTGCAGTCCGAAAGCCATGAGTCCAGTAATAGAAAACCTACTTTTTTTAAATCTGTTTCTAGTATTTTGTGATGGACATGTTTGGGAAAAAAAAATCACATACATTTTCAGGTTACAATTAGAGAAGCCTAAACAGTTTAAACTCATCATCAAGGTTAGTATACATCTAACTTTGGAAGTGTTAAAGGGCCATGTATTGTACCAAATTATGGAAACAGATCTTTGAAATTCTCGGGTATGGAAATTCTCGGGTATGGATTTAGCAACACTAGAGAAATTCCACATGGAGAAGGGGCCAAATTCACATTGATTTAGAGAGTTTACACTGGACATTTTACTATAACTGACCAGTTGTAACTGTAGTTGCTCAGACACAACAGGAAAATCTGATAATGGGATAATATATATAATTCTAGATTATAAAAATATTTAGATATAGGCGTTATTTGCTATAAAGTCTAGAAAAAAACAATACAGCGAGAGATACAATTTAGTAACCCTGCCTTTAACAGCTCTTAGAGACTAGTGTCTGAATCATTTCTGTATGTAATCATTTACCTGTATGATTCAATCTGGATTTGTGACTACAGAAGATGTGGGTTCAGAAGTCAGGTGCTGTAAATTATCATTTATTCTCTCTCGGTAAAATGCAGTTAAACAAGAATATATTCTAGTATGTCCTGCTATTGATATTACTAGCTATCTGTACTGCATGGAATTATTTTCATGCAAACAAAACATTCAGGTTGAATTCTGAAGTATTAAATACCTACATTAAAACCTGTGTGTGTGTAAATGAGACAGAGAAAGAATAAAGAGGAAAGAGGGGAAGAGAGGACATTTGCCAAGGAGCCACAGAACCTTTAGGACCATATTTCACTCCTGTGACATTTAGACTAAAGTAAGGGCTGTGTACAGTTGCCTTAGCCCACGGGAGTTTCTGATGCTGGGCAAATCCAGGAATACTGAGGCAGATGAAAAACAAAAAAAGAGAGAGCCAAACATTTTGAAACCACAAAGAAGGTTTACAACACCATCACTTCTTTTGATCCATGACTAGCACACAGGCTCATTCAATTGCAGTTTCTCTTTTTCTGCTTCACATGGCCTTCCGAATGCTACAGCTAGCTGGCTGCTTGACTAGTGAGATAATCCAAAACCAACTGAAGAAGTCAAAGGGAGTCTTTCCACTGATTTCAGTGGGCTTTTGATCAGGCACTACCAGAGAAGGAACGTACGAGTATCACTGGTGTCACTGAGAGGAATTATTAGCATTTTGGAAGGATCATGAACCTTCATACCTCAAGGCCAAGCTCTAAATAATGGAGGTTAGAAATAAACTTGCCCCATGGGCAAACTATTCCATGACTGCCTTGTGCAGATAACATTTCCTCTGAATCACCTGCTAATGACTCTTGTCAATTGGGGACAGGGTACTAGACTAGATGGAATACTGGTCTGATCCACTATGGCTATTCCTTCCTCCCCCTCTTTTTATATATATATATAAACACACACACACACACACACACACACACACACACACGGGAGAAATCTGGGCTTGGCTGTCTTTTCTGGTTACCTCTGAGTTTAGTATTACACTAATTAGCACAATTGTATAGCAAAACAGTGAGTACAAATCCAGTATGCATTTTGGTTTGCAAGCCAAGTTGGAACTGTATATTTTCACAAGCTCTTCTGAGTTTTCTCATCGATCAGGCCAGCCTGGGTGAGAGATCATGCTACCACCTGCTCCTTCTAGCTGCTGCTTTTTCCTGAGTCATATGGGTGCAATCCGTCAAAGCAACTGTTTCATAAAAATATCACAGAACTAATATAGGCTGCCAGCTTGATGAAAGCAGCTGTAGCATTGACTAACACAAAAGACATAACAACCTCAATAATGGCTGCAGAGCTAAAAAAAGAGGCAGAGAAACAAAAGAAACTTTACAACAGGGGAAAAAATAAATAGGCAGCATTCCTTAGAAAAGAGCACAATTAAATGTTAGCTCAGCCATATTAATTCCCAACTTCTCCCCTCAACATGAACTAATATATTAGCTATTTGGATTCTAGTTATTTTGCTGTCAGGTTTTAATACTTAGCTATATTTGAGACCTTTTCTGTGCACATGATAATAGCAACAACGAACTCAAGTGGTCTTCAAGAAGGCTTCGGTTTATCAAGTTTCTCTGGGCCCCAGAATAATTCCACGAGTGCACATGCAAGTATCAATGATGATTCTGAACCACTACATTACACAATTCATTGACACCATTAGTGCACAGTGTATTATCCCCGGGAGTTCTGCAGACGTAATGAGCTCTGTCAACCTAAAATGGACCAAAAGGGTATGAGAACCATGACTTACTAAAAAACAAACAGATTGGGGAAAGGAAAGTGGAATGAAATAAAGCAAGTGAATGACCTATGTGAATTCATGTAATAGCTTGAAATTTCCCAGGTAAAAGACACAATCCAATTACTAAATCTTGATCTTACGTGTAACAGGATGGTCAATTTGTTTGGTCAAATTCAATGAATGTTAAAGTGTTATAAGCTTCCAGACGAAAGGATTGGAGGTCATATCAAGGTGGATAATAAAGTTACCCAGAGCACAGACCATTGGCAATTTAGCAATTAGCTCTGTCAGCACCTCTGGATGATCTGTGAAAAATCCTAAGTTTTTAGTTAGCCAATATAATAAAAATATTGGAATAGAGAAGGTAACAGAGCAGATAAATGTGTTTAAGCACAAAATATTGCCTTTTTACTACAATTACACAATGTAGAGGAAAATGTGTTTTCATGATAGGTTGTTCTCTAGACAGCTTATTAATGTTCTGGCAGGTAGAAAAAATATTTTTGTCTGTAACAGAGGCCTTTTCCAAATCCCAACAGATCTTATCACACACTACTGTCAGCTTGGGGATAGGAATGAAGAAAAGTTATTATGCAAATTGTACAAGCAATAAAATGAATGAAAATATAAACCAAATATAAATATTACCAAAGCCTGAGAAAAGCAGTACAAATATACAAAATAGAAATAAGGCAATGGGAAAGTGCAATTCAGTTCACAAGAAGTCAGTCCCCGCTCTTCTATAGAGAAGTACAATTTAGAGGAGCAAGACTCAAAAGAAAGCAAGTGATCCTGGCAATTACCGTCCTGTGTATCTACATTTGATGAGTGTCATAGAAGGCAGTAAAGCTAGAAAGTCTCAAAGACAAAGAAGTCTTGACAGGTCTTGTCAAAGTGAATCCAGGCACACATTCAGATAGAGGGTAAATGTGCATTTGCAGAATGCTAGCAGTCCGATTCATACTCTAACAGCTCATGCATGACTTCTCGCACTGCAGTTGTGAGTTGACAATCTAGTGGTCATTTTTAAGGAATACGACATTGAGATTCCAAGCTATTAAAATCTTTAAATACTAGGATTGAAGCCAGGATGCAGATCTGGAACAAAATGGGGAGTCAGTGGAGCACAGTGTGATGTGCTTTCATTGGCTTTTTTCAAATCAAAAGGTCAGCCTCTGTATGCTGAATTGTTTGGAGTTTCCACATGGTCTTTACCCGAAGCCCCACACAGAGTGCATTGGACTAGTACAACCTCAAAGTGGAAACCATATGGATTGCCATGGTAAGGCCTTTGCCAAAAAAGGAAGAGGGACAATCTTTTGGCTAATAAAAAATAGAAAAAGACATTTCTTGAAGGTATTTACATATCTATGGTCTCTGATGACTCTAACAGGACCCTGACACTGTGTACAACCTTAGCAATGAGAAGGCAGATGACTTCAATCGAAACTGAGGTTAGTGTTCTAGCCAGCTCCTCAGAATGTTTCCCTCTCCCTACCAGCATCCCCTTTGTCTGAGCTAGCTTTAGATGGGGAAGTCCCGATCACTTGAGCCTTCCAACACCAACCTGGACTAGATAATATAGACCTTGTCTACACTTAGAGCTATGGGTGAGATTTCCAGCTTGTATAATCACACTTGCGCTAGGTTTCACTGAGCTAGCTATGTAGCTGCAATAGCACAGGTGCAGCAAGTGGCAGCATGGGCTGGGTACAGCAAGTGACTGCACAGTTGAGCCACCCTGTGCTATCATGGCTATATTACTTTTTTTAGCACGCTTGCCTGGTGTAAGTGTATGCAAGCTGGGAATCCCTAGCTTCAAGTGAAAGGAACATTCTGGCATTGGCAAAAGGTTGGGAGAGGGACCGAGTAGTTCAACAGGTCTTTTTTATCTCTAACTTGCACAATTCTGTGAATTCAACCTCATCTTTTCAGAAATCCTTATAAATGAAAGTTAACAGATGACAAAAGCCTCTGGATGCTATGTATTACAGGACAAAGGGAACTGTGAAAGTGCGAAAGCAGAAATGAGAAGTTCCAGATAACTAAGAAGTCAAAAATTCTTGAAGTGCTACATCTACAGAAGTAGATCCAAACAGTACTATGTACTGTAAACAGAAATCATCAAAATACAATGAGAAGCAGCAGTACAATCTAGTTACATCGGCATTGTTTCTTCAGAGACCTCTCTCTCTCTCTCCGGTGCGCATGTGCTCCTGCTCACTCTCTCTCTCAGTTCAGAAGCATAAACACTACAATTCCTTTTTTCTTTAAATCACTGAAGTGTTAAATAATAGATATACAAGAACTCATATTGTTACAAAATAATTTGACATAGCTCATACCAGCAAGCACTTCTTTAGCAGACTCACAGGATCTAAACAACAAAAGAACCACATAAGCTCTCAAGAATGTCACAGGCAAGCAATTGCTCAATTTGATGGGAGCTGATCTACAAGAATGGGTGGCACAATTGGCTCTGAACACATGCCAAAAAATAAGTCCAAAGGCTTTGGAATTATATGTATAGCAAAGGTCCATCAATTCTTTTTTCATGTATTTGTGGTCATATTTAAAATATTATTACTCAAAGTCATATCTGAATCAATAAAATGCCTCTAGTCATTTGAGTCTGTTGAAGTTTAAACTGGGGAAATAATCTGTCTTCCTTTCTCAGCCTACATTTTAAGATACGTAATTTTCAAGATTTGGGACATTTTTCATTCTACAGTAAAGAGAGCTTTTGCTTATGAATATTCTCCTTGTGGGATACACTATGCAGCCCATATGATAGTGAATGATGCCACTTTTATAGAGAGAGACTCAGTTTAGGAAATGGGATTGTTATATCCAAGCCAAATGCAAGCTGAGATTTTCTATACTACTAGACAATATCTACATCATCCTATGTTTGAATGATTCTCCTCTCATTTTAGCCATGAATCAATCCTTTATATGGGTTCTAAGAGCAGATGAGTACCTGTTAGGATCTCTCCACAGATTACAGATTCATTGTTTATTACATTTTCACTATTTGGGCCTGATCCTTTGATAGGTGATGAAGACAAGCTATACCTGGCCTTTTTGTGTGCTAAGTTTGCATTTTATTGACTGCAGTGCATTCAGTCGAAATCTGTTCAGGAAGGTCATAGTTATGCAGTCAGTAGAGTCCCCTTATTTTTTTGTACTTGTGATGCAGAGTTATCTGGTAGGTGGAAAAGCAAGTCAGAATCTGGATTCTTGGCTTCTGTTCACACCTAGGCCACTGACTCCTTTCACTTTTCTGTGCCCCAGTTTGTGTGTGTAAAATGGCAAGAAAACTATTACCAATCTCAAGCCTCAATTCTACCTTTAAGTCATGAACAAATATAGCAGCTGAGTGGAGGCAGCTTTTTAAATCCTAGAATATCAGGGTTGCAAGGGACCTCAGGAGGTCATCTAGTCCAACCCCCTGCTCAAAGCAGGACCAATCCCCAATTTTTGCCCCAGATCCCTAAATGGCCCCCTCAAAGATTGAGCTCACAACCCTGGGTTTAGCAGGCCAATGCTCAAACTACTGACCTATCCCTCCCCCCAACATCTGGAGAACTTCCTTGAAGAGTTATGTCTGCACAGGGCAAATGTAAGCAATGTGCCCCACAGATACTTGGAACCTGTTCATCTCCCAGCACATACTACCCTCTTTTGTTAAAAATGAGGGCACATGCTCTCACTGATCTTGTGGCCAGATCTTAGCGAATACACAGAGAGCAGGACTCTGAACCCTTTTTTGTCCATCGTGTTAGTCATCCCCTTTGCACTTGGTGGTGCATATTGTTCCATCAGTTCATAAGCATCTACCACCATTGAAATCTACAGGGAATTTTGCTTAAGCATCAGTGGTGCAATATGATCCATTGTGTCTAGTGGCAGTACAATGTTTGGAATCTGTGCAAGATGCTGAAGGCGAAAGGATAGCGTGACAGACCCAGGCCAGTGGGATACAGGAGTCTGGTCATATTGGGATCCAGAAAGTGGGCGGGCAAAGCACTGATAAAAGATCCCCCCCAGCCTAAGAGGGGGGTCCACAGGACCTGGAAAGCCAAATAATTACGGTGGACAACTAATGAACAACAGGGACAGGAGTGCGGTCAAAGGATCAAACAAAGGGAACCGGACGGGGATACCAAGCAGAGAACCCTGGACAGCGCCCACTGCTCCTCGAAGGTGTCAAGGGAGTCAGTGGACGCTGCCCAGAGGAACTCTGCCTGGAGGCGTGAACGGACGGAGGATCAGAAATAGGCCCCACAGTCACAGGAGACTCCATCGGCCAACCTCCTCACCCTGGTTTTATAGATGGCCACTTTAGCCAGGGCCAGGAGGAGGTTGACCAGGAGGTCCTGTGACTTGGTGGGGCCACGGACAAGGACTGCATAGATAAGGTGGTGAGGGGAAAAGTGTAACCAAAATCTTAACAAAATATTTGTGAAAAGCCAGAATAGGGGCTGCAGCTTGGCACACCCCAGGTCGATGTGCGCCAGGGTTTCCCTCACACCGCAAAAGGGGCAGGTGTCCGGAATTGGGGTGAACTGTGCCAAGTACACGCCCGTGCTCACGGCCCTGTGAGGGAGCCGCCAACTTATATCCCCGGCAGGCCTCGGAACCAAGGTGGAATAGAGGCTGGCCCACTGGGGCTCCTCACCCTCTGGGGGTG
Organism: Dermochelys coriacea; assembly: GCF_009764565.3. Lineage (NCBI taxonomy): Eukaryota > Metazoa > Chordata > Testudines > Dermochelyidae > Dermochelys > Dermochelys coriacea. Next base: position 247,714,046 of record NC_050069.1, on the reverse strand, counting down.
GCAGGAGGTCCTGCCACTTTGTGTCAGGGCGGGACACGAGGGTGAGGACGTGAAGGGTATGGAGCACGAGTGTGTATAGATTTTTCCTTGGCGCGGTCTGGAAATGGACTGGCTGCAGCTTGTGTAGCTGGCTCATGGTGAAGGGGCGGGGGGGGGGGGGGGGGTTCAGTCGGGTCCAGGGGCCTGATGAAAAGGTCCGGAGGGCCTGGTGTGGAGGTTGGGCAGGGCACGCCCTCCCTTAGGACCCGGTCGAGGTAAACCCGAGCAGTGGGCGGCAAAGCGGCCCTAACCTCCTGAAGAACGTGCTGGGGACTAGGAGGCCTGGAGAGCCCCATGCGCTGAGCGAGCGTCAGGGGATCCAGCCAGTCTCCCTGGTCGTAGTTCAGGAGGTCTCCAACTCGGGTGACTTCTGCCAGGACCAATCTCCGGCGCACCGCGGGGGACTCCGCCACCTGCACACAGAGCTGGGGGTTGTGTAGCAGGGGCTCCGCGAGGAGATCTTCCCCCATGGAGGCCGCCACGGACCTGGTCACTGTGAACAGTTTCCAGGTCCGGAGGAGGTCCTGGTAGAAGACCGGCAGCTTGGAGAGGTCTTGTGGAAGATCTCTTGGATGGAGATAAAGGAGCTGCTGATCATATTGGAGCCCCCAGAGGCAGCGCAGGAATGCGTGTGCCAATACTCTCCACGCCGGACTACCTGCACCATAAAGGAGCCTCTGCAGGGCCTGGAGGCGGAAGACATAGACCTGAGTGCGGAGACACTTCAGGCCCTGCCCTCCCTCCTCCAGGGGTAGATGGAGGACCCCTGCAGAGACCCACTGCAGTCCTGACCAGAAGAACTCCAGAATCAACGTCTGGAGGTTGGCCAGGAAATCCGGGGCCCGGACCTGGGTGTTGAGCCGGTACCAGAGCATGGACAGGACTAGTTGATTAAGCACCAGCGCTCTCCCTCGAAGGGAGAGACACTGGAGTAGTCCTGTCCATCTCTGGAGCCGCTCTACCACCCTGCCCTCTAAACTGTGCCAATTCTCCGGCAGAGATGGATGCATGGCAGAAAGGTAAAATGTCGAGATAAAGCAGCAGACCCGCGCTCCACCGGATGGCCTGAAGCACGGGTGGAAGGGAGCTCGCCTGCCACCAGTCCCCTACCACCAAGCCAGAGCTCTTGACCCAGTTGACCCGGGTGGAGGAGGCTGCAGAGTAAGTGGCCTGTCAAGCCTCCACCCCCACCAAGTCGCCTGGGTCCTGGACCACGAGGAGCACATTCTCGGCGTACACTGACAGAACCAGCCGCAGCTCCGGCTCCCGCAGCACCAACCTCGTCAACCTCCTGCGGAGGAGACCGAGGAAGGTCTCAATTGCCAGAAAGTATAGCTGGCCCGAGAGGGGGCACCCCTGCGGTACTCCTCGCCCGAAGCAGACTGGTTCGGTCAGGGTCCAGTTGAGCCTGACCAGACACTCTGCAGAGGCGTACAGCACGTGGAGAAAACCCACAAACTGGGGTCTGAAGCCAAAGGCTTGCAGAGTGCTCAGGAGATACCCGTGATCCACCCTGTCGAATGCCTTCTCCTGATCCAGGGACAGGAGGGCAAATGACAGACCATCCCTACACCCGAGTTCCAAGAGTTTCCGGACCAGATACAGGTTGTCAAAAATGGTGCGGCCTGGGACAGCGTAGGTCTGGTCTGGGTGGATCATGTCCGCCACCACGGACCCTAGCCGCAGCGAGAAGGCTTTCACTATGATCTTGTAGTCCATGCTGAGGAGCGAGACGGTATGCCAATTCCGTAAATCGCAGAGGTCCCCCTTCTTCGGCAATAAGGCGAGCACGGCTCGCCTGCACGAAAGAGGGAGGACCCTGCTCTGCAAAGACTCTGCCCAGTCAGTGACTAGGTCTGGGCCAAGGACGTCCCAGAACATGCAGTAGAACTCCAGGGTCAGCCCGTCCATGCCTGGAGATTTATTAAGGGGCATGCGGCGGAAGGCTTCCGAGAACTCTGCCCGAGTGAGATGCAGCTCTAGCTGGTCTCGGTCACCCCTGCTGACCATTTGTCCCAGAGCACTCTGCAAGCGTTAGGATCGGTTGGATCCGGGGAGAAAAGGCATGCGTAGAAGGTCCTGACCCTCCCGCACATCTCCGCCGGTCCGTTTACTTCCTGGTCCATTTACCCTCCCCCATGAGGGCCCTCGTGCCCCGGAGGATTTGATGGAAGTCCCCCCATCACTGGAGAGCGAGCTGCACCTTGTTATGGGAACCATGGACATCCTCAAGGAACTCCCACAGCTCCTCTCACAGCATATGGGAGGCCGGGGTCACTAGCCCCCGGCTTTCCTCCCGAGGGACCACCGACACAGCCCCATGGCCTACCAAAATGGGCAGGCAAGGGGCGGACCCCCGGTGTGGCGCCTGATGGGCTGGCACCACGTGGCCCCCTTCAAGCCCCGGCTCAATTGGGGGAAGTCAGAGGGAAGATAATAGCCCCTGGTGACTCGGGACTGGGAAACACAGAGGCCGCTCCCCAGGAGCCATCTTCTGAGAGCGAGGAGATGACAGCCCCAGGAGCAGCAATGATATCAAGGGGGGTGGAGGGGACGGAGATGGGGTCAACATCAAGGGCAGGGCAGGGATCCAGAGTAGAAGCAAGGCAGGGGTTGGAAGCAGAGTCAGGGAGAGGGGCAAAGGCAGGATCCTGGGCCCCAATAGTCAGGCAGCTGGAAAATGGCCCACCTCGATTGAGTTCAAGGGACTGGGGAGAAGGAAGGGGGCCCTCTATGATGCTGGGCTCTGGCACCACGGCCGGCGTAATAGCCACGGCATCTTCAGTGGGGTCCCTGCCCGGGAAGGAGGTCGGTTGCCCCATGCTGACACGGGACAGCCCGTAGAGCTCGGGTCCCAGCCGCACGGCCGTAGCCTTAATGGGCTTGGTGGCTGATAGCAGGGTGCCATCCATGGCCGGGCAGATGGAGAAGCCCAGGGAACCCTCGGAGGCGGGAGCAGAAGCAGCGGTTAGGGGGCGGGAGCATGGAGAAGGGGAGGCTAAGGTGAGGTCACTCAAATCGAGGCCCGCTGGCAGAGGGTCATCCTCCCTCTGGGTGACCGGGGTCAGACCCAGGGCCTCGATCTCCTCGTAGATGGAGGGGAGCTCCCCTTCCACCACCCGGGAGGTCTCCCTGCCAATGCCCGAAGTGATGCTCGCCTCGGGACTCGCAGGGGCTCCCAATGGTAATGGGGCAGGAGGGGCTCCATTGGGGGCTTTGGAGGGAAGGGACTCCAATGGAGGGACGGTACTGCCCTCCCGTGCTGCCACATCCCCCACATCTGGGGGATGGAACGTGCCCGTGGGCAAGGCAGAGGGCTCAGCATCGGTGACCCCTTTTCTGGTCTTCCGGGGGGCTTCTGCATAAGTGGAAGGGAGCGGAGCTCGAGCTTTCCACTTGCCCTGCTTCCCCTGGACTAGGGCCCAGTCCTCCATGGTATCATCAGGGGGCCAGTTAACAGGGGTCGGGCCGGGGGCAGGGGCGATGGCTCAGGGACTGTGGGAGGCAGCGGTGGGGCGGCATGAGGGAGGGAAGATCCCCCCCGGGGTGGGCCCTCTCCCATGCTTGGCGGTATCCCTGCCACACCCTCCTCTAGGGGCCCCGCCGGCTTGCAGGCGGCAAAGGCGGGGCTCTCCCGCTCATCTGGGCGGAGTGTCCCTTGGGCCAGAGTGGGAGCAGTGGTGGACTGAGTAGGAGGGGGGCGGCTCTAGGCAACCAGGGCCGCCGGCAATGACAGGGCTGGCGCCCCGCTGGGGGTCTCAGATGCCTCGCCTTGCCGGGCCAAGGGGTAGTCTCTCCGGACGTGCCCCATCACCCAGCAGAGGTAGCACCGAGCCTCCCCCGTGGAATAGTGCACCCGGTAATGGGCCCCCTGCTAGGAGACCAAAAAGGACCCCTTAAGCACCTCTCCGTCATGCGCCGGCAGCGGCAGTTGAAGCTGCACTTGCTGGCGGAACGAGAGGACGTGACGGAGGGCGGGGTCCTTGCAGCCCAGTGAGAGGGGGCTCAGGACGGAAATGGGCTTCCCCAGGGTCGAAAGGGCAGGTAACAGGGTGGCATTGGGAAGGAAGGGAGGGACGGAGGTCAGGACGAGGCGGACGCCCAGCGGCTCCAGGGGAATGAACACGCCCCCCACTGCCAGGCCCTTCTCCACCGCCTCCTGGACGGCGGCCTCCGATGCTAAAAAGACGACGACCTTCCCGTAAATTTTGGAGGCCGCCATAACGGTCCTGGGCCCCACCACCCTCGCCAATGCCTGCACGTAGGTCTCCGCGGGCGCCAGGAGGCAACGGACGGTGGGAAAGGGGCCCAGGCCGCTATAGCTGGTAGCGGAGGCGGTGGGCCGGAGAGATGATGTAGCGGCAGGCGGGGGGGCTTCCGCTACCTGGGCATACGCCCTGGGGGCCGAGGGAGGGACACCTACAGAGCTGGTGGAGGAAGCAGCGGGTAAGGACATCTCGGCCGGTGGCGGGGCCGCGGCAGGGGGGGCAGTCCCTGCCATGGAGTGTCTGGTGTTTTTGGCGGGGCCCTTCCCCTTCTTCTTCCCCTGGCCCTTCCCGCTGGCTGGGGGGGCTCCCCCAGAATCTGAGGGGGCGAGGGACGTGGCAGCAGCGGAGGTCACCCCGGTGCCTGCTGCTGGCGGCGCCCCGGCGGGGGCAGGTGGTTTGGCAGCGGCAGTTGAGGTAGAGGCTTGGGGAGGGTGACGGAGGGGCAGGTGGGAGAGGGTTAGCTGGGGCTGCTGGAGGAGCCCCACCCATCATTTCTCCCGCTATAATAAGCGGGGAGGGGGGGGAACACCAGAGAGAGGAGGGGAAAGGGGAGGCAGGTCGACCACTCCTCCCCGCTAGGCTGCGGGCAGGGGAGGAGGGCGCCAAAAGAGGTGGGCTGGACAGGGGGGGTTATCAAGGGATTGTAAGGGACGGTCACCGACTTAGAATAGGAAGCCGGCTCCTCTAGCTGCACTAGGGGAGGGAGGTCACAACAACGTGTGGGGGGGTGTGCAGTGAGATGGGGCAAACTCAAACAGGGGAAGAGCACAAGCGCATGGGCGCACTGAGTAAGGGGCCAATCAGGGAGGGGGTACCCCATGGGGAGGGGGGAGAACCAGGCTGGAGGCAGGACAGGGAACCAAGGAGCTAGCTTCAGAGGCCGGGGCTGGGCAAACAAACAAAAGCTGCAGAGGGAAAAGGGTGGGGCAGGCAAACAAACTGAAGCCAGCAAGGTGCTGGGGTAAAGGGGAGGGCAAAAAGGCTGTAAGGGGCAAAATGGGGCAGGTAACAAGGGACAAAACTGGGGGCTCACTAAAGGGATCCAGTCCAGGGGGATGGGGGGGAGGGCACGTGCGCCCACCTATGCTTTCAAGGAGTCAGTGCGGGCTGGCTGCTGCCTCAGGCCCAAAAGGTGGGGAAAGGGCGCGGCAGGCCAAGCAAGCAACCGAGTCCCAGAGGCAGGAGCTCGAGGCAGATGGGAAGCGTCCACTGGGGGTGGTGGAGGGGGCAGTGACGACGACGGTGGTGGTGGTGGGGGTTGGAGGGGGGATACGCAGATGGACTGGGGGGCAGGCTCCACCCCACACCCCTGGTGTCCCCACAAACACAGTCAAAACCCCCACCACAAGAGCACAGTCACTCAGCCTGAACGCCCCCTCCACAGTGGTCTGCAGAATCCCTGTGTGCTCCTCCAGCAGCAGACGGCCTCATCCCCGCCTCCTTCGGGGTCCAGCAGCTCCCAGGCAGCAAAGGCAGCAGCAGCCCGGTGGCCAGGCAGGCAAAAAGGACCCCTCACAGGTGGTGGTGGTGTCCACAGCAGCAGTAGCAATGGCTGGGGTAGGGGTCCCTCACTCCCCCCCTCCAGGGAGTGGGCCAGCAGCCCCCACTCCCAAGAGGCTGCAGCTAGAGCAGCAGCAGCACCCAAGGGGGGGGGGGGGGAGTCCAGCAGCTAGTCAGCAACCAGATAGCAGAGAAGGGGGGTAGGTAGTGTCTGGCCCGGCCCAGCCCAGCCAGGGAAGTAGCTGGAGCAGCGGTAGCAGTGGCAGTAGCAGTAGCAGCAAGATCCCAAGGCCCAGTAGCAGCAAGATCCCTCCTTCCTCTGGGCCAGTTAGGTTCAGCAGAGGAGTCAGAAACAGCTCTACAGGCCAAACAGGTTGCTGTTCCCTGACTGACCAAAGCAGGGACTGCCTTAGAGCAATCAAGAACCTGCTAGAACCAATTAAGACAGGCAAGCTAATTAAGACAGCTGGAGCCAATTAAGAACTTTCTAGATTGAATTATGGCAGGCAGGCTAATCAGGACACCTGGTTTAAAAAGGATTTCCCATCAGTTAGTAAGGGGGTATGCCAGGAGCAGGAAGTGAGAAGGTGGGCTGCTGGAGGAGTAAAGAGTTCAAGTGTGATCAGGCTTCAGGAGGAAGATCCTGCAGTGAGAATAAAGAAGGTGCTGGGCAGAAGTAGCCCAGGGAGTTGTAGCCGTCACACAGCTGATACAGGGAACATTGTGGATAGTTGCTATCCACAGGGCCCTGGGCTGGAACCTGGTGTAGAGGGTGGGCTTGGGTTCCTATCCCCCCCCAACTCCTGATCCAACACAGGAGGAGTTGAACCTGGTCTGTGAGAAACACCAGAAGGGAAGGCCTAAATTGGAAAGAGATCTGCCCTGTCCTTGACCCACTAGGTGGGACATAGGGATTGTGGGGATTGTTCTCTGTTCCCCCCATAATGGCCAGGGATGAGGTTAGCTGAGTGGATGGCAGGTTTGAGCCACAAGCAAGAGTGGCCAAACTGAGGGCTACCGTGAATCTGCCAATAAGTGCAGGACGGACCCACTGAGGCAGAGGAGGAGCTTTGTCACAAAAGGAAAAAAAGAATCCCTGAGCTCTCTGACTTCCTTCCAGGAAGAGACACATTTTGCTCCTTATTATTTCTAAATAGCTTAAAGGCCACCCCAGAAAAGGAGTTTTATAACTGCAAATTATTTTAGTCTTAAATGTACATATTATTGATGGCTGAATAGTGCACAACCATTAATTCTCAAGATATGTTCCAAAAAGATAGGTAAAGACAGATCATTAGCTGGTGTAAATCAGCATCATACCAATTTATGTCAGGCAAGTATCTGGCCTGGAGATTCAGCCAAACATGTTATTTCTAACTTGTGATAGTGGTAGTCACTTATTTCTCACAGTGCTTCTATCAAGCCTATGCTTTATGATTATTTGATCTCTCCAAAAGCATTAACACTCTGGAGAATGTGACTCAAACTACAAATGCTTTATGTGCATGTTCACATCTAATGTTTTTATTTTAGCTCATTCCTATCAGAACATAACATTAGCAAGAATGTCTGGTAGTAGTGATTTCCCAGCACTGTTCAGGTTATGGGACACATTCTCCCATTGTGAGGCTGAAGATTTTCTGCCTAAGAATAACAAGTGTATTCTCCATAAATTTTTAAAGATGGGGCTGTATATTCTTACTAAATTAGAATAATAAAAAACCTTGATTGCATCTTCCTGGAATATCAAATATAGGCTATTATCTTCCAGGCCTTCATCCTTTTTATAATTCTGCTACTGTTCATTATATACTGATATAAATATCTCTGTGGTCCCCTTAGCTTTGGTTAAAGTATTTTAAGTTTATATTCCAGTTCCAATAATTAATAGTCTAAAGGGGTTGTTTCCCATGTATTTATGATAGCCCATAGTAACTGAATGGTGATTTATAAGCATTCAGAAGTTTTTCACTGGGGAGAAATCATTCAATTTCACTCTCACTCTTCTGCTTAACTTGAACTAGTTAATTTTCATTTAGTTTCTCCCAGAAGCCTTGTTTAATGATTCCAGCAGTTAGATATTTTCTATGCTTTCTGTGTCTACACATTTGTTTGACACTCCCTTTATAGTTTAATTAACTCTTTAATCCTGTGGCTGCTGCTTCTGTTGTCAGCTCATATCCGGAGCAATGTTTAAATAGCTATGCGTGATCTGTCAAAGTCTGTATTCACATGCATAAGTACTTTTGTTAAGTTGGTCTGTGTGCTGGTGATGCATTGGGTGTTTACACTTTGGCTTCATATATGGTACTCCATTTTATTTAGGGCCGTATTGTGATGCTGCTGCTCAAGGAAATAAGACCCTGGCCCTCTCCTAGGCAACCACATGAGTGCCTCCCACATACTGGATTCAGACTGTGAGGGAGAACGGGAGCTATACATCTGGTACTCCTTCACAGGGAGTGGGCAGGGAGGCACTAGAAAATGGTGTGTGTGTGTTGGGGGGCCTTGGCTTCACCCACCCCACCCCAAATGCACCAGCTAGAAGATCTGATTGGTGTGAGGTGAGTCATAAGCTGCACGTGTAAAGGCCTGCGGGAAGTTACTTCCCATCCACACCCTAGAGCAGTGAAGCTCTTTGACTTCCCAGAGTGCTGCAATGGCAAGCAGGAGTGGTCCTTGAAGTGCATATTAGCTCAGGCAGCCTGGCAGTAATTTCACTGGTTTAGCTCTGATGGTTTCTTTCATCCATTTGCTGAAAGATAGAAAAACCTGGGCAAATACTGATTTTTTTTAATCTCCCCCCCCGCCCCAAAAAAAACAAAAACAAAAAACCAAACACTCACTGTGGATGGGGCATGAAAAGAAAGACATGCTAAGCTTACGGGCACTCTTGCAAGCATTGTATGCTGGGACCTATGGCCTCCATGGGCTGCACTTGCATAATAAAGCAGTTAACAACTCCTCCATTTGATGCAAATTAAGTATTCCCTCAAGGTTTCCTGGCAAATTGCCACAGTGGCCCTCAGCTAGGCAAAGTTTGGGTGCCCCTGCATTTGTTCCAATTAAAAAGTGGCACTGGGTCAGATCATTAACATCTTATAGATATGTGGGCACAAGACTTGCAAGGACGGAGCCCTTCACATTTTATTTTCTTATCCCCCATATTTTTCCTAAACACATGTAAGAGAGATTTTCTTGGAGTTCTATTTTGTGGGATTTACAGAGACACTCACGCACAGGCATATGCATTAACTCTGCCAATGGACTGAAAAGCCTCCTGTCCAGGTGAACAATCCTGTAGAACATTTGGCAGCAATAGCAACTACCTCAAGGTTATGCCCTAGCTCTTTTTTTTTCCCTTTATGTCATCTGCAACAACTGTGGACTCTGACATTTAGTTAATTAAATTTGCCCACAATATCCTACTTAGTTGTGCAATTCCTCTTGAGGATGTAATTTTTGAAGGTAGTAGGCAAGAAGAATGGTTAACCTTGATGAGTCGGTTTCCCACAGTAGTATGTTATTCAGGAGGAAAAAACTCAGGAACTTTCATCTATTGTATAAATAATAAACTGCAAGACAGTGCATGGACATGGAATATTTAAAGAATAGCATTACATCTCAGAAGTCTGATAGCAGAATGAAATTAAATGAAATTATCACACAATTGCAACTGCTGCTGCACGTCCTTCATGAGGCTTTCTGTTTCCATTTCATGTTAATATGATGTTTTCAGACTAATTGATATTTAGTTGATTATTTCTAAATCTGTTAAATTATTTCTGGTGATTTCCATGATGTTTTATAATCAGCTGAATATTTGCAGCAGCTTTCATAAGCTTTTATTCCTATACAGTACACTTCTAAGTTAATTTTTTAGAGGAAATGTGATGCAGAATTGGATCCAAATGGATTAATCTGTATGTGTATGACTCTGCCATCCTTACTCATGTTAAGTAGTACCCAGCTTCTTGAGTAGTCCAACTGATTTTAATGCAATTATTTGTGAAGGAAAGTGCTACTCACTTAAAGTCAGAATGGCAGAATCAGTTGCCATGAAGTGAGATTTCCTTTTTATATATTCATATCTTTTAAGGCCAGAAGAGACCATTCTGATCATATAGTCCTATGGTTGCCAAATTTTTAGTAATACTGCAGCTCTTTTATTTTAAAACTTTGTAGTTCACCATGACCAAATACCATTTTTTTTTAACTGATTCAGAACACTAGGTTCAGGATGGACACTGAAGTTCAGATGGTTTTGTGACTTTAACTATATAATCTAATCTGATCTGATTTAATCCAGGTTTTTAAAAATATAATTTGAAATTATGGATTTTTTAAAAAAGTTTTGGTGCATTCAGACCTAGCCTAAGATTTTAGTGAGAAGAATGGCCAGTTTTGAACTGCATAGTTGCATAATGTTTGCCTGAGTCTCTGAACATCACCTGAATTCACTGTGAAACAAAGCTGAATGTGGTCAAAGCCCATCTCTTTACATAGCATTGTAAAACAATGTATGAAATCATTTCCCAAGTTTAAATCATTTCTGTGCTTAGTTTTCACAGAAATCCATTGCTGAAAGCTCAGACTCACAGAGATAAATGGAAGCTGCACTTTCATAGAGTTATCACTGAGTCCTACATACTCACCTTTAACAGAAATCCAGAATTTTTGGTTTGTTAGACTTTAAAATTTAGTTTTCAGCATGTGATCACTTAACAATTCAAAGAGATTTTCTTCAGATGAGGTCCTTATGTTGGAATGGTGTCACCTGTTACCTAGAACACATTTAGAACCTCTCAGTAACTGGAGATTCATAAATCATAGGGTTTAAAGGGACTGCCAGGGTCTCCTAGTCTAACCCCCTGTCAAGATGTAAGATCTGTTGTGTCTTCTTCCATTCTAGTAAAATATTCAGCAAAATGGGAATACTCTCCAGACAAATGAATTAATATTTGGTCTTTAATATCACTTTTATTCTGTACTTTTAAAAAAATCTAATGACACTGGAAACATGTCAGTTATTCCCTTTTCAATGTGGCATCTCTAGAAACGAAGTTTCTGCATGAATCCCCCAATTTTCTCTTTCATATCTAGTATATTTGTATTCATGCCTTAAAGAGTTAGGTTCATTGCATTAAAAATGCCAACTACGTCCACCAGGTAAGATAACATAGTTAAGAAGTCCACTTTACACATGTAATCTGCAAGGTCTGTTTTCAGGAAAATTCTGATTTCTTCTTCTTTTTCAAGGTTAACCAATGCAATTCCGAGATGAGTTATAACACTTATCCATGTGAACACCACTTAACTTCACAATGAAATAGAACCTGAGTATAGTCAGAGCCCATCTCTTCGCATAGCATGCTAAAACAATGTGTGTTATATAATTAACAACTTTAATAATGTTGAGGCCTCGTGAATTTCAGGTTTCAACTTTTTGATGCTAAAGTTTGGTGATGAATCCTGCATTGTGCCCGATTTGCTGCTGGTGCCACTTTCTTTACTTGTTCGTTCCAGTCATGGCTACTGCTCCATCAGTGCACAGCCCTGCACATGTAGCCCAGTTAAGATCTTCATTCACTCTGAGTTTGCCGGGGATCTTCAATATTTCCTCACTGTTGTTCAGGTTGGGATTTCCTTGCAAAATAAAAGTTCTTCTATGACCATACCTGCTTTAACAAATCTCACAATATACAAAAGTTGAGCTATGTCTGTGGGTTCATCAAGCTGTAGTGCAAAATACTGACTCTTCTTAACTTGTTCTATCAGCTGGTTCTAGACGTTTTCTGCAAGGTCCTCGGTGCATAGATAGATAGTATTATTTGACATAGGAATGGTTTTCAGGGACAAGGTTGTTTGTTCTTCAATCATAACTCTACGCCAGTCTATTACTACTGAAAGAGAAGAGTCTCTCCAATGGGTGTGCTTGTTCGAATTTTTCAATTCTCATGACCACAACATAAGATGCTACTAAGGATTTTTAAGGAACAAGACCAGGGGTTCCCAAACTTGTTCCGCTGCTTGTGCAGGGAAAGCTCCTGGCGAGCTGAGCCAGTTTGTTTACCTGCCGTGTCCACAGGTTTAGCCGATCATGGCTCCCAGTGTCCGCGGTTCACCGCTCCAGGCCAATGGGAGCTCCTGGAAGTGGCGGCCAGTACTTCCTTTGGCCTGTGCCGCTTCCAGCAGCTGCCATTGGTCTGGAGCAGCAAACCATGGCCACTGGGAGCCACAATTGGCCGAAACTGCGGACATGGCAGGTAAACAAACTGGCCTGGCCCACCAGGGGCTTTCCCTGCACAAACGGCGGAACAAGATTGGGAAACACTGGTTTAGACAGTTTAAGGAACAGTTGCTTCTTTTTGCTGCTTTAATTCTTCTTGTTTCTGAAGGGAAAAATAACCGCTCTTGCTTATGAACTCCAGGTGTTTAGTTTCTAAATGTCTTTGTAGTTTCCCTGGCCTCCATACTTTCATTTACTAAGACTTGAAAACAAATGACACATTGTGGTTGTGGACTTTCTGCAGTAATACTGAGACATGAAAATCCAAACATAATGCAACTCTCATTGTATTGTCTACTTTTCTTCCTTTTCGGTTTAACTTTATTAAAATCATTGTCTTCAGCTGAATGTGTGCTACATGTAGGCTCAGTACTTGGCAAAAATCATTACCTTAAAGAGAAGACTCACCTTTCTCTCGATCAACCTCCTTCCTCTATTGGCTAGTGCTGCTGCTGCTGTCACTGGGATCCTTTCTTTGCTCTTCGCTTCGGCAGGGGGCTTTCAGCTAAAGGCTTCTGGTTGAATGCTTCCTCTTGCAGGAAGTCTCTCTTCTGAAGGCCTGCAGGAATGGGGGGGGGGGGTGGGAGGCGAAAGGCACCACAGAGAGACTCCCAGGCCCGGCAGCAGCAGGACAAGGTGCAGATGAATAGATAAGACACAGATGATATTTAAGCCTAGTTTAACAGTGTCTTAATTAGGAAAAAAACAAAACAAGAAGGGCCATATTGATATTTTTTTTTCCAAATCACTCATAGTTCCTCCATGAATCCTTCATAGCTCCCAAAGGAAGCCATGGCTCGCAGTTTGGGGAAACACTGAATTCTAATCTGACCTTCTACATGGCACAGACCAGAGAATTTCACCTAGCCATTCCTGTATTATAACCTAATAACTTGTGATTTGATCTAAAGATAAATGGCATCTCACTTGTTAGAATTAACATACAACAAAGGAAAAATAACCCCTCCTTTGAAAACCCTACTCCCAGTAGCCACTAACCAGTATGCGCTGAGGGGTAAAAATTGCAATGGAGTTGTTAGCATGGAAAACTAGGAGGGCTTGCACTAATATCAAGACGAATGAATGAGTTTGGATAAAATGGAAACTGAACTTCAGACTAACTTGAACACAAACTGAACTGAATTAAATATTTCTGGAAGTTCAAAAATGTTAAATTACCATTTTAAAACTTTTATTTTAGTGCCTTTATATTTTCAGATGTGGGCTGAGATTAATCGAAGCCCAATTTTCACAATTAGGCTTTCAATCTCTCTAATTGTAGGCATAACTCCAATGACACAACAGCAGTTTATACCATGGTTGAATTTGGTTTGTGGCATTTCCAGAAAGAGAAATTCCCAACCAGAAACAGAAGTAACTGTAACTCTTGCAAAATTTCCATCCCAAATCTCCAGACTCAAAAGGTTCTGATAGTTTGGACAAGTCTCCATACTTATATGTGCTTAGTGAATGAGAACCTCTGAAACTTTCCTTAGTTCACCCATCGCTTATATATGTGAACATCTTCTAACTTAGAAACTCACACAGAACTTTTGTTTCCATTCAATAAAATAATAAACTCCATAAATGGAGCAAAGTGTTCATAATATCATAATGATATGAATCCATTTCAGGGATCAGAAATGCCACATAAGTGAAACCTCTAGAATTTCCATCAATGAAAATTTCTTGCATGACAATTGTGAGTTAAAGTACTGCACCAGTACTTAATGTAGTGAACTTCTGCTTGTGTCTTATACTTTCTGCCCTTCCAGAGCAGCAGTTTGATGTATAATGCTACACAGGAAAAGACTCAAGAGGTGTCACACCATAGGCAGTGACTTACTGCAATGCATATATACATGCATAATGCACAGAAAATGAAATAAGGGCCAAATCTACCCCTGACTTAGCACCCCATTTAAAGGCATTAGAGAGAGGTTGTAAATCAGGGTAGGACTTGGCCTTAAGAGTGCAGCAGTAAAATTGGATGGACATTATAAAAAGTATGTCAACTTGTGTCATTAATTTAAAGGAAACATATGAACTTTCTTTTAATCAGTGGGTGCCAGCTGAACTTGCAGTCCAGCAGTCACTCTAAGTCTGAAGTTAGTCAAATTGATACTGGCTGTCTGATAAATTTCTAACACTAAATAAAGCTTGAAGTGAAGTGGGGGGGAGGGATATAAATTGCATTCACACATTAATGCATTAATTTAAAAATGCAATTTAGATGCAAATTGATGCTAATTCAGCCCAGCACTGTTACTGTTGTGTTCCACTGTTTTTGCAAACGGTGTAACCTTTGTAGTGATAAGATATCAGGGAATATAGTGTATTTGAAATTGGGGAGCAATTCAGTCTATAATGTCATGTATATGGCACTTCTCATATTATTATAGCTACTTCTTAATTAGAGCTGGGTGAATATAGCAAAGAAAGTGAATTGTGATTATTCTTCAAAACGGTATTCACACCCTTTTTTATTCATTAAGGCTATGTCTACACTTGGAGATGGGGATGTGATTCCTAGCTCGCATAGATATACTCATGCTAGTGCTCATCAAGCTAGCATGCTAAAAATAGTAATGTACCTAGGGTAGCACATGCAGTGGTGAGTGGTGGCATGGGTTAGCCACCCCAAGTACAAACCTGCCCACATCCTGTAGACACATACTTGGGACAACTTGCCCATGCCACAGATTGCTGCTGCCCATGTTACCATGGCTACACTACTATTTTTAGAATGCCAGCTTGATGAGAGCTAGCACAAATATGTCTAGGAATCCCCAACTCCAAATGAAGACATAGCCTTAGTGTGAAAATTACCCCTATGCATCACAAGTCCTATTTTGAGGGCTTAAAGGGAACTTAAGTGGTGCATAGGTCTTTGGCTGGCCCTCTGCACACATTTGAATTTCACCTTTATTCTCATGTTTCAGGTGAGTAAGTTTTTTATTTATATGGTGAGACTAATAAATAGCAAATACTACACTGAGTTCCCAAACCTGCTATAGAATAAAGTTTTCTTGTATAAACTATTTCTCAAACCGTTGTGATTGATAAACCCGTAAAATTACATCACAATCTGTTCATGGATTAAAAAAAAAATAAATTCATCTGATAAATTGTACCCAGTGAACAATGTGGCCAGCTTTATTGTTAATGTAACAGGTTAAATAGAAAGACAAAAGGAGCAGTATTTTATTAAGCGGTCTGAGTGCGGAGTTGGCTCGTGTGTTAATAGCATCTCTATAAAAATGCTCAGTCAAATTCTGGGCTTTGTACAAATGTTCCGCTTAGTTTCACCCCACAACACTATGTGCACGGTGTAACTGAAAGCAGAATTTTGCCCTTTTTGGTGAAGCATTATAAAGAATTTGAAGAAATGTAAGGCCCGATTTTTTCCATTGCTTGGACCTTGTGTAGTCATCGATACCTCAGCAAACTATGTGAGGATCTTATCAACTCAACTTCTGTGACTGGGTCAGTTGAGATAGAGAGAGATAAAGCTGCATGTTGGCAGTATATTGTAATCTATGTCTTCCCATAAAGGGCCTGATTCAAAGCCCATTGAAGTCAATTGACTCCTAATGGTTCCCATGGCTTTGGATCAGGCACTAACCTCCCTAAATATGGAGCAAGAGGCGTGACAAGGTAGATTTCTGATGAACCCCATGTGGGAATCCCTAAGAGAGCTGATAAACACTACATCTTTACAGGGGATGCCTGGCCTGCAAGGGGTATTAACTCGAATTCTATTAAATTCCTGAAGAAAAAGGATGGGGGAGGAATCATTCCCACTCTCCAGGTCTGTGGCACTTAGAGGTGACATGGACTATGACCTTACTTTCTCCAATAACTCAGTATGCCTTCTGGTGATTCATTGCCCATAGCGGAAAGTTGTGGTCTCTGCAACTTCTTTCCATGACATGGCGATGTTGTATATCCAAAATTCCAAAAAATACCATTGCCTTATTGAATAACTGCATGACTAAAATAATTTAGGGCATATTGCAGAGCTTATCCTCCACTTTTCTCTTTTTACCCTCTCAAGTATTTGTGGGAGATGATATGGTAGGAGAATTTTTCAAAGGGACAGGGGAGTTGCAGTTTTAAATTGTCTAGTTTACTGGAAGTGTTTTTCCTTAAACTGTGTTGCTGCGCCATATTTTTAAGTTACCTCAAGGGCACCTAAATGATATGGATGAAAGGAATTAGGAGAGCTTCTATCTAATTAGGGCCTGCGGACATAGCAGCAGCACTATGAGGTCTGAGGAATGGAAGAGAGATGATAGACTTAAATGAATTAGAATGGACATATACAGTAGTGCCAAAATTGTCACATGTGCCTCCATTTAGGCACAGAAATCTGTATTTAAGTAGCTGTGTAAAAGTTGCCTCATTTCTATCAACCTGTAAGAGCTTAGCACCTCTAAATATTGACCACATTTATTTAGGTGTCAAAATAAGGATTTAGGCCACCAAATGTGAACATTTTGTAGCTTGTCTTCACCCACCAAAAGAAGCAGAACTTGAAGCAACTTCACAAGTGGTACCCAGGCTTAAAAACAACTTGACCACAAGTCAAAATGACCTGAGGACTCCAAATACTGTTTGAGATTGCATGTTCACAACAATGGGAGATTTCAAATAAGGTAATAGAGGTACTGATTATTGGCATTGAGAGAGGGGTTTTTGAGCAAGGTTTTAACAACTGATTCTTTAAAAGATGACTGCAGATCAGTTATATAGGCCCACCCTTGTTTAACAAAACCAGCACAGTTATGTTGTGCCTGCTAGCTCTCTTGAGTGCAGATTGTTGCATTTAATTGATTCCTGCTACTTTCCTTCTTTAACAGTTGTTGGAGCATTCCTAGTGGTTTAGCAGAGTCATCTTTTGTGAAAGTTAGTAGGAAATGTTTTCTGAAATTCAGATAAAATTCAGGTTTCAGAGTAGCAGCCGTGTTAATCTGTATTCGCAAAAAAGAAAAGGAGTACTTGTGGCACCTTAGAGACTAACAAATTTATTAGAGCATAAGCTTTCGTGAGCTACAGCTCACTGCATCCGATGAAGTGAGCTGTAGCTCACGAAAGCTTATGCTCTAATAAATTTGTTAGTCTCTAAGGTGCCACAAGTACTCCTTTTCTTTTTTCAGATAAAATTGTGCCTTGCTTCATCTGTGCCTACCAGTTTAGTGATATACACTTAAAGAACTCGAGATAATGTGTCACACAGCAGTAGTGAATTGGATCTCTGTGTCATAGCTCCCACAGAGAGGAGCTCCACAGTAGTCATTAGCAGTACAGAAAACATCAAAGATAACAACTGAGACCTGAACCACTTGCTGAAAAAGGGAATCAAAGCCCAATGGCTCTACCACTGCTGGCTATTTCAACACAAAGCACGCAGTTTTAAAAAACAGTCAGTAAGCATTAATATAGTATGATAAGTGGCAGTGAACCATCTGGGTATTAAAAACACTTCCTGCCTTATGAGTAGGACTGTGGGTTTCTTGTGAATATAGGAGATTTTCATTTTCATAAAAGGTCATGATTTTTGTCACCTGCAGTTATGCTGTTACTAGTGGCTATTTTGGACACCGTGAGGGCAATGCAAACACATCTAAAATTGCTCAGTCCATTCCAAGGAGATGTGAATTGGGACCACAACCTCAGAGCCCAGTGAAGTCAGCTAGTGTGGAACTATACCACATCTCCTGTCCTCTATCCCATATGCAGATAATCTTTCTTTCATGATCATGCCTGAAAGGTGAGCACATCCTACTGCATCTGTGTTTCTAACAGCATCCTAACAACTGTGAATAGGCCTTTAAGAGAGAGTTGCATCTGGTAAATTGGCATGCTTCAGTGAAGCCAACAGAGCTGCACCAATTTAGGGAATCTGTTCCTTTGCTGCATCCCAATTCCTCCACTGCTACCTCTGGGTCTTTATGAGGATATATGATTAAAACTGTAGCAGAAGGCAGGTAGGAGGGCTGGGGAAGGGTCTCTCTGCAGTGAAGGAGAGAGAGATAGGTTTTAGCATAATTCCATTTACCTTATTATAATTAAGGTCCTTGTTCAGTGTTAGAAACAAGTGACTCTTTTTGTGTTTTTTTTTTTTAAACTCTTGTTATGTAACATTTTTGCCATGCCAATTTTTAAATCGTTTTAACTTCCCAAGCATCAGTTTGAGTATGATCATGTAGCTAATAATATTCCATGTTCCACACTGGAAAATTATCCTTATTCACTCGGCCTATTGCTAATATATAACTCTTTTTGCTGATTTAAGGCTTATGTACACAAATATTTAATTAGTGGCAAGCTGGGGTGTGAATCTCACCCACACTAGCCTACTGAGGCCTAACTTTTCATGTGCTCCTTGCTGCTGTGCATTAATAATCTCTTAATGCGCTTTGATCTAGTTCTGTTTCAAAGCTGACCAGATCAAGCCACTCTAACAAATGTCAGCAGGGTGCACATGAACAGTTAGACCAGCGCAGGTTAGCACGCGGTAGATTCACACTCCAGCTTCCTGAGGGCTAATTGTTCATGTAGACAAACCCTTAGTTACAAAGGCTTGCACTTAGCAGAAAGAGGCAAGTGCTGTATTAGAGAGTAGGTGGACAGTAAGAATAGAAAGATAGAATTTGAAGATGGTATAAATGTAAAGAAGTATCCTTAGAGTAGAGAGTCAATTGTCTAGAATAGGCCTGATGAGACATCAGCACCCTCAGGAATAATTGACAACAGCAAAGGACTCTTTGCACTCCAGCGAGAGCTGTGATACACAGCTGTTCAAGCTATTTTTCTCTTTATTTGTACTATGGTAGCATCTAGAGACACAACAAACATCAGGGTCCTATTGTGTTAGGTGCTGTAAAACTGATATTATAGTATGAAAGTCCTTGCCTGAAGAGTTTACACTTCAGATAGAGACAGGAAGTATTATCCCCATTGGAAACTGAGGCATAGAGGGATTACGTGATTTGGAAGGGTTGCACAATAATTCTGTGGTTAAACCAGGAATTGAGTCCAGAACTCTTAAATCCCAGTCAAGTACCTTCATCACAAGACTGTATGTCCCCTGACACCCATGTGCTTTGGTGGAGTTTTAAAAAATAAATAAATTTAAAATCACTACATACAAAGAATTCTTTTAGAGGTAACTTTTTATGAACCTGATATTTTTTAGCAAAATTTAAAGTAAAATATTAAAATGGTACAATGAATGATCCCCAAAATATATTTTTCTCCTCCCTGAAAGCCAAAGCTAATAGCAGATAATAAGAATACAATGTGTGTCTTATTGTTAGCTGTCTCAGTACAAGCCATTCCATTTGGCCTCCAATCATTTATTTAATCAGTTTTGAGAAAATTGCACATAGCTGGTTCCATTGAAACATGTTATACTGGCTTGTTAATTATGTCACATATAACAAAATAGGCCAAATTTCTGAAAGAGATAACGGGTAGATAATTTTTCCCTCTGGATTTTATTGAATAAATGGAATGCCTAATAATTACTTGTGTATATAAAGGGGTTATGGCCCCCCCCCCTTGGGCCATACTCTCATCTCAGTTGCTCACTGGTGTAAAAGAGATCCGAGTATGTCCCTTCTCTCTTTTGCCCTGTATTTTATTATTTTCAGAGAGCCTGATTCTGCCATTCTTATAAGAATACAATTCCATGATTTGTCCTACGAAGGCTAGAAGTCAGCCAGACCATGGGTGCAAAGAATTCAGTAAACAGTGAGTCTGCAAACCAGTTACCTCTGTGTGCCTATCTTAATTGGCCAAAGGTTCATCCAGTTATCACTTAGATATTAGTCATGCTGTCAGTGTGGGCCTGATTCTTCCATACTTAGTCACAAGAGGACTAGAAATGGTAGGGAATTTTTTGATGAAAGTTTTTTTTTCATCAGAAAATACTATTTTGTCAAATCTGAAACTTTTTGCAGGAATATACAGTTTTGATGAATAGCTCATCAGGAAAGGTGTCTCAGGTCCAGGATGGAATTTCTGATTTAAAAAAAAAAAAAAGAGAGACAGACAGACATAGACACACTGACCAGGGACTTGAAGATGGGTTTCACACATCCTGGCTGACTGCCTTAACCACAAGGCTATTGGCTTTTCTGGGGGGCTCCCATTCTCGTTCTTTGCAAAGAATTTTGAAAGGTCAGAGTTTCATTTTGTGCTGTGAATTGGATCATTTTTGAAATCTCAAAGTTTCACAAGACTGAAAAACTGTTTCCCACCTAGCTCTAAATGGGACTGATCTAAAACCCATTGAGGTCAATGGAAAGGCTCCCATTGACTACAGTGGGCTTTGGTTTGGGCCCAGTATTGTTGTCTTTATAAATGGTCTTACACTTCTAAAATTTATTTTTCTTTATCTTAAAATAACTGAACGCTGTTCTGTTGCCACGTTGCACCTTTGCTGCTGAGAAAGATAATGACATTTTGCATCATGTACTGACCACAGTCCATATGAATAACTCTTGTTGACATCAGTGAGAGTTGCATACACACATCTGGACTGCTCAGGCTGCTCTGCTACCCAGCTGAGTGGAACAGTTCAAGTGAAATTAACAAAATGTGAAGTGCTATCAAGTTTGTTAATTTCACTCTGCATCTTCTGCTCCACCCGCACCAACCCCGCTGCTTGCTCTGCCCATTAGCTTGGATGCAGGGAAAGTACACAGAGAAATTAAAGTCTGTTAGTTTCACTTGAAACTGCACCACTAATATGGGGAGAGAGATATGGTAAGACAGCAGGGGCCTGAGAGAAGCAGGGTTGTGAATGTAAATAAGAGGGGACAAGGGATTAGGAAGGAGGAGGAACAAACAAGTCTGGAAAGAGAGTAAAGTAGGGAATGAGCTGGGGGGCAAAGAAATCGGCTACAGTATTAAGTGCTGAGGGAATCAGCCAGAGAACAGGAGAGTAATCAAGGGTGGGAAAAGAGACAGAGGAGAAAGAAATAAGATAGAAACAAGCTGAAAAGGGCAAGAGCTAAAAGATAGAGCTACTGCAATAATACTAATTTATTTTAAAGGAGAGGACCAAAAAGAGAGGGAAAATACACAATTAAAAGGAAGAGACAAAATAAATGTCTGTGATGAATGCTTTCGGGAAGAGGTAGTACATAATGTAAAAGCCAGTGTGCATGGGGGAAAAAGGGAATGGATGGGTGGGAGGGAAAGAGTAATGAATGGTCAGATGGCTTAAATTAAAAAAAGAACAAACACAGCATAAGACTAGTTTTATTTAAATAGTGTATTATCAATTTACATGATCTTTGACACTGGGTGAAATATGTAACTAATTTAAAAGAAAATATATAAATAACATTAAATAAATAGTAAATGACAAAAATACTGCTGTAACATTTATTAAAAAATAAGATTAAAGGATAAATAAGGAAAGTTAAGATTGTGGGCAGAACCTGAGCAAGATGCCTTTCTTTCCATTCAACCCCTGTGGGGGGTACTTAGAAAGAAGCAAACAATAAAGGCTTAGGAGTTTTTAATTTGTGTGTGTGTGCCTGTTAGTCTGGCATTTATTGGCATTTCTGGAGGAATCTATTTCTTGTTTTGTTTTTCATTGTGCCTGGAATAGACTTGAAGCAATTTTTAATTTTAAAGCTAGGTTCTTCTGTCCTCCAATACTTACTAAGAGTTAAAAGATGCACTTTGAAGTGGCCAAGATAACAAACCATGAAAAATAAGAGTAAATATTCTGCATCAGGATTTATTACACAATTACACAGCTTGAGGCATTAGGAAAAACATTGTGAATAGCAGCGATTGTGCATGCTGGTGAGCAGATCTCAAAAAGCCTACCTATTTGATATACCCTGTGTTTGTACAGCATAATACATGAACTACAGAGTTGATGAGTTCTGAACATTATAGGTATGTGCTAAACTAGGGCCACCTCGGTTCCCATTAGCTAGAAAATACCTTTACAAGGGTGGGGGAATGGAAGAGATCTTGTTTGTTGCTAGTAGTCCCTAAGGAAGGGGAGTGGGGGAACTCTCCATAACTGTAGCTTGGAGAATGGCACCATTCTCTCAGGCTTGCCTGCACTAGGGAAAAGGCATGTTCTTATCACAAGTTAACTAACTCAAGATACAATCCTAATGAAGACAAAACTCTCCCATAGTTTTTAACTCAGCTTGGTACCTCATGTGAAAACTACAAATTGCCTTGTCTCTATTAGGGTTTCACCTTGTATTAACTGACTATAGTAATTAAGAACAAACCTGTTTTTCCTAGTGAAGATGAGGCCTTAGGGACTTCCAACTTTTTTCCTGCATTGGTCATGACAGAATATTAGTGTGCACTGTATAATGTCATGCCCAGGACATTGGGGGTCACCTTAAATTAAAACACGATATTCCATAGGTGAGTCACATAACTATGAGCTTTGTTAATCATGTCTTCCTTGCATATCTATCCACATAGCACAAACAATAAACTCCCTAAGGATGGCCTGAACATATACTGCATTGTGTGTAACAACATCTGGGATGGATTTGCTAGGGTCACTTCCTTCACTGGTTGGACTCAGGATACCACACTTCACAGAGGGGAAAAAAAGGGGGGGAAATAAACAAACATAGGAAGGGAGATGTCACCTGTGTAGTAGATTTGCTTTTCAGTGTCTCACTTCCAGGTACTTGTTGGTAGATACAAAAATACAAAGGCATAAACCAATCATAGCCATACTGACAACTGCCAGTGCCCCAAAACAATTACTACTTCTCTCTGCGTATGGCAATGCTACAATGGAAATGTGTGCATGCTTGTGACAGGTCAGAGAGGCTGAGGCTGGTCACTCCCACAGCAGAATATGCCTTACATTGATTCTAACGAAACACTATCAACATTTATGCAGTGGTTTTTAACAACTTGGAATTTTTAGCATTCACCTGGATTGAATAAATGTCACCTAATTCAATCAAAAATACAGTATGTGCTTAAAAATACATGCAAAGTTGCAAAAGCTGTGAAACCATTTTATGGGAGTGGGAAAGGAAGGGGTGAGCACTTTTGGGTGCATTGGTTTTTACTTTGGCCCCCAGAAAAGATCTGAAGAACTACTCTACACGGGAGCAAAAATATATGTCCAAGAATTATACTCTTGTGAGAAAATAAATTTAAAAATCATTTAATATTCCCCATCTTGGTCCTTTCCCCAAATCATGTATGAGAAAACTTAGTTGTGAGTGTCGCTGTTCAAGTGTTCTTCTTGACTGCTCTTTTCTTTGAAAGTGTTTTCTCTTTCCTCAGAATGACAACCAAGCCTGACTTGAAGAAGAGCTCTGTGGAGTTCGAAAGCTTGTCTCTTTAACCAACAAAAGCTGTCCCATAAGAGATACCTCAGCCACCTTGTTTCTCTCATATTGTTGGACTGACATGGCTAGAACTACACTGTCTACTAGCTCTCCACCATGTGGCTGTCTAATGGAGACATTGTGGCTTTTCTCCCTGAGATCATCTGTCATTTTCTCCCTAGCAGGATCTGGCCTCATATTCTGAAAATAAATTGCACCAAGCATTTTGACTCACATTGATTTTAATCTCAGCCTCAATGGATTAGATTAAAATGAAACAGATTTGTGTATCAGAAGGGGATAATGGTTCTCTCTTCTCCTTTTAAAAGGATTGGTTACTGTGCCCTTATAAACTAGTAGTCATTTTAACCCATTAGGCTCCCCACCTTGAATGAGAACACAGCTTGTTTTCAAATATCTTCCTTCTCCCCCTGCAAACAAGGTAATTAATAAAAATGAGGCATGTTCCCACCTGAGCTGTGGGATGAGTGTGACGTGTAATCCCTGGAGAGCTTTCAAGTCACCTGTGACACATCTTCACACCGTCTTTCTCCAGTCTGAGATGGTAAGGATTAGTGTGAAACTGAAACATCAAATTAACATATCTTTCTCAACAGTGGGAGAGCTAATATGTGTATTCTCTAGAACAGTGGCTCTCAACCTTTCCAGACTACTGTAACCCTTTCAGGAGTCTGATTTGTCTTGCATACCCCCTAAATTTCACCTCACTTAAAAACTACTTGTTTACAAAATCAGACATAAAAATACAAAACTGACATTGCACACTATTACTGAAAAATTGCTTATGTTCTCATGTTTACCATAGAATTATAAAATAAGTCAACTGGAATATAAATATTGTACTTACATTTCAGCATATAGTATATAGAGTAGTATAGACAAGTCATTGTCTGTATGACATTTTAGTTTGTACTGATTGTATTTGTGCTTTTTATGTAGCCTGTTGTAAAACTAGGCAAATATCTAGATGAGTTTTTGTACCCCCCGAAGACATCTGCGTACCCTTAGGGATACATACCCCTGGTTGAGAACCACTGTTCTAGCATAAAGATCCTGATAATCACAAAGGGCTAGCCAAGTGTTTCTTAATTGACACCAGTTCCTGAAAACTCCCTGACACAGTTTAGGAAGGCAGCAAGTTGGTCCCTGGTATTAAAAAGGTTGATAAATGCAGGGCTAGACCATGCCTGTAAGTACAGCCCAGAGTAAAGAGCAGCACAGAGTCTAAGCTCCCCTTATCAGGGCTGGCTCCAGCTTTTATGCCATCCCAAGAAGCAAAGGGGAAAAAAAAGAGAAAAACCCCGATTGAGCTGCCGCCGAAGTGCCGCGGAAGAGGAAGAGAGGGAGTGAAGGACCCGCCACCGAATTGCTGCTGAAGACCAGGACATGCTGCCCTTTCTATTGGCTGCCCCAGGCACCTGCTTCCTTCGCTGGTGCCTGGAGCCGGCCCTGCCCTCTATACATACCCACTGAGAGCAGAGCTACCCTCTATTCTAGCCTTTTATATCTTTACCTTTCTCCTGCTTCACAGTTTGGTGCAAAGGGTAAGGGGGATGTGAGCCTGCCTCCTTCCTACCCCTTGCCTATGGAGTGTCCCTGCCCTTCCCTGAACTCAAACACTGCAATTCTACATAGCCCTTGCAAAGGTTTTGCAAGGCATAGAAAGCTCCTTGTTCTCTCTCATGCAAGGGCGAGGCAGCATCTGAGCCCATTCCTGCTCCCATGTAAGTCAATGGCAAACTCCCATTTGTTTCAGCAGGAGCAGGCCTTGTAACATTTTGTTACAAGTACAAGTGTGTGGCCTCTGTTTATTGTACTCGTATCATGTATAGCTCTTTTCTGGAGTGGATGTGCAACTTAATTCTGCTGTAATGTGGTGGCATTTTGGATCTGACTTCTAAAGTTTGTTGTATACAGTCAATAGTCTGAAGTGATCTTGATATATCCTGATGGACATTTTCATTTAAGAGGAAGTGAGACAGACTGACAGACTATCTCATTTAGTAAAGGGAAAGGACGGAGATTTAATGAGTAACTCACACTTGAGTTCTGATAAAATTCATCCCTATGCAGTGAGGCCACATGAGGCCTAAACCATGTAAGTCCTGTGTAAGCTCAGTTTTGTTTTGGTCTTTCCACATGAGGGTGAATTTTACCTTTTCATGCACATATAATTTAGTGTAGTCTAGCTTCATTCTTACTATTTTATCATCATGCATAGTTTTGCTTTGCTTTAGATTTTTTTGAAACCTATTACCTCCCTATTTTTTTTTAAGGTAGTCAATTCTGATTTTCTTATTCCTCACAAATGGAAATTCTAATTAATATAAAATAGGATTTATCTTGCTGCTGACTCAAATGATGCAGTCTTCTGAAGTTTGAAATATCAAGTCTACCTGTATTATGTGTTGCAATCAGTTTTATGTGTCATTTTTGCAGATAAACAAAAATCAATTTGCATTATCTGATGTTCAGACCTATGCTCATTGCTTGAACTTAGTAAACGTAAATGAATGTTACACAGCTGGAAGACAATCCAGTTATAATAAAATAATTATGAACAACAATGCACAAATATGTTTTTATTCTTTGAGTTAAATGAAATGGAAAAGCTACAGACTGTGGGAAAAAGAAAAGGAGTACTTGTGGCACCTTAGAGACTAACAAATTTATTAGAGCATAAGCTTTCGTGAGCTACAGCTCACTTCATCAGAGGGAACATGCTATTCTATGATGGATGGATAGATAGATTATGTAAAGGTATTGGAAGTTTGTCTCTCAATTCAAAATGTTTTCATTTAGCCAGCAAAGGCAAGAGTCGGAATGCTATGAGAAGTCTATATAATTAAAACAACATCCTAAATGATAGTGTATATATAAAGAGTGCCATATATTGTTCATTAACCTGAAGGTTCAATAAAGTTGTTCTGCATGGCAAATGGCTTTTTGTTAGCAGCTGTTAACACCTATCAGGTCTCCTGACCCCATCTACAGAAGGATGGCAGAGCTCAATATCCAAATCTATGCTGTTATTGTAAAGTCAAACTTTTCAGAAATACAACGGGCATGACATTTTCCAAGGTAAAATGGGGCTTCTATATTTTCCCTGTTGAGAACATATATTTTATCAAGAATGCATTATACACTGTCGTCTGTTTTTTCCTCAGGAGATTCTGCAGATGACAGTTTCAAGACTGAAGACAGAATTCAGTTCCTTGGCTTGTCTACATCTTAGCTCCTGATGTTCTGCAGAAGATTGCTTGCACTCTGCGTCTCACCAATCTGTGTCTCACTAACTCATTACACTCTTAAAATGTAGTCGAATACTTAGAGACCTAGAAGAAAGCAGTCCTGGACTTTTATTTTCTACTCTGCCAAGGACTCCTGGAATGTTCTTATACAAGTCAGTAAAACTCCCTGTGCTTGAGTTTTTCTATCTGTACAGTGCAGTGTTAGTAGGCTTTTATAACTAAGGCTATGATTTTGTCACACAGGTAGCACAAGTCATGGAATCTGTGACTTCCAGAGACCTCTGTGACTTCATGCCATGATGACTGAGAGCTGCAGGCTCCCACCGCCACCCATGGCAATTGGGACCCCTGAGCTCTGAGCCACAATTGTGGGTGGGGGTACCTTGCAGCTCCGGCTGCCGTATGCAGTGGGGATACCCCCCCAGCTCCCAGCCGCCATGGGCAGATCTGACCTGTGGGTGGCAGAGGACCCAGGAGCTCCGAGCCCCCATGAGTGATGGGGGCTGTTGGAGTTCCCAGCTGGAGCTCCCAGCTAGAGCCCCACAGCTGTCCAGTGGCTCCCCATTTTGTCATGCATATTTTTAGTAAAAATCAGGGACAGGTCATGGGATTCTGTGAATTTTTCTTTATTGCCGATGACCTGTACATAACTTTTACTAAAAATATCCATGACTAAATCTTAGCCTTATCTATAACTAATGCAAGTTAATTTGGGCTGTAAAGTTTTGTATAAATGATATTTATTATTACTACAGCTGGAAAAAGTACAGAGAAGGGCAACAAAAATGATTAAGGGTATGTGTAACATTATCCAGGGTACAATCTGTTGAACAGCTGTGTCCTTTCAGTTCTCCAACCTGGGGTGCCTTTTACACTACTTCACTTGAGAGCAACCATTCCTGGTCTACCCACACAGAGGCCCAGCATGTAAATTACTCCCAGCTGTGCTGTATGAGCACTACAGTCAGCCATCCTTGAATTACACTTCAGAGCAACACCAGTTAACTCCCACTCCCAGACTTTCCCCCAGAAATGTGAATCTTGTACTGCCCAGCCCTCTCCTGGACAATACAAGTTAATTTAAAGTCCATCGTTTTATTAATAGAAAATGATATGCACAAATCCTGTTGTCTCAAATTGAGTTTCCCAAACACTACAATCCCGACACACACTGATTTAGATAACACAATAAAAGAAGTTTATTAATTACAGAAAGATAGATTTTAAGTGGTTACAAGCATTGAGGCATAAAAGTCAGAATTGGTTGCCAGGAAATAAGTGGTAAAAAGCAGCTAATACCTAACTTAACAAGTTAGAGTGAATTCAAAGCAAAACTGAATTCTCTCACCACATGTTCTAGTAGTCTCACTACCTGAATCTTTCAGTCAGGATCTCTCCCCAGTCCAATGATACTTCCTTTGTCCCTCAAGTGTTGTCGATGCCATGAGTAGAGATGAATGGAGACATGATTTGAGGAGTCAGTTCCCAATTCTTTAGTTCTCTTTTTCTTTTAAAATCACCTCCAGCTGAGGTTCAGGAGACAGAAGGTCGGCGGGGGGGGGGGAGGGGGGATGGAAACCTCCAGCTATTTATATGCCAAAATGTAGATTTCTATCTCACACACTTTTTTTTTTTCTGAAGAATGGCCACTTAACCAGGTGATAGTCCATTTGATTTTGTTGACCCCTGGCTGAGGCGTCAATTTGCCTCTAGTCTTTGAGGAACTGGTTTGTGCCCATTTTTCTAAATTTGGAACATGTCTCTGTAATGTTATACAGTAGAATCTTATAACTTTACATACAATGTCACCACACATATTTTTATCAGGACAATAATGATCAACAAATTATGAGTTTTCAAATGATACCTTACAAGATATACTTTGTACAAAATTTATCATAATCTTAGATGAACATAAAGGTACAGACTGTCACAATGAGGTAATATCTTTTATGGGACCAACTTCAATTGGTGAGAGAGACAAGCTTTTGAGCTTACACAGAGCTCTCCTCCAGGTCTGGGAAAATGCTCATGACACTGAGTTAGTTTCCCAGACTTGAAGAAGAGCACTGTGAAAGCTTGAAAGCTTCTTTCACCAACAGAACTTGGTCCAATAAAAGATATTACCTCACCCAGCTTGTCTCCTCAGTGTAGATACATATTTACACAATTTGAGAACTGACCTCTTGTCTTTACTGTCACCCTCTGGTTCTTGTGCAGCCAGGATGGCACATCTTTAAAATAGTTTCCCCACCTCTGAAACCTCTTTCCTCCTATGCTTTGTCTGGTTTGTATATATAGATTGTAAGTTAATTGAGTCAGGGACTGTCTCTTACTGTATCTAAGTATAGTGCCTAGCGTGACAGGGAACTAGACAAAGCTGCTCTTTTATGGTCTCTAGGAGTTATTGTGAGACTAGTTATACAATAATTAATAATAACTGTCTCAATAAATTATTGCTTTGAATTGGTCCATCTGCACATTTGTCTTTTACAGACATTAAAAATGTTGTTGGCTGTTCTTCAGTAAGTTACTTTGTCCATTTCTAATATTTCCCAGACTTGCATGCACTGTTTATGCCAGGAGAGGGACTGGTATATCCCCCTGAAGAGAACACAAAGGATATCACAGCAAGTGAATGAGGATCTAATATTTTTTTCTTTTGTCCCTGTAGTATCTTCTCTTACTAAGTGGGAATCCTAGAGGTGATGAAATAGTTATCTATTATAATTGCATGTCATAATTTTGGAGCTGGATCTTATATCCAGTTCCAGAAATGTACAAAACATGGACATGACCACCAATTATGATCCAGGGCAAGTGATCGTTTTTGGCAGTATGAACAATAAAATGTCCATTTATAATCTATATGGCAAAGTACATCTGGGTGTTGTCCTAAATAATATTTTATACAGATTTTCAGTGAGCTCGGAATGCAATTGGACTGCATTACACAAAATGTGAAGCTAGTCTTTTTCCTCAAGATTAATCTAAAGGTCATGGGACCATTTTCCCCATGTATTTGAATTTAAGTTTTCCTTCTAATCACTCTAAAGCACTGACTCTCTTCCAGCAATTTTATTTCCCTTATTCTAAAAAGCATATCCTCTAATTCAGTGGGTTCTCACAAAAGATGTGGTTTGAATTGACGGGATGTTGCAAAGCGGCTTAGTTCAAAATATAGACTAGAGAGAAACCTTTTAAGTCAAATGTAGTAATGAGTGTTTCAAATAAAATTAACGTTCCCCTTTGGAATAATTGGATGAGATTTAATAGGCCCTCACCTTTTGCTTTGCCAGTGTGACAGTTCATTTAGACGGAAGGGGACAATCTAAATATTTAATGCTGAATTACAGAATAAATCATTTAGAATGACATTATTTCATTTTCCTTCATGAATTCAATTATGTTCAAACTATGTTTTTATAGTAAATCTCCGGTTATGCATATAGTTTTTACAACATAAATGAAGTATCATCTTGTTAAATTGAACGTGTGTGTGGTTGGACATTTCAGCTGGTCTGGGAATCGTTGGGATTAGATTCCCTCACTGTCCTGTGACCTCCCTGTGTGTACCCCTGATCCATTCCAGTTGTACTTCAATGCTTTTCCATACTGCTCCCCTAAACTTTCCTGCTGTTTTTTGGGAAGTTCTTTGCCTGATCTCCTGGCCTTGAAATCTATAAATCTATGTATTAGCCTATCTGGTGGGAAATGCTAAGACCTCATTTACATTTTGAACACTTATAAAATGTAAGACTATTTTGATCCAGGCTCATCTGTAATAAAATAAAATAAAATAAAATAATTAATAATAAATTCACTGTACCATGTCATTACTATGAGATGCTAAAAACACTGTAGTTTAAACTTAACAATAGTTTGAAGATTACAAAATGAGTATGGAATTTGCCCCTCCCCTTATATTATCTCCTAATTTGAATCAAAATTGGCATTTGAAAAGCACTGGGTGTTTCCTCACTATAGAAATCAATAGCTCCAAAGTACTATTTTACAGTATTCTTATTCTTGTAAATAAACCCAATAGTTTCAGTTAAAAAGCTCTTCCCATAACACAATTACATTTGCTGTTATGGCTTGAGACCCACTGAATGGAAAATGGATGTTTGTATTCTGTATGCATTGACACAGTTAACTTCAATAGTGCACAATCTCTTGAAAGACAAGTGGCTTTCAAACCCTGCTGTGAATCCCGCAGTGACATATCTCAGAAAATTGTTTACTGTTAGTGGGTTCCAAAACACAGAGATTTTCATGGGGACTGACAGATGTTATCATTTTTGGTCACTGCTAAAATACGTGGACCAACACATCTCCGTAATTAGAGTTGGGACATGCTCCCTTAGAAAATGAGATTAATGCCCACCCCATTGAGGGGTGTATGTGTGTGTGTGTGTGTGTGTAAGAGGTACAACTTGATGCAGCCATTTTTTCTCTTGTACACTATGCTGTCTGTGGCATTGGTGTTTGCAGAACTTACAAATACGGAAATCTTAATTTAGTATATTTAATTTTTTACAAAAAGAACTAATATCAATACTTCTTGTGTTCAGCTCCCCCTTCCTGCTCTTACAGTGCCTGAGCCAAAGTCTTTTGAAATCAGTGACTTCAATGTGCTTTGGATCAGGTCCATATTGCTTTATGGTATGCTACTTGGAATGTGAGGTTAGAAAACCCTGTTGGGCCAGTTTCTTAAAAGGACCTTTACCCAGACTTTTTTGCAAGCAAATGTAATTTTCATCCCTTAAAATGAAACCACATTTGTTGTCCCTGCAGTTCATGGCTGGTAGAGCTCCTGAAATACCTGATTTGGGCACACAGTCGAGTCCTTAACCATTTCTGTCATCAGATTTGTGCCCACATCTAATTGTGGCTGCAAAATTAGGCATGCATGATTTTGGCAGCTGTAAACTGAGCCAGCAAAACAGGATGTTATCCTTTAACAATCTGGTCCTTTGCAGCATGTGATTTAGCTACTTCCAAAGGAGTTGTAGCAGGAGGATAATACAGTGTTTGTTGCATCCTTGTATAGTATTTGTCACTATAAAACAAAAAGTGGGCCATAGAGTCACAGTGCCAGATCCTGACCCCTGATGTATATATTTTCTCTAGTGTGGCAGCAAACCACTCCATTTTATAATTCCTCCAGCATACAGGAATCCCCTTGGTAGCACACAGCCAGCAGAGAGTGTATGTATCTAGCGTAGGAGAGAGGATCTATTCCTATGCTGATCCTGTAGAGGAAAAGGCACTAGACCAAGGACAATCTGATTTTGAACCAGTCCCATTGAGTTGGGGCCTCAGAGGCTACTCCAGCCCCTTCTTGACTTCAGTGAGTTTGCAGCAAATAGCAAAGCAGAATTTGGTCTACTACGTATGTTTCTCTGCACCACACAATATTCTGCAGAGTGCAGATAGTTCAAGAAGTGTAGCTGTTTCCAAAGTTACGCTGGAAAGAATCCCATTTATTTCAAATTGAGGATGGATGTCTGTTTTACAAAGATACAAAAGCAATACCTGTTTGTAATACATATCATTGTCATTCACTGTTTGCAAGGCCATTGCAAATGATGATATGAGAAGAGAAAGATAGCCGTAAAAGCAGTGTTTTATTTGTGTTTGTCCAAGAAACAATACAGGGAGTTTGCATGTAAGTCTTCCTAATTCACAATTTTTAATTCATGGTATTTAATTCATGGTACAAAACTTGTTGCCTTTTTATGCACTCTTCTCCACTACCTCAAATATATTAGTTTTGATTTAATAGATATTTTCATGTAGAAAATATAGGAAAATGGGAATTTTTGCTTAAAAAATAGGCTGGTTTGTATTCTAATACAGGTCTGTCTTTTCTCAAGAATTAGACCATTTTAACTAGAGATGAGTAACTTTCATTTAATTACTGAACAATAACGCGACAATAGTAAATAAGGAACAGAGCTTCAGCTGGTGTAAATCCATTGTTTTCTATGCCAGTTTACATCAACTGAGAACCTGTCCCTATAACAGGGATGGCCAAACTTATTGAACTGTCGAGTCACAAATGACAATCTTCTGAAGTTCGAGAGCTGGGGCATACCTGCCGGAGCTCAGGACATCATCCCTGCGGGGTCAGGGCATCTCGGGGCTTCATTGGGAGCAGGGCTGAAGCCCCAAGCCCCGTTAGGCACCTCCCATGGGGTTAAAGCCCTGAACACTCCTCCACGTTGGGCAGAAACCCCTAGTCCCACCACCACACCTCAGAGCAGAAGCCCAGAGCTCCCCCAAACAGTCTGGTAGGTGAAGAATTGGGGGTGGGGGGAAGGGGCTCTGCATGCAGCTTACGAGCCACAGTTTGGCCACCTCTGCCCTATAACATAAAAATCATCTTTTCATTTATTTTTTGTTTTCTGACTGTTTGTAAGAAAACAAAACAAAAAACACAAGTGGAAAAAAATTCCTTTGATTAATATAATCGGCTTTTTATAAAATAGCATTTCTGTGCATGGTACTGACAGAAGAAACACTAATCTATGGGTAAACTTGCTTGAAAAAGGTTGTCTGTCAGGTCAAATGAGTTCATGTGGAGAATGTGCTTAGTCTTTTCATTTGCACAGGAAAAGGAACTGAAAGCAAAGTACAGTTTTACCAGATGAATCAGGCATGTTGGGGAGGTTGCTGCTGATGTCCCACCAGTATCTCCATTTCTGCATAAACCATATTTTAAACCACTTTAGAGAGCAATGAGCTGCATCTGGCACCCTCAGGTCAGTCCATAAACTATTTTAGAAGAGTAGAAGTCAGTTCATCATTACTTTGTCTATATATATATATATATATATATATATATATATATATGAATCAGTTAAGCTGAGGCATAATAGTGTTTCTTGAAAAAACTCACCATCACTATAATAGAGCCAAATGCCATTTATAGACCTGCTTTATTTAGTTAAGTTTTACTATGTTATTTAATTCCGCATATAGCATTAAATACTCAACCCCACCATCTTCCCCAGCATACAGGAAAATTCACCTTCCATGACAGTAAACACCAATATAATTATGATTTTTGTCTCTTGTTGCAGTTAATAGAAACATTTTAACTGTTAGAAAAGTCATGTTTTCCAAGAACCCAATCACCTGTGCTGGATTGGGCTAAGGTACAGAAAATTCCCATGAGGTTTTCTTTGTGCCGCTTTCTCCTGAATCATTTTGTTGAGGTTTCGTGGTTTGCCGTGCTAGGGAATAATCTCTAGGGCTGACCTCCAAACTGGGTGAATCCTGGGGGATCAGCAGAAGGTCTTCATGAGGAACCCTTGTGCTGCTGAGACAGATCCATGTCCCCAGCAGCCCCATCCCTAGCTACTTGGGTTTATCTATGCAGTGAAAGGTGTGGGGACCTTCCTTAAAAGGAGGAATCCCCACTAGAGCAACTCCAGCCTTCCTATTTCTGCCCCAGACCACCCACTCTCCAATTTCCCCCACTTACAGATCCCCAGTCTCATGGAACACCCTCCACATAGTCTGGGGGCAGAGGGTTCACTACAATGGACATGGCTGGTCCCACTTGCCACACAGGAGTCCTTGAATTGAGAGTTCCCTATATATGCGAATCACAGAAGCATAATGGGACCTTTTGGTTTTTAAGCATCTTGCTATTTTCTGTCATAATGAAAGGCTTAACATGGATCTAATTTGTCAGAGCTGGAAAGTAATGAATTTTGTCTTTCTGTCTTTTTACAAATTGCCTGTAAGCAGTTTAAGATTTTGTGTTCATTTATTTGTTATTCAAAATTATTTCTTGTGTTATATCTGCAGCTAAATCTTGGTCTGGAAATCATTCACGAATAGCTGGAGAGCATTCTCTGTTAAACATTCAAAATGTGTTGGTTAATTTTTACAGGACACATAAGTCACATAATATTGTCAGAGTTACTGCACTGAGTGTTTCTTGACACACACCGAGACAACCTGAAAAGTGTGTGACTCCTCTCATATGACAAGGACCCCCAGCACATGATGGTAGATATAACTTAGACTTTCAAAAATAGTTGATAAAATCCCTAACAAGAGGTTTTTCTGGAGAGGTAGAGGTCTGTCTTGGGTTAGAAACTGATCAAAATGTAGAAAACAAAGAGTAAGTAATAGATGTTCAATTTTCAATATGAAAGGGGGTTAATAGCAGGTTGCTCCTAGTATACATAGTAGGAGTAGTGTTATTTAACATAATTATCAATGATTTGGATGAGGTGATGATAATGTTCATAGAACACAATATAAAGAGAGAACTGTAGAAACTTCAGGAAAAGAACCAGTAAAGTTAGGAAATTGAGCAACGGAATAGCTTGATGTAGACAAGTACAAGGAAAGAACCTTTTGGACTTTTCACACACACATTGATGATTTCTAAATTAACTGTAACCAGTCAGGGAAAAGTTCTAGGAGACATGATTCAAATAATAAACTGATCATCAGTAGACTGATCTAGTATGGCAGTTCTTATTTTCCAGTATGTTTGCCTTCACAATTTTTGAAATGCTGACGTTTGGAATGTAACACGCTGCCCTGATATATGCAAATTCTCAAAACTGTACTTGATTTATTGCTAAACCCTATCATTTCACACACACACACAAAATTCATGATGAGAGCAATACATGGGCTATTAAATTGTACAGAACAAAATGTATATGAAATTTCATGGAATATTTGCTATGTTCTCACGGCATGAATTCTATACAAGATTTGTTTCACAAAGAACATTCGCAAGTGTCACCACTTTGCTCCCCATCTGTGATCATTTCGTTTTTACGTACCCTTGGCCAAATACTATCCCTTAGATACACATGTAGGAGTTAGCCTTCAGGTGAAATTTTCTTCCTGATATGCAAAACTGGGGATTAGTCAGAGACTTTTAGGTGACATGGTCTATGCCACCTATCTGCAACGATACAAGCTCTGATTATGATTCTTCTTGAGTTTTATAAGGCAGAACTGTTTACTTTTTACAGTTCTGTACTTTCTAATCATCTCTTTTCTGGGACCCTCTTAAGCATATCGCTATGAACTCTCTGCATTTGGGTCAATAAGGTAATATTTTTTCCCTTTCTGCTTGAGAATCCCAGGCTGCAGCAAAGCCTGTTGAGCCAGCTTCTAAAGAAAGTCCAGACTGATATAATTGTCTTCTTCATTCCCCCACAGTGAGGATTTTATTGCTTTGATGAGCCTCCTTCAATGGCCCAAGAAGATAGAGTCTGGCAGATCAAACAGATCCTAGATTATGTGCATGGCAATGTGAAACCAGAATGTGCTAAGCTGCCAGGTCTAATTTATACCATATCGCAGAAATGTACTTATCAAAACAATCATAAACTGAATACAACTAATATGTTTGTCAGCAATCATCTTTCTAGGGTTCTAGTCAGTAAGATTGACTACGTTACTGTCTTTACAAATGAATTAACAGGAAACACTAATGGCTACTGTGATGCCAGTGGACCAGGTGCCAGCTCATGCCAAGGTCCTTATTGCCTTAGGTGAACACTATCAAATATGTAGCTGGAAACCAGTCTGACTTACCTGTGTGTTAGTATTGCTAAAATAGGTATTAGACTTGTAACAATGTGTTCAGACTTTATGAAATGCTTGTAAAGTGCTGCATGCATTCCTCTCACTTGTAATATCTGTAATTCATGCTATAAGGTAATACTTAAGTGTTTGTTCTATGCTGTAAAAATGTTTGCTCTAAAACTGTCAATGTAGTCAGGAAATAAATATCACCAAGTGTGAAAAACTGGTTTTTACCCATGAGGAGCGGTTATCTGCAGCCTATCAGGAAGGCCTGTTGATTCCAAATGGGCCATTGTAAGCCATCTAAAAACAAGGACCTTGTTGATTGCTCCTGGCAAACTCATGATAAGGGGGACCTGCAGAAGAACTCATCCCATCAGCTTGGACTCTAGGGAAATGGGGATAAAAATTCCTGACCAGAAGGAATTAGGCTCTTTTATGCTGTTGGACTCTAAGGCTTTGTCTACACTACACAGCTGTTAGCAACATGGCTATGTCGCTACAGCCCTGCTTCTAAAAGTTGTGCAGTGTAGCCACTGTTTGTCGGCTCTCCTGCTGACAAAAAACTTCCACCTGCGAAGAGCGGTGATTGCGTTGTCAGCAGGAGAGCCTAAGGCTTTGGCAACTGAATGACAAAACTTTTGTCTTTCAGGGGTGTTAGCTCTCCTCTCCCCACCCCCGAAAGACATGAGCTTTGCCGCGACAAGTGCCAGTGTGAACAGCACGTTGTTGGCAGGAGCACTCCCCTGCTGACAACACAAACACCGCTCATTAGGGGTGGTCATTTTTTGTTGGCAGGAGGACTGACAAACAGTGGCTACACTCCACCACTTTTAGGGGCACAGCTGTAGTGACACAGCTATGTCACTAAAAGCTGTGTAGTGTAGACAAAGCCTAAGAGGCAAAGATTCTTAAACGTCAGCAAAAGATCCCCAGGATTAGCCTGGGTTAGCCCTAAAGGATTCATAGAGCTGTTTTATTTCAGCAGCTCTATCACCATCTGAAATCTAAGACTGACACTTTGTGTGTGTGTGTGTATGTTTACCTGTTTTAACCTTGTAAATAACTCTGTTAATAAATCCTTAGTTACTTTACTATAGGATTGGCTACAAATGTCTTTTGATGTGAGATCTAAGGTGCAAATTGACTTGGAATAAATGACTGGTCCTTTGGGACTAGGAATAACCTAATATTTTGTGATTTTTGGTGTAAAGTGACCATCTATCACAGAGAGACAAGGTGGGTGAGGTAATATATTTTACTGGACCAAGTTGGTCCAATAAAAGATATCACCTCACCTACCTTATTTCTCTGATATCCTGGGACTGACATGGCAACAACAACACTGCATACATCTATCACAGAGTCAAGCTTGCCTGGGTGCCAAGATAGATCAGAATGCCCAAAGGGACTGTCTGTGACTTCATGTTAAGGCTGTATAGTGCCTGAGGAGTTTACAGGTGGTAGGTGAAATCTAATTATAGAACTCACAACTGGTATGGGGCTTGTGCTCTGCTTCTTAATAGTCTGTCCTGAGCTTGGTATTCTCACTGGTGAGTCATTCCAAACAGCATGACAGCTATCAATTTATTATTTTAAATGATGTTTGGGATTAATTAGTATATTTCACAGGTAATGGTGTAGATGTAATAATTTCTCTAGTCTAATTTTAAGGTTAAATCTGCACTAGAGGCTACCTCTAAGAGATAATCCCGTACCTGGGGAGACTATTTTGAAGTATTCAAAAAGTTAGAAATTCAGTAATTCTCCTTCACAGGGTTCATGTGAATATATGTCTTCAGTTTTGATCTTCATGTGTTCACAACTTAT
Organism: Dermochelys coriacea; assembly: GCF_009764565.3. Lineage (NCBI taxonomy): Eukaryota > Metazoa > Chordata > Testudines > Dermochelyidae > Dermochelys > Dermochelys coriacea. Next base: position 247,675,927 of record NC_050069.1, on the reverse strand, counting down.
CCTTGATCCTTAGGGAGTTTCAGTTTTGGGGGCCATCAAACTCAAGCTCCGAAAGCAAATCTCACCCAGAACCAAGACACTTTACTTGATTTCACATCATTCCCAATCCAAACAGCTAATTTAAGGTGTCAGTGCAAGACTGTAAATCAATTCAAGGTCACTGGAAAGCCAGGTTTGCTTGAAGGGCTCATTAACTTTTAAAATCTGACACTGAATTTGGCCTGAGTTTCAAATTAATAATCTACCCCTGAACCTGACTTCTTACATCTCTTCACTTTGTTCTGTCAGCTGATTTCAACACACTGCTTCGGTGCCTTGTTCTGCCTTCCTATGGCCTGAAGAAGACACTGATTCTAAGAAGTTTGCCTTTTCCTTCCTTTACAAGCTAAGAAAAGCATGATATCACCTTTTTTGCATTAAAAGCAATAGCCTTCCACTTTGTAGCGTTTTTCATTTTACAGCTAGGTTCCTTTGAATGAGGCCTAAGATGATAGAAGTGAGCTAGAGGATGGAACACTGAAGAAAGTTTAGTTTCTTTCCATTTTTTTTAAATGAAAGGACCTTGCTACATATCTTTTATGGTGTCTGTACTCTGAAATAAGATAAGTTACCAGAAAGTTTCCTCCTTTCCTTTATTGCCAACCACAAATGTTGAAAACTTACAAGCCAGAGGACCCCTCAAGAGAAAAATCATGAGATTTTCATAAAACTCATAATTTTGAGAATCTTTATCATTTGCTTCTGGTTTTTGGCCTCAAGCTGCCCTGAGGTCACATTTTTGAACTTTTCTTTGCAACCATGTGTACATCTGCACTGCATTTTAAAATCCCCAGAGCATAGGTCCACAGACTTGGGCTTCTGGGGCTTGCACTACGACTAGTCTACCCAGCAATGAAACATCTCCACATGCCAAGCCCCACAAGCGTGAGTCTGCAGGCATAGGCCAGCCATGGGTTTTTCTTTGCTGTGTTGACACCCTAAGAGATATGGGTTTTGGAGTTTACACCCTATTGAGATGCATAGGGCAGTCCATACCTCTGAGCTATTGTTTCAAGCCATTTGCAAACTCAGTTAGATATCTCTTAATTGATTACACCCACTCCATGTTTTCAAGCTTTTCTTTTCTACCATAAGGGCTAGAAAATTAGGCCATGTTGACACTATAAAATTATGTTGACCTTATTTACATCGCACCACAATTATTAAATTGCTTGTGTGTGTGTGCACACTCGGCTTCTTGTATCGGTGGTGTGAGTCCTCACTAGGAGTACCTGTATTGATTGTATTGTCAGTGTGGGACATTGTGGGATGAGTCCTGGAGGCCTGTAACAGTCGACATAAGCAATGTAGTATCTACATTGACACTGTATTGACCTAATAACATCAACCATGACTCTATGCCAGTCAGGGAGATAATGTTACTAAATCGGTGCAGACAGGCACTTATGTCAGCAGGAGCCAAATTTGAGTGAAGACACTTCCACAGTTAGGTCAACAGAAGGGAGCTTACATCAACCTGTGTAGTATAGACTAGGTCTTAGGGTGTTTTAAGTGAAAGATGAGATTCTCTTAAAATTATGACTTTGGGAGCAAGGACTTGAAGAAAAATACTGAATATCATTATGTTCATTGAAGCTAGGGCCCTAGCCATGTATGTCTCTAGTGCCTAAACCTTAATCCATGTCTGGTAAATATTAAAAATGAATAGCAGTCTTCCTTTTCCTATTATAATTCAACACTAACTTCTACAACACTAATAAATATGCTTTGAAATAAGACTACTATTGCTCTGTTACTTGGGGGGCAGTTCTACATTGGATGCTCTGAGTGGATGAGATCCACTGGGCCATATGGATCCTGCTGGTGTTCATTAGTATTGTTTGAAATGGGACTACATTAATGGCACACTAAGGAACTTTTAGTGCATTCAAGCAGGGACCACATGGCCCAGTTAGTGCGTAACACACTAGTGAATGCTAGAATTCACACCCCTCTAGTGTGGACTTATTCACCATGTTGACAGGTGCTATCCTGTTTCACTCCCCCTGGTTTGGAATTCTGCTCTGGAAAGTCTCATCTTTTCCATTATATAAACTCTTTGGTTCTTCATCCTGAGCATTCTTTAGTCCAGGTGGAGCTGGGCATGCATTTATCCAGTTGCTGTACAACACAAAGAAACTCCTTAACGAGATCCAACCATATATGTTGGAGTTGGCCAGTCTGGGATTCTCCATCCAACCAAGAGTATTCAGATGATCAAGTTGGCTGTTCAACATCAGCCAGCTGATGTTAGAAACTATGAAGTCCCTTTGCCTTTAATGTTTTCTTTTTCAAGACACTTTATATTTATATTCAAATTTCAATAGTCCAGTAACAGGCACTCTATTGTCACCTCTTCTATTGTAGTGCTTCAATCATAGAGGCTTGCCTGCTTATTTTGGTCTAAAATTCTATTTAGGAGAGATAATCAGCAAACAGTTTATTAGGATGGATACATTATGCCTGTTAGAATGAATTCACAGTGGGCACAGAACTCTAACAGGTATAATGTATCCATCCTAATAAATTGTTTGTTGATTATCTCTCCTAATAGAATTTTTAGACCAAGGTAAGCAGGCAAGCCTCTATGATTGAAGCACTACAATAGAAGAGGTGACAATAGAGTATATTGGAAGTTTCAAAGCTGGCCTTGTTGGGCATTACAACAGCAACTACAATAGGCAATGACTAATGGGAAGAAATTATATATATTATATATATTTTTCTTTACACCATGAGGTTCAGTATTTGTCCTAGAGAGGGGGTACATATTTACAGATTGTGCAGTCAAGGCAGCAAATAGGTAAGAAATGTTTAATATATTTGACATGCTGCATATCACCATAATATTGATTCCTATTTACTTAGGGGAATTTTTCTATGTTTTTCAGTAAAAGCTATGGACTTCTTAACCTCAAAATTGGTGTAGCCATCAGTTGCAGAGGATTCTTGAAGCAAAGTGACATCATGAATGAGATAAGAAAATAAAAACATTTGAAGGAGACTTGTTAATGCACTACTTGAGGGGAAAAGAGGCATAACACAGATATAAAAGAAGCACCTAATTTCCTGGCGTTGTTGTTGTACATTGCTTACAGGTACATATTTACAAAGATTGCTTTGAGTGTGTCCTTAAGAAACCCTGCCTACTGGGAAATGGTTGTTTGGTTGCCATGACATTGAAGACTGGTTGCCTGCTATCTCTCTGAAGTATAGCTGATCAGCCCCGGCATTTTAAAGTTGCCCTTTACTACTTTAGAAGACTGATGTGTTTTGTATTTATTTTGAAATCCTAAGAAAAGTCACTTAACCTTTCCCTCAGAGATTTGGATTGTGTCCCCTATTGATTGCTATTGTAAAGAGGGACGCTCACTCATTTTAACAATACTGCACCAAAATCAACTCTAACGTAACTTTACTGAAGTCAAAGGAGTTATACCACGATTAATTTGGTCCACTTTGTTCTTTTGGGGACAGATTTTTTAATGCCATTTCTCATATTGAAAAGTACCTTATTCCACAAGTAGACCTCTTAATTTCAATTGGACTACTCACAAAGTAAATAGCAGAAATATGTGCAAGTTGATGAGACACTGGACTTGGATTCGTTTCCATATTTCAGCTCAGCTTCAGACTTGCTTTGGGACCTAGGGTAAATCAATTCCATATAGCCTGTCCTCAGCTCCCCATCTGTTAAAATGGGGATATTTCTGCTATATCACACAGTGGTGCTGTGAAGGTAAAAACCCCGAATGACTGTGGGGACACTCAGATACTAAAATGATGAAGGGCATTTAAGTAACTAGACAGGGAGAATCTGTCCTTTCATGGTTTGGTTATTATTCTCATAGACAGAATTCTGCAGCCAGAGTTTTTCTAGCCTATGCTCTTTGTCCTGCCTATGTTTAAAGTCATACTTTTAAAATGGAAGACCTCACATCTAGTTTTGGACTTGGTTATATAGTAATATTGTCTCTATTCTGTGGTGCACCTTAAGGTCAAACAACGCTGGATTTTGATAGTATAAAATCTTTACATTGTTTTGGTTTCTTGGTGCTATTCCATTTGTATTAGGGCAGTTTGTCTGCCTTGGCTTCTAACATTACAACAGTCTTACAGTAGTTTCTAGATTTAATTCTACTTTCTATTTATGGCCTAATTTATCTTTTCTGTACTTTATCTGAGATGTGCCATATTTTGTGAAGTGCCTTGGATGTGTAGTACGAGAGGTACTGTACAAGAACAGTTGTTTTATTAGGGTGAACTGCAACAAGACAGATTAAACATTCAATTAAACATGAAATTTGCCCATGTAAAAAGCTCCAAGGAAACAGCTTAACAATTCATGGTTATGAGATATAAAGTTTTTAGAATTAATATTCTAAAAATTCATCTACTTTGCTTACAGGTAACTCAGCTATCTCAGAAAAAATGAATAGCAGCCAAGTGTTCATTACAAAATGACTAGTATACAAACTGGGTATCTAGTAGAAGTCTGTACTTCTTTCCAAGGTTTTTAAACAGTTGGCACAGAGAAGAAATGAAAATACTTACAGCAGGTGACTACAGTATGTATAGGCCACCTTTCTGATTCATTGTATGTTTGGTTAATGTTGTTGGATTAGCACTAAACATTAATGTTTGCTTAAAATCCACATGATTACTTTAATACTCTGCTACTGTGATCAGGTTCTGTAATGCTATGAAAGAGATTGATATGATACATGGCTAAGTCTCACACATAATAGAAGTATGATATAGTTTCAACCAAACTGGTCAAAGTATTTTCAAAATCCTCACTTATGTGATAACACTTCAAAGTCTATCTGTGCCAATGGGAGATTTGTTTTCAGCTCTCATAATTAAATGTTTTCAGACTGCAGGAAATGTATGCATTTGTAATTCACCAAGTAGTCAAGAAGCTTGGAGAATGATGCTTTTGGATTTTCTTTCTGAATGTTTTAAATCCTTGATATTGTGTAGAGTGTTCTTGTTTTAAAGATTGATATCTTTGGTTTTAGGCCTTAGATCACACGAGAATAAAGAGTTTTATGCATAGTCTTGGAAATCTGTACTCAATTGACAGATTTCATCTGTTTTCTGGTGAATTGCAAGTAGGGCTTCTGCAGGACAAGCTCTTGACTAACATACCTCAGAGGGTTATTTATTTACTATTTATTCTTTTAAAATGTTGATTCCTTATGATGTATAAAATAATTACAGATAAACATTCTTTCATGTGTGTGTGTAAAAACCTGTAAGCTTATCAGGCCAGGGACTGCTTTTTTTTGTTTTTGTGCCTGTGTAGTGCTTAGGACAATGGATCTGGGTACCCAAGGTGCCACTACAATACAATAAATAACTATACATAATATGTATGTTAGGCGCTCATGACATATTTATCTATCTAAATGGGCTATCGTATGATATAGCTGAAAGACTAAATTCTGCCTGGTCTGTTCATGAATGTTCAGCGAAGGACGAAGGTGTAAGAAGCCTTTGAAGAATATATATGTAATAAGCAGCCTGATTCTCTCTTGACTAATAGCTGTTTACTGTGGTATGGTTTCGTAGACCTCAGTGGAGCTATGCCTGATTTATCTGATATCACAGTTACGAGCACCCTTTGGTACCATTGCCTTCAACTTGAGTTGCTGGTTGCATGATCCCTAAATGTCTACATACAGATTTACATGCATGATCTTAGGCAAGTAAGTTTGAAAATTTTGGTTGTGGCATTTAAGCTTTATTATGAGGGTAGTGTAAGCTTTCCTTTTGTGTAAGAAAAGTATCCTTGTCCCTGTGTAAAGGGGTAGGAGGATTCTGAAGTAATATTATGTATAACTCTATTAACCTCCCCCTTTCCTGCACTTCAGGCATTAATTCTTTGCTAAAGCATAGGCCAGAGTTCTTTTTTTTTCAGGACTTGTCAGAAAATGTTACATAGAGTTTTATGGAAAACCCTTGCCAGTTCCCAATGAAGGAAGGAACCATTACAATTTCTTAGTAACAAACATTTATGCACACAGACAACATTGTAAATGCAATAAATGTGTAAAGAGTCTTTGCAATAATAAAAATAACTTTTACATAAAAGTTATTAGGCAGTAAATCTAGTGACGTCCTTACACCGACTTCCCCTTTTGTCCTGTTACATATAATTCAATGCAAGGTTTCAATACCTTATGCTTTACTTTAGTACACATACCTCCTAAACATATTACACCCTAATCTTTCAGAAATGAATTTCTTAAGCTGTATAGTGTGATCACAATATACAGTGTGTATCATCTGGACTCTTCAGATCTTGAGAAGAAAGTCAGCATCTCAGTTATTTCCCAAAAACTTCAGAGAAACAAGTAAGCAAACAGTGTGGGGATCTTCACAGCTAGCATTACTCCACCTCTTGGGTTAATAGTTGACTAGTCTTCAGATGCTGGTGAAACAGAAATCTGTAGCCTGTATCACAAAGTGGTATAGGTATTGAGACCCAGACCTCAGGCCAGGACACATTATCAGTCCTGTGTCAATCACTGTGTCCCACAGTGCTCTTTAACTCCTATATCTATATTTCTGCCCATGCTGCGATTGGCTCCACTCTTGTAGGGTGTAACGGGGAGTGACCTTCCAGACTGCTTGCCTACAATGAAAACATTCTTCACAGGTTCAGAAACATCTACCGAGCATGTCTAGTGACTACCACCCTACTTCTGGATGTTTCTTGGCCCTTCTAGCTAAGTTGCCTTACACTATTCTTTATACATGTACAGAGATGCAGAATAGTACACATAACATCTATGTCTCCTCCCCACTGCTTCTCTCCCTTTCTTTGGGCAAAATAAAAATAATCAAATGCTACCAAATACAGCATGTGGGCTACACTTAGTTTTAAATGTTGGGATTTTGTAAATGATGGGCTATGTAGTTACATTGGGTCACTTTAAGCCAAATTCTCCATTGGTGTATATTGGGACCGGTCCAATGACTTCATTGTGCTTGCCAATTTAAAGCAGCAGAGAATTTGTAACCTTTTTGACCTGTTTTTGCTTTTTTATATTAGATGTAAAGGTGTGAAAGCTTGTTGAACCATCTTATAACTTTATCTAAAACTCTAATGGAAACTTTGTTATTAATCTTATTACTGTATTATGGTACCTCCATCTTAGAAGACTGCAAGTTCAAAGAAGTCTGGATAACCCTCTTCATTTTTCATTTGCACACACCCCTATACATCTTGGTTCCATCAAGGGCCAAAAGCTTGGTTCTGGCAAGGCCCAAATGCATTGAAAATGGGATACTGATAACCCAATTGGAAGGTTTCTACTAGAGGATGTTTTGAAGATGGTATAACATAATTTATGTAGATAAAGGGATTACCTCTGAGAAACAGAAATCTGAAATAGATTTTGATCACAAAAAAACCCATGGAATACTCTAATATTACAGTTGTGAGACATTTATTAATGCCTATAAAACTCAGAGAGCTCTTGGTGTACTGTATATGTAATTGAGCATTTTTGAGAGATGAGGTAACATTCTTCTGCTAAGTGATATCAATCTTAATGTAATTAATTCTAACTTCATGCCCTTTATTATTTTTTTTCTATTTTTACTGCTGTTATCCTCGTTTTCTCTTCATTCAGCAATGTCTCTTCATCTGTCAGCCCGACAAGAACTTTCTCAAAGACAAACAATGCTAATGAGCCACAGACGTGTCTCAATCAATGTCTTTCTTTCCACATTTTGATGGGAATCATATATAGCTTCTAATTCCACATTAGGTTTGTTTCCTCCTCCCCCCATCACTTCTGACCTCAGAGGCATGGACTGAAAATGGTTTAAGCAGTTAACAAACAGCTTATCATCACTGACTAGGGGGCATTCAGTGACATGGTTGATCACTCCCAGAAGGCATAGTTTCAGCCAGCACAAACTAACAAAGGTAATTGAAAAACAATTCACTCAGATTCCGTCTGAACACACAACAGTTGTAAGGAGCTAAATAAGATGTTGTGTATAAAAGCAGGCCACCATGTCTCATTCCAAGCTGTTTTGCATCCAAATATTGATACATTTTGAGTATAGTAGTTGGTAGGAATCACTGTGGCTTCAGCATTATACTGCAAAAAGTCACTGAACTGACATAAATTGTATTTAAATGGGGATTTCGGGAGCTTGGCTGTTGTTGCCTGACTGCAAAGCCTTAATTAACCAATGCATCACCTTACACGAGATAGCAATGCAAAGTATTGCATAGATTGCTTATACTTGTATTTAGTTGCAGTATTTTTTTAAAAAGGAGGATACAGGAACCAAGGTAATGTAAGGTTTTAGGTAAAGCTGGGTAGGAATTTTCTGTTGTAATGTATTTTTAATGGAAAATGCAGTTTCCACAAAATCTGCTAATTTTTTTTCTATTTTCTGTTAGGAAAATCAAAACAAAAACATCCATTTCAGGGTTTGATCTACCTGAACTGAAATGTTTCGATTTGTCAAACTGAATCTAAACATTTAGCTTTGGATCTATTCAACATTAATCTCCATTTGCCTGAACTGCTGTGGTGCCTCATGGGAGCTGTAGTTCAGGTGCTTTGCACCCCCATTCTCAAATATGAGTCAGGCTTCTCCGATTGTTGGGTTATGTTCCTGCTTCTCTGTAGCTTATCACATCCAAAGGAATAGCCCAACAGAAAGCATGAGCAAAATCCTTGAGCATTATCTCTGGTGTTACATTAACCATCATCAGAATGAATGGTCTTCACTGTTATCCTATGCAGAGTTTGCATATAAGAATGCTGAACTTGCCTCTACAGGAAAAAGCTCTTGTTTGCAAACTACTGGTTTACCCCCAATTTCACCCAGAATTATCCACAACCTGGCAGCTTCAGAATGGACACAACTGATAATTGTACCTAAGGATAGAGCAAAAGACCTGCCTGGAGCTAGCAAAACAGGATTATAAACATAATGCAGAGCAAGGATGACAGAAAGGTGCAAATTCTCCATTGGCCAAAAAGTATGCTCATAGTGAGGCACCTCTGTACCGATAGACCGTCCCATAAACTTGATGACCAATTTCTTGTCCATATCATATCTGCCAGCAAATCAACCCAGTTGCCTTTGAACTCCACCTGGTTCCTTTTATCAAAATGAACCCATATTTCATGTGTCCCTATTGAAGCATTATGTGGCTACTTTTTTTCTCACCAGATCCAGTAACCACCTTTTCACCACCGATGCATGTTCAGGATCATGAGAAGTGTATCATCCATGAATTCCTCAATTTTAAACCCAAGTTGGGTATGCTGTGGTATTTGATTGATTGGGAGGGTTACAAGCTTGAGGAATGTTCCTGGGATCCTGCTGAAAATGTCCCTGTCCCTGAACTCATAAAAGTCTTTCACAAGAACCATTCAGAGAAGCCTCATCCATTGTCATTCCAGGGAGGGGTGATGGGATGTTCCAGGTCTCAAATCTAGATCTGTGAGTTCCCATACAGCCATCGCATCCTGACCACCACCCAGTGGCTTTTGAAACCTGGTAGGTTGAGGAGCTAGCAGGACTACAGCCTCAGCCAAAGCACCATCCGTAAGAGCCCTGATTGGAGGGTTGCCCACTCCCCAGGTTAATCCAGCCATACTATTTAAGACAGAAGGAGGCACAGGAAATTGTTGCTGCTGCACTGGACCTTGCTTCTTGCATTCTGCATCTAACTCTCTTCCTGCTCCGTTCCTGGCTCTTGCCTCACCCCTGCACTGCTCCAAGTTCCCACCATCTTCCTACTCTGTGCCTGACCCTTGCCTCTTCTCCAGTTCCTTTATGCCTTGCTTCTGGCCATTGGTTATCTTTCCTGACTTTGACCTTTGGCTCTGACTTCTGACTCTGGCTTGACCCTGGGCTCCGGCATTTGGTATCTGACCTGGCTCTGACCTTCAGCTTTGATTCCTGGCTCTGAGCAGTAGGCCAGACTGTCTACATACCAGTCCCTAACACAGGAGAAAGGAAGAACAAGAACCAATGACCAAACAAATTCAGATTTGAAAAAAGGCATACATTTTTAATAGTGAGCAAAGTACCAACGAAAGTTGTGGATTCTCCATCTTCTGAAGTCTTCAGATCAAGACTGAATGCCAATCTGGAAATCTTGATTTAGTCAAATACAAATAATTGGGTCCAATACAGGAGTAACTGGATGAAATTCTATGGCCTGTGTGATACAGGAGCTTATGCTGGATGATCTAATGGTGCATTCTGGCCTTAAACTCTATGAATCCATTTAAAAAATTGGTTTGGGAAATTTTTCAATATTTCCAAATGAAGTTTCTTTGGAATATTCCATTCCATGAAAAAATTTCATTATTTCAAATTTTGTTCCAATTGGGGATGAAAACACAGTTGGGGATGAAAACAAATTTTAGTATTTCCTGTGGGCTAGAAAGTCCAATTTTTGATCAACTGTAGTTTTAGGCCCTGATCCAGCAAAGCTCTTAATGATGTGCATAAGTTTTTAAGAATGTAGGTAGTCCATTAACTTCAGTGCAACTACTCATGGGCCTAAATGCTTTTCTGGATTAATTCCCAAGTGCAGTAACTAACTACTGAGGGAATAGACAGCGTATATCTATGTACATAAGCGACATCTGTGCTAAAAGTGGAGCTGCTCTGAATAATGTATAAAGTTTGTTGACACAATTATTGGGATATTCACTGAATGTATGAAAATGTTGGTTTAGTTTAATAGGGGGCTGTAAGGAAAACAAGACAGAATGTCTCACGTTAAACCACTTCTCCCCAAACACTTGAGAGACATTAAGGGACCATACCATTATGGGCCAAGGCTTGGGAAACAGAAGATTCAAAGGACTGTAGCAGTTCAAAAGAAACACTTTCTCAAAAGGGGAGTAGTTATTCAGTAGTAGTTGTCGGGGTGGGGGAAGGGGAGGGTCGCGGGGGAGAACCATACTGATACCCAAATACCCGGTGGGGGTATCTGAAGATGTTGGGTCCACCAAGAACACTTTCCCTGACTGGTAGGGCTTTAGGTAAGATAGACATGCATGTGGACTGTATATGGTTTTTAAATCCTTTTCTCTCTTATGCTTTATTCCTGTGGTTTACTTATTTGGTTTAAAGGACACTGTTTTGTCACTGAATACTACAGACTCCCAAAGGGAAGAACTGAAGATGCCAAACCCCGTTGGACTTAATGGGTAAATATGGTTGATACATACAGGCTACTGAAGCCCAGGGTCTGGTCGAATAATGGATAATTGTGAAATTCTACCCCAAGAAATGCAAAAGCAGAAGGCCTCATACCTGTCAAGGTACACTCTGAAAGACCACGAAGGGAACACAGGTGTAGCTAGTCCTGTAATCGTGAAAACATTCTTACTTTCTATCAGCTTCCTAGTCATACATGGGGGAAAGCAATGTTGGGATACTGCACACAACTCCACCTATCATCTCTTTAGATATTATTTGGAACGATGGGTGCTTGACTCCTTTGCAAATCAGACCATTTATTTCACTGCCTAATTATGGATTTATGGGTGCCTAACTTAAGAATCCATGTTGGAGAATTCTGGCCTGAATTCAAGTGGATGCAACTACATTGTCATGAGTTAATTCACACCTGCTTACATGAGATCTGATTTCAGGTTCAAGATCTCTAGAAAAAACTATATTAATACCAATATAAAATATATCCTACTTAAAAGTACATCTTCCTTATCTTCTATACTTTGATCCTGTAACAGGAGGGATGGACCTGAAACACATTGGGTATTAACATCATTTGGCTGAAGAATTTAATTAATGCATTACACTTGTATAATAAGTTTTGATATTGTGCCACTATATTAAATAAGTAATCCCCTTGATGAGCACTTTTTCTGTGCTATGTCCTCCTTTTTCCAACACTAATTTTGAATAAAGACATGAGGCTCATGATGATCAAAAGTGGAGGTCAACAGCAAGTTGAAGTAAAAATGAGCTTTGGGGGGAAAACAGAAAAATTAATTAGTCGGGGAAGTCAAAGCCTCTTTAGAATGCAAAAGAAAAACAGTGGTTTTGGTCAGTGAGAAAAAATGGTAATTGGTTTACATCTTATTTGCTGAAGATTCATTTAATTAGAGGAAGAATGTCCTCTTTTCATCTCTGGCAAATGAGAGGTCAGAACTTTCCTTTTTCCTCTACATTTCAAACCTTCAGAATATTCTTCATCAGATCTTTACTGTCCCATGACAAACACCTATAAGACACTGAGAGCTTCAAGAGATGATGAAAGACATGATCACATACTGTGACCAGAGAATGTGTTGCTAGTTAAAAATATATAACACAATCTCAATTTTCCCCCTCTAAGTTTCAAATCATTTTAGTTTAAAAGAGTTTTGGATTGGTAGCTCTGAAGTCTGAATTCCTCCATTTAGTTGCAAAAAGAGTAAAGCCTGGGTAGCAGAAATGCAAGTTTCCCTAATGTTCCACTAATATACCCTAACACTGACTGGCAGGGACAACCATCTATGGGAAACAAAGTAGTTCAGTTTCCATCATTCCTTGGCTTATCTACCAAGAATACTAATAAAATCATGTTCCTAGTGGTGGGATTTTTACCATTGCCATTAATGGGAGCAAATTTAGGCTAACCATTGTTGGACAATCCTATTTGACTACTTCATATAGATGCATTTTAATTTGAGATATTTCAGATGCCATCAGCAATTTCATCTAGAAATCTCAGCAGGCTACTCGCCCACTTACTTATAGGCAAGAAAATTGTTTCATTTGGAAGTATTAATGTTCCATATAATTGAAACAATTACTATTCCAAGGAGGTAGCTTTGTGGATGTCTATGAGGAGTACCTCCCAAATGTGAAGGGAAGCATGGGAGAAAGCATAAAGACGTCTGAAAATGTAACAGGTGAACAATGGAAGCTGGCATTATGGTCTGATCAGAGATGAGAGTCAACAGCTCAGTAGCAAATGAGAGATGATCGGCAGGGTGGGGATTCACTGGGAAGGCCTTCAAAGTAAAAAAGAAGCAGAGAATGTATGATGCAATAGAGAATGGGGAGCCATTGGAGGTGCACAAAGAGAGGGGTGAGATAGACAATGTGATGAGCTAGAAAAATTATATTTTCAACAGCATTCTGAATGGATATGAGCGGGGCAAGATTGCATTTGTCAAGGGAAGAAAAAAGGGTGTTAGAACATGAGAATGGCCATACTGGGGCAGACCAATGGTCCATCTAACCTAGTATCCTGTCTTGTGACATTGGCCAATGGCAAGTGTTTCAGAAACAATGAACAGAACAGGCAATCATAGAATGATCCATCCCCACTTCCAGCTTCTGGCAGTCAGAGGCTAGAGACACCCAGCACATGAGGTTGCATGACTGACTATCTTGGCTAATGGATTTATCAATGGATTTATCCTCCATTAATTTATCTAATTATTTTTCTAACCTTTTTCTGGCCTTCACGACATCCCCTGGCAAAGAGTTCCACAGGTTGAATGTGTGTTGTGTGAAGAAATACTTCCTTATGTTTTTTTTTAAACCTGCTGCCTATTAATTTCATTGGGTGACCCCTAGTTCTTGTATTATGTGAAAGAATAAATAACACTTCCATATTCACTGTCTCCACTCCATTCATGATTTTATAGACCTCTATCATACCTCACCTTCCTTGTCCCTATTCAAAGGTGAAGAGTCCCAGTTTTTTAATCTCTCCTTATATGGAAGGTGTTCCGTAACCTTAACCATTTTTGTTGCCCTTCTCTGTACCTTTTCCAATTATATCTTTTTGAGATGGGGCAACCAGAACTGCATGCAATATTCAAGCTGTAGGAGTACCATAGATTTATAGAGTGGCATTATGATATGTACTGTCTTATTATCTGTCCCTTTCCCTTTCTTTTAGCTTTTTTGACTGCCACTGCTCCCTGAATGAATGTTTTCACAGAACTATCGGCAATGATTCCAAGATCTTTTTCTTGAGTTGTAACAGTTAATTTAGACCCCATCATTTGTATGTCTAGTTGGGATTATGTTTTCCAATATGCATTACTTTGCATTTCTCAACATTTAATTTCATCTGCCATTTTGTTTGCCTAGTCACCCAGTTTTGTTAGATCCTTTTGTAACTTTTTGCAATCTGCTTTGTACTTAAATATCTTGAGTAGTTATGTATCATCTGCAAATTTTTCCACCTCACTATTTATCCCTTTTTGGAGATCATTTATGAATATGTCGAACAGCACTGGTCCTAGTACAGCTCTTTGCAGGACCCCACTATTTACTTCTTTACATTCTGAAAACTGACCATTTATTTCTATCATTTGTTTCCTGTCTTTTAACCAGTTACTGATCCATGAGAGGACCTTCCCTGCTATCCCATGACTGCTCACTTTGCTTAAGAGTCTTTGATAACGGACCTTGTGAAAGTCTTTCTAAAAGTCCAAGTACACTATAGCGACTGGATCACCATTGGCCACATGTTTGTTGACTCCCTTCAGAGAAGTCTAATAGATTGCTGAGGCCTGATTTCCCTTTAAATCCAGGCTGACTCTTCCCAAACAAATCATATTCATCTATGTGTCTGATAATTCTGTTCTTTAGTATAGTTTCAACCAGTTTGCCTGGTACTGAGGTTGGAGCTTTTTATTTAAAATTGGTGTCATGTTATCTATCCTCCAGTCATCTTGTACAGAAACTAATTTAAATGATTATATACCACACTTAATAGTTCTGCAATTTCATATTTGAGTTCCTTCAATACTCTTGGCTGAATACCTTCTGGTCCTGGTGACTTATTACTGTTTAATTTATCAACTTGTTCTAAAATCTGATACCTCAATCTGGGACAGTTCCTCAGATTTGTCGCCTAAAAGAATGGCTCAGTTGTGGGATTCTCCCTCCCATCCTCTGCAGTAAAGACTGAAGCAAAGAATTCAAAGGCAATGATCTTTTCTTCCTTGATTGCTCCTTTAGCACATCAGTCATCCAGTGGCCCAACTGATTGTTTAGCAGGCTTCCTACCTGTGATGTAGTTAAACATTTTTAGTGTTAGTTTTTGAATCTTTGACTAGTTGTTCTTCAAATTCTTTTTTGGCCTGCCTAATTATACTTTTACACTTGACTTGCCAGAGTTTAGGACCCTCTCAATTTTCACTTCCAAAGATTATGCTATTTTAGAGCTTGTTTGGTAATTGACCACTTGAAGAATGGAAACTGAAATTTCCAAAGCTGCCTAATTGCCCAATTCCCACTAAATTGGGAATGTCTTAGTTTTTTATACTAATTAATGGGAACTAGTCATCTGGATCCTCTGAAAATATCAGCTGGGGTTTGTAAGTGATAGGTTTGGAAACAGGAATAATCATGATCCCCCTCCCCCCAAGCCATAAAAGGTGCTGGCTTTGTTACAATTGCATTTACTTCCCTGAAAGTGTCCTGCAATCTTTATTTCCATCAGTCTAATGCAGTGTTTCCCAAACTTGGGATGCCCCTTGTTCAGGGAAAGCCCCTGGCGGGCCCGGCCGGTTTGTTTACCTGCTGCGTCCACAGGTTCGGCCAATCATGCTTCCCACTGGCCACGGTTCGCTGTGCCTGGCCAATGAGGGCTGCAGGAAGTGGCGCGGGCCACAGGAAAATGTAAGCTGCATTTTAGAAACCGAGATTTCTACCACTTTTGAGGATACTATGTGACTTGAGCATTTCCATCTAGGAATGTCTTGAGGGGAACTGGGATAATGTAGTACTATAATGATTCCCTTAAAGTTACAGCAGAGAAAGTCCATGGTTCAAGGTGAAAAGTATGTCAAGTACATCTCTAAAAAACTGTACTTACTTGCTATGGGAAAACTGATTTTTGTAAAGTTTCAAACACAGTCAAACATTATGAGTTCAACTGGAACTATTCTGGATTTACATTAGGAGTAGCTGGTAAAAAATGGAGCAAATCCAGAAAAAATAACCATGACAAGGCAAGCTAAAACAAACAAACAAATGGGATGGGAGAGGGGAAAGATAGAATAAGAGTAATACAAGCACGTGTCTTCATATTCCAGCTGTGTACACAATGACAACACCATAAGTGTAATAACAAGTTTGGTGGGAATAATTTTAATTTGCCACTTAATATTAAGATGGTTGAGAATACTGAAGTAGAAGAGTTCCAAAGACATCACAGTTACCCAGGATCCTTCTAAAATCCTTTGTTCAGAGGTACCTAACCATTTCTGAACCAGCAGGGCCAGGTTAACAACAATTGGGATTTATTTTATAAACAGCTAGTGTGTTTCTTAATGATTTATTAAACAAACCAAGAGAGCAGAATCATCCTTACTGCTTGTGTCCTCATTTGACTAATATTTTATTTGCAGGTTCATAGTTGCAATATGTTGGCTTTAATTACTTGAATAAATTTTAACGTAATTAATAAGTTGAAATTTTACTCTGGCACTCAGGTGATTATGCACCCTGAGTGGTAAGGGTGCAATTTGCATATTATTACTAAAATAATAAGAAGGCCTTCTGCATGCTAAGTAAGGTAACATTTAATTTTAACTTATTTATATCATTAGTTTGCTTCCAAAAAGTAAAATGAGCATAGACAATAGACATGATTTTCAAAATAATTACCATTTGTATGATTTATGTATGTGTTTTATAGTGCATTCTATGCACTTTGAAGTGTTAAAGGTTCCATTTTATTTTCAGAATGGAGCTAGCCTACCATTAAACCACATTAACTTGTAAGTCAAAGCAGACGAGGATTCAAGAAATCAAATGTCTTTTCCTAAGGAAAAATGCTAATACGTTGGTCAAAGCCCATGTATTGGACAAGGAAGAAGTTACATTTAAAGCTCCTGCTTTAAAGCTTCCAATATTACCCTTTTCTCTTTATATCATGGCAAAGAGTACTATACTTGATGTGTCTAGAGCTGGTTGAAATTTTTCAAATGAAAAATCACATTGTTAAAGTTTTTTTTTTTTCAAAATTTTACAAACAATTTGGTAAAAAAACCCATGGCATTTCAAAATCCCTGCTTTTAAAAAACTTTGAAATGAAAATGTGTTGAATTTTTTTGAAATGTTCACCATTTTTAAAATAATTTGTTGACTAGCTCTACATTTGGTAGATGTTTCTCATGCAAATACACGAGACATTCTCAGAGGGCAAACTCTCTATGTTGCAATTGTACGGTAATGATCTTTGAGCTCACCCATAATATTTGTGCTAAACAACCACATATTTTCACTCCCTCCTCACACAACATAGAAATTGTCATACCAGTCCAGATTACTACAGCACCTTCATCACATAGGAACAGGAACATAAGCTTTTCCCATTGATCAGGCCATTGGTAATTCAAGTCAGTCTCTTGCTTCCAGCAGGCTATAACTTGGTGTTTCAGAAAAAAATGAAAACAAAAACAAAAAAAGTTGCTGCAATAAATTCTTAAATGACTAACTGGGAGTGCAAGTCGGGAGGAGTCTTATCCCTGGTAGCAAGTGAGCGCTGGAAGGTGTTCTTCTGCCCCAGTTACCATTGTGTTGAGAAATCCTGCCTGTTTTCTTTCTGACTGTTGGTGTGTAAAGACAGAGTAGGTCTTCAGCAAAATTGGCCATTTTTCTCCACTCTTTCTGGCTGTTCTCTGAAGTGTTCTCTGTTTACAAAGCAGAACTAATGCAACAGATTTGTATATGTGAGTGAATTATATTGCCCTCTAGTGGTTAGTCTACAGAAAGGATACGATCTCTACTGCTACTATCTCTACCATTTCTTTTTTTCCATTTGGCTCAGGTAGTCAAGAGCTCTGTTTTTGGAGCTGAAGGCCAAGGGTTTTTCCCCAAATGTGTTCAAGTGACTTTTCTAGTAATTGAGTCTGTTGTTGACAGCACATGTTTTTTGTTATGCCTAGTCACTTGGGGCTAAATCTCTTTTTAGTCGGTACAAGAATTTGTGTTAGGACTTCAGTGGAGTTAATAAATATGCATGCTGACTCACCAATGTCACTTCAAACTGCTCATTTACCAAGCCTTGTAGTTACACACTGTGTATCTGGTAGGCAAGATCTTACAGTATTTCAAGTAATGTTAAACCATCAGTGACAGGCAGCTCTGAAAATGCTATTTAAAATTCAAGTGTTTTTTAATCTATAAATATATCTGAACATTTTTATGAGTAGCTAGGGCCAATCTGGCTAATCACTACTGTTAACTATCAAATTGCTGCATTTCCCTTTCAATTTTGCTCATGTTTCTCCAGATAACCTCCTTCCAAGGTTAATCAGGTGATCTCTACATTAGCACTTTTGTCGGTAAAACTTTTGTCGGTCAGGAATGTGAAAAAATACCCCGTTGACTGACGTAAGTTTCACCGACAGAAGCAGTGGTGTGGACAGCGCTATGTCGATGGGAGTCACTACCATCGCTTTTTGGGTGGCTTAATTATGCTGATGGGAGAGCTTTCTCCTGTCGACACAGAGCAGCTACACAGGAGATCTTACAGCAGCGCAGTTGCAGCAGTACAGCTCTGCCACTGTAAGGTCTCCAGTGTAGACATAGCCTCAGAAGCAGGCAACTCTCACCTGTTGCCAGGTCACCTTACATCATTAAGAATAAAGGAGATCTTGGAAGTCCCAGCTGAGATGGGGTATTAGGTAGGAATGCTCTAATTACCCTGCTGCAGTAGTCTCCTTATTTACTCATATGACTATTTATAGTTGGCAGTGCCTCCACCTGGACAGGCACTGTATACACTTGTGAGTGCACCTCGGTTTCCTTCAGGAAAATATAAATAATGGACCATATAAAGGCTGTGGGTTGAGAACCACTGCTCTTCTGACTTTGGGATGTTAATGTCTTTCCCATATGCCAACAGAGTAGTATCAGAAATAAAGAGCTGTCTTAGTTTCAATCTCCAGAAATATCTGCTAGTTTATTAAGTTTCCTTGATACTTAGTATAGGCATAGTTGTTGTAATACTACTTCCAAACATAGGTCTAGTAACTTTTGGTTTACCCATAGCACGTTCAAGAAAGATTACTTATTTGTCTGAAAGGGCTTTGATCTGATAGAACTTGAAGGGAGATAAAATAGCCTTCACTAAACCATATATCATATAATTACACTGGTGACTCCTTTCCCAAGCTGAAAAGTAATTGTTGACAGGTGAAACCAATGCCAACATGCATAATGTTGAAGAATTAGCACCTCAATTCATACCACTTCCTTCAGTGATTTGAGCTGTCATATTTTGTTGATTGATTCTAAAAGAAATTGGAGATAATAATGAACTCTGGTTGAATTTTCTCTTCAGATAATTGCACTGCCATTTTTACATTATTTTGAGATTATTTTATTTTTTACATTTTTTTGCTCATAACAATGCTTTGCATTTTTATAGCCTCTTCAGTGAAAATATCTTAAGTTCTTTACATTAATGAACTGAGCCTCATGTGTTCACCATACATGTTCATGTGTGTTCTATGGCTCAAAACGCTATATTTTTAGATTACCTTGGAGGTTATTTTATTTTATTTTATTGCTCATAAATGTTTCAATATTTGTGAAAGGGAGGAGTAACTAGCACAAAGTGATGGGCTAGAGACAGGCATAATTCATAAATATAAAGATCTATATTTCACATTAATAATGCTTTGCACTTTCGTAGCAGCTTTAGTGAAAATATCTCAAGTCGTTTACATCAATGAACTGAGCTTCATGTTTCAGAGTAGCAGCTGTGTTAGTCTGTATCCACAAAAACAAAAAGAGTACTAGTGGCACCTTAGAGACTGATAAATTTATTTGAGTATAAGCTTTCGTGGGCTACAGCCCACTTCATTGGATGCATAGAATGGAACATATAGTAAGAAGATATATATATATTTATATATACAGAGAACATGAAAAGGTGGAAGTAGCCATACCAACTATAAGAGGCTAATTAACTAAGATGTGTTTACCAAATATACACATATGTGTGTTCTATGTCTCAAAACACTATTTTTTTACATTATCTTTGAAGTTATTTTAGTACTATTATTCTTTTTGCTCTTAAACGTTTCAATATTTGTGAAAAAGAAGAGTGCATAAAAATAAAGATGTATGTTTTACATAAAAATGCTTTGTACTTTTGTAGCCACTTCAGTAAAAATAGTTGAAGTCCATTGCATTAATTAACTGAGCCGCAAGTGTTTACTGTATATACACATATACGTTCTGTGTCTCAAAAGCACCTTATTAATCTACTTAAAACTTTCCCCCCAAATCTTCTTCTGGTTGGAGACCAGAAGAGGTGAAATGTTGAATGGAAATTATCATCTCTGAGCCTGATGTCAATGAACTATTCATGCTTACAATTAAACACATGCATATGTGTTTGTAGGATCAGACCTACACAGACTACGCATATATAGTCTGTAAATATAATTTGTGCATACCTTAGAAGAGAGTTAAGGAATCACAAACAAACTTAACTCTGCCCCTCTGTGAAAAATTCATGTAGTGTAGCAAATATGTATGGATAGGGATATATTTTTAGATACATACATGTTTAAATATGGAAATGGATATCGGGTGTGTGTAATTCACCATATCTGTATGTTAACAAAAGTCTTTGTTTGGGACTATAGGACCTGATTATGATTCACACTTGTTTTAAACTCTAGTGACTCCAGTTATCAGAGGGGTAGCTGTATTAGTCTGTATTCACAAAAACAACGAGGAGTATTAGTAGTCTTTATGGTGCCACCAGACTACTCGTTGTTTTAGTGACTCCAATGAATTCAGTGGAGTTACTCCTGATTTACACTGATGTAAATCAGTGTACATCAGATTCAGGCCAACATATTCCATTTTGAAATGTTGCAGGCTTTCACTTGAAAAGCATGCTGATTCACACCATGAAATAATTCTCTTTTTGTGCCAAAACCTTTATATTTTTGAAATGCTAAATTAAAAGATTTTGCATCAAAACTCAGAGTTTCTTTTCCTCTATTGGGAATAACCTATTTAATGGAGAACTTGGTTCTAAGACAGCAATACAATGGCAAAATAAAATACTAATGTAAATAAGCATCTTTCAAAGACATCTATTGAAACCCTAGCCCACCATGGTGTCAAAATGCAAATGAAGTTATGGCTGTGTAAGTCATGGGGGATGACATCCACACTGTCAAAACACACCAGAACACTGTCAAAGTCAGTCTATGGAGATTATATTAAGATGTCAAAATGAAACAGACATCAATACAGATTATATTACCTCTAAAAATAAACAAAAGAAATTAAACAAAAAAGTTTTGATCTCAATCAAAGTATTGTGTACAAGTTCAATGACTCCTTGACTTACACTAAAAATATCCCTTCTGAATACATCTATGAAAGCAACATTCTACATTTTTTGAAGTACTCCACTATGTTTCTGTGTATTTCAGCTTACAGTGGAGTGCATTAAAAAGTTATAGTAATGTTAGGAAGGAGGCAACCAAACACTTTTAAAAAAGGTTTCATAGTATTTTGTGTTAACTTTGTATAAGGTTCTGTGTCAGAGGTTACTCATCACTGGGCATGTTGGTAAGTATTTTTCATTGAGATAAGCTGTACATGGAGAATAAATATTTTGTGAACCACTAGCACTACAGTATAGTTCAGATGAGTGGCTTACTGGGCTAAACTTCAGGACAGAAGCATCTAAATATCTTGGAATTACTGGCATAGTTGACTCAGCCCTTCATTTTTCCAAGGCAGATAAGATTAACTGAATATCATGCTGTTTATTCATAGATTTCAAGGCTAGAAGGGACCACTGTGATCATCTACTCTGACCTCTAGTAATAACACTGTCCATAGAACTAACTCCAAAATAATTCCTAGAGCATATATTTTAGAAAAAGATGAAATTTTGATTTAAAAATTGTATGTGGTGGAAAAGGACCAAAAAAAAAAAAGCCACCATGGCTAAACAACAGAGTAAATCAGGCTGTTAGAAACAAAAAGGCATCCTTTAATAATGGGAAGTCAAATCCTACTGAAGAAAATTGAAAGGAGCATAAACTCTGGAAAGTCAAATATAGAAGTATAATTAAGCAGACCAAAAAAGAATTTGAAGAGCAACTAGTCAAAGACTCAAAAACTAACAGCATTTTTTTTAAAAGTACATCAAAAGAAGGAAGCCAGTCAAACAATCAGTGGGGGCAAGTGGATGATCGAGATGCTAAAAGACACTTAAGAAGAAAAGGCCATTGGAGAGGAGCTAAATGAATTCTTTGCATTGGTCTTCACTGCAAAGGATGTGAGGGAGGTTCAGACACCAGAGCCATTCTTTTTATGAGACAAATCTGAGGAACTGTCTCATATTGAGGTGTTAATAGAGAAAGTTTTGGAACAAATTGATAAATTAAACAGTAATAAATCATCAGGACAGGAAGGTATTCATCCAATAGTTCTGAAGGAACTCAAATGTGAAATTGCAGAACTAAGTCTGTTATGTAACCTATCACCTAAATCAGGTTCTCTACCAGATGACTGGAGGTTAGCTAATGTGACGCCAATTATTAAAAAAGACTCCAAAGGCAATCATGGCAATTACAGGTCAGTAAGCCTAACTTCAGGACCAAGACAACTTGTTTAAAACTATAGTAAATAATGATCAGATACATAAATTAACATGATTTGTCGGGGAAGAGTCAACATGGCTTTTAAAGGGAAATCAGGCCTTAGCAATCTATTAGACTTCTCTGAAGGGAGTCAACAAACATGTGGCCACTCAATTACAGACCTAAAAGTTGCAATTCTTCAACAAAAAAACTTCAAAAAACAGACTCCAATGAGAGACTACTGAATTGGAATTAATTTGCAAACTGGATACAATTAACTTAGGCTTGAATAGAGACTGGGAGTGGATGGGTCATAACACAAAATAAAACTATTTCCCCATGTTTATTCCTCCCCACCCCCCACTGTTCCTCAGACGTTCTTGTCAACTGCTGGAAATGGCCCACCTTGATTATCACTACAAAAGGTTTCCCTCCCCCGACCCCTCCCCCCCGCTCTCCTGCTGGTAATAGCTCACCTTAAGTGATGACTCTGGTTACAGTGTGTATGGTAACACCCATTGTTTCATGTTCTCTATGTATATAAATCTCCCCACTTCCACTGAATGCATCCGTTGAAGTGAGCTGAGAAGTATAGCGGGGTGCCCCTAAGATCTGTAATGGGACCTGTGCTGTTTAACATATTCATAAATGATCTGGAAAAAGGGTTAAACAGTGAGCTCTCAAAGTGTGCAGATGATACAGAATTATTCAAGATAGTAAGGTCTAAAGCAGAATGAGACGAGTTACAGAGGAATCTCACAAAACTGAGTAACTGGGCAATAAAATGAAATAAAATTCAGTGCTGATAAATGCAAAGTAACACATATTGCAAAACATAATCCCAACTATACATACAAATGGTAGGGTCTAAATGAAATGTTACCATTCAAGAAAGAAAGATCTTATAGTCATTATGGTGAATTGCCTGAAAACATACATTTAATATATAGCAGCAGTCTAAAAAGCTAACAGAAGGTTAGGAACCATTATGAAAGGGATAGATAATAAGATAGTAAATATCATAATGCCGCTACATAAATCTATGGTACACCCACAGCTTGAATACTGCATACAGTTCTGATTGCCTTGTCTCAAAAGCAATATATTATATAATACATTGAAGAAGTTCAGAGAAGAACAACAAAAATGATTAAGTATATGTGTGACATTACACAGGGTACACTCTGGATTGATGGACAGCTGTGTCCCCTCAATTTTTGAAGCTGGGGATCCCTATTACACTGCTTTGCTATGAGAGCAACCACTCCTGGTCTACTCACACACAGCCTCTAGCACATAAATTACTCCCAGTTATACAGTATGACTGCAATGGAATTACACTGCTGAGCAACACCAGCAAATTCCCAGTCCCATATTTTGTTCCAGAAATGTGTGTATTGTACTGCCCAACACAAGCTCATATAAAGTCTGTCATTTTATTAATTGAAAATGTTATGCACAAATCCTGTTATCTCCAATTAGATTCTCCAAACACTTCAATCCAAGCACATTGATTTAGATAAAACAATAAAACAAGTTTATTAACTACAGAAAGATAGATTTTAAGTGGTATGAGGCATAAAAGTCAGAACTGGTTACAAAGAAATAAAAAGTAAAACACAAACTAATATCTAACTTAACAAGCCAAGTGAATTCAAAGCAAAAGCTCTCTCTCTCACCATATGCTTCAGCAGTCTTACAAACTGAATTCCTTTCAGATAGGATCCCTCCCTCAGTTCAAAACTGTTTGTTTGTTTCTCAGGTATTGTGGTTGCCATTGGTAGACAGAAAGGGAGGAATATTTTGGGGAATCTGTTCCACATGATTATACCTTTTTCTCATCTTTAAAAAACATCTCCAGCTGAGGTTTAAAGTCTATGGAGACAGGAACCTCCAGCTGTTTCTTTGCCAAGATGTAAATTTCTCACTCAAACCCTTTTTACTGACAAAGAATGGTCAATTAATCAGGTGATGGTCCATTTGATTTCATTGACACCTGACTGAGGCATCAGTTTGCCTTTTGTGTCTGAGGAACTGCTTTGTGGCTGCTTCCCCAGGTTTGGAATATGTCTTAATAACATCATACAGTAGAGTCTTATAACTTTACATACAATGTTGCCACACATATTTTACCAGGAAATAATGATCAGCAAATCATGAGTTTTCAGATGATACCTTACAAGGCATAGTTTGTACAAAATTTTTCAAAGTTTTGAAAAAGGGGAGGGCATAGGGATACAGACAGTCACAAGATGGAACAGCTTCCATATAAGGAGAAATTAAAAAGACGGGGCCTGTTCATCTTGGAAAAGAAATGACTAAGGGGGGATATGTTAGAAGTCTATAAAATCATGAATGGAGTGTAGAAAGTGAACAGTGTTATTTATCCCTTCACATAACACAAGAACCAGGTGTCACTCAATGAAATTAACTGACAGCAGGTTTAAAACAAACAGAAAGTGCTTCTTCACACAATGCACAGTCAACCTATAGAAATCAGTGCCAGGGGATGCTGTGAAGCTCAAAAGTATAACTGGGTTCAAAAAAGAATTGGATAAGTTCATGGAGGATAGGTCCATTGATGGCTATTAGCCAAGATGGTCAGGGATGCACCTCATGCTCTGGGTGTTCCTAAGCTTCTGGCTGCCAGATGCTGGGACTGGATGACATGGGATTGATCATTTGATAATTGCCGCGTTCTGTTCATTCTCTTTGAAGCATCTGGCATTGGCTACTGTTGGAAAACAGCAAACTGGGCTAGTTGGACCATTGGTCTGACCAAGTAAGGTCATTCTTATGTTCTACACATCATTGTTATTTTAATAGAGATTTTAGAATTTAGTGTACTGGATATGTGTTTAGCAATAAAAAATCATGTTTATATTCTGTTTGTATGCTGTGACTGTGCTGATATATGGTCTCACTGTGCAATTAAGAGCCAATGAAAATAAAACTGGTATTTCAGTGCCACATTTTTTGTTTAGTTTTTCAGAGTTCGTAGTACTTACCCATTGCGGCCAGATTAAAAATAATGCAAAGATCTTTTGTTCTTCAATGGTCAGCTGAAAGCCACGGTGTGCCA
This sequence comes from Dermochelys coriacea, assembly GCF_009764565.3. Lineage (NCBI taxonomy): Eukaryota > Metazoa > Chordata > Testudines > Dermochelyidae > Dermochelys > Dermochelys coriacea. The sequence goes on along the minus strand of NC_050069.1, from coordinate 247,650,196 downwards.
AAAAGCAATTAAACTTTTTGAATGTTGTTAAAGATTAAGCTTTTGTTCATGATTTTGGTGAAAGAATGGGTTATTTTTTTATTTGGACTGGCTTGCCCATTACTACCTCAGGATGCAAGAGAAAAATGTTACTTTCTGCTTGATATTTTTTGATAATGATCCTGACCCTCAAGTCCTTGCACTGGAAACACATTCTGAAGTTAATAGACATTTTACATGAGAGTTACAGGACTGGGACCATTAAGATGGTGTGCTTAGATTTTCAGAAAGCCTTTAACCAGGTCTCTCACTAAAGTCTCTTAAGCAAAGTACGCTGTCATGGGATACAAAGGAAGGTCCTCGAATGGATTGGTAACTCGTTAAAAGAGTAGGAATAAATTATCAGTTTTCAGAATGGAGAGAGGTAAATAGTGGTGTCCCCCAGGGATCTGTACTGAGACCAGTCCTCTTCAACATATTCATAATATTCATATGATCTGTGAAAAAGGGGTAAACAGTGAGGAGACAAAATTTGCAGATGATACAAAACTACTTAAGATAATTAAGTCCCAAGCAGACTGCAAAGAGCTACAAATAGATTTCACAAAACTGGGTGACTGGGCAACAAAATGGCAGATGAAATTCAATGTTGATAAATGCAAAGTAATGCACATTGGAAAACATAATCCCAACTATACATATAAAATGATGGAGTCTAAATTAGCTGTTACCACTCAAGAAAGAGATCTTGGAGTCATTGTGGATAGTTCTCTGAAAACATCCACTCAATGTGCAGCGGCAGTCAAAAAAGTAATCAGAATATTGGGAATCGTTAAGAAAGGGCTAGATAATAAGACAGAAAATATCATATAGCCCCTACATAAATCCATGGTGCGCCCACATCTTGAAGACTGCATGCAGATGTGGTTACCCCATCTCCAAAGTGATATACTGGAATTGGAAAATGTTCAGAAAAGGGCAACAGAAATTATTAGGGGTGTGGAACAGCTTCAATAAGAAGAGAGATTAATAGAACTGGGACTTTTCAGCTTGGAAAAGAGACGACTAAGAGAGGAATATGATAGAGATCTATACAATCATGACTGGTGTGGAGAAAGTAAACAAGGAAGTGTTATTTACTCCTTCTCATAACATGCCAACTAGGGGTCACCAAATGAAATTCATAGGCAGCAGGTTTAAAAGAAACAAAAGGAAGTATTTTTTCACACAATGCACAGTCAGTCTGTGGAACTCCTTGCCAGAGGATGTTGTGAAGGCCAAGACTATAACAGGGTTCAAAAAAAATTAGATAAGTTCATGGAGGTTAGGTCCATCAATGGCTATTAACCGGGATGGAGAGGAATGGTGTCCCAAGCCTCTATTTGCTAGAAGCTTGGAATGAGCAAAATGGGATGGATCACTTGATGATTACGTATTCTGTTCATTTCCTTTGGGGCACCTGGCATTGGCAACTGTCAGAAGACAGGATACTGAGCTAGATGGACCTTTGATCTGACCCAGTATGGCAGTTCTTATGTTCTTAAGATTAAACGTTTGTTCTAATTTCTGCCCATCAACAGCCACTGAGACAGATATATCATTACTGATAATATAAGAGGCTGATTCAATTCATTGTTATGGGACCTCTCTAAATAATTCTGCAAAGTCAATTAGTATTTTCTTCAACTTCTCTCCCATTTAATCTTCTACCAGATGTAGCAGTGGCTCTGCTTCAGTGGATTCTTTATATTCCTTAGTGAAAGATGCTTTTCTAGGTTCTTTTTCTTCCTCCACAGATGTTAGCAAAAATACACTCTGTTTTCTTTTCCGTGGTACAGTAGGCTCAGTTTGATCTCCTGAGGTTTTCCATTCCCTCTGTTCTTCTAGCAAATTGATATGGAAATTTTGTTCTTTTTAAGCTTTTTTTCTTTCTTTTCCAATTTGCTGAGTAACAGGAGGCTTCCTAAAAATCTCCTAAGGGCTTTGCCAGTTTGTGAAGAGCATTCTGCATTCACTGGTTTGTAGTTGCAATAAAAAAAAAATTGGCCTTGTTGCAATTTTCATTTTCTGGCCAATTGGTTTCACATGTGGTTTTAGCCCTTTAGAATGTTAAATAACTTTTATTGAAAGTGATATTTTAGTACAATTTAATTGACCCTAGATATATGCAAACAAGAATGCAGCTTTGTATTCAATGTAAGTAAAAAGCAATTTTGGTCAGTTGGAGCATTCCTATTCCCAGCCTCTTCCATACCTTCAGGGCCCAATCATGCTAGGGTCTGAATGCCTCTTTGGAGGTGCTCAGTACACTCAGTTCCCACTGAAGTCTTCAATTCTAAAGGTATCAAGCACTTGCAGGCCACCTGTATGTCCCATCAAGGTCAGTGAAGTCACACTAGGGATAAATGTGACCCATTGTTGATAGATGTGCACTGTGTTTGTGGGGGATAAAGGGGCATGGTAAAAGTGCTACTTGATTCCTGAGCACTGAAATGAATCTACCATAGCAATGGATGCTTAGGTTCCTGTTTGCTATTTTAATCATAACATCATTGGAACAGTTAAATGAACACCAACAGTTTTACAGCTGTAACTGTCACTGGTCAAAAGGCCATGGCCTAGAGAAAACACTCAAACTGCTGAGCCACATGCTATTGACTCTAGAGCATGACATTCCCTTTTGAAATCTCTTCTCCTTTGTCCAGGCTATAGCTGTAGATTCTGTCAGCTGGGCCATGTGAAAAGTCTAACTAACACAGAGAAAATTGATTTTATCACTGCATGGTAGATTAGTATCAACAAAATGATGTAGAAAGCCTCATTGCATAGAGAGAGAGAAAATCCTATTAAATAAGAATCTGGATGCAAATACCTAACTTGCTTTCAATATTTTCCAATATTCAAATTTTGTTAAATAAAGTTACTAAGTCATACCATAGAACACACCAGGAAAAAACCTTTCCTGAGCAAAGGTAGATGACTTTGTGGTTAGAATGTTGATGGCCACCTAGGGTTCTAATCTCTGCTAACTCTTTTCCATCGCTACTGCTGGTAAAGTGGAACCAATGGTAACAATGGTGGGAAATTTATAGGAAAAACAACAACAACAAAAAAACCCCCGATGCAGACACAGCCTCAATTATCAGAAAATAGTTGAATATGTGAGTTTAAAATGAACTTTCCATGAGGAACCATGCAAAGAGAGCTTGATATCCCCCTCCCAACCCCCAAATCATGGTCAAAACAAAATCATTGGAAAATGTGAACAGATGTTTATGGAAAAAATGTTTGTAGTTCTAAAGCTTAATCCCCCAAGTACAATCAGTTAATGTATTATACCCTAAACTCTGCAAGGCCATAAAAGTCAGTCCAGCTATTGATGTTCCAAGTAATGATACCTTCTCTTTCCTTTTGCCATTTTTCTGTCTCTAATTCCTTTAATTTAATGGGAGGGGAAGGGTATGGATGTTAATTGCCTGCAACATGCGGGTGTTCTTTTTCCTAAAATAGTATGACATTACTAATGTGCTATATGTGTGTCAACATTTCAATAAAATTATATATTTTAAAAATTCCTATCAGTTCCATCTGATTATTTATAACTGCAGTCCACATGCTGCATAATTCATGTTCAAATCATTTGCTGATATGGCAAAGAGTTGCTCTTTATAGCAATTGTTTAAAAGAACAAAATGGGGGTATTTAAGAGGCTAATCATACAGTTTCTCTGGGAAGATATGAGCATTTAAATTACATGCTGATAAACCGATCAGAAAGAAGTTCTGGCAGCTAGATATCGTACTAAAAATACAAAACAAAGGAAATGTGCTCTCTTCGCATCTGTGGCATTTATTGAACAAATAATTGTATTTTAAACCAGTGTCGTGCCTCAAATCCACCGTTTTTGAAGTGCATTGCTTTCTCAAGTCTCTAATACATTCTGATTGATTAAAACCCAAAGAGTCAAACACAAAAACCTGCAAAAACAGAAAATTAAGGACTGAATCATTTTGCTCTATGCATTTTAGACAGCTAAGCAATATGGGGACTATATCCCACATTAGTTATGCTGGTGTTTGCACTAGTGTAATTCAGTTATATAGAGTGCAGTGACTCCTGAGTAGGGCTGGTCTAAAATTTTCCCAGAGATGTGGTCAACCAGAGATATTGGCCTATAGAAAAAAAATAGAAGCATGAGGCACCTGAACTTCGACTCCACTAAGACACCAAAATAAAAATATTTCCAATTTGAAACAACATTTTTTGGTTTTCAGTGGAAATTTCTACTGAAAATTTGAAATGATCCATGGAAAATGTACACAAAATCATTTTAAAAAAGGTTTTCATCTAGGTTTTCCATGGAAAAAATCTCCATTTTATGACCAACTCTACTCCTGATACACATTAAGTGGGAGAACAATCATACTCAAGAAATTTTTAGATTTCCAAGAGAACTTGGAAAATCAAGCAGAAGAGGATTCACAATTTTTTTTGACAAATAAATGTGTTGTGTTCACTTCACTGTTATTCATGAGGTCACATGAGCCCTGATTTGGCAAAGCTCCCCTATGCTGGAATGGAGTTTAAGCATATGCTTAAATCTTGTTGAAATAAGTGCTTTTTTAAATAGGGATAGACTTGCCATTATTTATTGCTCACTCGTATTCAGATGATCACCCATTTATTGTTGAAAATGTTCTTGAATCCTTAAAACGTCACAAGTTTTATCATGAAAGATTAGTCAGCTAAAAACTTCAACAGGAGTTTGTTATTCATTATTTGCTAGCCTCCTATTTTAAAAGTATCAGGTTACAAATACCCCATAACATCATTTATTTGAATAAACTATTCAGCAAACACTTATGAAGAGCAAATATATTCATAGAAATCAGGACTGGATTGCAAATGATTCATGCATGTAAAAATGGCACAATATTTAATAGATATTGTTCACAGGGAATAATTTATCCATCTCTTTTCATAGATTATCTCTGGATCATATTGATAGGACACCAGAACTACAGTACACAAGCTCTCTAGTTTTAATTCCAAAATCAAGGAATGCAGAGGCTGCTCCCCACAATGTCTTTCTCTCTTCCTTTTTTATGAGAGTGGCTTACTCTATGTAAGTTACAATGATCTCGTATGCCACAAGTCTTGTATGGAGTGGCAAATACAGAAAAATGTGAGAAAATACAAGATCCCAAAGAGATTTGCAGTACTTCCTGCTTGTGACCCTGGCCAAAAGTACAGAGGACCTGTATAAAGAAAAATACTGGATAAGAAATTTGATCTAAAAGTTCAGATTCTTCAGTTTTTGTTCAAATTTGATTGTGGAAATATGTGAAAGTTTGAGGATACATGGGGACGCAAACTGGGTCACTGACTGTAGCTATTTAGTCCTGTAAGCCCCACTTCAACCAACCATTTAACTATGCGTCTGTTGAAGTTTTCATATCAGACTGGATGCTTTTCTAGAAGATCTGCTTCATTCTAACTGGCTATTGGGCTCAATACAGGAGCAGCTGGATGAAATTGTATGCCCCATGTTATATAAGAGGTCAAACTAGAGGATCTAATAGGTTCCTTCTGGCCTTCATCTATGAATTTATGTGCTTAAGAGCTTGATGAATTGGGTCCTTATTGTGGAAGGGAAAGAACTTTAGAATGCCAGAAGTATCTTCATTTAAAATATAATTTATGCTTACTTTATCCATTGGATATTATCATGGTCATTTAAAAACTATTTTATTTTTAGGATTGGATAGTTCCCCTTTAATTTTTGTGTAGTTGTTCAATTCTTCATCCTTCTTGAAATGGATAATTCACCTTTATCATCAACATGCTGTATGTGTCTCCTTACTTGACTTTTACATTATTACTCTAGCTATTACTATGCATGCATTATTTATATGGTTGGCTATCATGGAAAAAGGCAAGCAATTTACTTGTCAAAACATATTAGAATGCCTGACTTTAAATCAAAGTTGCATGGGTTGGTAAAAAGCTATAATAAATGCTCTTTGGCTAATATGTTAGTGTCATGCAGTGGGGATGGTCAATGTATTGACTAAGAAACCTATAATCATTTCTAAGACTCATTGAATAGAACAGCATTTCAGACTATTAGACGTTGCTTTTAATTGTATAATATTAAACCTTAATTTGTGGGCTCTATACTTTTTTCAGTAGGTGGGATTCTAGCCTGTACTTTAATGTTAATGTCAGAATAAAATAGGCATTCAGACAGGATGAAAATTACAAATATTATAGAGCCTAATTCTCTAAAAGTGACTTACAAATACAGGCCTGGAGACTTCAAATCCCATCTGAGTGGTATAGGGTTCTCTGCCCTGCAGAGTGGATCCCTCTGAGAAACACTGAGTTCCTGTAAAGAAGACAGTTCCTTCCTGTAGGATATAGCTCCTTAATTCTCCTGTTACAAGATATAAAGATGACCAAAATGCTAAAGGACCATTCAAGGAAGAAAAGGCCATTGTAGAAAAGCTAAATAAATTCTTCATACCTGTCTTCACTGCAGAGGATGATATCAGGGATACTCTCATACCTGAGCCATTCTCTTTTGGTGACAAATCTGTGGAACTTCCCCAGAGTGAGGTGTCACTAGAGAAAGTTTTGGAACAAATTGATAAATAAAACAGAATAAGCTGGTATTCACCCAAGAATTCTGAAGGAACTCAAATATGATATTGCAGAACTACTAACAGCAGTATGTAACCTGTCACTTAAATCAACCTTTGTATCAGATAACTGGAGGGTAGCTAATACAACACAGATTTTTTTAAAAGGCTCCAGATGCGATCCTGGCAATTACAGACCAGTAAGCCTAACTTCAATACCAAGCAAACTGGTTGAAATTATAGTAAAGTACAGAATTATCAGACACATAGATGAATACAATTTGTTTGGGAAAGATTAACATGGCTTTTGTAAAGGGAAATCATGCCTCACGAGTCTATTAGAATTCTTTGAGGGAGTCAAAAGCATGTGGACAAGGGTAATCTAGTGGATATAATGTACTTGGACTTTCAAAAAGCCTTTGATAAGGTCCCTCATCACAGGCTCTTAAGCAAAGTAAAAAGGCAAGGGATAAGAGGGAAGATCCTCTCATGGATTAGTAACTGATTAAAAGACAGGAAATAAAGGGTAGGAATAAATGGTCAATTTTCACAATGAAGAGAGGTAAATAGTAGTGTCTCCTGAGGATCTGTACTGGGACCTGAACAGTTCAATATATTCATAAATGATCTGGAAAAAGGAGTAAACAGTGAGATTTCAAAGTTTGCAGACAATAAAAAATTACTCAAGATAGTTAAGTCCAAAGCTGACTGCGAAGAATTACAAAGGGATCTCATAAAACTGGGTCACTGGGCAACAAAATGGCAGAGGAAACTCAATGTTGATAAGTGCAAAGTTATGCAAATTGGAAAACATAATCCCAAGTATACATACAAAATTATGGTGTCTAATTTAGTTGTTACCGCTCACAAAAGATCTTGGAGCCAACATGGATAATTCTCAGAAAACATTCATTCAATGTGCAGCAGCAGTCAATAAAAACTAACAGGAACCATTAGGAAAGGGGTAGATAATAAAACAGTAATAAGATAATAATATAATGTCTATATAAATCCATGGTACATCCGCATCTTCAATATTATATGCAGTTCTAGTCACCCCATCTCAAAAAAGATATATTAGAATTGGAAAACTTACAAAGAAGGGCAACAAAAATATTAGGGATATAGAACAGCTTCCATATGAGGATTAAAAAGACTGGGACTATTCAGTTTAGAAAAGAGATGATGGGGGAATATAATAGAAGTTCATAAAACAGTTGATGGGGTGGAGGAAGTGAATGGGTGGTCAGGGATGCAACCCTATGCTCTGGGTGTCTTTAACCTCTGACTGCTAGAAGTTGGGACTGGATGACAGAGGATGGATCACTTGATAAGTGCCCCATTCTCTTCATTCTCCCTGAAGCATCTGGTCCTGGCCACTGCTGGAAGTCAGGATATTGGGCTAGATGGACAATTAGTCTGACCCAGTATGGCCATTGTAATGTTCTTATACAAACAACACCAGCTGAACCCAGTGTGCCCCATCCTAGTTTCACAGAATCCCATTGAAATTGATGTGAACCCCCTGTTTCTGGCAGAACGAGAATTAGATCTGTCTGAAGTCTACATTAATTAGGTTTTCTGAAAAATACAAAATAGCTTCCAGGGCCTCATAACCTTTAATATTCAGGGGGACCCTCCTTCTCTCTCTGTCTAAGCAAGTTCCTCTTCCAGCATTTTTTTCTCTCTGTGCTGCTACTGCTATTTTCTTTGCCCTGAGGCCTCAATTTGCTTCCAGCCTCTCCCCTCGGTATAGGTGTCACTCCCCTTTAGCTTAGTTGTTCTGCTTCAAATTCAAGGCTACTTTATTTTGATCCAATTGTCATACATGTGTATTAAATGTATAGCATATCAAGATAAGCATGGAACCCTGTTCTTCAAGCCTTATGCTGCACAGTTTAGCGTGTATTGTCCTGAATTCCACTAGTTTTATTAAAACATCTCTTTTCAATGTTTGCCAGGATGTTCACTGTTTCTCCTGACTCTGTTTTTGTCATGTGGCTGAGGCCTTATATTCAGAGACACAACAAAATAACTTGTTAAAATCCATTGATTAAAGCAAGAACTCATGAAGATGGTGCTTGATATATTGAAATATTATTTGAAAGAGAAAAAAAATATGATTCCAGGCAAAGAAGAAAATTGCAAGATTTAGCAGGATTTTATTGTAACGAGATTAATGGACATTTGTGGGCATATGTAAATAGGTTTAACCAGCGCTTCAATGAAAACAACCTTGGAGATAACAATGAGAAAAATGCCATCTTCCTCCCATTATGTGGTGCAAGAGACATGAAGTCTGGTTGGATTTTTTGTCTCTCAGTAAAACTGATAAACACAAGAAATTATCCCAGACAGTGACTAAATGCCAACCATTTACCATAAATGAATTACTAAGCTTTAAACTGGTAGAGGGGAAAACACATTATATAGAGTGTAGAGTTTATTTTAAACAAGAATGGGAGAACTCTCTGGAGCCACACAATCAAATTGGCTACTAGAATGTTAGCTAAAAATAGAGAGAAACTGCAGAGTAGGTGAGAGAGGCAGGAACAGATGAAGTTTAAAAGGCCACTTAAATCAATGGGAGTCTTTCCAGTCTCTTCTGTGGTCCGTGGACTATTACACATAGACTACAAAGCACTTTGGACTGATTGGGAGTCAGGCAATGAGGGCATTAGATTTCTCATTGATAATTTTAGTGAGATAAAAAACTCAGTAACAAATTCTAAGCCCACTTAATGCCCTGATTTAAAACCCAGGTGAAATTACGAGTGACCAATGGAGGCAACAATACTCTGTTCAGGTGGGGAAGTCTACCAAGATAACTATGAGTGAAGAACATACTACTACTCGCCAGGTGGTCAAGCAGCATAAATTTGTACCTGTTGCAAATAGCTTATGGCCTTCAGAGCCCCATATATGGCTTCTTGAGCCCAGAGTTGCTAGAGGCTAAGTGAGAGATGGAAATATTTGTATGGGGAAATTGTGGAGAAAGACGATCTCAGAACAGGCTGCCCTGAAAACTTGTGAAAGTGAGTGTCTTGTAGGCAGTGGACTGTGATGGAATTCACTTAGATTGGACCATTTTTCATAGATAGACTCTCAGTAGATGGGTAACTGATATGAGGAGGCAAAATGAGAGAATCTGACCACACTCCAATAAAAATATTTCCTCACCCAACTTGTTTCTCTAATATAGAAGTAGCCATTTTCAGTACTCAAAGCTTTGCTTCTCTCCAGAAAACAACAATGGTCCTGCCCAAAGTGGCAGACTCATGAAAATCTGGAGAAGGAACTGTCTCAGGCTTACTTGCTGAAATAGGTATTTTTCCATTTCTAATTTATGATCCTTACCTTACGAAAGGTGGTGCCCCAGGTTAAGAAGTCTAATCATCTTTCTTTTTCAGTGTTGAGACGTTGCTTACCTGCTTGGTCCTTTCTTTTTCTTGAATGCTACTGACATTTTTGCTGCTGTCACTGTTTAAAATGGCAACAAAACTATGATTTTCCATTGTACCTGTGACAGTAGCACAGAAATTGTCATGGACACTGAAAAGTAGAATTAGCTAAAAGATAGCAAGTATATACAGACTATATGTTATTGATTCTATTCTGCCATCACTTTGCAGGCATAACTCCCATTAACAGTAACATTTCACACTCAGGCATCAGCAGGAAAAGAGACTTTACACGTCTAGCTAATAAAGGATATGACGTTTTATTATCATTAATTGTTTGTATTTCAGCAGTGCCCAGAAGCCCCAACTGAGACAGGGGACCTACTATACTAGGCATTGTACAAACTCATAATAAGATGCAGTTCCTGCCCAAAAGAGTTTACAATCTAAATATACAAAGCAGACCAAGGTGAGAAGGGAAAAAGAGGTAGAGCTATCTGAAATAGATTCAGATCTCCCAACTCTCAGTTCAGTACCCTGTTAGACCACACTTCCTCACTGTCTTATATAAAGTATATACAAATCTGCTTGATTTCTGTGCTTCTGTCATTTTTTGGCTTCCTTTATTTTTATTTATCAAAATGTTCCATGAGGCCTAATCTTTGATAAAAGCCATACAAGTCTCCTTCCACACATTGCTAATGCCAAAAGTTTAGTTTGGTTACTGTTCAGTGAAGAAGTATCTCACATTTGATCTACAGATCTTCCCTAGCAGAAGAAACAGGAGATCACGAGTCTATAGACAATACAAAAAAGGATTGAGTCTGCCTCAAACTTTATAAATATATGTTAGCAGGAAGGCTTAATTATGTAGGCTGTGATGAACTTAAATGCTAAGATTTTAGCAAAGATTAAATCTCTGTGGAAACTGGTCATCTGTCATGGGGTTGATGACAAAGAGTTCAGAGATTATGGAAACAGTTTGTGAATAGGATATCTGAATTGGGGAAAAAATGCTTGCCCAAAGGGCGGTGGTGGTGTGATTTGTGTGTGTGTGTGTGTGTGTGTGTGTGTGTGTGTGTGTGTGTGTGTGTGACTAAGTCTGATACAACTGAATAGCTAGACAAATAATGGGGAATTTTACAGAAACAAGACTCTTCTGGCTACTGCATCATCTATTCCGTCTTCTCAGAGAAGCTTAGAAAAGCTAAAGATTGGTATATATTGACCTGAGGGAATTAAAGAACACTTTTTTTTTTATTAATTACACAGCCAGTCTTCTCTCTGTTTTACTGAGAGTTTTTAACCCTTTGAGTCTTTGGGGTTTCTTTTATTCTCAAGTTATTAATTATTATTATTATTATTATTATTATTTAGTATCGTACACCTAGCACAATGGACCAGCAACCCATTGTGATAGGCGCTGTACAAACATCTTGGATGTTTCCATTAGTTAAATGTGAGATGGGTTATATATGACATTCTTATTTCAGTTATTCCATACTAGTATCCTAGTGTCTTATGTTCTCACCATCATATGAATATGGTGGACTGTTAATGCTGAGGATGTGGGTATGTGGGTGTCCATCTTTGAAAGGGTTTGGTAGTGATGGTGACAAAGAGCAATTTACACATATTTCCTCTGTTTTAAAAAAAAAGCAAATTTGAAAAATAGAGGATTGTGTTGAAGATTAACACTGACGTGGGCCATTTTTAATTTCTCTATTTACCACCACAATCCAGATGTTTTAAAAACATAATTCAAGTACCAATTGCTAAAGAGAGTTTTTCTCTGCAGGATTATTCATATTTTAATATGTGATGCCATTATGAAAGTCATAGTCCTGTATCCGTTATGCAGAAAGTCATTCAATGCCAGTTGTCAACATTTTTGTAAAATGCAAGCTAGATGGCTCAAAACATCAGCCTTATGTCCTGGCTTTGATCAGAGAAAATTAGCTCAGTGGGGATGGTCTCATAACAGAACTTCATACATTTGTCCTCCTCTCCAAGTACAAGACAATCTGGGACTCTTTCAAAAAAAGCCCAGGATAAAACTACAGTAGGGGTGATGTATGGTTTGAGGGAGAAAGGGAAATTTGGCCATGCATGATTCTGTGATATACATTGCATGCCTGCATAATGCCGGGCTGCAGCCATTGCTGTTAATTTTAGTGCACATGGAAGTGAAGAACTAACAATTAAACCTACAACAAAGAAGCGGGGGAAAGTCTGGTTTGGTTAGTTCCTTCTGAAAGCAGTAAAGATCCATGAAGAACATGATACTACTAAAAAATCATTGGAATGTGCTTTTATAGCTGTGAAGTTTTTACTTTGAGGAAATCCCCATTGAGATTGTGTTTTGTCCTTAAAGTGTCCTTGTTCTAAAGTATTTTCTGGTTTTGTCTTTAAATGCATTTTTCAGATCAAAATAAGGAACAATTTACAATATTTTACATGTCTCTTGCTGTGTGTGTGTTTTGTACAGCACCACAATGGAGTCTCAATTTTGGTTGGAGCCCATAGGTGCTACCACTATAAATACTAATATTTATATTTATATATTAGTGGCTGATGCAGAGTTTGAGTTCTGATGCAAGCTTCTAAGTGAAAATGCTCAGAATAGATCTTTATATATATGTTATGTAATGTCCTGATCAGGAGCAAGACCCTACTATAATAGTTTGTGATGGGATGTACATACCACACTAGGCAGAAAAGGTTTAATCCCACACTATGGTCGGAGGAAGTCCCACCACTCAGACGAGGCTGTGCATGTTCCAAATACTGTGCTAGTATAAAGGAGAGCAGCCCAGCTTAGTCTGGGTTGACCACCAAGGAGGAAAGACAGTTGGTGGAGGCTCCAGCCTAGCAGCCGTTACAGTCCTCGCCTGCGGGAGCCAGAGATCCCGAGACCCGGACTGGAGACCTGTTGCCATTGGTGTCCCAGGGAGTCACCTGCACCGAGGAGCCCGGAGACCCCGATGCCCTATGGCCTGCAGCTTCAGGAAGACCGATAGGAAGTGACCCAGGCAAGGTAAGTGAATGGTAACTCCCAACCATATAAGGTCAGCATGCTGCACTTGGATTCTCTGCTGAGCCCAGCTGCCACCCCCTTTAGTGGTGGCCCATGGATCTGGCCCCCAGGCCACACAGCCCTGCACTCGAGGGCCACTGTATTAACTCTGACTACTAGGTCATGCTGCCCTGTACCTGAGGGCTTCTATATTGACTCTGGCCACTAGGCCATGCTGCCCTGCACTCAAGGGCTGCAGTATTGACTACGGCCATTAGGCCATGCAGCCCAGAACCCAAGGGCTGCTGCTTTGATTATAATCATTGGACCTCATTGTGGTGAGGCCCAAGACAGTCTGGTAGACTAAAACTGTGGTGTCAGCACATACACAGTACACCCCGACAGGAGATAGGATACGCATACACCACCACACAGTTCCTGAATAAACATAGAGGTAGACATGCTTCCAGCCCCAAAGAGTTCACAATCTAAGAAGTATACACTTCTATAGAGATAGGTGCTTTCAGGTGGCATTGGAAAGAAGAAGTGGGCAGCATTATCTCCTGCAAATGTAAACAAACATGTTTGTCTGAGCGACTGGCTGAATATGAAGTAGGACTGAGTGGACTTGTAGGCTCTAAAGTTTTACACTGTTTTATTTCTGAACGCAGGGGTTTTTTTTACATAATTCTATATTTGTAAGTTCAACTTTCATGATAAAGAGATTGCGCTTCAGTACTTGGAATGGGGGAACTAAAAAATACTATTTCTTTTGTTCTTTTACAGTGCAAATATTTGTAATAAAAACAAATATAAAGTGAGCACTGTTCATTTTATATTTTATGTTGTAAATAAAATCAATATATTTGAAAATGTAGAAAACATCCAAAAATATTTAAATAAATGGTATTCTTTTACTTTTTAACAGTGTGATTAATCACACAATTAATCAATTTTTTTAATCGCACAATTAATCACAATTAATTTTTTAATCGCTTGACAGCCCTAATTTAAAGTTCATTTTAAAATGTGCTCATAGGCTGCCTACAAAATGTTCATACAGATCATTTTTGCAAGTTTCACTGCAGAAATGGATTTACAATTCAGTAATAAATCCCTGGAAACAGGTATAAAGAAAACACCTACATAACATTAACTACAGTTATGTGAATGGGGCTATTAACATTATTTCATGATAAAAGGTTTGCTAGGCTGCATAAATAATGTAGTGTTCTATTATTATTTACTATCTGCACTGTGGTACTGACTAGCAACCATAGTCCTGGACCAAGACCCCATTGTGCTCAGTGTTGTAAAGCATAGACCTCAAAACATATAGTGGACTAAAACTTTATCCTGAACAACAGAAAATTAAGTCATGTGTAGGGAAAATTATAAAACTATATACATACAAGAAGCATGAGATATATTGTAAAGGAAATCATGCCTTGTAGCTAATAAACTATGTTCTATACAATGATTCTTAGGATTTCTGATTTTTATTTTATACCATGCTATTTACCATTTACCTCTTGCAATCTTGCCAAGTAGGTCATTCTCCAAACTTGAAGGCTAGGAATTCTTGAGGAAAATATATTTTCCTGCGAGGATTTATAACATCATTCTAGCTAATTTTGCCTGGAGTTTTGCTCTCATGTTATGATATCCTCAGAGGGGAAAGAAATACAACAGCTTGTCTCCATGATAGGAAAGTGCAGACGGACTGGGAAAAATTAGTTGCTGCAATTGGACAATGTGATGTTGCCGAGTCCATATGCAGTTCTGAAATGATCTCAGAACAAAAGGGGAGTACTTAAAGAGTGCATGGAGTTCTCTCTGAAGTGGGAATGAAAAGGCTAAGCTCTGCAAGTTCTAAGGTCTTTCAGCAATAATCAAGTAATTAACTTTCAACAGGAAGAAAGGAGGCTGCTCTTTTTATTTTATTTTTGCATGGCTTAGCACTAACCTTTAGCAGTTTAGCCTATTAGATTGGAGACAGGTGTTTGTCAAAACTCCTATTTATTAGAAATTGAGATATTTATGAGGTTTTACTGCAAAAAGTCAATGGACATAAATTTCATTTTGCATTTTTTAATATATCGTATTCTTAATTTAGACTGCACACTTCCGACATTATTAAGCCATGCAACTTGCACATTATTAAGCCATGGGAATTAAGCCATGCAACTTGCACAAACTTGGAACTTCCTGAATAAAGTTTCATGTACCGCTGTGAAAATGTGGGAGTAAGTGAACTTTTAAATACATTTTGGACAAATTTGATACTCAACAAAAAATGAAGAATAGTCCCAGAAAGCTGACTGAGAGCTAAGGCTGACATTTCATAAGTATTCATGTTCTTTGGGTGCCAATACTGAGACACATTAGGCTTGTTTTAAGAGGTGCAAGTCATGCAGGTCCATTGATTAAACTGGAAGGACAAAGGAGGAAGGAGGGAGCAGAAAAACCCAGTAGCTCAGCACATCTCTGCTTCCTTCCTTTCCTCAATTAAAAACTGGGTGGACTCCTTTCTGCTGCTTCTTCCTCCTTTCTCCACCCTTCTCTAATCCTGCAACACCAGGTCCCCAGAAAAAGAGGCCCCCCTTGCTGAGACTATCCCCCATCTCAGTGAGGGGGTGAGGAGCCTATGGAATTGTCCAGCTCACACCTGGGAGAGGGAGACGCAGAGTTTCCACAGCAGCAGGAGGGGCAGAAGTGGGGCTGGGTTATAGAACTGTTGCGTGCCTGGTGGGCAGAGTTGATGTGGGTCCGTGGCTGGGACAGATATGACGGTTGGGTGGACACAAAATTAATTGATGTAGAGATGAGGGGGCATAGAATTGACATGGAAGTGGGGGCTGCATAAGTAACTGATGGACGAGGGACAAGCAAATGTAGGGGTGGGGGCACAGCATTAATTCATTTGGATTGATTAATAAATTCATCCATTCAGGAAACACTTTATACACTTGTGTAATATGATCTCAGTTGTGGCTCCTAACAAGAGCCCTTCAAAAGAAGCCAAAATCACTTTGTTATCACTTTGTGAGACCAGGCAGCCCTTTAAGTGTCACATACTTTGTGGCTGGGCAGGGTGAGAAGACAGATCCCAATGCACAGAATACTGTTTTTTTACCAAAACCCCCCCCCACAAAAAAACACCCCACAATTTTGTGACCAATCTCATGGTTCTAGGAGGTTTGACTCCTGTTTTTTGAACCTTTGGGGGTTTTCAGTGTGCTATTAAGTAAGACCTCTGGGAAGTATAGAGATGCCACGATTCCTGTACCGTCTTTATACAATCTTTGGTTTCCTGTGACATACTTCCTGCTGGGGCAGAAACAAAGAAGCCCAGGACGGGGCAGTTGCAGGCTACAGCTACCCAGAGTAGTAGGAAGTTTGTTGACTCATTGCTGTATATAGTTCCAGTTCCTAAGAAAATGTTTATCTTGATACCAGTCTGCTCATCAGTGAGATATTACAGGGTCCTAGTGAGCCTGTGCAACTGCAAGTAACTCCCCACCAGCCCTGAGAATTAGAAGAAATGCTGAATGTGCCGGGAAAAGCAATTTGAACTGTGTATGAAAGCCACAGGGGCGAATAAACAGGAGGATTTGCAAAGGAGTACTCTACTGTTAACTGTGGCAGGCACAGAAGCCCTAGTTGTGTGTAATGCATTCCATACAGAGGTGGAACAAGAGAAGAATGCTTTGCAGAAATAATTAAAATATTTGAGGATCACTGCATCCCTAGAATAATGTTACTTATGAGAGATATATGGTCAGGATAAGAATGAAGGAGAAACAATAGAAAAGATTTCCACAAACTTAAAACTAAAAAGTCAGGCCTGAGAATATAGCCCATTAAAAGACTCTCTCATTAAACACCAGATTGTTTTGGGTTATAATAATAAAAGGGTCAATGAACAGTTACTAAGGGAGATGACTCCAGCACTAAAAACGCCAGTATGTATATGGCAAGCAGCAAAACAAAGAGAATGCAAATGAAAAGTGGAGAGAAAGGCACAGGGCATATGACAGTGAGTACCATAGCTAAACCACCAAAGGAGAAGTTCACAGACATTAAACTCTCTGAATACAGAAACACAGAAAGCAGGAAAGAGTGACAGTGATGTAGCAACTAGCATGAATATAGGAAATGCCACCTATTGAGTAAATATGTCGAAACTGTAATAAGCCTAATCATTATGCTGAAACCTGCAGAGAAAGCAGGAAAATGCATGTATTAAGTGCAAAACTGGATTCCTCAAGTGAAGAGGAAGAGCTGTTCTTAAAGCACAATAATGGAGGAGGTTGAAAACTGAAAAGACTGGCTAATTAAAATGTTCACAAATAGCAGGTATGTGACATACAAAATAGACAGTGGGGCACAAGTAAAGGTAACAGACACTGAAATAGAGAGCTGTAAGGAGCATGTAAAAATGGAAGAGTCAAAAAGTATCCACAAAAGACTAATGCAGGAACAGAGAATGCACACTGACACTAAAATACAGACGGAAAATGTTAAAACAAGAATTTGGGGTGGTACACAAAGGCAAGCCCAGGCTTGGGCCTACATATACGTGGAGGCTTTGTTAAGAGGTTGTATGTCATAGAGAGACAGAAGGACAACACAGGACCAGATCTGAAAGTATTAACAGCATCAGATGAAGCTGTAGTCACAGTAAATGGGTCCCTCCCAGTAAGATCATAGAATCATAGAATCATAGAATATCAGGGTTGGAAGGGACCCCAGAAGGTCATCTAGTCCAACCCCCTGCTCAAAGCAGGACCAAGTCCCAGTTAAATCATCCCAGCTAGGGCTTTGTCAAGCCTGACCTTAAAAACCTCTAAGGAAGGAGATTCTACCACCTCCCTAGGTAACGCATTCCAGTGTTTCACCACCCTCTTAGTGAAAAAGTTTTTCCTAATATCCAATCTAAACCTCCCCCATTGCAACTTGAGACCATTACTCCTCGTTCTGTCATCTGCTACCATTGAGAACAGTCTAGAGCCATCCTCTTTGAAACCCCCTTTCAGGTAGTTGAAAGCAGCTATCAAATCCCCCCTCATTCTTCTCTTCTGCAGACTAAACAATCCCAGCTCCCTCAGCCTCTCCTCATAAGTCATGTGCTCTAGACCCCTAATCATTTTCGTTGCCCTTCGTTGTACTCTTTCCAATTTATCCACATCCTTCCTGTAGTGTGGGGCCCAAAACTGGACACAGTACTCCAGATGAGGCCTCACCAGTGTCGAATAGAGGGGAACGATCACGTCCCTCGATCTGCTCGCTATGCCCCTACTTATACAACCCAAAATGCCATTGGCCTTCTTGGCAACAAGGGCACACTGCTGACTCATATCCAGCTTCTCGTCCACTGTCACCCCTAGGTCCTTTTCCGCAGAACTGCTGCCGAGCCATTCGGTCCCTAGTCTGTAGCGGTGCATTGGATTCTTCCATCCTAAGTGCAGGACCCTGCATTTATCCTTATTGAACCTCATTAGATTTCTTTTGGCCCAATCCTCCAATTTGTCTAGGTCCTTCTGTATCCTATCCCTCCCCTCCAGCGTATCTACCACTCCTCCCAGTTTAGTATCATCCGCAAATTTGCTGAGAGTGCAATCCACACCATCCTCCAGATCATTTATGAAGATATTGAACAAAACGGGCCCCAGGACCGACCCCTGGGGCACTCCACTTGACACCGGCTGCCAACTAGACATGGAGCCATTGATCACTACCCATTGAGCCCGACAATCTAGCCAGCTTTCTACCCACCTTATAGTGCATTCATCCAGCCCATACTTCCTTAACTTGCTGACAAGAATGCTGTGGGAGACCGTGTCAAAAGCTTTGCTAAAGTCAAGAAACAATACATCCACTGCTTTCCCTTCATCCACAGAACCAGTAATCTCATCATAAAAGGCGATTAGATTAGTCAGGCATGACCTTCCCTTGGTGAATCCATGCTGACTGTTCCTGATCACTTTCCTCTCCTCTAAGTACTTCAGGATTGATTCTTTGAGGACCTGCTCCATGATTTTTCCAGGGACTGAGGTGAGGCTGACCGGCCTGTAGTTCCCAGGATCCTCCTTCTTCCCTTTTTTAAAGATGGGCACTACATTAGCCTTTTTCCAGTCATCCGGGACTTCCCCCGTTCGCCACGAGTTTTCAAAGATAATGGCCAAGGGCTCTGCAATCACAGCCGCCAATTCCTTCAGCACTCTCGGATGCAATTCGTCCGGCCCCATGGACTTGTGCACGTCCAGCTTTTCTAAATAGTCCCTAACCACCTCTATCTCTACAGAGGGCTGGCCATCTCTTCCCCATTTTGTGTTGCCCAGCACAGCAGTCTGGGAGCTGACCTTCTTAGTGAAAACAGAGGCAAAAAAAGCATTGAGTACATTAGCTTTTTCCACATCCTCTGTCACTAGCTTGCCTCCCTCATTCAGTAAGGGGCCCACACTTTCCTTGGCTTTCTTCTTGTTGCCAACATACCTGAAGAAACCCTTCTTGTTACTCTTGACATCTCTTGCTAGCTGCAGCTCCAGGTGCGATTTGGCCCTCCTGATATCTTTCCTACATGCCCGAGCAATATTTTTATACTTTTCCCTGGTCATATGTCCAACCTTCCACTTCTTGTAAGCTTCTTTTTTATGTTTAAGATCCGCTAGGATTTCACCATTAAGCCAAGCTGGTCGCCTGCCATATTTACTATTCTTTTGACTCATCGGGATGGTTTGTCCCTGTAACCTCAACAGGGATTCCTTGAAATACAGCCAGCTCTCCTGGACTCCCTTCCCTTTCATGTTAGTCCCCCAGGGGATCCTGGCCATCTGTTCCCTGAGGGAGTCAAAGTCTGCTTTCCTGAAGTCCAGGGTCCGTATCCTGCTGCTTACCTTTCTTCCCTGCGTCAGGATCCTGAACTCAACCAACTCATGGTCACTGCCTCCCAGATTCCCATCCACTTTTGCTTCCCCCACTAATTCTACCCGGTTTGTGAGCAGCAGGTCAAGAAAAGCGCTCCCCCTAGTTGGCTCCCCTAGCACTTGCACCAGGAAATTGTCCCCTACGCTTTCCAAAAACTTCCTGGATTGTCTATGCACCGCTGTATTGCTCTCCCAGCAGATATCAGGAAAATTAAAGTCACCCATGAGAATCAGGGCATGCGATCTAGTAGCTTCCTTGAGTTGCCGGAAGAAAGCCTCATCCACCTCATCCCCCTGGTCCGGTGGTCTATAGCAGACTCCCACCATGACATCACTCTTGTTGCACACACTTCTAAACTTAATCCAGAGACACTCAGGTTTTTCCACAGTTTCGTACCGGAGCTCTGAGCAGTCATACTGCTCCCTTACATACAGTGCTACTCCCCCACCTTTTCTGCCCTGCCTGTCCTTCCTGAACAGTTTATAACCATCCATGACTGTACTCCAGTCATGTGAGTTATCCCACCAAGTCTCTGTTATTCCAATCACGTCATAATTCCTTGACATCACCAGGACCTCCAGTTCTCCCTGCTTGTTTCCAAGGCTTTGTGCATTTGTATATAAGCACTTGAGATAACCTGTTGATCGCCCCTCATTCCCAGTATGAGGCAGGAGCCCTCCCCTCACAGACCTTCCTGCCTGTGCTTCCTCCCGGTATCCCGCTTTCCCACTTACCTCAGGGCTTTGGTCTCCTTCCCCCGGTGAACCTAGTTTAAAGCCCTCCTCACTAGGTTAGCCAGCCTGCTGGCAAAGATGTTCTTCCCTCTCTTCGTAAGATGGAGCCCGTCTCTGCCCAGCACTCCTCCTTCATGGAACACCATCCCATGGTCAAAGAATCCAAAGCCTTCTCTCCGACACCACCTGCGTAGCCATTCGTTGACCTCCACGATTCGACGGTCCCTACCCAGGCCTTTTCCTTCCACGGGGAGGATGGACGAGAACACCACTTGCGCCTCCAACTCCTTTATCCTTCTTCCCAGAGCCACATAGTCCGCAGTGATCCGCTCAAGGTCATTCTTGGCAGTATCATTGGTGCCCACGTGGAGAAGCAGGAAGGGGTAGCGATCCGAGGGCTTGATGAGTCTCGGCAGTCTCTCCGTCACATCACGAATCTTAGCCCCTGGCAAGCAGCAGACTTCTCGGTTTTCCCGGTCAGGGCGGCAGATAGATGACTCAGTCCCCCGGAGGAGAGAGTCCCCGACCACCACCACCCGCCTTCTCCTCTTGGGAGTGGTGGTCGTGGAACCTCCAACCTCAGGACATCGCATCTCATGCCTCCCAACCAGCGGAGTCTCCTTCCGCTTTCTCCCCCCAGACATATCATCTGGTCCACTCTCCGCATTGGTACCTGTGGAGAGAACATGAAAGCGGTTAGTTACCTGTGTCTGTGTTACTGGAACCCGGACATTCCGCTTACCTCTTCTGGAGGTCACATGTTGCCAAGCTTCTTCACTGGCCTCTTGGCTCCTCTGTGCAACCTGCTCTACATCTTTAGAGCTTTGTGCCCCTAGAAGGCTATCCTGAGTTTGGTCCAGAAAATCCTCAGTCTCTCGTATACAACGCAGGGTCGTTACCTGTTGCTCCAGACCTTCAATCTTCTCTTCCAATATGGAGACCAGCTTGCACTTTGTACAGACAAAGTCGCTTCTGTCCTGTGGAAGAAAGACAAACATGGCACATCCAGTGCAGGTCACAATAGCTGAACCCCCCCCTTCCATATCACCTACCTACTATGAGCTTCCTCAGAGACGTTGGCAAGATGTAAGCCTCACTGGGCTCACTCCAGGCGAACTCCCAGGCAAACTCCTGCTGTGAGCTGCTCTGCTGTCCCCGCTGCTCCGCTGGTTCGCTGCCGCTCAGCTGGTTCGCGAGGCTCTGGCTATTTTCAAACAGCCAGGCTTCCCTGACGCAAACACACAGACACCCTAATGCCCGCCCCCTGCAGGCTAGCAGCCAATCAGACACTCACTCAGGCTCCCTCCCAGCAAACACACGCTCGGATACTTCCTCAGCAAGCAAACACACACACTCGGATACTTACCAGTCCCAGGCAAACTCCTGCTGTGAGCTGCTCTGCTGTCCCCGCTGCTCCGCTGGTTCGCTGCCGCTCCGGATAAAGATAAAGATATGGTTAAGAGAAGATGCAGAACCAGTGGTGCATGCTACACAAAAAGTTCCATAAGCTTTAAGAAAGAGTCTAGAAGAAGAGATGCAAAACATGACAGCATATGGTATCATTCAGAGAATATAAGAACCAACAGATTGGGATCAATGCATAGTAACTGTAGAGAAAAAAGGAGGACAATTACAGCTGTGTGTGGACCCTAAGGAGCTGAACAAAAATACAGAAAGAGAACACTTCCACTTGCCCACAGTAAATTGCCTGGGATGGAAGGAGCCAAATTAATCAGCATATTAGATGTATCAGCTGGATTTTGGCATATCCACTTACACATTGAGAGCTCCAGGATCTGGGCTTTCAACATACCATTTGGCACATACTTCTTCCTAATACTACATTTCAGAATATGTTCACCTACAGAAGTATTTCACTGAACTATGAGGGTCTAGCAGGCACGAAAGTGTACATTGATGACATAATAATTTGGGACAGCATGGCCATTCAGGAACAACTGAGGAGAGCGCTGGAACTTATGAGAGCTCATAACTTAAATGGAATAAGGCCAAATGTCAATTTCAAACAACAGAAATAACAGGTGGGAGAGAGACTGAACTGAATCAAAGATTCAGGCAATACTGAACATGCTGAGACCTGAAGATAAAAAGGGAATTCAAAGGTTGTGTTAGGCATGTTGAATTATATCAGCAAATTCATACGTAACTATACAGCTCTTACAACTCACCCAAGATATCTCCTCCACAAGGTCATGGAATGGGCATGGATGCCAGAGTATGAAAGAGATGCCAGAATATTAAAGCACATTCTGACATCAGCTTCAGTGCTGCAATCTTTTGACCCTTTGAAAGACATCATGCCTCTAAAGGAGGGCTGAGAACAGTACTATTACAGGATCATGGCACTAACTAGTTATCAATCTCATTTGTATGTATGGCTATGGCAACCACAGGAAACATATAGGTAGAAATTGAAAAAGAGACATTAAGTCTGGCATATGTGTGTACAAATTTTCATGACTTTCTGTATGGTGATAGCTTCAAAGCAGAAACTTATCACAAACCATGATAGCAATACACAAAAAGGGACTTGGAAAAGCACCATAGTGACTGCTTTTGAAAATATAGAAGTATGATGTGACCCTTTAGATCCAACCTGAGTGACACTTAATAATGGCGGACACATCCTCAAAAGCATATACTTCATGGGACAATACACAGCCTAAGGATCTGGAACAAGCAGTAAACATACATGTGATCATGACAGAAGTGTCATGTGCTGCATCTTGAGGCATATGGGATGAATTGGAGACAGAAACAGGTGAAGGTGAAATGCTGCAAACAGCAATACAAGCAATAAGTAAAGGAGGAAAAAGTCAACACTTCCCACCTGCCTATTCCCACTGTACAAATGAGCTTTCAGCGATTTCAGGAGTACTCTTAAAAGTGACACAGATTGTGGTTCCCAGAGTGATGAGAAGGAAAATATAGGAACAAATACATAAAGGTCACATGGGAATGACCAAATCAAAAAGGAGGGCTGGAGAAGTTGTGTTCTGGCCATAGATTAATAGTGACATTGAAGAAATAGTCCTGATTAAATTTCCATCCAAACCCATATATTATTCTGACATTTCAGTTTGAAGAATCAGTATTTTCCAACAGAAAAACGTTTAGTCAAAACTCACGACTGGCCTTGCATGAATCCCTTGTTAACAGAGCCATCCTACAGGACTGCTGGAGAATCTCAGCTATCGTTAAAAACAAAGAAAAGAAAGTCTCTAGCCCTTCTCCTTGCAAGATAAGCTTGAATATTCAACTTGATACAAACCAGTGCAAACCTATCACCAGGATTGGAAGGAATCAGAAGCTGAGACCCAGTGCCTCAGTAAGAGGCTGACAGGACAGAAAGACCTCTGCATCTTGAAACAAGTTAGCTTTTTGCTCCCCATTACTCCATTTAGAAGGCTGGTCTAGAACTTCATTCCTCTGATGGTTAGAAACCTTCATCTAATTTCAAGCCTAAGCTTGTTGATAGCCAGTTTATATCCTTTTGTTCTTGTGCCAATATTTGCCTTTAACTTCAATAAGCACTCTTCCTCACTGGTATTTATCGCTTGGTTATATTTATAGAAAACACTCACATCCTTGGTTTGGTTAGGCTAAACAAGTCAAGCTCCTTATATCTCCTCTCATAAGGTAACTTCTCCATTCCTCTGATCATGCTAGTAGTCCTTCTCTGCACCTGGTCTAGTTTGAATTAATCTTTCATAAAACTGGGAGACCAGAACTGTACACAGAATTCCTGAAGAGATCTCACTGCTGCCTTGCACAATGATAATAACACTTCCCTATCTGTATTGGAAACGTATCACCTAATGGATCCAAGGATTGCATTAGCCTTTTTCATGGCCACATCACATTGACAGCTCAGTCATCCTGTGATTGACCAATACACTCAGGTTTTCTCCTCCTCTGCTGCTTCCAACTGCTAAATCACCAGCTTATAACAAAAACTCTTCTTGTTAGTCACTAAGGGCTTGATCTTGCACTTTGCACTATTAAATTACACCCTATTTCTATTATTCCAGTTTTCCAGATTTTCAAAATCTCCTGGTATGTTATCCCAGTCCTTCTCCTCCCAACTTTGGGTCATCCACAGATTTTATTATCACACTCCCACTTTTTGTGTCAAGGTCATTAATGAAAATATTAAATAAGGTTGGTCCCAATTCATGAGAAACTCCCTCCAGCCTGACAGTTCACCTTTCAGCATGACCCATTGAAGTCTCCAGGGCCAGCCATAGATCAAATGACACCCCAAGTGAGGAGCATCTTCAGCACCACCCCCCATTTGTTAAACTTTTGAATGCCTTATTTTTTATTGCATTCATACCCCATTTCACAACTTTGATGCAAAATTTGCATGCTTGATTTATTCCTGTCATATAAACAATACATCTGCATGCTAGGATCTCTAAATCTGTATTTATTCAAGCCATATATAAGCAAATAAAAAATATTTTCCTCTAAGCTTATAAGACCTTTTGTCACTAACAAACAAAACAGCATCCCAAGCCCAGTGCCCCCCACAAGCCTGGCACCCCAGATGGTTACCTTGCTTGCCTGCCCCTAAATCCAGCCCTGGCAGTCTCCCCCTTAATAGTTCCTTACCCAACGTTGGATTTTTATTAATCTTCTTCAATTTAATGAATAATTTCCCACGTGACACTGTATCAAATGCTTTACTAAAATCCTGGTAGATGTAATGCATTTATGTTGTCTTGAAAATCAGTTATCTTCTTAAAGAAAGATATATGGTTTCTCTGGCATGATCTACTTAAAATAATGCAAAAAGAACAGGAGTACTTGTGGCACCTAGAGACTAACAAATTTATTAGAGCATAAGTTTTCGTGGGCTACAGCCCACTTCATCAGTTGTATAGAATGGAACATATAGTAAGATATATATATATAGATATATATCTTATATAGATATATATATATACACACACATACAGATAAGTTGGAAGTTACCATACAAACTGTGAGAGGCTAATTAGTTAAGATGAGCTATTATCAGCAGGAGAAAAAAACTTTTGTAGTGATAATCAAGATGGCCCATTTAGACAGTTGACAAGAAGGTGTGAGTATACTTAACTTAAGGAAATAGATTCAATATGTGTAATGACCCAGCCACTCTCTATTCAAACCCAAGTTAATGGTATCTAGTTTGCATATTAATTCAAGCTCAGCAGTTTCTCTTGGAGTCTGTTTTTGAAGCTTTTCTGTTGAAAAATTGCCACCCTTAAATCTTTTACTGAGTGGCCAGAGAGGTTGAAGTGTTCTCCTACCGGTTTTTGAATGTTATGATTCCTGATGTCAGATTTGTGTCCATTTATTCTTTTATGTAGAGACAGTCTGGTTTGGCCAATGTACTTGGCAGAGGGGCATTGCTGGCACATGATGGCATATATCACATTGGTAGATGTGCAGGTGAACAAGCCTCTGATGGCGTGGCTAATGTGATTAGGTCCTATGATGGTGTCACTTCAATAAATATGTGAACAGAGTTGGCAACGGGCTTTGTTGCAAGGATAGGTTCCTGGGTTAGTGTTTTTGTTGTGTGGTTGCTGGTGAGAAATTGCTTCAGGTTGGGGGGCTGTCTGTAAGTGAGGACCAGTCTGTCTCCCAAGATCTGTGAGAGTGAGGGATCATTTTTCAGGATAGGTTGTAAATCTTTGATGATGCGCTAGAGAGGTTTTAGTTGGGGGTGAAGGTGACAGCGAGTGGCATTCTGTTATTTTCTTTGTTGGGCCTGTCCTGTAGTAAGTGACTTCTGGGTACTCTTCTGGCTCTGTCAGTCTGTTTTTTCACTTCAGCAGGTGAGTATTGTAGTTTTAAGAATGCTTGATAGAGATCTTGTAGGTGTTTGTCTCTGTCTGAGGGATTGGAGCAAATGTGGTTGTATCTTAGAGCTTGGCTAAAATGGATCATGTGGTGTGTCCTGAATGGAAGCTGGAGGCATGTAGGTAAGTATAGCGGTCAGTAGGTTTCCGGTATAGGGTGGTGTTTATGTGACCATCGCTTATTAGCACAGTAGTGTCCAAGAAATGGACCGCTTGTGTGGATTGGTCTAGGCTGAGGTTGATGGTGGGATGGAAATTGTTGAAATCATGGTGGAATTCCTCAAGGGCTTCTTTTCCAGGGGTCCAGATGGTGAAGATGTCGTTAGTGTAGCGCAAGTAGAGTAGGGGTGTTAGGGGATGAGAGCTAAGGAAGCGTTGTTCTAAGTCAGCCATAAAAATGTTAGCATACTGTGGGGCCATGTGGGTACCCATAGCAGTGCCGCTGACTTGAAGGTATATATTGTCCACAAATTTGAATAGTTGTGGGTGAGGACAAAGTCACAAAGGTCAGCCACCAGGTTTGCCATGACATTATCATGGATACTGTTCCTGATAGCTTGTAGTCCATCTTTGTGTGGAATGTTGGTGTAGAGGGCTTCTACATCCATAGTGGCCAGGATGGTGTTTTCTGGAAGATCACAGATGGATTGTAGTTTCCTCAGGAAGTCAGTGGTGTCTCGAAGATAGCTGAGAGTGCTGGTAGTATAGGGCCTGGGGAGAGAGTCCACATAGCCAGACAATCCTTCTGTCAGGGTGCCAATGCCTGAGATGATGGGGCATCCAGGATTCCCAGGTTTATGGATCTTGGGAAGCAGATAGAATACCCCTGGTCAGGGTTCTAGGCATATGTCTGCACAGATCAGTTCCTGTGATTTTTCACGGAGTTTCTTGAGCAGATAGTGTAGTTTCTTTTGGTAATCCTCAGTGGGATCAGAGGATAATGGCCTGTAGAATGTGTAGTTAGAAAGCTACTTAGCAGCCTCTTGTTCATATTCCAACTTATTCATGATGACGACAGCACCTCCTTTGTCAGCCTTTTCGATTGTGATGTCAGAGTTGTTTCTGAGGCTGTGGATGGCATTGTGTTCTGCACGGCTGAGGTTATGGGGCAAGTGATGCTGCTTTTCCACAATTTCAGCCCATGCATGTAGACGGAAACAATCTATGTAGCAGTCCAGTCTGTTGTTTCGACCTTCAGGAGGAGTCCACACAGAATCCTTCTTTTTATAGTGTTGGTAGGAAGGATTCTGTGGGTTAGTATGTTGTTCAGAGGTGTGTTGGAAATATTCTTTGAGTCGGAGACATCAAAAGTAGGATTCTAGGTCACCACAGAACTGTATCATGTTCGTGGGCCTGGAGGGACAAAAGGAGAGGCCCCGAGATAGGACAGACTCTTCTGCTGGGCTAAGAGTATAGCTTGAAAGATTAACAATATTGTTTGGTGTGTTAAGGGAACCACTGTTGTGGCTCCTTGTGGCATGTAGTAGTTTAGATAGTTTAGTGTCCTTTTTCCTTTGTAGAGAAGCAAAGTTTGTGTTGTAAATGGCTTGTCTAGTTTTTGTAAAATCTATCCATGAGGAAGTTTGTGTGGAAGGCTGTTTTTTTATGAGAGTATCCAAGTTTGAGAACTCATTCTTAATCTTTCCCTGTTTGCTGTATAGGATGTTGATCAGGTGGTTTTGCAGTTTTTTTGAGAGTGTGTGGCACAATCTCTCAGCATAGTCTGTGTGATATGTAGATTGTAATGGATTTTTTACCTTTAGTCCTTTTGGTATGATGTCCATCTGTTTCAGATAGAAGAAAAAAGTACTCAGAATGGATAGTAAAGAATTGCTAAATAAGGCTGGTGGTCAATAAATGCCCTCCAAAGGGCTCCTTCACAGCATCATTGGATCTGGAGAGATAGGAAGGCTCAAAGCCAACAATCCCTTTTTAATCTCCTAAATAGTCTTGCATTATTTGCATAGCAACTATGTCAAGCAAAAAAATAGTCCCTTCTGGAATTTTAAAACACAAAACAAGAAAACTCCCAGCTGGGTGTATGGATATCTGAGTCTGGAAAATGTAAACTATAAATTTTTGGGGAGATATATTTAGCATCATTATTCTTATAATAACTTGTGAGGCTTAATTAATGTTAATGATGCATTTTGAGATCACCAGATGGGCAGCACTATAGAAGTGCAAAGTTTTGTTATTATTACAGACACCTTCCATTTGAGGATGAGCATCAGACCAGAAGGTTGTGATGAAAAGACATAGACAAAGCAGTGAGGCAGGGACTAGGAGGGCCTTTTTTGAATACAGAGGATCTTGGGAATGCTCCTAGCTTGCTTCAAGAGGAGGACAATATAGAATTGTTCACTATGTCTTGGCATTGCCTATCCCAAATGTTCAAACATCATGAGTCAGGCCTTCCTAAAATAATGACATTGACTAAAAATCATGAATTTTTTTTAATATAAATTTTGAATTCTTTTTAATTGCCTTCTTTTTTTTAAGCCTCTGAGGTTCACTTGGGTTTGTGTTTTCCTTCATAGCCGGGGGGATAGAAATTATATATATGTTCATATAAGAATGAAAGCTGAATTCTCATATAATTACTTGACTTCTGAAGCTTTTTGAAATACACCAAATATCGTAAGTCAGTGCTGTTCCAGGAGGCTTACTCTGCAGCATGCCCAAGGTTAGGTGGTACTAGTGGGCAAGAAGAAACAGCTCTCCACCATATAGTACTGATGTATGACTTCCCCATGATGTTGCAACAGAATGTAGTGTGCATAGAAGGAGGAAAGGGTAAAGAGGCTTTTAGGAGCAGAAGAGAATTTGAATATTAGTGGGCCAACAGTATGTCCTCATTTTCTCCTGCACTTTCGTCCATTCCAGATTTAGCCCTAAGTGTCTTAAGGCCCGTTTGAACCTCATTTGGGTCTGACCAAGTCTCTAGTGTTAGTGGGTAATAGTTTTAAAGAACCAGCACATAAAGTTTGAACGAATGTAAAATACTGTGTTAATGAGATCTATTAGGAAATGTAGACTTTGACATTATTAAATAATCTACTTAATTATGGTAATAAATTATTATGGTTGTTAGATTAATGGCTTTTGTCATTCACAAAGATACAGCATAACTGTTGTAGCAATATAGTGAGAACTACAGTTCACAATAAAAGCTGATTCTGAAAATGCATGTTTCTTCTGTGGAATGTTACTGCCTAAAAAGGGAGCTAAACTTGAGCCAGGGGAGGAAGGGGAGAAACACAGAGTACCCCAAGCCATTGGGGATTTCTTCCTGTCATCTCAAAAGGAAGAACTAATGGTAGGTCCATTTGATTAAATCTGATGCTGGGGAAATGTGTTACAAAGATGTGTGAAGGCAATGTTGCTTACATCTAGAGAAGAGACATTGGAGGGTAGCCTCTCAGTGTGAATAGCTCTGTGACTGATTGAGCATTCCTGGATTAGAAAATCATGGAACTCATTCTTAAAAAGTTAGATGGGCTGCAAGAATCTATGTTGTAGAGATTGATGGAATGGTTTGAGAGACTTCCACAGTGGGCTATTGTCATAAATATAAAGGGAAGGGTAACCACCTTTCTGTATACAGTGCTATAAAATCCCTCCTGGCCAGAGGCAAAATCCTTTCACCTGTAAAGGGTTAAGAAGCTAAGGTAACCTTGCTGGCACCTGACCCAAAATGACCAATGAGGGGACAAGATACTTTCAAATCTGGAGGGGGGGGACAAAGGGTTTTGTCTGTCTGTGTGATACCTTTGCTGGGAACAGATCAAGGATGCAAGCCTTCCAACTCCTGTAAAGTTAGTAAGTAATCTAGCTAGAAAATGTAGATACTAAGGTCAGAAGGGACCATTCTGATCATCTAGTCCGACCTCCTGCACAGCGCAGGCCACAGAATCTCACCCACCCACTCCTATGAAAAACCTCACCCATGTCTGAGCTATTGAAGTCCTTAAATCATGGTTCAAAGACTTCAAGGAGCAGAGAAGCCTCCCTCAAGTCAACCATGCCCCATGCTACAGAGGAAGGCGAAAAACCTCCAGGGCCTCTCCAATCTGCCCTGGAGGAAAATTCCTTCCCGACCCCAAATATGGCAATCAGCTAAACCCTGAGCATATGGGCAAGATTCACCAGCCAGATACCCAGGAAGGAATTTTCTATAGTAACTCAGATCCCATCCATCTAATATCCCATCTCAGGGGATTTGGCCTATTTACCCTGAATATTTAAAGATCAATTATTTACCAAAATCCCATTATCCCATCATACCATCTCCTCCATAAACTTATCGAGTAGAATCTTAAGCCAGATAGATCTTTTGCCCCCACTGCTTCCCTTGGAAGGCTATTCCAAAACTTCACTCCTCTGATGGTTAAAAACCTTCGTCTGATTTCAAGTCTAAAGTTCCTGGTGGCCAGTTTATACCCATTTGTTCTTGTGTCCACATTGGTGCTGAGGTTAAATAATTCCTCTCCCTCTCCTGTATTTATCCCTCTGATATATTTATAGAGAGCAATCATATCTCCCCTCAACCTTCTTTTAGTTAGGCTAAACAAGCCAAGCTCTTTAAGTCTCCTTTCATAAGACAAGTTTTCCATTCCTCGGATCATCCTAGTAGCCCTTCTCTGTACCTGCTCCAGTTTGAATTCATCCTTTTTAAACATGGGAGACCAGAACTGCACACAGTATTCTAGGTGAGGTCTCACCAGTGCCTTGTATAACGGTACTAAAACCTCCTTATCCCTACTGGAAATGCCTCTCCTGATGCATCCCAAAACCGCATTAGCTTTTTTCACAGCCATATCACATTGGCAGCTCATAGTCATCCTATGATCAACCAATACTCCAAGGTCCTTCTCCTCTTCCGTTACTTCTAATTGATGCGTCCCCAACTTATAGCTAAAATTCTTGTTATTAATCCCTAAATGCATAACCTTACACTTCTCACTATTAAATTTCATCCTATTACTATTACTCCAGTTTACAAGGTAATCCAGATCCTCCTGTATAATAACCCGATCCTTCTCCGAATTGGCAATACCTCCCAGCTTTGTATCATCTGCAAACTTTATTAGCACACTCCCACTTTTTGTGCCAAGGTCAGTAATAAAAAGATTAAATAAGATTGGTCCCAAAACCGATCCCTGAGGAACTCCACTGGTAACCTCCCTGCAACCTGACAGTTCGCCTTTCAGTAGGACCCGTTGCAGTCTCCCCTTTAACCAATTCCTTATCCACCTTTTGATGTTCATATTGATCCCCATCTTCTCCAATTTAACTAATAATTCCCCATGTGGCACGGTATCAAACGCCTTACTGAAATCTAGGTAAATTAGATCCACTGCATTTCCTTTATCTAAAAAATCTGTTACTTTTTCAAAAAAGGAGATCTGGTTGGTTTGGCACGATCTACCTTTTGTAAAACCATGTTGTATTTTGTCCCATTTACCATTGACTTCAATGTCCTTAACTAATTTCTCCTTCAAAATTTTTTCCAGGACCTTGCATACTACAGATGTCAAACTAACTGGCCTGTAGTTACCCGGATCACTTTTTTTTCCTTTCTTAAAAATAGGAACTATATTAGCAATTCTCCAATCATTCGGTACTATTCCTGAGTTTACAGATACATTAAAAATTCTTGCTAATGGGCTTGCAATTTCAGGTGCCAATTCCTTTAATATTCTTGGATGAAGATTATCTGGGCCCCCTGATTTAGTCCCATTAAGCTGTTTCAGTTTCGCTTCTACCTCTGATATGGTAATATCTACCTCTATATCCTCCTTCCCATTTGTCATGCTACCATTATCCCCAAGATCCTCTTTAGCCTTATTAAAGACTGAGGCAAAGTATTTGTTTAGATATTGGGCCATGCCTAGATTATCTTTAACCTCCACTCCATCCTCAGTGTTAAGCGGCCCCACTTCTTCCTTTTTAGTTTTCTTCTTATTTATATGGCTATAGAACCTTTTACTATTGGTTTTAATTCCCTTTGCAAGGTCCAACTCTACTCGACTTTTAGCCTGTCTCACTTGATCCCTACATGTTCTGACCTCAATTAGGTAGCTTTCCTTGCTGATCCCTCCCATCTTCCACTCCCTGTATGCTTTCTGCTTCTTCTTAATCACCTCTCTAAGATGCTTGCTCATCCAGCTTGGTCTACAACTCCTTCCTATGAATTTTTCCCCTTTCTTGGGATACAGGCTTCCGATAGCTTCTGCAGTTTTGATTTAAAGTAATCCCAGGCCTCCTCTACCTTTAGATCCATAAGTTCTTTAGTCCAATCCACTTCCCTAACTAATTTCCTTAATTTTTGAAAGTCAGCCCTTTTGAAATCAAAAACCCTAGTTGCAGATTTATTTTTGTTAATCCTTCTATTTAGTTTGAACTGAATTAGCTCATGATCACTTGAGCCAAGATTGTCCCCTACAACCATTTCTTCTATGAGGTCCTCGCTACTCACCAAAATTAAATCTAAAATGGAATCCCCTCTAGTCGGTTCAGCAACTACTTGATGAAGGAATCCATCAGCTATCGCATCTAGGAAAATCTGAGCCCTATTATTATTACTACCACTGGTCCTCCAGTCTATATCTGGGAAGTTAAAGTCTCCCATGATCACGCAGTTTCCATTAGTATTTACTTTATTAAAGACATTAAAAAGGGCTCTATCCATATCCAAATTAGATCCTGGAGGTCTATAGCACACCCCAAGCACTATCATAGGAGAGGCTTTACTAGTTTTCTTCCCCAATGTAATTTTTCCCCAGACAGACTCTGTCTTATCCATTGCATCGCTTCTTATTTCTTTACATTCTACCTCATCATTGATATACAATGCTACTCCACCCCCTTTACCTTTGTTTCTGTCTTTCCTAAAGAGCACATACCCTTCAATACCTGTAGTCCAGTCATGACTACTATTCCACCATGTTTCTGTTATCCCTATGATATCTGGTTTCACTTCCTGCACCAGTAGCTCTAGTTCCTCCATTTTGTTACCTAGACTCCTCGCATTGGTGTACAAACATCTTAATTTTTGCTGTTTGGCCTCGCTCACATTTTGTACCCTATTAGGCACAGTCATTCTACATCCAGTATAACCTATTAGACTAGTATCCACACCGCCCTCACTCCTTATATACATTCTCGTACCCATGGCTGTATCCATTCTTACTTCATCTTCTTCCCTCTCAATGCTAAAATCTGGCGTGGAGATTTTCTGGACATCTCCCATCCATCTCCCCCCAATTCCTAGTTTAAAGCTCTCTTTATCAGTTGTGCCAGCCTCGATCCTAGAAGTCTATTTCCTTCCCTACTGAGATGAAGTCCATCCCGAGAGAACTGACCTCTGTCCGTGAATGCCTCCCAGTGGTCATACATCCCAAAGCCCTCCTTATAGCACCACTGCCTAAGCCATCTGTTGACAGTCATAATCTTGTCAGACCTTTGTTGCCCTTCTCTAGGAACAGGAAGGATCCCGCTAAAGATCACCTGAGCCTCAATTTCCTTAAGCGTCTTCCCCATCCTAGCATAGTCTCCCTTAATACTTTCCAGCGAGAATCTAGCTGTATCATTTGTTCCCACATGAAGGATAATTAGGGGATTCTTTCCCGCTCCCTTTAGGATCCTTTTCAACCTCAGGTCTACATCCCGTATCTTAGCACCCGGAAGACAGCACACCCTTCTATTCTCAGGATCAGCTCTAGTTACAGGCCTGTCTATTCTTCTCAATAAAGAGTCCCCGATCACATAGACCTGCCTTTTCCTGGTGACAGTGCTATTCTCCAGTGTCTCCCCTGTTCTCTCTGGCTGCAAGTTCTTTCCATTCCTATTTTCCCTTACAATCCTCTTCAACCCATCCTGTATCCTCCTGGGGCTCATATTTGGTGTAGTCTCCCTTGACTCTTCCCCTTTTTCTATAGGGCTAGCCTCTCTTCTCTTCTTCCTTACCCTTCCACCTTCAACAAGTACCTGCTGAGCCCCTTCTTCATTTTCCAACTCTGCAAACCTGTTCCTAAACTCTATTTCTCCTTCACTAGCCCGTCTTTTTCTCTGCCTGGTTCTTTGAGTCACATGTTTCCACTGACCACTTTCCTCATCCAGTCTCTCCTCAAAATTCCCCAGCCCTGGTTCCATCCGTGAGTCTGAGCTTTTCCCTTCAGATACCTCATATCTTTGCTCCATCATCTGCTCAAACCCCTTCCGAAACTCAACCAGACTTTCCACCTGCATCTCCAAACCTCGGATCTTTTCCTCCATCAGCTCTATCAGACGGCATTTCATGCAGAAAAAACTCTTACCGGTTCCCCCCTCCAGGATCATGTACATACCACAGCTTCCACATCCAGTCATCCTCAATGTGTCTTTCACTGCAGGAGTCACTCCCACAGCTGCCTCTGTATCTGTCATCGCCTTCCCACCTAAATCCTGTTAATCTGGGAAACACAAGCCACACCAAAAAGACCACCCCCCCCAGCAAAAGCAAACCCCAAACAAGCACCACAAGCCAAACTCCCCTTGCAAACTCCCACTCAAACTCCCCTGTTTAGAGCTCTGTTTGCTAGCCGCTGTGCCGCTGCAGCTGTCTGAAATGTGTTAGATTTTCTTTTGTTTTTTTGGCTTGTGAAATTCGCTGTGTTGGAGGGAATGTGTATTCCTGTTTTTGTGTCTTTTTGTAACTTAAGGTTTTGCCTAGAGGGTTTCTCTATGTTTTGAATCTGATTACCCTGTAAGGTATTTACCATCCTGATTTTATAGAGGTGATTCTTTTACATTTTCTTTAAATAAAATTCTTCTTTTAAGAACCTGATTGATTTTTCATTGTTCTTAAGATCCAAGGGTTTGGGTCTGTGTTCACCTGTAGCAATTGGTGAGGATATTATTATCAAGCCTTCCCCAGGAAAGGGGGTGTAGGGCTTGGGGGGATATTTTCGGGGGGAAGACCTCTCCCAGTGGTCTCTTTCCCTGTTCTTTGTTTAAATCGCTTGGTGGTGGCAGTGTACCAGGTTTTTAACCTAAGCTGGTTCCCAAGGCAAGAAAGAAATCTGTGCCTTGGGGAAGTTTTAATATAAACTGGTAAGAATAAGCTTAGGGGTTCTTTCATGCAGGTCCCCACATCTGTACCCTAGAGTTCAGAGTGGAGAAGGAAACTTGACAGCTATCAAGTTGGATGTAGTTTCAAACTATGCTAATGATGCTGATCTAGCCACGGACAATAAGACATTAATTTCCAGGATGTCTGACAAGAAAAAATAACAATAGATCAGACACCTAAGCCTTACTGGTGTTTCTGAAGAGATTATGTCTTGGATCATTCCTTAGCTACATGTATTTAGGACAGAGCACTATCCTCCAGTGCTGCCAGCTAGAAGACACTGTATAATGGAGATAAATATTTTTCAACAGCATCTATGCCACAAAGTGTATTGGTCATTTTGCAAAAATATTCTTAGTGACACCAGGGTATCAAGTGAAAAGCAATTTCAGAACTCATGCAGATTATGTATACCTGCTGTAGGTGAAAGAAAGATTTTGTTTCTGCTAAAAGGCTATTTGGGGAAAAAACAGAGCTAAGTCACTGTTTTATATTCTACTTGGCTAATTGAGGAAATGAGTTGATGGCCATTTATATATTTTGAAGTCTGTGGAACACGCTGTAATTTTTTTACAGCCACACAATGTTCATTGACTTTAGTTATTGAACTGGTAATACCTGAACAGGGATGCAGAGACTAAGAGTTAAACCCTGGCCCATTAAAGTGACTCTAATTGCAACTCTCATTGACTTCAGTGGGGCTAGGCTTTTATGCTAAGATTTATGCAGTATAGGACCAAGGAAAAATAAATCTATATATGGACCACAATTCTGAATGTATTTTACATTAATATCCTTGCAACCTATATGCACATGCAACTACACATACATTTGAATACCTATGACTTGTTCACTGCAATAATGTTGATGTTAGTTTGAGTTAGTTCTTATTTTTCTATTATTCTAAGTACTTCATTGCAAATCCCTAGAAGCTTTAGGTAATTAAGTTAATCTTCAACAGATTTATTTTGGGAGTCTATCTGATTCACCATTTGTCAGTGACAGAAGCTGGCCAAGGGCACTGCTCAGAGAGTTTAGGTCATTGGTAGATTCAGGCACTAGATGGTCTGTGGGAAAGCACTGACAATGTAGCAATTACCAAGCATGTCCTGTATTGTATAACTATGGTGTCTTTTCCAAGAACAACCTGAGAAAGGTGAACTCGCACATTTTTGTACATATAGCAGATTCTTTTCCCAAGGCAATTACAAATTCCAAGGCAAAACACTCTGCTCTACACACTTCTCTCCCCTTGGGGAGAGGATGAGAGAATAAACATGGGACTGATGTATAGTCATATCTCTTAATGCACTACTGGGAGGCATTCAACAAGGTATAAAAATCTATTTATAATAGTATGGGTGTGTGCCTGATAACTACTACCGCTATAAACCTGTCTGTTATTTAAGTTACCTTTCATATCTGTGTAATATGTAGTATCATACTAATTCCCCATATTAAATCTCCCTGCCCATTTTTGCTGTAAGAATAACAAAGCATTGCAGTCACTAGCCATGAGAGTTTAGCTTTCAAATATAATTATAAGACAGTGAGAGCATGCACTGAGCTAACAGTTTGGCATCTTGCCTTAATATTATCTGTAATATTAACAAGGTAGCTAGACTGAATTCCCAAAATTATATACATTGGGCACTGTGGCTGCCCTAATAGGGTCACAAGGGCATCAGCCACACCTCCCCTGTTGGGGTGAAGTTTTATTTCAACCTCCTCAGGGAGTTCCCACCACAAAATGCCCTGGTTCTCCAGAGAACACCACAACAATAGTCAGCCACAAAACGATCTAAGCTCAAAATCTCTCTCCCACATGCTGCTCAGTACCAAGCCCTGTAAGAAGGTGCATATCATCCCAAGCAAAGCACACCTAACCGTAGGAGCAAAGATCTCTCCTATAACTGAGATCCTTCCATTTGAAGGCCCACTTCCTTAACAAGGCCCAGCTGCAAGTGGGTCTAGTGGGTAATTTCTTGAAGGAAGCATATTAGCCTCTTTATCCCCTTGCACAGGGGTAGAGAATCTCAGCAAGGTGCAAAAAGTTATTTAGATACCTAAATCAAGAACTTGCTTATTCAGTGGTTAGGGTGGTAAACTGGGAGATAGGAGATCCAGGTTAAATTCCATATTCTACCAGAATTCCTCGGTGATTTTAGACAATTCTGCAAAGAGACTCAAGTGTTGCAATACCTAATAACTTTTAAGTGCCTTGAAAAACAATGGAATCCACAAATGCTGGGTTACAAAGAGAGTTAGGCTCCCGAGAATGGGATCCACAAAAGCCCAGCTTGCTAGGTGGGGAGCTGCCTAAGTTAGACAATGGCAGATGCTGAGAAGGGTGTATCCTAAGCTTTGACTCCTCTCACAGAGATAGGGCTATTGGGTACACATACATTTGAGCTGGGAAGTGTGATTCCCAGCATGTTCCTGCACTAGCTACACACGAGCTAATGACTAAACATAGCCATGTGCCAGTGGCAGCATGGGCTAGCCTCCCGAGTATGTACCCAAGGCATCAGGTAGGACTGTACTTGGGTTGGCTAGCCGGAGCAGCTGTCCATGTCACAGCAGACACACTGTGATAGTTTAGTTGCTGGCCCAAGCACAGCTAGTGTAAGTACGTCTATGCAAGTTTAGAGTCACACCCCTCAGCTCAAATGTAGACATCCCACTGCCTGTTTGGGATCCACAGCCAGAAATCTTTCCCTGGAGCCAGGGACCTAAGCCAGTTCTTGCAAGGACAGCAGTAGCTCCACACAAAACAGCCTGGAGGTAGGAGGCTTGTAACCTTTAGCAGTGATTAGGGAACTAATTCAGGGTATGGGAGACTAGTTGAATTTCTCCTTCCACCAGATAAGATGAAGGGTTTTGAAGAAAGGTCTCCCACCTCTTAGGTAAGTGCCCTAACCTCTGGACTAGAGAGTCATTCTCACTCTGGCCCAATGCATATTTAATTATTTATACAAAATGGAAAAGCTTCAGTAGGAGAGACTGAAATAGCCCATAGTCCAGTGATTAGATTAGGGCACTCGCCTCAGAGATGAGAAGCCCCTGTCAATTCCCCAGGCAGAGAGGGGAACTGAACCAGGGTCTCCTACACAGCAGGTGGGTACCCAACTCACTGGGTTAAACTGAGTAAGAGAGAACAGAGCTTTCTGAGCTCCTGGCCATTTTGTGGGGAGTTAGGCATGCATAGAACATGCCTACCAGAGTGGACCCAGCAGGCGAGGAAGGTGGGAAAATACTTATCTGTATCTGGTTTGAGGATTGAGTTGGGGCTTAGGTGTGAGATAGACATCTAGGCACATACCCAGAGTCAGAAATTTAAGTGCCTAGGGGTCTTTTACTGTGGAAATTTAGACACTAAGAGAGTTCAGGCACCTACAGAGTTAAGTGGCTATTGAACAGGAAGTTTGTGGATCACAGTGGTTCCCAAATCTGGGACTTAGGTACTTAACTCTAGGCTTTAGGTGCCTACATGTCTTTGTGGCCCTTAATTTCTCTCTGCTTCAGTTCCCCATCTGTGAAAATGGAAAATAATTGTATTTCCCATTCTCACTGTTATGTCATGAGAATATATACATTAAAGCAGGGGTTCCTAAACTTTAGCAACCCGAGGACCTCCAGTTTGATTTAAATTTTTTTGTAGATCCACAACTCGGCTTCTAATTTTCCCTGTGGGTGCTCAACCTCTGCTCAACCCCAGGCCCCAAAACCCGGCGCCACTCCACCCGTTCCCC
The DNA here is from genome assembly GCF_009764565.3 of Dermochelys coriacea. Lineage (NCBI taxonomy): Eukaryota > Metazoa > Chordata > Testudines > Dermochelyidae > Dermochelys > Dermochelys coriacea. Next base: position 247,610,758 of record NC_050069.1, on the reverse strand, counting down.
CAAGGCCCCACCACCTTTTCCCACCCCCACTCTACCCCTGCCTCTCCTCTTCCCTCCCTTTTTCTGCCCCCCCTTCCTAAGTGTGCCCCCTCCTCACTCCTCCTCCTCCCTCCTCAGAGCTGCTGAACAGCTTTTCCGCAGGGTGCAGAAGGCACTGGGAGGGTGGGGGAGGAGTTGAGAGTGAGGCCGGCAGCCCCGGACATGACTCGTGGACCCCCTGGAGTATCTTTGCAGACCCCCAAGGATCCACAGTTTGAGAACTGCTGCATTAAAGCATGAGGTGCTCAGCCACTATGGTAACAGGTCCTGGATACATTCCTAAGACAGGCAGAGTTTGCTGACTGCATTTGTGCAGCTGGCCAACGGGGACTGAGCAAGCACTTAAACAAGGTTTCCAGAGTTGGTAGTTTTGGGGACCACTGGGCTTCCACAGTCTATGGCAGCCGGCCTGCCTGCCAGGCTAAAGGGGGAGGTGGGATTGCTGACTCTCAGACACCTAGCTGAGCTGTGGCTTCTAGACTCCTGGCTCCCCTTTAGCCAGCCAGGTGGAATTTTGTTTTGAAATTATCCAAATTGAATGATTATTTCAAAACATTTTTTCATATTTCTGTTTGACAGAGAATTTTGAATTTTATTTTCATTCCAAATCAGAATGAAAACAAATTTCAAAAGCACTAAATTCTCTGCCAAATGGAATCACTGCTCTCCTCCTAGCTCTCGGAAGTAGCAGCCACAACTGACACGGCCTCAATTCATAGGAAACCGACGCAAGAGCTGAATTTGTAAAAAGGGTTTTGGGTATTCTTCAGTCTCATTTCATAATTTTCTAACTCTTGCCAGTGGAAGACAAGTGATCAGAAGCTTAATTATTATCTTCTGCTGTGTGAGCATGCTGTGAAAAAAAGATTATGGGGAGGAGGAGAAGGAGGAGATAAAATATCCCTGACACAAATTAGTATTTAACATACATTCTGAAATCAGGCTGTTGCTGCTGCTGTCCCTATTTCTTCAAGGCCTTAGATACAGCATGCCAGAAAGCCCATCATTTTTATCTCTGTGGTAAAGTATACAATGTTTTGTGGAGTTTTTCTCTTCTATTTAAAACACATCTTCCTCTACCCCCCATCCCCTCAAAAGAATCTGACAGCTGAAAATGACTGTAAAAGTCAATTAATCTCCACTGACCCCTGGATGAATCTGATTTTAAATGAGTTAGGGGACAAAAAAGCTGCTATTGTGTCCACTTATGAAGAGCTTATCTTTTTCTAGTTAGAATACTAGGGTTTTAGGCCTAGCAGACAAATGACAACTACAGTTTAATCAAACTGACAGTGTAAATAAGAATGTGTTCAATATTTAACATCAGTATGTAAATGGATTCACTATGTTCATGTCTCTATTCAGTTTCTCAAAGAAATAACTTATTGGATGCACTGTAGGACAATTTTAAGATATGTATGTAATTTAATAAACCAAAAAGAACTGTAGATTTTAGTTTCTATTAAAGAACAGATACAAACTAGTTTGGGAATATGGAAATTCATCTCTGTTTTCATATAAAGGTGTGCATGACATTATTCTCCAAAGAAGTCCCTTAGGATATAACAGTAATGATGGAGGTTCAGAGGCAGGCAACAAGAATGATGAGGGGCAAGGAAACTGAAATAAAAAGAAATTATACAAATTGGACTGTTTACTTTAGAAAAGAGACAAATAAGAGGGCTAATGATAAATGGTGTGGAGAAGGTAGATTTGGAATGTCTATTCATTCTTTCTCGTAATACAAGAACAAATGGACAATCAGTTAAATGGAAATTATTAAAAGGAAATACTTTTTACACTATGCACAATTTTTCAGTGGAGCTCATTGCTACAAGATTTAATGAGACCCAGAGCTTAGATGAATTCAACAAAAAGGCTTTATATTTATATGGATAATAAGAAAATATTCAAAATTATATTAGTAAAAAAACAACAACACAGGCGTTTTGGAAATGTGACCTAAAGCACCCTTGTATTCACCACCCTACACACTATTGTACAAAATATGCCTCGTGAGGTATCATTTGAAAACATACAACTAGCTGGTCGATAATATTGTGATGAAATGTTTGGAGTGATGTTATATGTGAAGTTATGAAGTCCCCTTGTATGATATTGGTAGCACATGTTCAATCCCACACAGCCCTGACTAGGCAAAAGTTGTTAAACAGGTCTACCCTAAACAAAGGAATGTGTGTACCTCAATTTACATATAAGTAATAAAGAGGATCTTTGAGGCAGCAAGAGGGGGATATGGCAGGAGACAAGGCAAATCTGCATTTCAGCATACACCCGGTAAAGGAAATAGTATGGAGTCACCTTCACCACCAGACTCTGTCACCTTCTTTACTTTTTGAATAAAATTTGCTTTTGAGAGGTAATCGTCAGAGGAATCCACTTCAAAGGGGGACTAGAATATTAATACTTAGTCCTACCACGAGTGCAGAGGACTGGACTAGATGACCTCTCGAGGCCCCTTCCAGTTCCATGATTCTATGATTAAAGTGAGGGTCAAAAATACTGCAAGACATCTCTCCCTATGTCTCTCCTCCCTCTCTTTCACCTAAGAAGGCAAAGGAACCAGTCCTTTGACTTTGGGGAGATCCTGATCTGAGAATTTGGGTTTCTGGGAACATGTGGCAAGGATTTTACCTTGAACAAAGTCTACCTTGTTGAGCTTTAGCTACTAGAGAGTGTTGTATTTTTATTTTTCCTGTAGCCATTTCTGACATTAATGCTTTATACTTGTACTCATTTAAAATCTCTCTTTTTGTAGTTAAATAAACTTGTTTTATTCTTTAATCAGAACTAATTCAATGTTGTGTTTAAACCAAATTGTTTGGTAATTCCACGTAGGTAGTAGGAAACTTACAGGGGCAACAGACCTCTAATATCTGGACTGGGCAGTGCAGAACACATATTTTTGGGAAAATTCAGGACTGGGTCCGGGTCAGGGTCTCCCTGCAAGTAGTAACCCAGGCTGGTGTGGCTGGTGTGTTGCTGACAGGATGCTGGGGTCAGTGCTGCTGCACCAGGGCTGCATACAGTCTCTCAGGGTATGACCTGCATGCAGGTAGTCTGTCTGTGAGTAGCCCAGGTTGGGAGCACTACAGCAAAGCATTATGAGGCACCCAGGGTTCTGGGTCAGGCAGTGACACAATCTCTCCCTAGTCCGGATTGCACCCTTGAATGTGTCAGGAAGGTACATGAACCCTGGTGGTTAGGAAAAAACTGTATCTGTGGTCAGTATGTCTGCTATCTGCTTACTGAAGGGTTTGTTGCACCTTCCTTAGAAGCACCTGAAACTGGTCATTGCTGGAGAGGGGATACTGGACTAGATAGACTGCTGGTTTCATCCAGTATAATAATTCCCATGTTCCTATGCATTTATGGTCAGACTGTACAGTAATAAAATATGGTCTATACATTAGCAAGCCAGTGAATCATGGTGATCTTGCACCTGCCCTGTGGTCTGCTTCACAGCTGACCACCATTTTACCACTGAAACAAAGGCCAAAGAATCAAAGCTTGAAGACAGCTGGAAGAATAAATAAATTCCAGAAAACTAATATTTTATCAGTAATAGAAAGTTTTCACATGCTATAGAACAGGCAATGATGTACTAAGCCCCAATTCAGCAATGCACTGACATATTTCCTTAACTTGAAGTACATGAGTAGTCCCATTGAAATCAATGGCACTATTCACCTGCTTAAAGTTAAGAAGATATTTCAGCAGTTTGCTGAATAGGGGATCTAAAGATGAGTGTTCTCTCGTCTTTTATTATAACCCTGAGATTATATAGGTTTTGGCTACTGTTGTTTTTTTTGGATTTGTTCTGTAAATGACAGAGTTCTTCACACACATTAAATTTCTAAAGACTTGGAGTTATCAAAAGTTCCTTAAAAAGAACAGAAGTACTTGTGGCACCTTAGAGACTAACAAATTTATTTGAGCATAAGCATTTGTGAATAAATAAATCTGCTAGTCTCTAAGGTGCCACAAGTACTCTTTTTCTTTTTGTGGATACAAACTAACACGGCTGCTACTCTGAAAAATTCCTTGATGTCTGAATGTTTCTTTTTTTAATTAAAAACCTGTTATTTTTGACAAAGGGTCTGGTTTGCTTACTGTTGGTGATCAGCCACAAAAAGTAATTTATCTACCCCCTTGTTATAGATAGAATCCAAAAGCTAGAACTATATTTTGTTTGTGCTACCACAATACATATGACGCAATATTTGTTTTGTGAGAAATTAAATTGTGTCTCACTGAAATTTAAAAATAAAATTATTCTACTGGATGTTATTAAACTATGCCAATGAAATGCAAAAGGTCTCTCTCATAATGGTTGTTAATTCTCATACTGTATATTAATCAACTGATAGTTAACAAAAAAAACTAGTATCATATTTAATTGAAGAAAACACATTTCAACTGGTAACATTTTTCTAATTCTTCACTATTTAAGGTCATCCTTTAAAGACTTAGTTTTTGTAATTTCTCTGTTTTCTTTTCTATATTAAACATATTAAAATATGTTTACCACTTTCAGAAAGTTAAAGAAAGAAGAGTAAACTCTTAGACCCCACTTCTGCATTCAGATCCATTAATGCACATAGTTACACAATTCTGCATCAGCAGAAAAATACATGGTTCCAGCTATGCAAGGATAGGGTCTTAGAAATCAATGTTTGCAACAAGTCAGGAGAAAGAGACATTTAAGGATTGGAGTTTTTACTTTCCATTCCTTTTGCAACCAGCAGAATACCCTTCTTGATAATGGTAAAACAGCCTTTCAGCCAAAGGACAAATCTTTTATTTAAAATATAATTTAGTATACTGAGCAATGCAATTTTTTTGTCATGTTCAACTTGCTTTGGCTGTACTAGTTATCTAAGCAATGAGGGCTTTCAACTACTAGTGCAGGGTTTAATAATGAAGAACATATAACTTCCTACTAAATCATATTTGAGTGCTGCTTCAGGCCATTTCCAGTCATCATTGGGTTTGATCGCTCTCATTTTAATATTATTAACAAATGATTTCATTATATTGTTATATGAACAATGATGTAATGTTAGTAGCACGTTCTTGTGGAATATATGTTTTTCCCCTTATTAATATTTTAAGTGGAAAACTTACTTTCAGAAAGATATTGAAGAGTTGTCTTCGAGTGCAAATACAGAAGAGTTATGAAACAAGAAGACAAAATACAAGCAATTTAGCTAGTTTACAAATTACATATTAAACATTGAAGAATGATTTTCCCTTTATTCCAGGAATAAAACAGAGTATGTGTCTAAAACAGCTGCAACAGAAGACTTCTAAATAGATGCTATTTGAAGGTGGGTTTAATGCATTTTTCAAAGGATTCCTTGAGTCACTATATTAACACTTTTTTACCAGTGCAAGATAATTAGTTCACTGTCTTTTTCCTATACGTGAATGGGAATGGAACTCAAGAAAGGGGTAACATTTGGGGAGGGTATGGCAGATACCTTGGCATTTACAAACTGGGGCTCTGATTCAGTAAGTACATGATTATCTTTAATCCTGTGAATAGTCCTGTTGAAATCAGTGGGACTCACTCTCATGCTTAAAGTTTGTCATGTGCTTAAGTACTTGCCAAATCAGGGTCTTAGTCACTGAGTCAGATCCTTCATCTAATGTAAATCAGATCAAGGGAGCTATGCTGATTTACACCAGCTGAGGATCTGGCCCTCTGTCTACAGCTTTGCCAGATACTCCTGGCTCTCTTCTTGTTTGGCCATTATTGTTGTTCTCATACATTTCCTTCAGCAAGAAATTATTTTGGGACTAATTCCTATGCCCTCCCTCATGCTTCACCATGAAAAGATTGAATTCAGTCAGGCTTTTTGTTGTTAAATCTTTGAGCTCTTGCTCATACTCCTAACATCCAATAAGAGCAAGAGAGGCACATGGAAGCAGAGAATGAAAAAGCACACACTAGCCTGTTTATTGAATCTTCTATGGCCTATAAATAAAGCATTTCTGAAAAAGAGCAGTTTTTGCCAGTATAATACTTCCCGCCACATCACCAGTGTGACCATGCTCCATTGAAGTCTGCTGTCCAAATTCTCTTTGGTTTCAACAGGAGCAGGACTGGGCCCCCTAAGTGGAAAACTCAGATTTTCGGGCTTAACGGGTAGTGATCAACGGCTCGATGTCTAGTTGGCAGTACCCCAGGGGTCGATCCTGGAGCCAGTTTTGTTCAACATCTTTATTAATGATCCGGATTAATTACACCCTCAGCAAGTTTGCAGATGACACTAAGATGGGGGGAGAGGTAGATACACTGGAAAGTAGGGACAAATTGGAGGATTGGGTCAAAAAAAATCTGATGAGGTTCAACAAGGAAAAGAGGAAGGAAGAATCCCATGCACCACTACAGGCTGGGGACTGACTGGCTAAGCAGCAGTTCTGCAGAAAAGGACCTGGGGATTACAGTGAAAAAAAAAACTGGATATGAGTCAGCAGTGTGCTCTTGTTGCCAAGAAGGCCAATGGCATATTGGGCTGTGTTAGTAGGAGCATTGCCAGCAGATCGAGAGAAGTGATTATTCCACTCTATTTGGCATTGGTGAGGCCACAACTGGAGTACTGCATCCAGTTTTGGTCCCCCCACTACAGAAGGAATATGGACAAATTGGAGAGAGTCCAGCAAAGGGCAACAAAAATGATTAGGGGGCTGGGGCACATGACTTATGAGGAGAGGCCGAGGGAACTGGGGTTATTTAGTCTGCAGAAGAGAAGAGTGAGGGGGGATTTGATAGCAGCTTTCAACTACCTGAAGGAGGTTTCCAAAAAGGATAGAGCTCAGCTGTTCTCAGTGGTGGCAGATGACAGAACAAGAAACAATGGTCTCAAGTTGCAGTGTGGGAGGTCTAGGTTGGATATTACGAAACACTATTTCACTAGGAGGGTGGTGAAGCACAGGAATGGGTTACCTAGGGAGGTGGTGGAATCTCCATCCTTAGAGGTTTTTAAGGCCCAGCTTGACAAAGCCCTGGATGGAATGATTTAGTGGGTGTTGGTCCTGCTTTGAGCAGGGGATTGGACTAGATGATCTCCCGTGGTCTTTTCCAACCCTAATCTTTTATGATTTTATGATTGCTGCAGCAACGTAAAAATTTGATTAACCACCTCTCACCCCAAATTAAAGTTCAAACTTCACCCTATGGGTTATTTTAATTTTTTTTTTAAGTTTAAAAGGTAAACTTGGTCAAAAGCCTTTCCTGATCCAAGGGATCTACCTATATTTCAGTTAATCATTTTGAAACAGCTCTCTCTTTGATTAAAAAGATATTTCTGAAACAGATCTTTTGGGGATAGCGTTGGATTGTATTGAGTACATAATGGGAGTCTATCAACTTGTGGAATCTATTTGAAGAAGATTTTTGCAATCCACAAGAATAGAGAGAAACTGGATACTGGTTCAGGATATTATATCTCTGTCCATCTCTCTCTTTGGCAATAGGGTAGTGATGGTGACTTGGCAGCTCAAGGGTATCTCTTCTGCTGTGACTCTCCTTGATGTATTACTCTCTTCTCAATAGGATCCAGAAAGATCTTTAAAATTCCACAGGCTGCCCTTAAGTCCCAAATGCCTTGACATTTTTCTGGTCAAGAGAAGTTGACAGTGTAGTTCAGGTCAAAGGACATTGGTTTGAGTTCATCTCTTGAAATTCTTAAGGAACTTCTATATTCTGTTTTGCTCTCTGATCAACAGCTGATACTGCAGTTCAGTCTGAACAAAAGGAAACAGGAAACACTAAATCTCTACAAGCTCATTCAGCTTTATTTTGACCCAAAATGAAATGTTTCCTTTGGTTTTCAAGTTTTTTTTATTTTTATTTTTTTAAATAAAATTCAATAAAGTACTGAAAAATTGATTTTTTTTATTTTAAAAATGTGAAAACAAAATGTTTGGGGTTTTTTTGACCAAAATAATTTATCCAATCCAACATGAAATAAGCAAGTGTGTTGGGCAACCTGAATCTGTATTTTTAGTCAAAAATATATTTTGTCTAGCCCAGGTTAAGAAAGCTTGATTTTAGAGGTTCTGAGCAACGAATTAGTGATAGAATGACTTGCAGTCCCATGTTCAGTTCTCAAGTCCACTTTGCCTCTCAAACTGGAAGCAAATTCCTAATAAGCCTCAAGTGCAAGGCATAAGCCTAAAATTGAGTGCTTGTGTTGATTGATACAACTGTCAAATGAATGCTTGATCTAGATAAAAATACTAAAGAGCAAGGACTGATTAGCCGCAGTGGCAGTCTTGTAAAACAATGACATCATTTATTTCAGGTCAAATGAATGAATTCTTTTTCCAATTTTTCAGTTTGGCCAGCAAACGGAAAGAAACTCAGATATTCGCACAGCTCTAATCTCGGATGGTACCAAAAATTAGTGGACATGTTTGATAATTTGGGCCTTATCCTGACTCTGAATCCATTTCCCCACCTGTAAAATAGGGACAATGACATTCCAAGTATCTCAGAGAAGTGTTGTGAAGGCCAATTAATAATTAGTTCACATTTGTACATAGATTTGAAAATATACGGTCACTGCTACGTGCCATGAGCAAAATATTGTACTGTCTCTCAAGAGCTCTCAAGAAGACCATTATTCATTCTTGAACTAGGTCAGATTTAGAATATGGTATGTGTGTGGTTGAGATATGAAAAAAAATCCTATATTTTGGAGTGCTCTTATAGGCTTGAAGCCTCAAATGTATTTTTTGTGGTAAAGATGAAGTTTTTAAAAAATCTCATATTATAAATATTTTCATTAATTTAAATGGCTTAAGATGATTTATGTGAAAATTGATCTTTTCAGAGTCTGAAGACAATATCTTGCAATGTCTGAAATCCCACCCCAGAACTAGAGCACCTACATCAGCACATACATTGTGGGCTGCATATGCAGTTCTCTCTGTGTTATGTGGGCAGCATCCACACAATCCAATGAAGTGAGCTGTAGCTCACGAAAGCTTATGCTCAAATAAATTTGTTAGTCTCTAAGGTGCCACAAGTACTCCTTTTCTTTTTGCGAATACAGACTAACACAGCTGCTACTCTGAAACCTGACAATATATATACTACCTGTATGGCCCTGAGGATGTCATATGGGCCACAGCTGTGTTCTGATAGGGCTGCAAGCAGCCCATGGGCTGAGGGTTGAGAACCACTGTCCTAGATGCTACAGGGGTAGGCCTGTGAAGGCTGTAATCCAGCAAAGTAATCTTCATAACAGGGTCTGCTATACTCAGGCCTGATTCAGCAAGATACTTATGAGTGTGCTTCACTTTAAGTATGTGAGTAGCCTTGGAACTTAAAGTTAGGCACGTGTTTAAGTCCCTTGACAAATCAGGGACCTAAATTGATCGCAAGATCAGGAGCTCACAATGTATATGTGTAGGCCTGAATTCTCATTTACACTCTGGCAACTTTACAGTTCACTAGTCATGAAAAGAGGCCTTAAAATGAGTGAAATATAATTTACTCCCATTTAAGGCCTCTTTACACATCCAAAGTAATGTAAAGGGGCCCTAGTATAAATGAGAATCAGACTCATATATATTAAATTAGATTTGATATTTAAGCCTAGATTTGGATTTTGAGCACACAGTACTTCTGTGTGAAAAGTACTCAGAGTTCTTGCAGGTACACCATGGAAACTGAGCTTTGGAAATGTGTATCATAAGAGTCTTATAAAAGATATGTGTTCCAGCTGTAAGGAAGGTGAAACAGAATTAAGAACTACTAAAACTGTGATCAAGGGGGTGGGGAAAAAAGTACATTTGGAGGAATATAGCTCCTTCTTAGATGCAAATGATTCTGATACGCATAAAACCTATTTTGCCTTGCTAGAGAGGAGGTTAGCATTTGTACTGAGTCATGTATATTGCCTATTTTATGGATTAAAATTCCTCCACACATCAGTTAAATCATAAATGCGTAAGAGAGGACAATTCTTTTACAGATGGAGGATGAGACTCTAAATGATTTCTGTCTTTGGTATAATAGATAGTGCAGTTAAACTCTCCCCCCAAAATCAGCACATTCACAGGCAGACAATTCGATAAAACACTACTTACAATGTAATTCAAAAAGAGCACCTTATTTCCCATCAGTAGTGGAATAAATGTTAATGAAGCAAATACAAGTTTGATCAAAGTTGTCCTGAACTTTTAACAACCTTTTCTAATACTCTTAAGTGAAGTTTAAAACAGGGATCTAGTGATTTATTTCTAAACCTTAGCCTAAAAATATGTTTTTGGTTGCATTTTTAATCACAAACTGTCTTATTTCTGTCCATATTTATATTTAAATATATACACATTATACATAAATTATATATGTATATACATATATACATACACATACACACACACACACATTATACTGAGTGAAATATTTTTAAACAGACATCCAGGGGTACTAGATGCCACAGGGGATTGGTAACAGCTTTCTCGTCAAGATCACCCTTTCAACTCTAATCTGGTTCCATAGGTGGTAGAGAGCTGTTCCATCTGACAACATGTAGCATAAGTAAGAACAGTGTGGGAGTGCTATTGCTATTTCAGGGCAGAAAATTTGTGTCCATGGGACTCTCAGGCATGTATTTTGTCTCACTGGTCCTTTGTGTACCCCCTGTCTGTTTGTTGTATCCTGGCATTGTCTCTTGTCTTATACTTAGATTGTAAGTGTCTCGGGGCAAGGAGTTATTTGTTTTGTATCATTTGTTCTGCCTAGACGTGGGGCCCTAGTCTATGAGTGTGGTCCCTAAGCACTACTGAAATACATAAAGAATAACAACATATCCCCTGCTATGAATAAGAGAACAAATGGGATGGCTCTGTATTGGGATGTTCCATTTGTTACCTAGGTGCCTGCCTTGAGGAGAGACTAGACATTTTCATGTTCTAGACTTTAGTGTGTTCAGGGATCATGGAACTTGTTCAGCTGGAAAGGGAATTGATACAGCCTGCAACAGAGGACTTTGGAAATTGGGTCCTGCACTGGCTGCATAGAGGTGAAAAACAAAAGTGAGAAAGCAGGCTCTGCGTGTTAGTGTAGGGGGGAATATATAACATGGAGATTTTAATGCTTGGTTTAGAGATACAAGACTCTGCTTGTAAGTGATGTTGAGTGCTTGAACCTTTTCTAAAGATGCAAGGCAAATATAACGGAATCTGCTACTTTTGATTAATTCCAAAGAGGATGTAAGAGGTCTAGGAGTTTCTTTGTTAGAAGCAAAGGGAACTAGAGACTGGGACATGGAAGGTACAGCTAAGAAACCTGGGGAACAACCAAGCTTAGGAAGAATGCTTATGTTGAGGTTTATGTACAGGGATTGTGGTCTGAGTTACTGATAAAGACAAACTGCTGAGGGTATAGGGGGTAAGGTTTGGATTATATAATATGTGTGTGTATATATTCTTCTGAGCTATATGCCACTAATGTGTTACCATTGTGTGATTAAAAAAAAAAGAATGCTGCTTGCTAAAGGAAACAATATTTCTGGCTGGAGCTGCTATCTACATGGCCACTATTTTTTGTTTTTGGAATAGACTAGGTTACACCAAAAAGGCAGATTCAGTATTTTCCCAAACTCTCCCATTGGTGGGTCTCCCCCACCCCCCGAAATGTTTTCCCTGAAGAATCACCACTCCCATCTTCCTTGTCAAATTATATAAGCTGAGCACAGTGCTAAACTGCCAATAAATTCAGTGGCTGTAAGAGATAAAGTACAAGCACATTCAACAAGAATTCTTGGACATGTTTGTTTGCTAAGCAATGTTACTGTCTTCCTTGATGATGTTTACAAGAAAAAGTTTTGATTTAAAAGGAAAAATAAATTAATAGATTCCCCATTCTCTCACTTCTTTCTGGGAGCTCGTTTCCCTGTGACACAGGATTTATTATAGAGTTAAGGAGGGATATTTCTGTGGGATCTTCTTGTTAAAAAAGTAGCAGCCAGCACATCAGTGACATGACCCTGGTTGTGAGTAATCTCCCTTGACAAAATCCTTTCCAGAAAAGCTCAAAACCAGTTCCCAAACTATTGAGAAATTTTTTAAAAAATCAAATCAGAGGTTTGGGGAAAAATGAAAAACTTCTCCTTTTATTTCATCCCTGAAATCACCTTTTAACATCAACCAAGAAACAGGCAAATTTACATTCTCCTGGTCATCGTTTCTATGTGTCAAAAGTGTAGTGCTATCTGTATCTGTTAATCTGTGACTCACTAACACAATGCATTCTTTAACTGCCCTCTGCCTTTTGCAAATACTAAGATGCTTTGAATTCTCTAAAGCTTATTAAAATATCAGAAAGTCAATGGGCTTTTGTATTATTCTTCAAAACTGTTTCAATATATAATGTCATAGGAAGAGAATGCAGTGGAGTGTGGAGCAGTGTTCTCTCTAATTTTTGACAGGCTGTGTGCACAAAAAAATTCTTCTGTGCAAATTGTTGTGCTTCTGTGCAAATTTTTGTGCATGCGGTGTTTCGCCATGTGCATGGGGTTTAGGATCTGTGTGCGTGCGCACACGTGCACAGCTTAGAGGGAACAGTGGTGCGGAGTATACTACATTCATTGCACTAATATTCTGTAAAACTGCACCAAATCAGCAGAGCTTTTATATCTTCAGGGTAGCTCTATAATATGAAACAGATGCTAGAGAAGAGCTGATACCATGGACACCGAATGTACTCTTATGGTATTAAGAGTTGAACAAATACCAGACAAAGGGAACAGTCAAATAAATAAATAAATAAATATGCAATTTTGTTTTTAAAAAAACAAAATGATTCTGTGCAGTCAGAATTAACAGATATATAGATTTTATGGACAGAAAAGGCCATCGGATATTCTAGCCTGACCTCTTGCAGAACACAGGCCATAGAAATTCATCCAGTTACTCCTGTATTGAGCCCAATAATTTGGATTTGACTGATATATGTTGTGGCATATATGGCAACTTCCTGCAACATCCCTGAAAACCCTTATTGAATTAATGTTAAGTATCTTTGGAGTCCATTGTATTAAATGCAAAGGTTATGCTTTATTGTGGCCTGGATGATCAAAGGTCCATATTGAACAAAGTGGAAGACCAGAATTATCTTCCAGGACAATATGTTTGAAGTGTATTTCCTGGGATCTCCAGGGGGAGGAGAATGTAAATTTCCTGGTTATGCAAAAACCCGGCCTTTTGAAACTGCACCCTTAAAACTGTACCTTTGTCTTCTGATTACCTGTTCCCAGAGTCCCAAGATCAAAGGCCCAAGCTATATAAAGGAAATATATTCACCAGAGGAATATATTCATGGGTATTCAAGTTCTGAGCTAAGGCTATTATTAGCTTGTAACCATAGGAAAAAACTCTGGTGGATTTGAAGAACTGACTCTTACCAAAGCCTTAGTTGGAATTGTGTATGTGTAACTGGGGGTTACCTCTGGTAAGCTTATTAGAACTCCTATAGCAGTGTTTCCCAAACTTGGGATGCCGCTTGTTCAGGGAAAGCCCCTGGCAGGCTGGGCCAGTTTGTTTACCTGCCACGTCCACAGGTTTGGCTGATCGCAGCTCCCACTGGCGGCAGTTCGCTGTGCCCGGCCAATGGGGGCTGTGGGAAGCAGTGGTCGGTATGTCCCTCTGCTCGCACCACTTCCTGCAGCCCCCATTGGCCTGCAGCAGTGAACCGCAGCCAATGGGAGCCGCGATCGGCCGAACCTGCAAACGCGGCAGGTAAACAAACTGGCCCGGCCCGCCAGGGGCTTTCCCTGAACAAGCGGCGTCCCAAGTTTGGGAAACACTGTCCTATGGGATCATTTATTGTTTAAATATTTTTTTCCTGTAACACTTTTACTATAAGAATAAATGTGCTTTCTTATAAAGAGCTGTATGGTAACTTATAATGCTAGCAATTACATTGTTCATAAACTTGAGATGAGAAAGCAAAGTGCAGACGCTGGCCTGTTTAGGCAGTCTGACTTGCTGGGAATATTGCAGTCTAGGCAAGGAACAATGCAGCCCGGGGAAAAAACCTCAGTCAGGAAGGAGAGAGATGCCAGTCTCTTACTGGATCACAAAGAGGGAATATAGGTGCAGTTGTCTTGAACTGCAACACATATCTTTTCAGAATGAGGCTTTAATTATGTTGTTTAATAATACTGTGGCTGACTGAAGTGTACAAGGGTTCCAGGATCTTGTAGTTTTGTATTTCATTTTTATTACTTCATAGGAGTTTTCACTTCCTCCTCCCCTGCAGCTCCTGCCTACTCTCATGTAGTTATGAGCAGGGGATCTTTTGTGTTTGTATCTCTCCAGTCTGATAAGAAGGTGTGATCTCTTTCTCAGGCCACACACAATCTAAGGACAGATAAACAGAGAGGGAGGATGGGATATTATATGTAAATAGAAAAGGAGTACTTGTGGCACCTTAGAGACTAACAAATTTATTAGAGCATAAGCTTTCGTGAGCTACAGCTCACTTCATCGGATGCATGCATCCGATGAAGTGAGCTGTAGCTCACGAAAGCTTATGCTCTAATAAATTTGTTAGTCTCTAAGGTGCCACAAGTACTCTTTTTCTTTTTGCGAATACAGACTAACACGGCTGCTACTCTGAAACCTATATGTAAATAGATAAGTCAAGATGGCATCTGGTCACACATTTGTAAAATATCATTAATTTTAACTAGGTACCTGCTAGGGCTCACGGTTTAATATTTTTAAAGATGCAACCACTGAGCCTACCACAAAAATTACTTGTCCCCCTTCAACTTCAGAGGATGAAATTCACTTCTGGTGCAGAGACCCAGTGAAGTCCTCAAAATAAGACAAATGTGGGACATAATTGGTTCACAGGCCTTGAGATGGCTAAGGGATAGGGGTGAATTTCACACAGTGTGAATAACTGGAAGTCAATCTGATCAGACCTATACAAAAAATATTAGTAACTTTTGAAAAGTAACCAGTACTTCTATATCAGTGAAATTCTGGTTAGCAATTTCATGTCATTTTATATATGAATCTGTAAATATTTTTGTTTCCCAAAACTGTAGTTTCCAGTATCAAATTTGTCAAGGCTCCACCATTTTGCATTCAAATCAATAAATATTAAGGTGATAGTTTCTCCTTTTTTATGCACAATATAAGGAATAGGTCATGCAGCTGTAAAAGCTGAAGCTGAGGGTGTGAAAGAAGATTTGAAAATGAATGGGTTGCTCACCAGGTTATACTTACCCTTTTCCTAAGTAAAAATGTCCCCAAGATTGAGACATACATGTTTCTGAAGGACAGAATATACCACATCGTGAATCAGTTCATCCCTAGTCTCAGTTCATTGATTTCAGTTGGGTTTCAGCAGGGATAAATTTGGCCCATGGTGTCTGTCTTGTTTAACGTATGTAAAAATCCAAGCTAAACAGTGAAAACATAAAAACAGACTAGGACGTTAGCATTAAAATTGTCTGCAGAGACAGATTGTGTAATATGGGGTTTATTGAATTCCTGTAGCTTTCCAGCAAAGCTTACTGTGTGAGTTGAATGTAGAATATCCTGGTGTAATTTAAATGAAAATGTTGACTAGCCCTGAAAGATCCATTAGGAGGCCTAAACTGAATAGGCAGCCATTAGCTATATCCTCAACACCTGCTACTTAAAACAAGAGAAACACTGTTACCACGGGTTACCAGAAGATACTGTGTTCCAATGGCAAAGTGGTAATTTTAGAAGAATTCATGTTTCTTAGGGTTGAATGTTATAAAACACATGGAACAGCTTTGTAATAGAGAGCTAAAGTGCAAACAAGTGCTGCAGTGGTAAGCATGTCTCAGTTCATAAGAAAGCGTTGCACAATAAATAGAAATAAATGTCAGCTTGAATGAATACTTTGTTCCTTGTTTATGATTTGCACAGTTCTAATTACAGTGCAGAAACTATGCCACTCAAGTGCCGTGATGTCTCCAGTTTGGGAAATCTGTGGAATGTAGACAAGGCTGTCAAGCAAATATAGCTGCATTTCAGAGAAATATACTTTTGGAGTCTGATCTGCCAAAATGCTGGGCTCCCAAGAGGAGGCACTCAACACTTGGTCGGATCAAGTCTTTAGACTGCTTTATATTGGACAGTGAGTCCTATGTATAGCCCACTTCAGCAGTCCATCCTTATTCAGCAAAGCTCTGTTCAGGCCTTTCTTTAGGTCCGATTGACTTCAATGGGACATAAGCATGTGCTTAAAGTTTACCATGTTCTTAAGTGCTTTGTGCACATAAGCATTTGCTTAAATGCTTTGCTGAATTAGTCTAAGGCACTTAAGCTTCTGCATAACTTCAAGCATGCAAATTTACCTGTGAAATTTGATTACCTGGCTTGGCTGGGACCACAGTTGCCAACTTTCATGTGATAAATAAGCACCCTGACTTTCACAATAAGCCAAAAATCAAGTTAATCCCATTTCAGAACAAGGCCAAAACAAGCCAATCCCTAAGAACCCCAAAAGTCTATGTGGTTAGATCCCCACGGCATGCAGTCTGAGACTGTGATGGGCCTGCTGTGCACCCCTGATTCTCTCCCATCCTTGCCCCTGCTTGCTTGCCCTTGCCCCTGCTTGCCGGGAGCCAATGAGAAAAAAAGAAAAAAAACAAGCTACAACTAGCAACAAGCTACAAGCCAAAAACTAGCCAACAAGCAACTCACAAGCCAATTAAGCCAAAATCAAGCCCAATTTCTGCATTTTTTTCGCGGGTTTGGCATGTCTAGTTGGGGCCTAAGAATGCAGAGAGTAAAATCTTTGAGCTATCCAGTCTTAGGGTATGTCTACACTATGAAATTAGGTCAAATTTATAGAAGTCGGTTTTGTAGAAAGCGTTTTTATACAGTTGAGTGTGTGTGTCCCCACACAACTTCTCTAAATGCATGTAGTCGGCGGACTGTGTCCATAGTACCGAGGCAACAGAAGACTTCTGGAGCTTTGCACTGTGGGTAGCTATCCCACAGTTCCCGCAGTCTCCACCACCCATTTGAATTCTGGGTAGAAATCCCAGTGCCTGATGGGGCTAAAACATTGTTGCGCATGGTTCTGGGTACATATCGTCAGGCCCCCGTTCCCTCCTTCCCTCCGTAAAAGCAAGGGCAGACAATTGTTTTGCGCCTTTTTTCTTGAGTTACCTGTGCAGATGCCATACCACGGCAAGCATGGAGCCCGCTCAACTAACAGTCACCGTATGTCTCCTGGGTGCTGGCAGACATGGTACTGCATTGCTACACAGCAGCAGTTTATTGCCTTTTGGCAGCAGACAGTGCAGTATGACTGGTAGCCGTCATCGATGTAGTCCTGGGTGCTCTTTTCACCGGGCACCTGGGAAAACATGGGAGTAACTTAGCCAGGTCATTTCCCTTGATTCGTCTCATGGCGATTGAGTCCTACAGGCAGTGCACTGTCTTTTAATCTGCAGCTAGCAGAAGACGATGGCCAGTAGTCAGACTGCACCGTCTTCTGCCGAGCACCCAGGAGGTGACGATGGCTAGCAGTCGTACTGCAAAGTCTGCAGCCAGTATGATGTATAAAGATAGATGAAGTGGCTCAAAACAAGAAATACACCAGATTTGTTTTGCATTCATTTTCTCCTCCCTCCCTCTGTGAAATCGACGGCCTGCTAAACGCAGTTTTGAGTTCTATCCTTGAGGTTTTGAGTTCTGTCCTTGAGGCGGCCATTCAGTTTCTCGCAAAGCTACCCCCTTTGTTGATTTTAATTCCCTGTAAGCCAACCCTGTAAGCCATGTTGTCAGTCGCCCCTCCCTCCATCAAGGCAACAGCAGACAATTGTTCTGCGCCTTTTTTCTGTGCAGACGCCATACCACGGCAAGCATGGAGCCTGCTCAGATCACTTTGGCAATTAGGAGCACATTAAACACCACACGCATTATCCAGCAGTATATGCAGCACCAGAACCTGGCACAGCGAAACCGGGCTAGTAGGCGACATCAGCACGGTGACAAGAGTGATGAGTATATGGACACAGACTTCTCTCAAAACATGTGCCCTGGCAATGTGGGCATCATGGTGCTAATGGGGCAGGTTCATGCAGTGGAACGCCGATTCTGGGCTCGGGAAACAAGCAAAGACTGGTGGGACTGCATAGTGTTGCAGGTCTGGGACGATTCCCAGTGGCTGCGAAACTTTCGCATGCATAAAGGTACTTTCATGGAACTTTGTGACTTGCTTTCCCCTGCCCTGAGGCGCAAGAATACCAAGATGAGAGCAGCCCTCACAGTTGAGAAGTGAGTGGCAATAGCCCTGTGGAAGCTTGCAACGCCAGACAGCTACCGGTCAGTCAGGAATCAATTTGGAGTGGGCAAATCTACTGTGGGGGCTGCTGTGATGCAAGTAGCCAATACAATCAAAGATCTGCTGATATCAAGGGTAGTGACCCTGGAAAATGTGCAGGTCATAGTGGATGGCTTTGCTGCAATGGGATTCCCTAACTGTCGTGGGGCCATAGACAGAACCCATATCCCTATCTTGGCACCGGAGCACCAAGACAGCGAGTACATAAACCGCAAGGGGTACTTTTCAATAGTGCTGCAAGCACTGGTGGATCACAAAGGACGTTTCAGCAACATCAACGTGGGATGGCCGGGAAAGGTACATGACGTGCGAATCTTCAGGAACTCTGGTCTGTTTCAAAAGCTGCAGGAAGGGACTTTCTTCCCAGACCAGAAAATAACCGTTGGGAATGTTGAAATGCCTATAGTTATCCTTGGGGACCCAGCCTACCCCTTAATGCCATGGCTCATGAAGCCATACATAGGCAGCCTGGAGAGTAGTCAGGAGCTGTTCAATTACTGGCTGAGCAAGTGCAGAATGGTGGTAGAATGTGCATTTGGATGTTTAAAAGCATGCTGGCGCAGTTTACTGACTCGGTTAGACCTCAGTGAAACCAATATTCCCACTGTTATTACTGCTTGCTGTGTGCTCCATAATATCTGTGAGAGTAAGGGGGAGACGTTTATGGTGGGAAGTTGAGGCAAATCACCGGGCTGCTGGTTATGCCCAGCCAGATACCAGGGCGGTTAGAAGAGCACAGGAGGGTGCAGTGCGCATCAGAGAAGCTTTGAAAACCAGTTTCATGACTGGCCAGGCTACGGTGTGAAAGTTCTGTTTGTTTCTCCTTGATGAAATCCACCGCCCCTTGGTTCACTTTACTTCCCTGTAAGCTAACCACCCTCCCCACCTCCCTTTGATCACTGCTTGCAGAGGCAATAAAGTCATTGTTGCTTCACATTCATGCATTCTTTATTAATTCATCACACAAATAGGGGGATAATTACCAAGGTAGCCCAGGAGGGGTGGTGGAGGACGGAAGGACAAGGCCACACAGCACTTTAAAAGTTTAAAACTTATTGAATGCCAGCCTTCTGTTACTTGGCCAATCCTCTGGGGTGGAGTGGCTGGGTGGCCGGAGGCCCCCCCCCACCGCGTTCTTGGGCGTCTGGGTGAGGAGGCTATGGAACTTGTGGGGGAGGGTTGTTGGTTACACAGGGGCTGTAGCAGCGGTCTGTGCTCCTGCTGCCTTTCCTGCAGCTCAACCATACACTGGAGCATATTAGTTTGATGCTCCAGCAGCCTCAGCATTGCATCCTGCCTCCTCTCATCATGCTGTTGCCACCTTTCAACTTCAGCCCTCTCTTCAGCCCTCCACTTACTCTCTTCAGCACTCCACCTCTCCTCCCGGTCATTTTGTGCTTTCCTGCACTCTGACATTGTCTGCCTCCATGCATTCGTCTGTGCTCTGTCAGTGTAGGAGGACAGCATGAGCTCAGAGAACATTTCATCGCGAGTGCGTTTTTTTTCGCCTTCTAATCTTCGCTAGCCTCTGGGAAGGAAAAGATCCTGTGATCCTTGAAACACATGCAACTGGTGGAGGGAAAAAAAAGGGACAGTGGTATTTGAAAAGACACATTTTATAGAACAATGGGTACACTCTTTCACGGTAAACCTTGCTGTTAACATTACATACATAGCACATGTGCTTTCGTTACAAGGTTGCATTTTGCCTCCCCCCACCGTGTGGCTAATAGCGAGGAACATTTCTGTTCAGCCATAGGCAAACAGCCCAGCAGGAACGGGCACCTCTGAATGTCCGCTTAAGAAAAGCACCCTATTTCAACCAGGTGACCATGAATGATATCACTCTCCTGAGGATAATACAGAGAGATAAAGAACGGATGTTGTTTGAACGCCAGCAAACATACACTGCAATGTTTTGTTCTACAATGATTCCCGAGTACATGCTACTGGCCTGGAGTGGTAAAGTGTCCTACCATGGTGGATGGAATAAGCCCTCCCCAGAAACCTTTTGCAAAGGCTTTGCGAGTATATCCAGGAGAGCCACGAATGCCAGGGCAAATTAATCATTAAACATGCTGGCTTTTAAACCTTGTATAGTATTTTAAAAGGTACTCTCACCAGTGGTCCCTTCTCCACCTGGTGGGTCTGGGAGGCAGCCTTGGGTGGGTTTGGGGGATACTGGCTCCAGGTCCAGGGTGAGAAACAGTTCCTGGCTGTTGGGAAAACCGGTTTCTCTGCTTGTTTGCTGTGAGCTATCTACAGCCTCCCCCTTATCGTCTTCCTCGTCCCCAAAACCTGCTTCCATGTTGCCTCCATCTCCATTGAAGGAGTCAAACAACATGGCTGGGGTAGTGGTGGCTGAACCCCCTAAAATGGCATGCAGCTCATCATAGAAGCGGGATGTTTGGGGCTCTGACCCAGAGCGGCCATTCACCTCTCTGGTTTTCTGGTAGGCTGCCTCAGCTCCTTAAGTTTCACGCGGCACTGCTTCGGGTCCCTGTTATGGCCTCTGTCCTTCATGCCCTGAGAGATTTTCACAAATGTTTTGGCATTTCGAAAACTGGAACGTAGTTCTGATGGCATGGATTCCTCTCCCCATACAGCGATCAGATCCCGTACCTCCCATTCAGTCCATGCTGGAGCTCTTTTGCGATTCTGGGACTCCATCATGGTCACCTTTGCTGATGAACTCTGCATGGTTACCTCTGCTGATGAGCTCTGTATGGGCACCTGCAGCTTGCCACACTGGCCAAATAGGAAATTGAAATTCAAAAGTTCACGGGCCTTTTCCTGTCTACCTGGTCAGTGAATCTGAGTTGAGAGTGCTGTCCAGAGCGGTCACAATGGAGCACTCTGGGATAGCTCCTGGAGGCCAATACCATCTAATTGCGTCCACAGTACCCCAAATTCGACCCAGCCAAACCGATTTCAGCGCTAATCCCCTTGTCGGGGGTGGAGTAAGGAAATCGAATTTAAGAGCCCTTTAAGTCAAAAAAAGGGCTTTGTCATGTGGACAGGTGCAGGGTTACATCGATTTAACGCTGCTAAATTCAACCTCAACGCCTAGTGTAGACCAGGGCTTAAGGAGTTAAGTCTAATATCTTGCAGCTTGTGGTCATCAAAATATGGCCCAGCAACAATAATATAGTTAGGCTTCTCTGATTTATTTGGATGTAGATTTTTTTAAATTATGCAATTCTCAGTGCAACACATGAATGTGCCTTATTCCAATCTTTCTAACACTTTAAATGCAAATAAATAAATAAAGGCTTTTTTACCCTTTGTCTTGGTTTCACTCTTAACTTTAATGAATCTAAATAGAAATTCTTCAAAGAGTTCAAAAGAAAATTTGGTGAAACTGGAAGGATCTCACAGATCTTGGGAGACAGGCCAGTCCTTACTTACTGGCAGCCTCCCAATCTGAAGCAAATACTCACCAGCAACCACACACCACACAACAGAACCACTAACCCAGGAACCTATCCTTGCAACAAAGCCCGTTGCCAACTCTGCCCACATATCTATTCAGGGGACACCATCATAGGGCCTAATCACATCAGCCACACTATCAGAGGCTCATTCACCTGCGCATCTACTAATGTGATACATGCCATCATGTGCCAGCAATGCCCCTCTGCCATGTACATTGGTCAAACTGGACAGTCTCTACGTAAAAGAATGAATGGACACAAATCAGACGTCAAGAATTATAACATTCAAAAACCAATTGGAGAACACTTCAATCTCTCTGGTCACTCGATTATAGACCTGAGGGTGGCTATTCTTCAACAAAAAAACTTCAAAAACAGACTCCAGCGAGAGACTGCGGAATTGGAATTAATTTGCAAACTGGATACAATTAATTTAGGCTTGAATAGAGACTAGGAATGGATGAGTCATTACACAAAGTAAAACTATTTCCCCATGTTATTTCTCCCCCCACCCCACCCCCCACTGTTCCTCAGATGTTCTTGTTAACTGCTGGAAATAGCCTACCTTGCTTGTCACTATGAAAGGTTTTCCTCCCTCCCCCCCTGCTGCTGGTGATGGCTCATCTTAAGTGATCACTCTCCTTACAGTGTGTATGATAAAACCCATTAGTTCATGTTCTCTCTGTGTGTTTATATAAATGTCCCCTCTGTATTTTCCACCAAATGCATCCGATGAAGTGAGCTGTAGCTCACGAAAGCTTATGCTCAAATAAATTTGTTAGTCTCTAAGGTGCCACAAGTACTCCTTTTCTTTTTGCGAATACAGACTAACATGGCTGCTGCTCTGAAACCTGGAAGGACAAAAACCTACCAAGCCCCTGGGGTAGAGTGGGGGGTGACCTCTGGTAACCTTTTTAGGTTCTTTTATTGTTTTACTATGTTTTCTCTGCAATGCTTAGGAATAAATGTGCTTACTTAGGAAAAAAACCTGTGTGGTAACTTAGAATTGTAGGAAATACACTGACCATACCCTTGGAGAGAAGCAAAGTGCAGGTGCTAGCCTCTTAGGCAGTTTGGCTTGCTGGGGATATTACAGTGCAAGGCAGGGAGCTATGCAGCCTTAAAAATCCCCAATCAGGAGGCAGTGAGACATGAGCTGACACTCAATAAACGTGATGGCTGGGAACCAGAAGCTTAAAAGGGTGTCCTTTGTGAACCGCAGGGCGTGAATACAGGCGCAGATGCCGTGAAACTGTGACATTTGTTATGAATCTTCACACCAACACTTCCAAAACCCTCAGGCCAGCCCTGTGTATAATAGACATTAACAAAGGACAGAACTCAGTTACATTTAAAGGAAAATTATTTCACAGAACCATCCAAAAATGACCTAAAGTCAGCTAAAGATGTAACCCACCAAAATACATTATGAATATGTAAGTATATTTCAATGCCCTTTTTCAAAATTAAATAAAAGGACTTAGAAGCAGGAAGAAATGAGGTATGTTAGTCTCTCAGGTGCCACAAGTACTTCTCATTGTTTTTTGTTTTATCAATAAGAACTTTACAGCTGGAGGGTATCATTATACTTTCGGCTATGTCTACACGCAGAGCTGGGGATGTGATTCCAAATTCACGTACACATACTCACGCTAGCTTTCATTGAATTAGCACACTACACACACCATGAAAGGTTTTCCTCCTTTCCCCCCCCTGCTGCTGGTGATGGCTCATCTTAAGTGATCACTCTCCTTACAGTGTGTATGATAAAACCCATTGTTTCATGTTCTCTGTGTGTGTATATAAATCTCCCCTCTGTTTTTTCCACCAAATGCATCCGATGAAATGAGCTGTAGCTCACGAAAGCTTATGCTCTAATAAATTTGTTAGTCTCTAAGGTGCTACAAGTACTCCTTTTCTTTTTGCAAATACAGACTAACATGGCTGCTACTCTGAAACCTACACACAGTAGTGTAGCTGCAGTAGTATGGGCAGTTGTGAGTGGGTGGGCAAAGGGGTAGTTGCCCCAAGTGTGTAGCCACAGGGTGTGGGTGAGTTTGGAGTTGTGGCAGTTAGCCTGTGTGGTTGCTCACTTCTGCCCATACTACCACTGCTACACTGCTGGTTTTAGCGTGCCAGTTCGATAAGAGCTAGCACCAGGATGTCTCGTTGAGCTGGGAATCACATTCCCAGCTCCAGGTGTACACATAGCCTTAGACTATCAGTAACTGTCATTATTATTTAATGAAAGGAACTTCAGAATTCATCCTAAGGTTGGTGTTGGAATGCTGTGCATTGAAGATGGTTAAATGATAAGATATATAGCAGAGCCCAATTCTATAGCCATAGGCTATGTCTACACTACCGCAGTAAGTCGATCTATACTACACAACTCCAGCTACGTGAATAAGTTGACGTACCTTAGGTTGAGTTACCATGGGGTCTACACCATGGGTGGTTGATGGGAGAAAATCTCCCGTTGACATACCTTATTCTTCTCATCGTGGGTAGAGGACAGGGGTTGACTGGAGAGCAATCTGAAGTCAATTTGGCAGGTCTTTACTAGACCCGCTAAATCGACTGCTGGTGGATCAATCTCAGAGCATCAATCCCTTCCATAGTGTAGAACTGCCCTTACTTGTGTGAGTAATCCTTAGTCACCCCATTATGCCCATGGGACTCCTTGTATGAACTTAGGTTACAGGATTGATCCCAAATTTAAGATTCCTTTTGTTATGGCTATTGACATTAGTCACTATAAGACTTGTTTGGTTTTTTGTTTTGCTTTGTTACATTTATCTATAACTTTCAGTACAACTCTTTGTATGGAAGTTTTAGAAAAAAAAAAGCCCTCATGGAACTAACATGATCTTTGCTGCCATCACATTGTTCACTCTGCTTTCCCTGACCTCTCTCTGCCTTTTCCATTTAGCTCTTTGATGCTGGGATCATCTATAACTCTGTTTTTGTACAGTGCCTAGCACATTGAGGTCCTGTTCTTGCTAGGCCCATAGGGAGTACCATAATAAATAGATGATAATAATTACTTCAGGCCAGCAGAATCAGCTGAATTAAACCAAGACATTGTAAAATTGGTCCGCTATCACCCACATGACACATAGCATGAAAATTGCTGGCTGAACTATTATTTATGAATTACAGACCCCTCCTTATTTCACTTACACCAATGTGCTTCTGTTGAGTGAAAATAGGGGAACTCCTAATTTATAGTACATCTATGCAAGTAGGATCAGACCCTTTATTTTGTATGAACTTAGCTCATTTATGATTAGTAAACCCTCCAAAAAAGATCCTGATTTTCTTTGAATGTTTTCATTTTTCATAAACATTCACAGAATGGTGTTGATTAATAATTTTTTAATTATGATATCTTTTTAATTATGAAACTGCATTTGTTATTTGTGTTGTTTGGGTGGCCCCATAAGTCACATGGTATGATTTCTGCTCCTTGGTTTGATAACTAAAATGTGCTAAACATGTGGGTAACATATAGCAAATAATTCTCACTTTCATATGGATTTTCAGATGAATCATCATTTATGTTAAATATGATAAAATCTTTAGGATTCCAAATCCTTTCACACATACTCAGAAAATACTTGTGAATAATAAAAAATATGACCTACAAATCATAGTGGAATGATCTAGGCAGTTTTAGTGATGACTATACTTATGAATCAGGTGTATTTTACTCTTTGACTGGGCTCTAGGTAGGTGTGAGTTATGATGTCATGCCACTGCATCACCATGTCTTGGTGTTGAATTGTGTGATGATGTTGCATTGCCAAAGCATAAAATGTAAAAGCTACCATGCCAGAGTAGATCAATAATCCTTCTAAGTCCAATATCTTGCCTCCAGCACTAGCTAGTATCAGATGCTTCAGAGGAGGATGTAACAGAACAGACTTGTCATCCTGTGCTTCATACGGCTATTTTATTGTGGCTGGCTCCCTGCACTTCAAAAGCCCATCCCTTGAATGAAGGGGTAATGAACTGAGTTCTCCACATTTTGTGCTCTGTAACAAACCTTGAACTTCTCTGATTTTGCCCACAGAAAGTAACTTATTTGAACTTGACTTATGATGGAAAGCAAGTAGAGTTTTCTCAGCTACTTTACAGTAACTTCCCACAAACAAGCAGGAAGAGGGTAAAATTTATTTGACAGGTGACAGCAGTATAAGCTATCATACATTTTCTATTAAATTTAAACCTCATAATAACTTGCTGAAACAATGAAGCCATAGCCCTGAAAAAGAACTTTCATAATGGAATGGAAAAATTACATTTAAAGATATGGTGGAAAGATATCCAGATAACAAAGCAAAAATAAAATTAATTTTTGAAAGCGTGCAGTAGTAAAGATTTTCCACATGACTAGATGCTATTATTAAACTAATACAAATACCACCGTTATTGAGAAATAAGGTAATAGTTTTAGCTCTGAATAAAAATTTAAATCTGAAAAATGTCTTTAGACTTACATTTAGGAAAATCATCATCTTATCATTTCTTTTATATCACAGCATCAAACTTATCAGTGTGTGCAAAGAGGGTATATATGTATACGCACACACAGACACCTACATACATATATAATGTATTGCATATGGATAGAAGCTCCAGAGAGGAAATACTTCCTCTATTGGTGAAAAGTGTTGCTATAGAGATACTCATTTGCACATGCTAACCACCCATAATTCTTCCATGGACTTAGGAAGTCATCATAAACTATACATGAACTTGGATTTGGGGAAGTAGGAGTTTCCAGAGACATGCAAAGTGGGAAAAGAGCTCTTATCTTGGTATAAAGAGCTCATTTCCAAGTTGCCAATACTCTGCTCAAAGGTCCTATGAACTTTCTGGGCTTTGTGGTGAGAGATGAAAATAGATTGTGGTCTTCAAGACAAGAGATGATGCTGTGGACAGCAGCAGAAATGGGTGGACTCCAATGAGACCTTGTCTAATCATCTGGAATGACTAAACTGGGTAAGGTGCTGCTATCTTCAGACAGGAACAGGAAAGCAGAATCCGTGGGACTGGAGACAGACCAGCTAAAAAACACTAGGATGACTGCTTCTTGCTGATCCAAAACTGTGAAAAGCGTTTGGTGAATAGGTAAGTTGGGGCAACCAAGGGACTGTCTCCTGTGGGACATTCTCACTGTAGGGTGGTATGGGAGTTAGACTACTGCTAGAGTTACTCTTTTTTTTCTTTATTTGCATATAAATTCTATCACTGTATTCCCAAATTTTTCCTTGTTTGTACACTGTCTCAGAGTGCTTGTGAATGGGGAAGTTCTGCTCATTAAGGGGACTCATGAAGGGTTTGTTTAGTTTTTTCCAGTTTTCTGGATAGGGGTACAAGTCAGTTTAGATATTTGTCAAGAATGGCCATATGTATACTAAGCCTGGCCCTTACTGCTGTCGTTATCCAACAGCAGAAGGGCTACATGCATGTATGTACGCATACACATATACACACATGCACATATTACATACATACATACGTTATAGGGGCATGGTAGTGGCTTTATATTATGCTAGGATTCAATTTTTTACTTAAAGCATGTTATCAATTTCTTTGTTTTGTATGAAATATGCCGCATATCTTCCTTCAGATTTACTACACGTACTCTGTGGGTAAAGGCTGAATTCTCTGGGGATTTTCCATTCAATCTATAATTTAGTTTATGAGTTAGAATGAACTACAGTGAGACATTACACACCTTTCCCACCACTTTCTGACCTTTTCTTGAAATCCTTTTTGCTAACAAATGGTTAATTCACACATTCACACTTTCCGTATGGTAAAAATTAATTTGCAGCTTATTTAAAAAATGAATGTGAAGAAATTAGGCTGAAGATAAGCAAACGCAGCATAACAATTATTTCTTTCCACCCCACCCACTCCCCCAACCCCTTTACTCATATAGGCACCAATTAACATAACTTACAATGGGACTAAAGGAACCTGGTGGGATTGGAGCTACTTATGCCCTCAAAGATGACCACTACTTGTTAGCATGTGTGTATGTTGTGACTCTATAGCCTTAGGAAGAAAGCTGCCATTTCCCATTGTTCCCAGTAAGACTCAAGCAGCAGGAAAGAAGGCCCCTATTTCACTAAAGGCTTTGTGGGAAAATATCGGTACAGCATGTGCTACAAGACATCAAAATGTGTAATATATGACCAAAATGTAGAACAACTGTATTTTGTAGCACAAGCTCATTGCACCTTCGCCTAGTCTAAAGGATATTTTGATGGGAATCGCTCTCCCTTCTCCCAAACTGGAAGCCTGATTCAGATGAAAAGTGGTACAGTCAAGAAATCTAGTAGCCAGATGAAAGGAAGACTGTCCCAAGACAAGACCTCTTGGCTTTTGTTTCTAATGTTATTGAAGATGTAGGGAAAGACCACTGTCCCCTATGGTCTATAGCTAGGAGAATGTGAAAATGTCTATGTTGTGAAGTTTGTCTCAACTGGTCAGTACTAGGGTTTCTGAGAAAATAAGGTCTTGTGGTGTCCAGTACAACTGAGATGGATCCACCTGGCCTCCTCAAGCATAGAATTCACAACGCTCATCACTACCACACTGCTTTCTCTCCTTCTCCCAACCTCAAACATCTCCACTCCCTCCATAGCTACACATGACATAGGGGGAAGTTCGGAGGGAACAGGGATACTCTCCATACTTCCCTCAAACACTTTTACATTTGCCACCTAGAAAATCCATGTAACTTGTGTCCATATGTTAATGGTGAATGTTTGCTATAGTTGCTGAAGCTGTAAGTAAGGTTTTGCATGAATGTTGTGAAGGATTTATGTGTTGTGTGTGTCATGTTCATGGCATATACACAGAGAAGTTAGATTCAAACAAATATTCTTGCTGGAAAGTTGCAATGTAACACTACTTTATTTCTTTGAATTCTGAACAATTACACACAACAACCCAAATACAGAGGGAGACAGACCAGGCTGCTCCCTTAAAAAAAAAGGTATGGGGGGAGGCACAACTCACTACTTTAGTCTGTCTGTCTGCAGACTGACTCTGTCCTAAGCTTCCCCACAAAGCCTCCTAACCTGCAAGCAGGCATAGGAAACACCATGAGAATTTAAAGTGATAGATCACCATTTTAACCATTGTCAGTACACCATAGTGTAAAGTGCATATCCTTGTATCAGTTGGAGGCACAAGGAAGTTCCTTTGGGATGACAAGAAGTCTATCACTGTCAGTAGACAAATGTTATGTGGGCAGAGAGGTATCCCATGACTTAGTATTTCCTTGCTGTTTAAAGTCTGCTTTGGGAGCATGTCACACTTAATCAAATTAATCCCTTTTAAACTGTGCTCTTGTTTGTAAAATCTCTCTATATAAATATTACTGTGAAGGTCAGCAAGGAATGAGAGGCAAGTGAATTAGTTCTGGAAAAACTTCAGATGAATACAGTAAACCATTGAGACAGACATGACTTGCATTTTGCACATAAAGCAATATAGATTAATTTACTAAGCAACCGATTCTATGAAGTGCTGAACACCTTTCAGAGATGAACTCTCAGGGTGACCTTCATGCCTGTGCAAAATCCAGTTTATGGCTCATGAGACACTTAAGCCCCCAAATAGAGTTTAAATGAGACTTTAGTGGTCCATAAGTCCAGTGGTGAGTCTTTGCTTATCCTAAATAATGTTCGTGTTGAATAGCATTTATGAATGAATATAGTGCCTCCATATGTGCTTGTTAAGGTATTATAGAACAAACATATACCTAATCTATGTATCTATCAATTTGACTGGTCCCCAGACCATAAAAATCATGTATATACAAATAGCAATAAACATTCAGAACTACAAAGCCATAAGGAATACGTAAGTAATTAACAAAAAGTCTATTTTTTAATATTTGCCTTTTTCTAATGCTAAAAATAATCCATGAATAAAGGACAAACACAGAAAGCTTGGCTACTATATTATGCCGTTTTACATCTTACAGTCAATGGATTATGCTACTATTTTTATAATACCCTTTTACAGCTTACAGTCAATGGATAGTTTTAATTCTAGAGATAAGAAAATCACTGTCACAGTTTCCCGCCTCTGTGGTCCCTCAAGAATGCCCCTTTATGTTTTCAGGCTCTCCGATGTCACCTCTCTTGAGCAGAGACCATCTCTCTCCCTCCTGACTGGGCTTTTTAAGGTTGGACATTCCCTGCCTTCCACTATGATAACCCCAAGAAGTCAATCTTCCTAAGGCCTACAACAGTGCATTATTTCCTCCCCTCACCCCGCACTCCAGACAGTGACTGTTTTACTAGTGATCACACAGCTCTTCCTTGCCAGGGTACATTTATTTTACTGGCAAAAAAGCATACAGAGAAAACATAAAAACAATAAAAGTTCCTAAATGCTTACTAAACATTCTAGGACTCACTCATCAGTCTTATGAGGCCCTACTATGCCAAAGTCTTTCCAACCTTTTAGCAAGATCTGGCATCCTGCTAAGACCCCAAATCCTCTGTTTGTTGAACAAGACCCTGAGTCTCCCCAAACTCAACCTTTATATACCCAAAGCCCCTTCTTTATTCCCCAGTCTCTGAAAAACCCAGCCTGAAGCAATATATACAAACCACCCCGATGCTTGGTACTTCTCTGGAGCTGTTTACTATCTCAGGAACTGTAGTAGTCACCCCACACTGTTTTTAGTTCCTGGAGGAGCTGCGGTAGACCTCCCCCCATGTACTTGCATACAATCTCTGGCCTACAACAAAATGTGAAACATTCATAAACTTAATTAAATATGCTCCCCCAAAGATACTGCATATGGTTGCAATATCTGCTGCCATCTTCTATAGCAACTGATGTTGCACCTAACAAATACATTTCGCCCCTTGAAGGCAATCAGTGACTTTAGTGGGATTTGGATCAGGCCCATTGTGAGACCTGCTCACTTTCTAGTGATAGCAGGGATACCTGCCAGTTCTCATAAAGTTTAAAGTGAGATCTTTTGCTATTAACCTTGTTCAATCATTTAAACCAGTGGTTTTCAAACTGGGGTACGGATGCCCCTGGGGTATGTGAGCTCTTGTCATGAGGGAACATGAGAAAAATCCTGAAATGACAGACAACACATTTTATTTAGTAAGACTTGGCAATCTAATCATAGGTATATTATGACCCTATCTCAGATGGGGATATGAGGTAGACTACATCATTTGGAAAGGGGTACACAGCCTAGGAAGGTTAAAAACCACTGATTTAAACCAGTGGAAGTAGATATAAATAAAATGCTATCATTCTGATCAAGTAACTTTTCACACTCTCTTTGCACTATACAAAGTGCAGGGCAATGACAATTCGGAACCTTTGGGAGGACTGTACAATTTATAGGTATGTTTATCTTAAAGCTGTTTTTCCCATACTAGAAAATGGTATTAACATGCCTTAGAGTACCAAGTCCAGTATACTTACATGGTGTATGTGTGCAGTATTTGAATTCGGTTGATTGAGTTCTAGCATGAGAACAGGAAGTCACATTATGAGTGTCACACAAAATCTGTGGCCTGGGTAACTATTCTGTCAAGGCAACAAAGAATCTTTTGAAACCTAAGCTGACAGAAGTCTGATTCATTGTAGGTTGATATCTATAAAGGACTATGAGGGGAAAAGGACAACTGAAATGGACCAGTATGGACTAACCGTGCAAGCCAGACACAGCAGATATTGTCTTGATTTTTCCAGTAATTCTCCAAGTCAATTCCATCCCTTTCTCTGTTATTTTAGATAGTGATTAGGAAACCATTATGTGCAATACAACATTAAATTACTATGACATATAAATACATATATATACACCACCTACTTTTTCCATAGCAAGTGAAAACCAGTATAAAAACACATGAAGAGAAGGAAACAGAAAGACATTGGAGTTCCTTTGAAAAACATTATAACACATGGTTATTATGCAGCTCTTCACATTTACACTGGAAGGTTATCTGACCAAAGCTATTCATTAACTTTAGATATATCTATATATACCTGTTAGTCTGCACAAGTTAGAAAAAAATTTCCTCAGGTACAAAGATACAAACCCTACATTAAGGATGCAGTCTTGCAAAATTCAAAGCTCTCTTAACTTTGTTTGGAGTTGAGAGAGTTCAGCATCTCATGGGTTTAGTCCATGAAAGAAAAGATCTTAATCAGCAGTGCTGTTGGCACACATACAAGTTAACCTCTAAAATTATCCACTACCCCAACCTCCTTCCACCACCACCAAGTTTCCTTTCACCTGGAAGTTAAATCAGCACAAATATAAACTACAGTAGGTCCTGAGATAGTCTCCCTCCATGGATGGGTGGCAGGGGCATAACTACAATGGTACAAGTCATGCAGTTGCACAAGGGCGAACAAGGTTATAGGGGCCCAACCAGCAGACGCTATTCTAGGCACCATTGTAGCTATGCCACAGTCTATCTATAGGCAGACAGGGCTCTGACATCAGAGCAGGAAGTGTTCCCCTGCCAGCTGAGAATGTAGCACTTTTGCCCCTTCCCGGTTGCTCTCCACCCCGGGCACAACTAAGATCATAGTTGATGCTCCTCAGGCACTGAACAGCTCAGGGATTCTCCTGCAGGTACCACTAGTGTGCTGCTGCTTGGGGCTCTATATTGGTGCCCAGCCTACACCTGCTGCTTGTGCCCAATCCCCGCAGGGAAACCCTGCCCTGGTCACCACCCCCAAGACTTGCACTGTGATCACTGTTTCAACAATGAGGAACTTATCCAGAAAGATGTAGGGGCGGACTGGGCTGGGTGTATGGGCTGGGGGTGAGGTGTTGGGGATAATGAGAAGGGTGCATGAGCTGGAATGTGGAGTGGGGGTTGTTGGGGTCTGGGATGGTGATTATCAGTGACTATGTAGTGTTGACAAAAGCAGAGTTATAAAGGAATACGTTTAAGAGTCATAAAGGAATATAAAATGCTATGGATGTGCTACATGGCTGAGTTAATGTTGCTTCAGAATCCTTCCACTTTGAATTTCCTGGCTCTCTAATGTTTAACTTTGTGATGTTAAGGTTGCATTCTCTCTTTGAGATAGAGAAGCTTGATATTATTGTCGGCCTTAAGGCTAGAAACTAACAATTTTACTTATACTGTTTATCAATGCATGATAGAACTTTTCCGTTTTGGGTAGCCTATGTATTGTGTTTATTTATTTATGGATAAGATTGGTATGTTCTGATATTCCAAGATGGGAAAGGTTAGATTTCAGGGCCCTCCTGGGCCTTGGTGCACCCTTAAGTGTAGGTGAGCTGCTAGGGTTGTTCCAGAAAGACCCCCGTGTACCCAGTTAGAGAGTGCTCCTTATAAGAACCACCTGGTCTGGATGCCTGGAACCTTGTCACATTTTGTTTCTGAAAGGGAAAATACAGTTTTTCAACAGAAGTTTTCATTTAAAAAAAGAATTTTGCTGGCAACATAACTTTTAATAGAAAACCACTTGCAGTTGTAGTTTGGTTGCCTCATGTTCCCATTTCCGTCTCTAGGCCAGATGCCCTGATAGGACTATGTGTATCACTGTCTCCCATTTTCCTTAGGGTAAATGGTGCATCATAGGAGTCCCTAGCTGAGAAGCATCATTGGAGGTATAGTTTGACTGCAGATCCCATCCCATACAGGAGAATGAGGCATGATAAAATTGTCATTAGGCACCCTGGCAGCATTTCTGAATATAAATATGTTTTTACTTATTCATTTTTGGGGGGTAGGAAATGGTCACAGAAAGCAGACATTTTGTGAAAAAATGTGTTCTGTCAAAAACCCAACTCTCAGCTGAAAAACACGTTTTATGGAAAATGTTTGAATAGCCTTGATCAAAAGTTAAATTCTGCAACCACTGGCATGGTATGAAATTCTTGGGTCGTGACTGACATACAGTATTTTTACTTATAACACTTCACCAAGCAACTAAGAATTAAAGATATCCTGAAAGAGGCATGGTAGACAATTCTATGTATAATCTAGGGAAAACAACTAATGCAATTCAAGCCATCCTGATGATACAGTTAGGCTAGATTTTAAAAATACCCATATCGGGATAGGAAGCCAGGACATGAGGCAGATTTTACCTTGTCTTCTCAGGGAGTGGGTTAGTGACTGTAAGAGGCTATTTAAGTATGAAGCTTCTAATTCCTTTGAAGACTCATGAATGCCAGCTAACCTAGAGATACAGAAACTATAAGCGTATATGCTTTTAGTGGGCTCACAGTATGTATTAGTCTTTTTGAAAAAGGGTCTCATATTCTTCTAGACTAAGCAAACATTCCTTTTATAAATAATAAGCAGTGTTAGCCTAAAGAGATGCTCTGATTTTATCTGTATGGTCCAAATTAGAGTTTGCTATAATCTGCCTCTGAAGGAAGATATTGTGTTTGTGAAAAGCACAATCTGCAGTGTCCTTGAACCAATTTCCTTTGCTCCGATTAGAAGACTACACTTTTAATACAGAACTGAGCAACCAGGATTAGTTCTGAATAGAGGCCATTTTCAAACATGAGTGTCTAAAGTTTAGTGGTAAAATCTTAGCCCCATTTAAGTTAATGGCAAAAGTCCCATTGACATTAATAAGATCAGGATTTCACTCTGGATATTTAAATCCATATAAATAAGCAATCTCAAACTCAGAGGGCTAAGCACCTGCAATTCCCATGCATACCTACATGAGACTAATGAAATACTGGAAAAGTGTCATCTAATAAAAATATGCCAGATGGAAAACTGATTAATACATAACAAACCAAGAGTAATCTTGAGCAGCATAACATAAAATTGGGGAGATGTATTAACTAGGGCGATGCAAGGGGTTGTTTTATGATGAAAACCATCTAACTTTATGCATTCCCTTATGTGTGAGATAAATAAGTTAACATTTGTTGATACTAAACTAAGTGGGATCTCAAACAGTGTGAGAACAAAAGAGTGAAACTACAGAGCTAGTCCTGCGGAGCTAAGAAATTGTGTAGGAGAATGCTGGATAGAAAATAGCAGTGTAGAGAAAAATATAGGACGAGAGTAACTAAAGTCAACATATTGACAGCAAATATTGGATGTATTACATTGTATGTGACACTTAGTAATACCTATCATTTATTGTAGTACTTATACACAGCCTTTAATCATCAAATCTGTCCTGTACATTCTCTGCTGAGAGCATATATTGGAATTAGGGTGTGTCACAGGGCACATCACTCACCACTGGACTGGCACTTCCTCCTGGTCACGCTGGGGATTAGCTCAAGGCTGACGCCCCCGCCCATGGCTTGCATACTGTCACTGCATCTGCCTGCAGCACCTCTTGCAGCATCAG
Source organism: Dermochelys coriacea (assembly GCF_009764565.3). Taxonomy (NCBI): domain Eukaryota; kingdom Metazoa; phylum Chordata; order Testudines; family Dermochelyidae; genus Dermochelys; species Dermochelys coriacea. Next base: position 247,575,520 of record NC_050069.1, on the reverse strand, counting down.
GAACCACAGTGCTCTCTTAGCGACTCAGCCCTCCTTGTCCCTCTCTTCCAGGGGCTAGTGTCTCAGTCTAATAATCATGCCACTTCCTGCTGCAGCTCTAGTTCCTCTCACCACTGCTATGATCCCCTGGGACACTTTCCCACAGCCCCATCACCTTCTTCAACTTTGCCACCGGGAACTCAATCCTTGCAGCCAGCCAGGAGCTCTCTCTTGCTCCCCTGGTCCCTGCCAGCAACTGACCTGTCCATGGTGCTAGTTTTCCTTCATCCTGCTAAGAACACAGTCCTCATCCCTTGGACTCCCAGCAGTGACTCACCTCTGCTCTGCCCTGCAGCTCCTTTTATGTGAGCTTTCTGGGATCAGTTAGGCTGTTCCTTGCAGCTTTTTCCTGATTGGCTGCGCCTCATGCAGCCTCTTTGGGTGCTCAGAGGACTCAACTCCCCTACTTCCTGCTGAGGTTAACCCTTTCTACACCTGTGTAGAAATAAACAAACTTTTATGATAAACATTATGATGCTGCAAACAATTATACATGCACTAAACTTTACTCACAGTGAGAAAAATAAGCACATCTGTTTTTTTTTCAGGACTGGTGCAAAAACTCTGACTCAGATTGGCCTGATCCAGCAACACACTTAAGCATGTGGGGAACAAATTTTAAAGATGGGGTAGTCTGGTGGCCCTGATCACCAGCTGGGGATAGTTCACCACATCCAGTTTAGTTTTGTTCCCTTTCTTCAGGGCTCTATTTATTATCTTGACAAAGAAATAAAGAAAATGTGCAAATGTAACATAACCCTCTAGTGAAGGCTCAGACTGGTCTCTAATAGCTACTGGGCAGGGCCTTCCCCAATCCTAGGGAGATCCACAGGGACAGGGCTGGCTGGATGGCCTGCAGCTTCCTGCTCTGGTTATAGGAGAGTGTGCTCCCTGCTCTATCCTGGTTGCTTCTCCGCACTGGAGTTGGGCCCTGCTATAGATTGTCCAGATACAGTGGGCGAATCAAGAAGTACTAGTCATCTACATCAGCTGATTCCCAGCACCTTTTCTTTAGAGCAGAGCCAGCTGTTCACTGCACGCCTCCCCTCCATCCCTGGGCCTTGAAGGGGCAGATCAACTTGTTACAATATGAACAGCAGGTAGTCAATGGAAGTTAGGCACCTTACTGCAATTCATGCTTTAGAAAACTTCCCTTGTGCTTCACTAGCAGCACATGGGTAGTGCCACTGATGCCAAAAGCACCATTCATGCACTTAATTTTAAGCACACACTTAAGTGCTCTCCTTGATCGGGGCCTTACTATGTGGAAATGTGCGTTTGGGTTATCTTGGGTTTCCCTGATCTATCCATCCACTTATTTATATGGTCCCATCATGATAGTATTTGAATAAAGCACATTTTAGCAACATTATTTTTCTCCACTACGCATTTAAGAAATTGTTCTATAAGATGGGTGCTGTTTTGACTTAAGTTGTGAACTGCAGACTTTATAGTCAAATGATCCTCTGCTTTGTTTCATATACTTTAATTCTGGTCATATTTTCTTTTCTGTTTCTTGCAATAATTTCTAAAATATGCAGATACCATGTGCACCATTAAGAAAGGCAGTCTTTGCCACCAGTTACCCACAGTGTTTCAGAAATAACTTCAATTCCCCCCCTTATGCAGAGGATATCTGCTGTAACAGTCTGAAATGTTAACTTCTTTGTGACTCCTCTTGTAGCTACATCACTGAATTGTCACATTTTAGTTCACCATTAATAAGCTGACTTTCTTAGGAAACCTTTCTGATTGTTTAACATTAATTTCAAATACTATTTTTTCCCCAAATCATCTGTATTGTGAGGCCTAATCTTGGACATAAGTGCCTTAATGGCACCTCAAAATTCCACATTTGGGTGTTCAGTGGGCAACTAAGTTCTATCAATGCTTGTTTTATGTGCCCCAAAATGCTTGTTTTATGTGTCTGTTTGATGTTCAACATAGACCCAATATATGAAAACTTGAACCCTGAATATCCACCAAAGGTACATGATCAAGGTTTCAGCTTATGGTTTGTAAACAAAATATTAGATGTCTCTGCTTCTTGGGTTTCACAGTTGAAGTCATATTTCCCAGTATTTTTGGTGAGCTGTGTGCATTAAACTTTAGTAAAATTACCTCATTCATCGTTTAATGTCTTCTCATTTCATTGGAATGTATTATAACACCAATTGCTTTTGTAACCCACCAACTGTAAGAAGCAATGCTACTTTTTCTTTGTTAGAGTTTTTTGTTGCACCAGCTGCCTCAGATACTATTCCTTTTGCTGCTAAATTTACTTTCCAATAGCAAGATAACTGGGGATCTTAGATGCTACTTTTTCGTAGAGGCTGGTCAAAATCACTTTCCCTTTTTAATTAAAAATGTGCACGAAATTTTCCATTGTATTTGATTTTCATGAAATTTCATGAGATTTCTCACAGAGAGCTATAAGAAAACTTGAAAATCACATTTCTAAAATTTGAATAAATGACATTCCTTGAATTGTAGCCACTAGATTAGCTTCTGCTCCCCTTACCATTAGACCTGGCTGTAATTTTTTGCACAATTCCCCTTTTTTTTCAATGAAAAATGCAGAGATGGTGACACCAAAACATTTCACAAATTCCTATTTATTTTGCCAGATTGGTTCAGTCAAAACAACAACAAAAGCCAACAAAAAACATTAAGAATGCTTTGTTTTTGACTTTTTTGTAAAAAAAAACATGTCAATGTTTTGGTTTAAAATGACTTTTTCTTTCAAAATTTCCTTTGATGTTATTAAAAATAATAAAGCTAAAAATGCTCAACATTCAAATGAACTATTCCATTCGGGTCAAATAAAACATTTTGTGTGACTTCCCTTTAGCTTTGTCCTGAAATGAATTTTTCTTTTCTCCAGAATTGCCAGAGAACTGAAGAATCTATTATTAGTCTAGCTCTACTTATCATCCTCTGACACTGTAAGATCTTTAAACTGCCATTGATTTCCTTTCCATCATCACCTTCCTCCAGCCCCTCTGAAATCATAGAATCATAGAATATCAGGGTTGAGAGGAACCTCAGGAGGTCATCTAGTCCAAACCCCTGCTCAAAGTAGGACCAATCCCCAGCTAAATCATTTTGTCAAGATTTTGTCAAGCCTGACATTAAAAACCTCAAAGGAAGGAGATTCCACCACCTCCCTAGGTAATGCATCCCAGTGCTTTATCACCCTTCTAGTGAAAAAGTTTTTCCTAATATCCAGCCTAGGCCTCCCCCACTGCAACTTGAGACCATTACTCCTTGTTCTGTCATCTGCCACCACTGAGAACAGTCTAGATCCATCCTCTTTGGAACCCCCTTTCAGGTAGTTGAAAGCAGCTATCAAATCCCCCCTCATTCTTCTCTTCACAGACTAAACAATCCCAGTTCCCTCAGCCTCTCCTCATAAGTCGTGTGTTCCAGTCCCCTAATCATTTTTGTTGCCCTCCACTGGACGCTTTCCAATTTTCCCACATCCTTCTTGTAGTGTGGGGCCCAAACTGGATACAGTACTCCAGATGAGGCCTCTTCAATGTCGAATAGAGGGGAATGTTCAAGTCCCTCAATCTGCTGCCAGCCCAAAATGCTGTTAACCTTCTTGGCAACAAGAGCACACTGTTGACTCATATCCAGCTTCTCGTCCACTGTAACCCCTCGGTCCTTTTCTGCAGAACTGCTGCCTAGCCATTCGGTCCCTAGTCTGTAGTGGTGCATGGGATTCTTCCATCCTAATTGCAGGATTCTGCACTTGTCCTTGTTGAACCGCATCAGACTTCTTTTGGCCCAATCCTCTAATTTGTCTAGGGCCCTCTGTATCCTATCCCTACCCTCCAGCATATCTACCTCTCCTCCCAGTTTAGTGTCATCTGCAAACTTGCTGAAGGTGAAGTCCATGCCATCCTCCAGATCATTAATGAAGATATTGAGCAAAACTGGCCTGAGGACCAACCGTTGGGGCACTCAACTTGATACCGGCTGCCAACTATACATGGAGCCATTGATGACTACCTGTTGAGCCCAACAATCTAGCCAGTTTTCTATCCACCTTATAGTCAATTCATCCAGCCCATACTTCTTTAACTTGCTGGCAAGAATACTGTGGGAGATGGTGTCAAAAGCTTTGCTAAAGTCAAGGAACAACAAGTCCACTGCTTTCCCCTCATCCACAGAGCCAGTTATCTCGTCATAGAAGGCAATTAGATTAGTCAGGAATGACGTGCCCTTGTTGAATCCATGCTGACTGTTCCTAATCACTTTCCTCTCCTCTAAGTGCCTCAGAATTGATTCCTTGAGGACCTGCTCCACGATTTTTCATGACCGAGGTGAGGATGACTGACCTGTAGTTCCCCGGATCCTCCTTCTTTCCTTTTTGAAAGACGGGCACTATATTTCATAATCCAGGCTCCTGCCCCAGTCACATTCTTTCTCCATGCTGCTCAATCTCCTCTTCCATACCTGCCCCTCCACATTTTCTCTCATAGAATCATAGAATATCAGGGTTGGAAGGGACCCCAGAAGGTCATCTAGTCCAACCCCCTGCTCAAAGCAGGACCAAGTCCCAGTTAAATCATCCCAGCCAGGGCTTTGTCAAGCCTGACCTTAAAAACCTCTAAGGAAGGAGATTCTACCACCTCCCTAGGTAACGCATTCCAGTGTTTCACCACCCTCTTAGTGAAAAAGTTTTTCCTAATATCCAATCTAAACCTCCCCCATTGCAACTTGAGACCATTACTCCTCGTTCTGTCATCTGCTACCATTGAGAACAGTCTAGAGCCATCCTCTTTGAAACCCCCTTTCAGGTAGTTGAAAGCAGCTATCAAATCCCCCCTCATTCTTCTCTTCTGCAGACTAAACAATCCCAGCTCCCTCAGCCTCTCCTCATAAGTCATGTGCTCTAGACCCCTAATCATTTTTGTTGCCCTTCGTTGTACTCTTTCCAATTTATCCACATCCTTCCTGTAGTGTGGGGCCCAAAACTGGACACAGTACTCCAGATGAGGCCTCACCAGTGTGAGTCTCCTCTCATTGTGGTGCACATTTTTGTGGCCTCTTCTCTTTTTTTCTATTTTTTTAAAAAATCCTTTTGCATTTAGGTCAACATGCATCGAATCATGTAAAGACCAATAGTTCCGTGACAGCCACAGCAACAGAAAACATTTGTGACTGATCTATATTGAATAATAGCCTTTTTAGCACCATTTTCTAACAGATCATCACACCTCTCAATGGAGAAGAAGGATAGGTCTCTCCTATACCTGCAAGAATCAATGCTATATCCCTTACTGCACTGGACACAATCTATAGAAGTGCTAAGCCCAGTTGGTGGCATATTTGAAAAGCAACATTACAGCCTGGTCAGGCAACCTTCCCTTCTTGTGGTTGATTTTTGAACTTTAAATTCAAATGCACTTTAAATTTACATAGCTAAACATATTCCGATAAACTGCTTCGACATATAGAAGTTACTCAAAAGCCTTCATGTTTTAGTGCATCTCAAATTTCACTTCAGCCCCCACATGTGAGTAATTTAAATTATGAAAAGATGACAAAAACTTTAAAAAATACCCCTTAAGACCATGTCACTGAGTTTGGCAAAGACACATTTCATGTTGATGATAATGTGCTGTTCTGTACTGTATGCACCAAGGCTGTAGATTGCATTCAAAGTCAGAGAAATACAATTACCATTCTGTTAATTTTATTTCTTTATAATGATTGATGGCACTGGTAGGCTTCAAACTTGCTTAAAATTGTAAATATATCAATAACACATTGTGTTCAACTGATATCTATTGTGACAGGGTCAGGCCAGAGGGCTACAGGAGAGTGATAGAAGGTAGAGATATTAGCCCCAGATTAAGTAGGTCCCTTTTTCCTGAGTAAGATAATGAGCTGTTCCAGAACAATCAGGAAGTTGCTGAAACCAATTAAGGCAGGCTAATTAGGACACCTGGAGCCAATTAAGAAGCTACCAGAATCAGTTAGGACAGGCAGGCTAATCAGTGCACCTGGTTTTAAAAATGCCCTCACTTCAGTTAGTAAGGCACATGTGAGGAGCTGAGAGCAAGAGGCATAAGAAGCTAAGAGTGAGTAGGTGTACTGCTGCAGGACTGCGAAGTACAAGCATTACCAGACATCAGGAGGAAGATCCTGTGGTGAGGATAAAGAAGGTGTTGGGAGGAGGCCATGGGGAAGTAGCCCAGGGAGTTGTAGCTGTCACACAGCAGTTACAAGAGACACTGTAGACAGTTGCAATCCACCGGGCCCTGGGCTGAAACCGGGAGTATAGGATGGGCCTGGGTTCCCCCCATCCCCCTCAACTCTCTATTTGAGACAAGAGGAGGTGACCTGGACTGTGGGTTCCACTAGAGAGGGAGGTCCCTGGCCTATCCCGCAACTCACTAGGTGGGTCAGCAGAGACTGCGGGGATTGTTCCTCTCTCTTTCCCCATGCTGGCCAGTGATGAGGTTAGCTGAGTGAACGGCAGGTTTGAGCCACTAGCTAAAGTGGCCAAACTGAGGGCTGCTGTGAATCTCTGAGGCGAGCAAATCCGCCAATAAGCACAGGACACACCAAGGCAGAGGAGGAACTTTCTCACACTATATATATTGTGGCGAGGGAAATTAAATTTCAGTGTTTCATTTTAATCACAGAAAAAACATCGCTTTTTGTGTTTTTAATTGGATAATTTTTTGGGGTTTTTTATCATGGAAAACCTGGATCCCTGGTGGTCACACATTGGAGTTAGCGATACAGAAGACATTGCCATGACTAGCAGTTGCAGAGCTTGATTCTGATTACATTGATCCCAATCTATCTTGGCATAACTCCATCAACTTTCTTCCATCTCACAGGTTTAAGTAAGATAACAATCAGGCTTACAGCATTTTTCTCTCAAAATATTAGTTATCTTTATGTTTGTTATCTTCATTCCAACCCAATATTTTTATTTAAACTCCTCTTTCTTTGAACTTTATTGAATAATGATGTAAGCCTTTCTAGTCACATAACCAGTCCAGACAGCTAATTAAAAACAGCAAAAGCACAAAAGTGACTGAAAGTGTCTGGCTAGATTTAAAATATATATATTTGGGAGGATAGTGGAAACTTAGATGAAAGGTCCACATTAAGGTGACATCAAAGTAACTGTCTTCTCTTTTGAGAGGTGAAACTGTTATCAGACCCCTTTATTGATAAAATCAGTACTGCATTAGTCCAAGTCTTCGGCGTTATCAGATAATTTGACAGCTTTGACTGAATTCCTTGGGCTGTTTTAAGGCTGACTTTTTGTACCTTTCATCCCACTCTACCTCCACACCTCATCTATATCATTTTTTGCTATCTAAATCCATGAGAAGGAAATTTTTGAAGGACCATGTGTTGCTGATTGTGATTTCCCTGTAGGCTGCATTGCCTTGGTATGTTGAAGATAATGTTTTGCCACCCATGGACAAGAAGCCATTAATGTAGAACCAGACAAAACTTCTAATTTTTGCTTTACAAAGCTGGATGTCATTTAAAAATACAGGTGTGTGATCCAAATGCTGATTATTTCCTAAACTTTGTCAAGTCTATGAAAGTAAACTTAGACCAAGTTAGTTTCTGTAGCCTCCTTGAGGCTGCTCTAAGTCACACCAAAATCCAAACTGTCCAACAGAAAGCCCCAAAATGTACAAGATGCAAATGTAACTCTGACTGAAAGGAGAACTGGGCTCAATTTTTCAATGTACAGAATGAAATCAAAAAGTTGCACTAATACATACATTTTACAGAGTTTCAATAGAGTTTATTATCTTCATTTTATTGTTCAAAGGCCCATCCTATCTCACTGGACAGATTATGTCAAAATAGGAACAGACTTACATTTGAGGAAGCACTGAGCTGTCTCCCTCCATAAGTTCCACAGCTCCCAGGCATGAAGGAGGATACATTGCCCTCTCCATAGCTCTGCTGACCAATGTGAAGGGAGTCAGGTTTGACTCTGCTTCTTCCTTGCCCGCTTTGGGCTCCTATGCAAGAGCAGCAGGTGGTCTATGAAGGAGCAATCTGTACTCTTCCTACAATAGGGGTTGGGGGTGTTCTTAGCCCTTGTACAGTGTGGACTAGGCATAGGGTTAGGAATAGAGGAAAGGCCCTAAGGGTCACCAAATACAAGAACTAGGGGTCACCAAGTGAAATTAATAGGTATTGGGTTTAAAACAAACAAAATGAAGTATTTTTTCACACAATGCACAGTCAACCTGTGGAACTCTTTGACAGTGGATGTTGTGAAGGCCAAGACTATACCAGGGTTCAAAAAAGAACTAGATAAATTCATGGAGGATAGGTCATCAATGGCTATTAGCTAGGATGGGCAGGGATGGTGTCCCTAGCCTCTGTTTGCCAGAAGCTGGGAATGGGCGAAAGAGGATGGATCACTTGGTGATTACCTGTTCATTCCCTCTAGGGCACCTGGCATTGGCCACTATCAGAAGGCAAAATACTGGACTATATGGACTTTTGGTTTGACCCACTATGGCCATTTTGATGTTCTTATGTTCTAATCCTGCATCATACACTCCCAGAAGAGCCAAGGACAATCTGGCTACTCAACTGACTGCTGCTAGCAATGTTGTGTGAAAGAAGCCTGTCCACAAGGTATGACAATACCCAGAAAGTATTCCTTAACCTGCCACATTTATAGTCCATTGATGTCATTGGCAAAACTCCCATTGACAACAGTGGGAGGAAGATGAGGCCCAAAATGTGCCATATGGATATTAACATCTAAGAAGGAGGGTTCAGTGATCCAAACACAGGCAGTCATGCACAGTGGTTAGAACAGGAGTCAGTATCCAGGAATGAGCACCAACGGTCAAAGCTGGAGTCAGAGACCAGATTCCAGAGCCAAGCATCAGAACTGAAGTCAGAATCCAGGAATCAGAGCTGAGGGTCAGGTCCAGGTTACTTGGAATGAGTAAGGCTGAGCTCAAGGGTGGGAACAAGCAGGTGCAAGAGCTATCACAGCCCCAAGTAAGAAGCCGTCACAGCCCACTGAATTGCTGCTGCTGCTGGGCTTACAAACTGGTCTGCTGACTCTTCCCACAGATCAGGCTGTGTAGCCAATCAGGCAGACCAGCTGTGCTCATTTAGGGTGCCCAGAGACTGGCTCTGCTGCAGGTCCTGATTCCTAATGGTGGGTGTCCTTGCCTTTGAAGCTAAGCCTGACCTAAACTGTCTTTTTCTGAAGTCTCAAATGTTGGAAATACCTGAATTTTTTTGAATTACTTTTGGCCACAAAATAGATTTTTGAGGTGCTTTCCATTCTTAATAGCCCCTGCCATATGAAAGAATGTATCATTGCATAAGTACAGGTTTCAGAGTAGAAGCCATGTTAGTCTGTATTCGCAAAAAGAAAAGGAGTACTTGTGGCACCTTAGAGACTAACAAATTTATTAGAGCATAAGCTTTCATGAGCTACAGCTCACTTCATCGGATGCATCCGATGCTGTAGCTCACAAAAGCTTATACTCTAATAAATTTGTTAGTTTCTAAGGTGCCACAAGTACTCCTTTTCTTATTGCATAAGTAGGATGGCTGCTGTAACATAAAATGGTGCTTATGTGATGTAGTTGCTGTGCAGAATTTGTTTGGCCTCTGATTGACCTAACTAGGAAGCAGGGGCCATCAGGGAGTAATTAAAACCTGGTTAAAACCAGTTCTCACTAGTTCTGGGTGCTCTGTACAGGGTTAGCAGGCAGCCAAGGCTGAAAAACATCTGCATGTGTAGTGGGTTCTCCTTCTGGCCCTGCTGTGAGTGATTGATGACCACTTACAGCTGTTAAGTGTGGATATTTGATTGTTGTGCCATTGGGCTGATCAGCCTTTGAATTAATAAAAGCTTTTTCAGTTAAAGTGTTGACTGCTGAGACTCACTGGAGTGATAGATTGGAAACCGCAACACCATGGTACCATTTCAGACAGACAACGATGATAAGGAACGTAAAATTCAGGAATTGGTGAAAGAAAGTTCATTTATTGTATGCATTCATTAAAGTTTTCTTTTCGCCTCCTGAAGAACTTCCCACCCTTCCCTGGAGATTCAGGGACCTATCCTGATCTCATTCATAGCAGTGTAAATCATGAACAATTCCACTGCTCTGAATGGAGCTGTATCAGTGTAAGAAAAATATAAATCAGGACTGCACAGCTGCCTCTTGAAATCTTGACTTTGTATATTACTTCATTGGCCAGTGGGGATTGCTATTGCATAGTTAGTCTGGAACAAGGGGGCTGAGCACTTTGCTAGTAATTCACTAAGCTCCAGCACATGGCTAGTTTTTCCTAGTTTTAATGACAACCTTTTAAAGAACAAAGGCCTATGGGTTATAGACTGTAGAATAGCAACTGCTTTCTGTTTCATGTGCCATGTGCTGGGTATTAACATGTGAGGACTCCATGTTTCTGAAACTAAACTGGCTTTTTATTAAGATATCTATTTACAGAGGGCCTGCAGCTGCAGTAGCATTCCAATCACAAGCATACAGACTGCCTTTTGGGTGCCTCCTCTAATCTCTTCCCCTCAGAAACCTGTGCTCCTTTCTCCAAGTTACATGCAGATTGCTTCACTTCATTTCTGTAATTTCTCAGTGTATATGCATTATTTTTTATCCTAAATCCCTTTTTCTTGACTCTTCAACATGTCTCTCATTAGGATTTCTGTTTGGAGCCTTAGGAAAGGTTTATGTATTCTAAGGAGCAGATAATAGATGCATGCACTTCTGTGTTTGCCATCTTGGCTTCCCTTTAATGTAATTCATTATTCTACAAATATACAGTACATAGTACTGCCAAGTTAATTTGTATAATAATAACGAGCTATTAATTAACATCCAAGAAAAAAAATGTTTCTTCAAACAATTTGTGGTAATAAAATAATTAATGAAATCCAAAATTTCATTTTGTGCTGGAAGTGTGGCTATAATACTCAGACTATTACAACTGTTTCTCCAACAATGTTACCCAAAAAGAAAAATGTAATGTGTATATATAAAAAACAATGCAACATGACTGTCATGTGATATAGCTGTTGTCATGTAACTGTATTAATTTTGGGGCACAATTAACAGCATATTCAAGAGGAGCATCCAGCAATTAAAATGAAATTGGCATATACACCCATATCATTTCATCCTCTGATACATTTCTACTTTTGCCAGTTTCAAAAAAAAAAGACATCATCCTCTATTCCTTTTTAATAAATGATTTCATCCATTATTATTTGCAAGATCTTTGAAATCCTAAAATGTAAGGCACAATTGAAGTGCAAAGTATGATTCTTTGTTTACTTTGCTGCTTCTTACCATATCTGAGGCTAGGTGGGATCTAGTTTTTGCACTGGGGAAGCTGCAGGTCAGGCTGTAGTGAGAATGAAAAGGTAAATGGAAACCTTTATTGCTGGCCTTAATCTGAACATAACTTGTCTGATTAGCACTACTTGCACTCCCAGCAATGAGAATCTGAAAGGAGGGCAGTCGAGATATGTCATAAATATAAAGGGAAGGGTAAACAGCTTTAAAATCCCACCTGGCCAGAGGAAAAACCCGTGCACCTGTAAAGGGTTAAGGAGCTAGGATAACCTCGCTGGCACCTGACCACAATGAGCAATGAGGAGACAAGATACTTTCAGAGCTGGAGGAGGGGGGAGAAACAAAGGGTCTGTGTCTGTCTGTGTGATGTTTTTGCCGGGGACAGAACAGGAATGGAGTCTTAGAACTTAGTAAGTAATCTAGCTAGATATGCGTTAGATTATTATTTCTTTAAATGGCTGAGAAAATAAACTGTGCTGAATAGAATGGATACTCCTGTCTTTGTGTCTTTTTGTAACTTAAGGTTTTGCCTAGAGGGATTCTCTATGTTTTGAATCTAATTACCCTGTAAGGTATTTACAATCCTGATTTTACAGAGGTGATTCTTTTTACTGTTTCTTCTATTAAAATTCTTCTGGTAAGAAACTGAATGCTTTTTCCTTGTTCTTAAGATCCAAGGGTTTGGGTCTGTGGTCACCTATGCAAATTGGTGAGGATTTTTATCAAACCTTCCCCAGGAAGGGGGGTGCAAAGTTTTGGTGAGGATTTTGGGGAGAAAGACGTTTCCAAACAACGCTTTCTCAAAAATAAACCCGGTTAGACGTTTGGTGGTGGCAGTGGAAGTCCAAGGGCAAAACTTAAAATAGTTTGTATCTTGGGGAAGTTTTAACCTAAGCTGGTAAAACTAAGCTTAGGAGGTTTTCATGCAGGTCCCCACATCTGTACCCTAGAGTTCAGAGCGGGGAGGGAACCTTGACAAGCAAGTTTTAAAAAAGAGTGTAACAAATAACTTCATGAATTCATTCTCCAGGAAATTCTTTGCTGGTGTCACTCAGTTGACTTCAGTTGCGGACCAGATTATCTGTTGGTGTCACTCCTTTGATTTTATTGGAATTACACTAAGGCCTGGTCTACATTGGGGGTGGGGGTAGGGGGGAATCGATCTAAGTTATGCAACTTCAGCGATGTTATTCACGTAGCTGAAGTCAACGTACTTAGATCTACTTCTGCAGTGTCTTCACTGTGGTAGATAGACTGCTGATGCTCCCCCATCGATTCCGCCTATGCTTCTCACTCCGGTGGAGTACCGGAGTCGACAGGAGAGCGCTTGGCGGTCTTCACTAGATACGATAGATCAACCCCTGCTGGATCAATCGCTCTGGAGGTAAGAGAGAGTTTGGTCTATTATTCTAACATCACATTTCCCTCCCTGTCATGAATATTGAGCATTCCATTGAACAGGACCTCCTCTGTCTATTGCAGATCCAGGGTCCAATCCCGAAACATGTTGATTAGAGATGGTTGATTTTTTTAAAGTCAGTGGAAACAGACATTTTCCCACCTTTTCTTTGTGAAAAATGTCAGCTTTGAACCAGCTATAGAGAAGTTTTTTTTGTTTTGTTTTTTTTTCATAATTTTGAAATTCAGATGAAAAGCAACAAAAATGAATGGATGAAATACTTCAGAATTTTTGGTGCTACCTAATGATCAGAACTTTAGCATTCTAGAGCACTTGTCAGTATCCACACTATCTGCAATCATTTCTTTGAACCATTATGCATTTGCTCATATGGCATTCACAACCTTTTATAATTCTTTTCCCTGCAAATATTATAGGAGTGATTATTTTGTTCACAAAAAGTCAAAAGAGTTATACGAGTGTAAAACTTATATAAGTGAGAGCAGATTCATACTCTACACTGCATTTGACTGCTGCCCATCATATTGACCAGTTCTGTCTCACTATTTCCTTAAGCTCCCCCTTAGGTCTGTCTTTATTCATCTGTTGTCTCTTGCCTTTTACTTAGATTGTAAACTCTTTGGGACAGGGACCATCTTTTGTGTTATGTTTGTACAGTGCCTAGTACAATGTAGCCATATTCCATGACTGGGGCTTCTAGGTTTTACATAGTACAAATAATAATGTAACCTTTCTGCCCGGTGGAGCCAGCAGCAACCAGGGCTGGGTTCAATATCTAGGGATTACTTTTTAACAATACAACATGGAACCAGCTCGAGCCCCACCCAGTAACCTGGGGAAATTACACACCACCCCTGGACACCTCTGAGAGGCAATACTTCCCCACTCGCAAGCACAGAGTCTGAGAGCAATTAAACTTTTAATGAAAGGCGGGAAGTCACCTGTCATTAACTAGGGAAAATGCCGCAAGCAGGATTCATAAACATAAAACTGTGACAGGTTTCAGAGTAGCAGACGTGTTAGTCTGTATTCGCAGAAAGAAAAGGAGTACTTGTGGCACCTTAGAGACTAACAAATTTATTAGAGCATAAGCTTTCGTGAGCTACAGCTCATTTCATCGGATGCATTTGGTGGAAAAAACAGAGGGGAGATTGATATACACACACACAGAGAACTGTGAGCAGGACACCCACTCCAGAGTGCTTGGGGCAGAGCCTTCTGCCTCATGTTCTTGAGTTCTACAATGAAAAGTCCCTTTACTGCACCCTCCCCCCTCTCCCTCACAGTACCCCACTCACAATGGTTGTGCTTGGTCAGTGAGGACCCAGGGTTCAGAAGTGTGTCCGGGTGAGTTCACCTCCCACCTGGGAAAGAAAATACCTAGCTTGCTCTACCAGCTGAACACTTGCTTTGGCTGGCTGCCCCACCAGCTGCTGTTCCTCTCTGCTGGCTGCTTCACTAGATGCTGTTCCTCACCACCTGGCTGCCCTGCCAGCCACTGTTCCTCACCACCTGGCCATCCTGCCAACTGCTGACCACTTTTACCGGCCACCTGTCAGTCACCTTGTGCTGCCAACTGCCTCTCTGCTGTGACATCTGTAGGTCAGTCTCTTAGTGATTTTTAGGTCTTAGCAGGCTGGGTAGAAACACCACAAGTGATTTCAGCTCTCAGTTTTCAGAGTAGCAGCCCTGTTAGTCTGTATTCTCAAAAAGAATACAGCTCTCAGTGAGTACTTAACATAACAAAAGGCTCCTAATGAAGCCTATTTAGGTCTATCTTTGAATAGTGCGGAGGAACAGGTTAAATCAGATCCTTAGAGAGAGTCTACACCTCTTGGCTGGGATACTTGTCTCTACCCCTCTTACTTTCACAGGGCTCTGGGATTCCAGCCCCTGGCTTAATGAGGTCCTTTCAGATGAGAGTGACCCCCTCATTTGGCACGTTAAGCACAGTTCTGCCCCCCTTTATTCATGCAATAAAGACAACAACATTGATAACCACATTTCCCTACCCCTGCATTCAGTACTAAAGAGATTTGTAACCCAACACCAGCCAACATTGATCACTTTGAGCAACACAGCTCTCCCTGCTGGATACTTAGGCAGAGTAGGTGTGTTCATATAAATACAAAAAGAAAAGGAGTACTTGTGGCACCTTAGAGACTAACAAATTTATTAGAGAATAAGCTACAGCTCACTTCATCGGATGCAAATACAGTTTGCTCTTGAAGTCTCTCCCCCTTCCAGCTAGCTGTCAGAGGAGAATTCATTCAGACCCTGCTTACAATAATAAATAACAATAGTAATGATGCCTGGACCTTATCCAAAGCCCATTGAAATCTACGGAAAGACTCCTGTTGACCTTATTGGGCTTTGGATCTGGCACTATGTGTGGACCGATCACACATTAGCAGTGATGTCTAACCTTTCAGGGAGGGTTGTGGCCACTGAAGAGATTTGTAAAAGAACTTCCTATATCTGCAATCAGCTATCCCAAGTCAACAAACAGTGAAATTCATTGTTAATCCTCTTCTTTTAACCTCTATTCTAACCTACTGTAATATTTATTTAGAGATCCCATGTGAACTACATTAGGATAGTGATTCAATATTTTAGTGATATTTGATATGTTAATCCTGCATTTATTTTTAATTTAACTAATGAGACTGGATTATTATTTAAAATGGCCTCAGGAATGTTAGTGCATATGTATTTATAGTATTACTCTATCGCCTGCTGCATCAAGGTTATCTTCCTGTATGCTGCTCTGTGCAGGCATTTCCATTTGGAATAAGTTGTAATTTCTGCTTTGGGTTTTTTTTATTATTATATATGTTTAATTTCACTTCAGAAGTACTTGTCCTGCACTCTGGTTATATATTTTAGACCCAGCTGGCATCATTTTGCATTATTTTGACTAGTGTTTCATGTAGTGTAACTTAAAGTGGAAAATTGTGGCCTGAATTTTCAGAAGTAGGTATGCTAAATTGTCCACTTACGTGTGCTCTTCTGTGTGTGTGAGAGAGAATGCATTATTGTTGAGATCACCTTGATTTTTCTTTTGGAGACACACTAAAAACTTTAGTTGTTTCCAAACCTGCTGATCTTTACTCTACAAACTGGCAGACATTTGTGATATAGTATTTTAGTTTGTTGTTCTCAATGGCGAAAGTTGCACTGAGATGTGGAGGGCCATTGCACAGGGAATCCCCAGTTTAGGGGCTGTGTAAGGTTGCCTGCACATCCCCTAAGTTCTGTAGAAAAAGCCCCCACACCAGCTCTGCAAAGTCCATGATGTAGGTGCATTGGGAACTAACCAGGGGAAGGGCCTCAGGATAAGAACATAAGAGCAGAGTACATTTCATCCAGTGTCTTATGAGATAAGAATGTAAGAACATAAGAATAGTCATACTAGGTCAGACCAAAGGTCCATTAAGCCCAGTATCCTGTCCTCTGACAGTGGCAGGTGCCCCAAAGGGAATGAACAGACAGGCTATCATCAAGTGATCCATGCCCTGTCACCCAATCCCAGCTTCTGGCAAACAGAGGCTAGGGACACCATTCCTGCCCAACCTGGCTAATAGCCATTGATGGACCTATCTTCCATGAATCTCTCTAGCTCCCTTTTGAACCCTGTTACAGTATTAGCCTTCCCAACACCCTCTGGCAAGGAATTCCAGAGGTTGACAGTGCATTGGGTGAAAAAATACTTTCTTGTGTTTGTTTTAAACCTGCTACGTATTAATTTCATTTGGTGGCCTCTTGTTCTTGTATTATGAGAAGGAGTAAATAACTATTCCTTATTTAATTTCTCTATTCCACTCATGATGTTATAGACCTCTATCACATCCCCCCTTAGTCGCCTCTTTTCCAAGCTGAAAAGTCCCAATCTTATTAATCTCCCCACACACAAAAGCCCGTTCTATACCCATAATAATTTTTGTTGCCCTTTTCTGAACCTTTTCCAATTCCAAGATAACTTGATAAGCTACAAACACTGCTTTAATAATGGAGGTCTGAAGTCGATGAGGCAGGTCCTCAGCTGGTGTAAATCAGCATAGCTCCATTCACTTCAGTGGAATTATGCTAGTTTATACCAGCTGAGGATCTGTCCCAGTGCTTGTAGGCAAAACAATGTGAAGCAGGCGAAATGTCTTATTTGTCCTCACTTCCCACATTCTTGCTGCTGTCTCTTAATGATGCCAGTTGGAGATTTCTTGCCATCATTTTTCTGTGCAGTGTTGAACTATTGTGAAACTCAGTTAACCTGCTTCTTAGTCCAAGTCATCTTTATTAAAAGTTGTCCCAGCAATGTAGTCTCATACCAATGTCTCACTGTTCATGCTCAATTTTTAGTCACCAATCTCTATTTTTACAGGCATACCTTTGTACTTGCAGTGATTAGCACCTCCTTTTAGGTCACTTTGAACCTGAAAATCAGAGATTTAGACATCAAAGTGACCTAATCTGTGTGTGAAAATAACTTCAGGCATACAGCTGGGCACTAAATAAATGGCCACTGTGGTTCTGCTGTACACAACAAACCTATATGGCCTTTCAGTAACCAACTCTATTACACATCTCATTATGGTTCCTCAGATTTCTCATAATGTTATCACTTAGTCTTCATCAGAAGAAAAGGAGGATTCCAGGTATTCTCTTTTACTTCAGTGGGGCTTGTGAGCGAGATAGGCATCATATTGTGTAATTTTTGACAATAGCAGTCGATTTCAAAGGGCTTTTCTTGTTTTCCTTGTCTGGCAGAGTAACCCTTCTTTTCCCTTTATTTTAGGTGAGTGATTTCTCTCCCCAAATTTGGTTGATCACTAGCTGTTGTGATATTTGTTTAATTACACCACCCCCTTCACCATCTGCCACTGAAAGGGGAAGTGTGCCGGTTCAATGCAAAATGAAGTAATTGTATTTCTACTACAACCTAAAGTGAGATTCTTTGTTATCAAATGATGGGGAAAGTTTGCTTTGCTATTTCGTTACATTTTGTTTAAATACAAATTAGTTTAGGCAATGAATTTAACAGCAATTACTAAGGGCAGCAAATAAAAAAAAAAGAATTCACATATATGACTATTTCGTCTTCTGTTTTGTGACATCCAGTTTTCAGAAATGTTTTCTAGAATTCCCCTCAGAGTTGCCTGTCCAGGGCCTGATCCTGAAACCCATATCTTTTGTGAATAGTCACAATCAGTGCTTAATTTGTGCCAGGGCTTGCCAGGTCTGAGCCCCAGTCCCTCTAGACTTGGCAGTTCATAGCCCTGTCACCTTTGGGCTTGCTGCATCAGTTATGAATGTAAAAAAAAAATTGCTTGAGCTCCAGCACCTACTTGCTTGAGCCCTGGCACCTCTTTCATTACAAATTAAGCATTGGTCACAATGATGTCAATTTTCAGAGTAGCAGCCGTGTTAGTCTGTATTCGCAAAAAGAAAAGGAGTACTTGTGGCACCTTAGAGACTAACAAATTTATTAGAGCATAAGCTTTCGTGAGCTACAGCTCACTTCATCGGATGCATGCATCCAATGAAGTGAGCTGTAGCTCACGAAAGCTTATGCTCTAATAAATTTGTTCGTCTCTAAGGTGCCACAAGTACTCCTTTTCTTTTAATGATGTCAATGGATCTGATTTTCCTTTCAGTTAAACGAGCATTAGTCCACTGACTTCTCTAGAGTTACTTTGGATTTACACCAGTGAAAATGACATGAGAATCAGGCCCCAACTTGCAAATAAACTAATTGAAATTATAAAATGTTCTAAAGTAGACATGATTAGGCTTTTCTAGGGATAGGGAAAGTAGCAGACACATATATATATATATATGCCTAATAGATAGTAGACATATATAATAGTAGATAGATAGATCCAAGGTTTTTCCCAGTGTACGTTATAATCCAAAATGAGGCTTTTTTAAACCAAGGATTATCCTAAAGACTCCAAGGACTTTTACCCTCTTTACTAAAAAGGGAATGAAGATTCTGAGTCAAGCAGGAAGAAGGTATCAGATTTTGTATATGAAGGCCTGATCGTGTCAGATTCTGCTTGCCCACTAGCTTCAGTGGGACTTGAGGGAGCAATGAGCAACTTGCAGGAGACACCTAAGATCAGACTTGGCTTTTATTCTGTTCCTCTTAGCTTTTGGAAAATTCAGAGACAAAGCTTATTCTCCCTCTCACTCACTTTGTTTCTTTGTTTTGGATTCTGCGGAGTGAGGGGCCCGCTAGATGGAATGAATGCATTAGAGTAACTTCTCATGTGAACTAGAAATATGGCATCATTCAAAAAGGAAAACATCCAAGAAAGAATAAATCTTTTTTTTTAATGTGCTTGAGCTTTTATTAAAAAAATACAGATGTACTGTATGCATATGAAATTTTTGATTAAAATGTCTCTCACCAGTCTGTCTCTTTAATTAAATAAAACCTGTTTGGTATTAATCAAGGCATAAAGAATTTATGCCCCAAATCCAGATTAATTAAAAGCCCAGAAGCTTGAAGAACAGACTGTGTATAAATACTAAAATAAATCAATCCAAACATAATATTTATGGATATGGGCTGTGTATACCTAATATATAAATAATTTTGATGAGTGATTATGGTAGATGCACTGTGAAAATACATTGCTTATTAGAATGCATTTAAACATAAAGTTAGGCAAACAGTCTGATTTACAAATTTCCTTTATAAACACTTATTTTTTTAATTATAGCTCTATTTGTAATACTTTTTAATGGTTAATTTCATAACAAATCATGAGAAATGTACTGCCTTGTTCGCCACATTACTAAAGAAAGGTTGAAATACATCTCCTGCAGGATACGCAGTTCTGTAGGTTTGACCAAGCTATATTGAAAATCACCATTTGTCTCCACAGACAGAGAAGTCGAAGTGAATCAAATACTCTGACTTCTGGCTGGAATTCAGTTCTAGACATGAAATATGCATACCAATTTTTTTCGGTGAAAATTGTGCCTGGAAAAAGAGAGGCTGTCCTCCTGGTAAGTTACCCCATTATATTTAGAGATTGTCCTGAACTTTAAAGTCAAACTCTAGGATTAGATCCACATCCAAACTTTCAATGTGTGGCTTATGTGTTCAATTTTGGGACAATACTGAGATAGGGGAGAGTCATGAATTTCAGATCTGGAGCTGAGTTTCCCGAGAGTCTGGGAAGAAAGGTCGGATGTGATGCTTTAGCTTGGACCCATCTTTAACTGTAACAGTCTGAAGTCATCATTAAATAAGAATCTGGAAAGATGATCTACATACATCTCTCTCCTGTAACAAGTCAGAGCAAAAAGTCAACATGCATGATGAATGGACTCTAGTCTCCACTGAGGCAAAAGATATTGAAGATTCTGCCCAGAGATCTGACTGATGGCTGCAGTGGTTGCACATATTAATTTCTATGCAATTACAAAATAATGCAAATTATTCTTCCAATTGCCAGCATTTCTTATGGTAACAATGGTTGCCAGTTACCACAGCTGTGAAGACAATGCATGTCATCACTATAGCTGTCAAATACCAAATCTAACACCTGTTTGCTAGTATTGAGGGTGTGCAGCATGGGCCATAGGATAATTACTTTACTTAGGATGAGAGGAGAGGAGGGACCCTTTGGAAGGAAAGTCTGTATACATTCCAACTATATATATTTCCCTGCTCACGCCTCATTTTTCTATTGCACTTTTCCTGTCTTAGCCTCTGGCATTAGTGCTGCATGCTGATAAGATAATATTTTGCTCAACCTAGCCAGGCAGTCTGTGCAAGGTATTTAATGTGGGATCTGCAACACCTGACCTAAGTTTGTGCATGTTATTTTCAGGTCAGGTAGCCCACCTGAAATGCCTAATTTTTGACATCTGCACATACCAGCTGGTAATGAGTATTTGGATTCCTAACATCTCTAGTTTTTAATCTCTTACATTAGACTTGTTAATAAGAATAGATGGAAAGCAGGTGTGGTAGTGGTTGAAAGGGTTATTGGCAGACATAATTGCTTCAACTATTGTTTTAAACTTTTTTTCTCCCTGCACAGTTTATCCTTATTGCTGCTGTCAATTGCAGCTAAACTCGGAGAGTACAGCTTTTCCATTTTCTTCACTATTTACAAATCTAAATCAGTGGATGGAAAACCTCCAGGATTCAATCTTTTGTTAAATGTAAATAAAAATGTGAACATTCAAAGTGAAGCATTGCAGCTGAGCTGTGTTAACCACAACCTTAATTCCTCCAAAGGTATGATCTAGAGGTGACTGGGAGCCAGCAGTTCCTGTGTGCTAATTCAGGCTCTAGTATTTATACTTTCCAAAGACTTGACAGATAGCTTAGGGTGAGATTCGTCCCTATGCAGAGGGCCATCACAAGAACCATGCATCACTTTATTTACAAGTAACACTTGGACTGGATAAAGTTAGATTCACTTATACCACTTTTTACAAACGGTGGGCCATGTTCTCTGCTGGTGCATGGTGGTGCATTTCCATTAAAATCAATTGACTTGAACAGTGCTGTGTTTCAGTTTACACCTGCAGAGAAATTGACTCAGTAACTCAATAAGAGTGTACTCCTGTAGCCAGATTTTCAAAAGAGTTGAGCTCCCATTTCAACACCAAAGTGAGGAAATAGGGTGCATGTTGGATGCTGAGCTCTTTTGAAGATCTGCCCACAAGCTGTAGAGTTGATGCTCCTGGGAGCTGAGTGCTCCTAAAAATCTGGCCCTTATTTAGGTGCAAACATGGGAAAGGAGCTCTTGTGAAAATCCGGCCCTAATTGTGACTGCTGAGTACTTGAGAATCTGGCCCAACAAACATAGACACCAACATCTTCTCTTCATAGTATGCAAATGTACCTTCATTTGTCCCCTAACTTGGCAGCCTGGAGTGTGGCTGTTTGATGGGTTGTGGGCCTTTCTTACACTTCTTAGGTACGCTTCTGCAGTCATGCTTAGTGGGGAGAAGGAACATCACCCATAGCCAGAGTGGGAGGAATGATAGCTTTATAAGGCATGATGAGCCAAATTCTTCTTTGTCACACCTATGCAATCCCAATGATTTAAATGGGGATATCTGGGTGTAATTGAGAGCAGAGCCTGGCTCAACAATTACAGAAATGATGGGGGAATACCAGTACTGTGAAATTTGCCATACCTATAAAAGAAGCATAGGCTTGTTACCCTGTAAAAGAAAGCAATCAGATTGGTTTGACATGATTTGTTCTTGACAAATCCATGTTGACTGTTACTTATCACTTTATTATCTTCTAAATGTTAGCAAATTGATTGTTTAATTATTTGCTCCATTATTTTTTCGGGTACAGAAGTTAAGCTGATTGGTCTGTAATTCCCTGGGCTGACCTTATTTCCCTTTTTATATATTGGCACTATATTTGCCCTTTTCCAAACTTCTGGAATCTCTCCTATCTTTCATGACTTTTCAAAGATAATCACTAATGGCTCAGATATCTCCTCAGTCAGCTCTTTGAGTACTCTAGAATGCATGTCATCAATCCCTGGTGACTTGATGACATCCAACTTGTCAAAGTAGTTTTTAACTTGTTCTTTTCTTATTCTTTCAAGTATAGTCATGCCAGCACTGGGGAGCCCTGACCCCAGCACTGTCTTATCCAGACGCACCTTTTGAAGTCCTTTCACACTTCAGGCAATACTAGTCACCTCCATTTCCTCCTCCCTTTCTCATATCTCTGGGGCCGAATCATAGAACTGGAAGGGACATCGACAGGTCATCTAGTCCAGTCCCCTGCACTCGTGGCAGGACTAATTATCTAGACCATCCCTGACAGGTGTTTGTCTAACCTGCTCTTAAAAATCTCCAGTTTCCACAATCTCCCTAGGCAACTTATTCCAGTGCATAACCACCCTGAGAGTTAGGAGGTTTTTCCTAATGTCCAACCGAACCTCCCTTGCTGCAATTTAAGCCCATTGCTTCTTATCCTATTCTCAGAGTTTCAGAAGAACAATTTTTCTCCCACCTCCTTGTAAAAACCTTTTAAGTACTTGAAAAATGTTATCATGTCCCCTCTCTGTCATCTCTTCTCCAAACTAAACAAACCCAATTTTTTCAATCTTCACTCACAGGTCATATTTTCTAGACCTTTAATCATTTTTTTTGTTCTTCTCCAGACTTTCTCCAGCTTGTCCACATCTTTCCTGAAATATGGCACCCAGATCTGGACACAATACTCCAGCTGAGACCTAATCAGTGTGGAATAGAGCAGAATTACTTCTAGTGTCTTGCTTACAACACTCCTGCAAATATATCCCAGAATGATGTTAGCTTTTTTTGCAACAGTGTTACATTGTTGACTCATATTTAGCTTGTGATCGACTATAACCCCCAGATCTCTTTCTTTAGTACTCCTTCCTAGGCAGTCATTTCCCATTTTGTATGTGTGCAACTGATTGTTCCTTCCTAAGTGGAATACTTTGCATTTGTCCTTATTGAATTTCATCCTATTTACTTCAGACCATTTCTCCAGTTTGTCCAGATTATTTTGAATTATAATCATAGAATATCAGGGTTGGAAGGGTCCTCAGGAGGTCATCTAGTCCAACCCCCTGCTCAAAGCAGGACCAATCCCCAACTAAATCATCCCAGTCAGGGCTTTGTCAAGCCTGACCTTAAAAACTTTTAAGGAAGGAGATTCCACCACCTCCCTAGGTAACGCATTCCAGTGTTTCACCACCCTTCTAGTGAAAAATCCTAATATCCAACCTAAACCTCCCCCACTGCAACTTGAGACCATTACTCCTCATTCTGTCATCTGCCACCACTGAGAACAGTCTAGATCCATCCTCTTTGGAACCCCCTTTCAAGTAGTTGAAAGCAGCTATCAAATCCCCCCTCATTCTTCTCTTCCGCAGACTAAACCATCCCAGTTCCCTCAGCCTCTCTTCATAAGTCATGTGTTCCAGTCCCCTAATCATTTTTTTTGCCCTCCGCTGGACGTTTTCCAATTTTTCCACATCCTTCTTGTAGTGTGAGGCCCAAAACTGGACACAGTACTCCAGATGAGGCCTTACCAATGTCTAATAGAGGGGAATGATCATGTCCCTCGATCTGCTGGCAATGCCCCTACTTATACAGCCCAAAATACCATTGGCCTTCTTGGCAACAACAGCACACTGTTGACTCATATCCATCTTCCCTAAGTCCTTTTCTGCAGAACTGCTGCCTAGCCATTCGGACCCTAGTCTGTAGCGGTACATGGGATTCTTCCGTCCTAAGTGCAGGACTCTGCACTTGTCCTTGTTGAACCTCATCAGATTTCTTTTGGCCCAATCATCTAATTTGTCTAGGTCCCTCTGTATCCTATCCCTACCCTCCAGTGTATCTTACCTCTCCTCCCAGTTTAGTGTCATCTGTAAACTTGCTGAGGGTGCAATCTACACCATCCTCCAGACCATTAATGAAGATATTGAACAAAACTGGTCCGAGGACCGACCTTTGGGGCACTCCACTTGATACCAGCTGCCAACTAGACATGGAGCCATTGATCACTACCCGTTGAGCCTGACAATCTAGCCAGCTTTCTATCCACCTTATAGTCCATTCATCCAGCCCATACTTCTTTAACTTGTGGGTAAGAATACTGTTGGAGACCGTAATAATCCTATCCTCCAAAGCACTTGCAACCCCTCCCAGCTTGGTATCGTCTGCAAACCTTATAAGTGTACTCTCTATACATTATCTAAACCATTGATGAATATGTTGAACAGAACCGGACCCAGAACTAATCCCTGTCAGACATCACCCATTATGCCCTTCCAGCTTGACTGTGAACCACTTATAACTACTGTCTGGGAATGGTTTTCCAACCAGTTATGCACCCATTTTATAGTAGCACCATCTAGGTTGCACTTCCTAAGTTTGTTTATGAGAAGGTCATGCGAGACAGTATCAAAAGCTTTACTGAAGTCAAGATATACCACATCTACCACTTCCACCCTATCCACAAGGCTTGTTACCCTGTAAAAGAAAGCAATCAGATTGGTTTGACATGATTTGTTCTTGACAAATCCATGTTGACTGTTACTTATCACTTTATTATCTTCTAAATGTTAGCAAATTGATTGTTTAATTATTTGCTCCATTATTTTTTCGGGTACAGAAGTTAAGCTGATTGGTCTGTAATTCCCTGGGCTGACCTTATTTCCCTTTTTATATATTGGCACTATAATTGCCCTTTTCCAATCTTCTGGAATCTCTCCTATCTTTCATGACTTTTCAAAGATAATCACTAATGGCTCAGATATCTCCTCAGTCAGCTCTTTGAGTATTCTAGAATGCATGTCATCAATCTCTGGTGACTTGATGACATCCAACTTGTCAAAGTAATTTTTAACTTGTTCTTTTTTTATTTTAGCCTCTGATCCTACCTCATTTTCACTGGCATTCACTATGTTAGATGTCCAATCACCACCAACCTTCTTGGTGAAAACTGAAACAAAAAAGTTATTAAGCACCTCTGCCATTTCCACATTTTCTGTTACTGTTTTTCCACCCTCATTGAGTAATGGGCCTACCCTGTCCTTGGTCTTCCTCTTGCTTCTTACATATTTGTAGAATGTTTTCTTGTTATCCTTTATGTCTCTAGCTAGTTTGATCTCGTTTTGTGCCTTGGCCTTTCTAATTTTGTCCCTATACATTTGTGTTATTTGTTTATATTCATCCTTTGTAATTTGAACTAGTTTCCACTCTTTTTAAATTTTTAGTAGGACTGTCAAGTGATTAAAAAATTAATCATGATTAATCGTGCTGTTAAACAATAATAAAATACCATTTATTTAAATATTTTTGGATGTTTTCTCTATTTTCAAATATATTGATTTCAATTATAACACAGAATACAAAGTATACAGTGCTCACTTTATATTTATTTTTATTACAAATATTTGTACTGTAAAAATCAAAAGAAATTGTATTTTTAAATTAACCTAATATAAGTACTGTAGTGAAATCTCTTTATCATGAAAGATGAACTTGCAAATGTAGAATTATATACAAAAAATAACTGCATTTAAAAATAAAACAATATAAAACTTTAGAGCCTATGAGTCCACTCAGTCCTACTTCTTATTCAGCCAATTGCTCAGACAAACAGGTTTGTTTACATTTACTGGAGATAATGCTGCCCGATTCTTATTTACAATGTCTCCTGAAAGTGAGAACAGGTGTTGCGTGGCAGTGTTGTAACCAGCGTCAAAAGATATTTATGTGCCAGATGTGCTAAAGATTGATATGTCCCTTCATGCTTCAACCACTATTCCAGAGGACAAGCGTCCATGCTGATTACGGATTTTGCTCGATAACAATCCAAATCAGTGCAGACCAATGTATGTTCATTTTCATCTTCTAAGTCAGATGCCACCAGCAGAAGGTTGATTTTCCTTTTTGATGCTTTGTGTTCCATAGTTTCCACATCGGAATGTTGCTCTTTTAAGACTTCTGAAAGCACTCTCCACACCTCATTCCTCTCAGATTTTGGAAGACATTTCAGATTCTTAAATCTTGGGTCGAATGCTGTAGCTAATTTTAGAAATCTCACATTGGTACCTTCTTTGTGTTTTGTGAAATCAGTGATGAAGGTGTTCTTAAAATGAACAACACGTGCTGGGTCATCATCTGAGACTACTATAAAATGAAATATATGTCAGAATACGGGTAAAACAGAGCCAGTGACATACAATTCTCCCCCAAGGAGTTCAGTCACAAATTTAATTAATGCATTATTTTTTTAATGAGCGTTATCAACATGGAAGCATTTCTCTGTAATAGTGGACAAAGTATGAAGGGGCATAGGAATACTTAGCATATCTGGCATGTAAATACCTTGCAATGCCAGCTACAAAATTGCCACGTGAACACCTATTCTCACTTTCAGGTGACATTGTAAATAAGAAGCGGGTAGCACTATCTCCTGTAAATGTAAACAAACTTGTTTACAAACTTGTTTGTCTTAGCGAGTGGCTGAATAAGAAGTAGGACTGAGTGGATTTATAGGCTTTAAAGTTTTACACTGTTTTGTTTTGGAGTGCAGTTATATAACAAAAAAAATCTATATTTGTAAATTGCACTTTCACAATAAAGAGATTGCACTACAGTACTTGTATGATGTAAATTGAAAAATACTATTTCTTTTATCATTTTTACAGTGCAAATATTTGTAATGAAAAATAATAGTATAAAGTGAGCATTGTGCACTTCGTATTCTGTGTTGTAATTGAAATCAATATATTTGAAAATGTAGAAAAACATCCAAAAACATTTCAATTGGTATTCTCTTGTTTAACCGTGTGATTAAAACTGCGATTAATCGTGATTCATTTTTTATTACAATTAATTTTTTAAGTTAATATCGTGAGTTAACTGCGATTAATTGACAGCCCTAAGAAGAAGGGTTCCCTGTTCTCCCTTTTGACTGCAATTAAATGGCCACAATTTGGATCCTATGGTGTATGCACACTTACTATATTATATCAATATCTTCTAGGGCTAGTTTCACATCTGCAAAGTAAATCTCTAAGTGACAGAGGGAAAAGTGATCAAAACCTTCTAATAACCATGTTTCCTTAACATTTCTCTGCTTCTCTTATTTAACTGAAAAACAAGATTTTTGTCTTATACTTGTCAGTTCATTCATTCTCTCAGGAATTTTGGGCCATTGTAAACATTATTAAAAAAACAACAACAAACAACAAAGAATCTTACTCTCTATCTTCTCTACATTTCAGACAAATAATTTTTTCCATGCTTATCAAATAGTTCTGTCTCAATTTTAATCCTACTCTTCCCCATCCTCCCTATGTAATCTAATATAGTCTAATCTAATACTATCTCTCAATCCTCATTTTTATGTCAGGCTTCTCATCAATGAATCAAAATCCTACACACTATCAAGTTGGCACCTTATTTTGAGTGTGATGTGTGGCATGTCTTCATATTCCTACACAGAAGTTACCACAATATTTTGAATCTGTCCATCATGTTGCTGGGTATCAGCAATGAGTCTCCATGTAAAGCGGATTCTCTTGCCAGGTAGATTTTTTTTATAGCCACTCACCTTTCTATTTCTGCTGCCTGGCAACATTTGTATGTGCCTGCTCTGGAATATTGAATCAACAAACATGGGCCCACCCTTGTTTGGACAAATTTATAAGCCAAAACACATTTCAAGGGAGGTGGGGCTTGGTTTTCAGAGGTGCCACCTATAACTTCAATGGAAGCCAAGGGAAGCTATGGGTGCTCATCATATCTTTAAATCAAGGCCCCAAGTGAAGAAGCATGCTGTTTCCAACTGAAATAGCAGGAGAAATAGATTATAGAAGCCTAAGCAGGTGTATGGCCAGAATGTTAGAGCCAAT
This sequence comes from Dermochelys coriacea, assembly GCF_009764565.3. Classification (NCBI taxonomy): domain Eukaryota; kingdom Metazoa; phylum Chordata; order Testudines; family Dermochelyidae; genus Dermochelys; species Dermochelys coriacea. Next base: position 247,547,309 of record NC_050069.1, on the reverse strand, counting down.
ACTCCTAACTCTTATAACAAGTACTATGGAATTGAAAACTTTTCTTTGTAAATCTTTTCAACTCCCCCTTCATCCCCAGTTTAGGCTCATGTTTGTTGCAGAAGGAAGTGCTGATATCTGAATTTCATAAGTACCTTATTTAAAGATGTATCATCAGTATAATCAAAAGTAACCATTTCAGGAATCTTGCTAATCAGTGCTCTGGATCATGCATCTATACCTCTACACCTGTCTGATATTTCAGAAGTGGCTCGGCTGGGGTAACAGGTGGAATTCCAATTAGTTTATACTTCCTGATTCATGTGTTATTTTGTCAAGTTGTTGACTCTGTAACATTAACTTTTTAACCTTAATTGGAAAAGGTATTTCTATATAACAAGGATAATCAAAGGCAAAATCAATCTTGCTTCTTATGGAGAGAATTATTCACCATGCATTTGGTATTTTGCATTATTTAGAGGATACTTGTTTTTTCACAGCTAATTGAGTCAATAAGTGGTATTTTAGACACCTCAGAAGGATATGAAACTTGAAAATAGGGATTTGAATGGTACACATCTGAATGGTTGTAGCTGAGTTCAAAGTATCCACTTTGTATAGCTTTTGTCTCTTGAGATAAAAGCCATTTCTTTAGATCAGTGGCATGATGTGTCAGAGTGCATCGGATTAGTGCATGTGATTTGATGTGATACAACCAGACAAAACCCATCATACCAAGAATGAAGAATTAAACAGACAGAGGTACCTGTTCAGATGCATCTAGAAAGCAAATTGCTGGAACAATACAGATGCTGGAAGCTGAAGATTTATGTGTATCTCAACAGGGGCTTGATCCAAAGTTGGTGTGAGTCATTTTACTGAGAACAGTGTGCTTTTGGGTCAGGCCTCAGCTGAGCAAACCCCCTCTTCTTTGAATCTGGTGCAATTTTGTGAACAAACAATATGTGTACATCACAATGGAAAAAAGGGAGTTAAATATCTTTAAACCCCACCTTACCGATTATTTCTTATTCACTATGAAAAAGTCGACTCCCACCTCTGATTGGCCCAGGATGTCAGCCTCCATTTCCCTCCTGTTAATTTTCAAACAAGCACCTTCATGCTGTGTTCCATGTTGAGAGGCACTCCCAGAAAACATCCACAAAAGAAACTCATCTTCCTCCTTCAATACCCTTCTGAGAACTCTCCTGTGCTGTGATGACTACAAAAATGTGACAATGGTGAGGCTGCTGGTGTGCTGTCTGCTATTGCCTTATTGTTTTCGTGTTCTCCCCCATCAGTCCAACTGTTGTCTCTTGTCTTACACTTAGGCTTTGTCTACATTAGCACTTTTGTTGGCAAAACTTTTGTCGGTCAGGGGTGTGGAAACCCGCTGACATAGCTACCGCTGCTTGTTGGAGATGGTTTAATTATGCCGGCATAGAATGGCTACACAGGAGACCGTACAGCGGCACCGCTGTACCACTACAGCTGTGCCACTGTACGGTCCGTAGTGTAGACCTATCCGTAGATTTGGAGGAGGGACTGTCTTTTTGTTTTGTGTTTGACAGCACCCAGCACAATAATGTGCTGATTCACAACTATGGATCCTAGGTGTAATGATAATATAAATAATTATGATTAATAATCAGAAAGATCAAATTTAGCTCAGTGCATTAGTTGGTCTATATCTGAATGTTGCCAATGAGATATCAGAGAGTAGCTCTGTGAAATTATAGGTCTGATCCCACTAAAGTCATTGTCAAAAGTCCCATTCACTTCTGTATGTATATATATATGTACAAGTGAATGGGACTTTTGACTATATATATATATATATATATATATTCTTTTCACATTCCAAACAGAGACTTTCATTTTAGCTGATTATTTTTAATAACCAAATAATAACTATAATATTTATCATGACTATGGAAAAGGAGGATAAGCAAAATATAATCTTTTGGGGTTTTTTGACAGTGATTTTAATAAACTTTTTAAAAATGATATAATAAATAGTAAATAATAATAATAATAACAGTATCTATCTTTTATATAGCACTTTTCATCCATAGATCTCCAAGTGCTTTACAAAGGAGGTCAGTATCATTACCCCCATTTTGCAAATGGGGAAACTGAAGCACAGAGAGAGAAAATCACTTGCCCAAGATCACCCAGCAGACCAGTGCTTAAAAATCACTGATCAAACAAGAAAGAAGATGGTGGTTTGGTTTTTTTCTCCTTCTCCATAACATTTAGGTGGAATGGGAGGGTGTTGGCCATTAGGGCTGTGCGAGGGGAAAGTGAAAGGACTCAGAAAAAAAATCCCGCAGTGTGAGAAAGGGCAAGTGCATAATAGGAGTAAGTAACAGAGTGGAGGTAAGTGCGCTTAGTTGCTGAGTTTTTAAAGGGTAAGAACTTCCAGCACAGCATTGCTGCACAGCCTTGCTGCAGATGAACACTAGTATTTGCTTTTCTGGGTTTTAGGGCCGTGAGGGAGGAGGAATGGTGAAAAAACATATTTCAGCTGCTTTTTCTTCTTTGGATAGCAGCACAGTGGGCGTATAGATCTCAAGAATCACTGGTCACACAGCCCCACATTAACTAGTGATTGCACTTGTTAATAGAACATTTTGTGCAGACTTGTGTTTATGCCTGTAAACAATAACATCAGGCCAAGGGAGATAATTCCCTAGATGCCTCTGGACCTTTTCCTTGCTGAAGAAATGCAGGTAAAGAAAATAAACAGGCACTATGCAAGTCTCTAGTTGGAAATACAAAACCTGCACTGAGCTACAAATCTCTGCTAAAACTAGGGCCTTATTCACCACTGCTGTGCACTACATCCGATCATTTAGACCTCTGCAGTGAGTGCAAAGTCGGTGCAGAATGTTGCTAAAAAGGAACCCTACATGAACTTGCACTGGTGGTTATGTTTACACCCATTTTCAACAAGGTTAAATGACCACACCAGGGCAAAGCAGTGCAGAATACTCCTCATGGTCCTAATTGTGCTTCCGGTGGAAGTCAATGGCAAAACTCCCACTGACTTAATTGGGAGCAGATTCAGGTTCTGTGGCAACTAGCCACTGACCCTTCAGCTTGATTAGCAATGCTGGGAGAGAGATCACTCACAGTTGGAGCAAAACTTTGAAACATGCATTGGCTTAACATTTGTATATGTACAATGGAAGGGTAGGTGGGTTACACTTACCCAGCACTCAAATGAATGATGTGAACATTAAATAGTTAATGTTTATACAGTGCTTGGTAAACATGTAAAATGTTGTGCATACCTGTTGTTTTATTATAACCAGACTTTTTGGGTTTTTAATATTTTAATTATTTTAAAATGCTATTTTATCATATTGATTCAATAATATTTTTATATCAAATTATCATCTTAGTATAATAATGATTACTGTATCCAGGTGAATCTGTTTGTGCAATTCAGTTCAGTGTATTTTACAATGTGTTCATTCCTCCCTGTTTAAGTGTTCTGACACATTTTGTCGGGCATGCTACATCAACATACTGTATTATCTTACCCCTTAGCCTTTATTTGTCTTTTTTTAATTGTAAACTGATGAAGAAAAAGCATGTTATGGCTATTCCTATTTGGTGAGACAGAAATGATGGATGACAGTGACAGGGAGAATGAGGATGTGTGCTGGAAGGCAGTCACCTTTTGTTTTATGGCACAACTTGGTTACTTTAGGTGCCTGGCACAAAACAGAAGTTTTAATTATTTCATTGAATAAATGTCTGCATAAATTATAGAAGCTGACTATGGGCTTATTCTTACTATAAAAATAAAAGGGGGTCTGTTTTCTTTACTCAGCCCATTGCTATGCCTAAGTGTGAGAGTTGCGGAGTGAAACTCTTGGAAGTATACCTTCTTTGTAAATAGACCTCGTCAAAAACCACATAATATATATATTTAAATATATTTAAACAAAAATGCTTTTTGAAATGTTTCATTAATTTTTTTATCAGCCTCTGGAATTTTTGAAAAAAAAATTGACTACTGTGAAAGTGGATCAAAACATTGTCCAATTGAAATTTTGGAAATTAAATTATTTTTAACCAGCTCTGTTTGGGATACCAGCTCTGTTTGTAAAGTGTGCATTGTATCCCATAAGAATAACTGCTTTAGCTTGGGTAGTAGCTCTCTGGTTTTTTAAGGCTAAATGTTTCAAGTTTAATACCCAAAGTGACCCTGGGGAATTGCAGATATGTACTACAGAATATCCTATTACTCAACCTGAAAATTGTAGCTCCTAACTAGAACTATTCCTGCTGGTGAAATTGGATTGAGTGAAATAAAGGACAATTGCATGGAAGCTTTTCTCCCTTCTCAAGAGGCAGTCAGAGGACTATAACACAGGCTCATAAAGAACTCTTCTGCAGAGCCCAAAAGTATCCAAAAGCTCGAAGAATAACTCATACACATTTTCAGTTGCTGGCAGCCTGTCATCTCTCAAAACTCTCTAAAAACTCATCTCTACTGGTTGGGCTTTAGCATCTAATTGATGCTTCCCAATTTACTGTGCACCCCAATAAATGACCTGAAAGTTTGTCAGTTGAGCTTTAAGTGAAGCATCTTCAGTGTGTGATTATAGCATTAATTCTGAAGCAAGAAACAATGAGATGAAAGGTATCTTCAGCCATTAGCTTCTCCAGATGTGTTGTATCATCTGCTCCTGCTAGTTTGGCTTTGATTATGTAGACTCCTTCAGTTTCTATTGTTTCTATTTGAGACTCCTGACATCTCAACCACAAAATGTATGAAATCAATCAAGTATGACCCTGTCCCTTATACATTTAGGTTTCCCATCATTTCAAATTCAAAACCAAATGTTGTTGGTGCAACAGCTGCTGGAAAACTGTCCAGTTCTGGTACCCACAATTCAAGAAGGATGTTGCTAAATTGGAGAGGGTTCAAAGAAGAGCCATGTGAAGAAGGATTAAAAAACAAGCTCTATAGTGATAGACTCAAAGAGCTCAATATGTTTAGCTTAACAAAGAGAAGGTTGAGGGGAGACTTGAAGTATCTACATGGGGAACAAGTATTTAATAATGAGCTCTTCAATCTATCAGAGAAAGGTATAACTTGATCTAATGCTGGAAGTTGAAGCTAGACAAATTCAGACAGGAAATAAGGTGTAATTGTTTAACAGGAAGAGTAATTAACATCTGGAACAATTTATCAGGGTCATGATGGATTATCCATCACTGATCATTTTTAAATCAAGATTGGATGATTTTTCTAAAAGATATGCTCTAAGAATTATTTGGGTTAAGTTCTATGGCCAGTGTTAACCAGCGGTCAGATAGGATGAGCACAGAGGACCCTTCTGCTTTGCAATATATAAATATGAGTCTATGAATGTTAATCTAGCCACAACTTTAGATCTTGGTTCCAATTCCACCCCCCCCCCATATGTGTGAAATTGTAATTATTAACTTGAAAGAGACCAAAAGTAGGAGTTGCCTTTTCCCAAACTATATGGGGATTGTAGTATGAACAACCTTGTTTACTCCATACTTAGCAGTTTGTTATGTTTTTAGTAATAGTCCATCATATACAGGCACATGAGCCAAGAGGGTGTCCTCACAGTGGTCAAATTCAGTTATGTGCAAAGATCTATGCACCACTTTGGTCCAACGTAAGGCTTATGTAGTGCGTAGGCCTGTGCCAGCTCTGTGTCCTTAAGGTGAATTTTGCAGAGGACGACAAGCATCCTGAAACATGGTTCAGAGTGCTGAGTACTGATTATGTAATATCCAGTCTGCAGGAAGTGAGGGTTGTGAGAAGCATTACAAGAATGATCAAGGGCCTGGAAGAATTCTCCTATGAAGAGAGATTGACTAGATTGGGATTGTTTACCTTAGAAATGAGACATAATAAAAGTATATACAATAAATAATGACATAGACAAGGTAGATCAGGAACTTCTGTTCTCCCTATCTCATAACACAAGAACAAGGGGGCATTAAGTGAAATTAAAAGGGGGGGGAATTGAAAACCAATAAAGGAAAATACTTCTTCGCAAAACAGGTAATTACACTGCCGAGCGCATTGGCAAAGAAAATCATGAGGCAAGAATTTAACAAAATTGAAAAAGGGATTGGCTTTGGATATGGTTCTAAAGCATATCCAGAATTGTCATAATTAATGACAAGAACAATTCAGAAAGGGATATTAAACCTTGTGCTTCAGGGTTTAAGACAATTTCTAACTATCAGAGATTAGGATGAGATTAATGTGGGGGGCATATCTGCCTACTGTACAGTTCTTTCATGTCATCTGAAGCATCTGACATTGGGTACTGTCAAGAACAGGATTCTGGATAAGATGATATAGCAGTTCCTACATTCCAATGAAAGAGTGGATGTGCCCTCATTCTATTCATAGTGGAACACAAACATTGGTTTGTTATGCTATCCATTAGTTGAATTCGATTTTTTAAAAAAATTTGAAACCATTGTGTCAGACAGTGTAAGCAGTTCTAGTTTTGCAAGCCTACATTCTGCACTCTGCTTGTTTTAGGCAGGTAAAAAGCTGTAGACTTAGTTTAAAAATCACTCATATGGGTGAATTAGTAATCCTCATATCCAAATATTTTCCATGGAAAGTCTGGAAATCCATAAAATGTTCACAGCTGAAGTACAATTCTTACTAAAAGGATGAATTAATACAAAAATAGGTCAAGATCTGAAATCATTAGTAGGCTGCTTGGGAGATTGAAAACTACAGGTCCCTACACAACATTTTAAACTAAATTCACTGATCTGGCTTATACTGAAGTACAGTGGAAGTTCTGAATTTTCTTAGTGGATTTCTCACTCTACATATAATGATGTTTTATCACTCCAAGTGGGTTCCATTGAGCTAATCCCTTGCAATACAGAATTTCACATTGATGAGGTAGGTGCTAATTGGTGTATTTCAAGAGGATTTTCATCTTCTCATCCTTCCACACAGCAGGTGGTTGAGAGACATGAAAAGAGAGATCCTAGGGCTATGGGGACATGTGTTGAGATGCTGGTGTTGTTGACTATTTCAATTTGGAGGTGCTGTGATAAGGAGACACACAGAATCTTAAGAGCTTAAATTCAGGTGTTGGTGGGTAATAAGCTTTTTGGATAATAAGTTTAGCAGCTAATAAGATTTTCAGCTGATATGTAATATTCTGTTAATAATTTCAGACTTTTTAAAGGCAGCTGGTCAATTTTTTTGGTTCAAAAGGTTTTTTGGACAAAAATGGCTTTTTCATAAAAAATAATTTCTGTGGGAAATGTTTCTTTATTAATGCTGAATTTTTCCTTATATTCTTGTCAAAAAACCTAAAAAACAAAAGTCTTTTTTCATATTTTGATTGCCAAAAACTGAAAAAGTTTGTCTGTAAAATATCCATTTTGGGGCAAAGGGAAAAATGTTATTCCCAAATATCCAAATTTTCAGATTTCATGCAGAATTTTTCAGTTTTGGGTTGCTAAAATGAAAAAAAAATCATGAAAAAAAATGTTTTTAAAGAGAAAACCCAGATTTAGACATGGAAACATTTCAAGAATAACTCTAAATTTTAATTCTGTATTCTCTCCTCCGTATTGTTGAGATTTCTTCTGGAATACCATGATGCAGTTGTTCCAACCCCACTCTCAGAGAATGTGCACAGGTGCAGGGCCAATGGCAGCATGGTTCCAAAAGGACCTAGCAGGAAAGAAAACTCAGGCTAGGCCTCTGCTACAAACTTACTTTGACAGGTTTCAGAGTAGCAGCCGTGTTAGTCTGTATTCGCAAAAAGAAAAGGAGTACTTGTGGCACCTTAGAGACTAACAAATTTATTAGAGCATAAGTAATGCATCCGATGAAGTGAGCTGTAGCTCACGAAAGCTTATGCTCTAATAAATTTGTTAGTCTCTAAGGTGCCACAAGTACTCCTTTTCTTTTTGCGAAACTTACTTTGGTGAACCTACGTTGCTCGGGGTGTAAAAAATCCAAGCCCTGAGTGACACAGTTATACAAACCTAACCCCCATGCAGACCGCGCTGTTGACGGTAGAGCTTCTTCTGTCAACAGAGCTACTGACTTTTGTGCTGGTGGATTAACCCATCAGCATAGTACCATCTTCACTTAAACTCTACAGCAGCACAGCTGCACCAGTGCAGCATTTAAGTGTAGACCTGCCCACTGTGAACTGAAGAGAGAGGGGTGCCCCTGTCTCAGGATGGGCCAGAGTTTCTGTGAGTCTGCATGATCTTCACATTGTATCTGCAGGTTTCCTTGATCAGTAACATCCCCTTTCTCCTCCTCCCTGTGCCAAACTTCTCTTGCCATGCCTCTGCAAGGAAAAACTATACCTTTAACTCATTGGAGATCTGGATGCATGTCTTTTTCTCTTGCAAGTGTCTCTGTGGGAGGACATAGAGACACCCCCACCCACTAAAATTTGGTCTGCTACTGTAGTTCCCTTTTATTGCTTGCTGTCTGGTGGGATGGATTTCATCAGTTACCATACCAAAATAGGAATGGTGGGTGAAAATATATTACAGATTTTTTTTAGCCTGTCACACTTCCAGACACCCCCTTTAGATACTCTCCAGTGCAGAGTATATTATACCTCCACTGTTCCTCTAACTTCCTGCAAAGTGTCTGTAAGTAGAGAGAGTGATAAATAGCATTATGTAAATTAGAGTCACTGTACTTGACTCCTGTAAAATAGTCTTCCCTGTAAAGAGCACTTCTGAAAGAAAACAAGAGAAAAATCCAAGAGATCATATTGTACCTTTACAGTGCTTTAGTAAAACTATTTTCCCATGCTTATTCCTGACACCCCTCCCTCCCCCCCGCACACTGTTACTCTAACCTTCTTGTCAACTGTTGGAAAGAGCCATCCTGATTATCGCTACAAAAGGTTTTTTTCTCCTGCTGATAATAGCTCACCTTAATTGATCACTCTCATTATAGTGTGTGTAGCAACACCCATTGTTTCATGTTCTCTGCGTGTATATCTACATCTACATATCTTCCTACTGTATTTTCCATTGCATGCATCTGATGAAGTGGGTTTTAGCCCACAAAAACTTATGCTCAAATAAATTTGTTAGTCTCTAAGTTGCCACAAGTAGTCCTCATTCTTTTTGCTGATATAGACTAACACAGCTACCACTCTGAAACCTGTCAGCCTACAGTATGTTTATTGTTCGTGTTGAAGGATTTTCTTAATACACATTTTTTGAACTTCGCTAATTAACATGGGTTTCAGAGTAGCAGCCGTGTTAGTCTGTATTCGCAAAAAGAAAAGGAGTACCGGTGGCACCTTAGAGACTAACAAATTTATTAGAGCATAAGCTTTCGTGAGCTACAGCTCACTTCATCGATGAAGTGAGCTGTAGCTCACGAAAGCTTATGCTCTAATAAATTTGTTAGTCTCTAAGGTGCCACCGGTACTCCTTTTCTTTTTGCTAATTAACATGGTTTCAAATACTGTTTACATGAAACATTCATTACAGAGATTTACAACAAACCTATGATCAGGGTGATTAAATAATAATTATAATACTTTTTACCCATTTGGGCCCCAGTTACTTAGGCGTGGCCTATTTTAAGCATGTAGGTAATCCCATTGTCTTCAAAAGGGCTACTCATATGCTTAAAGTTAAGCACCAAGCTGAACTGGGCCATTGAACCCTCAATGGAACTAGTTCAAAGTGAATTTCAAGCATTAATTTCACTGAAAAACATTCCTGTGAGATGGATGAGTATCATTACCTCCATTTTATACACAAGGAAAATAAGGCACAAAGGGGGGGTCAATGTGCAAATTTTCAAACATGCTCTGTAAGTTTGCATGCCTCTGTTTTTGTTTGTCCAGCTTGAATCCTTTGGGACTAAAGGGCATATTTTTAAATGTATTTAGGCACCTAAAGATGCAGATATGCAGCTATGGGGATTTTCAAAAGCACAGAGGCACTTAACTCCAAATTAAATATCATACCTTAATGACAAGCCCATTCTTTCTCTGTCAATTTAGTCACAACTGCCATATCAGCCCCGAAGGATCAAGATTCATTTCCTCCCTTAATTCTGATGCAGTAGAAGGTCTTTTAAAATGATCATGTAAAGTATTCATCTCCTTTTTTGAATCCCTCCTTGAGTCCAAGAACAACAGTGTCTCTGTATTACAAGCTATCCTCCTCCTAAATGACCTCAACCTTTACCTAAACGTTCTAGGGCAGATTGCAATATATATGGATTGTTTTCACCTTTTCCAGCTACTGGGGTCAATAAGACAGACTCATAGAGTACATGTGATTGGCACAACTTTTACAAACTGGCTCACCAGGCCTGAGTTCTTGGTTTGAAACTGAAGTTATCTTTCTCCTACGTTGATTGGCAGCCACAGCTAACAAGCCCCACCTGCCTGACAGAGTCAGAGAGAGGTGAAGTGATTTAGCCAAGAGAAAAGGAATACTTGTGGCACCTTAGAGACTAACAAATTTATTTGAGCATAAGCTTTTGTGAGCTACAGCTCACTTCATCGGATGCATTTGGTGGAAAATACAGAGGGGAGATTTATATACACACACAGAGAACATGAAACAATGGGTTTTATCATACACACTGTAAGGAGAGTCATCACTTAAGATGAGCCATCACCAGCAGCAGGGGGGAGGGAGGAAAACCTTTCATGGTGACAAGCAAGGTAGGCTATTTCTAGCAGTTAACAAGAACATCTGAGGAACAATGGGGGGTGGGGTGGGGGGAGAAATAACATGGGTAAATAGTTTTACTTTGTGTAATGACTCATCCATTCCCAGTCTCTATTCAAGCCTAAGTTAATTGTATCCAGTTTGCAAATTAATTCCGATTCAGCAGTCTCTCGTTGGAGTCTGTTTGTGAAGTTTTTTTGTTGAAGGATAGTCACCCTCAGGTCTGTAATCGAGTGACCAGAGAGATTGAAGTGTTCTCCAATTGGTTTTTGAATGTTATAATTCTTGATGTCTGATTTGTGTCCATTTATTCTTTTACGTAGAGACTGTCCAGTTTGACCAATGTACATGGCAGAGGGGCATTGCTGGCACATGATGGCATATATCACATTGGTAGATGCGCAGGTGAACGAGCCTCTGATAGTGTGGCTGATGTGATTAGGCCCTATGATGGTATCCCCTGAATAGATATGTGGACAGAGTTGGCAATGGGCTTTGTTGCAAGGATAGGTTCCTGGGTTAGTGGTTCTGTTGTGTGGTGTGTGGTTGCTGGTGAGTATTTGCTTCAGGTTGGGGGGCTGTCTGTAAGCAAGGACTGTCCTGTCTCCCAAGATCTGTGAGAGTGATGGGTCGTCCTTCAGGATGGGTTGTAGATCCTTGATGATGCGTTGGAGAGGTTTTAGTTGGGGACTGAAGGTGATGGCTAGTGGCGTTCTGTTATTTTCTTTGTTGGGCCTGTCCTGTAGTAGGTGACTTAGCCTAGGTCACCCAGCAGGTCAATAGCAGAGTCAAGAATAGAACCAAGGTCTCCTGGGTCCCAAGCCCTGACCTGCTTCTCTGTATCATATTGCCTCCCCTGAAGAGAGCATGTACTTGCTTACTCACTCTGTCTCCCTCTCTTGCTGTCTTCTCATCTTCCCTCCCCCTCCCCCTCCGCCATTATTTCTGGCCATCCATGAATACAAATAAACATTTCCATTAATTGACAGCACTTCCTCAAGTGAAAAAAGAACGGTTTTCATAAAAATATGGTACAGCTGTCAAGGCCTTTCAAGATCACATTGCTTTTTATTGTTTTGATAAATAACCACTAAATAGAAACACTCAATAGTAACAACCACAGAGCCGATTGAAAATGTAGGGAAAAATCTGCACGAATGTAAAAAATTTGATAGAAAATTATTTGCATTGAATTTTGAGGGGTTTTTAACCACCTTTTTAATACCTGGGCTCATTTCCTAGAGACTGAATCAGTAGGAGCCTTATTATAGACAAGCCTGTAGTGCTGCAGTCAGTTGCCTAACACTTTCCATTATAAGACCCTGTTTTCCGTTGCTTATAATTTTATCAAACTTCAGTCTTTGGGATTGACATTTTCTACAACACACGTCTGCTTCTGGAGGAAGCTTTTTTTTTTTTTTTAATAAAAATATAGTTTCAGTAAAAGCAGTGCACCATTTCTGAAAATGAGGTGAGAAAAAAACACATTTTTTTCATGTCTGACGTTGGGAGAGTAGGTGTCAGTTCATGCCAAGGCCCAGGGCCTCACTGAACACTGATAAATGCATAGCCAGAAACCAGTCAGGCCCATCTGTGGGCTAATATAGTTAAAGTAGATATTAGTTTTACAAGAATGTGTTTTGACTTTATGGAATGCTTATAGGATGCTGCATTTATTAATCCTAGTTATAATGTCTGTATCCCATGATATAAAGTGATATTGAGTGTTTGCATTGTAAGCCTCTGTGGTAGGTTCCATAGAGGCTAATATGAAAAAGGAGATGGCTGGTCTTGTGGTTAGCACCCTATAGGTTATCACTGCTATAGGAGATCTGGCATCAATTCCTGGTTCTGCCATGGACTTATGTGACCTTGGGCAATTCATTTAAGGCCAGATTTGGAAAAGTATTTTCATACCTAAGGATGCAAAAATGTGCCTACTGGGAGTTTGGTACTCACCAAACAGAAAAAAGATGAATTAATTAAGATAAAATACTTCTCCTGCACACAGGATGGCCTGCTGAAGGAAAATGAGGCATTGCATAGAATCAAAGGATGGAGACTTTGTTGATTGCATTCCTTATTCCCTCCAGGAAGGGGAGACCTACATATAAACATATCCCATCAGCTTGGATTCTGGGGGAAAGGGCATAAAAATCTCTGACACGGAGAAACTGGGTTTCTTTATGCTATCTGGACTCCGAGGGGCAAAGATTCCTAAACATAAGCAAGAGATCCCCAGGCTGCTTGGCATGGGTCATCCCTAAAGGACGTATAGAGCTCCTTATTATAGAAGCTTATATTACCTTTTTAAATCTAAGATTGTAACTCATTTGTGCGTGTATGTTTCCTGTTTTAACCTTGTAAATAACTCTAATTTCTTTCCTTAGTAATTAAATCTTTAGTTAGTTTATTACAGGATTGGCAACAGGATTAGGTTTGAGATCAGAATGCAAATGATCCGGGGTAACTGACTTGCCTTTTGGGACTGGGAGTAACCTGAATATTGTTGTGATTTTTGGTGTAAAGTGACCATTTATCACATAGTCCAGCTTGCCTAGGGGGCAAAATAGACTGGAACAACCAAGGCGATTGTCTGTGACTCCATGGGAAGACTATTATTGTGTTTGAGAAGTTCACATTTGTTACTGGGTTGGTAAAATCTAATTATATAACACACATACAGTTTGGGGTCTCTACCCTGCTTTTTGACAGTCTGTCCTGAGGTTGGCACTCATGGTCGTGAACCACTCCAGGCAGCATGAAACCACGTTAAAAGTTTTTTACAATCATTTTCTTCAGACACTCTAGTGCTTCCATGCCTTGGAGCAGGGACTTGAAATTTGGCACAGATGTCAACCATTGCCTTTTGCTGTGCCCAACAAATTCCTCCCTCCCCCGCCCCCATTTTTGCTCTGGAAATGACCATTTGCACATACTCAGTAGAGGTTTGTTAGAGCGTGTCAGAAAATTTGCCAAACATTTCATGTGCATTGATCATGTTCCATCTCCAAAGAGCTATGGGCCAGCCACAATGAATGCTTTAGCCCCATAGAGCCACTGAGCATGCTTTCAACCTGGAGCTGAGCAGGACTTTTCTTGCAATTGCTCCTCTGACTTCTTTTGGCTACTGTGAGAACTGAAATGAGAGCAAAGAGCAGAGAATGAGGCAGGAATACTGTGGGGGGAAAAACAGGATATGATCATGTAATGAAAGACTATATTATAATTCCTACACACAAGGGGACAGAATTAAGTTTGCATCAGCAACCTCAATTCTGACATTTTCTAACCTTTTAGTTCTTGACTTTACAACCTTAACATTTTTTTAAACATTTATATATAGCTTTGTAGTAATCTCATATGTTTTTCTATTTATTGTGGTTTAACATCTCTAAGCCCTTCTGAATTAATTTATGCCCATGGGCCTGGGTAGTGGGACTCTTCAGTAAGGTACACTGTTGCTACTAAAACCTGTGGTAGTTTCATGTAGGGCAAAATATTTTTGTAGCAGTGATTGCAAGATGGTGATGTTACACATATTTTGCAAGTTCTTTTTCTTAGCATACAGACAAGTTTGTAGTCTTGGAAGAATATGCTATATTTTCTTGGTTTGATGATGTTTGTTCTTTGGGGGAACTGTGGCAAGCAGCAAGGGAGTTTGCTTGCTGCATTAGTCAGCAAGAGTCAATTCTTGGGGCAGAGTTGCTTCCTGGGAACTGGACTTTCCTTTGGACTGAAATCCTTGAAAGAAGATTGGTTGCATTTCATGTGTGACCTTTTCTGTTCCAGGACTGGTGTATATGAGTAAACAAGCTAGACTAACACAATTAGATGGTATTGGCCTCCGGGAGCTATCCCAGAGTGCTCCATTGTGACCACTCTGTACAGCACTCTCAACTAAGATGCACTGACCAGGTAGACAGGAAAAGGCCCGTGAACTTTTGAATTTCAATTTCCTGTTTGGCCCGTGTGGCAAGCTGCAGGTTACCATGCAGAGCTCATCAGCAGAGGTGACCATGCAGAGCTCATCAGCAAAGGTGAGCATGATGGAGTCCCAGAATCGCAAAAGAGCTCCAGCATGGACCGAACAGGAGGTACGGGATCTGATCTCTGTATGGGGAGAGGAATCCGTGCTATCAGAACTACGTTCCAGTTTTTGAAATGCCAAAACATTTGTCAAAGTCTCCCAGGGCACGAAGGACAGAGGCCATAACAGGGACCTGAAGCAGTGCCGCATGAAACTGAAGGAGCTGAGGCAAGCCTACCAGAAAACCAGAGAGGCAAACAGCCGCTCCGGGTCAGAGCCCAATACATGCTGCTTCTATGATGAGCTGCATGCCATTTTGGGGGGTTCAGCCACCACTACCCCAGCCATGTTGTTTGACTCCTTCAATGGAGATGGAGGCAACATGGAAGCAGACTTTGGGGACAAGGAAGATGATGATGATGAGGAGGTTGTAGATAGCTCACAGCAAGCAAGCGGAGAAACCAGTTTTCCCGACAGCCAGGAACTGTTTCTCACCTTGGACCTGGAGCCCAAACTCCCCGAACCCACCCCAGGCTGCCTCCCGGACCCACCAGGTGGAGAAGGGACCTCTGATGAGTGTACCTTTTAAAATAGTATACATGGTTTAAAAGCAAGCATGTTTAATGATTAATTTGCCCTGGAATTGACGGCTCTCCTGGATGTAGTCCCAAAGCCTTTGCAAAAGGTTTCTGGGGAGGGCAGCCTTATTCCATCCACCATGGTAGGACACTTTACCACTCCAGACCAGTAGCACGCACTCGGGAATCATTGTAGAACAAAGCATTGCAGTGTATGTTTGCTGGCGTTCAAACAACATCCGTTCTTTATCTCTCTGTGTTATCCTCAGGAGAGTGATTCATGGTCACCTGGTTGAAATAGGGTGCTTTTCTTAAGGGGACATTCAGAGGTTCCCATTCCTGCTGTGCTGTTTGCCTGTAGCTGAACAGAAATGTTCCCTGCCATTAGCCACAGGGAGGGGGGAGGGATGAAGGGCTAGCCACGTGCTGGGGGGAGGCAAAATGCGACCTTGTAACGAAAGCACGTGCTATGTATGTAATGTTAACAGCAAGGTTTACCGTGAAAGAGTGTACCCATTGTTCTATAAAATGTGTCTTTTCAAATACCACTGTCCCTTTTTTTTCCCTCCACCAGTTGCATGTGTTTCAAGGATCACAGGATCTTCTCCTTCCCAGAGGCTAGCAAAGATTAGAAGGCGAAAAAAAAGCACTCACGATGAAATGTTCTCTGAGCTTATGCTGTCCTCCCACACTGACAGAGCACATACGAATGCATGGAGGCAGACAATGTCAGAGTGCAGGAAAGCACAAAATGACCGGGAGGAGAGGTGGTGGGCTGAAGAGAGTAAGTGGTGGGTTGAAGAGAGGGCTGAAGCTGAAAGGTGGTGGCAGCGTGATGAGAGGAGGCAAGATTCAATGCTGAGGCTGCTGGAGGATCAAGCTAATATGCTCCAGCATATGGTTGAGCTGCAGGAAAGGCAGCTGGAGCACAGACTTCTGCTACAGCCCCTGTGTAACCAATCGCCCTCCTCCCCAAGTTCCATAGCCTCCTCACCCAGATGCCCCAGAACGCGGTGGGGGGGTCTCCAGCCACCCAGCCACTCCACCTCAGAGGATTGCCGAAGCAACAGAAGGCTGGCAATCAATACGTTTTAAACTTTTAAAGTGCTGTGTGGCCTTGTCCTTCCCTCCTCCACCATCCCTCCTGGGCTACCTTGGTAGTTATTCCCCTATTGGTGTGATGAATTAATAAAGAATGCATGAATGTGAAACAACAATGACTTTATTGCCTCTGCAAGCAGTGATCAAAGGGAGGTGGGGAGGGTGGTTAGCTTACAGGGAAGTAGAGTGAACCAAGGGGCCGGGGATTTCATCAAGGAGAAACAAACAGAACTTTCACACCGTAGCCTGGCTAGTCATGAAACTGGTTTTCAAAGCTTCTCTGATGCGCACCGCACCCTCCTGTGCTCTTCTAACTGCCCTGGTGTCTGGCTGCGTGTAACCAGCAACCAGGCAATTTGTCTCAACCTCCCACTCCTCCATAAATGTCTCCCCCCTTACTCTCACAGATATTGTGGAGTGCACATCAAGCAGTAATAACTGTGGGAATATTGGTTTTGCTGAGGTCTAACCGAGTCAGTAAACTTCACCAGCACGCTTTTAAATGTCCAAATGCACATTCTACCACCATTCTGCACTTGCTCAGCCTGTAGTTGAACAGCTCCTGACTACCCTCCAGGCTGCCTGTGTATGTCTTCATGAGCCATGGCATTAAGGGGTAGGCTGGGTCCCCAAGGATAACTATAGGCATTTCAACATTCCCAACGGTTATTTTTTGGTCTGGGAAGAAAGTCCCTTCCTGCAGCTTTTGAAACAGACCAGAGTTCCTGAAGATTCGCGCATCATGTACCTTTCCCGGCCATCCCACGTTGTTGTTGGTGAAACGTCCCTGGTGATCCACCAGTGCTTGCAGCACTATTGAAAAGTACCCCTTGCAGTTTATGTACTCGCTGTCTTGGTGCTCCGGTGCCAAGATAGGGATATGGGTTCCGTCTATGGCCCCACCACAGTTAGGGAATCCCATTGCAGCAAAGCCATCCACTATGACCTGCACATTTTCCAGGGTCACTACCCTTGATATCAGCAGATCTTTGATTGCGTTGGCTATTTGCATCACAGCAGCCCCCACAGTAGATTTGCGCACTCCAAATTGATTCCCAACTGACCGGTAGCTGTCTGGCATTGCAAGCTTCCACAGGGCTATTGCCACTCGCTTTTCAACTTTGAGGGCTGCTCTCATCTTGATATTCTTGCGCCTCAGGGCAGGGGAAAGCAAGTCACAAAGTTCCATGAAAGTGCCCTTACACATCCAAAAGTTTCGCAGCCATTGGGAATCGTCCCAGACCCGCAACACTATTCGGTCCCACCAGTCTGTACTTGTTTCCTGAGCCCAGAATCGGCTTTCCACTGCATGAACCTGCCCATTAGCACCATGATGCCCACATTGGCAGGGCCCGTGCTTTGAGAGAAGTCTGTGTCCAGGTCCTCATCAGTCTCGTCACCGCGCTGATGTCGCCTACTTGCCCGGTTTCGCTTTGCCAGGTTCTGGTCCCGCATATACTGCTGGGTAATGCGTGTGGTGTTTAATGTGCTCCTAATTGCCAAAGTGATCTGAGTAGGCTCCATGCTTGCCGTGGTATGGCGTCTGCACAGAAAAAAGGCGCGGAACAATTGTCTGCCATAGCTCTGGCGGAGGGAGGGGCGACAGATGACATGGCTTACAGGGTTGGCTTACAGAGAATTAAAATCAACAAAGGTGGTGGCTTTGTGTGAAGCAGAATGGGCCCCTCAAGGATAGAACTCAAAACCTCAAGGATAGAACTCAAAACTGAGTTTAGCAGGCTGTTGATTTCACAGAGGGAGGGAGGAGAAAATGAATGCAAAACAAATCTGGTCTATTTCTTGTTTTGATCCACTTCATCTATCTTTATACCTCTTGCTGGCAGCAGACTGTGCAGTATGACCGCTAGCCATCATCATCTCCTGGGTGCTCGGCAGAAGACGGTGCAGTATGACTGCTGGCCATAGTCTTCTGCTGGCTGCAGATTAAAAGACAGTGCACTGCCAGTAGGATTGAATTGCCATGAAATGAAACTGAAAAGGGAAATGGCTTGGCTGAATCACTCCCATGTTTGCCCAGGTGCCCCTGACCTCATCGAGGTCGGTTAAAAGAGCACCCTGAACTACGTTGACGACAGCTACCCATCATACTGTACTGTCTGCTGCCAAAAGGCAATAAACTTTTGTTGTGTAGCAATGTAGTACCACGTCTGCCAGCACCCAGGAGACATACGGTGATGGTTAGCTGAGCAGGCTCCATGCTTGCCGTGGTATGGTGTCTGCAAAGGTAACTCAAGAAAAAAGGTGCAAAACGATCATCTGCCCTTGCTTTCATGGAGGGAGGGAGGGAGGGGGGGCCTGACGCTAGTACCCAGAACCACCTCCGAAAATGTTTTAGCCCCATCAGGCACTGGGATTTCTATCCAAAATTCAAATGGGCGGCGGAGACTGCGGGAACTGTGGGATAGCTACCCACAGTGCAATTCTCCGGAAGTTGATGGTTGCCTCGGTACTGTGGACACACTCCTGCCGACTACATGCACTTAGCGCATTTGTGTGGGGACACACACAATCGACTGTGTAAAAACGCTTTCTACAAAACCGACTTCTATAAATTCGACCTAATTTCGTAGTGTAGACATACCCTAAGTTCTTCAGTTCAGGGAACGAATACTGCTGTGTGTGTGTTTACCATGCTTAGAACAATGTGTCCTAATTTTGGTTGGGGTCAGTAGGATCTACAGTAATGTAATTAATATCTACTATTTTCTATTAAATAAATACATATCAACATCTGATCATGAATGGTATATCTGTCAAGGAAATTATTCATTGCAAACTATTTACTCAGTTTTAATTATGTTCCTAATGCTCTTATTTTTGGAAGTGGTTATTCTGCAAATATAACTTAAAACTAAGCAAGCTCATAGGCCCAAAAGGACCCCAATAAACAATGGCTGCAATAAACAAGGACTGTGCAATAAACAATGGCCTTCAGCATGAAGCCCCATGCCAATAGGGAAGTTAGAAAAATAAATACAAAATACAATGTTCAAAAATCTATTTTGGTCAAAGGGCTGCAAATTCTAACAATTGCCAGAAGGTGCGACTGAAAACAACAGACGGATTCTCAGGTGAGGCCAGTATAGAAGTGTGCTGATAGCATGGAATTTTGCAAGCCTTGAGGTTTGTTTTGGTTAAACTGCTAGTCAGCAGAGAACAGCAAACGTACTGTATGCATTGCAGGGAATAAATAAAATAGGTTTTAGCTCTCACGATCAGCAGAAGTCTCTGTCACACATCAGTAAATCCTCCCAGGCTTGCCTCCTCTTGGCCTCTGCTCCCCACCCCATGAAGTGAATGCCTATTCTCATTTGCTATTTATTCCAAGAAATGCAAAGGGGTTGCGGGGGAAGGAGGCCTTGCATTTTGAATTTTGATACAGATCAAATATTGTAGTGATGCCTACAGTTAATTTAGGTGGAACTAGTTACTACTGCCTTATTTAAGGTTGCCTGACATAATAAGGCTTCCGTTATAAAACCCTGTTTTCAGTTGCTTAAAACTTTGCCAAGTTTACAGCTTGGTCTGAAATTTTCCATACTGTGTGTCTCCATCAGGCTTAATTTGTTTGAAAAGTTTCAGCAAAATCAGTTCAGCCATTGTTCAGAATGAGGTTAGGGGAAAATAATTTGTTTTGCCTATATTTTCCTTAACATTTTCATTCAGAAGAGCTAATGTATGCTTTGGAGGAAGGACTTGAAATTTGCCTTGGGGGTTGCCTTTGTGGCAGACATGTATCTCTGGCTGTTCCCTGTGAACATTTGGCCAAATTTGGCCAAGCTATAAGACTCTGAAAAATCTCAGTTTACTTATGTTCAGTAGAGACATGTTAGAGTTTGTCAGCTAAGCTCTCTGAAGAGTCTCTCTGAACTGCATATGCTCCATTCTGGTGGTGTACGGCCCAAACTGGAGTCTCCCTGCAATTGCTCCTCATGATTGTGAAGGGCCACGGTGGAACTGGGCACAGAAACAGAGCAGGGATAATGTCTTTCCTGTGCTCTCCTACTCCTCCTGGTGGCATCCAGGCCAGATGGAGAAGGAGGGGGAAACAGCCTGATTGAAATGCAGCGGGGACAAGGGAGGAGGAGACTATGACTGGCTGGGTCAGGATCCTGGGGGAAAGGCTGAGACAAGGGAGGGAGACTAGGTTTGGGACCAGGTGTAGGAGGAAGACTGAGATGTAAATCAGGAGCTTGGAGGGGGAGACTGGGACTGTGATAGGGAGACTAGGAATGATCAGATGAGGGAGGTGGGGTGGGGAGAGACAGGACTGGCATAAGTACTAGATGGAGGAGACACAAACAGAAGGGCTTATGCTTGGGAGAACAGAAGCAAAAGGATTTGTAGCCACCACTGCTCACTCCCCTCCAGAACCTGGAATTAAGCCCAAGATTCCAGAGTTTCAACATTCCTTTGCAGTCAGGAAATATCTGTGCAAACTCACTGGCAAAGTGTGCATCTCATCCCCCTCTAGTGCTTGGTCCACATAAAGAATGACAACCTACTACTGCTCTCATAGTATTTTCTGGAGTGTGTATATCTATGTGACTATATAATTAAAGATTGTATCATAAAGCATCCATGCAAGGGGGATCATATTAAAGTTCCACAGGCAGCCTAAATTCTGGCATTTCCTAAATTCTGAGTGCATAACATAGCAAAAATAATGTTCTTTTTATGTAGTTTTTCCATGTAAATTTTTATATATAACAGAGTCCAGTACTCTCATTTGCATTGATCTCAACCATTTGTTTCCCCTAAAGACTCCTGACCCACACCAACCATTAGACATAGACCTCCCTTGGTGTGAGTCAGCATCAACAAATAAGAGTTCTAATAAAAAGTAATGTCTTTCTAGTGTGCCTAAACAAAACACTGAACAATGAAAGATCAATTCTACATGTTAATTATTTAGTTTGCTACTATTTGATTTCTTTTGATTTATATTGTAGCTTCTTAGTTAAGAATGGAAGTCTTTCTGAAATAAAAGTTGTTATTCAGTTACAAGCTGTTGGACTAGATGTAGGAATCGCTGGGCAAAAGTCTATGGCCTGTTAACTAGATCATAGCATAATGGTCCTTTCTGGTCCCAAAATCTATGAAGAAAATAGAAATGAGATGTCAATCCCCAGCTCTAGATGCTGTAACAATTATTTAAAATAACATTCCTTAAAAAAAAAATCCAGCAGTATAACAAAGCCCAGCTGCAACAAATTTACATTAAATTAACTAGCTAGTACTTTAAAAGTACTGAAAATAACTTCCCACACATACCCTTCCGCAGGAAGGCTTATGGAATTTGGAAATAAGTAGTAGCAACCTATCTGCAGCCATTTTGTGATACCCAGTAGCAGTGCTACTAACTCAAGTAGTCTGGGCAACCTAACCATTCAAACTAGCCTGGGAAGATTTAGTTTAGCTAAGAGTCCCTTTGTGATATGAGCACTCTATAACTTCCCAGAAATGCTGGAAGCTATTTCTGTTTGCATCCAGCAAAGAAGAAATAACATTGCAGTTGGCACCAGGTAGAAAAAGAGCAACAGCACATTGTAGCAATTATTATTATTGCTGTTTATTTCTTTTAGGTGGTGCTTGAGAATAGCACACATCAGGGCTGTATTGTATGTAATGAATATTGTATGCAGCCCTTTTGGCCTCTTCCCCGGGTGGCCCCTGTTCCACCCAGGTTCCGCACCCCCAACTTGACCCTCACCCCTTTTGTTCCTTTCTGCCCCTCCAGCCCCGCACTGCAGCCCCAAGACCAGAGAAGCTCTGTCACTGCACCATGGCCCCAGGGCTGCAGCGGGGAGTGAGAGCTCCTCCAGTCCCAAGGTCTCAGCGGGGGCCGGGTGCTCGGGCTTCCCCTGCTGTCCCACAGCTTCTGCCTGGGACGGGGTCGGAGTCCACTGAGGTGGGGTTCCCCCATCCTGTGACTTCTGCCAGGGTCGGGATTAGGGGCCTCTGAGGCTTCCCCCACCCTGACTGCTGCTGCAAAGTGGGGTCAGGGCATGGGGGCTTCCCCCACCTTGCCAACCTGGTGGCGGATTATTTGGGGGGGGTCCCCTATTTGGCTGGGGCCCCTGGGCATGGGCTCTGGAGACCCAGTAGCTAATCCACCACTGCCTCAGACAGTTCACAGTCCATATAATGCGACAGGTAATAAACAGACAAATGAAAGGGGGCTTGTGGTAGAATAGTATCGTTTCTTTACAGAATATCTGAGCATCTTTAAATTTGCTAAAATGTATATCAAAGCTGGTTTTCATTTTTCCAACCGTATTGGTATATTTTTTCATTACTTTTAAGTCCAGTGTGTAAGTTACTTGGTTACTTCTGGAGGTGCCTGATTGAGGCAGGGAATGGAATCTTTTAAAACATTCTTGAGTGAAATACGGATGTCATTGAAGTCAATGGGAGTTTTGCTATTGAATTCAATAGGGACAGGATTTCACCCCTGTTCTTTTTGGCCTGAAAGGCATCTGTGTTTCTTAAGGAAGATTACATGTGTGTATTGTATCTGATTGTGTATGGAGAAATAAATGGGCCAGCTGACAATCTCTTATGCAAGTACAGACAGGGGAAAATATACAGAGACCTATAATAATTGCTCTTCCTGCACTCCGGGGAGACCAGCACCCTGCAGCTGGAGAAGCAGAACAGGGTGGCCCAGCAGTGCCTTGGCACTGGGCTCTGGAGCAGATCAGATAGACCAAGGAGAGCAGCTCACATGGTTTGTTAGGCTGCACAGTCTTGCTGCACACATGGTTGCTCTGCCTGGGGAAAGATTGTCTTCATGGGGCGGTGCATCTTCACATTGTCCCCTTCTCAGGCTAGGGGCTAAAACCCCAGTCTGCCAAGGTACTGAGACGTGAGCCTAACTTTAAGCTGGTGAGCAATCCCATTGAATTCCTCTATTGGCTGCTTGGAAATGTATGCATGGTGGGTATGACCATGTATTGCAGATTTAATTTCTTTTGCATTACAACACCACAAGCTGTGTTACGGCGTTGGCAACTGACAGCATGACAGAAATTTGTCTATTTTAGTGTTTGTCTAAGGCTTTTTGATTTAAAAAGTTCTTTCAGGTTTGGGCACTCTTTAAAATAGCTGCTGGCTGAGCTGAGCAAACCCAAGATCCATCTGCAGAACGTGCTATAGGCACTAGCTTTACCTTACGTCTGGCAGCAATTTAACAGAGAGAATATTAACGCCATAATTAAAGAGCCTGTTCATTTTCACGGCTTTCTAGCCCTGCCCTGCCACTTTACAGTGATGTGTAATGTAGATGTACATTTCAGAAATGTCATAGTCCTGGCATTTTTACTTTGTATAGTCAAGTATAGCAAACATATACTTCCATTCAGATCAATCCACTCTATGTAGAGTGAAAATAGATCCTGCTAAGGAAAGGATACTTACTAGATCCCAAACCCAAACTATTACTAGTCTCAGACATTTAGACCTAATCATATTCAGCATCTCAAGCAGTTAAGACCTACTCAACAAAATTTAGCCGATATGAGGTTTCTTAAAATCTTAGCGAGAAGTCATCATTTTCATGAAACAGAAAAAATATTAGAATACTGGATTATCATTGCTGTTGGAGGCTGCAGTAGAACGTTTCCCATTTTTGACTGGTCACTATTAAGTCCTTATTACTAGTGGACTTGTGGAAACAACAGAAACAACCTGAGCATCAGGGCAAACACTAACTACTTAAAACTCTAGTCAGTCTCAACTTTCCTACCATGTGTCCAAAAGTCCCTTCCTCCCACTGCATCCACTGCCCCTACGTGCCCACCTGTGGCATCTCAGCAGGTTGCCAGCTTCTGCTGGAACAGCTATTTTATTGTTTTGTTTTGGTTTGGTTTGGTTTTTTAAATTTTGAATTCTGATGCTAATTTTCAAAGTGGAGACCAAACGCTGCCCATCTGTTGTGCTGGCGTAAGACTGCATTTGCATGTGCAAATGGACATTTATGTGTGCATAAATAACACTCATATTTACTAAGCACTCATCCAGAAATCCAATTTGCATGTGTCCAAACATGAGACTCGTAGGGGGCTTGCATTTTTACAAGTGCACCTATTGGGCTCTCCTTGAAAAGTCAGTCTCCTAATTCTCCCTTGAAATCAGACTCTCATGCGTCAAACAGGAGAAGCACAGATGTGGCCCAGGATAAGTATAAGTACATGTCCCAGGAGAGACTGCCAGATAAGTCAAGAGGCTGAGATGGACTAAAAAGGTTGGTGAATCTTTGCAATTGGAGAAGGTGAAAATGGGGGATTAAAGGAGGAGAGAAGCCTCAAGGATTCAGAAGCAATTATTAAATGATGCTCAGGCAGGTGTAGTGCCAGGAGCAACCTGGAACTGCAAGTGCATTCCAAGTGCCCAAGGCCAGAAATAAGCAGGAGAACTGATTCTAGATTAAGAAGCTGGTTGGAAGCTCTGAGCATGGAGAGGTGGGCTCAGAAGAAAGGGAAATCATCAAGTTGTGTTCTGGAGCAGGAAGACAGGGCAACTTTGGGACAGGGAGAAGGGAGCAGCTTTGGATAAACCCCTGGGCTTCTGTGGGCTTATCAGAAATGAATCTAATCCTTTGAAGTTTATCCATCACCACTACTTGAAAAAATATCAATCAAAAGTTTCAACAAGAGTGCTGAATGTCTCTATTGGCATAGGATGTATTGACATAGGACTGAGTCTTTGTTCTGTGGGAGAGAGAGAGGCTGCCAACACATTGCCACCATTTTAAATTGACAGAAAGCTTGATAAGATCCTGTGAATGATCCTTTTGAAGTGATAAATACAGTAAATGAGATTTCTATATGGAAATATACAGGAGGTAGGACAGCTTTTTTTGGGCTACCATAGAACCACAAGTTTACTGCAAGATTTAATAAATGTCACATTGCTGAAAGGACCGTGAGGCAGATCCTCATCCAGTGCAAATCAGCATAGCTCCATTAGTTTCAGACCTACGTAAGTTTACATAAATTGAGCATCTGACCCTCACATGTTAGCAGCTCAATTGGAAATTAAATGTTGACACAAGAAGTGGTTTTGCAAAGAAACAAATGCCCAAGTCTTTCTGTGTCCGACACCTACAGTATAGATTGCTTATATAATGTTATTGCATGTTATATGATTACTGCATATTAAAATGCAGTAAACACAACATTTTAAATGAAGCAAATAAGAAATCTCAAATAACTTATTTGCTTGTAAGCATGTCCTATAGATCCAATCTTTTCTCCACTGAAGTCAATTAGAAAGCGTCTATTAACTTCAGTGGGAACAGTCTTGTGTCCTTACCAATAGAGGGCAAAGGATGGATTTTCCAGATAAAAATCATTCCAGAAAATTCAGTCTAGGGTTATATTCTCACTACCCACTCAGACTGGTTACAGCCAAGAGTTATTTAGCAGGATACTTGTTAGCCTAATGTTTTGTGAACATTTTTCCATACAAGATATAGATCATTTCACACCTTCAGTAAAAAAGCTTTTCTTTTAAGCATTCATAGAGTATTATAGGGTGGGATTTTCTAAAGCACTCAGCAGACTTACTCTGCTTCCACTGAACTCAATGAATGGTAAAATTCCTATTGACTTTACTGGAAGTAGAGTTAGGCCAATTTTGAAGGCTTTCCGAATCCTGCACAGAGTCTGTTAGAAAACACAGATCAAAATAGTCTCCTTATTCTAAAGTGCTTATAATCAAATACAAACACGGCATTCCTTGATAGGATGCTTCCCCCATGTGCAGGTGGATTTAAAAAAAATGTACAAACTAGCCATTTTATGAAGAGTCTGATTGAACTCCCAGTTAAAGAAAATAGAAAGACTGGGCATGATACTCAGCTGGTGTAATGCAGCCCTTGTTAGGTTAAAGGAGCTATGGCAATTGATACCAGCTGAGGATCTGTCACACCCCCCCCCTGCAGGGTGTAATTTTGTATCTGGCTCTTCTGTCCTAAGATTTTTTAGGTTAAATATTAAGAAAAGCTTGGTGACTAGAATAGCTGGACAATGGAATAAGCTGCCAAGGGAGGGTTATTGCAGATGTTCATAGTTATGCTCAACATCCATCTAATAGGGATGGTTTATGAGTAATGAAATACGCTTTGCCACAATGGCAGAGGATGAACTGGGTAATTGATTAGAGGTAAATTTCACACTAAACAATTCTATTTGACAAAAGATGATAGGTATATTTCAAAGGTCCTGGCTGATGAACTAAATATAAACTCTTAGGTGGATATTCCTGTTTCTTATGATGTGCAGAAGATACTTAAGGTAACAAGACTATAGAGTTTTTCCTTTTATTTTAGATATCTTTAAAAAAATTGTTCTTCACCTCAGCAGAATGCAGTTTTCACCAGTCCAGAATGGATCCTTTTCTTTGTTATTTAGAAACTTGAAAGCATGTTAGATGCCCCCAAGGAGAGAAGGCATAACACATGGCACGCAGCAGAATATGAGTAATGATAACACTAAAGACAGAAGCTGATGGATATTGGAAATGACCCCCTTCTGACTGTCAGAAAAGTGTATTCAGGGTGATGCAATTACTTTTTTAATTGCTCACCCACTAATGGCTATGTCCTAATGAGATCAAAACCATTATACTTTTTTTTCAGCTGTTCTTGCATAATTTGTTTATGGGGGGAAGTGCTTGCTATCAGAAGACAAATTTTAAATAGGTATACCCAGAACGTTGTCTAAAGTAAGAGATCGAACATTCTTGATGGCACAGGTTTATTTATGGAGCCTGCAATGAGTCAAGAAAAAATAATAATAAAAAAGTGGGGAGCAGAACCTGGTGTGAACAGCATAGCTCCATTGAACCCATCCAGCTACCCTGCTTTGCACCAGCTGAGGTTGTAGCCCTGGAAGGTGTGCCGATAAATAGAAATGTGGAAGGCTTTTGTTTCAGATTACAGTTTTCAGCAGTACGCTAGTGGAAAATAAAGGGTCAAATATTGCAATGTCATAGAGATGTAACGTTTTCTTCTGTAGGATGGGGAAATGGTAACATGATATTTGCTGTTGGTGTGGCACAGGCTCCCAGACCTAATGAACATCCAAGTGCAAACATGTTCCTTTCCATTTCTGTACAGCCATGTCTTTCATGTTGCTTTATGCAATCTTGTTAATGATGTAAAGTGGTAGAACATTTTGCAAGCTACTTAAAGTGCTGTGAATTATGAATATTTTTGGTTTCTGGGCCTATCCCATCAGTATCAAAAACAAATTATGCTTTTCCTTTTCTTCATATTTGCACAGTTTGGGGAGTTGATTTTTATGCTTTCAATCTGAAAGCAAGTTAGAGTGAACATTTCAGAGTTTACAAATATCTGTAAAATTATACAAGCACAATTAAGGTAATGTTGCATACTTAATTCTCAATAGCTCAGCAGCTGATTTTAAATTATATTTGCAAGTGAAATAGAGAGAGGGGACATGCAGAAGATTTGCTGTCATTTCAGATTGCAGTCTGTAAAAAATGCTAATTAAAGCAGTGGGTCATATCTTGCAATGTCAAAGAGATGTGACGTTTCCCTTACTTGGAAACAATAATGTGCTGCTGGCTGCTACATAAGTACAAATCTGACAGCTGCCAGAAAAGGGCAGGAAAACCACATGCTGACAAGATTTCCACTTGTTCCTTATTATGCTGAAGACCTGAGGAGAATAAGCATGCTAATGATGAGGGTTATTCTGCTGTAAAATAAAGTATTAACAGATCTCCATATAGAAATATATTGACTAGACTCTACAGACTTTATATAGGGTCCAGTTGTGTAAACACTTACACTACTGAAAATGTACTCACATGAGCTATAAGGTTGTACAATTGGGCTCCTTAGATATGATGGCTAATATTTGTGAGCTATAGAGGTATTTCTAAATGCTTGACACAGTCTGTTATAACAATGATAATGTAAGGCCAGATTATTCCTCTTTGCACAGGTTGTGCATTAGGGTGTGTGTGTGTGTGGGTGGGGGGAATGAATGTTACAAGGAACCCCACCCTATACAAGGGCCAATTACAGTTTCTGTCCCTGCACTCAGGGATGCATCAAGACAGCCCCCTCCATTTAACTTGTCTCAGAGAGTCCACAGCCATGCCAACAACATTCGCGCCCCACAAACAAACACACACACTAGCCTGTGTCACAGATGGATGGGTGCCCGCAGTGGATGGTGTAGTCTCTGTACTCCCATTCTATACTATAGAGTAGAGGGATGGATTGTGCCTGAGTGCCCAGGCATAGTGTAGGCTCACATTATGCCCATTAGAGGGCGGTAATCAGAAAGGCAGTGTGGTCCAGTGGATATGGCAACTAGATAGTCTTTCATGAGACCTGGGATCTATTCCTGGGTATGGCTCTGACCTTAGACACATTCCACCCTGTTTCCACTCCCTGCCTTTGTCTGTCTTGTCTATTTAGATTGTAAGCTTATTGGAGCAGGAACCATCTCTTAATATGTATTTGTACAGTGTCTAGCACAATGGGACACTCATCTTGGATGGGGTCTATAGACACTACTGTAATGCAAATAAATAATATTAATAGCCCTTTATAAATACAATGGTGTATTTATTAATGAGAGCAAACTATGCCATATAGTAAAATCATAAACTGAATAACTACTACTTTGAATTCTGATAAATAGTGTGCATGGTTCTTCTCCACCCCTAAAACAACTTTGCAATGGTATTTTTCATACTCTTTTACATATTTTCCTCTTACTGTTATTTGCAGTAACCCCCTAGAAACCTTGAAAATGAAATCTGCTTCCTTATTCAATTTCCCCCATCCCTTTGTCTCACATCCATGTGTATGAGTTTGTCATGAAAGCTGGGCCACTGCCATTTCAACTGTAAGCTCTTCCATTTTCTCTTTTAAAAAAAGGGGAAAAAGTGTTGAAGCATTTCTTTAAAGAAAAATATTGAAATGATGAGATAGCCTTTGCAAAAAAATACAAGGACGAGGAAAAGGAAGGTTAAATTTGGGGCTAACCAACCTTGACAGTGTTCTATAGACTATTTACACAAACTAGGTATGATCACAAACATTTTATTTGTCATTGCAAATCTTTAGTTCCTAAACTGCATGGATTATCTTGGAAATCAATCTGAGCAAGTGTTAGGTTGTGCTACTCTTACTCACATTGGCATATATTTACTGACACAAGTAGCCCCAGAAGTACTTGTGTGAGTAAACACTAGCTGGCTTGAGTAAGAGATTCCAAATCTAAGTTGTGATTTTTAAGAGTCCCAGGACCCTGCAACTGTTTGCATGCAGACAGGCATACATGTGCCTGTGTGTATGCAGTTGCAGGATTGGGGCCATTCTGATATACCCCTAAGTAAGTGCTCTGCTCTGCAAAAATGCTGAGCAGCAGAAACCTCTCACTGTGGCTCATGCGGACTTAGAAGCCTAACTTTGGGCTTCTGATTTTGAAAATCTTGGCCTAAGTGTCTAGGAAGGATTACAAGATTGTGACTTTAAAATGAGAATGTAAACCTATTAGGAAGACAAGGTAGGTGAAGTAAGATCTGTTATTGGTCCAATACAAGATATTACCTCACCCACCTTGTCTCTTTAATATCCTGGGACCCACATGGCTAAAACTACACTACAGACAATAATATGAACACATAGCATGAGCCATAGAAAGAAGCAAAATCCCTTAAAGCCAGAGAGGCAGGGGAACAGAACCAATATGGTGTTTCCCAAGCCCCTTAATGCCAACATCATGTTGCTTTAGCCCTGGAGGAATCTGGAGCCACTGAGGGTTGACACAAGCTGGCAGAGACTTCGGCCAGTAAACTCGGTGGAAATCCACATAGGAGTTAGCATTGCTTCTAGGTACTCAGTGGGGCTTTTTCAAGGTGGGGAGAGCCAGTGGCAGCCTGAATGTCTCTGAAAGAGGGAAGGAGGTCCTAGAGAGCAACAGTCAGTTCTGATGCCCCAGGAGCCATAGGTTGCAGTTTCTTTGATTCGGGAATCCTCAGGTTCAGTAAACTGTAGAGGCGGTAGGCCATACCATCGTTGTGTAAAGTGCTTTCTTTTTGGAAGAGAAGAGAGTGGCCATCAAGAGATATTACTGGGAGATATCAGAGAAGCCAAACTAGCTAGAATATTGGGAACAAAGATTGTGTCCATGGGTGAGTTAACTGTACAAGAAGATGAAGGAAGATGTAAGAATATAGCAGCTTCAGGAACCATATGTGAGCCACTGAACCTTGGAACTCATACTAGGTATTCTGCCCTGGACAAGGAGGAGCAGATCAAAGACTGAAAATAGCCAAACTAATGACTATAAATCATAAACACTGAGAGGGGGCCATTGGAAAGGAAGAAGATCTATGTTGCCGATTTGATAGAGAGAAACCTGTCACAAGATTCCTGAGATGCAAAGAGAGTGAATAGATGGAATTTCTAGCTCCCAGAGGCCTGGAGAAAGGATATGACAAGAATGGAGAAGGATATTTTCACTAGTTTTCATCTGCATAGGGAACAAATGACATGAATGAAGGGAAATTGGATAAAGTCAAGGATGACTAGTGTAGAGGGCTGGTGAATTCCCAATAGCTGTAATCATGCTTCACTGCCTATACATGCGCACCCATCCTCAAGTCCCTTTTTAAAATGTGCATATGTATGCAAAGTTTCTGAAAATTTACCCTCAATCCCCCAAATCCAACATATATTTTATAGGTTTTGTTTCTCTCACACATTTGAAGGCTATGAAAGGACTTGAATCTCAGACTATAAAGATACATTGTAAGTCACCCAGATTTCTGTAATACATAGCTCCTTTTTAAAAAACAACAACAATAACAAGAGCAAAATTATATTGTTACTATGGAGCTGGCAGCTACAGGCATATTATTTGCTAAATGGATTTCCTTTGTCAAATTTTCCAATATAGAAATTAGGTCTTTGAAAAAGGTTATTTCAAAGGATAATATTCATTCACATCTAGGAACTACAACTGAGAAGAGTACATGATTTCATAAGAAAATGCCATTTTCCACACCTCAGCATGGAGTACATTCTAAGCATAACTCAGTCATTTGTAAACTCAAAAAATCAAGCCAGGATTACTTAGAAAAGTAATCATTGTTATGAATATGTTTGAAAAAATTATGAAACCTTAATATTATAATGCTACAAAGATTAACCAGGGCAACCTAAATGCTCATTTTCATTCCAAGATGCTCTACTCTGTGTAGACCATCATTGTTAATGTGAAAAGCTTGGTTAATCAAAGTCTTTCCTTGCATAGAGTACAAGAGATGCAATGAAGTGATTTAAGCTTCAGCGCATCAGCTCCTGTAATTGAACCACACATTTTTATTCACTGGGAAACAAGACAATCTATTGATGGTTTATTGAAAATGACAGAAAAAGGAGGACACGGTTTTATCAAGTTCAAGAAGACAGACTAACATATTTTAGACGAAAGTCATGAAACTAACAGGCCTCTATAGACTATATCAATAAGAACATGAACAGAATCATTACTTTTTCAAATGCAGTGAAATAAAATATAGTCACTACTTTTAAAGCAGAAATATGCAGATGCATTAGGACATGTTCTTTTATTGATCAGCAACAGTAGATGCAATGTATTAGGGTATTGTATACTACCTCTGGTACAATTATATAAGTACACACTATATGATAATGACAGGTTTGTCTGAAACGTCTGTATAGGATCATGTAAGATGGTATAACTAGGAAAAAACAATATGAAACTGAACAAAGGTAAATTTTAGCTGAATGTCAAAGGAAAATTCCCAACAGCAAGATCTATTAGACTGTAGCATAATTTCCTAAGTGAAGTGATCAAAGTCCTATTACTTGGGTCATTTAAAACTAGGCTGGGAGAAGCACTGGAAAATACAAGCCTGTATGGGAATATAGTGGATTAAATGACCCAGTATTTTCACCCCTCTAAATCTGCAAGGATAGTGAAATGGGGTCAGAAAGGTAAGGTAACAAAATTCAGTATAAACATAGTTCATGAAAGGAACAAGAGAAAAGCATATTAAGACATAAAAAGGAAAAGAAAGACAAGAAGCATGTAACTATTACTGAATAGGAAGTGAGACCTAAAAATAAACAACAAAAGGAAGTCTGAAATGTTAATAACTACTTTCATTTGGCCTCCATAAAGGTTCTTTATCTTTAAGTTGCTCCTGCTTCATGAAGGATAATGTTAACAGGATGCTTAATGCAATCATCATTAATGAGGAAAGATAAAACTCACAATGCAGAATCAGGAAGTAATAGGCTAAAAAATACCTAAATAACTATTACACTGCAAACTCTTTGATGCAGAACAGTGTCTCTTCATCTGTGAGTTTCTAACAGCACCTAGTACAATGAGACTTGATCTGTCTGAAACCAATGTATTATCCATGATAAATAATAATAATTTAAACTTACATTATCTGTCCCTTATGAAACTGACCTGAGGAAAGGTAATATTGGAACCATTGGAATGATTTCTGAGAACTAAGAGAGGCTAGAGGTAAGGAACTTGGTGATAGGAAAGGGCAAACATAGTATCTGTTTTGAAGAGGTATTTGAAAAAATATTCCAGAGAGAAAGCATTACAAGTCAGTGACTTTACTTTCATTACTTTATTTCACATAGTTATCTAAAGCAATTATTTCCAATCTAAAAGAAAAAGTTAATAAAGCAATTAGAACTAGAACTGGTTGTAAATAGAACTGGGCCAAAAAATTAGACAAATATTTTATTGAACAAAAAATGCAGTTTCAGTTGATCCTAAACAAATTTGCCATGACATTTTTAGCCATTCATAAAATGGCCAGAAGAGGAAGAGGTAGCTGCCTCTACCTCTGAATTTCTCCCTCTCCCCCAAACCCTTTAGTCCCATGGTTGGCACACTCATATAGGATACAGAAGACCCAAGATCAAATAGCCACTGTGGGACACACCCAAAATGCATCTTTTTAGTTCAACAAAAATTCCAAAGTCAGTTCATCTTGAACCCTTCCTTTTTTCCCTTCAATATTTTGGAACTGCCACTGAAACTAAAGCTCAGTTATTTGCCCACCTCCAGGTGTAAATTTTCTGCCAAAAGTTTGTTGAGGATTTTTTGAATTAAAATGGAATGAAATTCACACACACACACACACAAAAACAATACATTTTAATTGAAAATGTTTGGATTTTCTTCAATAAACAAACTTTTACAAAGGAAAAAATGAGCTCTAATTAGAATTTATTTTTGTAATGCATCTCAAACTTTGTAATCAGTAAGCATATGTGGTGTATGAGAAACATAGTATTTATATGCACCTTTATAGAGATGCAAAATAAGAAGTTACATGAGTTCATCAAAAATAAATTGTGCAAGACTAAGTTAATTTTCCCTTTTGCTAAGATAACACTCTTTGGGGTAATGTATATGGCATGGATTCATTGGCTCATGTGCACACTCTGTTTTGCATGCATACTTGCTCTACTACACCCTGCTCTCCTCAATGGAAAATGTGACTCCTTACTAATTGCAATGAGGTCTACAGGAGATCAAAAAGATCCCACAGCCACCAAGGATGGCCCTCTGTCCTCGTACTTCTGATTAGCCCATGAGACTGCATGCAAAGAGCAAGATGACTGAGGCTGCAATTCAGCAAAGCTGCTAAACTTGTGCATTGTTGAATAGGGATGTACTTACACACGTTACATTGCTTTACTGAATCTGGGCATGAATCTGTGAAATCCAGTCAACCACAACTATTGTCTCCCTGGCTATTGTGCTGAAAGACTTTGAATTTGAAGAGAAGGTTAGATAAAGATACATCTTTTTTAGGTCTGTCAAGCGATTAAAAAAATTTAATCACGATTAATTGTGTGACTAATCGCACCATTAAACAATAATAGAATACCATTTACTTAGATATTTTTGGATGTTGTCTACATTATCAAATGTATTGATTTCAATTATAACACAGAATACAAAGTGTACAGTGCTCACTTTTTATTTATTTTTATTACAAATATTTGCACTGTAAAAAACAAAAGAACTAGTATTTTTCAATTCACCTAATGCAAGAACTGTAATGCAATTTCTTCATCAGTAAGTTGAACTTACAAATGTAGAATTATGTACAAAAAATAACAGCATTCAAAAATAAAACAATGTAAATCTTTAGAGCCTAAAAGTCCACTCAGTCCTATTTCTTGTTTAGCCAATTGCTCAGACAAACAAGTTTGCAGGAGATAATGCTGCCCGCTTCTTGTTCACAATGTCACTGAAAATGAGGGCAGGTGTTCTCATGGCACTGTTGTAGCAGGCATCACAAGATATTTACATGCCAGATGCACTCAAGATTCATATGTCCCTTCATGCTTCAATCACCATTACAGAGGATATGCATCCATACTGATGGTGGGTTCTGCTCAATAACAATCCAAAGAAGTGCAGACCGATGCATGTTCATTTTCATCACCTGAGTCAGATGCCACAACCAGAAGGTTGATTTTCTTTTTCGGTGATTCAGAATCTGTAGTTTCCGCATTGGAGTGTTGCTTTTTTAAGACTTCTGAAAGCATGCTCCACACCTCATCCCTCTCAGATTTTAGAAGGCACTTGAGATTCTTAAATCTTGGGTCAAGTGCTGTAGCTATCGTTAGAAATCTCACATTGGTACCTTCTTTGTGTTTTGTCAAATCTGCAGTGAAAGTGTTGTTAAAATGGATAACATGTGCTGAGTCATCATCCAAGACTGCTATAACATGAAATATATGGCAGAATACAGGTAAAACACACCAGGAGACATACAATTCTCCCCAAAGGAGTTCAGCCACCAATTTAATTAATGCATTTTTTTAATGAGTGTCATCAGCATGGAAGCATGTCCTCTGGTATGGTGGCTGAAGCATGAAGGGGTATATGAATGTTTAGCATATCTGGCATGTAACTACCTTGCAATGCTGGCTACAAAAATTCCAGGGGAATGCCTTATCTCACTTTCTGGTGACATTGTAAATAAGAAGTGATCAGCATTATCTCCCATAAATTTAAATGAACTTGTTTATCTTAGGTTTCAGAGTAGCAGCCGTGTTAGTCTGTATTCGCAAAAAGAAAAGGAGTATTTGTGGCACCTTAGAGACTAACAAATTTATTAGAGCATAAGCTTTCGCATCCGATGAAGTGAGCTGTAGCTCACGAAAGCTTATGCTCTAATAAATTTGTTAGTCTCTAAGGTGCCACAAATACTCCTTTTCTTTTTGTTTATCTTAGGGATTGGCTGAATGAGAGGTAGGACTGAGTGGATTTATAGGCTCTAAAGTTTTTCATTGTTTTGTTTTGAGTGCAGTTATGTAACAAAAAAATCTACATTTGTAAATTGCACTTTCACGATAAAGAGATTGCACTACAGTACTTGTATGAGGTGAGTTAAACAATACATTTCAACTGGTATTCTATTGTTTAACAATGTGATTAAAACTGTGATTAATTATGCCCTTCCAGCATGACTGTGAACCACGGATAACTACTCTCTGGGAACAATTTTCCAACCAGTTCTGCACCCACCTTTTAGTAGCTCCATCTAGGTTGTATTTCCCTAGTTTGTTTATGAGAAGGTCATTCGAGACAGTCTCAAAAGCCTTACTGCAGTCAAGATATACATCATCTACTGCTTTCCCTATCCACAAGGCTTGTTACCCTGTCAAAGAAAGCTATCAGCTTGTTTTGACACAATTTGTTCTTGACAAATCCATGCTGACTCTTATTTATCACATTATCTTCTAGATATTTGCAAATTGATTGCTTAATTATTTAATTACATTGACAATCCTTTTGTTTTCTGATGCCTATCCTTGTGGTAAGCTATATATGTCCCACCATTTTAATTTCCTGGTAATTTCCCTGATTACGTTTAGGCTTGGCAGAACTGAATTTTAGCTTTTTTATAATTTTGATGGATAATATCAATGATTATTTTTAAGCATTTTTTATTTCTATAAATTTATATTTTCACAGTTACAAGAAATTATGGGGAGTATGAAAGAGTAATTATTTAATGACAGTAGATGTTGAGATTCAAAAAGTTAAAGATTTATAAGAGTTAAAACACAAATTGTCAATCTCATGTTTAAATATTAAAAGTAAATATCCATAAATCAAATTGTGATAATTTCTCAAGAAGCATTTTTCTTACTTTGCTTATTCGTAAATTTGGATTATCATCGATGGAAATATTTTTCATCAGTTTGTTTCTATGTGTGTGAAAAATAGATGTTTACCTACATTTACTTATAAAAATCTAATCCTTCCAAGCCTAATTATGTTATTCCAGTATTAAGAATTTGTGAAAACATATTTCTGTCTCAGAAATATCAAAGTCTCTGTGTGGCATTTGTATAGAAAATATTTAACTCTCACTTCAAAATCTTTCTCTGCATTATCTGTTTTATTGTATCAACAAAAATTAGAGCTCCAGTCTTTCAAACTGTGTGCAAAGGAGCTCCCATTAAAGTCAGTGAGCCTTCAGGCTCCAGTTCAGTAAGGTACTCAGGCATGTGCCAAATTTTAAGTATATGAATAGTTTCATTGACTTCATGGGGATCAGTTATGTCCTTTAAGAAAGACATGTGATTCAGTACATTGCTGAATTAGGATCTTAGTTTTTAAGTTTAACCAGTACACTGTTCACTGTCAACAGTGGAACTCTGGTTTCAAGAAGTTAAAAAGTCTATTTGGCTCTAGAGACAGTTCTCCTATAAATTCGTCTCTTCTTGCTTTGCTAATCTAAAAAAACTTGCCCAGGTAATTTTGTATATTAGCAGGAAAAAAATAAAAATCAATAGATGATTATAAAATTGTATTTCTTATCTTTTAGTGCTTATCAGTAAAAAAAAAATCTAGTTATCAGAAGACATCCAACCTTCACAAGGTTAGTGTGGATTTGCAGTACAGTAGTTGTGTCTGTGCTATTTTTTTTTATTATAGAGCTGCAGCATGTACCTTTTAATTTGGTTGTCAGGAGAGACAGGAAGCAATAATTAAGGCTAAAAGATGGGGAATGGAAGCTTTATTAAAGTATATATTGAAGATGGGAATTTGATCTGAGAATTAGATTATGATTAGAGTTGTTAATGCAGCTGTGCCACTCTTGAGTGACAGAGCAGCAGATGAACTGAACAGGCAATTATAACTACAGGAGTCTTCCTAATCTTTACAATCCCAACCTCACAGTCACATCTATTTAAATTAATTTTTATGAAGGCTACAAATTTACAGCTTCACCAGATTGGAAATTTGTTTGTTTATTATCCAGAGGAAATATTTTTAGGGAAGTAAATAGCACTGAAAGCCATTTTGTCTGTCTGCTTGTCTTTTTAACTTGCAGAATTAATAATATGAGATTAATCTGAAGGCTGCTGCCTTTATGAAAACTGATTGATTCTCAGCAGCCTAGCGTTATTATGATTATCTGTGGGAAGGTCAAAGGGAAGGCATGTAAAAGTCACAGCTGATTCATGAGTTCCCTATATTAAGCAGAGGATAAAATAGGAGGCTTGTGTTGATCAGTGTTATAAGTGAGGAATCAGTCTTCCTTGCATTACTGAAACCGAAATTCTAGGAAAAGGATTTTAAACAACTTTGGACATAGTTATTTAAAGATGTCTGTTCAGGAGAGATAGCAAGAGTTCATTACTATGCATGCTGAAAACCTATTTTAAGGAGTTCTTTGCTGCACAAAGATTAATTTACCACTACATTTCCCCCCCTGCACTACTAATATAAATAATGGTTGCAGCTTAAATTGGCATTATATTTTGATAACCTACTTTTGAATATACAAAAAGATATGCTGCAGAACTGTTGAGAAACTTGGAAATGGAGACAATGAAACAGTACTGTTTTGTTCCAAAGTTTATTTGGGAATGCAAGTTATGACTGGAATAAAATCTAAGCCCATCAAATCTAGTTATTGTTTTAACAGAATACTGTATGGGTAGATGTGGTATAGAAAAGTAAAATCTTGTTTTTTAGCAATTAAAGAGAGTAAAATGTATTTTTGGCTACTGGAGTTCCACTATGGTTTCATTTAGGAAACCTGGAAGACACTTTAAGAAACTGGCCCCCTGCATAAAGCCCCATTTCAGTGAAGTACTTATTCCCATTACTGACTTTAAGCATGTAAGAATACTTCAAGTGGTGTCAATGGGACTATTCATTAATTTAAAGTTAGGTACGTGACTAACTTCATTTTATGTCTGTTCTCTAATGGGGCTCCTTATATGTTTAAAGGTAAGCATGTGCTTAAGTACTTTGTTGGATTGAGGCTAGATTTCTCAGTACCTTGCAAAGTTGAGCCGATACAGGATATATTTTTGATATGGAAAACAAATCTTGAAACCTCTGAACAGTATTCATTGAACAGTGTTCATTTCATTATAAGGCTAGAAATAAATGTTGGTCATCTTCCTATTAATTTAGTTTCTGTAAAGATTACCAATTTTTATAAAAAAGTTGGTATAACACTCTATAGGTAAATTAAAGACAAAAATAAATATGTTTGTCTTAATCATTTTCATCCCACTGTTGTTATTAGAAGTTTAACATACTCTCTCTTACTGAGCAAGAGAAGAATATTGTCTAATGTGACAGAATGTATAATACAGATGGATGAGGTGTGTGAAAGATTCCTACAAGGAAGACAGTGTGAAAAGATTATTAGAGAAATATGAAAAATATAACTGGAATTACACCAGAATTTCATAAAAATTGAGAATATTGGAATTCCTTTTGTTTCTACATACTTATATTTTTTCCAGAAATC
Organism: Dermochelys coriacea; assembly: GCF_009764565.3. Lineage (NCBI taxonomy): Eukaryota > Metazoa > Chordata > Testudines > Dermochelyidae > Dermochelys > Dermochelys coriacea. Next base: position 247,508,030 of record NC_050069.1, on the reverse strand, counting down.
TCCCTGCATCTCTGGCTCCAGGAGCTCAGTCTCTCTGCTTCATACTCCATGTGCTCAGAACCGTCCCACACACAGAGAAAACTTTGCAGGAGTGGGGCCTAGGTAATTTCTGTACTTAAATGTCCTCTCTCGATTCTCATATATGAGACATCTGTAGAGCTTTGAAATGATAAATCTACCATTAGAAGAGGAGAAATAATCTGCTAGTTGCATTGTTGTCACTATGTTGGTCCCAGGATATTAATGGACAAACTTCTGATGGTGAAAGGAACAAGCTTTCAAGTTTACACAGAGTTCTTCTTTGGGCAAGTACTCAGAGTGTCACAGCTAAATACAAGGTGGAACAGAATGGTCTATTACTATATGTGCTAACTACTTATGCTAAACTGTCTATTCCAGTTTGTATTTAGCTGTGACAATCCGAGTACATTTCCCAGATCTGAATAAGAGTTCTGTGTAAGCTCAAAAGCTTGTCTCTTTCACTAACAGAAGCTAGTCCAATAAAAGCTATTACCAATACGCTGCTAGACATTTTTAGATAAAATCATTTTATTAATACTCTCGTATTTCTTGGGATTGTACACATGTTTTAAGATCAAATAGGGAAGGAGACAGAATTAACAAAAGTAGGATTTGGAGACTTTTTTATCTAAAAACTTTGCCATCTCTTGGATGAAGTGAAGATTTATAAATTGAGTTACTTTTGTAGCAAAAGATGAACATATTCATTGATGTAAAATATGAAGATTCACTTAAGCAGAGCTAGCAGCGGCCATGTGTGTTCTCAGTGGGAGATTTATTCTAGAGCAATTTTGGCTCTTTCTTTTTCAGCAATTATTTCATTTAGCTGAGTTGCTGAGTTTTTGCTATGATTTGGGAACACTCTTTATGTGCTTACCTTGGTCGAACAGTCAAATGGTAAATATTCCGCATAAATATCTTTCCAACCCTTCTTTTCTTTCTTTTCTTTTCTTCTCAATCTTCCTGCCTTTGATTAATGTTCTTGTTCAATTATGATTCTTCAATTAGTATTTCCTCATTTCTGACTATTAACTAATTTACCTTGATGATAATTGATCAAGAGTAATAGAGTTTTAAAATAACATGTTATGTATTTTATTCAAAAGGTTGTGACTGGTCTTTTTAAATATCTTTGACTTATTTGGTAATTGCACTATTTATAGAAGATAAGTAATTAATATCAGTTGATATTAATGAATGTGAGGGGTATAAATGAGTTTTTTTCCCTCCCCAAGGGAATGGATATTTTTGTGTCTGAGGAAGACACTTCTGTTGCATATATATTAATACTATTGTATTGGCCAGGTTTTGCCCAGTGCAGGGGACAGCAAGTACATCAGGGATCTGGTTTCACTTCAAGGATTAGTCCTGGAACCAACCCCACTTTGAACTACTGCCAGAGAAGTCTGAGTTGCGCCACTGGAAACAGGGTCCTTAATGAACCTTACACCACTGGACAATTAGCACAACAAAGAGGAGATCCGATATGCCAGGGGAATTATTGGCATTTGGGCATTTGCAGCTGGATTACAGCCGCTTTGCACTGCCAAGAATAGGGCAGAATTCAAAACCTGATTGAAAGATCAAACCATTCTGGTATATATATATATATATATATCATTCTGGTATAATGACCGAGTCCAGATCTTCAAAAGGGAGCAATGACACCAGGGGGAGTTCCCTCTTTGGTCTCAGCATCAGCCTCAAATATAGAAGAAATCTCATTGATTATAGTACCATCTGTAGATTGCTAAAGCTAAGACTTATACTTCTACAATTACCAAAGATGTTGGAAGTATCTGTTCTCTCTGTTTCAGAGTAGCAGCCGTGTTAGTCTGTATTCTCAAAAAGAAAAGGAGTACTTGTGGCACCTTAGAGACTAACAAATTTATTAGAGCATAAGCTTTCGTGAGCTACAGCTCACTTCATCGGATGCATTTGGTGGAAAAAACAGAGGAGAGATTTATATACACACACACAGAGAACATGAAACAATGGGTTTATCATACACACTGTAAGGAGAGTGATCACTTAAGATAAGCCATCACCCACAGCAGGGGGGGGAAAGGAGGAAAACCTTCCATGGTGACAAGCAGGTAGGCTAATTCCAGCAGTTAACAAGAATATCTGAGGAACAGTGGGGGGTGGGGTGGGGGGGAGAAATACCATGGGGAAATAGTTTTACTTTGTGTAATGACTCATCCATTCCCAGTCTCTATTCAAGCCTAAGTTAATTGTATCCAGTTTGCAAATTAATTCCAATTCAGCAGTCTCTCGTTGGAGTCTGGTTTTGAAGCTTTTTTGTTGAAGTATAGCCACTCTTAGGTCTGTGATCGAGTGACCAGAGAGATTGAAGTGTTCTCCAACTGGTTTTTGAATGTTATAATTCTTGACGTCTGATTTGTGTCCATTCATTCTTTTACGTAGAGACTGTCCAGTTTGGCCAATGTACATGGCAGAGGGGCATTGCTGGCACATGATGGCATATATCACATTGGTAGATGCGCAGGTGAAGGAGCCTCTGATAGTGTGGCTGATGTGATTAGGCCCTATGATGGTATCCCCTGAATAGATATGTGGACAGAGTTGGCAACGGGCTTTGTTGCAAGGATAGGTTCCTGGGTTAGTGGTTCTGTTGTGTGGTGTGTGGTTGCTGGTGAGTATTTGCTTCAGATTGGGGGGCTGTCTGTAAGCAAGGACTGGTCTATCTCCCAAGATCTGAGAGAGCGATGGCTCGTCCTTCAGGATAGGTTGTAGATCCTTGATGATGCGTTGGAGAGGTTTTAGTTCGGGGCTGAAGGTGATGGCTAGTGGCGTTCTGTTGTTTTCTTTGTTGGGCCTGTCCTGTAGTAGGTGACTTCTGGGTACTCTTCTGGCTCTGTCAATCTGTTTCTTCACTTCAGCAGGTGGGTATTGTAGTTGTAGGAATGCATGATAGAGATCAGCACTCCCAGCTATCTTCGAGACACCACCGATTTCCTGAGGAAACTACAGTCCATTGGTGATCTTCCTAAAAACACCATCCTAGCCACTATGGATGTAGAAGCCCTCTACACCAATATTCCACACAAAGATGGACTACAAGCCGTCAGGAACAGTATCCCCGATACTGTCACGGCTAACCTGGTGGCAGAACTTTGTGACTTTGTCCTGACCCATAACTATTTCACATTTGGTGACAATGTATACCTTCAAATCAGCGGCACTGCGATGGGTACCCGCATGGCCCCACAGTATGCCAACATTTTTATGGCTGACTTAGAACAACGCTTCCTCAGCTCTCGTTCCCTAATGCCCCTACTCTACTTGCGCTACATTGATGACATCTTCATCATCTGGACCCATGGAAAAGAAGCTCTTGAGGAATTCCACCATGATTTCAACAATTTCCATCCCACCATCAACCTCAGCCTGGACCAGTCCACACAAGAGATCCACTTCCTGGACACTACGGTGCTAATAAGCGATGGTCACATAAACACCACCCTATATCGGAAACCTACTGACCGCTATTCCTACCTACATGCCTCTAGCTTTCATCCAGATCATACCACTCGATCCATTGTCTACAGCCAAGCGCTACGATATAACCGCATTTGCTCCAACCCCTCAGACAGAGACAAACACCTACAAGATCTCTATCATGCATTCCTACAACTACAATACCCACCTGCTGAAGTGAAGAAACAGATTGACAGAGCCAGAAGAGTACCCAGAAGTCACCTACTACAGGACAGGCCCAACAAAGAAAACAACAGAACGCCACTAGCCATCACCTTCAGCCCCGAACTAAAACCTCTCCAACGCATCATCAAGGATCTACAACCTATCCTGAAGGACGAGCCATCGCTCTCTCAGATCTTGGGAGATAGACCAGTCCTTGCTTACAGACAGCCCCCCAATCTGAAGCAAATACTCACCAGCAACCACACACCACACAACAGAACCACTAACCCAGGAACCTATCCTTGCAACAAAGCCCGTTGCCAACTCTGTCCACATATCTATTCAGGGGATACCATCATAGGGCCTAATCACATCAGCCACACTATCAGAGGCTCCTTCACCTGCGCATCTACCAATGTGATATATGCCATCATGTGCCAGCAATGCCCCTCTGCCATGTACATTGGCCAAACTGGACAGTCTCTACGTAAAAGAATGAATGGACACAAATCAGACGTCAAGAATTATAACATTCAAAAACCAGTTGGAGAACACTTCAATCTCTCTGGTCACTCGATCACAGACCTAAGAGTGGCTATACTTCAACAAAAAAGCTTCAAAACCAGACTCCAACGAGAGACTGCTGAATTGGAATTAATTTGCAAACTGGATACAATTAACTTAGGCTTGAATAGAGACTGGGAATGGATGAGTCATTACACAAAGTAAAACTATTTCCCCATGGTATTTCTCCCCCCCACCCCACCCCCCACTGTTCCTCAGATATTCTTGTTAACTGCTGGAATTAGCCTACCTGCTTGTCACCATGGAAGGTTTTCCTCCTTTCCCCCCCCTGCTGTGGGTGATGGCTTATCTTAAGTGATCACTCTCCTTACAGTGTGTATGATAAACCCATTGTTTCATGTTTTTTCCACCAAATGCATCCGATGAAGTGAGCTGTAGCTCACGAAAGCTTATGCTCTAATAAATTTGTTAGTCTCTAAGGTGCCACAAGTACTCCTTTTCTTTTTGTTCTCTCTGTGGCATCCTAAAATCCCCAGTCCATCAGTTGTGATTCTTTCCAAATGCAAGACATTTGCTGATTTTGTTCATGGAAAGATTACTAGCAGTATTACCTCTGCCATGTCAAATCTGACTGATTCGCATCTTCACATTTCTCTCACCCCAACAGCATTCATTCTGCACTCTTCCAACTGCTCATTTTTTGTGACTAGCAATGGGTCCTCTTCTATCACTAGATTTCTCCATTACAATGTCTCATGTCTCCCAGGGATTAGATCTTGCCTGTTTCCTCATTCTATTTTAGCTCAAAGACTTTGTCCATCTCCTTCATGAGCTCATCTTTCTATACGTGTGCACCAAAACATCCGTGTCCTTCACTGTCTCAACCTTTTCGGCCTGCCGAAACCTCCTAAAATTACTGGCTTTGTGAGATACAAAGATTCTGTATCCAATGGAAGGGAGATCTAAAAATGACAGAGATCTGAATATTACATACCATGTTACACAGTGATACTGCAAAAAAAACGATACTCAAATGCATACACAACATGTCATAGACCAGGGAAGTATTGGTACTTATAAGACAACACCTAACAAGTTTTCTACAATTCTGGGTACCTCCATAGTGAGCAGATATTGACAAGTTCGATTGAGTTAGAATATGCACCCTGTATACAGCAGGCTCACAATCTTGTTTTTTTTGGGAGAGTTTTGCACTGTATGTAGTTAGGTTTAAGTAAATACCCTTCTTAAAATATGAAGGTCTGGGAAGCTTGATTTATTAGGTAAAGTTCATATTTATGCTCATATACACATATACACTGAGATGAAGAATGGTCTTATAGTTAGGATATTGGACTTGGACACCAGAGATCTGGAACAGATGTAGGAATTCAACCAGACTTCCTGTATGATCTTGGTTCTGTCACTTAATCTCTCTGTGCTCCAGTTCCTCATTGGCAAAAGATAGATAATACCACTCCCTTTCTCCCACTCCTTGTCTGTGTCATTTATTTAGAATGTAAGCTCCTCAGGGCAGGTAGTGTACCTCACTATATGTTTGTACAGTAATAACAGCAGAATTGGGCCTTGATATGGGTGGCAGCCGCTTGGTGCTACCATAATAATAATACACACAAATACACATACACATTAGTGATAGCAATGCAATAAAATGCAGAAGTATGTCAATAGACAGGCATTTTTTCTGTATATTTAGTGATAGTAGTTTTGATACTAATGCATTTGTAACTTTTTAAACATTTCTTTTACATACAGGAGTATGTAGTGTCTAGAAATAGGGTAGTTTGCCCTTAAATAGTTTGTGAGCCATTTAGTGGTGCTTACTATGTTCCATGTTCTAGAAACTGCCAGACACTATGCAATGAGGCCTATATGTTTATATAGACTGAGGGCTTGTCAAATGTGCCACACAAGGATGTGATTTCCAAAGCACACTAACATTCTGTGCATGCACTGGTCTATGTATACCCTGCTGGTGTGCTGTAATGTGGCGTTGTTTGAAACTGTACTATGTTAAAGCATACTAGGGAACCTTTAGTGCACACCAGCAGGGCCTACACAATCAATTAATGTACAACATCTTGGTGTGCATTAGAAATCACACCCCTATAGAGTGCATTACCCCATTATATGGGAAAGCCCTTAGTAAACACATGGCTATTCAGAACCCAACTGTGTCCATGCATTTTCTTAATATGATTTTTGTTGTATAAAGAGCAAAGACTACATATTTATTTCACAACTCTTCCCTACTCAAGTAATCCTGGTCCATAATAAGATATAGAATTAGTATATATAACAAAACTATTAATCATTACTGTACTGGATTTGAATAAGGATTCATTATTACAAAAAAAATTGGAAATGAAACCATGTCCTTCTGACACAATGAGTTGTCAAGCATCTCTGCAAACTATGTGACAAAATACATGTGTGTTGTGACCCTATACTTTGAATATCATGGAGTTTGGGTGTGAGGTATAAGTCAGATTTTAAAGGTTATATATTTTCAGAATGACATAAGTGAGACAAACCTACATAATTGTTAATAATTAAATGAATAATTTATTCCACATAAATGGATGGACTGTACAACTGAGCAATTTCAGGGTTAAAGTGTTCATTTTTCACAGATTATGAAATATCTGCAATAAATTCAAGTAATTATGCTATTAAGTAGTTCCTCATCTACTGAATTAATTAAACTTTATGTTCATTTCATAATCTCTTTCGACACCCTCAGTTACGGCAGATTTAATCCTCTTTGAACCTTTCTATATTTAGTTTTCTGAAGATTGGTTTTAACCAATTGCTCAGTGCCCTAAGAATTAGATTGTTTTCTCATTTCATTATACTATTCATTTCATACACATGCCACCTCATTTTTGTATCATAGGTTGTGAAATCACACAATTTATATCAAAATCTTTTAATAGCCTAGGAATGGAAAGACCTATTGCAGTATATGAGACAGGCTGAAAACTGTAGTAATTTTCCATTGGTTCAGTTTTACATTTTATTTTAAGGCCTCTGTCTTTTTGCTTAATATTTCTTAAGATTTATCTCAAAATTTAATTGAATTGGAAAGAAAAAATGATGGCTTTCTTGCTGAAAGGACCCAAAGCTTGTGTTCTTCCAGTATTCTACCAATTTGGTACAAATCCTGAAAACCAATATTTGCTCCTGCATATGTGAAAGAAAGATGTCCCAGTGTAGGGAAGAGATCTTATTTAGGTGCCTGACTTTAGGCACCCAGGTGTTGGGCTCACCAGATATTCATGATTTTAAAATATTCATGATTTTGTCTGGCATAAAAATGTATCCATTACTTGAGAAATAGCATGTGATCATATTATTAAAACTCTATTGCAGAGGTTCTCAACCTGGGGATTGTAACACCACTAGAGGGTTGTGTACAGATATCAGGAGGTCACAACTTCCCTTCCTTTCCCATTTTTCTAATTGGGATGAGGATCACTGCTAGATCCTGGGTAGATGGGACAGGGCTATCCATATGGAAAAGGACGAGAAACATTGCTCGGTTGTACCTCATATGCTGTAGTGGTCAGAGTAAATGTTGAGGAATTTAACCTTAACTTTCACGTTGTCTGATTTGTGAGTGTTTTGTCTGATTAAAGATCTTAGCCATGAAGCTAACCCGGTATACTATTCTGTAGCATCATAAGTACCAACGCTCGAGTTACACAGACACAAAACTTGAAGTAATACAATGGTGAATCAGACCCTGAGTTTCTAAATGCATATATACAATTGTATTTTATTGTTTTTTATTTGTTTGTTTTAATGGTGTAATTATGCTTCAGTTCAGCAAAGTATTTAAGCATGTGCTTCAGTCCATCCTTAGTCAGCAAAGCATGCTTAACTTCAAGTATCTGCTGAAGTCTCATTCAGCTTTGCTGAATAGGGATGGATATCTGGTGGTTTGAAAGCTCTAATTTGTAAAGTTCAGCACTTTAAGCAACAAGAGTATCTTAAAATTTGTTTAAGGGAGAGACTTTTTATTGACCTTGCTGTAAATCAAAAAACGTCTGAATGAATTTTGCTCAAACATTCAACAAGTACTTTCAGAAAGTCATGACTAATAGAAAGAAGGGGGACTTAATAAAAGACTTGAGGTAATTTTAACCATTTCTGGCACTAGGTTTGATTTTCTCATCTTACTACAGGAAAAAACAAACACACAAACAAACAAACACACACAACCCCCCCAAAAGCCATTGCATACTCCTCAGTTTGATATGACTAGCAAGGTCAAATTCAAGAGATGTTCTGAATTAGAAAAGAAGATGTGGGGCTGATTCAAACTGCAGTACATTAACAAAGTTTTGTTAGAAAGCTTATACCATGGCTGCCTATTTCACGCGGTTCTCTTTGGATGCTGCTTCTATGAGGAAATACCCATACACACAGCTAGCTGTATAAATTCAGCTGGCTATTAAAGCAGCAATTCATTCGTCATTACTTCAGCTTGTAATAACCAAAAGGGTCTAATTAGTGGTAATATCATGTCCTTCACATGAAGGTGTAGCATTATACACTTCAGAAGTGAACTCATTCTCATTTTACAGTGGGAATGTTATTTAATGATGCCAAATTCATACAGGTTGCAGTTAATCTTGTAGGATGCTGGCTTTTCATATTTATTTATTGGGTTCCACCTCTGGCCATGTTGTTTCCCACAGAATATAGCATAGCTTTGGAAGAGAATTTAGCAAGTGACACATGCTGATTGCTTAGCAGTAAATTCAGTGGTTTCTAATCTCTGTGTGATCTGGACAAAAGAGACCTGAGGTTGATCCTGAACTCAATTAATAAAGAATTAATGGAAAGCAATATAATTAATGCCAACTAACATGGGTTTATGGAAAGTAGATTCTGTCAAACTAATTAGATATTTTTGTTGATGAAATTACAAATTTGGTTGATAAAGGAAATAGTGTTGATGTAAGGCACTTGACTTGGTATTGCATGACATTTTGACTTAAAAACTAGAAAGATATAAAATTAATATGGGCATACATCAAATCATCAAATGGATTAAAAGCTGGCTAGCTGATTTGTCTCAAAATGTTATTGTAAACAGGGAATCATCATCAAATGCGTGTGTTTCTCGTGGGGTTCTATTTATTAACATTTTGATGAATGACCTGGAAGAAAACATAAAATCATCAATGTTAAAATTTGCAGATGACACAAAAAGTGGGGGTGTGGTAAATAATGAAGAGGACAGGTCACTGATACAGAGTGATCTGGATCACTTGGTAAGCTTCTCTCAAGCAAATGATATGCATTTTAATATGGCTAAATGTAAATGTACACATCTATGAACAAAGAATATAGGCTATACTTACATGATGGGGGATTCTGTCCTCTGACTCTGAAAAAGATTTGGGGGTCATGGTGCATAATCAGCTGATCATGATTTCCCAGTGTGACACTGTGGCCAAAAAGCCTAATGCAATCCTTGGATGCATAAACAGGCGAATCTCAAATAGGAGTAGAGAGAGGTTATTTTACCCTGTACTTGGCACCGATGAGACTGATGCTGTAATACTGTGTCCAGTTCTGGTGCCCACAGTTCAAGACAGTTTTTGATAAATAGGAGAGGTTTCAGGGAAAAGTCACGAGGATGATTAAAGGATTAGAAAGCATGCCTTATAGTGATAGACTCAAGGAGCTCAATTTATTTAGCTTAATAAAAAGAAGGTTATGGGGTGACTTGATTACAGCCTATAAGTATCTACATGAGGTACAAATATTTAATAATGGGCTCTTTAGTCTAGCAGAGAAATGTATAACAATATCCAATGGCTGGAAGTTGAAGCTAGACAAATTCAGACTGGAAATAAAGGTGTACATTTTTAACTGTGAGAGTAATTAACCATTGGAACAACTTAGCAAGGGTCAAGATTGGCTGTTTATTCTAAAAGATCAGCTGTAGGAATTATTTGGAGGAAGTTCTATGATCTGTGTTATGCAGGAGGTCATATTCGATGATCACAATGGTCCCTTCAGGCCTTGGAATCTATGAACTATGATGTTTTGATCAAATTTTTTTTGACCAAATGTCATCTCTCAAAATAATGCACCCCTTCCAAAACTGGGACTTGTGGAAATGGTAACACTGTGGTATTGGAAAATGCTGATCAATTTGTGGTATACTGTCATTTCCAGAACTACTGTGCTAGTTTCCACACGTAGCCATTAAATCATATATTAAATAGTAGCTTGACAAAGCATGAGATTAAGTAGTCACAAGAAAAGTGCTGGTTTGCACAATGAACCCCCACCCCCCCAAAAAAATAACAAATTCTTTCGTTTGAGAGAATATAAAACATTCAATATATTTGTCCATATAAGAAAGAAAAAAAATCAGTACATGCCAAAGTTTTCTTGTTGAACAACCATCTTTAAATAACAATGTTTAAGCTGCCACTTGACAAATCACTTTTTGGTATTTTTGCTAAGGATTTCTCTATCTAGGTGACAGATCAGGGTCTTCAAATCACCGAATTGCAACTGCACTTTAATCAGCAAGATCCTCAAGGAGACTCTGAGTATCCAGGCAACCAGACAGAGGAGAAGGAGAAGCACAGGAAATTGCTCAGCTCTGTAGTCTGCCAGAAGAGACTGCTGGAAAATTGGTATTAATGTAGATTAAGGGCCAGATTGTGGTTTTTCAGGCATGGTTGGCAGTGGGGTGAAGGGTGGGTTGCAGAGGGGCCATCTTGCAGGAGCCCTGGAAAGATTTCTGGCTGACTCTTCCAGAATCCCTGCTGGACACTCCCTAGGGGAGCATAGCACTTCCAGCTAATACAGTATTTAAAAGGATGCAGAATGTGTTTCCCTTAGCTCCTAACCAGCTTCATCCTAACCCTCACTTCCTGGTCCCCTTTCATATAACTAGCTGTCCTAGGGGTGCTATGCCCTGCCACAAGCTCTTTATTTTCAACTGGGAAGATTTGCAAATGCACAGATGACAGTAATTCCTGTAGTGCTTCAGTGGGAATTAGGAATTTAACTGCCATTTGAAAACTTTCCCCCTTATTATGACAGGAAAATGTGCTTTAATATTCACACACTCCTCAAACATGAGGATGTTCAATTTGTACCGTTTGTCTAGCTCATTACAATGTTTAGTTTAAAAACACACACAGAGGGATTGTTACTACTGAGAGTTACATATGTGAAGCACTAGAATCTAACTACACTGCAAATGGGATAACTCCTTATTTACTCCGCTGTAACTGAGAGCAGAAAGTAGCGGCTAACCTTAGCAAGCTGTCAGAAGGTTTCCAGTGATGGCTTAAACCCTGACAAAGAAAAGTAACTCTGATAAATCACCCAGAACTATGCCTTAATTAAATGATATTCTTTATAGCCTTTCCTGAATCAGGATATGTGGTCCAAATGTTTGTTGTTCTAACTGTCTTGTCAGTATGAATGTAAGAGACAAATTCAATGATGTACATTTATCTGCTTCATTAAAATAAAACAAACAATGACTTTGATAGCTGGAGGTGAGATGCTGTGGCAAGGATGATCTTGATTCTCAGCAAAAGAAGAAATTAACAAATTTCTGAATGAATGGAGGAGCTAGTGTAAGGACACAGAATAGAAAATAAAGTTAAAAATTCTCTTTCATTCTCTTCCAACATTTACTGCAATCCCACCATCTAATTCTATCAACATCCCACTATGCTTTTTTATTCATGTTCTTTGTAGTATTATTCGTTTCTGCAAAAATATTCATAAGCTCCATCATTATGGAGAAAATCAGATGTCTTTCAAAAGAAAGTTGGGCGAGTTTCATCTTTGAGGTGAAGAACATTTAAGTGAAGTAGCATCAAGTTCTAAATATATACTCAGTGAAGTTATTTTTGCAAATTCCTTCATAATGGAAAGATTGTAAGATACAAAGTCACAATCCTTTTCAGAGGAACTTATTAAATCTAAACATGTCATATCAGTCTTTCATGTTGCTCATTTATTTTCTGTCTCAAAAATATTTGTTCGTAATGGCTGGAGCAAAACTATTGGCAAGACAGTTAGCTGACCCTTTTCCATTGCTCCTCACACTTTCTTGTAGCTCGAGTATACACCTTTTGTTTTATCTCCTGAGCTTTCACAGGCCAATCAAGGGCAGCTCATATGAATGTGTGGATCAAATACTGCTGTAGGATGAGGTGTTGATGATTCTGCAAGGGGCATTCTTCTCCCTCAGGACTCATCTAATACCCCAGCATCTGGGTATCTGGAGCTGCTGTGCTGCTGGGTCAGCCATCTTTTGCGTGGTGCTGTTTTGTGGTGCAAGGATGAGTAGGAGCACAGCATGGCATTTCCACAGAAGTAAGCAATTTATTGAAGATAATTCAGAAATGACAGATAGTCTGCATGACTTCTGGGTTAGTTAAACCATCATCATTAACCCTTAAAGTGTCCTTCAGCACATGGGACATAAAATTGAAGTTCTGCTCAATAATTAATAAGAACTCGGTGGCATTTTTCACAAGAGTGCATCTAGTAATGTGTGATATTGCACGTGCAGTAAACGATATGACCCAAATCCCTACACTTGGATGGGGTGGCTGGAGATTGCGCTAAGATAAAGACCTCTTTGTTGTAAAGCCGTTGTAAGGGGCAGGAAAGGTGATAGGTTTAAGATTGCCAGAGCACAGTGTTCTCTGGCCCTGTGGCTACTCAAACCTGTACCAAAGCCAGGCTTGGTCCCCAGCTAGCTCTAAATTCGGGGAGGTGGAAGATAGTTTTGAAGGCTGTGATGTTCCCCTCTGGTGTTATCTGGATTGGTGATCGGCTAGGCCATTCCAATCCTTAACTCTGGGAGCCAGCCTTACCCTACTCTTCTGTGAGAACCCCCCACTCCTGGGCTGTTCACACACAGTCTCTGGCATGGAAGCTGCTCCCAGCTTCTTGCAGCAAATGACACTAGCCAATATCTCCAGTCCCAGATAAAACCCTAGGAACCTCCATCTTGCAGTTCCAGTTATGCCTGCTGGATGCTGCAAGCTTATATGAGTTTGTCAATTTAACAAAGAAATTGATATATACCTGGCTTGTTATCCCAACGGGAGTCTTCAAACCAAACATACTGCTTCAGGTAGAATAAACAAACAAATTTATTAATTTTGAAAGATAGATTTTAAGTGATTATAAGTCAAAGCATAACAAGTCAGATTTGGTCAAATAAAATAAAAGCAAAACACATTCTAAGCTGATCTTAACACTTTAAATGTCCTTACACACTTAGATGCTTCTCACCACAGGCTGGCTAGTTGCTCTTCAGCCAGGCTCTGCCCTTTGATCAGCATTTCAGTCACTTGGTGTATGTCTGTAGATGTAGGTGGAAGAGAGAGAGAGCATGGCAAATGTCTCTCCCTTTTATCATTTCCTTTCTTCCCTCTCAGCTTTGCCCCCCCCCTTCAGAGTCAGGTGAGCATAACCTCATCGCAGTCCCAAACTGACCAAAGGAAGGGGAATGACTCCCTCCAGAGTTTAACAGATTCTTTTGTTGCTGCCTAGGCCAGCATCCATTGTTCCTGTGAGGCTGGGCTGGATTTGTCCCATCCATGCCCTGATGAGGTGTGAACTGCCTCTTTATCCCTGAAGAGTTTTTGTCTGGGCCTGCTTTAAGCCATGAGGATACAGTTTCAGCCTCATAACTATATAGATGAAATTATAACCTATAACATTACTATAACATCTGATATACTGAGCATTGGAGCCTTCCAAAGACACTCAACATGACAAACTTTGCATTGGAAACCACACAATCATTTTACAAGGATGAGCATGGGAGTGCTGGGTGTTCCCCCAAGGTACAGAGCGTCACCAAGGGCACTTTTGCCTCTGCTCCAATCTGCCACAACAAACATGACCTTGGGGCAACTGATGTGTTAGCCCACCACTCCCACCTATGACTTTTCAATTCCTGTACAGTTGTGCAGTTTTGCTGTGTACTCTGAAACAGTTGCCTCATTCAGCCTCAGAGGCAGCTGCTTTTCAATGGTGACGGAAATGGTCCACTAATTCAGCACTTTTGACATGAAGGGAACTACATAAATGTAAAATTATTATCACTATAGTTACCAGTACTGTGAAATAAAAAGTAAACTCTGATATTTTTCTTCCCTTATGTTCTTTCAGCCCTGCTTAATAGCAGATATCCACAACACTATTTATTACCTACATTAACCCAGGGGTCCTTTTTCATTTTAGGCAGCAAGCTGTGAATCATCTACTGGGCATCTGACATGTACTGCAGGACTTTAGGAATTTAAGATAAATTAGACTAAGTTATATTAGCGTCTCATATTAGAATCTTTGTTTGTTTATAGACTACTTAGCGATTATGAGCAGAGATCTATAAAATGGAAATTATTTTGCACACACATAAAACTCATATTTACTAAAATACACGGGCTAATGAAGTTAACTTTTGGAATTACTTTAACTCCTGAAATGTAGAGACTCTCTAGTTCTGGAAATGAGGTACTTGATGAGAGGTAGGGCAGTCCTTAAGGCTGAAGAGGGGTTTTTAACATCGTTATTATGCCTGATGTGATGCTGTGGCAAGGAAGAAAAAAAACATCTCCAAGCATCTTTTTTGTTGTTGTTGTTGTTGCTTTGAGTCTGGCAAAATTGCCTCCTCATGGCGGATATATTTAGGAATATAAAAGGGACAGGCTGTGTGAAAGGAACAGAAGAACAACACATGCACACTTTTTTTTTCATTTCAGCACTCCACATTGAGGGACTTTAATGCTGAGCAGCCCTTGTTTGGGAAAGTTTTAAAATTAAATAAAATACAAAGACTTATCATCTATTTCCTGTGATGGTGATGATAGCTCCCTCAGGAAAGTAAGTGGGTCAAACTCAGAGTGAGTTTATGTTTAGTTCATTAATATCTTTATAAATTCTGTTGTATGGCAATCACATATCATTGGATTTTGAGGGGCAGCACCTCAGCTGAATTATACTAGCTGAGGGTCTGTCCTTGAGTTCCTCCAAGCAGGTCCTTGTCACCCTCCTCAGAGCAAATCACATGTTAGGTGCTACCCCAGAGAAGAAAGAATAATATTATGGCAATTTGAGGCCTTATTGACATATGAAACAAAGCATGTGATTAAAAAGTACACTGTGCTCCTTTATGACAACTTGAAGATCACTGGTAAACCACATAGCCATTTTGTTCCTTTTATAAATGAATGCATATAATCTACAGAAAAATAATATACATTTTAATTATCGTACTATATTATGTACAAAAATTAGGCATAGGACAAGATTTCCTAATTATCATTACTATTATTTGTATTACAATAGAGCTTTGGAACCCCAATCAATAATCAGGACTCCTTCCATCCCTGCTCATCAGAGCTTAAAATATAGGTGTCAGACAAGACACAACATGTGAACAAGACAGACAAAAGGGGTTGAGGTGTTGGGAGGTCGAGACAACAATAAAATAAACACAAAGGCAGAAGTCTGCTACTGACATCACTGCTGTAAATAAACATATAATTTGTCCTGAGTGTAAATGAACAAGTTATGCAGATCATATCTGTCATCTAACTGTCATGCTATGTCTAACCATGATGGTAAGATTCTCAGTGGAGGAACCATGCCTTGTCTGACTTAAGTTCTGGTCCTGCGTGGGTAGATGGGTCCATGCAGGAATAAGGAGAGCCACATTCTTATTTCAGATTGATAAAATGAACATGTGATTGGTAATTAGCCCAAAAGTATGCAGAAACATCCAACTCTGTCCTGTACCACAAAGGGTGCCAATGAAGTGTAGTCCTAATTTAGTGCATAGAGCAAGGTAGTCCCTGAAACTGTGTCTTTTTGATAAGATGTGCTGTGCCCAGTGGCTGTCCACCCAGAATGGGTAGGGGTCCAAATAATCTGCATAATAACAAATGAGGGAATTCATATGTAGGTGCCTAAAAAGCAGGGCAAAGTAGAGCATCCTGATTCTTAGGCCATGCAAGAGGATGACAGTGGCAAGACAAATATTTGACTGTATTAGGCTGTGTGTCTGTATGGGTTGAACAGCCCATTTTGAAAATATTGGTTGTCACTGTGGGCGAAATCCTGATTCCATTGATGTCAATGACAAAACTCTCATTCCCTTTAGTGGTGCCCAGATTTCACACTGTGTCTTTACATGCTAGCTCAGTGATAGCACGTGTCACTGATTCTACCATTGTAGGAAAATATTCAGTGGATCCTATCCCTCAGTCATTAACTGTGCTGTCCAATGGACACTTTATGGGCAACCTAAACAAATATGAGTTGCCTATCAGGGCGTGAGCCATTTTTTTTGGCCTTCCATTCTCATCCTGGGCCTACATAGGTTTATGCCCCATCAATATCACTTCATGTTACAACATTCCAAATAAGAAGTTACTCAAAGCTGTTAAGTGTCATCTGGTTTCACCACAAATGATTTTGATGCCAACTGGCCAGGTTCATTGAAGGATTCATATTTACTTAGCAAATATTTAAAAAATAACTAGTTTGAGATTTGAGTTTGTATTTAAATCCTGAATTTAAATCCAGGTTTTTCAGAGACATTTCACATAACTCCAGAGACAAGCTGCTAAACAAAGTCACTCAAGGCCCGATCATCAAGACGGAAAAAGTACTGTACAACAAACAAATAATGGTTCTGATTTGAATCTATTCTTGGTGACATTAGTGTAAATCAGAAAAGGAAATCCACTGAAATCCACAGAATTAAATAGACCTAAAAACAGTACAACTGAGTGCAGAATCAGACCTATAGTGCTCACTTGTGCCTTCCATTCGGAAACAGTTCTGGTCAAAACACAATCCACCTAATCATCCACTGTGCTTCCTTTGTATTCTCACATAATCATCCTATTACCCTAATGGTATACTAATACCATTCTAACAATCCACCAGCAGTGCCTTTACCCTCAGACAGATTCTGGCCTTCAGCTATTCCATCAATGAAGGGCACATAAGTCCCTACCATAGTTAGACTGCTGCTCTGTAGCTTTTAAAGCATTTTAGTAAATACACAACTTTCTGTCTCATCTGCTGGGGCCCTTGAAAGACTTGAGCTCAGGAAATAGTTTTTACCTGCACCTTCTCTCCATAGGTCTGTATCCAGACCCTGCCATTTCTCAGCCATGCACCACCACAGGTGGAAACTGGGACTTAAAGTAAAATTGAATATAAATCTGTGCTATCCATAGACATTTTGTACAGCAAAGCAAGCTCAAGCTTGCAACAATGGACAATCTCTTCCAAAGCCATAGAAAGAGCAGAGCAGTTGGAATCAATCCCTGAAGGCCCATTAATATCTATTAATCACTAAATATTAATCTTCAATTTATTTTTTCCTTGAATCTTTAGAAAAGCTCTATCGGGGCAATGTGTGTTAAAAAGAAGCAGTCTTTCAATATCCTTAAAGACAAATGAAAAGACTTATCTCAACTGGCATTACAAAAGTGTTTATGCACATTTAGATGACTTTACCTTTACTTTATGTCTTTGGCCTTCACAGTTTTTATACTAACCCTGCTTCTCAGAGCATAGTTATTATTCTGTTTCTAATGTACACAATCAAGAAGACATGGAGCTAATTTATTATCTTGTTTTGAATTGCTTGTACTGGCCTCAGAAACAGCCATTTACCTACCTTGGACCATTTGTTTAGTACTTAATAAATGGCAAAGCAGGTTTGTGAAAGGTGCTATGATTGATTGCAGGAAACGGTCTTCCACAACAGCAATATTTGTCTGAGGACACTAGGAGAATTAGCAATAAGTATATATAGGGAGAGGTGGGTATTTCAGTTCCATTGGGTACATGGAGAAAGACATTTGTGAGTACTACACTCAGAATGCAGATTATTTATTTCTCTTTATTTACAATTATAACAAAAATCCTAATATTTTTCAGAGACTATTTCTTCTATAAATTTGAAGACCACTGCTCCAACGCACTTTTAGTTAATAAAGGAATGGCTTCGCTAAAAGATTAAAAATATACTGTCTTTTTTCTTTAACTTGCTATTGAAAACCATGCAGTTAATTCACTGAATCCATGTAAACATCTAGGGCCAGATTTGCAAAAGCGAGGCACACCAGTCCCATTGACTGTAACTTCCTAAGCGCTCTTGAAATTCACACCCTTAGGCAGCTTCTGGGTCTGTTCCTGAGTTCCCTGCACACCCAAAGCTCTCACTGCAATCAGTGGGAATTGCAGATGCTACACAAGGATGAAAGGGTATTGCCACCCTAGGCCTGATTTTCCATGGTCTTGTACCTCATGTAGTCATTCACGTCTGTGCAAATGGGGTGTTAAATGCTACCACCAGTGTAACTGGTGGGAGTGCTCTGATTTGTATTCATTTTGTACTGGTGTAAATGACTATGCAAGGCAGTGAAGAATCAGACCTTCTGTCAGCATTATACCAGACACTCCAAAATTACTTTTGATTTATTATTATATATATGTAGTGTAGGTGTAGTCATGTCAGTCCTAGGATATCAGAGAGACCAGGTGGGTGAGGTAATATCTTTTACTTTGTCCAAATTCTGTTGGTGAAAGAGACAAGCTTTCAAGGACACAGAACTCTTCTTCAGTCTAGAGGAAGAGCGGTGTGTGGCTCAAAAGCTTGTCTGTCACTCACCAACAGAAGTTAGATATTACCTCACCCATTTTGTCTCTCCTGTTTATTATATAATATTTATACATAGTGTTTGCTTTTTTTTGTTCATTGCTAAGACATAAAGATTTGCTCTCTAATGGCTGATTATTTGGGGTCCTATAGTGGTGAGTGATTCTTTTGAATAATATTAAAACTTGCCGTTATGTAGGCAAAATATAAAAACAGAGCTTCACATCATGATTCCCATATTGCACAGTTAGTACGTACACTCACCAATAGTGACTATTTTTTGCAGTATACCCCACCTTATCAATTTTTCCCTCAGGCCTTGCACCTCTTCGTATTATGGATTTATCAGGTTTAATTAGATATTGTGCATCAACTGTCTGACGGGGTTCATGATATTAGTCACTGGTATTTGATTTTTTGTAATTGCTACGCATGCAAAATGGCAAAGAAGTGCTCTTTAAATCAATAACACATAGTATGCTTCTGATGGCTAAAGCATAGAGGGAGTTAAACAGGAGAGTGAGATTGAAAGGGAGGAAATGTAATCTTGATAGCAGCATTTTGCATCAACTGGAAGAGGACAAAATAAGGAGACCAGAGTGGAGTTTACACATCCAGGGTATGTCCACATGGCAATAAAAACTCTGGGGCACCGAGTCTTAGAGCCTGGGTCAGCATACTGAGGCTCAGGCTGTGAGATTATAAAATTGCAGTGCAGATGTTCTTGCAAGGGTTGAAGCCCAGGATCTGAGACCATCCCGCTTGCAGGGATTCAGAACCCAAGCTCTAGCCTGAGCCCTAACGTCTGCACTCTATTTTATAGCCCTGCAGTCTGAGCCCCATGAGCCCAAGTCAGCTGACCCAGGCCAGCAATGGCTGTGCTGTGGGTCTTTTATTGCAATGTAGACATACCCCAAGATTTTTAGACGTAGGGAGAGAGAAAATGAGACTGATCTTGGAACGTTTTGGAGAAATAAGTCAGGATTAGGATGTACCTTTAATGCTATTACTTGTATTAATGGAGCACCTATGGAGCACCAGTCATGGACCCCATTCTGCTAGGCTCAGTACAGAAAGAGAGTCCCAGTCTGAAAAAGCTTACAATCTAAATATAAGACAAGAGACGGAGACAGACACATTGGAGCCCTTAGAAACAATGAGACAATACAGGTCAGCATGATAGGCAGTGGTCTCAGCACACCATTTGACTAACCAGTGGTGATCTTTCATTTTTTATTTATTTATTTATTTATTGGAAGCATCATAGGAAAGAAAGGAGCATGGGGCAAAGGACAGGAAGGAGTCACAGATGATCTTCAGTTTATGGGCGTAAGTAGTGGAGAGGATGGTCTGCTATTCCCATCACAATCAAGCAGTTTAATTATTATAGTTTCAAAGCCAGTGTTCAAGGATCCTATGTCCATCTTCAATCAGTGCCTCTGGAGCCATTTCCTAGCCTTAGAACCAGAATTTTCTTCTTTTTATTGTTCAAATGTGCCGTGTCTATTACCCGTAAAGTGCATTTTTAGAGAAATAAATGGGTAAAGGGATTTTTTTTTATTGAACAGTTTATATGGCAGCTCACTTGTTACTGAGACAACTCATGTATTTATTTCTTTAGCTGTTGGAGTAGCTGAGCAATACAGGAAACATGGCAAGCAGGCTGCTTTTATTTTCATGTGTGCCACTTCATCTCAAGTGCTGCAAGCCCTGCAGTAAAATAAATTAAGGGAAGCTAATGGTATCCAGTCTTGCAGTGTTATAGCAATTCCTGTTGTCTTACTGCAGTTAATGTGCCCCTTTAGAGACCTAAGGGCCTAGTTATTCTCTCACACCACTTTAAAACTGGTGTAACACCATTCGCTTTAATGGAGCTGCTCCTGATTTACACTCATCTAACTAAGGTGAGAATCAGGTCCAACTGGAGCACGCTCCCTATCTTTTTTACCATTTGTATTTTTAGCTACTTCTCCTAGGCAAAGGTGCTGGGGAGTTTGGGGAGAATGGAGAATAACCTGTAATTCTCTTTAACATTATGAGAATGTCATAGAAACATATCATACCAAAAGAGTAAATATGCAAAAGCATTATCAAGTGTTATTGCCATGTTATCCAGAAGGAGGCATATTCCTGCTGGTCTAGCTTGGTGCTGGGGCTGATGCTATCCAAATATCAGCAGTGTTCAGATCCAGGGCTTTGGTTCTGTCCCAACTTTACTGCACAGTGAGGGATTCTGCTTTCACTGTCAATCCTGGGAACTGTAAGTTGGGTGAGGAGGTTAGGAAACTCCTCTACTTATCAAGCATTCTAAGACCTTTGACAAGTGAACCGTAGCTGAAATGCACAGTCTATGATTTTGCTGCATTTAAGTTCTCAGGACAAATTCAGACCTGGTGTCAGCAGGGACAACTTCATTGACTCATTTGTGCCTACTTAAAACCAAGTCTGAATTGAGCCCACCATCTAAGGAAATGAACATTTTCATTCCCAGGCTCCTTAGCAGTTGAACTATTGGTCTCATTACCATTGTAACAAAACACAGAGCAAATGTCATTAGTCCAAAAGGGCAGAAAACGCCTTTCCAGGTGAACTTCAGATACTTCTTGAAACTTGGATGCACCAGAATACTGAGAAGCTGTGATCAGATCTTTCTTGCTAGGAAGTCAGAATTGTGACCTGTGACTACAAAGTCAAACAGGCAGTTGGAGATACAGTGATGGAAAAGATACAGATAGTTTCATTGAAAATAGGGTGACATCACACTGAACTTAAAACTGTGAAATGCAGCTAGCTCACTTACCCAGGACCTGATATGTTTCTGTCATAGGGTGAGCTGGCCTTTAAAGGGAGACCTGGGTTCTGCATTCCCAGTGACTAGTTTACCATCAGTCATATGAAGGGAGTTTGTGAAGGGAAGTTGGCCTGCTGGAGATTATAAGTGCAGTCTCAGTTCTGTCAGGGAGGAAAGTTCAAAGAAGTGGGGGGATTGTGTGAGCTGCTCTATACAGAGACCCTGCTGTAAGAGAGGACATGGGAAGAAGCTCACCACACCGGCTAGATGGAAGGGCTTGGCTGGAACTAACTATTATGATATGCAAGAGCAGATCCCTTAGGAGGAAGAGGTGGTTTTAGTAAACACCAGGCATCAAGACTTGGGTTTGAGATAGTGAGACTGATGAAGCTGTAGAGTATGAGAAGGATGGGTTTTGATTTTAGTTGACACTGAACTGTTATTTTTAATAAACCAGTACCCCAAGAAGGGGTATTATATTTGAATGACATGAGAGTCTGTTTCATAACTGAAGACATCAAAATGAAGAAACTGAATTAGCATCAGGGTTCAACATTAGGATTGACTAAAATCCTACAATAGTTTCCGTATGGCCTCAATTCTAAGGCTGTGGATAAAGGCCTTTGGATATCCTTCCTCTACATCCATGGAGGTCTATCCATCAAAATTCATTTGTGAAATGGCAATGATGTCCAAGTATGGGACCCTGGGTAGTTTAATTTTCTCTTCCGGTGCAATGTAAGCTAAAGACTAGAGTAACACACAATTTTCTACTCCCATGATCTTTTATTCAATAGGTGAAAAATATCTGTCGATGTGGTACAGGCTAGGTATATCTCTGGTGACACTTTCCCTCTATATGCATTTTGATTTACAGGCATGTCAGCAAGAACCCATATCTAATGCTTTGGGTCCAGAAAGTCACACTATCATCTAAGAGGATGACCACACTACATTAAATAACACTAGCAATTTAGTGATAATCAAACCTCTGAATTGCCACCATAATATTAATACCATGATATCGTTCGTACCCTTCCAAATTGCCCTAGACAATAGATGGTCCTTGCAGTCTATTCAGAATAAACAGGGACTGGCAGGGCAGGGGTGACAAAACAAGGTGCAGATTTGAAAGGCCTCCAAAGAAAGTGCCTTGCCAGCAATTTTCTTCTGTTTTTACCAAAGGAGTGAACTCCAGCTTGAGTGCCCATGCCGCCAGAATATGGCATGGTGAGGAGGATACTGAAGGTACTTATAGGAAAATGTAAAGAAGGAAACAGCCCAACAGTTTGGGAAAAAACTTAAGGGCTAATTTATAGCTGCAAAATAAGGGTGTGAAGGGGCAAAGCTGGGCAGTAGCAGCTTTTGGAGGCAATGCCCTGAGAAATACAGAGGTGCCCAGGCCAGAGCAGCCATGGTAACACCCTCTCAAAGATGTAGATGCACTGATACCAATCCATCTCTGCTGACTGTAACAGTGGGCTGATCAGATTATAGCCCCACCCTCATCTTTTCCTTTCCTAGGGGAAGCCAGCACCACTCTTGGCTCTAATTTGTTTGTGTTCAGAGTAGGGTCGCCAATTCTGGTTGGACGTATTTTTGGAGGTTTCAACATATGAGATAATATTTAATTGAATATTAATCTTTAATTCCTGGAGACTCCAGGACAATCCTGGAAGGTTGGCCACCCTAGTTCACAGAGTGCAGGGTGAAAAGGGAGTTCAATGGCTCTTACTGACACATGAAGTCCCCCCCACGCTTTTGTACTTTTGTGTAGTGGGACAGAGGCTACTGACATCTGCCTTGTGTATCTGTCTGCCTACTCACAACTAAATGTGAAATTCTGACATGTTATACATCTGAAATGCTCCCCAAAAGGCTTCTTAGTATTGAACCATGAATGTGGCATTTAATACAGGTGAGAGTAGCTAGCGTAATGCCCATTGTTACACTGAATTTGGAATGTGACTTGATCTGCACTGAAGTGTCCTTGGAGACTGTGACAGTCATAAATAGTGCAGATGAGATGGTCAGCTCTTTTCTCATACACAAAAGTGCTTCTGGAAATTTCAGATGCTTTCAAATGAAAGGAAGTCATAGAGAGAAAATGACACATCAGGAGGCAGGTTGAAGAAAATACATGTCTGCATCGTGTAGTAAATTCCAAAAGAAGGGCCATTTGTTATCAGGAAAATAATGTGCATATTCTGATTTATAATTGTCCTTGTATACAATGTCTTTAAGTGATTTAAAATAACACAACAAAAATCCTAAAGTTGGAAATAACTTCCTTGGCAGCAGGACTGTTGCAGAAAAATTAATTAGGAATGTTGCAGAAAAAACAAAAAATCAGGATCTTTTCAAAGACACAAGATTGCTAGATCAATGTACTTCTATTGTTTCATTCTTTTATTAACAGAGTTTGGTGCAGTCTAAAGGATCAATCTATCTTGGGCTCACATGTAAGTGAAGGACATGGTATTCTGCAAGATCAAGCTCCTATTGTAAGGTATGTCATGTTATCCAGTTTGTATTCATGATCAAACAGTGCTTCAGTAAGAGAAAAGCCATTTGAAACACTCTTGGTATTTTAGAAACTTGAAGGAAGAGTATGTGATCATAGTTTAGAAAAATAAAATATTTGTGCTATTCTCTGGAGACCCATTTAATTACAGTGGAACATGTATCCTAGATAGCAGTAGTGACTGGTTTCAGGACAAAGAGCAAAGTCAGTGAGGAAACACTGAAAGGTGACCTGCCTAGACTTTAGTGCCTGGGGGAGGGCAGTGTTTTCCATGAACTCACCTTGTGCAGGTATAGATGAATGCACAAGGAACATTGTTAATAGTTAGACTGCAAGGAGCAGCAGTAGCTATGGTTTGGGTGTTACTGATGCTATCAGTCATCATGGAGGACCTTGAATGTGGGACTAGGTAAGCAAATAAAGAAACAATTATTTCCAGCTATTGTTTTAGAATGTTCCTTATTTATTTAGAATCCTAAAGGGTTACAGTGAGAATGTGGTGGTTAAGCCAACCTTGAGAGTCTGTGAAGCAAAGGAAATAGGGCTGTTTCAACTGGGTTTGCTCCATGTGCTCTTGGGTAGAATGTGCTGGAGTGAGAAACCTACTACCCTTTGGAAGCATGAAGCATTTATTCCCGCACAGTGATTCAGCTCAGCTGCCTGGGTCGGAGGGTTGTCGACCTACCCCTCCTCATTCCCATTGTAAAGGGCTATCACCAGTGTCAGTGCTAGCCTGCACAAAGACTCCTGTGTCCAGCTCAACTGTGCCTGGCTCCTGCTGAATGATGCAAATTGTGGAAAGCTTCTTGTTTCCATTCCTTTCCAGCTCCCTTCTTCCAGGAGACAGTCACAGTCTGGCCCTTTCCACCCCTGAATTCCCCACTTTTACTCCACCAGTAACATTTTTTCTGCCTTGTGGGATCTGAAGTTGCTAATACAGAAACTACAATAAGTTCTGACTCTGATGAGCAGCAAGACAGCATCACCGATAACAAATACAGAGCTGAAGCAGGGCTAGCTGATCTGCTCAGCCAGAAAGTCAGACCTGACAATACATGCCTTAAATGTGAAACTGGGCTGGTGGGAGGGACAATAAACCTCTGCAAATTTCTCTGACCTAAGCTGCAGGAGACTGCAAATCTTAAACTATTCTGTAGCACATCCAATGTGCAGAGCCTGTCCCCAACACACTCTTCCCCTTCCTCCAGTCATGTCCCCAGGCAGCAGAAAGTCTACTAAGGCTGTGTGCATAGTGACACAAGCTGTTCTCAATCCCTACCATACCAGGGGACCAGCATATCCCCCATGATTGCCCAGGGAGGACTGATTCACCTAGCCTTATGGAGCTCCATTTAGAGTCTATTGACCTAATCCAACATCCATCTGAAGGCAGCGGACAGACTAAACAAGGCCCTGACACTGCCCTCCCTAGCAGATGATGGCAGTGGCAGCATATCCTGCTCAGTCCTAGTGCCAAATGTCTTTACCAGCATAGCCAAACCTACCAGTTGCTCCCTGGCTCCCTGTGCCTACAGGGTTGAATCAAATCTATTATCCTTTGCAACAACAACCAAAAAAGACTTTAATCAGCTTCCTTTTAGATATACTTCAACTGATAGGCATTTCCCTCTGTTATAACATCAGAGTAGCAGAATATACAGTGTGAGTTCTTTTATATACATTTTATTTTACAAATTGCTTAGAAGTCCCATGAAAACAGACAGCAAAGTTCAGAGATTCTTTGAGGAGTGATTCATTTCTATTGCAGTCAAAACATGTTCCTTCTGTGCAATTCTCATATAAGTTACAAGTGGTGGGAAAAAAACATATTACAGTGTATATGCAGCTCATAGATCATTCATGGAAGTGCTTCCCATGCATGCATTCTCAGCAAGCATCTCAGCATTCACACTGCTGTCTTCTTGATCAGACTTGCAAGTGTTATTTGAAATGAGATCGTTTCATTTATTTTGAATTCCCTGCCACTCAAGGCAGTAACTCCTTAGCTATGGGGTGAAGGGTGGAAGAACAGATATCTAGCTGATCTCCCTGCCAATGCAGGAATGGTTCAAGTGATTTGGTCTAGTCTGATTTTCAAATATTTCATAGTTTCTCTCTTGACATTTATTTATGAAAGGGTATGCAATTGTAGGAGACTAAAGGCTTGTTTACACAGTGCATTAGTTAATGTAGTTCCATTTTGAACTGTACTATGCTAATGTGCACTAAGGAACTTTTAGTGCATGCCAGTAAGGTTCACATGGGCCATTTAGTGCACATCACATGTGTAAATGCACTATGTAGACAAGCCCTAATATTCATGTAAATAGGAACCAGTGTGTATCATTTCCAGGCTTTTCTAACTAAATACCACTCTTTTATTACAGTAGTGCTCAGTGGGCTCAATCAGAATTGAGCTTCATTTTGCTGAATGTTTTATAAACATACAATTAAAGCCAATTGAAATGATTGGAACAAAAAGAAAATTGTGAAAAAATGGCCTCTTTTCAAAAACATTTTTTATGAGAAGTTGTTAACTTTGTTACACATATTTACATTTTTAAAGAAAAATTGCATCTTTTATTTCACAGTGTTTTTTCATATTTTATGGAAAACATTATTGTAATAGTTATTTAAAATTTTCAGTTACAGAGAGCGAAAAATGAAAACTTTGGATAATATTTTTCATAACACTTTGATTAAATTAAAAAAAATAAAAAATCTTAAAATTTTGGAAAAAGCCAAAATTGGGTCCATTTTGAACCCCTGAAAATGAAATCCACTTTGCATTTTTGAATTTTTTCATGAAAAAATAGTTTTTGATATTTTGACCAGCACTACATACATTAATAGACAATCCCCATACAAAATGAGCTTTCATTCTATAAAAATGTACAAGACTCCTTTTCTCCACCTCATGGTTTCCTATTTCCCTTCCCTTCTTCTGCATCTTCACTATATAGACGTTTGGTCAAAATCTGTCCTCACATAAATGTATACCACACTCACTATAGGTCATGCATGTTTACCCGAAGGGGGAATTTAGGGACTGATACAAAGCATATTGAAATCAATGGAAATATTTCAGTAAACATTGGATTAGACCTTTAGCATATTCTCCAAACTGATCCACTGGTGAGATGGCTGGACAAATTGATTTTTGGAAATATTTTAGAAGCATGAGGTAATTATTTTTGAACACCATGTGTGAGAGAACATGGCAGAACAGAAATGGCTTACCCAGAATGAAGCAGGTGATTGTAGCATTTTAGAGTCTGTAGAGTGCATGTCAGTGAAATGAAGGGGGGTGTCAGTCACATACATCTGTTTGTAATGGGATTTCATGGCCTACCTCGCATGTCACAGCTGAATTGCAGGCACATATGACATGCCTTTCATTTCACTGACATGCATGTCCCAGAACACAGCAGATCCAAATGCTTAGTTTTGGAACCTAATTTCTTGATGGCAATAAAAGTGACTTGACAGAATATCCCAGCACAGGAATTGCATGGCCTTTGTGTGTGTGTGTGAAGACAGGGAGAAACAGAGAACCTCTTTAGACCGGAATAAGTACTGTGCATTAAATTTATCTATGCCCTATCAGTCTGTCTTTCATCTGAATTCATAGTTCATGCTTTACTCTAGTGTCTGGCACGTAGATAGCTACTAGCTGCATGCTGACCATATTTATAAAAGATGCAAGTCTGAAAATCTATCCAGAAGGCAGATCCACCATAGCTCGAGCTATGCTGCAGGCAGAAAATGGGCTGGATTGCTTTCACTGTCTTCCCACATACACAGTGGACCAGGAAATATATCCCCCAAGCAATAGAATTATCTTCACAAAAAAACACATGACAGAAACAGAAGCAAAGACCAGAAAAAAAATAGAGCAGAAAATTCTGATGCTCAAGTTTACAAATCTATTTTGTGGAACATAGTTAGATGGATTTCTTCGTGGAGAAGTTGAATGGAATTTCCACTCCCATGTTTCAACTTCACCGGCATTTTCAGACGTCAAGAAATGCTGAAAGTTGGCAGTTGAAATGCATAAAGTAACTTAGGAAACTCTATCAACAATGACAGGTTTCAGAGTAGCAGCCGTGTTATCTGTATTCGCAAAAAGAAAAGGAGTACTTGTGGCACCTTAGAGACTAACAAATTTATTAGAGCATAAGCTTTCGTGAGCTACAGCTCACTTCATCGGATGCATCCGATGAAGTGAGCTGTAGCTCATGAAAGCTTATGGTCTAATAAATTTGTTAGTCTCTAAGGTGCCTCAAGTACTCCTTTTCTTTCTATCAACAATGATATTCCAGGCAATCTTATTAAATGTTATTTAAATTAAAAGAGATTTTCACTCTTTTGTCGATGCAATTATGCTAATTAAATTGAAAGAGAACTCTGACATTTCCAATTATCATTTACCACAAATGGTATATATGCAAATATAGCAGAAGGTAAATACTGATTTGAGAAACCATAAAAAATTGAGTGGGATCCAGTCACAGTGGCAGAATTAGACAGAAAAATATGTTAACATTATCTAACTTTCCCCATCCAAAACAGAAGTCATCTGCAGTTCATAACAGTTAGAGAAACTGTATGTAAAACATTTTGAAATCAAAGGAAGACATCAAATTAGAAAACAAACAAACAAACATTAAACCAGTGGTTCTCAAAGTAGGGCCGCCGCTTGTTCAGGGAAAGCCCCTGGCGGGCCAGACCGGTTTGTTTACTTGCCATGTCCGCAGGGTCGGCTGATCATGGCTCCCACTGGCTGCAGTTTGCTGCTCCAGGCCAATGGGGGCTGCAGGAAGGGCAGCCAGCACATCCCTCAACCCACGCTGCTTCCCACAGCCCCCATTGGCCTGGAGCAGCGAATCGTGGCCAGTGGCAGTCGCAATCAGCCAAACCTGCGAATGTAGCAGGTAAACAAACTGGCCCGGCCCACCAGGGGCTTTCTCTGAACAAGCAGCAGCCCTAGTCTGAGAACCACTGTATTAAACAACACATACAAAATTACAGTATAATGTACAGTGTATCATAAACACAGATGCTATTTAGTCTTGGTTTTCAACTACTCGCGAATACCTGGTGGCTTTATTTTAATTAATTATTCATCTTCAAAATTGGGGTTTTCTGATCTTTCAAAAATTTTACAAGACAGTTTTATGTATCTAATGGGGATGAATTACAGTTACTTATGGTCTTGAGTGATAACAATATGCAATAGCATCATTTAAACACTACTTTTAAAAAGGGCTGAAAGGCCTGAGTCTACAGCCCCCAACTAAAACCTCTCCAGTGCATCATCAAGTATCTACAACCTATCCTGAAGGATGATCCCTCACTCTCACAGACCTTGGGAGACAGGCCAGTCCTCACTTACAGAAAGCCCCCCAACCTGAAGCAAATACTCACCAGCAACTACACACCAAACAACAAAAACAATAACCCAGGAACCAATCTCTACCCCGTTGGCAAACCCCGTTGCCAACTCTGTCCGTATATCTATTCAAGGGACACCATCATAGGACCTAACCACATCAGCCACACCATCAGGGGGTCGTTCACCTGCGCATATGCCAATGTGATATATGTCATCATGTGCCAGCAATGCCCCTCTGCTATGTACATTGGCCAAACCAGACAGTCTCTACACAAAAAAATAAATGGACACAAATCAGACATCAAGAAGAATTGTAACATTCAAAAACCAGTAGGAGAGCACTTCAATCATCCTGAACATGCAATAACAGACTTAAAAGTGGCAATTCTTCCACAAAAAAACTTCAAAAACAGACTTCAACGAGAAACTGCAAATTACTGGAGAGAACTAGAATTAATTTGCAAACTGCTCACCATCAAATTAGGCCTGAATAAAGACTGGGAGTGGCTGGGTAACTACAAAAAGTAATTTTCCCTCTGTTGATATTCACACCTTCTTGTGAACTGTTGGGAATCAGCGATGTCCACCTTGATTGAATTGGCCTTGTTAGCACTACAAAAAGTAATTTTTTCCTCTGTTGATATTCACCCCTTCTTGTCAATTGTTGAGAATAGGTCCCTTCCACCTATATTGAATTGGCCTTGTTAGCACTGACCCCCCAGTTGATAAGGCAACTCCCATCTTTTCATGTGCTGTAATATATATATTTTGTATATATATATATATGCAGTTTACTGTATTTTTCACTCCATGCATCTGATGAAGTAGGTTTTAGCCCATGAAAGCTTATGCCCAGAGAACTTTGTTAGTCTCCAAGGTGCCACAAGGACTCCTTGTTGTTTTTCCAGAGTCTCTGGTCACTCTGGCCACTGTGCTCAGGTGGTACAAAATGCCAGATTCTGTCTATAATTTGCCAATGGACAATGCCCTTGTCAGAGGAGAATTCATGTCTGATGTAAAGCCAGAAGAACCAGCTCCTGAATCACCCAGTCACCAATCCCTATCAGGCATAGTAGTCTTGAAACTCTGCTCTACTAGTCCTGTCTTTCAATGGTATTATGCCAGTGGTATAATTTAGAGCAGCCTGTTGGTTACTGGGCTGGACACTTCAGAAAAAGGGAGCTGCAATCTGTTTCTTGACTGCCCCACCCTTTACCTTGCACCAAGCAGAGCTCAGCCTCAGGGGAAAAGAGCATTTAGAGCATAACCACCTGCTCTGCTACACAGCATTACTCATTTTCCAGTGTTTTATGGACATTGCTCCATGTGTTCTGCTGCTGTGGAATTCACGCAGCTGCAGAACTGTAGCTCTGCAGTCTAAACATAGGGAGAGATGGGAATCTCTGCCCTTCACTCAAGCAGTCAGCAGTGCTGCTTGGAAAGATTAGATTTTTCTGGTAATAGTCAGTAACCATTAATTTCACCACACACACAAACCGACTAAAAATATTTCTATTGATAACAGCTGAAATTTACAGATAGGCAAAGTAAGAAACATGCTGCTTGAGAACTTATTAGAGTTTGATTTCAGGATACATACTTCGTACATTTTGACATGTGGCAGTGACGATTTGTGTTTCAGTGTTTATAAAACTTCAACTTTTGGAATCTCAACATCTACTGTCATTACATAATTATTGTATGTCCCACCCCATAATTTTCTGCAACTGTGAACATTTGAATCCTTAAAAATAAAAAAAAGACCTGAAAATCTGTAATTTTGCACAACTATGAAAATTTAAATGGGTAAAAATGGAAAAATACTTAAAAATAAACAAATTTATTTCAAAATTATAAATTATAATTATAAAATTATAAATCAAAATTATATGAAATAAATATTAAATTCTGCCAATATTCTATCCATATTGCACAATCATATGCTGGGAGGTACATCCAGCTAATTCACAGGGGCAAACACCATGTCTCAGAAGATGGATGATTGCCCGTCAAAGGAATGCGGAGGGTCTTGTCCCAGACCAGCTGTCATTTACCCTTATAGCAGCAGCACAGTGGATTTCTCTCCTTCTCAGAGAAGCAGTAAAGTACATCCCCCAACGTAGGACCCAGAATGGTATGAGGAATTCTGCCCTGTCCCTGAAATCATAGCTACTAGTGGTGCCTGCTTAATCATTTCTGTGCTGTCACTGATGGTCGGAGTCAGTCCTAACATTACTGGCAAACCCTGAGGTCCCTATTCAGTTGGTATTCAGTTGTTACTCATAACTAACACTGACTTCAACAGGAATGTGCTTAAGAGAGAACAAAATGAAAAAAACTGAGAACCAGATCATGCCCTTCTGATCCATGCCTGGAGGGTTTCCTTTCCATATGCCAATGAGCAAGGGACAGCTGTCTCCCTTTGACCTTTGACCCTGCATAGAGCTCTTCATTGATCTGTGGCTCTGTGCAAAGAGGAAGGTAATGGATGGACTGATAGAGGAGTGGGCAGGGTGGGTTGGGAGCAGGGATGATGCACCCCAACCTCTCATCTTTGCCACCCTTTCTCAGTGGAGACTCCCCTGAAAGTACAATAATGGAAATGTAATGTGGTATTTTCCCATTGGCCCAACTTTGACATAAAGCTCCCTTTTTAAGCGTCAACTATGGCCAGGTGTGACACAGATGCCCATTGGTGGTTCACTACTCACTGTCAGCAACTCTTGATGGTCCTGACATACTCCCTGCTCCTAGCACACTGTTGTCATAATCTGTATCTAAAAGGTGTCACGTAAGGTATTCTATACAAATTGGCAACGTGTTGGTCCCAGCAGACGTTCCATAGTGTATGTACACAAGGTGTGTACAAAGAGATATAAATTATGGGTTGGAATTATGTTTGTAAACTGTGTTTGGCAAGACAGGCATAAACCCAGCCTTCCCTAGACAAATGACTGTGGATTTGCTTGTCTGACCAGCCTGGTTATTGGGCAGAGGCAATGAAGTTACATTTATGTATAAGGTAAACAAATGCATCAACCTGACAAGTGTGGGAGAAGACAGCATGGCATCTACATCCCAGCAGGAGAGAGAAACTTTATCTGGGATTACTTTTCAAAGAACACATTTCAAAGGTTTACTGGACTACAAGATGAAGGGGAGAGAACCCTAAGTTATCCTTCACCTGAGGAGACAAAAAACCCAAATGCTTTGGACTCTGTGATTGGACTAAGGACTTTCCAGACATCCTGAAAAAAAAAAGACTATGATGAGGAAACTTTGAACAAAAGACTACTCTGAGTTTCAGCCTTAGTTAGCATATTTTCATTTTTGTTTGTAACCATTTCTATCCCTTTTACTTCTGCTTGGCATCACTTAAACTATGTTCTTATGTTAATAAACTCGTTAAACCAACTCAGCGCTGTGATTGAAGGAAAGGGCGTGTTAGCCCCGATTCAGTTAATAAACAGCTATGTACTGTCTCTTTAAGGAGCAATGAACTTGATAAGGTTTTGTGGATGCTACAGGGAGAGGGACTGAGTGCTGCAGAAAGATGTTTTTGGGGGAGAACTTGGTACTGGAAGGGTTGTTGAGGTCCCTCTGCAAGGAGTAACTGGGCAGTGGAAGCTTGCGTGAAACCTCCATGCTTGTGGGCTGGCTGTTGGTGTCAGGGGTGTGAGCCACAGAAGCATAGCATTCTAGGTACCCATCATTGCAGGGCAGGTGGTGAGTGAACCCATTACTGCCCTGGGTGAACCCCAAAGCACCAGGGAATTCTCTAAGGAATGGAGATGGAATTGCTACAAAAGCAGAAGAGTGTGTGGGCCAGACCCTTGCTTTCTTCTCGGGAAGCAAAATCATGCTGAAGCAATGGAAGAATGCAGAAGAAATTCAGAGGGGGAGTTAATCTCCTGTCCCTTTCATGGATGTTACTGGGGTGGTGGTGTACAAACTTGGCCTAACTAGAACTTCCAGATCTGGCTCTTTGTTGGGGAAAAAGATCACTCATGAAGGGACAATAGTTTCAACATGGAGATTCTGTTCCTTCTGGCAACTCATTTTATTTTAGAATTCCATTTGAATGAAAATACATCTCTATGGTGGAGAAATGCAAAAAAATCACCTGAAATTGCCAATTTATTTATGTTAGGTCATGCCTTTGGGCACAATCCTGAGCAAGGGGTGGTGTGCAACATGCACCATTCCTGAGAAACACTTGTGTCAGGCTCACTTCCTCTCCTGTCCCATTTGTGGTCTTGGAGAATGTGTAAGTTATTGCACCCACTGAAAGAGTGCAGCTTGCTTGCTTCCTTCCATTGTATTTGCCTGGCTACTCTGGCCAGCAAGGAAAGTGGTGGAACCAAGATTCCACCCATGCTCTGTGTCCTCTCCTCCCCTTTGCTCACAGTGGGGAGTATATAAGGAACAGAGTCTGTGTTCTGCGCCAGCCTGAGACCCAAGATCTGGGTCAGTCACCAGAACATGGAGAGTGGGAGAGAGCCTTGATCCCCTGCTTAGCTGGCTAAGATAAGGGCACAGTCTAGCCCAGGGGTAGGCAAACATTTTGGCCCGAGGGCCACAACGGGGTTGCGAAACTGTATGGAGGGCCAGGTAGGGAAGCTGTGCCTCCCCAAACAGGCTGGCCCCTCCCCCCTATCCACCCATCCCACTTCTCACCCCCTGACTGCTCCCCCTCAGAACTCCCGACCCATCCAACCCCCCTGCTTCTTGTCCCCTGATCGCCGCCTCCCAGGACCTCTCGCCCCTATCTCGTCCCCTGGGACTCCACCTCCATCCAACCCCCCCTTCTCCCTGTCCCCTGACTGCCCCCTGTGACCTCCTGCCCCTTAACTTACCCTCCCACCCCTTCCTGCCCCCTTCCCATGCCGCTCAGAGCGGCAGGAGTGGTTTATTAGAAAGCCTGGGAGGTGAGCGGGCACAAGCCACACTGCCTGCACAGTTGCGTGACTGCATGGAAGGGGGGGACACCAGGGGAGGGGCTGGGGGCTAGCCTCCCAGGCCAGGAGCTCAAGGGCCAAGCAGGCTGGTCCACCCGCAGGCCGCAGTTTGCCCACCTCTGGTCTAGCCCTTATTCAGAGTAATCCTTTAATTTGTTAAAATCCCCATTCTCCCCACAACTAATACATCACATCCCCAAAGGGTGGCAGATTATTTCATACCAGAAAGATGCACTGACTGATCGCCGCAGAAGATGGGAGTTTACACAAAGGGAATGCTGACACAGCCTGAACTATAGTGGCACAAACAACACCACTATAATTACTGAGAATTACTTATAAAAAAGCATCTGTTTATTATAATGAATACGTTTTTGTTCTGTGCAAGGCCCTTAGCTGGCAGTTATAGAATGTTGATCACAAAACTAATTAAACTACTCATCTACCAAAAAACATATTTTTTGCCTAGCATTAAATGAAGCAGAGTAAAAGTGCACTATAAATTATCTGTCTTCATTAAAAGAATTGTAATTTTTTGTTATTGAGCAGTAAAAACCCTTGATATCTCTTCAGGCAGCCAAAAATGGGCTGTAGTCCCTTTAACCCTCTCATACCTCCAGCAGGCAGCACTTCCCAATATGAAGTACACATGTATTTTGTATTAGTGGCATGTGTTTCAAACCCACCATCGCAAAATTTGAAATGTTGACATCTTAAGAAGTGTATAAACCCTTTTAAGAAGAGTGTGTTTCACCCGAAACCTTAAAGATATTGCAAATAATTTCTTTGGTTAAAAATAATTCTGAAGATTAAAGTTATCAGTTCACAGTCTACAAAACTCTAGCTGGATTGCAGCCAATTATGAATTTAGCATAACAGGAAGAAAAAGATCTGTCAGGACTGAAATACCTATTTGTTCTAATAGTTTGCCATCTTGAGGCCCCTATCCAGCAAAGCATGTATCTGCTTATACTTTATGCTGGATTGGCACCTGAATCAGGAACAATTTCTTAATAAAGAAATACAGACCTAAGAAGGTTTACACAGGAGTCTTTCAGCATCTTGCAGGATTGGACCCTATATTTGCATCATATCAGCTAGAGATGAAAAAGTGCTACCAGATCATTGAATCAGCACCCTAAGGCAGCAAGTTCTATCTCTGCACATGAGCCACTGTACAGGATATATCCGGTGTTAAAATGATACTACATTTAACTACAGCAAAAGGCTCTCCACAAAATCGCCATTCACTTCATATCCTCCCCTGGAACCTAATCAAATCTGTGCCTGCCTATTTTTCAATGCCTTTTCCTTCATATCGAAAGAGATTCAGATGAGGCTTTGCCATCAAATGTTTTAGTTGCCATTCTGGATGAATTGGCTATGAGTCTCATTGTCATTCCCTCACATTGTAGAAGGCATGAAATCAGCATCTTCACACATTGAAGCTATTCTACAATTTCACAAGTGAGTCAACTGGACCCAGTTTACACACTGAGTTCCTGTAATGGTTTAGTCTTGGAGAAACAAAAAATATGTCAGTAAAACTGCACCATCTGACATATAGCTGCAAAATTTTCATGGCAAAGGCCACACATATTTGTTTTGGGACACCCATTGCACATTCTTGGTCACTAATAAACATTAAATGGTTAATAAAAATATTTTAATGGCTTCCCCCATACTTGGGACCTGAACTACAACAGATATAGATAAGTATTAAGGTGCAGACCACATTTACATCATAAATGCTGTTCTAATGAGGATTTAATTTTAGTTTTAGATAGCCTGGTAAATTCAAGTTCTGCACTCACTAGCAGTTGTGATTCCCTGCCTCTACTTATGCTTTAAAATTTTCAGATTAAAGGCACAATATATACGTGCAAATTATCTATACTATAACTCTGACTGTTCATTTTACCTGTGAGATATTATGCCCAGGAGAAACTAGATTTATTTGTTTGTAGTTGTTCATGTGCTCATATTCTACTTATAATCATAGAACTTGATTTCAGTGGGCCTACTCATGTAAGTATGGCAATGTATATAAGGTTGGGAAAAAAACTAATGCACAGTTAAGCTAATTCAAATGGTTGTATGTACCAGGAATGGCAATTGACTTCTGCACGTGAAACTAGATGCTAGCAGAAATTTCACACCACATTCTAGGGAGAGAATGGAAAGTTGGGGTGTTTTTGAAGAAGATCTTGAATAAAGGTCTCAACAGATCACTGGCAAATGTTTTTACCAGCATGAAACTGGGTGATTAGCTACTGGAGCATCCATCTTACCCGTTGATGCCTGGACCAACTTTATATGATAGATGCATTGCACATTTTGACTGCTAATTTTCACAGTCTTTATGAAGGAAGTTTGATACACTTTATGCTAAGGAGAACCACAGGTTGCTGCTATCCTCACATGGCCTGATTCCATGATAATATCTAGAAATGTAGTTATCAAACTATGCATCACCTCTTTAACTACAACTATTGGAAAGAACAGAGGGCCATAGATTCTGCTAGAGAGTATCTTATTCTCTGGATAGTCCAACTGAAGTCAGTGGGACTAACTCATGAAGTAAAGTAATAACCAGTATGAGTATGGGTATCCCTAGATTATCCCTAAATATTTACTAGTTTTGTGCTTAACAAGAAACACTGAAGTTGGTTTAAATTGAAATGGAGGTCAAACTGTATTTGTTAAAATAATATATAGTTTATTGATGATACACAGTGATAAAGACCCAAAGTTGTGAGGTGTAGGATTCATAAAAAGCAGTGAGCACTTTGCAACACTGAGCCAATTTTCACTTTACAAAATACGTAGGTGCTTGTTTCCCTCTCCTTCTGGTGACCTATATAGGACATATTCTGGATTTGCTCACTGACCTTGGGCAATAGACTTGCCACTGCACATGGGGAAAAAACCTTGGTAGGATTCCAGCCTTGAATTACACTTTAATCCTAGTTATTAAAACAGTTTAAAGTAAATTAGTTCATGTTTTCTGAAAATTCTGGCAACTATTTCAGACTCTTTCTTTCAGCACTAATAAAAGAAATATTTAGTATGTAGCATATGCTAGAAGATATGGTTGAAACAAAACAAAACAAAAGAAATTAGCCATTAATATTTCATAACATAATTAAGCTATAGTCCCTGCAGTTGAGATCTGTAGGAGATAATGGATGGCAATTTGAGGTTATGCTTAAATTTATGGCACATAAAGTAGCTATGGTCGTTATATTTTGGAGAGCCTTCACAGAAGGGGGATCTATTTTCTATAAGAGCAAGGAACTAAAGTTTCATTTTTATAAGTACTGGATCTGTTCAATATTGAAAATTGTCTCTGATGTCTCTGGGATTTGAGGCTAAGAAACCCACTCTACCCCATAAAGCCTGGGCTCACAGGGAGAAATCCATCTCCCAACCTCAGATCAGGGTGTGGGGCTACAGGGCATTCTGTCAAGGTTGTTATGACAGCCTGTGAGGCAGGGGCCTCTGAGATTACACAACAGCTTTTGACAATCAAACATGTTGAACCTCCAGAAGATGATGGTTGCTCAGTCAGCACTGGCCCCCATGGGATTTAGTTGCATTTTGAATGCTAGAACAATCTCTCCTTCAGGGTCAAATTGTGACATTTAAGCCACTGGCCCTAGTAGGGGGCAGTGGAGAGCTGCACCAAGCAGCTCATGGGTATCACAGGAGGGATCATGCCTCAGAGAGAAACAATCCTTCCTTAGACAGCCTGGTGCATAGGGGGCTGTGAAAGCAGCACCATCTTCAGCTTTTCATTTTAATAGAGAAGGTCAAAACTTGGAATTTCCATTCCACCGGAAATTCCAACATTTGTTTTTGTTCTGCATCAGAATGAAAAAAATGGAAATTTCCTGGAAAATATATGTATTTTAAATACATTAATTTTGGGTCAATTGAAACATTCTCTTTTGATAAATTCAAAACTTTTGGTTCCAGTTATGACTTGTTGATTTTATATTATAATTTATAACAACATACATTTCAAAACAAAAAAATCAAAATGTTTCATTTATTTTTTTTCTAAATAAAATGTCATTGAAATTGATTCGTTCCAATGAAAACTTGATTTTGACGAAACAGCCTTTTCTGATGGAAAAATATCCCATCAGGAAATTTTCTACCAGCTAAACTTATTAAAGCTGTTTCACAGTCCCAGCTCCATTACATCCCTTTTGAAGCACCCAGAGACCCTCGGGGGGCCCTGCGACCCCGCAAGCACAGGAACCACAGTGGTAACAGGCTATTCTGTCTACCATCCCTGTTGTCTTCTAACTGGCCATAGATTCAAAATCACATGTACATTAAAATGAGTGTTATTTCATCAAAGAATGTGCAATAATCTGGAAAGCATAATATATGGGTGGTTTGGGGTGCTACAGGGAAGAGTGTAATGTTTATCACTTTCCCCCTCCTTGGGTCTCCCAGCACCACTTGTACAAGTGTCATTTATTTCTGTTCCCCATCACTTTGCATAATGCCGGTGGGTCTATGGGCTGGAAGGTTTATTATACCTAGGTGTTCCAATAAATAAATGCAGCAGATGTTTACAGGGCTGCTTCTTTTTTCTTTGAGGTAAAATATACCCAACCTAGAGAGACTTTATTCTTGCCTTAGTGCATATGCCTTCTTCATCTCTATCCCAGCATATCACAGAAACAAAAGCTGTGATTCATGACGACAATCATTGTTGCCAATTGACATCAGCTGAGGATCTGGCTCACGAGATTTTATCTTTCTATGAACTGGGAAGAGCTGAAGAAGAGTTCTGTATAAGCTCGAAAGCTTGTCTCTTTCACCAACAGAAATTGGTCCAACAAAAGAGATTGCCTCACCCACCGGGTCTCTGTATTGGGAAAATGATATTTTCAGTTGGATGTATGCAATAATACAATAGTAGTATCTTTAGCTCTCTGGATGGAAGAGGGAATGAATCAGGACCTCAGTATTTGTAATGGGATACATTAACTAGGTCTAAATTACTGATAAAGCTACTTAGTAAAATGAATTGGAATTATAGATCCTTAATGTGAAGACAAAAACTCTCTCTGGAAAACAGTGTTTTCAAGCGCATAAAATAAAAACTGATTCTGGTTTATTTTTGACATTGGTTCTGCATTTCCTAGTTAGTCAGACAAAAATAATCAGAGATATGTATTCAGAACCATCTCATGTTACTCATTTTAATAATATGAGATATAGTGGCATATCTTCCAATTATTAACTGCCTTATCTTTATCATTTAGTTTTCATGCTGAGCAATATTTTGCTGCATGATTGCTAACGGCAAAATAGACCAATATTTTTAACAGCATGTACCAACTTAACTGCAATATTCAGCAGCCAAAGGGTCATCCAGAGGAGATGCTTTCGTAAAAATATAAATTAACCAGAATTGGTTTATTATGATAATGTCCTTTCTAAGAAAAGAGACACTCTGCTTTACATTACTTAGATGCATACTTTCTCCCAGCTCTCTGTGGAGAAAGAAGTGGTTCGGGACTATTTAGAAAAGATGGATGAGCACAAGTCCATGGGGCCGGATGCGCTGCATCCGAGAGTGCTAAAGGAGTTGGTTGATGTGATTGCAGAGCCATTGGCCATTATCTTTGAAAACTCATGGCGACCAGGGAGGTCCCAGACAACTGGAAAAAGGCTAATGTAGTGCCCATCTTTAAAAAAGGGAAGAAGGAGGACCCTGGGCACTACAGGCCAGTTAGCCTCACCTCAGTCCCTGGAAAAATCGTGGAGCAGGTCCTCAAAGAATCAATTCTGAGGCACTTAGAGGAGAGGAAAGTGATTAGGAACAGTCAGCATGGATTCAACAAGGGCATGTCATGCCTGACTAATCTAATTGCCTTCTATGATGAGATAACTGGCTCTGTGGATGAGGGGAAAGCAATGGACTTGTTGTTCCTTGACTTTAGCAAAGCTTTTGACACCATCTCCCACAGTATTCTTGCCAGCAAGTTAAAGAAGTATGGGCTGGATGAATTGACTATAAGGTGGAGAGAAAACTGGCTAGATTGTCGGGCTCAACAGGTAGTGATCAATGGCTCCATGTCTAGTTGGCAGCCGGTATCAAGTGGAGTGCCCCAACGGTTGGTCCTCAGGCCAGTTTTGCTCAATATCTTCATTAATGATCTGGAGGATGGTGCGGATTGCACCCTCAGAAAGTTTGCCGATGACACTAGACTGGGAGGAGAGGTAGATACGCTGGAGGGTAGGGATAGGATACAGAGGGCCCTAGACAAATTAGAGGATTGGGCCAAAAGAAATCTGATGAGGTTAAACAAGGACAAGTGCAGAGTCCTGCACTTAGGATGGAAGAATCCCATGCATGCTACAGACTAGGGACCAAATGGCTAGGCAGTATTTCTGCAGAAAAGACCTAGGGGTTACAGTGGACGAGAAGCTGGATATGAGTCAACAGTGTGCCCTTGTTGCCAAGAAGGCCAATGGCATTTTGGGATGTATAAGTAGAGGCATTGCCAGCAAATCGAGGGACGTGGTCGTTCCCCTCTATTCGACTTTTGGTGAGTCCTCATCTGGAGTACTGTGTCCAGTTTTGGGCCCCCACTACAAGAAGAATATGGAAAAATTGGAAAACATCCAGCAGAGGGCAACAAAAATGATTAGGGGACTGGAACACATGACTTAAGAGGAGAGGCTGAGGGAACTGGGATGGTTTAGTCTGCGGAAGAGAAGAATGAGGGGGGATTTGATAGCTGCTTTCAACTACTTGAAAGGGGGTTCCAAAGAGGATGGATCTAGACTGTTCTCAGTGGTAGCAGATGACAGAACGAGGAGTAATGGTCTCAAGTTGCAGTGGGGGAGGTCTAGGCTGGATATTAGGAAAAACTTTTTCACTAAGAGGGTGGTGAAACACTAGAATGCATTACTTAGGGGGGTGGTGGAATCTTCTTCCTTAGAAATTTTTAAGGTCAGGCTTGACAAAGCCCTGGCTGGGATGATTTAATTGGAGATTGGTCCTGCTTTGAGTAAGGGGTTGGACTAGATAACATCATGAGGTCCCTTTCACCCTGATAGTCTATGATTCTATGATTGGCAGAGACAGACACAGATATTGTTTGCATTACATAGGGAGCAACTGTGTTAAAAGTATTTCAGATGCACCATTATGAGTTCAACCCATTCTTTGGCTCCAAGAGGCTTGGAGTAACACTGAGTCAAAACCTGCAGTTCTCAGTCAGGCAAGTGAAGAGGGATGTAGGAGAATGAGGTAAGATATAGCGGTTCAGGCACAGAATGAAAAAAACATGAAAGATATGGTAACCCTAGTGTACAATAGGTGAAGAGGCAGACAGTCTAATACTACAGAGGGGTGGTAGGTGTAAATTAACACAGCTTCACTGAAGACAATGGAGCTACACCCATTTGCAACAAGTGATGATCTGGCCTAAAGAGTGTAAGAATCAAAATCTCCTTTTTGCTCCAAGGAGATTGGGGCATAGTTGTGACATCGCCAACAGTGGCAGAGCTAATAAGAGTGCAGAGGGGACGATCCCCCCTGCCCACCAGAGGCCTTTGGGTGTATTTGTGGTGCCTCTTCAAGCATATTATGCAATTGACAAAAGGAGGTGTATGACATAAATTTCCCCATGGGACTGGAGAGTGAATCCACCCCACATTCACCTGCTAGTGGTGGCTCCTGTCCTGCAAATCTGGCCTAGCTACCCCTTTGTCATGACAGCCAGACAACTGGGCCAAACTTGAATAGCACTGTGATCCTGTGCCACCCACCTATATCCTCCAAAAGTGTTGCCATCTTTTTTTTTTTTGGTGGGGGAAGGGGGAGGAATACTTGACAGCCTGATTATACCTCAGAAAGGAGCATTAAAAGGTATGAACAAACTGGTTTTAATTTTTGCTTTGCAGTTCACCTTAGAAGTACAAAGTAATCTCTTTTATTCCATCAGTGACTATCTAGCCCACCCCTGCATTTACATGTTTCTGAAGATCTATGGCACTTAAAGCACCATCCTCACTTTAAATTTTAGTGTCATCCGACAATTTTCCCCTCATACAAACATGCCTTGCTCCAAGTTATTTGTAAACAAGCTGCAGAGCTTGGGCCTCTACAATACTGAATGTGGATAAATATAACACGACTGAATCTGAAAGGATGTACCAGGTGACTGTGGGCCTCAGTTGTGATGTTGGGCTCTGCCCTGAAGAAGGCATAAGCTCCTCCCTAGAGTAGTCCTAAGAGGGATCAGGACTCAGAGACACACCCCACTGAGGCACGTTTCCTTCCCTGTTTCTCTCCCTTGCTCCAGAAGAACAGAATTGTTTGTTTGTGTGCACGTCTCTGTAGGGAATGGAAGGGATAACAATTTACTGCTGGTCTATAACATCAGCAAATTACGTCACCTTCCACATTGGTTTACCTGTGCTGGCCAGTGAATGGTAGAGAATGTGGAACCAAAGTATCCCCTCTTTCCTGACTCACCCTCAGGGCCAAATTCCCCATTAGGCACAGTAGACACATGCCTAGGAGCACTGGCATTCTAGGGTTGCCTACAAATTCAAATGTTGCTGCTCCTGGGTCCTGGCAGGAGGTGGGTCAGCTAAGGGGGAGATGACCCCATGATGCCCTGCTGGACAGCTCCTTGCTCAGCCCAGCAGACAGAGTCACCTCCCAGCAGGGCCGGTGTGTGTGGCACGGGGGGGGGGGAAGGGCATGGCTTGGGAGAATGGGTCTCTGGGAGGATTTGTGGGGGGGCTCTTGTGGGGAGGGGGGTGCTGGACAGTGGGGTGCTTGTGGGGAGCGGGGGAGGTCTGTGTGTGTTGGGGCACTGGGCAGTGGGGAGTCTGTGGGTGGAAGGGCACTGGGCGCTGGGATGCCTAAAAGTTAAAAGTGGTGGGGAACTCCCCAACAGTTAGGAGCGCCGAACTGCCGTAGGCAGTGGGAGCACCCCGCCACCCCCGGCCACTCTGGATGGTGGGCATGGGGAGGGCTATGAGCCCCTGTTCTTAGGGGCACCCAAGGTATAAATCTGGCCCTGCTCACCCTATCCCTCTGATCTCAGGGTTAGAGCACCTCCCTACTCCTCCTTAATCCAGGCAGTCTACACCCCCTCAATCTATTGTTGTAAAGGGAAATCATGCTTCACCAATCTATTAGAATTCTTTCAGTGTGTCAACAGGCATGTGGATAAATGTGATCCATTGGGTATAGTGTACTTGGATTAGCAGAAAGCCGTTGACAAGTTCATAGATTCATAGATACTAAGATCAGAAGGGACCATTATGATGATCTAGTCCAAGCTCCTGCACAACGCAGGCCATAGAATCTCACCCACCCACTCCTGCGAAAAACCTCTCACCTATGTCTGAGCTATTGAAGTCCTCAAATTGTTATTTAAAGACTTCAAGGAGCAGAGAATCCTCCAGCAAGTGACCTGTGCCCCATGCTACAGAGGAAGACAAAAAACCTCTAGGGCCTTTTCCAATTTGCCCTAGAGGAAAATTCCTTCCCGACCCCAAATATGGCAATCAGCTAAACCCTGATCATATGGGCAAGATTCACCAGCCAGATACTACAGAAAATTCTTTCCTGAGTAACTCAGATCCCACCCCATCTAACATCCCATCACAAGCCATTAGGCCTATTTACCATGAATATTTAAAGATGAATTAATTACCAAAATCATGTTATCCCATCATACCATCTCCTCCATAAACTTACCGAGTTTAATCTTAAAGCCACATAGATCTTTTACCCCCACTGCTTCCCTTGGAAGGCTATTCCAAAACTTCACTCCTCTGATGGTTAGAAACCTTCCTCTAATTTCAAGTCTAAACTTCCCAATGACCAGTTTATATCCATTTGTGCTTGTGTCCTCATTGGTACTGAGCTTAAATAATTCCTCTCCCTCTCCGGTATTTATCCCTCTGATATATTTATAGAGAGCAATCATATCTCCCCTCAATCTTCTTTTAGTTAGGCTAAACAAGCCAAACTCCTTGAGTCTCCTTTCATAAGACAGGTTCCCTCACCAAAGGCTCCTAAAAGCAAACTAAACAGTCATGGGATAACAGGGAAGGTCCTCTCATGGGTGAGTAACTGGTTA
Source organism: Dermochelys coriacea (assembly GCF_009764565.3). Taxonomy (NCBI): domain Eukaryota; kingdom Metazoa; phylum Chordata; order Testudines; family Dermochelyidae; genus Dermochelys; species Dermochelys coriacea. The sequence goes on along the minus strand of NC_050069.1, from coordinate 247,463,298 downwards.
AAAGACAGGAAACAAAGGGTAGGAATAAGTGGTCAGTTTTCACAATGGAGAGAGGTAAATAGCAGGGGCCTGAGGATCTGTAGGGGAAACTATGCTGTTCAACATATTCATAAATGATCTGGAAAAAGGAGATAACTGTGAAGTAGCAAAGTTTGTGGATGATTCAAAATTATTCAAGATAGTTAAGTCCCAAGGTGATAGCAAAGAGTTACAGGAGTATCTCACTAAAATGGGTGACTGGGCAACAAAATAGATATGAAATTCAACATTGGTAAGTGCAAAGTAATGCACATTGGAAATAATAATCCCAACTACACATATATAATCATGGGTCTAAATTAGCTGTCAACACTCAAGAATGAGATCTTGGAGTCACCCTGGATAGTTCTATGAAAACTGAAGCTCAATGAGCAGTAGTGGTCAAAAAAGCTAACAGAGTGTTAGGAATTATTAGGAAAGGTTAAGAAAATAAGATAAAAAATATCATGATGTCACTATATAAATCCTTGAATATAGTGTCAAGGTCTCCCCCCGTCCCGCATCTCAAAAAGGATATAGTAGAACTGGAAAAAGTTAGAGAAGGGCAACAAAGATGATCACAGGTATGAAATGGCTTCCATATGAGAAGAGACTAAAAAGATTAGGGCTGTTCATCTTACAAAAGAAATGATTAAGGGGGATATTATAGCAGTCTATAAAATCATGAATGGTGTGGAAAAATAAACGGAGAAGTGTTATTTATCCTTTCCCACAATACAACCACCAGGGGTCACCCAATTAAATTAATAGAGAGCAGGTTTAATATAAACAAGAGGAAATACTTTTTCACGCAATGCACAATTAACCTGTGGAACTCATTGCCGTGGGATCTTGTGATGGCCAGAAGTATAACGGCGACCAAAAAAAGAACTAGAGAAGTTCATGGGGTCGGATCTGTCAATGACTAGTAGTCAAAATGGTCAGGGATAAAACCCCATGCTTGGGGCCACCCTAAATCTCAGATTTCCAGAAGCAAGGGGCAGGCGGGTGAAAGAGGAGTGGATTAGTGCATTGTTCTGTGCACTTCCCCTGAAGCTCTGGTACTGGTCAGAGACAGGATGCTGGGCTAGATGGACCATTAGTCTGACCCAGTATGGCAGTTTGTATGTCCTTATTTTACAGACCCATAGACCGACACTCACTCAGTGGGTGAAATCCTGGGCATCAATGGGCATTTTGCCATTGACTTCAGTGGGGTCAGGAACTTCACCCTATGAGTTTACAGCCTGAACTATGCGAAACTTGAGAGGCAGGAGTCAAAATCTAATGCAAAAAACTTCAGTTGAGAAAATCTCAAAACTGGCGGACATTGGAACAGTTTATCTAGGGCTGAAAGTAAATAAACTGATAACAACTGCTACTTCATTTTACTTTTACATCCCAGCATAGAAAATCTTATTAGCCCAAAGAAATAAGGATCTGTAGTAATTTTTAAAGAAACTGCTTACATGGTCACACACTGAATTAGAGGCATGATCAGAGATCACACACAGAGTCCCTAATTTATGGAAATGAAGTTAGTTAAAATTCTGCTGCCACCCACATACAAAGTGGGTCTAATGAGATTTAATTCTCCCTTCTCTATTTTTGGAAAAAAATATTATAAAATGAAATCATCATCTATAAATCAATGTTTGCAAATTTCAAGTGTTGATCTAGTGGCAGCTTCTGGTTGAGTCCAGTTGATCTCTATAACTTGGCTTTGCTACAGATTTGCTGTGTAACCTTGAGCCAATCACTTAACTCTTATGCTCCAGTACAACAATCTGCGATATATATCAAGCTTTTTGAAATCATTGGAAGAAAGTGCTATAAAGGTACAAACTATTGCTAATTATTATTCTACATTAATGTTATTTTTTCTGGATTATTTATATACAAAGAGATACCTTTGCACACACATTATACATTTATAAAGAAAGGCTTTTCAAACATGATGGAAATATGGTATACAGTACCAAATGGAATATATTTAAAATACATTCACTGCAGACACTTCACTCAGTCATTTTGCTATACCTGAAAATCAATTTGCTGGGGTTCTTTTAGCCAGGCTCTGGCTTCCATAGCAAGAAGATAAGATATAATTTCTATTGAATCCCAACTTCGTGTGAGCTGACAAATTGCCCTTACTCTTCCAATAGTTCTTTCTCCTTCCTCTGCTAATAGAACAGACAGTAGGGAAGTCATTCTGTAATGTGCTCCTTGGTGGGTTTCAGATTTTAGACTCTGAGTCTAGACCCAAAGAGAAAAGCATATATTTTGATGACCCATTGCATCAATAATTTGGTTTAATGTACCAGGAAATTAGGCCTTTTCTTGATGTAAGAACATCCAGGCAATGATCTTTGAAATGTTGGCACTCCTTGTTGCATCAGCAAGAGCTGAGTCAATATGGGTGGTACACTTTACAAACTAAATGTTCCTTCATATAATTCTTTGTGAAAAATCCTTACTTTCCATCTTAGATTGGGTCATCATGGAACATTACATGATATACTGCTGTATACCATATCCTGGTGCAAAGGCAATCTGTTTCCGTGTTCAACAGAGCTACAACAGTCCACTGAAGTTCAGTGAGAAAATATTAAATATTAACCTCATAGGGTTGTAAGAGCTTAGTGCAGTATGAATAGAGGTACTCCTTGAAATATCAGCAGCACTGTGTGACTCAAATGGCTTCTCAGATTTTGCTGGGAGATGGAATCAGCTGAGGGATATTGATTAATGTGGTGTCTTGCCAAATTGTTGAAATTTACATAATTCCTGTGAAAAATAGACTTGAAAAATAATTAGGTAACCTCCCTATTTTAAGGTTCATCATTGCATGGTTTCAAACATTTCAGGGTTGGGAAACACTTTGGCAAATCATTATTAAGGTATACTTAATCCTGCCTCAGCATGGGGGGATGGACTTCCAGCCTTCCATGTCTATGATTCTCCACATGCTTTTACGATCAGTAAACTTTTCTAAGCAACAGTCTTCAAAAAATAATCAGAAAGAAATAGTTCTGTCCCTGACTTCCACCCTCCCCAATAACCTTTAGCTCCACTACCTTGTTGCACCCAATAGAATCAGCATTAAAAATGTCTGAATGCACTTTTGGAATGCACCAGGAGGGAGGAAGAGGATGGGTATCTACTTGCACTTGGGAATAGACATGTTTGCTATACCCTTTCCTAGCACAGCATCCTGGTCCAGCCACTATGCCCATTAAATAAGACCTCTATGAATTATCTCAACACAGGGTCATACACAGTTTTGTGAGACTATGGCCTGACTCATACTGAAGCAAGTTTTAACAATAAAATTTAATTATAGGCAAAACAGATTTATTAGTGGGATTATTCTCTGAGAACAGGAATAATCCTGTTCAGAATAACAGTTATTTGCCTCATGGTTATTTTGCCACCTGGTCTTCAAGTTATAAACCAAAAATCCATCGCAGACAGCAGGGCTGGTTGAAAAATTTCTAATGAAACATTTTCCTATAGAAAAATGAGGTTTTATTTAAATTGAAATTTTCTGTAGGAAACTATTGATTTTGGAGACATTTTCCATTGGGAAAATTGAAACAAAATATTATATTTCAAGTCAACACAAAATGAACCATTCTGTTTTGTGTCAACAAGTCTCTAAGTCCATCTGGGATGCCTCAGTGCCTAATGGGAGTTGTAGGCTTGGCTCTCTCATACCTCCATTCTTCCCGATGGGCCTTGCTCTTGAGCCAGGTCACATCTCTCATAATGCATCATGGTCTCTTGTCCCGACAAAACCAAATGTTTAAAAAAAAACAAAACCAACAACAACAACAACCAAACCCATAGGATGGAAATTCATTTTTCAATGAGCTGTAATCAATAGGATTTCTATGGGCTCATTGCAAAATTAGTTGTACATTTCAAAATTATTAATTTTCCAGTGTTGGATGTACACTGCATAGGACAAACACGATGGTTCATGTCTACATCCCTACTGGTAATTAAACTCAGCCATCATTGCAAACTTGTCTAGAGTTTTGATAAAAGGGCATATAGCTAGGACCAAGTAGGTCCTTGAACTTAGTGGAAATAGGCATGCCGGAAGGATAGAAGATATTGATGGATTAGTAACCATAGAGAGGAGAAATATCAAGGGGCTTACAGGAACAAATATTGACTGTCTGCAAAGTAAAGAGCAATAAAGGATTGTCTCTTGGAAAAAAGTAATTCCCTTGATTGCACATACTTCCCATTACCCTCAACCCGTGGCTTCAAACAAACCTTTTGCAGCCAGTCTCTCTCTCTCATATAGAGATATAGACAGACATTTTGTTTTCCCAAAGCCTCATGCACTCAGTGATAAACTGGGCTTAAACTGAGCAGCAAGAGCCTTTAATTCCTATGATTCCCTGATGTTAAATTCTGAGGCAAAACTGCAAATTCTGCGTCATGATGTAGTAACTGTAAAACCAAGGGGTTATTTATTTTGTATGGCACTAACTAGTAAAATGAATGATATAATCAGTACATAACATCCGCCAAGACAAAGCCGTTTTGGTGTGGGGCTGTGAGTGGCAACCTCTTACTCTGAGATTTCTATGTACTCTCCCCCAGTGAAGCTTTGTTCCTGGTTACTGTTGTTGCTGACACATGTTTCTGGCTTGTTTCAGAGTAGCAGCCATGTTAGTCTGTATTCGCAAAAAGAAAAGGAATACTTGTGGCACCTTAAGACTAACAAATTTATTTGAGCATAAGCTTTCATGAGCTACAGCTCACTTCATCGGATGCACTCGGTGGAAAATACAGTGGGGAGATTTATATACACACACAGAGAACATGAAACAATGGGTTTTATCATACACACTGTAAGGAGAGTGATCACTTAGATGAGCTATTACCAGCAGAAAGGGGGGAGGAAGGAGGAAAACCTTTTGTGGTGATAATCAAGGTGGGCCATTTCCAGCAGTTAACAAGAACATCTGAGGAACAGTGGGGGTGGGGGTGGGGAGGAGAAATAACATGGGGTAATAGTTTTACTTTGTGTAATGACCCATCCACTCCCAGTCTCTATTCAAGCCTAAGTTAATTGTATCCAGTTTGCAAATTAATTACAATTCAGCAGTCTCTCATTGGAGTCTGTTTTTGAAGTTTTTTTGTTGAAGAATAGCCACTCTCAGGTCTGTAATCAAGTGACCGGAGAGACTGAAGTGTTCTCCGACTGGTTTTTGAATGTTATAATTTTTGACATCTGATTTGTGTCCATTTATTCTTTTACCTAGAGACTGTCCAGTTTGACCAATGTACATGGCAGAGGGGCATTGCTGGCACATGATGGCATATATCACATTGGTAGATGCGCAGGTGAACAAGCCTCTGATAATGTGACTGATGTGATTAGGCCCTATGATGGTGTCCCCTGAATAGATATGTGGACAGAGTTGGCAACGGGCTTTTTTGCAAGGATAGGTTCCTGGGTTAGTGGTTCTGTTGCGTGGTGTGTGGTTGCTGGTGAGTATTTGCTTCAGATTGGGGGGCTGTCTGTAAGCAAGGACTGGCCTGTCTCCCAAGATCTGTGAGAGTGATGGGTCATCCTTCAGGATAGGTTGTAGATCCTTGATGATGTGTTGGAGAGGTTTTAGTTAGGGGCTGAAGGTGATGGCTAGTGGCGTTCTGTTATTTTCTTTGTTGGGCCTGTCCTGTAGTAGGTGACTTCTGGGTACTCTTCTGGCTCTGTCAATCTGTTTCTTCACTTCAGCAGGTGGTATTGTAGTTGTAAGAATGCATGGCTTGTAGGTCTTGTTATTCACCACAGGTTCTGCTAATGTAGCTCTCTTGTTTCCGTGAGGAAAATCCTAGGTAATACACATGTTATGTTTCTGAGTGGTGCTCCATGGGTCATGGTCTACATGAGAGGAATGTTGGTCCAGTGGTTAGCACATAACTTGAGAGACCAGGATTTAATTATCTGCTCTGTCACAGACTTCTTGCATGACTTTGGGCAAGTCACTTAGCCTCTCTGTGTCTCAATTCCCTGTCTGTAAACTGGGGATGATAACACGTTCCCCAACTCACAGGAGTGTTATAAAAATAAATACATTCAAGATGGTGAGGTGCTCAGATCAGATACTATGGTGATGGAGGGGCCTATAAGTACAGTGAATTAATACATACACATTGATTCTCCCAGGCTGGTGTTTATAAGGGCCTTCAGAATGATAGTCCCCATCTTCCAAACCAATAACAACCCTACAATTAAAAATATAGGCAGACAGGCTGATCATGGGACAGACAATCCCAGAGATAAATTACTTTAAAATAGTAAATATGTGTTCTTAGCATCTGTTTAAATAAGGAATATGATCAATATTACATCTATTACCAGTAAGAAAGCTTCTTCGACTGATCAGTATAATCTGTTCTTTTCTTGTGTTATGTTTAATACTTTATTCCATATTCACAACAAAGTGGATACACCCAAAAACAGAATAACATTGATAATAGATAAACCTAACATCAAGAACATATAAACCACAGAATCCAAAGTCCTCCATGGAACTCTCACAAACCCACATTTACATCCCAGAATGCTAGGTTTTCATTTGGAACTTTCAATTAGCCAAAAGTTGTATAAAGACTCCTGTAAAACTTAAGTGCCGTGAACCCACATCTGGAGAAATATAAATAATAAATAATAATACTGCATCCAAAGAGCTTCCTCTTGGATACACATCTACTGTCTGCGACCACTTGTGCAAAAGCCATTCAATTTCAGGATTACAATGACACTCATATTTATAACTTTTGGAAAATAAAATATATCTTAACCCTGAGATTTTCAAAGTCACCTAGGAAATTCTGGTGCCCTGTTCTCATTAAATTTTAAATTAATGGAAAGTCAGTATCCAAAACCCATAGGCTGTCTTGAAAATCACAGCTTTAGTTTTTATCGATTTTCAAACAATTATGTTAAGTGATAATCATGGAGTCATTCAGAGGTTCATCCATCTGTTTATTTGGTAATATATGAATAGCCTCATTCATATATTGGCCCACTTTTGACTATGACACACTACTTTTTATATTTGTGAATCTGGAGATTAGAACATTGTGGAGGATGAATTAATACCAGTATGGTGTACAATATATATTTATATAACTGTAATATTTTCAATGCACCTTTAAGAGAAAAGTTCAGTTCCCTAGACTATTTGCAGGGGTACTTCCCAGGAATGTGGTCAAAATGGCTGCTAGTACCAGCTGGAAGAGAGCACATACTGTGCTCTTTCTGAGATTTTACATTCGTTCTTTCTTTGTTCTCATTAATCTAAAATAAAAGCCATATGATCTTAAAGCTCATTATTATTCTTTGTCTATGGGAAAATACAACAAATATAGGGCACTTTATTGATAATATACCAATCTTGATCTTTTCAACTTTGAAAGTGCTACTTGCATCTCAAGAGCAGTAGTATGTATTACGGTCCTAAGTCTAGTACCTGAAAAGTCCCTTGAAGTGATAGGGAATTTAAGAAACTTGGATAAGCATGTGTATGCACAATATGTCCAAACCTCTTAGTGGACTTGTGAGACCAGCATTATTGCAAGATTACTGGTCCTTATTGATTCTGACTGTGTGTGTAATTCTCTCCTGGGCAGAGGCTAAGAATATGGTCACTTAAATCCCCCTTGTGTCCTTAAGATGTCCTGAGGTGAATTTTACCCTATAAGAACATCTTTTTGATTTCTCTTCCAGACCAGAACTTGATAATCCAGAGATGTGTGAGATTTTAAAAAAATAATAAAAAGGAACCAAACTTTTCTGAACCTTACAAAAAGATTGATCTACTCTATGTTGTGAACAACAGCTCAAGGTGATGGGAAGGGAGAAAGTCTTATTTCATTCAAACTGGTTCAATGATTGCTAAAAAAGCTTTACATTTCAGGCAGTATTGCACATGCTTGGGGCACTACCAAATTCACCATCCATTTTGGTCAATTTCACAGTCATAGGATTTTAAAAATAATAAATTTCAAGATTTAAGACATTTAAATCTGAAATGTCACAATGTTGTAACTTTAGGGGTCCTGACCCAAAAGCAGATTGTGTTTGTGTGTGTGTGTGGGGGGGGGGGGGTTGCAAGGTTATTGTAGGGGGGTTTCCAGTACTGCTCCCCTTATTTCTGTGCTGCTGCTGGCAGTGGCGCTGCCTTCAGAGCTGGGCAGCTGGAGAGCGGCGGTTGCTAGCTGGGAGCCCAGCTCTGAAGGCAGTGCTCTCCAGCAGTAGTGCAAAATTAAGGATGGCATGGTATGGATTTGCCACCCTTACTTCTGTGCTGCTGCTGGAGTGGCGCTGCCTTCAGAGCTGGCATCTGGCCAGCAGCCGCTGCTCTCTGGCCATCCAGCTGTGAAAGCAGTCAGAAGTAAGGGTGACAAATACCACCCCCCCTTTTGGATCGGGACCCCCAGTTTGAAAAACGCTGGTCTCCCCTGTGAAATCTGTAGAGTATAGGGTAAAAGTACACAAAAGACCATATTTCATGGTCTGTGACATGTTTTTCACAGCTGTGAATTTGGTAGGGCCCAATGTATGCTGAATGAAGAATTTTGTCCACTACGTTTAAAAATCCATTGGACCCTTTTCAATTTAATTATAAATATCCAAATAAACATCATTTGAAAAGAGCTAAACAGAATTATTATTTCTTTCTTATTTATTTAGAAGAGTTGGGTGGATGGTGGCAGTCTGAGTTACAGCTTTACTTTCACATGACAAACTGTGTCATGTAGTAACATATATTTGCTCTTTCAAGTCCAATGTGCTATTTTATCTTCATTATATGTTCAAAGAATCGCCTTTACTGGAGTTTGCTAAGATTATGGCATATGCCCCCCACCTCAGTGATTTGAGTGTGTAATAAAGAGCAGTGATACACACTGCTTTGAAAAGAAAATCACGGAAAAGTCTTTCTTAGAATGGAAATGTCTGTCTATACATTCAATTTCATTATGGTGTTAGAAACACTTTTGCCCCAAGTGCTTCTTCCAGTCCTGGTTCTTAATTGTTGTTATTTGGCAGCGTGAAATATTGATGACATTGGTCAAAAAGATTGACAACTGCATGAATTGTTATTAACCAGCCTGTTGGTTGTAGCTTAAAGTTCAATAAATACCAAGATGCAGCATAAGCCCTCAGGGAGGCTCTCTCTTTCCTGAACAAGAGGAAATTAACTATTTGATGTCTTTATTTAAAAGCTGTCTGACATTTCTGCACTACTTCTCCCCCCAATTAAGTCTTTGAGGCACTAAAACTGAAGGCATGAGCTACCTATACAACACCCATCCACGTACACTCTCATAACTGAGGAACATGACCCCCTTCCTGGCTTATGAAAAGATGTACACCAGATGCTACCTGAAACATGACTATCTGGCTATTGTTCTTATCAGCATTCATTGCCATACCAAAATGGGGATGCGGGTGCCTGGGAGGAGAACAGCAAATCCCTCAGAAACACGAAGAATCCAAGAGTAGGGAGTAGAGAAATTTCCTAACTGAATTACAGAGAAACTGAATTAAGGAAAGGAGAACGAGTGCAATAATGATATAGCCTGGAGATTCAGATGGTTGTTAGTACTGTAGGGTTCTGCCAACCCTATATATTTACACAGCTGTATAGTAAGTTATTGAAGACCTCATTTAATCAAGGCCCAAGTTTGTGTATAGTCACTAGCAAATGCCAAAATCCTTTACAACACATGCTTAATTTCCTTTTTTAAACGGTGCTATGTTATAAACCTGCAATCCAAATCTTAAAACCTGGTTATACCTGAGAAAACTAAATTAAAAGGAAATAAATATGTTAATGGAAGATAGTTCAACAGTGGTTATTAGCCAGGATGGCCAGGGATGGTTTCCCTAGTCTCTGTTTGCCAGAAGCTGGGAATGGGCGACAGGGGATGGATCACTTGATGATTACCTGTTTTGTTCATTCCCTCTGGGATACCTGGCATTGGCCACTGTTGGAAAACAGGATACTGGGCTAGATGAATCTTTGGTCTGACCCAGTATGTCCATTCTTATGTTTTTATACATAGCAAATGTTTCATTCAATGAATTTTGACCATTTTTCCTATTTGCAAGCCATCTTTGATTTTATCTGGTTTGTTTCTGATTTAGAGTTGTTCCATAAATATTTCACATGGACGTATTTCACCATATTGGTTGCTCACAAACTGTTTGCTGCATGCATTTGTTATGCATTATTCTTGATTACCAGCCTGTGATTAGTCACCTTCACGATGCAGTATTTCTGTTCCCTGACTGGACTACTGTAATTGTAAAGAGGAGGAGAGCATGACTGATAATTTTCAAATCAAGTTTTGATGTTCTTCTAAAACATATGCTTCGGGAATTATTTTGGGGAACGTTTATGGCCAGTGTTATACAGGAGGTCAGACTAGATAATCACAGTGGGTCCTTCTGGCCTTGGAATCTCTGGAATCTGTCTATGGAATCACTGAGCCTTTGATTTCATCAAGGTGAGGTCTGAGGGGGGAAGTTCTTGTGGCATCAGGACATCCTAGGTTAGCAAAATTAGATAATTCTTAAGACATTTTAAAACATCCTCTTTTCAAGGCCACTTGAGTCAGGCATTGCCTCAGACATCAATTTGAATTTATATGCATACAAGCTGTATAGCAGGATCCCTGTTAGCCTCTGGATCAGAGTCTAGGTACATTTCAGCAAGATCATTTTTCTGTTGTATTAATTCAACATTATTACTGTTTGTCACTGTTTTTGATAGTAGTCATCCCAATCATGATGAGAGATCAGTCAAAAAGACATGTTTAGTTCCTAAGAAGATGCCAGAAGACAATCCTACCATGGACATGATCAGGAAAGCTTCATCATAGCCACCTGATTCTTTTTCTGCAAGTTGAAGACTCTGGTGAAATGCTGCATGAAAGTACTTTCAGAGTAATACTGGAAAAAACAGGAATCCAGGGACCAACGGCAGTCCTTTTGAGCAGAGGAGGTATAGCAAATGACCTGGGCCAATCACAGGAGTGAGACACAAAGGAAAACAATGCATCTGGACGACAGGACTGTTCAAATGCAGATAAGCTGTGATTCCATTTATATTCCTCTGAAGGGAGAGAACAAGATGAAGAGGATGAATACAAAAGATATCAAGTGGTAATTTTTTGCGGGGGGTGGGGGAGTTGAGCCCCTCTGTGCCTTTTGTTTCATGGGGAAAAATCCACTGTTTTTAATGTTCCATCATAACCTGCTCAGTGCTTGATCATGAGTCAGTATCCCGGCTCCCACTGATGCCTCTCCCCTTTGTGAAATTCACCCCCAGGCAAAGGGCTAAGATGAGGCTTGCACACCTCTTAATCCCTCAAAATAGATCTTAGACATGTCTTGAATACTGTACAGGTCTTGTGCTTGCTAACAAATGCTTTACCTGTTCAAGTGACAGGAATTCTACCACTCCTCTTAATAGGCTATTCAACAGTCTAGTAGATCTCACCATTAGGAAATGTTTCCTTAGTTAGAGCTTGGGTTTGCTTAGTTTCTTAGTTACATCCCTCATAATAATAAAAGAAAAGAAAAGAAAAGAAAAGAAAAGAAAATAATAATATATGCTTATAGCCCTTTAGTGTCTTGCTGGCACATGGAACATGTGATTAAAAATTCCTCTTCCTCTTCCATGTTTATAGTCTTCAAAATTATACAGACTTAATTTTTTCTCAGAAATCAATCACACTCAGGGCTTGTTTACACTGCCCTATGATTAGAACTAAGAGGATATGAATAGCAGTGTGCACCAAAATGCTTTGTTGTCATTCCCCTGTGTGATTTCAGGGGCATGGATTAAAAGGTTCCTAGTTTGTGTTAATGTAGTCCTGTTTGAAGAGGACTAATTTCACATGAACTAGGAACGTTTTAGTTCATGCCCACAGCATTCACATGGGGGAGTTACAACAGAGAACTTGGACACGCACTGGTATCCATACCTTCATAATCCAGTCGGCAGCACAATTTAGACATAGACCCTGGCCATTCGGAATTCTCTCATGTATACTATATGTTATAGATCTAAAGCTATATGAGAGTGTTTTTCCTAATTATACATTATGTTATACATTCAAGGACACTGAAAAGATTAATACTGTTTTTTGCAAGCTACAAAATGTAATAACTTTATGTGCAGCTTCCAGTATGTTTTCATTAGTTTGAGTATCCTTTTGGTTAAATGAAAAAATGTAATCACATGCTGAAAAGAATTGATAAGTAACTTGCTTAAACAATGGTCACAATCTTGCTGTCTTTCTTCTCAGCATCTGTAGTAATTGAACTCACTGCATTTCAATGCTGACATTTAGTCAATGCATGTAAATCACCTTGGAGGCCTATTATTCTTGTATTCATTAATCCAGTCAAGCAAAATACAAGCATGTAGGAGAATTGTATACAAAGGTATTGAAGTTGAGGTCAAAAAGTGGCACGTGTAGCACTCTGCTCTTAAAACTGTGAACCTCCAGTGACACACGGGTATTTGTTCTGTCACAAAATGTCTGAATAAAACAGGAAGATCACTGAATACAACCTACAAGGGAATTTTATTTAAATGATTTGTTTGGCTGGAAAATTCTCTGTTGAGCAGCGGGATAGATACACTTTAATGCAGTACTGTACTCCATGTCAACCATATAATATCTTTCTGTTTACTAGTTTCTGGGACTAGAGAAAGCAGAAAATAAATACATATATTGCTTTTCCTCAGAGGGCAAGAGTGAATTTTTTTTTAATCAAATGTCTAGGTGGCAAAGTAAATGAACATGGTACAACTGTAGGAGGTAAAGAATAAATTCCAATAATTTCTACTCAGGCAAAGGTATCTGAACAGTGCCTTGTCAGGGGGCTGTGAGAGTTTTGATTTGCTGTTTTGTGGAGGCCTAAATTTATGGTCTATCAGCAGTAAAAATTTATTCATATTCAGTTAGATATTGAAAAAGAAAGTGATTGAAAGCTTCATGTAAGCAGTGAACAAGTAAAAAACTACCAATATTACATGCAGACTTGCTTTGTTACCGATTTCACTATGTATATGACTCTACTGAAAAACCTCACCAACTTTTCATGTGATGCAATATTGTGAAGCGTCACATTTTGTCACTTTAAATCATGTCTCGTGTATGATATGGCGACCTATTCATAGTTTATTACAATAATGAAGAAACCAACCCCGGCACTAATGATTGTGTAAGGCACAGCCATGTAGGAAGCACCGCTCATAACATGATCTATGGGCCAACTGGGGAGTAGGAGAGTTGTGTGAGCAACATGCTGTTTCTAAAGATTCACTGCCTTCTCTAGCAACTTTCACAGATGGAAAGGTTCTATGACAACACATGGAGGGAGACTGTATCCTTCCATAGAAAAGCAAAAATATTTCCTGCAATAGACAATTATAAAGGAAATGGTCATGTGTAGGGATACTTGGTCTTCACAGATAAGTCCAGGAGACCTCCATTCATATGAAGAAAATATTTTCTTCTCCTTTCTGAAAGGTCTGAAAATAATAAAAAAGTCAGGCATAGTGGGCACAGTATTCTCAGCATACTAATAGGACTGTAGTCTGCACATTTCTTAAATGCATCCAAATGAAAGATAAGATCCAAAGATGGAGCAGTCTGAAAAATAAATCCATGCTTTTGGATGTTGAAATACTATTCTTGACTTCAGATTCAGTTGCGTTTCATGCTCTGGAACTAGAGGTCTGTATCATTGAACAACAGTACCTATTTTATTGGAAGGGTTAGTTACTTTCTCTTGCTCTCCTTTGGAGTATATCACAATTTCAAATTCAGCACTGAAGGTTTGATTCCTAGGTTGTATATTTATCGACTCTCCCACTAAAATGGCCCACTTGAAATCAACCAATACCAACAGAGCAGCCCTGAGGTTGCTTTAAGTTGCACTGAGCCAGAATTGGGGTGGGTATGTGACAAAAAAGAAGATCTATAGCCACCTTTTGGCTCCTGACCTCTAAGAAGGATCTAGTCTATTATCTCTAGTCACACTTAATGGAGATTCAGACTGGGGAGCTACAGTAGACAAAATATAAATAGAGTAACATGAAATATAGTTTGGAGTCTCCCTTTTTTATATTACAGGATCTAACTGATTTTTAAGGCAGACTGCCTTGAATGGCTGATTGAATAAATTACCTGTATAAAATAATTTTCTGTACTACAAACCTGAGTCCAGACACCTGCCTAGTACTGTTGGCTTTAACACACGTTTGCCCTGCTATCAGCTTCTGAAGCAGATGAGCATGCTGACTGAACAGTAGCATGCCTTAGAGGCACCCTTGAAAATGACCTTCATTTGAAGTGGGTCAAAATAGTTACCTGACCAAGAGGCATTCTTATTGATTCATCCACCTCTAAACCCATGTACCACTAGATATCTGCTTGAGCAGCACTTGCTTTTCAAGCACTGGAAACTGAACAGCTATTTAGTGTACCTGGGAAGAACACAGACATGGATGATGACTTAGCTTCGAGCATATATGACCAGGTGAGAGAATATATACAAATAATCTTTCCTCCATGGAAATCTTAAACAATTATCTGAGGTATTTTCTGATGCTGTATCCTCCAGATAGAGCTGCCCGCTCACACTGTTGATTTGCCTGTTGAATATCTGAGCTCATTTGTCAGGGTGATTTTGTTTCATTTTAATGCATATTAAAATGTGTTACTGAGCATAAGTAGACAAAATATCCACCAAAACAGATATTTCAGCTTGATGATCTTTTGCCCTTTGGACCTCAAAGATTACATTAGGAAGCTAGTGATAGACTTTACAAACTTCAGAGATCAAATGGCTGCATCCCGAGTCTTCAGCGTAGAATCTATGTTGATAAAGTAACACAATTATATGAAAAAAGTGGCACCATCACATGATAACATGCACACTGTAATAAAACTCCCACTAAATCAAAGCCTGAGGTTTGCTTTGAGAATGTTGAGAGAGGATTGCAGGGGTGTAAGAGAGTGTGTGTTTGCAGTGTTCATGATTTAGAGGATGAAATAAGAGAGCTACACTTTGATAGCAGAAATGAAATCAAAACTGAAAGAAATATCAAGATTCCCATAAACATTCAAAGTGGGAATGTGCTATGTTGTGCTCACCAGAGGCCAGGTTCTCAAATATGACTCAGTCCCTTTTTGGCTGATGAGGCAGAACAAAGGCATATCCTCCTCCCTCCCCTTCGCCCCCACTTCCTTGGGAGAACTCAACTGGTATTAAGCTGATGGATTCAGATCCTTTGCTAGCAGACCCTCGTACATCCCTGGGGGAAGAAGCGTGTGTATAAATAGCTGAGAGGGCAGGGCAGAGGTACATTCCACTACTTCTATCTTCCACTGGTGTTTGAGCTACTTAGGGACAAGGTCAGCACAGAATAGCCCTCCGAATCAGAGAACCGTTATTAGCCCTCTGGCAGCCCCCAATACTAAACAGAGAATGAGGAGAGAATCTGATCCTAAATTGTGTGTGGGCTAATGCCTCTGTTATGAGCCAAAAGCTGTAGATAGGGAAAATAAAGGAAGGATATTAATTTATTGGTTACATGGAACATGGACAAATGGAAGTCTTGAAAACTTTGTGCAAATGAAGATTTGTCCTCAATTTATGTCCCAAGCAAACAGGTGTGAAGTGATTTATAGAAGCTCCTTGAGGTACTTAAAATGATGAATTTGGGTGTGGTAGAGGTTAAAAACATTAAGTAGATTGCATGATGTGAAAGCTTCTCATTTATAATCAGTTTTAATCACATTCAATACTCCAAATCAGATTAAAATTGGACATCAGTGGTTTAGAACTAAACAATGCTTCCCCCTCTCCATTAACATGTTTTAAATGTCAACATTTTGGTTCCACAGCTGTGTGTTGTATAATTCCTGATTTGGAGAAGGTCATTCATTAATAGATTGCTAGGAGTAGGTTCAGCATTTGTTGTTATTGTTTGGAGGATCACTACTGAGGGCACATAGTGGGTGCTCCCTGGTACACAAAGTGAGTGACTTCATATTACCTCACTCATCTTGTCTCTCTAATATCCAGGGACCAACATGGCTACAACAACACTGTCTACAAAGGCCAAACTATCATTCCTCACTCAGTGAGTGTTTGCTTGAGTTAGGACAGTAGAATGTGGCTCAAAGAAAAAGAAAGAATATAAAAAAAAAAGCAGGTGGTTCCTGTTTGGTTTGTTCCATTAACAGCCTCACATAAACACCAGGAAGAAGAGAAGACATTTTTTTCATCAGGCAGAAGGTCTGATGTATCTCTTACTGATGGGGAACCTGGACTTGGCATAGGCTGGAGTATAAAAATGGAGACAAACGCCCAATATTGGACATATTGACAAATCCCACAACTGAACATAAGAACTGACCAACATATGCAAGCATGTTCAGCTCAGTCATTGCCACTGCCATGAAATTACTATATGGTATAAATGCATTCTGGGTGTTGACATTCAAATGATCATGTTGTTGCTACTACTTTATATCAAGAATGTGTATATCTAATAAAGTCAAAATACTGCTTTCAGAGGATTGCAGCAGGACTCTTTCAGGTCAAGGTGAAAACCATGCCATGTGTTTTGCCCTTTTAAGACCCATTAGAATGCTATAACACAGAAACTTACTTAAGCTCATGTACTGCAAATATTGCCAAATATGCAAGTCAATCCCATTGTAAGTATATATACGTATCTAGAGGATAGTAGTGGAAAAACATTGGGATTAATTATAGAAGATAGAAAAAACAGATTTTTTTTGTACAATTTCAGGCAAAACTCTGATGAAATGTGTAGACATTTGAGTGCCCATAGAAGTATGTGAGATGATAGTAAATTGGATGCAAAAGGAATTTGCATTACATAATTACAGGGGAAATTACATATAATAATGGATCTGGCTTTATACCAGATTTTTTTCCAGATGGTTTGTCTGCAGTGGATTTTAAAATTTCTTCCACAAGTCTGGTAGGAATTTGTTAATGAAAGATGTGGGATAAAGACATATGATGAAAAATGTAAAGTGATCAGTCTTAACTTTTAAAAGATCTCTAATAATAAACACAAGATAAAAGATCCCAAAACAGATTAGGCTACTATCTCCATTACCGTAAATATTCAAGAACAGATTAGACCCAGTGGGACAGATCTTGGCCCATACTACACCCTTTTTGCCCTACAGGAGAAATCGGCCACTGGCTGTGCACAAGAATGAGTTGTGGGGATGTATGAAAAGGCAAGTGTGGTGACCTGGTTGACTGAGTCTGATGTTGGTTCTCTTTCATCTCAAACTATAACATGAAAATGACAAAATTATAAAAGCAAAATGTTCTGGGTCAGTTCAGCATTATTCTGAGTCTTCCTAAGCCACTGCATTGCCTCAGAGTAGTTATAGTTAGGCTTAAGCATTTTTTAAAATTTGTGTCCATTTAAATATTCAAAGTCACAGGAAATTGTGATGGAGGAGGGAATAATAATTATTTAATATCAACACACATTCAAAAAGTTAAAGCTTTATCAACTATTAAAACACAAATTGTCAACATCACGTCAAATATAAAAAGTAAATGGCCTTAAATCAAACTCTAATAAGTTCTCAAGCAACATTTATCTTACTTTGTGATGTTGATATTGATAGAACTATTTTAAATCAGTTTAGATGTGTACAATGAAATTGACATTTACTGATATATAACAATAAAAATCTAATCTTTCCAAGACTAGTTATAATTAAGGTACCTCATTCTACCATTCTCCCCTATGGGCCAGGCTTCCCAGCCAGTCTACATCTCCCATAATGCACCATGGTCAGTGGCTAGCATGCTTAGTAAATAAAGATTAATAACAAAATGTTTTGATTTCATTTTTCCAACCGAAAATTTAAAAAAATCTCCAAAAATCAACATTTTCTCACAGAAAATTTCAATTTTGTGGAAATCACATTTTCTCTCAGAGATAAAACATTAACAGAAAATTTCTGACCAGTTTTAATTATAAGCCAGGTCCCCTGACTCCCAGTCCAGTTTTCTGTCTGCTAGATAAAACAGTCTCCCCACAGCCTTCAAAATCAGAAAAGGTCTCCACAAGGTCTGGAAGGCAATGTTGTTACAACTTTGAAGCTTACTCATAATTACAGATTGGCCTGAACCAACACATTCAAATTATATGGAGGTTCATCTAGGTCTGAATGTTGTAGCTTGGACCCATCTCTACAAATATTTCTGTTTGTTTTGCAATAATTCCAGTGCTGATTTTAATTTTAATTTTATTTGATTTTAGCTGTCTCCCCCCCCAAGACTTTAACTGCCTTGTAAATGAATTCTTCAGTACAGTTTAGGAGAACAAATGTCATTACTCCATAACCAACAAATTAAAAATAAAAATATTATTCATGGCACTTAAAAACATTAAGTGAGATCCCATGCTGGTTTTGAAGCAGTACTTAGCTAATAAATTCTGTTCTCATACCTTTTGTACAGTATTCCTCTTACCATCAATTACTTTTGGAGCCTGCATTAAAAAGGTCTATTTTTTACCAACTGGAAAACAAAATTAGTGGGGAAATTGATTTTTATTAAAAGGATATAAAAGGAAACAAAATGAGGTCTATTAAAATGTTCTTGCTAGTGTCCTTTTTATATTAATACATTTTCAAGTATAAAGGTGTCAGGAAAGCATATATTGTCTTCATGCATTGTATAAATAGTACATGACTTGAGCAACAAAGTCAACAGCCCCAATTCTGAGCTACAGCTGGGCTAAACTCAACATGGCCCAGATGGTGGGGGCAGTATACATCTATCTATATTGATTCAAACATCAGTATCTCTGAGGCTCAAGGATTCTGGGTCTGGTCTCTAGTGTGAGCTAGAACAGCCAAAGAATGGTTCTAACTTATACCTGGATGCTAGGGAGAATTATTGCAGATGAGAATTACCAGAGAAGAGCAGTACTCGGGCCATTACCCCCTTTCCTGGTAGCTCTTCCAAAACTTGTGACTACAGAAGGACCATTCTGCCAACGGTACCTCACCAGGGGACATGCCTCATGAGCTGGTTCCACCAGTTTTACAATTATTTTATGCCTAAAGGAGCATCTGTGAGAGCCAGAATCTGAGCCTCTATGCTTATCTGAGAGCTAAATTCTTCTTTTAGCCCTGTGTAAAGAGCAGTCCACTGATGCACTAGCCCCAAGAGAAGCAATTTTCCTTTTTGATCCCAGCAGTAACAGTAGCAGCACACCATGGCTGCAGCACTACCCTCCCCACATGGGCTCAGCTATACTGGACAGCACATTGTGTGTGTTTGGAGTGGGTGCAGTGACTGGGCCCCTTACTACCAACCTGCTCAAGAGGAGGAAGGAGTAGGTGCACAGTGCCTCTACCTGAAGTTCACATAGCCCACATAGGTGTACAAAAAGGGAGGATTTTACTCTCTCTTGCACCCAGCATGGGCTCATAATCCAAATGACAACTGAGCCCTTAGTCTTATAAAGCTCAGTAGATTCTATAGCTATTTGTCACACTTCCTTTAAAGGGAAACTGTGTTGCATCAAATATCTCCACATCATTGTTCCTCTTAATGTCCTTTTTAATTTAGCAGGAAAGTCTTCCTTTCATTTCTCAAAAGATTTGGGCATTTGGTTTTTCTATTTAAACCAAACTATCTACAAGGAAGAACTTCTGAAAATGACATGTAGTTCTCTTTGTGATGCTATGACAGGGTGCACTCGCCCCACACTGGAAGGGGCAGGGTTAACCCTACATTGTGGGCTGAGGAAACCAAGGCCCATACATTATACTGGGCATGCACCAGTATAAAAGGAAGAAGCTCAGCTCAGTTGGGGCTGACTGATGGGGAGGAAGAATGTATGCTGCTGGCTCCATTCAAGGATCAGGGAACCCAGGGACATGCCAAGGTACCCACGGAGGTCCCGCAGAGCCTGGAGTAGCCGGGGACAACGCAGACCGGGGAACCCAGAGACAGCGGAGATGCCCAGACCGCAGCAGCAGGAATTACAGTAGAAAGCATCTTGGGAATTAGATAGCGGCCCAGTAAGTGTTTTGGCTGGAACAACTCCCCTCACTGACTCAGTGGCACATGGTCCAGCCACTGCCAGGGCCCTGGGCTGGGTTCCAGTGGGCTTCCACCCCCACCCCCACTTTGTGTGTGGCAGCCCCCATCCTGACTGACCCTGGCTGCAGTAGGCCTTACTGCCCTGTCTCCCTGGGGGTGAATTTTCTGACTGTGGCCACTAGGCCTTACTGCCCTTGTATGAGGGATGAATCTATTGACTTTTGCCATTGTGCCACACTGCCCAGCTATTAGGGGCAAGTACATTAACTTTAGCCATTAGCCTTATTGCCCTGTTAAGAAGGGTGAGTATATTGACTTGGGTTTAGGAGGCTATGTGGGGTGCACTAGCCCTGTACAGGATGGGGTTTTCCCCCAACCCCATCACAGATGCTCAGAAAACACCATTTTTTTCTTGAATTATTCAAAATCTATTAACAAATGTATAGTCTGAGAGTCTGTTACACATGTAAGGATTAGTGAATTTAATGGAAAATCTGTTATTGGAGCAAATTAATAATATAATCTTGCACGTTAGTTTATGAAAGCCAAAAGTTTAACAGTACCACCTAGCACTGTCTGTATATTTACATCTGTGCTACCCTATGCTGTCTGGAGCAATAAAATCTCTGCAGAAGTTCCCATGTAGCATTTTGCCTCTAAAATATGTTATTTGATAGAATGACCAGACTTAATACAGCACCTGTTATTTCAATCAAAGGCCAAATAATTAAAACCTGACTGGATCAATGTTCTGCCCATCCTAAAGGGCTCACTTATTAATTTGCAAACTGGATACAATTAACTTAGGCTTGAATAGAGACTGGGAATGGATGAGTCATTACACAAAGTAAAACTATTTCCCCATATTATTTCTCCCCCCCACCCCATCCCACCCCCCACTGTTCCTCAGATATTCTTGTTAACTGCTGGAAATAGCCTACCTTGCTTGTCACCATGAAAGGTTTTCCTCCTTTCCCCCCCTGCTGCTGGTGATGGCTTATCTTAAGTGATCACTCTCCTTACAGTGTGTATGATAAACCCATTGTTTCATGTTCTCTGTGTGTGTATATCAATCTCCCCTCTGTTTTTTCCACCAAATGCATCCGATGAAGTGAGCTGTAGCTCACAAAAGCTTATGCTCTAATAAATTTGTTAGTCTCTAAGGTGCCACAAGTACTCCTTTTCTTTTTGCGAATACAGACTAACACGCTGCTACTCTGAAACCTGTCATTATGCAAGGCACTGAATTTAGTCGTATAGAGTGGAAATCTGTCAACTTCATGAAAAAACTCGTACAGATACAGACAAACATCATCTTCCTCTCCAAATGTAAACAGATGGACATCATACCGAAGGGACTGAAGGTAAAAAATCCATTACAATCTACATACCACACAGACTATGCTGACAGCCACACACTCTCAAGGAAACTGCGGAACCACCTGATCAACATCCTCTACAGCAAACAGGGAAAGATTGAGAATGAGCTCTCAAAACTGGATACTCTCATAAAGAACCAACCTTCCACACAAACTTCCTTGTGGCTGGACTTTACAAAAATTAGACAAGCCATTTACAACACACACTTTGCTTCTCTACAAAAGAAAAAGGACACTAAACTATCTAAACTACTACATGCCACAAGGGGCCAGAACAGTGGTTTCCGTAACCCACCCAGCAATATTGTTAATCTATCCAACTATACTCTTAGCCCAGCAGAAGAATCTGTCCTATCTCGGGGCCTCTCCTTTTGCCCCTCCACCCCCACGAATATGATACAGTTCTGTGGTGACCTAGAATCCTATTTTCGACGTCTCCGACTCAAGGAATATTTCCAACACACCTCTGACCAACATATTAACCCACAGAGACCTTCTACCAACACTACAAAAAGAAGAATTCTGGGTGGACTCCTCCTGAAGGTCGAAACAGTGCTTCCGCCGACGTGGATGAGCTGAAATTGTGGAAAAGCAACATCGCTTGCGCCATAACCTCAGCCATGCAGAACACAATGCCATACACAGCCTCAGAAACAACTCTGACATCATAATCAAAAAGGCTGACAAAGGAGGTGCTGTCGTCATCATGAATAGGTCGGAGTATGAACAAGAGGCTAGTAGGCAGCTCTCCAACACCACTTTCTACAAGCCATTACCCTCTGATCCCACTGAGAGTTACCAAAAGAAACTACAGCATTTGCTCAAGAAACTCCCTGAAAAAGCACAAGAATAAATCTGCACAGACACACCCCTAGAACCCTGACCTGGGGTATTCTATCTGCTACCCAAGATCCATAAACCTGGAAATCCTGGACGCCCCATCATCTCAGGCATTGGCACCCTAACAGCAGGATTGTCTGGCTATGTAGACTCCCTCCTCATGCCCTACATTACCAGCACTCCCAGCTATCTTCGAGACACCACTGACTTCCTGAGGAAACTACAGTCCATTGGTGATCTTCCTAAAAACACCATCCTAGCCACTATGGAGGTAGAAGCCCTCTACACCAACATTCCACACAAAGATGGACTACAAGCCGTCAGGAACAATATCCCCGATAATGTCATGGCTAACCTGGTGGCTGAACTTTGTGACTTTGTCCTCATCCATAACTATTTCACATTTAGGGACAATGTATACCTTCAAATCAGCGGCGCTGCGATGGGTACCCACATGGCCCCACAGTATGCCAACATTTTTATGGCTGACTTAGAACAACGCTTCCTCAGCTCTCGTCTCCTAATGCCCCGACTTTACTTGCGCTACATTGATGACATCTTCATCATCTGGACCCATGGAAAAGAAGCCCTTGAGGAATTCCACCATGATTTCAATAATTTCCATCCCACCATCAACCTCAGCCTGGACCAGTCCACACAAGAGATCCACTCCCTGGACACTACGGTGCTAATAAGCGATGGTCACATAAACACCACCCTATATCGGAAACCTACTGGCAGCTATGCCTACCTACATGCTTCTAGCTTTCATCCAGATCATACCACACGATCCATTGTCTACAGCCAAGCTCTACGATATAACCGCATTTGCTCCAACCCCTCAGACAGAGACAAACACCTACAAGTTCTCTCTCATGCATTCCTACAACTACAATACCCACCTGCTGAAGTGAAGAAACAGATTGACAGAGCCAGAAGAGTACCCAGAAGTCACCTACTACAGGACAGGCCCAGCAAAGAAAATAACAGAACGCCACTAGCCATCACCTTCAGTCCCCAACTAAATCCTCTCCAACGCATCATCAAGGATCTACAACCTATCCTGAAGGACGACCCATCACTCTCACAGATCTTGGGAGACAGACCAGTCCTTGCTTACAGACAGTCCCCCAATCTGAAGCAAATACTCACCAGCAACCACACACCACACAACAGAACCACCAACCCAGGAACCTATCCTTGCAACAAAGCCCGTTGCCAACTCTGTCCACATATCTATTCAGGGGATACCATCATAGGGCCTAATCACATCAGCCACACTATCAGAGGCTCGTTCACCTGCACATCTACCAATGTGATATATGCCATCATGTGCCAGCAATGCCCCTCTGCCATGTACATTGGCCAAACTGGACAGTCTCTACGTAAAAGAATGAATGGACACAAATCAGACGTCAAGAATTATAACATTCAAAAACCAGTTGGAGAACACTTCAATCTCTCTGGTCACTCGATTACCGACCTAAGAGTGGCTATCCTTCAACAAAAAAGCTTCAAAAACAGACTCCAACGAGAGACTGCTGAATTGGAATTAATTTGCAAACTGGATACAATTAACTTAGGCTTGAATAGAGACTGGGAATGGATGAGTCATTACACAAAGTAAAACTATTTCCCCATGTTATTTCTCCCCCCCCAACCCCACCCCCCACTATTCCTCAGATATTCTTGTTAACTGCTGGAAATAGCCTACCTTGCTTGTCACCATGAAAGGTTTTCCTCCTTCCCCCCCCCCTGCTGCTGGTGATGGCTTATCTTAAGTGATCACTCTCCTTACAGTGTGTATGATAAACCCATTGTTTCATGTTCTCTGTGTGTGTATATCAATCTCCCCTCTGTTTTTTCCACCAAATGCATCCGATGAAGTGAGCTGTAGCTCACGAAAGCTTATGCTCTAATAAATTTGTTATTCTCTAAGGTGCCACAAGTACTCCTTTTCTTTTTGCGAATACAGACTAACACGGCTGCTATTCTGAAACCTGTTATTTGTTATAGTATTTCTTGATGTAATTTTTCTAACTGATCAGAAGGATCATGGCAATGGTTAGGAATAGTATTTATCAGGAAGGCTTTATCATTCTTAACAAAGCAAGGCAACTAGTGGGAAATATTTTTGTGAATGTACCCTGGATTCTGAGGCACTTTGATTCAGACATGTTTGGCCACCTTCCTGTTGGCATTGCTATGATCATTCTATGTGGTACTGCTTTTTCTTCACACAGATGTTTGAGGAAAGGCAGATAGTTTTTATTCATGTGAGTATGGGAAATCAAACACAAATTGGTACACTTGCCTGTGTAAAACAAGTCTATTAACACACCCCTCACACAAGATTAATGATTGTGGTGAATGATTGGTGCTATCCAGAGAGATCACTGGATTAAAGCCATGCATCTGGCAGATATATGAAAGAATGTGGGATGTATAAGGTGGGTCAGCACACAGCAGTAGCAACACTTCTCCTGGCCAGAGCCCTGAATCTCAGGCAATTAATCAAAGACCAACAAGAGCAGAGGACTGCAGCTATATCCCAGTGGGCTAGCTTGCCTTTATTATATCAACTGTTTTGAATTATATTCTGCTTTTATTATACTCAGCAGTAATGCAAGGAACATGAAGGCCTATATCCTGTAAGACATTAGCTCTAGCAAGTTAGCATAAGGCTTGAGGCCTATGACCTTTGAACAGATATGGCTAATGGAAACCCCAAGTATTGGGGAGCCGAAAGTAGCATTTAAGGGGAATTTCTGACCACGAGTACATGATCGGACCACAAGAGTGTCATGGCAATGAGTTGACATATATTACAGGTACATGAGCTACCTAACCACAAAAGGGCCATGGTAACAAATTGACGTATATGATAATAACGTGAGATCGTTGATATACTAACCTACGGAAGAAAGATACTCTGCCTTTAGTAACGTGAGAAAATACAAATAAGGAAAAGGGGCAAATCCCTTACTACAGTGGTTCTCAACCAGGGCCCAGGCACCTTGGGGGGCTGAGAGCAGGTTTCAGGGAGGCCACCAAGCAGGGCCAGCATCAGACTTACTGGGGCCAGGGCTAAAAGCTGAAGACCCACTGCATAGGGTTGAAGTCCAGGATCCCTGAGCCCAGCCACCTGCAGCTGAAACCTGGGATCCCTGAGCAACTTAGCTTCTCAAGGCCCCCTGAGTCATAGGGCCCTATGCAATTGCCCTGCTTGCTACCTCCTAATGCCAGCCCTGGCTTTTATATGCAAAAAACCCCAGTTATAGTGGCACAGCAGGTCCTTGGAATTTTTATAGCATGTTGGGGGGAGAGGGGAGCTCAGAAAGAAAAATGTTGAGAACCCCTGCCCTACTGAATATGCATCAAACATAGTGGCATCAGGGTAACATATTATAAAAGTTGCATCCCAGTCTGGGGGCAGTAGGAGAAGGAGATGTAGCGTTGGGAGCTGCCAGAATGATGGCCACTGCTGATGAGGGGGAAGGTGATGGTGATAAGAAAGATGATGACTAACATTTCAAATTGTTCTATAAGTAATTGCGTATATGGATGTGCAGATGCACATTCTGTAGTATCTCTATCTATCTGACTGAGTTGCACTGTTTGTGACTATGCTAAATATATTAATAAACTTTTTGTAAATAAAGGGCAGTTCCTAAAGTGTGAGTGTTGCAGCTGTCGACATTGGGGTTCCCAACTATATAATAACTTAAATAATACTGGGCCTGATCTTGGGACAAAAACCTGTTGACCCTCCAAGTGGCAACTGGGAATTCTTAAGTAATCAATAGAGATAGATAGGGCTACACAGCTTTCCTAAGTAGTACAGCCCACATACACACAAATTAAAAGACTTAGAGCATGATTCTTGACTACAGTGCACATTCGATAGTTGGTCACATCTCTGCAAAGTGGGTGAAAGATGCCACCAATCATCACTATTCATAAGGGCCAGGTAGAATTGCCATCTCTGAGCTATGAGGATTTCAAGGACTACTTCCCTTTTCATCCCTAAGGGCTATGTCTTCTCCCATACACACTGCATTCTCCCACTTGTGGCAGCCCACGAAGCTGGAACAGTACCTGTTAGTGGATTGTACTGCAGACAGGGCTACAATCACTGGGTGTGCATCAGGGAGCTCTAGCAATGTCTCCATTTGATGGTTGATCTGTGCTTATCTTACAATGGATGATATTTTAAAGACACAGTCTAGTCTTGTATTAATCACTTTAAAAAGCAGTGACAAATGGTATTTGAAGAAAATGATAGAATCAGAGTAAATACACAAGTCTTTGAGAGACTGCAAAATCACACACATTTTCCTCACCATCTCAACAACTGGTATTCCCATTTACAGTTTCCAAACTGATGCTTGTAATGGGCAAAATTACAAGTCATGCATCAGGCAAGTGCCAGCAGAATTACAGGCTATGACATGCTTTGTGCACAAGACTATATAAGTATGTAATGTAGACTTTTTTAGATATTAGCTCATAAATATCAGGGTGGCAGAATGTACACAAGGCCATCCTATGATTTTGCATGTGATCCACAGCTCACTGGGTGAGACTTATCTGCATCTGCTTTATACTTCTATATTGCCCCAGCTACCTTACAATGATTAAACAGGCACCTAATGGGATGGTGGAGCTCTGAGGCACCATACCACCAGGAACGAACATGGTAAAATGCCACATTTGTGGGGGTGACTGAAATTATCTATCACACATCAGAAATCTATGTGGTCCAACTGCAGCAGGCTAGCATGAGGTGATGCTTCCAATTGTTATAATTTCCCATGTAAACAATGGGTTTCAGAGTAGCAGCCGTGTTAGTCTGTATTCGCAAAAAGAAAAGGAGTGGCACCTTAGAGACTAACAAATTTATTAGAGCATAAGCTTTCATGAGCTACAGCTCATTTCATCACTTCATTCAATGCATCCGATGAAGTGAGCTGTAGCTCACGAAAGCTTATGCTCTAATAAATTTGTTAGTCTCTAAGGTGCCACAAGTACTCCTTTTCTTTTCATGTAAACAATGACTCCTGATTACCTCAGGATGAGAGGATATGGCAGACAATTGGAAACAGAACAACAGATGTCATCTATAATCAGCTTTACTACATTTACTGCATCACCACAGGGTTTTGGGCATGTAGGAAAGATATCAGGAGGGCCAAATCGCACCTGGAGCTGCAGCTAGCAAGAGATGTCAAGAGTAACAAGAAGGGTTTCTTCAGGTATGTTGGCAACAAGAAGAAAGCCAAGGAAAGTGTGGGCCCCTTACTGAATGAGGGAGGCAAGCTAGTGACAGAGGATGTGGAAAAAGCTAATGTACTCAATGCTTTTTTTGCCTCTGTTTTCACTAACAAGGTCAGCTCCCAGACTGCTGTGCTGGGCATCACAAAATGGGGAAGAGATGGCCAGCCCTCTGTAGAGATAGAGGTGGTTAGGGACTATTTAGAAAAGCTGGACGTGCACAAGTCCATGGGGCCGGACGAATTGCATCCGAGAGTGCTGAGGGAATTGGCGGCTGTGATTGCAGAGCCCTTGGCCATTATCTTTGAAAACTCGTGGCGAACGGGGGAAGTCCCGGATGACTGGAAAAAGGCTAATGTAGTGCCCATCTTTAAAAAAGGGAAGAAGGAGGATCCTGGGAACTACAGGCCGGTCAGCCTCACCTCAGTCCCTGGAAAAATCATGGAGCAGGTCCTCAAAGAATCAATCCTGAAGCACTTAGAGGAGAGGAAGTGATCAGGAACAGTCAGCATGGATTCACCAAGGGAAGGTCATGCCTGACTAATCTAATCGCCTTTTATGATGAGATTACTGGTTCTGTGGATGAAGGGAAGCAGTGGATGTATTGTTTCTTGACTTTAGCAAAGCTTTTGACACGGTCTCCCACAGCATTCTTGTCAGCAAGTTAAGGAAGTATGGGCTGGATGAATGCACTATAAGGTGGGTAGAAAGCTGGCTAGATTGTCGGGCTCAACGGGTAGTGATCAATGGCTCCATGTCTAGTTGGCAGCCGGTGTCAAGTGGAGTGCCCCAGGGGTCGGTCCTGGGGCCCGTTTTGTTCAATATCTTCATAAATGATCTGGAGGATGGTGTGGATTGCACTCTCAGCAAATTTGCGGATGATACTAAACTGGGAGGAGTGGTAGATACGCTGGAGGGGAGGGATAGGATACAGAAGGACCTAGACAAATTGGAAGATTGGGCCAAAAGAAATCTAATGAGGTTAAACAAGGACAAGTGCAGAGTCCTGCACTTAGGATGGAAGAATCCCATGCATGCTACAGACTAGGGACCGAATGGCTCGGCAGCAGTTCTGCGGAAAAGGACCTAGGGGTGACAGTGGACGAGAAGCTGGATATGAGTCAGCAGTGTGCCCTTGTTGCCAAGAAGGCCAATGGCATTTTGGGATGTATAAGTAGGGGCATAGCGAGCAGATCGAGGGACGTGATCGTTCCCCTCTATTCGACACTGGTGAGGCCTCATCTGGAGTACTGTGTCCAGTTTTGGGCCCCACACTACAAGAAGGATGTGGATAAATTGGAAAGAGTACAGCGAAGGGCAACAAAAATGATTAGGGGTCTAGAGCACATGACTTATGAGGAGAGGCTGAGGGAGCTGGGATTGTTTAGTCTGCAGAAGAGAAGAATGAGGGGGGATTTGATAGCTGCTTTCAACTACCTGAAAGGGGGTTTCAAAGAGGATGGCTCTAGACTGTTCTCAATGGTAGCAGATGACAGAACGAGGAGTAATGGTCTCAAGTTGCAATGGGGGAGGTTTAGATTGGATATTAGGAAAAACTTTTTCACTAAGAGGGTGGTGAAACACTGGAATGCGTTACCTAGGGAGGTGGTAGAATCTCCTTCCTTAGAGGTTTTTAAGGTCAGGCTTGACAAAGCCCTGGCTAGGATGATTTAACTGGGACTTGGTCCTGCTTTGAGCAGGGGGTTTGGACTAGATGACCTTCTGGGGTCCCTTCCAACCCTGATATTCTATGATTCTATGATTCTATGATTCCTCAGTGGTGAGTTATAAATCACATATCCTGGAGTCTGTTTATTTTACTGTTACTTTAATTCTCTAAGTATCACTGTCACAGGGCAAACTCCTCAACCTGGATTTCTCTTTGCAAGCAGACCTCACGCACTTACATAAATTCACCAAAACATACTTTATTTACAATATCTTATGTAACTTAATGTACCACCATCATAAGGTTTATCCCAAGCTTCAGTAGAACTCTCCTTGGCACAGGGTTAAGGAGAAAAGTCTCATCTCTCAGAGAGCCTAAGCTTCTTTGTCCTTCCTTCCAGCCTTCCCCTGTACCTTCCTCTCTCCCATGTACCAGTCCCCAGCTAATGAGTTGAATCCCTTGTTAACAATTAATCACCTGGTCCTAATCAATTATGTCCCAATTTAGGTCAGGAAGGTTGGTGAGCCAACTATAGGCTACTTGCACTACTCGCACTCTGTCTCAGGGACCACACCTTGGGGTAGCTGGGGTGAGTGGGTGGAAAGAACCTGTCCTCCCTGGACAGATAGATTATAAGGAGCCACTCTATGGAGGCAGCATCAGCCTAATGGCTGAGGTGGTTCTTTCACAGCCCCAATAGGTGGGGCAGGACTGGAGGGCCCCTGCAATCGCACACTGGCCAACTCCTTCTTCCTTGGGCCTGTCCCATCAACCATCCATGCTATGTACCAAGCGTGGACCTCTGTATGGCCTTCCCAACAGCAGATCTCCTCCCCATCCCTTTCCCTACCAGGGCCGTGGAACTAGAGGATAGCTATGGCAAAGTGGCATCAGCTTAATTTATCCCTGTAGGTTGTAAGTGTATTTATAAATACTAGCAGCTAATATTTGGCTATGTATAATCATTAAAAGAGCAATGAAGAATGAAAAGGCTCTCTAAATCAGATGGGGCACCTTGCAATCTAGTATTTAAATAAACACTTTAACGGTTCCAGGAAAGTAAGAATTATATGGAACTATTTAGAAACATTTCCTCTGACTCTTCCTATATTGGCCCCAAAACTGCTTCAATTCTCCACCCTGAGAGTAGCTTACTAGTCACCATATGGAAGTGGTGGGGGGGGGGGGCAGAATCAGGCCTTTTAACTAGCAGTTCTTCAACGTAAACTTGTGTGCCCTACTTTGAATTTCTATGAAATTATTACAGTGCAAACCCACCTCTCAAAGAACTACACCATCATAATCTCACTGACAACTTTGATATGCTGCCACAATTTTCTAGTGTTGCTGAATCTGCAAAGTGTTATCAGCCTAACTTCAGGCAATTCATCGGTAGCCTGAGACAAAGCAGGGGGATGACTAAATGCTACTTATTTCTAACAAATTATTTCTGATATACATATCGTATATCACATATAAACCCACATGCACTTTAAAGATGGGTCAGATGAGTACAGATTCTTTTGTGAAAGAATGTGAATTGATACTCATTTCTTAAACTTTGTGTCCAAATATTAGCACAAATTTGAACCTTCCCTAATTCAAATTATTGTACAATTTATCCAACTCCAACTGGGGCATTTTTTCATCACAGAAATAATAATTATTTTTATCATGGTAGTGTCCAGAAGCCCCAACCAAGAATATGGCCCCATTGAACTAGGCACTGCACAAATAAATAGCAAAAGACCTTCCCTGAAGACTTTACCACCAAAATAGACAAGACAGTGGTACAAAGCAAGCATGGTCATCAGGAGTATATATATAGGGAACTGAGGCATACACAGAATAACCCAAAGTCACAGAGTGGCAGAGCCAGAAATTTAACCTAGATTTAGTGATTCCCAATCCAGTCCTTAAACCACAAGACCAGGCAACCTTCTCCTCAGAGATGTTGGAGCTGAGGGTGCTGACACACCAACTGGTTTGTAGTCGTAATAACAAACACCAAGTGAATGGTTTCCATCACCAGCAACCCCACTATAAAAATTGCTCCAGCATCCCGCTTGTCCTAAGCGTAGTCTGCATTCATTCAAGGATCTTAATGCACTTTCCAACTAATAATTGCCCTGTGAGGTACATATTAATATTATACTTATTTCAGACAAAAGTAAAGAGAGGCACATAGCGATTAAGTGACTTGCCTAACATCAGGATTGAGTTAGTGGCAGAACTGCAATTAGAAATCAGGAATTCTCTGTCCAGTATAAAACTATCCTATTTAAAAGATGCCATGCTCAACAACAACAAAAAGTTCAATTAATAAAACTGTGGCATTAATGTCAAAAGTGGCACAAAGTCCATAGTGTGTTCCAAGCCTACACTATGTTCACATCCATGGTTCAACTCACCTCTGCTCCACCATTAACTTTGAAAAGGCAGGTATTCAGACTTCACCATTAAATTCCCCTGCAAAATCATTGATGAAAGTCTGGCTCTCTCTCAACACTCAGGTCCTTACATTGCCATACCTGTTAAAGCTGATTATTGTTCTGCTCAATTGCACTTCAACCGTCCTACCCACTGGAAGAGCTTTGCATTGTGCAGCCTCAGGCATGCCACTAACAGGGCTTAACATTTGTGCCAGTTCATACAAACGTTAACTGCAGATAGTCGTTTGCAGTATGAGAGAGATTCACAATAAGTGAAACCTGCCACATTCTTTACAATATTTCAGAACACAAGGTTATTTTGGAGACATCTTAGGGCCAACCTTTCTCATATTTTCTGCTTCTTCTAGTGCCATAGGCAGGAGATCCTACAAGGCAGGTAAATGTGAACAGCGCTCAGAAAAGCAGTCAATAAATATATTTTATTTACCTTCTCCTTTTTTGGAGTTTGAAAGATTTAAGGATAAGCTCAGAGATGATTTTAGCATCAGAGTCAGCAATAGCGAGAGAAAGTGAGAGATTAAAAATATTGCTCTGATATGAAAAATTGGAGGAGAGGCAAACAGAAAAGGAGTAGAGGAAGAAGGACAGACATGAGAAATTGAAAAATAAGGAATGGAGACAGAATGGTGGGACAGACGGAAAGGGAGGTTAGCACCCGACAGACTTTTCAGCCTGGGCATGGAAGTGAAACATTTAATTGCTTCCATTTGCTTATTTGTTGAAAGGATGCTACCTTTTTCCAGGAGATGTACTTCATGCTTTCCTTACTACTTATTTATACTCCATTTAAAACTAAGCTTAGATCTTTTTATTGCTTGGACAATGCATTATTTATTCTCATTCTATGTGTTTATTCAGGTAGTTTCTGGCTAATAGTTGACTTATTAAATATAGCTCTTATATATCAAATATGTAATAAAGGAACTTGAAGTTTGCTATTTATTTTAATGGCATCCCATTATAAAATCCTTCATATGTTCCAGACCGTATCTCCCTGTGGGATAGGAAGTCCAATATCTCTGAAGTAAATTCAGAATAAACAGGCATAACTCCAGTGAAGATGTATCAGGCTTCATTTTTGTGTATAATTAAGTGGAAGTTCTGGATGACTTGACATGTGCATTTGTGGTTCTTTCATTCTTTCGTGATAATTTTCATTCTGACTAGCAGGGCCTCTCCTGTGTTTAACATCAGAAACAGTAAAGAGTTATAAATACAGTGGATAATGCAAGAAGATCTATTATCAGAACAAATTACAAAGTATAGATTTTACAAACTATTATGAGGTTTTTTAAAAAAAATGTTAAAGTGTACAGCAAGCACAGATTTAAAGGGTGATTTTTCAAGGCCATAAATGACAATTGGGCAACCAACTCCCATCAATGGGCTATTTCTTCCTTTGAACATCTCTCCCTTCTTTTTCTCTAATTTGTGTACAGCTCTGATTTAGTAATTTGCATAGCCTGATTTGTGCATCACCGATGAATATTTAGAAGTACACGTATCCATTTTAGGTGTGCAAACTATTTTAGGGCTATTTGCAAATCTAAATTGGACACACACACTTCTAAAAATTCATAGATTCATACATTTTAAGACAAGAGGGGATCATTAAGAACACCTAGTCTGACCCAAGGGTCCCTCTCTGCCTTAAAATATATCAACCAATGAATTGTAGAAGTGTGAGTGCCCAATTTAGGCATGCGAATAGACCTCATGTGGTTTACAGAACTAGACCAGCTGTAACCGGATAATTGGGGATCCTTCCCTCAGGGAGTGGGAGAACCGGACCACATCCACTTATTTACACTGGGTGGTCACAACATCGGCCCCAATTCCCTACTATTCACAAATAGGGGCTCTGCCCTTTGTGGGCCTCCGTAAGTGTACCCAGCTAGGGGAATCAAACCTCACACTGTCAGGGATACTTTCTCCCTGAGGTCCCAGAAAAAGGGAGGATGGGCTGGTGAGTCTACAGTGCTGCCAACAATTCAGTCCCAATGTAATAGATTTGGGGAAATATTTCTGGCTGGCTCTCTGAGGCAGGCTCAGTTTATCTGTCTTACCCTGGGAGTCCACTGTACTCTCCCCAGGGTTGGGATGAAGGTCTCTTACCTACGAGTCCCCTCTCTGATGTCAGGACTCACTTCTGCAATCTGCTTCCTAGGGCAATCCTGCACATTCCTTCCTTCCCCCTGCTGACTGCAGTTTCCTCCCTTTTAAAACCTTTCTCCTTATCATGAATGATTGACAGTGCTGGGTGGGTGGGGCTAGCCTAACCATCAGGGCCTCTCTGGCCCCTTCCTTGTCTGTGTGGGGCCTTTACACCCCATCACATCCTCTTCCAGTGCAGTCAGAGTTGAATAAACTAGCTCTTCTGTAGGATGTGTCTCAAGTATATGCAAACCATGATAGGATTACACAGCTAATGCTTTCACTAAAAAACCCAAAACTTCTCTTGGGCATTTTTTCCAATATGGTTTCATTCAGCATCAATGCTTTCCATTGAATTTATTATCTTTTATGGACTGAAGAATTATGCTAAACTCCACTAGAAGGAGATGCATTCTATTGGTGCAAGACAAAAGGATGAGCTACTGAGAGTCTTCCAGTGCTCACTGGAGGTGGGAGTGCATCTTGTTCTGTGTTTCTGTACAGAAGCTAAAATATGGGGCCCAGATCCCAACTGGAGTTCCTACAATAACAGGAATATCTAATAATACATACAAATAGCTGTGGAGTCTAGTGGATTCTCTGCTATTGACCTACTGTGTGATCTCATGATTTGTAATAGTGAGTTAATAATGCCTTTATAAAGTGCTTTAACTCACTGAATGAAAAATGCTCTGTGAGTGCTGTAGACGAATGTATATATTTATGCCTTCTCAGCAGTGCTCAAGGCAGCTAATGCACTAATTCTGGAATACAGTCCTATTACACAGGAGAAAGAGACAGGCCAATACAACATGGACAGTCAAATATGCTTTATTAGAAAATGAGATTCATTTAAATCTCAGCTTTCATCAGTGGATGAACTACTCTTCTTTAAACCTTAGGTGCTGTGAGTAGTAAGAAAATATAAAATTCAACACCTATGTGCCAACATGACTTAATTATATCCTACTGAGTCCATAAAGGATGCCTTGAATTTTAAACCACATTTTTAGAAGCACTGAACTAAACTATATTCTCTTTCTTTGAGTAGATGGACTACACTGAGTTCCCCTTGGACAGCCTCTTACCCAGCATTACAAACCCAATACCCACATAAGCTGAAATTTAAACTAAAGGTTTATAGGGGGAAGAGGTTTATTGCAAGATATTCTGCTCCTGGAGTACTAAAAGATTCAGGAAACCATTAGGCACTCCTGGAATTCTCATTTAAATCCCAGCCTGCAAATGGATTGCATAGAGAGCTTGGAACGTAATCCTTAAAATGTTAAATTTGCCTACTTCCATAGAACTTTTTTGGAGGATTTCAATTGGAAAAAGCATGAAATCATGGAAGAATGGCTTGCCTTACATTCATTAAATGATCTCTTCCCTGCATACACATAAACGTAACTGTATTATGCACCTAGGAGTGCTTGTGACTAGCAGAAAGTGAAGGGTGACATCAGGCACAAGAAATCTTTATTCTGTCAGAAATGCCACAGTTTGTCAAACCTACAGTATTTTTCTGCCAGCTCCCTGCCAAAATCCTACTTGTCTTTTTATCATCACTCCTCTTTAGATGTTCTTGAATAAGATACTGTAGCACTTAAACTCCCCAAATGCACACAGACTCTACCGAACAGGGTGAATATTGAATGTGGCTTACACAAGGCCCTAGCCACAGAATGGCAGTCTCTCACTTCCCACATGATCTTTCCATTAATCCAGTTGAAGGTGGTATATAATGTTGACCCCACCTCCTGATTGGAAAATGAAGGGGTGTAAGGTAGCCTGAACACACATACACAGCCTATTTTTTTAGGTGACTGTACCCTTAAAACTTTGGAGTATGTGAATACTAAATTCATTAGAAGCATTTACTGGTCTTCACTTACTGTATGTCTGATTGATGACCTGTATAGTCTAGACTTTGATACACTATGTCATGCTTCAATGGAGAAATCCAGGAGACTGAATAGAAAAAAGAACATATTACACAACCTTTTGCTTTTTAATTATATCATTAGAGCTGAGGTTTGACCTCCAGTTGACCTTCAAGTTGACTGGTTAAATGAAATAGTTCTGTAACAACTGAAAAAAGGCAACAGAGCTCAGTTACCTCAGTAAGGAAAAACAAATAATGTACTACTGAACTCTGTTTTTTAGTAAGCATCTATACTATATTTATGAAATTTCCTCACTATTGTTTCATTCTGCTCCTTTAAAATTTGCATTTATTCCTTTAAACATTTATTCCTTTTAATATACATTTAAAATGTCTTATTGGTGTGCCCAAGTATAATCCTGAGTACACATAAGGCAGTAGAAGATATAGAATCTATCACTCAGCTGAGATGACTATTTTCCAAGAATGAGACAGGAGTCAATTATAAATATCTTTATCCATGATTAAAATAATTAATTTTGCTAATTAACTACCTTAAGTCCTACAATCAGTCCCTTCTGGAGCCCATTGAAAATCATCCTGGGCATTGTACAATACTTATTAAAACCTGAAGCAAAACCAAAGCTCAATGCTCGAAAGCAAATGTGCTTTTCATAAAATGTGTTTGTCTTGAGACACACAACCAGGAAAATTGGGGAAGGATAGAAACAAAAACAAATGTTTGGTTAAAGCCCAGCTCAATCCAGAAGCTTTGCAGTGGGTTCTGAAGCTCACCATGTCTGGCTGCTGATATACACTCAGTGTTCCACAGATGGTCAGCGGAGGTAGCTCTATCATCAGTCTTGGAAAGCTGAGTTTTAGCTACTGACAGCAGAAATATTCCCCCAGATTTCTGCTGTCAGGATGGGACACAGGGATGGAGGTGGTCTCTGCAATGCCTGTGTCACAGATTATGGAGGGCTTTAAAGGATGCTGCAAACACTTTGAACTATAAACAGAACTGCACAGGTAGCTCAGTGCATCATGGTGAGCACTGTACTTCTAAGCTTTGCTTCTCCACTGCATCCAAGTTACCTCAGGGACCTAATTTCAGTGAAGGATCAGGGATAACAGCTCTTCAATGCCTCCTGCCCCACACCATGCTGCTGAAATGCCCTAAACACACACCCCACCCTGATTCCACTTACATCAGAAGGTTGTAGGGGCTGGCACAGAAGAATCACTTCTGGCAAATTTACATCTGCACAGAATTCTCCTATACAGGAAGAATTCTCCACTGGCTTTTGTGAGTGCTTTGTGCTGCTCACCCAGAACACAAAGATGCCTTAGTGGACCAGAAAATCCAGCCCATTATATGTATGCCAAAAGGAATTTCATTTTAAGCTTCAAGCTTAAATCAACTGTCCATTCTGAAGTAGGTTAATTCCAGCTGAGGCACAAAATATGAACAATACCAGTTGTTTTTCAAACTAAGCGTATTCCACATCTAGAAATGGGCAAACTTGTTTATCCTCCACTATTCACCTCAAACTGGAACTGAAGCTTTTGTGAAGCTTGAAAAAAATAATTCTTTTTCTCAGTCATTTTCATTTGCATATGCCTTTGCACTTTAGGGTTATTGAAGTGGAACTGAAGTGGAAAAGTTGAATAGGATAACACCAAGAGGCAACCTGATCTGGCAGTAGTAATAGCCAACCCAATCTGAAATTGACCAACCCCTGTTTCAGAACTTAAATCTCAAATATTCTGAGCCCTGATGCACCAATGCAGTTCCAAGGCATAATCAAAGTCTGGAACCTTCTGCATGAAGAAACCATAACTTTCTTAACAAGACCTCAGGTGTGTAGCTGCAAATCTGAGCCCCTTCAGCAGGCAAGAAAGGATGAGGTTCCATTTCCCAACCTCCATGAGATGGCCCACTGAACCCCTCTCAAAAATTGTATCATAATCTGTGGAACTGGAGTCAGAGGTCCAATGTTCCCTGGAAGGACTGTTATTGAGAGGACACCAGTGGAACAGGAAATGCAAGGGATTATGCTGGAAGCAACTTGGCCACATGGATAGAGCAGTTCACAGGGTTTAATAAAGTTTCCCTTTTTAAACTTAGCCTGCATTCAGCTTCACACTTTGTGAATGAACCATGGTGGCAGTGACTGAGCCATGAGTTTCTGCAGTGCAGCAGCTTACAGCATAAGCCATGTAACTTGGTCTGAACTCCACCCTGCATGTTGCAGACACAAACCTAGCTCAGTGGTGGACCCGGTGGAAGAGGAGCTTCTGCGACTGACCATACAGGGGGACAACAACAGCAGGAAAGTAAAACTATTATGTTACTATATACAGAACAAGTCAGGAGGATCTGCACCATTCTGAAGATCCCCTCTGTATCAAACCTCACAGAAGTCCTAGGAGCCCTGGGGACCTCTTGCTCCCCAAAGCAGAACAAAACTGTAGAATGAAACTGATTTTTCGCTATGGGCCAATCCAAAAGGGCTGTTTTTGATTTCAAAAGGGCTGACTTTCAAAAATTAAGGAAATTAGTTAGGGAAGTGGATTGGACTGAAGAACTTATGGATCTAAAGATAGAGGAGGCCTGGGATTACTTTAAATCAAAACTGCAGAAGCTATCGGAAGCCTGTATCCCAAGAAAGGGGAAAAAATTCATAGGAAGGAGTTGTAGACCAAGCTGGATGAGCAAGCATCTTAGAGAGGTGATTAAGAAGAAGCAGAAAGCATACAGGGAGTGGAAGATGGGAGGGATCAGCAAGGAAAGCTACCTAATTGAGGTCAGAACATGTAGGGATCAAGTGAGACAGGCTAAAAGTCGAGTAGAGTTGGACCTTGCAAAGGGAATTAAAACCAATAGTAAAAGGTTCTATAGCCATATAAATAAGAAGAAAACTAAAAAGGAAGAAGTGGGGCCGCTTAACACTGAGGATGGAGTGGAGGTTAAAGATAATCTAGGCATGGCCCAATATCTAAACAAATACTTTGCCTCAGTCTTTAATAAGGCTAAAGAGGATCTTGGGGATAATGGTAGCATGAGAAATGGGAAGGAGGATATAGAGGTAGATATTACCATATCAGAGGTAGAAGCGAAACTGAAACAGCTTAATGGGACTAAATCAGGGGGCCGAGATAATCTTCATCCAAGAATATTAAAGGAATTGGCACCTGAAATTGCAAGCCCATTAGCAAGAATTTTTAATGTATCTGTAAACTCAGGAATAGTACTGAATGATTGGAGAATTGCTAATATAGTTCCTATTTTTAAGAAAGGAAAAAAAAGTGATCCGGGTAACTACAGGCCAGTTAGTTTGACATCTGTAGTATGCAAGGTCCTGGAAAAAATTTTGAAGGAGAAATTAGTTAAGGACATTGAAGTCAATGGTAAATGGGACAAAATACAACATGGTTTTACAAAAGGTAGATCGTGCCAAACCAACCTGATCTCCTTTTTTGAAAAAGTAACAGATTTTTTAGATAAAAGAAATGCAGTGGATCTAATTTACTTAGATTTCAGTAAGGCGTTTGATACCGTGCCACATGGGGAATTATTAGTTAAATTGGAGAAGATGGGGATCAATATGAACATCAAAAGGTGGATAAGGAATTGGTTAAAGGGGAGACTGCAACGGGTCCTACTGAAAGGCGAACTGTCAGGTTGCAGGGAGGTTACCAGTGGAGTTCCTCAGGGATCGGTTTTGGGACCAATCTTATTTAATCTTTTTATTACTGACCTTGGCACAAAAAGTGGGAGTGTGCTAATAAAGTTTGCAGATGATACAAAGCTGGGAGGTATTGCCAATTCGGAGAAGGATCGGGTCATTATACAGGAGGATCTGGATTACCTTGTAAACTGGAATAATAGTAATAGGATGAAATTTAATAGTGAGAAGTGTAAGGTTATACATTTAGGGATTAATAACAAGAATTTTAGCTATAAGTTGGGGACGCATCAATTAGAAGTAACGGAAGAGGAGAAGGACCTTGGAGTATTGGTTGATCATAGGATGACTATGAGCTGCCAATGTGATATGGCTGTGAAAAAAGCTAATGCGGTTTTGGGATGCATCAGGAGAGGCATTTCCAGTAGGGATAAGGAGGTTTTAGTACTGTTATACAAGGCACTGGTGAGACCTCTCCTAGAATACTGTGTGCAGTTCTGGTCTCCCATGTTTAAAAAGGATGAATTCAAACTGGAGCAGGTACAGAGAAGGACTACTAGGATGATCCGAGGAATGGAAAACTTGTCTTATGAAAGGAGACTTAAAGAGCTTGGCTTGTTTAGCCTAACTAAAAGAAGGTTGAGGGGAGATATGATTGCTCTCTATAAATATATCAGAGGGATAAATACAGGAGAGGGAGAGGAATTATTTAACCTCAGCACCAATGTGGACACAAGAACAAATGGGTATAAACTGGCCACCAGGAACTTTAGACTTGAAATCAGACGAAGGTTTTTAACCATCAGAGGAGTGAAGTTTTGGAATAGCCTTCCAAGGGAAGCAGTGGGGGCAAAAGATCTATCTGGCTTAAGATTCTACTCGATAAGTTTATGGAGGAGATGGTATGATGGGATAATGGGATTTTGGTAAATAATTGATCTTTAAATATTCAGGGTAAATAGGCCAAATCCCCTGAGATACCAATAGTTAGATATTAGATGGATATTAGATGGATGGGATCTGAGTTACTATAGAAAATTCCTTCCTGGGTATCTGGCTGGTGAATCTTGCCCATATGCTCAGGGTTTAGCTGATTGCCATATTTGGGGTCGGGAAGGAATTTTCCTCCAGGGCAGATTGGAGAGATCCTGGAGGTTTTTCGCCTTCCTCTGTAGCATGGGGCATGGTTGACTTGAGGGAGGCTTCTCTGCTCCTTGAAGTCTTTGAACCATGATTTAAGGACTTCAATAGCTCAGACATGGGTGAGGTTTTTCATAGGAGTGGGTGGGTGAGATTCTGTGGCCTGCGCTGTGCAGGAGGTCGGACTAGATGATCAGAATGGTCCCTTCTGACCTTAGTATCTATGAATCTATGAATCTATGAAAAAGGGAGGATATAGATCCTCTATATTACTGCCTTATGGACACTGGTTGCTACATGCAATTTTGGGGATTTCACAGACTCCCTGATTTAGGACAGGATAGTCTGCAATATTTGGTATCACCATCAGTGGGAGCAGCTAATCCAGGAAGGCAATCTCACATTAGACAAATGCTTAGAATGAGGCATGCAGCGGATGCCTCAAGAGAAAGGATGAAGGCTCTAGGAGCCACAACAGCCTCAGAAGTACATGCAGTGAGGCAACAGCAAAGGAGAGCAGATAACCAGGGTTCAGACCCACAATGGGATGCATTTATGTCGGAGACAGCATGAATGAATACAGAAGAAGTGCCCTGCACTAGGACAGCACTGCGAGGAATGTAGGAAGTTGAACCAATTTAGCAGTGTGTGAAAAAGCAGAAAGATTCAGTCAGACTTGTAGAGGTGTATGGCACATCAGACAGTGGTGATGACATCCTGACTCTCTCCTGGAGTCTGAGTGCATATCAAGTTCAGGCTCTTGTGACAGCAAAGCAGCAAGGGACAACAATTCCTACCTCAGTTCACGCAACTATAATATCAGGAGTGGTTTGGAGAAAGTGAATACGAAAGTGTTATTTACCCCTTCACATAACACAAGAACCAAGGGTCATGCAATGAAATTAATAGGCATCAGGTTTAAAACAAACATAAGGAAGTACTTCTTCATACAACACACAGTCAATATGTGGAACTCGGTGCCAGGGAATGTTGTGAAGGTCAAAAGTATAACTGATTAGAAAAAAAAAAGAATTAGATACGTTCATAGAGGATAGGTCTATCGATAACAATTAGCCAAGATGGTCAGAGATGCAACCCCATGCTCCAGGTATCCCTAAACCTCTGACTGCCAGGATACTGAGCTAGATGGACCACTGGTCTGACCCAGTATGGTCATTCTTATGTTATGTAACAATGTTAATAGAGAAACTTCCTGTACAATTTTAGGTGAAGAGTGGGGCTCCCTGCAATGTTATCCTCAGGGTGAATTGGACTCGAACAAACCAATTACGAAGAGCAGGTGCAACCTAATAATGTACAAATAGAGCATAATGCAGTCCGTACAAAAATTTGACCTAGTAGTAATTGACTTGAAAAATAACAGACAGTACCAACTGAAGTCTGTGGTGAAGAATGCTAAGCAGCCCTCATATAAGACATGGATTTGATTAGGGTTCAGCATCAGAGTTCTATAGAGGCAGTGCAAAAATCAAAAGGGGGAGTCCTGTGGACAGTGGAGACCATTTTAAAAGCACCTGGGGATGTTTTCAAAGGTGATGGGGTACCTCGAAGGAAAGATGCAACTGGAAGTAGACCCTTCAGTGGAATTTGTGTGCTTACCACAAAGGAAAATTGCAGTACACAAGGAGCTCAAAAGAAGCAGGTTATCATAGTGCTGGTGAGCCTGGGTACGCAGCATGGTGGAGGTAAAGAAGCCATCAGGCAAATTATGCATCTACATAGACCTAAACCTAATGAACCAGGCATTAAAAAGATGCCATCATCCATTGCCCATGATTAATGACATCTTACCAGAACTTTCTAAAGCCATTATCTTTACAGTATGTGATATGAGGAACAGGTTTTGGCACATCAGACTGGATCAAGAGTCTAGCATTCTCACAATCTTTGCAACATCATTTGGTCACTACAGATGGCTGCAAATGCTGACGGCCATAAGCCCAGAATGAGAGATGTTCCAGAGAAGGCTCAACCAAGCACTGGAAGGACTGTTGGGGGTGAAAATACTTGCAGATCATGTCTTCATTTTAGATGAAGGGACCAATGGTACAGAA
Source organism: Dermochelys coriacea (assembly GCF_009764565.3). NCBI lineage: Eukaryota > Metazoa > Chordata > Testudines > Dermochelyidae > Dermochelys > Dermochelys coriacea. The sequence continues at coordinate 247,420,543 of NC_050069.1, read as the reverse complement.
GCTGAACGAGACCATCACAGAAAACTACAAAGATGCAATTCAAACAGTGTGAGATAACACACATTGGACATCTGCTCCCAACAGAGGGACTGAATGCAAATCCCAATGAGATCAAGGAAGTCAGAGACATACCAGCTCCATGGCCATGAAAGGGGTACAGTGCCTCAAAGGAATGATACATTTTCTGTCCAAGTTCTGTCCACACCTGACTGCAATAGTGGAACCCATACTTCAGCTCACAAGACAGGATGCTGGGTGGGACTGGGCATGTCCCAACAGCAAGCATTTGATACTCTAAAACAAATGATGATGGATGCCCTTGTCCAGAAGTACTACCAGCCAGGAAAGCCACAGATGCTCCAATTTAATGCATTGGAGAAAGGATTGGCTGTAGCTGTTTTGCAAAAGCAGCTGGTCATTTATGCCAGAAGAACCTGTCAGAGACTGAACAGGGGTATGCCCAAATAAAAAGAAGAGCTTGTCTGTATGTAGTAAGGCAGAGTGGCGTCCCTCCAGACTTGAGAATGAGGGACAATTACACTCCCGCTCGTGGGCATAGCCAAACCTGCCACGCTCCCCTCACTGGAAATACTAGGGCAGAACAGGAACTGTAAAGGGAGGGTCCTTCAGCTCAATTGTGGAGGAGCCAGGGAAGGAGACAGACCTCTCCAGCCCGCTGCTGAACACCGGAGCTGAGCCAGCGCTGTGTAGCACCATGCCCCTGGAGGAGACTGAGCCAGGAGAGGAGTTGCCAGGACTGCTGTCTGCAATGTACCCTATGCTGCTGAGCCCATCCCTGGGGTGGTGTCCTATTCACTCCTGGGTGTTGTTTGTTGTCTGCTCCCCCCCCACCCCCCGCCAGGAGACTGTGGGTCCCAGTCTCTTTGCTTGTTGGCCACCTTAGCCAGGAGGCTTAAGCAAAAACCTGCTCTTTGCTCTGCCCCACCCACAGGGCTAGAGCCTACCCTATGGACTTTTTGCTTTCTGCTTTAGCCCAGAGCCTTGGTCTAAAGGCTGCTTCCTGCTCTGCCCCACTCAGAGGGCCATAGCTCTTACTGACTACTAAACGCTGTCTGCCCCGACTGCTAGTGGTTCCTCTTAACAATACAAAAAATAACTAGCTCAAACCCCCACCCAGTAATCTGGGAAAACTAATCACCACCTCTGGGAGCCTCTGAGAGCCAATACTTTCCCACTCATGAGCACTGAATCTGTGTATAACTAAAGAAAACTTGTATTAAAAGAAGAAAACCCAGCAATCATTTGGGAAAACACTACAACAATGACTTGAAAGTACGCAGCTGATAAGTAAAACACCCACCTCACAGTATCTTGGACGATGTTGTTTTTTCTCAGGTTCCCACCTTGTGGTGTGAAAAACCAATGGACAAATGTCTCTAACATAACACTTCCTTTTCCCCTCCACTGCACCTGATTCACAGTTTGTTGTCTGAGGTCAGCAGTGCCCCAGAGTCAGGGGATGTGTTTGGGTGGGTTTGCCTCTCATGCCTCAGCAGAGAGGGTGGCTGAGTGATGGCTCTGCCTCTGCTCCTCAGTGTTACTGCAGTCTCTGCCACTGTTGCTTCACTGTCACTGGCATCACCACCTCTCCCTGTGATGCTGTGTTCTGAGGTTTCACAACTTAGCCCAATTCCCAGTGATTTCAGCTCTTTAGTGATTTCACTGGGTAGTGGGGAATCTCTCTGCTTCTGCCTCTTCTGTGTTGTGGTCTCACCACACACTCTCTCTGTACCAACACAAAGGTTAAACCACCTTAGATTAGCTCATCAGTGAGCTGTGCTCAAGAAATCACTGAGAGAGAACCAGGCCTTTCAAAGGAGTCTAGTTAGCTGTCTTGAAACACTGGAGGATGAAAAAAGTCAAATGGCTTCTGCAACCCTTTAAACAGGTCCACACAACACCGGGTAGGAACTCTTATTCCCCCTCCAACTTTGATAACATTACCCCGGCTTAGCAAGTGATGTTGAAATAAGGGTTTCAGAGTAGCAGCCGTGTTAGTCTGTATCTGCAAAAAGAAAAGGAGGACTTGTGGCACCTTAGCGACTAACAAATTTATTTGAGCATAAGCTTTCGTGAGCTACAGCTCACTTCATCAGATGCATTCAGTGGAAAATACAGTGGGGAGATTTATATACACAGAGAATATGAAACAATGGGTATTACCATACACACTGCAATGAGAGTGATCAGGTAAGGTGAGCTATTATCAGCAGGAGAGCGGGGGGGGGGAACCTTTTGTAGTGATAATCAAGGTGAGCCATTTCCAGCAGTTGACAACAACATCTGAGGATATGTGGACACAGTTGGCAATGGGCTTTGTTGCAAGGATAGGTTCCTGGGTTAGTGGTTCTGTTGTGTGGTGTGTGGTTGCTGGTGAGTATTTGCTTCCGGTTGGGAGGCGTTTGTATGCAAGGACTGGCCTGTCTCCCAAGATCTGTGAGAGTGATGGGTCATCTTTCAGGATAGGTTGTAGATCCTTGATGATGCATTGGAAAAGTTTTAGTTGGGGGCTGAAGGTGATGGCTAGTGGCGTTCTGTTATTTTCTTTGTTGGGCCTGTCCTGTTGTAGGTAACTTCTCTTCTGGCTCTGTCAATCTGTTTTTTCACATCAGCAGGTGGGTATTGTAGTTGTAAGAATGCTTGACTGAGAACTTGTAGGTGTTTGTCTCTGTCTGAGGGGTTGGAGCAAATGCGGTTGTATTGTAGAGCTTGGCTGTAGACAATGGATTGTGTCAATCAGGATATGCTAAGTACAGTCCCACTGCCCTTTACTCATACAACAAGGATAACAACATTTCAACCTGCTTTCAAGGTTCCTTCTCCACTCTGAACTCTAGGGTACAGACGTGGGGACCTGCATGAAAACCCCCTAAGATTAATTTTACCAGCTTAGGTTAAAACTTCCACAAGGTACACACTATTTTACGTTTTGTCCTTGGACTTATTTTTGCTGCCACCAACAAGTGTCTAACAAATATATAATCAGGAAAGAGCCCGCTTGGAAACATCTTTCCTCCCAATATCCTCCCCAACCCTATACCCCCTTTCCTGGGGAAGGCTTGATAAAAATCCTCACCAATTTGCATAGATGAACACAGACTCAAGACCCTTTGGAACTTGAGAACAATGAAAAAGCAATCAGGTTCTTAAAAGAAGGATTTTAATTGAAGAAAAAGTAAAAGAATCACCTCTGTAAAATCAGGATGGTAAATACCTTACAGGGTAATCAGATTCAAAACATAGAGAATCCCTCTAGGCAAAATCTTAAGTTACAAAAAGACACAAAAACAGGAATGTACATTCCATTCAGCACAGCTTATTTTCTCAGCCATTTAAACAAAACAGAATCTAATGCATATCTAGCTAGAGTACTGACTAAGTTCTAAGACTTCATTCCTGTTCTGATCCCAGCAAAAGCCTCACACAGACAGAGAGAACCTTTGTTTCTCCCCTCACCTCCAGCTTTGAAAGTATCTTGTCTCCTCATTGGTCATTGTGGTCAGGTGCCAGCGAGGTTATCCTAGCTTCTTAACCCTTTACAGGTGAAAGGGTTTTTCCTCTGGCCAGGAGGGATTTTAAAGGTGTTTACCCTTCCCTTTATACTTATGACACCAGCATTCAACGCTAAAGTGAATTTTAACCCAAAATCGGCAAAATTGATCAGTTTGGCAATGCTGGTCTGACTGCTAACCCCTACATAGAGTAGGTGTGTCTATGCAAATACAGTCTACTGATGAGATCTTTTCCCCTAGTACATCACTAGATGTCAGGGAAGAGCTCATTCAGACCCTGATTAAACAAACAAATATGAGGAAGCCTGGTTATAATAGAGCATGGATGAACCAGTTCAGATAAGAAAATAATTGCTCCCAAACCTTTGTTGATCCTTGAAATTAAATGCAACTTGAAACCCTACTCTTCTGGGCTTTGGCAGGATGGGAAACAGAAACCAAGTAGTCAGTGAAAAGCTATTCACAAACCCCATTTTAATTTTTCTGAAGAAAATTCCTAAGTGAGTAAGGAGTACACAACGTGAACCACAATATTTCTAATTCAGCCAAAAACCATGAAGCACTGGATATCTTACACAATATCTTATTCTCATGAGATTTGGAGGTCAAAGAGATTCTAGTAAGCTTTGTATAGCCATCCAGACTTTTGGGGACTTATCCAGACTAAAACTACAGATGTTTTAAGTGTCCCCGTCACTAGTTGTATCCTGCTAAATTGCTTGTTAAATATGACAAGTCTTCAGTGTTTGGGGAAAAATCTAAGTGTACTGACAATTTGCTTGATTTCACTGCATAGTCCTTGGGCAAGATGTTTCAGAGTTTGACTCAGACACTGACACAGACAGCAAATCAAGTCTGTCTGACATTCACTGGCACAGCTTATCAAATTCACATATTTTGTGACTGTTCTGTAAGCACATTTTATACAACTTATTATTTCAAATATTTCCCTATTAATTTTTAGCTAGGGAATTACTGGACAGCATACATCTCTAGGGTGTCTGTAAGGTCTGTGAATTTTAGATTAATATAAAGGATTTTCATAGCTTGCATACTTTCACAAGCATGTCATTAATATTATATTAATAAAAAGAAGACCAGCAGTCATGTTTACTGTGGTGTATTGGAACCTGGTTAAAAATGACAAGCTATCACTTTGTGTGAGGAATTTCCTGGCTGCTTGCAGGCTAGGTGGCTCTGAGGGAAGTCATGTGATTTGGGTCATCTGGGTCAGCTAGTAGACAGCTAGCCTAGAAAGAGCCTACTTAAAGTAAGGGGGGAGGGCTGTGAATTGTATTTCTTTGCCTTAGGGATCATCCTGTTCCCTCTCTCTCTCTCTGGGGTTTTTGTGTGTTATCATTCTGAATTCTAAGAAATAAATTAGTGTTATGTTGCAACCTTCCAGCGACATACATATGTTATTTTATCTAATTTCTCTGTCTATGCTGTGAACATAACATTTACTCTAATTTTGTATATGGATGCAAACTATGTTTGTCTATATCTTGTATGTATCATATTCTGTGCCAGTTTTTGCTACTGGACAGAATACACTTAGAGGGTAGCAATATTTTTTGCCCAGGGCTGAGTTTGTGAAAAGGAGGACTTTAGAACGCGAAGCGTCAAATTTCCTATAAAATGGCAAATGGTCTTTTTTGTTGCTTTTTATTCAAATAACTTCACACTTTTTGTAGGGGAAATACTCCTGATTACAATAACTTTTAATACCTTCAGTTTTGATGGGTGTCATAGTAAAGTAAACAAAGCCTGAGGTTGGAAGTCAGAGACAAGTTATAATTTTGTTTCTGATTTGTGTGGGCTTAAGCAAACCACTTAGTTGTTCCATTTGCAAAACAGAGCTAACAACATAGGAGCTATCTAACTTTTTGGGATTAAGTGAGAAGTGATGCACTTGCTAATCCCTGTGTGTGGAAGCAAAAGACATCTCTGTACATCACATATGCACAAGACTCTTCAGATTTGGTTCTATATCACATGTTTGTCTGGATGGTCTCATTTTTCATTCCATCAAATTGCTTATTCTGAAGCAATGGTTCAAATTTGAAATAAATTGGTAGCTTCATTTACTTATGTTTCAGAGGTTCATATTGTCCATTTCAGTGTTCTTGTTCTTGTTCTAATATTTACCATTATTTCAGCTTGTTGCAAGTTACTGGTGAATTTCTATGCTGGTTCAATTTTTGTGTGTGTACCCATACTGCCTATTTGAATTGTTCTTGTTAATTTTAGTTATTTTTGTTTTAGTTAAGTCAGTCAAACATACTAGGGTCTAGAGGGCCATAACAACAAAACAGTCATGCATATGAAACTATGGATTTCTCCATGAAGGAGTCAGATAGAAAACATTGTGTTACATGAATTTTATTATTTAGAATTCTGTTATTTCACCTCACAAACCAGCAAAGCGGATGCTGGACTTCCATTCATTCCACTCCCGTGTAGATGACTGGTCTATAATGTAATACTTGTGGTTTTTTACCAGCCATTTTTGTAATGTTTTGGCATCATGTAATGTTTTGTTTGCTTGTGTGAGATCAACCTGTAGGCAGCAGCTCCCTTAAGAAAAAGGAGTCTAAGTTAGAAGGAAAGCATATGGCTAGCACAATGGGGAACAGACTGCTTAGCATCTAAAAAGAATTCCATCGCAGCGGACAATAAACTCTTCTTTCAACAGCTCACTGCCTATACATTCAAAGAACTAGCACAGTCATCTGTAATAGCGCCATCTGGTGACTTTCAATACTGTCATGGTGCTGTTAAATTTCCAAAATAATAATCAACAGAAAGTTAACAGAAGAAAATGAAAGATTAGTCTTGTTTTCAGCAGCACTACAAATATGGTGGGCACACCCACTCTCACAAAGTACTTTAGCACATTTCAAACAAGGATCACATATTTGTAAATAAAAATAACATCTGCAGTTTCAGTGACTAAGATAACAACTGCAGGAACAACAAGCACTCATGCTTCATAGCATTAGTGGAGCACCAGATGGGGCCAGAAAGAAATTTTCTTCCATGGTTGAATTTTGTGTGCCTGCTAAGCAGATAGCTACTGACTGAGGCGGATGTTAGAATAGATGGAGCACTGGTTCTGTTCTGGCAATTCTTATTTTCTTAGCACTTGTACCAAGGAAATATTAAAGCATGCCATCTAAATTACATTTGATATATGTACTGTGTCACACTTCAAACCACTGAAGCAATGAGGACAGCATGATTCATGTGGAGAATATGCTTGAGTTACCTTAGGCATGAAGCAAAAAATATCAGAGTTAGGTCTACAACCTCCTGCACACAGCATGATTTGGCAATCCGTGATATGTTTTGTCCTCATAGAGGTGAAAAAGTATTAAAGCATTATCAATAGAAACAACACAATGTGTCTGTTTCAGAGCAGCAGGCACTGTTAAGCTACAGCTGATGGGCACAAATATAAATGCACAAGCTCATTCATGCAATGGAAAATGAATTCACTGATTGCCTTGATGTTATACACTGAATACAGAAATGGTCCACCATGGCAAGAGTAAGAATTCATTACTATCTCATTAAAAATGAGCAGCTCAGTATGTAAGTATGTTTAATGTGTACCTGGAAAAAAAAATAAAAGAGAAGATGGCGAAAATCAGCAATTAAAGAAACCTGTATGATCACTAACTGCTAAACATTGCTTTAGCTTGATGTATATCTGGAAGCTTGCATAAAGATGCAATTCTACAGTTTGAAAAGAGTGAATTGTAATGTAGGTCACAGGTGATGCCCCAGATACACCACACCTTGCTCCAGTTGAATGGGACTCCCACTGAAATATCCAATAGAACTACAGCTTGCAGTTTCAAAACGTGTGTAGGGTAGAGTCAAATGACTTTCACACAGTTTTATGGGGGGTCTTGTGACTAAAGCTAAAGCTGGTGAATAGCTTTAAAACATAGTGAACATAAATATTATTCAAAACTGGGAATTAACACTGATTTTCATAAATACTTCTATTCACTTCCTCTGAGCATTCCATACAAGCAAATAATGGTTCACAAGCACAACTGCAGAAAAAGCATTGTGTTCTTGCGACCATGAATGCTCTTTGGGACTTGGAGGTCATACTGTCAGGGAGCAGAAACCCTACTACGTCATAAAGGACTGATCAGAGTACAAATACCAAATTATGCAATAGTCATTGTGAATGATCTAGCAAACCTTAGGCTAGAACATTTCACAGAAGTTATTTGTGGAATGATTTTAAATTATGAAGAGAGCAATGTCTTTTGGATGTCTTTCTAAAAGATATGCTGCAACTCAAACAGAAGAAACCCTTTGGTGAAATTCGATAGCCTGTGTTCTCCAGGGGTTGTGTCCCTTGTAATCTTGGCTAGCCATTGATGGACTTATCCTCCATGAACTTAGCTAATTCTTTTATTAACTCATTTATACTTTCAGCCTTCACAAACTCCCATGTCAATGAATTCCACAGGCTGACTCTGCATGGTGTAAAGAAGTACTTTCTTTTGTTTGGTTTAATCCTGCTGCCTATTAATTTCATTGGATGACTCCTAGTTCTTATGTTGGGATAAATAATACTTCCTTATTGACTTTCTCCATGCAACTCATAATATTTATAGACCTCTACCATAACTCTCTTAGTCCTCTTTTTTCCTAAGCCAAACACTCCCGGTCTTTTTAACCTCTCCTCATCTGGAAGCTGTTCCATACTCCTAATCATTTTTGTTGCCTTTCTTTGCACTTTTCCCAATTCTATGTCAAGAACGTATACACTTGCTCTGAGGTCCAAGAGGAAGTGAGCAACAGACCTACTGAAAGTTTCTGGGTGAGGATAAAAAGGAAAAAGAACAAATGCAATGTTATGGTGGGCTTCTATTATAGACCACCAAATCAGGAAGGGGAAGTGGGTGAGTCATTCTACAAGCATTCTACAAGATTAGCTAACACACATGAGCTAGTATTAATGGGGAATGTAACTTTCCTGATATCTTCTGGAAGACTAATTCAGCAAACCATAACATGTCCTTCAAATTCTTAGCATGTGTAGGGGACAACTTTCTGATTCAGAAAGCTGAGGAAACAAATAAGGGATCATCCATTTTGGATCTGGTTTTGATCAACAAGGATGAATTAGTTGTGAACATGAAGATGGTTAGGAACTTGGGAGGAAGTGATCATGAGCTGATAGAATTCAAGATCCTATGGAAAGGAGGACATGAGAATGGCAAAACAAGAACAGTGGATTTCAGAAAGGTGGATTTCAACCAACTCAGAAAAATTGTAAGCAAGGTCCCATGGAAAGACCAATTTGGAAGAAAAGGAGTCCCAGAGCTGGAAGTTTATAAAAGCCATAATACCAGAGGCTCAACATCAAGCTATTCCAACACAGGCAAAAGATAAGAAGAGTAACAGGAGGCCAATGTGGCTGCACAAAGAGCTCTTTTTAGCTATCTAAAAACCAAAAGATATACATACAGGAAATGGAAGGAGGGGCATGTCACCAAGGAAGTATACATGGAAATAGTGTGAGCGTGTAAGGACAAAATCAGGAAAGCCAAGGCAAAGAATGAGTTACAGATGGCAAGGAATGTTAGAGACATCAAGAAGGCATTCTTCAAATATGTCAGAGAAAACAGAAAGATTAAGAACAGTGTGGGTCCGCTGCTCACTGGAGAAGGTGAGCTAGTAACATAAGATGATAGGAAGGCCAAGCTGTTCAATGCCTACTGTACTTCTGTCATCTCACAAAAAATAACATGTGACCGGATGACTAGTAAAGTTACCATAGGCAATAAAGGGGAGGGGATGCAGATCAGGATAAGTAAGAAACAAGTCCAAGATCTTCTGACCAATTTGAATGAATTCAAAGTAGCGGGGCCTGATGCCATTCACCTGGCGGTACTGAAGGAATTAGCTGAAAAAATCTCAAAACCACTGGCAATAATATTTGCAAACTCATGGATAACATGAGAGTCCCAGGAAGACTGGAGAAGGGCTAATGCAGTGCCCATCTTTAAAAGGGGGGAAAAGGAGGAGCCAGGAAACTATAGACCAGTCAGCCTAACTTTAGTACCTGGGAAGCTACTACAGCAATGTATAAAACATTCAGTTTGGAAATACCTGCAGGATGAAGGGGTAATCACTAGCCGCCAACATAGATCTACCAAGAACAAATCATGCCAAACTAGCTTGATTTCCCCCTTTGACAGAGAAACTGGTTTGATGGATAGGAGGAATGCCGTGTACATAATATACCTGGACTTAAGCAGGGCTTTTGACACAGTCCCACATGACATTCTGATAAGTAAGCTAGAGAACGTGGGCTTGGCAGAACTACCATTAATTGGATACACAACTGGTTAAACAACCACAAATAAAGAGTAACTACTAATGGAATTATGTTAGGTCACAAGGAGTACTCAAGTGGGGTTCTACAGGGATCTGTTCTGGGTGCGGTGTTGTTTAACATCTTTATTAATGACCTAGATATAGGAATAGAGAGCATACTGATCAAATTTGCAGATGACACAAAGCTGGGGGCAGGGTAATGGAACCTTCCCAAAAGGGAGGGGGCAGAGGCCCCCTCCCACTCTGTGGCCCCTTCTGCCTGAAGCCCCGCCCAAGCTGGAAAACAGGGCGGGCTGGGAGCCACTGACCCTACATCTGCCCAGGGTTGGCGGGGCTGAGAGCAACCCCTGGCCCGTGTTCCCACCCTGCGGGACTCCTGCTCAGGGAAGGTGGAGGGTTCGCAGCTCCCACAGCTGCCTGTGTGACTATATCCCCTGACCCGACTCTGGATGGGTGATGGGGACTCAGAGCCACAGCAGGCCATGGAAAGAGCCAAGTGGCTGGGCAGCTGTGAGAAGCTGTGGACTCTCCATCTGCACTGGGCAGAGGGCCTGGCGGGTAGAGACACAGGCTGGGGGTTGCTCTTGGCCCCCACCTGCACCCCAGACAGGTTTAGGGTCCGTGGTGCGATACACGACGGAGCCCAGGCTCCCCGGCCGGGCTTCAGCTCTTGGCCTGGATGGGGGTGGGACCTCAGGGGGAAGAGGGGAAGTGGGCGCCGGAACAGGGGGACCAGGGCAAAAAGTGGATGGGCCAGGCCCTCTAGTTGTTAAGCTATGATATGATAACACTTCTTTATTTACTTTCTCCACACCAGTCATGATTTTATAGACCTCTGTCATGTTTCTCCATTAGTCATCTCTTTTCCAAGCTGAAAAGTCCCAGTCTTTATTAATCTCTCCTCATGTGGAAGCTGTTTCATACCCCTAAATCATTTTTGTTGCCCTTTTCTGAACCTTTTCCAATTCCAATATATCTTTTCTGAGATGGGGTAACCACATCTGCATGCAGTATTCAAGATGTGGGCATTTTATGGATTTATATAGAGGTAACATGATATTTTCTATCTTATTATCTACCCCTTTCCAAATGATTACCAACATTCTGATTGCTTTTTTGACTACCACTGCACAATGAGTGGATTTTTACAGAGAACTACCCACAATGACTCCAAAATCTGTTTCTTGAGTCATAACAACTAATTCAGACCCCATCATTTTATATGTATAGTTAGGATTATGTTTTCCAATCTGCATTACTTTGCATTTGTCAACATTGAATTTCATCTGCCATTTTGTTGCCTAGTCCCCGAGATTTTTTTTTGAGATCCCTTTGTAACTAAGTCCAAAGCAGACTGTGAAGAGTTATCTTTAGTAATTTTTATCTGCAAATTTTGCCACCTCACTGTTTACTCCTTTTTCTAGATCATTTATGAATATGTTGAACAGTATAGAACTTTGGAGACCCTACTACTTATCTCTCTCCATTTGAAAACTGACCATTTATTCCTAACCTTTGTTTCCTGTCTTTTAACCAGTTACTGACCCATAACCAGACCTTCCCTCTTATTCTATGATGGCTTAGTTTGCTTAGGAGTTTTTGGAAAGGGACTCCTCAAAGGCTTTCTGAAAATCAACTGGCTCACTCTTCTTTACATAATTGTTGTCCTCGCCCAAAGAATTCTAATAGATTGATGGGGAATGATTTCCCTTTACAAAAGCCATGTTGACTTTTCTCCAATGTATTGTCTTTATCTATGTGTCTGATAATTTTGTTTGTCATTAAAGTTTCAACCAATTTGCCTGGTACTGATGTTAGGCTTATTGACCTGTAATTTCCAGGATTGCCTCTGGAGCTTTTTTAAAACTCAGCATTACATTAGGTACCTTCCAGTCATCTTGTATAAAGGGTGATTGAAGTAATAGATTAAATACCACATATAGGATTTCTGCAATTGTACCATTATACAAGGCACTGGTCAGACCTCACCTGGAATACTGTGTGCAGTTCAGGTCTCCCATGTTTAAGAAGGATGAATTCAAACTTGAGCAGATACAGAGAAGGGCTACTAGGATGATCCAAGGAATGGAAAACCTGTCTTATGAAAGGAGACTCAAAGAGCTTGGCTTGTTTAGCCTAACCAAAAGAAGGTTGAGGGGAGATATGATTGTTCTCTATAAATGTATCAGAGGAATAAATACCGGAGTGGGAGAGGAATTATTTAAACTCAATCCCAATGTGGACACAAGAACAAATGGATATAAACTGCCATCGGGAAGTTTAGACTTGAAATTAGATGAAGGTTTCTAATCATCTGTTCAAAGATCCTAGTAGTTGTTCAAATACTCACAAATAAATGATCTCATCATTACAAACTTAACACCCGTATGCAGGAAAGTCTGTCATTATTTTTTTAAAACTCTATTTGACAAGCTTTTCTTGAAGACAATACCGATGTTTTAAACCTACAATGCCATCACTTCTTCCCTCTTCTGTGTAACACCCATAAACTTTCATTGAGTCTGAGCCTTGTGTATGCATAGTAAGAGCTATTTTAGGAACTTTTAGCAAAGAGGTATACCAAAATTAAGACAGGTTTTGCCTGTGAAAAGCTATCTTTTGCCATTGGAAGAGAAGACACTTTTTGTTCCATTTTTCACAAGCCCGAGGAAAGCAGATAGCTAGCGCAATCGGGTTCTGGTCCATAACTGGAGTTCCCAGGTGCTACTGCAATACAAATAAATAAATAAATAAATAAATAAATAATCACATTCTCAACAAATCACAATTTTTCCCACAATACTCTACATACTTCTTCATGAATTGAGTGATTGCAAGTCTTTGATCATACTCACCATCAACAAATCATGAGAAGTTTTCATATTAAAATTTTTCAATGTGCTGGTCTGTCTATCACAAGTCCACACTGACTCTGACTTTTCCTAAACCACAGATACAAAAAACTCCTAGGAAGTGCTGGTTCTACCATGAATGATCTTGAAAAAATACCTGAGAGAAAATTCTCTGTAGGAAAGCAATTGTCTATATTTCATTTGTAAGTTCTTAAATCATTAGGACTATTTGCAGTATCACAATGTTTTAGGAGTGTGTATGTTGCTGCTGCTTATTCATCAGATAAAACTGAAATGTGGTTTACAAGACACACCTGGCATTTTGAGCACTGTACAGAGTATGAGGGAATCTGAATGAGTTTACAAGAAGGGAGGTTTTCAGCCAAAACTATTATCCTCCTTCATGAAAAGGATATTATAGTACTTGGCATTTACAGGTGTATGGCGCCTTTCATAAGTAAGAATCAAAGCCCTTTACAGAGGAAGGCTAAGTATTATTATCCCTGTTTGACAGCTACAGAAACTGAGGCACAGAGAGGTTAATACCCAGATCAGTGAAATCAATGGAAGTTACCAGCCAAAATATCTCCAAGGATCTGAGCTTAATTCTCTTGGCTGATATCAGTGTTAGAGCAATTAATAGGAGCATGTGGACCTCATATTGTGTACTTATATAGATCTGGAATAGAACTGGCAAGATGACTGTAGTATATAATAAATTCTGCAGTTGTGTTTCTTTGTGTGAGCTTGGGATCCACTATTGTGATCTCTACCATCAACTTAATTAGCTTGGACGTTTGGTATGGCCTCTGTTCACCATATTTTATAAGTGTGTTCTTATCTTGCCAGCAATATACCAATGTTAAATTTTATCCAGTGAAAACTGAAGTTACACCCTATACTACATCCAATCTGTTACTTTTTCAGCACTTATTACAGCCATGACTAGCTATGGATGTGCAGCTCTGAAGAGCTAGAAAAGGCCACCTTCCCCGTTAAAACATGGCCTAAGTTTAAGATAAGAATTCCATAGGATGCTGTCATTTAGGAAGGAACTAAAATGTCTCAGATTTACTGCTGAATGTTCTGCATTTTATTATTTACCATAGATCAGAGAACATCCTTCTTGGACTATAGCAGGACCCCTACAGAAATGACATGTACAATCCATGAAGTTACCGTAGGGAGAAAATATTTCCAAACCTCAGCCAAATAACAAAGGCTAATAGAGGTTCCTATAACCCACATGTAACCAAAACAATGCTTATCACAGCTACAACTCAACTAACAGAGACAAATAGGTTCCTCGCTGACATTTTCTATCCCCCAGATCTCTCTGGACTCAAATCAAAGTTTCTGAGCCCAGCTCTCCTTTTTTATACTTGCTGGTTCCCTTCTTTGCCTGTGTAGTTAGCTTCATCTGAACTCATCATGCACCTGTGTTCATCAGCAAAGGCAAACTCCTGTTGTTGCTTTGCCTCTGGTTGTAATCCTGCCTGTGCCCATCTCTTGGGATGGTAGATCTACTTCTCAGCTTATGGGGAGGGCTAAATCATTTTAAACTAAAATCATTATTTTTATTAAAATCTGAATGATATTATCTCTAAACAAAATGTTCTATATGAAACATAAACATCTATATAAAAAGAAAAGGAGTACTTGTGGCACCTTAGAGACTAACAAATTTATTTGAGCATAAGCTTTCGTGAGCTACAGCTCACTTCATCGGATGCATCATCTATAGGAAACATCTGCCCCTTATTACCATAATATCTGAGCAACTCACAATCATGGGTGGATTTTATCCTCACAACACTTCCAGGAGGGAGGAAAACACTATTCCCCATTCCACAGGTCAGGAACTGAGGCATAAGGTCAGATTAAGTAATTTGCCGGAAGAGAACTCAGATTTCCACTAGACCATCCTTTCTACTCTTCTTGGAGCCAGCACAGGTGGTTTAAATTTCAAAAAGTAAACAATAGTTAGGGCTTCTTTTTAATTTATGCCACTCTGTCCACTGCAAGCAGAAGGTTTTACTAGTGTTGAAAAATCCTGCTGTGGGTGGAATTCTACAAAGACACAGCAATTACCAGTTCCAAGTGAAAAAGTAGGATGACAGCTGTTCACTACACACCACAGAAATAGGTGTCCCTCCTGTACTTTAGTTTTTAATCTTCAAGCAAAACCTATTCAGGGTCCCTTCCCCTGAGGTTAAATAGACCAGTAGTTTGTTGGTAAATGCTTCATAGCACACACACAAAGATTCCTGCAAGCAAGAGTCTAAAACATAAACCCAACCTGCAAATAAACACTTTTTATGAAAGTCTCTTCTGTTTACGAGAAAAAACTACAACAGTAGTCAAGCAGAAAATATATGCATCTTCCCAATTTCAAGTTACTGACAGATGTTTGATAACTGCAGCCATCACAGATGGGACGAGGTTGTGTCAAGATATCTTATCCTGGGGAGGCTATTAGTCTCTGATCTGAGATATGCTGCAAGGGGAAAAAAACTAGAAGAAAATAGTAAGCACTGACATTAGAACCATTTATCACCTACTGCTGTGTGTGGAATAAAAGGATCCTCTTTGAAGATAGTCCATTATCTGCTTCTTGCTAGCTTCATGCTGTCATATGTTTTTTCCAGGAATCAATAAGTTTAGGAAGGCCACATTTGGAGAGTAAGTACTGTTATACATCTAAGTTTATATATTGGTTTTTTATTTACAGCAGCTTTTGCCCATTTTCTGGAAGAAAATAGGTTTTTTACATTTAGATATTTGCAGTTTCCTATATCTGTTCTTTCTCCACTGAGTTACAGTTACTGAATTTATTTTTTGGAAGGATTAAAAAAATATGGAACATTTTCTACCCTATCAGTAGAGTTCCACTAAAACTATTATGTGCCAATTTCTGTTCTCTAAAAGTTCTATTGCATTTCCCACTATATCATAGGATCAAACCTATTGAATATATACTGATTCCAGTCCCCAATCCTGAAACCATGTGCTGGTGAGTGGATCTCTGTGCCCTTGCAGAGCCCCACTTAAGTCAATAGGATTTTATATTGTCTCATAAAGGCTTCTATTTGTTTAGATACAGTTGCATGACTGGGGTACTGGATTATGAGCCTGCTAGGGCAAGGATTGTCTCTTTATCTGTGTTTGTACAGCACATAGCACAATCCTGATAGGGCTGTTTGGTGCTGCCATACTATAAATGCTTATTTATAACAACAATAGTATTGATCATTTACCAGATCAGCGTAGGAGCCATATGGTGTATCCATATTCTTGAATAAATAACTACAGTCAATGCCCTTAACATATGTAGAAATTATTTTAGTTAGGGACTAAAATAAAGGTCTATTTAGGGATTTGTCTGATACTGTCGTACGTGGGAATTATTTGATTACTACTATTAGGCAGAATATGGAATCAGAGTGTTAATCTACTTGGAAAAAGATGAAGTGCCTGAGGTAAATTATCCCAAGCCCTGGCTGGGATGATTTAGTTGGGGTTGGTCCTGCTTGAGCAGGGGGTTGGACTAAATGACCTCCTGAGATCTCTTCCAACCCTAATCTTCTATGATTCTATGAGAGGTCTTTGCTTAACTGAAACTAAATCTATGACTGTGTTTATAGTGATGAAGAGTCCTGTGGCACCTCATAGACTAACAGATGTATTGGAGCATAAGCTTTTGTGGGTGAATACCCACTTGGTCAGATGCATGTAGTGGAAATTTCCAGAGGCAGGTATAAATATGCAAGCAAGTATCAGGCTAAGGATAACGAGGTTAGTTCACAAAAAGAAAAGGAGTACTTGTGGCACCTTAGAGACTAACAAATTTATTAGAGCATAAGCTTTCGTGAGTTACAGCTCACTTCAATCAGGGAGGATGAGGCCCTCTTCTAGCAGTTGAGGTGTGAACACCAAGGGAGGAGAAACTGCTTTTGTAGTTGGCGAGCCATTCACAATCTTTGTTTAATCCTGAGTTGATGGTGTCAAATTTGCAAATGAACTGAAGCTCAGCAGTTTCTCTTTGAAGTCTGGTCCTGAAGTTTTTTTTGCTGAAGGATGGCCACTTTTAAATCTGCTATTGTGTGTCCAGGGAGGTTGAAGTGTTCTCCTACAGGTTTTTGTATATTGCCATTCCTAATATCTGATTTGTGATATCCCTTTTACGTAGGGACTGTCCAGTTTGGCCTATGTACATAGCAGAGGGGCATTGCTGGCACATGATGGCATAGATTACATTGGTGGACGTGCAGGTGAATGAATCGGTGATGGTGTGGCAGATCTGGTTAGGTCCTGTGATGGTGTTGCTGGTGTAGATATGTGGGCAGAGTTGGCATTGAGGTTTGTTGCATGGATTGGTTCCTTAGTTACAGTTACTATGGTGTGGTGTATAGTTGCTGGTGAGAATATGCTTCAGGTTGGCAGGTTGTCTGTGGGCGAGGACTGGCCTGCCTCCTAAGGCCTGTGAAAGTGAGGGATCATTGTCCAGGATGGGTTGTAGATCACTGATGATGCATTGGAGAGGTTTTAGCTGAGGAGTTTATAGTGATTCTCTTTTATTGCATCTTCAGCAGAGACAATCCAGTTTTCTAGACTGGGATTTTCAAAGGAGCCTGTGGAGTTAGGTGCCAAAATTCCATTGAATTTTCAATTGTAATTCAAGGGAATTTGGGGTACCTAACTCCATTAGGTTACTTTCAAAATCCTGTCTCTAATATTTGTTTCTGAGTTCATGTATCATTCTTTACTGCCTTCTTCTTAATGCACTGAAAAACCACGTACTCACTATCTGTCTCTCTTGCACATACAAAGACTTACACACCCTGGCTGTATGTACACTGACAAACTCTGTAGCCATAATTCACCACTGGTGCAGATCCATTGGGAGTAGCAATAATGGAGGCTATTGTGTAAACAGGACTTATGTGTTTTACCACCATGTAATCTAAGTCAGGTGGTAAAAGATCTAAGTCCTGTCTATACTACAAGTATCTACTTAATGTGTGTTACTAGGTACTCATGTGACCCCTATCCTCGTAGCTTTGGGATCTACACTTACAGTGATTATGGCTATACAGTTTGCCAGTGTAGACAAGATCAGTGTGTAAGGCACCCTATACTGGAGATAAAAGGTTCATAGTCTGAAATAAAGCTCCTTTTTATAAATAAGTCTGAAATTTCAGGTTTCACTTCATCATGTACTAATGGTTCATGAAATGACATAACAATGATTTATGATGTGATTAAAAAAAACGGACATGGATGGGCCTGAACTGAAATATTCAAATTTGGATCCAAACTTCTCTAGCGTTTAAGAGTGCTTGTATCTGGGGTTTGGGGCTGACTTCCTATGAAGAAAAGAGCAAGCTGTGCAGTTGAGTTTTGATTCCAAACTTCCCTAGAATGTGTTTGGAAAAAGGATTTTGGTTTGATCCAATTTCTTGTTGAAATAAAAAGGTTTAGAATGAGATGTGATAAGTTCTAAACAAACTAAATGGAGTTCAGGATATCTGAGAAAATTTTAAATTTCAGAGTGAAACACTCAGTAGAGAGGGCAAAATTGTCTTTTCTTGCCTTGACTTGCTGATTTCTAGTGACCATTCTGAACTTGTTCCACATGCAGAACTACAATCAACATCATTGAAACTCTCTTTCCCTTCCTACTTTGCTATTGGATTAAAGCTTCATTTGGTTATCCTGATGCTTTGGGCTCCCTTTCTCCATTCTCACAAGAATAAAATCTTGTGGCAATGCAGGGAAGGTGGTTCAGAGTGCTTGTTAAATTTTAAAGGGGCAATGCATTGCAGATAGGGTGACCAGATAGCAAATGTGAAAAATCGGGATGGGGGTGGCAGTTAATAGGTGCCTATATAAGAAAAAACCCTGAATATTGGGACTGTCTCTATAAAATCAGGACATTTGGTCACCCTAATTGAAGAAGTGATTGTGTCCCACTGTACTAGCTTTGGGAAACAGCCCAAGCGGACAAACCAAAAGACTACATATCTGGATTGGAGAGCAAGATGGAGATCCCAGTGCTAGAGGGGTTACCAAGTTTCCCTTCCTTTGCACATTTTCTTCAGATTTCTGTGCAATCAGTGCAATCTTTGCACTGTGAATAATCCCAAATATGATGAGTCATTGCACTATGGTAAAGTAACAAATCCATGGCCACCTAGCCTATTTCATTGTTGTCATCTATAATGATTACCATGGCTCGTTGGAAATTTACAGTTGCAGCTGGGCTAGAATCCTCCTATTCCTCGAATCCTCCTACTCCAAAATCACAGCCCTCTATCACTTCCTCTAGATATTAGCAGAGTAGGACTATGACCCACAGTTGGACAAAAATGTTTCCATCAAGTAGCGGGCAATGGTGCACATACTCACATTGGCCAGATCTTTATAGTATTATACCTGAAAACGTTGACTCCATAGCAGGAAAGTGGGAAAAGTTCTACTGCATCATTGTCAACCAATTAGTGTTGCTATTGTTTCAGCCAACAAGGGAGTGCTGCTGCAGAGTAAATAAATCCCTTGTTCTTGGATGTAATAAAGCATCCTTTAAAGACCACAGAAGGGAATAAAAATCCAGAGTGTGCTTCTCAGCTTGACTAAACTACTGCTGTACATTTTAACACTATTAACTCCCAAGTTCTGACATACCTTACACAAGAACAGAGAAAACTATGAGTAATAAATAAGGCTTATCCTACATAGGTCTGCATTTAGAGTTTTAGTCCATTATGGAACACTCCTATGTGACAGCTACAAAATATCTATCAATGTTTATAGAACTTTTGTGGACCCCTATGCAGGAATACAATGAATAATAATGCTCAGACCTCGCTCTTATATACCACTGTCCATCCATGGACCTCAAAGTGTTTTGCAAGAGAAGTATCGGATTCCCATTTTACAGATGGAAAAAAATAAGACACAGAGAAGGAAAGGGTCTAATGATAGGATTAGAACCCAGCTCACCCAAGTCCCAGTGCAGTGACCTAACAGTCTCTTTGACTGCCTACTATACTACACTATTGTAAGCTAAGGGTGAAATCCTGGTCTCACTGAAGTCAATGGCAAAACTTCCATTGACTTTAATGGGGCAAAATTTCACCCTATAACAGATGAGTTAGCTGCTGCACCTTTCAGTATTTTACTTTCAAATATTTAATGGGTTAAAATGATTATTTTTATATATTGTTGCTTTATGGTACATGTTCACTTGTGACTGTACACGTGTCCGTGCACATGGTTGTGCCATAACCCCACTATTGTCCACATGCAAATCCCAGAAGTAGATATCTGAAGGTGAGTACAGGGTAAGTAAGCTAGCGAGGTTTCGGTAAGTACATGCCTCAGGCTGCGGCATGACCCTCTACCCATGCCAGTGTGCAGTGTGGATAGGGGCAAAGGATATGTACCAGGTGTCGAGTCTCAATAGACCTCCCTTCCCATTCCCACAATGTCTTGTGGTGCTGATCTGAGAGGCTTGTGGTGCTGATCTGAAATGTCAGGGAACCAAATAAAGTTGCAGTGTGTCTCTTTCTTTCCCTGTCCACTTCACCATTATTAGGCAGGCACAGGGGCAAGATTTTCTGGTGAGGCAGGGAGGAAGGGCGAGTGCATGGTGTTTGTGGTTCACTTCTCCCTTTCCATGGAAACTCCGTGTGCTAGCTGAGAATGTAGTCAATTTGCAGTCAAATTTGCCTCCCAGTCTTGTCCTGGCATAGATTGTTGGATGTACTCTATAGGACTGGAAAGCCACCTCTTTTCTATTCTGGTACCTTAAAAACGACTATGTTTTCCAAATGTTGGCCAGCCTTTAATGAAGAAATTGCAAACTGGTAACATAGCCCCTAGAAGGAAGAGCCACTCTCCCCCTTCAGACTATGAAAACTTGATTTAAAAAACATTAGTATATATATATATATATATATCTTCCATTATTAGCCTCTGCTCCTTTTGCTGCAGGAGCTGGAAAATTTGTCTGAGAACCAAGGATGGTCTAACTCAGTCATGTTCCTGGACTTCTAGAAAGTATCAATATTGTGGTCCTCTACAGCAAAGTTTTGTTACATGGGGGGATTTCTAAACTTCTTCCAAAGGAAAATTATATGTATAATGCTACCCTTGTCTTTGAACTGATGGAACCTTCGGCTCCTAAGAGGGAACCTATTCCACTGGGAGGGCAAGTGGCACCCCAGAGACAGCAGAGGCAGATGGAGAGGACCCTCGAGGGCCAGCTCATTGGCATGGACAGGAGGAACCAGGAGCAGGTCGAATTTCTCAGGGCATGGGAGGATTGGGCTCTTAAACGGGAAGAGATGTGAATGGAGAGGCTGATAGAACTAGTGGCTGAACGAGTTTGGGGTCTGCCTGCTGCCATGGCCACTACACCTTTCTATGAACCTCCACTACCTCCTCCTCAGGCTGCTGCCCAGGGTACTGGAGAGGTAGAGAGAACACCTCCCCCACCACCTCCAGAGAGACCAAGAGGAGCCTGCAGGACTCCTGGGACCAAATCCTCCACCAGCACGTGAAACCTTTCACAGCAGGACTCCTCTGAGCATCCAGGGGGAGAACAAGGCACCTACAGAAGACCCTGAAGCCCACCCAGTGCCCCCCAACCCTGCACAGGAGGTGTCCCTGGTTGTCCTCAAGAACAATTTTCCACACTCATTCCCCCCATGACAAAGGGAGGAGGCGGGGGTGGGCAAGGAGATAGGTTCAAAGACCTTAGCATTTGACCATCGTCCACTGTTATATTTTGTTCCTTTGGATTTCCTTTTAAAATATTTAAATTACATGCCCCATATGCTACTTGTGGTAAATTTTATGGTTTCCTTGATGTTTACAAACCCTCCATCTCAAGTATGAGAAATGTCATCAGATGGTTTCAGGTTCAGGTTTGAGACCCACGATTCACGGCACATGAAGTGGAACAGCATAACTAAATGGTGACATCACACTGCAAACACTTTTCTGTCTGTCCACACCACAACCACAACCCCAACCCCACAATCCTTGGCCCATGCTGCTTCCCGCAGCCCCCATTGGCCTGGAATGGCGAACCGCTGTCAGTGGGAGCTGTGATCGGCTGAACCTTGAACTCTGTAGCTAAACATACTGTCCTGGCCTGCCAGAGGATTTCCCTGACAGGCCGCATGCCAAAGGTTGCGGATCCCTGATTTAGAGCATATTCAACAGCTGCTATAGGGTGGGGCCCTCTTGGCCCCATATGGCTCCTTCACTATCTTAGCCCTTGTGTGGGGGTCTTTAAACCCCATCACAGGTCAATAGCCAGCTGCTTCAGCCCTGGTGTGACTTCCCTGAATTAAGTGGTCTGACACTGGAGGTGTGGTTCAATTTGTCACATAGTTCCGTGAAGTTCTGTTTCTTCATTCAGGAGTTCTGTGTCACTGCTGGTTCTCCTGCACTAGATCCACCCATGGGCATGCCCTGGCGATACTGACATTCACCATATCTGTTCCATGGGACCAGAATGAAGTGTCATTCACCCCGGTGGTCAGCCATCTTCAGCATGTCAGAAAGTTCTGTTCAGATTCCATCCATTCTATCAGATTTAGGTATCTCAACCATCGCATATGGCACTGCATAAACATTTGTCTCACAATAAGGAGCAGGAGCAGAATCAGAACCAGAACCAGATCTTCATCCAGTTGCTCCTTGTCTTTCACCTAGTTTGACAAGAGGGAGAGGTGAGCAGGAACTGCCATTGGAAAATATGTGAAGGCAGGGGACAATACCAACAACACACAGCAAAGAAGTTCTTAGAGTGTCTCCTTGTGATGCACAGAACCCTGGGATACCACCTCTGAAATGGTAGAGCTAAAATCGTGAAACAAAAGTGGCAGTGTGGATGTGGATATATGTGTGTACCCAGCCTTATATGCATGTCCAGCACAGCATATGTGGACACTTAGCATGGGTATGGGGAACATGCATTAAACTGTACATGGTCAAATATGCAAACCAGTGTAGGCATAGCCTTATCTCACCCATAGTAAGTAGACAAGAATTTCTCTCTGGTAACAATGTATTATATTATAACTTTTGCAGCAGTAAATAGAATGTGTTGACCAGATTAGAGGAAGTAGTTCTGAGATGCGATCACCACATGCCATTTCAAAATAAGGCTTCTTATTTGCCAATGTGTGTTCATTATACGATAGTTTTGCTAAGATTTTCTCTGTTGATATTAATGAGAGTCATATTTGTTTGGTTTTGAGAACATCAGAACTTTGATGTCACATCTTATTTTCTTTTCTATTTCCACCTCAGTTTACATTACAATAGCATGCTAATTGTCCCTTTAATGACAGATTCTTGCCTAGACGGCGCTAAAGTCAGGGCTAGTAGTTTGCCAAGTAATTTAGGTAGTCAGCAAACCATGAATTTCACACTGGGCACTTGTCCCAGTTTTTTTCTTTCCCTTCCATCCAGTGTAATAAACTATTATCTGAATGTGTTTATGGCACCAGATCCAAAAGATGGGCTTTGTTTGCTTTAATTTCTGTGCTCCAACACACTCGGTTAGGCTTTGTCATTCTTTTTGTTTGAGATCATCCCAGTTCTTACATTGCATTATTTTCAGATGATATCATCTTAGTCAGCACAACGAAGTGTGATGTAAGCACAGAAGAGATCTGTCTAACTAGAGCTCCTTTGGCGGGAAAGCATTGTTGATCTCAGGCCAGAAAAGGGGATAAGGAAGCTTAAGCACTGATGCCTGGGTTATTCTGCAACAAAATGGGGGGCAAAAACATATGCAAAAATATTCAACATGATTTTACGGCAATAGTCGTGTCCCTGCCAGTTCCAGCTTATTTTCAGTATAGCCTGCTAAGCACAGTGGAATTTAGTGCTGTGTGGGTGAACGATGTGCCAAAACCTTTGTGTGCCAACTGATATAGCTGAAATGCTTCGGGGGGCAAGTTGGCTGACTGCAAACTGAGGGAGAATTTCTTTTTGTACAACACTAGTAACCATAGTGGGATCAGTATGTGAAAGAAACACATTCCCACCATGCCCATCCCACCACACTGCATATAGATCTATCTTTAAATATAACAACTGTAAAATGACAAATCAGAAGTCCTTCTCTCTCCAAAGGAGCATGCTCCCTTCATTTTAACAGTATATTATTGCTTTCGTCCCCATTTCTTTATGAAAGTAGACTACAGTCAGATTCTCCTCACAGTGAAGTAAATGGGAATATTGCCATTGTTTACAAAGGGAGCCACTCAAAGTCCCACAGAGCTCGGTGAGGGCATCCTATTACTCTCCTCCCCTCCATGGACTACCTGTATTATGTTCAAGACACGGGGCAGAGAATAGTGGGACTGCGCTCCCACATAGGTGGATGCAACTGAGCAGGCAAGGATGGAGGAAATGGGGGGAACCATGTGTTCTCCCCAAAGCTCCAACTGACACGCTACAAAGGCTGTGTCAGGTGTTGGATGGTGCAAAGGGAGGAAACCAGGGACTCTCCATTTCACAGTATGATTCCTGATCTGCTTCTAGGCAGTGCAGCACCACACTGCCCCTTATTTAGGATTTGCAAAAATCCCAATCTAGCCCCATGTTAGTACTGTGTATCTATCTCCTGAGATATGTAGTCTCCATGTAATTGGCAGAAATGGCCCTCCAGACAGCAGAATGTCTTGCAAAGTTACAATTGTAACAATTGTATAGACAGACAAATATTGTAGCTCTTTGATCACAGATGGCATGGGCCAAATTCTCTGCTGGTGTAAATAGTTGGAACTGTGACCATTTACATTAGCAGAAAATATCGTTCTTTATTTTTATCGAACATAAGAGCATAAGAACAACCATAATGGGTCAGACCAAAAATCTAGTATCCTGTCTTCCATAGTGGCCAATACCAGGTACTTCAGAGGGAATGAACAGAACTGGTAATCATCAAGTGATCCATCTCCTGTTGCCCATTCCCAGCTTTTGGCAATCAGAGGCTAGGGACACCATCCCTGCCCATCCTGGCTAATAGCCATTAATGGACCACCGTCCATGAATTTATCAAATTCTTTTTTGAACCCTGTTATAGTCTTGACCTTCACAACATCCTTTGGCAAAGAGTTCCACAGCTTGACTGTGCGTTGTGTGAAGAAATACTTCCTTTTGTTTGTTTTAAACCTGCTGCCTATTAATTTCATTTGGTGATTTGTATCAGGGGTAGCCATGTTAGTCTGTATCCACAAAAACAACAAGTAGTCTGGTTGCACCTTAAACACTGACAAATTTGTTTCGGCATAAGCTTTCATGGGTAAAAATACCACTTAAGAAGTGGTTTTTTTACCCACAAAAGCTTATGTCCAAATAAATCTGTTAGTCTTTAAGGTGCCACTGGACTCCTTGTTGATTTGGTGATCCCTGTTCTTGCGTTATGAGAAATAACACTTCCTTATTTACTCTCTTCACACCAGTCACGATTTTATAGACCTCTGTCATGTTTCCCCATTAGTCATCTCTTTTCAAAGCTGAAAAGTCCCAGTCTTATTAATCTCTCCTCATATGAAAGCTGTTCCATACTCCTAATTATTTTTGTTGCCCTTTTCTGTACCTTTTCCAATTCCAATATATCTTTTTTTGAGATGGGGCAACCACATCTTCATGCACTATTCAATATGTGGGTGTACCAAGGATTTATATAGAGGTAATATGATATTTTCTGTCTTATTATCTATCCCTTTCCTAATGATTTCCAACATTCTGTTAGCTATTTTGACTGCCACTGCTTGTTGAGGGGATGTTTTCAGGGAACTATCCACAGTGACTCCAAGATCTCTTTCTTGAGTGGTAACAGCTAATTTAGATCCCCATCACTTTATATGTATAGCGGGATTTATGTTTTCCAATGTGCACTACTTTGCATTTATCAACACTGAATTTCATCTTCCATTTTGTCACCCAGTCACCCAGTTTTGTGAGATCCTTTTCTAACTCTTCACAGTCTGCTTGGGACTTAATTATCTTGAGTAGTTTTGTATCATCTGTAAATTTTGCCACCTCACCGTTTACTGTTTTATATATTGGTTTCTTCCAAAATCTGCTCCAATGAACCTCAGTCTGGCACTGTTACTCAGATTTGTCACCTAAAAAGAAGCTTTTCACTTTTTCCAGATAATTTATGAATATGTTGAACAGTACTGGTCCCAGTACAGACCCCTGTGGGACACCACTATTTACTTCTCTCCATTCTGAAAACTGACCATTTATTCCTACTCTTTGTTTCCTATCCTTTAACCAGTTAAGGTTAAATCCATGAGAGGACTTTCCTTCTTTTCCCATGACAGTTTATTATGCTTCAGAGCCTTTGGTGATTAAGTAAGACCTGGCCCAAATGCTTTCTGAAAATCTAAATACACTATATCCACTGGATCCCCATTGTCCACATGCTTGTTGACCCCCTCAAAGAATTCTACTAGATTGGTAAGGCATGATTTCCTTTTACAAATACCAAGTTGACTCTTCCCAAGCAAATCATGTTAATGTATGTGTCTGATTATTCTGTAATTCAACCACTTTGCCTGTTACTGAAGTTAGGCTTACCAACCTGTAATTGACCGGATTGGCTCTGGAGACTTTTTTAAAAATTAGCGTCACATTAGCTATCCTCCAGTCATCTGGTACAGAAGCTGATTTAAATGACAGGTTACATACCACACTTAGTAGTTCTGCAATTTCACATTTGAGTTCCTTCAGAACTCTTGGGTGAATGCCATCTGGTCCTAGGGACTTATTACTGTTTTATATATCAGTTTGTTCCAAAACCTGCTCCAATGACACCTCAGTCTGGGACAGTTCCTCAGATTTGTCACCTAAAATAAGGCTCAGGTTTGGGAAAGAATGCTCCCAAAGCCTCTGTAAAGCTTAATTATAATGTAAGTCACAAGTTCTGCTCAATGGATGTGGAGGATCATGACCATATGAGAATTTATGCAGCTCCATTGTGTAACAGGAGGAGAGGGAAAAGGCAAGATTTAAGGCATACAGCCCCATGTGGCTCTCTGCCCAAAACTGCAGAGTGAGGGAAGTGGCAGGGATGATTAAAAGGTGGGAGTGCTGTCAATGGATCTGTGATTACTAAGATCCATGGACCATTTTCTTCTGTAGAGAAGAGCAGCAGGGTCTGTAATTCTGCTTGCTAGGGCATCTTTCATCTAATTTTCTCAGCTGCATTCACACTCATAACTGTCATTTCCTGACTTTTGAGTATTTAATCATCTAATTTTAATATTCCCTTAATGTAGTTCTTTAATTAAATAATAAATAGCAGAAGACATGCAAGCTTATGTAACTCGCATTTCCTTTTTTTTCTTTTTTTGCATTAAACAATTTCAGACTTCTTTTGTATTTTTGGCTTTTCTAGTTGAATTCTTTTGCATAAAATTTGCTTTACCCATAAAACTGCTGTTTTCAAGAGTTTATAATAATTAATGGTTGTAAATCTATACAAATCACATGCTAAACCCTATGTCCGTACCTGTAACGCTGGGAATAAAATTCATTGTGAATGTATGTTCAAAGAAGCCAGTCTTCCAGTATGTGAGGTAGTGTAGATTCCCAGTTACCTGACTGGCTTGTATTCTCTTTTCAAGCCAGCCAAGACAAAATGGGATCGTCACAAACAACAGAGCCATGTCCAGCAGAGAACAGTGGTGTACAAGTACTCCATCCAGCATTTTGTAAGTATTACCCCGTAAAGGGACAAAGTCTATATCAACAGACTCACAATTTAACATCCACTAACAATGTTATTTGAAA
This sequence comes from Dermochelys coriacea, assembly GCF_009764565.3. Lineage (NCBI taxonomy): Eukaryota > Metazoa > Chordata > Testudines > Dermochelyidae > Dermochelys > Dermochelys coriacea. The sequence continues at coordinate 247,392,957 of NC_050069.1, read as the reverse complement.
ATAAAATTGATCCAGATCCTAGAAAAATCTATTGACCATCCAAACTGAGGGCTGGATAAAAGCTACTCATCTGAGCGTTTGGCAAACAACCCACTCACAGCTCTGAAATTGTTTGTAATCACAAGGATCATACTATCCCTCTGCTCAGCTTGCCTCCTCCATTTGTGAGAACATTCAAGGAACTGATATTACAAGAAGCCTGTTCCCTTTAATGGAAAGTAAATAGATTGCTGTTGGTTGACAGAAATTTGTATAGGTATTTTTCAATACCCTGTCTGTTCAAGAAAGCCTGTCAAGAAGGGAGAGTAGAGGGAAAGCATGTCATGCATTTTCACACTCAAGATACAAAAGAATGCTGGCAGAGCTAATTTTAGGCCTACTGTACCAACCTTTAAAGTGTCCTCTTAAAGAACACAATAAAATGGCAGGCAAGGGAAATAAGAAAACGCAAGAAGCATCTATTCAATTCATTTCAGGTTCTTATACTGCCCACCCCATCATGCTATCTGAGCATCATCATAGCATCCTCCTCCCAAGTGAAATACAGGGCATGCTGTTCAGATTAGGAAAAGTACCTTGTATTTACTGGGGCATATCCTCAGCTGGTGTATGTTGTTATAACTCCAGTGACTTCAGTGGACCTGAGGCTCTGCCCCCCTTGTGTTGCAGACTTTCAAAATTAAGAACATAAGTTAGAAATATGCAACATAATGAACCAAATTCATCACCGAGGTAACTATGGGCTTTGGTGGAGACACACAAAGAATAATATTGGCCCAGCTTGTTTAAATGAAAAATCAGCCATTTCCAGTAGGTAACTCGGGCTGCGCCCCCCTTTTTTTTGAAGTCCAAAGATGTAATCACTGCTGGAGTTTTCATATAAATGCTGACACCATTGCTATTTAATCCTTTTAATAAATTTCAGTTTTGTTAATTTGACTGCTGTCATTTTATCAAGAGCCTGTCTATTATTGGTCCCCAAAGTCGTTTCTTCTGCCAGCTGAAGATGCAGTGCCAGTATCTACCACCTCCTCATTCACGGGACCCATTCTGCTTCCGCTTAAGCTTCCCCACTTAATATCAGCACAATGGAATTGTGCCATAGGTGACAAATACATTATTCCTTCTTGTTATACTGAACTTCCTGTCTTAATTACCAAACTAATTTTTCCTTCACATCCCACTTGCTCATTACTCATTTTCAGTTATGATACAGATATCCCTTAGACTTTAATTACTTCTTGTGCTTAAAAAGATAAATTAATTTTCTTATTAACCCCTTGACACCTCATTAAGGTCACTATGTAGGACAATGCTCTCTATTTTGTGTGTGTGTGTGAGATACTCCATCCAAATTATGCTAGCTTCGAAAGTACTTAAGATCTTCATCCCATTAACATGGAAGAAAGGTCAGCTCTTTTTTTTTTTTGTTATACTTTATTCACAATGGACCAACATCTCTCTGGCTCTTAGGCATTGTTCACATTGGTGGGGAAGGGCACAAAAAGTCAACTTTTAACTCTGCCCCCTTGCTGCAATCAGGGAGCGTTCTAGTACTTGTGTCTGGAGAAGTACAGGAATTGTGCTGTCCCTACTCCCCTGGGGTAGGGCCAGGGCACTTTCCCCTGCCCCCAAACAACAGTCTTCAGACAAACTGCAGAACACAGAGAGAGGAAGCTCTAGGACTTACCTTTCTGTAGCAGAGAGCTTAGCATGCTTACCCAGGCTGTAGTTCATATCCCCACTCTGCTGATTTTGAGCAAGTTATTAAACCCCTATTTCTCCCCTCCCATGTGAGTGCACTAGCCACAGAGTATTCTGGGGTGGGTTTCTCTCATTGAAGCTGTTCCACTTTGTATTAAAGAGATGGAGATAGGACCAGGGACTTGAACCTTCCTCTCCTGGGGCGGGGGGTGGATGGGGCACTGGGCTACAGAGTCATTCTCTTGCCCAATGACTAGCTAGTCTTCTCCTCAGTCTTTTTGTGAGAAAAGGCTGCCCTGGAGTAAGCACCTATCTCCTGGAGAATGTTCACAGAGGGTGGCACATTCAAGTGCAGGGGAGTCACCTCCCGACAGCTCAGAATTAGGTGACTAGGCCACACCCCTTTAATCAGCTTTTCCTATTTAGGCAGCTCCCTGCTCAGCCTGCTGACTTTTGTGAATCCCATTCTTAGGTGTTGAACTCTCCCCCAGGCATTGTGTGGTGAGCCTGGGCACCTAACGCAGGGCTGTGGATTCCAGCAGAGGGCCGGGTGCCTAAAATTAGGCCTTGCAATGCTGAGCCTAAGTTCCCTTTGAGGATCTACCCCCTATTGCTGTGCATGAAGCACCCAACAAGACATGGAGCACAGACCCTTTTTGCTCCTTGCATTGTTCCCTTTGATCCTCCCAAGTCACCCAAAAGCAGTTATTTTCATGCAGTACTCACAATACATCCAAGAGATTAAGCAAACAGGCTTGTCCAAAGCTGTTTCTACAAAACACCATAATCTAGGTGTTTTGATCTGTGTCCTGCTCTCAGACCTATTCAACCTGGCCAACAAAAGCCCTGGTTTAATTGTACCTGAGTTCCCTGGACTGAAGAAGCATATTATGAGAAGGTGTTTACTTGTGGAGCTGACACTTAAGTACAAAAATACAAGAAATTTGACAAAAAAAGCTTGCAATCCCTAATATATAAAGAAATCATGAAATGAAAACCCTTGTAGTAATTTAAATCCAGTTGCTCTATTAAAACTAGAAACTAAATATTTTATGGTATTACAACTGAAGTTTCAGGCTGTTGTTGGTGCCTAAGGCCAAATACATGTTTTTCTGCTGGTCAGATCCCCACTCTCACATTTATTTTGCAATTGTGAGGTCTGTGTCCCACATATAAAACACACATTGGGTACACTACAGGTTATTAAGTACTCAGAAAATGGAAACTGATTAAAATGAGCAGATTTGGGGTCAGAAAGAGACAAAATCTATGTGGACAAATTGTTTTGTAGATTAAAAAAATCATTTTGCAACTGTCCTACAAAAACATCTGGCCTCAGTGGAAAAAAAAATTCTATGGCCTTTGTCAGGTAGTTTTCATTTCAGAAGAAAAGTTCAGGTAAGATTTCTCCCTCTGCATACGTAAAAAAGACGTGTTCAAAACTCTAGGAAGCAGCATATATTTTTCTTAATCTCAGACACAATTTGTGTCCTTGAGTCAGCCTGAAGATGTTGCCAGTCTTTTCTTTAACATAAAGAAAACTTCTTTAATGGAAAGGGATCAATATAGACACTTACTTATTTAACCAAATAAAGAGAATCTAAACCATCTCTGGAAGAAAAGAAAAATGAAAGCTTCACCAATTTCAGTCCCAGTCCTACTTCCAGAGAAGTCAATGACAAAACTCTTATTAACTTCTACAGAAGAGATTTGAGCCACTTATCACAGTGGACTGAGCCTCGCACCCTCACTTTACAAAGAGGGCTCAGAAAGCCTTTTGCCAAGAAGCGCTTGAAATAATTATAATTATAGGGACAGGCTAACACAGGGACATGACTAAAGAGCTCAGCTCTCTAAAAAGGTGTTGAGTTCCTCTGATGCTGCCAAGTTTACCGAACCATTCAGCTCAGTTGGGGAATGTACTCTATTCTGTGAAAAGAAAAGGAGTACTTGTGGCACCTTAGAGACTAACAAACTACCGCAGTTTCTTTGAGAGTGTGTGGCACAAGCTGTCAACATAGTCTGTGTGGTATGTAGATTGTAATGGATTTTTGACCTGCAGTCCTAAATTTGTTAGTCTCTAAGGTGCCACAAGTACTCCTTTTCTTTTTGCGAATACAGACTAACACGGCTGCTACTCTGAAACCTGTCTATTCTGTGAGCGTGCCTGGGGTGTGTGTGTGTGTGTGTGTAAGAAGAGCTCCGAATGCAGGGCTAATTGTTCTTTATAAGGATTTCAAATGTAAAAGGTTGGGAAATATTTTTGAACAGCATAACATCTTCATTGAAAAAACAAACAAACCTTACTTATGAAAAGCAATACAAGTTCACAGCACCAGCCATTGACTTACCACAGTAGTAACTAAAAATGTGTGTTAGCAGTTGAGCATGCTGGTTGGTCTCACAGTTAAACATGCTTAAATTACTACCTCTCTGACTCTTACCTTGTCCTCCATTTCTCCCACCCACCCATTTGTTTCAGCCACCTGCTGTGTCTTATAATTAAACAAGACTATAAGCTCTTAGAGTCAAGACTGATGTTTTTGCTATAGGTTTGTACAGCACTTAGTACAATGGGCTTGGACCTCAGATTGAGGCCTCTAAGAAAAATTAATAATATATTTGAAATCATTAAGAACACTTGGAATTAATACAATAAGTTACTCATGGGCTTTTTACAACTGTGATTTGTGTAGTCTGAGCATTTTTTAAATATTTGCATAGTATTGGTAAAATAATACATTTAAATCAGTGTCATTTGTTTCTTTGTTCTTTCAAAATATTAGCGTTTCAAAGTCTAATTTAATTTTCATAAATTATAGCTATTGCCTGTCTCGTGTTTAACAGATATAAATGCTTTTATTACATTGCTATGGTATACCAAATAAAACATAAAGGTGTATGCAGTGATATTGATGAATACATTTTCCAAAAATGTATTTCCTGAATCCTGTATCCCTGGATTCCTGCAAATGATATCCTGTAATGAGCTGTAGGTACTTTCTGATTAGCGTAGGGATGAGCATTCTGCTGTTTATCATCTTTCTTCCACCAATGTGACATCTCTGCTGATTACTCACATTATGGCTAATTTGCAGCTGATAATCAGTCCTAGTTTCTTAATAAACTTCTCATTAAGTGACTGGAGCTGTCACTTTACCTCCATGTTACTTTTTCTAAGTATAATCTGTGACCATTATGCAAAAGAAAGGACTGCTAGACGTCACACATGTCATTTGCAATCATGTACAAAAGCTTCAAAAGGGGCTTGTTAAATAAATGCCCTTCACAATTCATTACTGTAAAATGGAGAAGTATAATTAATCACCATATTGCCACTTCATTGCCATATTTTGCTTTCTGAAGAGGAGGGATGCTAAGCTAAAAAATATTTTGAAGAAAATAAAATACAGGTAACTCATGATGCTTTGGTTATGCCACTGTCTGAAAGAGCGCTTTATCTATGTAGTGTAAGCCTCAGTGTATTGGTGTGGCCAACATTTTCAGAAGTGTCTGCTGATTTGGGGTGCCTAAATTTTTGGAAACCCAACTTGAGCCACCTTAAACAGACGTAAGACCTCTTTTTAAATGTGGTCCTTCGTGTGGGTATAGGACCCACCTCATCCATGGTACACAATCTGCCCTCGCCACATGAAATGCTGTCCTCCAGCCTTCCCTACCCCTACCCCTGCATGGTTGTAAAGGGGTTGTTCACTATAACAGTGCCTCTCCTCCCTGTGTCCTGGGACCTTTCCCAGTTTTCCACATACAATACATATGTTGGGTTTTGCCTGTTCCCTTTCACACAGCAACAGGGGAGATTTTTCTTTTCTTTTCTTTTCTTTTCTTTAAACAGGAAAATAGGGAAGGGCTTGAGGGGCAGATGTAGTACCTTAAGCTATTTTAAACTCCTTGTTTGCAGCTGAGTTGATTTCAGGCTGATGAGCTGATTTTTAGTGACAGTGGCTGAAAGGTAATTAATGACCAACTAGAGGAGATAGGTAAGCAAAATGAAGGAAACAGGCCCATGGTACAGCTGATAGGAGAATCGGAAATGTGAATTTCCACATTTAATTATAAGCTCTCAACAATAGCACACCAATATTTTTTCCCAGTGAATATTTGCTGCATATATACTTCTGCGGCATGTTTCCATTCTATTTATTTATTGTCTTGCTTCCAATCACATTTTTTTAATGGTTTAGAAAAGAAATGCCATTCAAATGATTATGGGGAGACGTGCACATCACATAACCTTATGCTACTGCAGCAGCAAGCTGCAGTATGTGTTTTGCAGCTATCACTGGATATACAGTATCTTTAAATCTTATTTATCCTTGGGCTTATGTGGACCCTGCTTTCCTAATTACCTTGAGAAGCTCATTTCAAATGTGCTTTCTTAAATTAAACTCTGCATCTCAGTATCTAACCTATTTTTTTTTCTCCCTTTAATGTTTTGACTACTGTTCTCTCAGAGATAAAGGTTCTCTCTAAGAAGCCTGCTTCTCTTCTCTTCTCTTCTCTTCTCTTCTCTTCTCTTCTCTTCTCTTCTCTTCTCTTCTCTTCTCTTCTCTTCTCTTCTCTTCTCTTCTATTTTAGCATCTTCTTAAACAAGTTTCAGAGTAGCAGCCGTGTTAGTCTGTATTCGCAAAAAGAAAAGGAGTACTTGTGGCACCTTAGAGACTAACAAATTTATTAGAGCATAAGCTTTCGTGAGCTACAGAAAGCTTATGCTCTAATAAATTTGTTAGTCTCTAAGGTGCCACAAGTACTCCTTTTCTTTTTTCTTAAACAAGGTAAAACTAATAATAATAATAATAATAATAATAATATAAATTAATAAATAACAATTTAATAAAGAGGAAAGGAAAGCAATCAGCATTTAAAATGAACTAATTGGAAAGTTAAAGGCCAAATCCTCAGGTTGTGTTAACTGTCTTCAATAGGGCTGTGCCAATTCATGCTAATTGGCAAGGTGCCCTATATATTCAGGACCTGATCCTACAAGGTGCTGAGTTTCTTCAGCTTGAAACCTCAGGACAGACTGGCCCAGGTACTAAGGCACCTAAACCCCAGACTCAGACACCTAAGGCTACGTCTACACAGCAAAACAAATCTTCAGCAGCAAGTTTCAGAGCCCAGCTCAGCAGACATGGGGCTAGCGCTATGGAGCTAATAGCAGTGTAGATCATTTGTGGTTGGGCTGGAGCCCAGGTTCTGAAACTAGGGGAGGAGGGAGAGTCTCAGAGCCTGGGCACCAGCCTGAGCCTGAACATCTACACCACTATTTTTAGCCCCTCAACACAAGCCCCGTGAGCCTGAGTCAGTTGACCCAGACTCTGAGGCTCACTGCTGCAGGGTTTTTTTGCTGTGTAGACATACCCTATGTACCAGTTTTGGCTCCACTGAGATCCACAAAACTCCCCCCAAACCCTGTAGGCACCTAAACTCACTCCGAGCCTACGTATTCAAAGTAAAAGTTCCCTAGGCTCTTACATTACAGCCTGTGGGCATTGCACGCTGCTGCCTCATTCTAGGTGTCCAGACACCTATCTCCTACATAAGCCCCAGAGTGATTCAAGACTTAGGGAAGATAGGCAATTTGGATGCCCAAGTCAGGTGCGGGGTCCTATCTTATAGGCATGCTCAGAGACATCTTCCAGATGGTGTCCCATTCAAAATCTAGCCAGAGGAGCAAGTTCCCACCTTATATCTTTTAGCCCAATGGTTAGAACACTTACGTGGCATGTGGGAGACCCAGGTTCAGTTCAATCCTCTCTGCCAGAGGGGAAGAAAAAATTTGCACAGAGGTTTCCCGCATCTCAGAAGGCTGCTCTAACCAGTAAGCTATGAGATGCTCCTCGGTCTCTGTTGCTTAAGCCACTCCATTGTAAATAAATAATGAAAGAGTGGTTGCAGCAGGGGCACTGGACTCCAGGGTCTCCCACCTCCCAAGTAGGTGCTTTGACCACTGGACCACAGAGTCATTCTCTTTCTCTCTCTCTTCCCCCATCCCTGTCCCCCTCTAGCCCAATGACTGGTCCATTGTGGATAAATACCTAAAAGTCTGAGAGAGAGAGAGAGAGAGAGAAACTCTGTAGTACAATTGCTAGGGCACCCACCCAATAGGTGGGAGACCCTGTGTCCAGTCCCCAGGCACCATTCACTCTCTCGTTACTGATCCTGATCCACAGTGGAACAGCTTCAACAGGAAAGACTGAGAGAGCCCCTCATCAGACTATCCTGGAGCTCAGTAGTTAGAGCACTTTCTCATAAGAATGGTCTTACTGGGTTAGACCAGTGGACCATCTAACCCAGTATCCTGCCTTTCGACAGTGGCCAGTGCCACTGTTTCAGCGGGAATGAATCAAAGGTACAATTCCACTGCCAGCTTTAGGAACACCCAGTGCATGGGATTGCATCCCTGACCATCTTCACTTATGGCCATTGATGGATTTATCCTCCATGAAATTATCCGATTCTTTTTTTAATCCAGTTATACTTTTGTTCTTCACAACACCCCATGGCAATGAGTTGCACAGGTTGACTGTGCATTATGTGAAGTATATCCTATCCTTTGTTTTAAATCTGCTTCCTATTAATTTCATCAGGTGAGCCCTGGTTCTTGTGTTATGTGAAGGGTTAAATAACACTTCCCTGTTTACTTTATCCTACCATTAATAATTTTATAGACCTTTATCATGTTCCCCCTCCTAGTTATCTAATTTTTAAGATGATTCTCCCAGTCTTTATAATCTCTCCTCATAGGGAAGCTGCTCCCTCCCCTAATCATTGTCATTGCCCTTTTTTTTGAGAGGGTGTGACCAGAAATACACACGGTATACAAGCTGTGGGTATACCAGGGATTTATATAGCAGCATTGTGATATTTTCTGTTTTATTACTTATCCCTTTCCAAACATTTCCTAACATTTTGGTAGCATTTTTGACTGCCACTGCACATTGAGTGAATGTTTTCAGAGAACTAGCCATAATGACTCCAAAATTTCTTTCTTGAATGGTAACCGATAATTTCGGCCCCATAATTTTGTATGTATAGTTGGGATTATTTTTTCCATTGTGTATTATTTTTCACTTATCAGTGCTCAATTTCATCTGCCATTTTGTCACCCAGTCACCCAGTTTTGTGAGATCCCTTTGTAATTCTTTGCAGTCATCTTTGGGCTTAACTATATTGCATAATTTTATATCATCTGTAAATTTTGTCACCTCGCTGTTCATCACTTTTTCCAGATCATTTATTAATTTGTTGAAAAGTGCAGGTACTGATGTATATTCTTGGGGGACCCTGCTACTTATCTCTCTCAATTGAGAACACCGTCCATTTATTCCTACCCTTTGTTTTGTATCAGGACCTTCCATTTTATCCCATTACTGCTTAGCCTTGTCCACATGCCTTTGACTACCTCAAAGAATTCTAGTACTTTGGTGAGGCATGATTTCCCTTTACAGAACTGTATTGACTCATCCCCAATTTATTATGTTCATCTATGTGTCTGATAATTCTATTTTCTACTACAATTTCTATCCATTTGCTTAGTACTGAAGTTAGGATTACTGGCCTGTAATTGTCACGATCGCTTCTGGTAATGCGTTTTTTAAAAGTAGGCATTGCATTAGCTATTCCCCAGTCATCTGGTACACAGTATGATTTAAATGATAGGTTAAATACCACAGTTAGTAGTTATGTAATTTCATATCTGTGTTCCTTCAGCATTCTTGGGTGAATACCATCTGGTCGTGGTGACTTATTACTGCTTAATTTATCAACTTCTTCCAAAATCTCCTTTTCAGGGCATGGATCATCAGCACCCATTCTGAGTAATGCCCTAGCAAGGGGTATAGAACTGATCAAGCTCCTATTGACTTGGATAGCTCTCTGTCCATGACATCAACTTCCAGCACAAGCTCCCAATGCTGAATGGAAGTGCTCTAAAAATGTCTGTTTTTTTTTCTAGAATGTCCTCTATAGAAAACCTCAGCAAAGAAACTAAATATTTAGTGAATATTATACTATACAATCATATATTATTTCTCTTTATTTGGCAAATTGAAGTATTCAACTTGGAGACAGGATTCCTGACAAGCTCTAAATTTTTTAAATGTTGGCTATAAAATAAGCTAATAATTTCCCAGGAACCGATTGTTTTCAATAAGGAGCAATTGCAAAGATGTGATTGTCTGTAAGTGTTTTGAAAAGATATTTTGACTGGATTAAATTTTTAGTTACACACCATCATCAAGTTTCTGTCACATTTCAATGTTATTGATTTGAAACAGAAGTGGAATTTTATATCATTTATTCTGTGCTGCATATTGTGTTATTATTCAATTGCTTCATTTTTATTTGTGCTTTCCTATTTGTTTTAAATGTTATTACCTGCTTCAATGCTTTTTCATTTTAGTGAACACACTGATAAATATTTCTATCAATTGCAGATGTGATTTTTGCATAAGTAACTGAAATCCTACTACCATGGTTTAATACAATATTAGATATCAGAGGAACTTGTAGAAGCAATTAAAAACTCTTTGTATATATCTGATTATTGAGTTATTTAAGAATGCTATTAAGGATTTATTTAAGTTTAAAACTTTAAAGGCATCACTTTCACTGACAGTTTCAGACAGGTTAACCCCAATCATGGATTTTCCCTCACAGGAATGCAGAAATACAATGAGTTCCCACCTGAAGTTTCCTTTGCATTCTTCCCTGGATGGGGAGAATAGAGGTTGGAGAAGGGGGGAAAGGGTTAACTGAATAATGAGGTTAATTAGCCCATTTGTGAAACTAGGGCAGAATTGTTCTTCAAGGTTCACAAATGTTCATGGGGGAAAGAACTTGTAGAAAATTAAAACCCATATTTAAGTTAGCACCATCCCTGGGTGTATCAGTGCATCTTGTGTTTCCTCATGTAGGGCCAGATTCTACCACCTTTATCTATGAGAAGCAGAATCTTATGCTGCATGTAGTCCCGCTAAATCGATGGAAGTATTCATAAAGTAAGGGACTATTTAACATGACTGAATGTAGCAGACACCTGCCCTCCGATTGTAACATTCTCAAGGAAAGGACCAGGTCTTTCTTTATGTATTTATATAGAATAAATGTTGGTTAAAAGTTTTCAAACAATCCATTTTTAATAAAAGTTTTTGTATTTTTTAAATATCCCATTTTAAAAATGAAACCTTGAAGCAAAGAGTCATTTGGGGGTATTTGGGTATTCATTTCCTCCCTCCCTTAGCTCGTTTTTCAGTGGCAAAATGGAGAAAGTAAAAGTGAAGAGAAACAAAGGGAGTTGGGGAAGGGAAAAATTCAAACTGAAAAAACAAAAATGTTGGAAAAGAAACATTTTTGTTAAAATATTTCAGATAAAAAATTGTTCCTTTCCAAAATCTGAAAAACAAAAATTATTTTGAGATTTTTTGGGAAATTTTCATGAAAAATTGTTTCCATTTTTCAACTCATCCAGGATGGAGCTGTGATCACGATAAAGTATATTAGTAGCGCAGAGTTCTTCACTCAAGGGAACTCGAGGACTGTGACTATGCCCTACCCCCTGCCTTGCTCTAAGACAAACCAACATGGTGGCTCTCTTCCAGCTAGGGTGACCAGATAGCAAGTGTGATAAATTGGGACAGGGGGTGGAGGGTAATAAGCACCTATATAAGAAAAAGCCTCGATATTTGGACTGTCCCTATAAAAGTGGGACATCTGATCACACTACTTCCAGGCCATAGAGAGAGAATTACACCAAACTATGGCAATGTAAGCAACAACAGGGAAAGTACCCTTCCTTCCTCTGAAGGTTCAATATCTTCACAGAGCACTTCCTCAGATCCTGAAAATATTACAGCTTAATTATAACTTTCCACATAGAGAGATTAAAACTGCAATCAGAATGGCTAATGTTATGTTATAATAGTTCTGACTTTATGTTTTCCTTTCCCTTAAAGGAAGTATTAGCAGTAGGGGAGGAAGAGTTTTTCTGCACATTGCTTGCTAATATTTTTTTCACTTCCTTTGCATATTTTAATGCAATCAGCACAGCTCACATCTGCGTAGCAATCAAATTACAAAATCAACATAATCCAATGAAATGCTGAAGAGCCAAATAATCAAATTCAGGTTAATATTAATTGCTGTAGTTTCTGCACCTGGATTTATTATAAAATAAATAAATAAATAAAACCAACATAACTTTCTCCAGTTATGTTCAAAGTTAAAAGAAAGTTGATTTTTTGTTTAATTTTCTTCTTTGATTTTGGGGTTTTTATATACATATGCATGTATGTATCTATCAATCACCTCATAGCACTCGTATAATTTTTCTTCTCCAAAGAACTTTTAAAAATATTAAGTAATTTGTCATCCCTAAGAGGAAAGTATCACCGATTTACAGAATCTGTGCTATGCCCTGGCCTTTAAACAGCCTCCTGTGAATAACCCCTTTAGAGTGGCAGACCCCCTGGGTTCACCCTTTTCCACAAAAGCAGGCCAAGCAGTCTCAATGCCTCCTTGACTGGCTTTGGAGCTCCAGCACCCTGTTTATCACCATCACCTCTTACACTTTAATTTAGACTTCTGTGGAGACTTTCCCTTCTCAGGGAGTAACACAACCAGTAAAGTATTTGCAGTGAGGCTGGGCAGTCTTTTCAAAACAGGGTAGCATTTATTAGTCACAGCATAAGAAAGTCTTTAGGTCAGCATGGGAAAAGTAAGTTTAAGACGGAATCCATATTGGTAGTAGCAATGGTTTTGCCATGCTATGATGCTCTGAGATCCATCTTTGCACTCTCTGATCCTGTCTGTCTTTGTTTTTATGTCTGAGAGACCTTAAGAAACAATTTGTTCACACCTGTCCTTTTGTCTCAATTCTCCGCCATTAATGCCATGAATTATGGGTTTAGACATGGTTTCTGTTGCCTAATGTTCAGAATATTGGTTTTTACATTTTAAAAATATATTTTCATAGATTCATAGATACTAAGGTCAGAAGGGACCATTCTGATCATCTAGTCCGACCTCCTGCACAACGCAGGCCACAGAATCTCACCCACCCACTCCTATGAAAAACCACACTTATGTCTGAGCTATTGAAGTCCTCAAATCGTGGTTTAAAGACTTCAAGGAGCAGAGAATCCTCCAGCAAGTGACCCGTACCTCATGCTACAGAGGAAGGTGAAAAACCTCCAGGGCCTCTTCCAATCTGCTCTGGAGGAAAATTCCTTCCCGACCCCAAATATGGCTATCCGCTAAGCCCTGAGCATATGGGCAAGATTCACCAGCCAGATACTACAGAAAATTCTTTCCTGGGATCCCACGCATCTAATATCCCATCTCAGGGGATTAGGCCTATTTACCCTGAATATTTAAAAATTAATTAATTACCAAAATCACATTATCCCATCATACCATCTCATCCATAAACTATTGAGTAATCTTAAAGCCAGATAGACCTTTTGCCCCCACTGCTTCCCTTGGAAGGCTATTCCAAAACTTCACTCCTCTGATGGTTAGAAACCTTAGTCTGATTTCAAGTCTAAACTTCCCGGTGACCAGTTTATACCCATTTGTTCTTGTGTCCACACTGGTACTGAGCTTAAATAATTCCTCTCCCTCTCCGGTATTTAGCCCTCTGATATATTTATAGAGAGCAATCATATCTCCCCTCAACCTTCTTTTAGTTAGGCTAAACAAGCCAAGTTCCTAGAGTCTCCTTTCATAACCCTGTTCCAAATAGATATTCCAAATTCAAATAATCCTGAAAGGTAGCCTATAATTCCATCTAGATTTTGAAGTCTCCTAGTTGAAATAATATCAGATTGCAGAATAATCTTTTAACCAGCCATCAAGGCGTGTGCATGTTCCTGATAAGATGTTATTATATTAACAAAGAAGTATACAGTAATGATACATTTGCTTTTACACAATAATCAGATTTAGCCATATTTCAATGAGAGTTATTCAGAACCAGAGGTTTATGCATAAACTCACTTTGCTTAATAACGTACTGTTTAAATAATAGCTAGATCTGCTGTGGCTAGTGGTCTGTATAATATCTCCATAGTCAATTCCATATTCAGTTGTCCATATATGGTAGGTTTAAGTGTAGTTGACCAGTCTGTTATTTCTAACATTTCTTCTTATGGCTAGGGTTTCTTCACTGTGCATTGATATCTTCTGGTGTTTCCAGTCTGTGAGATGCACCATTAAACAACTTATGTCGGTTAACATCATAAACTTCTTTATTGCTGATTTGTCTTATGTTTCTCTTGTTTTCACTAACCTGAATTTATACACAGATTAACTTCGTTTATATACAGTGTAATAGGGACCCAAATCATGTATAACACAAGCTATGTTTTGGTATAGTATATGACAGAATATTGACCTAATTTTTCACTCTTAAAGTTTTTTGTTTTCCTTTGTTAAAATACAGTTTTGCTTTTTGTTTAATTTTTCCAGTTCTTTAGCACAAATATATATGTTTAGATGCTGTTGCAATTATTGCATAAACATGTTCATTTTTATTTCCTTAGCATGTGCATACTAATTTTATATAATAACTATAACATTCAACTGCTAAAATGGATGTGCACAATCAATTATATGAGAAGGCTTACTGATCTCCCGCACCTGAGCACTTTGTTTTAGCAAGAGTTAGCAACAATACTTTTACCCAAGCTTTTTAGAGTTAATTTGTTTATTACAGAAGTTAAACTTTTGTTAAATATTTGGAAGCACAAACTTTATAAACCAATACATTTTTAACATAGCACAAAATAAAATAGTATAAAAATGAAAGAAAATTAAGTTTAAATGCAGGTTTATGCAAATACTTTGAGGATCATAAATATCACATTTGCATATGGTTCAGAGACAAATGTAGAAATCTATTGAAATTTGTTTTGTTAGCATTAACATTTTGCAACATCCCCAGATATCATATATATTTGTATACTTTTAAACATTTTGGCCATTACTTACTTATAACTATATTTTAATAAGAGAAAAAACATGTTCATGAAAATTTTTGAAAATATATGATCTTATCAGTATTACTTGTGCATTAATGTTGAGGTTTTCCCCCTACAGTTTTTTTCCTTGAACAAAAAACCTTTGATTAATAAAAAAACCCAATAAACTTTTTGTTTGCAACTGCATTATTTATTTATTTATAGAAATATATGTATATTTATTTATAACTGAGGCCTTTTTGAGCTTTTCAAAATAAAATGAAATGAAATAAAATAAAATAAAATAAAATGGTATTATGGTGGTGATGTCCCAATCATAAAATTAAAATATTGTGAGACAATGTATATTAAAAACATATTTTTTTATAATTATAAGTATAGAATTGACTTTTGTTGCAACAAAATTAAAACAAAAATTAGTCAGATGATACACACAAAATATAGCAACATAGGTTAAGTTATTGGCTTTGGGAGGGGAGTGAGATTCAAGTAACTAGAGCAAGGGGAGCTGGAAACCAAGACTTCTGGTTTTTATTCTGGCTCCGGGAGAAGAGTGCCTGTTGCTTTTGTTTGCACTTCAAATTGATTACAGGGGTGCTCTGCTTTCCTGCAGATAACTGTTTCTGGGACACTACATACATATTTTTAAGATTTATAACCTGTCTTTGCAAGCCTAATTTTTCTCTGTCTTGCTGGCTGCATTTTATTGGACCATCTCCTCGTTTTCCCTTCATTTATTGTAATCTGTAAGCAAGAGGATTATTACATTTCCTTGTACCTTCCAGTTGCTGTTTTAAGTTTTTATTTTGATCTTCTTGTAGTTTTGACCCTTCTTTTATTTCTTTTATTTGTTTCCTTACTTGTTTAACGTTTACTACATATAATGAATTCTGGGGATTGTTGTTGTGCCTCATGCCTGCCTGGGTAAACTGCCCCATATTTAGTTAAATATTTGCTTACAGAAAATTCAAGAGCTCCTTTATTCTTTTTGGCTGTCATTACTGCTAATTTTAAGGCCCCTGGTGTTTCACTGTTTTAGCCTTTGCTATATTTGGCCTTTTGCCCAGAAAGTTTCACGTGTCATTAATCTTTATATATTCTTAAAGTGTGGCTTTTCACCCAGGAATTCCTAAAATATTGGCATTTCACTTAAAGTGCTTTATCATGCGCTATCTATAAAACTGGTTACTTTTAAAAGGCATTTCACCGCAGTAGCACTTATTATAACACCTCCCACCATGAAGGCCTCACCTGGCCAGCTGCATAAGTGCATGTGAGATAAGCAAACACTACAGTCCCACTGCTTACTGAACGTTCTCCCCTCCGAGCAATTAGGTTGCGACGTCGCACTGCTTGGTTTGACTGATGTTCTGGCTAGACAGCTCCTGGATCAGCTCCCCAATTTCTTGATAACTTGTATAGTCAGTTGCTTGACCACACTTTGCTTCATTATTGAATACACTCAAAAGACCAAATAACCAATTTCATCAGGTTTTGTGCTATGAGTCAATAATAATCTAGTACAGGGAAAAGGTTCTATATGATACCAGTCTCTAGGAAGCTGTCCCATGCTGCATTGTTATAGTCTTATGCAGGTGAGCTCCCAAAGTTGTACATTCAGCCAGGAATATTTATAGAATGTTTTTACAAGTTGTACAATTATTTTCACGTCACTAAAATCCAACCCACCAGTTCATCCCTGTTCCTTAACTTGTTGTTTTGTTCCTCTCCTTATCTGTTTTGGACAGGTACCGATCTGTGAATGTACCTCCTAGGTGTGCACCACGGTAGAACAATCATATATTTTGTCCTTTTCCTTTGTGACATTCCAGTAGTGGCCTGTGAGACTAACTCCCTACCTGTGCTATAGCAAAACACTCAGATGTCCTGATCCTGATCATTTTCTTATCTACTTAAGTCCAAACTTATTTCAGCTAATGCAGGGTATAATGGGATACTTAGCACAAGTGAACTGAATTATAAAAGACAGGTCAAACTGAACTATATAACTATCATTATTATTATGTTCTTCATGTATACTTATATGCATACTTTGAATATTACAAATATCCCATTTATGTGACCTATCCTAATGATGATTGTTGACCAATATATGCTGGCTGGTATAATATTTAATATATAGTATATAATATTAAATATTATACTAGCCAGCATATATTGGTCAACAATCATCATTAGGATAGGTCACATACATGGGATTTCAGTAAAATTCAAAGTTTAAAAGTGGCCCATGGTGCTGCAAAGTCTAATTTCAATTATTAAATTTGTCTTCAAGAAGGGGGAGGAGGTGGAATGCAGGTGGTGGGAATGAGAATGAAGTCTAGGGCATCATGGAAAGGAAGATGCTGTTTAGCAGGATGGAAATGTCAACTACAGGATCAATCACAGTTTAACAAGACATAGGGCCAACTATAGCAACCTTTCCATGTGCAGGATTCTGACTGAAGTAAGTGGAGTGCTACAAAATTGGACTTAGTCCTCCCATTGTCTTTAATATGCATTCAGGATGGTAATGGGTAATTGATAAGTTATTATCAGTTATGACATTAGATTGTCTTGTGATTTCACTTGGGCAATGAGACCACATAGATCAAGTCAAAACCTACAGAAAGTAGGGTGGGAAGATTAGCTATAAGGTCCTTGAATATGTTTATGTGCTACTGGCGGGCTCTACAATAATATCCAGAACATGCTATTGTACAGAATTAGTTTGCAGCCAGAATCTCAATATCAACCAAATTTGTCAATGGGCAAGAGCACAAATGATGTTAAAACATCTGTTTGCTACCACTTTACATTACAAGTTCACTTATTTAATTAAATTCAGAGTTGAGGAAGACATAGAAGCCAAAACAATGTAATGGGCCTTTCTTTCTCCATAGCTAATTCAGAGCTAACTTAGAGATGAGTAAAAAGTCTCATGCTCAAAGCACACTGAATTGATTTTGTCTTTTCAATGGAAAAATTTGTCTCTTGACAATGCTGTTTAGTTTAGTTTCACCATAGGAGAAAAGTAATTTGTGCCTATGAAATGACTTTACAATTGGAATAAACAAAATTTAAATGTGCAGGGAAAATTCAAATATAAAGGTTAAATCTCACTCTCTGGGCTAGCCATTAGCTATCTGAATATCATGCACACATGACCAGCAATCAGCAAGCAGCAATCAGAGTCATGGTTGGAAGAAGCAGGATCTTAAATGGGCTTCCTGCCAAATTAATGGAAGCATTTGTTTCCTCTTTTTTTCTCGCATGTCTTTACTGGGAGAGTTGGTACCTGAAAGGGAACAATCTAGGAGAAAGACAGTCTGGCAAGTTATAGTAACATTTTAGTATTGAAGGATTGAAGCCCATCTATCTATCAAAAGAATAGCGCATAGCGGAAGGGGAGGAAAATGCTGCACGTCTCTTGATTTGTTCCCTTTGCTGGAATTGGTGACAAAGGGCCAGATTTTAAAAGGTTTGTAGGTGTTTCAAGGTGCAGATAGGCACCCAGTGGGATTTTCAGACGTGCTAGGGGCCTAACTGCATCTTCAGATGCCTCAATGGGTTTTGGATCAGGGTCAAAGGCCCAGATCCACGAAGGTATTTAGGCTCCTAACTTCCACTGAAATCAATGGAGCCGAAATATCTTTGTGGATCTGGGGCATAGTCACTTTTAAGAATGGAGCAATAACTAGAGTGGCACTTCAGAAAATTCTTCAGAAGAACATAGCTTCCCAAAGGCCAGCAGAAGCAGCATCCACCGTCATGCTCCATATCTGTACATTGTGATGCTCAGAAGCTCCAACACTATTGCACAGGCATGAAGAAAAGATGACTGAGAGCAGTCAGTGCCCTTTGTAAAATGTCATTAATAAAACTTTATTACTTGCTGTCAGTTAGCGTTTTTTAATTATTCTTAGAATTCATTATTACATTTAAAATATATGGACCTCCTCTTGTTCTCACTGAAGTCAAAGGCAAAATTCCCAGTAGTTCTGAGCAGGCTTCTAAAAATAGTTTCAATTCTAAATAACGATGGCCCAATTCTGCTCATACTTACCACATATATCTTTACTTATGTAAGTAGGTCTATTAATGTTATCCATGTGCCTAAGTGTTTGGGCCTAATGTTAGTCATTTGACAGCTTGTGTAAATATAATATTTGTTACTTTCTATATTGATTTGACCAATTGACTTTGCCAAAGATCCTTCACTCTGCCCTCTTTTTCTATTTTAATGATTTCTACCAAAAAATAGACACTTCTGGAAGGAAAATAATAAAGCTATGTAACATTTTTATCACTTTTGAGGGGATATATATATATTGCCTTGAACTTTTTATTGTTTACCGTTTTACTGTAAGTATAAGGAAAACTAGTTTTGCAGAAAAAAGGGTGATTTTTCACCTGGCAAAAATGTATGATTGGTTTTAAAGTGAAAGTTAACCAAATATTATCACAAAAGCTATGCTTTTTTGAAACCTCATTTCAACAAGCACAATTAAGCATGTGCTTTACTTTAAGCACATGAGTCTACTCAGACACTTAAAAAGTTAGGCACACTCTTAAGTACTTTTGCTAAATTGAGGCTTAAATGGCAAAAAATCTGACATTTTGTCCTGATCCAAATTCATCCATTTTGATGAGTGAAATTGCTTTTGTTCCTACAAATCTAGATGGCCTTCTACAGGCATCTCTGACAACAGCCATTCAATTTATCCAAATATAATTGCACCAGCACAAACAGTTGCTGCTTCTTGCAGAGCTTAGGCAATTCAAAAGAGCTTCATGTGAAGGTGACAATTTTTGCACTGTAATATCCTAACCATTTAGACTGCTGATCAAATTAATTTTTATCACAGCTTTTCTGACTGGCCTAAAGTATAAGGACAAAATACTTAGCATTTATATACTGTTATTTTATCTTCAAACCACTGCACTGAAGTTAACAATGGAAACTAATCCTCATAGGACCTCTGTGAAGTAAATACAGTAACAATAATGCATAATTAATAATCCTTTACACTTCTACAGTTCCTTCTATCTGAGGATCTCAAAGTGCTTTATGTACTTTAATGGATAAATCCTCACAGAGACACTGTGAATTAAGCCTCAAAACACCCAGTAAGTATCATTAGCCCCATTTTACAGGTCTAACAACGATAATATCTGCCCTTATATAGAACCTTTCATTTGTATGTCACAAAGATATTTAGAGATATTAATTAAGCATCCCAACATCTGAGAGTCAGATTTTATCCCTTTTTGACTAGAGGCTAACCTGAGGACAGAAAGATTAAATGTCCTGCCTACTAGCAGATCTGGGGCTAGAACCCAAGTTATCAGATTTCCAGCTTTGGGGATCTAAGCATGATCAACATTGCCTAAACAATATTATAGTATGAAACCACAGTGGCCTATCCTGGGCTCTAGTTCTGCCACTGACTTGTTGTGTGAGGTGGGGCAACTGGCAAAGTCACTTTGTCAGAAACTCACAGCTGAACCCAGACCCAGCTCATTGCCCTCAGGTGATTCAGCTAATGAATCTGGCCTCCTGATAGACTGAGGACTCCAGAAGGCGCATTCTTAAATCCTGCTGCAGGCTTAGGTCCCTGGCTGATCAATAGTCTTCCATGCCTGAAGTTATGTTTCTGGTCCTGCTTCTGTGCTCAGCTCCTCCCTTATGTTAGGTCCTTGTTCTTCCCCTGCTCTGGCTGATATTCTGTCTCTGACCCATATGACTTTTGACAATGGCTCTGACCCTCAGCTCCAGATTCCTGGTTCTTGGTCCTGGCTCACAGCCTGGACATAGTAACTCGGCTCCTAATTTGGGCTCTGACCACTAGGCCAGCCTCCTGTCCTGACCATTAGGCAAGACTTTCCCACAGCCTGGGCCTTAACCCACTTTAACATTTGTACATCCTGGTTTCCCCAGCTATATATTAGAGATACTTACACTTCTCATAGGCATATTATAAAACATTTAATTAATATCCCTTATAAAATCCTTAGATGAAATGTGCTATGCAACTTAACACATTACTTATCATATAACAACTAATTTACAATGACTATGGAGCTTACTAGAATTATATAGTCAAAAGAGGTTGGCATTATCTGAAGATGAAGCTAAAACTGGCAATCTCAAAATTAGGAGAGTCCCAGAAATCTACCTTTCCACTTCAAAAGTAATAAAACACTTCTTTAGGTGGAGGAAAAAGCTGAAGAGAAATATTTTATTCGATTGTGAAACATAAAACCATTGACATGTCCTAGGGAGGGTGCATGGGCCGTAGTGTACAACACACTATGATGACGACATGGTAAGCCCACAGAGTTTTTCCTATGCTCACCCAATTCTCAAACAATAGCAACAAAAGAAGACTGTAAAAACCTTTCCATGCAGTTCAATCTTTTAGGGCAGTTTAACCAGCCATTTGAAATTTCCCGAGCTTGACACATCCGCAAGATGATGCATCCTGTCCCATTACACTGTGACACAGTGTCAGCAGCACAGCTTGCTATCATCCCTCTCCCTCATGTCTAACTACTAGGACACTGCTATATGTGCCAGTTTCTTTCACATTACCAGAGGGGGAAGCAGACAAGGGGGGGAGGGGGAGAAATGCTTCTTTTTTCTGGCTGTCCTTGCCATTGTTTACAATCTATAAATACAATGTCCGTGATACAATGCACTTCAACCTCAGCTATTATTTCTCTGTGCACAAGGACAGCAAGTTTGTCACCTGAAATTAGAAGAGTCTTTCTTACATAGAAGGAGCCTTTTCCTCTTGCTGGTTGTGAGTGGGGTTTTTGTTTAGTTTTTTTGTTTAGATTAAGAAGTACGCTTTTATTCTCTTCTCCTATTTCTATCCTGGTAAGATGCAATTCTAATTCTGCACTCTTTTGGACATCTCATTAGCCACATACACAGCACAGAAGGCACCTCTGCTAAATGATCTAATGGTCTCGTCAAGCCTTAAATTTTATGAAACTATGGGCTTGTCTACATAGTGTATTAATCTGCACTAGAGAGGTGTAAACTCTCATGCGTAGTACGGTGGTGCATACTAACTGGCCCATGTGTACTCTGGTGGTGTGCACCACAAGTTCTCTAGTACTCTCTGAAACAGGACTACATTAATGCACACTAGGGAAATTTTAGTGCACACCAGCAGGGTCCACATGGGCTAGTTAGTGTGTAACATGTTGATGCGCACTAGAGTTTACATCCCTATAATAAAGCCTAAGGAACCATGTAGACAAGCCCTAAGACTCTGACCCTGGGGGATCTGCTTTGTAGATGGGAGTTGTCAAGGTTCCTTCCCCACTCTGAACTCTAGGGTACAGATGTGGGGACCTGCATGAAAGACCCCCTAAGCTTATTCTTACTAGCTTAGGTTAAAAACTTCCTCAAGGTACAAACTTTGCCTTGGCCTTGAACCGTATGCTGCCACCACCAAGCGTTTTAAACAAAGAACAGGGAAAGAGCCCACTTGGAGACGTCTTCCCCCAAAATATCCTCCCAAACTCTTGGATCTTAAGAACAATGAAAAGCAATCAGGTTCTTAAAAGAAGAATTTTAATTAAAGAAAAGGTAAAAGAATCACCTCTGTAAAATCAGGATGGTAAATACCTTACAGGGTAATCAGATTCAAAGAGAATCCCTCTAGGCAAAACTTTAAGTTACAAAAGACACAAAAACAGTAATATACATTCCATCCAGCACAGCTTATTTTACCAGCCATTAAACAAAAGGAAATCTAATGCATTTCTAGCTAGATTACTTACTAATTTAACAGGAGTTGGAAGGCTGCATTCCTGATCTGTTCCCGGCAAAAGCATCACACAGACAGATGAACTCTTTGTTCTCCCCCTCCCTCCAGATTTGAAAGTATCTTGTCCCCTCATTGGTCATTTTGGGTCAGGTGCCAGCAAGGTTATCTTAGCTTCTTAACCCTCTACAGGTGAAAGGGGTTTGCTTCTGTCCAGGAGAGATTTTATAGGACTGTATACAGAAAGGTGGTTACCCTTCCCTTTATTTTTATGACAGGAGACATATAGGGTGATGCTTGTCACCCGCACTAACAAGCCTTTTGGAAAGAAGCATGGAAGAAGAAAAGTGTAGCGAATAAGGCACTGGACTGAGACTCAAAAATCTTTGTGCTCAATTCCTGGTTCAGTCACAGACTTCCTGTGTGACATTGGGCAAGTCACTTGTCTACTCTGAAATAATTTCAGTTCCTAATCTGAAAAGTAGGGATCATGCTTCCCTACCTCACAGGGGCGGTGGGACGATAAAATGCATTAATGATTATGAGGCAATGAGGGTGAAATTCGCCCAAGGCAGAAAACCAGCACAGGGCACCACATTGCACCCGCCTAACCATCACTTGTTAAGTCATACACCTTGTTCTGACTCTCTGAAGAGGGACAAATGTCACCTGAAGGGATTTTCCAACCAAGCCCTCCCACCTCTCCTTAACAAAGTGTGGAGAACCTGATCTGATCCTTTGTGCAGGAGGTAGGAGGCAGAGAGCTGGCAAGCACAGCCTTATGAAGGCGTGTTTTGTTTATGTGCTGTGAAGGAGTGGGGGAAATAAAAAAGTAAGTCAGTAGATACCTGACTAGACAAATCCCCCTGGTGAGGGCTGTAGTACAGCCTGTGACTCAAGTGGTTTACAGGATCTAGGATTTCTCACTTTATGAAGAACAAAGGGAATGACTCCAAAGCCTAGTGGATGCTAGAAAAGTCTGGTGGTAGAACTATATCAGTATAGCTAGACTAGAAAATCCTCCTAGTACAGAATCATCTTATACTGGTGAACAAGCACTTTTGTCAGTATAGCTTATACTGGTACACTGAACAAAATAATCTATACCAGTTGTAGCACACTGCTGGGGATGCCCAAGGCTGTGAGCCTCTGTGTTAACTCTCTACCTCAGCAAGAGCGAGGTTTGCTAGTGATTAGACTGTTTGTTAGCTCCCTGCCACATCAGTCTGTCTTCCTTACCAGCAGACCCCGCATGGCTCTCCCCTGCCCAGACCTCACCTAGCAGGTAACAATCAGTGAACTCCAGCCCCTGAGCTCCTCAAAGATGTCTCTGCAATGCACAGCCTCAACCACTGTGCATTCACAGATACTAAATTCACTGCTCTGTTAAGGAGACAATACGTCACAGGTTCTTAATTTACTTGAGGTAAATGCAACCCTTCCCTTCAAGCACAGCACTGAACTGGTCTACAGTAAAACAAGTTTATTAACAAAGGAGCATGGATTAAGTGATACCAAGTAAAAGAGATAAAGGTACAAATGGTTACAATCCTATAAAAATGAAAACACACATCCAAAAGTCTAAAACTTAATCTAGCAAGATTCAGTCTTTGATCAAGGTGGTTTCTCTCACCCTGAGTTTCCTTTCCAGCTTTATACTGGCCAGCCTGGACCCATCACAGAGATCAGATTACTTATCTCTGTAAGGTGAAGGATAAAGATGGAGTCTCTTTCTCTTCCTTATATTCCAAAAGGGATTGCCTTTGCTTTACAAGTCAGGAAGACCTCCGGGAGATTCAGCCTCTTGTGTGTGGGTGTAGGAGCCACGTTAATTCTCTGTCTCTCAGGTTCAGACTCTGGATAACCTCTGCTGGTTTAGCTTGATGGCTTCATTTACTGATAATATGTAAATTGAGGAACCCACATTCCTTTGTCTAGGACAGATCTATTACCTGGCTAGGCTCTTTGGTTTAAACATGTTCTAGTATCATACAGAGGGAATCCATAACTTCACATATAAGGTTAACACATGCACTTACAATTATATTAATAACCAGTGTGTTGTTAGCTTTCAAAAGATACCTCACAAGGCACATTTGGTACAAATATTATTACAGTAGTGTGTAAGGTGTGAATATAAGGGTGCCTAGGGTCACAGAGCAAAAAAGTCTTTCTGCTGGTATAATCATGTACTTACTTTCTGGGATAGAAATGTTGTAAAAAAAAATCACACCGCTAATGACATTATTAAACCAGCAAAGGATTCAGTGCAGACCTGGCCAGAGAAGTCATTTTTTAATGCATGGAATAATAAACACATCCCTCCTGTTACTATTAGTAGGAGTGGTATGTCCCTTTACGTCAGGAGCAGCACTGAATACATATGCCTCCACGTTAGCAAGTACAATGGAAATTGTTTTCTGGTACCATTAACTGTTAATGATTATAGTCTGATTTACCTTTATTCTTTAAAAAATTGTGTCATGAAAGAGAGAGGCCCAGTGATTTATTTCAGGTTTCAGAGTAGCAGCCGTGTTAGTCTGTATCCGCAAAAAGAAGTACTTGTGGCACCTTAGAGACTAACAAATTTATTAGAGCATAAGCTTTCATGAGCTACAGTTCACTTCATCGGATGCATAGAATGGAACATATATATATATATAGATAAGTTAGAAGTTACGATTTAAAGTGGATTTAGAAGCTTGTACCTATCACTTCTTAATGATGCTGGAAACATGGAAATACATGAATTAAGATATTGCTTTACACTTTAAAGTAAGGAGTTGATTTGATTAGCCTGGGGCATTTGAGGAAATAAAAGATAAAAGTGCAGCTGTTTCCCCCCCACTTTTTTTTGGTCAAGAGGAACTGAAAAGAAAGATACAGAGTATATTTATAGCATATATTCATCTCCTCATCCTGTCAAGGCTTAAAAGCGGTTTGACCTAAATACTTAAAACTAGTGTATCATTTGTAAGGAAGAGACCGTACAGATTGTAGCATTCTAAGACAGGATTTTTAACTTAAAAAGTACAAACAATATGCACAAAGTAACTATAAATCAGCTGTTAAATAGTTCAGATTACAAACTAGAGGTGAAGGAAGCAAATCTCATTAATCAATGCACATGTACCACAGCACTAGTGTGGAGTGCTTGGATACTTCTGAAAAGAATTAAAGAATGGCATTGCAGTTTAGTACTAATTAGTGAATGTCTTTCGCTGCCTTCTACTGGATGGGAAAAAACAGTCATTTTCATGCATATAGGCTAAATTCTGGACCCATTGCACACACCAGGTGAGTGGATTGTGCTGGGCAGGACTGTAGAGTTGTAATGGATGGACTCTTCCCTCCAAGCTACATGACCTACTTCAGGGCTGCAGTGGTCCTGTTTCCAGAGTTGAAAGTGGGAATGGCTGGTTGGTTCATGTACTCACAGATCCAATAGCTCTATCACCACTTACTATGTGTATCTAGGTGTTTCCACAGTGCATACCTGACTGACTTTACAGGCACATCTTCCCACTTTGTTGGTAGATGGATTTTCTTGAATCAGGCTAGCTCACCTCTGAGTTACAGCTGAAATTTCATACAATTTATTAGAGAGACAAGAGGGGGTGAGGTAACATCTTTTATTTGATTATCTTCTGCTGGAAGTTGATCTAATAAAAGATATTACCTCCCCCACCTTGTCTTTCTAATTTTCTTGGACCAACATGGCTAAAATACTGCCAACATACCATTTATTACTCAGTTATATTATGTTTTACTTCTGGAAGATAAATTTGTACAAAGCCCCAGGCAAATCATTTATTCTGGGATTATCCTCTGCTCTTCTTTCCTGGCTCTTCAAGGTCTCTGATTGCTGTGCCACCTTTAAATATCACTGTTTGTGCGAGTATAAAATGCTACCATTTTGATCCCGTTTTTATTTCTATTTTGCATGCACTGAGCATGTCCTGCTATCTCCCCATTGAGCTGCTCCAGAGGTGCTTAATGTATAAAACCACCTGTTCTGATTCCCTTAGTGAAGGGGGAATCCCAGGGGAGCATAGATACAGCATAACAATTCTATGCCACAACTCTTGACCTCTAGCAGGAAGGGTGTTCCTAGGATAAAAGGGAGCATAGCCAATGCATCCCTTGGCCCGAGTGATTTCTGGCTGCTTAAATGGCCCATTGGAGGCAATAAAAAGTGAGGAGCTAATTTGAGTCCTGATGCTGCTCTAAGTTGAACATGATCAGAGAGCCATAAGGGTGATATAAAGCCCCCTGTGTCCTTCCTGTCTGCACTGAGCATAGCTCAGCTGGAGTAGCCAATTCACTTTGTACTGGTATAGACTAATAGATTCCTAGGGTCCAGAGCCAGAAAGTGATCATCTAGTCTGACATCCTGTATAATACCATAGAAATCCCCCCAAAGAATTGCTTTTAGAAAAACAGCCAATCTTGATTTAAAAATTGTCAATGATTGAAAGTTCATCATGATCTTTGTTAAGTTGTTCCATGGTTAATTACTCTGTGTTAAAAATTTATGCCTTATTTCCAGTCTGAATTTATCTTACTTCAACTTCCAGCCATCAGATTGTTTTACACCTTTCTTAGCTAAAAGAGCACATTATTAAATATATCTTCCCCCATGTAAGTACTTATAGACTATAACCAAGTCACTTCTTAATATTCTCTTTGTTAAACTAAATAGATTGAGCTCCTTGAGTCTATCACTATAAAGCATGTTTTCTAATTCTTTCATCATTCTCATGGCTATTCTCTGAACCCTCTCCAATTTATCAACATCCTTCTTGAATTGTACACCCTAGAACTGGACACAATATTCCAGCAGCAGTAGCACAAGCACAAAATACAGAGATAAAATAACTTTTCCTTTACTCAAGATTCCCTGGTTTATGCCACTGGCAGCTCCTGTTCATCTGATTACCCCTGAAACCCCTGAAATCTTTTTCAGATTCACTGCTTCTCAGGATGGAGTCCCTCATTGTGTAAATATGGCATTTGTCATTCCCCTCTCCTTAAACCAAGGCATGTCATGCCACTTACACATCTCATTGTTTTAGTTGATTCTGCAGGAAATGAAGTAATTGGGTGAACAGAGATGGTTGTTATGACTAGCCCGAAACAGCGGTGATGCAAATATTTTCAGTTCTAAAATGTGTGCCAGGAAGTTTAACAACAATCTTTTATGAAGAGTTAGGGTGACTAGACAGCAAGTATGAAAAATCGGGATGGGGGTGGGGGGATAATAGGACCCTATATAAGAAAAAGACCCTAAAATCGGGACTGTCTTTATAAAATCAGGACATCTGGTCACCCTATGAAGAGTTTTGCCAGAGGTACTATGCTGTTGCTGTCTCTGACTTCCCTCAGAATTGTGACAAAAAACATTTCACAGACATAAAAGTTATCAAAATTCCTGCACATGATGCATTGTATAATTCATTTAAAACTCAAAGCTAAATGATGAGTCTTAAGGAATAGAGCTTTGCAGTAGGGTCTGGTGTAGCAACTAAGTAATGGTTGAGGGAATCACTGAACATCATGGACCATGGACTTGCACCTTGTGTAGACCTTTATACTGGTGCAAAGCGAGTGTACCATTGGAATATGGTAACATTTTACACTCACTTTGCATAGGTGTAAGTGACACAAGATGCAAGGCACTAGGATCTTGAATTCAATGGGATTTCAGCACCTAAATAACTTTGAGGATCTGGGCCAAGGCTCATGTGCTCTGCTAGACAATATTTGGGGCAGATTCACAGGTGTGCTCTGGTTTCTTTGTACTACTTGGATGATTTTTAATAACGCTCCAATGCTCTATCATTTTCTCTTTTTCAAGTGAGGGAGGGGATATGCAGAGTTCCTGGCTGTAGTGCATTGTGGAAGATGTAGTCCAGCCGGAGAGCCCTGTCCACTGGGAAGAATGAGAGCCTAAGACACCTGGACTATAACTCCGATGAGGCACAGTGGAATCATTCTGAATTAAAATATTCTGGGCTTGGGTCAAATATTTTGTTTTTTGTCCAAAATATTTCAGGCTTTGATATTTTTCAAAGTTAAAACTTTTCCTGAGTTTTGTTTTAAATGTCTGCATTTTCAGCAGGAAAAAAATATTTCAGTTCTGTTTATCAAAATGAGATATTTTGATTCAGGTCAAACTGACCCAAAACAAAATATTTTGTTCTCATTTTCCAGACAAAAATTGAAACTTTTTTTTGCGGGCGGAGAGGGGGGGAATCACAAATTTTCCACCAAAACATTTTTGCTTTTGCAGAAACTAATTTTTCTATCAAAAATGATTTGATGGAAAATTCCTGACCAGCTCTATGTTGTACACAACATGTTATTGAGCTCCCCGTGAAACTTTTCAGCAGATGTTATAATACCCTTTATTCCCATGCCTTCTGCTTGACATGGAAAGTTAAGTTTCCATGGCTGGAGTTTGCAAACCACAGTGGTTCCTCCCCTAGCAGACCAATTGAAATGTCTTTTCCTTCAAGATACTTATTTCAAAAAATATACCAGACTGAAATATATGCAAATGTAGCTCAGAAACACAAGGGATTTTTTTGTTATAAGCAATAACAACCCAAACATTACAAACATTCAGCAGGTAAACAAATTGGCCTATGGCACTGCAAGAACTATTCTGTTTTGAAAAGCCTCATAATCATTGTCAATGCATCTACATTACAGAAACAAAGCATAAGAAGGATATAATCCAGCCAAATTAAACATGCAAAGAATCATCTGGGAGATGAGAATGAGCATCCACTTCTTTTTAATGAATGGTGATTTCCTTGTTTGAGTTAGATGGTCTACTGAAAACACCTTCAGATGTTGTACAAATATTCCACTGTAGAATGATACCAAGCTATAAATTACTGAGTTTTTTTTCCTGGATCACTTAGATATTCTAATACTGTTAATAACATTTTCCATCTCAAACTCATCTTATTTTATTTATTATGATACAAATACAATACCTTATTCAGCCCAGGAAATTCTGATTGGAAAAAAATAGCTGGTATGTACAGATTTCCACTTAGAACATTTGTAATAAAGAAAATACAATGCTTAGTCTATTGGATGAAAACAGTCAAAAAGTCCAATACCCATTAAATATATCTATATAGTTCAAAAGCCGAAACCCCTTATATGACTAGTCCCCTTAATTCCAGGGGAATTACTTGCCTGAATAAGCATTATTTATGTAAGTAAGGGTTTTTCACAATATAGTTCAATAGTCTGTTGTCAGAAGTATGTATCCAAATTTCCTTTGTCAATACAAGAAAGAACTCACCAAGTGAACCCTTAAGATTTGTTTATTGTAATTGGAAGTTTAAACCTAAAATCTTAGAATACAATGCTATCTTTCTTAAAAGATTGGATTCTAGAACTGTAAACTTCTTCTTTCCAAAGTGTATTGGAAAAGGGCCTGTACTTTTACAAAATGAGGGGGAAATCCTGGCATCACTGAAGTCATTGGGAGCTTTGCCTTTAACACCAGTGTGGCAGCATTTCTCAGCAAATTCAGTTGCAATACTCTGAGAAGAATACATTTTGAAGCGTTTCATGTTTTATGTGTAACCCCTTCAGAGGGGGTGCTCATGAAATACCACACTGAGCCTCTAGGGGACTCACCCTGGATTACTACAGAGATGGTTATAGAAGCTCAGGACTCCTTTTCCCAGACTACCTCAGATCCAGGGCAGAGATAGAACTGGCCAGCAACACCACCAGAACCGATTAAAAGCCAGAACTCAGAAACAAAGGATTGTTTTTTACTTTTGGGTTTGACTCTGTTTTGAGTGTGTGTAGCAGAAACAGAAGCACCACAACCACAGAGGACCCTTCCACATTCCTACTGCATGGAATATTTTGAGCCCTTTCAGGATTTCTTTGGCACATAACAGTGTCATCTCAGCAGAGACCAGAAACCCAGGAGGCTGAGGAGAGAGTCACATCAAGCTATCAGGAGCCAGCCTAACTGTGTGGTAAAATCCAGACAGCTGCAAGGGTTGTTTTCCCATCCTTGGTGTGGATACTTTGCAAAAACACCCTTGTTTATTTATTTTGCTCTTTTGTTTTAAGACAGCCACCATCTTCAGTGCTACACCAGCCATCAAAGACTGAGCTTAAACTCTCTGATTTCAAGGCAGGTGTCGAGAGTGATCAGGGTGGTGTATATTAGCTGTAATTGTTGGGAGAGGTAGATTTTCTGTATTATTAATTTTGTCTTTCATTATCCTAATCCCTGCTTCCATTGTCACCTATCCTGAGTTCCCCATAGCTAATAAAGCCCCAGTTACTGTTATGTTCCTGTGGGAATTATGGTAGCTATTTTATTATTTGTGCTCTGACATTCCTCTGTATGAGATTGTGTTAACTATTTTCCCATGGGTCAAGCCCTCTGTATTCTTTGCACTAGAGGGGTTTCATTGGGTGGAGGCACCAGGTGCCCTTATAGGTAAACCCAGACCCATAAACCTGAGGAGAAAAGAGAGAAGGCTCCAGCTACATCTCAGGGCTGGGTTACAAATGCGCTTTTTTTTTTTTGGTTAAACTAGATCTTAAATAAGAGAAATTGGTCCTGATTATGAACAGATAAACTTATCTGTCAATATACTATATTACATCTACTACAAGATACTGAAGATCACATTCAATAACCAATCTGAGCCAGACTCCTGGCTGCAGTTACAGGGAGAATAGCCAGCACTTACAGATCAAGCATTACCTGGGCAGGAGTGGATTCTGAGGGCTACACATACAGAGCTATCATCACAAGGGTTTGTTAGTACCAGTACAGCTGTACCAATATTAGGAATGGTGAGATTTTTTGGTAAACATTCCCAAGTGCAATAATATATACAGAAGTATGGTATTTCTGCTTGTAATGCACTGTAATCTCTGTCCTCCCCCTCACAAATATAATGCAATAATGTTTCTTCTCCCTGTCTAACCCAGCACTTCAATTTTCTCTCTGCTTTTTAAATCCTGGCTAATTAAAGGATTTCACTTCCTTGTGACACCGGACTCTCATGCCGAGCTTCTAATTACAATGACTGTGTAGTGTTCTATTAATTGTGGATTTTTGCTTCTTAGATTTGTGGGTTAATTGGTAATATCTGCATTCAACATTTTTCCTCAAGATGTTTTACATTAAAGTAATTAACCTCCTATCCAGGACAGTAGAGAGTAAGCATTTATTGGCATGTTATTTCCTCTTTCCCAACTTTCTGAAGCTCTTCATTTAGGGTTGTTGGTTAAATAATGGAATGGGAAGAACAAGATGACATCAAAAAAGTACTTTACTTTCAAGAAAACAGTTTCAAGGATAGTCAAGCTTCCTTAGTCTATTGGACTGTCATTGCTGCATAGAGTTAGATACCTTCCCCTGTTTTTCAAAAATACGGTACTTAACTTTTGAAACAAGGGTAAGATTAACTTGCACATTTTGGTCTGGTCCTTCATGTTGTTGTTGTTGTTTTGTCAATCTCCAGAAAAGCATCTTAAAAATATGAGAAAAAGATTACTTACTGGATGGAATTTGAATAATAACTTTACAATCAGGGCTATTATGAGACTTCATTTATTAATATTTCTAAACTGTTCCTCATGGAAGACACCGTAGACATGTCCTCATCAAACTACATGATGACAGGATTGCCAGCCTCAAGTGTTCAAAGAGCAAGAGTCAGGCCACACAAAATCCGAAGATAGGCTTAAAATTAATGAGATTTTTTAAAAATATATGTTTTGGTTTCTTTTTATTTGTCTTTTGGCAAATGTTTTTTACAATCTGGAACTTTTTTGTTATAGTCTGAATAGCTCTACCACAGTTTTCCTGTGTGACCCTGGTCAAGTCACTTTAATCTCTCTCTGTTTTAATTCCCTGATCTATAAAATGGCATAATAATGCTTCCTTTTTTCCAAGTCTTTAGCTACCTCATCTATTTAAAGTGTAAGCTCTTTGGATCAGGGACTGTATTTTATTGCATATTTGAATAGTGCCTAGCATCATGGGACTCTGATCTTGATTGGGCCCTTCAGGGCAGTAGCTCTCAACTTTTCCAGACTACTGTACCCCTTTCAGGATTGATTTATCTTGTGTACCCCCAAGTTTCACCTCACTTCAAAACTACTTGTTTACAAAATCAGACATAACAATACAAAAGTTGCACAACACACTATTACTGAAAAATTTCTTACTTTATCATTTTTACCATATAATTATAAAATAAATCAATTGGAATATCAATATTGTACTTACATTTCAGTGTATAGTATATAGAGTAGTATAAACAAGTCATATGAAATGTTAGTTTGTACTGACTTCACTAGCGCTTTTGTATGTAGCCTGTTGTAAAACTAGGTAAATATCTAGATGAGTTGATGTACCCCCTGGAAGACCTCTACGTACAGTCAGGGTACACATACCCTTGGTTGAGAACCACTGCTTTAGGGTATGTCAACACTGCAATGTAAGACTAGGGTCAGGGGGACTCAAGCCTGCTTGCCTGGTGTTTACAAGCCTGGATCTGAGCATCCACGCTGAATATGGACCCCAAGTTTAGAATTTCTGAACCCAGGTCTCACACCTGCACTCAGACGTTTACCCTGCATTATGCAGATCCAAGTCAAACCAGCCTATCCCAGACTTCCTAGCACCCTTCCCAGCTGTAGCCACTCTAGCCCTTTGTTTATGGTGCAGTGTGGGAAAACTTGAATGTCCACCTTGCATGTTACAGGAAGTTTTTAGCCTGCGAACACAGCCTGTCTTTTGGGTCTGCAAGCTCCCAGAAACCAGAGTTAGCAACACAGAGGAGTCACCATTTGAAGAACTTGTCTTTCTTGGGTTTTCACAACTATTGCAGGAAACATGCAGAGCACCAATGAGATGCTGATGGACATTTTGGAGGCATTTTCTGACATACCAAAGGCTCCTTTTCAGGAGGAGGATGACAATACAGATAGGGCAGAGTTGAACAGATTAATGCTGCTCACAACTCTCAATACATTCACTGACGCCTCCTACATAGACCAGTACTTCTGGAGAAGGGCCCCAAGCAGAATGGTGGGATAACATAGTCAGGTGGACTTGGGAGGATAAGCAGTGTCCTTTTGCATGAAGAAAGTTACACTTCTCCATGGAATTGTCCTAGGTGTTCCTGATATGCATCACATGGTACTGTGGAGAGGATTCAGGACATGGTGCAGATGAAGCAAGACCTGTATTCTTGCAGCCATTAGCACAGCCAGACACTCAAACAGGTGTTTCTCCTCCACGATATCTTCCCCCCCCAACCAATTTTTCTGTTCCAGAAACGGTGCTGCCAGTGTCTCCTCACATGTTGCAATTCTATCATATTCTGCAGCCTGTCTGTGCCTTCCACTTGCTGTGAGTCTTTCCCTTTGGTATTGTACCTACTGGTTGGCCTTGACCAGAAAGTTCACCATACGTTCATCACAAAACTGCTTCCTCTTGGACTTGTCTATGACCATTTGAAATCCCAGGCTTTTGCTGGAGTGGGAGCAAGCTGCTGAGGTACAATGGACTTCAGAGGTTGAAGGACCTGAAAGGAGACATCAAGCCGTTCATTACTGACTCAGTCCTTCAAAACAGGTTCACTGCATCTGAAGAAAAAAGTGTCTTGTGACCCTCAAGGCCAAAAAAATGATACAATATACCGAAGCACAGTTTTAGAAAGTAAGAGGAACACTTCAGTTCCCAGAAGCTCTGTGGACATAATTGAGTTAATCAGAGTGAAAAGGGAAAAGAGAAGATGATCCAATAAAAGATATTACCTCACCCACCTTGCTTTCCTAATAGTCTGGGACCAACATGGCTACAACACTGAACATAGCACAAACAATGGTAAATTAAAATTTATGAATGCTATATGTTTAAAAATTGCAGACCATCTTGGGCTCTGGGAGGTGGGGGCATGGGTAGTGCAACATGGCTTAGTGTCTTCTCCATCCATTCAGGCAGTCCACATCCTGGCGGACATAACGATCCTGGAGGTTCCAGAATGACAAAGGGACATCTTATTCCTAACTGTCCATGGCAAGTCAAGCATATATGCCACAGAGCTTCTCAGACTTATGGTGACTAAGCAGCACATCTATGAGTGGAGTGGCCTGGTGGAAGTATGTCCTTCCCTGAAATGTGACTACCTATCTGGAATTCCTACTACAGGAAAAGTTTCCAGCTATCAGCATTTAGGATTGGGTCAAAACTCATGGGGGAATCAACAGGATCCTGCATTAGCACCCACATGGATTAATGTCTTCCTATAGCTTATGATATAGCCTGCTCTGGTTGCATCTACCTATGGACTATGTGCAAACACATGATATGATGGACTCTCAAAGAACTACACAGTTATATGCTTCCCTCCTCTGGCACATTTCTGGACTGCATACAACCCCCCAGCTCTATTTAGTCCATTGATTTTGTCACCCATGGATTACATTTTACCCTCTCCACTGTACAGTT
The DNA here is from genome assembly GCF_009764565.3 of Dermochelys coriacea. NCBI lineage: Eukaryota > Metazoa > Chordata > Testudines > Dermochelyidae > Dermochelys > Dermochelys coriacea. The sequence goes on along the minus strand of NC_050069.1, from coordinate 247,357,948 downwards.
CACTGTTTACATGTGGCTTGTTATGCTGTCATGTGATCAATTTGTACAGAGTGGCATACTAAAAGAGAAGCCAATATAGGCTCTTCCTTAAAAGCCCTGACATATCTCAAATATCAAGTCAAAATATAAATTTAATTGTTTGTTTAACTGTTCTTTGCACTTCTTGGAATCCATTTTGAATACCAGGTTGTGGGGTGGGTTTGGAGGATGCAGACGTGCTGGCATTCATTCAGCCACAAGTGGCTACACATCACTACCCACAGCTTGTAAGAAAAATTGCATTGGTTCAGAAACCAGAAATCCTTCCAGCTATATATAAACAATAAACATGGAGCACAACATTTATCATGCTCCGGGACTACTTCTGCATCTTCTGTTGCCAGTTCGCCTGTAGGCTGCTCCTCCAACCAGTCATCAAACAGCTGCTCTAAGTATGGACCCAGAATAGGCTGATTTGGTAGCTATGCTACCTTGGGGACCAGTGTAAGTACCAGAGTCACTTTACTGGACTGATCCTGTACCTGCTGGCTGCCCTCCAATTCAATACTAGATTCTGTGATCAGAAGTTCACCATCATGGCTGACCAGGCTATAGTGAACCTCTGTGGGCTCACTGCTCACCACAGTGCCCTGCATCTTGTCAAATTCCTCATAAAAAGAGGCAGGATGTTGGGGAGTTCCCAGAGGTGCGACTCTCATCCCTGGCTTTCCGATTCTTGAGCTGCTAACTCTGCTTCCTGCACTGGATACTGGTCCAGTGACTCACCAACGCTGCTGGCTTTTTTGCCATTTTCTGATATGCGTGGTCATTCCTGGTATTCTTTTCTGAAGTTGAATGTTTTGATTGCCTTGCACCAGAGATTGACCAAAATCTGACTGTGCTGCCATGACTAGGAAGCAGGGCACGTGGCAAAGGAGTTCTTGTCAGTGGCCATTGCAAACACCTGAGAAAGTTCACACTGTTGCAGCTCAGCGGTCAGAATAAAATGGAGGGGCTCAGCACCGAGCAGTGTACTTGAACCAGGCAGGTTGCTTCTATTTCCTGAGGGTTGATTGGCTAGTCTTGGGCTAGAAAGGACAAGGAACACCAGCCCATAGGATTATGGTTAAGAGGAATACTTTGAGAAGGAAATAATATGGTTGGTACTGGGTGGCAAGATCTTTTCTGATGAGGTGAACTGCACATGCGATATCAAAAAATATTTGAAAGAGTCACATTACTACCCAAAAAGTCTATTAGAAGGCTGCTTTACATCACTGTTTTAAATCGCACCCTTAGACCTTCTGGCTGGAGCAAACTGTATTTTTAATTCATTCATCTATAAAATGATATTAGCCACTTAATGCACCTAAGGCACTCAGATACTACAGTGATGAGAGCGAGACAAGGTCTTTTACAGAATAGAATTTGAAAACGACTTGTCAGACACTTCATTGATTTCATTTTTTTAAATGGCATTAAAATTACTGGATTTGATTTAGTCTATAAAAGAGGAATACAATCTTTCTAATCAAAGGGAAATTGGCAGCTGCAAAAGAGATTGGTGCTTACAGTCTATCCCTGAATGCTGCCTGATATTGATGAAAATGCAATTTAATTAGGATTTTTTTTAAAAGATCAGATCAATTGATCTTGAAATGGTTATCTATGGTTTGTCATTTGATTGCTAGGGGTTTAATACAAAGCCTTCCATTGACTTCCAGAATGTTGCTGATATTTCAGTATAAGTTAAGACAAAGAAAATTCAATTGTTTTTATAGCACACAAAATTCCACTATGTGCTTCTGAGGGATTTTGCAATTATGAGGATATATCCCTAATCATTATTCTTTTGCCCCTATTTCCAAGTTACTTTCAATCATAATCAGCACTGCTCTGTTCTGTGGCAAGGACAAGAGAAAACATTACGCCAATTACTTGACAATAATGCCAAGCAAATGTTGCACTGGAGGAAGGTAGCAGTATTGCATACCTGCCACCAGCCTCCATGGGCAGGCAGCACACATTTTAGAATATCCATGTTAGGGCAATGGGATGCAGTGGAGTGATGCTAAAGAGAAGACATGATGCGTGGTATGTTGTCAGAACAATTGCTTGATTTTATGCAACAAATTACAGCCTAAGTTAATGTTAAACTTTGCAGCATTAACTTCACATCTGTGACTTCAGTGTTCTCACCAAGAGGCCAAGCAGTGCACTGTGGAGGGCTGGAGAAATGTGGCAAGTGATCCAGTGTGCTGCCTGTTCTAGGTGTGGGGGATATGAAGGTACAAGGAAGTGCAACAGCTGTATAATAATGAACCAGACTCATAGGGATCATAGTTTCATGAGGATCCAAGTATGGGTGTGTGGCCATGTCCCCAGCTTCTTATCTGCTGTCCTTGACACTACCCAAAAGAGGGGAGAATGCAACTGTGTCAAAACCTATTCCATGTGGAATTCTCCCAGTAAACTTTTCCCTTGTGTATCTTTTTCTCTTGGAATGGGGACAAAATAGTTGTTTTGGTTTTTTCACATTCATAATTCTCTTCTTTTTCACTAAAATAAATTAACATCTGTACAACATTTGTACATTTCACCCATGGACAGACTCATCTCTCCAGACTGAGAGCAAGAAGACATGGGTTGAATTAGTTAAAATCTAGCAGGTTAAATTAAAAAAAAACAAAAAAAATATTATTCCAAGGGCAGCTGTTGCCTGATGAGGACATTTCACTTACTAGAGAAATATTAAATTAGATGAGCTTGCAGTGCCCATAAACATGTTATGTCTGTATGCTATAAGAAAGATAACAGAAGTAATAAATAGAATTTAGAATCACATTTTAATTAGTCATATGAACTGTTTAACACAGAAACACTGACAAGGCACAAGTAACACTGTAATGAAGCTGCTTAAAGGTTAGATGGGATAGCTATACAAATGCCCTGTCTAATAAGAATTTTTATTCAAAATAATGATTTCAGATTATCACTATAGCTAGACTAAAGGCAATATTAGAAATACATCCTACTTGACTCTACTCCTGGGGATAAAGAATCTCTTGTTGCTTATGGACCTTACTATTAAAAAATATGCAATTCACTTGTAGAATCACTTGTATCTTAGAATATTTGATTTGCAGTTCAAGTGAAGAAGTTAGGTAAAATCTGAGTTTAGAAATTGGTATTCGCTGAATAATTCATGAATCTCTGAATTAGAGATTGTTGAGTAATATCTGAATAATCTATTTGTTTAATTTTTATTAACTGACAAACAGTGTATTTGTGAACAATTATTTGTATTAAATTAGCAGCTCAATAGATGGCCAAATAATACTTGGCAAATAAATTATTACAGCTTTTACCTCATATCATTCAGCAAAGAAATCAAAGAGGCAGCTAAATTTAATAAAATAGTAATAGTGGAAGGCTTACTTTCATATATACTGGTCCAATGTCACAACAAGTTAACATTTAATGAAGCAATTTCTTGACACTCTAACTGATTGATTCTTGAAGCAGCTTGTGCTATAGCATGCGAGAGAAGAGGATATATTCTTTACTTAGCCCTATATGTAACTCACATGAGTTAATTCCAAAAGTAACTAGAGTTGAGCCACTAGCCAATAGTGATATGATACAGTTTAGTTCAGCATCCTCAGGGGAGGAATCATACAAACAAGTAATACTAAACATTAAAAAAGGGAATTAAAAATTAATAAATGAATCTAGCCAAAAGGAATCTAAAATCAAAAGTAAATTAAAAATGCTTAAATTCAACACGGAGCCTACTTAAACATACCATAAACCTATAACATGTGTATCTATCTTGGCTCTTTATATGGCCCCTGTTCCCATAGTATCTGAGCACCTAATAGTCTTTAATACATTTATCATCACAACACCTCTGTGAGGCAGGGAAGTGCTATTATCATTCTGTAGATGGGGAACTAAGGCACAAGCAGTCTAAGTAGCTTGCCCAAGGTCACACAGGAAGCCTGTGGTGGAACAGAGAACCCAGGTCTCCCAAGTCCCAGACAAGCACCACAAACACATCTTCTCATTGCATAGGAAGCTGGAAAGCAAAGGGGCTAAATGGGCAAGATTCACCAAGCTATCGGAGTACAACTGTGTAGCCATTTTGGTAAGAGGTTATTTGCTTTTACCTACTACACATTAGTTCAAAAGAGTTCTGCCTCTGAATCAGGTACAGTAATAAAGTTATCAGTAGAATGAAGACCCTGAGAACCACATGAGAAAAAATCACTAAGCATTCTCTATTAATGTTACAAGCTTTATTAGCAAAACAAACAAGGTCACACACTGATACATACGAAAGGAGATAGAATCAATACAAAATGTGCAGCACTTGCACACTCACATCACCTCTTGCAGGGAATCCCAGAATAGGTGAGGCAAACCACAAGTCAGGGTCCACACTACGGCAGTCTGATCTCGCGGTCAGAGCCAAAGGCAAAGCCTGGGTTCATGTCAGAAATTGGAGTTAGGACGAGAAAGCAGGAACCAGGTGTGTTAACAGGAGCAAGGAGCAGGAAACAGAAACAATCTGTGGTAATAGGAACAAGGAGAAATAGCCAGGTGAGGAGGCAGAAACTTTGTTTCATGTATCTAGTTAGCAGCAGACCTAGCAACTAGTTGCTCAGACAAGGAGTGGGAAGGAAAGAGAAGCTTTACTCCTGGTGGTGTCCAATAAATAGTCTGCTTCTAGTCACCCGACCTCACTGAATCAATCGTTATAGCCTCTGGCAGGGGGCATTAGCTCCAGCTCCCTCATTTAACCCTGCAGCATGGTGGTGCAGTGATTAAGGCTCTCACTCAGCAACCCTGGGTTTGAAATCTGCAGTGTATGACAACATGTGTGGTCATCAGGCTGACACGTTCCAATGTAACCACATGCTGGGCCTTAACTTTTATAGGGGGGGTTAGTAACACCAACCATATCTTATACATATTTAGTGATAGTTTCAACTTTCTTTCCTTATATATACTTCTACATCTCAATAATATTGGGGTCTCTATCTTCAGTAGGTCAATTAGTCAATTACATTATACTCATTAGCATTTACATCAGTTAGGTGCCATGGTACACCTGCAGTTAGTACATGTAAGTTTTGGTTAAGCTCAACATTCTTTTAAACTTTCCCTAAAATTCCATAAGTATATTTTTGTGGTACCTCACTTCACCTTTTACCATCACATACCACTCTTGTTTAATAGTTAATGGACTTAAGGTCAAACTATTGGTTAAATACAACTTATATAGTAGCTGCATACATCATTAATACCATACCATTTCATACCAAGCTATCTGGGCCTGGGCTATGCTAAATCGAATGTCATACAGGGCTGAGGCCTGTAGGTCCTTGTGTTACAGTCTTACAATACTAATATATGACTTATACATGGCTCTTACATACATGGTTCGCTACAATAGGTAAGGTTCTCAAAGTGGAAATTCAACCTTGGTGAAGCCAATAGCAAGGCATACAAAATAGCAGGTAAAATACATGCCGGGAATGAGGAGGGCTAAGAGGGATTTTTAAGAGCTAACAGCCAAAGACAAAAAAACAAGTAACAAGAAAACTTTTTGTCACAGGACATCATTCAGGTAAAGAGCTCAGTAGGAATTAAAAGAGAATTAGACCGTTATACAAATAAGGAGAACATCCACAATTACATTAGACAGAATAATAATATTTTTAGAAGACATATAAACATTCATGCCTCAGGGCATTAGCCAACCAATAACTGAGGGGATTAGAGAAAAACTTCAATCAGGGTGAAGATTATTCCATAATTGCCTGATTTACACCTTCCTTTGAAGATCTTTTATTGGGTACTGTTAGCCAGGATATGGAGTCGGAGAACCATTGGGTTGATCCACTATGGCACTCTTTCTCTTCCTAAATTATTCATAATATTTTTTTTTCTTATTCAAGTAGCACTAACTTGAATATTGGTGTATTTGTTTACCTCCTCCTCTAAGGGCCCAACCATGCACCTATTGCATTTAATTGGCATCTTACCATTTAATTACAAGGAGAGCAGAACTTGGACCCAATTCTGTAGCTGCTCTATATGTAGAATTCCTACTGGAGTAACTGGAAGTGTACTCGTGGAGCAGTTGAAGAATCAGAACTCAGCTTCACAAAAAAGAGAAGGAGAGGAGTGAACCATGTCATTAGCCAATTCATTGCTTGGGTTAAGCCAATATGGTTGTTCTATACACTTTCACCTCCATGCTAGGTGCATATATATCTGTTCTAATGGGCCATATTTGGTCATCAGTAGCAGAATACGTTTTGTCACATTTGCTTAATTAAGCTGTCACCTGTAAATTCTAGTGTGTACAAATTCCACCATAAGGAAAACCAAACAGTGCTCAAAGCTTTATTGAGCTGGGTGGCTCAGAAGTATAATAATAGGATTGAGCTTTTCCCCCCACATCTACAGTACTAGTTCAAATCAAGCACAAACAATAGTAACTAAAGTTTGTACCACGTCATAAGTAATAAGTTAACCATGAGAAATGAGACTACTAGTCCCAGTTCAGTTTGCAGTAGACAAGTGTCCAAAACCAAACAACACCTGCATATATTAGCAATCTTGTTGGAGTAGCGTCATTGAAGAGGACAGGGACAGAATAGGCATGTCTATTGAACTACTCTCTAAACCCCCACCTCCAGCTCAAGAGCGATTTCCAGTAATGGGGCAATGACCTTGGGTTAGTAAGGTGTGAGAGTTATGTTGAAGTATATGGGAGTTGAAGGTACTCAGCACCTCATTGGATCAGGTCCAGAGTAGGGAAACTTGCACTACTGCTGACAGAGCTGTATCTACTCTTCAGAGAAATAGTGGACCTTGGAGTTCACTCTTGGTGTGCTCTCAGAAATCTTGGCGTCATTTATGACTCCAAAGTTTCGCTGGCAAAGAACACTATAGTGTCTTTTGACCCTAGATTTTGTTTTATTTTCTTTTGTTTTTTTTTTTGTTTGGTTTGGTTCCTCCCCCCCCCCCCGCCCAAAAAAAATAGTATGCTGCTTAGGATAATGCATTCACTTTAGAATCTCTGTATCGGTCTCATAATTCCTGTATTGACTCTATGGTTTCACTATGAACAGGACTGAATATTGAACTGTTTTTCATGATGTCCTTTTAGCTCTTGCCATATACCATCTTCATTTGGCCTAGAATGTGGTAGCTCAGTTTTCATGTTGTCCTAATAAACTGACCACATCAGAGCTGTTTGTCAAATTGTGTAGCTCCCAGAATGCCAGACCTAAGTGGATTTAAACTGTTAGTTACATGTAAAATAGTACAGGGCCTTTCATAGGCTACACTTATTAATAAATTAAGTAAAATAACTTCATCTCCATTTTATCATAATGTTCAAAGTATTTAAATCTTTATTGTTAAAGTTTTGAATTTGTTCTTTAACAGCAGAAACTGTTGATGCAGGGAGTTTGTTTTATTCATTTTTTTGTTAGAATGGCAACTACTATTGTGGTTTAGATCTGCTAGCTTAAAAAAATCCCAAATCCATTTTCACAGTTATGATAAAGCTCAACTGTACGATTTCTAGCACAGCAAGGGCAGACTTATCTCTATTCGATAAGAATAGAAAATGATTTTGAAACTAACTCAGCATTTTTAAGGAATTTGACTAATAAAATGCTGTTTTTCTCCTTCAGTAAATCCTTGAAAGCCATTATGACAGTTTTCTTGCTTAACTTTCCTAAACATCCCCTATCAGAAATAGCTATTTACAATATTTAATAGTCTTTTTAATAAATGTTGGGTGAAAGCCATATATAACTTTACACCTCCAATGTTGCTTTTCATCAGTGTTCAGGTACACATACACACAGACACAGACACAGACAATTTTCACAAAGACAATACAGTAGAACCTCAGAGTTATGAACACCAGAATTACGAACTGACCAGTCAACCACATACCTCATTTGGAACTAGAAGTATGCAATCAGGCAGCAGCACAGACACCTCCCACCCCAAAAAAGCAAATACAGTACAGTACTATGTTAAATGTAAACAACTGAAAAAATGTGAAAGTTTTAAAAAAAGATTTGACAAGGTAAGGAAACTGCTTCTGCACTTGTTCCATTTAAATTAAGATGGTTAAAAGCATCATTTTTCTTCTTCTGTATAGTAAAGTTTCAAAGCTGTATTAAGTCAGTGTTCAGTTGTGAACATTTGAAAGAACAACTATAACGTTTGATTCAGAGTTATGAACATTTCAGAGTTATGAATAACCTCCATTCCAAGGTGTTCATAACTCTGAGGTTCTAGTGTAGGAGGTTATGGAAAGTAAGTCAAGTTTTAAATTATAAGAAATACAACTGAATAAAAATAGACTAAATAACAGCTCCACTACAACTATATTGACAAATAGGTATTGTTTTATTTCTCAGGGGATAAAAAAATCTGATAATCCTGAATTATGGGCTGGATCTTCTGGTCTAGTTAATTTGGGGAAAGGTGGATTTAAAGGAAGGGTCACGGTGGCTGTAAACTACCTTTATGCTCCTCCTCTCACACACATACACTCTAATCTTGGGGCCATCTTGGTTCTCATAATAAATTGCACCCTACTGCAATTTGCAGCCTGCAGTCTCTAGTTGGCTGTTCTGTCAGCCAGGAATGGCTGGAGTAGAGCATTGCTACAGTCATGCCCCCTATGCTTCATCATGTCTCCCCCATATGCTGGGGAAGGAATGGCATAGATCCAGCTATACACCACCTGGAGATTCTCCCTAGACCAGGGAAATCCACAAGCAGCTTGTTGTGCTTGTTTTCTGCCTGCTTTGTGCTGCCAGAATACAAGCCAGGACGGAGCCCTAATTGTGTTAAAAATATGGGATTAGACCCTGAAGACCTTATTGAAATGAAACCCTCTTTGACTTCAAGCAGCTGGAGGGACTGACGCTGCTCTAAGTAATGGCAAAGCAAAAGGCAAAGTTGACGAGGAATAGCAATACTAGCATCGGTTTCAGACTAGCCGAGTTAGTCTGTATCAGCAAAAAGAATGAGGAGTACTTGTGGCACCTTAGAAACTAACAAATTTATTTGGAATAAGCTTTTGTTGGATTAAGTGGGTTTTAGCCCACGAAAGCTTATGCCCAACTAAATTTGTTAGTCTCTAAGGTGCCACAAGTACTCCTCATTCTTAATACTAGCACTATGAAAGATGAAGAGGCTGTGTGTAATGCTGCTGGAATTACTAATTTATTTAGCATTCACGCTTTAGAATTTAGTGAGGATTCTTTTGTCACATGATTCTTTACAGCAGACACTGGAGAGATGGAAGTTAAACAAATTAAAAAAAGCTGTTTATTGCCTTCGGCATGTTTTACTTTGTCATTCAGTTCATTTCATTTCAGCATTCCACTTTTAATGGCTCAATTAGTTAAACCTGAACTTATGACTACTATTACTTACTACTACTAATAAAGGCGTGTTTTGTGTGGGCTTCATAACTGTCACCACAGGGTATCAGCCACTAATTTGTTTTGTTCCTACAATGTGTTTTATTTGGGTCCTCCCTTGGAAAACCACACAGGCTGCAGGGACTGCAGAATATAGCAGCATAACCGTAGAGCCCACTGTGACTGCTGCCTCCTAGAGAGAATTAAGGAGGTTATACTCTATCCTCCTCGCACACCAGTTTTACATCGGTGAGGCTCCATTGAAATCAATGCAGTTATTCTTGAGTTACATTGATGTAGGAGAAATTAATACTGTCAGAGAGACTGGCCTATGGGCCAAATTCTGACCTCGGTGAGACAGGTTAAAATTTCCTCAGCTGAGCCACAAGTTGTATCTATGTTAGCCACCTTAAGAGGGCCTAGCTACCTGTTGTGCAACTCCGGGGTTCCTGTATGCCTTTGAAAATCTGCTCTCCTCATACAGGTGCATAAGTACTTTTGCTGAGTACTTTTGCTGGGAGCTGAGTACTTTTGAAGCCCTGGAGCTCAGTGCACATTTGGGCCAAAGTGCATTGTAATGAACTTCACCACTGCCCTCTACCTGAGAAAATCAGAACTGCTCACCTATGTGTTTAAAGCTATTTTTATACTGATAACAGCTAACAGAGATTCTTTTTTGAGCTCCAGCGGCAAAGGCCCATTCTTGTGAACTAGGAGGCTCTGTGCTCAACTGCCACGGTTCACAAATGACCTTTATACACAACATACTGACCACTAGGACATCCTAGATGGTCAGTTATTTTACACTGCTAAATATTTTTGACAGGAGCACTGATTTGTAAGGTTACCTCTACAGTAATAGGTTTCAGAGTAGCAGCCGTGTTAGTCTGTATTCGCAAAAAGAAAAGGAGTACTTGTGGCACCTTAGAGACTAACAAATTTATTAGAGCATAAGCTTTCGTTGTTAGTCTTTAAGGTGCCACAGGTACTCCTTTTCTTTTTTCTACAGTAATAGAGCATTGGAATCCCCTTAAAGACTGAAAAAAAATTGTTCAACACAAATTTTTTTCTCATTTTTGTATGTTTTTTTACTTTTTTTTAAAATGAATCTAGCTAGATTTCAAAATGTTGAAACAAAATATTTCAACTTAAAAATAAATCTTTTTTTTTCTGGCCAAACTATTTGCTAGATTTGTCTTGAAATTCCATTTGCTTGGTGAATAAACTATTCATCCAAGAGTGTTCACCTAGCTCTACTGATGATTTGAGCTGGTTGGAAAAATTCGGATGAAACAGTTTTTCATTAGAACTTGCTGACTTGTTGAAACATTTTGTGGAGACAGTTAGATTTCAATTAATTTCTCATGGCACCCTACCTGATTTGCTGCAAGCTCACCCATTCTGTTCCTTGGAATGTGTCTGGAGGGCTGACTGGAGAGCTGAGAACCTGGCAGTCCTGGCTCCTTGGCTCAGCTTTTTGGCAGCCTGGATCCCAGGGCTCAAGACTCCATGGCAGGGACCCCAGAGTGGTTCTCTGGCTAAGCAGCAAAATGAAGTACTTTCCTTTACTATGCAGAGAACAACTCAGGGGTGGTATCTCAGGGCCAGCCCTAAACCAAATGGAGTCCCAGGTGAGGAGCATCTGTGGCATTTCCCCTCCATTTCTTAAACTTTTGAATACTTTTGAATATTTTGTTTTGCATTTGTAGCCCATTTCATGACTTCAATGCATGAATTGCATGCATATTTATCCCTGTCATATAAGACAATAAATTTGCACACTAGGATCTGTAAATATGTATTTATTCATGCATATATAAGAAAATGAAAAAAATGGTTTCCTTTAAGCTTATAGAAACTTTTTAATTTTAAGAATAACTCAAATGTACTAACATCAGGAAATTGAACTGTGCACCAACATTGGGTGGACTGGTATTAAACAGTGTTACAGTAGGTAACAGCTTTAGAATGTTAACCCTAGTCCTTTAGTTCAAAAGGACACTTTGCTCACCTTTGCCCTTGCAAACTGAAGCACAGCATCAGAGAGATCCAAAGACTGGTCAATGGCATTTTCAAGCAAGCAATGTCAGTCTCTCATCAGTCATCATTGATTGGAGATATGTTTTAATGAGCCTGAGTTTTAAAAAGCTGTGCTCAATATTTACATCTGTGACCAGCAGCGTGAGCAGACTCCTCAAAGCTATCCACACATTAGGAAAAGTGTCCTTCAGCTCTGCATCATGAATGAACTGGAGAACTTGGAATGGAGAGTGCTTCCCATGTGGCAAAATGTGATGGATGTTGTCCAATTTGACACAGAGGTCCTTATCACTGACATCCAAACATTCCCCATGTGTCAGCGTCCAGCGAAGTGCCACACAATTATTCAAGTGTTTTTCTGTCTGCTGGCAGCTTACTAATATTATACAAAAAACCCCAGACCTTTTTGTGGTGCTTCATTTGTCCAAATCTTACTTCAATGGACACTCAAGCAGTGTCAACAAGTGAGCAAAAAAATGTCTTCTTGAATTTTTCTTAAGAGCTTCCCATCACCTCACTGCTGCCCTCGTAACCAAACTGTCTCTTCTTCTGATGAATACGAGTTTTCTTGAAGACAGGCTCAACTCTTAAGTTTTCCACCATTTCTTGTGCATCAGGGATGGCATCTTCAAATCCATTGTCTCTGTAGGCCACAAAGAAATCAAGGCAGCTTCTCCTCAAAGTAATAATGCTTGTGATGTCCATCAACTGAGTTTTGTAATGCCTTGCATACAACGTTTACTTGGAACAGGATATCATGCAGAAATTTGAAGTCAGTGATCTGGTTTGCCAGGCTTTGAACCTCGTGTCAGATGCTGACTTTGGCTTTACTCGACTGTGCCAGTTCCATCAGGGCATCATAAACCTCAGTCGCTTGGTACCCCATTGGCCTTTTGCTGTCAATGCAGCTCTCCCAGTGAGTGTCACTTAGAAGCTTCATGGTCAGATTTGTAACATTGTCCACTTGATAGTTGATGCTGATTTCCTTTTTGTCGCTAGCAGCACCTCAAGCCTGGTGACCCCCAAGCCCAGGACTCCAGGAGGTCCCTAATCTGGCCCTCCTGTATCTCCATATGCTGCTACATTCTACTGCTTTTGTAGGGAACTACGGAAGACTTTGATACGGCCTAGCTAGGGAATTTCCGCTTTCTCGTGCTAATAGATTATTGTAGGACATAGAAATCCAGCTAGAACTGGCCGTCGGCCGGTTACAACTGCTTCGCATGGCCCTTTGCCAGGTAGCAAAAAACCCCTTTTAAAAAGTACCTAATTCTATATTCATGAGCTGTTTTTGTGTAGTGCTTATTAATGCTGACCGTCTGCCCCTCCGTTGGACTCCGTCCCAGGCAGAGCTCTGGTGTACTGGATTCCCGTGACTGCAATGCTTAAAGTCCCCATTGCGGGTGGGTCACTAACCTTCAGTAAAGCCAATAACTCACAGTTTTGTGTAAGCCTTGTTTTTTCAGAGTACTCCTGCCAGGCCTGTAGTGCTTCGAACACCTTGGCTCAGAAAAGCTTTGCAGCTGACTTCCTTCCTCTGAACACTGTCTGCCCATGCTCACTGTCCCTGCCTGGGTAGGTAGTCTTAGGTGTTTACAGGCTGTGGGGTACTGACATTGGCTGCTCTTGCAAGTTAGGCAGGCCTTTGGCCCAGTAACTCTCTTCTTCTCTGTCCCTGTCCCCATTCCTAGGCTGGATCTCAAGCACAGAGTAAGTGGATAGTTTGCATTCCCAACCTCTGCCTCTGTGCTGCTCTCGGTGGGACTTTCTCATACATACATTTTAAAATTCTTCTCTGCAGCACTGTGAGAAGCACCAAATGAAAAGTGATGCCATAATGGCTAATGCACCGATTATTATGTGATCATAATTTCAACTGAGGGTGTATATCTCTGTGGCTACCCAATTTGGGGTCAATCAAAGGGCTGGATTGCACAGTTTACAGTAGCATCAAAGATGCTTAATTGACACCCTCAAGGGGCCCTCTGCTAGCTACGTACCTTTGGAGCACAGCAGCACTCTGGCCATACCCCCTTTGCCCGGGGAACATCCCCAGAACATTTCCCACTCTGGGGGCTGAAAGAGGGTAGAATAGGGACTAGTTTGGCCAGCTCTACACTAGCTGTGAGAATCCCCAGCTGGGGAAATCTGACTGCTTTCATGACTTTTTGTGCCACAGGCTTTGAACAAAGGGACCAGAGCAGAGCCTCGTGTTGAATCCATAGGGTATAATTTTCATCATGCAGAATAGCAGGGAAATAACTGTCTGACATCATCACAGCATTTTGGTCTGCTGGTTTGTAATTTTCTGGAAGGGGAGGGGTACTCATGGAAATGACAGAATGTCTCTCTCTCTCTCTCCTTTGCCCCTCCAGGGAGCTGAGAGAACATCACGGCTAAGGAAGTCATTTAGAAGGCATGTCTAGGATATCATCAGTCAGGCTTATAAGCAGCACAGCAGGAAGGAGATCAAGGAGACCAAAGCAATTAGCAAGCAAAAGTTAACTCCCTGGTGAGGCTGCAAGATCTCTGATTTCTAGTACTCTCTGTCCTATTCTGAAGGCCTTTAGTTTTGACTGAGGTTTTTTCTAGGCAAAAAAGGTTACAGGGACAATGCTTAAGTGCTATATATGAACACAACATAAATGTGAAACATATGTAGAGCTACAGGATAAAAAAAGTACAAAGTGCCTACATGATTTAGGAGCCTAAGTCTCATTGAAAAGCTGCTATGTCTGCACTGTGCTGCAGTGTGAACTACCGGGATATGAATTGCAATGCGCACCAAACTTCTGCATCATAACTGCCGCATGTGGATGCTGCTGGCACAAACTACTAGAAGCTACCAAAAAGAAAAGGAGGACTTGTGGCGCCTTAGAGACTAACAAATTTATTTGAGCATAAGCTTTCGTGAGCTACAGCTCACTTCATCGGATGCATGCAGTGGGAAATACAGTGGGGACACTTATATACACAGAGAACATGAAACAATGGGTGTTACCATACACACTGTAACGAGAGTGATCAGGAAGGTGAGCTACTACCAGCAGCAGAGCAGGGGGAGGGGATCATTTCTAGTGATAATCAAAGTGGGCCCTTTCAAGCAGTTGACAAGAACCTGTGAGGAACAGTGGGGGTGGGGGGAAAATAAACATGGGGAAATAGTTTTACTTTGTGTAATGACACATCTACTCCAAGATTGTCCGGTGATGTAGACATCCTCCTCAGGCCCTACGCTACCAGCACTCCCAGCTATCTTAGAGACACCACTGACTTCCTGAGGAAACTACAATACATCGGTGATCTTCCAGAAAACACCATCCTAGCTACTATGGATGTAGAAGCCCTCTACACCAACGTTCCACACAAAGATGGACTACAAGCCGTCAGGAACAGTATCACCAATAATGTCACAGCAAACCTGGTGGCTAAACTTTGTGACTTTGTCCTAACCCATAACTATTTCACATTTAGGGACAATGTATACCTTCAAATCAGCGGCACTGCTATGGGTACCCACATGGCCCCACAGTATGCCAAGATTTTTATAGCTGACTTAGAACAACGCTTCCACAGCTCTCATCCCCTAATACCCCTACTCTACTTGTGCTACACTGATGATGTCTTCATCATCTGGACCCATGGAAAAGAAGCTCTTGAGGAATTCCACCATGACTTCAACAATTTCCATCAACCTCAGCCTGGACCAGTCCACATGAGAGATCCACTTCCTGGACACTACGGTGCTAACCTTACCTGATCACTCTTGTTACAGTGTGTATGGTAACACCCATTGTTTCATGTTCTCTGTGTATATAAATCTCCCCACTGTATTTTCCACTGGATGCATCGAATGAAGTGAGCTGTAGCTCAAGAAAGCTTATGCTCAAATACATTTGTTAGTCTCTAAGGTGCCACAAGTACTCCTTTTCTTTTTGCGGATACAGACTAACACGGCTGCTACTCTGAAACCTAGAAGCTACCAAGTGTACCTTAAAGAAAATGTTAGTTTGTGCCACCATTGTCCACACAAGGCAGTTACATCGTAACATTTTGGTGTGTGCTGCAATTCATACCCCCATAGTCCAGCTGCAGGGCTTTATAGACAAGCTCTCAGGCTCCTAAATTACTTTTGAAAATGTGACTTAGGCGCCTAAGGTGCCTTCTGAAAGCACTTAGGTGCTTTCTGAAAATTTTACCCACACACAATGTGTGGATCAGTAGGGTTAGGATGCTACCCAAAACTGAAATTGCATAATTAGACACTGAACAAATGTAGGACCCATTGTCTTATGCAGTTACTCCAAATGCAGAGTCCCCTCTACAGTTCAGTCCATTTCTTACACTAATATAAGTCAATTGACTTCAGTGTTGTTACTTCTGATTCACAATGAAATTAAGTGAGAAATATCAGGCCCCACATCTGTAGCACTCCATTGGCAGGGGAACGGGGGGAGAATTGTGAGGAGTCCTTTTATATTAAAGAGAGGATCCATTTAATGTACAAAGACAGGTCTCTTCAACTATACACATTTGCATCAAAATGGTTCCAAACACCATCTTCTGTAAAGTACATGTAAAACTTCGTCCCAGGTGTTGCCAGACTCCTTCATATGTGATCAGTTCTAATTTTTCTGAACAAGTGCAAAAGGGTGTCATGAGGACATTTGCACCCTGAAAGAGTGGCATGGGCCATTGTTATTCTATCAAGGACTTGTTATGCCAATGGGTAGAAAATGAGTTATTTTCAACTATTTCATGCCATTGCTCATCATTTTCAACTGTCATGCTGGATCCATGACAGAGTCATGAATAATGCCAGTCATCAGCAAGGTGTCTGTTACAGTGTATGAAGAGTTAAAAAAAAAATCTCTGCTCCAGTTTGGAGCTAAATATAAAACTAAATCTGAGGTGATGTTTATATAGAGACAAAAATTTCACTGCTGTAAAGCTGTAACTGAGATAGTAGTTACACTGCAGATTTCTACAGTTATTAAAGAGATTTACTATTACTAGTTTCAATAAAGATATTTACTATACCCAGAAATAATTTAACAATTCTATTAATCTATTTTAGGTACTTCTGTGACCTGTACTACCATAGCATCTGCATGCCTCACAATCTGTAATGGATATATCCTGAACTACCCCTGTGAGGTAGGGAAGTGCTATTATCCCCATTTTACAGATGGAGAACTGAGGTACAGAGAGATCAAGGCCTGGTCTATTCATAAAACATAGGTCAACATAGCAACACCACTCAGAGGGTGTGACAAATCACACCCAGAATGCTGCAGCTACGTCAACCTAACCCCCCAGTGTAGACACAGTGAGGTTGACAGAAGAATGCTTCAGACATTTGGCAAGATTGAGTTCCTACACCAATGGAAAAACCCCTTTTGACACTGTAGTCTGTATCTACCCTACAGGATTACAATGGCATAGCTGCAATGCCGTAGCATAGACATGGCCTAAGTGACTTGTCAGGGTCACACAGGAAGTGTGTGGGAATGCATGGATTTGAGCTCAGGGCTCTCAAGTTCCCATCAACCACCTAAACCACTGTACTGTCCTTCCTTTCTGTTATATTATATGGACGTATTACAGTATATATAATGGATATCATGTAGAAGCCATAACACTTCAAATGGGATGAAGTATAAATTATATAATAACTTGCAAATATGATAATCCTCAAGTTACTGTGAAACTGTAAATCTTTATCTATAAATGCAGAGTTTACCATCCTCAAAGACACAAAACTCAAACCACTGGGAGTTTGAGTTTTGTTCCTGTCAAGGTTCCTTCCCCACTCTGAACTATAGGGTACAGATGTGGGGACCTGCATGAAAACCTCCTCAGCTTACTTCTACCAGCTTAGGCTAAAACTTCCCCAAGGTACAAACTATTTTACCCTTTGCCCTTGGACTTCCACTGCCATCACCAAACGTTTGACTGGGTTTACTGGGAAAACGTTGTTTGGAAACGTTTTTCCCCCCAAAATCCTCACCAAAATCTTGCACCCCCCTGACTGGGGAAGGCTTGATAAAAATCCTCACCAATTTGCATAGGTGACCACAGACCCAAACCCTTGGATCTTAAGAACAATGAAAAAGCATTCAATTTCTTACAAGAAGAATTTTAATATAAGAAAAGGTAAAAAGAATCACCTCTGTAAAATCAAGATGGTAAATGCTTTACAGGGTAATTAGATTCAAACATAGAGAATCCCTCTAGGCAAAACCTTAAGTTACAAAAAGACACAAAGACAAGAATATTCATTCTATTCAGCACAATCTAATTTCTCAGCCATTTAAAGAAATCATAATCTAACGCATAACTAGCTAGATTACTTACTAAATTCTAAAACTCCATTCCTGTTCTGTCCCCGGCAAAAGCATCACACAGACAGACAGACCCTTTGTTTCTCCCTCCCTCCATCTTTGAAAGTATCTTATATCCTCATTGGTCATTGTGGTCAGGTGCCAGCGAGGTTATCCTAGCTTCTTAACCCTTTACAGGTGAAAGGGTTTTCCTCTGGCCAGGAGGGATTTTAAAGGTGTTTACCCTTCCCTTTATATTTATGACACGCCCCCCAAATCACAGCTAGGGTGAAATGCTGGCTGAGATTTCTTCCTGGAGCTCTAGGAAAAAACAGAGTTAATAAGACACATGCACCTCTAAATATACTACCAAGTATATAAAGATTAACAATATTTTCCACATCTCAAGGACAATTTTAACCAGTTGATTCAGGGAAACTTTCACGGGAGAGTGCATCAGCCATTTTGTTAGAAGGTCCTGAGATGTATTGGATATCGAAATCAAAATCTTGGAGAGCTAAACTCCACCGAATAAGTTTTTTGTTATTTCCCGTGGTCCCCATGGGGCTTGTCTCATTAATTCTCCCCTTAGCACCTTGTGAGGTGGGCTGTGCTGGCACAGTCCAAACAACGTTCCAGAGGTGATTTTAAATCAGCTGCCATTCCTGGCCACCAGCACAACCTTTTTAAAGTTCCCACTGCCTCCTCAAACCTGGGGTGTCCCCTTGCCAAACCTCCATGCACCCAGCTTAAGAAAGCCATCCGACTTCCCTGAGGGCACATTACTGGTCCCTCATTTGTTAAGACACACCAAATCTCATTAGTTCCACCTTTGGCACATGCCTGTCCCCAATCTTCATGATGCCTTCCAGTCCTGGGTCAAATTCTTGCAACTCTCAAATTCGCCCTCCCTGATCTGTATCCACCCCGCTTCTTGTTAACACTGCTACAGGCACACTCTCTTCTGGCTCCCAGGGCCATGGGGGTGCCTCTGTTGCAGCCCACTTAGCCTCTACATCACATCAGACAGATTATTTCCTTTGCTTAGGGGTCCTGTTTTCTTGTGTGCCTTTACCTTTACCACATTGATCCATGTAAAACAGTGACTGAGCTCCTCCACTCACTTCCACCAGGTACCATATTTGATTGTGGAGCCGTCTGTTGCCCTGAAATGATTTTCTGCCCGCCATCTCAGCATTAACATGGCACCACGAAATACATAATCTGAATCTACCACCACCCAACATTCTGGCTCAAACTTGGGATCCACTTCATTTAAAGCTGTTAGCAAGGCTGCCAGTTCTGCCTCCTGAGCTGACCTTGTTTCTAGTGAGAAACCAATGATGCTGATCATTGGTCATTGTGGTCAGGTGCCAGCAAGGTTATCTTCTTAACCCTTTACAGGTGAAAGGGTTTTTCCTCTGGCCAGGAGGGATTTTAAAGGTGTTTACCCTTCCCTTTATATTTATGACAGTTCCAATGAGCAATTAAAATGTGGAGGTGTCCCTGAATTTATTGCCTCCTTTTGACTGGAAATACATGAGAAAATTGTGATGGCTTGATCCTGCAAAATATACAGTCCCTTCCTAAGAAATGTTCTGCATCTACTGGACCAGGTCCTAATTTAGAACTTTTTATTCAGGCTGAAAAACACTTAAAATAATAATTTTATAAGGTTAAATTCTGCATATGAATAAAGATGTGGTTGGGGGATGCTGTTTCTTATCTGAAATGGTTTTGCTTGTCTTGAGTAATTTGTAATTGCAGCAGTGCTATTATTATAGATACCAGGTCTAGCATTTGTAGTGCACATGAATGAAGAATAGAACTTACTATTCCAATTAACTGTGTTAAAAATGTATTCTTTTATATTGATTATCTGCAATATGCTGGCTAATTGTTGTGATCCTGCCTCCCATTAGTAGCTGGCCTGCATGGAGGAAAAGACTTGCACAATGACTTGGTTGGGTAAAGTGGTCAGAATTTATACTCTCGCTGCTGAAGGCCCAGAGTCTTTTCCCAGCTGATGACCCATGTGATTTGCACATAAATGACCACAGACGCTTCAGTCAAAATGCCTGACTTTGTCAAACTATTTATCATGATTGCTTAAAAATCTGACTTTGCAGGCAGTGGAGATACATGTTTTTAAACCAGAGATGAAAAGATTATTGTTTACCCCAGTGGAACTCCACTATTTGGCAGCACCTGTACTGCCAGGGGTGACATATGAAGTTCCTTGATGCATTTATTAGACATTGCTTGTGTTAAGCATACATCTTTGGATCCTGGATGTAAAAAGTTATTCTGCTTCATGTTAATGTGCAAATCCAGAACAATTTGTAAATACAGATGGACAAATAGGGTTGTTGACATTGCTGCCTCTAGGGGAAAAAAATGGTAGGTGTATGAAAAGAATTCTTCATACAAAAAATAATTTGACACCAAAAAACCTATGCTGGCTAAGGGACATTGAAAGTACCTCCAAAATATACTACAAATTGCCTAGTACTGAACTGTGTAAAATACATCACAGAAAAATGATGAAATCCTGTAAAATGAATAATTGACTTTAAAATAAAACAATGGTTACTTATGTGTAATGTAACTGTTCTTCCAGATGTGGGCTCAGCTGTGTATTCCACTTAGGTGCACATGCACCCAGCGCACTGAAGCTGTAGAACTTTGCCTCCATGCAGGCCAGCTACTAGTGGGAGGCAGGATCACAACAATTAGCCAGCATATTGCAGATAATCAATATAAAAGAATACATTTTTAACACAGTTAATTGGAATAGTAAGTTCTATCTTCATTCATGTGCACTACAAATGCTAGACCTGGTATCTATAATAATAGCACTGCTGTGTAATCATCAGGATGATGCTCAGGCCTTCTGGACCTTGTAGCCACTCCCATGGCTATATAAGGGTCATATCAACCCAACTCTCCTCAATTTCTTGGCATTAGAATCCAAGATGGGAGACTCCGATATAGAGGGGAGAATGGGTCATGAAATATATTTCTGCATCACATCTCAAAGAACAACAATTACAGTACAAATAAATAAGGTTTTGTTCTCTTTGAGTACTGCAGACATGTATTCTACTTAGGTGACCCACAAGCAGTACTGGCAGGAGGTGGGTCTTGGAGTTTACTTAAACAGTGATTGAAGAGCTACCTTCCCAAAGTTTGCATCCTACCTAGATGCCATGATAACAGCATACTGTTTGGCAAAAGTCTACAGGGAAGCCCAAGTACCAGCATGGCAAATGCCCAAGATTGAATCATTTCTGAGAAAAGTGATCAATGTTGCTTGAGCCCTTGTCAGATGATCCTGTAAAGTCTGTCAATGGGGCATGGTCTGAGCCACTTCATAAGCCATAAAAAAAGGAGTACTTGTGGCACCTTATAGACTAATAAATTTATTTGAGCATAGGCTTTCGTGAGCTACATTGATGAAGTGAGCTGTAACTCACAAAAGCTTATGCTCAAATAAATTTGTTAGTCTCTAAGGTGCCACAAGTCCTCCTTTTCTTTTTTGTGAATACAGACTAACACGGCTGCTACTCTGAAACCTGTTCATAAGCCATAGTAATGCAAGAAGTTATCCACCTGGAAATCATCTGTGCAGATACCAGCTAACCATTCTTCCAATCCATTCTTCCAATAAGAGACAAAAAGCCTTGGTGATTAAGAAAATGGTTTAGTTCTTTCCAGATAGAATGCCAGGCATCGCCTCACATCTAACATATGAAGCCACTGTTCATCTGCACTGAGTGTGGCTTAGGAAATAATACAGCTAAGTAAATTACCTAGTTATGGTGAAATTGCAAAACTGCTTCGGGCAAAAACTTTGGATGTGGCCTCAAATGTCAGAAACCAAGGTGGGAATGGTCAGGCCTAGTGGCTGGAGCCGTGGCTCTTGGACCTAGTAGTTGCAGCCAGAGGTCAGAGCTGAATCAGGAGTCCAGAGCGGGGTTGGAGCAAGGCCAGAGTGAGAACAAGGCTGGAGCAGGACTAGGAACGGGTGGGAGGAAAAGCAAGGGTGGAGCAGGACTAGGAAGGGAAAGACCAAGGCTGGGGAAGTCTATGGTTTGGGGAGTCTGTTGCCACTATAAGACGGAGGAGAGTTTGAAGCCCTGTAATGAAGTTGAGCAGACTGAGTTGCTCTTCCACCTGTTAGGCTTATGTACCTACCCTGAGAATCACCAGACCAGTTCCTGGTTTCTGGATTGGCTGGAGCCTAGCACAGGAATGACTCAACAGTGCATGTGCCTTAACCAGGCTCTGGTTCAGGGATGACTCACCACCTTACATCAAGGATACTTTGTCTTTGAAGAACTGTATATATGGAGGCCTTGCCATAAGTGCTTGCATTTTGCCAACCCTTCTTGTGAAGGTTAGAGCAATAAGAATGGCTGTCCTTTGGGAAAGGAGAGAAATGCATCCAATGAAGTGAGCTGTAGCTCACGAAAGCTTATGCTCTAATAAATTTGTTAGTCTCTAAGGTGCCACAAGTACTCCTTTTCTTTTTGCGAATACAGACTAACACGGCTGCTACTCTGAAAACTAACAAGTTGTTAGTGATTCTAATAGAAGACCCATAAGGGCAGCCAGCACAGGCTTGAGGTACCACAATTGGACCATTTCCTTTACAGGTGGAAACACGCAGACAATGCCTTTGAGAAATCTCACTACAATGGTGTTGGAGAAAAATGACTTCCTTTGGATTGGAGGATGAAATACTGAGAACACCTCCAGGTGAACTCTCAATGAGCTAACAGCCAGACTCAAGGACTTCAAATGTAACAAATAGTTCAAAATGTCCTGAACGCTAGCTAACATCAGTTGAATTCCCTTAAATATTGACCAAACCAAAAAAAAAAAAAGCTTCCACTTGGACAAATAAGTAATCATACTTGCTAGTCTCCTACTATTAAGAATGACCCTCTTCACTGCTTCCAAACATTGACCTTTCTCCTTATCTAGCCATGCACCATCCATGCCATGAGGTGCAGCGTGCTTAATGCTGAATGTGCAACCTGACTGTTGTGGTTGGGAAGCAGAGATAGAGATCTGGGAGGTCAAAAAAATAGACTGATAAGGTCAGAGAACCAACACTGTCCTGGCCAAAATGGTTCAACAAGAATCAGTTTAGCATGGTCCAGTTTCATTTTGAGCATAATCTGAGAGATGAGGGGAATAGGGGAATGGCATACGTCAGGGCCATTCCCCAGTGCAGATGGAAGGCATCAGTTAACAATCCGGGACTGAGTTCCTCTCAAAAATAACATTGGCAGTACTTCTTGTTGTCCTTTGTTGCAAACACATGATGATCCGTTCCCTGAAGATGAACCTGTCCATGCTGCTGTTATAGACCACTAATGGTTCTCAAAGAACGTGCTGCTGAGATGATCATCCAACTGGTTTTGAGATCACAGTAAGCCTAAGGCTGTGGGCATGCTATCTTCTTTGATGCAAAAGTGCCAAAACTTCATCACTTCTTGAGAAAGCTGGCTAGAGTGGGCTCCCTGCTTGTTCACATAATATACGGCAGTGGTATTGCCAATAAATATGTGAACCCCTGCTCCCCTGATCTGATCCTGAAAGGCTCGGCAGGCATTGAAAATGGTTCGAAGCTCCAGTACCTTTGTATGAGAAGACACTTACTGTTCCAACTGCAAACCATGAACTTTTAATGCCCCTATCTGTGTTCTCCAACCCTATAGTGGAGGCTTTGGTGACTACAGTCCTGATTGGTGAATGACAGGCAAAGGGAACACCCTGACATACACTGTCCTGTTTCACCCGCTGCTGTAGAGAGTCCAGTATCTCTGGAGGCAGTCAGATAAGCCTACCCAAGGACTGGCAACTCGGATGACAGACTAACCTCAACCAGGATTGAAGAGGGTAAAGATGAAATCTCATATGTGGAGCACATAAGTGCATGTGGTTGTGACACTGGCAGACTAGGTGCCAGCTCTTGCCAAGGCTTTAGGAATCATCTGAGTACTGACAAATTCATTGCTGGAAACCAGTCTGTTTCACCTGTGTGTGAGTATGGTTAAGATGGGTATTGAACTTATAACAATGTGTTTAGTATTTAGACTTTATGAAATGCTTGTAAATTGCTGCATGCATTAATCTGACTTGTAATATCTTTATCACATGTTAGAAGGTAATATTTGAGTTTTTGTTTTATGACTGTAAAAAATGTTTGCTCTGAAACTGAACCCAGTCAGAAGGGTGTGGCTCTGCATCCCATATTCTTCATAGTCGTATGATTATGATTTAATTATAACATAAATATAATGCATTTTGTACAAGATATGTCTTGTCAGATGTAATTGGAAAAGTTATGATTTGCTGAATATGATTATCCTATTTGTGTGCATGTATCATTTTTGTATTTGACTCTAGATCTGTATTTCAAACGTGCTTACTCTGGAAAACACCCACAGCTGTTAGTATATAGGCTTGTTTGTCAGTCTAAGATAGAATTTTGGGTTTGACCTTTTGATACTCTTATATCTTATATTGATATGTGTAAATAAAGGACAAAGACACTGTGTGTGTTGCTTCTCCCTGGCCAGATGGATTTGTTAGTACAATGGGAATAGATAAGAGCAGTTACAGGGCATGGTGGGAATGTAGTATATGAGCAAACTTTAAGATTGCCTCAACCCCTATCTTAAGGCAAAGTCAAGCAAAGTCGGGAGAGGAAAGGGGGGATTGGGAAGAAGGTATAAAACAGTAAAAGACCAAAGAAATGACTGTCCCTTACCATTGCACAACCCCACTCCTTACTACTCCTATAGGATATAAAAGAGGTGGGATGAAGACCCTAGACTCATGACCCTCCAAAACGGAACATAACCATAAGCTGTAAGGGGTGAGACCGAGAGCATGTATTTCTGGTATATTTGGGCCTGCTAAGAAGGGGGGGAATGGGGAACAGGGACACAAGCATGACTCTGTGGTGTCAGAGCTGGGAAGGGGGACACGGGGTAAATGTTCTGCAGTGTTAGAGCTGGGAATGGAACACCGGGAAACAGACTCTGCCTGCGTATAGAGCTATGGACATGCTTGCTTGGAACTAACCTCAATAAACATTGCATTGCTTGCACTTCGGACTTCTGGTCTTCTGCTTTCTGTCTGCATGACAAGAACCAGAGGAGAGGGTGAAGGGAAAGCCCTCCAACATCAGGTACAACAATGGTAAAACTAGACTGTGCTAATGGCTCATCAACAAAGACAATGGGCTGTGGAAAAGCTTAGCCTTCCTGTAACGCTTCAGCCGTCCTGTAAGTAATGGTTGCTATGACTCAGCAAGGCCTGGAAACTCCTGGAAACACCTAAGGAACAAAGACTGAACTGGAGGAAGTGTTGGTCCCAGGCTAAAAGGATTTCTAGCCTGTGTATGGAAACCTGGTAGACTGCTTGTATCATCAGCCATGGTGAGAATTTCCTAATTCATATCCAATCTTTCTAGTATCTTAAACTTAGCTTGTGGTTTTGTTTATTTAGTAGGTTATCTGCTTTGATCTGTTTAAGTGAGCACGATGAGAAGAGGCAGGAGGCGATGCTGAGGCTAATGGGGGAGCAAACGGACATGCTCAGGTGTCTGGTGGAACAGCAGGAAAGCCAATAAGAGCACAGACTGCCGCTGCATCCATTGTACAACTGCCTGCCCTCCTCTCCAAGTTCAATATCTTCCTCACCCAGACGCCTAAGAATGCAGTTGGGGGAGGCTCCGGGCACCCAGCCACTCCACTTCAGAGGATGGCCCAAGCAACAGAAGGCTGTCATTCAAACAGTTTTGATTTGTGGTGTGGTTACAATAAGCATTGTGCCCTTGTCCTATCCTCCTCTCCTCCTCCCCCACCCCACCCTACCCCACCCAGACTACCTTATCAGTTATCTCCCTTTTTAAAAAATTAATAAAGAAAGAATGCGTGGTTTCAAAACAATAGTGACTTTATTTCCTTTGCCAGCTGTGATCGAAGTGGGGAGGGTGTTTGGCTTACAGGGAATTAAAATCAACAAAGGGGGGGAGTTGCAGCAAGGAGAAACACACATAACTGTCACACCATAGCCTGGCCAGTCATGAAACTGGTTTTCAAAGCCTCTCTGATGCACAGCACACCTACCTGTGCTCTTCTAATTTTCTAATTGCCCTGGTGTCTGGCTGTTCAAAATTGGCAGCCAAGCGATTTGCCTCAACCTCCCACCCCACCATAAATGTTTCCCCCTTACTCTCACAGATATTATGAAGCACACAGCAAGCAGTAATAATAATGGGAATATTGGTTGTGCTGAGGTCTAACTTAGTCAGCAAGCAGTGCCAACAAGCTTTTAACCGTCCAAAGGCACATTTTACCACTATTTTGCACTTGCTCAGCCTATAGTTGAACTGCTCCTTACTACTGTCCAGGCTGCCTGTGTATGGCTTCATGAGCCATGGAAGCAAGGGGTAGGCTGGGTCTCCAAGGATAACTACTGGCATTTCAACATCCATAACAGTAATTTTCTGATCTGGGAAGTAAGTCCCTTCTTGCAGCTGCTCAAACAGCCTGGAGCTCCTAAAGATGTCAGCGTCATGCATCTTTCCCGGCCATCCCACGCTGATGTTGGTGAAATATCCCTTGTGATCCACCAGTGCTTGCAGCACCATTGAGAAGTATTCCTTGTTGGCACTGGTTGGCAAGGGGGTCCGGTGCCAAGATTGGGATATGTGTTCTATCACCCCACTACAGGTAGGGAAACACATTGCAGCAAAGCCATCCATTATGACCTGCACATTTCCCAGAGTGACTACCCTTGATAGCAGAATAGCAGTGATTGCATTGACAACTTGAATCACAGCAGTCCCCACAGTAGATTTCCCCACTCCAAATTGATTCCTGACTGACCGGTAGCAGTCAGGCGTTGCAAGCTTCCACAGGGCCATCACCTGACGTCTCAACTGTCAGGGCAGCTCTCATCTTGGTATTACTGAGCTTCAGGGTGGAGGAAAGCAACTCACAGATTTCCAGAAAAGCGGCCTTACACATGCAAAAGTTTCGCAGCCACTGGAAATCATCCCATACCTGCAAGAATATGTGGTCCCACCAGTCTGTGCTTGTTTTCTGGGCCCAGAATCAGCATTCCACTGTATCAACCAGCCCCACTGCCACCATGGTGTCCCAATTGCCACAGCCCATGCTTTCAGGAACACCTGTGTCCATGTCCTCCTCACAATCATCCTCATGCTGCCGTCTCTTAGCCAGGTTCTGCACATACTGCAGAATAATGTGTGAGATGTTTACAATGCTTGCAAGAGCAGCGGTGATCTGAGCGGGCTCCATGCTTGCCATGCTATGGCGTCCGCATGGGTAACCCAGGAAAAAAGCGCAAAATGATTGTCTGCAGTTGCTTTCATGGAGGGAGGGAGGGGAGACTGAAGACATGTACCCAAAACCACCCGCAACAATGTTTTTGCCCCATCAGGCACTGGGAGCTTAACCCAGAATTCCAATGGGGAGTGGAGACTGCGGAAACTGTGAGATAGCTTCCCACAGTGCACCGCTCCATGAGTCAATGATAGCCATGGTAGTGAGGACGCACTCTACCGACTTAATGTCCTTAGTGGCAACATACACAATCAATTGTATAAAATTGATTTCTAAAAATCGACTACTATAAAATTGACCTAATTTTGTAGTGTAGACATACCCTGAGTCTTGGCTTTTTGCAGCTAGCAAGCACTGCAAAAGTCTGAACTTTGGGGTGAGAATCTACTTTTTTAGATAGGAAACTAACTAACTAGGTAACTATTAATTAGTGTAGGCCCTAGTTCACATTTTATTATTTTGTTTTGTAGGTAAGCATTTGTTTCCATCAGTCTCACATGTTTCTGTTTGAATCTCTATTCTTTCTTAAATATATTTCCTTTTGTTTTACTATAAAAACTGGTAAATTGGGGTCACTGTTCTTTTGGGAAAAGAGGATCTGGGATTCCTGTGGGTATCTAGTGCTTTGGGGGCTGGATACCAAACGGGGACACTCTGAAGGGACTCAAGGGCTGGGGTGCATCTATTGTCAACCTGCTGGGCAAAGTCAGGTCTGGTCTAGCCCAGAGGAGAGTGCTTGAGTGACTGACAGGCTGATTGTATTAGGGAGTTAACACCCAGCTTGCACAGACAGGTGGCAACAAGGTGACTCACAGCCTTAGGTGCCCTGAAAAACATCACACCAGGTGACCAATCACACGGTGCAAACTGAATATTAAGAACAGTAAAGATTCACAAAAAGAAAAGGAGTACTTGTGGCATCTTAGAGACAAACAAATTTATTAGAGCATAAGCTTTCGTGAGCTACAGCTCACTTTATTGGATGCATTCAAGAAATGCATCCAATGAAGTGAGCTGTAGCTCACGAAAGCTTATGCTCTAATAAATTTGTTAGTCTCTAAGGTGCCACAAGTACCCCTTTTCTTTTTGCGAATACAGACTAACACGGCTGCTACTCTGAAACCAGTAAAGATTCAAAGCATCAGTCGTGGTGAACAGTACGCAAGAAGTATAGTAACATGTACTACTTGCAATATTACCAACTCTTGTGATTTTATTACGAATCTCATGATATTCTTAGGTTTCAGAGTAGCAGCCATGTTAGTCTGTATCCGCAAAAAGAAAAGGAATACTTGTGGCACCTTAGAGACTAACAAATTTATTTGAACATAAGCTTTCATGATGTATGCATCCGATGAAGTGAGCTGTAGCTCACGAAAGCTTATGCTCAACTAAATGTGTTAGTCTCTAAGGTGCCACAAATACTCCTTTTATTTTTGATGATATTCTTAAAGTCCCAGCTTTTGACATCATGTAATTAAGAGTGAATCTGAGCTTTCATTAAAAATAATAAGTTTATAGCTCACCTGGGTAGAGGGGAAAACTTGAAAACATGACCTAAGTACATCCCAAAAGCTCAAAACCAAAGAGTGAATAAAGAGAGTCCTATTTATTTGTTTGTTAGTTTAAATCACACGATTTATAAGGCAATCTCATGATTTTTAGCCCTAATTCATATATTTTGTTGATGAGGATTGGCTATAGTGCATATACTGAAAATTTTGAAATTATGAATAGATTTATAAACAATGAAGTTTATTCTCAGATAATTCACAAATGGAATTAGGGTCTAAAATAAAGAAATTGTTGCTGTGAATAGTTCACCCATCTATAATACAGTAGATGGTACAATAATAAATGTTAAAATGCAATCTTAATTTGAATAATTTAGAAGGAGTCTTGAAATTTACCTAGTAAAGGATGTCCTTATCTATGCAGTCTTCTTGTTTTTAATTTAGCATAAAATATGTCTCTGATTGCCACCAGTTGATTTGGTTCCCTTAAAAAGAATTATTAAAACAAATAATCTCAATCATATCTTGACTAGCACCATCGGAACATATGTAAAATGGAAACTAAAGGGAAATTCCACACAGATAGTGAGAAGTTTGATAATACTGAGACTATAAAAAACCCCAAACTATATCAAATCATTTATTCAAAAGAAAACATATTAATATGTGCTTACTAAGGGAAACAGAATGGAATACAAAGGAAAACCAAAGAGGAGTGAAAAGTCTTTATCTTTCCCCAATTCTCCAACTGTTGTGTATTATTGCAAATAAAAAGTGTATTTGGTGGAACAAACAAAAGCTGCTTAAAAGTGTGCACAGAGGTACATTAAATTATTCATCTAGTCATTACTGATCTCAGATGAATTAACAAATGGTGTGCTCTGGATGAGTACAAAGTTATTCATCTTAGATTTAATCTTTGAGGAAGCCGAGTTACACGATATTAATGAAAAACACGAACAGAACACAATAGGCAATTTTCTCACAAAATGTTTGACAACATAAATTACAAACCTCGTTATGCTTAGATTAGCTCAATAATTAGGAACTAGATTGTGGCATTTATGCCACAACCTAATCTAGGGAGTGCTGCAGAAACACACTGCTTTAAAAGGGACCCTGTGGAGGAAGGGTGGCCTTGAGTTTTAGTTGATAGACTGAGGCACTGAACTTCTTGGTAGAGTTGGCCTATTTAAAAAAAAAGGTTAACGGTAAATTTGCCAAAAATGCATTTTTCAGGGCCCTGAAACTATTCACTGACCCAAATTTGAGATAACGTGGCTGAAAAAACCCCTGACAAATTAAATTTCATAAATGTTGAAATGTTTCATTTTGACATATTCTAAACAAATTGTTTTGACATTTAATTTCAAAATCATGTTCAGATGTTCAGTTTAACCCAAACCATATTTTGATTTGTTTTGCCACGGAAAACAAAGTTTCAGTTCCAAAGGAACCAAATAAGATTTCACATTTTTCAATTTGGCCACGGAACCAAAAAAATCAATTTACTCTTCTCTGGAACTAGTCCAATTCCTGCTCTACCCCTGACATATGCAAGTGTGGGCAAGTCAACCAGGGTATAAATATGCTGGGGGTGGGGAGGAACCCACATTAGCAAATCTCAGAGCCTGAGCTCCAGCCAGAGTGGGAATGTCTACATTGCTGCTTTTAGCAACATTGCACAGACCCAAGCCTGTAGACCTGGACTCTGAGACTCACTGCCACAGGTGATATTTTGCAATGTAGACATGAGGCTAGTTCCCTAGGAAAAGGGGGGTCTTTAGGTCTTTCCTAACTCAGAAGAGTGTTGTAATGACAAATACAATGGTAATTATGAAGCACTTAGATTACATGGTGACAAGAGCCATATAAGTACTTTAAATAGATATGCCTTTTGTGGGTACAATCTCTCCTCTCGTGGCTTCTCCATCCAGAGGCGGTGCTCAGTCTTCTTCATCCATTAAATCTCCCCAAGTTTGCTGGACCTGCTCGGGGGTCAGGGGTGGGGGGGGTAGGAGACTTTACTTTGTCCCATTTGTGGCAATTAGCTCCGGTGGGGAGGAACTGGAGTGAACAGCTCCATTCAATATAGGGTCTTTTGAATAATGCTATAAAAATGAAGCTTCAGCCAGGTCTATATGGCTAACAATAGTGTTCTTAGCCAAAATACTCTGTCTCCCCCAGCCCTCATACTGTTGTATGGCAGTTGGTAGCTACTCTTCACCCCACTTGTCACTGCATTTCAGGAATGTTGTATGTATATATCTGTAAAGTGCATTTGGATGGAAGGCACTCTATAAAAGATAAAATATTAATATGATGATGTTCATTACAAATAATCTTGTACAAGTGACTGCCAATATCCCATTTAAAACAGAGGCTATAAATAACCTTTTTAATAGAAAAAGTGTGGTAAATCAATTGATTTCTTTCCCCCTAGGACTGATTATGCAGACAGTTTATAGGAAAACTAATTTAAGTTTACTAGAGAAACCAGATTATGGGCAGAAGAGACTAGTTGGTTACAATACTCCTGGGGAACATTTTGTTCTTTATTTACAGGAGGCTGGATGGACTTAGTTTGCAGTAGTGGCATGAGACATCCAGCTGATGTATTAAAACAGTGAACACCTACACTGTGCCTCATTTGAATGCTTTTTAATACAGAAATAATAATAGTTGGTTCAAGTAATCAATTAAAATTCCTCAAGTGAATTCCTCATTTTCTAATGAATTATCTTCAATTAAAGTATAGTTTACCCTGAAACATATTGCTTCTGAATGTTAATGTTAAGGCATATTCCTCCTGCACCAAAAGTGTTGATAAATCATTACCCCAAGCAGTGCATACATTCTGTGTTGCTCTTATTATATAGTTTGCATATGCTATAATGAAAAGCATAATATTATAGGGATGGCTGGTTTTTAACCTCTTGCCACAGCAAAATGTTGTAATAGGAAATGACATAAAATGTAGTACAGAATTATTCACAATCATTAGAAAACTACCATAGAAAATGGGAAGTGACAGAAATAAGCTGGGAGTGTTGGAAAATGGCTTTGTCCACAGTGAGGGTTGCCACCTCTGAGATACAAAAAACCCGAGACACGTGGGATGATCCTGAGCCCATACAACTGGACATCTGGCAGTGTGTATTGAGCACACTTACACTTACACTTACTCTGTGACAGCTACCTCAGAAAAGGGATGGTCCTTGGAAAACCTGGACAGGTGGCAATCCTATCCTATCTCTCGGGATGGACTTCATCTGAGTAGGGAAGGAAATAGACTTCTAGGATCGAGGCTGGCACAACTGATAAAGAGAGCTTTAAACTAGGAATTGGGGGGAGATGGATGGGAGATGTCCGGAAAATCTCCACGCCAGATTTTAGCATTGAGAGGGAAGAAGATGAAGTAAGAAAGGATACAGCCATGGGTAGGAGAATGTATATAAGGAGCGAGGGCGGTGTGGATACTAGTCTAATAGGTTATAATGGCTGTAGAATGACTGTGCCTAATAGGGTACAAAATGTGAGCGAGGCCAAACAGCAAAAATTAAGATGTTTATACACCAATGCGAGGAGTCTAGGTAACAAAATGGAGGAACTAGAGCTACTGGTGCAGGAAGTGAAACCAGATATTATAGGGATAACAGAAACATGGTGGAATAGTAGTCATGACTGGACTACAGGTATTGAAGGGTATGTGCTGTTTAGGAAAGACAGAAACAAAGGTAAAGGGGGTGGAGTAGCATTGTATATCAACGATGAGTTAGAATGTAAAGAAATAAGAAGCGATGCAATGGATAAGACAGAGTCTGTCTGGGCAAAAATTACATTGGGGAAGAAAACTAGTAAAGCCTCTCCTATGATAGTGCTTGGGGTGTGCTATAGACCTCCGGGATCTAATTTGGTTATGGATAGAGCCCTTTTTGATGTCTTTAATAAAGTAAATACTAATGGAAACTGCGTGATCATGGGAGACTTTAACTTCCCAGATATAGACTGGAGGACCAGTGCTAGTAATAATAATAGGGCTCAGATTTTCCTAGATGCGATAGCTGATGGATTCCTTCAACAAGTAGTTGCTGAACCGACTAGAGGGGATGCCATTTTAGATTTAATTTTGGTGAGTAGCGAGGACCTCATAGAAGAAATGGTTGTAGGGGACAATCTTGGCTCAAGTGATCATGAGCTAATTCATTTCAAACTAAATGGAAGGATTAACAAAAATAAATCTGCAACTAGGGTTTTTGATTTCAAAAGGGCTGACTTTCAAAAATTAAGGCAATTGGTTAGGGAAGTGGATTGGACTGAAGAACTTATGGATCTAAAGGCAGTTGAGGCCTGGGATTACTTTAAATCAAAACTGCAGAAGCTATCGGAAGCCTGTATCCCAAGAAAGGGGAAAAAATTCATAGGAAGGAGTTGTAGACCAAGCTGGATGAGCAAGCATCTTAGAGAGGTGATTATGAAGAAGCAGAAAGCATACAGGGAGTGGAAGATGGGAGGGATCAGCAAGGAAACCTACCTAATTGAGGTCAGAAGATGTAGGGATAAAGTCAGAGAGGCTAAAAGTCGAGTAGAGTTGGACCTTGCAAAGGGAATTAAAACCAATAGTAAAAGGTTCTATAGCCATATAAATAAGAAGAAAACTAAGAAGGAAGAAGTGGGGCCGCTTAACACTGAGGATGGAGTGGAGGTTAAAGATAATCTAGGCATGGCCCAATATCTAAACAAATACTTTGCCTCAGTCTTTAATAAGGCTAAAGAGGATCTTGGGGATAATGGTAGCATGACAAATGGGAAGGAGGATATAGAGGTAGATATTACCATATCAGAGGTAGAAGCGAAACTGAAACAGCTTAATGGGACTAAATCGGGGGGCCCAGATAATCTTCATCCAAGAATATTAAAGGAATTGGCACCTGAAATTGCAAGCCCATTAGCAAGAATTTTTAATGAATCTGTAAACTCAGGAATAGTACCGAATGATTGGAGAATTGCTAATATAGTTCCTATTTTTAAGAAAGGAAAAAAAAGTGATCCAGGTAACTACAGGCCAGTTAGTTTGACATCTGTAGTATGCAAGGTCCTGGAAAAAATTTTGAAGGAGAAATTAGTTAAGGACATTGAAGTCAATGGTAAATGGGACAAAATACAACATGGTTTTACAAAAGGTAGATCGTGCCAAACCAATCTAATCTCCTTTTTTGAAAAAGTAACAGATTTTTTAGATAAAGGAAATGCAGTGGATCTAATTTACCTAGATTTCAGTAAGGCATTTGATACCGTGCCACATGGGGAATTATTAGTTAAATTGGAGAAGATGGGGATCAATATGAACATCAGAAGGTGGATAAGGAATTGGTTAAAGGGGAGACTGCAACGGGTCCTACTGAAAGGCGAACTGTCAGGTTGGAGGGAGGTTACCAGTGGAGTTCCTCAGGGATCGGTTTTGGGACCAATCTTATTTAATCTTTTTGTTACTGACCTTGGCACAAAAAGTGGGAGTGTGCTAATAAAGTTTGCAGATGATACAAAGCTGGGAGGTATTGCCAATTCGGAGAAGGATCGGGTCATTATACAGGAGGATCTGGATTACCTTGTAAACTGGAATAATAGTAATAGGATGAAATTTAATAGTGAGAAGTGTAAGGTTATGCATTTAGGGATTAATAACAAGAATTTTAGTTATAAGCTGGGGACGCATCAATTAGAAGTAACGGAAGAGGAGAAGGACCTTGGAGTATTGGTTGATCATAGGATGACTATGAGCTGCCAATGTGATATGGCTGTGAAAAAAGCTAATGCGGTTTTGGGATGCATCAGGAGAGGCATTTCCAGTAGGGATAAGGAGGTTTTAGTACCGTTATACAAGGCACTGGTGAGACCTCACCTAGAATACTGTGTGCAGTTCTGGTCTCCCATGTTTAAAAAGGATGAATTCAAACTGGAGCAGGTACAGAGAAGGGCTACTAGGATGATCCGAGGAATGGAAAACTTGTCTTATGAAAGGAGACTTAAGGAGCTTGGCTTGTTTAGCCTAACTAAAAGAAGGTTGAGGGGAGATATGATTGCTCTCTATAAATATATCAGAGGGATAAATATAGGAGAGGGAGAGGAATTATTTAAGCTCAGCACCAATGTGGACACAAGAACAAATGGGTATAAACTGGCCACCAGGAAGTTTAGACTTGAAATCAGACGAAGGTTTTTAACCATCAGAGGAGTGAAGTTTTGGAATAACCTTCCAAGGGAAGCAGTGGGGGCAAAAGATCTATCTGGTTTTAAGATTCTACTCGATAAGTTTATGGAGGAGATGGTATGATGGGATAATGGGATTTTGGTAAGTAACTGATCTTTAAATATTCAGGGTAAATAGGCCAAATCCCCTGAGATGGGATATTAGATGGATGGGATCTGAGTTACTATAGAAAATTCTTTCCTGGGTATCTGGCTGGTGAATCTTGCCCATATGCTCAGGGTTTAGCTGATTGCCATATTTGGGGTCGGGAAGGAATTTTCCTCCAGGGCAGATTGGAGAGGCCCTGGAGGTTTTTCGCCTTCCTCTGTAGCATGGGGCATGGTTGACTGGAGGGAGGCTTCTCTGCTCCTTGAAGTTTTGAACCATGATTTGAGGACTTCAATAGCTCAGACATGGGTGAGGTTTTTCATAGGAGTGGTGGGTGACATTCTGTGGCCTGCGCTGTGCAGGAGGTCGGACTAGATGATCAGAGTGGTCCCTTCTGACCTTAGTATCTATGAATCTATGAATCTATCCCCACCCTGGTACTCTTTGTACAGGCATATAACAGGGTGGTCTGCCCCGCTAAAGGCCAGGGGCTTGAGTCCAGCCAGCCCTGTTCTGAGGCAGAACAGGTGTTTGGGACTGATAGAGGGGACTATCAGACACAGTTGAGAAGGGGTTCAGTGATTCCTATAAAGCCATGGTTCTCAGCTAGGGGTATGTGTACCATTGGAGATCCGCAGAGGTCTTCCAGGGGGTACATCAACTCATCTAGATATTTGCCTAGTTTTAGCAAAGTCAGTACAAATTAAAATTTTGTACCGACAATGATTTGTTTATGCTGCTCTATATACTATACACCGAAATATAAGTACAATATTGATATTCCAATAGATTTATTTTATAATTATATTGTCAAAATGAGAAAGGAAGCAATTATTCAGTAACAGCATGCTGTGGCACTTGTATTTTTACATCTGATTTCGGAGGCAAGTAGTTTTTAAATGAAGTGAAACTTGGGGGCATGCAAGACAAATCAGACTCCTGAAAGGGGTACAGTGGTCTGGAAAGGTTGAGAGCCATTGCTATAAAGGCTGAAAATGCTCTGTTGGGACAGAGAGCTACAGGTAGCAGATTTGCTACTGTGACAGGGGCTGCCAGACAGAAAGCCTCTAGGGTACGTCTACACAGCAGTAAAAGACTCACAACATGATCACGGCCGGTCTGGGTCAGCTCACTTGGGTTCCTGGGATTTGGGGCTAAAAATATCTGTGTAGACATTTGGGTTCAGACTGGACCCCAGGCTGTAGGACCCTTCCCCATCACCGGGTCACAGAACTAGGCCTGCAGCTCTAGCCTGGACATCTACACAGTAATTTTACATTTTAGACTTGAAATTAGATGAAGGTTTCTAACCATCAGAGGAGTGAAGTTTTGGAATAGCCTTCCAAGGGAAGCAGTGGGGGCAAAAGATCTATCTGGCTTTAAGATTAAACTCGATAAGTTTATGGAGGAGATGATACGATGGGATAATGAGATTTTGGTAATTAATTGATCTTTAAATATTCATGGTAAATAGGCCTAATGGCCTATGATGGGAAATTAGATGGGTGGGATCTGAGTTACCCAGGAAAGAATTTTCTGTAGTACCTGGCTGGTGAATCTTGCCCATATGCTCAGGGTTTAGCTGATCGCCATATTTGGGGTCGGGAAGGAATTTTCCTCCAGGGCAGATTGGAAGTGTCCCTGGAGGTTTTTTGCCTTCCTCTGTAGCATGGAGCACGGGTCACTTGCTGGAGGATTCTCTGCTCCTTGAAGTCTTTAAATCACGATTTGAGGACTTCAATAGCTCAGACATAGGTGAGGTTTTTCGCAGGACTGGGTGGGTGAGATTCTGTGGCCTGCGTTGTGCAGGAGGTCAGACTAGATGATAATAATGGTCCCTTCTGACCTTGGTATCTATGAATCAATGAATCCCTGCATCCTCAGCCTTGTGAGCCTGAGTCAGCTAACCCAGCCCAGCCATGGGTGTTTAATTACTGTGTGGACGTACCCTGGGAGATCTGGGGAGTAGCTTAGTTTTGCATTCCTTTGTGAGTGAGTTTTATGTGTGAATAATAAATAAAGCTTGAAGGAAAAGAGTCTGATCCTGACTCTGGTGTGGTGTCACTTCAGCCTGACAGGGCAGTAGACTACAGCACCCAGCTCCTGCTGGATTCAAAGGCAGTTCTGTGAATGGAATGGAGACAGGGTAACATTCAGATACTGCATACTTCCAATGCACCATAAGCTATATGTGAAATCAGAAATCCTATTATTCCTCTTGTATTGTTGTTAAATAATGGCTGATATGGGAGAATGCACCTAGGAGTGGGTGCTGCAATGCTTGTACTTTTGTACAGGGGTTCATTTCATTTAGATACTATCCTTTAAACATTTGGAATTTATTTTTAAATTGATATGCAGAACTTAGAGCTACCCCAAGAACAACATGGTGAGATGGGTCAACCTCTTACTTCTGGTGGTGATTGTCAGATAGCAGAAGGAAGTGGCCAACTGGGAAAGCAACTGAAAATCTAAGGAAATTTAAAGTTTTCCAAGTAAACATTTTATTTATTTATTTATTTACTGGTGGCTTGGAATTTCATCATGAACGCTATGCTGAGAATCAAGCCTTGATATTAAATGTAATGTGCTCTAATATCACGTGCCTCCTTCCATGATCAACAGCTGAATGAGAGCAGCAGTGAGCTAAACAGTCTACTGGCGTTTACTGCAATTCACAGACAACATTAGACTAGGTCACACAACCAAATAAAACTCTTCCTTCCGAATGGGAGACCAAAGATTATGAACCATGATTGGAAAGTAAATGCAAGCAGAACTCAAAGCAGCCTTATCAGATTCAGGGTGCAGGGCGGGAGAAAGCTGGCAAGTCCACCAGGATAAATTCAATTTGGAAAATGTCTACACTGTAAATGCATAATATTGTTTTCAAGACTCAAAATAAATGTCAGAGTTGACACAGTCCCTCCATATCTTCCTATCTCTGTTACTGTAGTTACACTTTTTGAGGGAGGCTGGATATTGAAATGTCAGGGAGAAAATAAGGTAAGAAGTGAATACCCTTTATTTTGTTCAACAATTATAGTGCCCATTTATTTCAAAGTTCCTTACAAAAATCTTCAGTTAGGATCAGCAGACTCTTCTTTTTAATGTGCACCATATAGGATCTGACAGGAACTGAACAATTCCAGACTAATGCATGTACTTCTGAAACTGGGATATTTGTTGAACTCTAGCTACTGTCCCTATTGCTGAAAAAAGGAGTATTTCAGATTTCATGTCTGAACACAAAGAGAGTGATTTGACTTAAATGGGAGAAGCCATTATTCTTACACAACACTATATGTTTTCAGGTTTCCATGATAGGGACCAAGCTAGGCTGACATCTCTGAATACCAAAGGCAGACTGGCTTATTTGATAACTGTAAGAGGATGACTTGTCTCATTAAGGCTAGAGACCTGGGGTCTGCCTATCCTAGTTATTAAGTAGGCCTTCCTGAGCAGTTATGAGGTGATGCACCCTATAAGAGACTGCAGAAAGTAACAGGTTTCAGAGTAGCAGCTGTGTTAGTCTGTATTCGCAAAAAGAAAAGGAGTATTTGTGTGTGTATATCAATCTCCCCTCTGTTTTTTCCACCAAATGCATCCGATGAAGTGAGCTGTAGCTCACGAAAGCTTATGATCTAATAAATTTGTTAGTCTCTAAGGTGTCTTTTCTTTTTGCAGAAAGTGAGAAAGGCTCCTGCAGGGAATGCCCTGAGACCAAGAGAGTTGCCCCAGCTAGGAAGGGCTGAGTGAAGCCTGTTAAAGAAAGGAAGACCCTGAGACACCAGGGAATTTGGGTCTGCACCTAGCTTAAGACTGGAGGAAAGATTTTTGTATTTAATTTTGAACTTTAAATTAGGGCTGTCAAGCGATTAAAAAACTAATCATGATTAATCATGAGATTAAAAAAATTAATCGTGATTAATTGCACTGTTAAACAATAATAGAATACCATTTATTTAAATATTTTTGGATATTGTCTACATTATCAAATATGTTGATTTCAATTCTAACACAGAACACAAAGTGTACAGTGTTCACTTTATATTTATTTTTATTACAAATATTCGCACTGTAAAAAACAAAAGAAATAGTATTTTTCAATTCACCTAATACTAGTACTGTAGTGCAATCTCTTTATCATGAAAGTTTAACTTACAAATGTAGAATTATGTACAAAAAAACCTGCATTCAAAAATAAAACAATGTAAAACTTTAGAGCCTACAAGTCCACTCAGTACTATTTCTTGTTCAGCCAATCGCTCAGACTAACAAGTTTGTTTACTTTTAAAGGAGACAATGCTGCCCGCTTCTTGTTCACAATGTCACCTGAAAGTGAGAATAAGTATTCTCATGGCACTGTTTTAGCCGGCATCACAAGATATTTACATACCAGATGTGGTAAAAATTCATCTGACCCTTCATGTTTCAACCACCATTCCAGAGGACATGTGTTTATGTTGATGATGGGTTCTGCTCGATAACAATCCAAAGCAGTGCAGACCAGCGCATGTTCATTTTCATCGGCTGAGTCAGATGCCACCAGCAGAAGGTTCATTTTCTATTTTGGTGGTTTGGGTTCTGTAGTTTCCACTTCAGAGTGTTACTCTTTTAAGACTTCTGAAAGCATGCTCCACACCTCATCCCTCTCAGATTTTGGAAGGCACTTCGATTCTTAAATCTTGGGTCGAGTGCTGTAGCTATCTTTAGAAATCTCACATTAGTCCCTTCTTTGCATTTTGTCAAATCTGCAGTGAAAGTGTTCTTAAAATGAAGAACATGTGCTGAGTCCTCATCTGAGACTACTATAACATGAACTATATGGCAGAATGCAGGTAAAATAGAGACGGAGACATACAGTTCTCCCCCAAGGAGTCCAGTCACAAATTTAATTAATACATTATTTTTTTAACGAGCGTCATCAGCATGCTCTCTGGAATGGTAGCCAAAGCATGAAGGGGCATATGAATGTTTAGCATATCTGGCATGTAAATACCTTGCAATGCTGTCTACAAAAAGTTCCAGGGGAATACCTGTTCTCACTTTCTGGTGACATTGTAAATAAGAAGTAGACAGCATTATCTCCCGTAAAGTTAAACACACTTGTTTGTCTTAGCACTTGGCTAAACAAGAAGTAGGACTGAGTGGACTTATAGGCTCTAAAATTTTGCATTCTTTTGTTTTTGAGTGCAGGTATGTAACAAAAAAAATCTACATTTGTAAGTTATACTTTCATGATAAAGAGTTTACACCACAGTACTTGTATGAGGTGAATTGAAAAATATTGTTTCTTTTGTTTATCATTTGTACAGTGCAAATATTTATAATAAAATAATAATATAAGTAAGCAATGTACACTTTGTGTTCTGTGTTGTAATATAAATCAATATATTTGAAAATGTAGAAAAACATCCACAAATATTTAATGAATTTCAATTGGTATTCTATTTTTTAACAATGCAATTAAAGCTGCAATTAGTTGTGATTAATCTTTTTGAGTTAATCGCATGAGTTATCTGCGATCAATCAACAGCCCCACTTTAAATTAATAAACCAGACACTACAGAGGGCTGTTTTTAATGGATTTGTAAAAATCTCTTTTTGAATTTACTGAGGAACCAGGAGGGGAACTGAGGGGCTGTTTGCTGGGCTACCCCGAGACTAAGAGGGAGTTCTGAGGAGTGGTGTCTTCTGAGGAATCTGGAGAAGAGTGGTGGTCAGGCATGCTGCTTCCAGAGTGTCTCCCTGCTGGTTCTTTCTGAGGGCACAGGAAGACAAGCTGGAGACGTGCTAGTGCTATCTGCCACTGGAGCAGCCTGAGTAGGCCAGGATGACGTGATGGGGCAGGCCTGTGTTTGTACATACGTGCCATGTTTTGTGGGCTGACTCTCTACAAGACACACCTTGCTGCAGCAAGAGGGACCTGAACTGTTTCTCTGATAGATTTTGGGGAGTTGAAAACTAAGCCTACAATCAAGGAATGCTTCTGTTAAGATCAGTCTCTGTGTAAGGGTGGTGTGCCATACTTCTCCACCACTCTTCTTTTCCCCACAGGTACCTCAGCAGCTGTGTTGCTGTCACAGTTCAGTCAGGGCCTGCAACATCTGGGTGTGTGAGAGCGTGGCATTGTGTGTTCCCATGAAGTGTGGCCCTGTGCATGTGGGAGTCACAGGCAGTTAGCGTCTTATAGGTTTCTGCAGAGACAGCAGCATGCCAGCATGTGGTTAGAAATGCTTCTGGGCCTGCAACATTCTCTCCTTTGCATGCCAGATCAAGAACTCAAAGACTGCCAGTTCCTCATGTTCCATTCATGCACAATGGTGTGGGGCTAGAAGGCCTTGTAGCCCTACTCCATTCCTTCCTCTGCTCGGGCCTCTCATAAAGTCAGCAAGTTTACTGGTGCTCTATCTGCAAGTGATGCTAAATCAATAAAGGGTTCTGCGAGCCAGCAACCAATAGGAAATTGATGGTATCAAATGGCTTAGTCTATCTCCATCTGCTGGCTCGGAAGGACTATGCTGGTGCAGAAGATAACACTCCCCCTTTATGCATTATGTAATCAGCATTCAATTCACATCTGCAGGAAGTCACTGAAGCCCATATGATAGTTGTATTTGTCATTGATGGCCAGATCTCATTTCTTGGATGTCACTGGATTGACTGCTCTTATTGGAAAAGTAGTTATTTATATGACTCTCTTAGTGTATTGCCTTTTATTTTTAGATAACTTTTTGCTAAATGCAAAAAACAACAACAACAATCAGCTATGAACATATCCACTTTGCCACCCACAGCCCTGGAGAACATGAAAATGATCCAGTGCATGGCTGTATTTTAACTCTGAGCTTTTTGCTTCCTCCACTTCCATTATATAAGCATGGTACAAATACCAAAGGATCAGACACTGCAAGCATGACAGGAGCTGTTGCCATCACTACCTGAAATTGCAGATATGGCATAAACAAAACCAGAGCAAATGAGCAACCCAACAATGATTGCTCATCAGCTTTGTTTTTGTCAGACCATATGTCCAGACAATATTATCCATGTTGAACAACAGCAGCCCCAATTACAGCATTTACCTTTTGTATTATTGAGATGGTAGTGAATGCACTGAGTGATATAAGAACATAACCTATTCAAAAGCTACCAGTAAAACACTATGGGATGGATCAAAAATGTAACTTTTTTATACTATATGTGTAAATAATGGATCTAAT
Organism: Dermochelys coriacea; assembly: GCF_009764565.3. NCBI lineage: Eukaryota > Metazoa > Chordata > Testudines > Dermochelyidae > Dermochelys > Dermochelys coriacea. Next base: position 247,315,646 of record NC_050069.1, on the reverse strand, counting down.
TATCAGATGTGCCAAACCCATGCCCAGAGGCACAGCAAAGGTGACCATACATCTTCTCTCTCCTCCTCTGCTTCTGGAGTAGCCTCTGGCATAAAATTGGAGTAGGTTTGGAGATGTTCTAACTTACATTGGTTTCCAACAGCCATTAGGGGCTGATATGACAGATGGGAATTGTTGGGGTGCAGCCTTCTCTGGCCCCTATGTCAGAGTGGTGGAGAGGAAAACAGATATAAAGGTGCTGTTGAGGATATCCTCAGCATGTGGGACTCCTCAGGTTGCATAAAGTGAAAGTAGCTCTTTATGGTACCTACTGTCCCTCTGCTGTAGGGGCAGGTAAGGAGCATGCCAGGGGATGAGACAGAACATTCCACTCAATTTCCAACAAGCTTAGAGATGTAATTTTTCTCCTTCTGAGCTGCATCAAGCATACACTCAGTGCAACTGAAGTTCCAGCCCTAAGCATCTGAACTATGGAGCTATAATTCTCTTGAGGGGTTTTGGAGATGCCAAAAACAATTAGATCAAAGCATATGACTCTAAGAGGTCTCTTAGTCCAGAAACCTCTTACATTTCCACTGCTAGGTGCTTAGTTAAGTATAAAGGGAGCATATAGGGAGAGACAATGGCACCAGGTACAAAATGGATTGCAAAATAATTAGTGTACTTCTATTGCTGTTACTGCTGTGAATTATCTGAATTGTGTGACTCAAAATCAGAACCATTATAAAATGTGAATAGCAGACATAATTTCAGTCAATAAGACATTGAAATAATGTCTGTGAGACAACTGGAATTGTCACAATTACAGTGATTGAAGGCTGGAAAACTAGAAGAAGACACAGCTGAGGAAACAGTACAGCAGAGTTGGGTGAAAGTCAGTGGTGTGAGGGCTCAAGGTCTGAACTGCTTTTATTGTTTTGGTTCTTGTGCATTTACATCCTTTGCATTTCAGGGTGAAAGAAACAAAACAAAGCAAAACCTGAACGTGAAACTCTGCCTTTTGCCTGATTTCAGGTCCAAACCATTTGAAACCACTGAATTTCTGTTGTTCCCAGAAGAGTAATCTGTCCTTTGCATCTGACACAAGGCCCATATTTATCAAAAACTTAGGTCAGGCTCAGTTGAAACATTCCAGACTAATTAGAAAAAAAAAAAGAAGATCATGTCACATCAAAAGATGAATGAACTTGGCTGGGTTTGGAGTTTGTTTTGTGAGTTTTCTGCCATTTGTGCTCTTTTTTTGAGAGAGAGAGAGAGAGAGAGAGAGAGAGAGAGAGAGAGAGAGGGAGCAGTTTGTGGAATTATGACACTGTCAGATTCCCAACTTCATACTACTTCACCCGTAGACCCAAATCCAAGAGTACACCCTTAATCTACTCCTGGATCTAAACAGCATGAACCCTGAGTCTCCACTACCTTACATCTTGTGGAGTCATTTATGGCTGTGCAAAGCAGGTGTAAAAGGGTATTGTTCTGATATGGTAGTACGTTGCATCCTTATTGCTCATGCTTTGAATAGGTATAGATAAAGGTTAAAATTGTCAGAAGTAATTTAGGATCCCAACTCCCACTGATTTTCAATGAGACTTAGGGTCCTAAGTGCTTAGGTGAAAAATGTGTGGTGGTATTTAGGCATCTAAATATGCATATAGGCACCTAGTAGCATTTTCAAAAGTACCTAGGCATCTAACTCCCATTAAATTAAGGTTCCTAGTTTTGGTAGCTGGGTATGGGCACAGCTGCCTCAGTCCTCAGTCCGCGCAGTTTCTCAGTGCCTCTGTCACACTGAAACGCCTAGAAGAATCCTCGAACGAGACATTGCCCTGCCTATCTCGCCTTTGTGGCCCAGGCCAATAGGTGTGCTCTGGGTATCCTTAACAGCACACAGAACAGCTGATGGGGCAGGGATTAAGGAGGAAGCCTCTCAGTGGTTAGGGCACTCATCCAAGATATGCCTGACATGGAGAAGGGATTGGAGCATGGCGCTCCCACTGCTCAGGTGAATACTCAGCAACTGGACTGTAGAGGCAGTCTCACCTGCTTTGTGGCCCAATGAGTATTTAATTATGTCATACACGGTGGAACAGATCCAACAGGAGAGACAAAGAAAGAGACCTGCACCAGAATACCCCATAGCTCAGTGGGAGATGTCGGTTCAAATCCCTTCTCCATATCACTGGGAGGAGAATTAAAAACCTCAACTCCTTAGCCCATGTCTAATGAAGAGATCTTAGAGATCCAGGGCCTACTTCCAATTTTCGAGTGCTTTAAGAGTTAGCTAGATATGTGCTGTTAACACTTGCTATCATAGCATTACAATGTACGTTACATGTTCCCATGTCTGACCTTTTCAGAGATTTCAGCTCCTGTTTGTGGGTTCATTCCCATGACCAGAAGTAACGAGGGATTCTTTTTGCTGCTCTTTTTCTAGACCATCTTATCTTATTTTGGCCTTATAATTCATCTTTCACAGAGCTTCCTTTTAACTCCTCCAACCTGCTTGCAGCCACAGGTATACATTAAGTAGAATTTATGCAAGAATATTTGCCTGAAGAGGACAATTAGAGATAGCTGCAGGGTGTGATTTGTCTAGAGTTTTCTCAAGTTTTAATGTAGCTTGACCTATTGGTGTCCCTGCAATGTCTGCTGGTGCTCCTGGAAAACTACAGAGAACCCTGACAGACTGCAATTCTCTGATAAAAGAAAGCAAGAGAATATTCAATTTCAGGTGGTTGTTTCTAAAGGGACAGTGCTTGTTAAAAGATGAGTATAATACAGAGCTTAGCTCTATTTGAAGGGCCAAATTTTGCAGTCAGTTACACCACTGTAAATCCAAATGAGTCCTAGCTTTGCACCTGCGTAATTGACAGAAAAATTCAGCTCATAATGTATTAAGGTGAAAGCAACAGCCTCTGCTTACAGGTTTTCATTCTAATTTTTTTTCTAGTTTCTCAGAACTATGGGCTCCACCTTTCAGAATGAAATATTCCAGGCTTAGTCCCAGATTCTCTACTACCTTGCACCATCATTAAAACCAGTACAAACTGAGTTCAGTGCAAGTGTTAAGTTCTACTATTGACATTTAGTATCATTTTGTATTCACGTTATGCAAGTTTAAATGACTACATAGGTGCAAAGCATGGGAGAATCTGGCAGAAAGTCTGCCTGGAGTGATTTTTGAGGTGGTTGTTTGTTTATTTTATGTTCAGTCATATTTTATTATGAGGAGAGATATCCATATACACCTCACTCTTATGTACAGCTCTCCAGTCAAACCAGATGAGGGTAGAATGTCAAAGTTTCATATGGAAAGGACCCTCATTGAGGAGAATTGATTTTCAGTATCCTGGTGACTTTTTTTTTATTTGACTCAATTATGGACCTGATTCTACTTTCATTTTACCCATATAAATCTGGGCTAATTCCAGGGATATTAATGGAGTTACATTGTTGTAAACCAGTGTAAGATTCTATGACTTTTCAAAAACAGCATGCATTCCAGGTACAGTACATTTTGCATAGGGTATTTTGTTAAGCTCCTGAACGAAGTGCACAGCTAAGGAAGCTGGGTGGTGTGTCTGTGCATAGTCCGAAACATGGGTAGGTGCAAAGAGGTTAGGGGAAGGAAATTAACAGAAATTAGACTAAGCCAAAGCCTCTTAGAATCTGATAAGATGCCAAGTAGTTAGGGAAGACCCGACTATGGGCTTGACCCCACATCACACTTGGTGGGAACTATGCCATTAACTTTAGAGGGAGCTTTAGAGGGAGAAGAACTTATGTAAGGTTTGTAGCTGGAAATCCCCCTGTGATACACATCAGGAGCTCTTAGCATGCTCACTGTGCATCATATAAAGTAAAAGCCACACAGCTGCTACTCACACCTTCTTGTCAACTGTTTGAAACTGGCCACTCTCTTTACCACTATAAAAGTTATTTTTTATCCCTTGGTATCCTTCTGTTAATTGAATTGTCTCATTGGACTAACCTCATGCTTGGTAAGGCAACTCCCATTTTTTCATGTATTTATACCTGCTTCTGTATTTTCCACTCCATACATCTGATGAAGTGGATTCTAGCCCACAAAAGCTTATTCCCATATAAATTTGTTAGTCTCTAAGGTGCCACACGGACTCCTTGTTGTTTTTGCTGATACAGATTAACACAGCTACCACTCTGAAACCTGTCATAGCTGCTAAGGTTTGTAAAATAACCCCGCATTTCCCCATCTGACTGCTGATGGGGACAGAATAATTAGATGGAATGAAATGGAAGGTGTGTGGGACAGGATTTTATAGTGAATTATGGAATTTACACATAACATCTCTATTTTGTTATAAACCAGCAGACCTTCAAAGTGTTGGTGAGTGGAGCTCCATTTTAGGCACCTCTCACCCATTCTGGTTTTTGTTGTTGTTGTTGTTTTAATCTAGGGAATTCCATCAGTTACACCATTAAGTATTCAAATGGCTGGAAATAACACCATTAATGTTCTATCTGCAAACTTAATTCTGTCCCCTCATAACTTTGTGCATATGTGCTACAGATTATATGCTATATTTCAATTAAACAATATTCCAGCCTATATTTTCTGCAACTTTACTGGCTTGTATGTTGTACTTGGCTCTGTGTATGCCAGTCGAACAGAATCCACGGAAGTCATTGCTATGAAAATTATCCTTCTTTAAATCTCTTCTTTAAAATAACCTCTGCCATGATGCCTTCAAAACACTTGATAATGGTTAGGCTGCTGGTGTGCTGTAATTGCTGCTCACTACATAAATCATAACTGTCTCATTCTTACCTTGTTCTCCCTCTGCCTGTTTGTTGTAGCCACCTGTTCTCTTTTGTCTTATATTTAGACTGTACACTCTTTGGGAAAGAGGCAGTCTGTCATTACATGTGTGTACAGCACTTTGCACAGTGGGGCCCCAATCCTTGACTGGTGACCTCAAGGCAGTACTGCAATACTAATCAAATAATAATAAACTATACTTACTTCATTGGAAGGAGGTAGCATGGATTAAGGCCTCAAAATATTAAAACACATACATTTTAAGCATTAAGGTCAATGGGACAACCTACGTGCTTAAGGTTGTGCTGTGCATGCATATGCATCTAAAATATCGAGCTAGTTAACTGCCTCATCCCCTCGTTTAAAGCTAGGGAAACTTACACTGTTAGTTGAAAAGAAATTGTACAGTGCATTAGTGTGAGAAAGTATTACAAGATATATCTTATGAATCAGAGACTGTATAATAGAAAAAGTCTTTGGCAATGAAATTGTACTAGACTACCATGCTAAAGAGATTAGTATAATTATAAAAGAGAAAACATTAAGAGATGTTACACAAATATAACTAAGGTTATAGAAAGATATCTGATATAATGTGTTTTTTGAGAAATAGCATTTGATCATGTAATTAGAGATTGTTTATTGTTATGAATACTCACCAGAGGCAGCATTAAGGTTGTTTGTTCAACCTTAACTGTGGCATTTCCTGACTTTTGAGTGCTTAACTGTAAAACATTAGAGTTGAATTGCCCTGGATCTTGTGTAGGTGTGCAGGGAATGAGAAGGTCTTAAAGAGCCTTCCCTATTCCCTCCACTTGTGTGCAACTTGAGAAAGAGCTAGCATACTCACAGTCCTTAAGCTCAATGATGTGTGTCCATGCAGAGCACAAATTGCTCCCAAAAGGGAATAAAGGCCATGTTGATGCCTGCAGGATGCAGCCTGCATACTAGGGAGTTTGGGGACAGCATGTGTCATATCTCTCTTCAAGTTCCCTCTGGGATAGTGTGGTTCTGCACTGCAGGACAGTGCCAAATGGCACAATTTAGCCCTTAATGGTCTCTGATTTAACACAGTTTTCCATGTGAAATATCTTAAACAGAGGCAATGGTGTCTTAGGTAACTGCAGGAATATTTTTCAGGCTTAACGATCCACTTAAGAGCTTACATTGGATGGAATGATCTTGAAATAGCTCCAGGCACATATAGTGTAGGACAATTTGAACTTGAACAAGTGGGGTTCGCATGTCCAGAGGGAGCGACACAATTAGCAGACAGACCCAAGTAAAGTTGTTGCTTTTAGTGTGTCATGCTATTGACATCGAGGGGTCCTGCATACTGAGTTCATTGATTGAGCTTCTCTGTTGCTAAGGGCTCCAACTTTTTAAAGCAGTATGTATGTATATGAATTTTTATGCTGGATAAGGTCATGGATGAAAGCACATCATGCTGTTAACACTTTTTAAATGTACTCACCCACCTTGTGGGGGCTCTGTTGAAGGAATTGTTTAGTGTTTTAGATTATACTGCCACACTCGGTATGATCCTAATCCAGCTCCCACTGAAGTCATAATGCTATGACAATTCTCAGTGCACCCAGGATTGTGATTCACCCTGTTACCTCCTTGCTTCAGTGAAAGAGAGAGACTTGCTGGTCTTAAATGGGTGTCACTTTCCTGATAGCACCAGTCTGTTAGCCACCCAGACAATCTCCATAGATCTCTGCCAGCCCTTACTTTGCTTTGCAGGTTAACCTCAGCCCCTCTGAAAGGGTCCCCAGTAGTATCCAGTCCCTGTCACTGGATACTCACAGAAATTAGCAGGTAAGCTGCCTCTGAAGGAACAGTTCACACACAGCTTGACTAGTACAACTCAGGATCAGGTCTTATATAACATCATAGCACTGAAATATACTTATAGTGAAACAATCATAAGGTATTTATCAAAATATAAGTTTTGAGAGATAGTGAGTAAGGATAATAAGTGGAAACAGAAATGGTTACACATATGAAATAAAAGAAAAGGAGTACTTGTGGCACCTTAGAGACTAACAAATTTATTAGAGCATAAGTAGCTCACGAAAGCTTATGCTCTAATAAATTTGTTAGTCTCTAAGGTGCCACAAGTACTCCTTTTCTTTTTGCGAATACAGACTAACATGGCTGATACGATGAAACATATGAAATAAAACATGAAACATAATCCTAGGTCCACACTTATCATTGGTTACATTTCCTGTTTAATAAAGTAGATTTTCTCCCAAGGATTCCATCTTTGATGGAGTTGCTGCTTTTCAATCAAAACCAGGATCCAAGTGCTCAGTCCATGCCCTTCAAAGGGTTTCCTCCATGAATAGATGATAAAATGTTTTATTTGTCCCCCAGTTATAGTCCACTTAATCCTTGAAGTCCACTCCAAGTCACCCTCTTCTCCAATGCTCCTTTTTCCTGTTGACTTCAGGTCTCTGTTCATCATTTGCATTTAGTTCAAACAGGTGATTGGAGGCCCATTGTGAAACAATACAATGCTTAATTTACATGTCAGTTAGCTAAATGGACCGGCACCCTGCCTCTGAGAGAAAACCTGTTTCTGCTGGTGACTCATACCTTGATACACACTCTGAGGATATATTTTCAATATATATGCATCACTCCCCATATATCATCCATACATACATCTTGCAATGATTAGGAACAGCAGACTGACATAAGCTTTTATTAGATACCTTACATGATATTCTTTATGGATAAATACTCTGAAAGCAGTGTGTTAGGTGTAGTTTGTCAGTTCTGTTAGCAATTGCTGACACAGAGTAGTGAAACCTTTGCCAGTTGGCACCGCTGGGTCTCTGTATCACAAATGCATATTCTTAACTAAGGGCTTGTCTACACTGGCAAGTTTTGTTACAAAAAACTGCATTTTGGCAACAAAACAGCGATAGCGTACACACTGCAATGAGTCTGTTGTTGAGAAAAATGCCCATTTTTGGCAACAAAAAACTTCCACCCCTGTGAGAGACTTTTGTTTTTTTCCCCTCCCTTTATTGTCGACAAACAGCCAATATGTAGACAGGGTGCCTTTTTTCCCCGATTTTATTGGCCTCCAGAAAGTGTCCTATAATTCCCATGCTGCTGTTCTGGTCAGCAGTTTGAACTCCACTGCCCTGAAGCCAACCCACCCCTCCCCCTTGCAAGCCCCAGGAATTTTAAATCTCATTTCATGCTTGTTGTCTTCCCAGGTGAGCATGGCTGGCCATCGCACCAAACGCGCTCCCACTTGGACCACCGCTGAGTTTTTGGATCTGATCAACATATTGGGAGAGGACTCTGTTCAGTTGCAATAGACACATAGGAATCAGAAAACATATGGGCAAATTTCTCGAGGCTTGTGCGAAAAGGGCTCTGATAGGGATACGCAGCAGTGCAGAGTGAAGATAAAGGAGCTGAGGTAAGTGTACAATGTGGCATGGGAGGCAAACCATTGCTCCGATGGTGCACCTAAGACCTGCTGCTTCTATAAGGAGCTGAATGCTATCCTCGGTGGTGACCCTACCTTCATCGCCAATAGCCCCGTGGATACTTTGGAGGCAACAGAAAGAGGGGTAACCCGGAGGCTGAAATTCTGGATGAAGAAGTGGAGCTAGAATAGGATGTGGAGTTCCCAACAGGGTCGCCCGGTGGGGCAGGCAGCCAGGAACTTTTCTCCACTCCAGAAATGCTCTACAGGGAGCAGGGAGCAGATGCGCCCCCAAGTAAGTTGGTGTGGCTTGTAAAAGGAATCAAAAAGTGGGAGGCAGGTAATGCTTTATGCGAGCTGGACATTGCCCTGTGTAGCTAATCTGCATGGCCAAGCAGGGTGTCGTTGGACATCGAGACCTGCAGGGAATCCTCCAAAGAGGCTTTGGAAAGTTTCCAAGAGGTACTTGTTAATCCTCTGCTGCAGATTCCAAGGGATTGCAGCCTTGTTAGTTCCCCCATTGTAGGAAACTGTAACATGCATTTAGCAATCACTGGAGCTGGGACCAAAGCGGCACATAGCTGAGCTGCATATAGACTGGGTTGAAAGCCGCAAGCATGCAGTAGTTGTGCCCTGGTTTCCCTGCTCACCCACAGCAGTGAGATGTCAGCAAGCTGGTTGGCCACCTGTGAAAAAATGTGTGATAATTTTAGAATGACTTCCCTGCAAAGCCGTCCTGCAAGCCGTGACCATTTTGTCCGTATGCACAACCGCCTTCCCCCCACTCCCGACACTCACAATGATTGGGTGCTCGTGGAGCTGTGTGCCTGCCTAGAGTCAGTGAGAAAGTGATTGCTACTTTGCAAAAGGCCCTGGTTACTAAAATGTTTCAATTGTTTGCTGGAATGTAACAATACCTTGTCTGTGCAATGTCCACAGCAACAGAGACCTCGAGGAACACACCACGCACCCCTGCCGACCGCCTTCGGAAGAGAAGGAAGAATCCGAGACACAGAAAAGAAGACGTGTTCCAGGAGGTGCTGCAGCACGATGAGAAACAGACCAGGGAACGCAAAGAGTGCTGGGAAGCCAATGCAGCATTTGCTAGGCAAGCGCCAGAGTGGATGATAAAAGTTATGGAGGACCAGACAGGCTCAAGTCTTTGATCCAGCTTCAGACTGAGCAGATCCGGGGTCGACCTCCACTGTAGCACATGCACACGTACAATTCTTTGCTAACCCCACCACCCTCTATGCCCACACATTCCTTTTCACTTCACAGCCCTCCTGAGTTTCCCCATGACTCCACCCCCTCTCACAGCTTACACAATGATCGCTGGAGCTACACACAGTTGTGAGGTTTTACTCTTTTTAACAATAAATAAAATCTAAGGTATTTAATGGTACAGCATTTTTATTCTGTGTTCTACAAATCGTATAGCAATCAATTCACTCTTGGAAACAGGCTTCTAAAGCATTTTGTTACATGGAGCTTGGGCCCCAAAACTGAACATGCATGCACCAGGGAAACAACTCCAAAGCAGATGTGTTAGTGCCCCTATTCTCAAAGTGATTCCTCAAAGTCTCTCTGATGTTAATAGCAGCCCTCTGGGCTCTTCTGACAGCCCTAACATCTGGCTGTTCAAAGTGTGCAGCGAAGCGCTCTGCCTCCATGCTCCACACCTGAGCAAACATTTCACCCTTAGATTCACACAGATTATGCAAAGTGCAGCACGTGGCTATGACCATGGGAATATTGTCTTCATTAAGGTCTAGTCTGCCATTGAGACACCTCCAGCGAGCTTTCAAATGGCCAAAGGTACATTCGACTACCATGCGGCATCTGCTCAGCCTGTTGTTAAAATGTTCCTTGCTGTTGTCCAGGTGCCCTGTGTAAGGTTTCATGAGCTAGGGCTGTAAGGGGTAAACCGGGTCTCCCAGGATTACTATGGGCATTTCCACATTCCCCACTGTGATCTTGTGGTCTGGAAAGAAAGTCCCCACCTGCAGCTTTCTGTACAGGCCACTGTTCCTGATAATGCATGCATCATGCACCTTTCCAGACCAGCCTGCATTGATGGCCATGAAACACCTCCGGTGATCCACAAGCACCTGCATCACAATGGAGAAGTATCCCTTCCTATTGATGTATTCTGAGGCAAGGTGATCTGGCACTAAAATTGGAATGTGTGCGCCATCAATCGCCCCGCCACAGTTAGGGAAACCCATCTCTGCAAAGCCATCCACTATTTCATGCACATTTCCCAGAGTCACAGTTCTCCACAGCAGGATGTGATTTATTGCCCTGCACACTTGGAGTAATACATCCCCAGCAGTGGACTTCCCCACTCCAAATTGATTTGCAACTGACTGGTAGCTGTCTGGATTTGCCAGTTTCCACACAGCGATTGCAACACGTTTCTCTACTGAAAGGGCAGCTGTCATTCTGGTGTCCTTGTGCCGCACGTCGGAGGCCAGCTCAGCACATAGCTCCATGAAGGAAGGTTGCTTTATGCATCCTAAAGTTCTGTACCCACTAGTCATCATTCCACACCTGCGTGACAATGCGATCCCACCAATCAGTGCTAGTTTCCTTATCCCAAAAGGGATGGTCTATCGTATGTAGCTGCTCTGTGAATGCCAGAAGCACTGGTAAGTTGCTGCTGTCCATATCACACTCGGGTGCCTGTGATTCATTCTCTGGCAGTAACTTTGCGAGTAACTCTGCTGCCATGCGCGATGTTCTCACGACTGTTAACAGCGCATAGGAGAGAAGTGCGGGATCCATCCTCTCTCACTGCAGATGCTGGCGCACACTACAAAGACTGACAGTTGGAAAAACGGTTCGAAAGGAAAGGTAGAATGGCGCGAAAGGAAGTCAGAAACCATTGGAGGGCTGGGACACAAAGCTGTGCATGACGGGACATTTTGCATGTCCCAGGATGTGCTGCATGCCTTTCTGCCTTCCCACAACACCTAGCAACAGATGGTGTCGCCGGGCACTGTGGGATACATACCCACAGTCTATTGCTCACACTATTGACAATGGTGTTCTGAATGTCGATAGAGGGAGCAAATGTAGACTCACTTTGGTGACTTTGATTTTGTCGATTTTTTCGTGTCAACATTAGTTTCATGGACAAAACTTGCCAGTGTAGACAAGCCCTAAGATATTAACGTACAGTAAAAGCCATTTGGCTACTGAACCAATTCTAATTTGGTACACAGAGCATTTGAACTTTGAAACAGTCCACAATTTGTGGCAGATGTAGGTGAGAAAATGTTGATGTATAATTAGTTATTTAGAAACACCTTGTCCAATGATCAATATTGTTATAACACAGAAAAGGTTAAGGGCCAGATTTGTAAAGGAATGTGGGCACCTAAAGATGCACCTAGTGCCTAGTGGGTTTTTCAAATGAAAATCAATGGGAATTAGGTCCCTAGATGCTTTTCAAAATTTCCCTAGGCATCCTTCTGCATATTTAGGCACCTAAATAAAATCTGGCCCTAAAATCTGAAAATCTGGCCCTAAAATCTTTGGATTATCTCTTACTAAGTTTTAAACAATATCTAGGACAATGGGGTCCCGATCTAAGTTGGGATCTGTAGATGACGGTGTAATAAAAATACAAACAAAGCTACTCAGACAAAGATTAATTACACTGTGTCTCAAATTAAAGTCTTGTGTGGAAAGCATACAAGATTTGTAGTGAGAGTAAATAGCTGTAACTCTGAAGTTACTTGCTTGGAAGCAGCAGTGCTCCTATCCCACATTAGAAGAGAGAATGAACAGTAGCAACTAATCAGTGTTCAGGTTCATAAAGCCACCACTCCAGCAAGAGCAGAGGGATGTTAGTTCTCTTGAGAGTCCAGAAGCAACTGAGCATTTAGCTCCTTACTCTGTCCAGCAACTTAAAAGTAATTAGTCAGTGCCTAGAACTGGAAAGATTTTTCTTCATGGATTACCTCAAGTTTAGCAGGATATAACAAAGATGCCATTACATTTATATCCTAAAGGCCTTGTTTGGTTCTTGCCAGTATTTTCCTGCTATTTTGCATAGCTAGATTGAGGTCAGGAAAGATAAGCATTCTGCTCCCTGCAATGATAACGTAACTTACTAAGCACTTACTGTTTTCTGCTTCTCTCCAATGTCTATATCCCTGCGATCCCAGCTGTATTTTGGCCCTTCCTTGGTCTTACTGGAGTCTTGTTCTACAAAATTAAAATAATGTATGAAGCTTGAGGAGAACTTACTCTCCAAAATCACTTTTTTTTTTTTTTTGGTTAGAGACTTTACCAGTAACCCCCGCAAATATAGCTATTTTTTGCCCTGGCCTCAATCTGACTCTCTGACAAACCTACTTCTCATGGCTCTCCCACCAAGTTTTTTTGTGATTCCACCTGCTTTCCCATATAGAGCAAGAACCCAGATCTTCTACTCTAGCATCTTCTAAGGGCATGGCTACACTACAAAATTATGTTGACTTAAGTTAGCTTGGCATACTGCTGCTACAGTAATTACATTTCCTTTTACATGTCCACACTATGCTTTTTGTGTCGCCAGTGCGCGTCTTCATCAGGAGCGCTTATACTGGTTGTACTGTCAGTGTGGGGCATTCTGGGATGGCATCTGAAAGCTAGTAACAATCGATGTAAGCAACACAGTGTCTACACTGATAACTGCATTGACCTAGCTACATCGACATTGACTATACACATCTCATCAAAGTGGAGTTATTAAGTCGGCATAGCAGGGCAGTTATGTCAGTGGGCTCAAACTAGTGTAGACACTTTCATAGTTAGGTTAAACCTAAGCTGCCTTGTGTTGACCTAACTCGGTAGTGCAGACGAAGCCTAAATTACAATTTTTGGTCTCCATCAACCCCACCATTTCTTCTTTTGAAAACAACACGCCTAACATGTTCAGTTCCCCATTGCATTTAGAGGAATGACTCCTCAGGGTGCTCCAGACTCGTATTTGGATACAACAAAGGTTGCTTTATTTCATCCACTGTCCTCCCTTCCCTATCCACCTGTCTCATGGGAGTGAGTGGGTGCATAGTGCCTGGTTATACTTCTGTCCTAAAGTGAAGGCTAGGTTGCCATTTTGGAGTGCACGGGGAGTTCTTACTCACCTGTCAGTCCAAGTCACAATCTAGTCCTGAATGAGTGGCATTTGTGAGAGAGAACATACATAACACAATTAAATCTTTCCCCTCCTTCTTTTAGCATCTTTTCTTCAAGTTGAATCTTTCTCCCTCCCTCCCATTGTTACTCTGACATCTGTCCATCAATTTATTCTAACAAATAAATTATTCAAAGGTATGTTTCATGAGTATGAGGATGGGTGAAAGGCAATAATAAATTCCATCCCTTTCCACAGCGTGCTTGCCTCTATAATATGGGAACACTACAAGGGAAAAGTGATGTAGCTGATTTAATGAGTTATTTATATGTTTTGCAGAAATATCCTCTCAAATGCTTAAAGTAATATGACTTTAATGAGCCATGTAGGATCTGTAGTTTTTGCTTTGTTGAACATTTTCCCCCTGGTAAACTGAGTCATTAATATTAATTAGAAATTGAGTAGCCAATTACAGGGTTGAATAGGAAGTGAGGGGAAAAACCTGTTTGGAAACAAAATGTCTGTACATACACACTGAAGGAACCGGAGGTCATTAGAATCTGTGGGTTTGGATTAGTGAGCACTGTTGAGGTCTAATTAATGAATACACCTCACTCATTCAATTGCAATATCAAATTTTGTTTAACTAAAACAAAGTGGTTATCAATAGGGTAATAGAATTCTATAGCTAAATTTTTATTCCCCATTTTTCCTTAGCAGTTTTGAGTAGATAGATAGACAGATAACAAGGTGGCACTGGAAGCACCATGTATTGTAAAGGTTGCCTGACACTTCCTTTTATTAGACTCTGTTTTTGGTTTATTATAACTTTCCAAAATGTTAATTGTGTGGGCTGAAATTTTGCATGCTTGGTGTTTCCCTCAGGTTGAATTTTTCTGAAAAATTTCAACCCAAAAGATTCAGCTGTTTTTGAAAATGACGCTACTGAAAAATACATTGTATTGTGTTAAAAAAAAATCTGGTGATCTTTTCCTTGAGATGCTCTAAGCAGGAACTTGACATTTGTCCTTTGCATCAGCGATGTGCCTTTTGCCACCTCAATAAAAATTTATGTTCATTTGGCCACATTATAAGCCTTTGAAAAATTGCAGTTTGTACATGCTCAGTTATGACTTACTAGAGCTTCAAATCTAAAAGCTCCAAATAGTCCATCGATATAGATTATGCTCTAGCCCAGGCCTTCAATGGGCTGAGCATGACTTCCCTGAAAGTGCAGCCCTGGGCTGCAGTAGGCCAAGCTGGGGCTGGGTTGGGCACCAGAACAAAAAGCAGGGATGCTGTTTCCACTATGCTGTCAGTGTGCTAGCACTCAGGCAGTGTGGAAGTGGAAGCTGCCTGAATAGAATGGGACAAGAGTCAGACCTGGAGATGGAAAGAAGAGGCTGGGACAAGAAGCCTGGGGTGAGGTTGGGTGAGAATACAACTGAGACTGGAAATTTTGGGGGAGGCAGATGGAAACTGAGACAGGGAGTTTGGGGGTAGACTGGGATTGGATTGGAAAGGAGACTGGGACTGGGAACTAGTATGGCAGAGGAGGAAAAGGAGGTGAGAAGTGAAGGGAGACTGAGCTGATGAGAAGCCAGGGTATTAAGAGGAGAAATAGAATTGCTTAGGCAAAGAAACTGGAATAAAAAGCCTGAAGGTGAATTGAAGGAAGGGGAAGCCTGGGAATGAATCAGGGTTGTATAATGAACAAGACTGTTGTCTACACGACCCCTACTTCATTTATTGCAGAAGTTGAAATGTATGTTCTGAATGAGACTGTGGGGGATTGCAGGAAGTGAAAGGAGGGACCATGGTGAAGGCAATTGCGAATTGGATTATCTCTCTTCCTCTGTCAGAGAGCTCCTATGTGATACTAGCTGAGTCACTTCAACCAACCATGGCACCGGTCATCACTAATGTTGTGTTCTTTACCTTCTGGGTGCCCAACTTGAAATCCTGGAATATGATTTCAGAAGTGCTGAGCACTCACCACTGTAACTGAAGTCAGTGGGATCTGTGCTTGAATATATAAGGGCTATATCACGGGTGGCCAAACCGTGGCTCAAGAACCACAGGTGGCTCTTTTACAGTTAAAGTGCGGCTCACAGAGCCTCCCCCCAACCCCACCCCCATTCTCCACCTACCAGACTGAGGGGTGGAGGAGCTCAGGACCTCTGTCTCAATAGGAGCGGGGCTGAAACCCCGAGCCACAGCAGATGCATCCTGGCTCTCAAACTTCTGAAGATCGTTGTATGCAGCTTGGCGGGTCACTGAGTTTGGCCACTCTGTGCTCTATAATGATAAGAACTCTCAAAAATCAGTACCTAGTTGTCTCAACAGGGGGACCCAGAACAAACTGACACTTTCTATCTTCAAATGTCTGTCCATCTCCCTATATGTAAAAAAAATAATGTTTGTGAAACACTCAGACACCATAGTGATGAGAGCAATAGAAAAGCGCAGTTAGAATAGCGAGCCGTAAATAGGATATGGGGCCACACACTGGGCAATGAGGAGAAAACAAAATATTGAATAGCTGCTCATTAATCCTGTGCACAGAAAGAGGCCCTAGTCCTGTGGAAATAATAGTATATGATCATGTGTCAGGACTGAGGGTTTGTCTACACTACCTGACAGATTGGTGGGCAGCGATCGATCCAGCAGGGGTCAATTTATCGCGTATATTTATCGCATCTAGTATAGACGTAATAAATCAACCACTGAGCACTCTCCTGTCTACTCCGGTATTCCATCAGAACGAGGTGTGCAAGCAGACAGCGTCAGCTGTCAATTTACCAATGTGAAGACACCAGGGTATGTAGATCTAAGTACGTTGACTTCAGCTATCCTATTTACATAGCTGAAGTTGTGTATCTTAGATTGACTCTGCGCGGTAGTGTAGACAAGCCCTAAGGATCCACAGCTAGCTTTCTTACCTGCTAGCTTAATTCTCAGGCAGTCTAATGAGTGCAGGTGACCACATTTGAGTCACCTAAATGAGGAATCACTTGATTTGCTGAGGGGATCAGCAGGCCTGCTCTTAAAACCACCAGCAGCAGCCGGGTGTTGGTGGCTCATAACATTTGCCCACGGCTGTTATGTTGCCCTATGCTTGCTTGTTCCCAGCCTTGGCCCTGCCTTGTTTCAGTCCCGGAACTGCGCTTGCCTCACTCCAGGTGATCCTGGGCTCCAATTCCTGATTTCTGACCCTTGGCTCTGGTGTCTGGCCTCTGACTTCTGCTCTGATCCACAGACATGAGTGCTCACATGCTGGTCTCTGACATCATGTAATTAAAGATTATATCATAATGCATATGCACAAGGTAGCCAAATTAAAGTTGCATAGGCAGCCTTAATTCTGGCATTTTCCTAACGTTTGAGAGCTTGACTCTGCAGCCTTAATACTGTTCTATTAATGGTGTATGTGTGTGTGTTATATTAATGTATTAGGAAGACTAATTCTTTCTCTAGGAGCTGGTTTGATGTTTATTTACATAGCCAAGACATAGCCATTCCATAGCAGATTATTTTATTCTGTTTACCGCAGTTCTATGTCAGTATATTTGAGGGTTTTAGGCCCCAAATCTGACCTATCATACTGTAAAGATATTTGTCTTTAATAGGGAATATTTCTGGATTCTAAAGGCTGCGTTGTGACCGGCTCTGCATAGACTCCTCAAGAAGGAAGAGGTTGCAAGGAACCTTTCTTACCCTATGCCCCACATCAGGCAACGCCCAAAGTGGCTGCGGAGTGCAGGCACTGAATGAGGTTAGGTAAGTAAGAGTGACAAATGGTCCTGCCCCATGTCTTCACCAGTGGGCAGAGCTGGCCAGGCACAGGGGAACCCATGCTTTGCCTTGTAAAAGGCAGAACACCTGTAGGAAGCTGGGAACTATGCTGGTTGCTGAATTAGCTAAATATCCTCCTAGGGTTTCAGCTTCAGCACAGTCCTTTACCACCGCTGTCTCCCATCATCATTACCGAGACCAAAACACGTATTTTCAATCATCTTCTCTGAAATACAGAATAAAAATGTCACCATCATCACTGTTCATGTCTAACTTTTCAATATTTCTATTTTCCTGACAAACAGCAATAAAGCAGGTAACAAGTACTCCCTGAGCTGTGCTGATAGCATGGCTGACATAGTGGATACTTCTGATAACAAGGAATCAAACCAGCTAAGCCACATTGGCTTTTCCTCTTTTAAGAACAGAGAGAAAACAATGATTTCCATATCAAGAAGGAAAACAGCAACAATAAAAATGTTGACAGCTCTCTGATAACAAATTTCATCCCAGGATGTCCAAGAGCTTTACAAACATTAATTAATTATTCCCCCAAATACTTGTGATTTAGGAAATGGAAAATATATTGGAATTATTTTGCCCATCAACAAAATGCATCTACCTCCGGAGTACACAGAGGCTGATCTCCAGTACCTAGCAACAAAACACAACTGCTCAAGCAGAAAATGAAAATGAATACTATACCCAGCTGAAATTCCAGAGGGAACACAGGTTACCCGCCTGTAATCACTAAAGCTTGGCAAAATATTTTCAGAACAGAGTAAATTTTCTGAAAAATGCATTTTAAGGACACCAAAATTATTCACAACTTTGAGTAAAATTCTGTTAATAGTTTAAAAAACAAACAAACAAAAAACCCTGAAAATAAAACTTTTGAAAATGTAATAATGGTTCATTTTGAAAATATCCAGATGAATTGAAATTTGCAATGTTTCCTTTGACCCAAACTTTTTTTTTTTAAGTTTTCTCTTTAGTTGAGGAAAAAAACAAACATCTGTTTCAGTTCAAAACGAACCAATTTTTTTTTCAGATTTTTCAGTTTGGATACTGAACCAAAAAATTAGTCATTCACTAAGCTCAGAGAACTGAACCACTGCTGATTGATCTGGCGATAGGTGAATAGAGTTGGTAGATCAGGCCTAAAACACCACAGCATTTCCATTTATTCCGAATAGAAGATAACTGTGATATTTTAGATACTGCTGTGATAAAATCTGAGTAAAACAGAGAACCACAGTCTCACTTACACTCAGGCCTATTCACACCAGTGTGGCAAAGGGCCTTAAAGTGGATGCAGTTACATTTATGCATTGGCCCTTTTCAGTGCCAGAGCATGTAAAGCAACCTTACAATAAATGAGAATCATGCCCTGTCTTTTTAATGGCTAACAGTACACACTAGAAACATTTAGTGTAATATTAGAGGCTGACCTGTAGAAAGAATTCTTTACATCAGGTGCACATTTTACATAAGGAAACTAACTAATTCCTCTGGAACCACCCCTGAGCCACATCTTATTATATTTGTGCATTTTAACTCATCCTCAGCTGAACAACTGATGGTTTAAGAATCAGTCTAAAAAAAAAAACTTTGAAAGCTATAGAGTGGCCTACTGTTTTCCCTGTCTAGCTAGGATCTTGGTAACTTATATGGCTACATTATTCTTCTGGGTTCTATTCTCTCTTAAGGCAAATTTAATTGCAAATAATGTGTGCATTTTTTTTTATCAGCTAAGCATGGGTCTGCGCCTTTTGGTTTTGCTTCTGTTTATCATGATAACAAGTTTCAGGCTTCTTTACAGCAAAATGAGGTGCTTATGTGTTTATATATTTATATACTGTTTCCTGAATTAATAAATAGACCTATAGTACATGCATCTTAGTATCTCCTATATCAAAATATCAAAATATTTTGTTCCCTTACCCCCACCTTATTACTTCACTGGGAAATATACAAATCCAGCAACAGTATTTCTTTTTCAGGAAGTCCACTGGCTAGTGTCATGACCCACAGATCTCCAGTCTGCATCTGCAGCAGTCCTGCGGGAACCATCATGTTCCAGCCAGCCACCCAACAGTTTACTGGCATCAGCTAGAACCAGGACTTCTTGAAGCCTACCTCAGATAGGAGGCTCCACCCCTGGACTCCAATTGGTGGAACACCAGAACTCCTGATTGGCCCAGTCCCCATACTTAAACGTGAAGGAGGAAAAAGAAGTTGTCTGTACACCTGGGGTCAATCCTGCTTTGGACTGCTCACCCAGTGCTACCTGCTTTTGTCTCCTGGTTTCATGACACATGGTTCTTGATCTTGGGTTCATCTCCTGATCTCGACCTCCTGGTTTCTTAACCCAGCTTCCTTGCTTGTATCTGACTATTGGTTCCTGAACTTTCGGTTCTCAACCCCACCTGGTGTGGGGACCCACCCTCAACCCCATACTAGCTACTAGCTACTAGCCCAGCTGCCTATGTCCTGGCCCTGACACCTATGTAATTTGATGTACAGCACAAAACTCACCTCTTCACTATTCATTGGTGCACCGAGTGTGTTAAATTTCTACATTGGCATGCATACAAATTGCCATGTGGGTGTATCCTGCAAAAAGACACCACACAATCATTTTGCTGCCTTTCCTGGCAGTGGCTGAAACATCAGATAATTAGAGGAAATCTGCCCTCCTCATGAGAACTTTCATGTTGATGTTTTGTTTGGTGTGTATTCAGAGATCTGCCCTCTAGTGGCTGGTCTTGAAGACTCAATGCTCATTACTACCACTGACAACTCTAGGAGGTTCTCCTGTAGCTCAGGTGGTAGAAGCTTTTGGTTTTTAAAGTCCAAAGATCCTGAGTTCACCCAAGAGTATCACATGTGCTGGATAGAGTGCTATATTGGATCATTGTATGTACGCCATCAATGATTGATTACAGCAGATGCAGAGTCACTTCCTGATCCTGACAACATGACTTTAACAGTCCTCTACAAAGACTTCAGCCAATATATCAACTTCATTAGCTTAGCTGAAGGCACCTGTGTGTGTTTGAGATCTGTCTGATTGTATTTAAAGAATAACTTTTAATTTTGATGTTTTTAAGAATGCTTGAGATAGTAGGGGCAGAGGGAAGAGCATTCCACAAAGGATCCCTTATCTTCATCCCAAAAACTGCATTAAAGAAGTAGTAGAAAATAGAAAAAAGTTTGCTGCTTTCTGTTAGTGACCAAGAAGTATCTATAACCTCTGGGTTTTCCCTGAAGAGAATAGCTGTGGCTTAGTGCAGGAGAAGGTTTAATGTGTCCAACGGGACTCTTTTTTTTTAATGTGGAGAAGATTCTATGGTCTTAGATTTTGCAGCAGTATGGAGGTTATTTTTACAAAACATACAATTTGGGGTCTGCTATGACCTGACTGTCTCTCTGAAAGGCATCTGTGAGTGTGCAAAGTGTAGTAAATATTGTCCTGGAAACAGGGTAACTGCTGGTTTAGTGTGAAGTTGTTTCCTCATTTCTGTATATAGTTTCTGTTTGAAATAAAGAGTTTATTTTGATTCTAGTCTGTTCACCTGTCAGATTCTACGTGGGCTTCAGAATAAGGGTTTTAAAGCAGAAATACACTTAAACTGCAAAATAAGAAATGATATCCTTATTCCAAAATCCTCAAGACTGGGGATATTTGGATCTAGATTCACAGAAATTAATGGAGGAGATGCTACATTTAGATCCAGGTTCAGATTCAAAACCTATCACCCTCTCAGAGCTTGGGGATGTTTGGGCTTGGGGATTTTGCTTCTGGTCCATCTCTGCTTTCAAATGTGGTTCTGCTCTGAAAAATGTCTCTTTCAGAATGACATTGAGGGGTTCCATGAGGTTTTAATGATCCCATAACTTATTTATTCAGTTTCCCAGTTAGAAAATGACTGGATAATCAGTCCCCCAGTGTAAAGATGGACTCTTTTTAGTACTTTTCTCTTAATTCAAAAAGAGCAGGTATATGGGAGGCAGGGAAGTGAATTTCAAATATTTAATTGTAAATGCAATACAGCTGTAGTTTTTAATCTGCACATGTTCCATTACATAATTTGTTTGTGACCTTAAAGAGTTTCTTTCTCCAAGAGGGGATGGTCTGGTTCATTGCCAGGTCACCCACAGCCCCCCTCAAAAGGAAGATTCACAGAATGTGCATTGTATCCCTTGCAGTTCTTTAATCTGCAAGTGCACTGCCAATCTGGCAGTGGCAGCAACATTCAGGAAACTGAAACATTGTTTCTAAGGCATGATACAATTCACCACCTCCAAGAAAAGTGGCAGGAGGCAGAGTGGAGTAACTGCCAAGCAGGGAACCATAGCATGATTTCATCAATACTTGTAAATCAAACCAGCGATGCACGCAACTTTACAAACAAGAGGTTTCCTTCTTACAGGCTAGCCACCTTTCATCCTGCTTCTTTTTCTACCCTAATAGGCTGTGTACGCTGTTACTGCCTGGAAGCTGGAATTTATATACTGGGTGCAAGTACAGAAGACATGAGATTGAAGGATAAGGCAATAGCACTTTCCTCATTAAAATAATTAAGATCCCATTTTAGGAAGCCATCCCTATTAAGGAAAGGGGCTTAAGCATGTGCTTAATCCGCACTGGAACTCAAGTGCTTAAGTGCGTTCCTTAACTGATGCCTAATTTAGTAAACAGAAGGCACCAAATATTGTTTCATTGAGAGCGGAATTTGCCCTAAATAGAATAATCATGTAAGCATACTCTCCTATTATTACTTGAGTTCTGGAGTCAAATAAAATGTGCTATTATAAAAGGAATGCAAAAACAACAGCAAAATTAATTACAAGACCTTATAACTGTTTTGCTTATTCTATGGAATATGCATAAGGAGGAAAAACACCTGGAAAATTATCCAATAAACCAAATAATTTTTCAAGTGTGGAGCTTTTCTCCTCTTTGGGGCATATAGCTATCTTTACTGTAACAAATATCCATATTAGACAAAAAGGCCATATTCAGAATACATCCGCTGGATCCTAAATCCTCAGTCTTGCAAACACATGTAGATAAATATCTTTACACATATCAAAAATTGTCTTGAGCTCAATGGGACTGCTCATCTGACCAAAGTTATGAGTGTATGCTAAATCTTTTCAGGATTGGGAATTTAGACCTGGATTCAGCAATGTGCTTAAGCAAGTGCCTTATTTTAAGCACCTTGCTGAATCTTCTATGCTTTAGTTAGTAACTTTTAGAGCTAGACAAATACTGGTAAAAACATTCATGTGAATTTTCTAGTTAATTTGCTTCTGTCATGCTTATGTCCCTTTTATGTCAGCTTAGCAGGAACATTTGCACAATGTTTTGGGTTTTTTTTTTCCCAGCCTTTAACTTATTTGAAACCTGATATGGAATAAAAACAACCAACCACTATTTATTGTCATATTTTCTAAGGTCAGTTCCATGGTACCCTAGTGCTTCATTAAAGAAACACTGACTTTTTTGTTGTAGGCTTTGTTGTTGGCTTTGTAATTGGCTTTGCGGATAACACTCAGGAGAGATGAGAGTAATTGAGAAGAGACTTGGATAGGGCAATAGGTTATTGTTTAGAATCTTAGCTTGTGGCTATAGTAAATTTAAAGAATGCCATCTTTCAACTGTCTTAGTTATGTCTTAGTAAAGTAAGTGCCCAGATAAGATGATGATAAAAGCTCAGGGAATTATAATGAAACTAAATAAAAAGATATCAAGAAAGAAAACTGTGATATTTCTCTGGGGTAGATGCCAGCTTAGGATTCCCATCAGCATGCTTCTATTGCAGAAGAGAGGCAGAATGAGGTATGATTGAGTCGGGCCTTCTGAATTAAATAATTAGACAAATCTCTTCTGAGAGGACTTTGCAGAGATTTCTTCCCCTTCAGTTCCTTCCTCTGGGTTTTACTGTGGGACTGGAAAGCCCAGACCTAAAACAGCTACAATAGATACAGGAATTGAGCATCAAATTTTGCACTTGCATAAGTCCAGTGTAACTCCATTGAGGTCAGTGGAGTTCCCCTGCATATATATAGGTGTAATAGAGAGCAGATTTGGGGGCTAAAGAAACTGATTCTGTCTGAAACTGAAAATGCATCAGGAAAACAATAAAGACACCTAAATTTCAAACATTTATATTTTTCTTGTCTAGCTGGAATTGTGACTTTAAAATCCAAGGACCTAAATCTGAAGTCCATTTGGAAGATTTCCACTGAAGTTGGGGTTCTGAATTTTTTTACTCAATCAAGGCACACGTAATAATAATAATTAATAATAAAAAATACTAATAAATAAAAATTCTCACTGAGTTCAGTGGGAAGTTTGCCAGAGTAAGGAATTCAGGATTGGGTCCCTGCTAGAATAAAAGGAACTGAAAAGGAGGAAGTAATCTGGGACTGGTGGTTTTGAAATAAGTATAAGCACAGAAAGTGAATTTAGCCTAAGGCTAATATAAGTCTTGATTTTTTCTCTAACTGGTTCTTTCAACATAGCAGTAACCTCCACTGATTAAAATATTTACTGCAAAGTGGTACCAACTCATTCACAGAATCATAGAATCATAGAATCATAGAATATCAGGGTTGGAAGGGACCCCAGAAGGTCATCTAGTCCAACCCCCTGCTCAAAGCAGGACCAAGTCCCAGTTAAATCATCCCAGCTAGGGCTTTGTCAAGCCTGACCTTAAAAACCTCTAAGGAAGGAGATTCTACCACCTCCCTAGGTAACGCATTCCAGTGTTTCACCACCCTCTTAGTGAAAAAGTTTTTCCTAATATCCAATCTAAACCTCCCCCATTGCAACTTGAGACCATTACTCCTCGTTCTGTCATCTGCTACCATTGAGAACAGTCTAGAGCCATCCTCTTTGAAACCCCCTTTCAGGTAGTTGAAAGCAGCTATCAAATCCCCCCTCATTCTTCTCTTCTGCAGACTAAACAATCCCAGCTCCCTCAGCCTCTCCTCATAAGTCATGTGCTCTAGACCCCTAATCATTTTCGTTGCCCTTCGTTGTACTCTTTCCAATTTATCCACATCCTTCCTGTAGTGTGGGGCCCAAAACTGGACACAGTACTCCAGATGAGGCCTCACCAGTGTCGAATAGAGGGGAACGATCACGTCCCTCGATCTGCTCGCTATGCCCCTACTTATACAACCCAAAATGCCATTGGCCTTCTTGGCAACAAGGGCACACTGCTGACTCATATCCAGCTTCTCGTCCACTGTCACCCCTAGGTCCTTTTCCGCAGAACTGCTGCCGAGCCATTCGGTCCCTAGTCTGTAGCGGTGCATTGGATTCTTCCATCCTAAGTGCAGGACCCTGCATTTATCCTTATTGAACCTCATTAGATTTCTTTTGGCCCAATCCTCCAATTTGTCTAGGTCCTTCTGTATCCTATCCCTCCCCTCCAGCGTATCTACCACTCCTCCCAGTTTAGTATCATCCGCAAATTTGCTGAGAGTGCAATCCACACCATCCTCCAGATCATTTATGAAGATATTGAACAAAACGGGCCCCAGGACCGACCCCTGGGGCACTCCACTTGACACCGGCTGCCAACTAGACATGGAGCCAGAAGTGAGCTTGCAGACAATTATAATCTGCTGAAAGAGCATAAAGTCCTATAAATTAAACTAATGAGTTTGGAGGCATTACTCAACTAGCACCATATTTGGGTAGCACTACAAGTAACCTTTGGGGATTACAAATTGCAAACCAAGATGAAAATTCTAATCAATGAAACAGGGAATATAAAGGACAAAAGAGAAAACAAGTGCATGGCATAGAAGTAAGTACCTAAGAAAGACAGATGTGAGCCAGAAGCAAGGTCTGGAAGCAGTATGAAGAGTGAGAAAGAGAACTAAAATGGAGAGAGGAGAATTCAGAGGCTAGAGCTGAAGTAAGAATCAATGAAAGAAGAAGAAGGCAAGAAATTAGCATAAGAAAAAATTGCTACTAGGACCAGGATTGTCCCTATCATTTCAGGAGTCTTTGTGTTGACTGCCAGCTATGTGTTATAAAAGCTAATAAACAAAACAACACCCAAGTCCTTTTGAATAGCCCAGCTTAAAGGCTTGAAACAAACTAAAGACTTCATGGTTCTCAAAATATATCACAGTCACTGGAAAAGTGAAAACCAGCAGGGATTAAAAGACGGCATTTAGAAGACCCCAGTGTTAAAGTGATGCATGATACAATGTGTATTTACAAACAACCATACATCTCACCCCAGTATCAGCCATGATAGCTGCACTGTAAATCATCTTGTCTAAACACACACCTTTTAGGCATTTTTATTTTCAATATCCCCTAGGCAGAGGTTGCAATTCCTGGATCATTCTGCCTGCAAGAAGGCAACCAAATGAAATAATTTATTTTCCAATATAAAGAAATCAAAACACCTTCCAAACCTTGTTTCCATTACCAATTTTCATAGCCATCATGATCATGAGAATTTTCATTTCTTTGTAAAGTAGTATGTAATGTAGGGTTTTTTGTATCAGGGGGTAGCCGTGTTAGTCTGTATCCACAAAAACAACAAGGAGTCTGGTGGCATCTTAAAGACTAACATTTATTTGAGCATAAGCTTTTGTGGGCACTTCTTCAGATGCATGGAGTGAAAATTATAGATGCAGACATAAATATACTGGCACATGAAGAGAAGGGAGTTACCTCACCAGTGGAGAAC
Source organism: Dermochelys coriacea (assembly GCF_009764565.3). Lineage (NCBI taxonomy): Eukaryota > Metazoa > Chordata > Testudines > Dermochelyidae > Dermochelys > Dermochelys coriacea. The sequence goes on along the minus strand of NC_050069.1, from coordinate 247,289,745 downwards.
CAGTGTTAACAGGGCCAATTCGATCAGGGTGGATGTAGTCCATTCCCAATAATAGATGAGGAGGTGTCAATTCCAGGAGAGGCAAAGCTGCTTTTGTAATGAGTCTGCCACTCCCAGTCCCTATTCAAGCCCAAATTAATGGTGTTAAATTTGCAAATGAATTTTAGTTCTGCTGTTTCTCTTTGAAGTCTGTTTCTGAAGTTTTTTTGTTCAAGTATAGCTACTTTCAAATCTGTTATAGAATGTCCAAAAAGATTGAAGTGTTCTCCTACTGGCATTTGTATGTTACCATTCCTGATGTCCGATTTGTGTCCATTTATTCTTTTACGTAGGGACTGTCTGGTTTGGCTAATATACATGGCAGAGGGACGTTGCTGGCACATGATGGCATATATAACATTAATAGATGTGCAGGTGAATGAGCCTCTGATAGTGTGGCTGGTGTGGTTGGGTTCTCTGATGGTGTCACTAGAGTAGATATGGGGACAGAGTAGGCAACGAGATTTGCTACAGGGATTGGTTCCTAGGTTAGTGTTTCTGTGGTGTGGTGTGTAGTTGCTGGTGAGTATTTGCTTCAGGTTGGGGGCTGTCTGTAAGCAAGGACTGGCCTGCCTCGCAAGGTCTGAGAGAGTGAGGGATCGTTTTCCAGGATGGGTTGTAGATCGTTGATAATGCGCTGGAGAGGTTTTAGCTGGGGGCTATACGTGATGGCCAGTGGTGTTCTGTTATTTTCCTTGTTGGGCCTGTCCTGTAGTAGGTGATTTCTGGGTACCCATCTCGCTCTGTCAACCTGTCTCCTCACTTCCCCTGGTGGATATTGTAGGTTTAAGAATGCTTGATAAAGATCTTGTAGGTGTTTGTCTCTTGGGAGCAAATTCGGTTGTATCTTAGGGCTTGGCTGTAGACAATGGATCATGTGATGTGTCCTGGATGGAAGCTGGAGGCATGTAGGTAAGTATAGCAGTCAATAAGTTTCTGGTATAGGGTGGTGTTTATATGACCATCACTTATTTGCACTGTAGTGTCCAGGAAGTGGATCTCTTTTGTGGACTGGTCCAGGATGAGGTTGATGGTGGGGTGGAAATTGTTGAAATCCAGGAGGAATTCTTCAAGGGCCTCCTTCTCATGGGTCCATATGATGAAGATGTCATCAATGTAGCACAAGTAGAGAAGGGGTGCTAGGGGACGAGAGCTGAGGAAGTGTTGTTCTAAGTCAGCCATAAAAATGTTGGCATACTGTGGGGCCATGCGGGTACCCATAGCAGTGCCACTGACTTGAAGGTATAAGTTGTCCCCATATCTGAAATGGTTGTAGGTGAGGTGTTTTAGTGACAATTATGGAGAATATTTCACAGTACTGCTTCACTTTTCATCTGAGATTCTCGAACATATATCAGGTTTCAGAATAGCAGCCGTGTTAGTCTGTACCCACAAAAAGAAAAAGAGTATTTGTGGCATCTTAGAGACTAACGAATTTATTTGAGCATAAGCTTTCGTGAGCTACAGCTCACTTCATTGGATGCATGCAGTGGAAAATACAGTGGGGAGATTTATATATACAGAGAACATGAAACAATGGGTGTTACCATACACACTGTAACGAGAGTGATCAGGTAAGGTGAGCTATTACCAGCAGGAGAGCGGGGGGAAGGCACCTTTTCTAGTGATAATCAAGGTGGGCCATTTCCAGCAGTTGACAAGAATGTGTGAGGCACAGTGGGGGTGGGGGAGGGGAGGAATAAACATGGGGAAATAGTTTTACTTTGTGTAATGACACATCCACTCCAGGTTTGTCTGGCTATGTAGACTCCCTCCTCAGGCCCTACGCTACCAGGACGCCCAGACACCACTGACTTCCTGAGGAAATTGCAATCCATCGGTGATCTTCCAGAAAACACCATCCTAGCTACTATGGATGTAGAAGCCCTCTACACCAACATTTCACACAAAGATGGACTACAGGCTGTCAGGAACAGCATCCCCGATAATTACAGAACCATCACCAGCCATCACCTTCAGCCCCCAACTAAAACCTTTCCAACGCATCATCAAGGATCTACAACCTATCCTGAAAGACGACCCCCATCACTTTCACAAATCTTGGGAGACAGACCAGTCCTTGCTTACAGTCAGTCCCCGAACCTGAAGCAAATACTCACCAGCAACCACACACCACACAAGAAAAACACTAACGCAGGAACCTATCGTTGCAACAAAGCCCTTTGCCAACTCTGTTCACAAATCTATTCAGGGGACACCATCACAGGGCCTAATCACATCAGCCACACCATCAGAGGCTCATTCACCTGCACATCTATTAATGTTATATATGCCATCATGTGCCAGCAATGCCTTTCTGCCATGTACATTGGCCAAACTGGACAGTCTCTATGTAAAAGAATAAATGGACACAAATCAGACGTCAAGAATTATAACATTCAAAACCTAGTCGGAGAACACTTCAATCTCTTTGGCCATTCGATTACAGACCTAAAAGTGGCAATTCTTCAATAAAAAAACTTTAAAAACAGACTCCAACGAGAGACTGCTGAATTGGAATTAATTTGCAAACTGGATACAATTAACTTAGGCTTGAATAAAGACTGGGAGTGGATGTGTCATTACACAAAGTAAAACTATTTCCCCATGTGTAGGGGATTGCAGAAGACTTTGTTATGGGCTAGCTAGGGAATTTCCACTTTCTCGAACCGAAAAGTTACTGAAAGACACAGAAACATAGATAGCTACTGAAGGACACAGGAAAGCAGCTGGGATTGGTCCCCCCTTTGGGAAGTACTTAGTTCTATATTCATGAGCTGTTTTTGTGTAGTGCTTATTAACGCTGATTGTCTGCCCCTCTGTTGGACTCCGTCCCAGGCAGAGCTCTGGTGTGCTGGGTTCCCCGCCTCCATGACTGCAATGCTTGGAATCTCCGTTGCGGGTGGGTCACTAACCTTCAGTAAAGCCAATAACTCACAGCTGTGTGTAAGCCTTGTTTTTCTCAGAGTACTCCTGCCAGGCCTGTGGTGCTCCAAGCATCTTGGCCCAGAACATTTGGCGCAGTGAGCAGGGTACCCTGAGAAGTGATGCCACTTTGGCTGAAGGTAGGGAAAGTGGGGAAGCCATCGCTGTCCCTACAGCACATACCAGGATGGCCCCCGACGGAGCGCTGGGGGCCGTTAGTGCGGATTATGGCCGGGTGGGCTACCCCAGCTGATGGGCCGGAGTTTCAACAGGCTGCGGGGGTTACACCCATGCAGCTGGTAGAGGGGTTACAATAGTTACGAGCAAACCGGCGCTCTGGGGCGGAGAGGCGGGCGATGGGGAAGCTAGGGTGGCTCCTGCTGACCGCCGTCTGGGCCCAGGACGAGGAGGTGCTCCGCTTACAGCGAGCACTGGAAGGGAAGACTCAGGAATGCATGGCACAGGCGGAGGCCTGGGCCGTGGCTCCAGAAGTTGTCACCTCCCAGGTGGAGCACGCCCAGGAGCTGACACGACGTTGTGAAGTGTCGGTTGCCCGGATAGCGAATAAAAGGCGCCTCAGGCACGGGTGGCAGCCGGTAACCACCGCCCAGGTGCGCGCGGTGACCGCTGTCCCCTCCTGAGACTTGGGATGGGAACATTTGGGACTCCTCATCCTCGGATGAGGGGGAGGAGGAGTCCCCTGCCGTGGTTCTGGCATGCCCGATCCGGGAGTTGCGGGTGCAAGGAGGTGCCCTACAACCAGAAGTTGTCCGCACGTTTAAAATGAGTGAGTTGCAGGAGATTGTGAAGACGTTCCAACAGGAGCCAGGGGAAAGCAGTGGCTGCAGTGGCTCGTGAGGGTCTGGGACAATGCAGGTAACATGGTTTTGTTGCTCTCTTATGAATTTCAACAGTTGGGGGTCCTATCGCAAGACTCTCAGGTACATGCACAATTGGCAAACCCGCTGTGGCCGCAGGCCGGGGGGGGCAAGACATCGAAAGCCCCTCGTTGTACCGTTGGCTGGCGGCTGCAGTGGAGGCGGTCTACTCTTTGGTGGGGGAATTGGAGACACAGGCACACCCCTGGAAGACCGTTCTGGAAGGGGTGCAAGCCCTCTGTCAATTGGGAATGTCCTGGGCTGTCTCCACGGGTGGGGAGATGGGGCCGGATGATGTACCGGTGACAAAAATCGATTAAAGCCACAGTGTTATCAGCCTGGCCCCTGATGAGTTAAAACCTTCCCTCCTTGCAGTTGTTATGGCAGAGAATGGGTGCATGGGAGACTTGGCAGCCATCCTTATGCAATTGGAAGCCGCCTTGGCAGGTGCTAGGCCAAGAGCCATACGGACTGCGAAGGGCAGCAAGGCAGGGGATAGGAGAAAGGGGAGCCCCAGAAAATCTTGTGGCTAGATCTCTTGCAGGCTGGTGTCCCTCGCGAGGAAATCAATGGAAAGCGATGGCGGACTTATACAAGTGGTGGATGCAGCTGCCCCCTACCAAATGTAGTGCCGGAGGAAAAGGGGAGAAGAGTATGGAGCGAACCAAGCCCGCGGAGCCCTCTGCTCTGCCAGCCGAGTGGAAACTGCTGCGCCCATACTGAGGGCGTGGCAGGTCCTCCATTCCGTGTGTCACGGTAGCCACACACGGGAGGGAGGCAGGGAACCAATGCCCCTATGTACCCCTAGTAATTCGCTGGCTGAGGGGAGGAGTCCAACACGTGTTGGCGTTGATAGATACGGGCGCTGAGGTCAGCATCTTGCACTCTGCGCAGCCCCAGGGCCGAGCCACTGTTGTTAAAGGCCTCAGAGGAGTGGAGACCCCGGCGTATGAGGTTACTGTCACTCTGACCCTGGGGAAGGCTCCCCCATTCCAGGCCACTGTTTTGGTGGCCACTATTGGAGAATACATACTGGGCATCGACGTCCTGCGGGGTCGCTCTGTGGATACCCAGTATGGCCTCTTCGCATTCGGACATCCCTGGTATGTAAGTGCACCTCAGGTACGGGCATTGACAATCCTACGGGGCTCCCCCTGGTGGGAGCCCGTGGTGTTGCCTCTCCCAACTGCTGTTGTATCTAAGCGACAATACCGCCTTCCTGGCGGAGAGGAGGAGATTACTCAGACGATCAGCGCGCTGTTAGAGGCCAAGATTATTCGGCCCACCTTAAGCCCGTACAATAGCCCCCTTTGGCCAATGCGGAAACCGGCTGGGACTTGGCGTATGATGGTAGACTATCACGAGTTGAACAGGGTCACCCCTCCGCTGACGGTGGTCGTGTCGGATATGGTGACCATGATCGAGCACATCGCGGCAGCTGCCTTGCCCTGGCACGCCGTAATTGACCTCGCGAATGCCTTCTTTTCTATTGCAATCGCCCCTGAGAGTCAGGAGCAATTTGCCTTTCGTGGCAGGCCCGCCAATATACTTTCTGTGTTCTTCCACAGGGCTGGAAGCACTCCCCAACTATTTGCCACCAGTTGGTTAGTGCCAGCCTTGCCCAAATATGGCTGCCAGACATGGCCCATTGTTACCATTACATTGACGACGTGATGGTATCCGGCCCCTCCTGTGAACTGTTGGCAGATGCATTACACGCAGTCGTTACTGGCTTGGAGGCACGCGGATGGACTCTGAACCCACAGAAAATACAGGGCCCCGCTCAGAAGGTAGTCTATCTAGGTATTATGTGGATGGGACCAGATCGGCAAATTCCTCAGAAGGTGCAACAAACGGTGCGGGATTATCCCCCACCCCAGACGAAGAAAGAGTTGCATGCTTTCCTTGGTCTACTTGGTTTCTGGCATGCCTTCATTCCTCATTTAGCCTTCCTCATGCGGCCTTTGCAGGCCTTGGTACTAAAGGCGGCACCTGGCAATGGCAGCGGGGCCATCAAACTGCCTTTGACTTGTGTAAGGTCATTGCTCACTCACGCTCGGCTCCACACTCCCCAGCCTGGGGTCCCCTTTGAGCTCAAGGTCACCATGGTGGCGGACGTAGCCTCTTGGGGGCTATGGCAGCAGGTAGGGGCCCAGCAAAAGGAACTGATCGGGTTCCGGTCCTGTATGCTGAAGGTGGCTGAACCCGGATACACTCCCCTGGAAAAGCAGATCCTGGCAGTGGTCTGGGCATTGCAGGATACCGAATGCATAACAGGTCCCACCTCGGTCATCGTGCGCACGCCCATTCCCCTGGGGCACTGGGTACAGGCGGAATCGGCCCAAACACAGACAGGGGTTGCACAGAGCACAACCACTTTAAATGGAAACATTACTTGCAACAGCGCATGCTGCTGGGCCGGCCCTCCCTTTCGACCTCACATGCCCTGTTACTGGGGGCCGTCACATTCGAGCATGTGCCTTCTCTCACGGAGGAACTGCCCCCGGTGGAGGACCCCGTGCCCGCCTCTCAGGTAGAGGAGGCCCCCTCGGTGGACCAACTATCCACCGAGGAACAGGAATATGCATGGTTCACGGACGGGTCAGCCTTCTATACGGTGCAGGGAGCCAGGCAATAGCGGGCCATAGCCTATGCCCCCTATGCAGATGTCGTGGCAATGGCTTGAGGAATGGCCAGCTCCAGACAGTGGGCCAAATTGTGGGCCGCCACCCTAGCAATCGAGCCCCCCCCCCTTATACGGACCTGGATAACTGCGTGGGAGGCGAAGGGTTGGGAACTTGCAGGCCAGCCCCTGTGGGGAGCGGCGCTCTGGCAGCTACTCCTGCACTATGCCCGACGGGCCCCTCTGGCCGTGCAACATGTAGATGTCCACACAAAGGCTAAAACCTCCGAGGCCCACTGGAATGCAGCAGTCGATGCCATGGGAGCGAGGGAAGGCCCTGTGTAACTTGTTCCCTTTACCTCCCGTAGGTCTAGAAACCAGCGCCTCGAGAGAGACTGAGTGGCACATATTGGCTAACATGTGGTGGACGATACTGCAGCGGGAATCGCAGGCCGCCGTAGTCCTCACCACTGGGGAAGAATAGGCATACAGACTCCTGGAAGGGGAAGACTATCCCCGCATGGTCTCGCTCTCCCGTTTTTCGCGGCGCTCCTTATGAGAATCACCGCTGCAGAAGCTACCACCTCCTCCGTGAATGCCTGGTTGGTGTTAGCCCAAAGTGCTGTTAATGCGACGTCGTTTTGCTTACCGCATACGTATGCCGTGGGTGCCGTGATGGAGACCTGTTTCATCGGCGACTGCACAGACCTGACCCTCGTCCAGCACTATTCCTTATTGAAGACAATTGATAAGACTATTACATATATGGATTTGTATGCTTTGGGTCCCACCAAATATAATTTAGATGCGTCTATGTATTCATTTCGTCTTGCCAATGTAATGGTTGCCTTTTCTTGTATGTTCTTTGTGAATGCGAGGCACGTTGGGGCAAATCACACCAATGTGGAGTTAATCTGTAATGAAAGCACTGAGGTTTCATTTGCATACGGGCATATGAAATTGCCCACAGGATGGTTTCTCTTATGTGGCAGGACCGCTTATTCTTTCATTCCAGCCAATAGTTCAGGGGGCCCCTGCGCCCTTGCAGTGTGGCCCCCCCTCATCTTTCCACATCCTTCACAAGTCTCTGCCCACCACCGGAGAGACACCATCCCTCTTGACTCCACCTGTAAAGCTGACGTGACCTTATTTTCTGAGGCCGAAGTTGCGGCCCTTGCTTTTTCGTTGATTGGCATTCCTGGCTTGCTGGTGCATAATTATCATGCGGTGGAATACCTTGTGTGTTCTGTTGCAAAAGCTATCAACCTGACCTCTACAGTCCTCGCACTCCTTTCACACGAGTTGGGTGAGAAACGCCAGGGAGTGCTGCAAAATAGGCTTGCTATTGATTATTTGCTGCTTAGACACAGCCACCTGTGCCAGGAGTTTACTCGTATGTGTTGTTTCAATGTAATGGACACCGGGCCCACCGTTGAAGCCAATTTACAATGACTCCATCAGTTGGTGGCAGGGATCCGCCAACACCAAGGGGATGCCTGGCTTTGGTCCTGGCTCTCCACCTTACGGGGTTGGGCCGCCCATCTTGTTCAAGGCCTGCTTATTGGCCTTATTTGCCTTCTTGGTTTGTATTTTTGCTGCCTTTGCGGCCATGGCCTAGTCTCCCAGTGCTGTGCGCGGTTTCCCCTCCGCACTGTATCCTCATGGTCCTTGCCATCGCTCGAGAAAGCAAGGGGAGGAGTGTAGGGGACTGCGGAAGAGTTTGTTACGGCCTACCTAGGGAATTTCTGCTTTCTTGAGCCGAGAAGTTACTGAAGGACACAGAAACATAGATAGTTACTGAAGGACACAGGAAAGCAGCTGGGACCGGTCCCCCTTTGGGAAGTGCCTAATTCTATATTCATGAGCTGTTTTTGTGTAATGCTTATTAACGCTGATTGTCTGCCCCTCCATTGGACTCCATCCCAGGCAGAGCTCTGGCGTGCTGGGTTCCCCGCCTCTGTGACTGCAACGCTTGGAGTCCCCGTTGCAGGTGGGTCACTAACCTTCAGTAAAGCCAATAACTCACAGTTGTGTGTAAGGCTTGTTTTTCTCAGAGTACTCCTGCCAGGTCTGTGGTGCTTCAAGCACTTTGGCCCAGAACACCATGTTTATTCTACCCCCCCCCCCCCACTGTTCCTCACACGTTCTTGTCAACTGAGGGAAATGGCCCACCTTGATTATCACTACAGAAGGTTCCTCCCCGCTCCCCCGCTCTCCTGCTGGTAGTAGCTCATATTACCTAATCACTCTTGTGTACAGTGTGTATGGTAACATCCATTGTTTCATGTTTTCTGTGTATATAAATCTCCCCACTGTATTTTCCACTGCATGCATCCGATGAAGTGAGCTGTAGCTCATGAAAGCTTATGTTCAAATAAATGTGTTAGTCTCTAAGGTGCCACAAGTACTCCTTTTCTTTTTGCAAACGTTTATCAGACATTAATCAGTCAATCTGTGATATGGATAAGTATTTTATACTTCTTTTGCAGATATGTAAACTGAGTCATAGAAAGGAGAACATTTGGGCTATGAACAGATGTCCTGCAGATGACATCTACTAGGAGGAAGAGAATTCATCCAAGTTACTGTTTATTAAGAGATTGATATACTCTATGTTAAACATTGAAGTGATTGAATGTTCGATCACTTCAATCACTTGGGGCGAAATTGACACCTGTGCAGAGAAACGGCACAAGGCCTATGCACAGCGTAAATCCTATTTAAGCCTTCATTTGCATAGGGATCAATTTCACCCTGCCTTAAGAGGGAGGTCCATCATCTTTCCAGTATTATTGTTATAATTCTTATTAATTATTAGTGTATTGGTGATGCCTAAAGGGATCAGTGCCCCATTGTGCTAACCACCATAATCACACTTAACAAAAACATACTCCCTGCCCCAAAGAGTGTAACCCCGATCCTGCAAAGAGTTACTTATGTGCTTAACTTTATGCATGGTGAGCAGTCCCATTTAATTCAGTGAGATTACTCAGAGTGCACAATATTAAGCACATGAATAAATCTTTGCAAGATTGGACCTAAATTATAGTGGAGTGTGAGCTCTGCTATATTTAAGGTTCAGAAGCCCTTTCTCTTTAAAGTGCTCTAAATCCATATGATTACTTGGATTGCCTTAAAATTTAGTGTTCCTGGGGGCAGTTTACGGTGGGTCAGTGATTCAAATTTGAGGCCATTTAGCCAAGGAGTTCCCAAGAGACACCCTCCCCCCCAAATCAGCTTTACTTAAATTAAACTTGACCTATTTTGGAAGACTTTTTTGCACACAGACAGAGATGGAACCAGGGCCCAGATTGTCAGACCAGGGTCTGAATACAGTGCATAACACCCACCAGACCTTTGGGGAAAATCAAATTAAAACATTGTTTTAAAAAGAGTTTGTCTCTCCAGATAGGCTCATGCCAAGCAGTTCTAAAGCTCAGGCCCTAATGCATTACACTGAGCATGTATGGGCAGAGGAGGTAATAGGATTTTTAGCCTTTGCCATTTCATGCAAGCTGAATAGCTCAAGGGGATGAGGAGTAGTCTGTGCAACATGATCCAGTATCTCTGCAAGCCCCATGTTGGTTAGAAAGCTGTACAAGGTCAGAGGGCATATTCCTAAAATGTGTAATGTTGCATTTTTTATTTAATTTAATTTTGTATTGGAGGGGTGCGGGGGGGGGGAGGATGCAATCAAAGTATTTTTGTACAAAAAAAATAGCTTGGCAAATGCCTACTGGCAGGGGAGGGATATTTTAGGGGGTGGAGAAATGGGGGAAATATGGATGAGAGGAGTTTGGGGCTTCATCAAGGGGAGGGGGGATTATGGGGATGGCTGGTAGGAGAAGTAAGGAGGGTTGGGGGGCTCAGGTGAGGGACACTGGGAAGACTACATGGGCATGAGTGGCAGAGGAACAGGGCAGAATAAGGGCAGAGTCAACCCCACATTCTCCCCTTTTGTGTGCCTGAGCCCCTCTCCCTACCTACGTGTGTGTGCCAGAATCTGGACCCCCACTACCTCTCTAGTGAGGTCTGAGCCCTACACTTTGCCCTCCATATGTACTAGGATCTGGGGTCCCTGCCCACCAGTGGGGCTTTGACCCCCCCCCATGTGAACCAGGCACTGGAGGGCATTTGCCTTCATGGGAGGGGGCCAGCATCTGGGGAAGCCCTGCCCCTCTTGGGGTAGAGCTTAGAACAGGCATGCTCAGATCATACACCAAGAGCACAGTGCTGACACTGAGGTGAGGAGCTGAGAACGGGCATGCTTGACATTTTTCAGAAACTCTCCAGCACTGGGACCAGTTCCCACACCTGAAAGCTAATGTTTCAGGCTATATTCATCACCTCTTTCAACAGAGAGCATCTCATTGAGGTGAAAGGGACATTTCATGCCTCTCTGAGGGAAAGTCTTCACTTCAAATACTGCATCAGCACAGTTTAGCACTTTAATGAAGACTCTCTAAGCATAGGTTTCAGAGTAGCAGCCGTGTTAATCTGTATTCACAAAAAGAAAAGGAGTACTTGTGGCACCTTAGAGACTAACAAATGTGAGCTGTAGCTCACGAAAGCTTATGCTCTAATAAATTTGTTAGTCTCTAAGGTGCCACAAGTACTCCTTTTCTTTCTCTAAGCATAGTTAACCCACCTCCCCAAAAGGCGGTAGCTAATGTCAGAGGGAGAAACTCTCCTGTTGCCATAGCGCTGTCTACACAGTGGGTTAGGTCGATATAACTGGATTGCTCACAGGGTATGGATTTTTCACACCCCTGAGCGACAAAGTTATACCTATAAGATCTGTATTGTAGACTGGACCTGAGCCAGCTATGCGGCAGATGATTGTGTAGAACCCTTCCCCTCCATTCTTCCTCTAATTTCATAGAGTACTATGTAGAGTGGAGTGCCAGCTCTGCTCCTGCTAAAGTTGGGACATCCCTCCTGTTGAAAGGACAGCTCCTCTAAGTGCCCTACAATTGGGGTGCTTACATGGATTTTGAAATTTTCTATTGTGAGGCAAGGTTAGTGACCCAAAGGTGAGGTCATTTTGAGCAAGGAGGTTCCTGAGATACAGCCTCCACGTGGAAAAAGTAATGACGTTCACACATTCTAGCAACTTTGAAGTTTGAAACAGAAATCTGAGAAATCTGACAATTAAATAGAAAGCCGTGAACATTTGGGCAAAAATCTGCCTTTGTCACATGGTTGGGTGGGTGGTGGGTGTTTGGGGGGTTTATTTTAGTTTGTTGAGAAAAGTAATCTGAGTATAGCAGAATATTCAGAAGCTGCTGAAACTATTTTGTGAACATAAATTACTCATGTGAATGCTCACTGGGAAGGGAGGGTGCTTAGGAGTTCAAGAGTAAGGGAGGAAAGAGGTGGAGTGGGGTCTGCAGTGAGGGGTGAGGGTATTATGAGGAGGGGGATAAATAGGAATTGGTAATGAGGAAGGAAGAAAGGATGAGGATTGGGCATTCAGGTAAGTGGAGAAGGGAGCTGATGGAAGGGGTTGAAGAATGTGAGGTATAGCAGAGGAAGCTGGGGGCTTATGAGTGGATAGGCCTGTCAGCCCTGAATTCTTCCCTTTCATGTGTGTGCTGAGGGAGCCCTGATCCTCTTGGGGTGTTGGAACTCCTCTCCCTGGCCCTCTGTGTGAACTGGGATCTGGGGTCCGGGGAATAGAGGTGACAAAAATTTAAATGTCTGAAATCCAGAATAGTTAAGCTACATATCACCCCAATGTGGGATAAGGAGCCGCATTTGAACAGGGCAAACTGGATGGACTTGGGGAAGCCTGGCTGAAGTAGGGTCAGGAATCCCAGCTAGGGGTTGAGGGAGTGAGGACCCCAGTGCAGTGAGCATCATGGGCAACATAATTAATACCCTGAGCAAATCTTTTTTAAAGAAAATTCATTACAGTGCAAATGGCAAAGTATTGAATATCATGGAGTTTGCATAGAATTAATTTATCTAGCAAACTTAGTCAATTTCAGTTGCTTCTGTAGATCCATCTTTGGACACATCCAGCCTGTTGTTTGATGCCTATTTGTTTCCCCCTCACCAGTCTATTCTTCCACACAGACATGTGCACAGCTCTTCCATTCACATACACAGCAGTCTATTCCCCTGCATGCACACAGCACTGTAAGCTAAGGTAACATTTACAAAATCATGATTTGGGAACATTTTCATAATTTCTGTGCCCTCTATGAAACTGTGATTTACACAGGGCCCTATACATAACCACAATAGCATGCAGCCTTCCAGTAAGACCTGGTCTACACTAAAAAGTTAGGTTGACCCAGTTACATCTCTCAGGAATATGAAAACTCCACACTCCTGTGCAGAGTAGTTAAACTGACCTAATCCTGGTGTAGACAGTACTAGGACAAGGGAAGAACTCTTCTGTTGACCTAGCTACTGCCTCTCCTACACCGATGGAGGTAGTGTTTACACTGAAGCACTTACAGACCATTTCAAGTGTAGACAAGCCCTAAGTTGCTGCCTGTGATATGTGTATGCAGCAGCACAGGACAGGAGACAGCAAGGAGAAACTTCTTACATGTTAATGGCTTCTACCGCACCAACAAATGGCTTAATGGGGCAGAAAGGGGCAAGGAAGTTGAAAATGTTGGCAGTGGGGGGCTGCATGTTGAAGGAAATGGTGAGGCAGGGGATGGAGGAAAGACACACACCAGTCTTCTCTCACAAGCTTAAAGTTATGGTAACAACCATGTAATAAAACTGTCAGTGTTTTGGGACACAGACCATAGATGACGTTTCCCTCAGAGGCCCTGTCATCAACCAAACATTGCAAGCATTTCAAAGCAGGACCATTATCCCCATTCCATTATAACAAAATGTATAGAAGGGGAACTGAGGAATCACAGTGCAATCATATGACCTATGAGAAAGTTTGCTGGACTGGGACTATTACTAGTTCTGCCACAGGCCTTAACTCTGCTCTTTTTGAGCAGTGCCTCAGAAACACCTTTGCCACTAGGGTGACCAGATGTCCCGTCCTGATTTTTGGGTCTTTTTCTTACATGGGCTCCTATTACCCCCTGTCCCAGTTTTTCACATTTGCTGTCTGGTCACCCTATGTGCCACACATACTTGCATTCTACCATTTCATTGTAAAGGAAAGGAGTTACCTGCACCTACACTAAATGCAAACATTTGGCCTACTTTCCTGACAGAATTACCATTGGCCTCAACTCTGTATTTCCTAGCCATTGTATATGCTATATACACATGGAAGAAATGGGAAATTTTATAGTAATGAATGTAAATCAGAAGCTAGAAATTTTAGAAAATTGATAAAGGAAGTGAAAGGATACAAAAAGACATCTATAAGAAGTTGTTTAAAGTATATTAGGAACAAAAAGAATCCTAACAGTGGCATTGGTCCATTACTAGATGGAACTGGAAGAATGATTAATAATAATGCACAAAAGGCAAAAATATTCAATAAATATTTCTGTTCTGTGTTTGAGAAAAAAACAGATGTGTTTTATAAATATAAAATTATAGATATGCCATGATTACATCACCTGTTTTTCCCAAATACAGAACAGAAATATTTATATGTGTATATATATTACAATATGCATATTTGTAATGTATACTACAAAAAGGATGGTAATCAATTGTTCTCCATGTTCACTTAAGGTAGAACAAGAAGTAATTGGCTTAATTTGCAGCCATGGAGATTTAGGGTAGATATTAGGAAACATTGTCTAACTATAGGAGTAGTTAACAGGTTAACTAGTAGTTAACCAAGGGAGGTTGTGGAATCTCCATCATTACTAAAAACATATTGGACAAACATCCATCAGGGATGGTCTAGGTATATTTGGTCTTGTCTCAGCGAGAGGGGATGTACTAGATGACCTCTTGAGTTCTCTTTGAATCCTACATTTCTATGATTCTATGTTTATTTGTGGATTGATTTAGAGTTTGCTCTTATGCACTTTTAGCACTGCATACTAAAGGGGAAAAACATGTGATAGAATGAATTAATTTAGAAATTCAGCATTCCATGTGCACATTGCACATTACAGGCTTGATCCTGCTGCAATGTGGTCAGTGATAAAACATTCATGGTCTTTCAAGGGAGAAGAGTCAGGCCCTATCTTTTTTTCAAGATTTTGGGTATCTACAAACTTTCTCTTCATGCTGCAAAGGGATCTGCTCAGGCCCTAAATAAAGAGTTTTGAAATATAAGTTTTAGTTTATTCAATCTCTGAGAAGTAAAGCACAAGCATGGTCCTACAGTGCTTACCACACTCTAGACTCTAGAAGTCAATGAGTGCTCCATACACTAAGCAAATATTTGCTAGAGCTGTGAATCTGTTGAAACAGCTATGCAGAGCAGAACAAGGTAAGAACAGAGTTTTAGCTTCATCCATTTCCTGCCATCATTTTTTTCCACAATACTCCATTAGGTTCAATGGTAGTTTTGCCTGCAGGTCGATGACCGACATGGATGTTATTTTGTTTCTAAATATTGTGATACAGTATGGCTAGAGGGCAGCAGGAGAGTGTTAGAAGGGAGCCTTATTCCCTGTAGAGGGAAGAAAGTTTGCTATGGATTAGTTAAAGCTCCTGAAGCCAATTAGAGCACCTGAAGCCAGTCACCTGAAAAAAAAACCCTGCTTCAATCAGGCAAGTGGAGAAGTTGAAGCAGAGTAGATTGAAGTTGGAGTAGAGAGCAGTTTGGAGGAGCTGAAGCAGAGTGGACTGGCACTGGAGCAAAGAGCAGTTTGGAGGAATTGAAACAGAATGGATTGGTGTTGGAGTAGAGAGCAGTTTGGAAGGAAGCAGAGGAAAATTTGGAGAAGTGCTGCAGTGGGCTAAGAAGACCAAGACCTTAGGTAAAGGGACACCTGGTTTGTGCAGAGGAAAGGCAGGAAGCCCCACAAGCTAAAGGGCAGGAGAGGGAAGTAGCGCAGGGGAAGGAACCGCTAGTTCAAATGGTTTACTGCTATCCCTAGGGCCCCTGGGCTGGGACCTGGAGTAGAGGGTGGACCTGGGTCCCTCCCTCTCCACTCCCCTCCTATAGGACACTAGTAGGGCAGTTAGCACCCCAGTTCAGGGACAAGAAATGGTGCCCTGAAACCCTCCCCCCCAAGAAGAGAAAACAGGAGACCCATGATAGTAGTGCCAGCAATTTGCCACACGTGGTGTTAGCGGTGGGATCTACGAACTGGGGACTTAAACCAGGGTTAGCCAACCCACCCCCCCATCCCTAAGATGGATGACGTGGTCAAGGCCCTAATACAAGCCACTGCAGCCCAGCAGGAGGCTACCCGGGTCCAAGCAACTGCCCAACAGGAGGCAATGCGGATGCAGCAGGAGACTAATCGTCTGTTGATGAGTCAGGCTGCCCAGGACTGAGCCCTGCTGCAAGAGCTGATGAACCAGAAGAAGGCCCTTATGGAGCTGAACTGCAACTGCGATGGGACCCAGACCATACGGGCCAGCCACTGCCTACAGAAAATGACACGGGAGGATGATGTGGAGGCATACCTCCTTGCTTTTGAAAGAGCAGCCCTGCGGGAGGCCTGGCTCTGAGATCAATGGTCTGGTATCTTTGCCCCGTTCCTGTGTGGGGAGGCCCAGAAGGTCATCTACAATATGGCCACGGAGACTGCAGCAGATTACGCCCAACTGAAGGCAGAGATCCTGGGCAGATCCGAGTAACAATGGCGTCGCGAGCCCAGAGGTTCCATGAGTGGCAGTATACAGAGAACAAGATGCTGCAATCACAATTGTTTGACCTGATACACCTGACCTGGAAATGACTGCACCCTGAGGCCCTCAGCTCAGAGAAGATGATGGAACTCCTGGTACCGGACCAGTATAGGAAGGGGCTACCACCAGGCCTCCGGGCTTGGGTTGGCCAGAAAGACCCCTCCACCTATGATGAGTTGGTCTCCCTCATGGAAAGACAACTGGCAGCCCACGAACTGTTCCAGACCCCAGGGGATGAGACACGGCAAACCAGGAAGCCAGTCCCAAACCCAAGGACCTGGACTGTCGAGAACTCCAGGAGAACCATAACTGGGAGGAAAGACACCGAGGAATGGCCCGAGGCCAAGAAGGGACCTGGGGGTTTGGGAAGAGGGGGCTGGGGTGCCTGCCTAATAGCCCCAGGCAGAGGGTGGCAACCGGAATAAGGGGACGGTGTTACGAATATGGGGAATTGGGGCATATAGCAGCCCAATGTCCCAACAGGGAAGAGCCTATACAATGTAATCTGGGGGATCACGGGGAGCAATGTGGCCTAATCGGCCTGGTAGGGGTCACAATGACCTCGCATGGGTATACAAGATCAGTAAAAATGAATGGTATCAAGACCATAACATTAGTAGATTCCAGGAGTGCTATTATGCTGGTCTCGGGGAAGTTGGTGGGTCAAGACCAAGTAACCTGGGCCAAAAACACAGGGGTAACATGTGTTCATGGCACCATAAAGACTGGGGTGTTTAAAGGGATCTAAAGTTGTCAGTTCCATGAAAGTCAATGGAATTTAGTCACCTAGCTCACTTTAGCTTCTTTTACAATCCCAGTCTTTGTTGTTCTTATCAATTAGCCCAAATTATTTATTAATATCAATGATTATAAGGATCTGTTTTAAAAAAAAAAAACATTTGGAAGCATAAGAAATGTTATGAATGTAAGTTCCCTTCAGGGAAAGCAGTTAGGGCCAAATTTTGCCACCTTTACTCACAGTGAGTAACCCCATTCATTTAAATTGGACTATCTCAGAAATAAGTTTATTAAAGAGGCCTGGCCCACAGCCTGTTGCAGTCAATGGGAGTCTTTCCCTGATTTAAATGGGCTTTAGATCAGTCTGATTGTGAGGAAGGGTATCAAAATCAGGTCTTTCTTAATTACCACTGCCACCATTTGAAAAAACAGGATACGATAAGCCCCTACGATCTCTGAGTCCAATGCTTACTTATGCCCTGATACTACAGTTTTTACTGAGACAAAATTCCTACTGGCTTCAATGGAAATTTTATCAGAGGAAAGACTGCAGAATTTGGTCCTGGAACATGTTTTTCGGTATAAATCACATCTATACTTACTAAACCTGAACCTGTTCACAGTGACATCAGTAATAGTTTTACCATTGACTTCAATGGGAACAGAACATTCAGGAGGGATGAAACAAGAACCATCTTTTTCAAGGTTCAAAAGAAATTTAGATTTCCCCCCCATTATTTGTTATGCCTTTGTGCCTTGTGGTTTTCTTAGAAGGAAATACTGAATATCATAAAAGGAAGGCATTTGTTCTGAGTAGGCTTGGCAGAATTCTTTTTTAATATTTTTATGAAAACTATGTTTATTGTTTATGTTTATTGTTAAGCTTTTTGATTATTGATTTATAAGTTCACAGTTGCAAGAAACTATAGGGGGTGTCAAATATAATTATTTAATGACAATAGAGGTTGGGATACAAAATGCTAAAGCTTTATGACTGTTTAAACATAAATTGTTAACATCACATGTCAAAATATACGAAGTTAAAATTCTTAGAATTCTCAAGAAGCTTTTTTCTTACTTTGCCTATCTGTAAATTGTAATTATTTTCTATGGAAATATTTTTTCATTGCTTTGAGTATATAAAGTGAAATCAACATTTGCCAACGTTTACTGATAAAAATCTCATCTTTCCAAGCCTACTTATGGGATTTCTCGGACAAGTTTTCAGATCCAAATGTATCAGACAGCTCCAATAAGCATCCAAGTTCTCTGGTACTTATCCAGACTTTTTGAGCTTCATCTATCCTTAATACTGAGACCAAAATCATAGAGCCAAGTCCTGAAGGACCTTGTTTGGTTTCTATTCAGTCCTTACTCAGTGAATTCCTTTGGTTTCTGAGTAATGACTTCAGTTTTTGGCACATGATAATTTACAACCCTATGTGCCAAATTTATAATGGGATTATTTCTAGGACTAGTAGCTGCCCTTTAGACAAATGAAGAGGATATTATGAAGCGATCATAGGAATCAAAGTGCAATTGTATCTTTATGTAATCTATGGATAATTTGTGTGGGACTGAGATATGTTAAGAAAAAGAGAGATGTGGCTGTATTTGTTTTCCTTCCCTCCCACAAAGTTATTCAGAATTATTTGAGTACTTAATTCACCAAACAAAAGAACAACTCAAAAAAAAAAGCAACCAAGCAAGCATATAAAAATTTACTTTGTGTTTCTTCTAATATATTTAAAGCCACAAAAGACTGGCACAGATCTCTCAGTTATGTCCTGCTTAGAAATGTACATATAGCACACACTAAATGAATTGCAAATATTTATAACAATAGTTATAACATTTATTCCTGGAGTTCAAAATAGGAACTATTAGTTTGATTGTGCACATAAGTCATGTGTCATTTTTTTCTGTTCTATGATTAGATGAACATAGAACCTGGTTTCCAGTACTAATGATTTGAATGTTAAATTTAATATGTTTTAATACAATTATTTTTCTGTGAATATTTCTCCAATATTCAGTTAAAATATTCCTACTAATGAAACTGTTTCCTAGAATATGTGGAAAAAGCAGACAAAAGCACCATGAACACAAGCAATACAAATTTCATTTTTTTAATCTGAGCACATATTCACAGAAGAGTTGTTGAAGTATGTACCCAGATTTAATTATTATTATTAACAACAGTTATTTAGTATAATATATATCTGCAGAAGGAGATATTCCAAGATCTTTTCATACAAGGCCAAAATGATGAACGTGATACAACTAGGAAATTAAGCTTCTGTCTTTACTCTATATCTTCAAATTACAGTATTTACTCCATAGTCTGGCTATATAATTGATATGAATTTAGCATATAAAAGGCTTTCAGTCACAGCTTTATGATGAAGAGAATAACTAGTTAGCAAGCAAACACAATGAGGAAGGGATTTTTTTTTTCATTTCAATCATCCTAAATCTACTACATTAGTCACCCATAAAGATTTTGTTTTGGTTTATAACTTTTGCAGCCTAAAAATATTTAGTGAAATGTTTAAAAAAGTAAAGAGAAAAATAAAGTAAAATAAAATAAAATAAAATACATTAAGATCTGAAGTAGCCTCTACAGCTTCTTTGCTTGAGTCAAATTGTATTGGCTTTCTTCTCTGAGCAAATCAACTCTCATAGATGCAAAGAACATACCAAATCACTTCTCAGTTTTGTCTTCTCTCTTTGGAATTCTGGGATTCCTGCTACGAGTGAGAAGAATCTTAAAACCTAATGCTGTGAGTTACTGAACCAACGGGGGATGAGAGTCTTTAGGAGATACTCTTCAGGAGGGTCTTCAGGAGATCTCACAAGAGGTGCTCATCATCTCTCAGGATTAGATCCCCAAAAAAGATAAAGGAGGAGCAATGAAAATGAAATAGAATTTGGATTTAGATAGCTCCTTTCATTCTCAAAATAGCCCAAAATACTTTAAGTAATATAAGTTAGATACCTGCCATGCATGGACTGTTTAGGGATACATAGAAAGCATTGTCTGCTTCCCATGGCTCACACACAGGCCTGGGCATTTTACTGAGAGGTATGTTGCCTTTATTCAATATATACAGTAATCACTATGAAGTTTTACTAATTAGAAAAGTGCATCACATGATCAGTATACACTAATGTGGACTGTTTGTTTTTTATATTTAATGTAGAGAAGTATTAACTTCTTAGTTCACTTTTGATAAACAAATGGAATGCTCATCTGTAACATTACTTGTAAAACAACAGTTCCCAATTGGTAAAACAACACATTACTGAAAAGTATTGTAGAAGAGAACAGACTCCTTTTTATACTGTTCCGGTCATGTAGAAAGTATCTCAAAATGAGGCTGAATAATGGTGTATTGAGACAAATTATTTCTGATAAATGTATAAAGAAAACATTCCTGTAGTGACAGACAATATAATTCATCTAAACCTTCCAAAAGCAATGTGATGACACTCAATGTCAAGTGCACATGAAGATCTTTTACTGAAAAGAGATAAACTACTTCTTCTTTCATCTGAAGCAGCCTGCCACGATTTGATGAAGCAAGAAAAGTTGGACTGGCTGTCTGCTAGGAATCCTGCTATTCATACAGTTGATCAATCAGTTCATGTAAATATGAAAACCTGTGCATTTTCCACATTTATTCCTCTAACAAGAGGCTAGCGGCGATAAGATTTGACCACCAGTTCCTATCAGCCTGTCCGTAAATAAGAGAAGACATCATCTTAGATTATGCTACTTCTGGCCAGCAGCAATCAAAATGTCACTGACCCAACTGGTTTACATGATGCTGTGGAAAGGCATGACAATCTAGATAAACCCTGCATCTTTTGGAATGGCAGAATGAATTTCTGCTGACTGCGGAAAGAGATAAAATAAGACTCCAAAGAGAACGCACCATGCCAATGATACCAGTATGTTAAAAATGCATGAGGTGATTTGACACAAAATGTCGACTAACAGAAAATACTTTCCTAAAGTAAAACAACTGTGAAAACACTACATTCTAAGTACGTCAGATGAAGATGGTGGGGTGGGATTGGGAATTTAAGCTAGCATAGAAGATTTAGAGTATATTATATTGTAAATTCTTCTGAAAACAAAGGATTTAATATTAATGCACAATCAATATATAAAAATACTAAAGTAGCAAGTAAGTGAGCTGTAGCTCACGAAAGCTTATGCTCTAATAAATTTGTTAGTCTCTAAGGTGCCACAAGTACTCCTTTTCTTTTTCGTTTAAGATGTGCTCACGACAATTGAAAACAATGTCTTCCTAAAGTCCTTTTACAGCTGGCTCTAGCTACAGTTTATGGTACAAATGCTTTTCAATTTACAGTTCTATTTACAATCACAGATACCTTGATTCTGCATTTAGAGTGCTCTTCTTTAAAGATTTCAATATTTCTAACATTAAAGATAAATTCATGCCTCTTTGTTTCCTTGCAGCATCTGTTTTAAAGCAACAATACACAGTGTGGACATGTACAGCCAAAGAACATATGCTGCTAATAAACAAAAAGTGCATGAATTTGCACTTAAACTGGCACTCTAGACCTTCTCAAGATAAAGATGATACATTTGAAATCAGGTTGTTCCATTATTCCTGCAGTAAATAAATGTGCAGAAGCTGATCTAAGTGTAGAACACTTCATTCTTATACTACCAAGTTGTGTCTTTGAACATCTTTCTCACACTAATAAACAATATGTTATCAGATTTTAATATTGAAGCCATTAAAGATTTCCCCCCTAGTGTTTTGGCTAATGCATGATGTAGGCTGGACTGTAAGCTTACGCATATGGGACCTATGATGATTCATATCTAGTCCTGGACAGTTGTAATTTGTGATTAAAAAATATCTGCCTATCCCTGAGGCTTTAATGTAAGCCCCAGTGGTCTACACCATGCAGCTGGGGCAACCATTTGCAGCAGAAGGCAAGAAACCAAAACTCCAAGATAGGTCAGAAACTTCTTTGTCAGCAGTTGGAGCAGGAGCAGTGAAGAGGAGCACCAGGAGGGTACCTGCTGACCCTTCTCAGCTCAGACTTAGGCCTCAGTGGTACATCCCCTCTCTAGGGCAACCCCAGGAGGAAGGGCCCCCAGAGGGCAATAGGGAAGAAGGATTTCATGGAAGGTCTCACACCTTCCAAATCTCAGAGCCTTCTCAGTGGTGTCAGAATGTTCTGCTCATTTTTGCTAACAGGGAGATATTCAGAGAGCCCTTAAGCCAAGATTGGGGTTTGACATCTTACTGAATGTCTGTGTGTGTGTGGTAGAGGTGGGTTGATGGAGCTTTGGCATGAGAAAGTTTTTTGGTTTTGATTTTTAATTTTAATCTTAAAAAAAGAGTCAATAAGTAGTTGTGTATTAGTGGGCAAAATAAAATATGGAATAAAAATAGAAACTGGAGTAGAGGTAAGTTAAAATAAAAAAATATAGGAGTGGTGGAAGGGAACTCACCATAGTTTAGTAGAAGGGCAATTAGAAACAGATAATTATTTGGTTATTTTTAAATAAACCATTTTGATTGCATGTATCATCCTTTTTTTCCACCACCTCACTATGTCTTATCCTGTTAGATTGTAAGCTTTTGGGGGCAAGGCCCATATCTTCTTATATAGCACCTAGCATTATGGGGTCTCCATGTTCATTGGGACCTTTGTCTGCTACCATAGTACAAATAATAATTAATATTATCCTAAACCAAGAGTTGTTTGGTGACCCATATGAAAGAGGTTGATGGTCTCACGCCAGTCTAATTTCGAGGGGGCAGTTATCCATATCACAAACGCCATGAGGTATACTTGTTGGAGATATCAGCAGATATCAAGGCATAAAGACTGAACTTGCTTCCCTCTCCCTGATGTCATCCTTCTAGGTTAGAGCTGAAGCATATTGGTGGTGCAATGTTGAGAATTATTCATTGCCACTGCCCATGCTTTATGTATACTTGGGTGGAAGATTTTTAAACCCCAGGGATTTGAGTTAGGCATGTTTGATCAATACTAGAGTCACTAAAAAGCAAAACAAAAATTACACATACAAATGGATAGATATTATGAACAAGATTTTCAAATAAATTAGGTGCAGATGCAAAATGCACGTGTACCTCTGTGCCTAATTTTTTGGGGATGATTATTCATGCAAATAAAGGGAATACTCATCAGTGGCATGTACTATTACCTACTTTTCACATGCAATTTCAATATCTGCAGTTGCAAATTATGGGCACAATTGCACATCTAGCCTGTTTGAAAAATCTGGCCCTGATATAGCTTTGCTTCTATATAATGTTCATAGACAAATTCAAGGAAGAATTGAATTATAGTAAACTCATTAGTACGGCTCCATGTCTGTCACAGAGGTCATGGAAGTCAGAGGTGCCGTGACTTTCCATGACCTCGTGACTACTGCAGCAGCTGGTGCGGCGGGCTCCAGGGCTGCCCGAGCAGATCAGGCAGTCCCTGGCCCAATTGCACTGGCCACTGCTGGGGCAGTTTGTGTGGGGGAGAGAGCTCAGTGCTGGTGATTGGGGTGCGGGTGACGCTCACCGGGGGGGGCTACCCAGAAGCGGCCAATATGTCCCTGCAGCTCCTAGGCGGAAGGGCCAGGGGCTCTGCATACTGCCCCTGCCTGGAGGCACTGTCCCCACAGATCCCACTGACTGCAGTTCCCGGCCAATGGGAGCTGCGGAGCTGGAGCTCAAACTTGTGGTGAGGGCAGCGCGCTAAGCCCCCCTGGCCTTCCCTCCCGCTAGGAACTGCAGGGACTTTCCAGCCACTTCCAGGGAGCTGCACAGAGGCCAGCAAGGAGCCTGCCAGCCCCACTAACCCTCCCCACCCCCAGCACCAGGAGGGGTCCTTGGCCTCATGACTTCACATGCCCCCCCCAGCACCAGCAGGTGTCCCGACTGTGTGCTGCTGCCCACCTCCCCCCCAGCACCAGCAGGGGTCCCGGGACACCCCCCCCAGAGCATGTGCCTTCTCCCCCCAACCCAACCAAGTTTTAATTAGGGGTATATAGTACAAGTCATAGACAGGTCATACATTTTTGTTTACTGCCCGTGACCTATCCATGGCTTTTACTAAAAATACCCATGACTAAAATGTAATCTTACTCATTAGGGATAGTATAATTAATTGCTTGTCCTTTGTTCTGTAAAGTACTGTCTATTTACTCACTATAAATAGTTTTAACAATATTCTGTATTCTGTTATATTAATGCAAAAGCATAAACAGATTATCAGAGGTAATATGGTTTTTTATAGATTTTTGAAGATTATAAAGATGGATTTCTTTATAAATTAGAATGGAAAATTAGAAGGAATCGATAGCTGAGGTATGACAATTAATTCCCCCACACACACACACCCCTTACTAATGTTTGGGCTAAGCACTGAGTCAGTATAGAAATAGTATTAGTCCTGTACTCAAAAATAACCTCTCTAGGGATATGGATGATAAATTACAAAGTAGGCAGATAATGCTAGAAATGTTTATTAAAAGATCAGATATACCAGTCACTTACATGACGCTAAACTGGATCACATATATCTAGAATGTCCAAAAAACAGCCAACAAATTGAACAGATATATATTCAGTTGTCCAGAGAGTCATTTATGTAATCTAGATAGGGGGATAAAATACTTGGATTGGCAGGGGGTGGGGAGTTTTATGGGTTTTTTGGTTTTATTTTTAGAGATCTTGCTCAAATAATTAAAATATGTTAGATAACAAAAAATTATCACAAACGTAAATTCTATAAAACTTTCAAGACATTAGTAGCAGAGTATAGTACTGTATTTACCCCGTGGTCATTGACTAAGAAGAAGATATCCTTTTAGGACAGAAATTGATTGAAGAACAGGAAAAAAGGAAGTCACAAATGACAGTCTCATGAGAATGAATTGATGCAACGTGTTCAGGTCAGAAAAAATGTGTATCACTGTACGTTTTCAGCATGAAGCTGACATTTCTGCCACACGCCTGCAAAATGTAAAGTGACATTCTTTAATTTTCCAGAGGGACAGCTGCTATAATTCCCAGCTGAAAACTGGCCTCAGCTGAAGCGGGAATACATGTAGATAATAGTAATGAACCAGAGAGCACTGCTTGTTGACCCATTATCAAATTGCTTGTGAGCTGTAGTTTCAGTTGTAATTCCAGATGACACACATGCTCTTTCCTTTTTTATCTATTTCTATAACTTACATTTGCAGTAACACTACAATTTAGTGCATACTACAACCTGTCTTAGCAGTGTATCCTTTGCTCAAATGAGGGTGATGGTCATGCACTTTTGTTTTAATAAAGTGCTCCAATCAAGGACTTACTTCTTTCTTGTGAGTAACACAGAAATCTCAAAGTATAACTTCTATTTCAAAATAATTGTAAATGGATAAGCAGACCAGTGAGTGGAGGGATCTCTGACCTGTCTACATAGAAGTCTGTGATTATCTTGGAAACATCATTATAATTTCTGAGTAATCCAAACTGATGAGACACATTGGGAAAAATTATTTCTGGTATAACTCTATTGAAGTCATTGGAACTTACAGCAAGGAGAAAATTGGACATTTAGGTGACAACATCACTTCCCTCACTCCTCATTTCACTGCACCAAGTGCAAACTTCTTGTTCTCACCTTCATTTCTTGTCAGAACTCTGCTCATCAAGACTTGTCTGCTCTCATCACTTATCATAGTTTCCCTGCCTCTTCTACTGAAAGCATGCCATACTTGTTTTGTTGGCATCTTACAAAAGTCTTCTAGTTTCTTTTTCCATCCTACCCTTACACCTAGAACATCCTCACTGTTCTGATCTACAAGGTCACTACCCTTTTCTCAAGGTCCTCTTCTGACCAGATGTCTATAGGCAACTAGCCATCTATTAACAGCTTAAAGAAATGAGGAAAGTTGTGACTTAATTTATATATTTATAATTATCTGGGAAAAAAACATTGCTATGAACACAGTATATGTTTGTTTGTATTCCTCTCCCTCCAGACTTCCTATGTCATTTTTATTTGATTGTAAATTCTTTGGGGAACGGACCTTATCTTCATATTTGTTTGTACAGCACTTAACAAAACAGTGCCTGATCCTGAGGTCACTACTGAAATATAAACTACAGAGTAGGTAGAAGTTGTTTCACATAAAACATTTTTATTGAAAATGAGGTTTTTGTGAAAAATCTTTTTTTTCAGAAAAAAATTAGCTTAGCTAAACATCTCTTTAAAAAAATTCAAAATGAAAAAGTTTAAATGAATTAATTCAGAGAATTTTCATAGATAAACAAAATAAATCTCTTCATATTTTTTGACAGTTTTGGCAGTTTTGACCATCCCTAATAAATAAAAATAGTAGTAAAGTGGTGACAATCAGCGGCTCTGAGTGATATTAAATGGGGAAAATACATAACTCTCTCTGTTTTGAAGACGATATAATTCCAGCTACACTCTTCCAGCCGATTCTTTATGAGATTCATCTCCCCTCCCCCCAGTACACACAGTGGGGCAAGTGCTATAAGTCCATTTTTGTCTGTGTGTGAGATTTGTATCTGCATGCATGATATCTCCCTTCTAAAAGAGTACTCCAAACCCCAAATATATCAGGGTAAAGTTTCATTTAAACTTGGTTTGGCTATAAAAACCACAATAGCATGAATTACAAATCCATTTATTTTTATGGTGATAACAAGTACTGTATCCAATGTAGACTCATCTAATATTTCAGAGATGTCAAAATAATTCTGTGGAGAGAATGAATTAAAAATATTATCTATAGTCTATTGGCCACACCTACTAATTTAGGGTCATATATCTCAATTGATTCACAATGGAGTTCCAACACTAACAAGGTAAATCTTGTGTAGTGATGGAAGGTAGATTATAACGTTATTGTTTGCAGATGATACTTGTCAGAGATGGTCTAGATTATATTTAATCCTATCATGAGTGCAGGGGACTGGATTAGACGGCCTCTCAAGGTCCTTTCCAGTCCTATGATTCTATGATTGATTATGTATAATTAAATTGTGATATCCTTATTTCTTAAGTGGAGCTTACTCAAGTAGCCCTATTGATTTCAATGAAGGTACTACTCAACATGAGTAAAAGTATCAAAATCTGGCCCAGAGGAGATAGACTGTCCCTGACACAATTTAGCCCTGATTTTCAAATGTGCTTCAGCTGAGATGAGGGTGCTTGGGACTTCTGAAAATTAGGCCTAGCAAGAAAAAAAAACATATGGTGCAATTTGGACCACCACTATACCTATTCTTTTTTATTTGGCCATCTGTTCATACAGCTATCTAATTTGAGCTCAGAATTACAGAAATTGTGCAAATCAAGTGGATAAATGCACACCTAAATTATTTGAAAATCTGATGTTAAAGTTACACAATTAGCCTTCAAAGTTAACAGCCCTCTGTGATTAATCAGTTCAGTTTATATTTGTCAATGCCAACAATTCAGGCATTCTGCAAACTTATTTAGAGAAGATTGAGGTGGGGGAGTGGAGCCCAGGAGAAGGTCCTTGCAGTCCCTGAAGTTATTGACCAAAATTGAAAGAACACTGAAAAAAGGTGAGGACTCTGAGGGAGAGAATTATATAGATCTAGGCAAAATAAGAAACTCCTACATGCATCTGCTGTGCTTTTTCTATGAGTAAAGTGTAATTAATTTAGAAATTCCTCTGCAAAGTGGTATGTCACTTGCTTCAACTGTGGTGTGTCCCCGGAGAGTTAAACTGCACTCTAGATTGGAACTCTGGGGAGGATGTACCTTAGTCCCTGGAGTGTCTTGAGGGCTTAGCATGAATATTGTGCAGCAGAAGCATGGGTTCCATTCTCTAGAAGGGCACCAGATGTATAGTGTACCCAGAAAGTGTGCCCAAGGTGCCAGAGATTGTGGCTAGAGGCTGCCCAGACCCAGAGAGGCTTAGAAACAAACAGATTCAGTGAGTGGGTCCAAACATAGCTGCCTGGAGAGAATCTGCTAGGAGAACTAACACTGGATCATGACAACATATTCGACACCAATGCCATACATCCGTTGCAATCAGGACTGCATATATGCAGAATATAAATCTGAAAATCACCAGCTATTCACTCTAAAATTCTTCATGTTTTAGAACTTAAAAATACTAACAATTTAATTTAACTTGGTATAACAGGCAACACATAAGCAAGACCTATGTGTATATAACTATAATATGTTGCTAGAAGTAGTTTGGGTAGTCTGTCAATCAAAACTATATATGCACAATGATACGGTCTAAATTAGCTGTTATCACTCAAGAAAGAAATCGTGGAGTGACTGAGGATAGTTGTTTGGCTATAATGAAAGACAGGAGACATTTGACAGGGTTTAATCAGGCCACAACTTTATTATTAGATGTCTGGGACTACCTGGCAGATACCAGTGTGCAATGCAGGTAACCCCATGTTTATTCCATAATTACCCTGGAGGCTTTTACCAGCTCCCTCTCTTTTCCCATTCAGGTCCCTCCAGCAAATCCATGGCCGGGCCCTTACGATACCCAGGGGCTTCCAACAGCTCCTCCTCTTTTTCCATCCAGCTCCCTCCAGGAAATCCATTGCTGGGACCTTACCATTCACCCTCTTCTCGTAGGAGGGTTAAGGTGAGCTATAATAATGGGGGTAGGCTCCCTTCCGCACCAATCATAGGAGTCCCCAACCAGCCCCCGTTCACTCCTGTACTGAACACCTCTTTTTAAGACCTTTTCCAAGCCATTTATCTGATCACTCTATACCTTTCCTCTGGAGGCCCTGCACTGGACATCCACCACAAGGAGGCACCAACCATTAGCTTGGCTACCTCCTTGTCAAATGCCATCTTTTATATCAATCAAAAACATGATAGCATCTAAGTCTGACAGGTGAACCCCATCCTCCCAAAACAACTC
Source organism: Dermochelys coriacea (assembly GCF_009764565.3). NCBI lineage: Eukaryota > Metazoa > Chordata > Testudines > Dermochelyidae > Dermochelys > Dermochelys coriacea. The sequence continues at coordinate 247,260,818 of NC_050069.1, read as the reverse complement.
TGGTGCCCCATATTCTATGTTAGGATGTTAAATTACTGCCCCTCCTAGGGTCCTAAGGAATTTGGCCACCTCCCTGTTCACATACCTCCTTGCCTTGTCCACTCTGGGTGGGGGGACTCATGGCTCCCCCGCTAGACCCTGCACTGAAGCATGTCTGATCATACAATGTTAACTCCTGGAAAAATTTCAAGGATCAGCCTCAAATCCTTCCTTGCTCCAAGCATTAATTCCACCCCTTTAAGCATTCCCAAATTGTTTTCCCCTAGGTGTACCACAATTATATCTGGTGGCCGCTGATGGGCCCACACAGCATACAGCAGCGGTATCAGTTGATCCCATAACATTTGCCTCTTTGCATGCCAAGGGAATACTGCTTCACCACTGAAGCCCAGCTGTGAACCCTTGGGCAACTTGGACATGTGCCTAGGCACCCAATAGACAATACTGACAAGACAGATCCACACCACCATTTGCATGGCCGGTCGTCCAACATTTGTAATGAGATTACAACAGATTAATGCTGATTTACCACCTGAGGTCTTACATATGTTTGGTATGCATTCAAATGCCAACACCTGATTATCTGAATAGCCTCTGCTCCCATACGTACCTCTGCTGCTGCCGTTGCCACCCCAATTCTGAATGAGTGGGAACCAAATTCATGGGCGGGCAGCCCCAACCTCATAAGCCCCTGTCTCAACATGGCCTTTCCCATTTCAATTTATCACCATGTAGGGCTTCAAAGCCTGAACAGGGCAGATCCCAGGCTCACCACCCTCCTGGGGAATAACAGATTCACCCTGGCCAACTTGATCAATCTTTTACCTTCGCAATTATATTATCACTGAATGCTCATGCCATTGTATATCACGCAATTCCAAAGCCCGTCCCATAGAGTCCCTAATGAACCCAGGTACTAGCTCGCTGATCCTGAAAACACCAAAAATTTCTATCAAGAATGCTGCCCTGAACAAGCCATCTCCTGTCCATTATGACATACAGTGCCAAGGATCTGCACGAGATCCCTGAGTATGTAAACTATCATGGGACTATGGGACCTTCTCCCTGGGACCACCTGTATGCGACCACCCCGCCAAAAACCTTTGAACTAAAAAAAAACACTGCAAGGATCTGGATAGCCATTTAGCCTACAGATGAATCTAAAGGCAGAAAGGCAATTCGAGATTGTGGAGGACACCAGTTGATGGGTTGCCAACAACGGCATGTACCGCAGCACCTGTTCCTCTGTAATGAGCCATATTGTTGACCTGCCTTCCTGATCTTGAAATTGTATGAAATCATTAAAACTTCTCTCATAGCTCTGCCACTTGCATGGAGCAAGTGATCTCCAGACCACTGACAACCATCTTACGCCAAGGTTCCATAGTGCTAGTGGCCTCTGCCTGGGTTTCTGCCTGGATCCTGGTGCCAGTTCCAGAAGTCTGTGGATCTGAAAATGAGATAAGGCATCTGCTATGCCATTATCAACCCCAGAGAGGTAATGAAGTAATGTATATTCCCTGGAGCCTTCCCAGGGCCCCAAGCCTCAGGGAAAAAACCCACAAGTTCTCAACAGGCTGCTCAATGTACAGTGGCAGTCAAAAAAGCTAACAGAATATTAGGGACCATAAGGATAAGGGATAGATAAGACAGAAAATATCATAATGTCACTATGTAAATCTATGGTACAGCAACACTTTGAATACTGCATGCAGTTCTGTTCACCTTATCTTAAAAATATATATATTAGAATTTGAAAAAGTACAGAGAAGGGCAACAAAAAAGATTATGGATATGGAACAGCTTCCATATGAGGAGAGATTAAAAAAACTGGGACTGTTTGTCTTATAAAAGACATGACTCAGGGGGATAAAAAAGAGGTTTAGAAAAGTATGAATGGTGTGGAGAAATTGAATAAGGAAGTGTTATTTACCTCTTCACATAACACAAGCTCCAGGGGGTCACCCAATGAAATTAATAGGCAGCAGGTTTAAAATAAACATAAGGAAGTACTTCTTCATACAACACGGTCAACCTGTGGAACTCATTGCCAGGGGATGTTGTGAAGGGTAAACGTATAACTGGGTTCAAAGAAGAATTAGATAAGTTCATGGAGGATAGGTACATCAATGACCATTAGTCAACATGGTCAGGAATGCAATTCCATGCTCTCGGTATCCCAAAACTTCTGACTGTCAGAAGCTGGGACTAAACAACAGGGGATGGATGACTTGTTAAATTGCCTTGTTCATTCCCTCTAAAGCATCTAGCTCCAACCACTATCTGAAGACAGGATACCAGACTAGGTGGACCATTGGTCTGACCCAATATGGCCATTCTTACGTTTTTATGTTCTTAAAAGCCAGACAAGTATGCTATTGAAGTTCTAATTTTACAGTTAAATGTAAATGGTACTATTATAAGAACCCCAGATTTTATAAGTTTACTCCATATTTTTAAAAACATAAGTAATGTGGGTTTAAGGAAGTATGTTTAAGGATTAAATGTTCTGGGAAAATCATTCAAAAGGCCGGACAGGTAGATAGACGTCTTAGAATAGGGTAATATACACAAGATTTTGCTGAGAAGAAAAGCTTGTGATTTTACAGAGATCAATTTTCAAATTTAGTAAACATCCACAGAGAGAAATATGTCTGTCCTTAAATACTGTTTCTAGGATTTTTGTTGCAATGCAAGTAAATACACAGTGGAAACTGCACATTCAATGTCTGAGGAATTCATGGTGCGATAAAGAAAATAAGAACCTCCAAGGGAATAATTCCTTCACTGTGGGGAACTCATGAAACTTAACTTGAACTTTAAATCGATCTGCGTTCTTATTTGTTACTGCTGGTGCATAGTAGCATGAATAGGAAATTGGGCAGCTATAAAATGGGTGGTTTTAATGTTATACTGTATTTTAATGGTATTAGTCTTATAATGTATGTTGGAGGCTTTTTTGCCCCATCTAGATTCTCTAAAAGTTATAGAGAATCTAGGTGGGGAAAAAAGCCTCCAACATTCATTATATCCAACATATATTAAAGGCAGAATCATAAAACTGGATGCTTCTATTTATGAATTGAACTGATTGCTCTGAGCCCAGGGAACAGAGAGCTGAATAGCTAGTCTCTATCTCTCCTTTAAAAATAAATAAATAATGTGTTCATTTTCATTCTTTACATTGGCTGCAGAACTGTGATCATTACCATATTTCAATAGGTACCCTGTGTACTCATTCATGCTATGTCCGGGCAGAGGGCTTACAGGATTACATGCTTGATTTCCCCTGAAAGCCTCCTTTCCAGTAAATATTGTGGCAATTTGAAAGGATTACTTTCTTGTGTCCCTCTCAGTTTTTCCAACTATTTTTGATTTGATAGCACCAGCTGGTAGTCACTTAAGGGTGACAACACAACTCTCATCATCTCCTTGTATAGTAGACACACGTTATGCTTCCCAATCACAGACAGAGTTCCCAGGGGTGAAAAAGGAGGAAGAGAGGAAGCAAACTGAATGGTTTTCTCTGCAGATGGGTCTCTAGGTCTAACTTATTTTCCCTCAAGAAAATAGTCCATAATATATGTTGCAATTTGCAAATACTAGTTGAGATTTTAAAGCCATCTGTTTTAAATAGCTTGGTTAAATTCAGTCAACAGCACTCAGATTATTTTCATATTTTTCCAGTATATTACTATGTATTGTGGAGCGGGGGAGAGGGGTGGAAGGGGGGAGCCATGTTAACTTCTAATCTATGCTCTCATCTATACGTGCTGGTTGGTTTGTCCTGAGAAGTCCTTTAAAAGTTATTTCATGTCCTCATCTGTTTTTGGTTTTCCATCACCACTTTTTAAATTTGCTCTAAGTTCTTGAATAGAGGAGCTGAAACTGACTGTCTCATTTTTATCCCCTATACCTACGTGTATGGGTCAGACATAAATAATTATGTAGCAGCTGAGCTAATGCTATCTGAATACTGAAAATTCTCCAGAATCATACATATGATGTATATTTGTACCTAGAAAGGATGGCCCTTGACTGTGTTCAATATTTTACTCTAAAGATGTCCATATGTAAATTACCCTTGACTGGTAGAAATAGAGAATTAATCAACTGGTTCATAGGATGTGTCTTCACAAGATAAAAGAGTGAAGTATTGGTTCACCTTTTGTGTATTAGGAAGAGAAGATAGGTAACTTGTCCAACATCAAACACCCACTCTGTGAGAGAGGTAGAATCTGATCAACACATTCTGAATCCCAGTCTGGTGATTTAATCACAGAACATCTTGCCTGCACTTATATCACTGAATTTCAATTTGAGGCACTACCCAATCCTTTATAATACTACTTATGAAGAGATTCTATTCAGAATTTGAGCAATTTCATTACTGAAAGCCCAGTTCCTGGAAAATTGCTATTCTAATTTCTTTAGAAGATGCTAGTTTTTAATGTTCAAGATATGGGAGTCAGTGATGACACATATTCATGAGGTTATTTGCTTAGATGTCTCTCTAGGTACTTATACAACACTCATCACAAATATCTTCCCAAAACCCCTGGTGAAGTAGGGAAGTATTATCATCATCCCCCACCTTACAGATAGGGAATTTTTATACATTGGCCCTAGTTCAATGGGACCTTCCATTTACTTCAGTGGGCACTTAGGATTGCAGGCTGCAAGACGTAAGTCTCTCTCAGCACATTTGCAGCAGAGCAAGAAATTGAACCCAGATGAACCAAGTCCCAGTCCAGTGCTTAAGCCACAAGAACATTCTTTTTGTCTCTCTTGCTAATACTTATTTGCCAAAATGTTAGTTATAGTTAGCACTCAAATCAAATACACAAAAGAGAGAGATTAAATGTCATGTGATTGTTTGGGTTAGGTCTAGTGGTTTGAATACACCAGAAAAATGAGCTTTTATCTTCAAGATACCAGAAAATAAAAACCAGGCCATTTTGTACTGAATACAGATTTCAATACAAATATGAACCTAGGAGGAAGTAAGATTAACTGTGACCTAGACACACCAGAACATCAGGAGTGCTGGACAACTTGATCTTCCTCCCCAGGCCTCCTGAACAGATTTTTTCACCCAAGTCCAATAATGGACTATTTGATCCTCGTCTCCCAGACCTTGTTAATACATGTGTTTTTTTCAAGATTCTTATTTGCTTGTGCATGGTGCTGAGAACCCTTCACTCTCATTGATGTCATTGGGACTGAAGGGAACCGACCATTTTGTAGAAGGTGATCATCAACACCTCACAGATTGGATCCTGAAATCACTACTGTGAATGGAGTTGCCTTGGGATATCAAGCATGAATATCAATGAATCTGCCTTAATGAGGCCCTATATGTCAGAATATATGTCCTATTAGGAATTTATGTAATTTATTTATTTATCATGAGTTCAGAATTCACACATAAAATGAAAGCAGTAAGGACTAATCCAAACTACTCGCCATTTCTGTAACTGAAAAGAAAATTAAAATTGTTTGAAGTTTGAAGACACACACACACACATATATATATATATTCCTGAGACCCTTCCATAGTGCCTATACCATGCTGACACAAGAGCCAACCAGATGACAACCTCCTCTCACACTCTTCTTCCTTCTGTACAAAGGAAGACTTATATACGTATAAGCCTTGTTCAGTAGTTCTTGGCTTCCGTCAAAACATAAGACAGTCCATTTTATGCAGCAAATATCATCCATGGTATAAGCCCCCAAAGTCTTGTGTTGAGAAGTTTCCCACTGAAATTTGTTGTTGCCTTTGTACAGAAGGAAAGAAGAGTGTGAGAAAAGGTTGTCCGGTTGGCTGTTGTGTCAGCATGGCATAGGCACCATGGAAGGGGCTCAGGAAGTCCAAACTGCAGAAGAATTAAAATTAGCTAATTAATCTAAAAGGCTGTATTCAATTCCTGAAAGTATTCTCATACTTCTGGGTTTCAGTGAAAAATAGTACCAGAAGCATCAGAATACCAATAGGGAGAAAGGCTGTTCTTACCAGCCAAGACTAGAACCGTAAGTGCTATAAAACTCAGGGGTCTAGTTCCTAGTCTCCAGAAATTCCTACTCTTCTGAAATTTTCAGCCCAGCATTGCATACCCAGGTGATCTGGATAATTCAGATAAAATTTGGATCCCCAATATATGGATTTTAATATGAATTGTAACTTGGATTCTGAAACTTGTGTGGTTTGCACATTCCTATTCTGTATGGTTTATGTATTTATTTAGATATTTATTTTGTATTACTGTAGCCTGTTGGAGCCCCAGTCATGGCACAAGACACCATTATGCTAGGCACAATACAAGCACACAACAAAAAAATAGTCCCTGCTCCAAAGAGCTTACAGTCTATTTATTGTACACTTCAGTGTTGTTGACATTTAAGGAGAGAAACATTAGAAAAGTACTGGGATTGTTTTCAGTCAGTCTTTACGAGGCAAGATTTGTTTAAAATGAAGCAATAAAATTGGCAAATATAGTCAACTAGCTGAATCATACATTATGCTGGTAGCACCTTCCAACCAAGGTTCTAAAAGTGCCGTACAAAGATGGGTAAATATTCTATTATTCCCATGTACAAATAAAGAAACTAAAGTGCAAGGAAGCATAGGGCCCAATCCTGATTTCAGTGTGAGCTGATTATTCTTGTTCTTTACAGGATCAAGTCCTAAGTGTCTTGATCTAGGTCACCCAGCAGGTGAGCAACCGAATCTTGACTAGAAGCTGGGTTTAATTACTAGAACACATTACTTCTCATGATGGATGGACGAATGAATAGTAAAAACCTCTTAAATGGACATGAGACAACTTCTGAATAGCTGCTAGGAATTAAAATAATAACAGTTAGTTGATAAATATATTTTGGGGCTTAATCTTCAAATCCTTAAACACACAAAATTTCTCTGGGGACCAATTCTGAAGTACTTACTCTTTCAAAACTAACATGGACGTCACTGGAATTTTTGCTTGAGTAAAGACTTCAGGATTGGGACTATAATGAACAAAATACTTTTCTGAGAATAAAGAGAGAAAATAGTTAAATAAATCTTTTTACCAGCACATATATTGTAGTCACTGTAATTTTATTTGACCAATTGCTATGTGCTTAAGCAATTCTTTCCTGTGGAACATCTGTCAAAAGAAATTAGTTTTAAATCCAGCTGTGATTAGAAATAGTTGCAATCTCAGTTATGAACAGATAAAAAAATCTAATATTTGATAGATTTTCGTTATCTATCTCAAATGAGGACAAATAGTGTTTAATAGCTAGCAAACCATTAATGGGTTTTGTTTGTCCTCCGGAAACCCTGCTCTCTAAGTCAAAACAGCAAAGATGTTTTTTTACCTCAAGGAATAAAATATGTATCCTCACTTAGTTATCTAAAGTGTAATTTTTTTTCTAAAAGAAATGAGTAGGATGAATACAGCTAGATGAAACTAAAGCTGTGTCCAGTTTGGGGCCCCACACTACAAGAAGGATGTGGAAAAATTGGAAAGCGTCCAGCAGAGGGCAACAAAAATGCTTAGGGGACTGGAACACATGATTTATGAGGAGAGGCTGAGGGAACTGGGATTATTTAGTCTGTGGAAGAGAAAAATGAGGGGGGATTTGATAGCTGCCTTCAACTACCTGAAAGGGGGTTCCAAAGAGGATGGCTCTAGACTGTTCTCAGTGGTAGCAGATGACAGAACAAGGAGTAATGGTCTCAAGTTGCAGTGGGGGGTGGTTTAGGTTGGATATTAGGAAAAACTTTTTCACTAAGAGGGTGGTGAAAAACACTGGAATGCGTTACCTAGGGAGGTGGTGGAATCTCCTCCTTAGATGTTTTTAAGGTCAGGCTTGACAAAGCCCTGGCTGCGATGATTTAGTTGGGGATTGGTCCTGCTTTGAGAAGGGGGTTGGACTAGATGATCTCCTGAGGTCCCTTCCAACCCTGATATTCTATGATTCTATGGTTCTATGATGCAGTATATCTGAATGGACTAGATCTTTTGTAAGAGTTTCCAATTAAAGCAAGTTTACAACAACAAGAATTTTCTTTTTAAAAAGCAGAAAATTAAAGAGTAATACTAAGAGATCAAAAGGTACAGGACAGGTATCATTTGTTTATATTTTAGTATTGCCTGGTGATCTACAGTCATTTTAACTGCAGGATTGATCCAGCATCCACTGAAGCCAGCAGAAAGCTTTTCATTGGGTACTGGACAGGCCATAGTTATAGGTTATGCTTCTTATCCTCCACCCTTTGCTGCGCAAGAAATGCTTCACAGCATGGTCATAATGCAATTTTTTAATTCCAGTCAACTCATTATGACCCAGATTTTTTAAAGCAATAATTTTAAACTTTTTCAAGATTTGGTGCCAGTAGATTTGTCTGTCATAAATTTAGAATATTGTTAATATTGCTAATACATATCCCTATTACATTAGGTATATAAGAATATTTTGCAAATCCTGAAACTCCATGCTTCTCAGACTCTATGTAATCTACATTCTGCTTTCTGTCCCCTCCATTAAAATCTCAGAATACTAGGATCACCTATGATACTCTTATGGTTAAGTCAAGAAGCTCTTCTGTTTCACTGATTGTCTGATACTTGCATACTCCTCCTTCAGCTTCATGACTCTGCTTTTCGAACTACCCTCCAAATTTCCCCTTAATGGTTTCTCCTGCTTTCTGTTAATTGTACTGAGAATTCTATCTTAATTGCCTTGTCTTTTCTCTTTACATTTTCTCTTAGGAGTCCTCATCTGCTCTTATGGCTTCATCTGGAGATCAGTGACACCCAAATCTTCTCTCCACCCATGATATTCTCACGTGTCACTATCACATCAAATTAACCATGCCAAAAACTTTGCTCACTATTTTTGCCTCCAGACTTCCTTTCTCCATCACAGCTGAAAAATCCACACACCTTCATGTCATCTATGCTTGCAACCATAGGTGCTGGAACTAGGTGTGCTAGGGGTGCTGCCCTGGCTTGAAGTGGTTTCCATTATATACAGGATTTACAGTTTGGTCCAATGGCTCTCAGCACCCACTATAAAAATTGTTCCAGCTCCCCTCCTTGCAACCATGCCATAGTGTTTGTCTCCTCAATTTGTTTTTCACATGTAGGCATTTGCCAAACCCTGTCATTTCTTCCCCTACATAATTAAAATCTAGCCTTCCTGATCTACCTGGTTCTCACTTTGCTCCAGTGGAATCTTCAGAATAGTGCTGCCATTATCCTCTTTGTCCCCTCTTTGAATACCTTCCCTCGTCTTTCAGCTCAGCATACAGTGTCTTTTTCTGTCTCTCCACTATAGTAATGGTCTCCTCCAAGTTTTCACTGACTCAGTACCATCATCTAATACATTGACATGTCCTGAAGATACCTGTGAGATCTATATCCCTTATAGCAAACATCTATTTGCTTTTCTTCTCTAGATTGCCTTCAAGCAATTCTTCTAAATAAACCTGAAAGAATAGTTTTATCCAGGGCATACTACTTTACTAAATATTTGTGATGTCAATGATGTGCTGTCTCACATCTATCAATGACCTCTTGGTTATCCTAAACAGAGTCCTTTATCATCAATTGCTCCATGTCATTGTCCATTTCTAGGTTTTTCATAGTCACTCTTCTTTCACTTGTCTTAAATTCATGAATGTAGTAGCCATTTTCTCCCTTATTTTTATCCTTACATCTATGTGTGCGTTGCAATATACAGCAGCTGATTGACTGCTATTTAAATAATGACAAAAATACTCCAGACATATTTTATACATCACAGTATTGGCCCCTCTATATCAGAGGTTTTTAATATCTATTTTCAAAGTTTCAGTTTTTTATTCTAAATATTTCCATATGTAAATGAGCCTGAGCTTGTTACCTTGATCATTCCCTTACCTTCTTCATAGAATTTATCATCAGAAAACAAAGAAGCCACAGCGTGAAGAAGAACTTGTTACCTTCTAGAATTTTGCTTAAATATTGTACTTTCAGGTTTGATGATTTTTTGGGGGAAAATAACAGAATCTTGGAAAATGAATAGAGTGAATATAGCATACAGACTCTTTAGTTACTTTGTGCTTCCCACTGAAAGGAACACAAAGCACATACAAACATTAATTAATTTGACCTATGTGGTAGGTAAATGTTTTGCAGAGAACACTAAAATACAGGGAAATTAAGTGTGTGGTCCAATGTCACTAACCAATTCTTTGGCACAGCTGAGAGAATCTGACCAACTGTATCTCATTCCCGTAACTTAACTATCCTTCCTATGCCTATGTTCCTGAGTTTGAATTTGCAGTTATTACCCAATGTCTTATATTATTATTCTTAAAAGTTTCTAATAATGAATTATTTGAGTGATTTCTTCACCAGAACCCAAGTCTCAAGGAAATATTGATTCTGAGTTCTTCCCTTAATGGGGAAGATATGCAACATAACAATGACAATGGGCCAAACTGGAATCCTAGATCTGCAGAGCAAACAGTGCACAATACCTTCATTTATCACATGGCTCCACAATTCCCCACATGGCTCTCACCTTCAAGTGTGTGTATATGCATATGTGAGTGTGAGAGACACTTGTATTCACAGAATATAAAATTTACTCCATGGAAAAGTAACTATGCAAAAAACAGGTTAATGGTGCATCATTAAATATCCAGAAGTCAGGAATCGCCAATCAAGGTAATGTGCATCCTTGGGCACATGCAATATAATGCATAAAGACTCCTGATTTGCAAAGTGTAAGAAGATTCCAGTCTGGCATCTGATTTTCACCCCACAGTAAGCAACGAGGTCCTAAATCTGAAGTCACTAGAGAAAAGAAAGACACTCCAGAATTATTAGCAAAAAACCAAAGAGATTATTTGAGAGACCAAACATACAAGATAATTGTAATGGCACTAATACAACAGTATGTTATATTTCCGCACCCAATAAATTTCTGATATTCAAAAGTATTCATTTTTGGAGTGACTCACTATAGACCTAGAACCCTCAAGCTTCAAAATCAGAGATGTTTTGCACTTCGTTTTTAAACATATCCGAAAACTGTATTTGAGGTTAATGGCAGAAATGTAATTCCCTCTGTGTTGACAATGTGACCAACTGTGGAACACTGCACCTGAAACAGCAGACTAAGGTCATATTTCCCTGCCATTAGATTCACCCTGATTGAATCTAGAGCCCAATCATTTTCTCTCTGAAATGAAAACTTATTTTTAATGTTTTATTGCACCTTTTTGAAAAACAAAAATAGGGAAAGTTATAACAATTTAATATTTATCTATACATGAAAATCAAATAGCACAGAATGCAGTTTTCTTCTAACAAGCTACATGATTTACAATATATGGATAGAGAAAGCTAGGACCACACTGGTTCAGCCAAAACAGAGAGAAAATAATGTCATGAAATTGCATCTGCCAAGAGTCAAATTTGGAGATAACACAAACACTGGTGTACACAGTGCAAAATGTTTATGACAAATGGGTTGATGGGCTGCTGTTTTTATACCCACTCATTCATTGCTTTTTCTTGTATAACTCCAGCCTCTGACCCCCTTCCCACTGTTAGTTTTGAGCAGGTTACACTCATTGACACTGACTTACTGATGCGTAACTTACACCATCATTTATATCACCTCTGAACTTGGCCCCAGGAGTTGAGGTGGAGACCGCTGGTCAGCAGAGATTAGGATTCTTCCAAACCAAATGCTTCAAAGTTACACACTCATTTCCAAATGCCCACTTGGCTTTTTTTGGAGAGCAAGTCAAAACTCACACCTTTAAGCCGTCAACCAACCAGCCAACCAGGAAATTTCAAACTGCTTCAACTGCAAGAGCCAGCAGTGCAGCTGAAACCACAAAGTAGCAGACTGGATCAGAGCCCTGTATTGTATTCTTGTTATAAGTCTGATTTATAGGAGCAATAAGGTTGAGAAGGAAGGTCCCTGTAGGAGCATATTATCCATTCATAGTTATGCCCACAAATTAAAAAAATAATAATAAAAAAGGAAAGAAAGGAGAAAGCCACACTCTTCAGAGAAATGGTAGTTTGTTCCTTTTGCTTCGTATAAATGACACTGAACACGTTCAGTTTTGCTCTGTCTGGACTTACAAATTTAGCTGTTTCTAAAATTGTGAAGTTTTCTGTATTCCCCCCAAAATGTAACTGTAATTTTCTTTCTGCTGTGCCAGAAATAATTAATATTATATTGTCTGCATGCACAACTGTTCTCGAAAAAAAAAACAACCCTATTAGTCTTCTGCACTAATCCGTCATTCTAGTATCTGATTGGCACTGCCAACTCAAATTAATTCATTTTTGTTGTGGTTGTTTTGTTCCTAGGCTCACCTTCTGGCTATTTGTGCACTGCCCAGGTCCACTGTCCAGGGTTTTGACTTCTTGATTTTTATAATTTGTCAGAAATATATCTACCACCACGTCATGGGGAGACAACATAATTTATTAGCCCGTGAAAGGAAAAAGAAGTCAGGAGACCTAAGTTCCATTTCCAACTCAACCACTAACTAATTATCTGACCTTGGGCAAGTCACTTTAGAGTATGGGTGCCTCAGTTTCCCTGTAAGTAAATGGTGTTAATAACTGCCTATAACTTTCTAATTCATCCTACACCTTTGTAAAATGCTTTGAGTGTCTCTGGTGAAATCTGTATGACAGGACTATTTTATTAATTTACTATTATTTTCTTTAAATATTTTGGAGGCTGACAATCACTGCCTGAAATCATTTTCTTTCAGCTTGAAACTAATACCAAGAGACTTTACCAGATGCTGAAAAATAACTATTTTTAGCTAGAGAAGTCTGAGTGTTGGAAACAGTCACATGGGGGGGGGGGGAACTACGCACACTGTACATGCTACCCAATATATTTCAAAAGGCTCCTCGGCTTATTTTCTACATTCAGCATTTTATAAACCTGGGACCATTTCAAGGGAAAACATTTTCCTTAGTAATGTTTGGAAGATTTTCTTTCCTGTTTGGAGAGAGTGAGAGACAAAATTGAAAAGATTTCATTTTGTTTGTAGTGGTGAGACTCAGATATTTCAGTTATAGCGTGAGATCTCACAAAGAAGAGAGGGTGTTAAGAGAAATTGCAAGTGATGATAATTTATGTGGCAATTTCCAACATAGCCATCCAGTTATTTAGCTGTACCACTGTATTCCTAAAGGAGTAATACACTTTTACACATCGAGACATGTGCCTCAATCACGTGGCCTCTTAATAAGATTCTCCAAGGATAAAATAATTATTTGCTTGTTTTCCATTTTTTTCTTTAATGCTACTGATCAAATAATAACAAGAAACCATGTGATGAATGCAGCAAAGATAAAAAAAAATCACTACACATAGATCCGATCCCCAGGCCTCATACAGCTAGGCTCAGTGCAGGATCCAGAGTGAGGCAGGAAAAAGAATGGAAATTACCAGGTCCACCAAGCAACTTTCTCCCAAAGTCCTGGTTTATTCAGATACTGCTGCAAAGTTTGGATATGGATTCAGCTCTGACAGTGCCAGTGCCCTTTCATTAATACCAAAAGTTTCACACAGATTGACCTCATTAAAAAGTCTTTACCAGATTACCTATTCTTTAATTTAGAGAGATGAACATATCAAATTTACACACATTATATATCCATCTAAATTCCCTTTCAGTTGAGTTTTGAGTCAAGATGTGTATTTTTTTAAATCTGACCCTGTACAGAGCACCTCAATTCTATGTAACACATGATGGTGAGCCATGGGTGCACAGCTTTATTGGTAGCCATTTGGAATGCATACATGAGTTTGTGGGGCTTTGCCACTGATGAACAGCATGTGGCTTCTCTGGACTATGGAGCATCTATGAAGCATGAGAACTAGAGAGCCAATTTGAAGGGGGAGGATTTTCCTTACTCCCACTGTACTGTGGGTTGGTTAGGGGCAAGCACATTTGGCCTCCCCCCAATCCTTTATGGAGTAGGGTTAGCTGTCTTTATTAGATGTCCCCTAATGCAACCTAAACCACCGTGATAACCTGGGAGAGGATGCAGGGGTCCACCAAGCCCAATTGAAAGAGGCAAGCCACCACGCTCTAATCCTAACACATCAGAAATTAAGGAGGGATCCCGCAGCTGGGAGTTTTGGGGAGGAGGGTGATTATGTGGCCAAGGGTCCACATAAATGTATTGATGAGATGGAATGTGGTTAGGTAAATTTTCAAAAGCACCTGAGTAATGTAAGAGGCAAAGTCCCATGGAGAATCAATAATACCTAAGTGCTTTTGCAATGTCACCTCTGTTCTTTCCTTCTGGCGTCTAACTGCAGTGTTCAAAGTTACATGCCAAACTGTCAAAAACAGCCACTGTAATTATGCCTGAATTTTATGATGTGCAATTTCAGAGGCTGAGTTAGGATAGCAGAAGGTTTCACCCTCTGTTTTGTCTGTGAAGAAAGCATGATCAAGATTTTAGTACCATTAGAGTCTTTAATATATGCAAGCAGGCTGACTCATTTAGCAATTAGCAATAAACTTTCCAACACCCCAGTAATTTAATTAACTCTAGCAGCCACTTGAATACTTTCTATATGTGGTGCTTCTTTATTTCCTCATCTTATCTTTTTTTAAAAAATTTAGCACTCTCTTATTTCAGTTATGCTATAATCATGTACTTTACAAAGTGATTTATGAATCATTTTGTTAAACTTATTGTGAAGATCTGAGATGAACTTCATCTACTCCATCTAGTTGGGAAGCTAGGCCTCTGAATGAATTAGAGGAACATGATTTTTCCCTTTCCAAAAGCACTTTGGTTGTCCTAATCAGATAAGATGTTTCCCATTTGATTTTGAAATAGTTAGCTGCCTTACAATAACAATTTCATTTCAGCATTTTCAGCCATATTATGTACATGGAAGATTGAAGAATGTACAGTACTTTTTTATTACTTTATAAATCATTATTCACTCACTAGTCAGACAGCAGTAGGGATTAACTACAGTTCTGAAGCAACCATATATTGATAAGAGCTGCACAAGAGCCATACTCTCAAGGCCAAATCAACACGTAGCCTGATTAGCCAAAATAGGCACTGCTATTCTCTATGTCAGGTTGGTTGTGTGGAAGAATTCCTTCCACACAGTTTGAGAAGCAGCAGAAATGAAGCTACAACTCAGCTGTTACTGTACCCAGAGAGCTGCAATACCCACTATTACCACTACATTCCCCCTCCACCACTAAAAATGGGTGAATATTCTGTGACTTTGTGGATCCACCACCTCAAGCCTGGCCACACCCCTTGCCCACTCTGGCAGTGGCAGGAGTGCTGGAATGCCATGTAGTGCAAAGCTCTGGTGCAAGAGAGAACTGCAGATCTTTGTGCAGAGTTCCCAGATCTCACCACCACTTTCCATTGTAGAACGTCACAGGTTCCTCTACTTGAGGGCGACTATGGAGGAGGGGAAGGATTTTGCCAGGTGATCCCAAGTGGCTTGGTAGAAACTTAATGTATTCATCTTCAAATAAAAAATGCCCCAAACTAGGACTCCAATGCTGCAATATCAGGACTTAAGGGAAATAAGGTATCAGTTCATCCTGTCCTCTAATTCTCCTGTGCCAACTGCTGGGCACCCACAGCTGACCTTTTCAGCAGCTTTGACTAAGAATACCTTTGTGATAGATACTGTCAGCTGCATGGTCTGTGTTGTCCACAGAATTCTTGGTGTTGGGTGCAGGGAGGAAGCACCATTTTGGAAGCCAGACTGTAGCTAGTGGAAGACTTTGAAGATGAGAACCAGGACCTCAAACTGTCTCAGAAACTCACCAGGGAGCCAGTAATGGCAGTGATCTGTTCACTAGTTCTTGGTAAAAGATGACCTGCTGTATTTTGGACCAGCAGCAGGTTCTTCATAGTTTTGTGTGGGGGCACAAAGTAACAAAGATGTGGAATTATGGATTACACTGGCCAGCTCTCTGTCTGAGAGTGATATAATGATTTCTGAAAAAGTAGACATGCCGTGCAAGGCAGTTAGAGTGAAATGAGGGAGAGGAGTGCAATATCCCTATCCAAATTTAGTGGTTTTCAAAGCAGACACATGTTCTTAGTTTAACAAATTTCATCCTGATTTGATTGTATTCCTCCTCCTCTCCCCACCACTGCACCCCGCCCCCAACAGCCAAATTACAGATTCCTGAATAGTTTTATAATGGAAACATTGACACAGTGTTAACCATAGCAATATGTATGGCACAGCAATAATATCAGTGCTGATGACAAATGTCGTTAGTTTAATGACCATAGTTATCTATTGTCATAGTTAAGGAGGTTCCGTAATGGAGTTGAATCTACTTTCCTTAATGGCTAGAATTAAGAAAATATGTCACAGCTACATTAAGCATATTACCTGTAATTTGTACAAAGAAGCTTATAGCTTGAATAATTGCTCCTACTTGATATACCATTAACCAGAAACTGACCAGAACTTAGTAAAATATATCTGGAATTCTTTAGCATCTCTATTTTCCCCATCACATCAGCTCTGATTACTATTTTATAAATAATCTGGATTAAATGAGATCTGACTGCTTTGTGTGCAGTCATTGGATAGGTACATGATTATGTCTTTAACAGAGTTGATAAAGTGAACTGGCATATTGATAATATAGGTAAACACTTACAGTGGTATCCATGAAGATACTGAGCAACCTAAATCTTGGGTTGGGCTCCATAATCTCCTGTGGAACCAAGTTGTGTGTGGGGCCCGTTCTGGTCAGCAGCTTCTGAGCATGCCTACTGGAGGAGGAAGAGCCACTTCTGTCACTTTATAACTTCTAGCCTAGTGGTTAGAGTCCTTGCCTGGGATGTGGGATTCCCAGGTTCAATTCCTTCCTCTCAACCAGAGGATTAGAAAGGATTTGAACAGGGCTCTCCTACCTCTCAGTAAAGTGCACTAATTACAGAGCTATGTGATATTCTGATGGGAGAGGCTTCCTCCGTCTTCTCCTGTTCAAACTGTTCTACTCTGGATAATAATGAAAGAGTAGTTGGAACGGGACCCAGGGTCTCCCATCTCCCAGATAGGTGCCCTAACCACTAGCCATTCTCTCTGGCCCAATGATTATTATGTATGTATCCACAGTAGAACAGTCCCCTTAATAAAGCTGGTTGCCACCTCCCACCGTCTTCAATGCGATTGAAGCTATCTGGAAGGTTGCTAAGGAGTTAGGCTTCTGACTTCTCGTACCACCCACCATGACAGCAGCCTACCCGACATGTTTCCAGGCCACCTTAATCCTCCACATCCCCAGCTCCCTGGCATCTGGCTTGCTGCCTATAGAGTAATCCAAAACGTTCTATTTTGGTTCTCCCAGAATAAATTTTGGAGAATTTTCTTCCCAGAAAAGATTTCAAATTATTGATATCTTGTCCTGACTCCAGAAAAAAGTTCTTCCAAAATTCAAAAAAAAAAAATTGCAAGAAGAAAATTTTGTTTTTCAGACAGATTTAGCTCCTAGACATGTAAGTGCACATTGTAAACTAGCCTCAGTGCAACCTAATCCCAGATCAGTATTACTGTGTAAACTCTAAATGTGCTTAGCACTGTAACCACCACAACTATAAAGAACATCCCTATTCCTAATAACTTTCTATCTATGGTGGAAATCTAGTGATGAGGGAACCTCAAAAGATTCCGAATTTTTATACTTCAAAATTTATGGAAACCCTCCGAGGTTGCACCATACTCTGTCCCTCAACAGTCCCCTTTTCAAACTTACCCGAGATGGTCATCTTGGATGGAAAGACTAGTAGCTGCACTATGTCCTTTCTAATACATTGCTGAATTTTTTTCAGAGTAGCAGCCGTGTTAGTCTGTATTCGCAAAAAGAAAAGGAGTACTTGTGGCACCTTAGAGACTAACAAATTTATTAGAGCATAAGCTTTCGTGAGCTGCATCCGATGAAGTGAGCTGTAGCTCACGAAAGCTTATGCTCTAATAAATTTGTTAGTCTCTAAGGTGCCACAAGTACTCCTTTTCTTATTGCTGAATTTTTCATAGAATCATAGAATATCAGGGTTGGAAGGGACCCCAGAAGGTCATCTAGTCCAACCCCCTGCTCAAAGCAGGACCAAGTCCCAGTTAAATCATCCCAGCTAGGGCTTTGTCAAGCCTGACCTTAAAAACCTCTAAGGAAGGAGATTCTACCACCTCCCTAGGTAACGCATTCCAGTGTTTCACCACCCTCTTAGTGAAAAAGTTTTTCCTAATATCCAATCTAAACCTCCCCCATTGCAACTTGAGACCATTACTCCTCGTTCTGTCATCTGCTACCATTGAGAACAGTCTAGAGCCATCCTCTTTGAAACCCCCTTTCAGGTAGTTGAAAGCAGCTATCAAATCCCCCCTCATTCTTCTCTTCTGCAGACTAAACAATCCCAGCTCCCTCAGCCTCTCCTTTTTAATGTTATTTGGAAACATTTGGCCAGTTTAACATTTATTATCTGATATCTGTCATTCCCCAGATGGTGCTTCCTGGCCTGGCGCCTCAGGGCACTGGAGCACAGGGAGAGTAACTGGCACACTCCTGAACTCATAAAACATAAAACAGAAGAGTGATCTATAGAATGAAAGCTAAGCATAGGAACTGTCACCCCTACACTGTCCTCAGATATCTTTAGCATGTGTCCATTGCTCTTCAGGAGAGAGATTTCTCATTAGTTCATTACTGAAGATGACACAGCCTGCATCTCCTGGTACCTATTATTTCAATGAGAAAATAATATGTTTGTGTTGTTTATTATTATGAGCTGTCACTCTTAGGCATCCACTTTCAGTGTTGGACTGCACTTTAATTTTCACTGTAGATAGAACAGTAAATAGCAATAGCAAAATAAGGACCCGATCCTGCAAACACTGACGCACATGCTTAAATTTACTACCATGAGTAGTGCCATGGATGTCAATGAAACGACTCGGAATAGTAAGTGAGTAAGTATTTGCAGAATTAAGGCCTCAGATTCAGCATGTAAAAATGCAAACTCATGTATTCTGGAATAAATGCTCCACAGCACAGATATTGAAAGGAAGGAGATACAACCTTGGGATCTTAAAATGCCACCTATCCTTCAGGAAGGAAATGTCTTTTATACAGGAATTAGATGTTAATGAAGGGAACTCACCCTTTAGGGCTGGGAGCCAGTAAGGACACAGGAAGAAATGTAAGGCTCCAAAACTGTATCTGATATAGATAAATGTAGATCTAATTCAGTATTCATTGGAGCAGGGGGACAGAAACCTGGGGCTCCCACCTTCCAGAGGAATGGCATAACCAGTGGAATATAGAGACATTCTTATTTTCTCTCTGGCCTAATGAATATTTAATTATTTGTACACTGTGAAACAGCTGCAGCAGGAAAGTTTGAGGGATCCCTACCTCAGAGTCTGGTGACTAGGGCACTCTCCTAGTAGGTGGGAAGAGACCCAAGTTCAAGTTTCCACTTCATATCAGAGGGGGGAACTGAACCTGGGTTTCCCACATCTCTAACCACTGGGCTAAAGGCTATAAGGGGGTACATGCCCACCTCCTCCTTGCTGTTTTGTGAGAAAGAGCTTATGCATCTCACTCCAGAAATGGCCTCATGGCTGTGAATCCCAAGCAGAGGAAAGGCTTCTCTCTGGCTCCGATTATGGGTATGTCTACACAGCAAATTATAAACCCACAGCTGACTCGGGCTCCCAGCACTTGGACTCACAGGGCTGTAAGATTAAATGCAGGTACGTGCTAGGGAGTGGGTTGAAGCCCAAGTTCTGGGACCCTGTGAGGGAGGAGGGTCCCACAGCTCAGGCTCCAATGTTAACCCAAATGCCTACAATGCAATTTTACAGCCCCTAAGCCCAAGCCCTGTGAGCTTGGGTGAACTGATGCAGGCCATCCATGGGTGTTTGTTTGCTGTGCAGATATACCCTTAGATGCCAAAGTCACTTTGAAGGGAAAGGTTTGGGACCCATCCACCCTTCTCCTCAGCATTTCCCATTGGTTAGGTTAGGCAGGGCCTCACTCAGTGTGCTGGTTTTTGTGGATCCCAATCTTAGGTGGGTTTCGGAGTAGCAGCCGTGTTAGTCTGTATTCGCAAAAAGAAAAGGAGTACTTGTGGCACCTTAGAGACTAACAAATTTATTAGAGCATAAGCTTTTGGCTAACTCTACCCATGCATTGTGGAGCACGAGAGTCTAAGCAGGGATGTGGTTTCCATTAGGTGACAGGGTGCCTAAACATTAGGCACTGTAACATCGAGTCTGTCCCTTTGTGGGCATAGCCCTCAGTCTCTTTAAAATCTGTCTCTTTTCCTTGGCACCTGAGTCTCACAGTAAATTCTTTGGTGGTAGTGTGTTAAGGGCACAACGGAAAAATAAAGAGAATAAATAAATAGAAAATAAAACGTACAGTTTTGGAGATCCAACTTCATGGAACATTTTTATACTGTGAATTTATATTGCTAAGTCTATTTTCCTGTATTTTGCACAATACAATTTATAACACTTATTCAAGAAATTAAAACATAAAGAAAAAGGTGGTGAAAAAACTCAGGAACAATGCATGTGTGTGGCTACATATCTGAGATCTCTGAACCATTGCACAATAGATATTTATTTTAACACTTGAGTCATTTTATCACCGGACACTGAGATTACAAAGATCATTTGTCATTGTATTGAAAAGGACAAATATTGTAAGTCTGTTTCTAAAGATGTTCATAAATACTAATCTTCATTTTCTAAGCTGACATGTCATATATATATAAAGACAAGTCATATATGTTTGTTTATTACCAATCAGATTTTTGACTGTGTTTTCAGTTCTTTCCCAGATGGAGGAATATGAATAAGTAAACAGTCAGGCAAATACATGATGCTTTCCCTCTTAGCACATAGAAAATATCATGAATGCACCATTTCTCTAATATCTTCCTTAACTGAAGGAATGAGCTTGCATATGAAGGATTCTGAATGGCACTACATTTCTATACTCTATGAAGTAAGATATTCAATAACTCTTAGAGCCAACTGCATTTATTCAGGCTGCTACTTCTACTGACTTTAATGGGACGTTTGCCCGCGTGAGGATTGTGGGATCAGGCTCTTACTAAATTATCCTTTTATGTAGACGTATTAAATCTAAGCAGAGTCTTTCATCCATGAATTGGGAAATTAAAATATATTAATACAAAACACCTTCTTGATAACTGCATTGATGGACAACACATAGTTTATATTTAATCACCTATTATTTGTAACATGTCATAACCATCCATCATAGGAGCAAGAAAATTGTCTGGCCTTACTCCTACACTACATGTGGTAATGGAAGTATAATGGGGAAAAAAGTTCAAGGGGAAAACTCATTGCATAATTAATGTCGTGTGTGGATAATTTAACAGGGAATGATGTCTACATACTGTGTGGAAGGGCTTTATTGAACCAAGCATCAGTAAATATTAAGGCTTTTCTAATACATTTTTTATGAATCATGCATTAAGTTAAAGGACACGGGTCTCATATGGACAGTATCGTCAAACATCACAATACAAAAATTATAAATCAGACTCCAAAAACTCGTGAGACTGATTTAAAAATCATGAGATTTCAATGTATCATTTTTAAAGTCATATTATTTGTATATCCTAATTGTCTTAAGTGCTGGGAAAAGCCTTGACCCCCAATTTGTGTGTGATCATTTTTGGTTGAATATTGACAAACAAAATTCAAACCACCCCCAGCTGATTAGAGGAAGCCTCTAATTATTGTAGTCTAACTTTCTAGGAAGGAGGAGCTGCCATTTTATTGCTATCCATACTCCTCCCCTTCCACTGTCCTGCTTCTTTTCCCATCCACCAAATCTCTCTTCACGGCCTCCTGCCCTCAATCCTCCTCTTCAACCTCAATCTCCTTCCTCTTCTTATGTCTTCTCTACACTATGAAAATTTCTTGTGGATGACAGTGGCTGCCACTTACCCTGTCTAATAGCATGTGCTGGCAAGGTAAATTGTGTCTGACGCTGCTTCCAGAAACCAGAGATTCAAGCCTAGTATAAACTAGGCTTCATTTACCTACATGTCACATTCCTCCTCCCTCACTAGGTGAAATGTGGTCCCATGCAGATGTCTACTCCTTGTGGATACAGCTTGTCTGTTTCCTGAGATCTGATTCTGCTTCCTGTGGGCTCATTCAGAATGTTTTGAGTCATTTATTCTAATATTTTGTGTTGTTTCAAGGCGGGATTTAGCTAAGCTGTGTATCACAAACAGAGCTGACTTTTCTTTTGAGATGTCCAGTCCTCTTAGGGTATGTCTACACAGCTCATGTCTGTGAGTTTCTGAGTCCGGGTTGACAGACTTGGGCTTGTGCTACAGCAGTAAAAATAGCTGTGTAGATGTTGTGGCGGCTTGGGCTGGAGCTCAGGCCCCAAAGCCTAGGGAAGGGCATGGGTTTCAGAGCCCAAGCTCCAGCCTGAGACAAAACTTAAAAACACTTTTTAAGCACAGCTCTTTTTAGTATGGTACTGCAAGCCCACCTCCGTTGACCCACGCTTGGAGGCTTGCTGCTGCGGGCTGCCACTGGCTGTGTTGATGTACTGTTGG
Organism: Dermochelys coriacea; assembly: GCF_009764565.3. Classification (NCBI taxonomy): domain Eukaryota; kingdom Metazoa; phylum Chordata; order Testudines; family Dermochelyidae; genus Dermochelys; species Dermochelys coriacea. The sequence continues at coordinate 247,238,157 of NC_050069.1, read as the reverse complement.
AGAGTGTGCTTTGGTTCTATAATTCCTTGAGGCAGAAAGCTTTGTGTAGTGGTGCAACTGTCATTTGTTTACAACACTGAAATTCTTGTCATATAATAAAATATGCATTCAAAATTTCTTTGCTTTATACAGATTTTCCTCCTCCCCTCTGGCAATGAGCTTGCTACACTGAGATTCATTGTGATCTCTGGCTGAGATGATGCTTTTCTCACTTAGGTCTGATCCAAAAATCTATTGGAGTCAAAGGAAATACTCTCAATCGACTTGAGTGTATTTAATCAAGCTCTTACAACTTGGTGTGCATTTCCTGAAGTTCGCCACTGACATACCCTTTGCTGTGGTTATTTCCATTGGTCAACAGAACCCACTTTATCAGAACTCAGTCCATCGTATTGCTCATAAGAACCCATTGCTACAGTACATGGCATGGGAAGAATTAAGTGGATAACAGCATACCCGGTCACTTATGGGAGGGAGGGTCAAAAAATGCTGCCACAAAAAAATGAATTAAACTAATAACATAATCAAAGCTAAATACTTAGGCCCCAATCCAGTAAAGCTTTTAAGCACATGCATAACTTTATGCACATGAGATCATCCATTGGCTTCAACAGGGCTATTCACATGCTTAAAAAGATATGCACATAATTAATCGCCCAGCTGGATGAGGGCTTTGCAAAGAGATGTTCATTAATTCAGACATTTTGTCATAATTTGTACTGAGAAAAACAATCATCTGATCTGAAATGTCACTGATCTACATCTGGATAGATATCAAAGTGCTGACAAAGCCCACAACCCCCTGGTTTTCTAATATCCAAACTGTATTATTATTACTTGACACATTTCTGTTGAAAATGTGAGCCCTAGCATAGAGTATGACAAAATGTAATGGAAATTATTTCCTTTATTTTTCTCCCTTTTCTGTAACACATATCCTATCTATCCTATGAAAACTTCAATATATTTTAGAAATCATGGATCTTTATGACTAATTTCCTGTACCAAACTATAATTACTTTAATTCTACATTGCTGGAGAGAATTTGAAAACAGGATTTCTTTAGAACAAAATTAGCTTATATAATGAATAAAAAGATAAATCATATTAGCTTAATTAAAACATATTAACATTTTTGTTGCATATGAATAAAAAATCAGACACAATGAAAGTGGGTTATTCATAAAAAGACAATTTATGGAGATTTATGAAGATTTTAGGAACTTGCAAAATTCCATTATTTAACATCTCTAGTAAGATCTTTACAAGCATACATAATGAAAGGCCTAAAAAAATTCAATAAATGAACTTATGTTTAAAGTCACATTGATTTAGTGCAAGTAAAGGATCTAGAAGTTAATATAGAAGAAAGGGATAATCAGTAGTTAAATAAAAACATTGGGTTATATTCTATCAAAGATTGCAAAACAAACAAAGAACAAGTAAACACTGCTTTAAAGCACCCTTTAAAATCTGCCAGGTACTTTAGGAAAGGGTTTTATTATTCTTTGTGCATGGCGTTCTTCTAAATATCTTTGACTGCTATTGCCTATCATGCTGACCAGTATTATTTCAATGTTTCCTTGTGTTCCCCTCTCTGTCTCTTGTATCAATTGTTCTCACTTGTCGTATACTGACTTTAATGGGACGTTTGCCCGCATGAGGATTGTGGGATCCGGCTATTACTAAATTATCCTTTAATGCAGATGCACTAAATCTAAGCGGAGTCTTTCATCCATGAATTGGGAAATTAAAGGAAGTATTTTTTCACATAATGCATGGTCCACCTGTCGAACTCCTTGCCAGAGGATGTTGTGAAGGCAAAGAATATAACAGTGTTAAAAAAAGAACTAGATAAGTTCATGGATAGGTCCATCAATGACTATTAGCCAGGATGGGCAAGGATGGTGTCCCTATCCTCTGTTTGCCAAAAGCTGGCAATGGGCAACAGGGGATGGATCACCTGTTCTGTTCATTCCCTCTGGGGCCTCTGGCATTGGTCACTGTTGGAAGACAGGATGCTGGGCTAGATGGACCTTTGGTCAGACCCAATATGGACATTCTTATGTTGTTATTACACATTTGTTGGGGCAGGGACCATCATTTTGTTCTATGTTTGTGCAGTGCCCAGCACAGACAGTGCCTGGTTCCCATGACTGGGGATCCTAGGTGCAATTGCAAGACAAACAAATAATAATAATGACCATAGTCATATTTCTACACTTATGCCCAGATTCTTTCCCCCTGTTCCAGGCTCTTTGTGCTGCTCCAGTGGGAGAAAGTGGTAGAACCTAGCCTTAACTGTCCAACTGAAAATTCCCTCAGGGCAGGAAAGCAATCAGCTAGAGTAAAGTGGTATAGCCAGCTTGGACAGAAGCTGTCCCCCAAGCACCGGGTCACTGTATTCTGCTAATTTACATAGGGCATATGGCACTTAGATGCCATAGCCAGTTGACCTAAATTACGGCTGCCCCTAACCAGCCATAATTTATGCCAATGTGCTAGGTTCAGATGCACTATGAGACTTGGGGAGATGTATCTTGCTCCATGAGGTCTCCTCTTTCTGGCACTGAGTGTGTGTCAGTACAAGTATCTAAGTCTCTAAGCATCACTGTTACTTCATTGGATCAGGATCTCCAGTATGGTATTTATGTTAGTTTTATGTTTATGTCAGGAAACAATTCCTAGGGTTATTCCCTAGGAATAAAATAGTGTACTGGTGATTTTTACACAACCCTTCTCTCATCCTTCCATCTAGGTAATGGCACTACACAACAAAAATAAGACATATTTCAAAAGTTACCTGGTGACTGGGAGGTCAATTCCCACCCTCTCCTCATGTGATTCCCACCTTCTCCCATATATGATTCTCTGCTTCCAAGTGTACAGATGTTCCCTGTAATGTGAGCAATTCTGTACAGTCACATATGGTTAATCAGGGCATTTCACTAGGCAAGCAGATAGAACCGTCTAGCTCAGAAGATCTGAAAGCACTGTGCAAATTATGGTCTTTTGCAGTCAGTGAGATCCTTTTATGAGTTAAGATATGTAGGAGCACATCCTTGATACACACAGCAACACTATAAGAGTACCCACCTTTGGACTGGCGTGGAAACAGGCAACTAACAGGCACTCAGCCCGAGTGTGTGGGATGAGAGATTTTTCTAAAGACATTAATATAGGTGTGTATTACTTTTTTTAAAAAAGTGCCATGAGGTTTGGGACCTTTCATTCTGTCATCAAGCACACTATACTCTTCTGCATTTTCAGCCCATACAGCACTTCTAATGATGAGGCCATTATAACAATCAAGCCTTACCTCTTGCCTAATACACATGATAAAATTTTACCCAGTGATTCCTGTACTGAGCCTGTTACTTCTGCTTGCATAAGAGCACAACTTTTAGAAGGACATACAAAAGCCAGATTCTGTTCTGTACATGAGATTAACTCCAGGGCAATGTCATGGATTCAGTGGAATTACTCTGGATTTACACCCATATGAGAACAGAATTTGGCCCACAGAGTACCACTAGGGTTGCCAACTTTCTAATTGCAGAAAACCACACACCCTTGCCCGCCCCTGCCCTGCCCCTTCTCCAAGGCCCCTCCCCCACTCACTCCATCCCCCTCCCTCTGTTGCTAGCTCTCCCCCAGCCTCGCTCACTCGCTCATTTTCAAATTGCAGGCCACAGAACCTCACCCTAGCACATTATATTGCACCTTGCAGTCACAGACATACTAGAAATTTGGGATGAAGCCAATGGGAGTTTTTAATCACACAAGAAAAGCAGGATCATAGGAAAATGTAAGTATTATTTTAATTGTCTCAGGCCCCATAGTAATTAAAAACCCAGTCTTGCAAACCCCTTCTCATGCGAGCAGTCTGTATTCACATGGTGATGGAATTCACAATTCATTTCAATAAGAGTTCATAGAATCATAGAATATCAGGGTTGGAAGGGACCCCAGAAGGTCATCTAGTCCAACCCCCTGCTCAAAGCAGGACCAAGTCCCAGTTAAATCATCCTAGCCAGGGCTTTGTCAAGCCTGACCTTAAAAACCTCTAAGGAAGGAGATTCTACCACCTCCCTAGGTAACGCATTCCAGTGTTTCACCACCCTCTTAGTGAAAAGTTTTTCCTAATATCCAATCTAAACCTCCCCCATTGCAACTTGAGACCATTACTCCTCGTTCTGTCATCTGCTACCATTGAGAACAGTCTAGAGCCATCCTCTTTGAAACCCCCTTTCAGGTAGTTGAAAGCAGCTATCAAATCCCCCCTCATTCTTCTCTTCTGCAGACTAAACAATCCCAGCTCCCTCAGCCTCTCCTCATAAGTCATGTGCTCTAGACCCCTAATCATTTTTGTTGCCCTTTGCTGTACTCTTTCCAATTTATCCACATCCTTCTTGTAGTGTGGGGCCCAAAACTGGACACAGTACTCCAGATGAGGCCTCACCAGTGTCGAATAGAGGGGAACGATCACGTCCCTCGATCTGCTCGCTATGCCCCTACTTATACATCCCAAAATGCCATTGGCCTTCTTGGCAACAAGGGCACACTGCTGACTCATATCCAGCTTCTCGTCCACTGTCACCCCTAGGTCCTTTTCCGCAGAACTGCTGCCGAGCCATTCGGTCCCTAGTCTGTAGCGGTGCATTGGATTCTTCCATCCTAAGTGCAGGACCCTGCACTTATCCTTATTGAACCTCATTAGATTTCTTTTGGCCCAATCTTCCAATTTGTCTAGGTCCTTCTGTATCCTATCCCTCCCCTCCAGCGTATCTACCACTCCTCCCAGTTTAGTATCATCCGCAAATTTGCTGAGAGTGCAATCCATACCATCCTCCAGATCATTTATGAAGATATTGAACAAAACGGGCCCCAGGACCGACCCCTGGGGCACTCCACTTGACACCGGCTGCCAACTAGACATGGAGCCATTGATCACTACCCGTTGAGCCCGACAATCTAGCCAGCTTTCTACCCACCTTATAGTGCATTCATCCAGCCCATACTTCCTTAACTTGCTGACAAGAATGCTGTGGGAGACCGTGTCAAAAGCTTTGCTAAAGTCAAGAAACAATACATCCACTGCTTTCCCTTCATCCACAGAACCAGTAATCTCATCATAAAAGGCGATTAGATTAGTCAGGCATGACCTTCCCTTGGTGAATCCATGCTGACTGTTCCTGATCACTTTCCTCTCCTCTAAGTGCTTCAGGATTGATTCTTTGAGGACCTGCTCCATGATTTTTCCAGGGACTGAGGTGAGGCTGACCGGCCTGTAGTTCCCAGGATCCTCCTTCTTCCCTTTTTTAAAGATGGGCACTACATTAGCCTTTTTCCAGTCATCCGGGACTTCCCCCGTTCGCCACGAGTTTTCAAAGATAATGGCCAAGGGCTCTGCAATCACAGCCGCCAATTCCCTCAGCACTCTCGGATGCATTTCGTCCGGCCCCATGGACTTGTGCACGTCCAGCTTTTCTAAATAGTCCCTAACCACCTCTATCTCTACAGAGGGCTGGCCATCTCTTCCCCATTTTGTGATGCCCAGCACAGCAGTCTGGGAGCTGACCTTGTTAGTGAAAACAGAGGCAAAAAAAGCATTGAGTACATTAGCTTTTTCCACATCCTCTGTCACTAGCTTGCCTCCCTCATTCAGTAAGGGGCCCACACTTTCCTTGGCTTTCTTCTTGTTGCCAACATACCTGAAGAAACCCTTCTTGTTACTCTTGACATCTCTTGCTAGCTGCAGCTCCAGGTGCGATTTGGCCCTCCTGATATCTTTCCTACATGCCCGAGCAATATTTTTATACTCTTCCCTGGTCATATGTCCAACCTTCCACTTCTTGTAAGCTTCTTTTTTATGTTTAAGATCCGCTAGGATTTCACCATTAAGCCAAGCTGGTCGCCTGCCATATTTACTATTCTTTCGACTCATCGGGATGGTTTGTCCCTGTAACCTCAACAGGGATTCCTTGAAATACAGCCAGCTCTCCTGGACTCCCTTCCCTTTCATGTTAGTCCCCCAGGGGATCCTGGCCATCTGTTCCCTGAGGGAGTCAAAGTCTGCTTTCCTGAAGTCCAGGGTCCGTATCCTGCTGCTTACCTTTCTTCCCTGCGTCAGGATCCTGAACTCAACCAACTCATGGTCACTGCCTCCCAGATTCCCATCCACTTTTGCTTCCCCCACTAATTCTACCCGGTTTGTGAGCAGCAGGTCAAGAAAAGCGCTCCCCCTAGTTGGCTCCCCTAGCACTTGCACCAGGAAATTGTCCCCTACGCTTTCCAAAAACTTCCTGGATTGTCTATGCACCGCTGTATTGCTCTCCCAGCAGATATCAGGAAAATTAAAGTCACCCATGAGAATCAGGGCATGCGATCTAGTAGCTTCCGTGAGTTGCCGGAAGAAAGCCTCATCCACCTCATCCCCCTGGTCCGGTGGTCTATAGCAGACTCCCACCATGACATCACTCTTGTTGCACACACTTCTAAACTTAATCCAGAGACACTCAGGTTTTTCCACAGTTTCGTACCGGAGCTCTGAGCAGTCATACTGCTCCCTTACATACAGTGCTACTCCCCCACCTTTTCTGCCCTGCCTGTCCTTCCTGAACAGTTTATAACCATCCATGACTGTACTCCAGTCATGTGAGTTATCCCACCAAGTCTCTGTTATTCCAATCACGTCATAATTCCTTGACATCACCAGGACCTCCAGTTCTCCCTGCTTGTTTCCAAGGCTTTGTGCATTTGTATATAAGCACTTGAGATAACCTGTTGATTGCCCCTCATTCCCAGTATGAGGCAGGAGCCCTCCCCTCACAGACATTCCTGCCTGTGCTTCCTCCCGGTATCCCGCTTTCCCACTTACCTCAGGGCTTTGGTCTCCTTCCCCCGGTGAACCTAGTTTAAAGCCCTCCTCACTAGGTTAGCCAGCCTGCTGGCAAAGATGTTCTTCCCTCTCTTCGTAAGATGGAGCCCGTCTCTGCCCAGCACTCCTCCTTCATGGAACACCATCCCATGGTCAAAGAATCCAAAGCCTTCTCTCCGACACCACCTGCGTAGCCATTCGTTGACCTCCACGATTCGACGGTCCCTACCCAGGCCTTTTCCTTCCACGGGGAGGATGGACGAGAACACCACTTGCGCCTCCAACTCCTTTATCCTTCTTCCCAGAGCCACGTAGTCCGCAGTGATCCGCTCAAGGTCATTCTTGGCAGTATCATTGGTGCCCACGTGGAGAAGCAGGAAGGGGTAGCGATCCGAGGGCTTGATGAGTCTCGGCAGTCTCTCCGTCACATCACGAATCTTAGCCCCTGGCAAGCAGCAGACTTCTCGGTTTTCCCGGTCAGGGCGGCAGATAGATGACTCAGTCCCCCGGAGGAGAGAGTCCCCGACCACCACCACCCGCCTTCTCCTCTTGGGAGTGGTGGTCGTGGAACCCCCAACCTCAGGACATCGCATCTCATGCCTCCCAACCAGCGGAGTCTCCTTCTGCTTTCTCCCCCCAGACATATCATCTGGTCCACTCTCCGCATTGGTACCTGTGGAGAGAACATGAAAGCGGTTAGTTACCTGTGTCTGTGTTACTGGAACCCGGACATTCCGCTTACCTCTTCTGGAGGTCACATGTTGCCAAGCTTCTTCACTGGCCTCTTGGCTCCTCTGTGCAACCTGCTCTATATCTTTAGAGCTTTGTGCCCCTAGAAGCCTATCCTGGGTTTGGTCCAGAAAATCCTCAGTCTCTCGTATACAATGCAGGGTCGTTACCTGTTGCTCCAGACCTTCAATCTTCTCTTCCAATATGGAGACCAGCTTGCACTTTGTACAGACAAAGTCGCTTCTGTCCTGTGGAAGAAAGACAAACATGGCACATCCAGTGCAGGTCACAACAGCTGAACCCCCCCCTTCCATATCACCTACCTACTATGAGCTTCCTCAGAGACGTTGGCAAGATGTAAGCCTCACTGGGCTCACTCCAGGCGAACTCCCAGGCAAACTCCTGCTGTGAGCTGCTCTGCTGTCCCCGCTGCTCCGCTGGTTCTGGGAGCATTGTGGGAGCGTGCAAAATGCAGGACTGAGGACCTGTTGGTAGCCCAGAATTTGGCCTTTTAAACAATGTTCTTTCACACACACATCCATTTTTTTTTCCACATTAGGTGCACATTCTTTGCTCAGTAAGTATCAGCATATGACCATTTCTGGACAGGTGCTGGAAATGGATAAGAGCTCTACGCTGACCCATATTGGAGCCTCCTGAGAATTACAAGGACTGTATATACTGTAACACTAGTATACAGTATACTATACTGTATATACTGTAACACTACAGCTATGATATATTTAACTACTAAGGGCTGAAGTGAGTTCTAACCCATACAGCTTTTCCCCAAGTCTGTTTAAGCTCTGAAATGTCCAGTAGGTTTTATTGATTTTATACCTTCCTAAGGTAGGGGATAGCAGGGTCTGAGTGAAGTATATGGGAATTTGGGATACATAAAGAATGTAGGCTCCGGCCGCTTATATCTGTTTGCAGCGTGAATGCATTTGTTAATATGCTCATGCTTTTTCAGAGTAAATATTTCAGTGGTCTTCTTTTATTTAAAGGAATTTTGCCATCAGCCCAGCACTTACGTGTAACCTACAAGAGGTGAGTGGGAGGGATTTTTAAATATTATGAAAAATGCCTCAATGACAGTGTCTTTTTTAAATTCTCATGTAACTTTTTACCTCTGATTATCCTCAAACTTAGCCTCTCAAAAGAAAAGTGTTTTTTCATAAAAGGCAAACTATATCAGATTCACTGAATTACATTGTTTCCAATTTACATGCTACACAAGAGATACTGCTTTTATGTTTAGCTTTTTCCAATATTAACTCAAGGCTATTTTTGCCATTTGTGTGATATTTTACATCACAAGGTTCCAAACAATGTTGCTAAGTCAGGTGACTGCATTTTTCTTCCATATTTTTAGCAACATGACCCAGTTTGAGAGCTCTCACCCCTCTTACCCTCAGGGAGAACTGTATGATCATATTGGAAATGGCGGAAGGACCCCATACTTCTGATTTGTTTTGGCAATGCTTATGCATGAGAAAAATGGAAGAAGATACCATATGCCTCAATCAAGTTGGATCTGCCAGAACTAGAGTAATAAGCCAAATTTCTTTGAAAGATTTTTCATTCTTTTTTGTGTGGTTAAGATGGGTCTGCCTTAGTGAGGAATGAATGCAACATGTGCTTCTCTCCCTAGGTCCAGCTGGAACCAGCTTCTGGACTCTTCATTTTGTCAGGTCATATCTTCCCATCATGACTCCAGATGGTACTTTTATTTCCTACTTCCATTTTCTCTAATTCAGATCATCCAGACATGCAATAATAAGTAGCATAAAACAATGTTATATTATGACAGGTTTCAGAGTAGCAGCTGTGTTAGTCTGTATTCGCAAAAAAGGAGTAATTGTGGCACCTTAGAGACTAACAAATTTATTTGAGCATAAGCTTTTGTGAGCTCACTTCGTTGGATGCATTCAGTGAAAAATATGGTGGGGAGATTTATACACATAGAGAACATGAAACAATGGGTGTTACCATACACACTGTAACCAGAGTGATTACTTAAGGTGAGCTATTACCAGCAGGAGAGCGGGGCGCGGGGGAGGGAACCTTTTGTAGTGATAATCAAGGTGGGCCATTTCCAAAAGATGACAAGAACGTCTGAGGAACAGTGAGGGGTGGTGGATAAACATGAGAAAATAGTTTTACTTTGTGTAATGACCCATCCACTCCCAGTCTCTATTCAAGCCTAAGTTAATTGTATCCAGTTTGCAAATTAATTCCAATTCAGAAGTCTCTCCTTGGAGTCTGTTTTTGAAGTTTTTTTGTTGAAGTATTGCCCCTTTTAGGTCTGTAATCAAGTGACCAGAGACATTGAAGTGTTCTCCAACAGGTTTTTGAATGTTATAATTCTTGACCTCTGATTTGTGTGCATTTATTCTTTTACGTAGAGACTGTCCAGTTTGACCAATGTACATGGCAGAGGGGCATTGCTGGCACATGATGGCATATATCACATTGGTATATGTGCAGGTGAATGAGCCTCTGATAGTGTGGCTGATGTGATTAGGCCCAAGATGGTGTCCCCGAATAGATATGTGGGCACAGTTGGCAACGGGCTTTGTTGCAAGGATAGGTTCCTGGGTTAGTGGTTCTGTTGTGTGGTGTGTGGTTGCTGGTGAGTATTTGCTTCAGGTTGGGGGGCTGTCTGTAAGCAAGGACTGGCCTGTCTCCCAAGATCTGTGAGAGTGATGGGTCGTCCTTCAGGATAGGTTGTAGATCCTTGATGATGCGTTGGAGAGGTTTTAGTTGGGGGCTGAAGGTGATGGCTAGTGGCGTTCTGTTATTTACTTTGTTGGGCCTGTCCTGTAGTAGGTGACTTCTGGGTACTCTTCTGGCTCTGTCAATCTGTTTCTTCACTTCCGCAGGTGGATATTGTAGTTGTAAGAATGCTTGATAGAGATCTTGTAGGTGTTTGTCTCTGTCTGAGGGGTTGGAGCAAATGCGGTTGTATCGTAGAGCTTGGCTGTAGACAATTGTTTGTGTGCTGTGGTCTGGTTGAAAGCTGGAGGCATGTAGGTAGGCATAGCGGTCAGTAGGTTTCCGGTATACGGTGGTGTTTATGTGACCATTGCTTATTAGCACCATAGTGTCCAGAAAGTGGATCTCTTGTGTGGACTGGTCCAGACTGAGGTTGATGGTGGGATGGAAATTGTTGAAATCATGGTGGAATGCCTCAAGGGCTTCTTTTCCATGGGTCCAGATGATGAAGAAGTCATCAATGTAGCGCAAGTAGAGTAGGGGCATTAGGGGACGAGAGCTGAGGAAGTGTTGTTCTAAGTCAGCCATAAAAATGTTGGTATACTGTGGTGCCATGCGAGTACCCATAGCAGTGCCGCTGGTTTGAAGGTATACATTATCCCCAAATGTGAAATAGTTATGTGTGAGGAAAAAGTCACAAAGTTCAGCCACCAGGTTTGCCGTGACATTATCGGGGATACTGGTCCTGTCGGCTTGTAGTCCATCTTTGTGTGGAATGTTGGTGTAGAGGGCTTCTACATCCATAATGGCTAGAATGGTGTTTTCTGGAAGATCACCGATGGATTGTAATTTCCTCAGGAAGTCAGTGGTGTCTCGAAGATAGCTGGGAGTGCTGGTAGCGTAGGGCCTGAGGAGGGAGTCTACATAGCCAGACAATCCTGCTCTCAGAGTGCCAATGCCAGAGATGATGGGGCGTCCAGGATTTCCAGGTTTATGGATCTTGGGTAGCAGATACAATACCCCAGGTCGGGGTTCCAGGGGTGTGTCTGTGCGGATTTGTTCTTGAGCTTTTTCAGAGAGTTTCTTGAGCAAATGCTGTAGTTTCTTTTGGTAACCCTCAATGGGATCAGAGGGTAATGGCTTGTAGAAAGTGGTGTTGGAGAGCTGCCTAGCAGCCTCTTATTCATATTCTGAGCTATTCATGATGACGTCAGAACCTCCTTTGTCAGCCTTTTTGATTATGATGTCAGAGTTGTTTCTGAGGCTGTGGATGGCATTGTGTTCTGCACGGCTGAGGTTATGGGGCAAGTGATGCTGCTTTTCCACAATTTCAGCCCGTGCATGACGGCAGAAGCAGTCTATGTAGAAGTCCAGTCCATTGTTTCGACCTTCAGGAGGAGTCCACCCAGAATCCTTCTTTTTGTAGTCTTGGTAGGAAGCTCTCTTTGGGTTAGTATGTTGTTCAGAGGTGTGTTGGAAATATTCCTTGAGTCAGAGGCCTCAAAAATAGGATTCTAGGTCACCACAGAACTGTATCATTTTTGTGGGGGTGGAGGGGCAGAAGGAGAGGCCCCGAGATAGGACAGATTCTTCTGCTGGGCTAAGAGTATAGTTGGATAGATTAACAATATTGCTGGGTGGATTAAGGGAACCACTGTTGTGGCCCCTTGTGGCATGTAGTAGTTTAAATAGTTTAGTGTCCTTTTTCTTTTGTAGAGAAGGAAAGTGTGTGTTGCAAATGGCTTGTCTAGTTTTTGTAATGTCCAGCCACAAGGAAGTTTGTGTGGAAGGTTGGTTCTTTATGAGAGTATCCAGTTTTGAGAGCTCATTCTTAATCTTTCCCTGTTTGCTGTAGAGGATGTTGATCAGGTGGTTCCGCAGTTTCTTTGAGACTGTATGGCACAAGCTGTCAGCATAGTCTGTGTAGTATGTAGATTGTAATGGATTTTTTACCTTTGGTCCTTTTGGTATGATGTCCATCTGTTTGCATTTGGAAAGGAAGATGATGTCTGTCTGTATCTGTACGAGTTTTTTCATGAAGTTGACAGATTTCCACTCTATACGGCTAAATTCAGTGCCTTGCATAATGACAGGTTTCAGAGTAGCAGCCATGTTAGTCTGTATTCGCAAAAAGAAAAGGAGTACTTGTGGCACCGTAGAGACTAACAAATTTATTTAAGCATAAGCTTTTGTGAGCTACAGCTCACTTCATCGGATGCATTCAGTGGAAAATACAGTAGGGAGATTTATATACATAGAGAACATGAAACAATGGGAGTTACCATACACACTGTAACAAGAGTGATCACTTAAGGTGAGCTATTACCAGCAGGAGAGCGGGGGGCAGGAGGAAGCTCTTGTGGTGGTAATCAAGGTGGGTCATTTCCAGCAGTTGACAAGAACGTCTGAGGAACAGAGGGGGGTGGGGGGATAAACATGGGGAAATAGTTTTACTTTGTGTAATGTTATATTATGTTAGCACAAGAGCTCCCTCTAGTGGTAATGCTGTTACTTTCATTGCTAGTTAACCGTATAATAAAGGACTCAAAATGGCTGCCTCCTGTTTATAGACTAATAAAGGACTAAAATGCCTCCCTTCTCAACACAGTCATATTTACTTTATTACTACTGATAAATATATTTTAAAATAATTTCCTACCACGATGGGCCAATATTTCCATATCCGTTTTTTTTTCATAGCACCATACAGACAAAAATTATTTTCATTTTAAATATTGAGATTCATTTATTTCTATCATAAGTTGAAATCCCAGAGCCTTTAATTTTATTTAATATTTTTTAGGAGCTCAGGTATTGGAGAAGGTGCCAAAGAAGGCTACTGGGCTTATTCAAGGAAATGAAGTTACCTGATGTCAAGACTGAATCCCACATTCTGGCACTTCAGGTGCAGAAGGTGGGGACCCCTCAAAGATTCTAAAAATTAATACTTGCCACTCCAGGCTTGTATTAAACTCTCAAGGTTACAGCTTTTCTCTGATTGTGGCTTGGCAAACACTGCCACCACCCAAATGCAAAAAAAAAAAAACCAAAAAAAACCAAAAAACAAAAATCCTTGGACCCAGGAAGGAGCACTTGGGAATTCCTCCCTGTGGGGTACACTGAAGGCCTTTCACCCCTCCGGGGAAGAGCTGAGATGAAAACAAAGAAAATTAGTTGATGCCACCAGCTAATCAAACAGTATAGGCACAAATCTCTTCGGACACAACAATTCAAAGTCTGTTCTTAAAAAAGGTAAATTTTATTAAAAACAAAAAGAAAGAAAATATATCTGGAACGTAGGCTTCTGCTGGATTTTAAAAGAGCAATTCCAAAAATTAAGCACCCAAAATAGCTTTCTTGGTGATTCAGCTTAAATCAAACAAAAGCATCTGGGGTTAGCACAGAGGAGATCCACAAGCTAAAATAAAGAAATAAACCTGATCACATTTATCTAAACATTCCCTATCCAAATGATTCCTTCTAGGTACAGAAAATAATTTTTCATACCTGCTTCAAACTTTACACAGCATTCCTGCTTATAGCATTGCTGCTCCATGTTCCCGGAGCCCCGAGAGAACAGACAAAGGGACAGTTTCTTTCCCAATTTTAAAAAGTTCTAGCATTCCCATTAGCTCTTTTGGTCAGGTGCCCACTTTTTTTCTTTACCTGGGAGACTTCTTAACCCTTTACAGGTAAAGCAAGTAGAGAACAACTACCAAGAGGGATTTTACAGCTTACTGACTGGCAGGGTGTCTATCAAAGGCTTCCAAACAAGATAGCTGGAGGCAAGTATCAAAAGAATTTTGGGCTATACTGATACATGATTTTTAAAAGAACATACCCTCCTATACCTAAATATGTTATATACCCTACTTAAAAGTAGGGTACAGCTTCAAAGAGGCAGGGCGAGGACTAAATGTATTTTCAGCTCTTCCCATTGACACATTTTTGATGTTTCCATGTATCTATAATATATTATAGAATAAAGCTACTGCACATACATTGTTACTTCACTTCGGCTTTGTTTGCACTTGGAGCATGGGGTGTGATTCCCAGCTCACATAGACATACTCATGCTAGCTCTCACTGAGTTAGTGTGCTAAAAATAGCAATTTAGCCAGTGTAGCATGAGCAGCAGTGAGTGGTGACACCAGTGGTGACTCTAGGTTTTTTGCCTCCCCAAGCAAAAAATTTTCCGCCCCAAGCTCAGGTGGGGCTGGGGCTTGCAGGTGGCACTGGAAATGAAGGGAGTGATGTCACCTTCTCCCAGCTCCTGCAGGGGCTTTACACCCTCCCCCACCCGGCCATGCAGAGAAGCCCCGATATAAGGGGTGGCAAAAGGCAGTGCAGCAGCCAGTGCGCAGATGAGGTGGTGCAGCCCCAGCTCCCCAGCAGAACTCACCCTCTCCTCCCCAGGTAGCGGCTGGGCCCTGGCAGCTCAGCATCCTGGGACCGGGGCTTCCCCTTCCTGCTACAGCCGGGGGCACAGCGTCCTCGCCCCGTCTAAGTGGCAAAGCTCCGAGAGCGCAACTGCCCCCCCCAAAAAGGATGGCCGGAATGCTGCCCCTGGAAATGTGCTGCCCCAAGCACGTGCTTGCTTTGCTAGTGCCTAGAGCCGGTCCTGGGTAGCACTGCACCAAGTACATCCCCATGGGGTTCAGGTGAGGTCACTGCTCACCACTGCCAATACTGCCCCAGCTATGCTACTGTTTTTAATATGCCATTCAATGAAAGCTAATGTATGTCAGCATGAACTGGGAATCACACTCCTAGCTCCAAGCATAGACATTCTTAGAATCAATCTATTCTATACTTTAGCAGTTGAGTAGAGATGGGCTGGAATCAGAACCCTGGGATGAAACTTAACAACTGGACTGTATTTCTGAACCAAATCACCTACAATATTTCAACAATGATCATATTAAGGTCAGACACTGTGATACAAATGTGACAGCAAACCTCTCCCAGAAAAAAAAAGTGAGGTGCTTATCTTTGAAGATAAACTTTGTCCTGAATTCACCATACAGTTGTCCTTTATTTCTTTGTAACACAGGTGGTCAGCATACTCAGGAAACACAACTGTCCCTACATCTCTCTCTCCCTGAAAGAGAAAGCAGGGATGGGAGGTGGGGGAACATGTGAGTTGAATCCTTTTCTGAAAAAGGCTGGGTTATGTTTCAGGGATGGATGAAGGGTTAGGCTGTGGGGAGTGAAGAGGGTGTATATTTGGCCGTGATATTTTATTCTAACAGAACTGATTCACATGCTATGTTCCTCACTTGAATCAATCTGTTTGGGGCAAGGTATCTGTCTTGATCCAAAAAAGAAAAGGAGTATTTGTGGCATCTTAGAGACTAACACATTTATTTGAGCATAAGCTTTTGTGAGCTACAGCTCACTTCATCGGATGCATTCGGTGCATCCGATGAAGTGAGCTGTAGCTCACGAAAGCTTATGCTCAAATACATTTGTTAGTCTCTAAAGTGCCACAAGTACTCCTTTTCTTTTTTGCGAATACAGACTAACACGGCTGCTACTCTGAAACCTGTCTTGATCCAGTGGTTCACCTAGCCCCCAACTTTCAAATTAGCTTTTTTCAAAAAATACTGAGGCTCTGGGGTATATCTAAAATACATACACTTCCTGACAACAATAAATTAATGCCTTTTTATCTGAAAATCATCTCAGATATTCAGATGATGAGTAAGTTCTTGCAGTTTCATTTCCGCTTATCCCTGCAGACTCTCAAATTACTCTGAAGCCACCAGCATTTCTAAAAGCAAGACACATTGATTTACTCATTATATGAGGAAATGGCAAGTTAAGCAAATTTCAGAACTCTTTTCAAACTCCAGAGTCTGTTCAGAAGTGATAAGACAAGACATCATATTCAACTCTGTAAGCTTTTGTGTTGAGATAGTCCTCAGCAAAAGTATTTCTGTTCTGCAGGGATAGGGAGGGAGAGGGGGGACTGTTTTCCCTCTTCCAGTAGGAAGGAGAAAGAGAGGAAAGTATCTTCAGAGTCTAATTCATTTACTTTAGCTGCTTTACTTGCTCTTTCTCTGAAGGAAAATCAGTGAATTTTGTATGCTAAAATTGACTTTTAAATGAAAACCCACCATGCAAAATTTTCCTAATCTGAGCATATCAAAGGCATGCAGGAAAAATAAAAAGGAATTTTAAGATCATGATGGCAAATTACTCCTGTTCACAAAAGAACAGCAGTTAGATTTTGCTGGGGTTCTTCTGTGACCTCTCTACATATATGAGTGAATTTCACTTTCAGTGAGACCTGCCCACAGTTTACAAACATCTCAAATATTTCACTTGAGTAGGAAAATCAGAACAATATTGCATGGAGTAAAAACAACAACAAAATGCTGCTACTTTAGGCTTGGGACAAAACAACATGGATCAAATAAAATCTAAACTAATCCCAGATTGGATAGTTTAAATGTTTAAGTATCAGTTTTGTAATAACTTGGCTCCTTAAAAATACAGGTTTCAGAATAGCAGCCGTGTTAGTCTGTATTCGGAAAAAAGAAAAGGAGTACTTGTGGCATCTTAGAGACTAACAAATGTATTTGAGCATAAGCTTTCATGAGCTACAGCTCACTTCATCGGATGTATTCCGATGAAGTGAGCTGTAGCTCATGAAAGCTTATGCTCAAATACATTTGTTAATCTCTAAGGTGCCACAAGTACTCCTTTCTTTAAAAATACAGGTTCCAATCCCTCTTGGGTTAGGGTATCCTGTTGTTCTTCTGATGTAGGTAAATTAAATAACATGTATTCTGTCACCGATACTCTTTTGGATAAACTACTGTTCACTGATAGTAACTTTTGCTCAACTGTTAGCTATCTCAAATACATTTTAATAGACTATAAAAGAAATTAGGTTTATTACCTCAGTTGAATTATTGAGTAAAAAGTGTGCTGCCTTTAAGTGCCCAAATTGACACACACAGAATGCAAGGACATAAAGAGACAAAATTACCTCACTTTATATTATGTATAGTTTGGCTTCAACTTTTAATCATCTAGGCTGAGGAGACATTGACCTCTGCTCCTGAAGACTTTTGGGTGTGCTATATATAAAAATGAAATGCCTCCCACACTATGAGCTGTGTAAGAAGAATGCTGAGTTGACAAGGAAGGCAATCAAATCCCAAAGCCAGAAATCTAACAGATTAGCTAAAGTAGAAACAACAGTAGCTCAGCTGAAAAATTTTTCACCAACATACACCTACCCCAGCCATTAAATCTTAAGGGTGCAGTTTTGTAGCATGGAAATGCCAACGGATGGTAAAATATAACTGTAACTTACAGAACTATAAATTAAAAGAAGGTTGTCAGTGATCTGAAAGGTCAAAAGAATAAAAAGGTAAGGTCTTCCGAGAGCTGTATGTTTCCGAACTATTGGAGGAAATTCTGCACGTTAAGCAAAATGGGCCAAATTTGCCATATATATGCAAATAATAATTTTTTCTTTCATACTTGATTCATGAAGTGACAAAATATGTGGTTTTTTCCCTTTATTTTGTGTGTGTATTATGCTGAAAGGTATTTTTCAAAAATGAAAATTGTTTTTAATGTCTCATTTTTGTTAGAGAGAAAAAACCCTTCAGATTTCATAGGATTTGATTTAGTATAAATAGAACTAGTCACAAACAGACAAAAAAAACCCTCACTTTGGTTACAAATAAAATGGACAAGTTCATGGGTCATATTATTCATTATTGTGACTTTTCTGATAGCTTATGGGTATGTATTAAAATATATGCAAAACCCAAATACGTTACCAATTTTAGCCTATGTGATTATCAAAATTCATACTGGAAACATATTATTTATTATTCTCTATCCAATAATCTTATTCTCCTGCTTAAAAAAAGTTTTGATAATCTGTTCCCAGAAGCTTAATTTTGTGGATATGAGTAGCCTTACTGAAGTCAGCTGTCTGTGATCAACTGAGCTACTAAACTTTGTAGAGTTAAGCATGTGCAGAAGTGTCTGCAGGATCAAGGTCAAAGTGAGGAGGAAAAAACAATGGCATGTGACCAAATACATCACACAAAAAACAATTAGTGACTAATGAAAGCAAACATATCACTAGCAAACCATGGTCTAAATATTATTCATTCACACTAATTGGCAAATAATTATAAATAGTAAGAAAATTGGGATCAGTTTGAAAATGATTCACTAACCAAAAAAGGAGCTGATATCAGAACAATTTTAATTCATAATGAATAGTTTGACAAGTGCTAGGTACAAGACAATACGAAATGTCTCTTGGGAGTTTTCTGTTCCTGATTTTCACCTTGCCTTTTTTGGCAAGGTCCTACCTAGCTAGTCAGGTATTTTGATATTGTCCATTCTATTACTACCAGCAAACTTTATTTACTCTTTACAGACATGGAAAAAAAGAGCAGGGACAAAATGGGTACCTTTAATATAATGTCCTCAAAATGTCTGATTAATAAAAACAAATTAGAGCAGTTCATATGGGAAGATAGAAAAGTAATAGCAACTGCATGGACGGTGGTTGGAGCCTCTTTTAGGGAAGCCTAGCCCCCGGCTCTGTCCCCTGCTTGGAGTCCCTCCCCCAGCCCTCTCCCGCCTGGAGGAGTCCCGAGCGCCCTGCCTCAGCCAGAGGAGTCCCGAGCCAGCCGAATCCCCAAGCCGCCCCACACACACTTGCCCAGAGCTGCCCTGGGCCAGCTGCAGCCACGCCATGCCACGGCACGCCTCCCCAGACGCCACGCCGCTACAGGGAAAAGCCTCTCACTCTCATCGGAAGAAGCTTTTGATATGACCCAGATAGCTTCCCGGGCCACGGAGGTACTCAGCTTTCTTGGTCCATCAGTAGTCTCAGGAGTCTGGAGAGATTTCTGATGAACCCAGGAAGCTGAATAGCACATACTGCCTGCTCAACCACCTCGGAACCTGCATGGAGCATAATAAAGCAAAAACTTCCCCCCAAATCTTTGCAAACAGGGGTCCTGCAGCAACAGCAGCAAGAGGGGAGACAGAGCCTCCCCTGGCCTATTATATCTGCTGTCCATGAGCAACTGTTAGCTTATTTTGAAGTGCTACATGATCCTTGCTGAATTCTTTCTTTGATTTTTTTTCTAAGGTTCCTGGGAAATGTCACATAACATCTCTCCTCTCCTTCCTCTCTCCCTCCATATGTTCTGTATCATTCTGACTTTGCTGAACTAGGGCCAGGCTATTTTACTACTGTCAATAGTCCTATTAACTTCATAGATTCCAAGGCCAGAAGGGACCAATCTAGTCTGATCTCCTGGATAACATAGGCCACGGAACTTCCCCAAAATAATTCCTAGAGCAGTTCTTCTAGAAAAACATACAATTCTGATTTTAAAATTGTCAGTGTTGGAGAAACCACTATGATCCTTAATAAGTTGTTCCAATGGTTAGTTACTCTCACTGTTAAAAAATATACTTTTTATTTCCAGTCTAAATTTGTCTAGCTTCAGCTTCTAGCCATTGGATCATGTTCTACCTTTCTCTCCTAGATTGAAGAGCCCATTATTAAATATTTCTTCTCTATGTAGGTACTTATAGACTGTAGTTCCATTGACATCAATGAGTAGTAACCTCAATAGCACAAGAGTAAATACTACACCCAGTAATAAAGGTTTCTGAGATGGATATCTACAATACTCCTTTGATTAGAGACCATACTTTCATTCTCTTTGTAAAGGGTCACATATACATTTATTAATAACAATAACATTATCATTGCTAATAACAAAAATATTGTTAATAATAATAATTGTCTGATACTACACTCACTTCCTCAGTCAACTTTCCCAATGATTTCCATAGGGGTTTTGCCTGAATTAGGAACCCAGGAGTGGGCAACAGCTCCCTAATTGGATTCACTATGCTAATAATAAGCACTTAGCTCAAGGCTGGTTAATTTAAAAATGTAGTAAGTAGTTGACTCTGACATTTTCTATATTGAGTCTGTGTTTAATGGTATAAGAATTTTAAGAAATACATTGCTAATATTTCCCTTTCATATTTCCTTGCATGGAGGGTGCTACATTTAAGTGCACCACCTATCATTCAGAATGGCCAAACATTACAAAAAATCAAATTCTAAATATGAGATGAAAAGGCAAGTCAGAAATACTTTCTGTATCCAGTAGGATGTGTACTATTATTATTATTATCTGATCCAGCTACTTCTAGAAGGTAATTAAACTCCAAATCATGATATGCCAGTGCTCATCATTATGCTGCATGTCTCTCAGATGTCTGCCTTATCAGCTCACTATTGATCTTTACAGAAACTGAGTTAAGAAAAGCATTATCTTCACCCCTGAAGTAGGACATGGCTGTCAAAAAAAAAAAAAAGGAAGGAATACTGGCTTATTTATAAGGGGGGAGGGTTGAACAAAAAAAATTAGAGTCTCTCATTTTATCCACCAAATGTTTAAGAAGCATTTACATTGCAGGATTCCAGGGAAAGCAAGGAATTTTAGAACTGTGATGTAGATTTATGTTTTCTTAGCAGAGAGGGACAAAAATCACTAGATGTTAAAAATAAAAACCCACGAGGCTAATATCAATTTGAGATTTTCCCCCATCACT
The DNA here is from genome assembly GCF_009764565.3 of Dermochelys coriacea. NCBI lineage: Eukaryota > Metazoa > Chordata > Testudines > Dermochelyidae > Dermochelys > Dermochelys coriacea. Next base: position 247,217,204 of record NC_050069.1, on the reverse strand, counting down.
ATTTTTATGACTGTATTTCAACTCTTGATCCCTCCCTTCTGAATTATTTCACTGCAAACTTTATAATAAAATACCAGTTAGTTATACAATTAGAACTAATTATTGAAAAGGGGGCAAGGGACTTTGATGCAAAGCTGGTAAATGTAGCCAATAGTAATTGTCAAACAAGTACAAACAATCCCAACCAAGGGAATTGCACCCATGTCACAAACACAAGCCTCTTTTCTGAACATTTAAGCAAAATTGTCAGCAGCAGCAGTGTAAACAATATTGTTACATTTTAAGAGCTAGACCCTAGCCCATGAAATGACCCTTTTAGGTTGCTCCAGGATGCATAGAAGCCATACATTTGATTTAATACACACACTCTCTTGCAGCCCCAGATGTAAAGGACATGGTTCAGGGAAAGAGAAGTAGCTACAGTACTTGCTGTACTGTGGCAATCTCTGAGGGTATGTCTATACTGCAGCTGAGAGCGAGCCTCCCAGCCCAGGCGGACAGACTGGAGCTAGTAGGGCTCAAGCTAGCAAACTAAAAATAGCAGTGTGGATGTTGCGGTTCAGGCTGGAGTAGGGGATCTCAAGTCCTGGGGGTCGGGTGGGCTTGAGATCCTGAGCTGAAGCCCAAACCTCAGTGTCCACACTGCTACTTTTAGTGTGCTAGCTCGAACCCTGCCAGTGTGAATCTGTCTTCACCTGTTGGGAGGCTCGCTCCCAGTTGCAGTGTAGACATACCCTGACTGGCACAATGGGCCCCTGGAGGGACTTGCTGCAGCCGGAATAATTGATAGCATCTCTACAGCTACTCTAAATTGCCCCAAGCGCCAAGCCCATGCCTGGCCAGCCCCCTTGTACAGGAGACTCATAGTGCTCCCTGTGCTTCCCCCTCGCCACCCACTCCACTTGCAGTGAGTGGAGGTTAGCTACAGAGGAGGACTGAGCCTTAAGATTTTTTTTATTTTAGTCTTAACCACGTTTTGTCACATGTTCCATACACCCTGGTTTGTCTAAATTCCTCTGCAATGTGGCTGGAACTTAATCTGCTACCTAGTAGGATGAAATAAATGGTGTGTCAGATCCTGCCAGACACCTCCTTCCAGCCATCCACTGGACTGTTGTGCAGGGAATCGAAGCCTCTATCTTTTTGGATCCCCCAGGTGTTTTAAGCCCCTGCAGTCTGAACAAAATCCAGGCACTGCCCCAATTTCAGGATGCAGACCTTCATTCTAGCACCCCTTCAGAGAGCTGAAACCCACTGTCTAGTTACCTAGCCTCTCTAGGTGCAGCAATGACGCTTCCAACCCCCCATACTTAAACACACCCTGTCCCAGAAATCCACCTTAAAGGTGTGAGACTTCTGGTTTAGAGTTTAACTCTCTCAGGGACACACTGCTATTGTGAAGCAATTAACAAACAGAGGGAGACTTTGCACAGAGTCTAACACACTTGTTCCTTGACTTAATCATACAAAGCACAAGAGTACAGGTTATACAAAAAAATAATCACTACACACTTGTTCCTGGCTCAGTTTCCTCACTTTCTAGCTCATCCTTTTCTTAGGAGTCCTTAGGGACCATTGGTTTCCAGGCAGCGTATTCCCTGCCTCACAAGGCATTACTTCCTGGATTGCTTCACTGTCATGGACTGGAGAAAATGCCAGCCACTGAGCAGGACAACGCCTACTATTTAAAACAGCCCCGTCAGGTGACACCCTTGTCAGCTTCCCCCACACAAGCACAAATCCCTGCCAGGTGACTTCATTACCAAGGTGACCTCTCCCCTGACAAACCATTGCCCATGGGTAGAAGCTATTTTTTTTTACTAAATTTCCAATGATGGCAATGTGAAGCAAACTAACCTCTATCAACCCTGTATCTCTATGTCTTGGGACTTCAGGCCAATATGGAGGCAAAAAAGACTCTAGAGAAAACAAAAGGCTGCACCTTCAAAATGGAGTTGGCAGCTTGTACAGATACACAGAGTTCATAATCTCACACAGAATTCATCAATTGTACAGACAGATTCCCAAACTGTCACAGATGTAATGAACGAAACAAACTGAAATAAGTCAAATGTAGGTTGCAGAGAATTGTATCCAATCACTGAGGTTTTTTGAAGGACCTGGTCAGCAAAAAGGTAGCACTGCACTAGTCAGGGACTATACTGACTACTGACTGGCACTGGTAGCACTAGTCACCGCAAATCTTATAGCTTTCAGGTGCCAAGGATTCTAACCTGACAATAAATGACATTCCGGAGATGAGGTGCCTAGTTAATTATTGTCCTTATTCTAAATCTCTTCTTTAGTAATGGGAAAGAGGGATTCCTGCCCCTCCTCTGAGGCTGCAGATGGCCTCCTAGGAGTTGCATTGAAGAGGGCAGGATTTGAGGGGCCACACAGACTATCCAATGCCATATAATACAATGCCCCACTTTGCAGGGGCTTTCAGCGCAGCCTAGTGTAGTATCAATGGGCGTATACAGGAAGAGGGTAAAGTGTGACCAGACACAGTATATGTATACTTTATTTGAAGCAGAATGGAAACACCACCTACCTACAGGAGCTCACTCTTTCCTGCTTCTCTGTCGGATGATCTGGTTCTCAGGATCTTTTTCTGGGTCATCTCTTCATGATTTTGTTCACTTAGATGTTCACTTAGGTTTCTTTGCCTGTGCTTTTCCTTCTGTAGCTTCCTCGCTGTGCACCTTGCTGTCTAAATAGGCAGTTCTGCTATCTGTGAAGGTTATCCTATCACCAGATATTGGCATAGCCTCCTGAGAGATTATGCAGATTTTTTTCTTTGGAATAAACAATTAGGCAGAAATGTCAAGGCTGCTGCTGACAGTGTGAGCCAAATTCAGACCTGATATAAGAACCTACTTCTACATCTGAATTTGGGTCTGAATTTGGCCCAGTGCTATTATTTGAATCATGAGTCAAACCAACATATTCCAAAGGAAAAATCACATTTGGGAATGGGCTGCAGCCAGTTCTTATTGGCACATGACTGGGAGGAGTGGAAAGTTTATAATTTGGACTAAGTCCTTACAGGTTCCAGATCTAGCCTAAATAAGTCGAGATATGGCTTGGTGTTGGTTGTGCATAAAACTCTGGTTGTGTGCTGGTGGACACTCTTAGTTTATGGGATAGCTGAAGAATTCAAAATTTCAACAGACCCAAATGATACTATTAAGAATCTCAAGGGATAAAGAGAAATTGCATGGTATCTCTAATACAAACATAGTAACGGCCATAGTTGGTCAGACCAACAGTCCATCTCTCTCAATATCTTGTCTTCCGATGGTGGCCAATGCCAGATGCTTCAACAGGAATGAAAAGAACAAGGCAATTATTGAGTAATATTTGCAGAGAAATTAATTTCATTAAACTAAGAACTTATCAACACAGGGGCATCCAGGAAAAAAAGGATGAAATTCAAATAAGGACAAATTAAAGTACTCCACTTAGGAAGAAACAATCAGTTGCACACATATAAAACGGGAAAAGACTACCTAGGAAGGAGTACCGCAGAAAGGAATTTGGGGGTCATAGTGAATCACAAGTTAAATATGAGTCAATGGTGTAATACTGTTGCAAAAAAAATCATCATTCTGGGATGTATTAGCAGGAGTGTTGTAAGCAAGACACAAGAAGTAAGTCTTCTGCTGTATGCCACGCTGATAAAGCCTCAGCTGGAGTATTGTGTCCAGTTCTGGGCACCACGTTTCAGGAAAGATATGGACAAATTGGAGAAAGTCTAGAGAAGAGCAACAAAGATGATTAAAGGTCTCAAAAATATGACCTATGCGAGAAGATTGAAAAAACTGGGTTTCTTTAGTCTGGAGGAAAGAAGACTGAGAGGGGACATGATATATACTCAAGAGACCAAATAGCCAATGTCAGACAGGTTTATTGCTATAAGTCAATAATAATATAGTACAGGAAAATGGAACTATATTATATGACTCTCCAGAAAGCAGTCTTGTGCAATGCTGTTACATTCACCTTATTCAAAAAATGGGCTCCCAAAGTTACTCATATCAGCTGGTATTATTTATATGATAATTTTACAAGTTACATATCTCAATAAAATCCAACCCTTCCATTTGTCCCAATTCACGAACTTCTTATTCTGTACCTTCATTCTCTTTGTTTTGGATACTAACACTCCAGATACTGGTCCGATGAACTACTTCCCTAGATTGTACTAAGACATGGATTTTGATAAGTTTCCAAATACTTACTTCAGCAAATGAAAGTTGTTATGGGATATTTAGCATAAATGAACTGGAATGTGGTATAGGCCAATTTAAGCTATATAACTGTTACAATATTTATGCTTAATGTTGCTGGTGCTTAATGCATACTAATATACATAGATATAGATATATAGATATAGCGAGAGTGGATAATACATTTTATTAATATTTAATATTAATATTAAACGTATATATATATCAGGATGCATTAAGCACCAATTACATTAAGCACAAATATTGAATATGTAGACAGCATATATTAGCCAAGACCATGTAGACAAGCCCTAAATTTAAGATCGTTAGCAACTGTTTTGTGTGACTTTGGCCATTGGTCACTAAGACAGTGGAACACAGATGTCATAAAGATATGGGTAGAGAACAGAACACTTTTGTACTTCCTTTCCAATCTTACCTGCCTATTGTGTAGGGTCTAATTCTAATCACTAACTGTTGATTCCTTTACCAGTTCTGGAGTACAGGTGACCTACATAGAGGGTCATTTCATTTATGACATGTACAGTTCAGCATCTTGAATCTTGTGTAGTGTTGTCTGAATCTTGAGTTTTCTACCTCTTTTGTCTCCATCTTGTCCTTGAAGTGATCTCTAATGAAATGCAGCAGAATCTTACTCTCATGGGGCATTGATTATTCTACAGTTTCACACTCTTCCTTTTCCATTAGTGTGATATGGGTTGATTATTTGTACCAATATCCAAACTATTCTGTTACTCCCCTTTATGGTACCTCCACAGTTATTGTAAAAAAAGATGTTCTTCATTTAACCGCTAACCTTTTTAGTGAGTGTGACCCTTTAAATATTCTTAATAGTAATGAAAAAACATTAAAAATCTATGGGGAGATTATCCATGTTATAAAGTAAAAGTGGATGCCAACAAAGTACATGACCAAACCCCATGTAAAGTTAGGATTATGCACTATTTTCAGATGATAGGAATTGATTGTGCTTCCACTGGCTTCAATGGGAGAAAAATTGGTTGAGACAATAGGTGTAAAACTAAAAATTTCTAGCCCTAGGACTTCAGAAGTTTAAGTATCATACATAGCATAATAAGAAGAAAATAGTATTTTAAAGTCAAAGTGCTGCCACCGTGAGTTCAAAGCACTTTTCTGGGACTTCACTGTTGTCAATTAAATTTTGATAACTTTAGGCATGTAGGTAATTTAGGGTCACTGGAAAGCAAGAGAGAGAAGCAACAGTGAATGGAAGTGGTAATGGGGAAACTTGCAATACAGAAGTTGGGTGGGCAGGAGACACAAAATTTGGAGTTGGGAAGAAAAAGCAGGTCAACAAAGGACTAGGTTACTTCTACCATACATTATGTATAACGTATTCCCTTGGAAAAAATATATATTGAATTTGGTTTAATCTCTGTGTTCTTCTTCTTCTAAGTGATACTGATATTTATTATTTATATAATTCTACATATGGGCCTCATCCTTCATGGATAAAAGAAATCACAGGTGTCCGCCCTAAAGAGTTGACAGTTTAAGTCAGACATAACATAGCAAAGGATGAAGCAAAGGATGCTGGTGGAGCGATAGAGGTGGGGAGTATTGGGTTGAACGAGGACTGTAATAGTGAAATTGGCTTATTTTTATACACAAGTCTTAGATGAAATTCACCCCGTGTAGGAGACCCATCAAAAAGCCTGCACACCCTTAATGTCTTATTTTGAGGAACTTAACTAGTGCATATATGTTGTTGTGGTCCAGTATAAGGGTTAATATTAACTCTTGTTCATTAGTTCTTGGTTTAATTTATTTGATACTTGGGGTGGGAGTGAAAGTGGATGTATTGTATGAACATTTATCTCAACAATATTTGAAGCCAACATAATCTTTAGGTAAACTACCTCTTTATTATGTCCATTTAGGGGATGTTGTACATTATTCCACATAGTATTAACTGTCCAATCTCCAGTTTAGTAGCTATTTTCCCTGTAGCTCTGATATTAAGTGGAAGCTTTATGAACATAGTTTGGTGGATAGTGGTTTCATTCTTAGTCAAATCTGGAATATCCTTGCTGCTTTATATAATTCCCAAAGTATTCTTTCAAAGCAGTTATTGATGTTTTCTGGTTTCATTAGCTCTTTTGCCATCTGCTGCCTTGATGACATTGCAATGAGGAGTGAGTGATTAAGGATACTGCTTGACAATATCAAAGATTTTCTTTTCCGCTATTCTAATTCTATGCACTTTTCTATTGATGTATCCCTGTTTGACTCACCTCATCAATTGTATCTCCTAATCAAGGTCTCTGCAATCCACTTCTTTAGTGTCATGTGATGGTTCCTTGATTTTCATACTCATCTTCTCTTCATTATGCCTAATACCTCATACATTAGCCATAGCTATTTTATGTACTTTCTTTTTGTCCCAGTTACATGGTTGCTTTTTTCAGGATCAAATTTTAAACCTCTCCAGGATTAGTAACATTATTCGTTGCCCTCTTGATAATGTCTCAGATGATTTAAAAACAACCATTCACTAGTTGCCATTGATCCAGTCTAGTGAAAGGACAGACCTTTCTTTCTTGTGCTTTATTTAGCTGTAATAATTGATTTGCTATTCTGAGAGGCACTGCGGTCCAACGGCGAGGGCACTGATCAAAGAACCAGAGACTTGGGTTCTATTCCGAACAGCACCAGTGCCCTATTCTGTGACTTTGGGCAAGTCAGATAACATCTGAAATCTGTGGATGAAAAGTGCTATATAGGTCTGATGCAACTCTCATTAAGTCTCTCCTTTAACTTCACTGGTGTTGGATAAGACCTATAAGAACCAGGGGTGAAATACTGGCCTCATTGAAATCAATGGCAAAGCTCCCACGGATTATAGTTGACCAGGATTTTTCCTCGGGTATTTATTTATTATTAAAATATTCCATTAAAAGAGCTACTTTATGGGGGAAAGGTTGCCGAGTTAAACACCCTAATGTCAGGAAATGATCAAGTTCAGTTTGCAAAACAGCTGACTTTAATTAATAAAACAACAATCAAGTTAATCATATGAACTAACAGCACTGAAAATATTGTGGGTCTACTGTGCTACTGAAAACACTATCCTGTCTAGCCAGGTACAATGTAGTATTTACTCTTGAAATTCTGGAAATGAAAATTGCAACTGCAATGGAACCAGCTGGAGAGAGCTCCAAGGATCAAGTGCAGATTTGTGACCAGAGTATCAGACAGATGAAATATACAAGTAATAATATGGCTGTTTGCTTTGGTACTAAAAGCTATTGGGAGAAGATATCAGAGAGTATCTTTTAGCCTGATAATGTTTGATACAGATGCCTAAAATAACTAAGACTGCAAAATCTATAAAATAAATTGCAAAGAACATGATCCTAAAATGGATTGCAAAAGCATTTGTGGGGGGAAAAGAATCACTAAGTAGATAAGATAGTATGCTTAGCCTTTAAACCCATCTCAAAAAGACTTTGAAATGAAATGCAACTTCAAAATACCCTTGATAACTACAATATTGAATAAGTACCTGAAAATATTTGTATATTTGCTCCATTAGTGCAAAGATGAAATCTACTTTGGCACAATGATTGTTGTGAAGACAAACTATACTAACAGCTATTTCTCAGTGGTACCAATTTTTTCCTTTACTTAGACTAAGTAATAACTATGGTGTCTCACATACCACTGTGTGATTATGTTTGGCAAATGTTGACATCGTAACCATGATCACTTTAAGATCTTGATTCTCCAATACATCTGAACTCTACTCTGACATAGTGGAGATTCATAGATTCATAGATTCATAGATACTAAGGTCACAAGGGACCATTCTGATCATCTAGTCCGACCTCCTACACAGCGCAGGCCACAGAATCTCACCCACCCACTCCTATGAAAAACCTCACCCATGTCTGAGCTATTGAAGTCCTTAAATCATGGTTCAAAAACTTCAAGGAGCAGAGAAGCCTCCCTCAAGTCAACCATGCCCCATGCTAAGACAAGTACTACAGGGCGTTTGACTGTTGCTTTGCAATCTCTGGTCACCCAGCTCCAGTGTGAGTTAAAACTGCAGGGCAGCAGTTTTAGTTTATGCCACAAGTTTGTGGTCAAGAACTTTAGAATTCAGATACTTACCCAGATCTTATTAAAGCCGTCAGAACCTTTTTGGTATGCAAAAGTGGGCTGCATATCTCACAGGGAAAGCACTGCCTCCTTCAAGTCACACTGGGAATACTATAAGGACAAATTGCCTTTTTTTGATATATTTCCCCCCGTCTTTGTGCATTTCTGATTCAATCCCAGTTGGACTCACACACTCAAAGGACCAGATACTGATAATCTAACTCATGTGTGATAGCACATTAGTCCCTATTTATGGAGTCAAGTGGTATTCGACATGAGCAAAAATATCAGAATCTAAACCAACATGAATAAAGGAAAAAGTTCTCTAAACTCTTTTAAATCTTGTGAAAGTTTGAGTTTTAGCTGAAAGCATATGAATTCTTTTTATTTTACTCAGACTGGTGTCTAGCCTTAATTTAATTGCCCATCTTCCCTTACACTGAGCTACACTAATTTTTTGTTTAGAAGTGTCTTTTGAGTGTCTGTTTCCCTTTTTGTAACTGATTTCATATAAATATCTGCGTTTCTCTAAAATAGTTGTCTAAACTCCCTTTTTCATGCCAGTTTTGGTAGTTCATTTTCTCAAGTTTTTATTGTTTGCTTCAATTAATCCCTTCTTTTCACAATTTTAGCTATGTCACTGTGAAGTTTCCTTCTTTAATCCTGCTTCATAACTAGTATTAAATTAGCTTCTTTGAGCTTCAACCCTTTAAAGCAATTATATTCTCTCTTTTTCTTAAGTGCAGATGCAAATTAGGATAAAGGCAATAGGGATTCCATCCTCCCCTCACCCATCCCATTTTTATTCCTAGCAATTTGCATTAACTAGATATTCCTACTTTTTTTCCCTCCATGACTCAGAGTAAAACATGTATTATATCTTAAATTAGAAAAATGTAAGATCTAGAAACTTAAAGCCAGTGCTTAAATGATACCATTCCCTCACTTTGTATTTCATTTAGCATTTTTTCCCCACAACATAATGTCAAACAATAACTTTGATATCTTACTGTAAAGCAGCTTTTTCAAAACTCATTGATGAAGTATATAGGTAATATTTCAGATAACGATCTTTGCAGTACTCAGTAAACTTTTTCAGATTATAAATTATCTGTTTTTGTCTAGTACTTTCTTACTCCTTACACCTTCAGTTTTCATTTGTCCCAGTGCTAGTATTTCACCTGGTCCCTTACTCACACTTGGCACTTTAATGTATAGACATGCATGAAATGGTGATTGAAAGTATTTTTTCCATTTCATGTCTTGGAGGGTTTATTTACAAGCAATTGAAAAGTGATGAGCCTTTTTGACCAATTCTTGAAACACTCTGGACTCTTAAGAACTTAGTAAAGATTTACTAGTGATAGGCAAACATCAAAAAGTTTAGATACTTTTCTAAAGCTTTTTCAAACTTACTAATTTTTATATGCTTTTATGAATATTGTGACAGATATGGCAATTTCCTGCAATATTTTCAAGAAACTTCACTGAATTAAGTTCAAGTATCTTAGGAGTTCATTGTACTAAAAATGCAAATGTTGATGTATTATTGTGGGACTGTATGTAACTTCTTTGAGAAGAAGATATGGCTAAGGTAAACACAGGAAAGGGTTTTGACTTTCAAAGGACTCTTTGAAACAATGTGCTAGCAAAACAAAGTTAAGTGGGATTCCTAGGAAATACTTGGGAGGAAAAGAAGGTGACTTCTCACTTCTACACCCAACCTTTTGAAGCTGTGCCCTGAGGAGAAACATGATCACCTGTTACATGAGGACAAGATCAGAGGCCCAAATTGGATAAAGAGTGACTCACAAATTCATGGCTGTGCTAGTTTGATGTGAAAGCTGTTATGAATTTGTGACCACAGAAAAACATGCAGTGGAGTCAGAAGGACTGCTCTCCTGCCAGAACCCTCGCTGGAGTTGGGGTGATATCTGGGAAGCTTATTAGCATGCATGTAAATTTTATTGTTTTTAATATGTTTTCACTGTCATGCTTTCACCTTAAGAATAAATGTGTTTGCTTAGAACAAGTTGTGTGGTAAATTAACTGTGGGTAATTACACTGCTTATAGCCTCTGAGGAGAAAAGTAAAACTCGCCTGCTTAGGCATTTTGACTTTACTGGGGAATTTGCAGTGTTGGCAGGGAATTGTGGAGCCTGAAAATACCCTGGTCAGGAGGGAAGGGATGCATGTCTCTACCCAAGAGAGGTGAGAGATGGGGAGCTGTAAGCCTGAGAGTGGTTAGCCTCACTAGCCACGGGGGAACAGTTCCAGGTGCCCTGAACTGTGATAAGTATAATCTGTAGGAAGATTTACACCGTACTCCTGCTCTTTTTACCTAGAAAATGATTTTTTAGGAAGAAAGATTCAAGTAAGTAACTCGTTTAATGACAATATATTGCATGTAAAAGAGTGCATCACAGATGACAAATATTTCTCCAAGATCCAGTTGCTAACATGTTCAGTTAAGGAACTGAACTGCAACAACACTGTCCGACTCCAAATGATGTTACATTTTTCACTAGAAATGGAAAACTATTAAACTGGCTTCCCCAGTAGGTTTCAAGTACTTCTTAGCACTAATCAGTTTGGGATGGCAGTGTGAATAGTCTTCCTGAGCATGTTTTGATACTTCTACTTCCCAACTCAGCCAAAAGCAGTGGAAGGAGATGTTGAAATGAAACTGCAGTAGTAGAGCTGAATTTTTTGACAAATCATTTTTTGTTGGAAAATGAGGCTTTGTCCAAACCAAAACTATCAGTAGAAAAGGATTGATTTTTTCAAATTTCTCACTGGAAAAAAAGAAAGATTTGAAATGGTCAGTATATTCCTTTTTGATATTTGCAAAACAAAAAAATATTTTTTCAGTTCAAAATGACTTAGTTTAGAAATTTAAGCTACTTAAACTTATGGTTTAAAAAAAATAAAAGGTCAAAATCAAAACAAAATGTTTTGAAAATATCAAAGTGAAAGGTTGTAGTTGACCTGAGCCAAAAAAAAAAAATCAGATTGTCAAGTCATGAAAATTTGATATTTCAACTTTTCTTTCAAAGTCAGTTTTTTAATATCAAAAGTTTTCCTAGGATGGAAAAAAACATTTCTAGATTTAGTAGGGGTCTCACCTGTGAAGCAAATCTGTCCAATGTCTCCTGATTCCCAGACTCATTATCAATCTACTAAATAGCAACCTCTCAAGAGGGGAGTTTAAGATCTCAGCATTCTTCCGGTTCATTTCTCCACATTTACTTTCACCCTCCCCCTGGTACTATTCTGTCTGTTCACCTGCTACTCGAATACAGTTTTAAGGTGCACAACATATTTTATTACCACCATCACCTTTTATTTTATTAGTAGACTGACAGACACCTTGCAGAGCCTGCTTTACTATATTTCATGTTGTAAAACAGCTTCCATTATAATCCCCTCGTTTTAATACACACAACTTTCCTAGAAATTCATATTTGGCTTGACCTTCCCATGTCTGGTACGGTATCTGCCAGTATATGTACATATTAATCATTAATTTGATCATATGCCTCCTTTGAGTTGGATAGTCTTCCATTTAACAAATTCTAACTTTTCTAGACAGAACAGCAGCAAACAGCTGAAGTCTGATGCTTTAAATGTAACATATCATATCCTCAATGAGGATTATTGTCTCTGCTATTTTGAAAAAAATGGGTTTGATTTAACAAGATGTGCTCATTTGAAAATCATGTGCTGAGCTTGTGCAGTTTTATTGTTATATACTATTGTATTGTGGTAGCACTGGGAGTCCATATCATGAACTGAGAACTGAGAATCCATTGTGCTAGGTGCATACAATCTGAGTAAGTAGAAATAAACAGTAAAAAAAGAGTCCTTATATTTAGAGGTCCACTGAAGTGACTTTAACCTCATACCATTGCATTGTCACCATTAAACTTCAACATCACAGGGAGCAGACATTCTACACAACTGATAATAAAGACAATTGACAATATGGCAGAATTCATAGTAATACCTGTTTCCAGACTACCTAGGCTAAATTAACAAATCCATTTCATCCTTGATGAAGTTCATCACTGCAGTCCAGCTGTTAACTCCACCAGGGAGACTGTCAGCCTCTCACAGTAAAAAGGTATTCATTTACACTAGGAAGACTGCCAAACAATAATTACAGGTTTCAGAGTAGCAGCCGTGTTAGTCTGTATTCGCAAAAAGAAAAGGAGTTACTTGTGGCACCTTAGAGACTAACAAATTTATTAGAGCATAAGCTTTCGTGAGCTACTGGAGTGAGCTGTAGCTCACGAAAGCTTATGCTCTAAACAATAATTGTAATTGTAATAGCAAAAGCAGTGATAATTATGTGTAACATTATTCAAATAGCCATAGCGTTACAAAAAGGTTGACTTCAATAATGAAAATAGATTCTATCCAAAATAGTTGATCGGCTAAGGTAGTCTTCAGCTGATGTCAATCTTTACCACCATCACTGGTCCTAATCCTCCACTCTGTTACACAAGTGCAATTACATTAACGTCAACCAAGTCAAGCTGGCATAAGAGACGGGAGGAACAGGCCTGCTTTCTTTGCAACGGCTCTCATAGCATTGCACACAGTAATGTATTTCGTAGGAAACCTTCCACCTTCCTGCCTTGATGACTTGTCAGTGTGCTGTTAACAAGGTGCTGTTAGACTCCGAGGGTCTGATTCTGCTCTCTTTGATACCAATGGAAATACTGTTAAGTTCACGGGTGCAGGATCAGGACCTGTTCTGGGCTGTTCTGTGAAAGTACTATAATGTAATTCTGTGTTTTATGCAATTAGATTATTTATTAAAGAAATTGCTACAGTAACATATTTTTAAATGTACTCATGTGATGTTACCAGTTATTTCTGAGTCTGAAAAGCAGAACAGATTACTTTTCAATTTTTCTTCTAACCCTGTCATTCCTCTCTTAAGCATGACTGATGATTTTCATACAGACTCGTTACTTGGTACAGCCAAAGGAAATGTCAATATGCAGGACATGCAAGTCTAATGCAGTTAGGGTCAGGACTATTCATTAGTAAGATTAGTAAGGACTATTCATAAGTAAGCCATATAAAGAAAACAGTAGCTAAAATGTAACAGATTACTTTTCATATCCAATAATCAGTAGTTTATAACATTGCATTGTAAATCTACAACCTATTGTGCATATATATATGTATGTAAATAACCGTATGGCATATCATACATGCTTCTTACAGTGTGTATAATAAAACCCATTGTTTCATGTTCTCTGTGTATGTATATAAATCTACTGTATTTTCCACCGAATGCATCCGATGAAGTGAGCTGTAGCTCACGAAAGCTTATGCTCAAATAAATTTGTTAGTCTCTAAGGCGCCGCAAGTACTCCTTTTCTTTTTGCGAATACATGGCTGCTACTCTGAAACCTGTATGGCATATGTAACCTGAACCACTTTTCTTATACTAATTTTGTTTAGCATTTCTTCTACTTTTCATTTAACTTAATAGGAAATATGGAATATTACAAAGCTGATGCCTAATGATCATAGCTAATGGTCTGATGATTCTGTCTCTCTGTCTCAGTCCTTCAGCCAACCCACTAAAAACAATGGGACTGCTTGGAGAGTAAGGTACTATTCCATATGAGTAAAAATATCAAAACTTGGTCAGATAAGACCATAACATGCACTAAAAACTATAGCATTTTTAGGCACCAATGACACTGGGATCCTGTGCTCCTTGAACACATCCAAATTGTGAACTTCTTGAAGGACCCCACCTTGCTATACCTGCAAGATACTTCCCGTAGCCCATCAGCATCACCTATATTTTTCCTGGATTGAGGTTTATTCTGTTCACTCTTGTCTAAATTCTAATCCCAGGCAGGGGTTAGGAAAGCACAGAGAAAGAACGATCTGGGTCTGAAGAAAATGAGACTCAGAGTCGTATGCAATCTGAATGGTACTATCATGAAAGCCCTGTTCAGCTTTCTGTCTCTCCTGTCCCTCTAGTTCACATACACACGGGACCGGGATCAAAAATTGTTTTGATGAGCAAAATATGACCGATCGCTCAGAATAATCAATTGCCCCAAAGGAATCCTGTTGGATCTGTCAGGGAGGAAGAACAAAATCATTCAAGAGCTGAATCATCCCATAAGGCCTCAGATTTAGCCATCTTAAATCATCTGTCAGGGGATTGCTATTTAATTATTTGTTTTTCATTTATTATCCTTCACTTAGGCTTAGTTTAGACATCAATAGTTCCAGCCCTAGTTTTAGAGTGCTAGGAAGAACTAAAGAACCACATAAAACTTATCATAAATGGTATTACAACAAGAATATTCAGATGATCCATGACCAAAAGCAATAAGTCATCAAACATATTGGGTAGCCCTGTAGTTATGTTTCTAATAAGCCAGGAAGCCTCTGACAGCTAGCTCATAATGGATCTGAGAAGTAAGCTAGAAAAATTTTTCAATGAGGATAGCTTGCAGGTAAGAAAATAGGCCATTAAAAAAAAAGGTAATGACACATTTGAAGGCATGCTTCTTAACTCCAACCATTCTTTATTCATACTCTAGGACAGTTGTTTTCGAAGCCGGTCCACCACTTGTTCAGGGAAAGCCCCTGGCAGGCCGGACCAGTTTGTTTACCTGCCGTGTCCGCAGGTTCGGCCAATCATGGCTCCCACTGGCCGTGGTTCACCGCTCCAGGCCAATGGGGGATGCAGGAAGCGGCATGGGCCAAGGGACGTGCTGGCCGCCCTTCCCGCAGCCCCCATTGGCCTGGAGCGGTGAACCGTGGTCAGTGGGAGCCGCGATTGGCCGAACCTGCGGACATGGCAGGTAAACAAACCGGTCCGGCCTGCCAGGGGCTTTCCCTGAACAAATGGCAGACCGGCTTTGAGAACCACTGCTCTGGGAGATAGTGATTAGCCACAGGAGGCCTAGACCTACTACTCCATTCATCCAGTATGCCACTCTAGTTCGAGAGGGAAAATGTAGTAGACAGTGCTACCTTAGCCTGTCACTACTTGTTTGAGCTTCTGAAAATGCATTTCAGGCAGGCCCAGCCTGAGAGCTTCTGGTGCCCCAAATAAGACTAGATTAGAATTCCCAGAAGACGGTTTGTGATGGAAAAGCGATAGTGAGATTTTTACATAAGCAAAAAGTCAGCTTCAGTATTTCCCTTCATTTCATGAAATACTCACAGGAACACACATAGTTCCTGCTGCATTTGTAGATACAGGCATTGTTAGCATCACTGATGTGTCAGCAGAATGAAGCTAGAAGTAGAAATTAGTTTTTTCTGTGGTTAAAAATGTAAGCATTCATACAGTGTTACTTAATATAGGGTGTTGAAAGTGATTTCTGGGGCAGAGGATGGGGGGATGACAAACCCAGAGCATATTTGTAGTTGTGGGTGTTCTACCACATTATTGGTAGCTTTGAATAGTATGAAAATGGAATCACAGCTAGTATCACAATGTAATAGGCAGAGATAAGTCATCTCACACTTTGTTGCCAATTACCAAATATGCCAAATAAGGTCCTGCCAGAACATTTGGAAACTAAGTGGGCAGTAATCTGATAAGCCAGAAAACCTCTGACAACCAGATCAAAATGTATCTGAGATGTGATTCCCTCATGCTGTGACATATTTCAAGTGTCCCTGAGGCCTACCCTTTCAAAAGGTGTTTTGGCTGTAGGAAGATGAGTTCTTTTGTTATCTTGGTAAGTTCACTCTGATCTGATTCTCTTGCATTTACATTGGTATACAACAGCTGTAATCCCACTGACTTCAATATTTCCATGTAAGTGAAAGAGAATTAGACCCTATCACTAGTGTTTGTGTGGTGGTCTTTGCGGTTCTAGACCACTTAAGAATTAGGAGTTTCTTCTCCTATCATTGTGGTCCATTGTATACCACAAAGCCTCATCATCTAAGATTTGAAGTACTAACAACTTCAGGAAATACGATTGCACATTTTTTGTCACAGGAAGTGCTACTGCAATATCATATGCAGATGCTGAAGCAGATCCTTGCCTTAAAGTCTGAAATCAACCAGCTCCAGGATTCTGAGCACTGATCAAAGATGCTTCTTTGCTGCTGAATAAAATTATCCTTCTTTACACTGATTTATTTGGGATCTGGACATTCTGTGTACATGGGAAGCAATCCTAGAAGAAAATAATTTAGAAGTACATGGAACAATGCATCTCATTATTCTATGCTCAGGCTCAATGCTCAATATTTGTGTTTTAGTGAAATACTCCTTTAAATTCAAAAGTAATAACGTAGAAGAAAAGATAGTAAAGGTAGAGTAAGGGGAATTAGCTTGATTTTTAGTGGAGAAACAAAAGAATCTGAAGTATCCATAGGTTCTAAGATGCTCTGGAGAGTGATGGAAGTGTGGAAGATAAAGAATCTATGAACTATATGTAAAATTAATACAACGGTAGCCAGTTGCAAGTTCAAAATCACAAACTGATTCATCCCACAAGATTACCAGTACAGAAATTACTGTCAAAGCACTGACCATCTGTTTAAAAATACAATTTAAAATAATCCCAACTGTAAATTTATTCACTGTCAAAGCTCTTTAGGATTTGGTAATTCTCAATTTTGTAGTTTGTTTGCTGTCATATGTCCTGAGCTAAATGAGTCTGAAATTCCCCAGTTCCCCAAACTGTGCTTTATTACAAAAAAATCTAAAACATTTTATAGAAAATCTTGCAATAGATTTTTGTAAAAGCTATGCATTGACTCACCAGTAAGAAAGCAAATTATATTAATCTTCACTGCCACAAATTGCTAATGCACACTCCCAGTACTCTATTTGAACTGTATGCAAAATTCATAAGGCTAAAGAGTTAATGCAGCATTCATTTTGAAGAAATGGCTCGAGAAAGACCATCCAATGGATTGAAATTGCTTTTTTAAACTATATTGCATTTTACACTGTATAAAACATATGGTGGTGACATTTAACTTAATGTCCTCCAAACTTACAGTATCCAGGTTGAGATTTGCAAACAGTCTAGAGGAGCTAGAAACACATACCGGTATGTGACAAGGTGGGTTTACTGGATCCTCGCTCTCCAGCTTGGAGGGAGGCCACTCCGCCTCACCTCAGGAAGACTTCAAGTCAGAGTTTGTAGGGGAAACTCCAGCCCCCTGGGTAGGGCAGAGCCAGAAACAGTCTATAGCCCAGCACCTTCAAGCAGGGTGGAACACCAAACAGTCTTTGTCTCCTTCCTGCAGTCAGGGCAGAGCAGCACAGAGGTCTGGGGCCCGGACCCTCGGGCAAGGTGGGGCACCAAACAGTCAGGCGTCTTTACTCTAGCGGATGGACAACAAACACAGGCCTCTGGGCCTAAAGATGGGGAGGCTACCACCCCTGAGGTGGGGTGTCAGGGTAGGGGGGCCCAGGACCACCCAACTCAACCAGGTCCCAGCCCAGAGTCCTAACAGTGGCAGAGTGTTCTGCCATTTTGTCAGCAGGGAATCCCACCACAATGCTCTGACTCACACTCCAGCAGCAGAACCAGACCAGAGTCTGGTTCCCCTGGGATACTTCCCACTGCAGTTTCGGTATAGGGCCCTGTAGTCCAAAGGTCCTCTGTTTCCTCAGGGTACTCGGCCACCTGCAGTCCCCACAGCTCCTTGGGGCATTTGTCTGATGGTGGTCCTGGCAGGGTACTCGTCTGTCTCCTCCAACCACAGGGCACAGCTCCACACAGGGCCTAGTCTGGGATCCTGTGAGATCCCAGCTCCCTGGAAGAGATGTCTGCTCCCTCTGGTGCTCAAGCCCCAACTGAGCTCTGGGGCACTCTTTTTATACTTCCTGTCCTACCCCGGGAATTCTGGTGAGGGGGGTAGGGCTTTATTTTTCTTTCCCCAGTTAGTAAGTGCACACTGGCTCACAACATTGTTTATTGAAATTAAATAGAGAATGTGTGTCTAAATCTCCACAACTACTTTGAAAAGTTCATCCAGTCTTCATTATCTTTACAACATAAGCAAAGATAATATGGGGTTTGATCATAGAAAGACCAAAACCAAAATCTTGAATCCCAACATCCCTGAACTTGAAAGCCAAAACTAAATCCCAAATTTTGCAAATGGACCTATTTTTATGATAGAAAGAACCAAAAACTTGAAGATACATACTTGCCATCTTTGGACTGTTTGAAATTTGCATTAGGATCTGAAATGGGAAGCTGGAATCCACTTCAAGATTTGCTGTAAAATAGCTTCTGTGTCCATATTTTTACAATCCTATGAGATTTGGTGACAGGGAAGGCTTTGAAGCATCATGCCTACAGACTTCCCATACACAAATTCACTCTATCCCAACAAACACAAAGGGCTTAGTTCAGAGTGAAATAAGGCTTACAAAAAGAATGTAAGAAAAACCATAGTAGAATGTTTGACACTGTTTGCTGGGATCCTTTACAAAAGCAAATGTATGTAGCATTACATCCAAAAAACTATGTTAACAAGCTGCTTAAAGTTGCAAAATCAAGCACTCAAAAATTAGGAAATGCCAGAATTAAGGTTATCTGTATAGCTCAAATGCATTATGATACAGTCTATAATTACATGATTACATACAATTTTTTTCCATGGGGGCCCTGCCTCACTTAGTCCATGGGGCATTGAGAATGCACAATTGGAGGAGGAGTTCTGTTCAGTCCCTGCAGCTCCTTCATGGTGCATGATCCGTCATTGTGGAGATGGAGCAAACTTGGTTTGATGAGCACATAGCAGATGTGAAGGGGATGCAGCATGCTCTCTGTAGATGGAATCTTAATAAAAGTTAGCTGCCAAACTCTAACAAATCTCTTTTAATCATTTGAAAACTGAGATTTTTCAGAGTTTTATAATTTGGGCATATTTGGGCAGATTTTCAGGGGAAAGGCAAAAGACACTGAAAGACACTGAAAGACATTCCTGACACTAGGGCAACACATCTGCCACATTTCAAATCCCTGCTCAAAAGGGGGCACCAGAGGTTTGTAAAAATATGTTTATCCATATAAAAAAAAGCTTAAAACCAATTTATTTTTCCTAATCTTCATTCTCAGAAATGACTGAACTATTTTGGCTGAAACTTTCCAGAAAGATTAATCCTTATTCAGATACCCAATACTGAAATTTTCAGCATGAACAATTAAAGTTTGGCAAAGTTTATAAGGAAGTGAAAACAGGGTCTTATAATGGAAAATGTTGGGCAACATTCACTATAAGTGTCACTACCTGTGTCACCTATAATATTATATATGCCTAAAAAATGGGTGACTGCTAAGATGGCTAATGAAAGCTCAAATGAGTCTGAATACACATGAGAGGGTCTAATTGGGGCTGATTATGACATTGAATTAAGCTAAAAGGCAAAACACTTTTTTTCCTGTCAGAAACTATGGATTAATGTAAACCATTTCTCAGGCCCAGGATGGAATTTATGGTCAGAAACAGAGAGAGAGACCCCAAAATGGCCAGTGGCCCAATGGTTAGGGCAGTCATTAGAATATTTAGGTTTTCCTGATGACATAGCTCTGCTAAGTGATAGTTCAACCAACATGCATGCAAAGACTACAAGACTGTCCAGCATCACAAAAAAGACAGTTAATAGTTAATCATGAAAAAAAATCTGAGAAGACCCCAGAAACTTCCAACTGAAGCATTACATTAGAGGAATGCAAGAGATTACCTTGGCAGTAATTTACAAGCCCATGAGGATACCTACAAGGAAATAGAAAAGAAGTACTTGTGGCACCTTAGAGACTAACAAATTTATTAGAGCATAAGCTTTCGTGAGCTACAGCTCACTTCATCGGATGCATTTGGTGGAAAAAAAATGAAGTTGACAGATTTCCACTCTATACGGCTAAATTCAGTGCCTTGCATAATGACAGGTTTCAGAGTAGCAGCCGTGTTAGTCTGTATTCGCAAAAAGAAAAGGAGTACTTGTGGCACCTTAGAGACTAACAAATTTATTAGAGCATAAGCTTTCGTGAGCTACAGCTCACTTCATCGAAATGCATCCGATGAAGTGAGCTGTAGCTCACGAAAGCTTATGCTCTAATAAATTTGTTAGTCTCTAACGTGCCACAAGTACTCCTTTTCTTTTTGCGAATACAGACTAACACGGCTGCTACTCTGAAACCTACAAGGAAATAATGTCACCAATTGGCAAGATGGCTTCTGAATTCCCCCGTTTACACATGATATGTTCATGAAAGGCTAAACTATGAATCTTCAACTCAAATGTTATTTTCACTTTAACATAGGGATATGCAAGCTGTAATCCACCAAAGGTACTTATAGATGTCTAAGTACCTTAAAAATGCCTCGGGAAAATACTCAGTATTAAATGGAATGAATTTATAACAAATGCCAAGATTTTCCAGAGAGTTCAACAATGCTTTATCTCTAAAGTTACCCAGAAAAGATGATAGGAACTTTTGGGATATGTGTTAAGAATTAAGCTGGAGCATTTGCCATAGCATGCATGCCATTTGGCAACTGAAGGGAAGTGTAAAAGGGGCCCACCAAAAGAATCCCTCTATTAAGCAATAATTAGATACTGAAAACTTACGGAACTTAACAACATAGAAGACATGAGAAAAGCAGCCCAGAATAGGAAAGGACAGCTGAGAGTTGTTTGTACATTAAACAATGTCTGAAAGTGCAGGAAAAATTAAGATTTTTGCAGCTAAACACATACACGGTTATTTTGTGTCAATGGCTATGGTAATGACAGAAAGTTCAAGTCCAGTTAATGCAACAAACTTCATATATTTAATATGGGATGAGACATTTTGACTTAAGGAGCTCCCACTAAGGGACCCAAACTCAGCTGCCTGGAGGCGCTAGATCCTGGCACATCAACCCACCTTTAATTCTGCATATATAAACCCTAAAAACAGGAAAGATATGAACACTCATTTAGCACAGAATTGAGATGTTGAGAACAAAACTAATCAAAGAACCAGAGGACATAAAGAGATGAAATTATTTAATTGCCTGTAAACCAATCCTAAGAGCCTGGGTATCACACAAGAGGAATTGGAATTGTTCATTTACAAGCATAAATTTGATCTAGTTGGTATTTAGTGAAAACTGGTGTGATGATTTGCATGATTAGAATGTTAAAATCAATGGTTATAACCTATTTAGGAAGGAATGAATGGGAAAAAAGGACGGGGACTGGCACTCTATGTCAAAAATGTCATTACCTGTTTCTGAGTCAATAACAACTTGGAAGAAAATGAATTTGAATCATTATGGATCAATGTCCTAACAGATAAAGGATAGGATGGGATATTCACTGGTGTCTGCTACAGACCACCAAATCAACTAGGGAACAGGGCTACCATCTCCTTACACACCTATCTATACTCAATAGGAATAAAAAACTGTGTGACTATGGGAGTCTTAAATTTAAGTAACATGCTGGAAGTCTTATTCTGCTGAATTTCTTAATATTAAAGATGACAATTTCCTAATTGAAACTGTTGCATCTAAAATGGGGGAATTCTACATTAGACTTTGTCTTTACAGATAAGGAGTAACTGATCACAAAACTAAAAATGAATGGTAATTTAGGTACAAGTGATCATGACTTAATCATATTAATAATATGCAAACAGAATAAATTAGCAATATGTATATTTGCTACTTTAAAACAGCCAGTTTCACATAGTTGAAAACAATTATGAGCCAAATCAGCTGTGAGGAAGAATTTAATCACAAAAATGTGAATGATAACTCAGAATTGCTGAAGAACAATTTACTAGATGCCCCAAAAGCCACAACTGAGAAAGAAGGCTCTACTGGTAAACAAAAAAATGACCTGGAAAAGCAGAGGCAGCTGTAAAAAAATATATTATACAACAAATGGAAGAAAGGGAAAATTTATAGCAAAGAATATGAATTAGAAGCTAAGAATTATAGAAAATTGATAAGGGAAGCAAAGGGTCACAAGAAGAACTCCATGGCCTGCAGAGTTGAGGCAATAAGAAGGAATTTAAGTATATTGGGAACAAAATGAATCCTAACAATAGTACTGGTTCATTACTAGGTGGATATGGTATAATTAACAATAAAAATGCAGAAAAGGAAGAGGTGTTCAATAAATATTTGTTTTGTATTTGGGGAGGAAAAACAGAGGATGTAATCATATCACATGATAACTCTTTTCATTCCTCTAGTATCTCTGGAAGATGTTAAAGAGCAGCTATAAAGTTAGATATTTTAAAATCAGCAGGTCCAGATAACATGTATCACAGATCCACAGGATCGGTGTTGTGGTCCCAGTTTTGGAACAGTTTCTAGGAGGAACCTCTTCAGTGTGCCAGACCTCCTAGAGGTCTGACTCATCTTCCAGGTAAGCCACGTGGCCTCACCACCTCCTTAGACTGGACCTGTGGGCCTTCAGAATTCCTGCTTCACACCATGAGTTGCATTCAACAAGTCCAACTGAGACAGATTCCTGATGGAGACTTGTACTCTCTTCAGTGATTAATGCACCTCACCAAGCATTTACAGTGACACTCAAGCAGTGCTGTCAAAACAGTAGTGCAGTAGTCCAGTTCATTAACTGGAGTCTGCATAGGAAGTCCTTAGTTTAGCATAGATAAATTAAGGTTAAAACATAGTCCATTCTGGTTAATCCAGAGCCCAGCCAAGCTGTAGTGTAGAGCCGTTCCTAGCTATTTTGGTGCCCTACGTGGGGAGTGAGGGGCACTTCCTGCTGGATGTGGAGTGACCTGGCCCCAGCCTCTCCCTTCCCCTGGCTCCCAGGCTTTGGGGGAGGGGGGAACCACCCCCCAGCACTTGCCGGCAACACAGCTGGCAGCCATCTTTTTTATGAGATTACAAGTTTGAATGATAAAGGTGATATTATTGATGTAGTATACTTAGATATGTGTAAGGCATTTGACTTGGTACCACAGAATGGTTTGACTAAGATCTAGAAGGGAGGACCAGCAGCAGGCCAGAATAACATGGCTGTCTGATGCCAGACATCTGAGGGGATGGCAAAGCATAGCAATCTGCCTCCATCAACTCCCAAAACTGACTAAAGTCCCACCACTTGACAACCCTCCCCCCCAGAAAAACCCCAAAAACAAAAACCCAGAGCACAGAGTTGTAGAGGATAAATTATCTAAGAAAATCCAAAAATGTAAAAAGATACCTCACTAAGAAGAATGTTTCTGGCTCAAAGCATAAGAACGGCCATACTGGGTCTGACCAAAGGTCCAACTATCTTAGTATCCTGTCTTCTGACAGTGGCCAATGCCAGGTGGCCCAGAGGGAATGAACAGAACAGGTAATCATCAAGCGATCCATCCTCTGTCGCCCATTCCCAGCTTCTGGCAAACAGAGATTAGGGACACCATCCCTGCCCATCCTGGCTGGACCTATCCAAGAGAGAGAGAGAAAGAGAGATGCAGCTTAAATTGGACATTACAGAAAACAGATCAAGAAGGAACAATATCAGAACTGAGAACTGTTTGAAATTGCTGAAGGAGGAAACCCAAACTGGTTTGTAAAAACATTAATTGTGGAGTTGTTACATCTGAATTCTCTGGAAGGGAGCACACAGTGGAGGGAGCACACAGAACACTGCTCCTGCTACCTGGGCCTCCTTGTAATAATAGAAATAATAATAAACCGAGAGACCTCATTGTGAAATTTCACGATTATCAGCAGAAAAAAATAATTATGAAAGCCAGAGAGCATTCAGAGCTCATACTCAAATCTCACAAGCTGTAAATTTTCCATGACCTTTCTGCCCTAACTTTAAAAAATAGAAGAGAACTGGCAGAGATTACAGTAGCACTCAGATGCACAGATATCCACTGCAGATGGGGATTCCCATTTAAATTCTTATTCAGCTTCCAAAATCAGTATTATACAATAAGGGTCTAAACAAGGAAAAAGTACCCCAAGTCACTTGAGATAAAAATCCAAATCTCAGACGCAAGAAGACTCTTCAGAGGCAGTAACTACAAATAAGCTGCTGAAACAATCTTGGCAAATGGTGAAACCCAGGAAAAAGAAGGCAAGGAAAGAAAAGACAAAACAAAAAACTCTAGAGACCAAACTAGCAATGGAAGAAGTGAAGCTGAACAAGAGAACTCAGATACCTGAGTAGTAATCCAAAGAATAACCAGAAGGGACAACCAGAAGGAATAAGCAGCTGAAGTGTAACTATAGTAATATTATAAAGAAAATAGTATAAAACTTATTTTAATTGGGTTGATCAGTAATATTTGTGTTCTGTATTTCAAAACATAGCCAAAACAAAGGAGAATAAGAGGGGAGTGGGGGAGGATTTTAAGGTTGGAGGAGATTTGAGAAGAATTGAGAGGGGAAGGGGAGGAGCGCCTTTAGGGGTTCTGTTAAATCCTCTCCATAACTCAAATGATCAGATGGCCATCTGTCCCTAAGGACGAGGGTCAAGGTCCCATAGGTGGAGAATATATATCCTTTGGATTTCAAGAGAAGCAGTCCACGTGCTTATGGAAAGAATACATGCATTAGGGCTCAGCAAAGCACGGTCATTTGGGAGACTTTTTCACATGTTGGTATTTCATTTGTGGAGTTCAAGTAAGGGTAATACAAAAGGGAAGACGGTACAAAAGCAGTGTATTATTGTGCCAATTAAGAACAATCAGCAAAAGATAGGTACACACCATAATGAAATATGTGCTCCTTTTGCCACTCATTATAAAAATCTCTATACCTAGATATTCCAAGCTCTGAAATTATTTAAAAATATCTGGTAGTAGCAAACTTGCCAACAATAAAAAAAATTATTAAAGAAACTTTAGATAGAGAAATAACAGAAGAAGAAATCCTAGAGGCAATAGCATGTATGAAAAGTAGTAGAACTCCATGACATGATGGCTTTCCAGCTGAATTTTACAAGGTATTTAAGGAGGTATTACAGGTTTCAGAGTAGCAGCCGTGTTAGTCTGTATTCGCAAAAAGAAAAGGAGTACTTGTGGCACCTTAGAGACTAACAAATTTATTAGAGCATAAGCTTTCGTGAGCTACAGCTCACTTTCATCCGATGAAGTGAGCTGTAGCTCACGAAAGCTTATGCTCTAATAAATTTGTTAGTCTCTAAGGTGCCACAAGGAGGTATTAGTGAGTCCCTTGAGAGGTACCATTAATGGTATCCTGTAAATGGAGGAACTTCCACAATCTATGAAAGAAGCTACTGTTGTGCTTCTCCCTAAAGATGGAAAAGACCTTACTTTATGCAGTTCTCATAGGCCAATATCTCTGTTGAATCATGACAAAAAGATTTTAGCAAAAATACTAGCTAGCCAATTGCAGTCTATGCTCTCAGCTCTTATAAATCCAAATCAAACTGGATTTGCTAAGTAGATAGACAGAAGTCCGACAATATTCAGAGAGTACTTGGAATCATCCATAATGATGATCAAAAAAAGATCCATTTCTCTTGTTTTCTCTAGATGCAGAAATAGCCTTTGATAGCATAGAGTGAAACTTTCTGTTTCAAGTTCCTTAAATGGATAACTGCTCTTTGATTCAGCCCAGTAGCAGCTGTGTGAGTTAATGGGGCTAAATCTTCCCTGTTCTTCAATCACACAGAGGAACTAGGCTGGGATGTCCATTGTCTCGGTTACTTTTTGTGCTGGTCATGGAGTTTTTGCACAGAGGATAAGGCACAATGAATCGATGACAGGAATAAAATTTGCAGGAATACATCAGCAAATACCATTATATTCAGATGATGTAATATTATTTTTATCTAAATCATATATTTTCCTAAAATTAGTTTCTAAAGAAATCCGAGACTTTGGGAAAGTATCTGGATTTAAAGTCAATTATACCAAATCTGAAATGCTAGCTATAAAATTGCCAGACTCTGAAAAGTCACTCCTCCAGAAAACATGTTAGTACAAATGGGTAAACATTCTATAAGATAGATGGGAATTCAAACCTTAAAAACCTAGAAGAGCTCTAGGATTTAAAACATCAAGCCATTGAAAATTCATGAAAAAGATGTGGAGTACTGGGGGAAGTATGCAATTTCTTGGTTGGGATGATTAGCCACAGTCAAAATGAATATTCACCAAGGATATCTTTCTTGTTTTAAAATCCCTTTGTAATTATGCCAGATAAAACCCTAGCAAGAATACAGAGGATGTGGTTAGAATTTCTATGGAATAAGAGAAGACCCAAAGTGAGGGCAGATACTTTGTACAGGCTCATTAAACAAGGTGGACTAGCTGGTCCAAATATTTTATGGTACTATCGAGCCAGTCATGTCAAAGCAGTGGTGGGCTGGGGACGCTCTAACCTGGAAAAATACTGGGTCTTTATTGAACAAGAAAATTGAGGCAGTGTGAACATCACTAAGCTACCATGAATAATAAAAAAAAATCATGCCCTCCATAAATTTACACACATTCTTTCACAAAGGCTGTTCTGTGGGTTTGGAATAGAACTAGAGATAAGATCAGGTCCCCCACCACCACCACCACCAATGAAACCTATAGCAAGTAATTCAGATCTTAACCAGAAAGCTTCAAAGACTGGGGAAGCCATGGAATACACATGGTTGTCCAGCTATTCAGTAAAGAAACTTTTCTAACTTAGAGATCAAAATTAACTTTTACTGGCCAGCTCTCCTATGGTACCAGTACTTTCAAATCAGGCCGAATGTTTCTTAATTTTCTAGAGAACCTGTTCTATATAGAAAGCTAACTTTAATAGAAGTGATGGTGTCTGGTCAATTAGGAAACATAGAAAATTATAACAACTAATATATATTAATCTTTGCAAACAAAAAAGTGTCCATATATGAAACACTGAGAAAGGGATGTGGATAGACAAATTACCCCAGAGGAATGAGATTTGATCTAGAAAAGAGGGCCAGCAACCTCAGTCTGTAGCACAATAAAAGAAAATACTGTTTCAACGATACCTCACACCAGACAAGTTAATATATAAATATAGATTGATTGAGGATAAACGTTGGAGAAAATGTGGTGAAAGAAGAGATTTTACACATATATGGTGGACATGTCCAGATATTAGAACATACTGGGATACAATCCATAACCAAATATCACAAAATTGTGGGATATTTATTACCAAATGATCTTTTGGTAATCATTCTGGGGCTTTCAAGTGGGAATGGTCACACAAAAAACAAATGAAGAACTAATTTTTCATTAGCTAATAGTTGCTCTTCTATTGGTAGCCTCTCATTGGAAAAATAAAAAATAGCCCAACTATTGAGGAATGGTTCAAAAAATATGGGAGGTTGTGGTTATGGAAAAATTAATACACCAAATATGTACACAGCAAAATACACAAAGGACAGACAGATACTTAGATATTTGGTTACCTTTTATTCAATCCTTAAACAAAGTATATTCTTCACCTGCAAAACTAACAAACATAAAAAACCCCAGCACACTTGTCCAATTTTTTTGAATATTAACTTTTGATAGACATAGAGGTTTGTTAAATATGTGTATCAAGATTTTACTCAATATAATAAAGTCTCTAGAAATTACATAGGTGTTGTAATGATGCTCAATCTGTAATATAACAATCTGTTACACAAAATGATCTGATGACTATATTCCTGTATAATGTCTCTTTAAACAAAAGCTAATTGTTGTAATGACTGTTTTGTTGCTGATATTTACATGGCAAGGATTTGTAAACCTATTTCCTAAATAAATAGTTAAAAAATCCTAGAATGATATAAAATTAACATAACACACAATAAATGGATTAAAATTTGGCTAACTGATAGAGTCAGAATGTCATTGTAAATGGGGAATCATCATTGAGAGAGTGTTTTTGTAGTGGGGTCCCACAGGGATTGGTTCTTGGCCCTACACTAATTAACATTTTATCAATGACTGGGAAGAAAACATAAAATCATCACTAATAAAGTTTGTGGATGACAGAAAAACTGGGGGAGCGGTAAATAATGAAAAGGACAGATCACTGATACAGAGCAATCTGGATTGCCTGCTAAATTGGGCTCAAGCAAATAACATGTGTTTTAATATGGCCAAATGTAAATGCATACATTTAGGAACAAAGAATGTAGGCCATACTTAGAAGATGGGAGACTGTGATCTGGGAAGTAGTGACTCTGAAAAAAATTTGCTAATAATCAGCTGAACATAAGCCCTTAGTGTGACGCTGTGGCCAAAACAACTAAACGCAATCCTTGTTTGCATAAACAGAGGAATCCTGAGTAGAAGTAGAGAGGCTATATTACTTCTGTATTTGGCACTGGTGACTGCTGCTGGAATATTGTGTCCCGTTCTGGTGTGCACAATTCCAGAAGGATGTTAATAAATTGGAGGGTTTAGAGAAGAGCCAAGAGAATAATTAAAGGATTAGAAAACATGCATTGTACTGATAGACTCAAGGAGCTCAACCTATTTAGCTTACTAAAGAGAAGGTGAAGGAGTGAGCTGATTATAGTCTATAAGAACCTACAAGCTGGAGAAATATTTAACAATGAGTTCTTCAGTCTAGCTGACAAAGATATAACATGATCCAAAGGCTAGAAGGTGAAGCTATACAAATTCAGACTGGAAATAATGTGTACATTAACTGTGAAGGTAATTAAGCGGTGGAGCAATCTACCAATGGTCATGATGGATTTTCTATCTCTGGCAAATGTTAAATCCAAATTGGATAGTTTTCTAAAAGATATGTTCTAGAAATTATTTTCGGGACATTCTATGGCCTGTGTAATACAGGAGGCCAGACTAGATGATCACAGTGGTCTCTTCTGGCATTGAAATCTATGAAAACATGAGATCCAATGCCCAAGAATATCGAGAAAGTACCCACAGTCTGTCTTGCCTAGCTTCTAAAACCTTTCACTTTCCCTGATCTATGTGGTAAAGGTAGTTCACTAGATGCTTTTTATTGCCTTATTTAACTCTGGGCCCTATGAAACCCAAGACTAGCCCTTCATCAAGGCTTTTTACTATATTTTTATATAACTTACACAGTAAAACTGCAGCACCTTCTCAGACATCCTCTATCCATGTTAAATTCAAATAATTTAGAAATCCTCCAAATTTTCCAAAATCAATACATTAATCAAGGCACAAGGACTTCATACATCTTTGTCCCTCGATTCACCCTCTCCTTGCCATGATTATAATGGAAGACAATGCAGAACTTGATGCCTGTCTTGCCCGATTTTATACATGTTGCATGTAACATTGTGCACAGTTGCTCTGTACTAGCTAATTTTCCAAGAAAGCAAAAGTGAGGGAATATTCATTCCCTGCAAACTTTGTTTGCTGGGATTGTAGCCAAGTCTTAGAAATTTCCTGAGGCAACTTCCCTGAACTTGACCTGGCGTATAGCTACCAAACATCTCTGGTGCTCCAATGCCTCCTTGTCCAATTTATCACTGATGTAAAAACAGTTAATCATGGCTTGGCACAGGAAACTTTGTTCAATAAAGGACATCAGGAAGCAACGCTGCCAGCCTCAGTGTAATTCGTTGCCAGTGTTTAGCGCCAAATAAATGGTGTAATTTTACTGCTGTCACATAGCTTAATTTTATTTTTCAAATAACCAAACTGGGGTGCCTTGTTAGCATATGTTAGATACACCATTTTTCTTTTATTATAAAGGATTTCATTTGGCAGGATGTCTAGTGTTTTTTGTAAGCATCCCTGAATGAAAGCTATACTGGACAGGACTTGTGCCAAGGAGGAAACTCATCTTTTCTCTGCTTCTCACGACAGTGTTTTCAGCAAGGCATTCACATGACAAAAAGGAACATTGATGCAACCTTTATAAGACCTGACCATGGAAGGTCAGTCCTTTTCTGTGGTTTCTGTTCAGTTTTACATTACTTTGATGGTTAATGATGCAATATGCATACTTGGAGCTAGTCAAGAATGGGGGAGGAGGGCATTTTTGTAAATATTTTGAGAACATTTTCATTATGAAGTTTTCTTTATTTTACAAAATGTTTGAGATTTTTTTTCTTTTTTCTCCTTTCTCCTTATCTTCCCTTCTTTTCCTCCCTCCTCTTCTTTTTCCATTTTGCCATTGAAAACAGGGGAAATAAGGGGAAACACACACCAAAAGTGGATTCCCCCATCACCATTTTCTATTTGAAAACCAACAATGTAAAACAACACACATTTGTCACAAAATACATGTTCTTGTCAACAAAATTAATACTGACTTTTCATACTAATAGGGCTAGTCTGCACTACCACACTACATCTGGTGATGATGAGCTATGCCAATAGGAGAGCGCTTTCCTGTAGGCATAATTACTCCACATCAATGAGAGGCAGAATCTATGTTGTTGGGAGAGTGTCTCCCACTGACTTAGTGCTGGTGTGGACAGCACTTAGGTCGACGTAACCTGCAGTGCTCAGGGGTCTGGCTTTTTCACACCTCTGAGCAACGTAAGTTATATGACTTAAGCTGTAGTGTAGACAAGTGCATAGTGAGCCGATCAGTTGAGTAAAAAGGTGCCATTTATACAGATTGAATTTTCATAATACACCCACACCATTAACTGTTACTGTTCATTGAAATGTGGCCCCATGCTGTGTAAAATAACCACTCAATATCACATAGATCTCATTGATCTTAACATTTCACAGAAACACAACTAGAATTCCTTAAAGATTTTGATAGGCATCATATTTTTGGTGAAAGGTTACTTGATTGGCTCTTTATAGTAATGAACAGAGCTGAATAATTTAAAAAAATACTTACAAGTAGAAATGGGCTCAAGCCACAAAATTTGGATCCAGACTCAGACCCAAACTTTCTCAAAGTTTCAGGATATTGGGATCCACGGTTTTAGTTTGGGCTCATCTATACTTGTAAATATACTTAATACTTATATTTTACTTCAGGGCTACATTGCAAACCTTACATATGGTGACTGTATATCTTTTTGGCTGTCTCCATATACATACAGGGGAACACATACAATATCTTTAAATTCCAATTTCTTTGCTCTTCTTCCTGTCCAATCAGCTCTCTTCCTCTTCTAGCTGCTAACTTCCTTTTTCTGTATCAATATTCCCTTGAGAACCAAATCAATCTTATTATAGTTTATCTGTACTTCATGAGTCTGTTATTAATCATATGAACTCCCTTTACCATGGTGTTCCTTTTATTTCCATACTTTTCTCCAATTGCTTTTTCAGCCTTTTATTACTGCTTGTAAATATTGGTAAAATTCCTCCTCTCTGTGCTATGAGGTAAGGGGTGAGAAAAGCTGCAGGTCAAGTTTGGAAGAATGGAAGAAGGGATGCCAGCTCCACAGCATTCCCTTTGTACCCTCACTGACCTAGCAGAAGCATCTTTATGTACATTTATCAGTGCACTGCAAGTGGGACTTGATAGGCAGGGGTAAAAGAGACTAGAAGCAATATCCAGCATTATTCTGGCTGAACTTTGAAGGTATGCCCATACACACTTAATACTGATCTTTTTACATTAATTTGCACCAGTTCCCCCATGAGATGTGCAACAAGGGAAGCAGCAGTCAGGGACACCATGAAAGCATGGTTGTTGGAGGCAGGCAGTGTGGAAGTACAGGGCTTCCACACAGATAGCCATGGCCACTGGTGGACTCCTGAGCTCTATGGGTTTCTGGGACATATCTCACCTTCCCATACAGCAGAGGGAGAAGACACTCTTCCTTTGAGGTAACCATCAGTCAGATCCTCTGAGTCTAAACTGTTGAGATTTTCTTGTCACATGCACATGAAAATAACCACATGGAGGACAATTTGGCCCTCTATGATTAAGGTATCTTATCTTCAGTTTATGCTCCACATCTCCAGCTATATGTATATCCAATCATTTGTACTGAATTAATGACGTGCTGCGACACTACACTATACATTCTTCTTTGGAATGTATAGATTCTTGCTTATATACTGCAAATTGAAACATTTAATTTCAGACTAGGATTTTTCATTGTATGCAGTGGACCTCCCTTTCATGTTATTATTGACAATATGTGAATTGCTTTCTTCTTTTTCTAGACTTGTGCCCATTGATAAATGTAACTGTGTGGCTGGCAAAGCAGGGGGCAGGAGTACATTCATGAGCAGAAGGCAATGTATAAAGAACTTTTCCTGTAGAACCTTTTCTGCCCACCCAACTCAGAAGAGAGCTTTCAGAAGCCATCACTTCATGAGTGTTCACAGGTGAAAACTGATTAGTTTGTATTTGCACACTTGAATCTAGATAGAATGAATTCTACCATTTCTGACTACAACTTTCCATGGCTAAATGGATGGGATTCTGCCTCTAAAAAAAATTGGGGCCTGATTTTATTAGTAGTATTGACGGCAAACATTTATATTATAATGGCACGTATAAGCCCCTATCAAGATTGGAGCCCCATTGTGCTAGGTGATGCATAAATACAGAAATGAGACAATCCCTGCCCCGAAGGGTATGCATCCTGAAAGACACAAAATAGATGAGGGGATGGGGATATAAGACACAAGCAATTGAATATAGTGAAAAGCTGCATCTGCTTGGGTAGTTCCATATTTTATTTTCATTTGACACATACTGAACTCCTATTGGTTTCAGCAAGGAGTTCTGCACATTGAAGGCTTGCGGCACTGAGCCCTAAATTTGTGTGTATATGGAACTTTTCCCATTTGGCAGAAAAAAATAAATTGTCAATATTTTGTCATGTTTCGCTTTTGCAGACTGTGTAAGGAGAGATTCCACTGACCAAAGAAAGGGCCTGATCTTGCAAGTTGCTGAGCACATCCTGTGATGTCAGGACATCCTCAACTGTGCTGGGCTCAGCTGCCAGTCCCAACTGGATTCAGGAGGACGGGACTTTCTCTTCCCCTGCACGGCATCCAGGGCCGGGTCAGACCCACCCCTAGATTCCCCTCCCCCCGCCCCCACTGCAGGAAGCTCTGCAAGCTCCCCCTCGCACCCTGCTTCCTGCACCCATTGTTCCTCAGCTGCAGGGAGCTGCTCTCCCATCCACCCAACCCTGATGCATCCAGATCCCCTCATACGCAGACCCTCCCACTGAAACTCACCCCTTGGACTCAGAACCCGCCGGATGAGCCCCACTCCCCCTGGATCACCCAGACGAGCCACCCACACCTGGATCCCCACATCACTGAGTCCCAACCAACTGCACCTGGAACTTCACCCCACTGAGTCCACTCCCCCGGCATCTGGACCCCCCACTGAACGCCCAACACCCAGGCCCCCCTGCCAAGCTCTATCTTCCCCCACTTAGCCCCCCCACTTAGCCCCAACTACCTTCACCTGGACCTCCCGGCAGAGTCCCATTACTGTTGCACCCAGAACCCCCAAACAAGCTCCTATGCATCCAGATCCACCCCCATACCTGGATCCCCCACTGACCCACCCACATCCAGATTGCCCCCACACAGAACCCTCTCAACCCACACCTGGATCCCCCCACACCTGGATCCCCCCACACTAAGCTCCTCCACATTTGGATCCTGCCATGCTGAGCCTGCCTGCCCATACCTGGTGCACCTGGCATGGAGGGGCAAGGCCCTGGGGAGTTTCTGGGGCAGGCCCGGTCTTTGCTTTGTGTCAGGGTTGTGTGCAGTCTCACTGCTAAGTCCATATCTCGAGCTGAAGGAGCTGCAAAGTGATCTCCCACCTCCATGTTGTCAGTGGCCTTTGCTCCCTGATTCCATGCTGGAGCCTCCACATTTATTTGACCAATAAATTTTGCAGAATTTTAAAATAATGTGCACAGAATTTTTAATTTTTGGTGCAGAACGCCCTCAGGAGTAGTTGTTATAGATGCTTTGAAGGGACTGGATTGAGAAAGGAGTAGCACACAGCTGCACTATCACAGGAGAACCACTGGGCAGGCACTGTGCCTACAATTTTCCCAGAGCACCTCTATACCACTAGGATGGGGCAGTGTATTATTGAATCATTCCTTTACAAGACGGAACATTCTTCCCCTTCTTGCCCAGCCAGCACCACCCTTGTGGGAGAATCATCTCAGTTTCAGACCCGAGCTCCTCTCCAACAGCATAAGATCCAGATAGATCTCATGCACACGCAGAAGAGTGCATTACTCCACTCACAGTTGCCTACTAGGGCACAATATAGCCCCATCATAGGAGTCACAGATGATATTTGCCTTTACTATCTCGCAAACATATGTTTAACTGCTGTGTTTTCTTTGTTTAATTGGATAAGTAATGTGGAAATCCAGTGTGCTACCTTAAAATGAGCAAAACTGGAGAAATCATGGAAGGGCCTCAAGAAAAAACAAAACAAAAGGAATTATTTTTAGAACACTGCAGAATGGTTTATAAGAACTGCATACAGCTTCTTTTAGTAAATGTAGTAATAAAGGTTCATTGATTAAAAGAAATTGGCTCTATTGCTCATAATAGCATCTCATTGATTGAAAAGCATTGCCTATAATGGTTTCCTTCAAAGCACCATCTGTTATGTATTAACCTTTCAGCCTTCAGAATCATGGGATATGAATTTCTTGCTCAAACTACTGGTCAGATGACCCATCCATGACATTTAATAAATTGCACCTACTGCACATAGATTCAGGATTTCATAAAAACAGGGAGAAACGCATTATGAAAACGGCAGATTTTTCATGACGCATGGTAGAATTGAATCCTTTATGTTAAAATACAAAATCAGCAAGACCAGGGGCGAAGTTCAGTCTCATTAAAGCTACCAATCAAATATTAATCAGCCAGACTTTAATGGCAAATAGTGATGCAGTGATTCAGCTTTGAATCTAGCATGTCTAGTCTTTAGGCAAAAATAGATAAACACAAGCCGATTTCTAATTTCATCTTTGTACAATTTAGAATGGTTCATACATCTACTAAGATATATATTCATCTATCTAAGTTCATACACATAAGCTCATCTTTCACATAACATTTTTCCAGTTTTTAAAATTCTGAGGCATTACAGTGGCTTATTAATTATTGTTATTAGGGGACCAAAATGTTTGTAATAAAATCAGAGTTTGGGTAATATCACTGTAAATGATTGTCTGGTCTGTTTTCTTGCAAAAAATAATTTTCACCTTTTCTCTTTTCATTCTTTATAAAAATTTCTTGTTCCTTTTAGATTTGCCTCTAATCTAGTTTAAGTATAATTGAAATGCGGGGGGGAGGGGGGGGCTTTTAAAATTAAAAGCCAGTTTGTTTTCTTCTTTAATAAGTCATGGTTCAAAAAGATTGAACTGCCTTTCCTCTTGAATATTTACGATATGAACAACAATGTTTTAACCCTTGAAGAAGTGCATCTTTGTCACTATACAATAGATTAACTAATATATAAATCTTGACCAGAGGATTAATGAACCTATAATTAAAAATAAAATGGATTTCAAAAAGTCCTAAGAGGTTTGCTGGGGATTCCAATTCAATTCATCTTAGTCAGGACTTAGTGGCTTCTTGCATTAATAGAGTCAGACTGTATCCAGATAGGTTTTAATTAGTTCACAGGGTTAGTGATTGCTGCTGCTCATAATGGAGATATAAGTGGTGCAGGAAAAAAACCTCTCAGATAATCAAACATTGTACATTTAATAGAGGAATCTGCTGAAGTGCTAGCATAGTGGCTCACGCTGAACAAGGTGAGGAAGGAGAGAAACAGAATGAGGAAGAAAAGAGACATACATAAAAAGAAAGACCAAGAAAGAAAGAGAGCTAGGATGGCTCACACTTGACAAGGTGTTCAGGGAGAAAAGCAGGAACAAGGAAGAAAAGAGACATACGTAAAGAGAAAGACCTAGAAAGAAAAGGGGAGCAGAGATGGATGAATAAAAAGCAGTAAGAGGAGAAGAAACAATGAAGGATATACAATATTAGCAAGGGGGGTCAGCAAAGCCCCTTGTAAAGTAGATTATCTCTGTGCAAATATCTTACAGGTTGCATAGGAATGACTAATATTCTTCACTGAAAATCACTGTGTGGCTTCCAATCAGAGATTAAGGAGTCTGATTACGCAAATGGACTGTAGGGCTGGAATGCTCAGTTCCACTCACCTGTTTTTAACTGGGAGAGATCTTAAAAAAGCTCAGCTCCAACAGTGGAGACTCGATTTTCAAAAGAGCTCATTTTCCATTTAACCAATGAGAGCACTGGGGGCTGAGAAGCTTTGGAAATCTGGCCATTACACAGAGGTGCCTAACTACAAAAGATTTGTTTTCCCCCTGATAATAGCTCATCTTTATTAATTAGCCCCTGGAGTTGGTGTGGCAACTTCCACCTTTTCATGTTCTCTGTATGTATATATATCTTCTTACTATATGTTCCATTCTATGCATCTGATGAAGTGGGCTGCAGCCCATGAAAGCTTATGCTCAAATAAATTTGTTAGTCTCTAAGGTGCCACAAGTACTCCTGTTCTTTAAATGGGAGCTGATGTCTTTTGGCAATTTAGTTAAGGGTCTAAATGTGAGTTGCTGAACTCTTTTTGAATTCTGACCCACTGGGCCCATATAAGCACTTAGTAGCCTCATGGAAGGCAGCGAGACTGCTTGTGTGAGTACAGCAGTACTTGCCATAAGTGCGGGTGGCAGAAGAGGGTTCAAGGAAGTTACCCAGGTCTTACCTATGAGCTCAATTTATTACAATCCCCTTTTCCTTCAGAAAAAGTATGACTGAGCTGAACAGTGCTTAATTTGTAATGAAAGAAGTGTCAGGGCTCAAGCAATTTTTATACTGTCATACCTGACACAGCAATCTCAGAGGTATTGGGGCTATGAACTGCCATGCCTAGAAGTGTCAGGGCTCATCCCTGGCAAGCCCTGGCACAAATTAAACCCTGGGGTTGAAAGACCGCTGTATACAGCAGCTTTATGAGAGTTTGTCCCTGGTTTTTTAGCACTCCCTGTCATAAATATAAAGGGAAGGGTAAACACCTTTAAAATCCCTATTGGCCAAAGGAAAACCCCTTTCACCTGTAAAGGGTTAAGAAGCTAGGTTAACCTCATTGGCACCTGACCAAAATGACCAATGAGGAGACAAGATACTTTCAAAGCTCGAGGGGGGGAGAAACAAAGGGTCTGTGTCTGTCTGGGTGATGCTTTTGCCGGGAACAGAACAGGAATGGAGTCTTAGAATTTAGTAAGTAATCTAGCTGGATATGCATTAGATTATGATTTATTTAAATGGCTGAAAAAATAAGCTGTGCTGAATAGAATGGATATTCCTGTCTTTGTGTCTTTTTGTAACTTAAGGTTTTGCCTAGAGGGATTCTCTATGTTTTGAATCTAATTACCCTGTAAGGTATTTACCATCCTGATTTTACAGAGGTGATTCTTTTTACCTTTTCTTCTATTAAAATTCTTCTTTTAAGAAACTGAATGTTTTTCCATTGTTCTTAAGATTCAAGGGTTTGGGTCTGTGGTCACCTATGCAAATTGGTGAGGTTTTTTACCAAACCTTCCCCAGGAAGGGGGGTGGAAGGTTTTGGTGAGGATTTTGGGGGGAAAGACGTTTCCAAACAGCTCTTTCCTAATAAAAAAACCCAGTTACACATTTAGTGGTTGCAGTGAAAGTCCAAGGGCAAAAGATAAAATAGTTTGTACCTTGGGGAAGTTTTAACCTAAGCTGGTAAAAGTAAGCTTAGGAGATTTTCATGCAGGTCCCCACATCTGTACCCTAGAGTTCAGAGTGGGGAAGGAACCTTGACACTCCCTTAACAGTAATCACCTTTATTACATTTCCTGCATCAGACCCCAGTATACTTCAGCATACATCCCGAACAGCTGATTGGGGATCAGACTGGGAACAGTCCGCCTTATTAACTGGGCTAATAAATAGCACAGTGAGAGCAGCTGGAGAGCATGACTAATACTGCTCCAGAATGGAAATCTGTCATTCAGATTGACTGCACATCATCAAAATGGAACTGCAAAGCTCTTTTAAACCATTCAAGACCCAATGTCAGCACTGGGCTCTCACATGAGGAGTAGTCTGTGATAATTGGGCTGTAAGCCAAGCTTCACTGGGTCAGGGAGGATCATCCCAGCACAAAGGTGATACTGTGACAGTGTAGACCCAGTAAGGAGACTTATAACCCACATGCCTCCCAGTTGCAAGCTTCGCAAAATGAAAGAGGTGGAGCTACAGAAGGAAGCATGGCCAGGACCCTTAACAGTGTTTTCAACTCCCTGTGGCTGTGTAGGACAGAACAGATATCAGGGTTCTTATTTACACAGAAGCACCAGGCTCAAGGGGATTTTTAAGCTACCTTTGCACCACACCCTGTGACGTGTGTTCTATGTATTTTGGCTGCATCTAAAGATCTCACCCACAGACCTTAAAAATGAGAAAGAATATTTAAATATGACATTTGGTCAGCATTTCTTTCTCTGTTATGGCAAATACTAAGTCCTGAAGATTTATGTTTTATTTCCAACATTTGGTGCTAGCTGAACAATGCAGGAAGCTCTTTCCTGTCTGCCTTGCATTTTTTTAAAGACATTTATGACATTTTCATGGGAAAATATAGAAACTTTTGAAAGCAGTTCCTGGCACATAAGTAAAGAAAAAACTGGTTTTCAAATACCAGATGTAAAATATTTACACTGTTACAAACCCCACAGTTTAGAATATGGACTGCAGGTAAATCTCACTTATGCAGGAGACAGAACTTCCCCTGGGATGAAAGGCTACATTTCTAGATCTCTGTGCTGGTTCACCCTCCAGTGCAGGAACATCAGAATAAGAGCTGTCTTGACAATGAAAAAGTGAATGGCAATTATGCTCTGGAAGCTTGCAATGCCATATTGCTATCAGTCAGTGGGCAATCAGTTTGGAATTGAGAATCTGCAGTGAGGGCTGTTGTCATCCAAATGTGCAAGGCCATTAAGCGTCCCCTGCTGCATAGGACTGTAACTCTCATCAATGTGCAGGAAATAGTGGATGGATTTGAAGCAGTGGGGCTCCCGAACTATGGTGGGGCAATAGACAGGATGCATATCCTTGTCTGGCACCAAAAGTTGCAAGCAGGAACATTCTTCCCTGACTGGTGCATTCACACTGCTAATGTTGAAATGCTAATAGTGATTCTTGAGGACTCCACCTACCCCATGCTCTTGAAGCCATAGACTGACCACCTCAACTGAACCAAGGAAAGATTCAACTACCAGCTGAGCAGGTGGAGGATGACTGTTGAACGTGCATTTGGTAGACTCAACACTTGCTGGAACTGCTCAAAGACTAGACTGGATCTTAGTGAGGCAAACATTTCTACTGTGATCACTTCATGTTGTCTAGTACATAATATTTGTAAAGTGAAGAGGTAAAGCTACTGGTAAGGTATAGGGGTGAGAGGTAGAGGGGTCAGCTGTCTGCTGATTTTGAACAGCCAGACACAAGGGCTATTAGAAAGCCAACTGTTGTGTTATACTGTTGAGGGAGGCTTAAAATATTATTTTAACAGTTGCTGCATGGTTTGTATCCCCCTGAGCGTCCCCCCTCTCCTTCTCACTGTGCACTGCAGGGGTGGTGGTGCAGTCCCTGTCAAGTATCGCATGGGGACCATTGTAGAAGCAGCAGGTCTGTGGGGTAACTCCAGATTTGTTGTTGCCCTCTCTCACCTTCTGATATAACGGCCAAAGTTCCTTGGCTTTCACCTGGCATTGATGCTCATCCTTGTCATGTTCTAGGTTTAGCATCCTCTATGCAATCTGCACATATATGTGTATATTCCTTCAGTTGCTCCTTAGCTGGGCTTGCATAGCCTCTTCTCCCCACAGGCAGAAGAGAGCCAGGACCTCTATCCTGCTCCAGGAAGGAGCACTCTATGTGTAGATCTTTGTCTGCACTGAGCCAACATGGGCAGATGCTCATGAAGGTAGATAGGGAGGTATGTTTTCCCAGGTGGGCCATGAGGAAAAGGTATTTCAAAAACATGGTGGGAAGCGGGCTTCTGGCATCTGTGAACCCTGAGCAGTGGAGTTCAAAATTGTGACTGAAGGATCCACTTTTGCTGGGACAGAGGCATTGTGGGACAGCTACTGGAGGACTGTTAAGATCAGAGATAATACAGGCTCTATATTAGTACTATGTCAACAGAAGTAGTCGACTCCATCTCTATGATGTTTGAGGACGTGGGGTTATTAACCTTTTCCAATTTGGCAAGATCCTTTTTGAAGTGTGGACACCAGAACTGGACACAGCATTCCAATAATTGTCTCACTAATGCCTTACAGATGTTGCTTAATGCTCTACTGGAAAGGTACTATGGGTTCGGGTACTATGGGTATGAATGCAGTATAAGAATCTGAATAGAATAAGTGATATTAATTTCTGTGAAGATGGTCATCACAAGGCCTACATAGTATTTAAGTCCCACTTAAGTACTCAAATAGGTATTAACTGGGACTCCGTTTTGATTATCTTAGTTTACTGTATTAAATGTTATTAACATTTGAAAAAATGCCATAACTTCACCAGCAATTGTTGAATGAATACCACAAATTTTGGAGATTTAAACAACTTGATGAGTGATTCATCTCCTTATTTTTAAATGTTTGCATGACAAACTTAGTGTGTGAAAGAAGGAAGCAGATGGGGCAGCAAAATATTTTTGCCATCTCACATTGTTGGGAATGAAAGCTGAGATACATATAGAAAAACAGTTCTGGAGAAAAATAAAATTTGACAGGAAATTTACAATTGGAAATAGTTTTTTTTCTCTGTATGTGTGTGGGCATGCGCACACATGCACTGCTATAGATGAGTCAGGTATTAAATACACATTGGTTTACCTAGAAGAAACTTTCTTTAAAAAAAGAGGAAAAAGCTCATAGACATTTTCATCTCACACTCAGTAATAAATCTAAGTACTCTTTATTTGCAACTGTGGGTAGTAACTTGAACATCCAGAGATCTTCTCAGTGGGAATATTTTCACTTATCTCAGACCAAGCTAGGAATGCAGCTGTTGTAAATAATTCCCTTTACAATGTTTATATTCATTAACAGATTGAGCAGACCCCAAACACAAAGATTTTCTTCTGTATTTTTTTGGAGACCTGAAGTCATTTCTAAATGTTATAATGTCTCTGAGGACATAATTCTTCACAGACACATGTAGTGTGTACCAAAGTTACCTATGAGCACTAAAAGTGGAAAGTAAGTGTGAGAAATGTTAAAATAAAAACTTCAGGAAAAAGAAACAGCTTGGTTCCATGATTAGAACTGTGAATTAAGTTAGCTTCCCAAATTGGCTTGTTCTGAGTATCACATGCAGGAGCATGAACTGCCCTTCTTGCTAGCCCAAAACAAGTTTCATTTCAGAGGTTAGGAACAAAATAATGATAACTAGAATGGGCTAGCTGCAAATGTGCCAGCTGTTCCCTGGTCATGTGGCGAATATATCTCTTATAGCAGTTCCTTTCTCTAGACCCCATTTTACAGGAATCCTGCTGCTCCCAATGAAGTCAATGGGAGTATTTCTATTTATATCAATGAGAGCCTGATCAGGACCTATTTTACCACAGACATCAGGGTCTCAATCATGTTCACATTGCTGTAAATGGGAAAACTCCCATTGACTTCAAAAGGAGCAGTGTCAGGGCTCATGCTTGCATTGTTCTATAAAGGAAGCCCAATCTTGTCCTAAATTTGATATGAAGACTGAAAAGCATGTGCCTGTATATGTTACATATTACTCTGGTACTTAATTTTGCTTTATGTTACTACTTTCCCTGCATTATGACACCATATATAAAACTTTAAATAGATTTAATTCACCTCACTGTTTCTCAAATGGAAGACATGGGAGGATTCAGAGATCCACCAAATTGTCATGTAGGAAAGATTTCTATACTCTAAGTTCATTTTCAGAAAAAAATGTTATTACTTGGCCTAAATGTATAGTGGCCATAAACTGATAAAATTATCCAGAAAGGCCTTGGAGACATCTGAATATTCCCAGTTTAAATAGCAATATGTGGAGGAATACATTTATGTTTTTATTAGCTTGGTTCCACTTTATGTAACCCCTAAAGGGCAATGTTGTTCAATATATCTTGTCACAGCAAAATAGTAGCTGTTTAGTATGTTTATTTAACCAGCTAATGTTCATGGGCTTATCTGCCACTTTAAGACACTAATGCTGTGCTGATCTTAAAGTCATTTGTTTGTTATTAGCTACAGGGAAAAGGGGATTTTGCAGTTTGTTTTAAACCCTTTGCTCGAATATTTACATCTGAAGACTCCAATCCTGCAATGGGTTCCATGCAGCTGAGACTCTGGACCCATGCAAAGACCTACTATAGTCAACGCTGCAGGGACCTTTTGGCATGAGGTTCCCTGCAGGACTGGGGCCTAAAAGACTTTATACTGTGTAAAATGTAAGTACAGTTACATAAATAATCTCACACATTCAAAGACATGAGTAAAGTTTATGGGAGGGATGTGATTTTTTTTTTATTAAGCCAAAAGAGTAACTTAGCCAAAGGCAGTTTACAAAATGGGTTTGAAGATGTATATTTAGCCTGATCTTTGGCCAGACCATATCCAAGAGTAGAGGGCTCCTCCAAGTTCAGAACTCCTCTCCTCCACACAGAAGAGGGCTCAAATATCAGGTGGGACCGTTCTCTCCCTGGCTATGCATTCAGTAGAAGGCGCCACGCAGAGCCTGGAATCCATTTGGCTTCAAGGGGAACCGACTCGAGATTCTCCCACACTTTGCCCCATCCGCCTCGTCACAGAAATTACTTGGAAACATCTGTAAACCTTAGCTGTTCTAACTTTTCTATGGACACCACCTCGCCCTGTAGTTCTTTGAGACATTCTGGCCATCATGGAATCTCTGGTAGT
Source organism: Dermochelys coriacea (assembly GCF_009764565.3). NCBI lineage: Eukaryota > Metazoa > Chordata > Testudines > Dermochelyidae > Dermochelys > Dermochelys coriacea. The sequence continues at coordinate 247,173,941 of NC_050069.1, read as the reverse complement.
GCAGCTCCAACAGTTATTCAGTAAGGATAGGTGCTGCCGTGGGGACAGAGTTGCTCTGAGGGCTCTGTGTGGATGGCTCTGGCCTCCCATAAAGTTCCAGGGATCTTTGGGGATCCTTCAAGTTTGGGGATGGCTTTTCTTTGGCCCTTGGGCCAGCTTGTAGTCTTCCAGCAGAAATGAATTGGGCCCAATGAGAGTCATAAGTGTGAAGTCTCATAGCACTCTGAAAATTTACCTCAAGAAAAGAGCAGGGACAGGGAATGAGAGCAGAATTATAGAGAGACATGTGTGCCTCTTTATTGAAACACTGTAGACTATGAGTGTGAGAAAAAGTTTTGCTGGATTTTTTTGCTGCTATAAAGAGATTCATAACCTCAACGTCCATCTCTCTCTGACCTTGAAAAATTTCTTACAATCTGTGAACATTTCTTGCTGTGTCACAAAAATTTTACAAAGCATAATTCTGGCCCCACTGAAGTCAAAGACAATTGATTTCATCTTAGATGCTTTGCATTCCTCTTTCAATAGGTGCTTCTTTTAGATATCCAAATGTCTGGTTTCTAGAGACCGGCTTGACTTAAATGATTGTCTTTATATTCTTCTAACAGGAAGTGTGGAGAAAATTATTAATGTTATTTAGGTATTATATTGCAGTAGTACTATAAGACATGCTTTCTAATCCTTTAATCACTCTGGTGGCTCTTCTCCAAACCCTCTCCAATTTATCAATATCTGCCTTGAATTATGGACACCAGAACTGAATACAGTAATTTCAGCAGCAGCTGCACCAGTGCCAAATACAGAGGTTAAATAACCTCTCTACTCAGACTCAATATTCCCCTACTTATTCAGTCAAGGAATGCATTTGTCCTTTTTGACCAAAGCATCTCACTGGGAGCTCATGTTCAGCTGATTATACACCACGAATCCTAACTCTCTTCCCAGGAGAGATTCCTCAGTCCTGTAAATATGGTCTACATTCTTTGTTCCTAGATGTAAAACTGTACATCTGTCCATATTCAAACACATATTATTTGCTTGTGCCTAGTTTATCAGTTGATCCAGATTGTGCTGTATCAGTGACCTGTTCATTATTTACTACTCCCCCAATCTGTGTGTCATCACAAATCTTACCAGTGATTTTATGTTTTCTTCTAATCATTGATTAAAATGTTAAACAGAGTAGGGCCAAAAACTGATTCCTGCAGGACACCCCTAGAAACACATCCACTCAATGATAAGGTTTCAGTCAGGGTTCCATTGTGTGAGGCATTATATAAACAAATATTGTCCCTGTCCCAGAAAGCATAACTTTATGATAAGATTCTATGGGACAAACAGGTGTTGGGTGGTTCAGGGGCAAGATCACACCTGCGATGGGTACATTTGCATAATGAGTACATAGTCTCAATTGTCATGGTAGAACAGCTTTTTTAATGTTAATCGTGGCTGCAATTTACCTATAATAATACAGATACTGAAGCAATCAGACTGGTGATTGTAATGTGGTGAATACAGTGCAAGGAACTACATAATTCACTTTGTTTGATTAGGGACTCTGGGTAAGCAGAGCCAAAAAAGGATAGACAGCAGCCCATTCTTTGTATGTAATTGGGGAAAAAAGCTGTTCCTCTAGACTGGAAATAAAATAAATGTTTCTTGGTTTAGCACATCTACGGTTATCTTCTTTCGGTTACAAGGAAAGACTATAGTGACCTAAATCTATTCGTGGGAATGAGGAGTAGGTACAAGTCTTATTGTTTTGTTGCTGCAAAAAAATAGCTCTGTTGAAAGAGTTACTCTACATTTAACCACTTAGAAAGGAAAAAAATAATTGAATAAAAAGTAGCTATATTAGTATACAGCAAGTTCTAAGAGTGTTTACATGATTGACCCACCAATTACATATAAATGCTTTTAATGGGTCAATCATGTAAACACTCTTAGAACTTGCCGTACACGAATATAGCTACTTTTAGTCAGAATCATTTGGCATAAAAATAGATTGAGGAGATGCCTGATATTCTCTCACTAATAATTGTTAATGGATTCATCTCCTTCCGTCCTTTCCTCCTCCTCCCACCCCTCCTCCTTTAAAGCATTTTGAAATCTCTCTATTCAAATGTGGATTCTGACTTCTATCTCAATGTTACATGCAGACTTTTCATTGAATAACTAGCAGAATAATAAACTTTAATCTTTTCATGTTTTGGATGTTTTTTTTAAGTTTTCTTTTCTAAGGACATTGTAAACATTGTTTCAGAGTAGCAGCCGTATTAGTCTGTATTCGCAAAAAGAAAAAGAGTACTTGTGGCACCTTAGAGACTAACAAATTTATTTGAGCATAGGCTTTCGTGAGCTACAGCTCACTTCATCGGATGCATTTGGTGGAAAAAACATTGTATTCATTTCCAAGTAGTTTTAGTCTCAATAGGTGTTTTGTAAATCTTGGGCATGTGGTTCTGCTCACCTCCTTGATGTGAGGTCTCCCCTCAAACACATGCAATCATCTTATCTGCTACTCAAAATCAATCGAGGGCCCCAAATCTAAACCTGGGTGCTTAAATATTTTGTCACCTAAGAGATGGTATAAGCGTCTCTCTTCCATAGCATTCTTGTGCAGAAGACAGCTATGATACTACAGGGTTATGTCTGGAGAAGATGGGTATGTGAGCATAACCCTGCTCCCTACCTCTACATACTGGTTTTTCAAAGGTGTAGGAAAGGCTGCTAGTGAAAACTTTCCCCACAGTGGGCCTGGATGCACTATGCCAGCTCTTGGCCTTTATCTGTCTAGGTCAGTGGTGGCCAGCGGATTGCAGGTTGCCCACCACTGGTCTAGGTTCATATAGGACCCACATAGGTGTGTCGGCATGAGCTATGGAGGCAAGGGGACAGAGAGGAATGAGGGGGGGTGGAATCTTGGAGAGAAGAGGTGGCATGGGGGCAGGGTATGGGGGCAGGGGCAGTGCAAGGGCAGGGGTTTGGGGAGAAGGAGTGGCATGAGGGTGGGAGCTCAGGGAGAAGGGGCAGCATGAGGTGGGTTCTCAGGGAGAAGGGGCAGTGCAGGGGTGAGGCCAGTTTGGGTGCTTGTGGACCCCCCTAGTTTTAGGAATCTTTTTCTGCTCCTGGACCTTCATCACTATAGTACATATCTCAGCATCTCTGGTCACTACAACTTTTTGTGGTAAATCTCCTCTCACTATAGCCTCCAGACTGGCCATAGGTATAAATAACTTATGGTTTGACCACACAGAGCAGCAATGTGCATGATGGGAGTGTGATTTCTGAAGTACACTAGGATGGTGTGCACTAAGTGGTCCATGTAGCCCCTGCTGGTGCACTTTAACATAGCATTGTTTGAGACAGTGCTATGTTAAAGCCGGAGACGACTCATGCCTCCTGATAGTGGGGGGAGGGGGCACAACCTCACAACAGTTCAAGACCCAAGCCCCCAGGCACTGTCCCCCCTGGAAAGCACCAACCCCCTCAGCTCCTCGCTGTTCCTCCTGCCCCTGTGACCATGTGACCAAGCAACCAGGGGGGCATGTGACCCCTGCAGCCCCCCCCCCCCCACACACACACACATTGCTTCTGGTTAAAGCACACTAAGGAATTTCTAGTGCGCATCAGCAGGAACTACATGGACCAATTAATGTGCAATGAACTTTAGAAACCACACCTCCAAAGTACACATTACTCCTCTGTACAGATGAGCTCTAAATCCTATAATACAGTTGTTTAGATGAATTCAGTACTTAAACAAGCTCACAGGACATTAGAGTGTAGTCAGAAAGATAGGTTATGGCATCTGATACTGAAACTTTTTAGTTGCAAGGATAAAGTTTACAAGTTCTATATAAAAGTGGCTGTTACATTAGCTTAGATCCAACACTGTGGAAACTGTTGTTATTTATCTGTTGGCTACAACTTCTAAGTTTTGACACATTTTGTTTGCACTCTTCAGAGAATTATTTAAAATACTTTTTGCTTTACAGGCTGCATTTCGAGTTTTAGAAAGGCCTCACAAAGACCGTATTGCCTCTGCTGAAGAAAGTTTTTCTGTGTGCTAATATTATGAAGAGGAGAGAAACAGAGACAAACGCTATTCTGAATTAATAATGAAAATTGCAAAAGGAGATTGGGCAGTTCAGGCAACCAGAAAAGACATTTTCATCTTTTTAATACATCAGGCCACTTCAGAAAGTTTCAACAATAAAATGGATGCAGCTTCTAATCATCTAACATAACTGGTCAAATTCTGCACTGGTGTAAATAAAGTAATCTCCTTTGACTCCTAGTAGAGTTATACTAGAAATAAATACATAATATTCAGTCTATTAGTAGGGTGAGAATACCTAATTCACATGAAAAAATAATTTTGTCCTAAATCTATCTCTTCTCTATTGATCCTTATTTTTAGCTGAAATATTCCTAAGGGGAAAAATGTTTTTTCCACATTGCCTGTGAAGAATCCAAATGTACATCCAGTGGAATGGGTTTACTCTTCTCACAGCAACCTGACAGGCATTAGATGGCATAGCTTCAACCTTTAAAGACAACAGTATTCGTTTATGAGATACCTGTCTAAGGTTGTTTGATCTTGAACTTCTTCTTTCTGTATCACTGCACTAGGATATCAGCGTACAAACAATAAACCTGAGTGGCCTATGGAAAACTTACTTTAAGATTATATTTTTCCATTATGTGAAGTATTTTGTCTCCAGTAACTCAGACAAAAATGTTTCAGACTTTCTTTATCCCAGAAGACTTCCTTATCTTTCTTCATAGAAGAAACATGGAAATTTACTATATAGATGATCCAAGCTACCAGGTGCTACTTACTAACAAGGATTTTGGAGGAGAAAGATTCAAATACAGAGAGTCTGAGAAGCAGACCTCGGGGGCAGTAGGGATGCATGCAGAGAGGGGCAGAGACAGAATAAGAAGCATTTTTGAGTACCAGAGCATAATCTTCTCCAGAATCTAGAGCTGAACCTAGGATTCCTAAATCTCAACATTCCTGTTGTGGCTTGCAAATAGCTGTGAAACCTAGTGGGAAAATGTGCATCTCATCCCCTTCTAGTGACTACTCCAGCTACCACTTACTCCATTAACTCAAGAAGTAGAGGTCTGTGCTATGGAGCTCCAGGTTCCAACCCTGCGCATGATGTGTAGGGTAGTCAAAATGGTTCTATATACTGGAATTTCTGTTTTTTCAGTTTGCTTTTTAAAAAAAAAATCTTCAGAAGTTACATTAAACTATACTATGTTAAAAGAAAGATGCAAAAGATACTACATGATCATGTAATTTAAGATTGTACCATAATGCATATACACAAGGGAGGCAAACAAAGGTTGCATGGGCAAATCTTAATTCTGGCATTTCCTCAATTTTTTGTGGTTAACTTTGCAACCTACATTTGTTTTCACTTGAGGTTCTTTCTTTCTTTTCTTTTTAAAGAAATATATATAGTGTGATTTCCAGGACTACTGAGCACCCACAAATCCCATTAATTTCAATGAGAGTTGCAGGTATTTTCCCCCTTTCTGCTAGTACGGATCTGGGGCTATAATTTCTTACTAAGGCTGTATTCTGCAAATGCTTAGACATGGGAGTAGTCCCATGGAATGCCTAAAGCTACTCAGATGGGCCAAAGGGTTGAAATAATCTATTTTACAGCTCCTCCCAGTTCCAGTGTATTCATACATTGCTGCATTGCAAGTATTTATGGTTTAAGACAAGCTGTCACTGTTGCAGTTTGTTTATGTCTGAAATATAGTTTCAGAAGGCAGTTAATCAGTGAATATTTATGCAAAAAAAGACATTTTATTAATAAAATAATCAGAAAATTCCAAAGTTTACAAAGAATTTCAAAGATTAATAAATAAAGTCCTGCCCCTACTTGGTTACATTACTATAAATATAGAATATAAATATTTATATTAAGTGTTCAATTAATTTGTGAACTTGATAGACAAAAAATGTTCAGTTCTTGTATTTTTTAGGATTTTTATTTCAAGCTTGTGCTGAATGAGTGTATATAATGTACTGAATAGATTTACAAACCTACTGATAACATTTATTAGAGATAGGTGATGCTGATCTCACCTGATTTGGGGTCTACATTGAGCTTGTGGTGTAAATTGGCTTAATCAGCTGGAGTAAATCCACCAACTTCAACACCATCCTGATTTATACTATTTGAGTTTCTGGCCCAGGATCAACTCCAGAATTTTTGCAGACTGAGTTTTTCCTGAGATGGGCCCATGAAAGGTCAGGAGGATTTGATTTCAGGGACCTAGTTTGTGATGAATTCATCATGCTCTATTTCCAGCATCACAGGGCATGTATATAAGTACCCACACAGCATATGTTATTTGCCAATAAAGGACTCTTCTTTCCCTGGCATGGTTTGGAGGGGAGTAAAGACGTGTGATTTAAGAATACTTTGTTCCCTAAGCCAGAGGCTCCTTTGTCTATGTTGAGGGTTTTCCAGGGTGCATCTGGGTAACAAGTACTCTCTGCAACATGCTCCCTACAGGATCCTGCACATTTCCAAGCATCAATCCATGCAGGAGTTTAATGTTGGTGAATCCCAGAGTCCCCTATTTCACTGCTGCTGTGCAGGTATGATTCATAGGCCAGAGTAAGGGCATCCCCGGGGCTTCTGGAATCCAATACTTCTCGAAGCAACATTGCCATTCAGGAAGTAGACACGTGGAAACTCTCTACCCAGAGGCTGTGTTATCAGTGCTTGGGAGCCGAAGCCCAGATCCAGACAGGTACATAGGTGCCTTAGTCCCATTTTTAGACTCCACTGTAACCTACAAAACTCTTGCTAAGTTGCCATTTAACCCTGTTGGCACCTAAAATCACTCAGCACCCACATTTTTGCGATAAAAGCTCCCTAGGGGCCTAAGTTTCTAGCTCTGGGTATGTGCACTGCTGCCTCACTCTAGGCACCTGAATGCCTCTCTCCCACCTAAGCCCCAGTGTGATCCACCAACTGGGAGAAGATAGACTTTGGTCTGCCTATCGCACCCAATTCAGCAAGTGTGCTCAGAGGCCACCTACCAGGTGGGGTTTCATTCCAAATCTGGAGGTCAGCAGAAGAGGAGAAGAAGGTGGTGGTAGTAGTAGTACCACCCACTTCATAAGTTTTAGCCCGGTGTTTGTGGGATACCTATTTTCAATTTCACCACTGCTCTTGCCTAAGGAGAAGTAAGGATTTGAACAGGGGGACTGCCTACCTCTCAGGAGAGATGCTCTAACCACTGACCTATGGAATATTCTGAGAGGGCAAGGAGGCTCTCTCAGTCTCTTCTGTTCAAGTTGTTCCACTGTGTATAAATCATTAAAAAGCCACAGGAGCATGGATACTGGACCCTGAATCTCCCACCTCTCAAATGAGTGCCCTAATCACCAGGCCACATAATCATTCTCATGCTTCCTCTGTCTTTGGCCTAACAACTGTTTTAGTATGTACACTTGGTAGAAAAGCTTCAACAGGAGAAATTGAGGGACACCCGCTGCCATCAAAATATCCCATTGCTCAGTGGGTAGAGCACTCTCCTAAGAGGCAGGAGATGTCCTGTTCAAACATTTTCTCTTACTCAGGCCCTGGGAGAGGGAACTGAATTTGGATTTCCTACATCCCAGCTTAGTGCTCTAACCACTAGGCTAAATGTCATAAAGCAGGTATCACCCCCTCCTCCTCTTGTTTTGTGTAGAGTGAGGCAGGTGCCTACCTAATTCTCACAAGAACCAACTTAAATGCCGAAGCCACCTGACTCCAAGAGACTCCCTGCTCCCAGCTATGGAGCAATAAGCAAAGATAGGCACTTCCCTGCAGCCTCAACTTAGGTGCTTATTTCCATGAGAGGGAATGGGCTTCGGATACACCCTTAACTCGGCATTTCCCACGATCTAACTGAGGCAGCTCCCTGCCTACCATGCTGCCTTTTGTGGATCACATTGCAAGATGTCTTCCTGCCTCCATTCATTGTATAGGGACCATAGCAACCTAAGTCAGGCTTTATGGATCACAGTGTTGCATTGTGATTTCCTGGGCACCTGAAAATTAGACATTACAAAATTCAGTATTGCAGTGCCTAAGGGCTTGGCTACACTTGCGAGTTACAGCGCAATAAAGGAGCCCCAGGTACACTAGCTCACTACCCGTCCACACTGGCAAGGCACATAGAGCACTCTGACTCCGCGGCTACAGCGCTACTGGTACTCCACCTCGGCGAGTGGAATAATGTTTGTTGCGCCCCTGTTGGAGCACCGCGGCACCAGTGTGGATGAGGTGTTACTGTTCTCTGATCAGCCTCCAGAAATGTCCCACAATCCCCTTAAGTCAAGTGGCCACTCTTGTCATTGTTTGGAATCAGCTGTAGGAATGCGGAAATGCCTGTTGAAAGCTCCATTTCTGACAGCCAGTTGCTTATCTGCTCCGAGACAAAGCAACCGTTACTGTGGAATGCTGTGTGTGAGAGAGAGGCATGGGGGAGAAGGAGGTCTGCTGCTGTCTGAACTTACAAGACAGCACACTGACATGCTCTCCGCCCCACAAAAACCCACTCTCTCTTCCCGATCATATACACAACTCACTCCCTGTCACACTCCCCTCCACCCCCCCCATTTGAAAAGTATGTTGCAGCCACTTGCATGCTGGGATAGCTGCCCATAATGCACCACTCCCAATGCCACTGCAAGTGCTGCAAATGTGGCCACACCAGTGTACTTGGAGTTGTCAGTGTGGACAGACTGCAGCGCTTTCCCTACTGCAGTCTACGAAGGCTGGTATAACTCAAAGCGCTCTACCTCTGCAAGTGTAGCCATGCCCTAAGACTTTGTGGATCCAGGCCAGAATGCCACAGATCTCTGAGCTTTGCAGATTTTCCTGTATGTCAGAGACCAGGTCATGGGCAGTCATGCTTAGTGGTTGGAGCAGGAGTCAGTAAACAGAAATAGAAGCCCAAGGTCAGAGTTGGAGTTGGAAGTCGCATGCCAGAGCCAAGGGTGAGGAACCAGAGTCAAAGCTCCAAACCAGAGTCAGAGGCCAGAGCCAAAGTCAGGAATCAGAGCTGGGTTACCTGGAATGAAGAAAGGCTGGGAACAAGCAGGCACAGGAGCCCCCAAATTGCTACTGTTCCTGGGCTTAAGAGATGGTCTGTTGATTCTTCCCGCCAATCAGGCGGCATACTACCAGCCAGATATGCTCTGCTGAGGCCCTGATTCCTGACACAGTGTCATTAGTCCCACTCCATGAGTCCCACTTTGGGAGGATACAGTGTCATGAGATGTGTTGAATACTAAGCAATTCTTAACTGAACTTTTCAATTGTGCCTTTTCTTTTGCAGCTCTGTGGCATGAAAGACATCTCCCTGGTGTTTTTCTCGAGGTCTTAGGATGTAAAAAAACAGCCCACTTAAAATAATACAAGAAAAGAGAAATCTGTTTCATGCAATTGATTCATCTAAAAAGAGCACATAGTCGAACAATGATTGACTTGTCTTTTTCTGCATAGTCTAAATGCAAATTATCCACATTTCCTGAAAAGAAATATAATAGAAGAGTCACAGTTAGAAATATTATGCTAAATTCCATAGGGAACCAAAATGTATAGTTAAAGTCGGTCAGAAGAATTTTAGTAACAACCAAAAAAATAAAATGGATCACACAGCAAGTTAGTGGGAGGACTGAGATGAAAGCCCCAGCTTCTTTACACTTAGGCCAGCATCCTATCCCTAAACCATGAGCACCCCCTTACATATCAGTATTTAGATTTACTGGGAAACTAATTTTAAAAAAAGAATGACAAAATCAATTACTTAGCTGTACGGTAACGGTTCTTCTGGATGTGTTGTGCACATATACATTCCACAGTAGGGGTATGTGCACTCAATGCACTCAAGTTGGAAAATTTTTCCGGCAATACTATGAGGTGGCACATACATCCCTGCTCTCCTCATACTCTCAGGTGAGGGCATAAAAGACCCATGTCTGCCGCCTCCCTGTCCATTCCATCACACTACTGTATGTAAAGTCCAAAGTAGCAGGGAAGGTGTGAGAGTTGTGGAATATGTATGTGCACATCACATCACAAAGAACAACAGTTACCACACAGGTAAGCAACCATTCTTTTACCCTTTGAGGGACTGTGCACATATTGCACTGTAGGTAACTCATCAGCAGTTCCCTTGTATGTGGCATCTGGTCCTCTGAACAGAGATTGTAACACTGACTTGCCAAAGTTGGCATTGTCATGAGAGGCTTGAGAGATGGGATAATGAGTGGAAAAGCTATGCACAGATGATCACATGGCTTCCTTGCTTCTATCAGATATTGGAACATTGTTCTGAAAAACTACGCCCTGGTGGAGTGAGCCATTATTCTCAGTGGAGGAGAAACTTTAGCAAGACTGTAGCAGAGCTTAATACAGTCAGAAATAGAGTGTGAGATTCACTGAGTTGACACTGATTGACCTTTAGTTCTCTCAGCATGGCTACAAAAAGTCTGGGGGAAGTCCTGAATGATCTAGCTTGGCCCAACTAGAATGCCAGGGCTCTATGAATATCCAAGATATGAAGTATTTTCTGAGCTTTAGATAAGTGCGGTTTCAGGGAAAAAAAAGAACACTAATCATTTGGTTTAGATGGAAAGCTGACACTACTTTACACATAAGCTTAGGGTGTGGCCTAAGGGAAAGCTTGTCCTTATGGAAGATCATGAAAGGAGATTCAATCAGGAGTGCCTAAAGTTCTGAAACTCTCCTTGCAGAAGTGATTGCCACCAAAAAAGCCATCTTCATAGGCAATAAAGATAATGAACTTGTAGTCATAGGCTCAAAAGGGGGTCTTATTAATTTGGAGAGAGCTAGAGTTAAATTCCATACAGTTACATGAGCAGACACAGGAGGATAAACATTGATCAGGCCTTTCAGAAATTAAGAAAAAAAGTGGATGAGAAAAGATGGAAATCCATCTACTGGCAGATGTATAGTGCAGAAATACAAGTGAACTCTCGCAGAACTAACTGAAAGGCCTGACAATTTAAAGGTGTAAAAGATAATACAGCACATGTGTAACCTCTGTGTGATGAGGGTGATAAATACTGAGGTTGCACCCAAACAAAAAATGTATTCCACTTCACTGAGTGCATGGCTGTAGTGGAATCCTTTGTACTGCTCGCCATGATGATCTGAATCTCTCAGGAGCACAAAGCATGAGCAATTATCCAGAGTATTTAAACAGAGATCATCCACACCATAAGGTGGAGAAGTGTTCAGAGGTTGAGATGCAGAGACTTGCCCTGGTTCTGGGACAGAAGATATTCAACTAGCAGTAAAGTTATTGGTGACTGGATGGGCAAACTGATGTAGATCCATGAGCCAATATTGTCTTGGCCATGCTGGTGCAATAAGAATTAATGATGGTTTGTCTAGTTTAAGTTCTGAGTACTCTCAGAATGAGAGAAACAGGAGGAAATGCATATAGGAGATGACCGGATTATGGGGGGGGGAGGGGAAGTCATCTGTGATGGAACCCAGTCTGTGATCTGCCCTGGAGCAAAATGTCATGTACCTGTGTTCAGGTTGGCTGCAAACAAATCTATTACTATATACCCCCACTAGTGGAAAATCCACAGGAGAATGTGCTTCCTTATTGACCACACTTGTTGGTCTATGAAACCCTGCTGAGGGAATTTGCTAGAGTTTTTCTCACTCCTGGAAGGTGAAAGGTCTTCAGGGAAATATTGTGATGAATGAACTAATTCCGCAGGAGGATAGCCTCCTAGCACAGTTGACGCAGTCATGCACCTGCTTGCTTGTTTAGGTAAAACATGGTGCAAGTTCTTACAGACAACACCACTGCCATCTAGTTCTCAGTGGTGAACATAAATATCTCATAGGTCCAACAAATAAGTCTGAGCTCCAGCACATTTATGCACTTCCTGGGGTGGCCAAAGAGCTTATCTCTGTAGTTGGCTGAGATGGGATCCCCAATCTTTGGGAGATGCATCTGTTAGCATTTCATGGTCAGTCCTGGAAATAAAAACTGAACTCTGCTCACACTGTAGGGATCCAACCACCAATTGGGAGATTGAGGCACTCATGCAGCTACATGAATCCACATGTCCAGAATGTGCCTGGCAGGGTGATATACCAAAGATGAAATCTGGCACCTGGAGTTATGGATGTGCATGAGATCATTTAGACCAGGAGTTGAAGGCAGCATGCACTATTGTTGTTGGTTTGGACTTAAGGCTTTTGGAAAGGAAGTCTATAGATTGATACCTCTCCTTTGGACGATAAGCCATGGTTGTCCTGGCATTGAGGTCTGCTCTTATGAAATATATGTGCTATGTAAGTTGTAATTGTGATTTGTCCTAATTTAGTTTCAGGCCTAGACAGGAGAAATTCTGTCTGATCACCAGGACATTGTTTTGGACCCAGTTGCTTGATGCTGAACAAACTAGTCAATCATCCAGGTAAGGAAATATTTTAACACCCAAGCAGTGAAAGTGGGCTGCTATCTCTCCTGTGCACTTGTTGAAGACCTCCAAGCTGATGACAGACTGAAGGGAAGCACTTTGTGCTGGCAATGGTTGGTGCCTACTGTGAATCAAAGGTACTTACTGTGACAGGTGTAACTGAGGCCTGGCCTGACATGAGCAATTAACACATGGAGAGAGGCCACATATTAGGGAAGGAAATAAATCATCGGGTTGAAAACAGAATGTTTGTGCTAAATAAGATAAATGAGTCAGTAGGCTAAGACAGAATGTCTAAGCCAACTAAGATAAGAGGCAACTATTTACTATGAACTAGATAACAAGGGACAAAGAATATAGGGATGAGGTAAAGAGGAAGTTGAATCATGATCAGTGCATGGACAGCCCACGCTGCACGGAGATTGGTTCCTGCAAAGTCACCAAGCCAATCCAAAAATGTGTGATTCAATGTATAGTAAATGCAATGAGGTGTGTAATGTATACAAAGGGAGAAAGTTTCTGTGTAACTTTGGAGCTGTGATGTACCCTGAATCCACCCCTTTCCCCCCCCCCCACGAGTCTGATCAATTCAGTGTGGCATTGCTGTATGCCAAATAAAAATACCCGAGTGACAAAGACTTGAGTAGAACTGAGTTCTTGGGAAGCCGATTGGAAAGAAGTTAGAGAATCCCAACATTAGGGATGCAATTAGTGTCAGTTGGAAGAATGCATCTTGCCAATTGAGGGCAGCATACCGATCTCCAATCTCCGGGGAAGGGATAATAGAAGTGAGGGTGATCATTCTGAATTTGATTTTCTTAATGAAATAGTTCAACTTTCTTGTATCTAGAATGGAACGGAGGCCACTAGATTTCTTCAGGACCAGGAAGTACCAGGAATAGAAGCCTTTTCCTCTGTGTTGGTAAGGAATTTCTTTTATCACTACCAAGTCTAGAAAAGACCATAGTTCTTGAAGTAACACAGTCTCATAAGAGGTGTTCCTTTAAAGGGACAAGGGAGGGAGGGGAACTGGATAACATATTCTTCCTTTTACTGTGCTGAATACCCATCTATCTGACATGATATTTTCCCTGAAGGGAGGAGATATTGTTAGCATGCGGTCCTTGATCAAAAAGTCAAAATGATGGCTTCGAGATTGCAATTGTCTGATGAGAAGAGCCTGCTGCAGCCAAAGGGAGCTGGTGACATCGAGGAGGGTCTTGACTTTCTCTTAGAAGCAGATTGAGGCCTCTGATGGAAAGAGGGTCTGGAGTAAGATCGTGGCTTAAACTGTTGTCCTTTCATAGCAGGAGCGTAAATCTCTTACAAACAAAGTGATGCACAAAAGTCTTTTGGTGTGCACTTCGCATCATCTGTTTTAGCAGAAATAATTTGCACCCTCAAAGGGTAAATCTTCTGTTATATTCTGCAATTCTTTTGGAATGCCAGAACCCCACAGTGAGAAAAACGTCTCCTGGAGACTGCAGTGGTCACAGAATGCAAGTGATATCAGTGGCTGCCTGAAAGGATGTAAATATATGAGCTGCAAGATGACCCTTGGAAACCAAAGCTAGAAACTAGTGCCTATATTCATCTGGAAACTTATCAGCAAACTTAGAAATGGCAGGGACATTATTAAAACTGTATTTTGACAAAACACTCTATAATTGATGACTCTCATTTGAAGTGTGGCAGTGGAATAAACTTTAAGACCATGTAAATCCAATCTCATAAATTCATCATCATTGGGAGTGGTCTTAGTTTAGGCTTTGATGGGTCTGCTAATTAGTGGCTCTGTCCATCAAGGAATCAGGAATTGGATGGGTAAAGAAATAGCCAAAATGTTGTGGAGGGATTTAGTATCATCTGTCCACTCACTTAGCTGTAGGAGGAATAGAGACTGGGGTCTACCAAAGAGTTTTAGCTGGCTTCATTCATACGAAGGGGAACCCTTTCTGGAGCAGTAATCTGTAAAATATCCAGGACGATGTGAGGATTCTTCTGCACAATCTCTGTCTGCACCTCTAAAGAAGTACCCATCCTTCTTATGAGGTCCTGGAAAACTTAAAAGTCCTCTGGGCAGGGAGGAGGGGAGATGTCTACTTCAGAGTAACTAGTTCACCAGAAAATGAAGAAAAACGGGCGGGAGGGAAATGTGTAGTGTTCCCTCCAACAATTCTCCCTCCTCCCTGAAATCCAGCACAGCAGGTTGAGGAATGGTAGCAGGATGCTGAGAAAATGAATCCTGTTCTGGGGAAGGAGACTTCTTCCTAGAAAGTGAACGAGGTGAGGGTCTGGAGTCCCTAAGGGAAGCCCAAAACCAGTAAGGTGATAGAGCATATGGCATAAACGGAGTCATCCATGACGGGGGACTGGAGCTTCACTGTAGGGAAACCAGTCCTGGGCTTTAGTTCTGGTAGTGAAAGGACTATAGGGTTTTCTGAAGATCTCAAAGGACAAAGAAGAAACACAAGTCTCTTCAGTCTAGGAAGGAGAAGCTCCTGTTGGGGTTCTGGGTGGTCTGGGTATTGAAGACACATGAGATTCTGAAAAGGGCAAGGATTGGGGTAGCTGGGTATATAGGGTTTTACAGGAATCACCTGGGTCGGATATATGTGTAACAGTTCAACAAAGGGTGGCATGTAAGCAGTCCATTGGTCATTTATAGTGCAAAATGCATTGTGACAAAGTTCCTCCTCTACCTTGGTGGGTCTTGCGCTTATTGGCGGATTTGCTTGCCTTAGAGCTTCACGGCAGCCCTCAGCCTGAACCCACAGTCCAGGTTGACTCCTCCTGTGTCTGACCAGGAGTTGGGAGGTTTGGGGGGAACCCGGGCCCGCCCTCTACTCTGGGTTCCAGCCCAAGGCCCTGTGGAATGCAGCTGTCTAGAGTGCCTCCTGGAACAGCTGTGTGACAGCTACCACTCCCTGGGCTACTTCCCTATGGCCTCCTCCCAACGCCTTCTTTATTCTCACCATAAGACCTTCCTCCTGGTGTCTGATAATGCTTGTACTCCTTAGTCCTCCAACAGTCCGCGTTCTCACTCTCAGCTCCTAGTGCCTCTTGCTCCCAGCTCCTCACACGCGCACCACAAACTGAAGTGAGCTCCTTTTTAGCTGATTAGCTTGCCTTAATTGATTCTAGCAGCTTCTTGATTGGCTGCAGGTGTTCAAATCAGCCTGTCTGTCTTAATTGTCTCCAGAAGGTTCCCGATTGTTCTGGAACCTTCCCTGGAACCTTACCCAGGGAAAAGGGACCTACTTAACCTAGGGCTAATATATCTGCCTTCTATTACTCACCTGTAGCCATCTGGCCCGACCCTGTCACAGCATGTATGGATACTATTTAAGGAGTTATGTATCTATACTGAAAATTATGCTCTTAGGGTCTTGAAATTAAAGCAAGTCACTAGGAGTTGATATACCTCAGGAATGTTTCTTTCAGGAAGAAGGTAATAGACATTTATCTCTGTCTGGCCATTTGGGTATTGTATGCCTCATGCTGTATGCCTATTTGCATACTATGCAGTTGTAAAATGAGAGACTGCAAAATCTACAAGATGAAACAAAGAACAGGGATGTCCTGTTTCTGAATAAATGCAAATGATGAGACTGGTTTATCTTTGGAGCAAAGACACATGGAATCCTTCACCTAGGAGGCAAGATGATAGCATGTCTACCTCATAAAAGAATTCAGAATAGCAGCCGTGTTAGGCTGTATCTGCAAAAAGAAAAGGAAGACTTGTGGCACCTTAGAGACTAACAAATTTATTTGAGCATAAGCTTTCGTGAGCTACAGCTCACTTCATCTGATGCATTCAGTGGAAAATACAGTGGGGAGATTTATGTACAGAGAGAACATGAAACAATGGATGTTACCATACACACTGTTACGAGAGTGATAAGGTAAGGTGAGCTATTGCCAGCAGGAGAGCGGGTTGGGGGAGGCCTTTTGTAGTGATAATCAAGGTGGGCCATTTCCAGCAGTTGACAAGAATGTCTGAGGAACAGCAGGGGTTGGAGGTGGGGGAGGAAATAAACATGGGGAAATAGTTTTACTTTGTGTAATGACTCATCCACTCCCATCCTCTATTCAAGCCTAAGTTCATTGTATCCAGTTTGCAAATTAATTCCAATTCAGCAGTCTCTCGTCTGGTTTTGAAGTTTTTTTGTTGAAGGAGAGCCACCCTCAGGTCTGTAATCGAGTGACCGGAGAGACTGAAGTGTTCTCCGACTGGTTTTTGAATGTTATAATTCTTGACATCTGATTTGTGTCCATTTATTCTTTTACGTAGAGACTGTCCAGTTTGGCCAATGTACATGGCAGAGGGGTATTTGCTGGCACATGATGACATATATCACATTGTTAGATGTGCAGGTGAACAAGCCTCTGATAGTGTGGCTGATGTGATTAGGCCCTATGATAGTGTCCCCTGAATAGGTATGTGGACAGAGTTGGTAATGGGCTTTGTTGCCAGGATAGGTTCCTGGGTTAGTGGTTCTGTTGTGTGGTTGCAGGTGAGTATTTGCTTCAGGTTGGGGGGCTGTCTGTAAGCAAGGACTGTCCTGTCTCCCAAGATCTGTGAGAGTGATAGGTTGTCCTTCAGGATCGGTTGTAGATCCTTGATGATGCGTTGGAGAGGTTTTAGTTGGGGGCTGAAGGTGATGGCTAGTAGCGTTCTGTGATTTTCTTTGTTGGGCCTGTCCTGTAGTAGGTAATTTCTGGATACTCTTCTGGCTCTGTCAATCTGTTTCTTCACTTCCGCAGGTGGATATTGTAGTTGTAAGAATGCTTGATAGAGATCTTGTAGGTGTTTGTCTCTGTCTGAGGGGTTGGAGCAAATGTGGTTGTATTGTAGAGCTTGGCTGTAGATAATGGATCATGTGGTGTGGTCTGGATGAAAGCTGGAGGCATTTAGGTAGGCATTGCGGTCAGTAGGTTTCCGGTATAGGGTGGGATTTATGTGACCATCGCTTATTAGCACTGTAGTGTCCAGGAAGTGCATCTCTTGTGTGGACTGGTCCAGGTTGAGGTTGATGGTGGGATGGAAATTGTTGAAATCATGGTGGAATGCCTCAAGGGCTTCTTTTCCATGGGTCCAGATGATGAAGATGTCATCAATGTAGCGCAAGGAGAGTAGGGGCATTAGGGGACGAGAGCTGAGGAAGCGTTGTTCTAAATCAGCCATAAAAATGTTGGCATACTGTGGGGCCCTGTGGGTAGCCATAGCAGTGCCGCTGATTTGAAGGTATTCATTGTCCCCAAATGTGAAATAGTTATGGGTGAGGACAAAGTCACAAAGTTCAGCACCAGGTTAGCCATGACATTATCGGGGATAGTGTTCCTGATGGCTTGTAGTCCATCTTTGTGTGGAATGTTGGTGTAGAGGGCTTCTAAATCCATAGTGGCTAGGATGGTGTTTCCTCAGGAAGTCAGTAGTGTCTTGAAGATAGCTGGGAGTGCTGGTAGCATAGGGCCTGAGGAGGGAGTCTAGATAGCCAGACAATCCTGCTGTCAGGGTGCCAATGCCTGAGATGATGGGGCATCCAGGATTTATGGAAAGTCGAAACAATAGACTGGACTTCTACATAGACTGCTTCTGCCGACATGCACGGGCTGAAATTGTGGAAAAGCAGCATCGCTTGCCCCATAACCTCAGCCATGCAGAACACAATGTCATCCGCAGCCTCAGAAACAACTCTGACATGATAATCAAAAAGGCTGACAAAGGAGGTGCTGTCGTCATCATGAATAGGTCGGAATATGAACAAGAGGCTGCTAGGCAGCTCTCCAACACAACTTTCTACAAGCCATTACCCTCTGATCCCACTGAGGATTATCAAAAGAAACTACACCATTTGCTCAAGAAACCCCCTGAAAAAGCACAGAACAAATCCGCACAGACACACCCCTGGAACCCCAACCTATTCTATCTGCTATCCAAGATCCATAATCCTGGAAATCCTGGATGCCCCATCATGTAGAGAGACAGCAGGGCCTGCAAGGCCTAGAGGGGAGTGCTTGTGCTGACAGAGGCTAGTGGGGTTGGGGAGCTGACCCACAGCAGGCACAGACAAGGCTTCATCATACTAAGGGCAGGTGGTAATGAGGTGCCTCCCAACCCTGGGTACTTCTAGGTGGCATCATAAAGGTGAAAACAGAATGTGTAAGAAATCACATTTTGATTCTCTTTCTCTATTATGTGATGTGACAGATACACTCTGATTATCTGAATATCTCAGAAGAGATCCAGAACTGGTTATCCAGAAGTCTGGTAGAAACAAAATCCAGACCCAAATTCTCTGCTGCACCAGCTGGTTCTCTGTTATGGCTCCTCACTTCTCAGGACAGGTCTGTACCAGCATAAGTTGGAGCATCTTGGAGGCTGTTCACTGATCCCATAGGTGCATCTGCCAACTGGAAATAATCAGAAAACAGCACATTCCAGCATGCTCCTGCCCCTACGTCAGAACCAGGGGGCACAGGAACCAGATATACCAAGTCGGTGCCAGCTAAGAGCTTCCCCATGTTACACAGAGTAGTACAAAGGGGTAGGAATGTAACAGACAAACTGACCATCTGTTTCTATATAAATTTTGGATTCAAGGGACAGAAGTGAATATTGTATGATCCAGCATTCTGATGATTGGAGTAAGCCTGTATTCAGCAATTACATTAACTTGCATCATTCATTCACTTTATCATTCAAACAGGAGAAAAGGCAGCACATGCTAAATATGCCTTTCTTTGGGTAGTACATACTGTATGTGCCTGCCAGTTCTTATATCTTTCCACTTTTCTCTTGGTAACTAGCTTCAGTCTGGAATACTTATTAATAAAACACTATTACATTTCACCCCACAACTTGGTATGTATCTGACTTTTTGTCTTCAGTTACTTGATAGTTCTAAAAAAATATTGCAACAGAAATGTGAGATAAAAATGTACTCCTACTGCTTTGGACAAACATACACATTGTTTAATGCCAGACCTTTTCTAGGGCTGTCATGGAGCTTTCAAGCAGTGTATCTTCAGTAGCACTGGAACCAGTGACACATGAAGCCTAATAAAAATTCCAGCAGCCTAAGCTTTTATGCCTTAGCTCTTTTGACTTCATAGCTGGTTTCCTTGAGGTTAGTTTACTGTGAAAATAAAGTTCTATCTGCTATTTGCAAAAGGGAATCTTGAAGAAACAGCATCAGCCTTACTAGAAGTAAACTGCTATGAGATATATTTAGTAAAAGTGGAGAGCTGAATTGTTTGGGGCAGGAAACAAAGCTTCCTCTAGCAGCAAAAATGGGTTAAGATAAATCAAGGAGTTAACCATTCTCCAAGAAAGTAGCTTATAATTTTTTCCCTGAAAAATGAAATGTTCTTTTATCTTATCACATAAATAATTCCCAGTTCTCAATTCATTATCTCTTCCAATGTTATATGATACTAAGTATTTTCTTCTCAAACCAAGAGGATTCTCAAAAAATCATGAATATTTATCCCATAGCATTTCAGCATTCGTAAGGCAAAATGCCTTCAACATTTTAAATTAGGGTTTAAATTCTCTCTGTATTCCAGAAATTTACTAATATTTCTAGCAAATAAATTATAAATTTTGCTTTTAGGGGTGCTTATGTTACTATTAATATTGTCTGTAAAATAAAGTAGCATTTGATAGTGCACAACTGTAGATTCATTGTAGATAGTAAATGCATCAATGTTCCAGTACTTTGCTCTGTGACAGCTAGAATGTAAATACGTTTGTTATATAGCTGTACCTTCAGGAGTGAATGAAAGGAAAGAATACTACCCTAATGCTCGGTGAATGGGGCTATTATAGAGAGTACAAAACATTCTCAGAGGTCCACTGTCTATAGAGACCACCGTTTTACAAAGTCATTTTGGTTTTTTAATGATAAATCCATCATTTGACCCCCAACATTATACCATTGCAAACACAAAGATAGGGAAACCAGCCAATTATTCTAAATGTGCTTTTTGAACCTCTATCCTTTTGTCTGATTGCTAATTGTGGATACCTGGAGCTCAGTACACAGCCTTACAGATTTTCACTCATTACAGCACAGTGATAGCAACGGGGCCCAGAATGAAGGCCCACTACCCAGTACTGCATAAGTAAATATCCCCCTTTGCTATAGCCAGAGGTTGCCCTGATAAAAGTGGTCTCAAGACTTTTTAAAAATGATCATCACGGCTCATACATTGGCACTGTGGAAGGATGGATTGCTTAGGAGTCTGGCTGTTAGCTGGATAATGGCACACTAGATGGGAAGGGCTCTGAGTTACTAGAAAGAATTCTTTCCCACATGTCTGGCTGCTGGGTCTTGCCCACATGCTTAGGGTCTAACTGATCACCATATTTGGGGTCCGGTAGGAATTTTCTCCCAGGTCAGATTGGCAGAGAGCTTGAGAGTTTTTGCCTTCCTCTGCACCAAGGGGCGTGGGTCACTTGCAGGTTTAAACGAGTGTAAATAATGAATTTCCTGTAACTTGAAGCTTTTAAATCATGATTTGAGGATTTAATTAATTCAGCCAGAGGTTATGGATTTATTACAGGAGTGTGTGTGTGAGGCTTCTGGGGCCTGCAAGGAGGTCAGACTGTATGATCAAGATGGTCCCCTCTGGCCTTAAAATCCATGAGTCTATGAGAAGTGAATGGCTTGATTTGTTGCCTGGATGATGAGTGTTTGGAGAAAGTTGAAAGCAAAGATACATTTTATGTCAGGTAGCTGTTCCTGTCCTATCCCCTTAACAGCAATGGGCCAATTCCACTGATGAGCAGTGCACGTACCAGCACACTGGTGCATTTGTTTAGTATAATAAACAGATTTTCAGATCATACTCAATGCATTGCTACTGCCATTGTATTACAGGGACTTAAGAATACTGGGCACTTTGTGTCCTCACTGGTGACAACCACTGCCAGAACAACAATGCTAAGCCCAGTAAAACTAGCTCCAGGGTTCTAATCCATTCCATTCCCTTCTCCACTACCACCAAGTTAAAAACAATAGTTTGCACAATCCAATGTATGCTAAAATAGCATTGCGCCTCTAATGCAGCGTCTTCAGCTCTGCCAATAAGGAATTAACGGAAGTAGCTATACCTGCATCTGACTAATTTGGCATGAAATAACCAAACTGGTAAATAATAGTGGCCTATCTGACTGTGGAGTGTTTGTCATTGGTGGTAAAATGAGTGGAAGTGTTTGTCATTGGTGGAAATTCTGTGCTCTCAGCTGGAAAAGTGGCCTGTAGACAGTATAAAAAGTAGAGAGAAACAGGGACTCCCAAAACAAAATGTGATAACTGATCTCCCCAAACCCAAAGAGAGGGACATAAGTTGCTTACATTAGGATGACTACACTAAACAAAATCCTACCAGCTGGTTGTCCTATCATTGACAACTCTTCTTCACATAGTGGAAAGGACATAGGAAGCAGGCAAAGGTATTTCCATTTGGCCAGATCCTTCTGCTTCACTGCGGGTCATCACATATCTTTTCACTTAAAAAAGTGGGTAGGGAGTGAAAAATTGCTCCAGAAATGACATCAGTTGATTATAGATAGTTTGTAATGTGAGCAATAATCAGTAGTTATGATTTCAGTAAGTGACAAAGGTCCAATTAATGAACAAACAAACAGTGTTTACCTCAGTGCATTTACAGCTCCTGGAGACCTGACGTTCGGCAGGTGGCATATAACCATCGCAATCATCTGTTGACAGAGAGCCCAGTTATGTGAAGCAAAGAGGTATTGTAGTGCAAAGAAAGATCAGACCAATAAAGTTAGGCACACTGCTAACAGAGTGAGGATATTGGCTCTTGCTGAGTAGCAGTGGGCAAATAATGCAAAAATATTTCCGTGAATGTTAGCTAGAAATTAAAAATGAATTTGCTTTGGTCTTGTTCACTTTTTGTGAACATCTGAATGATTCACTTGAATTGCTTGCAGAGAAAGATAAGCACACAAGCATGGATAACAAAATCAATCTTGTGAGTATTCATACTGGAAATTATATAGGTTATATGGGGCGAGACTCTGTTGTGATATCAGGTGACAGGACTCCCAAAACCCCTCATAAACACACTAGCAACTAAATGTGTCAGACAAAGATCTGATCACACTCTTGGCAGCTAGCCCATGTACACCCTGAAAATAATTTTGGTCCATATCCTTAGCTAAGCTTGAGGAGCATTGAGGACAACTGAGCAGAGGGACCCAAGGCTGCTCTTTGTGTTCCCTCAATCCCAAGAACACTCTGAATCTGAGCAGTCCCCCAATTCAGTTTAGAGCAGCCTTTCTGCTACCATCTCAAACCTCAGCTATAGCAACCAGAGGTGACTGGAGTATAGGTTAGCCACTTGAAAGTTTCCTTCTCCAACCATGCCTCCTATACCAGCAGCTCTAGTGGGATGGCAGAGGAACTGCTATAGTGAATTTGTCACTTGAAGAAAAGTCTGGCAGGTGCGCTTAAAGTTTGTTTTAATGAGTAATTGATAATTATTATTTTTACTGTCATAGCACCTAGGAGCCCCAGTCATAGTCCAGGACCCTATTGTGCTAGGTGCTGTACAAATGCAGAACAAAAAGAACAAAGAGCTCGCAATCCCAGGAGAATAAAAGAGACAAAGGTAGATGCAGAAGAGACTGATGGGGAAGCACAAGGAAACCGTAAGACAATATTGGTCAAGTTCTTAGGCAGTGGTCACACCATATCAGCCACCTAATCATTGTCAAGTATGTGTGACAGTTTCTTGAATAAGGATTACATCACAGCATCTTTAAGGGTAACTGGTAACTAGAAAAGGTCTCTTCTTTAATCAATTTTCCCATCAAAAATTGGGTTTTGGTTAAAAACAAAACTTTCCATGGGGGGGGAAGAGGAGTAGGTTTCGACCAACTTTACTGGCAGCTTGTCTTCCCTCAAGGAACCATTAAAACTGTGTGTCAGTAAAGGATTTTAACATTCCTCAGTGTTTTTCCACCAGGCAAGAATCCAGCTCGAGGATATTAACTGAGCCTTACATTTGTACTATGCCCCCTTTATAGAATGGTAAAATGAAGCATGGTGAGGTTAAGACCCATTTCATGCAACTAGCCAGTGGCAGAATTGACAACAGAATTCAAGACTCCTCAAACTTATCCCCCCACCCTATTCTAACCATTAGAATACAGAGCCTCTCTCATATGGCAGCTATTGCAGAACAGAGCCCTAGCTATAGCAGTCTAATATATGCAAGCACTTTCTGAAGTTCTTCAAATGAATTTTAGCAAGTGTAATTCTTGTGATTCAGTCAGAAGTTTAGGTGATCACATTAAAATTGCTTGTAAGTCTCATGTTAGCACAAACAAAACAAGAATGGAAGACTGGTAATTCAAGAGTGACATCTTGTGATAACTTGTACAGAAATTTAGAAATTAACTTTCAAATTTGTATTACACTCACAAGTTACATATTCATAATTTATATTTATTTACAGAATTGTGGGCAAACTCCTGCAATGATTCAGTCCTTACTCAGTCATGAGAGTCAAAGGGAGCTGTGCCTGGGTCAGGAATCAAGTAAGGGATTCAGGATATCTTGCATATTTCAATATGATTCCACTGCATTCATTAAAAAAGAAATATTGTAGAATTTTAATGGAGATTAGTGGTGATTGCTACATTTAAGTTTTCTTAAGTGTTTCCATTGACCATTCTGCTCCAGTGGTCCATATAAGAACACTACCTCTGATTTTAGGCAATACTGGGTCCCTTGCTAAAACTCCCCTGAAGACTTTAAAGTGCCTCATCAATAGTTATTTTAGTCCATAAAACTTGGTTCACACCATTCTGTGACTCTTCTGTGCATTCTTTCAACAACAGCTGTATAGACGGTTCAGAAACTGAAGCCACTTTCTTGCCACCTTTCACCTACTCTGGACAATTTAAAAGAATTCAGCCAAGGAGGAAGTCCAAGTGACTTCACATCATGGTCTGCTGCCACCAGGCAATACTTAGTCTAATAACAGCTATCCATGTTATGGCCATTAGTTTGGGTAGCACACATCTCTTCCAGAGGCATGCAGTGGGCTAAACTGTCTGCTTATTTCAGAGAATTTGGAGTATACATAAACTGGCCAAAAAGTTGTTTCACTGGAAATCATGGGAGCCAGATTTTCACTCACCCACGATGATTCATAGAATACCAGGTGAGAAAGAATCATTGCAATCATCTTGTCTGACCTGCTGGATAACACAGACAAAAGGACTTGACTGAATTAATACCTGTTTGAACTACAGCATATCTTGCAGGAAAAGAAAAAACATCCAATCCAGTGTCCCAGCATTGGAGAATTCAGTATAGACCTCAGTCAGTTGTTCCAATGGAGAATTACCCTCACTGTTAAACATATGTACCTTATTTCCAGTCTGACTATGTCTACTTCTATATATTGGTTCTTGCTGTAATTTTGATTACTAAATTAAACAGCCTTCTATTGTCAGATTTCTGTTCCTCATAAATGTAGTGTTGTAGTAGCAGCTGTGTCAGTCTCAGGATATTAGAGAGACAAGGTGTATGAGGCAATAACTTTTATTTGACCAGCTTTGGTTGGTGAGAGAGACAAGCTTTTGAGCTTGACCCGAGTTACAGTTTGAAAGCTTGTCTCTCTCACCAACAGAAGTTGGTCCAATAAAAGATATGAGCTCACCTACAGTGTCTCTCTAATGTTCCTCATGTAGGCCCTTATAGACTGATGACGTCACCCTTTAACTTCTTTGTTATGCAAAACCGACAGACTCAAGTTGCTCAGTCATGATAAGGCATGTTTTCCAATCCTTTAAATCATTCTCAAGGCTCTTTTCTGAGCTCTCTACAACTTTTTGACGTCATTCTTGAATTGTGGACAACTGAATTAGACAGAGTATTCCAGTAGCATTTGCACCAGTGCCCAATACAGAAGTAATACAACCTCCCTACTCCTCCTCGAGAATCCCTTGTTTATTCATTGAAGAAGGATCACATTAGCACAGACTATCACACTGGGAGCTCATGTTCAGCAATGGCTCCCTGTGGCCCCCCAAGTCTTTTCCATAGTCTCTGCTTTCCAGGATAGATTACCCCTCTAAGTAGGGCCTGCATTCTTTGTTTCTAAATGTATGCCTTTACATTTGGCTGTTTTAACATTAACTGATCAGTTGCCAAAGTACAAAGATCCTCTGTTCCTAAAATGATATAGATCCACATTCTTAGAACAGTTGAGCCCCTATGGGTAAGATTTTCAAAAATAGAGTTTTTGGCTGCCACCATTTTTGACTGCCCATCTCAACACACCTTAAAAGGGCCTGATCTGCTTGAAAGCAGATGCTAATGTGGAAATTGGGCCCCTGTAGCATGTCTCAAGTAGGGCACTTTAATATTAAGGCACCCAAAATCATGAGTCACTTTGACATCCTTGTCTCTCTCTCTCTCTCTGTCTCTCTCTCTGTGTATATATAGACTTTAATGGACAATTGATCAACTACATATACATATATGTAGCTGATCAATTGCCCATTGAACTCAATGGTAAGTCTCCTACTGAATTCAATGGGTGTTGGATCAGGCCCTATGAAAACTAGGTGGGGAGTGAGGGGAAGGGGGAGAAGGATTTAATAGATATGGGTAGCTTTACAATGCTAAACATGTGAAATATGGGATTCGTGTGTGTGCGCACACACATACATATTCATGATGGCATGGCACAGCCAATTTTACTAAACAAACCAACCAATTAAACAAAAAAGCATGAAAGGCAGTTTCTTATTTAGAGGCATTAAATGTGTTGAAAAACAAACAGAGAGCCAAATTCATTCCTGCTGTATCTCCATTAAAACAAATGGATTCACTCTAGGAATGAGTTTGTCTCTTATTGTTTAAAACTTGAAATATTTTGCCCCAAAAGAATACTACCTTGGATGATCTCACTTCCTTGTGATTCTCACTGCTTACCCAAATGAGGATTTATCACCACAGGAATGATTGTGTCAGCTCAACTCCACAGGCTGAGGATGGATACCAGAAGAGCTGTCTGAAAGTGGAATTTCCATACTCAGGAAATTCCAAGTTTTTGAAATGTTATTTAATCCCAAATTAGAACAAAAAGTTGAAATTGCAGAACTTTTTACAAAACAAAATATTCCAAAAATAGTTTCAACTTTATGGAAATGTTGATAAATCAAAACATTTCATTTTGACTTTTCAGTTAAAAAATATTATAAGCATAAAAGTCAAAACAAAACATTTTGATAATTTCCCAGTGGAAGTTTTGATGGAATTGATATGCTCCTGTAAAATGTTTAGGTCTTGTGAAATGAGCATTTTTTGACAGAAAACTTTTCCATTTAAAAATTGTCCACCAATTCTAGATATCACTGAAATGTACATAAAATAGTTAATGTCCCCCTTTTGAAGTTTTGTTAAACGCGTGCTCCTTGTAACATCAATATAATATATCTGAATGTCCATAAAGAAAGTGAAAAAGAAAGAAAAATTCTATGATCTTGAAATAAACTAAATAAATCTTTGTTCCTTCAAGCATAGACAGTATGGGATCTGTACACCTTGTGTGTATGGAATTGCAAACAGAGGCAGGTTTTGAAGGCTAGTTGTCATATAATCTAGAAACATGGACTGTGCTCTTTAACTCTTATCCTTTCCCTTACACATGACAGTACTTGATTGCCTTAGAATTCTAGCACTTCATATTCTGCTTCATTATATGTATTTTTTAAAATGGCTTAAGCAAATGGAGCAATTGAATTTGCCTCATGGGTTCCTACCTACCCATGCAAATATCTTGGTTTAATCATGTGTTTCTTCAGCTAATCAACCAAATATATAGCTCTGTTAGAGCTATGAGAGTCAGGGAAAACCTGCTGAGGAATTTATCTTTAAAAGGAAACAAGTTCACACCTCACAACGATGGGAAGAGCACAATTAAAAGCAATGGATAAACTATAAATAAATGAAAGCCAGAAATGTTTTTTTTTAAATACATGGTCTCGAATCAAGACTAAAATAAGCCAAAGCTACACAGGGGCTTCATGCCTGTCATCATTAATGCAAGTATTTGACTGTCTCAAGTGTAGGGAGTGTCCTGTGGCAGCTGTAGTGAGACAATTAGGAGGAAGCAGTGTTCCTTTTAGCTTACAAAAATTATAGGGGATAATACACTTGGTAAGTGGTTACTCAACATTACCATCAGGACCAGCAAACATATCCAACCCTTCCCATAGACAATCATTGCTGTTTTCAGCCAAAATAAACTGAATATAATGAAGTAGAATACACATATATGTACAGAGACTTTGCCTGAAAAATATTTGTATCCATAATATGGAAATGTCCACTTACTCAAGGGTAAAAAGATTTTTCTGTCTCTCTCTGTGCTTGTATGTGCACATACCCTGCCCATAAGCAGTCTGGAAAGTTCCAGCATGTAAGCATTGCACATCTCAGTCTAGCAGTCAGTATACTTTCATTTAAACTCACCTGTCTGTCTCCCAGCATTTCCAGCAGTCCTGCCCCCCCCCCCACCAATTCTTGCTCTTCTCTTTCTCCAACTTTTCTTACTATAATGACAGGTTTCAGAGTAGCAGCCATGTTAGTCTGTATCCACAAAAAGAAAAGGAGTACTTGTGGCACCAAACAAACAAATTGGTTAGTCTCTAAGGTGCCACAAGTACTTCTTTTCTTACTATGTTATCTCTCAACATACTTTCAGAAGCTGGCCAGAATGTTGTTATTGAGGAAGGCATTAGTGAGAAGGTGGGTCTTGCATTTTGTATGCTAGAGGAATCAGTATGCTTTCCACTGGCAGGAAGTTGCAGGGGTGCCAATCTACAAAGTTTAGGAATTTCACTGGTCAAAACCTTTCTGAGGGAACAGTTTTCCATCAGAGAATGTTGATTTGATGAAATCAAAATGTTGTGTGGGGCTGTATTAAATTTTCACCTAAAAATGATCAAATGCTCCATTTTGATAATGGAATATAAAAAAGTCTAAATGAGCCACTCTGATTTGGCATGTAAATATTTCTGAAACAAATTTTTTCAGTATTTATTTTGCAGGAAATTTTGACTTTGGGGTCCAATTTGGAACTAAAGAAAATTTGAAGTGTTGAAATTTCCCATGGAATGGAAATTGCAAGGTTTAAGTGGCTCTAACTAGAACCATCACCCTAAGCCATGTTATACCATCCAAACTAGGTACAAGTAGGAGTCCCTTAAAGTCCATAGATGGTGGGCATAATTCTAACATCTATAACTGCATTGGCTTTGATGAAATACTCTAGATTTATGCTAGTGAAACTGAGAGCACATTCTGGCCCTTATTTTTATTTAGAAACCAAGAAAAGGTAGTGGTGCTTTGGAGAGGGGAAAAAACATGATAAATATTGGATGAGCTCAGAATTTAGAGAATGTCTTCTATAACAATTTCCATTCACCTTCCTTCCTCTCTTATATAGCAATGTTAGCGCACAGACAGATCTTGTCCCTTTAACTGCTATGATCCCATTCTAATATAGCCTCAGAGCATTCCAAGGAGGAAAATAATTTACTCTCTTAGGTGCCAGAGGGCTCCACAGACAGATGCCATTTGACCCAGTTGCTCTAACAGCAGAAAGAACACGTCTGCCTTTAAAACAGAGGTGTGATAGAAGAGGGGTTAAGATACATTCTTATTCTTTTGTGTCTGCTTTGTCTTCACTTATTCTGTATCCTAAATTCCCCCCTCCCCATCATCTCACCAATGACATTCTAAGTAAAAATGTAAACTTGATAACAAAACAATGGCATATCTGTTTTACAAAACACTATCAAACAATATACAGTAATGTGCAGTGAAAAGCTAAGCATTAAAAAAATAAGGGATAGCGTTTAAGACAATTTCTCTATGTAAAACATTAATAGTTCTGACCTGCAGTTTAAAAAAAAATTCTGTAAATGTCTTTAAGAAAAATGCCACACCAAAATGTCTTCAATTTTCTCTAGGAAGGGAACATTTTTTCTATTGTTTTTTGTGAACTCCTAAGTGTATGTTTTATATAGCTTTTGCCTTGGAACTCCCTTGTTTCAATCCTCTAAAACTGTCAAGAATGACTCCACCTGCTTTATTGTTCCCATAAATTCATATGAAACTGGTAGCTAAATCCAATTTGTGTCATTCTGTCTCTTTGTAGCCCATTCTAAATCTCCCAGCATGTTTCCTAAAAGTAGAATCCTATTAACACCAAATAACCACCTCTGTATTTTATTCTATGGTTATTACAGTCCTCCTTGTGTCACAACACCTAAAGAATCTTGTCTCTCCATGAATCTATGATTGCCAGAACCTTCAACCTCATTACCCCGAGAAAGTTTTCTATCACCGATCTTTTTATCTGACAGGCCTGTTCCCTTTTTACTACTTTTTCCTTATAAACTTAGGTCTCGCATAGCCCAGACTCAGTATTTTGTCAAGAAATTTGCTTAACTGTAAAGTGACTATTGAATCAGTGTGAAAAGAAATATATGTAAATAAGAGATGGGCCCAATCCACAATGTTATTATTCAGAACCCAAGTTGTTCAGATTCCAGGTTTTATTTGGGTCCATTTCTAAAGTAGGTTTCAGAGTAGCAGCCGTGTTAGTCTGTATTCGCAAAAAGAAAAGGAGTACTTGTGGCACCTTAGAGACTAACAAATTTATTTGAGCATAAGCTTTTGTGAGCTACAGCTCACTACATTGGATACATTTCTAAAGTAGAGTTTTTACTGCATTCTTAATAAATGAGAGACTTAATTAATGATCAACTTTAATGCAAGGCTTTTCTTGTGCAAGACATAATAGGGATAATGTCCATAAGAAAAGAAAAGTTTTGTTAGATATGTAGAATTAGCAATAGTCTGGGCTTTATATTGGTACTTTAAAAAATAAATAAAATGAATGAGCTAATTATTCAGATTTCAATTTACAATTCTATAACCTTTCCCAGACAGAAAGTTGCAAATGCCTAGAGCCAGATCCTGAGCTGTGTAAGTAGATGTAACACCATCAAAGTCAGCAGAGCTATGCTGTTTTATTCCAGCTGAGGATATGGACACTAGTCTACACTGTTTGAAGCAGCAAGACTAATTTTGCTGTTACTCTTAAACCATGTATTGTTTATCTATTCAAATGTGTTCACCAGTTATCTCTTCGTAAACATCCCAAGCTCTGGGTGTGTCTATGCAAATTAAAATTCAGTGATTGCATGTCACGTAATAGGTTGCTCAGAAGTAAAAAAAAAAAAATCTACTCCATTCCCAGGGCACAGACAGGTACAGAACATAGGCAGCTCTTGTTCCCAGTCCCTTGCTTTTAGCTATTAAATCAGGTTTTATCATATAACTGTCTAGAAATGCACCTTTGCAAAACCTGTTTGCTGCCACTAGTTCAAAGACTGTATAGAGATAGCTACTGTTATGGAAGTGCATGGTGCACTTTTACCCATGCTGCTCCTTGGGGACTTGATCATGAGCAAGATACATGAGCTATCTAAAATACATGAGCTATCTGAGAACAGCTGGTTGGTAATTTTCCCTCAGAATGATTTTCTCATGGAAAATTCACTTTCTGCCAAATCATAATTTTCCCCAGGAAAAAATTTTTCCATTAGAGAATTGTTCCCAGTTCTGTAGCTCCCCTGCTCCTTATAAACCTACCTGGTGGGCTGATTGGAAACCTGGACTTCCAGGGTCACTGGTTCCAGGGAAGCCCACCAAGCAGAATGCCCTGGAGATGAGCCTGTCAGGGCTTCTAGGAACCTGGCTTCTCGGCAGCCTGGAAGCCCCATCTCTCAAATTCCCAAGCTCCTGAGGCTGCCAAGGCTCTGGACAGCTCAAGAAGCTTTGGAAATGTTTCAGAAAGATTGAAATGAAATTTCATTCTTTTCAAAATGAAATTTTAGAATTCCTGTTCTACAGGATAATTCATATTTTCATTCTGTTTCAGATACTTTTAAGAAATTTCCATGAAATCGGCAATTCCAGTTTCCAGCCAGTTCTATCTATGAGCATGTAAGACAGGCTGTGCACTGGGTAGCGATGATAATAGTCTATTTTTTACAGGGTCATCTCTCTCAAAGGGGGCCTGGGAAAACAATAATAATATTAAAAAAACACATTCCTTGCCTGGGTTACTCATACTCTCTTAGATTAGAAAAACTGGCTGGATTTGCTTTTCACCACATACACTGTTTCTTCATTAGGCAAGTCAATATCAATTTCTGTCTCTTGTGCCCTAACTAGGTGCTTATACGGTCATCACCATAGTTTTTAAAAGACCTTTTCCAATGCTCTTGGATTTCCAACACTGCAGTCAATTTGTAATTTTAAAAATAATTTTTAATGACGTAAAAAAAAACCATGAAAAATTCTCATTCAATTTAGGATTTTTAAAGTTCATTTTAAAGGCCTTCCATTTTGGACCTAACATTTTCATTCAGTTGTGCACTTCAGGCCCATTTCTATCATGACACCCACAATGAGTTAGTGAGCTAGCCAGAACAGGGACAGGTACTGTGGTCTTGAATGTAGGTCCATGGTGCCACCAAGGAAAAGCCATCATGCTGCAAGGTCAGGCAAGGGATCTGAAGCTAATACCTCACAACCAGAGGCTACACCCTTTGACTCAGCAGGATCAGATAACTAGCAGTAGACTGCTGATTGGACACCATTTAGTATAAGCTTCCTGTCCTTTCCGTGCCGCAACTTGTCTGAGCAACTAGTCTCTTACGTCTGTTGCTTCCCAGAGCCCCCTGAGACCAAAATCGTGCTACCCAAACCAGTTTTCTGAGGTGCCTGTACCCCATCCTGCCAAACCCCTCACTGGATCTGCCCAGTACCTATACTAACCCGCTCACCTCTACGTCTGACTTGTGCACCAATTACTGTCTTCTCACAGAATGATATCCCAGCTGCTGAACTTGCCTGCACCATGGATTATGAAACCTGGTTCACCCTTAAGACTATTCCTCCCTGATCTCTCAGAGGGGCCCAGCTGCTCCTCAACCATATGCATTGACAATGCCTACTGACCCCTCGCCTCAGTCCTGACCTTGAACCCTGTGGGCCTGCTATGAGCAAGCAGGGCTTCACAGACATTTGTTTATGATTTTGTATGCAATTTTTAAAAATTTCTGCATCATGCCATGCATATGCCTTTCCTAGGTAAATCTATAATTTTACTGTTTTAATTCCCATCCATCCTCCCCATCATCTTCCTGTCATTATATTACCCTCTTTTTTGCATTAATGTCTGAAAATAAGCACCAGTTCTGCAAAAGAATAGGATGTTCATAAATTGGAGTGTTCAGAGAAGAGCCATGTAGGGTGATCAGACATCCTGATAAAATTGGGATCCTCTTGATATTAGGGGCTTTGTCTCCTGTCCCAATCTAAGTACCATTGGAACATCATTTGTCCCGATTTTTCATTGGACTGAAGGATCCCAAGCCTGAGCCCCATCATGCAGGGCTGAAGGAGGCTCCTTCAACTCCACAGGGTTTCTTTCAGGAAGGAGCCTAAGCCGTGCTGCATGGGGCTGAAGGAGTCTGCGCTGTGGGGGGTTGAAGCCCCAGCTGTGCCATGGGGGGCTGGATACTGGACACCTGAACTAGGAATGTTAGACTTATATGAAGAAAGTGAGAAGTCTGCAGAGTCAATAACGAACACTTTAAAAACCTCACAAACTGGCCTTAGCCAAATCTTTTCCTTTTGTGCTGGCAGTATAAATGTTAATTATGGCCAGCAGAAATCTGCATACCAAAACCTGAAAAAGGAGAATGGAAATATTTTATCTGCCTACTGCCCAGCCCACATTGTGCATAATGCAATGAAACATGCAAGCAATGCTCTAAAAATGGACATTGCGTCACTGGTAATTAAGACATTTAATCACTACAGTAGTTCTAATAAGAGAGTGGCCATGCTGAAGGACATGTTTGAGTTTGTGGATATTGAGTAAGCTGCTTTATTAAGCCATGTCCCAACACAGTGGTTGAGTCTTCTCATCTGTGAGCAGACTGGTTAACACTTGGCGAAGTGTCAAGAGTTACTTTGTTTCTCTGGTCAGTGACAAATGTCCACAGAGTTTGTGGCCTCTTTGCTGAGAATGTGCATGGCGAAGAAGATCAGGAAACTAGCAGTGTTGAGGTTCACCTCTATTTTCTACAGAAATACTTAGAGTTCAGCAACACTGTGCTCTGCCCGTAGAACACTAGTGTGACTGTATGTGAAGCATATGCCATAATGAATGGTCTGCGAATGAAGCCACAGCAACCAAAAAAAAAAAAAAAGACCAATTCTTCAGTACTAAAGTTGAGAATGCATTCATTGGAATCAGAGTAGCAGCCGTGTTAGTCTGTATTCGCAAAAAGAAAAGGAGTACTTGTGGCACCTTAGAGACTAACAAATTTATTAGAGCATAAGCTTTCGTGAGCTACAGCTCACTTCATCGGATGCATTTGGTGGAAAAAACAGAGGAGAGATTTATATACACACACACAGAGAACATGAAACAATGGGTTTATCATACACACTGTAAGGAGAGTGATCACTTAAGATAAGCCATCACCAACAGCAGGGGGGGGAAGGAGGAAAACCTTTCATGGTGACAAGCAGGTAGGCTAATTCCAGCAGTTAACAAGAATATCAGAGGAACAGTGGGGGGTGGGGTGGGAGGGAGAAATACCATGGGGAAATAGTTTTACTTTGTGTAATGACTCATCCATTCCCAGTCTCTATTCAAGCCTAAGTTAATTGTATCCAGTTTGCAAATTAATTCCAATTCAGCAGTCTCTCGTTGGAGTCTGTTTTTGAAGCTTTTTTGTTGAAGTATAGCCACTCTTAGGTCTGTGATCGAGTGACCAGAGAGATTGAAGTGTTCTCCAACTGGTTTTTGAATGTTATAATTCTTGACGTCTGATTTGTGTCCATTCATTCTTTTACGTAGAGACTGTCCAGTTTGGCCAATGTACATGGCAGAGGGGCATTGCTGGCACATGATGGCATATATCACATTGGTAGATGCACAGGTGAACGAGCCTCTGATAGTGTGGCTGATGTGATTAGGCCCTATGATGGTATCCCCTGAATAGATATGTGGACAGAGTTGGCAACGGGCTTTGTTGCAAGGATAGGTTCCTGGGTTAGTGGTTCTGTTGTGTGGTGTGTGGTTGCTGGTGAGTATTTGCTTCAGATTGGGGGGCTGTCTGTAAGCAAGGACTGGTCTGTCTCCCAAGATCTGAGAGAGCGATGGCTCGTCCTTCAGGATAGGTTGTAGATCCTTGATGATGCGTTGGAGGGGTTTTAGTTGGGGGCTGAAGGTGATGGCTAGTGGCGTTCTGTTGTTTTCTTTGTTGGGCCTGTCCTGTAGTAGGTGACTTCTGGGTACTCTTCTGGCTCTGTCAATCTGTTTCTTCACTTCAGCAGGTGGGTACTGTAGTTGTAGGAATGCATGATAGAGATCTTGTAGGTGTTTGTCTCTGTCTGAGGGGTTGGAGCAAATGCGGTTATATCGTAGCGCTTGGCTGTAGACAATGGATCGAGTGGTATGATCTGGATGAAAGCTAGAGGCATGTAGGTAGGAATAGCGGTCAGTAGGTTTCCGATATAGGGTGGTGTTTATGTGACCATCGCTTATTAGCACCGTAGTGTCCAGGAAGTGGATCTCTTGTGTGGACTGGTCCAGGCTGAGGTTGATGGTGGGATGGAAATTGGTGAAATCATGGTGGAATTCCTCAAGAGCTTCTTTTCCATGGGTCCAGATGATGAAGATGTCATCAATGTAGCGCAAGGAGATTAGGGACATTAGGGAACGAGAGCTGAGGAAGCGTTGTTCTAAGTCAGCCATAAAAATGTTGGCATACTGTGGGGCCATGCGGGTACCCATCGCAGTGCCGCTGATTTGAAGGTATACATTGTCACCAAATGTGAAACAGTTATGGGTCAGGACAAAGTCACAAAGTTCTGCCACCAGGTTAGCCGTGACAGTATCGGGGATACTGTTCCTGACGGCTTGTAGTCCATCTTTGTGTGGAATGTTGGTGTAGAGGGCTTCTACATCCATAGTGGCTAGGATGGTGTTTTTAGGAAGATCACCAATGGACTGTAGTTTCCTCAGGAAATCGGTGGTGTCTCGAAGATAGCTGGGAATGCTGGTAACGAAGGGCCTGAGGAGGGAGTCTACATAGCCAGACAATCCTGCTGTCAGGGTGCCAATGCCTGAGATGATGGGGCGTCCAGGATTTCCAGGTTTATGGATCTTGGGTAGCAGATAGAATACCCCAGGTCCTGGCTCCAGGGGTGTGTCTGTGCGGATTTGTTCTTGTGCTTTTTCAGGGAGTTTCTTGAGCAAATGCTGTAGTTTCTTTTGGTAACTCTCAGTGGGATCAGAGGGTAATGGCTTGTAGAAAGTGGTGTTGGAGAGCTGCCTAGTAGCCTCTTGTTCATACTCTGACCTATTCATGATGACGACAGCACCTCCTTTGTCAGCCTTTTTGATTATGATGTCAGAGTTGTTTCTGAGGCTGTGGATGGCACTGTGTTCTGCATGGCTGAGGTTATGGGGTAAGCGATGCTGCTTTTCCACAATTTCAGCTCGTGCACGTCGGCGGAAGCAGTCTATGTAGAAATCCAGGCTGCTGTTTCGACCTTCAGGAGGAGTCCACCTAGAATCCTTCTTTTTGTAGTGTTGGCAGGAAGGTCTCTGTGGGTTAATATGTTGGTCAGAGGTGTGTTGGAAATATTCCTTGAGTCTGAGACGTCGAAAATAGGATTCTAGGTCACCACAGAACTGTATCATGTTCGTGGGGGTGGAGGGGCAAAAGGAGAGGCCCCGAGATAGGACAGATTCTTCCGCTGGGCTAAGAGTATAGTTGGATAGATTAACAATATTGCTGGGTGGGTTACGGGAACCATTGTTGTGGCCCCTTGTGGCATATAGTAGTTTAGATAGCTTAGTGTCCTTTTTCTTTTGTAGAGAATCAAAGTGTGTTTTGTAAATGGCTTGTCTAGTTTTTGTAAAGTCCAGCCACGAGGAAGTTTGTGTGGAAGGTTGGTTCTTTATGAGAGTATCCAGTTTTGAGAGCTCATTCTTAATCTTTCCCTGTTTGCTGTAGAGGATGTTGATCAGGTGGTTCCGCAGTTTCCTTGAGAGTGTGTGGCACAAGCTGTCAGCATAGTCTGTGTGGTATGTAGATTGTAATGGATTTTTTACCTTCAGTCCTTTCGGTATGATGTCCATCTGTTTGCATTTGGAGAGGAAGATGATGTCTGTCTGTATCTGTGCGAGTTTTTTCATGAAGTTGACAGATTTCCACTAACACGGCTGCTACTCTGAAACCTGTCATTATGCAAGGCACTGAATTTAGCCGTATAGAGTGGAAATCTGTCAACTTCATGAAAAAACTCACACAGATACAGACAGACATCATCTTCCTCTCCAAATGCAAACAGATGGACATCATACCGAAAGGACTGAAGGTAAAAAATCCATTACAATCTACATACCACACAGACTATGCTGACAGCTTGTGCCACACACTCTCAAGGAAACTGCGGAACCACCTGATCAACATCCTCTACAGCAAACAGGGAAGGATTAAGAATGAGCTCTCAAAACTGGATACTCTCATAAAGAACCAACCTTCCACACAAACTTCCTCATGGCTGGACTTTACAAAAACTAGACAAGCCATTTACAAAACACACTTTGATTCTCTACAAAAGAAAAAGGACACTAAGCTATCTAAACTACTATATGCCACAAGGGGCCACAACAATGGTTCCCGTAACCCACCCAGCAATATTGTTAATCTATCCAACTATACTCTTAGCCCAGCGGAAGAATCTGTCCTATCTCGGGGCCTCTCCTTTTGCCCCTCCACCCCCACGAACATGATACAGTTCTGTGGTGACCTAGAATCCTATTTTCGACGTCTCAGACTCAAGGAATATTTCCAACACACCTCTGACCAACATATTAACCCACAGAGACCTTCCTGCCAACACTACAAAAAGAAGGATTCTAGGTGGACTCCTCCTGAAGGTCGAAACAGCAGCCTGGATTTCTACATAGACTGCTTCCGCCGACGTGCACGAGCTGAAATTGTGGAAAAGCAGCATCGCTTACCCCATAACCTCAGCCATGCAGAACACAGTGCCATCCACAGCCTCAGAAACAACTCTGACATCATAATCAAAAAGGCTGACAAAGGAGGTGCTGTCGTCATCATGAATAGGTCAGAGTATGAACAAGAGGCTACTAGGCAGCTCTCCAACACCACTTTCTACAAGCCATTACCCTCTGATCCCACTGAGAGTTACCAAAAGAAACTACAGCATTTGCTCAAGAAACTCCCTGAAAAAGCACAAGAACAAATCCGCACAGACACACCCCTGGAGCCAGGACCTGGGGTATTCTATCTGCTACCCAAGATCCATAAACCTGGAAATCCTGGACGCCCCATCATCTCAGGCATTGGCACCCTGACAGCAGGATTGTCTGGCTATGTAGACTCCCTCCTCAGGCCCTTCGTTACCAGCATTCCCAGCTATCTTCGAGACACCACCGATTTCCTGAGGAAACTACAGTCCATTGGTGATCTTCCTAAAAACACCATCCTAGCCACTATGGATGTAGAAGCCCTCTACACCAACATTCCACACAAAGATGGACTACAAGCCGTCAGGAACAGTATCC
The DNA here is from genome assembly GCF_009764565.3 of Dermochelys coriacea. NCBI lineage: Eukaryota > Metazoa > Chordata > Testudines > Dermochelyidae > Dermochelys > Dermochelys coriacea. The sequence continues at coordinate 247,135,678 of NC_050069.1, read as the reverse complement.
CCGATACTGTCACGGCTAACCTGGTGGCAGAACTTTGTGACTTTGTCCTGACCCATAACTGTTTCACATTTGGTGACAATGTATACCTTCAAATCAGCGGCACTGCGATGGGTACCCGCATGGCCCCACAGTATGCCAACATTTTTATGGCTGACTTAGAACAACGCTTCCTCAGCTCTCGTTCCCTAATGTCCCTACTCTACTTGCGCTACATTGATGACATCTTCATCATCTGGACCCATGGAAAAGAAGCTCTTGAGGAATTCCACCATGATTTCACCAATTTCCATCCCACCATCAACCTCAGCCTGGACCAGTCCACACAAGAGATCCACTTCCTGGACACTACGGTGCTAATAAGCGATGGTCACATAAACACCACCCTATATCGGAAACCTACTGACCGCTATTCCTACCTACATGCCTCTAGCTTTCATCCAGATCATACCACTCGATCCATTGTCTACAGCCAAGCGCTACGATATAACCGCATTTGCTCCAACCCCTCAGACAGAGACAAACACCTACAAGATCTCTATCATGCATTCCTACAACTACAGTACCCACCTGCTGAAGTGAAGAAACAGATTGACAGAGCCAGAAGAGTACCCAGAAGTCACCTACTACAGGACAGGCCCAACAAAGAAAACAACAGAACGCCACTAGCCATCACCTTCAGCCCCCAACTAAAACCCCTCCAACGCATCATCAAGGATCTACAACCTATCCTGAAGGACGAGCCATCGCTCTCTCAGATCTTGGGAGACAGACCAGTCCTTGCTTACAGACAGCCCCCCAATCTGAAGCAAATACTCACCAGCAACCACACACCACACAACAGAACCACTAACCCAGGAACCTATCCTTGCAACAAAGCCCGTTGCCAACTCTGTCCACATATCTATTCAGGGGATACCATCATAGGGCCTAATCACATCAGCCACACTATCAGAGGCTCGTTCACCTGTGCATCTACCAATGTGATATATGCCATCATGTGCCAGCAATGCCCCTCTGCCATGTACATTGGCCAAACTGGACAGTCTCTACGTAAAAGAATGAATGGACACAAATCAGACGTCAAGAATTATAACATTCAAAAACCAGTTGGAGAACACTTCAATCTCTCTGGTCACTCGATCACAGACCTAAGAGTGGCTATACTTCAACAAAAAAGCTTCAAAAACAGACTCCAACGAGAGACTGCTGAATTGGAATTAATTTGCAAACTGGATACAATTAACTTAGGCTGAATAGAGACTGGGAATGGATGAGTCATTACACAAAGTAAAACTATTTCCCCATGGTATTTCTCCCTCCCACCCCACCCCCCACTGTTCCTCTGATATTCTTGTTAACTGCTGGAATTAGCCTACCTGCTTGTCACCATGAAAGGTTTTCCTCCTTCCCCCCCCTGCTGTTGGTGATGGCTTATCTTAAGTGATCACTCTCCTTACAGTGTGTATGATAAACCCATTGTTTCATGTTCTCTGTGTGTGTGTATATAAATCTCTCCTCTGTTTTTTCCACCAAATGCATCCGATGAAGTGAGCTGTAGCTCACGAAAGCTTATGCTCTAATAAATTTGTTAGTCTCTAAGGTGCCACAAGTACTCCTATTCATTGGAATGACACCATTGTCTTCAGAAGCCCTTCGTAAGGAGTTTACCAAATTTTATGATGTTTCTGTCAAACATCTGGATAAATGGTGTGAATTTTCCTCTAGTGGCTACTTGTATAACATTCAGTGCTTTAATGTCAGCTGAGAGAAGGGTCTGTCTGCAGGGATCTGTCTGCAGTTTTAACAATGAATCTCCACAATACTGTGGACCTGGATGAGCTCTACAATGAGCTTTATACTGACTGAGAAATCGTCAGAACTTGTGGGGAGTGGGAAGGGGGAGAACTATTGGATCAGAAGCTCAGCAGTAAGGGAGATGATGCTAATCTTCCTAACAGGAAGAAGCTGGTTTCATTCATGTTCAGTATACCAGTCTGTAATGCTTATACAGAGCATATATTTTTTCAATTATGAAGAGTGTGGAGGAATCAAAGCAGTACTGAGCTGGTGAGGTTGGAAACGCAAGTAAAAATGAATTTCAACATGAGCTGCAAGGAGTTCTACACTTAAGTAATCAGCAGAAAGGATATTATGTGTGTGGCCAAGTCATCCAAGAAATACAAGACTGCTGATGCTGAAAATTGAGAGCTATGTGATGTACAAGTAGGCCTATCTACACTTTCTATTTTAATTTATTTTTTTAATCTTATATACACAACTTACCTCTCTCCAGAAAAAAGGGTCCCATTTTTTCCCCACAGTTGCTATCTGGTCACCCTACAGCCATGAGAATGATTAAAGGATTATACAACATGCCTTACAGTGATAGAGTCTAGGAGACCAACCTATTTAGTTTAAAAAGGAAACAGTTAAGAGGTGACTTGATTACAGTCTATAAGTATCTACCTAGGGATCAAATAATGGGCTCTTGAATCTAGCAGAGAAAATCATAACATGTTCCAATGGCTGGAAATTGAAGCTAGACAAATTCAGACTGGAAATGAGGCATAATTTTTAACAGTGCCAGTCATTTATCTTTGGAACAATTTACCAAGGGTCATGGTGGATTTATTGAATTGAAATTAGGTATTTCTCTAAAAGTATATCTTGGGGAAATTCTATGGACTGTTTTATACAGAAGGTCAGATTAGATCAGTGGTGGGCAACCTGTGGCCCACGGGACGCAGGGACGTGCTAGCTGCTGCTTCCTGTGGCTCTCATTGGTCTGGAATGGTGAACTGTGGCCACTAGGAGCTGAAGCAGCCATGCAAATGTAAAGAAACTGTCTGGCAGCCTGCCAGCAGATTACCCTGATGGGCCACGTGTGGCCCGTGGGCTGCAGGTTGCCAACCACTTGTCTAATGGCTGGGCACCAGCAAATATACTACTATCACACAGCTAAGAGACTTCTCCCTCAGGTCAAATACTGGAGGCTAGTGCTGTAAGTTCTCTGCAGATGATCATGGAGACAGTATACGAACATGAACTCTGCTGTGCAAGTACTTCAGATCGTGTGTACATATATTGTAAGGATCAAAGCTAATGATGATAGCAAAAAGGCTTGGAGGAAAACAATTTTGGAAACATGATTATTATTAATTATTTGTATTCCACTAGTGCTCCAGTCATGGACCAGGATACCATGGTGGTAGGTTCTGTTCAAATACAGAATAAAATAGGCAGTCCCTACCCCAAAGATTTCAATCTAAATAAAAGCTTACAAGTTTCATGAACTAATGTACTCCCCTGAGATGTGTCATTTTAAGTAGTTTAATGCATATTATGCTACACAGTTTAAAGATCACAATTAAAAAAAAAAGTCCCATAACTTAGCAGGATGGAAAAAACTCAGGAAAATACAGCTCTTTTTACTTATGATTTTTTTCCAGACTCAGTTTACCTATTCAAAGCATATTCTCCAGACCAAAAAAAAAAAAAAATACTGTAGACAGTAATTTCACCTGCCAAACCAAAGTGGAGATGAGGATAAAGAACAATTTTAACGCTTAAATTAAAATTGCTATTCCAAATTTCTGGAGACATTAAGCTGCTTAACCTATACATATTGAAATTCATTCAAAAACATATAAAAAAACCTTTAGCTATATTGATCAGAAGAGCTCAGAAGTGCTGGCAATACTTTTCTGACATTATAGTTTATATCCATATTGACTTGTTTATTTCATTTAATAAAAATGGGCCAAAATACAGGCTTTGAAAATCCAGCAAATTTCAAGTTGCAAAATCAAAATACACATCTCAGTCAGCTTCACTCTTTTTAAGAAGGAGCAGCTTTTAGTGTTTTTTTTACTGTGATTCAAATAATAATAAAAAGTTACTATCCAAAAGGTTCTAGGCACCCTCAAATATTTAATACCATAATGAAACTCCAGCAGCATTGAAAATCATCATTCAAAAAAGACCTCAAACAGCCAACAATCTACTAATATCGCCTTTCCACCTCTTCATTGTTCTGAAAACATACCATCAGTCCTCTCCAAAGATATCAGAGTTGTAGCATTTAAGGCCGGAAGGGCCATTATAATCCTGTAGACCAACCTCCTGAAAAGCCAAAGCACCTCACCCAGCAATTCTTGCATCAATCCTACAACTTCTGATTGAGCCATAGCATTTAAAAAAAATAGAATCCAGACCACTTTGAAGAGTTCAGATGATGGAGAATCTACCATACCCCTTAGTAAGTTGTCCCAATGGTTATTTACCTTAGGTCTTTTGCAGCATGCCTGGAAGGTCACTAAATTCAGGCTATTCTGGGCCAAAGAGGAGTGGGAAGCAAGTTCCAGAATCCAGGAAACCTACTCTTTTATAACAAGGAGTAGTTCAAGTGCCACTGTTGCCATCAGAATAGCCTGAATTTGGTGTCCTTCCAGGCATGCTGCAAAAGACCTAAGGTAAATAACTATTGGGAAAACTTACTGCAGGGTGTGGTAGATTCTCTATCATATGAACTCTTTAAAGTGGTCTGGATTCTATTTTTTTCCTTCAGGTAGGCCAGTCCCATGCAAATACTAATACCTCAGTGCAGTACCTCAGACCCCGCTTATTCCCCTCATAGGCCAGATGAGCAAATGAGTCCCACAGTGTGCCCTAACTAATACAGTCTCTTTTGGACTGGAGTAGGATAGCATTCTACAACCCTCTTAGGGAATGTTCTGCCAGCAGACCTCACACTGTTATTTCCCTGATGGAAACTGTGGAAGGGTATATCTGGAGCCTTCAAAAAAAAAGGGGGAGGGGGAGAGGGGCACATTTCTGTATAAGGACTAAAAATATAGTTTCAATCCAAATAAAGCAAATGTAGCTAACCTGCACTCCCCAATCTTCCTTTAGCCTTTCTCCAATCAGGCTTCTGTCTGTCTCAGTTTATTTTTCTTTTATTCTTTCATTTTCTATTTGTATTACTTCCTTGAGCTTTAATCACCAGCAAAGCAAAAAAACGAAGCCTCACATCTTCTCAGATGTATTACAGACTGCAACTCTGGACTGTCTCTTTATATTATAATCCTTCACAGTTATATCCATATATAGACTTCACTTTGGTTTCATTCTAGTCTTTTTTCTTCCTCCTGTTATCCTCTCTTGAAATTTCTTACATTTCCATGTGCTGGGGAGGAGGCCTTTTCTTTTCAGCTTGAGATAATGTGATTTCAGAAATCTGTTTCATTCCTTCACATCAAAGGGGTCTTCATTTCATTCAGCATATTTTGCACTGAACAATTCCTGCTTCCTTTTGTTGGTATTATACTTGCTTTATTTGTTGAGATATTTAATTGTACATTGTATGGATCTTCAGTTCTTTCAGTAACTTGACTTTTCGGAACTAATTTGCTGGCTTATAGAATAGACAACACCCCATCATTACCTGTTTCCTTTTCCCATTGTTAGGAGATTAATTCTAAACAAATGGCTTTACTGGATAGTTACACTGTAAAGATCTTAAACTGCCTTCACATCAATGAGTCACTTTTAAAATGAATGTTTAGATTCCTTGGAGACCATGAAGATTATATTTATTTTATAATCATTTTTCTCCCCAATTTAATTTGGTCTTTACATTTTCCCCTGCATTAGAATGTATTAATTTTATACTAAAACTAATCTTGGGATGTTCCTACATTGCATAGAATTAAAGGCATAATGATCAGAGTTGTGGGTATATGAAGCAATAAAAGCTTTCACTGTTGATGAAATGCTGGATAAAAGCCAAGACATTAAATAAAATGCAAAAATTGTTTACTGCTTGTATATTCCAACACCATAAACATCACTGTCATGTGCACAAGGTATGCAATGTTTCAGATAGTTTCAAATAAACTATTTTGATATGTTAAACAATTCGTAGGGTAAAATTCATAACTGAATAATGTGGAGGTGACACATTTTCAGCAGTATGCATAAAGAAATAACATTTTAGGCAGTATTAAACATTCAGTAAGGAAACATTCACACCTCTGAAGTATCAGTTTTAGTTTAGACAAGCACTTATAGTATCATTTAGTGAATATTCATTAATATTAATAGGTGAACTTCAAAAGTTTGGGATTTTGGTTTTGAATCAGAACCAACAGTGCATATATTTATGCAAGCCTAGTAAGAGTCAAACTTCATTCTCTCTTCCCTGCCTTCAATCCTCCTCCCTCTCCCCCCAGTTTAAAAATCTTGATCCTTCCCTGGCTCTGACCCTTAAAAGGCTATCTTTGGTGAGAGTCCTTCAGCACTCATAGGGCCAGATTCTTTGGAATGTTCTGGCCCCTCAAAGCAGCCAGACTGTATTAGGGAGCCTAGGGCCAGATTATTTTTTTCAACTGGACTTTGACCATGTCTCTCCAGTCAAATCTCATAAAACTCCCTAGAATTCTTTGTCTCCTTCTCATTCCAGGGAAAGCCTTCAACTGTTTAGATATGAATATAGTGACAACCACCCTTTTGATCAACACACCAGGGATTCAAACAAGGACCTCTGGAGCTAAAAGGATGACATAAAGAAGCAAGGTCTGGGGGCTGTAACAGCTCATATCCTCTGAATCAGCTCAGAGGATAGAGTAATCAAGATCTTACCACTGGCTTATAATAGCATCCTGACTTGCAGCAGCTATTACCAGACCTGCTGAACCACAAGATGGATTTCACCAAAAGGAGGGTTGAAAACAGGCTGTGTCATAAGAAGAACATAAGAATGGACATACTTGGTCAGACCAATGGTCCATCTAGCCCAGTAGCCTGTCTTCCGACAGTGGCCAGTGCCAGGTGCCCCAGAGGGAATGAACAGAAGAGGTAATCAAGTGATCCATCCCCTGTTGCTCATTCTCAGCTTCTGGCAAACAAGCTAGGGACACCATCCCTGCCCATCCTGGCCAATAGCCACTGATGGACCTATCCTCCATGAATTTATCAAATTCTTTTTTGAACCCTGTTATAGTCTTGGCATTCACAACAACCTCTGACAAGGAGTTCCACAGCTTGACTGTGCATTGTGTGAAAAAATATTTCCTTTTGTTTGTTTTAAACCTGCTATCTATTAATTTCATTTGGTGACCCCTAGCAATTGTGTTATGAGAAGGAGTAAACAACACTTTAAATAAAGTTATTTATTTTCTCCACACCAGTAATGATTTTATAGACCTCTATCATATCCCTGCTTAGTCATCTCTTTTCCAAGCAGAAAAGTCCCAGTTTTATTAATCTCTCCTCATATGGCAGCCGTTCCATACCCTTAATCATTTTTGTTGCCCTTTTCCAAACCTTTTCCAATTCCAATATATCTTTTTTGAGATGCGAGACCACATCTGTACACAGTATTCAAGGTGTGGATGTACCATGGATTTATATAGAGGCAATATGATATTTTCTGTCTTATTATCTTTCCCTTTCTTAATGATTACCAACATTGTTAGCTTTTTTGACTGCCACTGCACATTGAGTGGATTTTTGAGAGAACTATCCACAATGACTCCAAGATCTTTTTCTTGAAGAACCAAGAAATTGAAACAACAAGGAGTCACCTTAAAGACTAACAGATTTGGGCATAAACTTTTGTGGGTAAAAAAACGTTCACATGCAGATACAGAGTAACATGACTACCCCTGTGATACAAGAAATTGAAGTGTCCAAAAATTTCATATGGTGGGGGAGGGGAAGAGCTAGTTCAGTTAACCATTTAGGGTTTCTTGACTCAGTTCACATAAAATATTCATGGCAGCTCATTTAGTTCGATGTTGCACTCAATAAACTTTATTCACTGAGCTTAAGAAGCAAACAGCAAGAAATGTTTACTACCAGCGCTACTCACTCAGTGGCTGATGCTGCATCTTTACTCACATGAGTAATGATAACAACCGTTACTTCCATTGACTTCATCTGGAATATTCAGGTGGGCAATGCTTCAAGTGAGCAAGGATTGCAGGATCACACTCTTAAATTAAACTGGATGCTCCATATAATTCTACAGATTCTACAGAATCACTGGTTAGTGTGTTGATCTCTAAAGCACTTAATAGCAGAGGACTTGTCTAGACTTGAAATCATCTTGCTAAGCCTTGTCCTGATACTTCATTGTGCTTGGATATTACTAATCATCTAGGGATTCTACCAGGAGACCTTAGGTTGGCAGACAATCATGCCTTCATTCGGGGGGTCACTGGGGGTGGAATTAACTCCCTGTCATCATCTCAGTCCCTCCCCCTGCTTTTACACACTACCCAACACTTTTTCCTACCCAAAACATCTTTAAAAACAAAAAAAAAAACCTATTCTCTTCATTAGTAGAGCCTTCTCCCACCTACAGGATCCCTCCCCATCCCTGTCTGTTCTGTTTATGTTTTAACAAATATGAGGAATAAAAAGCAATATAGACCAGAAAGACAAGGTGGGTGAGATATCCTTTATTGGACCAACTTCTGTTGGTGAGAGGCAAGCTTTTGAGTTTAGACAGAGCTCTTCTTGACAGTTTGACTCTCACCAACAGAAGTTGGTCCAATAAAGGATATTACCTCACCCACCTTGTCTCTCTAATATCTTGGAAATAACAGAGCTAAAACAACACTACATAGATAGAATGGAATAGTTTTCTTTGAATTGCTTTTTCATAGTGTCACTGACACTTATTTACCGTGAAATTATTGTACACCTTCCTGAGTACCTTGGCACAAGAATGATTTCTTGGTAAATTATTGCATTAATAGGCTAAGGATTCCATTGTCCAAAGTGGAAAGTTTGCTACATACTTAAGTTTGCTACAGAATTTGAGTGCTGATAAGATGCAACTGAAAAGTCACTCCAGTTTTGAATTTGTTGTGTTAGCACAGATTTTATGCTGGATTCATTTCTAGGATTGGTAACCTTTATAACATTTTTATCTGTATTTCAGTCATTACATTTGTATTGAATCAGTGATTTATGAAGGCTGGGCATCTTTTTTCATATTCTTTTCTATCCATACTAATAAAAATGGAGTTAGCTCCCATCTCAAATGCTGCAACCTCCTCTTCCCTGGACTCCCAGCTTTTCATTGCATCTGTCTGCTCCATCCAAAGGTCTGTGCCTAAAGTTTTCTCTTGAACACAACATTCTTTTTTGCAGTTTCAGTTTCTCTTTTCATTTCTTCCTTTTGCAAGTTCCCTCTTTTATCTCTACTCTCCTTCAAATTCAAGCTTCTCGCTCTTGCCTTCAGAATCTGTCACAATGACATCCTGTCTACATCTTAGCCTTCATTTTCTTCAAGTTCCCATCCTAATGCATCTGATGCACCCAAGCCAACTGCTTAAGCACTCTTTTTGCATCCCCATCTTAGGGCTGATCTACACTGGGAACTTACATTGGCAAAGCTACTTCTCTCAGAGGTATGAAAAATCAACACCCTTGAGAGACATAGCCCTATACTGACCTAACCCTTGATGTAGACAGTGCTAGGTTGACAACAGAATTCTTCCATCTTGGGGAGGTGGATTACCTATGCTGATGGGAGAACCCCTCCTGTCAGCGTAGGTAGGGTCTACACTTAATCTGCTACAGCAGGTAACTGGAAAAGTGATGTTATGTTTATTCATGCATTTGGTCTCAAGCACATGAAAATTCCTTAGATTTCAGTCTGAGCAATTTTTAAGGTTTGAGGATTAATGGAAAAAAGGTTTATTTAGACTCAGACTTATTTAAGACCAGAAGGGATCATTGTGATCATCTACTCTGACTTCCTGCATGTCACAGGCCACAGAACCTCACCCACCCCCTCCTGTAATAGACTTCAGCTTTTTTCTTCCTTATGTTCAGGTAGTTGAAAAATAGTTGCAGTCATGAAATGTAGGTTCTCTTTTGTACACAAAACAAAGCCAAATGTTAGATTTAACCACATCAGTCTGTGATATGCTTTTGACGTGTGATCTGAATCCTGAAGATTCACATAGATTTTTTTATGTCAGCTTTGTTAGCTAGTTTATGGAACTAAACTTCATCTGTGTTATTTTAGGCATTGGCTAAAGATGTGTTTCTTGGGTTAAGACACTTTGGCAGTCATCACAGTGTAATAGCTTTCAGAGTTGTTCTTCTCCTGCCTGCAAGTTTGTAAGAAAGGTTATTCCCTGTTTTCCTGAAAGATTTAATATTTCCTTGCTAAAAATAAACTTAAGACTAGTTCATGGAGTTTTCAAAATCTGCATGAGATGACAGGTTTTGGTTTGCTGGGTAGTTTATACTTTGGCCAATCGTGCAGGGTAAAAACCTGAACTTATTTTAATATTTTATGATTCAACCAATGCGGGGAGGGACTAGATTGCTTACTCTGGCTTATGCCTAAAGACACAATGGGGCATAAGCTAAATCACTTTAAGTGTACCCATGGAAGGCACAGAGCCTTGCAAACACTCATTCGAGACACATTTACTCCTGCCAGACCTCTGGAGGGTAGAAATTTGCTGCTGGCTTATACTAGGAGTGAGTTATGACAGCCTGCGATGACACAATGCTAGCGCCTACTGCTGGTCATCTTGCAGATCAGCTCCACAGGTCGGTACGCCATCACTTCTGCTCCTGTACCCGTGTTGCTTCCAGGACCATGGCATCCTTTTCATAGCACAGCCCTCCGGCTGTGTCACAGGGTTATCCTTCTTTCCAGGGGACAGTACCACAGTCCAAGTGTCCAGCCGCTGCACCAGTGGCAAGGGGGGGGGGGGGGGAAATCCAGGCCCAACCACTATTCTGGGTCCTGGCTCAGGGACATGCTGCATCCTCTCCAATCTCTCAGTCTATTTCCCTGGGCCACTTCCCCACAGCTCCAGCACCTTTTTCACTCTTGCCTCAGGATTGCAGTCTGCAAATCCCTGCAGCCAGCCAGGAGCTCTTCTCTAGCTTCCCTGGTCCCTTCTAGCAGCATTGCTGTGTCCAGGATGCTGGCTTTCTTCTGCCTGCAAGGCAGCCAGTCTGCCCTCTTTCAGCTCCAGGGAGCAACTGAACCTGCTCTGCCCTGCAGCTCTTCTTATATGGGCCTGCCAGGCCCTATCTGGCTTCTCCTTGAAGCCCCTCTCCTATTGGCTGCTTTCCGTGCAACCTCCTAGGGCTTCATTAACCCCTTACAGGCCAGTTTGGGGTGGATATCCCATCACACAGGCCCTCCAACCAACCAACTCAGGTACATGGGCCAATTTCCCACCCCTTTTCCTGCTCACCCCTGCCTACCTGTTCCAGGAGAAGAATAAGTAGGTGCTGTGTGGCTGGACACAAGCACAAAATATAAGGAAGGCTCTTATTTCCCTTCCCTCCTCTGCATGGGTGTGAAGCCTGAATCACAATCTAGCCCTTTGCAATTATTTTTTGCCTCTTCTCTTGGAATTGGTACTCTGCCATCACTATCTACTTAGGTTCTCCCCCGACACCCGTCTATTGCTGATGATGGATGTGGCAATATAAATGAATAACTGAGTAGGGCAGAGTGATTAACTATAGAAGAGTGTAACTTTTAAAAGGCAAAGGAGCTGCTTGCAGAAAAAGTGTATGAATGTAGCAAGAGAGTCAGTATTTTAGTGAACGTTACTTTATGTCACTATTTCATGAATGACTGATAGGCAATTCTATCATTTCAGTATCATATAATTACTTCCCCATTAGAGCTGTATTCATTTTATTTGTATTCTTTTAAGAGAAAAGGAGCACCATTCCATTGCTCTAGGCACCGATTATTAATTGTGCCTTTCTTCATGCAAACCTCCTACTTGGAAAGTATGATTCCCAGAATCACTATACTCATGCACAGTCATGGCCACTTTTACTAATTAAGCATGTTTTGGCCATGTGGTTCTGCCTGCTAGGCAAGCAGGTTACTTTCTCTTTGTGTGGCAGCTGTGCTTTACAAAGGCAGACAAATAGAATTCAGACTCTTGTCTTTTTTAGAATGTAAGATCCTCAAAGCAACACACTGTGTAGGGTGTGGGAGTGCCAGGCACATCTGTGGCAGTGTAGAAATAGTAAGTTATTTTGTGACACTGACCCCCATTGCTTGCTTCTCCTATATCTCCTTCTCCATGTGGCTTATTACTAGGATATGTGTGTGTATGTATTCACTCTTGAACAAAAGGGTTCCAGAGTTGGCTTTTAAGTGCCTATCTAAAGATGTCACCTACTATTCTCACTTAAATAACTTCACATAATACCGGATATAGGGAATCAACCTATAGTTGGCTAACATTTTCTGACAAATTTTTGAGTGCTGAAAAGCAGGATTTCAACACAACTAAATATTTCACAGAAAGAATGTTATTTCTTCTCCCCTGCATTTTTTGGGTGAAATTTCAAAATTGGTCTTCACTGTTGAGGAAGTGAGGGAGATGCCCAAAACTGAGCCATTCTTTTTGTGTGACAGATCTGAGGAACTGTCCCAAACTGAGGTGTCATTAGAGGAGGTTTTGGAACAAATTGATAAACTAAATGGTAATAAATCTCCAGTACCTGATGGTAGTCACCCAAGAGTTCTGAAGGAACTCAAATGTGAGATTTCAGAACTGTCATTTGTAACCTATCATTTAAATCAGCTTCTGTACCACATGACTGGAGGATAGCTAATGTAATGTCAATTTTTAAAAAAGGCCACCAGAGGTGACTCTGGCAACTACAGGCCAGTAAGCCTCACTTCAGTACCAGGCAAACTGGTTGAAACTATAATAAAGAACAAAATTGTCAGACATAGATGAACATACTTTGTTGGGAAATAGTTTTTGCTAAGGGAAATCATACCTCACCAATCTACTAGAATTCTTTGAGGGGGTCAACAAGCATGCGGACAAAGGAGATCCCATGGATATAGTGTATTTAGATTTTCAGAAAGCCTTTGACAAGGTCCTCACCAAAGACTCTTAAGCAAAACTTGCAATCATGGGATAAGAGGGAAGGTTCTCTCATGGATTAGTAACTGGTTAAAAGATAGAAAACAAGGGGTAGGAATAAATGGCCAGTTTTCAGAATGGAGAGAGGTAAATAGTGGTGTCTCCCAGGAATCTGTACTGGCCTAGTCCTATTTAACATTCATAAATGAAAAAAAAAAGGGTAAACAGTGAGGTGGCAAAATTGGCAGATGATACAAAACTACTCAAAATAGTTAAGTCCCAGGCAGACTGCAAAGAGCTACAAAAGGATCTCACAAAACTGGGTGTCTGGGCAACAAAATGACAGATGAAATTTAATGTTGATAAATGCAAAGTAAAGCACATTGGAAAACCTAATCCAAACTATACATATACAATGATGGGGTCTTAATTAGCTGTTACCACTCAAGAAAGATCTTGGAGTCATTGTGGATAGTTCTCTGAAATCATCCACGCAATGTGCAGTGGCAGTCAAAAATGCAACCAGAAAGTTGGGAATCATTAAGAAAGGGATAGATAATAAGACAAAATATCATATTGCCTCTATAAATCCATGGTACACCCACACCTTGAATACTGCATGCAGATGTGGTTGCCCCATCTCAAAAAAAAAAAAAGAAAAGATTATGTTGGAATTGGAAAAGGTTCAGAAAAGGGCAACAAAAATGATTAGGGGTATGGAATGGCTGCCATATGAGGAGAGAGTAATAAAACTGGGACTTTTCAGCTTGGAAAAGAGGTGACTAAGGGGGGAATATGATAGAGGTCTATAAAATCATGAGTGGTATGGAAAAAGTAAATAAGGAAGTGTTTTTTTACTCCTTCTCATAATACAAGAACAAGGGGCCACCAAATGAAAATTAATATGTAGCAGGTTTAAAAATAAAAACACAAGAAAGTATTTTTTTCATGCAACACACTGTAAACCACTGAACTCCTTGCTAGAGGGTCTTGTGAAGGTCAATACTATAACAGGGTTCAAAAGGGAGCTAGATAGATTCATGGAAGATGGACCTATTAGCCAGGATGGGCAGAAATGATGTCCCTAGCCTCTGTTTGCTAGAAGCTGGGATTGGGTGACAGGGCATGGATCACTTGATGTTAATCTGTCTGTTCATTCCCTTTGAGGCACCTGCCATTGGCCACTGTCAGAGGACAGGATATTGGGACTGATGGATCTTTGGTCTGACCCAGTATGGCTGTTCTTATGTTTCCAATAGAAATGAAAAGAGGAAAAACTGGGATTTTTCCTACAAAAGTGAAACAAACTTTTCTTTAGAAGTTTTTCATTGAAAAACAAAAACAGATTTGTGAAGAGTTTCAAGCAAAATGGAATTTTTTTTTGGTGAAAAAAAAAAAATCACTTCAGTGAGTGGCATTATCCTGAGTGGATTGTACCTACTTCTGACAGATAGCTTTGGGGCTTGTTTCCCCTCTTTTTTCTTTCAAACCCGCTTTTTGCAACCTTTGTGTAATCCATTATGCCAATAAAGTCTTGCTGAGTTAAATTACCCAGTAACCAAACTTGTTAGAAAGCAAGGTCTAGACTCCTTGGGGGTCCTCCATCTCTAGATTATATTTTAACATTACTGCTTTCATATCTTTGTCACTGTGCTGCAGGCCCCAAAGCTGGATTTACACTGCCTGTCCACTATTATACTGGAGTCATCATTCTATTATTATGTGATACAGTAGCAGTCAGGAATAAAGAGGATTGTTTTACTGCATTTTGATTGAATGAAAGCATCCATTTATATTATCTGAAGATTTTAATCTTAAAATGCCTAAAGAGACCAGATTCTTATTGAAAGGTCTTTATAATTTTATATATTGTATTTAGATACCTCATTTACATAATTTATGCAAATAATTGCAAAATATATTGTATGGTTCTTCTTAACTATTCAGAAATGCAAAAAGTGAATAGGAGCAGAAGGAGACTGCTAATATCCTCTCACTGGGAGTGTGTAAATCTCAGGGAAATGCATGCAAATACTGATATAATTGATAATGCTAAATACCCTTTTAAATCTTATTCCCAAAGAGATTTATCTTAAATTATCTACATTTTCTTAATCATTGAGGAAGACCATGCAGTACAACTGGAATTAAATAAGATATTAAAATACTATATTAGTGATATCTTTTGGACTGAGTGTGAAAATGTAATTAAGACCCAAGATCTAATTACTGTATACTCAGTTACCTCTGAGATATTCTCTTTTTATCATGGCAATTGTGCTCTGAAACTACCTTTCAAAGCCATACCCAACTGGAATATACATGATCCTTAACCGAAATATAGGCATCTGTGAATGTATGTTTAGCTCATACACACAGCATCCTCATTAATGCTTTCTTCACACAACAGCACATGGACAGAGTAACCACAGCCATTAGAGGTGATAATTTCTCTCAAAAGAGATTATTGGGTACGTATTAGATATTAAAGCATACAGTTAGTCATGAGGTGTTGAAAATGAGGTTGAGGTCCCTATTCTGCAATGGTTGAGATTTTGTCTAGAAAGGAAATCTCCATAGTTGGCAATAGACAACTGCTTATCATCAGAGAAGTTTCTGACTGTCTGAGGCCTACAACCACAAGTAGCAGCTGGAATTAGCCTACCTGCTTGTCACCATGAAAGGTTTTCCTCCTTCCCCCCCCTGCTGTTGGTGATGGCTTATCTTAAGTGATCACTCTCCTTACAGTGTGTATGATAAACCCATTGTTTCATGTTCTCTGTGTGTGTGTATATAAATCTCTCCTCTGTTTTTTCCACCAAATGCATCCGATGAAGTGAGCTGTAGCTCACGAAAGCTTATGCTCTAATAAATTTGTTAGTCTAAGGTGCCACAAGTACTCCTTTTCTTTTTTCATAGGAAAGAGAGAGAGTGTTCTAGGCATGCTCCTCACTCCTCTTTTTTACAGGATATTCACTAAAGAGTGAGCATCTCACATGAGCTCCTGGCATCAAAACCCTCTTGTCAAGAGCTTGCAGCTCCTCAGCACTACGAGATCTTTCACTCAACCAATTTGTGAAGTATAGTGGGAAGAAAAAGGTTGATGGGCAGAGGGATCAGTGTCCTTCACTCTCTGGTCCCTAGTTCTCCAGTGGCTGCATCCAAATGGAGCCATTTTTTGTCACCTCAACCCTTCTGGTAGCTGTTCCTGCTCCAAACAAGGCTTTTTAGTGGACCCCCACCCCCACCCTCAACTCCTGCATGGTTTCTTACCTGTCCCTGGTTGGTATTTCCTTTGCCCTCTCACCCTACAAGCTGCTTCTGTCCCTAACCATGGCTTCCTCTGGTCCCCTCACTGCCTTCCTTCCCCTCTTAATGTCTGCTGTCCTCAAGTGCTTCCCCTCTGCAACACTCCTGGCAGCTCCTGCCCACTCCCTCCTAATGGCACACTGCACCTGAGTAAGTGCCCTGCCACTTATTTTCAGTGCTGCTTCCTCCTCCACTCCTTTGGCACTTCTCCAGGCTGTCTCTGACTCCAAGGCAAGTCCGTAGCTTAATTCTACAATCTAAGATGTGTTAACATGAGAGGGAAACAATGCACGAACGTTTAAATCATAATGTGCAGTATCATATTATGAACAAGGACTCTGGTGACACCTTAAAGACTACCAGATTTATTTGGGATTACACTTTGTGGGTAAAAACCCACTTCTTCAGATGCATGGAGTTAAAATTACAGAAAGACAAATATATATTGGCACATGAAGAGAAAGGAGTTGGTTCTCCACATGTAAGGTAACTCCCTTCTCTTCATGTGCCAATTTACATTTATGCCTGTTTCTGTAATCTTCACTCCATGCATCTGAAAAAGTGGGTTTTTACCCATGAAGGCGTATGCCCAAATAAATCTGGTAGTCTTTAAGGTGACACTGGACTCCTTGTTTTTTTCTGTGGATACAGACTAACACAGCTATCCCTCTGATACTTAGTATCATATTAGAATTTCTAATGGGTGACCCACCAGGAAAGATTTGTTTATATAAGGCTTTTGATTCTGGGAATCAAAAAAAAAAAAACAAAAAACCCACCTGCATATCTTCTATAAAGCCTATTCTCAGGGCATTGCTGCACTTATACTTTTTAACCAGGTTGGAAATAGGAAGTAGAGAGTCATGAGACATAATTCAAAATCAAAGGCATCCAAACATAGGGAGAGTGGGAAAAAGAGATTGGTTCCAGTTCTCGGTGAATTTTTATTTTATCTGAACCAGTTTGACCATCTCTAAATAAGGGGAACCGGTCAGGCTAAAAGGACTATTTCCGAAGAGAGAGCTGTAAATGTTAAAAAAATAATAAAGCACAATATTAAAGCAATACACCAAGGAGAGATCCCAAAATATTTACTCTGCCGTTATTATCAAGGTGAAGAGACATCAAAGTCCTGATGGAAAGAGAAAGACATCAGTGGATGGAATATTTTGATAAAATGAAGCAAGGTACCAAGGGAAATTACACACTTTAGCAAGAATGTCACCCTCACAGCCATGAATGAAGCTCTAGCCCTTCAGAAACAAACTTAAAGTTCAGTTAAAAAAAAGAAGAAATCAAACCATTTTAAAAATGGAAAGTGAATCAAATTCTGCATCATCATAATTCCTGAACTACTTAAAATAAAATATATAATTATTATCAGGTAAATATATAATTAGCTCATTTGACACAGCCATTCAGGATGTACAGAATAGAAAACAAAAGGAACAGGTAATAGGTTTTAAACAAATGTTAAATTTAGTAAAATAAAATGTGCTCATTTACATACGCTATTAACTACTCATTGTGTTCAAGAAAGAATTAACCAGACAGGTTCCAGATTCAGACCTGATTCAATCAGCAGCAACTTACTTGACAATGGTTTCAGAGTAGCAGCCGTGTTAGTCTGTATTCGCAAAAAGAAAAGGAGTACTTGTGGCACCTTAGAGACTAACAAATTTATTAGAGCATAAGCTTTCGTGAGCTGTAGCTCACGAAAGCTTACGCTCTAATAAATTTGTTAGTCTCTAAGGTGCCACAAGTACTCCTTTTCTTTCTACTTGACAATAAGGCTCCTGGGTCTTAGGTAAAGTTTAGAGAAGAATGTTGATTAGAGATGGTCAGGAATTTTTCAACAAAATATTTTTTAATTGAAAGTGCAGATTAATTGTTAACGGGAAAATGTCAGTTTTGACAAATTTCCTATTTTGGAAAAAAATTCAGAAGTGTTTAACCATCCCATTTCAATAGTTTCTAAAACAAAGTTTTGTTTCAAAATGCCTTTAAAAGTTTCATTGATCCAAACTGATTTTTTTTTTCAAAAATTTGATATTTCAACTTTTCATCTTGGTTTGAGATGGGAACCCATTTCAAAAGCTCAAAAATTCTCTTGGGAATGAGAAGACAGTTTCCTATCCATCTCTAATGGGGCTGGACCTGCCTGGTAGGCAGCTGACTTCAGCACTGGGCCATGACTGTTTAAGAGACAGACAAACAAAGGCAAAAGAAAGTTCAGCCCTCCTTCAGCCATCTGGGTGGGAGACCCCCTGTTACTCCCACCCTCTCTTCTCTTGTGGGAAGGAGGGCAGATCATCCTGCCAACACCACAGAAGCAGAGTGAAATGTGTGGTGCTGGTGTGGGGGACTGTAGCGTTGCAAGACTCACCTCCACAGTGCCTCCTGCTGGTTGTCCAGGGAATTAGCTCACCAGCCTCTAGAGCACCCCCTGCCAGCCAGTGTCTCACCTGTTACTGGCACTCCTGTGTCCCTCTAGAACCCCAGTGCCCCTTTCCCTTGGGTGCTGCCCCCAGCAGTACCCCCACAGTCTTTGGATCTCCTCTCCCCAGGGAACCCCCAAGCCCCACCTTGCCTCAGCCTACAGGCTACTGCCAGTCACTATCTAGCCCCCTTTCACTGGGGCCAACTGCAATCTGTATAAGCCAGTCATCATAGGCAATGGGGCGGGGGGGGGGTAGGACCTACTGCCTCTACAGCCCCAGGTCCTGCAGCCTGGGGATTTCCAGACAGGAGCTCCCCAGCTCCTCCTACCTTCCCCCAGTGCTGCCCCACCTGTTTCACTCCCAAGTCCTTCCCTCTCTGCAGTCAGAGAGAGACTGCCTGCTCCTGGCCCACTGCCCTCTTATAAAGGCCAGCTGGGCCCTGATTGAGCTGGCCACAGCTGCTGCTGCTCCCTTAATCAGCCTGGGCTTTTCTCCCAGCCCCTAGTCCTCTCCCAGGACTGGGTTTAACCCTGTCAGGGCTGAAGCGGTTGACCACCCTGCTACAGGAGGGAGGGTCAGTTTGCTTAGGTTGCCCTGCTGGCTGGAGCTCTCTCCCTTCCTGGGCTGCTGCTGTTACTGTTTGGAGCTCCACGGAGGAGAAGGCGGCAAGACCTCTGCCGGCTGAGGGAGAGGGCCCGACCCCGGGAGAGGTTTCCCTTCTTCCCGTTGTCCCGCCCTTGCGGCCCCGAGCCCCAAAACAATTGCCCTTGCCCCCTGGCCCTGGCCCTGTTGACCGGCCCTCCACCTCCACTTCGGAGGGCTGGGTGCTCGTCCGGGGAAAGCGCAGCGCCCGTAAATCGTGGGCTCGATCCCTCCCCTCCAACGAAGAGGGAGAGGAGGCCCCCTGAAAAAGGCTGCGGGGGGCTGACGATGTTACATCTTCTGCTGCGCCCCTGGATGGAGCCCAGCAAGAGATGCCGGCTATGGCAGCCATGACAGCAGACGAAGGTGTCACCGCTCCCCTTGTTAAGTTCCCATCCTGAGGAGGCCTCTGTAGGAGTTCCCCGGGCCCCTTTGCCATCTGTGCTCCCCGCTGCTGTCGATAGTGACGCTATTACAGCCCCTGTTCCTGGCGGGGAGGACTCTGGGGCCGCGGGGACTGAATTTACTTCCATTTTTGAGGAGATCGAGGCCCTGAGTCTGACCCCGATCACCCAGGGGGAGGACAACCCTTTGCCAGCGGGCCTCGATCTGAGCGACCTCACCCCGGTCCCCCCTTCTCCATGCTCTCCCCCCAACTGCTGCTTCTGCTCCCACCCCTGAGGGTTGCCTGGGCTCCTCTATCTGCCCAGCCATGGGTGGCACCCTGCTGTCAGCCACCGAGCCCATTGAGGCGATGGTCGGTGCCATGCGGTTGGGACCCGGGTCCCATAGGCTGTCCCTTGTGGATGTGGGGCAACCGACCTCCTTCCCAGGCGGGGACCCCACTGAAGATGCTGTGGCTTCTCCGCCGGTCATGGTGCCAGAGCCCAGTATCATGGAGGGCCCCCTTCCCACCCCCCAGTCCCTGAGCTCAACAGAGGGGGGCCAATTTCCAGCTGCATGGCTCCTGGAGCTCAGGATCCTGCCTTCGCCCGTCTCCCTGACTCTGCTTCTGACCCCTGCCCTGCTCCTATTCTGGATCCCTGCCCTGCCCTTGATGTCAACCCTGTCCCTGTCCCCTCCACCTCCCGTGATATCATTGCTGCCCCTGGGGCCGTCATCTCCACGCTCCCAGAGGATGACCCCCAGGGAGCAGCCTCTGTATTTCCCAGTCCCGACTCACCAGGGGCTGCTATCTTCCCTACTCCACCCCCAATTGAGCTGGGGTTTGAGGGGGGCCACGTGGTGCCAGCCCATCGGGCGCTGCATCGGGGGGTCCGCCCCTTGCCTGCCCGTTTTGTTGGGCCACGGGGCTGTGTCAGTGGTCTCTCCAGAGGAAAGCTGGGGGCTAGTTACCCTGGCGCCCCATACGCTGCGAGAGGAGCTGCAGAAGTTCCTTGAGGACGTCTGTGGCTCCCGTAATAAGGTGCAGCTTGCCCTCCAGCGATGGGAAGACTTCCATCAAGTCCTCCGGGCCGCAAGGGCCCTCATGGGGGAGGGTAAACCGACTGGGAAGCAGGGCGCCACGGCCTACCAGCGGGTCCACCTCTTCTGTGACTCCTTACTCACCTACAGGGTAGGTCACGGACTGTTGCGCGGCCCGTCGGGAGCCGTGAGTGTCCCTGCCGGCGAGGATCCCTCCCAGCCCTCCTCATGGCACCTCTTACCATCACAACATTGAACACCCGTGGCCGTAGGATGGGTCTCCGCAGGTCCCAGGTGCTCTCCTTCCCTCAGGGGGGCAGGGTACTCTGTGGTTTTCCTGCAGGAGACCCATACAGTTCCAACTGCCGAAGACAGCTGGCGGCTGGAATGGGGGGACAGGATCTACTTTAGCCATCTCACAGTTCGTACAGCTGGAGTGGCGACCCTGTTCTCCCCCGACCTACGGCCCGAGGTGCTGGGGGTTGCCGAGGCTGTGCTGGGCCGCCTGCTGCACCTCCGGGTCCACATGGAGGGGCTCGTGGTCAATCTTGTCAACATCTATGTCCCAACATCGGGCCCGGAGCAGCTGCGTTTCTTTCAGCAGGCATCTGCCTTCCTCAGCACCTTGGATCCTCACGAGTGCCTGGTCCTGGGCAGGGACTTTAATACCACCCTGGCGGAGCGGGACCACTCAGGGACTGAGCTGTGCCCAGTCGCCATGGATGTCCTCCAGGAGATGGTTGACAATCACTCCCCGGTGGACGTCTGGTGCGACCACCACCCGGACAACGCCTCGATGTTCACCTTTGTCGGGGTGGAGGCCCATCGGTCGCGCCACTTCTGGTTGGACCGCATCTACTTATCGCGTTTCCACCTTTCATAGGCCCACTCCTCCAGCATCCGGCCAGACCCATTCTCCGATCAGCATTTAGCCACTGTGACGGTCTCTCTCAGCGCAGAGAGGTCAGGGCTGGCCTATTGGCATTTTAACAACAGCTTGTTGGAGGATGTGGGCTTCATGGCGTCCTTCTGGGAGTTCTGGCTGGCCTGGCGAAGGCAGCGGCATGCCTTTCCCTCGGCGCGTTGGTGGTGGGACCTGGGGAAAGTGCGCGCCCGGCTCTTCTGCCATGACTACACTTGGAGCACCAGCCGATGGAGGGATGCGGCAATAGGGCAGTTGGAAAAGGAGGTCTTAGAGCTGGAGAGGCATCTGGCCGCCAGCTCCAAGGATCCATCCCTCTGCGGGGTGTGCTGGGAGAAGCGGGAGGAGCTCCAGGCCCTCGAGGACCATCAGGCCCAGGGTGCCTTTGTTCAATCCCGCATCCACCTCCTTCGGGAGATGAATCGCAGCTCCCGCTTCTTCTACGCCCTGGAGAAAAAGAGGGGGACTAAGAAGCACATCACCTGCCTCCTCACAGAGGATGGCACCCCCCTCACGGATCCAGCGGAGATGTGCGGGAGGGCCAGGGCCTTCTACGCACGCCTTTTCTGCCCTGATCCGACCGATCCTAACGCTTGCAGAGTGCTCTGGGACAAACTCCCGACAGTCAGTGCGGGCAACCGAGACCGGCTAGAGCTGCCTCTCACTCTGGCCGAATTCTCGGAAGCCCTCCACATGGACAGGCTGACCGTGGAGTTCTACCGCGTGTTCTGGGACGTCCTCGGCCTAGTCACCGTCTGGGCCGAGTCTTTGCAGAGCGGGGCCCTCCCTCTTTCGTGCAGGTGAGCTGTGCTCGCCTTATAGCCGAAGGAGGGGGACCTCCGCGATTTACAAAATTGGCGTCCCATCTCACTCCTCAGCATGGACTACAAGGTCGTAGCGAAAGCCATCTCGCTGCGGCTAGGGTCCGTGCTGGCCGACGTGATCCACCCAGACCAGACCTACACCGTCCCAGGCCACACCATCTTCGACAACCTGTATCTGCTCTGGGATCTCTTGGAACTCGGGTGTAGGGATGGTCTGTCGTTCACCCTCCTGTCCCTGGATCAGGGGAAGGTGTTCGACAGGGTGGATCACGCGTATCTCCTGAGCACTCTGCAAGCGTTTGGCTTCGGACCCAAATTGGTGGGTTTTCTCCAGGTGCTATAAGCCTCCGCAGAGTGTTTGGTCAGGCTCAACTGGACCCTGACTGAGCTAGTCAGCTTCAGGTGGGAAGTATGCCAAGGGTGTCCCCTTTCGAGCCAGCTGTATGCTCTGGTGATTGAGCCCTTCCTCCATCTCCTCCGCTGAGGATTACGGGGTTAGTGCTTCGGGAGCCGGAGCTGCGGCTGGTCCTGTCGGCGTACGCTGATGACGTGCTCCTCGTGGTCCAGGACCCAGATGACCTGGTGCTGATGGAGGCCTGCCAGGTCGTTTACTTGGCAGCCTTCTCTACCCGGGTCAACTGGGTCAAGAAGTCTGGCCTGGTGGTCGGGGACGGGTGGCAAGCGAGCTCCCTCCCTCCCGCGCTTCAAGCCATCTGGTGGAGCGTGGGTCCACTGCGCTATCTTGGCGTTTATCTATCTGCCACGCATCCTTCTCTGCCAGAGAACTGGCACGATTTGGAGACAAGGGTGGGTGAGCGGCTGCGGAGATGGACAGGACTGTTCCGGTGTCTCTCCCTGCGAGGGAGGGCACTGGTGCTGACCAACTGGTCCTGTCCATGCTCTGGCACCAACTCAACACCCTGAGCCCGGCCCCGAGGATCCTGGCCAGGCTCCAGAGGATGGCTCTGGAGTTCTTCTGGCCAGGGCTGCACTGGGTCTCTGCAGGGGCTCTGAGTATTCCCCTGGAGGAGGGAGGACAGGGCCTGCTTTGCTTGCGCAGCCAGGTCCATGTCTTCCGCCTCCAGGCTCTGCAGAGGCTCCTTTACTGTGCACGTAGTCCGGCATGGTACATGTTGGCACATGCCTTCCTCTGCCACCTCCGAGGGCTTCGATATGACTGGCAGCTTTTTTTTCCTCCATCTGAGAGGCCTTCTGCGAGACCTCTCCGAGCTGCCGGTCTTCTACCAGGACCTCCTCCGGACCTGGAAGCTTTTTTCGGCGACCAGGTCATTTGTGGCCACCGAGGGAGCGGACCTCCTCACGGAGCCCCTGCTACACAACCTCGATCTCTGTGTGCAGGTGGCGGAGACTGCCTCGGTGTGTCGGAGGTTGGTCCTGGCAGAAACCACCAGAGTCGGAGACCTCCTGGACTACGATGGGGGGATTGGGTGGAGCCCCGCGTGCTCAGATGACTCATAGGGCTTTCCACCCTTCCGACCCTTAGGCGCGTACTCCAGGAGGTGAAGGCCGCCTTGTCACCCGATTCTCTCGCTTTCCTGCGGCAAGCCCTGAGAGAGGGCGTTCCCCGCCCACTCCTCACCTCTGGCCCTCTGGACATTCTTCTTGGGCCCCTGTTCCGCGAGCCCCCCCAGTCTCCCCGCTCTCACACTCTGAGCCAGCTGCATACCCTGCAGCCGGTCTGGTTTCGAACCGTGCCCAGAAACCATCTGTACATGCTCGTGCTCCATACATTGCATTTCCTCACCCTCTTGTCCCGCCCCGACACCAAATGGCGGGACTATCTTCCACCTAGAGAGGGTGAGGAGCCCCGCTGGGCCAGCCTGTATTCCACCTTGGTCCCACGGCCCGCCGGGGACATCAGTTGCCGACTTCTTCATGGAGCCGTGAGCACGGGCGTGCACCTGGCGCGGTTCACCCCTACACCTGAAGCCTGCCCCTTTTGCGGCGTGAGGGAGAACCTGGCACATGCCTATCTTGAATGCGCCAGGGTGCAGGCCCTATTCCTGCTCCTCCAGAACCTCTTATTGAGGTTCTGGCTGCACTTCTCCCCATACTTGTTCCTCTTTGCACACCCTATCCGTGGCCCCACAAAGTCGCGAGACCTCCTTGTCAACCTCCTTCTGGCTCTGGCCAAAGTTTCCATCTATAATACCAGGAGGAGGATGTTGGACGAGGGAGTGCTCTGCGACTGCGGGGCCTATTTCCGTTCCTCCCTCGTGTCACGTATCCGGGCAGAGTTCCACTGGGCAGCATCCGCTGGCTCCCTCGACAGCTTTGAGGAGCAGTGGGCACTGTCCGGGGTTCTCTGCTCAGTGTCCCCATCCGGTATCCTCATTTTGAACCTTTGACCTTCACTCCGATCTCTGTTTTTCATTATTTGTCCCCCGTAATCAGTTGGTCTTTGAGTCCAGTGGTCCCTTCCTCTAGGCTGGGGGAAGGGCCTTCAGGAGTGGGTGGGTGCAAGCCCACCCACTTCCCGGATTTCCAATACGACCCTGCTACAGGAGGGAGAGTCAGTTTCCTTAGGTTGCCCTGCTGGCTGGAGCTCTCTCCCTTCCTGGGCTGCTGCTGTTACTGTTTGGAGCTCCACGGAGGAGAGGGTGGGAAGACCTCTGCCGTCTGAGGGAGAGGGCCCGCCTCCGGGGGAGGTTTCCCTTCCTCCTGTTGTCCCACCCTTGCCACCCCGAGCCCCAAAACAATCGCCCTTGCCTGCTGCCCTGGCCCTGTTGACCGGCCCTCCACCTCCACTTCGGAGGGCTGGGTGTTCGTTCAGGGGAAGCGCGGCGCCTGTAAATCGTGGGCTCAATCCCTCCCCTCCGATGAAGAGGGAGAGAAGGCCCCCCGAAAAATGCTGCAGGGGGCTGACAATGTTACATCTTCTGCCGCGCCCCTGGATGGAGCCCAGCAAGAGATTCTGGCTATGACAGCCATGACAGCAGACAGAGGTGTCACCGCTCCTCTTGTTAAGTCCCCTCCCGAGGAGGCCTCTGTAGGAGTTCCCCCAGCCCCTTTGCCATCTGTGTCCTCCGCTGCTATTGATATCGGCGCTATTACAGACCCGGTTCCTGGCGGACAGGACTCTAGAGCGGTGGGGACTGAATTTACTTCCATATTTGAGGAGATCGAGGCCTTGGGTCTGACCCCGGTCACTCAGGAGGAGGATGATCTCCCTCAGCCAACGGGCCTTGATCTGGGTGGCAGCTCAATTCCACCGCCCCCTCCTCCTTCTCCCTGCCCTTCACTCCCAACTGTAGCCCCCGCTCTGGTCCTGGGGGCGCCCCTGGCTCTCCCTATTGGCCTGGCCGTGGATGGCGCCTCACTTGAGGCCGCTGAGCCCGTAGAGGCCACAGCAGATGCCAAGCAGTCGGGTTCTGAGCCTGTGGGCGTGCCCTCTACCACCCGGACAGAGCAGTTGGCTTCCCCTCCAGAGAGGGGCCCCACTGAAGTTTCTGTAGTGCCTGACACCGTGGCTGCAGGTGACGTGTTTCTCACAGCTCCTGCGCCCGGCATCAGCGAAGGCACCTCTCTAGCCTCAGTTCATTTGTCCCCCAAACCCGGCCGAGAGAAGCCACACCCCAATAGCCCAGCTGTTGGGGATCATGAATCTGTCAGTGTCCCCGTTCCTGTTCCTGCTCCTGCTCCTGGCCCCTTTCCTGCCCCAGTTCCAATGTTGGCCCTCGTCCCTGATCCTGCCTCTTCTTCTGTCCACATCCCTGGTCCCGCCCCCAGCCCTGATCCTATTTCCGTCCCTAATGAGTCGCTAGCCCCTTTCCCCGCCACCGCCCATGTTATTGCTGCCCCCGAGATTGTCTCGTTTCCTTTGTCTATGGACAATCCTCAGGAGGCGGTTTTCGTGTTCCCTCTTCCCAGCATCATGGGGGCTGCACTATTCCCTCCGCTGTCCCCTCCTGTGCCGGGGATGGGGACAGGCTGCCCGGCGCAACTGCACCGGGGTTCTGCTCCATGCTTGCCCGTCTCCACAGGCTGAAAAGATCTTTTAGGGGCCTCACCGGAAGATGGCAGCAGGTTTGCTGCCGCGTCCCCCTCTGCGCTGAGGGAAGAGCTGCGCCATTTCCTGCTTGACACTCCTGGCTCACAGGGCAAGGTGCAGCTCGCCCTCCAGTGCTGGGGGGGACTTCCATCGTGTCCTCCGGGTCATGAAGGGCCTTTTGGGGGAGGGGAGAGGGACTGGGCGGCAGGGCCTCACAGCCTACCGGCAGGCGTGTAAGTTCCGCGACTCCCTGATGACGTTCGGAGTCGAACATGGGTTGTTGAGGGGCCTGCTGGAGGCCGTCGATTGCCCTGCCTGTGAGGATTCACCCCAGCCCTCCCTATGAAGGATACCATCTTTGCTACGTTGAATACCAGGGGATGTAGTGTGGCTTTCCACAGGAGCAAGGTGCTCTCCTTCCTTCGGGAGCGGGACTACTCTGTGATCTTCCTGCAGGAGACCCACACGGCTCTAGCTGTCAAGGCTAGCTGGCGGCTGGAGTGGGGGGACGAGGTTTACTTTAGCCACCTCGGCGCCCATTCGGCTGGAGTGGCCACCCTATTTTCCCTCGAGTTATAGCCCGAGGTGTTGAGGGTAGCCAAAGTCGTGCCAGGTCACCTGTTGCATGTCTGGGCCTGCGTGGAGGGGCTGAGATTCAATCTGGTCAACGTTTACGCGGGCCCAATGTGGGCCCGGAACGAGTGCATTTCTATCAACAGGCATCGGCCTTCCTTGGCACTCTGGATCCTCATGAGTGCCTGGTACTGGGCGGGGATTTCAACACCACCCTTGAAGACCGGGACTGCTCAGGAGTCGAGACATCCCAGGCAACTGCAGGCGTCCTCAAGGAGATCGTGGATCATCACTCCCTGGTGGACGTCTGGCGCGACCACCACCCGGACGACGATGTTACCTTTACTTATGTCCGGGTGGAGGGGGATCCGCCGCGCCACTCCCGGTTGGACAGCATTTATATTTCTCATTTCCATCTAGCATGAGCCTACGCCTCCGGCATCCGGCCGGCCCCATTCTCGGATCACCACTTGGTGACCGTGGCAGCCTATCTCAGTTCGGAGAGGCCGGGGCCGGCCTATTGGCATTTTAATAACAGCTTGCTGGAGGACATAGGCTTCGTGGTGTCCTTCTGGGAGTTCTGGCTGGCCTGGCGGGGGCAGCGGCGTGCCTTTCCCTCGGCGAGGCGGTGGTGGGATGTGGGGAAGGTGCGCACATGGCTCTTCTGCCGCAACTACAGCCGGGGCGCCACCCGGCGGAGGGATGCGGTGATAGGGCAGTTGGAGCGGGAGGTTTTAGAGCTACAGAGGCATCTCTCCTCTGGCTCTGAGGATCCACCCCTCTGTGCAGCATACTGGGAGAAGGGGGAGGAGCTCCGGGCCCTGGAGGACCATCGAGCCTGGAGCACTTTTGTTCGATCCCGCATCAGTTTCCTTCGGGAGATGGATCAGGGCTCCCACTTCTTCTACGCCCTGGAGAAAAGGAGGGGAGCCAAAAAGCACATCATCTGCCTCCTGGCGGAGGACGGGGCCCCCCTCACGGATCCAGAGGAGATGCGTGGAAGGGCCAGGGCCTTCTACGCTAATCTTTTCTCCCCAGATCCAACCAATGCCGATGCCCGCAGAGTTCTTTGGACCCAACTCCCGACGGTCAGCGCGGGCAACCGAGACTGGCTGGAGCTGCCTCTCTCTCTGGCCGAGCTCTTGGAAGCCCTCCATCACATGCCCACTAACAAATTTCCGGGCATGGATGGACTGACCGTGGAGTTCTACCGTGTGTTCTGGGATGTCCTCGGCCAGACCTTGTCATCATCTGGGCAGAGTCCTTGCAAAACGGGGTCCTCCCTCTCTCGTGCAGGCGAGCTGTGTTCACCTTATTGCCGAAGAAGGGGGAACCTCCGCGACTTAGGGAATTGGCGTCCCATCTCGCTTGTCAGCATGGACTGCAAGGTCATAGCAAATGCCATCTCGCTGCGGCTGGGGTTCGTGCTGGCAGACGTGATCCACTCAGACCAGACCTATGCCGTCCCAGGCTGGACCATCTTCGGGACCGGGTCCGGGACCACTTGGAGCTGCGGCGTAGGGATGGTCTGTTGTTTGCCCTCCTGTCCCTGGACCAGGAGAAGGCGTTCGACAGGGTGGGACATGGGTATCTCCTGGGCACCCTGTGGGCATTTGGCTTCAGGCCCCAGTTTGTGGGATTTCTCCAGGTGCTGTATGCCGACACAGAGTTTCTGGTCAGGCTGAACTGGACCCTAACCGAGCTAGTCACCTTGGGCGGGGAGTATGTCAAGGGTGCCCCCTGTCGGGCCAGCTGTATGCTCTGGTGATTGAGCCCTTCCTCCGTCTCCTCCGCTGGAGTTTGATGGGGTTGGCGCTTTGGAAGCCGGAGCTGCAGCTGGTCCTGTCGGTGTACATCGATGATGTGCTCCTCGTGGTCCAGGACCCAGACAACCTGGTGTGGGTGGAGGCCTGCCAGGCTGTTTACTCAGCGGCCTCCTCTGCCCGGGTCAACTGAGTCAAGAGGTTTGGCCTGGTGGTTGGGGACGGGTGGCAGGCGATCTCCCTCCCACCCGCGCTTCAAGCCATCTGCTGGAGCGTGGGTCCGCTACTCTCTCTTGGCGTTTATCTATCTGCCACGCATCCTTCTCTGCCAGAGAACTGGCACGATTTGGAGACAAGGGTGGGTGAGCGGCTGCGGAGATGGACAGGACTGTTCCGGTGTCTCTCCCTGCGAGGGAGGGCACTGGTGCTGAACCAACTGGTCCTGTCCATGCTCTGGCACCAACTCAACACCCTGAGTCTGGCCCCAAGGATCCTGGCCAGGCTCCAGAGGATGGCTCTGGAGTTCTTCTGGCCGGGGCTGCACTGGGTCTCTGCAGGGGCTCTGAGTCTTCCCCTGGAGGAGGGAGCACAGGACCTGCTTTGCTTGCGCAGCTAGGTCTATGTCTTCTGCCTCCAGGCCCTGCAGAGGCTCCTTTACTGTGCAGTTAGTCTGGCATGGTGCACGTTGGCGCACACCTTCCTCCGCCGCCTCCGAGGGCTTCAATATGACCGGCAGCTCTTTTTTTCTCCATCCGAGGGGCCTTCTGCAAGACACCTCTGAGCTGCTGGTCTTCTACCAGGATGTCCTCCGGACCTGGAAGCTCTTTTCAGCGACCAGGTCATTTTTGGCCACCAAGGGAGCGGACCTCCTCGCGGAGCCCCTGCTACACGACCTCGATCTCCGTGTGCAGGTGGCGGAGTCTCCCTCGGTGTGTCGGAGGTTGGTCCTGGCAGAAACCACCAGAGTCGAAGGACTACGATGGGGGAATTGCGTGGAGCCCCGCGCGCTCAGATGACGCATGGGGATTCCACCCTTCCGACCCTTAGGCGTGTAGTCCAGGAGGTGAAGGCTGCCTTGTCACCCGATTCTCTTGCTTTCCTGTGGCAAGCCCTGAGAGAGGGCGTTCTCCACCCACCCCTCCCCTCCAGACATTCTTCTCAGGCCCCGGTTCCGCGAGCCTCCCCGGTCTCCCCGCTTCCACACTCCAAGCCAGCTACGTACTCTGCAGCCAGTCCGGTTTCGAACCATACCCAGAAATCATCTGTACATGCTCGTGCTCCGTACATTGCATTTCCTCACCCTCATGTCCCGCCCCGACACCAAATGGCGGGACTATCTTCCACCTAGAGAGGGTGAGGAGCCCCGGTGGGCCAGCCTTTATTCCACCGTGGTCCCACGGCCCGCCGGAGACATCAATTGGCGGCTCCTTCATGGAGCCATGAGCACGGGCTTGCACCTGTCACGGTTCACCCCTATACCTGAGCCTGCCCCTTTTGCAGCGTGAGGGAGAACATGGCACACGCCTATCTTGAATGTGCCAGGTTGCAGCCCCTATTCCGGCTCCTCCAGAACCTCTTGTTGAGGTACTGGCTGCACTTTGCCCCATACTTGTTCCTCTTTGCACACCCTATCCATGGCCCTATGAAGTCACGAGACCTCCTCGTCACCCTCCTCCAGGCTCTGGCCAAAGTCTCCATCTATAATACTAGGAGGAGGATGTTGGATGAGGGAGTGCTCTGCGACTGCTGGGCCCCATTTCCTAGTTCTTTCCTAGTTTCACACATCCAGGCAAAGTTCCACTGGGCAGCGTCCGCTGGCTCCCTTAACAGCTTTGAGGAGCAATGGGCACTGTCCTGGGTTTTCTACTGGGTGTCCCCATCCGGTATCCTCATTTTGAGCTTCTGACTCCGATCCCTGTTTTTCATTAGTTGTTCCCCATAATCAGTTGGTCCCTGGGTCCAGTGGTCCCTCCCGTTAGGCTGTGGGAGGGGCCTTTAGCAGTGGGCGGGCTTGCGCTTGCCCACTTCCCGGGTTTTCCAGTACAACCCCGCTACAGGGAGACTGCTTAGCGGTGTGAACGGTGGGTGCAGTGTTCAGTAAGCACTCAGGAGTGAGGCAGAGCACTTTCATTAACAGCACATGTGTTTGGCTCAACATGAGATTATTCACCTCCCGGAAACATTTTAATTCACACTGGGCATGCTCAAAGACAGCGTATAATCTGCACAGTTTTTTCCATACTGGTAACATGATGCCTGTTCTTACAGGGGATGGTTTGTGGGAGAGAGTAGAGTAGGTGTTTTTTGGGATGCGAGAGATTAGTGGTAGTTGGCAGTCAATATGGATAAACAGTATTGGGTGACTGGTAGTACAAGAGGTACTCTAGCATCTACGTGACTTCATCTGTGCACTACCTGAATTTGTTTTATTTTCCTTGTGCCCTACAACACTCTTCCTCAGCCACATTCACCGTGTGCAAAAGCAGGCACAGCCACACTAACTTGGAGTTGTGTCCACTTTCACCAGCCGTGGACATGGTCTCATCTCCCAGCACTGCCTATAAGATAAC
Organism: Dermochelys coriacea; assembly: GCF_009764565.3. Lineage (NCBI taxonomy): Eukaryota > Metazoa > Chordata > Testudines > Dermochelyidae > Dermochelys > Dermochelys coriacea. Next base: position 247,104,310 of record NC_050069.1, on the reverse strand, counting down.
CACACCACTTAGCACTTACACTGAATAATCATTTAAATCCTTGAGGTGCTGTACAAATGCTAATCCTTACAATACACCAGCCCATCTGGTTCATTAATAATCTCCACTTAAGTATAGGAAACAGATACACAGAGATTAAGTAATTTGCCAAAAAACACACACAAAATTAATGACAGAGTTAAAAGCTAGAACACAGGTGTTTGTCCCATGAGCAGTCTTCTAGAGCATATTGAGTCTGTGTGGTTTACAACCTCCCATTAGCAAGAGTGAGCCAAGTTATACTCCCAGCAACTAATAAGCAACGTTAATATTCTTTACCTCATCTTTTGAGTGGTTTGTATTCACTATACTAGTCTCTACAGGGGCACAGTGACAGCCTGCAGGAACTGGAGTTCAAGGAGTATGATTGGTAAGGTTCGGTGTAGCTATATCACAAAATGTACTTTTTTTTGCAAGGTTAAATGAAATGAGAAATAGACCAAGTGCATTTCCCAGGCACTCTATCAGCCTTCAGGATTGAGAATTTATGCATCTGTTGCCTTGAAATTCAATTTGGATTACCAGAAAACACAAATACAGCTTTTGAAGAATGTTGCCCTCATTGAAAGATCAAGGAGGCTTATTCAGAGCCTAAAAATCTCTCTTTAAATCTACCTTAGCAATTAAAGATTGACTTGTAGGATTTGGCATCAAACCTTTTGTGAGATTATGAAGGTATCTGAACATTGTAAAAGCCCTCTGGCTCACCTTTAGTGTTACCTACCTAAACCTTTGGTTTTTCATGATCCCATCAGGTGATGGTAAATTTTGTGAGATTTTCTTATTGTATTGCTCAAAGGATATGGCAGATTTAGAAGGAGATTTACATTTAACATCTTCCTGTCATTCAGTCATGTTGCCATTTCAGGAGTGGTATTTCTCATTGTGGAATATTTGATCGACTTTTCAACCTAAAGTTACATATGTATAATCTAATGCTGAATTTTTTTTTTAACTAGACAAACTCAAAACATGGCCACTGTGACAGGAATGTCTGTCAACTTGTGAGCTCCATTTTGTTTTGTGAATACCATTTTAGGGTTATAACCTTTATTGTGGCAATGTTGGATGAAGACATCCAGGTTAAAAACAAGTGTAATCCAGACAAAGTCAATCAATTCTATACACTGTGGGTATATCTACACAGCACTTTGGACTAAGCAGGACTGAGCCTCCCATCCCAGGTTGATAGATTTGGGATAGCTGGGCACTTACTAGTGATCTAATAATAGCTGTATAGCCAGGGCTTTGAAGCTGTGGCTCAGTCTGCAGCTCAAGATCTGAAGCCCACCCCCATTCCTCAGAGCCTGAGCTCCAATCCAACTGCACTTTCAAAGTACTGTCTATACAGCTCTTTTTAGCTCACTAGTCAGAGCCCCGCTAGCATAAGACTATCAACCGAGGCTGAGAGGCTTGCTTCCACTCAATCAAAAATGCTGTGTAGTTATACCTTGTGTGCTCAGGCTGGGGTGTGGTGCACCTGGGGAAAGCTAACAATGAGAGAGCCATCAAGGGCCATTGACATTGAATGCTGGCTGGAGAAAAAGTGGCTGCAGGTCAGTGCTGCAGAAGATTAAGGTAGAGCCTGAACCAGATGCAGAACACCAGAGCCTCCCCAGGATTAGGACAGTGCACCCTTAGACCATCAGGAAGGAATGTAGACCAGAGAAGCCCGGACTAAGAAACACAGGCTCTGCAAGAGTAGTACCTGGGACCATGGAGGTTCTTCAGTACCAATATTTCAGAATCGCCATTAGGAGCTCAGGCTTGGTTTTTGCCAGAGGACCCCCTAAGTTAGGTGAAATGGACTGGGCTGTTGGCAGTCTGGCCTAATAGTCAGAACAGGAGTCAGGTCTAGTGGACACAGCATGTATCCAGACTGGGGAACAAAACCAAGGGTCAGCACCAGAGTCAACTGCCAATTACCAGAGCCAGGGGTCAAGCCAGAGTCAGGGACAGAAATCAGAGGCTGAGGTCAGAGCCAGGACTGGTAACTGTGGATTGGAGGTGAGGCATAAGAGTGGGCAAGGATCAAGTGCAGAGCAGGACAGAGTGGGAACAGGAACGAAGGCTAGAGTGAGGCAGGAGCCAAGATCAGAGCAAAAATCTGGAACAGAGTTCGGTGAAGGAGGCAGACACAAGCACGGTCCAATGCAGCCATAACAGGAAATCACCTTGTTGCTCAGACAAACTTCCTGTGCCTCCTTCTGGCTTAAATAGCATTGTTGGACCAGTTGATGGAGCCAGGCAATCCTGCACTCAGGGCTCCCATGGTGGTGCCTTGGCTGAGACTATAGTCCTACTAGCTTCTCAGGACACCAGCTTTCAGCAGAGATTTGGTAAAGATTAGGATGCAGAAGTGGGGACTCTCAGGCCTGGGTTCAAGACCTGGGCCATCACATTAGACACTGCAGGAAGTGCCACCCAGCAAGGCCTGAGTGGCAGCCACTCACACATCCTTCTATATAAACTAGGAAGCCACGATGGGGTACTGTCTGACAATTGATGCAGCCTGCTTGCTTCTGTTCCAGACATTGCCTTGGTGTGGTCCCTCACTCTGCTACTTGGTGCCTGACCCTGACTGCCCGGTATCCTAACCTGGCTCAACAATTACTCCACTACTAGCCTGCAACTTTGTGCCTGAGCCTGACTTCTTGGTGTCCTGACCTGCCTCAACCTTGACTCCCGACCCCATAAATGACCAATTTACACAGGACACATGACAGTTTGCTCAGACCATTTTTGCCTCCCCCACTACTCCATTCAACCCCTCCACACATGATGGAAGGGGTAGGCCACCCTCTGACTAGCAGTTCCCCAGGGGCCCAGGACCTGCAGGACTAAGTCACCCACCTGCAAGCAGAGAAGCTCATGCTTTCGGCCTGAGTGACAGAGTTCACTACCAAAGCACAGACCCTGCATGAGCAGTTTTCACACCCACAGGGAGAAGTAGCTACACTACGTGCCCAAACAGACCATTCATCACCTGAACCAGCTTCTATAGTGCTGCTCCCCAAACAGTTTGATGGGGACCATAAGGAATTCTATGCATTCCTGAAACAATGCAGGCTGCTCTTCCTGCTCCACCCCCAACAACCTCACAGACCAGACAAAGGTAGGGCTAGTATTCAGCCTTCTCACCGTCAAAGCACTCGATTGGGCTTCCCCCCTGTTGAGGTAGAACAGCTGAGTGCTCTCCAACTCGGATGCCTTCCTGCAAGTCTTCTCAGTCATCTTTGATGACCCACATCATGTCCATTCCGCAGAGGTTGCCCTCTGGAAGCTTTGCCAGGGGCAAGGGTCGGCTACCTCCTACACTGCTCGTTTCTGACAGCTTCTGGCTGATACTAAATGGAATGAGCCCAACTACATCAATTGTGGTGGGAACTCAGTGAGGATGTAAAGATAGCTGGCTGCATTGAAAACCCTGTGCACCTAATGGCCTTTATTGATCCCACCCTGTTCATAGAATCTTGGCTGTATAAGCAGAAGGAGGAAAGAAAAGGCGACCCAATGCCCCCACACCTGATCACTATGCCAAAGCCTGTAGAACTTAGTCCTGAACCCAATGCCTGACCTTGAAGGAAAAATACCTTCGACAACAGCTGACCCTCTGTTTTACACAGAGGTACCAGGACATGGTCTCGCCTGCTGTACAGCTTAAAAGAGCACAGGGAACAGACCAGCCCAAGCATCAGGAGCTATAGCCTGGGCATAACCAGAGCTCCATGCTCTCCAGAATGACACCGACACCATCAAGTAGAACCTGGCTTAGTAACCATGGGCTCTCCCCACAATTCCAATTGCCATTGTGATTAGGATCTTGGGGCAGGTACAGCAAATACCCTCACAACTAGTGATGATAGACTCCAGGGCCACTGCTGGTTGTATAAATGCTAAGGCAGCCCAGACCCTTCAGATCTCTCTCTGGCTAAAACCCACACCAGACCTGGTGGAGACAATTGATGAATCACTCCTATCATCAGGACTGGTGACCCAAGAGACCATTCTCTTAGATGCCGTAGTGGAAAATAACTGGGAAATAATATGCTTTGATGTGATCCAGTCTCCATTTTCCCCCAACATTTCTTGGCATTCCTTGAATGGAGCAGTATGACCTGTGTATATCCTGGTGGCAGAGGAGCATTAATTTTTCCTCTGAATAATGCCAGAAAGGTAATCTCCAACAGATTGACCAATCCCCAGGCAATCTGCACCCAGGGCCTCAGAATTGGATAAGACCCTCAGAAATGAGACCCTGCATGGCACAGGCTAACCAGCTCTAAGCCAGAAGCTAAAAATCTCCAACAAGTACCAAGACTATTAGGATGTGTTTGAAAGGGAAAATGCAGATCCATTACCCCAACGCAGGGACTACGACTGTCCAATAGACCTATAACCTGGGGCAAAGGTGCCCTACAGATGGATATAGACCATGTCTCAACCAGAGCTGAAGGCATTATGTGCATATACCCAAGAAAATCTTGCAAAGAGCTTTATTCAGAAATCCACCTCTCCAGCATGAGCACCAGTCCTCTGTGTGACAAAGGGTTGGTGACTATGCTTCTGCAGAGACTATTGCATATTGAATCAGGTGACTATTTGTAACCGATACCTCCTGTCCCTCATCCTGAAACTGTTGGTCCTCATGAGGACTGCTAGGATCTTCACTAAACTAGATCTTCGGGGGACATACAATCCAACGTGCATAAGGCCTGGGGACAAATGGAAGACTGCTTTTCATATCTGATATGGGCATGTCACATGGTAGCTGATCCCTGTGGACAGACTAAGCCCAGCTTCCCTGAACCAGAGCAGGTGTGCCCAATCCAGTCAATTAAAGAGGACTGAGCAAAATTTGGGCCTATAAAAAGCTGCTGGGAGAGATCAACTGAGACAGACTGTGACCTGGGGAGGAAAGGCCACACTGCAGTGGAGCTAGCTTCTGTGGGGAGGGGGCTCAGGGAAGCAGGCCTGGGGCTGTTATTCCAAGAAAGCAGCAGAGCTAACTGATATTGGGAAGCTTCCAGGAACTGGAGTGCCAGAGACCCCTGGGAGAGGTGGCCCTGAAACCTGGGGCCAAGGATTGAGTTAAAGGACTGTTTTCTGTTTGTTTGCTAACCTCTGTTAAAGAAATAAACCTCCAAGAAAAAGACTGGGTATAGCAGCACATGCTTTGCAACTGGGAAGAAGCACATTCCAGCACCCTGGACCCTCCAAGCACTTCACCGCTTTCTGGGCTCTGCAAATTTTGATAGGCAATTCATCACCAACTTTTCTGAAAAAATCCCCCCCCCCCCGACTTCCCTCCTTTATACAGTCATTCAGCTCACTGGGTCACCTGAAGGCTAGGTCGCTTTTGACTGGATCAAGATTACTTCCATCATGGCTCTGATTCTCCCACACCCCTACCTGACTCACCCATTTATCGTAGAAATGTATGCATCCAACATGGCTCTCAGGGTGGTGCTCTCACAGCAACATTGATCCCAGTCAATTCTGCATCCTTGTGCCTTCTACTCTCAAATACTCACCCCCCATAGAAATGAACTGTAAAATACTGGATAAGGAACTGCTCATAATCAAAACTGCATTTGAAGAACAGCATCACCACCTTGAGGGATCTTGGAACCTGGTACAGGTTTTTACTGACCATAAGAGTATCTCCAAAAGGCCCGAGCTTTGAACCAGAGGCTGTTCTCTCAATTCTATTGTACTCTTACCTACCACCCAGGAAACCAAAATGATAACGCTGGCACTCTATTGCAAAAGGGGGAAATGTTACTGGGAAAACAAGCAACCTATTTCTGAGCCCCACTACCTCCCCAAGCTTAGTAACTTTATCAATGCCACAATTCATCAAGACCTGGTGTCTCTCATCCAGTGCATCTTGAAAGAAGAACCACTTGCCCAAGGAATGCAGTCTGTGCCACTAGGGGCTAAGATGCATCATTCCATGTGGGATGGGATAACATACTTCAACAAAAAGAAAAGGAGTACCCGTGGCACCTTAGAGACTAACAAATTTATTAGAGCATAAGCTTTCGTGAGCTACAGCTCACTTCATCGGATGCATTAGTCAGAATGAGCTCTACCCTGACATCTGGTGGTGAGATGTGGAAAAGAACTTCAGGGGCTGATCTCATTTGCATGGGCACTTGTTTGCATGGGCACACCCACCCTGCCTAGCATGATGGACTGCTTCCCCAAATGGTCAATTTGGCTGCTGTGGGATCCCCAGTCTCTCTGTTATTGGGACAGGAGTAATAAAGGGTTGTTATCCTGGTTATGTGAATCAAGGACAGTAGAACTGTACTTGACATTTTATGATAGAGGGACTGGCCCTCAACTAAGTAGCACTCATTAGGCAAGAGACATGGGTTCCAAAACCTAGTGAAGAGAGAGAGGGAGGTGCGTGCATGACAGATATGTGTGCCTGGTAGTATGGGACCCCTTCTAAGGGCCCTAAAAACTATTGTGACCCATCTTCTCTCTGTGGTGTAAAAACAAAGCTAATTTTGGCTCCATTAGGAGTCTTTTTATGTGCTGCAGAGCTGAAATCACTGATACCTAGGTCTAAGTATTATACCTACTTTGCGTTAGTGGTGCACCAGCACTGAGGCTCCCCTACTATCAGCTAAAATCACTGAGAGCTGAAATCACTAAAAAGCTGAAGTTTCTGAGAACTGTGTTAAGGGGGGGAGGGGCTGAAGACAAGTGGAGGACAGCAGGACAGCTAGCAAAGGGGTGGGGGTGACTATTGGGTTGCTGGCTTCAAGACCCTGAGGGGAAAAGGACACTGCCAGACTTACTTGAGGGTGGGTCTTTTGCTCATGGTTGGTGTTATGAATCCTGTTTGTGGTGTTTCCCCAACATAATGCCGCATTGTTTCCCTCCTTTATTAAAAGGCTTTTGCTACACTCAGACTCTGTGCTTTCGAGGCGGGAAGTATTGCCTCTTAGAGGCACCCAGAGGGGTGGTATGTTATTGTCCCAGGTTACTGGGTGGGGGCTTGAGCCGGTTTTGCATTGTGTTATTGGAACGGAACCCCTAGATACTGAACCTGGCCCTTGTTGCTGCCAACTCTGACGGGCAGAAGGGTTACACATACATATTTCCCTGGGGCACTCCCAACTGGAGGTGCTATGACTGTGCCATGACACGCCATTGACAGGTCACTTTGGCAACCTTAAGACCTCCTGCATGGTTTCCTGTTTTTTCTGGTGGCCCTGCATGCAGGCCAAAGTCCAGGATTACATGGATTCCTGAAAGTGTTGTACATGTAGCAAGATGCCCTAGACCAGACCACATTACCTTAGTACCTCCTAGAGACTCCAGCTAGGCCTTGGTGTGCCATCAGCCTAAACTTAATTGTGGAACTTCCAGTTTCCGGTGGCTACACAGTAGCTTTAATGGTCGTGGACTATCTGACTAAAATGGCTCACTTTCATCCTATGCAACCACCTGCCCTCTGATGAGACTACTGCCCAACTCCTGGTGTAAAACATGGTTTGTCTTCATGGTCTTCCAAACCACATAATTTCAGACCGAGGCACACATTTTAACTCTAACTTCTGACACAAAGCACTCTGGGTACTGGACATCCACATATCCATCTCCACTGCCAAACAAATGGACAAATCAAAAGGGTGAAGCAATTACTGGAACAGCACTTGAGATGTTTTATAAAATATCACCAGGATAACAGGTCCACGCTCTTACATATATGGAGTTTTCATATAATGATGCCGACCATGTCTCTAAAGGTCAGAGCCCCTTTTTCACATATTATGGATTCCAACGCCATTTTTACCCCACACTACCAGCCAGCAGCCTCCCCAAATCCAGCCACCACCAACTGGGTCCAACAGATCCATCTCAGATAGAACTCACGAACCACCTAGAAGAGGCCATGAAGGCTTACAAAAGTCCTGTGAGTCATTGGTGACATGAAGCTCTGGCATTCAAAGTAGGCCAGAAGGTGTGGCTCACTGCAAAGCATCTCCAGACCAGTCAACCATTCCAGAAATTGGACCACCAGTTCCTGGGATTCTTACAGATATTCCAACAGATAAACTACAGCTTCTCCAGGCCCTCAAAAGACACCAAATTGTTTACATTTCCCTTCTGAAGCCCTATACTGAGAATCCCTTCTCTGTCCAAACACACTGTCTCCTCTACCAGTCAAATACCAGGGTCACGAGGAGTATGAAGTGCATGCCATCATAATTCCTGACAGTCACATGGCCACCTGTGCTATCTGATGGACTCAGAAGGCTAGGGTTCTAAGAAGCACACTTGAGAACCTGCTTTCCATTTCCACACCCCTGACTTGATGGAGGAATCCCACAGGATTCACCCTGACAAGTCTGGACTGGCACCGCCCAGAAGGATGTGAGAACCTGGGATCATGAAAGTTCTAGACCACGAATGCTTCCACATTTCCACTGGAAGCTCGGCTGGATTTCTTCTGGAGGACTCTGTGATGCTAAACACTGCAGGAAGTATCACCCAGCAGGGCCTGAGTGGCGGCTCCTGCTGATTTATTAACCAGGAAGCCACCATGTCTGAGCAACGATGCAGACCATCTCCTTTCTTCCTTTCTGGATCTGGCTTGCTGTGTACTCTAGACTCCAGCTTCTGACACTGGATGACCCTGGCTCTGCTACTTGTCTCCCACCTACAACTTGGTGCATGACCCTAACTTCTTGGTAGACTGACAGAGCTCAACCCCAACTCTGCTACTTGTCTCCTAACTGCAACTTGGTAACCAAACGGTGCACACAGGCTGCCTATTGCTTAGCCCTGACAAGTCCCAAGGAGGAGGGCTATGCAATCCCTGAACTCAAGGGAAGATCCTTTTATAAAAAAATATTTAATTTAGTAAAGTAGAGCCTCCACAGGACTGTGCAGAGTTCTTGGGGGAGTAGACATCTGCAGTGGAAACCAAAGTGGGGACTGCCTGTAGTGTTATCCTGTCCCAGCTTGGAATGCTACATGGCAGCCTCCACCAGATTACAGTTCCCAAATAAGAAAATTTCCTTTCATGAAAAATTCTGAGGTTCTGATTTGGAATCAAACAAAATGTTGAACACTCAGAATTTCCTGTGGGATGGATATTCCATTTTCCAGCCAGTTCTCCGTTGTCCCTGAACTATTTGACTAGAAACCAGAGCTTCCACAGCCAGATGGACTCTAGGGGGAATGTGTTTAGGCAACTGGGGACTCAGCCGGAGTTGAACACTGGCTTTGGGCTCTAAAAAGGGTATCACAGAGGCAGCCTGCACCAGAAAGAGTGCCTGAGAATCCCTGAGCTAGGAACCTTGACTAGTCATTACCCAGACCAAGGGGAGCACAGCAGAATTGTTTGGGATTTGGGTCCATTTACAACAGACTAGTGTCTGCCCAGAGAGAGGGCAAGGCCAGTTGTAATGCATTTCTGTCACAACCATTTTACTGTTTCCTCACGCACAAATGCACATTAAAGGGACATCATCCAGACAATAAGGACCAACAATTTACTTTTGCTGAGGGTCCAAATAATGACCTCTTTAAATAAAGCTTTCTTAATTATATAGAACCATATCTCTATGGAGATGGAGTGGATGACATTAATTCAGTGTTTCCCACTATAGTCTACAGTCTATTTCCTGCACTATAGACTCTTGCTCTGTACTTTGAACAGGAAGATACTGAGCTTACTGCATGCACATGGAGTAGTGAGTGTTAAGCTTCTAGTGATGTCTGTACCCTCAATATAGACATATTTAAGTGAACAGCATTATCAAGGGAGGCTGCAGGGAACTTATCTTCCCGTAAGGAAGTTAATCTCTTCAAGGTTTAAAAAGTTGATGCTTTCTTTAAATACACGGTGTCCCTGTTCCCCTGTCTGAGTTCAGCCTTTAATTCTTATCAATCTTCCCTAATTAGAGGCCAGGCAATGGCTCACAATGGGAGAGCAATGCAGAGTAGCAGAATCCAGAGTGAGCTCCAGGAGGGATAGTGTCTCCAGAGATAAGGGATGCTGTTCTGAGTGTACCAGAGTTTGTAACATGAGGCGGGGGCAGCTGCAGCTTCACCCCACTCCACAAGCTTCAGTCAGTTCTGCACTTATTTCCTGCATCTCAAGACATGTGCTAGCTCTGCCCTTCAGTAAAGTCCATACAGCCACCTCTCACCAAAGCTTCCTATTCAGATAGTCTGCATTGCCAGGCTTCACTGGCCTGGTGGACCCTTCTTGCTCCTCTAGAGTTCTCTTTCCCCACATGTTTATTTGACTGCAGCTCACCTGGCACCTGATCTGTTTTTCCTGCTTTCAGTAATCAGGAGGCCTACTAAAGATGGAGCAGATGCAATTATAACTGCCTAAACATCTACTCAGACCTTCAGGGCCTACTGCATTTTCCACCTCTGCTATAACCATATATTTTCAAGAGGTGGTGTACAAAGATTTCTTTGTTTCTTTCCCACTGTTTCCTACAATCATAAATATGTAGGGCTGGAAGAGATCTTGAGAGGTCATCAAGTCCAGCCCACAGCATTGAGGCAGGACCCAGTAAACCTAGACCATCCCTGACAGATGTTTGTCCAACCAGTTCTCAAAAAGTGATGGGGATTCCAGTCTCCATTGGAAGCCTATTCCAGTGCTTAATTATCCTTACAATTAGAAAGTTTTCCTTAATATCTAACCTAAATCTACCTTGCTGCAGATTAAGCCCATTCCTTCATGTCCCCTGAAGGTAGGATATAGAGAACAATTGATCATCATCCTCTTTATAACAGCCCTTACCATATTGGATGACTGTTATCAGGTCCCCCATCAGTCTTCTTCTCTCAAGACTAAACATGCCCATTTTTAAAAACCTTTCCTCATAAGTCAGGTTTTCTAAACCTTTTATAATTTTTGTTGCTGTCCTCTGGACTCCCTTCAATTTGTCCACATCTTTCTTAAAGCGTGTCAGAATTAGACACAGTTCTCCAGCTGAGGCCTCACCAGTGCTGACTGGAGTGAGACAGGTACTTCCTGTAACTTACATACGGCACTTCTGATAATATATCCCAGAACGATAGTAGCCTTTTTCACAACTGCATCACATTGTTGACTCATATTCAACTTGTGATCCACTATCACTCCTGTTCAGTAGTACTACCCCTACCCAGTTATTCCCCATTTTTGTGGTTGTGCATTTGATTTTTCCTTCCTAGGTGTAGTACTTTGCACTTGTCTTTACTGAATTTCAGCTTGTTAATTTCAGACCAATTCTCTAATTTGTCAAGGTTGTTTTGAAATCCTGTTCTCCAAATTCCTTGAAACCCCTACCAGCTTGGTGTCATCCAGAAATTGTATATGCATATTCTCCACTCCATCATCCAAGCCATTGATGAAAATATTGAATAGTATCAAACCCAAAGTGACCCTTGTAGGACCCCACTAGATACATCCTCCCAATTTGACAGTGAACGATTGATAACTACTCTTTGAGTACAGTCTTCCAACCAGTTTTGCATGCATCTTACAGTAATTTCATCTGGATCACATTTCCCTAGTTTGCTTATGAGAATGTCATGTGGGACTGTTTCAAAAGTCTTACTGAAAATCAAGTTATTTCATGTCTACTGTATTCCACCCCATCTACTAGGCCAGTAATCCCATCAAAGTAGGAAATTAGGTTGTTCTGGCATGTTTTGTTCTTGACAATTCCATGCTGGCTATTATTATTATCCTCTAGGGCCTTATACATTTATTGCTTAATAATTTGTTCCAATATCTTTCCAGGTATAAAAGTTAGGCTAAATGGTCTATAATGTCTCCTTGTTCCCCTTTTTAAAGATGGGTATTATGTTTGCCTTTCTCCAGCCTCTGAGACCTTACCTGTCCTCCATGACTTCTTGAAGACAATTGCTTTCAGCTAATTCTTTAAGTACCCTAGGATGAATTTCATCAGGCCCCACTGACTTGAATACATCTAATTTACCTAAATATTCTGCAACCTGTTCTTTCCTTATTTTGGCTTATATTCCTTCCCCCTTCTTGTTAATATTAATTGTATGGAACTTCTTCTTGCCCTTAACCTTTTTAGTGACGACTGAAGCAAAAAGGGCATTAAATACCTCAGCTGTTTTGATGCTATCAGGTATTAGTTCTCCTTTCCCACTAAGTAGATGACCTACATTTTCTTTCATCTTTTTCTTGCTCCTAATGCATTTATAGAATCTTTTCTTATTGTTGTTTATGTCCCTTGCCAGGTGTAACTCATGTTGTGCCTTAGCCTAATTTTATCTCTACGTGATCATGCTATTCTTTTGTATCCTCCTTAGCAATTTGTCCATTGGGGGCTCAGAGGTCTTTTATATCCTTTGTAATGTTCATGGAAAATTACTGGCCCAACATGGAATTCAAGGTCACATGAGCATCTCACATGTCCTTGCATGATTTGCTGAATCACAAAGGGTGGCCATTGGCTCCTCGCTAACTGAGAAATCCTCAGGAAGGGCGATATGGGCAGGATGAGTTTCTTCTCTGGCCCACTGTGAGATTTGAGAGTCCTTAATGGGCTATCAACACATAGCGGTCTAGCTTTGATGTAAATTTATCTGGAGGATGTCACCCAGGAATACAACACAGGTTTAAGCAAGTATTCATAACTTCAGATGCAAAGATGATACGTGCATATAAACAGGATAGTCATACTTAGCAACTCATAACTTTTCCATTGACACCTTACATGATACAATTGTATAACAGTGCTAATAACAATGATATCAATGGTAGTCTTTCTTATACACAGTATCACAGATGCTATCCCTATTTACATCAGCAGAGAATCTTTGTGAAATACAGGGGAGCTACTGCATATAAATTATGCTATTTTCAGACATATTTTTCTTCAAACTGCAGAGATTTTCAAAGCCTATTCTCTCCAAGTTCACATTTACTTTCAAAAAATCTACATCAAACACATTCTTCAAATATGTTCAATAAACATGAAAGAAGCAGAGAATCTTTATTAAAAATCCCCATGTGGTTTGTGATGGGGCAAGGCCAGATGGCTATAGAAAAGTAGTCTTATTGGGATCTGGGAACTGGGCGGGCAAAGCCCTTCCACCGCTAAAGGATCCTCCCCAGCCTAAAAGGGGGATCCACAGGACCTATATACCCAAAAAATTCCAGGGGACAACTAATAAAACAACAGGGACAGGAGTGTGGTCAAAGAGTCAAACGAAGGGAACCGGACGGGGACACCGAGCAGAGAACTCCGGCAAGCGACCACTGCTCCTCAAAGGCGTCAAAGGAGTCAGAGGACGCCCCACAGAGGAACTCTGTCTGGATATGTGAACGGACCGAGGATCGGAAATAGGCCCCACAGTCACAGGAGACTCCATCGGCCAACCTCCTCTGGTTTTCTAGATGGCCATTTTAGCTAGGGCCAGGAGGAGGCCTACCAGGAGATCCCGCGACTTTGTGGGGCCACGGATAGGGAGTGCATAAATGAGAAAGTGAGGGGAGAAGTGCAACCAAAAACGTAATAAAATATTGGTGAGGAGCCAGAATAGGGTTGCAGCCTGGCACACTCCAGGTATACATGTGCCAGCGTATCCCTCACGCCGCAAAAGGGGCAGGTGTCTGGGATTGAAGTGAACCGCGCCAAGTACACGCTCGTGCTCACGGCTCCATGAAGGAGCCGCCAATTGACATCCCCAGTGGGCCTTGGGACTAAGGTGGAATATAGGCAGGCCCACCGGGGCTCCTCACCCTCCAAAGGTGGCAGGAGGTCCCGCCATTTTGTATCGGGGCAGGACACGAGGGTGCGGACGTGAAGGGTGTGGAGCACGAGCGTGTAGAGATGTTTTCTGGGTGCGGTTTGAAAATAGACCGGCTGCATCTCGTGCAGCTGGCTTCTAGTGAAGGGGTCGGTTGGGTCCACGGGGCAGGGGTCAAATTAAAAGGTCCGGCGGGCCTGGGGTAACGGGTGGGCAGGGCGTGCCCTCGTGCAGGACCCGGTCGAGATGAACCCAATCAGCGGGTGGCAAAGCGGCCTTCACCTCCTGAAGTATGCGCCGGGGAGTACAAGGTCTGGAAAGCCCCATGCGCTGAGCAAGCGTCAGGGGATCCAGCCAGTCTCCCCGGTCATAGTCCAGGAGATCTCCGACTCTGGTGATCTCTGCCAGGACCAAACTCTGGCACACCGAGCGGGACTCCGCCACCTGCACACGGAGCTGGGGGTTATGTAGCAGGGGCTCCGTGAGGAGATCTGCCCCTTCGGTGGCCTCCACGGACCGGGTCGTTGTAAAAAGAGTTTCCAGGTCCGGAGGAGGTCCTGGTAGAAGACCGGCAGCCCGGAGAGGTCTCGCGGAAGACCTCTCGGTTGGAGATAAAGGAGCTGCCGGTCGTATCAGAGCCCTCGGAAGCGGTGCAGGAAGGCGTGCGCCAGTATGCTCCACACCAGACTACCTGCACCATAAAGGAGCCTCTGAAGGGTCTGGAGGCGGAAGACATGGATATGAGTGAGCACATATTTTAGGCCCTGCCCTCCCTCCTCCAGAGGTAGATGAAGAACCCCTGCAGGGACCCAGTGCAGTCCTGACCAAAAGAACTCCAGCATTCATGACCGGAGGTTGGCCAGGAAACCCAGGGCCGGGACTAGGGTGTTGAGCCAGTACCAGAGCATGGACAGGACTAGTTGATTAAGCACTAGCGCTCTCCCTCGAAGGGAGAGGCACCGGAGTAGTCCTGTCCATTACGGAGCCGCTCTATCACCCCGCCCTCCAAATTCTGCCAGTTCTCCGGCGGAGAGGGATGCATGGCAGAAAGGTAAACGCCCAGAGAGAGCAGCGGACCCGTGCTCCACCGGAGGGCTTTAAGCGCGGGTGGGAGGGAGCTTGCCTGCCGCCAGTCCCCTACCACCAAGCCAGAGCTCTTGAACCAGTTGACCCATGAGGAGGAGGCGACCGAATAGATGGCCTGGCAAGCCTCCATCCACGCCAAGTCGCCCGGTCCTGGACCACGAGGAGCACGACATCAGCATACGCCGACAGGAACAGCCGCAGCTCCGGCTCCTGCAGCACCAACCCTGTCAACCTCCTTCGGAGGAGACAGAGGAAGGGCTCGATCGCCAGAGCGTAGAGCTGGCCCGAGAGGGGTCACCCCTGCCGTACTCCTCGCCCGAAGCTGACCGGTTCGGTCAGGGTCCAGTTGAGCTTTACCAGACACTCTGGGGAGGCGTACAGCGCCAGGAGAAAATTCACAAACCTGGGTCCGAAGCCAAACGCTTGCAGAGTGCTCAGGAAAGACCCGTGATCGACCCTGTCGAATGCCTTCTCCTGATCTAAGGACAGGAGGGCGAACGACAGACCATCCCTACACCCAAGTTCCAATAGGTCCCAGACCAGATATAGGTTGTCGAAGATGCTGCGGCCCGGGACGGTGTAGGTCTGGTCTGGGTGGACCACGTCCGCCAGCCCGGACCCTAGCCGCAGCAAGATGGCTTTTGCCACGATTTTGTAGTCCGTGCTGAGGAGCGAGACGGGACGCCAATTTCGTAAATCGCGGAGCTCCCCCTTATTCGGCAATAAGGCCAGCACGGCTCGCCTGCATGAAAGAGGAAGGACCCTGCTCTGCAAAGCTAGGGTCTGGGGCCAGGATGTCCCAGAACACGCGGTAGAACTCCACGGTCAGCCCGTCCATGCCCGGAGATTTATTGGTGGGCATGCGACGGAGGGCTTCCGAGAACTCGGCCAGAGTGAGAGGCAGCTCTAGCCGGTCTCGGTCGCCCACGCTGACCGTCAGGAGCTCCTCCCACAGCACTCTACAAGCATTAGGATCGGTCGGATCCGGGGAAAAAAGGCTTGTGTAAAAGGCTCTCGCCCTCCCGCACATCTCCACCGGATCTGTGAGGGGGTGCCATCTTCTGCCAGTAGGCAGATGACATGTTTTTAGCCCCCCTCTTTTTCTCCAGGGCGTAGAAGAAGCGGGAGCTGCGATCCATCTCCCGAAGGAGACGGATGCGGGATCGAACAAAGGCACCCCAGCCCGATGGTCCTCGAGGGTCCGGAGCTCCTCCCGCTACTCCCGTCACGCTACGCATAGGGGTGGATCCTCGGGGCTGGCGGCCAGACGCCTCTCCAGCTCTAAGACCTCCCGTTCCAACTGCTCTATCGCCGCATCCCTCCGTCGGCTGGCGCCCAGGGTGTAGTCGCAGCAGAAGAGCTTGGTGCGCACCTTCCCTAGGTCCCACCACCGCCGCGCCGAGGGAAAGGCACGCCGCTGCCCTCGCCAGGCCAACCAGAACTCCCAGAAGGATGCCACGAAGCCCGCATCCTCCAGCAAGCTGTTGTTAAAATGCCAATAGGCCGGCCCCGGCCTCTCCGCGCAGAGGGAGGCTGTCACGGTGGCTATATGATGGTCAGAAAATGGGGCCGGCCGGATGCTGGAGGAGTGGAAGATCCAAGGTGCCGAGGAAGGCGGACGCCTGCTGATAGAATTGCAGCCGCTCCGGGCTCACTGCTGGGGCATTGATGTTGACGAGGTTGAATACCAGCCCCTCCAGGCGGACCCGGAGGTGCAGCAGGCGGCCTGGCACAGCCTCGGCGACCCCCAGCACCTCGGGCAGTAGATCGGGGGAGAACAGGGTCGCCACTCCAGCTGTACGAACTGTGAGGTGGCTAAAGTAGACCCTGTCCCCAATCTAGCCACCAGCTGTCATTCGGGGTGCAGTGAAAGGGATTGAAACTAAAATGGGGAGTTGCTCAAGCGCATGGGCACATGGAGCGAGGGGCTAAGCGGTCTGGAGGTAGAACAGGGAAACCAAGGGGCTAGCTTCAGAGGCTGGGGCGGGGCAAACAAACAAAGGCTGCAGAAGGAAATGGGCAGGGCAGGCAAACAAACTGAAGCTAGTAAGCGGGGCTGGGGCAAAAGAGGGGGCAAAGCTACAAGAGGCAAATGGGGCAGGTAGTAAAGGGCAAAGCTGGGGAGTAGGCAGTCCGGAGGGGGGCACAGGTGCCCACGTGCACTTGCACAAGTCTTTTTTAAGCTGGCTGCTGCTTCTGGCCCAAAGGGTGGAAAGAGGGCGTGGCAAGCCAAGCAAGCAGCTGAGTCCAGAGGCAGGAGCTGAGGCAGATGGTATACAGCCAGTGGGGGTGGTGGAGGGGGCAGCGGTGGTAGTAGTGGTGGGGGTTGGGGGGGACACACTGATGGATCGGGGGGCAGCTCCACGCCACACCCCCTGTGTCCCTACAAACACAGTCAAAACCTCCACCACAAGAGCACAATTTGAAAATTACTCAGTCTTAGGGCCCCCTCCACAGTGGTCTGCAAAGTCTCTAGGTGCTCCCCCACTGGCAGATGGTCCTCTTCTTCTCCTCCTCAGGGCTTCAGCAGCTCCAGGCAACAGACTCCACAGCAGCAGCAGCTCCAGGAACTCCAGGTGGTGGTCCAGGCAGGCAGAAAGGACCCCTCTCAGGTGGTGGTGATGGTGGTAGTGTCCACAACAGCAGTGGTTGGGGTCCCTCACTCCTCCTCTCTGGGGAATGGGCTAGCAGCCCTCCCCCGCCTCGGGGCTGCAGTTGGAGCAGCAGCAGCACCCGAGAGTGGGGGATCCAGCAACTAGGTAGCAGAGAACCGGGGGGGTGGTGTCTAGCCCAGCTAGGGGAGCAGCTGGAGCAGCAGGGAGAGCTTAGGGCCTAGCAGCAGCTTCCCATCTCTCTCCAAGCTAGAAGGTTATGGAAGAGCAGTGAGAGAGAGAGATTCGCTCCAGGCTAAACAAATCCCTGGTCTTATTGGGATCCGGGAAGTGGGCGGGCGAAGCCCGTCCACTGCTAAAGGATCCCCCCCAGCCTAAAAGGGGGATCCACAGGACCTAGATACCCAAAAAATTCCGGGGGACAACTAATAAAATAACAGGGACAGGAGTGCGGTCAAAGGGTCAAAAGAAGGGAACCGGACAGGGACACCGAGCAGAGAACCCCGGACAGCGCCCACTGCTCCTCAAAGGCGTCAAGAGAGTCAGAGGACGCCGCACAGAGGAACTCTGTCTGGATACGTGAAGGGACCGAGGATCGGAAATAGGCCCCACAGTCACAGGAGACTCCCTCGGCCAACCTCCTCACTCTGGTTTTATAGATAGACATTTTAGCTAGGGCCAGGAGGAGGTTGACCAGGAGATCCCGTGACTTTGTGGGGCCATGGATAGGGAGTGCATAAATGAGAAGGTGAGGGGAGAAGTGCAACCAAAAACGTAATAAAATATTGGTGAGGAGCCGGAATAGGGGCTGCAGCCTGGCACACTCCAGGTAGACATGTGCCAGCGTATCCCTCACGCCGCAAAAGGGGCAGGTGTCTGGGATTGTGGTGAACCGTGCCAAGTACACGCCCGTGCTCACGGCTCCGTGAAGGAGCCGCCAACTGACATACCCGGCGGGCCTTGGGACTAAAGTGGAATATAGGCTGGCCCACCGGGGCTCCTCACCCTCCGAAGGTGGCAGGAGGTCCCGCCATTTTGTATTGGGGCGGGACACGAGGGTGCGGGCGTGAAGGGTGTGGAGCACGAGCGTGTAGAGATGTTTTCTGGGCGCGGTTTGAAAGCAGACCGGCTGCATCTCGTGTAGCCGGCTTCTAGTGAAGGGGTGAAGGGATCGGTTGGGTCCACGGAGCAGAGGTCCAATTAAAAGGTCCAGTGGGCCTGGGGTAGTGGGTGGGTGGGGCGTGCCCTCGTGCAGGACCCGGTTGAGATAAACCCGAGCAGCGGGCGGCAAAGCGGCCTTCACCTCCTGAAGTATGCGCCGGGGAGTACAAGGTCTGGAAAGCCCCATACGCTGAGCAAAGGTTAGGGGATCCAGCCTGTCTCCCTGGTCATAGTCCAGGAGGTCTCTGACTCTTGTGACCTCTGCCAGGACCAACCACTGGGGCAACGAGCGGGACTCCGCCACCTGCAAACGGAGCTGGGGGTTGTGTAGCAGGGGCTCCACGAGGAGATCTGCCCCCTCGGTGGCCGCCACGGACCTGGTCGTTGTAAAGAGTTTCCAGCTCTGGAGGAGATCCTGGTAGAAGACGGGCAGCCCGGAGAGGTGTCGCGGAAGACCTCTCGGATGGAGATAAAGGAGTTGTCGGTCGTATCGGAGCCCTCGGAAGCGGCGCAGGAAGGCGTGCGCCAGTATGCTCCACGACGGACTACCTGCACCATAAAGGAGCCTCTGCAGGGTCTGGAGGGGGAAGACATAGACCTGAGTAAGCAGACATTTGAGGCCCTGCCCTCCCTCCTCCAGAGGTAGATGGAGAACCCCTGCAGGGACCCAGTGCAGTCCTGACCAAAAGAACTCCAGAATCGATGTCCGGAAGTTGGTCAGGAAAGCCGGGGCCGGGACCAGGGTGTTGAGCCGGTACCAGAGCATGGACAGGACTAGTTGATTAAGCACTAGCGCTCTCCCTCGAAGGGAGAGGCACCGGAGTAGTCCTGTCCATTTCCGGAACCGCTCTATCACCCTGCCCTCTAAATTCTGCCAGTTCTCCGGCGGAGAGGGATGCGTGGCAGAAAGGTAAACGCCCAGATAGAGCAGCGGACACGTGCTCCACCGGATGGCCTGAAGCGCGGGTGGGAGGGAGCTCGCCTTCCGCCAGTCCCCTACCACCAAGCCAGAGCTCTTGACCCAGTTGACCCGTGCAGAGGAGGCTGCTGAATAGATGGCCTGGCAAGCCTCCACCCGCACCAAGTCGCCCGGGTCCTGGACCACGAGGAGCACGTCATCAGCGTACGCCGACAGGACCAGCCGCAGCTCCGGCTCCCTCAGCACCACCCCTGTCAACCTTCTTCGGAGGAGACAGAGGAAGGGCTCGATCGCCAGAGCGTAGAGCTGGCCTGAGAGGGGGCACCCCTGCCGTACTCCTCGCCCGAAGCTGACCGGTTCGGTCAGGGTCCAGTTGAGCTTTACCAGACACTCTGCGGAAGCGTACAGCACCCGGAGGAAGTTCACAAACCTGGGTCCAAAGCCAAACGCCTGCAGAGTGCTCAGGAGATACCCGTGATCCATCCTGTCGAACGCCTTCTCCTGGTCTAAAGACAGGAGGGCGAACGACAGACCATCCCTACACCCAAGTTCCAATAGGTCCCAGACCAGATATAGGTTGTCGAAGATGCTGCGGCCCGGGACGGTGTAGGTCTGGTCTGGTCGGACCACGTCCGCCAGCACGGACCCTAGCCGCAGAGAGATGGCTTTTGCCACGATTTTGTAGTCCGTACTGAGGAGCGAGACGGGACGCCAATTTTGTAAATCGCGGAGGTCCCCCTTCTTCGGCAATAAGGCCAGCACGGCTCGCCTGCACGAAAGAGGGAGGACCCCGCTCTGCAAAGACTCGGCCCAGACGGTGACTAGGTCTGGGCTCAGGACGTCCCAGAACACGCGGTAGAACTCCACGGTCAGCCCGTCCATGCCCGGAGATTTATTGGTGGGCATGCGACGGAGAGCTTCTGAGAACTCGGCCAGAGTGAGAGGCAGCTCTAGCCGGTCTCGGTCGCCCACGCTGACCGTCAGGAGCTCCTCCCACAGCACTCTGCAAGCGTTAGGATCGGTCGGATCCAGGGAGAACAGGCTTGCGTAGAAGGCTCTCGCCCTCTCGCACATCTCCACCGGATCCGTGAGGGGGGTGCCATCTTCTGCCAGTAGGCAGATGATATATTTTTTAGCCCCCCTCTTTTTTTCCAGGGCGTAGAAGAAGCGGGAGCCGCAATCTATCTCCCGAAGGAGACTGATGCGGGATTGAACAAAGGCACCCCGGGCCCGATGGTACTCGAGAGTCCGGAGCTCCTCCCGCTTCCCCCGGCACGCTCCGGAGAGGGGTGGATCCTCGGGGCTGGCGGCCAGACGCCTCTCCAGCTCTAAGACCTCCCGTTCCAACTGCTCTATCGCTGCATCCCTCCGTCGGCTGGCGCCCCGGGTGTAGTCACGGCAGAAGAGCCGGGCGCGCACCTTCCCTACGTCCCACCACCGCCGTGCCGAAGGAAAGGCACGCCGCTGCCCTCGCCAGGCCAGCCAGAACTCCCAGAAGGACGCCACGAAGCCCGCATCCTCCAGCAAGCTGTTGTTAAAATGCCAATAGGCCGGCCCCGGCCTCTCCGCGAGAGGGAGGCTGTCACGGTGGCTATGTGATGGTCAGAAAATGGGGCCGGCCGGATGCTGGAGGAGTGGGCTCGTGAAAGATGAAAGCGTGATAAATAAATGCAGTCAAACCGGGAGTGGCGCGACCGATGGGCCTCCACCCGGACAAAGGTGAACGTGGAAGTTCACAAAGTGTCATCCGGGTGGTGGTCGCGCCAGAAGTGTCATCCGGGTGGTGGTCGCGCCAGACGTCCACCAGGGAGTGGTGTTCAACTATCTCCTGGAGGATGGCGACGGCGGCCGGGCTCTGCTCGGTCCCCGAGCGGTCCCGCTCCTCAAGGTTGATGTTAAAGTCCCCTCCCAGGTCCAGGCACTCCTGAGGATCCAAGGTGCCGAGGAAGGCGGATGCCTGCTGATAGAATTGCAGCCGCTCCGGGCTCGCTGCTGGGGCATAGAGGTTGACGAGGTTGACTACCAGCCCCTCAATGCGGACCCGGAGGTGCAGCAGGCAACCCGGCAGCCCCTGGTGGGTTGGGACGGGTAAACACAAAGGCCATTCCCTGGGAATCATCTGTTGGAAAGGGGAAGGAGACTGTCCCAGGGGTGGCAATAATATCTCGGGAGGTGGGCGGGATAAGGGCAGGGGCAGGGGTAGAGGTGAGAGTCTGGGTCGGGAGAGGGCTCTCACTGATGCCGGGCGCAAGCTCTCTGGTGGATTTGGCAGCCACGGCATCAGGAGGTGGACTTTCTTCTGTAGGGTCCTCTCCCGGAAAGGAGGTCGAATGCTCCTCACCAGTGAGGGATGCCCCTGGTGGCTCATGTTCCAGCCGCGTGGCACTAGCCGTCGCCTCAACTGGCTCGGCGGCTCTCAGCAGGGTGCCCTCTGCAGCCGGGTTGATGGAGGAGTCCAGGGGCTCCTCGGAGGTGGGAGCAGAAGCAACGGTTAGGGGGAGGGAACATGGGGAAAGGGGGGCTGGAGTGAAGTCGCCCAGATCGAGGCCCGCTGGCATAGGATCGTCCTCCCGCTGGGTGACCGGGGTCAGACCCAGGGCCTAGATCTCCTCATATATAGAGGGGAAATTGTTTTCCGCTACCCCGGGATTCTCCCCGCCGGCACCTGATGTGACGGTTACTTCGGGGCACACTGGGGTTTCAGATGGTGCCTCGGGGGTCTTGGAGGGGAAGGACTCCTGTGGAGGGGAGATACAGCCTCCCAGTGCTGCCACGTCTTCCCCAGCCGGCTCTGGTGGATGGAACACACCCGTGGGTAGAGCGGAAGGCTCGGCATCGGTGCCCCCCTTCCTGGTCTTCCGAGGGGCCTCCGCGTCAGATGGGAGGAGCGGAGCTCGAGCCTTCCGCTTGCCTCGCTTCCCCTGGACTAGGGCCCAGCCCTCCATGGCATCATCCGGGGGCTGGCTAGCAGGGGTTGTGTCAGGGGGCAGAGGCGATGGCTCAGGGACTCGAGGGGGTAACGGTGGGGCAGCACAAGGGAGGGAAGATTCCCCTTGGGGTGGGTCCTCTCCCATGCTTGGCCGTGTGCCTGCCGCACCCTCCTCCACAGGCCCCGCCAGATTGCAAGCAGCGGGGGCGGGGCTCTCCCGCTCATCTGGGCATAGTGGGGGAGGTGCCCCTTGGGACCGAGCGGGAGCAATGGTGGACTGGGAAGGAGGAGGGGGGGTTTCAGGCGCCGGGCAGCCATGGGCTTCGGCGATGACGGGGCCGGTGCCCTGCCGGGGCTCGGGGGTCCTGGATGCCCCTTCTTCCCGGGCCAGGGGGCAGTCCCACCGGACGTGCCCCAACGCCCGGCAGAGGTAGCACCGGGCCTCCCCCGTGGAATAATGCACCCTGTAATGGGTCCCCTGGTAGGGGACTAGGAAGGACCCCTCGAGTGTTTCTCCATCGCGTGCCGCCGGCAGCAGTTGAAGCTGCACTTGCCGGCGGAAGGAGAGGACGTGACGGAGGGCGGGGTCTTTGCAGCCCAACGGGAGAGGGCTGATGACAGAGATGGGCTTCCCCAAGGCAGAAAGGGTGGGTAACAGGGCGGCATTGGGGAGAAAGGGAGGAACGGAGGTCAGGACCAGGCGGACGCCCAGGTCCCCTAGCGGCTCTAAGGGGACGAACACGCCCCCCACCGCCAGGCCCTTCTCCACCGCCTCCTGGGCGGCGGCCTCCGATGCTAGGAAGAAGACGACCTTGCCATACATTTTGGAGGCCGCCACAATGGCCGTGGGCCCCACCACCCTCGCCAATGCCCGCACATAGGTCTCCACGTGGGGTGAGGCGGGCACCAGGAGGCAACGGACGCCGTGCTTCCTGGTCATGGTGGGAAAGGGGTCCCGGCCGCTATAGATGGTAGCGGAGGCGGTGGGCTGGAGAAATGATGTAGCAGCAGGCGGGGGGGCTGCCGCCACCTGGGCGTATGGTCTG